>NC_139687.1:49171824-51955574 GCF_964106915.1 Podarcis gaigeae | reverse complement strand
CATGTGGCCAGCATGACTAAGCCGCTTCTGGCGAACCAGAGCAGCACACGGAAATGCCGTTTACCTTCCCCCCAGAGCAGTACCTATTTATCTACTTGCACTTTGATGTGCTTTCGAACTGCTATGTTGGCAGGAGCAGGGACAGAGCAATGGGAGCTCACCCCGTCGCGGGGATTCGAACCGCCAACCTTCTGATAGGCAAGCCCTAGGCCCTGTGGTTTAACCCACAGTGCCACCCGTGTCACATACCCTATATATAGAAATGAGCAAACCAGTGATATTTTAGGGAGCAGCCTGGCAAGCTGGGCCCATTACTCACATCATAGGAGCCTACACAACACAAAACACTGTTGCTGTATGTAGGTTTTATTTTATTTGTTTTTTATCTTATACTTTGGAAATTTACATCCAGGTTTTTTTCCCTTTACATTTTTTTGGGGCCCCCAAGAGAGTGGGGCCCTAAGCTATAGTTTGTTTAGCTTGTATGTAAATCTGGCACTGGGGAGCGTTACAGCCTCTGACCGAGGAGGCAAAGCATAGTCATCATGGTCAGTAGACATTGATTGCCTTATCCTCCAGGAATCTGTCTAATCCCCTTTTCAAACCATTCAAGCTGGTGGCCATCAGGGGCAAGCTATAGAGTAGCTGTGATAACGAAGAAGAGATTCATCCACTCAGGGACTGAATATACCCCCAAGATCCCCCCAGAAAGTTGAGACACAAATGCTTCCAAACTATAGTGGTACCTCGGGTTACAGACACTTCAGGTTACATACACTTCAGGTTACAAACTCTGCTAACCCAGAAATAGTACTTTCTAGTAGCACCTTAAAGACCAACTAAGTTAGTTCTTGGTATGAGCTTTCGTGTGCATGCACACTTCTTCAGACCAACACGGCTACCTATCTGTAACCAGAAATAGTACCTCGGGTTAAGAACTTTGCTTCAGGATGAGAACAGAAATTGCGTGGCAGCGGCACGGCAACAGTGGGAGGCCCCATTAGCTAAAGTGGTACCTCAGGTTAAGAACAGTTTCAGGTTAAGAACGGACCTCCAGAATGAATTAAGTTCTTAACCTGAGATACCACTGTACTGCACTCAAGTTCTGCTTGGGGCCACTGTGAAAACAGGATGGGGAGGGGGGTTGTTTGTTTATTTATTTTCTTAGACACCTATACCTACTACAAAAAATAGTATTGAGGTGATTTATAATATAAAAGTACTTTGAAAAATATGTTATTTAAATGCTGTGCTTCCCAGTGGAATATATGTGAGTTGAATGAGCAATTAAATACTCTGCAGTTGTTATTGTTTGCATATAGCTTGTACAACCAGAGAAGACAGAGACTGGCTCTCTTGAGAAGCCTCTCCCTGCGAAGGGAGTAGAGACCTTTTTCATCATCTAGCCAAGGCACATATATAAGCCTAATAATAATAATAATAATAATATACTCTTTTCCCCTGGTGGGACTCAAGGCGGCTTCTAGATAAAAACAAGAATTTCTAAAATCATAGGAAAAACAAGAATTTAAGAACAATTAAACATTAATAGAATTAAAACTATATACATGTATTAAACCCTGTTTAAAGCATACAAATAATTGCCACGAAAACAGCACAACGCCAGCCCTTTCATGGAAAGCAGTCAGTTCCCAAAAGCCTGTTGGAAGAAGGTCTTCACCTGCCAGTGGAAAGACAAAAAGGAGGGAGCCAGTCTAGCTTCTCAAGGGAGGAAGTTGCAGAGTCTGGGAGCAGCCACCGAGAAGGCCCTCTGCCATGTCCCCACCAAGTGCCTGCGCCAAGACTGAGAGAAGGGCCTCAGCATCTTTCCTTTATCAAGTATTGCAAAGAATATGGCTACTGTGCAGAACTGTTTTCCCCTGTAAGAAAGAGTATATTTCTATAGAGAAATGAGTGCATGAAAACAATTCCACACAGTTCTAGGTAGGACTGCTACAGAATTCAGAGACAAAAACATGAAGAGCTTTGAAGGCACAATCAGAGGAAAGCCAATGTGCTACATCTGCCACACTTTTCAAGTGTTCTTACTGTAAAACCAAAGCCTTCTGATATTTGAAATTCCGACTGTCAAACTTTTGCTTTAGCTCTTTTTTCTTTCTTTTTTTGGATTAGTAAGGAGGCACGCAGAAGTGACTGGAGCTAGATAGGCCTTTGGTCTGATCTAGGAGGGCTCTTCTTAAGTTCTTAACTGTAATTAGTGCCAGGCAAAACCTGCTCTCCTGTTTGTGTGTGTGGAAAGATTTTCTTCCCTGTGGGAAAAAGCTTCCATTTTCCTGCCTCATTCTAAAGATACTTAAGAAGGGTAGGTGATAGATAGATAGATAGATAGATAGATGATAGATAGATAGATATAGATAGATGATAGATGATATAGATATACAAAATACAGTAAAAAGAATAAGTATAATCAGTGCAAATGCATGAAGAATTAGAAAAGATAAAATGAAGATACAATGGGGAGGAGAATCTGAAAGCACTTGAGAATATAACTGGGGCATAGAAAGGGATATGCAATTGGATAGTTAGGTAGGAAGGTGAGAAAAACCCATACAATGAGCCCCATACATGTAGGCACACCATTCAAATGTGCTCCCCTGGCCTTCATGTTTCTTAAAGGGTGTGTGTGGAATGTAGCACATTGCAAGTGGTTAAGGAAGACTCACTTTCAGATTATGGAATCAGTAGGGGAAGAAATGGAGGCAGTGAGAGATTTTACTTTCTTGGGCTCCATGATCACTGCAGATGGTGACAGCAGTCACAGAATTAAAAGATGCCTGCTTCTTGGGAGAAAAGTGATGACAAACCTAGACAGCATCTTAAAAAGCAGAGACATCACCTTGCCAACAAAGGTCCGTATAGTTAAAGCTATGGTTTTCCCAATAGTGATGTATGGAAGTGAGAGCTGTACCATAAAGAAGCCTGATTGCCGAAGAATTGATGCTTTTGAATTATGGTGCTGGAGGAGACTCTTGAGAGTCCCATGGACTGCAAGAAGATCAAACCTATCCATTTTTTAAATCAGCCCTGAGTGCTCACTGGAAGGACAGATCCTGAAGCTGAGGATCCAATACTTTGGCCACCATGAAAGGAGAAGCCTCCCTGGAAAAGACCCTAACGTTGGGAAAGACTGAGGGCACAAGGAGAAGGGGACGAGATGGTTGGACAGTGTTCTCGAAGCTACTAACATGAGTTTGACCAACCTGCAGGAGGCAGTGGAAGACAGAAGTGCCTGGCGTGCTCTGGTCCACGGGGTCACGAAGAGTCAGACATGACTAAACGACTAAACAACAATAACTCACAAATGAGTTCAGGACAAAACAACGTTAAGAGTTCCTCCTTCCTAAAGGGTTTCAGGGACCTGGCAAAGAAGTTCATAAGATGGACAGTATTAGAAGAACTCTGAAAAGCCCAAGGCAATTATTATAGATGACAGCGGTCAATTTTTGCTCATACATTTGCCCAACTTATTTGATTATACAATGGCTGCCGAGCCAATGCCGAACAAGATTACAAAGTCTAAAAACCTATAAGTGATTGTTATGAAAAGAAAACTCCGCCACATATTAGAGTGGCTTAGTTTTTCATTAGATCATGACAGAATATCTTTGGCCAAATATTCACTGTGGGACTGGTTTTAATGATTTATGGGTACATTTCCCCCCTTGCCTAGCAGCTGGGAAAGCAAGCATCTCTGCTTTGAAAGATAGTGATATGTGATGTTTGCCTAAAACCCATAGAATAAAGAACAAAACAGTACAGATTGAGCCTCCAAGGAACCCAACAAATTATGCACAGATTTTCTGTTTATTAACTCATTCCCACCACTAAAACAAACATAGATAAAGTTGACCCAACATGGAGATGTGTCAGAACTGATTTTGTAGCAAGCCACGTTCCATAAAACCTCTATAGAGGCTGAGAACTTACAGCCTGACAGCTGGATTCAACCCATGGCTTCATTTCATCCAGTTTACCTGAAGGGAGTTTCGAAGATACAGAATAGGTGGCTGAAAACTGCCCAATTTGTGCCTTCAAAGCTTTCACTTCTTCAGCATGACATGGTCCAGCACTGGGAAGCCTCTCACCTGAGGAACCCATCTGAAGGTGTAGATTAGCTGTTTGACAACCTTACTAATTATCTTCTTCTTCTTTGGCAATCACTCGTAGCTGAGTAAGATTGTCTTCCATGAACACAGTCTTAACAGTAAGTCCGTAAGTGACTGTGAAAGCCAATTCTGAATCCACAGTGGGGACATAGGTTTCCAGATGGGAGTTGATCACAGTGAGGGTTTGCCAAAGTGCCTTTCTCTTAGCACGTTTCGTCCTGAGTTTCAGCATCTTCAAAGTCTATGACACCTTTGGTTAAGGCTGTTTGCTACAATTGGAGCACTCCCTGCCCAGTGTTTCCCAATATACTAATGTACACCTTGTCGATGAGAGCCTAGATTGGCACAGCTGTCTGTCATCTCGTTCTGTGCCTTCAAAGTTGTCCTTGAAGGAGAGAGGTTCTATCATGAAAGATAATCAAAATAATTACAGAAGACAGGTTCAAAATATCAAGGCAGAGACAAAAAAAAAAAAAAGCAGGGCAGAGACCTCAGTAATACATTCCAGAATTCATAATATGTCTATAACAGTAAATACACCATTAGCATGGAGATCCCTTTCCCAGGGAGGTGTGAGCTGCCTTGGTTTGTGAAGCTCTGTGTGCATTTTATTGTATTATCGACAACCATTTATAAGCCAAGTGGGAAGTTGGCGATGTCTCTCCAGACATGAAGACTCGCAGTGACTTCTGGCCTGTGCAACTTGTCATCCACCAAGCTGAATACAAATCACCAGCAGCATATTGTGCCCTACCAAGTTATTGGCAACCCCATCTAGGCAGAAAAGCAAGAGATTGAAAAAGTCACTGGTGGGAAATGCTGCCAGACTGGGAAGCACTGTTTTGGCTTCTTGGGTTGCAGCTTAGGCAGGCCTGTTATGGGTGTCATTGTGGAGCAATGGAAGGTTTTTCTGGGTGAGATTCTGATGTCAAACACAGTTCCAGTATGTTCACTGACTTCAAGACACGTGAACTTGGAAACAGGTCTCAATGAATTGAGCAGGGATCCTTTCCAAGGAAACGTCTATGGGGATTGCACTATCAAAAGTAAAATAAATATGCATAAAGTCCACATCAAGCTGTCCACAGCCCTTTTTCAGAGCACTGGAATCCTCTTTGCTCATCCCACCATGTTCAGTATACAGTTTCCTGCATACTTCAAAAACCTGCAGACCTCCAAGACAATTGTGAGATGTGTGTATACCAAGGGCAATGTGGCCTTCACCACAGCATTTCCTTATATCTTAAAAGCCATTGCCCATCTCCAGTTTAGCATAAGCAGGCTCCAGTCCTGCTTTCAAAAAGAGCAGAAATGGTGTATCTGAATAGCAGGCTCCAGATTGACTTCTAGAGATACAACTCTGCCCTCGCTAGTTTTAACCATGTTGCTCTCAGGAAAGTTAATTGCTTACAATTTAATTAAGATCTCTCACTCATTAATGCTCTAGTCACTTAGCAAGTTTGGGTTAAGCGCAGCATGCAGCAAAGATTTCATTCTATCCGTTATCTTTCCATTAAGTCACCCTGCATCGGTAACCCTGCTTGCTTACCCTTTTCTGCCCCAGGTTGCTAAACCATCTGAGATTTCATTAACTAGGAGGTTCCAAAGATTTGGATTTCTGGATTTGCCCTGCTCAGAGTTAGGTTACCGTATTTGTGCACATTGACATGGCTTACTCTTATGTGTTAGAAGTAATGAGTCATACATGACACTTCTGGTCTTTAAATGGACATTGCTTAACATTAGACAAGCAAGTCATACATGCAAACTTGTGTGAGAGACTATCAAGCCAAATTTATTCAATTTTAAACCCATGGATTTCAACGACTGCATAGGTGATGCAGGGTACTTAAACATTTCAGCACTTAGGAATGTAGACACAAATCAGAATAAATTTGATTGGTTGATTTGTACATAAGCAAATTTAGAATTTAAATGTCACAGTAGGCAAACCTACTAATTTAGTATCCAAATCACTGCAGATATTATTATTTTTTGAGTGTCCAGTACTCTATTCCAGATCACCCCAAATCAATTTCTTTTCCATGCATTTGCCCCTAATCAATTCTGACTCCAAGATTAAATTACTCTTTGGTTACCCAATTTATTATCCCCAAATAATTTCTATATAAGGCATCTTGAATGTTACATATTTTTGTGTTTTTATATTGTAAACTGTCCTGTGATCCTTGGATGAAAATAAACAGTAATGAACAACCCCATAAACCAGATCTCCCCACCCAAAAAAGCAACTCCCCACCCCAAATTCTTACTGATCTAAAAACACTTTGGATGCATAGTAAATGATCTGGAAAACGTGGAAAACTGGACTTCAGATTGGAAAAATGAGAAACTAAGAGAAGCAAAACTGATAAATTTGTCCATCCTATTGGGGTGTATGTGTGTGGGAATCTGTGAGGGCTCCTTTTTGGGGGGATAGTTTGTATGTAGAGATGGCAGAGCAAATATCTGAGTACTGCACCACTGGCTTAACTGCTAGATTTTACCATCCTGGATTTTACCCCCTGCCATTCTACCATATCAGTTCCACATCACAAATATGTTTTCATGGTGTTTCCCTAGCAAGGTAAACACTACCTTTCGCAAGAAGTGTAAGTCTGATGTATTCACCGTGCAAAATGGATGGCAGTGAAGTCAGCTTGTGGCGACTGCTCCTCACCCAAAACTGGTGTGAAAGGACAGCCCTGACTTTAAAATTCTGAAGTGTTTTCTTTGCAATCTCAGACTCTGTCTCTTGTTTGTTATGTCAGGAACCACAGAGGCTAAAACGAGGGTGGCAGAAGATAAAAGGGTTAGCAAATGCAAAGCTCAGAGTCTTGTGCTATTGGCTCTCAGAGACACTTTCTAAAATTATGCTGAGTGAGGGGAAAATGACACAAAGACAAGATGATGTTTCTGCTATTGTTGTAAGAGCTAATAATAGCTGTGGCATTTGCTTATGCAGAATATCATAATGAAAAACGTTTTCCTCTAAGGCATGGGCGTCAATGGATTTAAAATAGCTCTCGCAGGAGTCTGTTAGAGGAGTAAAGTTGAAAATGCGGGCGGAATGAGTTTTTTGATTGAGAGGAAGGAGAAGGGAGCTGAGGTGAATTTTGGAAGATTCACAACAGGTGAAAGAACAGGCTTCATGCAACACATCAGGTGTGCCAACTCTTAGGGGCAGAGGCAGTTTTGTCCCCACCCCAGGTACTTTTTGAGGGAGTCAATATTAGGGGGTGTTTGGCTCCGCCCCCTGGCATCACATGCATGACGTCATGATGTCACACAGTGTCATACAGGGTCCCCCTCAATCCCCCTAAGAAGATGGCGCTTCTACAACACATAGTGATATTATGGAACTCATTCCCTCAGGAAAAAATGGTGGCCACCAGTTTACATGGACAAATTTGTGGAGGAGAAGGCTCTCCATGGCTACTAACCATGAGGGAGGAGAGTGCTTTTGTGCCTACTCAGAAGTAACCCCCACTTAGGTGCATGAGATTAAGTCCCAGATAAATGTGTGCAGGACTGAAGCCTAACTGGTCATATTAGGTAAAGGTAAAGGTAAAGGGACCCCTGACCATTAGGTCCAGTCGTGGCCGACTCTGGGGTTGCGGCGCTCATCTCACTTTATTGGCCGAGGAAGCCAGCATACAGCTTCCAGGTCATGTGACCAGCATGACTAAGCCGCTTCTGGCGAACCAGAGCAGCACACGTTTACCTTCCCGCCAGAGCGGTACCTATTTATCTACTTGCACATTGATGTGCTTTCGAACTGCTAGGTTGGCAGGAGCAGGGACCGAGCAACGGGAGCTCACCCTGTCGCGGGGATTCGAACTGCCGACCTTCTGATTGGCAAGTCCTAGGCTCTGTGGTTTAACCCACAGCACCACCTGTGTCCCACTGGTCATATTAATCTGACGCATAATAGAGATACTAAAATTCAGGAAGAGCTTTTCTCAGCCCAGCCCATCTTTTCCAGCACAGTGTTTCAAGCAGAAACAGGCATCCCAATCCTCTCAGCATTTGCAGCTGAGAGATTAGAAGGTACGCTGCCTCTGACTGTGGAGGTTCTATCTAGCTGTCATGGATAATAGACCTGTCCACCATTAATTTTCTCTCTGTCCCCCCTCTCCCCACTTCCCTCTCTCTTGAAAGCAATTATTGAAAGCAAATCTAGGATGATGGCCATCTTGTGGCAAGAGGTTTTATGAGCAAAGCTTTGCTTTGCCTAAAGAAGCATTTTCTTTTGCCTGCCCTAAGCCTACTGTCTCTTAAAAAGTAGAGACATCACCTTGCCCACAAAGGTCCATATAGCTAAAGCCATTGTTTTCCCAGTAGTGATGTATGGAAGTGAGAGCTGGACCATAAAGAAGGCTGATCGCCGAAGAATTGATGCTTTTGAATTATGGTGTTGGATGAGACTCTTGAGAGTCCCATGGACTGCAAGAAGAACAAACCTATCCATTCTGAAGAGAATCAGCCCTGAGTGCTCACTGGAAGGACAGATCCTGAAGCCGAGGCTCCAATACTTTGGCTACCTCTTGGGAAGAGAAGACTCCCTGGAAAAGACCCTGATGTTGGGAAAGATGGAGGGCACAAGGAGAAGGGGACAACAGAGGATGAGATGGTTGGACAATGTTCTCGAAGCTACAAACATGAGTCTGACCAAACTGCGGGAGGCAGTGGAAGACTGGAGTGCCTGGCGTGCTCTGGTCCATGGGGTCACGAAGAGTCGGACACGATTAAACAACAAAGCCTACTGTCAGTCAGATGTACTGGGTGATTCCCCTGAGTTCTTCTGTTATATGGCAGAGGGAGAGGGAAAGAAATGTATCTCGCTCCACACCATTCAAGCTTTCCCCAGGCACACTCTCCAGCTTTACTGAACCCTTCTTGGAGGTGAGATGAATAGGCCTCTGCACAACATTCCAAATGTGAACAACCAATCCATTTATCTAATTTCATTTCAATTTTTTAATTGCACTTATGCACTGTTTTTCCTTTGAGAGTAGCTTGCATATGGTACCCAGGTGGTCCAAACATTTTACAGTGCTAGCCCTGCCTAGCATTAGCAATAGAAATGCATGATCAGACCTTTCTCTGGACCATATAATGGCAACAGAATGCTTGCTACTTTATTACCCATTTCTTCCTTGCCTAATTATCCCTACATTGGGTTTGCCTTTGCAGAAACACACTGAATCGGGTTAACCTTTTAAATGCTCCCTTTCCGAGGCCTAAAGGCTCTTCCCTGTGCTTTATTTACATGCCTTAGACGTTAGCCAGGTTCCCCAAAAACACATATGCTGGATAATCCTAAAACAAATGCTAGGCCAGATATGAGCAGATGGTTAGTTGTGCTTTACGTAGACCTTTTTTAACGTGCAGTTTCCAAGCTTAAGTTTTATTTAAATTTTACACTAGTCCGTCCCATCAGAAGTCTGTAGGGAATGTGTTGGTTAAAAATAACAGGAACTATTCACTACATTACACGTTATTTATAGACATTCATATACATAGCACTTTACGGGACTGCGTATACATGCCTGCATGGATATAGGAGAGCTGCCAAATTTAAATTTCAACAGAGTGATGGGGAAGGGGATAAATATGGAACATGCAAATACGTTCTTAGGGTTGGTTTCAAATAGAAACTGGCAAATCTGCTGATGTAGTTTTCTCAGTTATTCATCTTTAAGTTCTTCAGTTCTGCACATTTCCACATTATTATTATTATTATTATTATTATTATTATTATTATTATTAAAATTTCTATACTGCCCTTCATCCAAGGATCACAGGGCAGTTTACAATATAAAACATCAGTTTATGAGCTGTTTTTTTAAGTGGTCAGCAGGTTTCACCGAATTTTAGTGTGACTGTCTCCTAGTACCCACATTTTGTTTGCAATTTTGCCCAATATATCCATTTTTGCAAAGCAGCTTTCCTGAAAATAGTGCTTCCTTTGATATGTTGTTTTGACGAATATGTGCATCTTTTTGCACACTTTACCCTAGTATATGATTTATTTATTTATTTATTGCACTTGGCTTGAGAACTGCATTGCAAATTTGACGAAGTGCAAATTTCAATGGTTGGCTGGGTTTGGTTCTTGTATTTATTCAGAATAAACCTCCATTTGCCCTGCTGCTTACCCCCAGGAATCTCAGTCTTTAGCACTGACTCAGAACAAACAGCTGCCGGGTTTTCTGCAGATTGCCATTTGTTCTGGTTTAGCACTAAAGAGTGAGTTTTCCAAAGGAAAGCAGTGGGGCAAAGGCAAAACCACTCGGACCATTGCCTAGAAAGCCTGGGTCAAGCAGAAAACCACTGTGCTTTCTAGGCAAGCGACAAGCAGAAGTTTGGGTGAGCCCTAGGTCAGATCGCCTTTACACATGAACTGAATCACTCCTGCATTGCAGGGGGTTAGACTAGATGACCCAACAACTACTCACAATGATGGTTGTGGTCTACCTTCACCGTCACAGGCAGAATGCTACCCTTGTGAAATTCCCCATGGCATTTGGTCAGCCACTGTGATAGCAGGATGCTCAGCTAGGTGGCACATCAGGGCTCTTCATCGTTAAGTACCGTATAATAATTTAATTAACTCTGAAATGGAGAATAGCTAAATGTGTATTGCTAGCATTGGGTTTTTCCCCATAGCAGCATACTATTGGACTCGGAGCTTTAACCATTTGATCAATAACTGAGAATGTTCTCTGCTCTTAAACTGAGTGTGTGCCTTTGATCACATGAAAAAGGTATTTGGTTGCAAATCTCCATCTTGAAAAGGAGTTGCCTTCGGTCTTTTGTTCCCAGCCAGAGTGGAAGTAAGATGTGATAATGAAGTCACTCCAGGAGTTGCATAGCCTCAGGCTGCAAGGGATGCTAGAATGGGGAAGACACAGAATTTTGATCCCAGCCTTGTTTAAAGTTATTTCTAAGATGCTGAGCCCGTGTTGGACATGTTCAAGATATTATGGAACTGTTTGGATGTATCATTTACTACTTTTTTGTTCTGTTTTGAAGAAAGTTCTGCAAGTAAAGCTTTGAATCAAACTTATGGGTCTGGACAACGTTTTATTCCAGAAGGAGTCCGTTTTTATGCATCCAGTCACTTCAAGCTGCACAATATTAATATCTGCAAAATTATTATATCCTGCTTTCCGGTGCGAATGTAGTAACACCTATGTGAAACCCACGGGCCACTATCGGATTGTGTATGTGATTGTGATCCAGGAAACTGCACGCATGCATACAGAGTTAGTGTAGAGAGGTTCCATGTGCTTGCAGTAATTTTGGACGGCAGCTGATGTTTTTATTGTTTTCCAATACCCGTGAGTTATTTAACACAAGCATTTGGAAGCATCTTCTTCCCACTATGATCCCAAAGAGCAATGAAGGGATTTGAAAAACCAACCATCTCTTTTAAAAATAGGAATTATTATTACTGCAGTCAGAACAACAATAACCAGATCCTCCTTGTTTCCTTACAAAGGCAACTCAGCAATGCACTCTAGTCTAGCCAAATGCTAGTCACAGCCTTAGTATGATCCTGCATGCATCATGGAAAACTTTATTGAATTTTGCCGGGCAGACATGAATATTATTTTTGTAATACCTTCTCTTCCTCTCAAATCCTCCTATTAATCTCTTTTTTTTCTCCTTCCAAAAATGCCTTTTGAATTAGTTTCTTGGGTCAAGGCTAATGAAGGCAATTACTGAGGGATTCTGACTTCTGAGGAAAAAGGAAATGAGCCAGAAAGCAATGTTGTTGATCTAGTTTCCATCTCTTTTCCGCAGATCCTACTTATTAAATGGGAGGGAAAAAATCTTGGTTATCAGAAGTAGAGTACACAGGATCCAAGTACAGTTAGAGTGAACGGGCCAGGAATCTGGAAGCTCATTCATCCTAATCCAACCAAAGGGTGATAATCCAATTTATTGGACTTGAATACTTAGAATGTTGTCAGCTAAATTAACATTATTAGGTGCTTAGGAACAGAGCTGGCCAGCTAAAGGACAAGGAGTTAAAAGTACCAGTCCAAAATTACCAAATGGATAATCCTTAGCAGTGTTTTTATTTGGCTTTCCTTTGAATACTTCTGATATTGGCCTAGTGTGCACATCATACTAGGCCTGGGGGCCAGAAGCAACCTCCTCTCCTCTCTGTGTGGATTTCAGGACTCTCCTTAGGCCACACCCTCTCCCAGAGGCCACACCCTCCTTGAGTGCCTTTGCCTGCCTGGAATGTGCCCTTGAACTTCGCTAATTCCTTTTGCTGGTCTAGAAGGAGGATGGAGAAATGTGTGTTGGGTGTGGATATGCGCTGCAGAAATCTCTAACATTTGCATGCCTGAAATGTAACCTACTGTACAGAGGTAACATGCAGAGGTATGTGACCCTCAAAGGTGTAGCCCTTGGGCTGAAAGCAGTTCCCAACCCCCACAATACACCATAATTTAAAGCTCTGGTTTGATGTGGATGAACAGCATGATAGTGCATTGTATGCAAGAGATTCCTGTGACACTACTGCTACTACTGTTGCCGTGCCATGAACAAAACAAGTCTCGTAGAAGCCTGGGCTTGTGGTTCGTCCCAAACAAACCATGAATGCTAGCCAAGATGTGTTATTGGCTTACTGTCTGTGGTTTGTCTGTTATCTCTACCTGATCACTAGAGTCTTTAGGGGAGTTGCTGTTAGTGGTCCCCGATGGTTTGCTACTTACATGAGTTTGACCAAACTGCAGGAGGCAGTGGAAGACAGGAGTGCCTGGTGTGCTCTGGTCCATGGGGTCACGAAGAGTCAGACACGACTAAACAACAACAATGGTTTGGGTGCACAACTTGTACTCACTAGGAGGCATATTGTGGGCCCAATTCTGCGGGTCTTCCTCCCAAGTGAAATCATGCTCCCTCCATGTCGACCTTCCCATGCCTAAAGGTAAAGGTAAAGGTACCCCTGCCCGTATGGGCCAGTCGTGTCCGACTCTAGGGTTGTGCGCCCATCTCACTTAAGAGGCCGGGGGCCAGCGCTGTCCGGAGACACTTCCGGGTCATGTGGCCAGCGTGACGAAGCTGCTCTGGCAAGCCAGCACCAGCGCAGCACATGGAAATGCCATTTACCTTCCCGCTATAAAGCTGTACCTATTTATCTACTTGCACTTAAGGGTGCTTTCGAACTGCTAGGTGGGCAGGAGCTGGGACCGAAAGATGGGAGCTCACCCCGCCGCAGGGATTCGAACCACTGACCATATGATCGGCAAGTCCTAGGCACTGAGGTTTAACCCACAGTGCCACCCACGTCCCTTCCCATGCCTAGTGCTGGCCTTTTTATAAAAAAAAATATTCAAGCACTGTAAGTATTATTTTCTGATTTTATGGTTGAATTAATTAATGAATGAATGTTAACATGATTGCAAAAAAGATTGTGGCCTTAAAGACTGTGTTTTTGGACACCGTACTCTCACGCAAGATTGCAGCCCTGAAAGATGTGTGTCCCGTTTCCCTCTGGGACATGCCAGAGGGTATGGAAGTACCACCTTGTCTTTGCCTCAAGTAGCAAAACCTATTGGTCCAGCCCTGCCATTGAGGGGACACTTGTGTAATGTCAGGTTTCAGGGAATTGGCTTCCTCCCCTATGGCAGTAGATAAGCAGAACAAAGGAAAAGGAATCTTCTTACCAGTTAGAATCTTTAATAATCACAGCAAGAGACAACAGAATGCATCTCTCTAGAATGGCGGTGCTCCCAATTAAGGCTCACTCCCCTTCCATCCCTATTAATCTACGTCACTCCTACGTCTTGTAACCCGAGCTTGTACTCTCTGTGCTTTTTGTTTGGAGACTTTCTGAGCTCTTCTAGACCGGGGGTAGGGGATGGGGGTGAAGGAATACTATCCAGAGACTGTTAACCCTCTCTCTTCCAGTGTTTCTTCTCCTAGCTGTTCTCCATCCACTATTTCCCAGCTTCTGCTTTCTGAAATATGCCCCTCTGCAAACCACTGTTCTAAATCTATACTGTCCTCCTGCTCATGGGGAGATTCAGGATCGGGGGGAGGAGGAGGCTTCCACCGCATTTTGGCCCTCCTCAGCACAGTCCCTGACAAGTATGTATAAACTCACCGGCGCTATGCTGAGGACCTCCTCAAGTCAGGCAGCTACCCTCCTACTGCTTAGTCCTTCAAATGTGTACTGAGAACAGAGAGGAAGGAGGCAGTCACCCTTATTTTCCATGGCAGCGTTCACTAAGCTGAAGTCCTCTAGAAGTCTTGGACTACAATTCCCATCAACCCCAGCAGGCTTCTGGCTGAGACTGATGGATGTTGAAGTCCAAAGCATCCTGAATGTCACCCAGGTAGTGAATACTGCTCTACAATAACAACAACACACGCACACACACCCAAGTTTCTCTGAATGCTGTTTTCCTTCTCCATCGGTTCATGCAATGAGGGAAAAGACTAAGTAAGAATGAATTCAGTTATTGAAATAAAAGATCTAAAGAAATTGAAGCACCACAGCTGAGAGGGAGCAAGGTAAACAAACACATGAGTATTAAAATTTAAGCTCTAGTAGCTAGTGGAGAAGTATAGGGTAATAAGCACAGTGGGGTGTCCCTCAAGGTACTTGAGCGTCCCACTGTTTTTATTGCCTAGTATCAGTAAGGAAATATATGCCTGACTACATTTATGGGGCCATTTAGAACTTTAAAACAGGCTCTTCTTCCCAGAAAGAGGTCATTAAAATACTCACCCTCCAAGGTCTTTCTGCAGATTAGTCTACTGCCGAGTCAGCCATGGTATGCCTGATCAAAGATGCGCTCCCCCTGTGGTACTATGTAGGAGAAGGGTAAGCATTCAAAAAGCCCGTGGTCTCATACGTGGTGTGTGTTGTGGTGGCCAGAGCATTTGAAAGGGAGCTGGCTTCGTTGCAACACAAGCCTTATGATGAACCTCCCAATAGAAATCAAAACAAAACAACAACACCACCAAACCTTGCAACCTGTGTCTCTCTTAGGCCACAGAAAAATCCCTCTTGTAGGACTGGTGGGATTCCAACTCCCATCAGACTCAGTCAGCAATGGCCAACAGTCAGGGAAGATGAGAGTCGTAGTTCACAATATAGTGATGCCTCAGGTTAAGTACTTAATTCATTCTGGAGGTCCGTTCTTAACCTGAAACTGTTCTTAACCTGAAGCACCACTTTAGCTAATGGGGCCTCCTGCGGGAGCACGATTTCTGTTCTCATCCTGAAGCAAAGTTCTTAACCCGAGGTACTGTTTCTGGGTTAGCGGAGTCTGTAACCTGAAGCATATGTAACTCAAGGTACCACTGTATGCAGAGGAACAGAGATTCCCTATCCCTGCAATACGTAAGGTCTTTAGATTTCAGAGCTTTCCACATTTTTCAGTGAGACAGAAATTCCAGGGGTATGTTTACCCGAACCTTTCCAAATTGAAATATATTGTGATTGTGATTCATGTACAGAGTGTTAAAAGTACAGCAGCAGATATCATTCCATCTGTTACTTAAGGGGTGATTCTGTTATCCATTGGTCCACTAATCAAGGGTGAGGGAGGTGTTGCTTAGCAACCAAACAGAGTGAGGTAGCCCATGCTCTGATTGGCTGTGTAGTTCTGTGGGAGGTTTTTCATCTGTATTGTTTGGTTTAATGTCTTCCTGCTATGTACAAGGGTCTGTTTGTTTCTTCTAAAATGATACACTGTTTTGTTCAGTTTTCTCAATAAAGTGTTATCGGGATTTATTTTCTCCCTGAACTCTATCTGCATTATTTAAATGATTTTGCTAACATATAGCACTCTCAGTGTACATGGCACTTTGCAGAGTGACATAAGCAAATGTTCCCTGAAAGAAATGTGAGATAAAAATGAAATAAACAAGCAGCCATTTTAAACTAAGCTCATCAAGTGCAAATACAAGGGATACATCTGTGAATTCCATTGTCATGAATTGTAGTCAACCTTTAATTGTTTGGGGTTAACTCCACTTTTTAGGCCCTGTGCAAACACCTCTATAAATCATCTAACATTGACTTTGGGGAAGAGTTGGTGTATATAATTGAGGCCCCCGACTTCAAAGTCTCTGTGCATGATCACTTGATTGAATCGTACTGTACTTTTGGACTATGTGTCCCATGGTGCAGTGCAACTGTAGTATTTCTGTTTGCATAAGAAGTTATAAGGGAACCTTTGGCCCTCCAGTTGTTGCTGAACTACAACTTTCCTCATCCCTGCTTTTTGGGGATGATGGGAGTTGTAGTTCTGCAACATCTGGAGGGTCAGAGATTCCCCATATATGCCTTAGGCCTTATAAAATTGCTGGAACATATTTGGCATAAATCATGCCCTCAGGCGTTACAGATAGTCCTTGCAGATGCTATGGCTAGGACACAGCCTCTAAAGGGGAGAATGCAGGGATCTCTCCTGGGCCCATTGTTGTTCTACGTCTTTATAAACAACTTGGATGAAGGAATTGAGGGGATGCTCATCCAATTTGCAGATGACACCAAACTGGGAGGAGTAGCTAATGCAGCAGAGGACAGAATCAAGATGACCTGAACAGATTGGAGAACTGGGCCCAAACTAACAAAATGAATTTCAGTAGTGAAAAATGTAAGATTCTGCACTTAGGCAGGAAGAACCAGCTGCAGAAATATAAAATGTGGGACACCTAACTTACCAGTAGTACATGTAAAAAGGATCTAGGGGTCTTAGCAGACCACAAGCTTAACATGAGTCATCAGTGTGATGCAGCAGCAAAAAAGCTAATGCCCTTCTTTGCTGCATCAACAGAAGTAGTGTCCAGATCAAGGGAAGTAATAGTACCACTCTATTCTGCCTTGGTCAGACCAAACCTGGAATACTGTGTCCAATTCTGGGCACCACAATTTAAGCAGAATGTGTGCAAAGGAGGGCAACCAAGATGATCAAGGGTCTTGGGGGGGGGGATCCTTATGAGGAATGGTTGAAGGAGCTAGGTATGTTTAGCCTGGGAAAGAGGAGATATGATAGCCATCTTCCAATATCTTAAGGGCTGTTTTCTCCTGCTCTGGAGGATAGGACTCAAACAAATGGATTCAAGTTACAAGAAAGAAGATTCTGACTAAACATCAGGAAGGACCTCCTGACAGTGAGAGCTGCCTGGCAGTGGAACAGTCTCCCTCGTGAGGTTGTGGGCTCTCCATCATTGGAGGTTTTTAAGCAGAGGTTGGAAGGCCATCTGTCACAGTTGCTTTCATTGAGGTTTTTGTATTGCAGGGGGTGGACTATTTGACCCTCAGGGTCCCTTCCAACCCTACAATTTTATGTGTCTATGACCTTTTGGGGCACAATTCCCTTGACAGCAGTAGCATGTTCTCCTCTTGAGAACCAAACTACATATTGAAATACTTTATTGTCACTTGTACAACTTGTATACAGTGAGATTACATGAGCACCCCCCACTCAGTTCTCTTAGTCTTAATTCCCCTTGTTTACCCACACAACACACACACCAAACCCCAAAGTCAGTTGCCCTGTTGTTATCTTTTCATTCAGCAGCCTAACAGCCCATGGATAGAAGCTGTTCTTTTACCCTGTTGGTGCAACGAATTATGCTTTTATATCTACTGCCCGAGGGCATGAGATCAAGGAAGTGCCGGCCAGGGTGTGACTCATCCCTGAGAATTTTCCTCACTCTCCTGAGGCAACGCAATGTCATCCAGTGGATTCACGGAACAGCCCATAATATCTTGTGCTGTATTCACCACCCTCTGTAGGCACTTCCTATCAGTTGATGTCAAACCACTGCGATGCAGTATGAAAGGACACTTTCTATTGTGGACCGGTAGAAGGAGATCATCAAATGTTGATTGTTGATTGACATCATTCTTTCACAATACTCTGAGAAGATGGAGTCTCTGTTGGCCTTTCTTAACCACCTGGGTTGTATTGATTTTCCAAGTAAGGTCTTCAGTGAGATAATGATACATTTGTCATTAAGAGCATCTTTGCATGCAACATGCTGGTTTAACATGCTGGATGTGTGTTTATCCTGATCACAATGGCATCTAAAGCTGGTGTGAGAAGGGGAATTTAACCCACACATTGGTACTGAGGAAAGCCCATCCTTTGAAGGTTTTGGAGAAACTCCCCACTGGTCACCTACTATTATTTAAACTACATGAAATCATAACCTTCTGTTCACACTAGATGGCAGCATGGTATACCAGCAAAAGAGTTGGATCGTATTTTTCCCTGTTTAGCAGCAATACGAAAGATACCTAAGGAAGTTTGCTTCTTAAGACACATCTGTTATTGTCTACTTCCATATTACTCCTCAAGAATGTTCTATGGCAGAGATATACATCTATTCCAATGTTTCTTGTGGTATGACTGTGGGTGGCTCAGATCTTGCCAGGAATTTTTTTTTTTTAGACATTAGTAATCTTTCCCAAAGTGTGTTCCCATTGAATTAGGCTGCAATGCAGGGAATCAAGAGTTTTGCCTCGATGAGGCAACTGCAAAGCTTGGCTTTAATTGCTTTTAATCAAAATGTATAGATTGTAAGGTTGGAATAATAAGCCGCCTTCCTGACAGAGACTGTAGATGTTGAACACGATAAGCATCAGAATAGTTTTGTGATATAGAACACTCTGCTTCAAGACCTGTTTGCTCCTGAAGAGAAGTCAGGATGTAAATATTAGAAATAAATACACAAATCAAGTTTGTGGTCTTCTGGAATGCACATGTTAATCAAAAGGCTTCTTTGATGGCTCTTGATTTTTTAGGTACATGAAAAGCGCATAAAGGGATGGATGAAATCATATTTGCTGTATATGGTCTACTCACTGTGAAATTTAATAAAATAATACTCCATTTGTTTGGTCATTTTATAACCCACTCTTCATTAAAATCAATCCCAGAGTAGGATATAGCATGTCTGTCTGTCTGTCTGTCTGTCTATATCTATCTGTCTGTCTATCTATCTTTCTATCTGTCTATCATCTATCTATCTATCTATCTATCTATCTATCTATCTATCTATCTATCTATCATCTATCATCTATCATCTATCTATCATCTATCTATCTATCTATCTATCTATCTATCTATCTATCTATCATCTATCTATCGCTTCCATCATGTTGTTTAGTCATGCTGGCCACACGACCCAGAAAGCTGTCTGTGGACAAACGCCAGCTCCCTTGGCCTGAAAGCTAGATGAGTAACCCCATAGTCGCCTTTGCCTGGACTTAACCATCCAGGGGTCCTTTACAGTGGAACCTTGATTTTCAAACGTAATCCATACCAGAAGACTGTTCAACTTCCGAAACATTTGAAAACCAAGGCGCCAAGGGTGGTCTGCCAATTCAATAGAGAAAATTGTGAAAAACAACAGATACATGCAGGGGAAGCCATTCGACTTCTGAGGTGTGTTCAAAAACGGAGGTATTCACTTTTGGGGGGTGTTTTCTGTATTCAAAAACTGAAACGTTCGGCAACAGAGACATCCGAAAACTGAGGAACCACTTTATATAGATATAATAAAGTAAAACAACACGGAAAATCAAATCACAACAACAGTGAATCAAATTTGTTTCCCAGCACTGCGGGAGTGTCAAAAGATCCAGTCAACTTAACCAAATGCTTGAGTAAAAAGAAGCTCAACTAGGTAATACAGTGGTGCCCTGCAAGACGAACACCTCGCAAGACGAAAAACCCGCTAGACGAAAGGGTTTTCCGTTTTGGAGGCGCTTCGCAAAACGAATTTCCCTATGGGCTTGCTTCACAAGAAGAAAGCCCATAGGGAAATCTCCGGGGACCTCTTTTAAATGCTAGCGGCGGGGAGCAAAGCCTTTTCCCCCCCTCCGGCCTTCAGAAGAGGTCCAGGAAGGCCAGCGGGGGCCGAAAGGCTTTGCTCCCCACCACCAGCATTTTAAAAGCAGTCCAGGATAGCAGCGCTGCATTTCTCCTCTCTCCCGGGAAGGCAGGCAGGGGGACAAAGACTTTTGCCCCCCGCCGGCCTTCAGAACCTCTTCTGAAGGCTGGCGGGGGGCAAAAGTCTTTGTCCCCCCTGCCTGCCTTCCCGGGGGCTTTTAAATCACCCCGGGACAGCGGAGAATTCCTCCGCTGTCCCAGGGCGATTTTAAAATGCTCCTGGATGGCTTTTGAAGGCAGGCGGGGGGGGGAGCAAAGACTTTTGCCCCCACCCTCCTTCAGAAGAGGTCCTGGACCTCTTCTGAAGGCTGGCGGGGGGCAAAAGTCTTTGCTCCCCCCTGCCTGCCTGTCCCGGAGGGCTTTTGAAGGCAGGCGGGGGGGGGGGAGCAAAGACTTTTGTCTTGTCAGAACTCAACCTCAATCTGTTAGCCACCATCCATCCTCCAACCGCCTCCAGGCACTCACACAGGACCTTCACCGCCTTCACTGATTCCGATTTAAAAGAGAGGTAGAGCTGGGTGTCATCTGCATATTGATGAACACCCAGCCCAAACCCCCTGATGATCTCTCCCAGCGGTTTCATATAGATATTAAAAAGCATGGGAGAGAGGACGGAACCCTGAGGCACCCCACAAGTGAGAGCCCAGGGGTCTGAACACTCATCCCCCACCACCACTTTCTGAACACGGCCCAGGAGAAAGCAGTGGAACCGCTGTATAGCAGTGCCCTAGCTCCCAGCCCCTCTAGACGGTCCCAAAGGATGTTATGGTTGATTGTATCAAAGGCTGCTGAGAGATCCAGCAGAACTAGGAAACAGCTCTCACCTTTGTCCCTAGCTTGCCGGAGATGCTATAGGATATGGGGATACGGGGGGAAGGGGGTTTGTTACACATGGGTAGAACACCTGCTTTGCATGCAGAAGGTCCCAGGTTCAATCTTTCCCATCACCATGTGTTGTTGTGAGAGACACTTTCCTGCCTGAAATCCCAGAGAACCTCTGCCAGTGTAGATAGGACTGAGCTACATAGATGAGCCAAAGGTCTCCCTCAGTGTGCTTCATCTCTGACATGCAACCCCATAGTCCAGCCTTTCTCAACCTGTGGGTCCCCAGATGTTGTTGAATTATAACTCCCATCACCCCTAGCTAGCAAGGCCAGAGCTCAGGGATGATGGGAGTCGTAGTCCAACAACATCTGGGGACCCACAGGTTGAGAACCACTGCCTTAGAGCAATTGCTCAGGGGTCCTCAAAAAGAATGCCCAGTGCTCACTATATCGTTCAGTAAGATGAGCATCAATAAATCCCAAAATCTTACAAATATTTTCTACAAAATCTTACATAAGGATTCATACCAGCCTATTCTGGAGGTGGTTGTTTTGGTTCTATTTATAATATGCCTGTTAAGATCAGAACAACAGATATATTGGAAAAGTAGCAGGAACAAAACAAAAGCAGATCCCATCATCTCCATAGCTGGGCCGTTCCCTTTAAAATGGGCAGCGGAATGCTTTGCATTCCACCTTTAATCCTGCATTCCTGCCCTATTAGATCCATTCTAAAAGCCAGTGGTTCTCAGACTTCCCCTTGTGACAAATGGCCTTGAGGTCCCCCAAGGTTAAATAACAACAAAGTCAGCCTTGGCATCTTCACTGGTGATGCCCACTGTTATCTCATTGGTGACTCAGCAGTTCCTCAGTTGCATACAAGTTTGATTCTGTGACTGAGATTTGCTTTGTCTGGCTGCCATTCCTAGCTTGTTCCTTAACTCCTTGTCTCCTAAAGCTTTGCTCCACATGGGACTGTACTAAGCAAGGGGTTGAGTCAGCCCCAGAAGTGGCTTGCTGGATGGGGTGGGGCAGGGCTGCTACATTAGCTCAGCAAGTTGGTCATTGCTGTGGGAGGAAGAGGGGCCCAAATGCAGCAGGTAGGTTGATGCAGCGCAAACATGCTGGCAGAGACAATTCAGACCCTTCCCTTGCGTTTCTACAGCACTGACCTGCCTGCCACCAGAGAGACACCTCCAGGGAAGTTAGCATAGTGAGGTGCTTCTATAAGAGTGGATTTCATGCTCTTTATTCAGCTCATAGTGGTGAGGAGGAATGCAAGTTCCCCTAAAGTATCTGCTTTATATACATTATTTACACAATGGTCTGCACGTGATTGGCTAATTCCGGGATTCTCCTGCAGGCCAATCAGGCTGTGGATTCACTTCCATCTGGAGCTGGATTGGGTGGCTCCTGCAGACCAATCAAACTGCTGCATTGTTCTAGGACCCATCAGACTGCTGCATTTTGGATCCTATTCAACTCAGTACATAACAACCACCAAGGAAGAAACCACTGCAGGATGAAGCCTGCCCTGCTATCCAGATTTGGTGCATGGAAAATGTTTTGAAACAAGTGCTCTCTTGCAGCCTTTAAAAACCTGGTGAAAATCCAATATGTATATATACATGACAGTTTTAAGCTCATAATTTCTGCTCACGCCTTTAGTTTTTTGTTGAGCTCTTTTGATCCAATCTCCAGGCTTTAATTGGTTGCATGTCATAAATCAGGTAAACAGCAACAACCTGTTCTGCAAAGCAAAAGTCATACCATTTCACAATTTGCTAGCGAAGGATCAGGTTGCCCTCAAATGCTTCCATTCCACAACAGCCCGAATGACAATAGGTTCCAATCTCCCAAAGTATGTAATTCTGAACATTCCCCCCAGCATTTCCCAAACTAGGGCTGGCTACATCTACACATTTAATTTGTACCTTTTTTATAGATTTGAAGCTATTTCAGATGGAGGCAAGAGGTTTACCATGCCCTTATCACTCCTCATACAAATAGGGGATAAATATTGGTTATTGGAGGATATTTTTTAAAAAGCCCTTTAGAACTGGACAAGGACAAAATAAGCACCTGTTGCAGATTTTCAAAATTATTTTACTTATTTAATTGTCTTTTGAGTCAAGCAGGGCTGTGGCCCTTCAGATGATTTTGGAGAATAACTCCAATCACCCCTGATAGTTGGCTATGGGATTCCATGAAGTTTATCTATTGGCTTTTAGCCTTACTTTGATCTTAAAGCAATTTGTCGAGAATTTTACTGCACAGAACTATGTTTTATCCTTGAACGTTATCCCTAAAGGCTGCTTCTCACTTTTATGTGTTTTAACTTTTAAAATTTCCCTTCTTTGCACTGAGCCTTTAAAAGTGGGGAGTAGGCTAAAATGATTTTTTAATTAAGAAGCAAATAATTGAGGATCAGAGAATAATTGATTGATTTAATGATCAAATCTGCAGGCAAATCCACTTGCGTGACTGAAATCAGTTGACAGCACAAATTAGAATATTAGATCTAAAGTTTACCATGTTCCTGACTTCATTTTGACATGCAGTGTGACTGGAGTCTATAAAGACGTCTTTTATTCAATTTCTGAATTTAGCCCAGAATAGCTCAATAGGTGTGCAGCGATGTAGACAAGAAGAGGAGGAATTTGAGAAAGAGTTGGGTTGGGGCCACATTCCCACATTTGGCTGGAGTCCCAGTTCTCATCCATTAATATAATGTTCATGAAGCTCTCCGTGGGCTTTGGGTGAAAATAAGCGGAGACGTTTATTCTCATTTGGCACAAACACTTCCTTGTTCTTGTTGATGACAATCGTTAAAAAAAAAGATATTTCATATATAATACATTTTGCAAACACCACATATCTTATCTTATACAATATTTTTAGGACTTCCATCAACGACATCTAATGATTTTCATTCTTGATCACTTGCATTTCATTATTTTCACTATTACTTTTAAAAATCCATAACTAATAGTCCTTTTCATAAATTTTACCTGCAATAGTTCATATAGTCCTCCTTACATAACTTCTTGCAGTCCTACTAGCATATTCAATTGATTACAGTTGGTTTTCAAATAGTTCGTATATTTACTCCAATCTTCTAAGAACCTCTGATCCGGCCAGTTTTGAATGCTTCCTGTCATTTTATCTAATTCTGCATAGTCCATTAATTTCATCTGCCACTCTTCTTTCATCGGCAATTCTTCCTGCTTCCATTTCTGTGCCCATAGTACTTTTGCCGCCGTTAGCGCATATAAAAACAATTTAATATCTTGTCTGCTAATATCTTCACCCACCATACCAAGTAAAAATGCTTCTGGTTTTTTTTACAAATGTATATTTCAACATCTTTTTCATCTCATTATATATCATTTCCCAGAAGCTTTTCACTTTTTTACATTCCCACCACAGATGATAAAAAGTTCCTTCTTTTCCCTTACATTTCCAATGTTTGTTACTCGTTTTATACATTTTAGCTAATTTCACTGGTGTAATATACCACCTCTACATCATTTTCACATTTCCATTTGATTTTATGCCCCGTGGACATCCCAGCCCCTGGTAGGTTGGCCATGCACCTTCTTTTACAGAGAACAGTCCTCTCTTTGAAGGTGTCTCTCATTTCAAGAGCTGCCCAGTCCAAATCTGGTTTGAACACAAGAGCCCTAAGAACAGAAAGCAGGAGGGGCCTTGAAGTTGTCCACCAACAGCACCCGGGCAATAACTGAGCAGACACACAGGTCTTCCCCACCAGGGTGGGATGTATTGTATTTCTGCTGAGATTATAGTGTTAAGACTCAATGCCCATCTGCTACCAAGCCAGGTTGAAGGTTTTTGTATCAACTTACAAAATGGCAAGCAACTGGGGTCCAGGGTACCTTAGGGTACCCTTAGCTTATATCCCAACTTAGTCACTGAGATCATCTGCAGGAGCATCTTTGTCCCATGAGTGGTGAGGCTCACCTGATGTCAACACTAAATCAAGCCTCCAGTGTCATTGGCCCAATCTTGTGGAATGCTTTTCTGACAGAGATTCAGCATGTGCCCTCATAACTATTGGGCTTTTGCTAAAAACCTTTTCATGCCACCAGGCTTATGCAGGCAAAGGGAAAGCTTTCTTTGTCCACATTTAGCCAGTGTTTTGTGACCCCAGATGTTTTCATGTGGTTTTTATTATGCAAGCTACATTCTTGGCTGAGTCATGGGGAGAATCTACACTCATTGTTTATAATGTTAAGGAAGGGTTACCATAATGTATTTGGGCTTTTGCTTGTAACGTTAATAATGTGTTATTAAAATGTGACACTGCAGAGCAATCAGGAACCGGCAGTAAGGGAAACTGCATTGTTACAGAGGAAACAAGGTAAGGAACTTCTTTATTTTACCAGTATGCCCTGTGATGTTTTAAAACAATAGATCTAATATTGTTCTAATACAGTAGTACCTCGGGTTAAGAACTTAATTCATTCTGGAGGTCTGTTCTGAACCTGAAACTGTTCTTAACCTGAGGTACCACTTTAGCTAATGGGGCCTCCCGCTGCCACCACACAATTTCTGTTCTCATCTCATTTCTTAACCTGAGATACTATTTTTGAGTTAGCGGAGTCTGTAACCTAAAGTGTCTGTAACCCGAGGTACCACTGTAATGTTAAAAAAGGTCAGTGTAGATGATATCCCATCATTGTGTGTGAGCGCACATGTGTGCATGGATCCATGCAGATGTTGTTTTGCTGTTGCTTCGGGGCAGCACGAGAAACAATTCCTGACTTTATACAACTGTTCTGACTTCCCTGGCATCTTCTGGGTGGTGGCTCATGGGCTTCCATGTCCTTCCATTCCCCCCCCCCCTTGGATTTGACTTGCCTTGCATTTTCGAAGACAGGAATGAACTGCCAGTGGATCCACGTTTTGAGTTTGGTCAAAACAAATGAGAATTTTAATGGTTCCAGGTGTGTGGATGGAAAGGGCTATTGTCCTAATTCAAGATGGCTTTTCCCTTGACCTTTGGAATGGAAACAGGAGTCAACCTCCCATATTTGGCTGCTAATTGGAACCCAGGCCAACTCAACCCCTGTCTACCACTACTAAGTTACTACCAGACTGTCTTTAATAGGTAACGCTACAGCAAATGACTTGCCTGGGGATATTGTCCGTCATTCACCGTATATGTTTACCCACGCTTTTCAGACTATTTATCTATCTTGCCTGCCTTGGCTTCAGCAACCCGAGCCTTTAAAAAAAAAAAATCCCAAAGAGGAAAGAAAACAAAGGTTACATTCTGCTCAGGATGTCTCTGCTAGCAAACTGCAGCCTATTGGGGGGGGGGGAGAGAGAGAGAGAGAGAGAAAGAAAACAGCGATAAAAATAGATTTAGCAAATTACCAGCCCAAGTCTAGCTAGGATCAAAACACCTGCAGCAGTAAATGGCTGGCTTGCCTATTTCTGTGTATGTATCTTTTGGCAATGAAAGCTTCCCCTGTCATTTGAATGCTAATGTGTATAAAGGTATTGGGTGTGCAATTCTCCAATGTTCTAGTTCATTGTTTTGTCCGTTCCATGCAGTGGGAATGAAGGAAATGGAAATGGGTGGAAATTTCAGGGATGGGAGCAGTGCAGAAGGGAGATTTTCTTCTTCCCTACAGGGAACAGCAGTGTTCCCCGGTCTGGTTTCTGACTGAGCACTTTTCCTGGGTTATCAAGAGGGCTAGAAGCTTATGATTTTTAAAGAGGTTGGCACTGGTGTTTTCGTAGGACTGGCATTGCTGGGATTTCAAAGGCGGAGTTGACGGGGGCGGGATTTGTCCTGGATCGAAAAATCCAGAGGTGGTTTTTTTTTTTGGCATCTTTGTGGAAAAAAAGCTCAGGAGTTTTGGGGTCTCCCTAAAAAAAAGCTGAACCATTTTCTGCAAGAGGAAGGGGAAGAAGAAGGTTGGGGAGATGAAAGGGGGAAAGGAGTTAAAAATGCAGTTCAGTTACAGATTGTTGTTGTTGTTGAGTTGTTTAGTTGTGTCTGACACTTCGTGACCCCAGGGACCACAGCACGCCAGGCACTCCTGTCTTCCACTGCCTCCTGCAGTTTGGTCAAACTTATGTTGGTAGCTTCGAGAACACCATCCAACCATCTTGTCCTCTGTTGTCCCCTTCTCCTTATGTCCTCAATCTTTCCCAACATCAGGGTCTTTTGCAGGGAGCCTTCTCTTCTCATGAGGTGGCCAAAGTATATGATTAGTATTAGCGTTATTGGATAGGTTAGCCATCCTTCAGTATAAGGTCCCAGGGCAAGCTGCAATAATATTGAAATACAATATCAACATAAGTTAAAACTAAGTTCCGGCGCCTCTCAGGCTGGTGCCATTGCCATTATAAGAGACGAAAGAAGGCATCCGTGGTGAGTTCCAGCACCTCTTTCTCTAGAAAAACGGCACAGAGCAAAGTGAAAGCTAACTAGGAAGGTGTGTAAAGAATGCCTTTCTCCCAATGGTCCGCTGCTTTGCACGATCCATTAAGTCCCTATACCAGGTGCCTCACATAACATTTGTAACAAGACTGCCGTTGTGCTGTGTCAGGTGAGGAGAAGGAGGTGACTTTTCCTCCAGTCTTATATATTTAACTAATGGCTACAGAAGTTTCCTCAATGGGCACTAATGTCTGAAAGATGTTTCTCCAGTAACCCATTAAGGTTGGCCAAACCCCACATACTCAAGTAATGACTACATAAGCAATTGCCAGATGCAATTTATGCAGCCCAAGAGATTGGGGGAGGGGGAGGGTTCGTCTGAGGTTTGCAGCTGTCTGAAAGAGGCTGGGTTGTCGGTGTGTGTGTGTGTGTGTGTGTGTGTGAACATCAAATGGGTGTGACTTGCAAGAGCATCAGGGTTTTGGGTGCAGAGTGATGCTGTTTCACAGGCCACTGTTGCCTGTGCCTGTCTGCTCCTTCCTGCTCAGTGCATAGAGCTGCAAACTGACAGAAAACACAGCCCTCCCGTAAGTCTCCAGTGCTGTTTCCATCACCCTAAAGCAAGCAGATTCCCTGCAGGACTACCCTGGAAGTTCTCTCGCTGCTTGGGGAATCATCTTAACAGTATGCAACAGCTTCGTCAGAAACCACATGCAGGCTGTTTATTCTGGGCCTCTGCGGCCAAGTGCCTTTCCATCAGCTCTTTTACCAGTGTTTACACCATCCCTACTGAGAGACAGTGGTGTAATGCAGCAGTCTCGGATCTGTATAGCTCTGCCTCTGTCTCTTTCCCTGGTCTGCAATTACATCAGCATGCATTACGCAGCGGGGCCTGGTTACCCCATGCCAGAGCTACCTCCACTTGCCATCGCAGGGCACATCAAAGCAGCCAAGGATGTTGGCTGATTCCCTTCCAAACAAGCAGCCTTCCAGGGGGGAGGCGGCGGCGGCAGCAGCAGCAGCAGCAGCGAAGATTCATTGCATTATTATCTGCTCAGAATCTTCAAAGGACTGCAACAACAGTTAAGCCTCTTTCAGCTGTTTGCTACCCAGGCCTTTTTGGAGTTGTCGCCATGGAGATATGGCACAGGTACCACTATTTGCTGGCACACGTTATTAAAAGTGTACCCAAAATGCTCAGCCAGCAAGGCAGGCTGGAGAACACAAAACAAAAACAATGACAACCCTCTTTCTCTCTCACACACACACACACCCCACAATACCCCGCTCCCCAAAACCCCCCAAGTATTCTCCAAACGGATTTGTTTGTGCATGTTGTTAAAAGGGAGAACAAAAGGACTAGATAACAATAACACAATCGAGCTATATTGCTGACGAGGACATCCATAAATTAAGGGAGCTGAACATGAACTAACAAGCAGCCGAGGAATTTGAAGGGGAAGGGAAGGGGAAGGGAAAATCACCTGGACCCAGAAGTGCTGTGTGAGGCACACTATAGCTTTAAAGCACCATCTTTACCTCAAAGAATTCTGGGCAGTGTAGCCTACCCCTCACAGAGTTGCAGTTCCCAACATCCCTTAATGAACTGCAATGCCCAGGATCCTTTGAGGGAAAGAAGGTGCTTAGGATGTGCTTTAAAGGTGTTATAGTGTGTATACAGCTCCAGAGTTCTTCCACTCTCAAGAGCATTTCTGGTCATTTTTCAGGGAAGTTTTTAACAGTTGATTTTTATATCTACAGTGGTACCTTGGTTCCCGAACGGCTTGGCTCCCGAACAAATCGGCCCCTGAACATTGCAAACCCAGAAGTGAATGTTCCAGTTTGCGAACGTTTTTCAGAAGCCAAACGTCCGACATGGCTTCCGATTGAGTGCAGAAAACTCCTGCAGCCAATCGGAAGCAACACCTTGGTTTTTGAACCATTTCAGGAGTCAGACGGACTCCTGGAATGGACTAAGTTTGAGAACCAAGATACCACTGTTAATACTGTATACAGTATATACAGTTGGAAGCTGCCCAGAGTGGCTGGGGTAACACAGTCAGATGGGCAGCATATTATTATTATTATTATTATTATTATTATTATTATTATTATTTAGTCTATAGACTGCAAGGCAAGCTTTAATTTGATGGTGGTTCAGGGAATCCTGTGCAAAAATCATGCCGTTTCAAGATTCTCTATTTTTCATTTACTAAATCCATCTTCCCACAGCTCATGGCAGCCATACTGAGTGATGCCCACAATTCCCCCCTCCCCCAAAGTTCCAAAAGTGCTCTTAAGTCCCAAAAGGTCAGGAATTCCTGTTTTTTTTAGACATTAGTAATCTTTCCCAAAGTGTGTTCCCATTGAATTAGGCTGCAATGCAGGGAATCAAGAGTTTTGCCTCGATGAGGCAACTGCAAAGCTTGGCTTTAATTGCTTTTAATCAAAATGTATAGATTGTAAGGTTGGAATAATAAGCCGCCTTCCTGACAGAGACTGTAGATGTTGAACACGATAAGCATCAGAATAGTTTTGTGATATAGAACACTCTGCTTCAAGACCTGTTTGCTCCTGAAGAGAAGTCAGGATGTAAATATTAGAAATAAATACACAAATCAAGTTTGTGGTCTTCTGGAATGCACATGTTAATCAAAAGGCTTCTTTGATGGCTCTTGATTTTTTAGGTACATGAAAAGCGCATAAAGGGATGGATGAAATCATATTTGCTGTATATGGTCTACTCACTGTGAAATTTAATAAAATAATACTCCATTTGTTTGGTCATTTTATAACCCACTCTTCATTAAAATCAATCCCAGAGTAGGATATAGCATGTCTGTCTGTCTGTCTGTCTGTCTATATCTATCTGTCTGTCTATCTATCTTTCTATCTGTCTATCATCTATCTATCTATCTATCTATCTATCTATCTATCTATCTATCTATCATCTATCATCTATCATCTATCTATCATCTATCTATCTATCTATCTATCTATCTATCTATCTATCTATCATCTATCTATCGCTTCCATCATGTTGTTTAGTCATGCTGGCCACACGACCCAGAAAGCTGTCTGTGGACAAACGCCAGCTCCCTTGGCCTGAAAGCTAGATGAGTAACCCCATAGTCGCCTTTGCCTGGACTTAACCATCCAGGGGTCCTTTACAGTGGAACCTTGATTTTCAAACGTAATCCATACCAGAAGACTGTTCAACTTCCGAAACATTTGAAAACCAAGGCGCCAAGGGTGGTCTGCCAATTCAATAGAGAAAATTGTGAAAAACAACAGATACATGCAGGGGAAGCCATTCGACTTCTGAGGTGTGTTCAAAAACGGAGGTATTCACTTTTGGGGGGTGTTTTCTGTATTCAAAAACTGAAACGTTCGGCAACAGAGACATCCGAAAACTGAGGAACCACTTTATATAGATATAATAAAGTAAAACAACACGGAAAATCAAATCACAACAACAGTGAATCAAATTTGTTTCCCAGCACTGCGGGAGTGTCAAAAGATCCAGTCAACTTAACCAAATGCTTGAGTAAAAAGAAGCTCAACTAGGTAATACAGTGGTGCCCTGCAAGACGAACACCTCGCAAGACGAAAAACCCGCTAGACGAAAGGGTTTTCCGTTTTGGAGGCGCTTCGCAAAACGAATTTCCCTATGGGCTTGCTTCACAAGAAGAAAGCCCATAGGGAAATCTCCGGGGACCTCTTTTAAATGCTAGCGGCGGGGAGCAAAGCCTTTTCCCCCCCTCCGGCCTTCAGAAGAGGTCCAGGAAGGCCAGCGGGGGCCGAAAGGCTTTGCTCCCCACCACCAGCATTTTAAAAGCAGTCCAGGATAGCAGCGCTGCATTTCTCCTCTCTCCCGGGAAGGCAGGCAGGGGGACAAAGACTTTTGCCCCCCGCCGGCCTTCAGAACCTCTTCTGAAGGCTGGCGGGGGGCAAAAGTCTTTGTCCCCCCTGCCTGCCTTCCCGGGGGCTTTTAAATCACCCCGGGACAGCGGAGAATTCCTCCGCTGTCCCAGGGCGATTTTAAAATGCTCCTGGATGGCTTTTGAAGGCAGGCGGGGGGGGGAGCAAAGACTTTTGCCCCCACCCTCCTTCAGAAGAGGTCCTGGACCTCTTCTGAAGGCTGGCGGGGGGCAAAAGTCTTTGCTCCCCCCTGCCTGCCTGTCCCGGAGGGCTTTTGAAGGCAGGCGGGGGGGGGGGAGCAAAGACTTTTGTCTTGTCAGAACTCAACCTCAATCTGTTAGCCACCATCCATCCTCCAACCGCCTCCAGGCACTCACACAGGACCTTCACCGCCTTCACTGATTCCGATTTAAAAGAGAGGTAGAGCTGGGTGTCATCTGCATATTGATGAACACCCAGCCCAAACCCCCTGATGATCTCTCCCAGCGGTTTCATATAGATATTAAAAAGCATGGGAGAGAGGACGGAACCCTGAGGCACCCCACAAGTGAGAGCCCAGGGGTCTGAACACTCATCCCCCACCACCACTTTCTGAACACGGCCCAGGAGAAAGCAGTGGAACCGCTGTATAGCAGTGCCCTAGCTCCCAGCCCCTCTAGACGGTCCCAAAGGATGTTATGGTTGATTGTATCAAAGGCTGCTGAGAGATCCAGCAGAACTAGGAAACAGCTCTCACCTTTGTCCCTAGCTTGCCGGAGATGCTATAGGATATGGGGATACGGGGGGAAGGGGGTTTGTTACACATGGGTAGAACACCTGCTTTGCATGCAGAAGGTCCCAGGTTCAATCTTTCCCATCACCATGTGTTGTTGTGAGAGACACTTTCCTGCCTGAAATCCCAGAGAACCTCTGCCAGTGTAGATAGGACTGAGCTACATAGATGAGCCAAAGGTCTCCCTCAGTGTGCGTCATCTCTGACATGCAACCCCATAGTCCAGCCTTTCTCAACCTGTGGGTCCCCAGATGTTGTTGAATTATAACTCCCATCACCCCTAGCTAGCAAGGCCAGAGCTCAGGGATGATGGGAGTCGTAGTCCAACAACATCTGGGGACCCACAGGTTGAGAACCACTGCCTTAGAGCAATTGCTCAGGGGTCCTCAAAAAGAATGCCCAGTGCTCACTATATCGTTCAGTAAGATGAGCATCAATAAATCCCAAAATCTTACAAATATTTTCTACAAAATCTTACATAAGGATTCATACCAGCCTATTCTGGAGGTGGTTGTTTTGGTTCTATTTATAATATGCCTGTTAAGATCAGAACAACAGATATATTGGAAAAGTAGCAGGAACAAAACAAAAGCAGATCCCATCATCTCCATAGCTGGGCCGTTCCCTTTAAAATGGGCAGCGGAATGCTTTGCATTCCACCTTTAATCCTGCATTCCTGCCCTATTAGATCCATTCTAAAAGCCAGTGGTTCTCAGACTTCCCCTTGTGACAAATGGCCTTGAGGTCCCCCAAGGTTAAATAACAACAAAGTCAGCCTTGGCATCTTCACTGGTGATGCCCACTGTTATCTCATTGGTGACTCAGCAGTTCCTCAGTTGCATACAAGTTTGATTCTGTGACTGAGATTTGCTTTGTCTGGCTGCCATTCCTAGCTTGTTCCTTAACTCCTTGTCTCCTAAAGCTTTGCTCCACATGGGACTGTACTAAGCAAGGGGTTGAGTCAGCCCCAGAAGTGGCTTGCTGGATGGGGTGGGGCAGGGCTGCTACATTAGCTCAGCAAGTTGGTCATTGCTGTGGGAGGAAGAGGGGCCCAAATGCAGCAGGTAGGTTGATGCAGCGCAAACATGCTGGCAGAGACAATTCAGACCCTTCCCTTGCGTTTCTACAGCACTGACCTGCCTGCCACCAGAGAGACACCTCCAGGGAAGTTAGCATAGTGAGGTGCTTCTATAAGAGTGGATTTCATGCTCTTTATTCAGCTCATAGTGGTGAGGAGGAATGCAAGTTCCCCTAAAGTATCTGCTTTATATACATTATTTACACAATGGTCTGCACGTGATTGGCTAATTCCGGGATTCTCCTGCAGGCCAATCAGGCTGTGGATTCACTTCCATCTGGAGCTGGATTGGGTGGCTCCTGCAGACCAATCAAACTGCTGCATTGTTCTAGGACCCATCAGACTGCTGCATTTTGGATCCTATTCAACTCAGTACATAACAACCACCAAGGAAGAAACCACTGCAGGATGAAGCCTGCCCTGCTATCCAGATTTGGTGCATGGAAAATGTTTTGAAACAAGTGCTCTCTTGCAGCCTTTAAAAACCTGGTGAAAATCCAATATGTATATATACATGACAGTTTTAAGCTCATAATTTCTGCTCACGCCTTTAGTTTTTTGTTGAGCTCTTTTGATCCAATCTCCAGGCTTTAATTGGTTGCATGTCATAAATCAGGTAAACAGCAACAACCTGTTCTGCAAAGCAAAAGTCATACCATTTCACAATTTGCTAGCGAAGGATCAGGTTGCCCTCAAATGCTTCCATTCCACAACAGCCCGAATGACAATAGGTTCCAATCTCCCAAAGTATGTAATTCTGAACATTCCCCCCAGCATTTCCCAAACTAGGGCTGGCTACATCTACACATTTAATTTGTACCTTTTTTATAGATTTGAAGCTATTTCAGATGGAGGCAAGAGGTTTACCATGCCCTTATCACTCCTCATACAAATAGGGGATAAATATTGGTTATTGGAGGATATTTTTTAAAAAGCCCTTTAGAACTGGACAAGGACAAAATAAGCACCTGTTGCAGATTTTCAAAATTATTTTACTTATTTAATTGTCTTTTGAGTCAAGCAGGGCTGTGGCCCTTCAGATGATTTTGGAGAATAACTCCAATCACCCCTGATAGTTGGCTATGGGATTCCATGAAGTTTATCTATTGGCTTTTAGCCTTACTTTGATCTTAAAGCAATTTGTCGAGAATTTTACTGCACAGAACTATGTTTTATCCTTGAACGTTATCCCTAAAGGCTGCTTCTCACTTTTATGTGTTTTAACTTTTAAAATTTCCCTTCTTTGCACTGAGCCTTTAAAAGTGGGGAGTAGGCTAAAATGATTTTTTAATTAAGAAGCAAATAATTGAGGATCAGAGAATAATTGATTGATTTAATGATCAAATCTGCAGGCAAATCCACTTGCGTGACTGAAATCAGTTGACAGCACAAATTAGAATATTAGATCTAAAGTTTACCATGTTCCTGACTTCATTTTGACATGCAGTGTGACTGGAGTCTATAAAGACGTCTTTTATTCAATTTCTGAATTTAGCCCAGAATAGCTCAATAGGTGTGCAGCGATGTAGACAAGAAGAGGAGGAATTTGAGAAAGAGTTGGGTTGGGGCCACATTCCCACATTTGGCTGGAGTCCCAGTTCTCATCCATTAATATAATGTTCATGAAGCTCTCCGTGGGCTTTGGGTGAAAATAAGCGGAGACGTTTATTCTCATTTGGCACAAACACTTCCTTGTTCTTGTTGATGACAATCGTTAAAAAAAAAGATATTTCATATATAATACATTTTGCAAACACCACATATCTTATCTTATACAATATTTTTAGGACTTCCATCAACGACATCTAATGATTTTCATTCTTGATCACTTGCATTTCATTATTTTCACTATTACTTTTAAAAATCCATAACTAATAGTCCTTTTCATAAATTTTACCTGCAATAGTTCATATAGTCCTCCTTACATAACTTCTTGCAGTCCTACTAGCATATTCAATTGATTACAGTTGGTTTTCAAATAGTTCGTATATTTACTCCAATCTTCTAAGAACCTCTGATCCGGCCAGTTTTGAATGCTTCCTGTCATTTTATCTAATTCTGCATAGTCCATTAATTTCATCTGCCACTCTTCTTTCATCGGCAATTCTTCCTGCTTCCATTTCTGTGCCCATAGTACTTTTGCCGCCGTTAGCGCATATAAAAACAATTTAATATCTTGTCTGCTAATATCTTCACCCACCATACCAAGTAAAAATGCTTCTGGTTTTTTTTACAAATGTATATTTCAACATCTTTTTCATCTCATTATATATCATTTCCCAGAAGCTTTTCACTTTTTTACATTCCCACCACAGATGATAAAAAGTTCCTTCTTTTCCCTTACATTTCCAATGTTTGTTACTCGTTTTATACATTTTAGCTAATTTCACTGGTGTAATATACCACCTCTACATCATTTTCACATTTCCATTTGATTTTATGCCCCGTGGACATCCCAGCCCCTGGTAGGTTGGCCATGCACCTTCTTTTACAGAGAACAGTCCTCTCTTTGAAGGTGTCTCTCATTTCAAGAGCTGCCCAGTCCAAATCTGGTTTGAACACAAGAGCCCTAAGAACAGAAAGCAGGAGGGGCCTTGAAGTTGTCCACCAACAGCACCCGGGCAATAACTGAGCAGACACACAGGTCTTCCCCACCAGGGTGGGATGTATTGTATTTCTGCTGAGATTATAGTGTTAAGACTCAATGCCCATCTGCTACCAAGCCAGGTTGAAGGTTTTTGTATCAACTTACAAAATGGCAAGCAACTGGGGTCCAGGGTACCTTAGGGTACCCTTAGCTTATATCCCAACTTAGTCACTGAGATCATCTGCAGGAGCATCTTTGTCCCATGAGTGGTGAGGCTCACCTGATGTCAACACTAAATCAAGCCTCCAGTGTCATTGGCCCAATCTTGTGGAATGCTTTTCTGACAGAGATTCAGCATGTGCCCTCATAACTATTGGGCTTTTGCTAAAAACCTTTTCATGCCACCAGGCTTATGCAGGCAAAGGGAAAGCTTTCTTTGTCCACATTTAGCCAGTGTTTTGTGACCCCAGATGTTTTCATGTGGTTTTTATTATGCAAGCTACATTCTTGGCTGAGTCATGGGGAGAATCTACACTCATTGTTTATAATGTTAAGGAAGGGTTACCATAATGTATTTGGGCTTTTGCTTGTAACGTTAATAATGTGTTATTAAAATGTGACACTGCAGAGCAATCAGGAACCGGCAGTAAGGGAAACTGCATTGTTACAGAGGAAACAAGGTAAGGAACTTCTTTATTTTACCAGTATGCCCTGTGATGTTTTAAAACAATAGATCTAATATTGTTCTAATACAGTAGTACCTCGGGTTAAGAACTTAATTCATTCTGGAGGTCTGTTCTGAACCTGAAACTGTTCTTAACCTGAGGTACCACTTTAGCTAATGGGGCCTCCCGCTGCCACCACACAATTTCTGTTCTCATCTCATTTCTTAACCTGAGATACTATTTTTGAGTTAGCGGAGTCTGTAACCTAAAGTGTCTGTAACCCGAGGTACCACTGTAATGTTAAAAAAGGTCAGTGTAGATGATATCCCATCATTGTGTGTGAGCGCACATGTGTGCATGGATCCATGCAGATGTTGTTTTGCTGTTGCTTCGGGGCAGCACGAGAAACAATTCCTGACTTTATACAACTGTTCTGACTTCCCTGGCATCTTCTGGGTGGTGGCTCATGGGCTTCCATGTCCTTCCATTCCCCCCCCCCCTTGGATTTGACTTGCCTTGCATTTTCGAAGACAGGAATGAACTGCCAGTGGATCCACGTTTTGAGTTTGGTCAAAACAAATGAGAATTTTAATGGTTCCAGGTGTGTGGATGGAAAGGGCTATTGTCCTAATTCAAGATGGCTTTTCCCTTGACCTTTGGAATGGAAACAGGAGTCAACCTCCCATATTTGGCTGCTAATTGGAACCCAGGCCAACTCAACCCCTGTCTACCACTACTAAGTTACTACCAGACTGTCTTTAATAGGTAACGCTACAGCAAATGACTTGCCTGGGGATATTGTCCGTCATTCACCGTATATGTTTACCCACGCTTTTCAGACTATTTATCTATCTTGCCTGCCTTGGCTTCAGCAACCCGAGCCTTTAAAAAAAAAAAATCCCAAAGAGGAAAGAAAACAAAGGTTACATTCTGCTCAGGATGTCTCTGCTAGCAAACTGCAGCCTATTGGGGGGGGGGGAGAGAGAGAGAGAGAGAGAAAGAAAACAGCGATAAAAATAGATTTAGCAAATTACCAGCCCAAGTCTAGCTAGGATCAAAACACCTGCAGCAGTAAATGGCTGGCTTGCCTATTTCTGTGTATGTATCTTTTGGCAATGAAAGCTTCCCCTGTCATTTGAATGCTAATGTGTATAAAGGTATTGGGTGTGCAATTCTCCAATGTTCTAGTTCATTGTTTTGTCCGTTCCATGCAGTGGGAATGAAGGAAATGGAAATGGGTGGAAATTTCAGGGATGGGAGCAGTGCAGAAGGGAGATTTTCTTCTTCCCTACAGGGAACAGCAGTGTTCCCCGGTCTGGTTTCTGACTGAGCACTTTTCCTGGGTTATCAAGAGGGCTAGAAGCTTATGATTTTTAAAGAGGTTGGCACTGGTGTTTTCGTAGGACTGGCATTGCTGGGATTTCAAAGGCGGAGTTGACGGGGGCGGGATTTGTCCTGGATCGAAAAATCCAGAGGTGGTTTTTTTTTTTGGCATCTTTGTGGAAAAAAAGCTCAGGAGTTTTGGGGTCTCCCTAAAAAAAAGCTGAACCATTTTCTGCAAGAGGAAGGGGAAGAAGAAGGTTGGGGAGATGAAAGGGGGAAAGGAGTTAAAAATGCAGTTCAGTTACAGATTGTTGTTGTTGTTGAGTTGTTTAGTTGTGTCTGACACTTCGTGACCCCAGGGACCACAGCACGCCAGGCACTCCTGTCTTCCACTGCCTCCTGCAGTTTGGTCAAACTTATGTTGGTAGCTTCGAGAACACCATCCAACCATCTTGTCCTCTGTTGTCCCCTTCTCCTTATGTCCTCAATCTTTCCCAACATCAGGGTCTTTTGCAGGGAGCCTTCTCTTCTCATGAGGTGGCCAAAGTATATGATTAGTATTAGCGTTATTGGATAGGTTAGCCATCCTTCAGTATAAGGTCCCAGGGCAAGCTGCAATAATATTGAAATACAATATCAACATAAGTTAAAACTAAGTTCCGGCGCCTCTCAGGCTGGTGCCATTGCCATTATAAGAGACGAAAGAAGGCATCCGTGGTGAGTTCCAGCACCTCTTTCTCTAGAAAAACGGCACAGAGCAAAGTGAAAGCTAACTAGGAAGGTGTGTAAAGAATGCCTTTCTCCCAATGGTCCGCTGCTTTGCACGATCCATTAAGTCCCTATACCAGGTGCCTCACATAACATTTGTAACAAGACTGCCGTTGTGCTGTGTCAGGTGAGGAGAAGGAGGTGACTTTTCCTCCAGTCTTATATATTTAACTAATGGCTACAGAAGTTTCCTCAATGGGCACTAATGTCTGAAAGATGTTTCTCCAGTAACCCATTAAGGTTGGCCAAACCCCACATACTCAAGTAATGACTACATAAGCAATTGCCAGATGCAATTTATGCAGCCCAAGAGATTGGGGGAGGGGGAGGGTTCGTCTGAGGTTTGCAGCTGTCTGAAAGAGGCTGGGTTGTCGGTGTGTGTGTGTGTGTGTGTGTGTGTGAACATCAAATGGGTGTGACTTGCAAGAGCATCAGGGTTTTGGGTGCAGAGTGATGCTGTTTCACAGGCCACTGTTGCCTGTGCCTGTCTGCTCCTTCCTGCTCAGTGCATAGAGCTGCAAACTGACAGAAAACACAGCCCTCCCGTAAGTCTCCAGTGCTGTTTCCATCACCCTAAAGCAAGCAGATTCCCTGCAGGACTACCCTGGAAGTTCTCTCGCTGCTTGGGGAATCATCTTAACAGTATGCAACAGCTTCGTCAGAAACCACATGCAGGCTGTTTATTCTGGGCCTCTGCGGCCAAGTGCCTTTCCATCAGCTCTTTTACCAGTGTTTACACCATCCCTACTGAGAGACAGTGGTGTAATGCAGCAGTCTCGGATCTGTATAGCTCTGCCTCTGTCTCTTTCCCTGGTCTGCAATTACATCAGCATGCATTACGCAGCGGGGCCTGGTTACCCCATGCCAGAGCTACCTCCACTTGCCATCGCAGGGCACATCAAAGCAGCCAAGGATGTTGGCTGATTCCCTTCCAAACAAGCAGCCTTCCAGGGGGGAGGCGGCGGCGGCAGCAGCAGCAGCAGCAGCGAAGATTCATTGCATTATTATCTGCTCAGAATCTTCAAAGGACTGCAACAACAGTTAAGCCTCTTTCAGCTGTTTGCTACCCAGGCCTTTTTGGAGTTGTCGCCATGGAGATATGGCACAGGTACCACTATTTGCTGGCACACGTTATTAAAAGTGTACCCAAAATGCTCAGCCAGCAAGGCAGGCTGGAGAACACAAAACAAAAACAATGACAACCCTCTTTCTCTCTCACACACACACACACCCCACAATACCCCGCTCCCCAAAACCCCCCAAGTATTCTCCAAACGGATTTGTTTGTGCATGTTGTTAAAAGGGAGAACAAAAGGACTAGATAACAATAACACAATCGAGCTATATTGCTGACGAGGACATCCATAAATTAAGGGAGCTGAACATGAACTAACAAGCAGCCGAGGAATTTGAAGGGGAAGGGAAGGGGAAGGGAAAATCACCTGGACCCAGAAGTGCTGTGTGAGGCACACTATAGCTTTAAAGCACCATCTTTACCTCAAAGAATTCTGGGCAGTGTAGCCTACCCCTCACAGAGTTGCAGTTCCCAACATCCCTTAATGAACTGCAATGCCCAGGATCCTTTGAGGGAAAGAAGGTGCTTAGGATGTGCTTTAAAGGTGTTATAGTGTGTATACAGCTCCAGAGTTCTTCCACTCTCAAGAGCATTTCTGGTCATTTTTCAGGGAAGTTTTTAACAGTTGATTTTTATATCTACAGTGGTACCTTGGTTCCCAAACGGCTTGGCTCCCAAACAAATCGGCCCCTGAACATTGCAAACCCAGAAGTGAATGTTCCAGTTTGCGAACGTTTTTCAGAAGCCAAACGTCCGACATGGCTTCCGATTGAGTGCAGAAAACTCCTGCAGCCAATCGGAAGCAACACCTTGGTTTTTGAACCATTTCAGGAGTCAGACGGACTCCTGGAATGGATTAAGTTTGAGAACCAAGATACCACTGTATATACTGTATACAGTATATACAGTTGGAAGCTGCCCAGAGTGGCTGGGGTAACACAGTCAGATGGGCAGCATATTATTATTATTATTATTATTATTATTATTTAGTCTATAGACTGCAAAGCAAGCTTTAATTTGATGGTGGTTCAGGGAATCCTGTGCAAAAATCATGCCGTTTCAAGATTCTCAATTTTTCATTTACTAAATCCATCTTCCCACAGCTCATGGCAGCCATACTGAGTGATGCCCACAATTCCCCCCTCCCCCAAAGTTCCAAAAGTGCTCTTAAGTCCCAAAAGGTCAGGAATTCCTGTTTCAAAACACACATCCTGGACTGAAATAACAGACACATTAGGGAAATGGGTTTAAGGTTAGAAACCTGTCCTCTAGGCTGATAGTTTTCTATGTCCAGAGGATATTTTCGGGGGGGGGGGGAGGTTCAAACACACATTTTCTCATCTGTGCCCTGAAGTGGCACACTTTTAACAGCTATAACACATAATCCTTCTTCATCTGTAGGTTGGCTCTCTGTGAATGAGAAAGTCCCCTTATGCAGGAGCTCTTCTGTAAGTGGAAGCCATCTTGCTTCACAAGGCTTATCTTGTTTCCCACAATGGCCAGCCAAATCAGAGAACCATCATAGCACTGGAAGGGACCTTGGGGATCATCTAGTCCAACCCGGTGCAATGCAGGAATATGCTGCTGTCCCTTATGGGGAATCGAACCTGCAACCTTGGTACTATCAGCACCTTGCTCTAGTCAACTGAGTGATCCACGCAGCTTTGGGGCAGCCCAGGAGCAGGGGACAAGGGCAACCATCTTCCTGCTGTTTGGAGATATCGTGCACCTGAACCTGGAACATCTGTATAGCCATCACTGCCAGACTTGGCATCAGATGCAACAAACAAAGACATATGTGTTGTTGAAACACACGAGTAGTCAACATGGCATCCTCCAGATGTTATTGGACTCTAACTCGCATCAGCTCAAGCCAGCATGGCCAATGACCAGGGATGAGGAGAGTTGTTGCATCTGGAGGACCATGTATATCCCATCCATGTTCTACAGCAAAACTAGTTACTGGCCAGATGGTCGGAAGGCAGGCTGAGTCTCCTAATCCTATCCTACAGTATTCAGCTTATTTCCCCACCCAATCGGAGGGTGGCACATTGGCTTCCTCTCTTATAGGTAAAAGGTAAAAGTAAAGGACCCCTGGAGGGTTAAGTCTAGTCAAAGGCAACTATGGGGTTGCGGCACTCATCTCACTTTCAGGCTGAGGGAGCCAGTATTTGTCCGCAGACAGCTTTCCGGGCCATGTGGCCAGCATGACTAAACTGCTTCTGGCACAACGGAAGATTGTGACAGAAGCCAGAGTGCACGGAAATGCCATTTACCTTTTCTGCCGCAGTGGTACCTACTTACCTACTTGCGCTGGCGTGCTTTCGAACTGCTAGGTTGGCAGGAGCTGAGATAGAGCAACGGAAGCTCACTCTGTTGTGGGGATTCGAACCGCTGACCTTCCAATTGGTAAGCCCAAGAGGCTCAGTGGTTTAGACCACAGCGCCACCCGTGTCCTCTCTTGTAACATAATGGGTTCTGATATATTGTTATTTACTCCAGGAAAAGAGGATCTGCAGAAGCGGTGGCTGGGACAACTCCTCTGCAGTCCCCGCCTATACCAGTCAAGGACCAGATGGTATTCTTTGTGCATGCAATAATATTCCAGAGCCTGTGCTAACATGAGCCTCTCCTGACTCATGGCTTACTGAGAAACCCACAACTAAACCCTTATTAAAAGCTTTCTCTCGCACTCATTCTTTTCTACCACACCAGTGCTAAGGGTGTATGTTTGAGTCTTATGAGCAGCTGTCTGATTGAAGCCAATTTCACATTAAATCAAAGGGCAGAGAATAATAGCTAATGATAATGATGATAAAAAATAATAAATAGGAGATTGCAGAATGCACAAAAAGTATACATTTCCTACAAAAGTCACACAAAATTCTTGATTTCTGTGTATGCTAAAGCTATTCAAATAATAATAATAATAATAATGTAGAAAATCTATGCATGGTGGTGAAAACTTAAATTAATTTTGTTTTCCTGGAAAATTTTTGTACAGGACCCAAGGAAGGATGGATCTCTTTCAAAGTGCTTTTCCTCCTAGCATGTCACTACCATGCCCAAGGTCATGTCACAGATGAAAAGTGAGCACACTCGATTTCGAAAGATGCAAAATAGCCAGGAAAATAAAACCAGTCACATGAGCCTGGCACTGACAGATTTTTTTATTATTATTATTTCTGTTCTCAGTGATTCTTCCGAGAGAAATGTGAATGGAAGAATTTAATTATAGCAAGCCCGGATTAGCATGCAGTGATTTACGGTGTGTCTCAGACGAGCATGCATGATCAAAAGCAGAAGAGCATGTTACCAATAAAATTAAGTACATGGCACTAATGCATCTGAATGGCTTTATAACATTTTAATTTAACACTACCTTGGCAAGGAAGCCACAGGGGCGGGGGAGGGACACACAATACTTCCCGTTGCTCAAAGCTGGTGACAATCGTCGCTAAGAAACTGCAAATTAAGCGATCTAAAAGGAGATCAAATTGCCGATGGTGGGGTTTTAAACATGACTGCCCCAATCCAGCAAGTGCAGAGCCAGTTTCTGTGTATGGTCAACTCCCACATCACAAGTAAATTTTATTCTAGAGTGCAGAATTGTCATGTGGCATGTGATAGAAAAAGAAAGATTGTGATCATTTTGATTGTGATCATTCTGACTGAGACTGATTAACAGCCCTTCACCCTAAGGTCCCAGGGCAGGAGGGCCACTATGATTTAAAATATAACATTAAGAACAGCTTAAAACAAATTGAAATCACAAGGATAGGGTGGTGTCAGGGGCAGGCCGGAGTCTGAGGGGTGAGCAGAGGGGCAGGAGGATGGTCTGGGAAGGGGGCAGTGATTTGTAGGTCTCTGTGCCACTCATGAGGGTGGAGGAAAAGGAAGAGTCTGGGCAGGCAGAGAAAGGAGGAGAGGGGACAGGGCGGGAGCTGCAAGGAAGCGCAGAGGTGGAAGTATCAGTCCCAGAGAGAGTTGGGCCCTTAGACTTTCCTCCATCCCCTCCCCAGCTGTCTCCAAGGAAAAGGAGGGGCTTAAAGCGACAGGTGCAGCTGTGCAGGAGAAAGTGCCACATCACATCAGACGAGGGGGTTTAAGTGAGCTGAGAGGGGCATGGTTCGCTGTTGCACCAACTGTCTGTGTCAGAGCATAAGTCTGAAGAAGGATAAGGAGGGGTGGTGTGCATCACCATTGCACATTAGGAGCCGGTGTAATCAAGTGTTCTGCCAATAAAGAACTAGACTTCCAAACAGTTGTCATCGTTGGGTGCTAAAAAAATTTCAACCCAAGTGCTAAATACCAAGGTAAAGAGCCTTCAGCATATGAAGAAGGTGCCAGATACACCTCTGTGGGGAGGGAATTCCTAAATTTTGGGGCTGCCACAGAGAGAGATCCTTCTCCCACAATCTTCTGAAGGTTGTGGAACTACCAGGAGGGTCCCCTCTACTGATCTTAACACCCAAGAGATTCTGTAGGGAAGGAGGGAGCTTTCAGATATAAACTAGGACCTTAACTGGTGACTGGGAGTGGCCGCTGAGACCATATAACACCAGTCCTGAAAGACCTACATTGGCTCCCAGTACGTTTCCGAGCACAATTCAAAGTGTTGGTGCTGACCTTTAAAGCCCTAAATGGCCTCTGCCCAGTATACCTGAAGGAGCGTCTCCACCCCCTTCGTTCAGCCCGGACACTGAAGTCCAGCGCTGAGGGCCTTCTGGTGTTTCCCTCACTGTGAGAAGTGAGGTTGCAGGGAACCAGGCAGATGGACTTCTCAGCAGTGGTGCCTGTCCTGTGGAACGCCCTTCCATCAGATGTCAAAGAAATAAACAACTATCTGATTTTTAGAAGACATCTGAAGGCAACTTTTTAATGTTTGATGTTTTATTGTGTTTTTAATAATCTGTTGGGAGCCACCCAGAGTGGCTGCAGAAACCCAGCCAGATGGGCGGGATATAAATAATAAATTTATTACTACTACTGCTACTACTTAACACTAGTGTGAGCACCTTTCGTTGGACGAGAAAGGAGCAACCAATGTAACTTTTTAAGAACAGGTGATGTGTGAGTTCTAAATGGAACCCCAGTCATTTACCTGGCCCCTATGTTCATGAAGCTCCAAGTCAGCTCAAAGCCTGTATGGACAGGTGAGAAGACAATACACTTAATTTCCATCAGGGCACATCAGCACTGTTAACCCTGCCCTCTCCAGGTCCATGGTCAAACAAGCAAATAAACACACTGCGTGCATGTTCAGCCTGTGGGGTTGTGTATGTGGAACCTGCCCTAGTTCACAGAGGGGCGAGAGCATCAGAAGGCTTTGTGATGCTGGCTCATCGTTTTTTGGCAGGGGGATCCAGGGGAAGTTAAGCACCTTTTAATCCCCATTGAACACGAGCTTAGCACGCCCTGTGAAATCAAAGGTAGTGAAAGATGCTTGCTGCTGTTCCTTTCATCAGAGATGTTATTGTTAGCTTCTCAGCTGTGATCGCCAGCCAACTCCACGTAAGTCTACCAATGGCAGCAAATCATGATGGCTATATCCCTTCCTCCTGCTCTCTTTCCTATTTCATTTTTATCCTGCCCTTCATCAAGCAAGCGATCCCAGGATGGGCTGCGTAAAACAATAAACAACAGTCCATATTCAGCTAAATTGTTGTGCTATCGAGAACCAAAGTAAGGATTCCCACTAGCACAAGGGGAATTTCCCTCCCTCCGATCCACTCCATCCCCAAATCCACTTTGGGGGGTTATGGGGGGGGAGCCCAGAAGAGATTTAGAGGTGCAAGGGAGAGGAGACAGGAAAAATGCAAGAAAAATCATTCACCTTAGCACTCTTCCCCCATGTGTCCCTCATCCTCCCCTCTTCTCTGATTGTTGTTCTTGCTGACATTTAAATTTTCCTCAGGTTTATGTCTCTTATATTATGTTTCTTATAAGGTACTGGTACTCTGCTCTGGGGTTATTTTAATGAAGAGTGGTCTAGAAATCTTTAAAGTACAGTGGTACCTCGGGTTACATACGCTTCAGGTTACAGACACTTCAGGTTACAGACTCCGCTAACCCAGATATAGTACCTCGGGTTAAGAACTTTGCTTCAGGATGAGAACAGAAATCGTGCTGCGGCGGCGCGGTGACAGCAGGAGGTCCTATTAGCTAAAGTGGTGCTTCAGGTTAAGAACAGTTTCAGGTTAAGAACGGACCTCCAGAACGAATTAAGTACTTAACCCGAGGTACCACTGTAATCCGAACACAGCAATAGCACATCTGAATAGGGCCAGTATTCTGGCTCTGAGCTGGAATTTCTTTGAACACCGCTACTTTTCTTGTACACTGTGGCAGTGGGTACATTCAGATCTCTGCCACCTTGCAAGAATTGTTTCATTTCCTTCTACTATTATTGTGATTACCTTTATTATTACATTGATACAACGAGAATGAGCAATCTTGATTGCTTGTTTAGGTGGGGTTGATATATACACCGACATTTGCTGCAGTAAAATGTATTTTACCCCACAGCTGAAATTTCATCTTTCTATTTCTCAAGAACTTTGAGTTTAAACTCTGTCTAACACACATATTCCTGAGCATGAAACCTGTTCAGATGCAAATACTTTGTGGCCATTGTCACCCTTCAAATTGCCACCTGTCCAACAGCCTCTGGAAGTCAAGGAGAACGTCCTCCTGAGAGCTTATGTGGGAGGAATGGTCCAACATCTTAGAGGAGGAAATATAGGAGGGCGAAATCTTTTGTGTACACAGTTCTTCTGCTATTCACGTCAGCCCCTGGGGAGAGACGCTGGAGGAAACAGAGAAGATGGAGCACATGGCTAAGGACCTCCAGCCTCTACTCGAGACAAGATAAACAGTGAAGAAAAGCACTAACTGCAACTCTAAGGTGAAAGGCCTCCTTCTGGAAACATCTAAGACGTTTGCATTAGCCTACAGAAACTGAGAGCATTTATCCCATTCAACTTGCTTGCTTCACTGTTTGGAAATGTTAGTATAAGCATGAACTCAGTGAACTTCCGTCCTTTTTATAGAAAAATCCAGCCCGAGTAATGTTTAGTGGGTTGTATCGAATGCAGCACTAAGTTAGTCACCTGGCCTTCGAGTTGTACTGCTGGTGAAATGTTTTGCACCAGAAGAGCGTTGTTGCATAGGGCAATGCATAAATAGGTTGCTGGTGACATTCTTGCACAATAAACGGTTTTGCAGTGAGTTTCCGCTAGCCTGTGTGGGATTCCCTCTGCTGCACACAGTATTAAGGCTCACTCATTTGCAAGAGCACAAGTGGGCAGAGAACGTTGTGAGCCTCTGCTAAATAACTATGGCCCCTTGTCATAGGAACATAAGAAGAGAATGCTGGATCAGGCCAGTGGCCCATCTAGTCCAACATCCAGATCTCACAGTGGCCAGCCAGATGTCTGTGGGAAATCTGCAAGCAGGATCGGACCACAAAGCAACCCTCCTCTCCTGTTCCAGCAACTGGTATTCAGAAACATCACTACCTCCAACTGTGGCGGTAGAGCATAGCCAACATTGAAAGCTTTATTCTCCATGAATACATCCAATTCTTATTTAAACCCATCTAGGTTAGTGGCCATTACTGTCTCCTGTGGGAGCAAGTTTCATAGTTTAGCTACATGCTGTGTGAAGAAATATTTCCATTGATATGTTGTGAACCTTCCAACATTCAACTTCATTAGATGACCGCAAGTTCTAGTGCTGTGAAAGAGGGAGAAAAACTTTTCTCTGTCCACCTTCTCCATGCCATACCTAATTTTACAAACTTCTATCAAGTGACTTCTTACTAAAAAGTCCCAAACACAGCAACTTCTTCATAGATGTATTGCTCCACTCATTTTGGTTGCCCTTTTCTGAACTTTTTCCAGCTCCACAATATCCTTTTTCATGTGAGGCAACCATAATTGTACAGTGGTACCTCTGGTTAAGAACTTAATTCATTCTGGAGGTCCATTCTTAACCTGAAACCATTCTGAACCTGAGGTACCACTTTAGCTAATGGGGCCTCCTGCTGCCGCCGCGCCACCACCACGCAATTTCTGTTCTCATCCTGAAGCAAAGTTCTTAACCCAAGGTACTATATCTGGGTTAGCAGAGTCTGTAACCTGATGCTTCTGTAACCCGAGGTACCACTGTACACAGTTGTTGCAGTGGAAGAAGGGCTGGGGAAGAGAGAAAATATTTCAGTGTTTTACTTCAGTCTAGAGAAGAACTCCCAATATTTGGAACTTTGTATTGCAATCACCTGGAGAAGCTATCCTAAAGGAGCAGTCTAACATAGCTATACTGTGGGGGGGGGGGGATTTCCTGGAAAGAGTTTAAACACTTATTTGTATCCTCTGCCACTACAGCGATGAAGTATACTCCACACTGGTGCCACTTAGAGGAGGGCAGGGGGACGCTGTGGGACAACCAGCCTCATGTAAGCAACATGCTTAAGTCTAATTAACACCTGAAGGGGTTAATACCATAGAGTAGGCTGTCCTCCTAGGCTTAGCTATGTCCACTTCCCCTCACCTTGGGAGGAACCAGTCTTTGTTCCCACCCCCTCTACATGTGAATGCAATGATGTGGAGATGTTTGAGCTGGTTGCTGCACTCAGACCACACAACTCTTTTGAGCCTCTCAAGTTCCTATACCAATAATCTAAGAACTTTCACCATTTTGTAACTAAGCCAAGTTTTACGCCCTGTGAAACTTTCTGAAGCACATGCATCTGACCTTTGGAGAATTTGTAAGTAAACCATTTTTTTAAACTTGCCAGACGGTTTGCTAGGCTGGGGAGATTGGGAAGCTTTGGAAAGAAACTTTTAAAGGGGACATTTTGGAACTCACTTTAAAGGGCATCTCTTTTAAACATCTAATAGCCTACATTTCTGTGCTTTAATTTGCTGCGTATTTCATGATTTTAAATCTCTGCTGGCGTTTTCTCACCAAAGAGTACCTTCCCCAAATTTGAATCTTGGCTTCCAGGAATTCTCATTTCTATAGTTTTTCCTTGCACCAGGAAACACTGCACATTGCTGTTAGCCCAGGTAATGGGGAGCAATAGGAAAACTCTGCTGAGTTGATGGTGTTTGACCTGAGGCTGTTCTCACAGGCAATCTGTGAACCAACCCCTAAGGCATGTAACAAAAACTGTTTCTCACCATCCCTGTGTTTGTAAACACTTTGCATTTTTCTCTCCTTTTTTGGTGCTTGTAAATTTGCAAAGCCCAATCCTCTTCTTTCTCCACCCCCCCTTTGCCCCTCCTCAATCTCCTAAGTATCCAGCACAAAAGGGCTGTGAATGTAATTTGCAAATGACCCTCCATGGCAAGGTCTGTTAGTGTGGATATACTCACCAGTCTAGGACTTAATTAACTGTGACCAAAACACCTGGAGGATAATTAGGCCTGCCAGATGTCACAGTTTGACCACAACAGTTCAGCTTGGTCCTGTTTTTCCTCTTTCTCCAAGTCCATGAGTCAGGATCGTAATCTCCAACCAAGCAAAGGGAAAGGAACTAACTGAGCCCTTCCTCATTTGCACTTTGCTCAGTTTAATGTATGTATTTTGAACACTGCATGTTTTAAAAGCTAATGTTTGAATTAGAGCTTATTTTTTTCTTTGTTTCATTTCGGGTTTTTTTATCTAGTCTGTTTGAGGGAGGACATTTCAGGGCAAACTAGGTGTGCATCAGAATGCATATACATTGGTGCCTCTGGTTACATACTCTTCAGGTTACAGATTCCACTAACCCAGAAATAGTGCTTCAGGTTAAAAACTTTGCTTCAGGATGAGAACAGAAATAGGGCTCCGGTGGCACCGCAGCAGCAGGAGATCCCATTAGCTAAATAGTGCTTCAGGTTAAGAACAGTTTCAGGTTAAGTACGGGCCTCCGGAATGAATTACGGTAAGTACTTAACCAGAGGTACCACTGTATTGGCAAAAACTACACAGAAAACTGCACTTATATGAAGTTAAATTGCTTTGCAAAAGTGTGTCTTTTAGGCAAAAGTGCGTGCGAAATTGTGAATGTTAGGGTAAATGTGTGCTGAAATGCTGGTGAACTTTCACAAGGACTTAAAAACATAATAATAGCAAGCTGATTTAGAAATGTGTGAACTTTGAAAAATGGAAAACAAAGAGAAGCCAAAATGAACAGAATCACCATCCTTAAGTCATATTCTGTGATTTGTTTGGTAGAGGGGACCAGAGTTTCATTTAAACAAACACCCTGCATCCATTAGCCTTTGGTAATCATATTAATTTCAAAATATGGTTATAAAGTTAAATATTTATTTGAAGCAGTGGTGGGGAGTCTCTCGAGATGTAGCTGGAGTCCCCACTTCCATCAGCCCCAGCTTGCATGGCATGATGGGAGTTGTAGTCCAGCAACATTTGGCGGGGCAGAGATTCCTTACCTCTGCTTTAAAGAGGAAGAATATAAAAGAGATATTTCAAAGTGATCCTCCATCTAGTGGAACTTTTGTGGGGTTTTTTCACAGAGTTGGTTTTTTTAAAAATGTTTTTCACTAGCGGTTTGAACTGTGGCACATCTGTATGTGAGCATTACTCATATTGTTGTTTTTAATTAAGTGGTATAAAATAAGCCTGCCTTCATCTAAAAGCATAGTTCTTTACCACTGTAGAAGAAAAGAGCTTGCTGTGTATTTTATGTATGAACCAGGGCAGGTTTTCTCCCCAGGCCAAACGAATAGTAAGGCATTTACTCATTCTAGGTTCTTCTTTATTTGTAATAAAATATTTTTAAGTCTCTTCATAATGCAATAAAAAACACACTGATCTAAACAAAATAATAATAGAGAACTAATTCTAGGTTCCTCTGCCCACACACACAGGACTAAGGGTGTGTGCAACTATATGTAAAGGTATTTTTTTGCGGCGGGGAATTACGTTGAAAGAAAGAAACCAACAACTTAGCCTTTCCAACAGAGAGTCTTTAGATAATTGTGTGATGCTTTTTCTGTGTATCAAGAAGGAGATAATTTGGTCTAGCAATTGAGGGCAGCCCAACATATTTTGCCGCATGAGGAGAAGGGTCGGCTGGCAGCCCTACTTCCGTTTCACACAGAGTAGCAAAAGCAGACTGGAAGTTTCTGGCAAGAGGCTCGCTTTCTCCAGCACATTCAAGATAGCTCAGTCGGTAGAGCATGAGATCTTAATCTCAGAGCCGTGGGTTCAAGCCTCACGTTGGGCAAAAGATTCCCTACAATTCTATTATTCTTTGACCATTTGGTGCGGAACAGGCATATCTGCTCTGTAAGAACATCTGTACAATGTACATAAAGCAAGGTCATGCCACTCTGAAGAGTCAGGGCTTCCTGTTAAGTTGTGGGGGAACATATCAGACAACACAGCGATTCTTCAGGCAGCTCTTGTTTATTCACAGGCCAGAACAGAACTGAACTGAAGGGTTCAGCCAGCCTGCTTATATAGAGCTCCAGTACAACGTAACTGTAACAGTTGTCTAAAACTATCCAATCACTGAACGTTTGCATATGTGGACCTGAGTGAAAACTATCTACAGTATCCCCCTGCTGGCCCAGGGTGAGAACTTCAGTACATAACACTTCCCCCAAAGAATCATGGGAACAGTGGTTTGCTAAGGGGGCTGAGAGTTGCTAGGAGACTCAGGACCCTCCTGAGAAGAGGGAGTGGTTGTTAAACCACTCTGGAAACTTTAGCTCTGTGAAAGGAATAGGGGTCTCTCAGTACCCTTAGCAAACTGCAGTTCCCAGGATTCACCAGGAGAAGCCATGATTGCTCAATGACTGTGTTCAACATATAGCGCAGATGGAGCCTAAGTTTAATTTAGTTCAGTGTGGGACTTACTTTCAACCGAAAAAGGGGGCTGCTATACAAAGTTCGCATTTGGTCGCTGAAAAGAAGCCTCCTGCTGATACTTAGAACACCCTGGACAGTAAACAGACAGAGCGCATCTTGTTTTCAGAAGTAAGCAGATCGCTGCCCGCCCCCCAAAAGTGCTGACTTCATCTGCCGTGCCAAAGAAGAAGCCCTTTGTGTAAACGGATTGCACAAAAGTATGTCTACGTGATGCTGAACTCAGCAGCCCCATCCGGGCGTTCCAGCTGGCTCCAGGAGCCTGGAAGCCTCTGCCTTGCCTTTCATGTGGCTGAGGATGGAGTGATCTTGTGAGACAGCCATCTTTACTGCACAGGGGTAAGCCATGGTGGTACCCACAAGCAGAGATCAAGGGCGTAGTAAAAATTAAATGACAAGACAAGAACACACACACACGGGAAACCGAGCAGACATTGTTTGATAAGGCTGTTGCACACAGTGCTTCCATGCATTTCTTAAACCAGTGCTTGGGCTGATCTGGTGACCAGTAGCTTTTAGCTTGCTGCAAGCAAGGCTCATGGCTAAGGTCATAGATCATAATGTGGTGAGCCTATTCTTGAGCTATGGATGCTTTCAGACTGGGGCTTAATACTGCAACTGTGGGGCGATGGTTTCTTTGCTTTCCAGATTTTTTTTCTTGGTGGTAGGAGGGAATATGGGCTGGCATTTTGATGACAATGATGATGTGTGGATGCTACAGTCTGTTTCCAAGCATGAGGGGCACCAGTCCCAGAATAAACACCTGGCTGGAAGCAGCCATGGGGATTATGTAATTGGTTCTCCCCTTTATAAAACCTGCACTGTGAAGCGAAAGCTAGATACCAAGGAGGAGGATTCTAGAGAAGCTTTCTCCCCGACGTCCTGGTTTTCTGATGTCCTGGTTTTCTACGCAGCAAATTTATTTTCTTTTCATGTGGGAGAAACATTCAAGAAATGCAGTTCCCCCAACCTGTGGTCTGAAGTGGCAGATTCCAGCTTACCACACAATGAGCTGTTTGTCTAGACCAGATCTTAGCCTCAGGATTTGAAACTTGGAAACTCTTTCCCTGTGCTGTTGGCCTGGGATACTCCTTCTTTCCATTGTTTCATCAACTAGAAGTCCTTAAACCATTGCATGATGAAAAACCTGCCCAGCTGGGGTGGCTGTGTGCCTTAGAAACATAAGAAGAGCCTGGTGGATCTAGTCCAGCATTCTGTTCTCATAGTGGCCAACAAGATGCCCATGAAAAGCCCAAAAGGAGGACCTGAGTGCCACAGCAACTGATTGGCCTGCAGGAAAAGACCAATCAGGCTCCAGGAGGAAGTTAATCAGCCTATTAGGCTGGTAGGATTGTAGAATGCAACAGCTGATTGGCCTGCAGGAAAAGACCAATCAGGCTCTAGGAGGGAAGCAGAATAGCCAATCAGATGGGACTCGTTGTGTAAATAATGTACAGTCATACCTCATGTTGCGTCCACTTGAGGTTGTGTTTTTTCGGGTTGCAGACTGCCGAAACCAGGAAGTACCGGAACGGGTTACTTCCGGGTTTCGGCAGTTGCGCATGTGCAGAAGCGCTAAATTGTGCTATGAGCATGCGCAGAAGCGCCACATCGCAACCCATGCATGCACAGACGCGGGTTGTGAATGCTGCGGGTTGTGAACATGCATCACTCACGGATCACGTTCGCAACCTGAGCATCCACTGTATATAAAAGCCTGAGGTTTGGGGTGCAATTCACTCACTGTTTTACAAGCTGCAATAAAGAGCATGAAATCACTACAGGCCCCCGAGTATATTTCAGTGGCCATCAATGTCTCCTGTAGATAGAAGTTCCATAGTTTAACTATGTGCTTCTTCCACAAGGTTTTGCTTACAGAACATAAGAAGAGGCTGCTGCAGCAGGACAATGACCCATCTAGTCCAGCATCCTGTTCTGTTAGGCGAAGGATGGATGGATGGATGGATGGATGGATGGATGAAGAAATATGCATGTGCTGCTTTGATCTAGCATTTGACTTACCAGGCAAGACAAGATGAAAAGTTCAGTTGGCTAACAAAGAACTCACAGATGTTAAGAATGTTATAACTAGCTGGATAGCTCAGTTAATTAGAGTGTGGTGCTGATAACACCAAGGTTGCAGGTTTGATCCCCATATGGGACAGCTACACATACCTGCATTGCAGGGGGTTGGACTAGATAATCCTTAGGGTCCCTTCCAATTCTATTATTCTGTGATTCACAAGGGCCAAACCAATGCCTGAAGGAATCCTACAAGCACAGAAGCTCTCTCCCCTTCTACAGCTTACAGCAACTAGTATTTGGAAGCAACTATTACTGCCTTCCGGACGCAGGTGGCGCTGTGGGTTAAAGCCTCAGTGCCTAGGACTTGCCGATCGAAAGGTCGGCGGTTCGAATCCCTGCGGCGGGGTGCGCTCCCGCTGCTCGGTCCCAGCGCCTGCCAACCTAGCAGTTCGAAAGCACCTCCGGGTGCAAGTAGATAAATAGGGACCGCTTACCAGCGGGAAGGTAAACGGCTTTTCCGTGTGCGGCTCTGGCTCGCCAGATGCAGCTTTGTCACGCTGGCCACGTGACCTGGAAGTGTCTCCGGACAGCGCTGGCCCCTGGCCTCTTGAGTGAGATGGGCGCACAACCCCAGAGTCTGTCAAGACTGGCCCGTTCGGGCAGGGGTACCTTTACCTTTACCTTTATTACTGCCTTCAACCGTTACTGTCCTACTTTTCAGGGGATAGTCTTCTCTTTGAAATAACTTATAAACAGAGCTGACACACACCCACACCCATTAGCCTGCAGTTCAGCCCCAAGGCTATGCGCTTCCCGGAGAGGCATCTTTATCACAAGCTTTTCCCACGGAGCCTGAGAACAAAAGACCAAAGACCAATTACCCAAGATGGCGATTTGCCATTCAATACATCTCATGTGATCTAAGGTTAAACACTCACATACTAGCTAGCAGAGAACAATAACAGTTAATTACCAACCCATCTAGGTGCTTAGAGAGCAGTTCTTGCTCTTCTTTAGCTTCAGTGGAATTTCCCAGTTAAACCCTTCCAGCAATGCACACAGGCATTGTCCATTTCAGTGTCAATTAAACAATTTTACTTAACAGGTCACTCTTTAGGCATGCATAAGCAGCCACCCAGTGCCCAGGCATGCAGTTAACTCTGAAACTGCAGGAGTAGAGTTTTTTTCCATGCATGGCAACCTATAGAACAGGCAGTGGCCAATCATGATGTGTGTAAAAGACAAACACCCAAGATGGTGGGTGGAAGAATTTGGGAAGGCAATTGTCAGTGCTTCCCTAAGGAGGCCCCTTTAAGGCTTGGGAACAGTGAGACAAGATGGAAATTCACTGTGTTTGCATCCTCCATCCTTGCTTATCTAAATCAAAGCCCACCTGCTTCCCATCTTCAATATAATCCATCCCCAATTCCCTTGGCTTTCCTCAAGCTATTTTCTCCCCTGCGATTCTGCCTTCACTCACTCGTTTATTTACAATGGTTACAACTTACAAATAAATAGCTATAAATTGCTGCTCTCCACTTCCATAGATAATGCCTGACAATCTGGAGACAGTTAGTGCCGAAACCCAAATAGATATATATGAAAAAGCTAGCTTGAATTTATCATTGCCTGCCTTGCTAATAAATTATATGAGGGAACTAAATATCCTGTAATTAAGCTGAACAAACTATAAGCTCTGGGCTAAATGAAGACTGTACGGTTCGGCCATGTCTTTAGCGGATTTCTTTCCAGGGCAACAAGGAATATCTTGTTGTTTTTAAATGGTCTAATTGTTTGTGAGCCACCTGGAGCTCAAGGAGGGGTGGGAAAATGTCTCCTAAATACTAACGTTTAGTACAGCTCTCTTTCCCCCGCGATGCTATTTGTATGCATTCTGCATCCACACACAAAGAAAAAAATAGACATTCCTTGCAAAGCCAGTATAGTGCAAAAGGTGGTGTAGTGTAAGGGTTAGAGTGTTGGACTAGAACCTGGAAGTCCAGCGCTCCAGTCACCATGCTGTGTGACCTTGGGCCAGTGGCTCCTTCTCAGGGATATTGTGAGGACAAAATGAGCTCCTTGGCTGAAAGGTGGGGTAGAAATGTTATAGGTAAATAAGATGCTTTCAGCAGACTATGCTTTTCCTCAGTTGTACCATTCCAAGCTGGCACAGTGTGTTTGTGCGTGTGCCTCTAAAAAGGAGCAGTTCAGTGGGAAACATTCAGCTTAATCTTGTCCGCTGTTTTTCTACATGCAGGGAAAGTTTAGGTTTTTAAACGAAGCATTCAAACTTTCAACCCATGTGTCACTAGTTTTTATCATCGCTGTTGATTACCTTTCTAACCACAGCCACCAAATATCTGCATTATACTGCTTACCAACACATTTAATCATAACCCAGAAGCCGTGGAACTTTAGATGTGGTGCAGAACCAGCCTGACACATTTTGTCAGAAAATAAAATCAACAAAATGTTAAGTATTGATTATTAACAATAAAGGTAAAATAAGGTAAACACTTAAAGTGGCTGGTGTTTCTTTGAGGCTTGTGCTTGCTTTTAATTGCCAGTTGCATCCAAATACATAAGGATTATTAAAAAAGTTCTGTCCCTAACCATATTTAACTTACATGCCAATTACCCTTTGCCAGTCAAGTCAATTATCACCTCTACCAGGTACTGAGAACTTCTCTTGATTGTCCTATGAGCCAAGGGTTCAGGCAGTTCTCTCTCTGGTCAGCTCCAGAAACACCTTGCTTGTGGGAGTCATAAAGCCATGGCAGAGGCTTGTAATACTGCAGGGTGCCCCCTGACCTCGGCTGACCAGCACTCTGTGCCTTACAATGTATTAGAATGTATTGACCTTATATGGAGTTGTGTTTCCTCTGGGCAGTGATCACCTTATATGGTGATGGGTGTAGTAAAAGCCATGACTGGATGAGGTAACATGAGACATTGGCAAACGGCCATGCGACAGAGGAGAACAAAGGAGAATAAAATCGGAGGAGAGTGGTCGAAGGAGCTGCTCGTACCATCCTGAAAATATAGCTGGTTCTCTGTGTCTTTTTTCTATGCTAAGCACCATCTCATGATGGCAGGACTTCCGTCACTTGCTGAACTCTTCCTCACCATCCTTAGATAACCTCTCCAGCAATCTTCATCTTGAGCCAGTGATTCAGCTCCTTTGCTGCAAACTGTATCACCGGGCTTTCCATATCCTCAACACTCTCTTGCCAGTCCTTCTCCTCCTTCCAAGTCAGTCACGATCTCTCATTGAACAGGAGTAGAACCCGTGTGTCAGCCAACCTTCCAACCAATCAGATTTGAGCGACTCCACCATTGTTCAATGAGTGGCCAAAAAATTCTATCCAACAAGCCAATCAGAAGCGTAATTTTACAGCCCTCTAGCTCAGTATAAAAAGAACTTTGCTTCCCCCAGACCTAAGTAACAACCAACAAATGGATACTCTGTGTTTTTAAATTAAGTCTTCATTACATATGTAAGGTGATCTCATATACATTGCATATGTATGTATAATAAGTGCATAAAATGAAACACATTTCGAAAGGTTATTTCTCCACAACCACCTGAAGCTGCAATTAATGTGTGTTTGTCTTGTTCCTGTCCGGAAAGGCGTACGGTCTAGAATACATACAGGAAAACAAGAGAGGAAGGAAGGAAATGGATGAATGGATGCATGCATGAGATGGCAGGAGACCTTCTACATGCAAGGCAGCTGTTCTGATACTGAGCTATGTTTCCCTTTGCTTTCATTCAAGGTGTTATGTTGTGTGTAGTTCATGGCCCTGGATAGGAGAGAGACACACCCCTATCAAGGTCCATCACATGCCTCCTCCAACAAATCAAATGGAAGCCAATTAAGCATCTCACAGTGCAGATCCACAACCACACCTGCATGCACATCCATATGTGTTGCGCATGATGCTCTCCTTTGCTTGCTTCAGGCCAGTTTCTTGAATTCTTTCCCCTGGAAGCAGAGCAAACTGAAACCATCCAACAGGTTATTTGCAACGGTGTGTCTGGCCCAAGACAAAGTACCCCAAACAAATCCCATCCACACAGTTCAAAAAAATGCTTAGGATAATTTGGTGGTTTTGTGTGTGCTATATATGAGAGCGAGGTAGGGGGCCCCTCTGTTGTGCGAACTGTACATCCGCCGGCCGTTGGAGGCTGACCTGTCACATCCAATTAGAAGCAAACCTCCGTTGGAAGAGCAGAGCTGAACTTGTTGGGAGGATCTGTCCCAGTTCCAGCCTTCACAGCTCGGGGCATCTCTGCTTTCCGTCAAACCACATAATGGCTGCCAAAGTTGTCCAGTGTTATTTCCCATAGGCTTTGGGGAAATTTATATTTGTGGATGTGGGGAGGAGGATAAAAAAAACCAAAACCTGCTCGCATCTAGGTTCACATTTATTTCTGGGGTCAATTCCATGAGCGAGAGGGGACTTTGCGCAACCAGGAAGTTGCAGGCAGGTCTTCCAGCTTCCCATCAAAGCTCCTTGATGTGCCTACATGCTTGCCCAGCAGATCTGGGCTTAGAGAAAAGATCTAACTCACCAAGGCTATTCTTCCAGCTACCTACCGAGAAAATTATTTAGTATGTGGCTTACGAGGCATTCAGGGAATATTGAACCCAGGCAATAATTTAAATGGTTTCACCACTGAAGCCCCCCACCCACCCAACTCTCTGTAAGGTTGACGTCAACAGTAGTGAATTTAACTGTAGTCCATTTCTGTTTGGCAGTGGAACAGTCTCTCTCGGGAGATTGTGGACTCTCCTTCCTTGGAGGTTTTTAAGCAGATGTTGGATGGCCATCTGTCATGGATGCTTTAGCTGAGATTTCTGCATTGCAGGGGGTTGGAATAGATGACTTTCAGGGTCCCTTCCAACTCTGCAATTCTATGATTCTACAATTCTGTTTGCACTTGAAGCTCTTCAAGTGTAACTTAGCGCACAGGAAGACAGGATTTGTTGTCGGTTTTGGTTTCTCCGTTTTCCATCTTAGCTCACCACATTTCTGCATCAATTAGTTATTGTTGGGTTGTTGTCGTTGTTTTAAAGAAATTGTCCCCACAAAAATGCACCAGCATTTTACTGCACTTTTCTCCAAATATATGCACATATTTTTTGTATGCAACTCTGCTTTAATATACACATTTTTACAAATGTTGTTCCCTAATACAATGCATGCTTGTATGTTATTTTTATAAATATATGGACTTTATGCACACTGCCCTCTAAGTTATGAATGTTTGCGCCCTTTTTTTTTTTTTTAAAAAAAGAACTGCATATCAAATTTGGAGGAATGCAGATTTTGAATGATAGATTCAGTGTTCATGCAGGGGGCGTGTATTGGTTTGTTTTTGTTACGTGTTTTGGGTTCTCATTTTATATGTTTGTGTACCACCCTGTAATCTTCAGATGAAGCGTAGTATTCAAATGTGGGACACGGGTGGCGCTGTGGGTAAAACCTCAGTGCCTAGGACTTGCTGATCGTAAGGTCGGCGGTTCGAATCCCCGCGGCGGGGTGAGCTCCCGTCGTTCGGTCCCAGCTCCTGCCAACCTAGCAGTTCGAAAGCACCCCTAAGTGCAAGTAGATAAATAGGTACCACTTTATAGCGGGAAGGTAAATGGTGTTTCTGTGCGCTGCGCTGATGCTGGCTCGCCAGAGCAGCTTCGTCACGCTGGCCATGTGACCCGGAAGTGTCTTCGGCCGGCGCCGGCTCCCGGCCTCTTGAGCGAGATGAGCGCGCAACCCTAGAGTCGGTCACGACTGGCCCTGTCGGGCAGGGATACCTTTACCTTTACCTTTTTATTCAAATGTAATGAATAAATAATAATAATAATAATTTTGGTTTGCATATTGTTCGGAGAAGGAAGTGTCTATATCTATATCTATATCTATCATCTATCTATCTATCTATCTATCTATCTATCTATCTATCTATCATCTATCTATCTATCTATCATCTATCTATCTATCTATCTATCTATCTATCTATCTATCTATCTATCATCTATCTATCATCTATCTATCTATCATCTATCATCTATCTGTCTGTCTGTCTATCTATCTATCTATCATCATCATCATCATCATCATCATCATCTATCTAATCTAGTTATCTTTCCCTTTATTGCATGTATATGCCACCTTTCTGACAGCCCACTTGAAGCAGGCCCCAGTAAAAATCCATCCACATTTTGTTGCAAATGTCTCTGAATGTATTTTTGCAATGCACACATTTGCAAAGTGACTTCCCCAAATATTTTCTACGTCATTTTTCACTACGATATTAATTTTTATGCACACTTTGCCCTAGTATATGCATTTTTACACACCACTTACTCGGCTGGAGAATTTTGCATTGCAAAATTTAGAGAAGTGCACGTTTGGAACTGTGCCTGTGTTTTCGTTCACATTCTGCAACTTGGGTAGGTTAGCCTTTAAATGTGAACTGAAATTGAGTCTCTCTCCTATCCCTCCCTGTGCCATCTTCCCTTTGCACCTGGTCACTCTATTGCCCTTCCTTCCTACCTCTGTTGGGTCCTGCCATGAAGGCCAGAAACAGGCATATCTCTTTAGCCTTGTTGAAACCTCCCCATTTTCCTCCTTTTTTTAAAGTATCAAGGGGAAAGAAGGGTGCCCTTTTTAGTGGGCTGATACTCTGAGCCACTGATTACCAAGAACTCTGTTACACTAAGAATTCCTACTACTCAATGCATCTGAAGATTAAGCCATCTGGTATTTCCTTTCCTCTCTGTAAGACTCCTTATCAAAGCCATGGACTGTTTTTTGCCGCCGCTTCCATATGGATCCTATTGAGTCCGTGCAAATTCCGTCGTGCAAATTGTCCAAGTAAATGGCCAGTCATCAAGATTTGCCGTCGTTGTCCCTCTCCTTTCATTTCCTGAGACTGCGCTAAGAATTCGCACCTGTGCAATTTCTGGATACTAGGCTGAAATCAACACCAGCTTCTTCTCCTTTTCCCTCCTTCCAAGGGGGCTCATTGAACTGCTCAAAGTTTAACTGCAATCTTTGGGTGGCTGGATTTCAAGGCTTAACACATTTATTTCTTAAAACATATGCAGCTTCTTCCAGCCTGTACACAGATGCCAAGGGAGGAAAAAATTTAACCCGCTCCGGTTTCTAATTTCCTTGGAAGGCTGTTTTCTAGTAATCAACGGATCTCTTCCACATCTGTTTTGCTAGGATGTTGGGGTGTGTGTGTGTGTGTGTGACTAGATATTTTCCAGCTCATCGGGATCTAAATCTTCCTTTGTCATGGGATTGTGGGGCTGTAACTGTAGCCAGAACTCCTGGATACAGCTGTCCAGGAGATGGGATTTTGCATGAGTGAATGAGCAGTGGGACCATGCTGAGACAACCCAGGGCTCTTCCAGTAGCTACAGGAACGTCTAGGGCAGGGGGAGGCAACCTAAGGCCTGGGGGCAGGATGCGGCCCAATCGCCTTCTCAATCCGGCCCTCAGATGGTCTGGGAATCAGTGTGTTTTTACATGAGTAGAATGTATGCTTTAATTTAAAATGCTTCTCTGGGTTATTTGTGGGGCATAGGAATTTGTTCCAAAATATAGTCTGGCCCACCACATGGTCTGAGGGATGGTGGACTGGCCCACGACTGAAAAAGGTTGTCTAGGGATCTCTAGCATCACTTTCATTCTCAGGGGCGAGTAGAAGGTAGACTGTGCTCCAGTGGCGAACCATTGACCAATTTGGGAGTGGCTGTCTAGCAGTTGCCTGTATGTCCAACCCTATCCCAAATGCTATCCTAGCAAAGGGGCATAATCAGCACACCACCCCCATTTGTGCAGCTTTTCTTCTTTTTATTCCACTTGTAGCCCTTTTCATTACTTCTAGGCACAACTTTCACACATCAGGGATTGATCCCTGTCATGTAAGGTTAGCATGCATGCCTTGGATCCCGATTGCTCATTCTGCACACCATTTGTTGACTCAAGTCTGCCTTTGCAACAACGGACTGGGGTAGCTCAGTTGGGTAGAGCGTGGTGCTGATAATGCCAAGGGACAACTGCATATTCCTGCATTGCAGGGTTGGACTAGATGATTCCCCCAGGTCCCTTCCAACTCTGCAATGCTAAGATTCTATGTTTTATAGCTGCACACTGGGGCCCTTTACTGAGAGTAGCACCATATTCAACCATTCCACTCAAGGTGTCATACATGATTCTCTCTCTCTCCATATTTTCCCCTCTCAACAACCCTGTGAGGTAGGCTAGGCTGAGAGACAGTGACCAGCCAAGGTCACCCGTGTGAGCTTCATAGCTCAGTGTAGACTAGAGCTCCAATCTCTCAGGTCTCAGTCCAACCACTAAACCACACTGCCTCTCCATTTGCACATGCCTGTTAAATCCATGGGCATAGCCAAGGGGCAGCAGGGGGCAGTTGTCCGCCCCCCCCCCCCCCGATCAAGTAAGACAATAGAAATACTTAACTAACTGATGAAGGTCCGTATAGTAAAAGCTATGGTTTTCCCAGTAGTGATGTATGGAAGTGAGAGCTGGACCATAAAGAAGGCTGATCGCCGAAGAATTGATGCTTTTGAATTATGGTGCTGGAGGAGATTCTTGAGAGTCCCATGGACTGCAAGAAGAACAAACCGATCCATTCTTAAGGAAATCAGCCCTGAGTGCTCACTGGAAGGACAGATCGTGAAGCTGAGGCTCCAATACTTTGGCCACCTCATGAGAAGAGAAGACTCCCTGGAAAAGACCCTGATGTTGGGAAAGATGGAGGGCACAAGGAGAAGGGGACGACAGAGGACGAGATGGTTGGATAGTGTCTTCAAAGCTACAAACATGAGTCTGACCAAACTGCGGGAGGCAGTGGAAGACAGAAGTGCCTGGCGTGCTCTGGTCCATGGGGGTCACGAAGAGTCGGACACGACTAAACGACTAAACAACAACAACAACAAACTGATGAATCACGTTGGTTCTGAAACACACACCCCCAACAAAAATCCTGGCTATGCTCATGGTTAAATCCGTAGTTTGAGGCAACCTATATTGTGAGTCTGCAAGCAACAAATCCTTTGCAATTTCATACCAAGGTTGTTTTCTGAAGAGTTTAGCTCCCTCTATTTTTTTTGTTTGTGCAGATGTGTACACTTTGGCCCCCAGTCCATCTGTTGGTATGCCATGATCTGGCCATTTTCAGAGGAGAAAGCAGCAAGACAGCCACAGCAAGGGGTGCAATTGACCCTTCTCTTTTCCTAGGAAGTGCCCAACGTCTCCTTAAGAGGTAAAATGAAGGGAAACAAAGATGCTTTAAGACCACAATAACTGATGCCAAATCTCTCCCCCCTCCTTATATTCCTCTTACATCTGGGACATTCAATCCATAACAGCACAGAGGCATTCCTTTGCAGATATGTTACTAAGGTCTTACAAATACTTTACAATATTGCTTTAAAGATTTAAGAGTTATCTTATTTATCTGTATTATCGTCATTATTATGCTGCAAATCTGTCTTATTTTGCTGCTAAAATAAGTTCAATTGATAGCAGATAACACCGCTTCAGCCGTCTTGCATTTGGTGTATGTTAATCTCTGATTATCATTAATGATCTTTGGGTCCCTTTTATTCCACATTATTCAGGAATTTCACATAATCTTTCCATCTAAGTGTGGCTAGAGAGACTTTAATCCACCGGGGTATTTTTGTCCTCTGCTGGCTTTCATCCACATTTCATTGAAGGATTTTCCTCTCCAAGTCCCTCTCCCCCCCTCCTCTATATCCACCATCCCTTGCTTGGGCATTTGTGTGCATTTATTTGCAACATTATGTCTAGAAATTGGGTGTGCTTCCTTGTTTTTTTACGCTACCAAACTCCAAGCGCTCGTTTTAGTGGGCTTCTTTCACGCAAACCAAGGTGCACAGGAAGTTGTCAAACAAGGTCAGGTAACTTATTCATCTAGCCCAGTTCTGCCTACTTTACTCTGACTGACAGCAACAAAATCAGCTCTACTGTTAGGCAGAGTGAGGCAGCCACTTCAGGCAACAAATGTTGGGGGGTTGGTAGGCAAGGAATAGCAGTGAGATGTTGGTTGGAGGACAGACCTTGGTGAACCACAGCCTTTCCTGAACCCTGTAAACCAGCAGGAGGACCTTGTGGGAATGTTCAGGGATGCAGGAGAGGATATATTGTCTGATTATATCCTTTTCCAACTTGTGTTAACAAGTTCCACAATTTAGCAGAGTAACATTCCCCCCTTTTAAACTTGCAGCGGATGCGTTTGCTCAGGCTCGCTAAAGCCTCTATAATATCTGTTCTGGTATTTTCCCCTTATTCCCTCATAATAGATAAGACACGACACAGTCTTCTATAAAAAGGTTTACTCACACATCATTCTGTTCACGATAGGACCCCAGAAGGCAGACTTAGCTTAGAAAAGTAACATACACTTTGAAACTATTCCATAAGAAGACAGTCCCTTTGTCCTCACTTGGCTGGAGCCAAGAGGGCATCTTTGGCTAAGCAGATGTTGCTTCTTCGATGCATGTAGTCAGAGAGAGAGAGAGAGAGAGAGAGATGGCTGCTCTGCCCTGTGCTTTTGTCATTACCTGCACAGGTGATGCAAAGCCCACCTCTAGTCACATGCGGAGGAAGTCTGTTCCAGCCCAGAAGGAAGCAGGAAGTTTGCCTGCTGGCTGGACAAAGATTCCTCCCCATGTGTAAACATGTTCACTCTAGGAATGTTGTACTTTACTGCTCTTGTGTTTCACATCCCACAGCCCTCAGGTATGAGGAAGGATGCTATCCCATCTCCAGTATCAAAATGCAGCAGTCTACTTCAGAACATGCAATGGGAGCGGCTGCCATTTTGTCCTTTGCCTCAGGCAGAAAAATGTATTTGGCCAGCCCTGGGTGGCAGCTCTTTGGGTTCTTGGACAGAGGTCTTTCTCATCATCAGTTGCCTGATCCATTAATACAATACAATAGTGATGCAGTGAGTATTTCTAAAAGGCAGTGTATGATGGAAATCCTTCTGCTCAAATACTTCCAGTCTGTTTTGATTCTGGTCCAGATCTAGATCCATTTGAGTTTCTCTTGGGCTCAAACGATCACTCCTCCTCCTCCTCCTCCTCCTCCTCCGCCTCCTCCTCCGCCTCTCTACAAGATGGGAGGAGAAAAGCAGCAATCTCTGGCAATTTTCGCCCTCCCTTCCCCACAGGTGGGCAGGGTTTGTTTCACCGAGCGAGGGCTCACCTGGGCGGGTGTCTCCCACCTGCTTGGGCCACCTTTGACCCGCCCTTGGTCAGGGAGGACAATGGACGGCCAGCCTAGGGGTGGGGCAAAGGCCAAAGAAAAGAGGCTGACCCCTTAGTCCAAGCCTCTTTTGGTTTTCTTCCTTCCAGGATTTCTGATAATTGCTTGTGAATGGGAGCAGTAACCTCTGGCAGGAAAGAAAGAAAACAGGCTCTGAACATGTGCAAAACACCATTTTCCTGGTAAGATCACAGGAGTTGTAGCTTTTTAAAAAAAAAAATATGTGAGCAAACACAAATTATAGTTATATCCTGTCCACCTTTTCCTCCTTAGCTCGTCATCCAGATTGCTGCATGTGACTGCAGTACAAACATTCCCCCACCACCACCTCCATTTCTGCCCTCCCTCTTTGAGAAATAAGTCCTGCTTCTCCCCCCATGTTGCCATTTCAATGGTATGGAGCAGATCTCTCAACTACAACTGGGTGGAGATATGCAAAATGAGGAAGTCCTCTGAAGTCTGCATGCAATGCAGTTCAATAACTTGCCTGGGGTTCAGGGAAGAACACAGAGGCGTCTATTGCCCCGGGACTTTACTTCTCTCCCCGCCGCACATGCACAAGTGTCAAGTTGCTCACACCCACTTTAATAGGAGAGTTGTACATTTCTCTTCGCCCTCACCATATTCTGGGTTATTCTTTCCTCCTCCCCTCCTCTTAGATGCAACGAACTGCTTTGAACTGCCATGAACTGCCGCACAGGCCCATCTGATTCCCATTTCCTGCGGAGTAATGAGCAGGGCTATCCAATGACCTAAGTGGTCCTTTCCTTAACACCCTTCCAGGAGGCACAACCAGACCAGCCACAAACACATTCCCCAGCTGCCCCCACATGCCACGGACTGCACACATCTCCTCATTATACGTCCATTATTTTGCCGCAATTACTTGAAACGATTAAAATTCAAATTTTCTCGAAAGGGTTGCCCTCATCCAACTTTCCCAATGTTTAAATAATCAGGCGGGGGAAACTTCAAAGGGCAGCAGCGAGAGCCTGGCCAATAAACGCTGCATCGTTATCCAATGGCTATCGCTAGCATGTGTTGCCTCGATGCAATTTATTTTCCAATAGGAGCCAGGCTGTTCTCTGAAGGCCGTGCCAGGTGTGGCTGAATTCTGCCCAGGTGGAGAAGAAGGATTGGGAAGCTGCTTTTCACGGAAATAAGCAGAGCGTTCAGCAATGCAATTGTTTCAAATCGGCCCTTTGAACCTGATTGACAGTTTTAAAGAACATATCCTCCCCTAATTCATAAGCTTAAAAAAAAACCAGACTGGATGTGAGTGCAAGGGGAGGGTGAACGGCTGATATTGTCATGCTAACCTCAGCTTTAGCAAGTGTGGTCGACTTGGTGAGGACTAAGGGCTGTTTCACAAGTCCTGTTTGAGCATTTAGGCACATGCCTTAGTAGCATGAGACAAGGGAAGTAGGTCCACACACATAACAGCCAGTGGTCCATCTATTACAAATGTCCTGTTCTCACAGTGACCACCCAGATGCATACCCTCCAACATTCCTCAGATGAAAATAGTGGCACGTCTCCCTCCCTCCCAACCGACCCTCCTGGATCCACCATTTTTTGTGGGCCCCACCCACATTTCCGCCAACGGGACACACACACCCCGCACTGTCCTGAGAAAACCCCTTAATTCTGATTTCATTTTATTCTTTGTAGATTTACAAAAAGAAAAACAGACACTAATAAATAAATTTTAGAAAGGGGCAAGAATAGATGTGGATGCACAAAGCATTAAAAAATAAATAAATCAAGACCGCTTGAGTTTCTCAAGTCACAGTCTCAAGTGAGGGCAAAAAGAATTGCATTCTGGTTAGATAACAATGATGTAAGGTTGCCAGTTTTTAAATTGACAGGCAAACATTTGCACAGATAAGCATCGTCATTAATTATCTGCTCTTTACCCTAAGGTTCTAGGCAGAGGTACAGCGATTGAAACATTATGTTAGAAACAGTTTAAAACAACATACAGTTACAAAAATAAGGCGGTTCCTTAAAAACGTACAACTCAGGTGTTGAAAGCCAGGGTAAAGAGGTGCAGTTGCCTGTTATAATATTAGGAAATTGCTTCATGTTGGAACCAGCTTGGAAGGTAATAAGTCGTCATAGTGACTGAGCACAGAAATGGTCAAGATTCTACTGCCTCCTTCTGATATACCGTAGGTGTAGACTGGGGGCTAGAGATGGGTGGATCTGTCAATTATGGTTTTTCTCAGTTTCTCAGTTTTCCAACCTTAAGTTCCATTTTGCAACACTTTTGCATCAACTACAATTTGTGATTTCTTCAGAAAAAGACTTCATGAAAGTTCACCAGTTTCAGTCTGCGTTTATCCTAATTCACGCAGTTGTGTAAGCAATTTTGCTAAAGGCAATATTTTTGCAAGCAATTTCCCAAAACACTTTTTTCCTGTTATTTTCAAGGGGGGGGAGAAACATGCATTTTTACGTACACACTTCCCCACTAATAAGTGCACATTTTTGGGCTTGGAAATCAGCACTGCGAAATTTGGAGAACTGCAAGCTCTGGAGGGTAGCTGTTTTTCATTTTGCGCATTGTTTTGGAGAAGTGAAAATTGGGGATGTTCACATTGAAAAAATGCAAGCGAAGCTGAGCTCCCCCCCCCCAACCTACCCCCCACATCCCTCCCAGAAACTGATCAAAAGGAAAATAAAAGAATGTTTCCGTGGCCTTACCATCCGCCTTAAACCACATCTATTAAGAGGCAGAACCACGAGAGTGCAGGAGGAAATAATAACAGAGGGGACCTTTTCTATTTAAAATTAAGGAGCAAAGCAAGGCAGGGCTCTGCCTTTGTTTGGTTTTATTTATTTGTCTGGCTGTTTCATAAAACTGTTTAAAAATAGCCTCTCCTCCTCCCTGCACCGCCAACCCCCCCCCCCCCGCATCAAAGCCCCATTGGAACATGGAGCCATTTAAATTCTTATTTGGCACCTTCCCATTTCTGTTGATTATGGTGTTGTGTGTGATCCTGTCCGTCCTCTTACTGCTGTTCAGCCTTTATCTGCTGCTAGTTTCCGTCCAACTGCTGTGGTTACTCATGGGGCTGGCTTGACAGCTGCAGAGCCCAGATGCCAAGCGCTGGCAAGGCTTCCTCCGGCAGCAGCCACAGCAGCATTGGGGGGGGGGGGGTAGGGAGCAGGCGGTGGAGGGGTAGAGATGGCCTCCTTTCGGTTTCCATCCTTGGCTCCCAGGATAGGATAACACCCCCAGCAGCCGGCAGAGAGAGAGAGAGTTTTTTCTATTGTCATATCCTGTTAATATTTTTATCTCCCTCCTCCTCCTCCTGCTAGATGCTAAGGGGCTGACCTTTGTTCTCTGCCCCCCTGCTGCCCCCTCCTCTGCTTGAGGTCTTGGCAAGCTGCTTCCAGTCAGAGTCGACAGTATTAGGCTGGGCAGGCCAAAGGTCTGACACAGGATAAGGCCGCTTAAAGTAGAGAAGGCTGGTGCCAACTTACCCCCCCCCCACAGCAATAATAATAATAATAATAATAAATTGTATTTCTATAATAAATTGTATTTCTATCCCGCCCTCCCCAGCTGAAGCCGGGCTCAAAGCAGCTAACAACAGTAAAATAATACAGCATTCTAAAATCAATTCATTATAAAATCAATTCAAATCAAATTAATGACAACCATTGGGCAAGAAGAAGAAGAGTTTGGATTTGATATCCTGCTTTATCACTACCCAAAGGAATCTCAAAGCGGCTGACATTCTCCTTTCCCTTCCTCCCCCACAACAAACGCTCTGTGAGGTGAGTGGGGCTGAGAGACTTCAGAGAAGTGTGACTGGCCCAAGGTCACCCAGCAGCTGCAGGTGGAGGAGCGGGGAAGCGAACCCAGTTCACCAGATTACGAATCTACCACTCTTAACCACTACACCACATCTGTGAGGATTACCAAAGGATTGCCAAATTCGTTGGCATCTTATGTCACCTTTGTGGCATCTTTGTGGCCTGTTGGGGTTGTAGGCATTGGGCACCAGGTGACTGTGTTTGGGGGTCCGTGTACTCATGTTTTGCCATTGATTGTCTTGTGGACACAATGAAGATGGTGCACAGGCTCTTTATAGCATCTAACAGGTGTCTCTACAACCTCACCTGAGCCATGGAAAGCCTCACATCAAGGGAGATGAATATAAGGAAGAACATACGAACCTGAGAACATACGAATGACCTGCTGGATGAGGCCAGTGGCCCATCTAGTTCAGCATCCTATTCTCACAGTGGGAGAAACCCAAAAACAGGACCTGCACATTCTGCACTCCTGATATGCAGAAGTACAGTATTACTGCCCCTCTAACATTTCTCCTATGAAAATAGGGACATCCTATGATGATTATAACTTTATTATTTATAAAATAAAGCTGCTTCAATCATATATAAAAACATAATACAGTGGCACCTCAGGTTAAGAACTTAATTCGTTCCGGAGGTCGGTTCTTAACCTGAAACTGTTCTTAACCTGAAGCACCACTTTAGCTAATGAGGCCTCCTGCTGCCACCGCACGATTTCTGTTCTCATCCTGAAGCAAAGTTCTAAACCCAAGGTACTATTTCTGGGTTAGTGGAGTCTGTAACTTGAAGCATCTGAAACCTGAAGCATCTGTAACCTGAAGAATCTGTAACCTGAGGAACCACTGTACAGTCATTTTCGAACAGCTTAGTTCCCAGACATTTTGGCTCCCAAATGTCTCCAACCCAGAAGTGACTGCTCCAGTTTGCGAACTATTTTTGGAAGCCAAATGTCCGACGGGGCTTCTGTGGCTTCCGATTGGCTGCAGGAGCTTCCTGCAGCCAATTAGAAGCTGCACTTTGGTTTCCAATGGACTTTAAAAAAAAAAAAAAAACCTTCCCTATACAAGGTTGCCTTTAGATGTCTTATAAAGTTGTAGAGTTACTTATCTACTTGGCATGGGGTGTCACATAACTCCATACCCTCCCAACATTTCTCTGATGAAACGTGTGCCATTTCCGGGATCAAATCAGAAACCACGATGGCTTCTGTAAGTCCAGGACTGTCCCTGGAAAATAGGGACACTTGGAGGGTCTACTACTATGGAGGCAGATCCGGTAGCCATTAATAGGCAGGCAGGCAGGCAGGGGCTAACTGAGGAGAGACTGTGGCTGGTGGGGGCAGTAACTCATTCACCCTAATGGACCAGCCCCCCCCCCCCCGCCCTATATACAGTGACACTTTATGAAACACCAAAACAAGAGAGTCTTGCAGCACCTTAAAGATGAAGCATTTTCATTATGGCATGTGGTTCCAGCGTTTTGCTTCCTCTACCCTAAAGCATAAAGTGGCCGTTTCTTCCAGTCTGTTCAGCGCTGTAGGTTTTGTGCTCCAGACCTGCTTTTCAGAACTTTGGTGTATAGAATCAACAGCTTGCTGGCTGGGATGCTGTTTGGGGTTGGCGTGGGGGGAGAGAAATGCAGAAGGAGGATTGTGTTTGCAGGGGGGGAAAGGAAAGGGAAAAAAACCCCTCAATGGATTAGTCAGTCTGTTAAGCTTTTCTCTCTGGCTAGCATGCCCTAGATTGCAAGTCCCTGCTTTTTCCACCACCAATTTCCTAAATTTTCTTTTGAGTGTGTGTGGGGGGGGATGAACAAACAAACGTCTTTGGTTCTAATGTTATTCCTCCTTTTCCTCTAAAAATTAATAAATCTTATTCTTGTTTATGAAGGATGGAGCTTTCCCCCCCTTCCCATACACCTCCCCCACCATTGGTTTTCCATTTCAACCAAGTTAAAACAACAGCAACAAAGTAGTCCTGGCCTATTTCAGATTATTTAATCCTCTTTAGTCGTCTTTGAATCTCAGGCTTACAAGTTATTTAGTGCTTTCCAATAAGTATCTGAGCTCGTTCAGGGACACATCTGTACCAAAGTTTTATTTTGTGATCTAGCCTGTGTGTTGTCGCCGTTATCTCACTGACAGTAGGAGGCATTGGCTAGGTTGGCGTTTTGACGCCGGATCACATTAATTTCTAATGTCTGCATTTAGACTGCCGCCTTAAGCCGCGGGGGGCGACAACAACAGCAGTTTATATATATATGTATTCCCTTCAAGGTTCAAGAAGGCTTCTTTGGAATGCATAAGGTTCACTTTCAGGACCAAAAAATTTTGTATTCTTACATGAATGAAAATGGGGACCATACAGTAGTGCTTTTTTAAAACAATAACAACAATTAAGCCTTTCCTCATCTCAGCCTATTAAAACTCACACTTAAAACTTAACAGTCACATTCATAACAAAGCATTACTTCCATCAACAGCTCAGCAACTCTCAGCAGGTGGAAGCACAAGAATAAAAGCAATCTGCAATCTGTGTGAAACCTCCAGGCTGAGAAATACGCTTTGCCTCTCAGGACCATTTTCTGGAGAACACTGCAAGAGGGCTATTGTCCGCAGCCTCCTCTGAAGCCAGAGGCATTTGTTTGGCCACTGTGGAAACCAAGAGCCCTTGGGTATGTTTTAATAAAGGCTCTTCTTCTCAGGACACAGGTGGCACTGTGGTCTAAACCACTGAGCCTCTTGGGCTTGCTGATCAGAAGGTTGGCGGTTCAAATCCCCGCGACGGGGTGAGCTCCCGTTGCTCAGTCCCAGCTCCTGCCAACCTCGAAGTTCGAAAGCACGCCAATACAAGTAGATAAATAGGTACCACTGTGGCAGGAAGGTAAATGGCATTTCTTTGTGCTCTGGTTTCCTTCATGGTATCCCGTTGCACCAGAAGAGGTTTAGTCATGCTGGCCACATGACCCGGAAACAGTGGCGTAGCGTGGGTTGTCAGCACCCAGGGCAAGGCAAGTAATTTGCGCCCCTAACCCGTGGATTTGTGCCCCCTAACCCTAACCCCCAGATGTTGCGCCCGGTGTGGCCGGGCCCCCCTGCACCCCCCACGCTATGCCACTGCCCGGAAAACAGTCTGTGGACAAATGCCGGCTCCTTTGGCCTGAAAGCGAGATGAGCACTGCAACCATATAGTCTCCTTTGACTGGACTTAAGTGTCCAGGGGTCCTTTACCTTTTTTACCTTCTTCTCAGGTGTGCGTGCTGAGCATGCTGCTTTGTGGAAGTGGGTAGAGAACAACTTACAACCACCAGGAACAACAGCTTCCACATGTGCTGCTTCAGGAATATTTGGGGCTTCACATGGTAGGACAGAGTTTCATACAAAGATGTGCTCTCCCAAGGCCACATTCCCAGCACGTTCTCACTCCTATCTCAGTGACGTCTAAGCTGGCTTGGTTATGTCCACAGAATGCAAAATGGCAGGATACCCAAGGATGTGCTCTATAGGGTGTTGTCTTCAGGCACCAGGCCTGTTGGCAGACAAACTCTGAATTATAAAGACGTCTGCAAACATGACATTAAGGCTGGCAACATTAACCCCACTGTTTGGGAATCCCTTGCAGATGACCGCACTGCCAGGAGACAATCAGTCATATTATATATCCACAGGAGTGACCAGAGAAGGATTGATCACTGGGAGGAGCGCAGAGAGAAGAAACTCCATGGTGCATCTGTAAAAGCGAAACCAGACTCCTTCATCTGCCCCAGCTGCAACAAAACATGTCTCTCCTGTATCGGTCTCTACAGCCACAGCGGGCGCTGCAACCTCCCAGCAGTGTGACTTCACCCCCAAAGGCACACTCCTCCATTATCTCCCGAGACAGACGGATGCCAATCTTCTCATGTTCTTAGTCAAGCATCTCAAAAGAAATATGAGAGGAGCAATCATATCCATCGTCTGGGAGGACATTCCAGAGCTTTGGCGCAACGGCGTCACTTCTCACGGTGGATGTTCTTAGGGCCAGCAAGTGTCACAAGGTGCTAATGGTGCTGCCTGCATCATGCCATGATGTAGTAATTAATTAATTAAGTGTGGGGGTGGGGAACAGGGCAGTGGTCCTTGGGAAACCTTCTCACCATGATTGAAATAGCACTGCCCCCTCCTTAGGTACTGCTTTGGGATAACAAGCTCTCATTGACATGCCCAGTGAACATCATGACCTGTGCCTATAGTTTGATAAAGAAAAAGCCTGCAAAGCAATGCACTGACACTGCACACATTTAGAGTCAGACCCCGGTGTTTTTAAAAGAAGCTTCTGGAAGCAGCACCTTTCCTGTAGACTTGAGAAGCTAGTCGTTAACCTACAAAGAATGCCTAAAATGAGTAAGTTTGAGCTTTTGTTACAAGACTGCTTCCTGGCAAGCAGAAATTGAGCCTCAAAGTCCTGCGGGACACCCTGCCACTAGAGATTCATCAGGCGCGTTGAGTGCCAACTTGCAAATGCCTGGTGAAAACTTTGCTGCTCCACCAAGCCTATGCAGACAATTAAGAGAACATCACCCACAATGGCTCTCATTGAGGCTTGTTTTCAATTTATATTCGCTTTTAACTTGTATTTAACTTTTGTATTATTTTACCACATGGCTTTATGTTTTTATATTGTTGCAAACCGCTGCACTATATATATATATATATTTGCGATACAGCGGTACGTAGATATTTTTTAATAAAAAAATAAAGAAGCAGTACAAGTGTGTTGCTTTTGTAGTTAGAACTGGCTGTAGGAAAAACACATGATGGCATCTTATATGCATTTAATTAAGCACTGATCAACTGCTTAGAAGCCATTTTGGCATACAAGCGGCATGCCAATTAATTAATTAATTAGTCAACCAATCATTCTCATCCTTCTTTCCTAAATAGAAAATCTGGGTTGACCTTCGTTTCACCTCTGCCAAAGTCCTGATGGAGATTAGGCCACTGCTCAGTTTCATAGATGATTTATAAATGCATACCTAAAACATTTCTCTGACGAAGATAAGGATGTCCTATTTAATAAGAATAAGAATAAGAATAAGAATAAGAATAAGAATAAGAATAAGAATACTATTCATAGCCTGCCCATCTGACTGGGTTGCTTCAGCCACTCTGGGTGGCTTCCAACATATACAAAAACATAATAAAAAAGATAACCATTAAACAGGGCCAGATGTCTTCTAAAGTTTGTATAGTTACTTATCTCCTTGGCTTGTGGGGGTCGCATAACTCTATACCCTCCAATATTTCTCGGATGACAATAGGTGTGTCTTCTGCAAAGCAGGGACGTGGGTGGCGCTGTGGGTTAAACCACAGAGCCTAGGACTTGCCGATCAGAAGGTCGGCAGTTTGAATCCCCGCAACGGGGTGAGCTCCTGTTGTTCAGCCCCTGCTCCTGCCAACCTAGCAGTTCGAAAGCACGTCAAAGTGCAAGTAGATAAATAGGTACTGCTCTGGCGGGAAGGTAAACGGCATTTCCGTGCACTGCTCTGGTTCGCCAGAAGTGGCTTAGTCATGCTGGCCACATGACCTGGAAGCTGTATGCCGGCTCCCTCGGCCAATTAAGCGAGATGAGCGCCGCAACCCCAGAGTCGGCCACGACTGGACCTAAAGGTCAGGGGTCCCTTTACCTTTACCTTTACGCAAAAGCAGGACATTCTGGGATCAAATCAGAGGCCAGGACGACTTCTGTAAATCAGGGACTGTCCCTGGAAAATAGGGACACTTGGAGGGTCTGTAAGTGCTTAGCAATGTCCGCAACTTCTGGCTCAGCCAAGGGCTGCTAGTTATAATAGGTGTGCCCCACCCCCGCTGTTTGGGGGCAGTATATAGCGGTACCTCAGGTTAAGAACTTAATTCGTTCCGGAGGTCCGTTCTTAACCTGAAACCGTTCTTAACCTGAGGTACCACTTTAGCTAATGGGGCTTACCGCTGCCGCACGATTTCTGTTCTCATCCTGAAGCAAAGTTCTTAACCCGAGGTACTATTTCTGGGTTAGCAGAGTCTGTAACCTGAAGTGTCTGTAACCTGAGGTACCACTGTGTATACTCTGGATACCAGCTGCTGGGATTCACAAGTGGCAAGAGCGCTGTGGCGCTCCAGTCCTGCTTCTGGGCTTCCCAGAGCTATCTGGTTGGTCTCTGTGAAAAGACTGGCCTTATCGCGCAGGCTCTCCTTAGGTTCTGAAGGTCTGTGCTGCTCTGTGTGGGTGTGGGGAGTCTTCAGTTGGAGTGAGGCTCCATGAAATTCACACCGTTCATCTGCCAGAAGGAGAGAGAGACTGAGAGATTGTTGACTTCCGACTCAACTATTGCTGCAGAATGTGTGAGAGAAATTGCCTGCCCCTGTTAGTAGTTGGGACAAGTTCGGAAGTTCTAATAAAATGTTATTGCTTATTTAAAAGTGACTGCATTACCCTGCACTCTATATTCTGGTGATAAATCAAATGGTTGGGATAAAGTGCAGCTGGTGTAGGATATTCTAAGTAATTTGTCTGTTTCACCCCACATCCATCCCTGCCTTGGACCATCTAGGCAAATCATATGTTCCTGTATTCCGTAGGTAGGAGAATAGGCAAAGCTGCCTTATGCTGAATTAAGCCATTCACCCACATAGCTCAGTATTGTCTGTCCTGAGTGCCAGAAGCTCTCCAGCATTTCAGACACGGGACATTTCCTGGAGAAGCAGGAGACTGAACCTGGGACCTTCTGAATGACCCTCTGTCATGGATGCTTTAGTTGAAATTCCTGCATCAAAGGGGGTTGGACTGGACGGCTCCTGGGCTCCTTCCAACTCTACAAATCTAGGAATGCAAAGCAGATGTTCTTCCACCTGAGCTCTGTGTCAGGTGTGCGTGCAGGAGCCAGGCCCTGTGACCTGTAGGACTTTGCAGGACTGGGGCCTTCCTAAGTTTGTTCTGAAGAGGCAAGGCGTGGCCACACAGGTAAAGCCGATTGGTAACTCACAGCACCTGGTGAGGTCTTTGGAGGTGCTCTTTGGAGGTCTTTAAGCAGAGGCTTGACAACCATATGTCAGGAGTGCTCTGATGGTGTTTCCTGCTTGGCAGGGGGTTGGACTCGATGGCCCTTGTGGTCTCTTCCAACTCTATGATTCTATGATTCTATGGTGGCAAGAGCCGGGAAGGGATATAAGGTCAGCATTTCCCTTCGGCTCTTTGTCACAGCAACATGTTCCCTGCCTTGCTGTGTTTGACTCCTTGCTTCTTGATCCTTGGATCCCTGACTTCGTGACTCCTTGCTTCTTGATCCTCAGACCCCTGACTTTGTGACTCCTTGCTTCTTGAGACTCGGACCCTTGACTTCCTGACTCCTGGACTCCCGTTCCTGCTCCCACCCTGCCATCTTGCCCCCGGTCCTGACATCCCCAGCAGGGACTTTGATCGCTTGTGAACTGAACCATGACACTCTGGCCCTTCCACACTGTGGAAGCTGACAAGCCACTTAGATGCCAAGCTAAGCTGGCCTTCGTTTGACCACCAGGGCACAAGTTAGGGCTAGAACCCTCCAAAAGGAATGCAGGTCATAGGAGCCATATGCATCTAAGTGGCTTGTCAACTTCCACAGTGTGGAAGGTTACAATATTAGACTAAGACCTGGGAGACGAGGATTCAAATTCTTGCTCAGCCATAATACTCAGTGGGAAACCTTGGGCCAGTCGCTTCCTCTCAGCCTACCTCACAGAGTTGTTGTGAAGGCGAAATGGGGGAGGACAAGAACTGCGTAAGCCAACTTGGAGAAAAGGTGGGATATAAATGTAAAAGAAATAAACATCACAGGAGCCCTTGAATTGAGATAGGAGTCCAAATCATGGGACCACCACAGTCCGTCATTCCTTCCCCATAATTCAAGCCCTGAGCACAACCAACTTGTGCCTTCTTCAGCTACCCCCACCCTTACAATGAGCACTGCAAGGAGCAGTAAGGTGATTTGAGGGCACTGTGAGGGGTTGTCAGGTTCAGGCAGAGCAGTGACGGTGTGATGACATTCCATTTGGAAGGGATGCCTTCCTCTGTTATGACTTCTTCCCGCTCAAAGTGCCAGGTAAATAAATGGTAAGCACACCTATATATTGCAGGTCTCTGGTATCATAGCGGGGCAGGTGCAAAGCCAAATTGGAGTTAGCAGAGACTGAAGAAAGTGTTGTGTGCTGATGTAGGCCATAAGAGAGAACGCAGAGTCCCTGACCCCCACAGACCTTGCAAACTAAGTGCAAAATGGTACAACTCAAGCACAACATGTGCTAGGTGAAGAGTGGACAGGTTTAATTTAGCCCAGAATGATGGAGATTTCCTAGAGAATGGCAGTGTTTCTTAGTTTGGCCAGCTAGAGCTGATAAATCATTTCCCTCTAATGATCCAGAAAAGGTGCTTAGCATTTCTGCCGCGATGGCAGCTCTCAGTGATTAACAAGGCAAAACACAAAAACAACCCATCAGCAAAAAAAACACCTTGTGAGCCTTAAACACACACACACACACACACACAAACACACACACACACCCCTCTGATGTGACCAGTTTTGTGTCAAATGCTGTTTTCCTTCTGTCTGCCAAAGGGCTTAAGAACCAAGCTTGCTTCCTATGGAATGGAGAAGAAAATGCTCATTTACTTTGGCAGGAGGGGAAACGGGTTTTAATATCCACCGAAAAAGCAAAGAGAATGTTTTCAATGCCTGAGTTTCCCAGCCAAATTGCTTGCAGTGCAGAAATGTTGCAGGGATTTCTAGAAACCTTCAGCCAGCCCCTTCAGATGTTTTGTAAAGGCATAGCTTTTTGCCCAGGCTTTCCCTTACCCCTTGGTTGATTTGTTTTGATAATACCCTTTTACTGGTTTTTATGCTGTGCCTGTTTTTCTGATACTTATTATTTTTGTTTCCTTTTTTCCGAATACCACTGAGAAAATTTAAAATATTATGGTAGTTTAGTAACATTCTATGCCAGTACAACTAGGGTGTGTTAAGATTTGGTCCTGTTGTGCCAGAGAAAGTAGTGTTTCCTAGGCATATACTACCATAAGAGGTGAAGCTTCCCAGTAGTCTACTCATTTTGGCAAAGGTGGTTGCAAATCTGAGCATGTCAGGAAGTTCAGTCTGGGATTTCTGCAGATAAGGTACTGGCTCACTTCTGCCTGTGCCTCTCACTAGCCACAAGAAAGACCTATAGACAATTCCAGCTGGGGCATATTTTTGGAAGTGCAACAGCAGAGATAATCCAGTGTTGAACTTAAGGGTTAATTCTTTTAGTTCTCATATCAACTAGTTAAGATGGGGATGGGATGAGGTGCCACTTACTAACTGGCCAGGTGTCATCAGTACACACAGAAATTCCTGCCCATGACATTATGTATCAGGAGAAGCTGTAAAAGCTCTAGATCAGTGTTTGCCTACAGTGGTGAGATAGGTGAAGGCCAGCAAACTGTCCTCGAATCTTGGAAAGACAGAGGATTTTGGGATTGGTGGTTCCCATGACTGGGAGATAGACACGTTACCTGTTCTGGATGGGCCTGCCCCTCTGAAGGAGCAAGTGCATAGCTTTGAGGTACTCACAGACGCATCTTTGTCACAATGGTCCTCTGTGGGACATGGGTGGTGCTGTGGTCTAAACCACTGAGCCTCTTGGGCTTGGAAAGTCAGTGGTTTAAATCCATGCGACGGGGTGAGCTCCCATTGCTCTGTCCCAGCTCCTGCCAACCTAGCAGTTCGAAAGCACCCCAGTGCAAGTAGATAAATAAGTACCGCTACAGTGGGAAGGTAAATGGCATTTCCGTGTGTTCTGGCTTGCGTCACTGTGCTCCATTGCGCCAGAAGCGGTTTAGTCATGCTGGCCACATGACCCGGAAAGCTGTCTGTGGACAAACGCTGGCTCCCTCGGCCTGAAAGCGAGATGAGCGCCACAATCCCATAGTCACCTTTGACTGGACTTAACCATCCAGGGGTCCTTTACCCCTCTTACCAGCTTGCTTTGGTTTGCCAGCTATGGCTGTTGCTGGACAAGGATAGCCTAGCCACTGTATTCCACATGTTGGTAAACTTGAGGCTAGATTACTGCAATGTGCTCCATGCGGGGCTGCCCTTGGGCCTGGTTCAGAAGCCCCAGCTGGTGTAGAACACTGGTGGCAGACTGCTGATTGGGGGGACAAGACTGACTTGCGGCACCATGGATAAAACATTTCCTTGTAAGGACCTTGAACCTCACTCGGTTGTAAATGGGCAGCCGGTGGAAATGTTTTATCCATGGTGCCGCAAGTCAGTCTTGTCCCCCCAATCAGCCGTCTGCCACCAAAGAAGGACACGGGTGGCGCTGTGGGTTAAACCACAGAGCCTAGGACTTGTCGATCAGAAGGTTGGCAGTTCGAATCCCCGTGACGGGGTGAGCTCCCGTTGCTCGGTCCCTGCTCCTGCCAACCTAGCAATTTGAAAGCACATCAAAGTGCAAGTAGATAAATAGGTACTGCTCTGGCGGGAAGGTAAAAGGTGTTTCCGTGCACTGCTCTGGTTTGCCAGAAGCGGCTTAGTCATGCTGGCCACATGACTCGGAAGCTGTACGCCGGCTCCCTCGGCCAATAAAGTGAGATGAGCGCCACAACCCCAGAGTCGGCCACGACTGGACCTAATGGTCAGGGGTCTCTTTACCTTTATATATTTACAAAGCCCTGAATGACAAATAGGCTTTTGCTGCCTTCATCTGGGCCGTGCACACTCTTCTCTTTCCCTCCCTCCCTCCCTCTTACACAAATACACACTACTCTAGAGACAGCAGATGCAACACACAGCTCACAGGGGCACAGAAATGAACCAGTGTTGCATCAGCAGCACCAGGATGAACAGAGGACTTGGGTCTGCTTTGTATTTTGGGGGAAGAAAACCTGGCACCCCCACAGGTCCGGAGGACCACTGGTGCTCTACAAAGGGTTGAAATAAGCAACTCTACAGGGAGATGCATTTAGGACTGAGGGAGATGCATTTAGGGGAATTGTGTCTCGTCCTTCAGTCCCCACAGGACCAAAGGGAAGGGGCTGTAACTCATTGGGGGAGTATCTGCTTTGCATACAAGAGGGTCAGGTTTGATTCCCAGAATCTCTAGGTAGGGCTGGTAAAGACTCCCTACCTGAAGCGGCAGCTAAAAAAGCCAATGCAATTCTGGGCTGCATCAATAGGAGTATAGCATCTAGATCAAGGGAAGTAATAGTGCCACTGTATTCTGCTCTGGTCAGACCTCACCTGGAGTACTGTGTCTAGTTCTGGGCACCACAGTTCAAGAAGGACACTGACAAACTGGAACATGTCCAGAGGAGGGCAACCAAAATGGTCAAAGGCCTGGAAACGATGCCTTATGAGGAACGGCTAAGGGAGCTGGGCATGTTTAGCCTGGAGAAGAGGAGGTTAAGGGGTGATATGATAGCCATGTTCAAATATATGAAAGGATGTCACATAGAGGAGGGAGAAAGGTTGTTTTCTGCTGCTCCAGAGAAGTGGACACGGAGCAATGGTTCCAAACTACAAGAAGGAAGATTCCACCTAAACATTAGGAAGAACTTCCCGACAGTAAGAGCTGTTTGACAGTGGAATTTGCTGCCAAGGAGTGTGGTGGAGTCTCCTTCTTTGGAAGTCTTTAAGCAGAGGCTTGACAACCATGTCAGGAGTGCTCTGATGGTGTTTCCTGCTTGGCAGGGGGTTGGACTCGATGGCCCTTGTGGTCTATTCCAACTCTATGATTCTATGAAACTCTGGAGATCTGCTGTCAGCCAGTGTTGACAATACTGAGTGAGGTGGGTTAATGCTGACTCAGTAGAAGGCAGCTCCTTCTACTTCCTGCGAAATCCCCAATGGCATTGAAGGGAAGGCAGCAACACCAATAACCTCAGCCGTTGACTATCTGGGGAATGACTGGGTTTTCATCACCTTGATGGGAGTGAAGCTGCAGCAATAGCCTCCTGACAGCAACGTCACTGCTACTTGTTGGGAGGAGGGGGTTGGGTGAGCCTGGGGCTGTGTGTGTGCACTGTAAGGAACACAGGACTGACTTTTCCGGTGTGTCCATGAAGCCCTGACCTTGTCATTCCCTGTTGGTAGGCAGGCGGGCGGTGATGCTGCTACCCGAAGGCTGTTGCCCAGGCTCCAGCCAACCGAGTGAGCCGACCTTGGACATTTCCTGCTCTGCTGTGGAAGGGAGTAAATAATGGTAGGGGGAGAGATACAGCTCTGGGTCAGTTTGGAAAAAGGTGGTTGCATCTCCTCCTTGACATCTTTAGAGTCAGTCAGGCAAATTTAGTTGTACTCCATAATGAAACCAGGGGAGGAACCGTCAGTGGACAACCAATTTCATCCAACCACCCTAATCTGTAGTTTACCTCTGCTGCTTAAGGACTGAGCCACTGATGCCCTCATTTGGTATTGCTTTGCCCCTTTCCTCAGGCGGTCTTATCAAGGTGAAATGGGGCTTAACCGCCAAACTGTCACTGCCCATGCTTAAGCTCCACCTCTTATAGAAGATGGAAGAGTAGCAACAGGATCATCTAGACCTGTTCTTCAGAATTCCCTACATTAGCCAGATGCCCTTAATATCTTGCTCCAGATGCCTGCTGGGAACTTTTTTCAGCAAGCCTACCCTATCAGAATACCTATATTCTGATTTTTACTGATTGCAACGTTTTGCCGATAGTTTTGTGCATGTTTGTTTCTTAATGGTTTTGTGGATTTCGCCTGTTTTATCTACAATATTATGTGCACCACTTAGCTCTTTGAATAAGTGGTTTATAAATCTGTTTGAATAACTAAGAGATTCTGCACCTCTTCCATCTTTCTTAGAAAAGCTGGACTTTCTCTACTCTCACAAAAGGTGGAAGAGCAAAAGAAAAAAACAAAGGAGTCATTTGATTTCCTAATGCTATCATGCGGACCATCTATAAAAAGTGAGTAAACAAACTGTGGCAATTCTATACTAAACCTTCTGTCTGAAAGAGCCCCATGAGATGAATTGAAGCCACAATGTCCCCATATTCAGAGGGTGACTTCCATAAGAACATAAAGAGACCAGTGGCCAATCTGGCCCAGCATCCTGTTCTCACAATGTCCAACCAGATGTCTGTGGGAAGTCTAGAAGCAGGACCTGAATGCAACAGCACTCTCCCTTCTTCAGGTTTGCAGCAACTGGCATTCAGAAGCATGACAATCTCAGACAGTGGAGGTGGAACATAGGCATCCGTGTTGGCAGCAACTTAGTATTATTTGCACAGGACCAGATTTCCACTTTCCTCAAGAAGGATCCGTCTGACAAACACATCTCCTAATAGTGTACCGTATGTAACATGGGCTTCTGAATTTTGTTTTAACGGTCCTTTTTTGTGATACTAAGAGATTGAGAAAACCTTCTGGACTGATAAAATGCAACAGGGCCAACCAGAATTTATTACTTTCTTTCCCACCCGTTAACAAGATGTTAAATACAATGTTAGCATTTATAATTTACAACTTCAACACACGTTTCATTGGGGGGCAAGGTAAAAATAAAGGTGACCATCCCTTTTGGCTTTTTAGTACAGCTCAGACTGCAGTCGGAGGGAAGAAATGCTTCTGCCTGGAGACATGGAAATAATCTCATCAATATATGAAAGCTACATGAAGATCTGGATCAACAGAAGCACTATGCCCACTGATTTTTCTTCTAGTCCTTAGCTTTGAATTGGACAGATGGTACCTTCCCCCCTCCCGAGGGCTAGTTCATCACATAGTTCAGTTTATTTTATTTTTTTGCATACATGTCAGCACCTTCTTGACATTTCCCCCATTGTCCAAAGGTGCATTATATCCTCTCATTATGTACATAACAGTTTTTTTCCCCAAGTGAAATACAGGTGCTATATTTACAGAGTAGCTATATACCGATGATCATGAAAGCGATTTTACATTTTATATAGCACCTTCCATTCCAAAAGATATGAAAGAACTTTACAAAGGAGTTAAAACTTACAAACAACTTTCTCCACCAATTGGGATTCAAGCCAACCGTGAGCCAGTCCTCTCCCCAACCCCAACCCTTTTTAAAACAACTATATTACAATGCATAGCCGTATTACAGAAAGGTTTAGGCCAAGACGTGAAGTACATGTGCTTCTGCTAGAGTTATGTCCAGAAAGCAGATTCTTTTATCAGCTACCCAAGTCAGCACATGAAGAGCATGGAGGCCTCTAGAAGAACTCTTTTGTGTTCTGAGAAGAAACTCAGATGGCCAGAGCTTCAGTTTTTTACACATCATCTGGAATGTGGCAGTTCCGAACACACCAAGGGCACCTTTAAACCCCATTTGCATTTTGAGGGTTGTGTCTGGGACGAAAACGCCACCTAACCAGGTCAGCCAAAAGCAGCGCTTCCTGTGACACCTACAGAAATGGGACAATGCAAAATGAAATGAAACGAAAGTGTCAGAAGCAGTTTATAAAAATGGCACATTTATTGCTACAGAACGGTCATGTACATGACGGCATCGGATAACTACAGATGGGAAACAGGTAATGGCCTACGGCAAGCTGTGTTTGTTTGCTTTTTTTCTCTCTCTTCTTGAAGGAACTCCAGCACACAACCTGTTTGGACACTTCTACAAATCAGAAAGTACACCAAAAACATGGAGGGGAAATTGAGGCACTCAGCCACACGTTGAAAACAAAGTGTAACTGTATTAACTTTTTTCTTCTTCCTTTTTTTGTCCCTATTGTAATTTTCACCTCCCCCCCCCCTTTTTTCCTTTTTTGAACTGTTGCAGCTACTACAGGGTCGCAAAAAAAAAAAAAAATCCTGCCCCCCCCCGCGACCTACAACTAAAAAAGAAAAAGAAGCTACCATACAATTTCATCTTAGTAACACATGGTCAAAATAACATCTTTTAAATAGTAAAATAAAGTAACAAACTTTTACTCAGAATGATTCAGAAAATCTATAAAGAAGAAATATTCAGAATCTGACGATTCCCCTCCCCCGCCCCTTGCAATATTCATGGTATAAAAGGATTGCTCCTGTGAAAAATAAGCCAAATATATTTTTTATTTTTTAAATTTAGGGTTTTTCTTTTATCCTACTAGGGTGTACTACAGTTCTATTTTATAGCAAAAAGGTCACTAGACAAACGAAGCTTTGTAACAAAAAGCCAGGCACTGATACATGGTAAATCTCTGCTTTTTTTTTTCTTCTTCTCTTATCTTCACTTAGTTGCATCACAAGTAACAAGAATGAAAAAGGCCACAGGTCATATATTTTCACCATTACATAAGTCTATAATACTTGAAATGAGTATGCTCAAACCAGCACTGCACAAAGGTGAGTCAATTTCAAGTCCCAAGAGAAAGAATATGTTATTTTGGAAAAAAGAAAGAGAAACAAAACAAAACAAGCTGAAACGGTCTTGGTGCCCCATTGTGCTGGAATTCATCTTATTCCATCTTTAAGATCCCTCCGCCCTACCCCACTTCAAGTGAGTCAGTGGGCCAAGTTTAATCTATTTGTGCTTTTTCTTCTCCCCTGATGAATTCTCTTCATTCCTGGCAATGTACTGTATTGTTCGCTTTCCCCCTCCCCCCCCCGGCACAGATTGAAGCGTGCCTATCAGAATAGAAAGATGAAATTTGCAAATTCCACCCCGTTCCACCCACGCACCCCCCCCACCCGCCAAAGGAAATTAACAAACGAAACAAATCGGAAGACTGCATCGGTACAAGTTGCATCACTGGTTGAACTGACAAGTTGTCTGTATACACATTAGTGTTCCTTGCAGCTACACGAAAGACAAATGTGAAAAGGAGAAAGGAAAAAGAAGTTCTAGATGAACAGATTTCCCTAACCAGCATATTCATAAATTACTTGAATGTGGAGGTGGATCACCCACTAAAATATCTGATGGGTTTTTGAGTACTGTTGGTTACAACACATAGCCCTCCTTGAATGTTTAAAAGCCAAGCCACCACCAGGTCGATTATCAAGTGACAGCTTCCTCCGAGGACACCTGTTTGAAAAGACAGGAGCAGGGGGAAGGCCTCAGAGGTTTGTGGTGTCTTGTCTCTTACGGCCAGACCCTAAATTAATGCATGCACGCAGCAAAAAAATAAGAAAACCCAAATGGGGGGAGGTTGGGTGTGTGAGACAAAGGACAGTGTGGCTGAATAGTTTTCAAGTTTAAATTCCATTATGGAACAGGAAACCATCTCAAAAGCCATACGGATAAGATTACCATTTGATACATCACTAACCTTTCTCCTGGTTCTATGTAGATCATCAACAGTTTAGAAGCATGCTCTGTGCATAAGTGCACATTGAAAGAAAGGTGATTTTTTTAAAAAAAAAAATCCTCCTATCACTTGGGTTGTGATTTTGACAGAATAAAGTGATCTTGACTCTGCATGTTTAAGGTGTGACATAACTGCTAGGTGATATTATTATTATTATTATTATGGTTATTTACTGGTATTCTGTTTGGAAGGCATAATTAAATGGAGAAAAGGGTTTTATATTCATTCTCCCATCCTGCCCCTCAACAGCCTCATTTCAGTTATCACTGCAGTTATCTTTTAATTTAGGTGGGCAACACTCAGTGGTCTTGAAGTAAGTAAATGGAAAAACTGTCCATGGAGATGGTTTATAACAAAAATCCCCCCTCAAACTGTTCGTTTTCATATAAAAAAAACTTTTAATGTCAAGCAATTTTAATATCCTTTAAAGGAATCCTTCAGTCTGTCCAGAATACTAGTACATAGAAGAATTAGGATTACCCATTCACCTGCATAAATGCTATTAAAAGTATGGCATTTGTACTGAAACGTTCTGAGCTAAACTAATATGGTCTTTGCTCTGTTAAGATGGTTTCAATCCACCTCCACATTTGAGAAACTTACTGACAAATAAAAGCATTTAAAGTTTTACTGCTACTGAACATATTTACAATTTTCAACACACGCACACGCACACACACAGCTAATCAAAATGTTTATGGATATGTAGAAGGTGGTTCACATGGTAAACTATCATATTTGTTCTTTATGTTTTTCAGAAACATAAAATTCAGATTCTCGTATCTCACTACTCCATGAGATTTTGTTTCAACCACACAGTTTTTTTAAAAAAAACACAAAAAACTGATACAATGTATTAAAACACATAATAACAAGAGTCTACATGTAAAAATATAACTTTTACATACACAATTTCAAAATAATGATACGTTTGCCATTTTGTTGCATAAAATTTACAAATGTATTTTCCCCCCATTACTATGTAACTGGCAAAACAGGAGAACAGATGGAACGTCTAGACCGTTTTCAATGGACTTATGGCGTTTACTCAGTGCTGATAGGTGGAAAATCTACTTGAACAGGGAGATTTCATTTAAAAAATACATGCCAAGTTTGTGTGGCTATTTAAAAAAAAAAAAAACGGAAGCTGGAACAGGAGACAAAAGGATGCTGACGAAGACAATTTGGGAGCACTGTTTGTTAATTGTTCTATACCGTATACCAAAGTCAATCTTTTGAAGATTCGCTATGGATACTAGTCTCTGCTGTGCCCAAAGCTAGTTGTTGGATCAGTTGCTGTGCCATAGGTTTGATCTATGCTACAATTATATATATATATTTATATGTTAAGTAAAAACTTGGTTCATACTGGCCAGAGAAATACTGCTCTACTTCCCCCTCCTCAACAAAGTGCAACTTGTTGCTTTAGAACGGGTAAGGCTTGTTCTAAATGCTGCATTACAAGTGGATATTGGCATTATTTTCATAAATGAAGGAGGAGGCAGCTAATGGTCTACCTTTCATTAATCCACTTCTTTTCCTTTAAAAAAATGGTGTGTGTTTTTCCCCTTAAAAAAAACCCCACAAAAATCTTTCATACAACTAGCAACAACCCCCTTTGTAATCCCCCCCCCCCCAAATCTGACCATGTATTCTGAAATGCCTTGCTGCAAAATTGTATTCAGGCTACACACATTAGGTTAACACTTCTACTGGTTCGTTAAAATCACAGCCACCTTTGATTTATGTTATGTTTTCGATGATATAAACATTGGAAGGCACAGTGGTAACATTGTAGCATTCTAACCTTGTACCTCTGAAAATTCCAGAAATAGTGTCTAATGAGAGAGAGAGAAAAAGAGAGAGAGAGAGAGAGAGCGCAACATCTACAATTCGGACAAAAAACGCAAACGAAATCAGCCCACAACTGTTTGGACCAAGCCTCCGCAAATGCTGCCTTGCAGTGATGCGACTTGCCAAGTCCTGTATTCTCCCCAAAAGACTGAAGGAACAACTCTCTACTTATTTTACGAATGATAAGTAACATCAGGGCCAGCGTTTCGTCCTGAACTGCCCCCTCCAGCAACAGAGTTGGCGCTACAGGCTACAACAAAAAAAGGGGGGACCCAAAATGGGGGAGTGGGAGAGAAATAAGACCAAAAAAAAAAAAAAAAAATCAAAAAATCATTATTTACAGTAAAATCTTTTTTTAAAAAAGTTAATCGGTACTTTTTTTTTTTACAGGAGCAAAAAAGTTTGAAACAAATGAACAAAAGCTTACCATATTCACTAATTTTAATATATATTTATATATATATATTTATATATGTGTGTGTGTGTGTCATAGGTCTATAAGATCCATCTGTTCCTCCTACCCCAAGGAATGGCTAATGTCATCACTTCAGTTTTCATTAGGTCGTTTGCTGGTTTTGTAAATATGTGGGTAGCAAAAGCTTCCCTTTTTAATATCCAGTAAGTATAAACACTAGCTGACTAGTACACCAATGAAAACGTTCATTTTTTTTTCTTCAGAAGTACACTTTTCATTATTGCAAGTTTACAATTTTTAAATTAAATATTTTTTTTTTCAGACTTACAAATTAATTATATTTTTTTTTCCAAAAGAAGTTTAGGCACAAATGCATTGTCCCACAGTGTGGAGAAGATTGCCAATTCAGTCTCTTGGCTGTGCATTTACAGCTCCTAACATACTGCTTGAAACATTCTGAATGATATGTTGAAAAAAGACGTCCCTCAAGTTGCACTTTTCTTTTTGTGTTTGTTTCGAAATCGGGAATGCTGAAATCTCTTGCGTCTGTGATTCGTAACTACTCAGACTTGTCTTATTATATTACAAAAAAGGGGGTTAAGTGTTTATGTGGGTTTAAGATAATACAGCTGTTAAGGAAGTGGTCTCTGGTTTACGTAAAGAAAATGTGGCAACTTGGACCTGCAAAAGAAGTGAAAAATATTTAGGTCAATTCTTGCTCTTATTCTTAATTTTCCATACAATATACAGTTTTAAAAGTGCATTTTAACATGCTTTACAAGCCATTTCTCAATAAATCTCACCGTACTATTGGGATGTAGATTTTTTTATGCCCATTTTAGAGATATGGAAAAAGGGCACACTCGAATGATGGTGGCCTCGCTCTCTAAGATCCAAGAAAAATCTGCCCCCATCCCAGTAACTCCGAGGCAAGGAAAGGAGGCCAGCTGCAGAGGCAGAGTAGCACAGCTCAAAGACCACCTCCTTTCCTGATGGCTCTGCTTTCACCCTTTAGGTTGGCACTGCCTGTACTTCCAGCATAAGGCTGGGGTTGACCGGTTGATGGCCTTGGGTAGAATTTTCTTTATCCTGCTGGCTTCAGCTGGTCACGTGGCTGCTTTTCTACCTAACCCACATGCCGAAGATGCACAGGACAAGTTGACAGGTGCAGTGCTGGTTTAAGGGATGTTAAACAAAAATTGACCACCTGGTGCCATCTTTTAAGAAGAAGGGAGACTTCCTCAGACCTGCCCTCTTCAAGGAGGCAAGGCTAGAGGGGATAGGGGGCAAAAACAGAGCCTCCAGTTTGGGTTTGCCTGGCTCACCCACATAAAGCTGCAGAAGGTGTGTGGTGGCTTTTGCTGCCACCAGGCCACAGTAATGTGAGGCCCATGGCAGGCCATGAGTAGATTAAAGACTAACCAACAGTCCAGAGCTGGGTGAGCTTACCTAGAAATGGCAACGCATAAGGAGGAAAGCCCCTTTAACTCTGTCAGGTAAGATACCAGCACCAAAGGAAGTTATTCATGCTACTCTATTTGCCCGTAGAATATTGCTAGAAGCTGCCACCTGTCAAAATCTCCAAATACGCATCTTGCGTTTTTATTCTAGGGGAACAGTGCAATGGCGCAGCTCAGGTGGCATTAAATACCTACCGAGTTGCAGAGAGATTAATGTGTGTGAAGAACTAAAAAAGTGGTTCAAGTAATAAAACCAAGTGTGCTGTATGGAAACATTTTAATCAATAAAATCAAAGTGGGAAATATATATATATTACGGGGCCAATAGCAGGAACCAAGTGAATGTTTGGGAACATGGATGCCTATGCTTGGATGTGTTTCTGACTTCCAATGGAAGCCGCCCAAGGTTATCGCCTGCCTGATCTCAACCAGGAGGTCATTCTACAGGGCAGGAGCTACTACCGATAAGGCCCTTCTTTGCACTACAGGCAGATGTACGTTGTTGGATGGCCAGCAGGGGCTCCCCAGCAGATTGCAGTCAACTGTCTGCCTGTCTGGAAGAAGGTAAGCCTTTCAGCTATCCTGGTACTGAGCTAGTTGAGGGTAGGTTGCAATAAACAAACTTGCCTTTTTTGTTTTTTTACATCTGTCCCATATGATTAGATGTGTCTCCCATCCCAGGGTGGGGTCCTGCCAAAGAAAGGGGAGGGGGGTCCGAAGATACTTTCTCTTCTTCCCTTCTTTTCAGACATGCTGCTTTAGGATTCAGATTCCTTTCTGCAGAACCAAAGCAAACGGGCATTAAACTTGTTAGCATTTGAACATGGTACCAGCTTACTTCACAATCCCACAGCAACACCTTCCCCTCCTTTTCATTCTCGGTGTCTCATGAATCTCCATTAGAATAACAGTACATGAGAGCAGTACATGTGAAAAGGATCTAGGAGTCTTGGTTGACCACAAACTTGACATGAGCCAACAGTGTGACGCGGCAGCTAAAAAAGCCAATGCAAGTCTGGGCTGCATCAATAGGAGTATAGCATCTAGATCAAGGGAAGTAATAGTGCCACTGTATTCTGCTCTGGTCAGACCTCACCTGGAGTACTGTGTCTAGTTCTGGGCACCACAGTTCAAGAAGGACACTGACAAACTGGAACGTGTCCAGAGGAGGGCAACCAAAATGGTCAAAGGCCTGGAAACGATGCCTTATGAGGAACGGCTAAGACAGCTGGGCATGTTTAGCCTGGAGAAGAGGAGGTTAAGGGGTGATATGATAGCCATGTTCAAATATATAAAAGGATGCCACATAGAGGAGGGAGAAAGGTTGTTCTCTGCTGCTCCAGAGAAGCGGACATGGAGCAATGGTTCCAAACTACAAGAAGGAAGATTCCACCTAAACATTAGGAAGAACTTCCTGACAGTAAGAGCTGTTTGACAGTGGAATTTGCTGCCAAGGAGTGTGGTGGAGTCTCCTTCTTTGGAAGTCTTTAAGCAGAGGCTTGACAACCATATGTCAGGAGTGCTCTGATGGTGTTTCCTGCTTGGCAGGGGGTTGGACTCGATGGCCCTTGTGGTCTCTTCCAACTCTATGATTACTATATAATTAAAACAGGGACATGTTGGCCAGGCATCTAACTGACCTCTGACTTGCTGCTCTAAGCTGAGGATCACAGCTACAGCTTGATGCAAGATCAGAAGTTTGGTCTGGGGCTTGTCGCTCTTCAGGTGAAGCTGCACCATCCGGCCCAGCTCCTTGAAAGCCTCATTGATGTCTCGGACGCGGAGGCGCTCACGAGCGTTGTTGGCCATTCTCCTCTCTTTCTCACGCTCCGCCTTTTGCTCCGGTGTAAGATCTTCATCATCGTTATTGCTGGGAGGCAAACAGAAAACAGTATTTTCTAATGGTGTAGAAAATGCAGGTGTTCTACAAGAGTTCATACTATGCTCAAGTCACAGAATGATCTTTGCTAGGAGGAGATGCAGGAATGCAGCAGTTTTGGGGCACACTGTTTAGCCTGTAAAATTGTAACTTCACCTGTGATGGTAATGCAGAAGGCTAAAAGCGACACGAAAGGTTAATGCTTTAATGGTACACTGATTTGGTTTTTAGACTCTGCACAGCATAGAGATTTCGGAAACATTAAGAGGATTAAAAATACTTTTAAATAAAGCTATATAAATATATCACACTTATTTAAACTCCAGAGTCCACACATACAAATACCTCTTTTTAAGATCTGGGAATCAAGTTTCTTGGATTGCATGCAATTCACTGAGAGTTACTCTTGCACAAGCCAAAAGCCCCACTGCAAGGAAATTAATTTCTGTGGCTTGCACCCAAAGCAGAGCTGAGTGAATGTTCCATCAGTGCAAGGATTTGTGCTTGTGCAAAATCCCCCAAACCTTTTCCAGGGATTCCCCCACACAGCAGGGGATGGAAGTCCATTGTGGAAGCAGAAATCCTTTCACTGACAAAACACAGTAGCTGAATATTGGCCAAAGTGGCTTGTCCAGGACAATTTCCCATGCTCAGTGAGGGCAAAAAGATAAGAAACATACATCTGCATTTTTTTAAAAAAACCCCTGCATTGTGGCATCAGCTACATTCAAGAAAACAATATGTAGATTATGCTGTGTTAAACCAAAATTAAGATAACCCTTTGTCCTTTGTTATAGTTTATGCTTTTGGCTGGGCTTTCTGTGCTCAACACATTTTGGTCCTTTAAGGCTTATTTTCTGTGTAGGTTTATTATGGGTTATTGCTGAAAAGTTGATCTAGTCTGCAGCTGACCTGTGTTGCCTATAATGAAAAAAGTCAGGAACCTGTCTTGACATCCCTCAAAGAAATGCTTTGTGATTTAAATAAGGTGCCACTCTGAGGAAGACAGATGCCGAGGTAACTCTGTACTTGGCTAGGACGGCTGCGTTATGGAGTTTCATTCTATAATCTATACTGAGGAATATAAATTGCAGCAGCAGCAGCAACAGTTGTTGTCGAAATGGTGGTGGTGATAACTGAATGGTTCTCCGCTTCTTCCTCTGCCACATTTGTCGTTCTGGTGGCAATCAGAAATGACACTCACAGGGGAGACTGTTTCATGTATGGGGGTGAATTTTCTGCTCTGCACAATCTATGCAGCACGAGCATACTGCAATTATGTTGCTTTATTAAGAGAGTGCAGCTGTAGATTTCTCCATTAGGATTATTAAAATAGTTTTAAGGGTGGTCTATGAGGGTGAAAAAAATAGGTGATTTTCAAAAGCCTCGGAAGGGGGGCATTTTCTTCCACGATGCTGTTTATGATCCTCACCCCTGGAGCAACTGACCTGTGTGGAGACTTCTTCAGCTACATAAGCACTGAACCACACGCACCTCATGGTGGGCATGGGTAGAGTGTGTGAGGGGCCTTGGCAGGTTGGCTATGGAGCAAAGGCCTTAGGTTGCCTATTGACCTGGACTCTGCAGTCATCATCTAAGACCCTTCTTTGTGTCTCCTCCATGAGAAGTCTGGAGTTTGGCAACATGAGAACGGGCCTTTTCTGCAGCGTCTGTGGAATTCCCTCCCCAGGGAGGTTCATCTGGCGGCTTCATTATACATCTTTAGGTGACAGGAAAAAACGTTCCTTTTCAACCAGGCCTTGAGCTGGTTGGTATTCTATGCTTCAGGTTACAGACTCCGCTAACCCAGAAATAGTACCTCGGGTTAAGAACTTTGCTTCAGGATGAGAACAGAAATCGTGTTCTGGCGGCGCGGCGGCAGCAGGAGGTCCCATTAGCTAAAGTGGTGCTTCAGGTTAAGAACAGTTTCAGGTTAAGAACGGACCTCCGGAATGATTTAAGTACTTAACCCGAGGTACCACTGTATTTATTTTGTGCTTCTTATCCTGTGTTTTTATCTTGTGAACTGCCCTGAGATCTTTGGATGAAGGGAGTGTATAAATTTAATAAATCAAAAAAGTTGCTTCTGTAGGAGATTAGCTAGTTCTCCTGGTTATATTCACAACCCTAAGCAGAATAGTCTTAAATCCTTCTCGTGTCTCTGGTTGTATGTGAGCTACGTCATTCCTTGCACATAAGCACACCATGCCAAAGCCAGTTGAGTTTTCCTTATGGGTTGTCATCTTGATCTGATGATGACTCAGGTGTTCACGTTGCTGAAGGCAGTGACCAGGCTGAAGGGAGCCTGTCAAGGCTATTTCACTAGCAAGCAAGTTACATTACACCTGTATCATTGGCTCTGACTGGCCAGGAAATTCTTCCAGTCACTGGCCCACTGAAGGAATGGAAAGGGCAGAGAAGTCATGGGAAATGCTGAAGCAGCATAGAGTCTGCTGGCTAAATGTGGGTATGCATCTAATCCATACACTCTTTGCTTCCAGCCTTTATTTTTATGAAATACCGTATCATACTTCCTGTCCAGTGCCAATGACTGATGACTTCTCTACCTTGATCTCATTCTTTCTCGTCTGCCAGCAGTCTGGATTTACTATCAGTTGTAATTCTCCTTTACACTGAGCCTAAGTTTTTGTTTCATTTTTAAAACCGTAAGTTTCTACATTCTATTTATTTTTGACTCCGAACTCCATATTCTCCCACATTTGCAAGGGCAGAAGACAAGGGCCGACCAGCTTGCTCACCTGCCTCTCGATTGTGTCAGTGAAAAAGTCTTGATGATAAAACCGGAGGACAGGTTTTCACTAATGCTCCGCAGTGATTTCTTGTGCGGAACATGAAGAACAGATTGAGGGCCGGTGGCGATCCACGCGAAATCATGCAAGTTAGGGGCCACTGATGCTTTGTGAGCGAGAAATGCTGGTCTGTGTGAGGAGGACCAGGCCATTCTCGGGATCAAGATGTGATGAAACCACTCAGCGCCATGCAAAAAGCTCAACAAAGGGTCTCAGATGGTACAAACAGGCTTAGCTTTGTTTATCCCAATGAAGCTACTATACTGATATATATATCCGTTCATAGTTACGCACATAAAAAGGCAGAAGGAAAACAAGTATTCCGCTGGGTATAAAATGTTATACAAATGGCATCTGTTTTAAGACATATTCGTTTTCAAGCAAGTTATCTCTGAATTTGATTACTTACAATACATACCCCTCTCTCTCTAAATGTAAATTTTGTTTCTTTTGTCCAATTCCATGACCTAGATGAAACTTCCGGCCCTTCCAGTGTACACGCATCCGAACAGATACTCCAAGTACTACCAAAAAGGGCCATCGGCTTCCTGTTACCTTTTGTCTGACAAGAAGAAACTCCAGAGTTTCTCCTTGTCCCGTTCACTTCATCAAAATCCAATAAAGGAATTAAATGAAGCGACACTATTATATACTGTTACCTAGATCTTGACCTAGTAATTGATTTGATATCCTTCTTGTCGTCGTCTAACTTCTTGTCCTCAGAAGATTTTGCGTCCTGAAGGTTTTCGTCTCCCTCGTCATCAGATTTGATTTCGGAGCTCCCTGAAGATACGCTTTGTCCTTGAAGGCCAGTTGGCATGCCTAGGTGGGACGAACAAGCAGACACACATTTCCTGGTAATATAACTTAAGCAAAGGTATTAAGGAATTTGTATGCACGTTCCTCAGAAGTGCAGCTATTGCACTTCTTTCCTTAACTGCAGAATTTCTTTTCACAAAAGGGGATTTTAAGAAAATTGTGGCTAAAACTGGTTCCCCACCTCTGATTTCGTGGCTCTGGTCTATTCTGATCTGCTTTGGAAGAGTTAACAATTTCAATGCCTACGGATCACCAGATTTAACTGCTTTAGAAACCATAATTGTGATCAAGCACACATATCTACAATCAAGGGCAAGCACAGATACTAGGCGATGAGACAAGAAGAAGATCTTTCAATAGCATTTTCTGAAGGAGAATAAATTTAGGACTATCTAATTTCTCTGAAGGGGTATTCTTAATTTATCTGGCTGCAAGCAGTCCTTCTCTACTGCACGGAAGTAAGTTTGTGGGAGAAGGCCGGGGGGGGGGTTGGAGAAAGGCCAGCTATTGACACGACCAGATAACACAGGAGAATAGATTAACAGGAACAAAATTTGTTGATAAGAAAGACTATTCCTTAATACACAAAGTACTCACTAAGCAAGTCACCAAGTCCAATCCCCTGCAATGCAGGAAACTTTTGCCCAATGTGGAGATCAAACCCACAACCCTGAGATTAAGAGTTTCATTGAATATCTTCTGGATTGATGGCATCCCACTCCAAGAAAGAAACAGAGACTCTGTTTTGGTCCTAATCTCCTATTCATGTACCATAAATTCTGCCAATGCCATCTTATTTGGGTCTATATAAGTCATGATGCTGCCCTTCATCGTTTCATTGGCTATGGACCCCAAACAGGTGTCTAACAAATCTTTTTAATTTTTTGTGGAGCCCCTTAATACTGACTGCTCCTCATATTTTATAATCCTGACTTGCTGATTCATCTCTGTACTGGTCCTGATTTCCCCCTCAAATTTAGGTGCCACCTAGCTTGAGTAATGCCCCCCATGTGCTGATTTTTCTCTTAGTCTTCCAAATTCAGTTCCCCATTCATGTTCCCATCCTGTTTTCTTTAATGTGTGTATTCAGATATACTAGAATATTTTTTTGCAATCCCCACTGGGATAATTTTCCAGTCCCCTGGTTGATGATCTGGCTTCCCCTTTCTAATTTAAAGAGGTACATTCAACAATGAGCAATGCTTGTACCCCTGAGTATCCGCATTGTGAAATTCTTTTATACCAGCGGCTATGAATAATGCTCAGTTTAAACTTATAAGATAGCGGAGCCTGATGTTCAAGTGCTTTCAATCAATAATTTGCGGGGGGTGGGGGACCTCAGGGTCTCACATTTCCTTGAAAAAAACACACACCCAGGTTTGCCTCTGTAAATAAAGTTTCTCTTTCTCCAACTTTTCCCCTGCCCAAGCGTATGGTGTGGTAGAATGAGGCCTTGTGGTTAGCTGTGGGGTGATGCAACTCTCCATGGCAGACCCCACCACTGGGTGAATTAGCTCAGCAAAAGGGATAACAAGAGTGGACCAGAAAGGAGACTGTTTCTATTTGGCCTGCTTCGGGTGAATAGGAGCCCAAACATGGGACGTAATCACTTTCAGTTTACCAGCGATGAAGCTGAGCACGACATAAGGGCTTTGCCTGCCCACCAGTCACTGACCCTTACGTCTGCTACAAACCTATACTGAGCTCACTAAGGTCTCATCCAAATACAACATCTGATGATTCCGAGGATAAACATATGCTGTTATAATGTTCAGGTATAATGGATTCTCCTTAAAACATTATATAAATTTATACCTGTCAGGGGCTCAATACCGTATTCTGACCCCTGGGCTTCAAATCAGTTATATGAACATTTGCTGTTTTGCCTAGACAGGAAGGAGGAGGCTCCACTGGAGACTGGATTCATATTACAGTCCACCCACCCCCCGAGACATGACAGTATTATGGAAACATTGTTACTCATGATGTATACACTCATTTTTTATTTTATTAATCCTAAATTCATTGCAGGCTTGCGCTTCAGAAACATGCAAAGCCAACCAAACTGAGGCGGAAGAAATCTATGTGTACATAACGAGCATTAATGGTTCATTGTGTTCCCTCTAATAATTGTTGTTGTTGGCAGATGTCTGTCTCAAGAGACAATGGAGTGTGCCCCTGGGGGTGAAGTCAACCTGCTGTGTTAGCAGCACCGAAGTGACATCTTGGGGAGCAAGCCTGGGCAGTGTGTATGGAAGTGCTTGGTTGCCCAGAGGACAAGACCCTGCTCTTGGCCTTGCTGATGTGGTCAGAAGGAAAGCAGAGCAGCATTTAGTAGGAATCTGCCTTATACCAAGGTCCTTCTAGTTCACTCTGTCTGCTACAGCTCTCTAGAGTTTCAGACAAAGGCCTTTTTCTATCCAGAGATAGAACTGGTACTTTTCTCATGCAAAGCTATGTGCTCAACAACAGAGCTACAATTTTTCTCGTTGATTGTCTGGATGTAGCCTTGGCTCCAGTCAACTTCCATAATGCTGCTGCATAGGTATTTATCAATGTCACAGGATCCCACCCCCCACTCCCAAAGCACAGTAAGCACCTGGACCATGAAGACAATTTATTTGAAAGCTTGCAGATGTGGTAATACTTTAGGGTTCTCTGCATCACAGAACTACCAATTCTCTCCAGTAAACAGGCCTCCTCATTAGAGTGTTCCTGTAACTACATATCCTGTCTGCAAACAAACCCAAACTGTTTGTTTATTATATTTGCCTCATGCAGAAGCCCCTAGGCCAGGGATAGCCAACGTGGTGTTGCCTGCCAGATGTTGTGGACTACAATTCCCATGATGCAGGGAATTCTCATCCATAGTATTTGAAGGCTAGCACACTGCCTACCTTTATTCTACGCAAAGCACAGAAAACCAGATTTTAAAATTTGACAGCCAAATACAACTATTAATAGAAAAGAAAAGCAACTTCAGCCTTGGTACAATTACACCGAAACAAATGAACAAGCATCTCCTATCCATGCAATAATCTAGTTAGCTGTTGCATCTAGCGAGTATTATGTTGCTATCGTTGGACTTGTAGGTTTGAACTAATGACAAAGTCCAACAAATTGTTGCATCAACTTTAAAGGACATTGTTCGTCAAGTGGCAATGACAGTGCAACATTAAGGTCTACAGATACTGTGGAAAGCCACACTGCAGGACTGCACACAGGTCTGCTAACACAACGGCGCAGGATTCAGTTATGGGTCAAAAATGCATCACTCAGAGTCCGGCGCTCCCTTACTCACCTCTGTATGGATCTTGAGGCTGGTTTAAGTCGGGAGATGTAGCAGACTGTACTGGCAGCTGTGGGACTGGGACCTGATTTGGCACGAGTGGATGGCTGCCGCGGAGGCCAACAGCATCCTCACGATGAGCCCCAACCTGTAACAGAAGAGCGGCAGGGAGGCATTAATAGGAACCTGTTTGGGTGAAACGAAGGAGAGAAGCAACAACTCCTAGAGACTGTACGGGGAGAGGCTGGAAAGAGACGTGGGCATTTGAGAATAATGCCAAGGTTCCCCATAGCGTTTCACTAGAGGGCGCCTGGGTACTGCTATAGGTACGTACTCTGTATGTATATGCAAAAACACTTAACGCTCAGTAAGATGCTGTGCAGCACATTTAGTGACAAATACGGCAGAGGAGCTCAGGCAGGTAAAACGTCAAATTGCCTCTCCCAGGGTGCTGCAGCGGAGAGCACTGATTCGTACCCATCTGTCTTCTATCATGTCCGCCAACAGATCTGACAATTATCTTAATGCCCATATGCTTAATTGTGGGCTTCTCAATTCCCTCATTGCTATCAGAAATCCTGCAGGAATTTCAATTTGGCATCAGACTTTCGTTTTAGGGGGATAAGATTCTTGGGCCTGCCATTCCCCCCTCCCCTTCCTCCCCCCTCCCCACTTTCATAATGCCAGCTAAGCCTCTGACAGTGGGAGCCACTGAAGTTATCTGACATTTCCCCCCACCCCCACCAGTTTGGAGCAAACACATATATCTATCTATATATGTATAGAACACCTGGCTTTCCAAAAACTAGAAGCCCAGGCCCCACTCTAAATTAATCTTCACTGTTATGTCATTAACCACAGAATTTCAGCTCCAAAAGGGGCAGTTTTCTTTGCCAACGCAATGACTCTGGATAATATATCAATAAAGGTTTTATTAACCACACCAGTAATGCCATCATTGTAGGCATGATGGTGTCAGCATAATGGCACTATTGGCATTAATGGATGGAGCCAGAATAAGGAAGACAAAATTTCCGCACGCCGCACTGTTGTTCAGTGCACCTGTGGGTTAAATCTGTTTTGGGTTTTAAGTAAAGAAAAAGATACACAAGGACACAACACAGCCTTGCTATTCTAAGTGTGCAAGGAAACATATGAAATGGTTGCCTAATCAGATTGACTAGAAGTCTTATTTGTGCACCACTTCTGCTGCTGCTCTTACTGTCTATAGCAATGTACCTGAAACTATTAAGGTCCTGTACAAATATAAGAGAACAAGACAAGGATCTCCCTAATGGACTTATTAGGGAGGAAAGGGAATGAAGGGGAAAGAGAAAAGCTAGGGTGAAGAGACGCCTGCTAAGGAGTTGCTTAATGTCAGATGTCAGTTGGAGGGACATTCCAGGGGGAAGAGGGAGCAAGGGGAAAGGAACATAAGTGGAAATAACATAAGAGCCTGTTGGATCAGGCCAATTGCCGATTAGTCACACTGTGGCCGACCACTCACATGCAAAGCCCGCAAGTAGGACCGAAGCCAGGCTTCCTCAAACTTGGCCCTCCAGATGTTTTGAGACTACAATTCCCATCATCCCTGACCACTGGTCCTGCTAGCTAGGGATCATGGGAGTTGAAGGCCAAAAACATCTGGAGTGCCGAGTTTGAGGAAGCCTGACCTAAGTACATGAGCGCTCTTCTCCCCTCCAGCAACTAGTATTCAGCAACTAGTATTCAGAAAGCATTACTGCCTCTGACTGTGAAGGCAGAGCAGAGAAAGCAAAACCGGTAACCTTAAGTATATATAAGGGATTGGGGGAATAGTCCGGGAGTAGCACGTAGAGAAAGAAGACAAAAGGTTTTTTTTAAAAAAATCCCTCCGAGGGTAGCAGGAATGCAACTGCTGCTTGTCCACCTGATACATTTGAAATCTGCAGCACCATTGTGGGAGGGCCGTGGGCCAGAGGAACAGGGCCACGGAATCCTTTGAAGGAATGCCCATAGCACCGTGAAGATGAGATAATGAAGATTACATATTCCTGTCAAGCTGTTCTTCCTCCATGCAATTACCATTGTGAGACGGGGAGAGCAGGGGTGAGTCCACTGTCCCCTCCTCTTCCATACATCCCCACTCCGGCAGCCCCCCTCCACGTGTTTGGGGCTCCACATCTGCAATGGGGAAACTTTTCTACATGAGTAGGCTCCTGGCCTGATGAGGGTACTAAACCAAGTGAGGAGGTTAATCTCTGTTGCAGATGTCCAGCCCCCAACATGTGGGGCACCCCAGAGATGGTGAAAGGGACATGAGGGAGTGGGTAAGGTCATATGGTTCACCCAAGTGATGATAAGCATGTGAGGCTGGAGAATGACTGAACAGATCACCTTGCAAGATCAGGAATCTCAAAAGGTGGTAACAGCAGAAAAAGAAGCTATGAAATGTTGAAATTAAGAGAGAAGGAGATAGTCTTAAATTTATTATGATACTTAGAATGGTTTACACCTTGAAATGCAATTGCTTTTATTCCAGACATTCCTTTTCAGTCAGGAATGGTTTCATCTTACTGTATCGGAACCCTGTGGGTCCACACAATATGGCATTTTGAGTCTCTAATGGTATCATTCACTGATCAGAATTTGCAGAGATTAAGAACAAGGAATGTTTCTAATCAGGCCTACGAGACAATATAGCCTAATTGTTACCAGGAAGACTGAAAGACAGATTAAAAAGAATTCTGCCAAAGCCAAGAAGAAGAAAAAGAAAAAGCATGGTATACTAGGCATAACTTTGCTAATCCACAATGACTATAAATGACAATTCTCCATTGATTGCATTTTAAAATTATTAATTTCAAGGTAATGGCCCTCTTCTCTGGAGGACTTCCACAAACAGGAGTTATACGCAATAATCCCCAACTGGGGAGCAAGAAGGCACTGCAGAGCCTAGAATGGAGTCCAAAGTTGAGATTCTACACTTGTTACAAGATGGCAATGAAGAAGCAGAAGCTGCTGGGCCAAATCCTGCCCTTAGAGAGTGTTGCCTGGCCCCTTAGTTGCCAACCTAGAGGAAATGTCTCTAACACAACAGAACTTGCTTGCACACCTCTTTAGGGAATGGGGGCTGAAGGAATAACAACTCTCTTAATTCCTTAGACTGGCCCTTCAGAAATATTGATTGCTGACTAGGGTTTTAAAGAGGCTCTGAAATAAACGGCAAAGTGAAGGATTTTTAACAAATCTCAAAGATTTAACCGAGTCATATTGCCTTTGGATTGTATGAGAAATAACAACTGTAGCCAACTACTGTTTTTTCCGTGGACAAATGCAGTTCAGGCACTGAAGGCAATAATCTGTTTTCATTCTTGGGTGGAGTTAATGTAAGAGTTATAATGATTTCATCTGGGTCTATCATGTAATGAGAGAGAGAGAGAGAGAGAGAGAGAGAGAGAGAGAGAGAGAGAGAGAGAGAGAAGGCACACATATTACCATGACAATGGAGCAGATCTTTCCTGGCCACTGTAAAGAGATTAATATATTTTGAAAGATCTCCACCAAATTAAAAAATCCCTGCTAACCCATGTCCAAAATTTGGGAATAAACAACTGAGAATGTCACTTCTGGACATCATAGAACTCTACAGTTCTATGATGCTATGATTTCTAGCTGTCATATGCAAGAACAATTTACACTGGATTTCCACCAAAGAAAAGTTCAGGGTTTTTCCCATATATTTTTTTAAAAACACACAGACAAATGGACTGTAGCTTCTGAGTAAATGAGAAAGGGAGACCTCTTGCACTTTAAGAGCTACCAAATTGATTGTGGCAAGAAGCAGCATGGAGAGCTGGCAAGTTTGTATGAAGAAACAGCTGTATAACGTTAGGCTAAAATGAATAAGCACATTTTAAGAGATGAAGTATTGGGACAAATCCATGCTCCACTGATGTCCAAGACCATGGATGAATACTGAGCACAGGTAAGCATTTGCTCTGGCCAGAATTTGGTATGTCTGACTTCTACTGAATCCTAAGACTATAGAATCCTTAGCCAAATAATGTTCAGAAGGACAAATGTGTGTGTGTGTGTGTGTGTGAGAGAGAGAGAGAGAGAGAGAGAGAGAGAGAGAGAGCGAGCGCACAGGGGCAGTGGCTTCTGAATATTCGGATTGAGCAAGCTGTCTGTTGATTACTGTCTATTGCAGCTGGAATGCAGTGCCACCCCAAAGAATGCTTTGAACAGGAGCAAAAATGAAATTTCTCTCTGTGTGGCACAGGATAGAAAAGAGAGACTGAAAAGCTAATTTTTTAAAAAAATCAAACAATCCTCATCCTCAGCATACACACACACACACACACACACACACACGCAACCTCAATCATTTGTCCTGTACTTATTATGAACAAATGAGGTAGAAAGGGGAAAGTATTATTTAGTACAACAATGGAGAAAGATAGGAGACTCACTGAGACATTTTCAAGTGGCATTTCCCTCCCCTGAATCACATGGTGAGAATATGTAGCCAAGAAGCCACAGAATGAGAGAGGAAGACCTTATTCAGCTACTGGTTCAAAGCACAAATGTGAATATTCTGTGAAGCACTGATTGCTCCGTTTCTATGCAATTTGAGTGCGGTCCAGAAGGTCGGCCTGGGCATTGTCAAGCTGCTTGTAGCAGACCTTGAGGGCTTCCAGACGTTAAGAGCCCAATTTATTCCTGGTGAAATTCCAGTGATGGCAACAGAATTATGGCAAGGCCAGCTGGTGTAAAAGGATTCATTCAATCCCACTCTGGTTTCGTAACCCTTCTTCGTCTATGTGCAAATATAGCAAGCTGCTTTATGCAACATCAGACCAGTGGTCCATCCAGACTAGAATTAGCTACTCAGACTGGCAGCAGCTTTCCAGGCCTTCCTACCCAAAAACATTTTGCTGATGATGATGCAGGGACTTCCTGTGTGTCAAGTGTCTGCTCTATGAATGAGCACTTCTTTGATTATTATTCTATGGTTCTTCCTCTTTCTTCTACTTCATTCTCAGGTAAACATGTCCTTGCAGGGACCAGAAGTATCCTAAGACATCCTTCTGACTTATTTGCAATGTCCAAGCTAGAATCAAAACTATGGAATCTGTTCCCTTCTGAATTAATGCAAGGGTCAACAGTAATGTTGTTCAAGTGCTTGCTAAAAAGTCACTGATTTTCTCGACAGTGCCAGTTGGCTGTGTTTCTTAATTTTAGGATGACACTGAAGTCTTCGCAGTAAGGTTCACAGAACCACTGTTTTGTATATTCTTTGTGTTCGCTGGCCTGATCTTTGGAGCAAAACCCTGCATTATAAATAGGTTCAGTTTCAGTAACCTACCAATAAACCAAAGAAGCCATTCTGTTCTTGTTGTTTTCTCATTTTCAGCTTTTTAATGACATTGTACACATATGGAGAGTTCTAGTGATGAAGGAGCAACACACTTTGATGCTCTCTAATAGTTCCTTATTTCTGGCCTCCATCTAGGTTGCCATGCTCTCAACAGGAAACAATGCCTCTTCCTTTAAACAAGGAATGGGGAACCTGTTGACCTCCAGGCCTACAACTCACATAATCATCCCTGACCATTGGATTGGCCATTCTGACTGAGGCTGATGGGAGCTGGAGCACAGCAACATCTGGAGAACCACTGACTCCCCATCCCTGAAAGCTCTGGGTGTGAGGCAGCAGCCACTGTGCTTCCTACCCAGATTCTCCACCAGTTCTATTGCCTAGCCTGCAACTGCTATGGACAGCAGGCTAGAGGACGAGGCGATGAGTGAAAGGGCAGGTGCAGGATTGGAGTGCAAGGTAAAACAACTGGAGCTTTGCCCAGAGGCTTGGTATATTTAATGGAACTACCCCAGGCAAGAATCTCAACCTCAACCTGCCCTCTTTTCTTCCACGATCTCCAAAACATTTCCTTGTTTTATGGTAACCTGAATGCTAGATCCAGAGCAAAATAAACTAAAATTGACAAGGTGTGCATAATTTACTCTGACGGCAGAATTGCTGTGGAATCAAGAGAAACATATGCACGCTTAACTTCTATTGCCATCATTGGGATCTGAGCAGCAAGATTTCAATTTGGGCAGGAAAACTTTCTCTAGATTGTGGTTTCTTGGCACACCCACTGGCTACCTCCCTGAATGTGGATTTTCTACTTGCCTAGAGTATACATGGCTCTGTACACGGCTACATCTGTACAAGCAGGCACAAAAACCTCATTCACATTAAACTGTTAAGTTTACATATTTGATAGATGAGATCATCCCCTCCCACCCCCCATCCAGTAAACACGGAAAGAAAAGTTGATGTATTCTCACTGTAATCAGACACCCATCGACACAGAAAACTGTTTTGGTGTCTTTGAATCGTAATCTCCCCGTGAAATATCAATTATACCTGACAGGCTCAGAGTGTTAAATTCCAGTTTCAATTACCCTGCCAGTATCTGTCATATCAAAGGAAGGCAAAATGTATTTGCTCTAACGTGGAAAAAAACACACCATTTAGCCCCAAAAGCGCATCTTTAAAAGTGGTAAGAAACACTCATCCAAATGTTAACTTTTATTGCACACAGATGGGCACTCTGAAGTTTGTGAATTGTGGGCAGCAGATAAAAGCTGCAAAAAATTAAAACAATGGAGGAAGGTTTCTTATGAAGTTATGAGAAGTATACCCTGCTGCTGCTTACAGTTAACTCTTTTCATACTGAGGGGCAGAACTTCAAAAGTTTTCTTACTTTTGAGGTATAATTACTTTAAAGAAAATTGAAACCAGTTCTCAAAAGAAAGCAAATGGGAGAAATTGGTGTATCTTCACAGCTTTGGAATTCTCAACGACAATCATGAGGCAAAAAAAAGAAAAGGGGGGTGCACATTGCACCTTTGTTTTTGTTTTTATAAAACTGTCTTAACACTGCAATCCTAACCAGAAGCAAGTGCTATTGAACTGAATGGGGTTTACTCCCAGGTAAGGATGAGCATATCTGTAAATTTCAGTTTCTCTCAGTGGCTCATATATTTACCAATTTTAATTCAGTCCTCCACATTTCCACATCAGTTTGTGGCTGTTGTTTTCAACAACTACAATGTCCTCATGAAAATTCACGAATTTCTCCTAATAGACACGTTTTTGCAAAGCAATTTCCCCTAAAACAGTGGTATTTTGTATGTTATTTTCACTAGCATGTATATTTCATCCGCCACTGTCCTTGCTTATGCATTTCTGTACACATTACTTGGCTGGAGAACTTCACTGCAAAATTCGGAGAACTGCGAATTTTGAAAGATTGGTGTGTTTTGGTTCTTGTACTGTTTCAGGAAGTGAGAATTAAGTAGGATTGCCTATAAAATCTGAACTGAAATGAATTTCTCCCACATCCCTACACCCAGGTAAATTGCAGCCTAGATCTCATCGGATTACCGGATAACCAAATCTCCCACTACTGAATGCCACACAACACCTTGACCCGAATCAAAATTCTGTTACACTTTTTAGTAATCTAGAATTCATAGTGGGTCTCGTACATTCATAATCATGTGAACAGATTGTCAATATTGTTTTGATGTATAGCATAGCCTTGGTGTGTTCAAGGTGGGCATCATAATTATATATGAAATAAAGGGCTGTCAGCGGCCACTAGCTATGATGGCTATGTTCTACCTCCACTGTCAGAGGCAATGCGCCTCTGAATGACATTTGCTAGGAATCACAAGTGAACTGAGTGCAGTTTGGCTCCCTATAGGGATCTGAATGGCTACTGTGAGAACAGGATGCTAAACTAGATGGGCAACTAGGCTGATCTAGTCCCCTCTCCCCACCCAAGCAACTTGCTTAAAAATTGAAAAACTGCACCGCTAGTTGGTCCTCAGAAAATGCATTACTTCACTAAGTTTTTAAATATGTTTTGGTCTAGGTTAATAGTGAAAATGTGTGAAACCGTTAAAGATTGATTGTCGCAGGACTGGAAAGGAGTTTTTGCCTGAACTATTGGGCAGCCACTACCAATCAGGGGACGCATTACTGAGCCAGATAGATCAGTGGTCTGATAGTATAAAGGAGCGTCCTCTATACTGTATGCTATAACTGAATTGAGACACTTTGGAAAACCAGTCCTGGTCAGCCTCCTTTTCGTAAGAAAAATTGGGCACCTGCAATCAATGAAGATAGAGCTTGTCAAGCAAACAAAGCTGTGTTGCCAAAGCTGTTACTGACTAATGCACGTTTGGAAGAATACGGCCAACCAAATAAAATAATGGCAGGTCCTTATGCACACCCTATTTAATACATTTTTAAATGATGACCATTTTAAAAAAGAATCCAATTAGAAGTGTTAACGAAAAAGGCAAGGAAAAATGATGGCAAGCAGTGCACAAGGTGATGTGTGTTAACATGAGCCCAACACTGTCAAAATGCATAAGCTGGATGGAAAGCAGGTTTGTGCACATATCTTATAAACTTCCATGGCTAAGGGAAAAGGGAATGATGAGGGACACTTCCAACAGAATCGGGTTCTCACACTGTGTGTGCATGTTATTGGTCCGAATTATTCACTCTTATTTAACTGTGCTCAAAGTCTTTCATCTCCATGCTATACAATAATAGTTTCCATATGACTGGTGGCTTAGCTATAAATAAGATCAAAAGCAAAAGAAAGGATTTCATAGTAACCCCCGGGGGGGGGGGGAGAGGGAGAGAATCAGTATGAGCAGCATTAAATCAAGAAAAAATAGCAAAGTTTAACAGTTTTCTTTTTAATACAGAAAAGTACCACAGAGTAATAAGCAGCTTTCCAAACAGCTTATGAAAAAGGCATTCTGCAAGTGGTCGTCATATGCAAAATCCATTTAAACGTAACCAAAAGTGGCAAAGCAGAAGTTTGGCTTTCAAGAGAGAGAGAGAGAGCGAAAGAGAGAGAGGTACAGTGCCACGTCTTAAGTAGAGGGAGCAACCAGCTATAAACAAGGGGAGGGGGAGTTATTTTCATGTTTCTGCATACTGTAAGAGAAGACAATATGGCAGCACTCCACACATTTTTCTATGCTCTTCCTGTTCTGTTCTTTTTTAAAAACGAGGGTGGCGGGGTTGGATAATCTAGTATTATTATCATTATTATTGAAAGAATTGCGACATTGCTCAACTCGGGCCCATGAGCTCCGCACAAAAGGAAGTTTTATTTGGCTTCACATGTCCACTCAATGGGAAGAGCCAACTTCTCAAACTAATTTTCTTCTAGAGAAGCAAAAACAACAATGCTAAGCTCCATCCCCTCCTGGACAAACAGATGTTAATAATCCACGGGAGGAGATGCAGTTCCTTTGTGCCTATAGACAGCTAACACATGCACTTTTGCAGCATTTTAATACATCTGAGGACATTTCTTGCCCTTTGGGAGGCTATCTTATGGGGACTGCTGCCTCTTTCTGCCGCAGCAGTCACACACTTACTCCTCTCCCTAAGGACCTAAATTGGCTGATTTGGCATTCTTTGTTTAACGCACAAGGTGGAAAGGAGACCACGGTGCTTTAAAATGTGAATCGAGCAAAGCATGGGGAGCAGCGATCACCGCTGCCAATGAAATAAAGTCAGCAATAATTTCCTTCCTACGGAGATGATTATTCATTTTACATACTGGCTGAATTTGGAGACGCTCAAGATCCAAAAGCTACGGGATTAGGAATATTAGCGTTTAGCTGTACGTAATGGCCCTGCCAGCGCAACCCACAGAGTCAAAATAAACAGTGAAATGGGGCAGGCTGGATGCCTTATTCTTAAGGAAGAGAAGAATATCTTTCAAGAGACACATGCAGCTAGCCCAGTCTCTCAATCTTTCTTCCCCACTTGCTTCTAAGCACCTGTTGAATGGTGACCTCAACTCTACACCTCAAGATTCAGACGTTTTACAAAACAGCTTTTTAAACAAAAGACAGCTGTTACTCATCTACGCTACAGGGGAAATAGAAATCAGGGCAGCGCTGGAGAAATGTTACCCAGAGACTTCCTATTCTCCAATAACTTTCACACACCCAGCTGCACAATGGAGCCACCCATGTGTGGAAAAGCAGGGAACACAGTCTAATGCTAAATTAAAACGTGGAAACCAAATACTACTGTTTTAACAATACACCTAATTAGTTAGTTTCAAATGAATGAAGCCATTGTATTAGGTTTTTGGTTTTTTAAGTGTCATTTTATATAATGTCTGGATCCCCTGCTATCACCGTTATACTAAACATCAACACTATAGTTCAAAAATGATTTTAAGTGTGTGATATAATTATACAGAATTTGTAATGCTCACAAAATTAGATAGGCCTCAAACGTTATATAAAATGATTGGCTGCAGCCCCTTTTTAAATGATTCAACAAGATGTTTTATTGTCTGTGAAAGAAAACCTTTTTTTCAATTAAAAAAAAAAGCAATGTCACAATACCTTTTTGCATTATTGTGATAATGCTAAATGTGACAAGAGTTAAGCAATGTATTCCTTTTACTTAGTAAACAAGGCACAGCCTTTAAGATGATTTTAAGTTGTTCCCCTCTTTTGATACAAATGCCATAAAACAACTGCTACTTTATTTCCTAAGGGCGGAAAATTCCATGAGTTAATCTAATTTGGATGTTTAAAAACACACGGACAAGCATGTGGTCTTCCTGTGTGCGATCATGTGAAGCAAACAGGCAAATTGACAGCAGTATCCCCCAAACATAGCAGGCTGGATCCAAACGTGCCTTTTCATGAATGAAATGCACCCTTTTGTTTGTGGAAGGGGCTTGAATGCAGTGGAATGGAAAGTTAGGGGTAAGGGATTTTTTGTTGTTGTTGCTGGTTTTCCCTTCTCCCTTGCAGTGCCTCCTATGCTGTTTACGAAGGTTCCACAACCCACCAGCACAGATTTTTAAGGATGCAGGGATAAGATGCAAGAGCAATCTTGGAACTCCACTCACAGAATTTTCAATCGACATAATAAGCTGTTTTGCACATAAAACTACGGCTTACTGCAAATGTACAGGTTCCTCCTCTGGTCCTGCTGCTCTTGCTGCGCTGCCATCAGGAAAGCCATGGTTTGGCTTAGTGTGTTGTCTGAACCTGGGCTTGTGGTTTGTCATTCTCCAAGCCATCAGTAGTTGCCAGGACTTGTTCTAGGGCTTACAGCTTGTAGTTTGTCCAGAGGAGGCCAACAAAGAATCTGAGTTCGGACAACATGCTAAGCCAAACCATGGAAGGATCAGGCTCACAGGAGAAACAAAGCAGCTGCAATCCATTTGTGCTAATCCCAAGACTCGTTTAGAGTTATGTGACTTAGTTCACAGCAGGAGGACTGGGGAAGGAGTGTGGTGGCTGCAATCTCATCCCTGGGAAACCCTCAGATTTGTGTGTTATAGCATGAAGCCATGGTTTGGCTCAGTGTTACGTGCAAACCAGCTCTCTGCTTCTGCAACTCAACATTTGTTGCACAGGCATGAAAAACATAAACCTCACAATTCCACTGCTAGTGTTATCATACAAATGCCACTTTGCCAAACTCTCTTTAAACATCTCTAAACAAAATCGTCCAATATTCGTACAGCGGCAGGAGCTGTCCGAAGTCAGAACAACGGCTGCCGATCATGTCAAAAAAGGCATTATCAGTTTGCTAACTACAATATTCTCTTTCTTTAGTGGATTTCCCCCCCAAAATATGGTGTATTTTTCTGGGCCAGCCAATTTTATATTTGGGTGTATTTGAATCCCTATTTTCACAGTGTATCCTGTGCAATTACAGACAAACATCCATGTTGCAGGTAGATCAGTTTTTATGTTACAGAGACTACAAAGCAAAGGCCTGGACAACTTGGGTGCACCTAAATTATTTCAATGACTGAAGCCTCTCAGAACACCTTATCTCAATTCCTATGATAGTCTCTTTCAAAAGTCCTCACCTCTTGTATCTGATGACAGGGAACTGTTCTGATTCCCACTGGAGAGAGAACTTGCCCAGCAGAGGGCAAGATAGCATTTTAAGAATCTTGACATATACGGTTCAAATCATTTGTTTATCTAGTCCAGTACTGTCTACTGTGGTTGGCAGTGGTCTCCAGACATATACGGTTCAAATCATTTGTTTATCTAGTCCAGTACTGTCTATGGTGGTTGGCAGTGGTCTCCAGGGTCATAGGCAGAGGGTTTTCATATTGGCCTCGTTTGCACAACACGGTAAGCCCTAGTTGATGGTTCACTGTATACACACTGATCTCGTGAGCTATGATCCTCTCTGCTTGCACCCTGGAGAAACAGAGCATCATCTCTGGCTTTGCATTACGACCAAAGAGCACCATGGCTAGAAGTGGTGGTTTGGAGTGGGGGGAAAACACAATGCCCAGTTCAGACATAATCTGAGCCAGGGATGATGGTTTGTTGCTCCTGCACAGAAGTGGAGATGAGAAAATCTGGCTATCCCATTTTATGTTGCGCAGTGGAGGAGACAGAATCCTGTCCTGGAAGGCCAGCTGCTATAGGCCAGAATTAAGAAGCTAAAAGAGTCGTGCTTTGGGGGACTAGTGGGCTGCTTTTTTTCAGGGGGGAAAACAGACCAACTTATATGAATGAGTCTTTGGCCTGTAACTCCTGCAGTCTTTCTGAATGGCCTTAAGTTAGTTAAAGTTTGTTGAAACAGTAAAAATCCACCATCTAATGATCTCTTTGGAATCCCATGCCTGACTCCACTACCAAGGTTAAAGGAATATCTATACATGTCTAGCTGATGACTGTAGTACAAGCTATCATTTATTCTGATGAATGGAAGTTTTCACTTGAGATTTTTACATAGATGCTGGTTGGCCATCTGCCAGGTGTTCTTTACCTATGGTTCCTGCATTGCTGGGCCCTGCACCAGATGACCTTTCGTGGTCCTCCACAATTCTATGAATGCACTGCCATCAATGTACATAGGACTGCTTTTAGAAATTCATAAACAGAAAAGGAGGAAGGCAGGTCTCTAATCCAGAGAGCTCAGAAATCTAAATTTGGACTGTGGGAGCGACAACACAGGCGAGAGAGAAATGGAAGAGCAAGGGACGAATGTAAGGAAATGCAAAGATTGCAAATGGTAACCTTGATTACTACGGCCGAAGGGGAGGATTTAAGAGGCTAAGGCAAAAGCTTCGTGGAAAAGGTGAGTTCCAAAGATGAATCAGCAGCGGCAGGAGAGAAACAGCACTGCACACATGCCCTCCGTTTTATTAATATTATAAGCTGTTGTGGTTTTTCTTCCCATGAGCAGTAGAATTCATATAGGAGAGTGTGCTGGTTATTTGATAAGAAAAGACTTCTGGAAACTAACTCGCGTTCTGGACCGTGTCTCAGATTACTTTAAATGTACCCCCTTCCCCACATCCCCCACCCCCCAAAAGGTACAAAGCTGACAAAGGAAGGTGTACAGTGGGCAGAGCAGCTCCAAGCAGCACATTCTGAACAAGTTTCCGGTCCATACCTCCCACTGCTACTTTATTTACTGCAGCTGGCCAAAGTTTTATAGCCTGTTTCATGTATTAAAATTCAAATGTGGAAAACATTACCAGTGTCCTCCTTGATTTTTTTTTATTTCTCTCCCCCCCCCCTTTCAACTTCCTTTTCAGTGTGGAATGTATCAAATGGTCAAAGGCTAACTTAAGACTGACTCTACTCAAAAACTATTTCCTTTGTTCTTGGTGTTTTCACTTCAAAATTTAGACCAGTTTTCCAGAAAGAAAATAGCAGCCCTGATGCTTTCTCACAAGCAACAGTTTCAGACAGTGAATAATGCTGTCTACGAACTACCAGAAACTGGGGTTCCCTGCCCCCCCTCCTGCAAGAGGAAACAAAGAGTGGCATTCGCAAAGCCTTCACTAGCTTTGGCAGAGGTTTTTCTGTTTTTTGGTCATGTTTCCAAGAAATTGCCTGCCCGTCACTGGTGTTACTGTGTTAACTGTACTTTGTGCCTGAGGTTCATTTATTATTTTATAAATTTCGCATAAGCAAACAGGAACTTGAGATCAGCGGCAAAATCAACACACGAGTTTCATACTTTACATGCTGCATAATCACCATTTGATAAAGAAAGCAAACAAACCAGAGGACAAATACCTGCTCTTTCATTGCAGGAAGCCAAATTCAAGGGTCAGATATTTCCATCAAGAACTATATGCCGAGCTGACATTTCTGGCCGCCCTCCCCCCGCCCCCAAGTCTTTCCTTAGCTACATCTGGCATATAAGAGAGAAGTACATATTTATGGAACAACTCTCTCTGAAGTGATGCCCTGGGTGCATGTTGCATCAGTTTAACATATGCAAAGCAAAAAAGGAGAGAGAGAAAGAAAAGCTACCCAAGAAGTGGGGGGGGGGGGGGGAGAGAGAGAGAGAGAGAGAGAGAGAGAGAGAGAGAGAGAGAGAGAGAGAGATGGAACCTCTCCTCTCTCTCTTGATTGAGAGCAGATATACAGGAATAGTTGCAAGTCACAGATCTGGCTTTTAATAGAGCCAGATTTCTTCATTAAAAGCAGTATTGTTTAAACACGATGCGGTATGTGTTTGTGCATGGAATCACTTCGTACAAACCCAAATCTTAAGATCCTATGTATCCCAGGGGAACCTAATACATCACCAGAGGGCAATCTAAATTACAAACCAGAATTTCCTTTTTTTGTGAATTCTCAGCAACTACGATACAGAAACAAAATCGTGCCTGGTTCATGATATTTTTTATTGGGGAAAGTCAGGAATGAGGATGCTGAAAAAGCATCTTTCCAGCTTCCTGGTCTAGTGGGTAGACTATTTCAAGCAAGCATTTATGTAGTTATCTATAAATTCCTATGGTCTACTTCTAGCCTTTAATAATACAGTGCTCAAAACACCATTGCTTTTAACTTTACTTTTAAGAGGCAATGTCTGCAGAGTTCCTTTGTTCAAATGGTCCTTCTCTCCGCATTTTTAATGACAAACAAAACTCAGTGGTAATAACTGCCATAAATCCACTGCCTTTCATCTTGATTTGAATGAGGAGGCTGGCTACATACAGCAACACTGATTTGTAAGCATTAAACCTGGGCAAAGAGTAAGTATTTAGCCAAGAGCAGCTGGTCCAAATCACATGTTTTTAAAGGGAGAACTGGAATAATGAGTTCTGAATGTAGCCCATTGCTGTTCTGTTAATACACTATAATTCCTTGCAGAGAGTTAGTCCTGACATTTTTCAGTGCTGTCCCTAAACTGCTACTTCATAACCCAAGACATGCTTCCCCCGCCTTTCTTTTTGGTGCATATAATCTGGACATGGACTTCTGGCCAGAGTGATAGATCAAACTGGTCCCTATTGTAGGATCTTCTGGGCTGGCTTCCCATTTTGGCAACACTCGTTTAGAACTCTCAGCAGACAGGTCAAGTGAAACACATGCAAATTCTCTGGGACTGAGTACAGGAGTAAGTGCACAAGAGATTGCAAACCATTCCATTGGATATTTTATGTTAGTTATTTCAAAGCTGTAGAGTTTTACAATGATGTTTGCATGTGTCTTATTAATCATCATAGAGGAACAGAAATTTAACCATGACAAGATAACCATAGTCTTCAGAGCTTACTGAATCAGATGCTCCTTGTCTGGAAAATATCAGCAGTGCAGTTTCTACCATGAAAGCCAGATTAAAATAAATTGTTTAAAGGAAATTGACACATTTGGATCCAAAACACGAAGCTTGGAGAGCTATGATGGAAGAATGGAATCATAGATTTTTCTGGCTCCTATTAGATATGGCCTCAGGTAGAACTCAGGTCACAATTCATAAACACATAATATTGAAGTAGTTTGCCTAATGGACCTAATTAACTGATGTTTTTGTTTTCTATCAAATTAAGTCTCCCCTCAATGGGAATGAACTGTGAGCAGTACATTTTTCAGGGGTGAGTACTTAGTTTCTGCAATGAAAAAGCAGGTGTGATTTCTTAAGACATTTGTTTGCATTTATTGTCAAATGGTGATTAAGCAGCACGTTAATAATGAATCATTGTGTTGATTTTGCCATGGATCTCAAGTTCCTCTTTGCCTATATGAAATTCATAAAACAACATGTATTTATGGGATGAACCAGACGGTAGACTCTACCGCAGTATTTGTTTTCTTGTACATCTTTCAGCCAGACCCAAAAACCTCACAGGATGTTCCTTGGGTTTCAACATGGGGAACTCTATCAACTACCTTACAGCTTTTAGTATATGTGCTGCCAAAGCGAGCACAACTACCTTTCGGCTTTTGTACTAAAAGGCAGATTTCCTGCTGTAACTAAATTTTCCACAACATTCTCAGCAGCAGCTACTCGCAACAAATTTATCTTATTCAGTGTAAAAGTGACCATTCAGTCATTTGGATGGTTTTGACAGATGTGAGATTGCTGGTTTAGTTCATGTCAGTAACTGTAGTGCAATTTTATACCTGATTTTAATTATACTTGGTTTTATTCCAGTTATGCTGGAGATTGTTTGACTGTCTCTGACAGTCTGCAAACTCTTTACTGTGCATTGTAATGGTCAATTGGATGAACAATAAACCAGAACTTGACTTGACAAACACCAACATGAATAGAATTCAACATTGTGCTCCTCTGAATGCTTCATCAGCAAAAGCATTTCATCTTGCCAGACAGAATGATCCCTCCTCTCCTGTTCCCATGCTGTTCTAGGGTTTCTCCTGACCCCTCTAATTTCAGGGAGTCCCACTGAAGAAGCTGAAGTTCCTGCATGGGTTTCTGCTGATGGGATTCATTAATTGAATACCGCTCAATGGTATTTATGAAAGTAGGCACAACCAGTTTAGTCTCATCTTATAAAATGGTTTTATATTTGCTGACTGTCAACATCAAAGTAGTAATTATGATTGCCTGAGCTGAGCTTCTTCTATACATTCAACCACTGATTATCTTGAATAATAGAATACAAAGATAACACAGAAAATAGTAACTTTAAAAATTATTCACCATGAAAGTCAATGAAGACATGGGAATCTGTAAGAGGAGAAGGGAGTGGAGGAACCAGATTTAGACAGTAGTCCTATAACACTCACCAGGGAGTAAGCCCCATTGAATTCAAACTACTCTTCAAGTGTGCAAAAGAGGGCAACCAAAATGATAAAGGGGCTCAAGCAACTTCCTTATGTGGAAAGGTTACAACATTTGGGTTTTTTAGTTTGGGGTGGGCAAGACCAGTAAGGGAAAACATGACCGATGTAAAATTTAAGGATGATATGAAAAAATTAGCTAGGGAAGAGGTTTTCTACCTCACTCACAACACTATAACTGGGGTAACACAATGAAGATGAAGATCAAGACAGAGAAATGGAAGTTCTTATTCACACAGTGCATATTGGCTGTAAACTTTAAAAGGGAAATAGGAAATTTCATGGAGGGTAAGGCAGTATGCCTCTGGATGCCAGTTGCTGAGAAACACAAGTGTGATGAGTACTGTTGTGCTCAGGTCTTCCCCCTGAGTTCCACTCTAGAAAGAGAATGCTGGACTAGACAAGGCAGAGTTCTTATCAGAATTGATGGACTAAGGAACTTTCCTTACCTTAAAAGAGTATTTCTCCTCACTACTTGAACAGGATTGATGGATAAGGAACTGGTAGAAAGTTTTGTGCCCTAGCAGAAGCTGACACAGAAGCTAAACCTGAAGCTGCTTCATATATCATGCTTTAAGATTAGCCGAAGAACTGCTTGTTACAGAAGAAGTGGTCTTGGAGACTGATCACTGTTCTACCAACCTCAGTATTATCTACACCAATAGTCTTCAACCTTTTCGGATCTGGGCTCTACATACATACATAGCAACCAACTTCATAATTTTAGCATATATTTGTATGGTGGCAGTACTGCTGTTGCTCTACACCTTAGGCTAGGCTGCAACCTAATAACAGGCCATAATGTGACAGCTGTAGATGAATGGTATCCTCACTGCCCATCAGCAGCTCCCCAGGGAATCTTTCCCAATTAATAATAATAATAATAATAATAATAATAATAATAATAATTTATTTATACCCCGCCCATCTGGCTGAGTTTCCCCAGCCACTCTGGGCGGCTCCCAATCAGTGTTAAAAACAGTACAGCATTACATATTAAAAACTTCCCTGAACAGGGCTGCCTGAATGTCAGGTAATTACTCTGAATGTCAGGTAATTCTTTATCTCTTTGACATCTGATGGGAGGGCGTTCCACAGGGCGGGCGCCACTACCGAGAAGGCCCTCTGTCTGGTTCCCTGTAGCCTCACTTCTCGCAATGAGGGAACCGCCAGAAGGCCCTCGGTGCTGGATCTCAGTGTCCGGGCTGAACGATGGGGGTGGAGACGCTCCTTCAGGTATACAGGACCGAGGCCGTTTAGGGCTTTAAAGGTCAGCACCAACACTTTGAATCGTGCTCGGAAACGTACTGGGAGCCAGTGCAGATCTCTCAGAACCGGTGTTATGTGGTCCCGGCGGCCACTCCCAGTCACCAGTCTAGCTGCCACATTCTGGATTAATTGCAGTTTCCGGGTCACCTTCAAAGGTAGCCCCACGTAGAGCGCGTTGCAGTAGTCCAAGCGTGAGATAACTAGAGCATGCACCACTCTGGCGAGACAGTCCGTGGGGAGGTAGGGTCTTAGCCTGCGTACCAGGTGGAGCTGGTAGACAGCTGCCCTGGACACAGAGTTAACCTGCGCCTCCATGGACAGCTGTGAGTCCAAAATGACTCCCAGGCTGCGCACCTGGTCCTTCAGGGGCACAGTTACCCCATTCAGGACCAGGGAATCCTCCAGGGAATTTAGCCTGAAAATGCCAAAGAATTGAAAGTGGGACCTTTTGCATGTAAATCACGTGCTCTACTATTGAGCTATGACTTTTCCCCACTGTAAGAAGCCAATAAGAGAGAGGGACAAATAGTTTCACCGTCACCACTCCCTGCTTCTGCCTGAAAAGCAGAGTGACAGCTATTCCACTATCTATTCTGTTCTGAGATGCAATTAACATGTAGGATATTTGCAGCAAAGTGTGTAGTTAAGTACAAACAAGATTCAGCACTTCGATGTAAAAAATACTGTATGAAAAGATTAAGTACACCAACTAACAATAAATGTCCTGGCCTCCAATTCAAATTCAGTACTGAAGCATATGCCTAACGTAGGTTTGGTCTGAAATCACATCTCTTAATTGCCTTCAATATGTTGGCTTTGATGGCACATGGGGGGAAAAGTCTATTACATCAAACTACAGAAAGAGGGAAAATACACAGCAATATGGCAATAATTCCTTGATTTCTATGTAGACTGATGTGAACAGGAGGAAACTCCAAAAACTGCAGTTGTGCAATAACTTTACGAGAACTACACAAAATAAGACAGAAAAATGTGGGATGCTTTCAAGTTCTTCAAAACTCTTTACTAGGAAAGATGTTCTAAAAAGAGAGGTGTGAGGTGGGTGAGGAAAACCAAAAATGAAGAAATGAACAAAAAATACGCTGCTGTAGTTGCCAGGAGGTCAGCTTGTAGACTCCATTCAAAGATAGGAGGCTGCAGGCTGAACAAGAACCCCTGACCCTGACTGTGTGTGTAACAACTTGTCTAATTCAGAATTCTGGAGAAAATGAAAGCTCACTATGAATTTCTGACACTTTCAGTTGCCTCCCATAGCGGGGAACCTGTGGATTTTGGAGTCTTTTCTTAAGAACCAACATGGCTCCCTTTACTTATATGAAACTGGCGCTTTTTATAAAGGCATGGTGCAGGAAATAGGTGCATAAATCTGTAATTAGCTAGAAATTTAGATTTCCTTCCCTCCCTCTTTTTAAATTTCCCTTTTCTCCTCTGTTCTTTCAACATGTGTGCTGAGCCACCCTGAAACCTCCGGGTATAGGGCGGTATATAAATTCAATCAATCAAAAATGGGATATCTATCTTATCTATCTATCTATCTATCTATCTATCTAGGTGTATGGTAGCCGGGAATTGTTTGTGTAAATTAAATACATCAATGGTTAAGAATAATAAAAAAGAGTGGAAATGCCCCCTCCCCAAATTATTTTAAATCCAAGTAAGTTATTTTTTCATCCGAGGGCTGCGTGAATTGCGAGTGGGGTGAGGAGAGAGATTTTGTGATTCTTGAACATAGGAAATGCACATTCTGCTCTCTACAGATTGCATGGGGCCCTTTAAAAGTTGCTGCAGCCCCTGGATGTTGTTTTTCTGTGAGCAGTTCCTGTGTGGCTGAGGATAACATGTAGGAAGAGGCTGTTGACCATGGAATCAGTCCCTTGGTCGATTTAAATACACTTATCCCAGGCATGCAGGACCATATAGAAAATAGATTGTCTTATGTTTCAGGTGCAAAGGACTCCAAGTATTAAACCCACTGACTACAGATGTAAATGTGCATCCGAGATATCCCCCCACAAAAGGTGCAGTCAAAAGGAGACAGTTGCTCCAAAAAATAGGGAACAATGTGTTTGTTTTTAAAGCAAAGCACAATGACATTGGCTGCACTGGAATCTGAATAGCGCATGCCTGCTTATAGCACATGCAGATTCAACTTTCACTAGCCTCTCAGTAACCAGCACAAGCATGGACTGCAGGCATGGGCACCTTGAGAGGGTAGAAAACCCCATCAGCTACCCATGAATGTCTGCTGGCTTCTGTTTGTATAACATCAACTTTGCGTCCAATGAGGTGAACTGCAGCCCATGAAAGCATATGCCATGATGAATGTTTGAGATGCCAAAAGATGCTTTCTTGGTTGTGCTGCCACAGACTATGTGCAAGTGTTAGTCCATCTAGCTCAGTACTATTTACACTCACTGAAAGTGGATCTCCAGAGTTTACAGGCAGGGGCCTCCCCCCCCCCCCAATCTGGAGATGCTGCTGTTGGGAGATTTATCCTGGGACCTTCTGCAGGCAAAGCAGACACTCTGCCACTGAGCTACAGCCAGTTCGCTAACTAGCTAACATGGTTAACCAACATTGACTAACATGGCTACCCCTATGGGAAGTACAGGGTTATGTGCAGTGGTAGGGTAAACACAGTGAAATTAATAGACCTTATGAACATAGGTCCATTAATTTCAGTAGGTCAACTTTGAGAAGAAATTAAGATACCACCCACTGTGCTTTTCCTTTGTACTTTCCCCCTGAATCTTGCATTCACATCGTCCAAAGAAAAGAGTCAAATGTTTTGGCCAAAGGTGTGGGTTAAAGCCTCAGCGCCTAGGACTTGCCGATCGAAAGGTCGGCGGTTCGAATCCCTGCGGCGGGGTGCGCTCCCGCTGCTCGGTCCCAGCGCCTGCCAACCTAGCAGTTCGAAAGCACCTCCGGGTGCAAGTAGATAAATAGGGACCGCTTACCAGCGGGAAGGTAAACGGCGTTTCCGTGTGCGGCTCTGGCTCGCCAAAGCAGCGATGTCACGCTGGCCACGTGACCCGGAAGTGTCTCCGGACAGCGCTGGCCCCTGGCCTCTTGAGTGAGATGGGCGCACAACCCCAGAGTCTGTCAAGACTGGCCCGTACGGGCAGGGGTACCTTTACCTTTACCTATCCTTGAGATAGATAGATGGATAGATAGATATAGATAGATAGATAGATAGATAGATAGATAGATAGATAGATAGATGATAGATAGATATAGATAGATAGATAGATAGATAGATAGATAGATAGATAGATAGATAGAGATAGATAGATGATAGATATAATTAGGACTGAAGCAACAGGATGGCTTCCAACCAGATTTTAAAAGCATGAACAATGGTAATGGACTGGGTGAGAGCCAGTAAACTGAAGCTCAATCCACATAAGTGAGGCACTGTTAGTGGGTGGTTCCTTAGACCTGATGAATGGTAGGGCAACTGCTCTCAATTGCGTTACACTCCATTAAACCTGGGGATACTGCTGGATCCATCCCTTTCACCTGAGACTCAAGTGGCCTTGGTGGAGCAAAGTGCCCTCTGTCAGCTTCAGCTAGTGGCCCAGCTACCATCCCTATGTTGACAGGGATAGCCTAACTTCTGCTGCCAACGCTTTGATAACTGTTAGGGTTAGATTACTACAATGTTTTATACATGGAGCTGCCTTTGAAGAGAATTCGGAAACTGCACCTGGTGCAGAATTCAACAGCCAGGCTCCTCACTGGGGCAAAAGTGCTGGTTTTGCCCCAGAAAAATCCAAAGTGCTGGTTTTGACCGAAGTGTTATCTGGCTCAGGACCCCAATACTTCAAGGACCCTCCCCATGCAAACCAACCTGAACCCTACAATCATCATCTGAGGCCTTTTTCATGTGACCTCTCCACATGAGGTCTGGAGGGCGGCAATATGAGAACAGGCTTTTTCAGTGCTGGTTCCCCACTTGTGGAATGCTCTCCCCAGGGAGATTCACCTGGTGCCATTGTTACATAACTTGAGGTGCCAGGCAAAAACATTCCTTTTTCTCCAGGCCTTTGATTTTTAATTATCTATGGACTTTCTTGGTGGGTGGCATGTTTCAATCTCGTTTTTTTCAAAAATAAAATTGTCTTTTTTATTTTTTAAAAAATGCTGGTTTTTATGTCTGCCTGTCTGTCTGTCTGCCTGTCTGTATTTATGTATGTATGTATGTATGTATGTATGTTCCTTGCTTAAAATATTGTAAGTTGTTTTGAGTTGCTATTGCAAAAAGCGACTAATGAAGTTAATAAATTATAATGATATTAACAATAATAACAAACAATTCGGAGAACGCTGATTCTACAACCACAAATATATGCAATATGAAAGCAATAGGTGTCTTTAAAACACATCCAGAAGAGGGCTAAATGGATCTGCATAATATGAGTATGTTTGTAAACCAATTAACTGCACCAACAATATTAGCAAGGTATCATGTTTATAAGCTCAGAATGGCTACATTTTGCCCCAGTTAAAAGCCTGATAAAAAAAGAACAATGTAAAAAAAAAAATCCTAATTACTTCACTGTTGCTGTTGGTATTATTATTATTTTTAAGAGCAGTGTTTAATCTTTATAGCTTACCATTAGCGAGTGTCTATTGGCTGAAAGAAGGCCTGTCCCATATCCTGACCCAAGACCTCCCATTGCTCCATTATGAGAGGGCCCTATTAAGCCATGCATGTCGCTATGACTACCGGGCATGGCAGTTGAAGGCCCCACTGCATGATTCCGGAGAACATGAATAGCATCATCCAGTCTTTCCAAGCGGTCTTCAATCCGGCTTTGCTGTTTGTTTATGAAAAACAAATCAAGAGAAGCATCAGCAAATGTGAAGGGCCATTTAATGCTTGAGACAAAACCCACAGAGATTAGGAACCCCACACTTAAAAATAAAATAAAATTCTATTGCTTCATGCTGGCAGGGGAAGGGGGAGAGATGGGCTGCTCCTGAATTTGCATTTACATTATAGACACATTATGGGTTGAATCTAAAGTTACTCCAGCTCAGAGAAGACACAGTGAAATTAACTGACCCAAGTTAGTTATATACATTAATTTCAATGGGTACACTCTTAAGCAGGACTGATATATATAATGATATAGAAATTAAATAATAATAACAACAACTTTGGACACAACCCACTGTCTTATATAAAACAATGATACCAGAACTGTTTCTCTAGGGAACCATGCAAGTTCCATTCACAAAAAAGATAGCTTTCATTTTCATGGGCAAAACAGTTTCATTGATTCCTCATGAACATAACATCTGAAGTACATATGTTACCTTCTGGTTTTGAAACATTTTGCATCATTCAGAAATACCTAATTGCTGTGACAATTTAAAATGTTTAAATACACCGGGCTGCAATCCTATATTCATTTATTCCCTTGTGGCTTTGTTAATATCAAGTTAAAGTTAGTTAGGTTGTGCACTGTGACCTACATACAGCAAGCATTGTTAGGGCCTATTATTCTCATGCAACCAGAGAAAAGGGTAAGAACATATCTGGCTGCCACCCATTTCCCTGTGGTGCTATGGGCCCAAATAACTTTCAGAGCAATTGCACATTAAACAGGTTGACCACATCAGTTGCACAGCTAGATTGAGATTAAAACACGCACTCATGTACCAATCCCCCCAAAACAAACCCTGGGGTAAGCTGTGTCATTCACCTTCACCAACACTTATATACAAATCCTGACCTGTTCTTAGGAGCAGCCTCATTACCACTGCATTATTCTGGAGCCAGAAAGAGCAGTGGCATTGATTCTTAAGAAGCTGAATGTCTGCTTCACTGAGCTACTTCCAAGGGCCAACTTTCACTGCAAAATGAGGTGAAGCAGTGTGTTGCTTTGCCTATTCTGCAGTTCATACCAGAATTCCCAAGGAAGCTTCTGAAGTCACACAGGCCTGGTTCACAACATGCAAATGTGAGAGCTCCCAGAAAGGATCTCATAGCAGCTTAGCTGCTCCCTGGTCTTTTCTACTGCCATGCTGAAGGAAGCCAAAGTGTGCCTTCGTGTGCTGTCCAAACTGGGGCTTTGGGTTGAGTTGTATCCTCACTAACTGCAACCCATAGCCAAGAACAAACTTTGGCTACAGCTAATGGCTACTGAAGAGAGAGAGCATAACCACTAGCCCCAGTTTGGACAACACACTAAGCCAAACCTTGGCTTAGCATGTTGCAATAGTGACTTACTGGGGTGGAGCAAATTGTTTGTCAACTTCTCTATAGGAACCTGCACATTCTCATTGTTCCTATGAGCCATATTTTGGCTTCCTGCATCATGCAAATCAGGCCTTTGCAACCTTAGGAAGGCCAGGCTGATATTAACATATTTATTTACATTATTATATACCAGGGAGTAGAGAATCTAGTGCAAGCTATCTTGCACATAACACTACTTGCACTTAATCGTTACCCTTCTCTACTCCATGCCATAAGCTATGTTTTGTTTTTAATTACTTTAAAAACCTTTTGCTATGCAGCATTCTGGGTATTTGGGGTATGGTTTTGTTATTATTCATAAAATTGAAGTTTTTTTCATGGAACTAGCTGAGGAGTTCTTTGGATCTCTGGCATATTAATGCCTTTTTCTTACCATCTAACCAGGAAAAAGAGAATAAACATTGACTATTCTGGGGAAAAGGCCATTTGCAGAATACTAAGCTATATGTAAAAAAAAGAAATCCAGACCAATCTTCATCACTATTTCTTATTGTAACATTATTCTTGTGCTGAGATTACCATGTTAGTTAGATGACCTCAAAGTCAACTTTTTCAGACTTGCTGGACACTCTTATGACTTATGGGTAGCCGAATATGGTGCCCTCAAGGTTTTGTTGGACTACAACTCCCATCATCCCTGACCGCTGGCCCTGCTGGCTAGGGTTGATGGAACCGGAGGGCACTATGTTGGGTAACTCTTGCATAGGTGAAGGACACCAACCAAAGTTGAACCTCCTCATGAAAAGTACCTTCCATGGGAACCTCAAAAACATGCTGATGAGCTGCAAAAATCACCCAGTGGCAGAAAGTGGGTTATCTGGAATTTACTTAGAACCAGATAAACAATGCAGCCACTGACACTATGCATGCTTGCAGGAATATCATCTGGAAATAAATAATATCTGACATTTCCTCATGACAGCAGCATTGCATCCTTAATAGCTAGATGCTATAATTCATAATACTTCTGAAGTCGACAAAAATTCCGATGCTGAACTTGAGTTTTCCAAGAGTCTGTATTATGTGGCCACTCCTGAAGTCCTCAGTAGTCCTCTGTCCGCCCCGCCCCCAAACTGGGAATCATTTGTTTGCTATCAGCTTTTCTTTCTTTTTTTAGTTTTCTTAGAGACATGACTTTTAATTTTTGTGTGTTTTACACTGCTTAGTTTTAATTGGTGATACAGAACCGTGTTTTGCTTTTAATCTAGTTTTCATGAAATTTTATTGAATGTTCTTGTGCTTTTATTGCTTTTATGTAAACCATTCAGAGATTATAATTATTTTAAGTGTTGTTGTTTTTTAAAAAACAAATGAACAAATAAATAAATACATTCGCTATCACTGATGGCACATCAAAAGTATGCTTATGCTATGATCCTTTACCTCCCCAACTAAGCTGACAACACAAAAAAAGGTTGAAGGTTTTATTAATTATAGGCTGAGTGACTTCTCTTACCCTCCCATTTAAATAAACTCTCTTTATCATTTCTTTAGTATTCCATAATTAGAATCTTCAGTGATTCCACTGTCATAAACAAGTGCAGCACTAATACACAATGCTTTTTCCCCCTCCCAAATGCCAGCCTGTCCTTCAAATCTGCACCTCTGTACTATGTATGGCATCCCTACCTCCTGCATCAAATTGTGCATTTTGTGCCCCATTTTTCATGTGTTCGTTTTTTTGCCACTAGTTATCAGCTAAGAGTGCACAAGGTGGGGGTGGAAGTATCTACAAATATTTAATGGTTTATGAGTGAAGTTTCACACCACCTAGTTTGGAAACGGTCAGAAGGACCGTGAAAAATCCAAGGACATTGCAAATCACCAGCAAAAGGAAAAACCTGTGTTAGAAAAGTGGGTGAGAAATGGAAGACGTAGACAGCAGATAAAATACTAACACCAAGGAGGTCACCAGTCAAAAACATACCAAAGAGTGTAAGGGACCTTCATAATTGGGAGATGATGATGCTTGCCCTCCATTCCTAGACCAAACAGCTGTGCCTGCTAATAGTAAAATGGGAGTTACCATCGGAACTATGCAAACAAAATGCTTCTTTTTTAAAAAATAAATAAATATGGAGACATGTAAATGCTTTTTCCTAGATAAGACATACAAAACAGACTTATGGAGAACTTTCAAAATATATGCTGATTAAGGAGAAGAAAAAGTACTTTTGTAGCAAATGCCGACAATACATGCTACAAAGGTTCCCCAGATTACTCGCTAACATGCAAACTTTCACTGACTGTACCTACTAAAAGCTGCATCAGGAAGAGAGGTGTCACCAACTAAAGCAAGAATCGCTCTCTTTAAAAAGTGCTAAGGGGACTGCTGGACTGTGCCATAATTCTATAAATGGGAGACAGTATCACTGAATCATCAAACCTATGGCAAGCTTCTTCTTTTTTAAAAAATTAAAAATTCCATTCTTCTGTTCCACCAACTCCATTCATTTCAATGCACCAAATAAAGGGAAAGTTTCTGATGCACTGTGCCTGTCTGCACTGCAATTTTCACATTTGGTTACTGGCTCTCAAAAGTATTAAAAGAAGCTGCCTTTTTATTTGTGTCATTCTATTCAGCCAGCCAACCTCCCCACCCCCTCTCATTTTTTTTAATTGCTCTTAAGAGTGAAATACAAAAGGGTCAACAGGGTAATGTATCCGTTTCCTAATGAAGTCACACTGAACACCCAGGGATCAAATGTTGTTTTGGAAGCTCTTCCTTACAGAATGTGCTTATGGAGATTAATAATCTGGATATTCACAATGTGACTTTCCCCTTCTATGACACAACTGGCTTTCTGAATAACAGCAGAGCCATCCACATTTTTTTCCTCTAGACTATCTATGGCATAACTTGACACATTCACTAATAACTTTTAGGATGCACATGGAAGCAAAATCAGAAATTTCTAAGTCTAAATTAAGGGACATGGTCTAAATTTACAGAGGTTCATTTGAGACCTTTAGTATAATTATTTCACTCTGGAATATTTATCAAAATGTGCCATTTCGGAAAAAGATAAAAACAACTGTTATCAACCTATACTCTCAAGGTATTATTTTGATAAAAAAAAAATTTGTTCAAGAAGTTCTTCTTTTCTCCTCCATTATATTTATTTAGACTGCTTAATTCTCTTGATTTTGACAGTCAATCTGTTGCAGGATGTGCTAGTAAAGTGGCTCTGCATATACTTACTTGGGTTATCTGCTGACTACTCAGCTTCCACAGTGCAAACCTAACCCCACTTACCCAGGGATAAGTCCCACTGAATTCAAAGGGGCTTATTTCTGAGTAGACATAGGATTGCAGCGGAAGCTATCCAATATCATGCATTGCTTTGCCACTGCCCTCATACCTCCCCTGTAATGGGATGGGGCTCGCCACAGGAAGATGTGAACAATTAAAAAGGAGATTTTGCATTGCAAATAACTGAAGCATCTTCCATTTAGTCATTCACTTCACTCTGCAATGAAGGGATTTGCCGCCTTAACTCTTTGAGTGTGTGGATGGGCTTCTGAAAATGGAAGCACAGTTGGGGCATTGCTCCTTAACTAGGCTTCAGATGACTCTCTGAGTCCCTTTCAACTCTACACCTCTATGATTCTAAGTGTAGAAAAAATCCCCGCTACATGTTTCCTCTCTCATGTAGCTTTCATAGTTCTCATGTGATAAACACATGAATTCAGAAAGCATATGAGTTGTCCCTAGATCTTGGGATATGTTCCAGTTAAGATATATCTTCAGCATCTTAACCGTCCAAGCTCACTCTTTACTTAAGAGAAGCCGAGTAAGGCTGAGCACAGTAGAGATTATCTAGCAAACTAGAGTCAGGCTATACTCTGCTTGCCTGGTGAGGTATGGGAATAGCAGAGCAAGGAGTTGATAAAATTTTGCAGTTTAGAATGGTGATGCACACCTGATTTGTGTAGCCTTGGCAAATTTCACACTCTTGGGTTCATCCTCTTGGATCAACTCACATGACAATGGGGGGTCCCTTCAATTTTCTTGTAATTAAATTATCTTGGGGAATCAACAGCAAGTGTTAGGATCACCCATTAGTGAGGAAGACGGCTAGGAAACTGATTTGTGGCACAACGGGGGGGGGGGGGGAAATGTCTCAAATATATTGTTCTATCAATACAACTACAAAATTCAGATTGTGTGTATTATTAGGAACACAGGAAGTTGTCTTACACTTAGTGAGACTATTGGTTCACCTAGTCAACACTGGCTGGTAGTGGCTTTCCAGGGTTTCAGACACGGTCTGCCAGCTCTAGCTGGATATTTTAAACCTGGGAACCTCTGCATGCAAAGCTTGCAAACAATGACCAAGCTATGGACCTTCCCTAGTATTAAGATGGTGAATGTTTCTGGGACAATTAAGCTCTCCTACCTTGCAGAGAAGGGCTATATTTAAGGATCTACTACTTTCTACAAAACCAAAATGTTCAGCAAAGTAGAATGTTAACCACTATACCTGAGAGAGAAGGGGGAGAACCAACAGGAGTTGAAGGATTTGATGAAAAGCTGTTGTTGGTGTGATCTGGAGAGTAGATCTTTAAAAAATGATAAAGAATTATTCTAAACCCATTCGTTAATGGATGCAGACAGACCTATGGCACTTCTATAGTTAAGGAAGGGGAAAAAACCACACCATCTCTGCCTCCTTATAACCATTAGCCCCTAAAACATGTAAATATGCTGTGAACAGCAACATGACAAAAACATCTTGTAGAACCAGACAGTTGTGCTGAAGGGAAAGTTCTAATTGTCACAGTGTTTTATCCTTCCTTATCATTTATAATAGTTTTAATGCTCCTTACAGTCTGCACTATGGTTGAAATGTATTTTTTACATATGAAGGTTTCAGACAGTTATTCTATTTGAAGCTAAACTTATTTTAACAACTACAACAGAGTGAAGATTTAGGAAGCAGGGGTATAAGTGGGCCATGTTTATTACAGAGAGCTCTAAAGCAGGGGTAGCCAGGCCGATGACTTCCAGATACTGCTGGACTACAACTCCCATCAGTCCCAGGCAGCACGACCAATACTCAGAGATGATTGGAGTTGGAGTACAGCAACATCAGCAGGGCTCTGCTCTAAAGAATAGTCCGGTTGCTACACCTGTTAAGTAGGTTTTGCTACAGGCTATATCTGTTGAGAATGAGTTATATTTTATATTATTCAGGTAAGACCCACCAGATATCGCTCGATACCCGGAACAGGTGAAACTTCTTATGACACGGTTAGATGGCATAGATAATTGATTCTTATTTCAAACAATTATCCAGTATTGGGCAGCATGCTGGGAACCCATGTTGGCGACCGTTTAAGCTGCCTATATGTGAACTCTTCCTCTGAGTTATGTATAGGCAATTAAATTAATTAGCCCTTGATCATCTTCCCTGTTAAATAAATGCCTTGGGGCACCTGCTAAATAACTTTTTTTTGGGGGGGGGTACTGTATTCATCTATCATACAGAAATTGTGATAAACCCCCAACCCCTGGCTGTTTTTGTAACACATGTTAGATGGACACGGAAAATGTCAAATTCTCATGAGAACTCAGTGGAATCCACTCTGCCCAGAAAATTTAAGTTGCAGTGATGGTTCTTTTAAAAGTCAGCATACACAAAGTATTGCGGCATTAAGAGATGACTGCCCAGACCTTAAAAAACACAGACTTTTAAATATTAACCACTGCAAAGAAACAGACTTGGGGGGCCTTTAAACATTACCAAGGCTGTGCAGCTGCTTTCTCTAAGGTAGCAGAGAGTAGAGCATTTTAAAAAAACCTCCAACACGTGAACAGAGGCTGAAGAGAAGCCGATGGCGCAGGGCTTGACCACAAAATCGGCACAACAGCGGGCGGTGCCAATTCTGCAGGGAGGACCCAAGCTATCGGCCCCCTTGCCCATATGAGTGGGTCATGAAAAATGTGTGTCAATTGTGCAGGAGTTGCTCGCAGAAAAGCAGCTTGAGCACAGTTAGGGCAGCGTTTAAAGGCCCCTGAGGTTTGAAAGGAAAACACAAAACGGAAAGCCAAATCCCTTCCCAATGAATCCTTTCTCTGGCTCGCTGCTCAAATTACATTTGAAAGTCACAGCTGTACTCATTCTTGTGGAGAGGATTTGTGTTAAGGACAACTCTGGACACAGAGCGTCCAGGCTGCGAGATAAACACACGTATTGCAGCTCCAACTTCGAGGGTATGACTGCTCTACAAACTTAAAGGGGATTCACTGTCATGGCTTCCTCCCAAAGAACCCTGGGAATCAATTATGTGATGCAGAGCAGGAATGTTCATCACCCTGACAAGGAACTAAAATCCCAGAGTTTCTTGGATGAAAATACATAACTGGAACTGGGTGAAAACTGGTTTAAGTTTGTAGTGGAAGTGTGTCCTAGATTTTCACGCACGTGAATACACGAGAAGCCACCCTGCCTTTCAAACGTAAGATGAGAAGCAATACTCAGAAACATTATTGCTATTGAGTTTTTATGTCAAGTGAATGGAAGACTGCAAAGCAAGAGTTGGGCATCGACAACTCACCCCAAATTATCTACATTCTCCAGAAAGCTTCATTCTCATATATATATATATATATATATATATATATATATATATGCAACATCACTACAGTATTAAAAAAATTATTTTAGCTAGCAGTGATGAAATCTATCCCACATGGTACTCATGTTCCGAAATATTTGGTAACTGTTTCTGACTCAAGTCTATGCTATGCAAGTGATCCCAAAGTGAATATTTCCTTACAGATGCAAGTGCTTTCCCCAGTGCATCGCCTGTCTGTGAACTTCCTGCTGCTCCACTTCCTCTGTTTGCTGAAAAACAAAAGAATGAACATAAAAGAAAGGCAAGAAAATAATCCCATTTTCTATTCTTGGTGCAGGCATCCATAATTCAATTGCATTTTAATGCTAATTGCATTGTGTGAACCCTTTAACTAGCATTAATTTTTGTTTGCCGTGGTAAATCTCAAACATACCTCAAGCACTGAATCACCTTATGTGTGCTGCACACCAGAATTCCACACCCAAAGGATATACTTTCGTTTTCCCAGAGGACCCTACCTACCCCATCAATTCCATGGTTATCCCTGAGGAAGATGCTGGAGCAGGCCTTGAATGCATTCTCTTTTTCCCTCCCCTCTGTTCAAAGAACAACTGAAGAGGATGTTTTGCAAATAACTACAACTTCTCCTACATAGTCATTCACTTCTCCCTGCAATAAGGGGACACAGAGGTCTTACTTTACTGCCTTCACATTTCCTGCACTGCATGGGACAGCACAGTCTAAGTCTATTGACACAGAGTAGCCAACAGATGCCCTCCAGATATTGCTGATTCCACCTCTCATCTGCCCCAGTCAGTATGGCCAATGGTCAGGAATGATGGGATTTGTCATCCAGGAACATCTGGAGGGTACCACACTGGCTATCCCACATAATGGACTGAATTGCTGCCTTCACCCCATCTTTATTTATATCAGAGAGACAGGCAACCCTAGCTCTAGAGTCACTCAGAACACTTGAAACAACTGGGGAGGTGGGCTATTCCTGATTTCCTCCTCTGGGTTAAATTGGGCACAAAACTTGAAGCAAGCTAACAGTCTGTCATGAAAAAAATGTAAGCTCTTATTAAATAAAATAATTCATTTTAGCGAAAAAGCTAAATGTAGCATAAAACTTGGCGAACAAAAGGCTACTTCCACAGGTCCCCTTTCTTTACTTGAGTTGGATGGTATTATCAAGCGGGCTCTAAAAATTCAACAGTTCCTAGGATCCTATGCTCAATGTATGTCAAAGAGTTAAAACTGGAATTTTGGTTTCGTGGTCTCAAGGCCCCAGGGTCCTGGGCAACTCTAAATGACTCATGTGTCTTTAAGCAGACATCAAGTAGATAATAAGGTTAGGACAGCTCTCCTACCTCTTTTTAAACATAAAACCTCCCATTTATTGACCAGATGAGACTCCATGCCTTCAGGGCCATAGGGAAAAACATAAAAGACAACAAGAATGCAGAGCTAGGAAACCCACCTCCCCAATACGTACAAATAATCATCCAATTAAAATCACAGAATCATGGACCACTGGTGACAGGCAGGAACCAGGAGTAAACTTGATTAAGCATGCCATGATGGAAGATAGCTCACAAATGGCTCAAGCAAACACCCCCTCCCCTACCTAGATATTACATGGTCCTCCCTTGAATTTTCAGGTTTCTGACATTACATCCCCACCAACTCTTTCATTTGTGTGGCTATATAAAGCAAACCATGAAGACAGTATCCTACCTTACTGCACTCTACAAAGTAAATCTCCTTCTGCCTTCCAGATTTATGGGCAATTACAATGACACTGTGGGCAACTGATAAACACTGAGGCCTTATTATTTATTGCATAATCCTACATTTTATTTTAGAATATTTAGTACTGTAACAGTGCAATCCTAATCATGTACAGTGGTACCTTGGTTTACAAGCATAATCCGTTCCGGAGGTCCAGTTGTAAACCAAACAGGTTGTAACCCAAGGTGCACTTTCGCCAATGAGGCCTCCCCCCCCAAAAAAGGGTTGTAATCCAAAAAAAAAAAGGGATGTAATCCAAAAAAGGGGACACGCACTTCCGGGTTTCACATGGTTGTAATCCAAAATGGTTGTAATCCAAAACAGTTCTAAACCAAGGTACCACAGTATTCTCAAGTGCAAATCCTACTGAGATCAATGGTTCTTATGAAGTTTACAGCACAAATAACTTTATATTAAACTGTATGTTAAATAACTTTAAACCTATTTGGCTGTCTATGTATAGTTCAAGGTACCTTATCATAAAGTTTCTGGCTATGGTCTTGGAAGCAAAATAGCCAAGCCAGATGCTATTCTGAAAAGCTCCTCCCGCCCATCTTTCCATGCAAATGTAACCATAGTGGGAATGACTCCCTGCAATCTAGGTCCTGATTGGGAATTGGGATGCCTAGGAACGCAAATCTGCTGATGTGGAAATGTCAAGGATCAGGACCACACAGCAATGATATATTAAGAAGCTGAACGTATTTGGGAAGGGACTCAGCCATTCTCTGTGAGGATATAACTGTAAGGGATGGTATAGTGATTAATCCTGCACATTTCTGGCATAGTATCTAAAGGATTGTCCCTTTCCTGTCCCCCCAACCCCATATATGTTTGTTTATGAATCTGCCTGTTCTCTTATGGTCCTCTGGTGAGGCCTCTTGTGTGAAGGTTTGGTGGGAATGTGTTGTTAGAGCATTTTCTCTGTACCATCCATTCTGTTGCTTCCCTACTGCCAGTCTTCCATCACGGCCTGAGGATATGGCTTTTTAGTGAATTACTGAATAATCCGTCCCAGGCCTTTGGGAGGGGTTGAAGAGTGCAAAGAACAATTCAACTATGATCATTTATAATGTGCTTCAGAATCTTAACTGATTTTGTTTATTTCAATTATGATTCTCAACAGGTGCATTTGACCTTGTTTTTTATTGTACAGTGGTACCTTGGTTTAAGAACAGCCCTGTTTATGAACTATTCGGTTTATGAACTCCGGAAAACCAGAAGTAGTATCCTGGTTTGTGAACTTTACCTTGGTCTAAGAATGGAATCCGAACAGTGGAAGGGCACTGGTGGTGGGAGGCCTCTTTAGGGAAAGTGTGCCTCAGTTTAAGAATGGTTTCAGTTTAATAATGGACTTCTGGAACAGATTAAGTTTGTAAACTGAGGTACCACTGTACTATGTTTTAATGATATTGATAATAAGGTATTGCATTAGTAAGATATGAATAAAGAGGCTTGATTTTATTCAGTCCTAGCTCTTTTTAGATTTGCTAAGCTTTGAGTTTCATGGCAACCTTCCTATATTATAGATTTGTTCCCACCTGATAGCATTTAATGCCTTCTTAATGGTTGCTTTTATGGTTCACCTGAGCCACTTTGGGCACCTCCATTTTGAGGGAGAAGGCCTAACTAATTTTTGGAAGAGCTTTTTAGGATTTTTTAGGATGTAAGTATCTGGTATATGCCAGTATTATGTATAAGTAAGTACAGGGACCCGGGTGGCGCTGTGGGTAAAACCTCAGCGCCTAGGACTTGCCGACCGCATGGTCGGCGGTTTGAATCCCCATGGCGGGGTGCGCTCCCGTCGTTCGGTCCCAGCGCCTGCCAACCTAGCAGTTCAAAAGCACCTCCGGGTGCAAGTAGATAAATAGGGACCGCTTACCAGCGGGAAGTCAGATGCAGCTTGTCACGCTGGCCACGTAACCCGGAAGTGTTTGCGGACAGCGCTGGCTCCTGGCCTATAGAGTGAGATGAGCGCACAACCCTAGAGTCTGGCAAGACTGGCCCGTACTGTCAGGGGTACCTTTACCTTACTAAGTACAGTGGTACCTCGGTTTTCAAACATAATCCATTCTGGAAGACTATTCGGCTTCTGAAACATTTGAAAACCGAGGCGCAAAGGGATAATTTCAATTTCAGTGGAGAAAATCAAAAAATACGCAGTGGAAGGCATTTGACTTCTGAGACTCATTCGAAAACGAAAGCATTTACAGTGGTGCCCCGCAAGACGAATGCCTCGCAAGATGAAAAACCCGCTAGATGAAAGGGTTTACCGCTTTTCGATGCACTTCGCAAGATGAATTTCCCTATAGGCTTGCTTCGCAAGACGAAAACGTCTTGCGATTTTTTTCGCTCCCCCCTTTTTCTAAGCCGCTAAGCCTTTAATAGCCGCTAAGCTGCTAATAGCACTAATTCGCTAAGCCACTAATAGGGTTGCTTCGCAAGACGAAAAAAACCGCTAGACGAAGAGACTCGTGGAACGGATTATTTTCGTCTTGCAAGGCACCACTGTACTTCTGGGTTTTCGGCGTTCAAAAACCTAAATGTTCAGCTTCCGAGATGCTTGAAAACCGAGGTACCACTTTACTTGATATGTTCCTTGCTGAAATACCAGAAGCCCCATAAGTATTGACATTCCACCAGCTTTTGAAGGAACACTTGGTTTAGGCATTGAAACTGTTTCTTAACCATTTTAATTATGTTTTTCAACCAGTTTGTTTTATTAGATATTTTGATTGTGGGTGCCTTTAATGCATTGATGGAATTATTTTGTTGTGTACTTGAATTAGGAATGGATTTTATAATTGATCTTATACCTGTAAACAGCTTGGAAGCCATTCGGCATATAATGGGTAGACTATATAAATTTAATACTACTAATGCCAGGATTATGTAAAAACCAACCCAAACATCTCACTATGAAATCTCGTCTCAGATTGCAACCTTCTCAGGCATGTAAAATGTTGACAGAGTAAACAATGTTGATGCAACCTAAAAGTGACTCTGATTAAGAGTATAATAAGATCTCTGCTTGATCAGACCAAGGCCTATCCAGCCCAATATTCTGTTCCCATGGTTTAGTTGAGCCAAAGAATTATTTTTTTGATAAAGCAGTTACTGTGAGTTAACAAGCAAAACTCTTACAACCCGGCATCAACTTCCTGGATGGAACACAAATCTCTGAGTTGCACAAAAGTTATGGTTATAAGACTTAAGAAAGAGAACGGAAACTTGGGTCAATTTGATATTTTCACTCTTCCTAAGATAAGAAGTACTGACACAGCAGGATAAAAATTCATGTCCCTCCTGTGCCATATGACAGTTTATCACCCCACTGCACTGGAAGCTTAACACGCTTGTAAAAAAAATAAAAAAATCAAGTGCAGTATTATGTGACTGTTCTAATAATAAAATCACAGTAAAACCAAGGCCTCAAGGGAAAGCACACATAATGTTTCCACTAAAAAAGCCACATACTGCCATGCGTCATGTCATTCAAACATGTCATTTAAAGTGAGAGTAGAAAGCAGGATTAATACATGAATGAGGGAGATATTCTGGAGTAATCTTTAGCATATGCTGCATTAAATCTCTTCTGGTAAGTGGCTGACTGAATGCCACATAGCTTTGAACCTTTGAAAACACATGGGTAATGCTCTGCACAGACTTAAGCATCGTTTTCAGTTAATATCCTCACATGATCCACTCAGGAAACTGGAACTGTTGTGTTCACAGCTTTTTAGGACATCAGCTGTTGATACCCATGGTCTGTGAAAGTTTCTCTCGTCCAGAGAGAAAACTCATTGTGCATGTAATTTTTTAAGGCATATGCGTAACTTGAATAAAGCAAACACTTTTTTGGGAAGGAAGGGAAAATAATGGGGAAATAATAAGGCAAGTGGCTGTGCTTGTAGTATGTAGAGATGAAATTCTAGTTCCAAAGAACTTGACAAGAGGTTTGCCTTGTGCAGGCATCTGTGCAGCAAGGACTTTAACCACCCACACCGTTTTAGTCATAATATATTTGAAAAGCATAGAGAACCAATCCTTTCTGATGACACAACTGATGAAACATTGCCCCTTCCCTCTTGCAGAATCTTGTGGGAATCAAAGAGAAGCTTGACATTCCTCAAGCATGAAAACAGCTTGTCAACTCACCCATTATGCTATCTGTCCCATTTGCGGGTGGTGTGCAGGAAGAAGCACTGTAATGGGTTGTGCCACTGCGATGGAAAGTGGACATTGGAGGAAGACTGGAATTGATGTCTGCTGAGGAGTGTGATGGGTAGCTCTGTGGTAGAAAGCATAACGAGAGAACATTTCAGTCAGCAGAAGAGCACGTTAACAGCTGGACCTCTGCACTTGGATCACTTCAACTTTCTTTAAAACGTGTGGGACACAGCTTTCTGAGCAGATATATATTCATTAAGATATATGATATAATAATAACACACACATATCTCACAGCTGGGCATGCTGCAGATGAAAGGACATGGGGCTCTGCAGGCTGCCTGTGTGAGCCTAGTCTCCTTTAGACATGCCCCAACCTCCCTCTTCCTATGCGGTTCAATTAAATAATTATTACATATATCAGATTTTATTGGGGTTTCACCATTTCAGACTCACTTGCAATGGTAAGCACAAATGCACACACCTACTTCACCATGAAATTTCTGGCGATGAGCCTGGAAAGACTGCTGGTGGAAGACACTATGGAAAGAACCAAAAGTCCTACAGAGTACTAGTTCAGCCTTCTGTAGGGAGTTCACCAGAGAGCCATTCCTATGCCATTGTTTGATATAAAGTTCCCAGATCTGGTGCTCTCCATCAGTGTGGGACACCGGACATTAGAGGTCGCTAGGTGAATCCCACCATAGACCTCCTGTATGCAGAGGACTAGAACATATAAATATATGGGCTTTTGTAGCCTCACATCCCAGAGACTACTCTTATCCCATATACAACAGATGGGCAGCATAAACAATAGAAATGTTTGTCATGTTCCATTTTGAAGACATGAGATGTTTACAAATATTTATTTCTATTCCGCTCTATCCCAAGGTGGTTGCATGCTCAAAGCCGCAATATAAAAATAAACTCTAAGAGACATCAACAAAGATATACACCCATGACTTGCAACAAATTTAAATGATGTGTGATCCAGCTAAACTCAAACCTATTTGTCAAAGCACTTTCAAGTCCTGTTGAATTTGGTGGAAGAGAATTAACCATGCACCTAACTCTTGTGCAGTGCAGTGCAATTCAATCCAATCCATGTTTACTTGGGAGCAAGATCCACTATGCTCAGTAGAGTTTGTTGCCTCGTCAATGCTTCTGGGATTTCAGCCCCAGTGAACCAGTGGGATATAAAAGGGAGTTAAACTTCAGCTGCATCATGTCCACAATTTGCAAGGATGATTTAGCATTGTGTTAGGGCAGCCTTCCCCAACCTAGTGCCTTCCAGATGTTTTGGACTACATTTCCCAGTGCTAGCCTGGGGCTGATGGTAGTTGTAGTCCAAAATATCTGAAGGGCACCAGGTTGGCTCTCTAGCTGGGTTAGAGCTGCTACACTGGTTTCCTGGTAGGAGGGTTACATGGTGTTAATGCACCAGCTGAGCCACTCTGCATCTCCTGTTAGTGCACCTGCACCATGCCTACCTCCCTGCCACCTCCCCTCTCAGTAAGGAACAGAGACCCAGCTTCCAAGGACCTACTGCAATGGCTTCGCCCCACCTGTTTCTGCCGACCACAGTTGAGGAATGTCAAAAAGAAGTTGTGTGCAAAACGTAGGTTGATTCCTATAGAGTGTTTCTCTTCTTTCTTCTCTTGCGTAGCTTAACACACTGGTCTTCAACTGGTGGGTCGTGGCCTTGGCCTGATCCAAGGTGAGTTGCAACAGGCACACTACCACCATGCAAATACATGGTAAAGGATTTAGAAATGGGTCCCTCAATGCATGTTTACAGGTTAAAAGTGAGTCCTGGGTTCTCAAAACGTTGATACAGTGGTACCTCTGGATGCAAATGGGATCCATTCCGGAGCCCCGTTTGCATCCTGAAGCGAATGCAACCCGCATCTGCGCGGGCCACAATTCACCGCTTCCGCCTGTGACGTCATTTTGAACATCTGCGCATGTGGCAAAACCCAGAAGTAATGTGCTCCATTACTTCCAGGTCGCCGTGGAGCGCAACCCGAAAATGCTCAACCTGAATCTACTTCATCCCGAGGTATGACTGTACCTGGCTTAACAGATTTATTAAGTTGTTATGCTGGAAACTGGAAGATCTGCATGGATTTTCCAGGAAGATTCTGCCCCCTGGCTCCTTCTCCCACTCATGGATCTGCTCTGCTGTGACAGACCAGCTCCATCAGGCCTCTTCTCTCTCACTTGTCACCTGGGAGCAGCCATACCATCAGGCTGCCTCAGTGGGGGAGATGGGAAGCAGGGCTCATTCCATCAGCTCTGCCAAAAGACCAGCTGTATCAGGTACTTCCTACCCCTGAATTGTGCCAGCTGTTCAAGTACAGGTGCCTGAGTTTGATTTTTTCGTCTTCCCTCCCTGTCCCTTCTCCCTTGTGTGTTGTTGTTTTTAGATTGTAAGCCTGCAGGCAGGGACTGATTTGTTTTAATTGACTGCATGTAAGCCACTCTGGGAGCCTGTTGACTGAAGAGTGGGGCACAAATGCTCCAGATGAATGAATGATCTTTACTGTTAAAAGTAGTGTGCAAAAACACACACACCAGCTCAAACTGGCACCAGTTTCCAACAACACTCCTTCTCAGTATGCAATTATAAGCTCTTTTGCCTTGAAGTAAGTTAGATGGCTATGATAGCACAGAGAATGAAAGTTTATTTGTTCTGTTTATAAACAGCATCCCTCCATGCTATTTATTACTTTTTTATCTACAAACCCTACTAATAGCCCCCTTTCCCTTTCAGGACCTACCAGGGCACCAAACTTCTTATTTCTTTTTAAAAATCCCCACTGGAAATAAAAATAAAATTAGCAAAGGAATGCACAGAACAGGCCTTTCCATTGCGTGGGGATGTGCAGTAGTACATGGCGTGCTGGCGTCGTGTTCACCTGACCTCACAACAGCTGAGTCTCTGTTGCTTACCAGGAAGAAGATGGGGAGGGGTAGACGGCAGGGAAGCTGGCGTAGTGCAAATGCACCAGCAGAACCAATCTGGCACTCCTGCTGGCACTTTTGCAATGCGCCAACCCCCTCACCGCTAACTCCCTCACCGCCTTGCCCCTCTCCCTCCCAGGTGAGCATCACCGCCCTAACATGCTCTCTCCTACTGGGTATGTGAGCCAATTCTTTAAAAAGGTATCTTCTATATTTGTGTCACACAAATGTACCAGCGCTGAACTGAAACTCCCCCCCCCCCCCAGCTAATGAAAAGTTTTCTTCCTACAATGAAAGAGGCTGTTTCATTTGCAGGGTGCTTCAGAAATTCTTCAGAACTCCTGTGAGTGTGATTTGAGCTTACCTTATCGTTGTAGGGTGGCTGAGGCTGGGGTTTGTGTTTTTTCTTTCCGTTATACCTTTCTCCAGTGTTTTGCAGCCTCCCTAGCTGCCCACACTTCCTGATTTGAAAAAGCCCTGTGGGAGGAGTTACCTCTTGCTGTCTTCTCCTGGGCTTTAACTGAAGCATGGGAAGCTGACAAGACTGACTACTGAGGGCCTAAGATTAGTGCACTTATTGATTTAATTTTTTAGGGAAGCCCTTCCTTTTACCTTTACCAATTTTTTTTTTTAAAAAACCACGCTACTTTATAAGTAAAAAGAAAAGAAAAAAGGCTTAATTGTGTTAAAAATAAAGTTCTTCTCCCTTCTGCACTTACAGGGAAACACATTTCAGGGCATCATGGAGTTTTCAGGAAGTGTAGACAACTTGAAAGGCTACAGAATGATGACCACTTTCAGGAAGTGTAGACAACTTGAAAGGCTACAGAATGATGACCACTTGCATGATAGTTTGTAGAACAGGGAAAAAAGACATTCTCAAGCCCTCTCGCCCACCTCAGAAATAGCACGAGCACAACAAAAGCCCTACATGTCTTCCATGAAAATGTTACCAACATTTTCTTTCCTTTCTAATTTTCAAATGAATGTTGTTGTTTGTTTTTTTTTTTAAAAAAAGTAGTAGAAGATGCCATTTTCAGAACAGCACTCTCACACATGCACAAAGAATGATGCTCGTGCAAGAGGGCTTTCCTCTGTTCCTCTCTGAAATGGCCCTCAATATTGGCAAGCGGAAGGGAATTGGGAGACCAACGCCCCCCCCCCAAACAAACAAATCAGCATGTGGGGGGAGGAGAGGGGGGAGCGTTCCACCTGACAAAATGAAATGTTTGCGCAGATGGAACATACGTTATAGCGTGATGTTGAAATCCACTCATAGGCTTACCAAGCGGTCATGAGGATGAAGACTGCAATAGCTACTGGACTGTGGAATATGAGAAGAATTGCCCAGCATTCCGCCATAACCAGGCTGATTCATCCCACTGGAGGAGCTCCACGGATCACTGCTGTGATGACCGTCTGTAAGACAGAAAAGAAAAATAGGCTTCTCTGAAGGCTCGGTTACCTAACATTCTGGTGTTGTGTTTCCAGTAAATGTTAAAATTAGCATTCTAATAAGGTCTGGTGCACACCTAATGCTCTGCTACGTTGGGTAGCAGTTTACGTTAAAAGATAGCAATCGCAAATGGGAAGAGCTATGTATCACCCTTTTGCTTCCCAAGGGCTACACTAATTTTATATAAGTATGTGCTCATGATTAAAAAAAAAGTTTGCTCCAGAGAAAAGCAAATGACATCTCTTGAATCACCACCAATTAGTCACAGGTCTTATGTGCAAAGACTTTCCTATAGTTTGTTGTGCTATCTTTATCTAAATCCTAAATACCTACGACCTATATTGTTACACATTTTTGCTAGGGTAAAAGAGAGCTTAAAATAGGGTGTTATTAAAATTTCTATGTGACCCTTCCTCCCAAAGGAGTCACACAACACCATAAATACCATCCACACTATAATTAAAGCATCTAAAATTATATATCTAAACAATATAAAAACATGTAAAAAATGGAATTCCTCCATATTCAGGCACTATTCACATGGTGAACTGGAGCGTTTCCATGACATTTATTCAATAAAGTGAATATTGTACACGTTTCATTTTTTTAATTTATAAAAAAAGCCAGACAAAAGTTAACATACGAATGAGCAGAGGACATATTTTGGCCACCTTTACCAATCTTTGGATGGAAGTATAACAGAAGAGCCCTGGAGGCGGGGCCTTTTCTGTGGAGGCATCACACCTTTGGAATGCCCTCTCTGGGAAAATATTACAGGCTCTTTCTGCTTGTAGATGGGCCTGTGGAAAAAATGTACCCAGACAGGCATTTGATGGGCAATTCTAACTGCTTTTATGCGTCTGTAGGGAACAATCCTAAATCCCAATCCATGGTGCTAGAGATTAGGATTTAGAAGAGGTGGCCCTCTGCCAGGCTCTGCCAGCAGAAGTGCTACTGCAGGTGCCTCTGCTGTGCCCACTGAAGGTGGGAGCTGTCATGAAGTTGGAATCCTGCCACTGGTGGTCAGTGTAAGGCTCTGAAAGAGGAAGTATCATGGGGGGGGGGGTGCGGAGAGAAGCAGGGCTAGCGATGGATCTGCTGGAGCTGGCACATTAAAAATCCACCTCCACCTTCTGCCCTGATTGGCAGGTGCTAGTTCCAATTGTCACTGAGGCTGAGTTTGGACTGCTCCATCCATCTTTGGAAACTGCTGTCTCTTAACGCTTACGTTTCTAATGCGTGTGCATTCTTTTATTTGCGCATTTGGGCAATAATACCATTCTGGTTTTGCAGTTATTATAGATGTTAATCCCACTGCTGGGTGAGTAAGGATTTTCTTGCTTTATAACTGATTATTGTGGATAAACAGTTTTAGTGTGCAGTATTGTTTTAATGGATATGTTCACTACGTATATTTCGTTCTTGCATTTTACTTTGGTTATGGCAAGTGACAAACTAAACAACAATAATATTTTGCATTGTTTATATGGTTGTCTAGGTTATTGCATGCCAGTGTGAATAAAAAGGTAGGGCTGAAATGAATGAAAATGTATACATGCCTAGCATGTTGTTCTGTCGTCTCTCAAAGCAACAGGGGAGGCTGAATAACTTTGTAGAAACATAACAAAGGGAGCAAATAGGCAAGCTATTCAGCTTTATTAATTTCTAAAATGTGCATGAAGTTTAATGCTTTAATTTTAGGACATAAGCCTAACTGTTCAAGTTTGCCTTAGGGTACATGACATTTAAACCTCAAAACTGAGGAATATCAAAGGCATGAGTGACCTGCAGTATTCAAAAGGAGAACCAGGACTTTCAACAATATTTCAGGGCTAAGTCGTTTAGGATTTTAAACAGTAATGTGATCACCTTGAATTGGGCTTGGAAACGAATTGGCAACCAACACTGCTCATACAGTGGCCATATGAGTTCGGAAGGGAACCCCAGCTAGTAAGCTGACTGCTGTTTTTGACCCATTTCCTACTGGTTCTCAAAATGCATGCACCACCTTACCTTGCATGAAGAAGGAACTAGGAAAAGTGCTGGCTGCTGGTTTTGAGGATGGATAGCCTGGTGAATCCCGATTGTAGTCGGCAGTGCTTGCAGAAGGGGCATAAACCTAAGGTGGAAAAAGAGGAGAAAAGAATTGCCTTTAGTATTCCACCAAGAATGACTGCACTTGAAACAAGGGGGTTAAAAATGGGATTTTTATCCCTATTCTTTATTCAGCACAATCCACTTCATAACGTTAGACTCTGTGCTTCATTTAAAACTGAAATAGGAAAAAAAACACCATAGCTATTTGTAATAGAGAATGTTTTAGGCCTGGTTCACACTAAGGTGGCAAACTAGAGTTTGGGCTGTACAGGTGGGATCTCACATTGCTGAAAAATTAACATGCTGGAGAAAAGGTTAGGTGAGGTTACCCTTCTCCCCGGTATCTGGTTTGCTCTATGGAGATTTCATATAGTCAGGGGAGCATTCAATCGTGTGAGCAGTCAGAACAGTACAACCCAGGCATGGGTTGGATATGAAGATGCCTTGCATTACGCTAAAGGATTTCAACCTGTTCTAGGTGTGCCCTCAAATCTCTCTTGATTGCTTCTTCATCCCTGGAGATCTCTATGCTCTGCCCCATCCTATCCCGCTAAGCATGAATTATGCAGACGGGAACTCAGTTGGTTGGAGAGTGGTGCTGATAGTGCTAAGGTCGCAGGTTCGATCCCCGTACTGCACAACTGCATATTCCTGCATTGCAGGGGGTTGGACTAGATCAGGCACCCCCAACCTGTGGCCCTCCAGATGTTTTGGACTACAATTCCCATCATCCCTGACCACTGGTCCTGTTAGCTAGGGATCATGGGAGTTGTAGGCCAAAACATCTGGATGCCTGGACTAGATGTTCCTTGAGGTTCCTTCCAACTCTACAATTCCATGATTTTATGGGAGGAAGAAGCTCCATCTCATGAGCGGAGCTCTTAGCACTTGCGCTTCAACCAAATCACATATTTATCATCTGAGAGAGAATGCAGCCCCTGACTGGCACGGCTGACCTGCATAGGGCATTTGTTAAGGGCAGCTTCTTGACTTTCTTACAAAACTCAGAGGAAAAATATGAGTGGGAGTTGCGGGAGCCACAAAATAGAAACAGAAATCTGGTGTGTGTGTGTGTGTTTCGGCATATGCAGATGTGTAGGCAGGCTGTACTCCAGAGTGCGGGGTACACTCAGTGGCATCACTAAAGGGGTTTGAGTCTCTGAAGTGGGGTAAACATAGAAAAGAAACCCACTGCTGAAATGAGTGATATCTGCCACGTCTGCCTGGCTGCAAGCTCTCTGCCCAACATATGCACGGTGGAACTGTGATATCATGGAGTTTAACATAATTTTACAAAACCATTGAAAGTGCTATATTGTGTGGAAATATGCAGATTTCATACATGAGAAGAGGAACAATGGGAGAAGTTAGGAAATCAGCCCTTTGTTCCCATGACTGAAAAATGAAATTGAGAAAGCAGTACCAAGCATATCCTGGGATGCTAAACTCCTGTGATCTTTGGTCTTTGCTGAGAAACTTAAAAGAACCATTAAAAATTGGGATAGGCACAAGACCACCAAGACAGCATGCGTGCACTTTAGGGGAAAAACCCTGCTTTTTAGTACTTAGCGCATTTGGCCGCGCAATAAACTTAGCAAGTATGCCAAAAACCTAATTTACTTAACATTTGCTTACTAATACAACAAAGGTTTTTCTAGCCATCTCTTCACAAGGAATAAAAACAATCTTATTCTTGCTTTGATTTAAGCAGAAATCATTTTTTAAAATTTTATTAAATGCCCAGATTTTGTTGCCATTTTTTTTAATGCAGTTTAATGGACAGCATTTTTATTTTTGCATTTTATTCGACTTTAATATATGCAGATATCTGTATATTTAAAATATATATGTTCCTACTTTTTAAAGACCTCTCTACTCCAGATGGTCAGGAAGACCAAAACATCCCCATCATCTTGATGAAAATGGATACCTTCCTGCCTCCATTTTGAAGCAGGCAGCAGATCACAAAACTGGCAGGGAGCCTACTCTAACATTCACACGCCATGGCAAAAGGAACGAAATTTCACCAATACAATGCAACAGCAATCAGAAATGGTAGAGAAGGGGAGGGGGGAGGTATCTTACAAAACATGGCAATTTCCCTCCAAGAATGAATGCCTGAAGCTAGAAGTCAAATCCTGACAATAACAGTGAAGATTAATGAATCGTTATTTTGCCGAAATCTAGTAAATAAAGAGCTGCACCTCAGTGTAAACTCTCTTACAGGGAGATTTTCCCAGCATGCAAGGTAATTTTCATAGGATATCATATAGCACAAGGGACTGGCATTAGCTTGTTTGCTGTTGCCGTAGAAAAATGCCTTATAAAATTTCTTTTTTAAAAAGTAAAAATATATATGATATATTATACGAAATAACTCTTTCCTTCAGAAAGAGTAATCACATCAAGACCAGGGGTAGTTGGTGTCGGCTGACAGAAGTTGGTGATGTCATTTTTAATGTTTTATCCATTATGTTTTGTTAATTATTTATTAAGCAATTTTATTATGTACATGAGCCCAGAGGCCAATTCAGCTTTTTTTTTAGAACTAGAAATGCTACTATTATAATTACTATTTATGGATGCAATAGCATATGGTGAGTGGAGGACAGCCCTAGCACCAACGAAATTCCCTGAACCGAACCCAGATCCCCTAGATGCAGTTTAAAATCACACCAAACATTTTTATTTGGGATTAGCTGGACAGCCAAGGCTTGCTGCAAATACAAGTTTGATTTTTTTGGTTTTGTTTCCTCCAGTCAGATGGCGTTTGCAATCCTGCACACACTTACCTGGCAGTAAACCCTATTACACCTAGTGGCACCTTAGCCCTGGTTGCGTGTTCTAGTCCTTGTAAAATTAGGATTGCAAAAAAGGAGAGTGGGAATGGCTGTGCTAGCTCCACAGTTCCCATCACCCTCCAGATGTTTTGAGGCAAATAAATGCAGTGGCCTATTTGCAGCAGCATGGGCTTCCCTTGGGAGAAGGCTTGTCCTAATCTGTATTAGGAAGCTCGCATGAACAGAAAGATTGCTTGTTTCAGAAGTTATCTGGGGACAGGAAGGGCTAGCATACTCTCCTACTCTCCCTCATCGAGTGATGGATTAAAACACCTGAATAGAGTTGCACATTTGCATAGATATGCATCCAGCTAATCTACAGATGGGCCTAGGGAACCACAATGCTGAGCTAGGTCAACCAGATTCTCTAGATTTTCAAATTACGTCAATCAAAGATATGGAAGTGGCTCATTTGGAAAGGATACTCTCCCATCTGTTTTGCTGGAGGGGATGGTTGCTCTCTCTCTCGTTGGTGTACTTGCTTTATTATGTGATGGGGAATATGAAGCAGGAGAACAATTAAGTATTAGTCATGGTCTAGCATGCTAAACCATGGTTTAGTGCAGGCATAGGCAAACTCGGCCCTCCAGATCTTTTGGGACTACAAATCCCATCATCCCTGAACACTAGTCCTGTTAGCTAGGGATGATGGGAGTTGTAGTCCCAAAACATCTGGAGGGTCGAGTTTGCCTATGCCTGGTTTAGTGAAACATGCCTTAGCAGGAAGAAGGTTCCATGATCCTCAGTCTTGTGTGCATTCAACAGCTGTTACTTTCATTTTCCATGAACCTTGGTTTTCTGGATGAATGATCGTGGTTTATCACAAACTCTGGTTAGTTTAAACAAGCTGGCTTAAGCAACCCATGACACAGCAAAAGTTCCTTTAAGTTTTTAACTGTCTACCTACCCATAACAGAATTCTCAGTATTAAAGGGCCGCTCAATTCAAAATGCCTCAATAGATCAACACCCCCAAACCCAACACTATTTCATTTCAATGTTTCTCAAACTTCCAAATAGTTACAAAAACACAAATAACCCAAAAGCATAAATATTGGTCTGGTGAAACTATATGTACCAGGAAAGCTTGCTTCTATTTGTTCAATAAAAACATAAGGGACAGCAACGCCAATGAATCAGATTTCTTGGGAGTGATACATTAGGTAAAGTTTGAACCATATTCTTTAGAGATAATGCTACAGTAAATTTACATTTTGCTGGTTATAAATACCTAGTTTGTTTTAAATCTTTGTTGAAGAATGAGAAATCCCTCCCCCCCCACTGCCAAAAAACCCCACCCGCAACCAGCTGAAAAGCAGCATGATCATTTGGGTTGGCAAACTATGGTACATGTTTAAGTATAGGGAGAAATAGCATTTCTTGCATTTAAAAAACTGCATAAGCCTCTTAACTGTCATATCTGTTCCCATACTCCTTCGCTTTGTATCTTGTGCATCCCAAGATCCTAGGCTTATTTTCCTGGAAGCAAGTCCCAGTGAATTCAATGGGGTTTGTTCACCTGTAATGCCCCTAGGATTGTAGCCTGATGGGTTAAGTAAGTACTGTGAGAGAGACAGAGCTGCCACTGCTTCGTGGCTGTTTGCTCCCACCGCCTTGCAATGTCATGGTAAACAAAATGCATGAGGTTACATCATTGCACTGTGCATTGTTCTACCCCAGCAGCTGATATGATCCAGTAATCTGAGATGGTGGGGGGCGGGGGACATGAAAGATGACTTCTACACCCTCCTCAATCATTTCTACAACCCCAAGGCCTGCATTGGCCCAAGCATTGGAACAGACCTCTCAGCATCCATGACGGCAAGGCTACCTGTTCAGTGTCACTTCCAGTTTCTCTCCAAATCACAAGCTAACCTGTTAGCGTTGCGACAGGTACTCCCTCTATATTCTTTGTAGTGTATCCCTGTCCACTTCCAGCTTCTGTTTATGGTCTTCCTTCCTTTTTGTGCCTTCTCAAGCCCCAACCCTATTCTGCCTTTCCAGCAACAGGCAGGCAAGGCAGCATCTGAATAAGCAAGAAACTGTAGTTTCCTCCATATCCAGGAAGTGTAAAATTGACGAGTCCTTAGTGAGCAGAAGAATGGGTCCCAACTTGCACCACTGCAACCACCCAGGACACGCTTTTGTAGATAGCAGTCCAATTCAAACGGCTTGGGAGTACTTGGCACATGACTGCTGCAACATCAGCCCATTGCTTCTAATGGCTGCAGCTGCCATGGGTTTGCTCCAGCTCAGACTGGAGGCATGTACCTGACAACTGTTTACGATGCGGAGGATGCACACTCCTGCCACCTTTCCAGCATGGTGCACACAGTGGTGTACAAAACAACAAAGCCTAATAAAATGCTCAAAATTGAAACTGAACTTAAAACACCCCAGCAACTGCAATATCCAGCAACAAGGCAGAGGGAAAAGATCAGTTAGGGTCTTAGTAATCAGTTACAGATAGGTAGCCGTGTTGGTCTGCCATAGTCAAAACAAAAAAAATTCCTTCCAGTAGCACCTTAAAGACCAACTAAGTCAGTTCTTGCATGCACACAAAAGCTCATACCAAGAACTGACTTAGTTGGTCTTTAAGGTGCTACTGGAAGGAATTTTTTTTGTTTGGTCTTAGTAATGTCCACCTTCTCATGCTCTAAGACCAGGGTTTCCCAAACTTGGGTCTCCAGCTGTTTTTTGACTAAAAGTTCCATCATCCCTGACCACTAGTCTTGCTAGCTATGGGTGATGGGAACTGTAGTCCAAAAACAGCTGGAGACCTAAGTTTGGGAAACCCTGATCTAGATGCAGCTTCCCCATCGCTAGAGAACAAAGGCTACAAAACCAACACAGATTAAGCATGCTTAAACCCACTGATGTACTTCATTCTGTCCTGGACTGTGATGCCAGAAAACCAATTTTATGCTTTCTCCTGCCATTCATGTTTTTGCTTCATGGTTTGATCATTTTAGAACTGCTGATATTGAGCTGGTTCACATGTAATACTAAGCCAAAACATGGTTCAGTGAGAACACATCAGCATGAAGGTTCCCAAAGAGGAAATTGATGCCTCATTGCTGCTCCCTTGGACCTGCTGCTGCTGTGAGCTAATCCATGGTTTGACTCAGCATGTTGTCTGAGGCATCTGGTTTGTCTTGTACCAGACGAACCATAAGCCCATGTTGGAGCAACAAGCTAAGTCAAACCATGGCTTAGCTCACAGAAGCAGCAGGGCCAGGGGAGGAGCATAGCGGCTGCAATCTCCTCTTGTTCAGCCACAGCTTACATGTGAACCAGTGTTGCATGTGAACCAGTACAGTGGACGCTCGGGTTGTGAACATGATCCGTGCAGGAAGCACGTTTGAAACCTGCAGTGTTCACAATCCGCAGTGCGGCATGTGCGCGTGCACGGGTCGCGATTCGGCACTTCTGCGCAAGCACCGAAACCCGGAAGTAACCAGTTCCGGTACTTCTGGGTTTGGTGCGGTGCACAACCTGAAGTGTCTGTAACCCGAGGTGTGACTGTATATTGTATACAGCACTAGTTCCCAACTGGTGGTCCGCAGACCCCAGGGAGTCTCCATGACCCACTCAGGGTGTGTGTGGCATATAACCGTCAACTGTCTGGAACATCCCATTGGGGGGGGGCTGTGTTTTTCTGTGAGAGCACAGCGCCCCAAAGCCCATGAAATCACAGCTGGACGTGTGTCTTGTGTGAGGTCGCAGTGCCAAAAAATATGTGGTTTTGGGTGCCGTGCTCTTGCATGGGTCATGCAACTCACAGCCTGGTTTTGCGCTGGGACACATTGGGAGGGCATGGGGGCACCATTCACATAACAAAAACTACCACAAAGACATCAACATTTTCAAAAGTAGAGGGCCCAGGGCTTGGCTTTTGAAAAATGGGATCTACAGTGCTTAGCTAACTGGGAACACAGGTGTACAGCATTACAACTGTTTGCAAAGTTGGGAAATGACATGTAGGATTGGTTGTGTGAACAATGAATGAGTTAATTAAGCTGCTCACAAGACTCACACAGGTCGCCACCAGATTAAGTCGCAATGCAGATCAGCATGCTGCTGGTTTTACTTGTGTTGCACGAAAAGCACTCTTTGAGCCAAGGGCGGACAGTCTTTTTCCTTCTCCTTTTCTTTTGAGGTCAACATTCCCTTGGGGTTATGATGTAATGGGGCTGCATGCTGACTGGTGCTGGGGCTAAAATCAGCACTGGGTGCAGAGAGTCCAAAGTAGATGAGGCCAACCCTTTTGTTCCTATGTCGCTGCCTTATGTTTCCTCACTCCTGGCACCCCCCCCCCCCCAGGGCTGGCAGGGAAGGGGATAGATTACTTTTTTCACAGGTCTGACCTGATCACATGCCCAGGGCTTTTGGAATTAGTCTCATGTTTTCTAGCACTGCAAGTTGCCCATCCCTGCCTTAAACCATATTCAAACTTTTAATTTAAAATAAATACATTTTTTTAAAAAATGTTGTATTACTCACCCTAAGGACCCATCGCAACAATTTAAAATACATTTAAAGCAGTTTAAAACAAATTGCAATGACACAAATAGGCTGGGTTACAAAAAATGTGCATCTCAGGTGTCCCAGGCCAGGGTAAAGAGGTACATTTTCAGCATCTGATGCGAACTATATAGTGAAGTTGCACAGCTTAGGGGCTGCCACAGAGAATGCCCTCCTCCAGGCTGACTCCCCATGTGGAGGCTGGAACTACAAAGGACCACTCCCCCCCGCCCACCCCCTCTTAATAAACAAAGGGGGTCCTTTAAGTATTTCAGATATTTAGGACCTAGATCATTTAGGGCTTTAAACACCTTGAATCAGGCCCAGAGGCTAACTGGCAACCAATTGCTTCCAATGGGCAAAAAGCCCAAAGCCCTGAAAGATAATTTATTTGATTTGAACTATTTTGGGGATAGCTACAAGAGTATGCAGACACTGCTGGTTCTCTTTCCAATGGAGCCTCTGTATGGCTGAGCTGAGACATAATGATCGCAGTCCACTAAACCATGGCTTATGGGACAAAGGATGATTGTTGTAACGATGTGCTCGCTCCTCGTGTTTTCTTTCAGCCCTGAGATATCCCCGACTCCACTGAATGATCAGTGCGGGGGGGGGGGGGGGGAGAGAGCAGTGTTATATAGTCCTCGTCTTCAGACTTGTGTAAACCGTAGCGTAGTATAGCATACACTCCAGAATAATCTCCGCACAGATACCGAATGCGGCTTTGCTCCGATTTTTGTGGGTTCCGTCTTCATGGAAGGCCTCTGTTAATGAAACCTATCCAATTTAGCTTGCATCTAAAAGTCATATGAAGAGGAAAACGGGATTGAAATGCAAATTTGAGCAGATGTGCAGATCTGACCTGGGCAGTCTGGATTTCTGCCAATTCCCCCACTATGGTGATGTATGGACCAAGGGACTATTGTCTGAAGTTGGGCCTAGGCCAGAACATGGAGCAAATTTAAAGCTCAAGCAGATGATGGTGTTAGAAAGTCTGAATGAGAGGCATCTTTTAGGGACAGCTTGATTATGACAAAGTTATCACTGCCTCTCTCATCCCAGTTTTAATTTGCAGTTTCTCCTTCAAATATATATATATATATATATATATATATATATATATATATATATATATATATATAAATGTGGATTCACCAGGATTTCCTTGCACTTATTTGAAGTGGGGTGGTTTGGGCGTAATAGTAAAGTAAGCCATAGTTTAGCATTACGAGAACAAACCTAACCTCTCCCCAGGCTCCAAAAATCCTCCCTCTTTCTCCTACATTGTAATTGTGTATTTCACAAGCTTTCATTTCCTTTTAAAAAATAAATAAATAACCTCAGATTTTTATGTCATCCAAATCCAGATAAACTGTAATGTATGGTTAGTGGAAACAAGCTAACTTCAAAACATAAGTTTACATTGTTGCTCCATAACCCCCCCCCCCATAGTTAAGTTTAATCACTGTGATCTTTGGTTAACCTGCTAAACCAGGGGTCAGCAAACTTTTTCCGCAGGGGGCTGGTCCATTGTTCCTCAGACCTTGTGGGGGGGCTGGACTATATTTTGAAAAAACAGAAACAAAAAAAACCCCGACTCTCCCCTCCCTTCTCCACAGCACCGGACGAGTCTCGGTGGCTGCTTACCTGTGCCTTACGGGCGGCAGGAGCTGGTGGTGGAGGGATGATAAACAGCACAAAAGGGCTGGCTCTGGAGAGGCAGTGCTCTGCTTTAAATGGCGCTCAGCCAACCACAGCTCCTGTGCCTTGAGTGGCAGGGGCTGGCCGCAGCGGCGGGACAATGAGCAGAGCGAAAGGGCTGGCTCCGGAGAGGGGCTGCTTAAAATGGTGCTATGCCAACCGTGGCTCAACAAAGCCCAGCCCCTTCCTCCTCTAGGCAGGGCAGGGAGAAGCCAGGAGGAGGGAGGGAGGAGGCGCCACCGCGGTGTCTGTGTGTGTGTGGGGAATGGTGCAGCCCTAAAGATCAGAATCCCCACGCCAATCCACGTGGCGATCCCTGGACCATCCGCGGGCCGGATCCAGAAGGCAATTGGGCTGGATCCAGCCCCCAGGCCTTAGTTTGCCGACCCATGTGCTAAACAGTAGGGTTTGGCTAACATGCTAAACTGCAGTTAATCTGAAATCAAAGTATCTCTTTTTGTCCGATTGGCTGTGCTAGAGGAGGATGAAGCAAGAGCAGAGAAGAGGCTTGGGTCATTCTCATAATGCTAAACCATAGTTTAATATTAATGCCTGAACACACCCAATGTGAATTTTGCTCTACTCTTCATTCCCTTTGGTTAGTAAGCATTGTTCAGAACAATTCTTCGCACAAAATTACATCTGCATTCCCTTTCATTACCCAGCGTTTTCAAATAGATTGAGGATTCCTAAACAAAAGATTTCACATATTTACACTTTTGGTACATTCCAGCTCCAGCCTCTGTTCTTAAAGTTATTTTCTTGCCTGCCTACTTCCATATGCTAGTGCTCATTTGAAATTATGCCTCAAAGAAATAGCTGTGTAAATAGTAGTTAAACAAGAATATGCTTTTGAAATTTTTCAGATGAGCAAAATGCAAATCCCAATTCAGATATGAACTCAAAATATTCATTAATATGAGCAATCATACAGCACAATTAATGAATTCTTGATTACTGGTTAGTGGAAACATATTTGTCAGGTCACAGTAATTGCAAAATTAACAGCACGTTTTGAAATTCTCTCAAAGGAAAACACCATGAATGTCCAAACTGCAACCTGAAAACTGTACAAACTCGGAACACATACAGTACAGTGGTACCTCTGGTTGCGAACGGGATCCGTTCCAGAGCCCCATTCGCAACATGAGCAGAACGCAACCCGCGTCTGCGCGGGTCGCAATTCGCCTCTTCTGTGCATGTGCGTGACATCATTTTGAGCGTCTGCACATGTGTGAGCAGCGAAACCCGGAAGTAACCCTTTCCAGTACTTCCCGGTCGCCGTGGGACGCAACCTGAAAAAGATTTAACCTGAAGCAAACGTAACAAGAGGTATGACTGTATATAATTTTTAGTACTAATATGCACATATATTATGGGTGCCTCTCAAAACACACCCAGGAAGTGTATTTTATATCTTCTTTTTTGCCATTATCACTTACATAGGTATTTGTGAAATCAAAGCTAGTTTGCTAGGGAATTTAGTAGGCTCATGGGGGACAATGAGATATTGAATTAAACCGCAGAACACAGATTTGCAAGAAATGTGGTTTTGCAAATTTGTTATTCTACCCTCACATCAGATAAACTTGACAAAAGTAAGAAACCTTAGATAGAGATATGCTGCAGGCCTACAGTGGTCATTGGGCCATAAGAACTCAGGTCTTGATGCCTTGAGATGAGCTCTGCCTTGTCAATACTATGGGACAGCTGCCTCCTGCCTTGCAGAGGGTTGGTCTGGATGATCCTCAGGGTCCCTTCCAATTCTATGTCTGTGCAGAAATTAGGGCCACTGAATTCAAGGGGACACAATCTCAGGTTAAAGTATATAAGGACCAGCTTTAGTCATTTTAACTTTGGGTGGTGGGGGTTAAGGTATTTAACAGTGAGCTGAAATAATGACTATACTTTTCTCTCTTTTCTTTTTTGTTGAATCATCCTGAGAATACTTAAAAGAAAAGAAAAAAACCACCATGGAACAACTCCAGAAAAGATCTGAAAGTACAATATCAAATATACCCTAGCTAAGTCCTACAACGAAAAAGTCCCTTAACTGAGACATACAGTAGACTGTGTACATCATGTTACTTTTTCAACAGGGTGACATTTTAGAACACCACCATGCATAATGGGCCCCACTGCTGCTAATTTCGGGAGTAAAAAAAAAGGAAGGGTAGAAGTCAGTGCTATACTAAGATGAAGGTTCTTTCTGCACAATTTCAGCTTACTAGAAGGAGGAATCTCTCTCTCCCACCTGCCGCTGTGCTGTTCTGGGGGTTCACCTGCCCCCCAAACCAATTTCAGGGGGCACATGGGGATAGGGAGAACAGCATGAAGAGTGTTCTGAGTGCCAGATGGAGGGGGCTGAAGGACTGCAATTGGCCTACAGTATTCAAGAAAGTAAGGGGAAAGGATAAAGACCACCTCTCCCCATGTGACACTCTATATGCATAGATTCAAATTTAGAAATATTATCTCAACAGAGTGAGGAACAAGATTCTGATCAAGTGACCTATGCACCTGCCTGCTCAGTCTGAGGTCCAGAAAGGCAACTTCATGGTCCCTTCTTATGGCTCTCTCTTTATTCCAGGCAGGGGACTGGACAGCCCTTCAGGTAGAGGACTATCCTCTGTAAAGTAGGACACATGGCCATCCTAGGGAGATATCAACATGCTTATAGAAGATATACTTGAAATATTTTACTGAGAATATCTAGGGTGTATGTGGAATCCCAGTGTTCAAAGGGTAGAACTGTTGTGATCTGCATAGGTAATTAGCCCTCTCCTTTGACCGGTTTCCTTCTTCTATTCACCTTTACTGACCATCTCTTGACCAAGCTGGTCTGCTTGCCTTAAACCACTACAATGGGCCCAACACAGTTCCAAAGCAAACTCGAGTGGTTGCCATTCAACTGAACAATATTCTGCAAAACAGACCATTTGTAATAAATAAATAAAAAACGCCCAAACTTTGTTGAAACGTAATTTTATTTTATGTGTGCTAGAAAATGTAGAAGTTCTGCTCCAACCTTCCAAGCTATGTATTGCAGAAGGCTGTTCAAAAGATTCTTAAGATACAAACACATTTGGATTTCCCAGGATAAAGTCTAGACTTATTGTAATACAAAGCAGGAAATGCACCCACCCTTGGAAATGCATCATGCTATTTTACTATTTCTTGCAGAATTCTCCTCTGCATTCTAGACTAGAACCTAGTGGTTGGGCTATGGGATTACAAGATGTCAGGGACTGGCAGGACGCTGATAAGTGTGAACTGGAGGCCAGGGGGGGGGGCTGGAATCTGACTTAGGAGATGGGGGGCAGTGGTTTGTGGGGACGTGTATCAGCCAGGAGGCAAGAATCAGAGGCAGGGGAAGCTTTGGAGCTGGAGGGTGGAGCACAGTATGGGTCAGAGAAGAGCAGGAAGAGGCAGGTCAGGCAACTGAAGGGCCAGGTGCTTCCCCACCCTTTCCTGTACCACCATCTCCAAGATCCAGGAGGGAAATGAAAGGGGATAAGCAGAGGAAGTTTCTGTGCAGGTGCAGTCTCTGGCTATGAGCACACAGCCCACCAGGAGAAGGTACATAAACTGGTGGAGGGGAGTGGTCCCCTATTGCTGCAACTGCTGCAAGAGCACAGATCTGGGAATAGCTGCCTAGCTGTTAGATTGGTACTCGTAGATTATAAGTGACTGTAAGTGTTCTCTTTGACAATAACTACTTAATTATCTGCCACATGCATTGCTTTGGCCAAGAAGTGCCCTTGGCACACGAGCTTCAGACTTAAAACTGGCTATTGACTCTGTGCTGTTGTTAAACTGACCTGTGAGACTTTCCTGTGCTTTAACTCTGATGCCCTATTTTTGGCCGCAAGGTGTGGTATGCTTTCTCCATTGAGGCTCCCAAGCCTCCCAATTTAGGCTACAATCCTGCCCACATGGATAACTTCTGCTGAAGTAACTGGGGTGCACACTGGCATATAGACGGGGACAGGAAGGCTGCCAACGTTTTTCAGGTAGACTAAATTCCTAATTTTCCTTGGGAAGTTTCAGGCAAGGGAGCAAGCTGTGCTATGCCATCTCTTTATCGGAATGTGGCATTTCCTAGAAAAGTCAGGCTGGCAGCATAATCAAGGCAGACCTGCTGGAAAGCCAAACAAAGTGCTTCCCATTCAAAAGTTTCTATTTACTCATTTAGGATCTTGCTATGTGCCAGTCTGCTAGCCCTCCCCTAGGCATACTTACGTATGCATCCCCCTGCTGGGAAACAGTAATGAGACTCTTTCTGGGTACCCTACTGTTTCAGCTAAAAAAGAAATGGAAAGATTCCTCCTACCCCGAACAAACGACTATGCAGAGAGCATGATCCTGCACAAACCTTCCGAAAGGAAACAGACATGTATTTTGGTAGCTTCTTCACTTCTCCCTCCTACTTTTCCACGAAAACACTATTTTGCCGTCGTAGGGATAAATTTCCCTGACTTGCAGTGAAAAATCAGTTTGTACTTTGCTATGTGTTAGGAGCAGATTCGCCATTTCCTGCACTGATCCATTCCAGGCTTCCAGCAGAAGGGTGCTTTTTAAAAAAAATAAAAAAAATCCTAATTTGGGCCACATGTTGCTGGTGGTGATTTGGAGTTTAGGAGGGAGGGAGAGAGAAGGGGAGGTATGTGGGGTGGGAGATTGTTGGGGGGGGGGGGGAGAGGGAGGAAGATGATGAAAAGACCAGCACCACAAGTGAAGCACATTACCAGCCCAGAGTGGAAAGGGCCGGAAGGAAAACCCACCCACCTCACCCTGCGTTTATTCTATCAACCTGCAATTGCAACAATCAAAGCCAGATGTCGGCTCTTCCAGATCTTTCTCACAGGACAAACATGCGAAAGGCCTAGGGCCTGGCGTTGCCATCAAATGGTAATTGATACCATATGAGCCACGAAACAGAAAAAGCACATGCAAACCACCCCCAGACCCGTGAGAGGTATGAAACGGCAGGCCCCGCTGAGCTGCTAAGTGCACGGTGCGCCATGGAAAACAAGTGTACATAGCTATGGTAACCACCTGTAAGTCAGAAAGACCAAAAAAGAAAAAAAAAACCCTCATTGGCAAAGACAGAACCCTAGAGGATAACAAGAGGTTAAAGATCACGCAGGGTTAATGAAAAGGGTTGTTTAGCACAGCAGAAAATGAATGCAGGTGTGAGAACGATCACAATGGCTATGATGCTTTCTGGTCTCACATGCCTCCCCACCCTCCCCAATTCTTTAATTGCAACATGTTCTCCTGCAATTGCCTTACGCTAAGCACGGGCAACTTTAATAATAATAATAATAATAATAATAATAATAATAATAATAATAGGTATTTATTTCTCACTTCCCATTTCCCCAAAATTTGTAATGTCAAAGACTTAAAAAAAAGAAGTCTTTAAAAAATATAATAACAACAACATCATAATGGATTCATTACAAAGAGAATGGTTGCAATGTTCATTCTAAAACCTTAGTGATGTCCTTGTTTCAAGCAAACATCGTGGCTAAGCCAGCTGGAGAACTGGTGTTTTAAAACAAAGAAGTTTGCTAGGCGGAAAGAGCAATGTCTCCCCCCCCCCCGGCGTAATATATGTGAAAATTCTGTTTCCCCTTGTTTGGATGAGAAACACTACAAGCCACTGTGCTCCCATATATTTTACACCAATGCAATCAAGCAGAAATATGCGGAGACTGCTGCACATTCAAAAGTTGCCGTTCAAATGCTAGTTTTTAAAAACCACAGCTCGTTCCGAGGTGAAATGTTGAGACGCAGACCACACCACCCATCTGCTCCTCACTATTTGTTCGAATTCCATCACCAATCACTTCTATACAAACAACAGCCTGATTCTAAACATACCCTAACCATTAGTAGTCTTGATTTTCCCCCCTTATCCCACTGTATATTATATCCTAACTCCACAGATCAAGTAAACTTAAAATATTTTCCAGATGGAGCAGCTAAATTCTACATTTTGTGAACGCCCAATGTTAAAAAAAGGTCAACTAAATTAAAAGAGAGAGAAAGAAATGCAACATGATGTCATCCCCATGCAGCAACATTCATTCTAGTACAGTAACAATAACAAAACACACACAAACACACACCGAAGGCCCTGGGTAGCACCTATTCACATTTCTGTCTCCACTCCACCGCACCCTAGCCAGTGTAGTTTCCAGAATTCGTTTCTGGAATCTTATGGTGTCTGCTACAGTATTTCAATTAACACATCTGCAAGGAAACAAAGTACAGATGAGATCAGCCATGGTCACAGTTAGCTCCAAAGCCGGAGTTAGTTGAAGCCTAATAAACCAACTCTTGGATCCTCTGTCTCTATACCTACCCTCTCTCTAGTCACTGGAAATGTAGAGCTCAGCCAATTTTGAGCTAGCTATCGACATTACTTGGGTGACCTCCTTGATTGACTTAGGGCTCCAAGTGATAGGTGTTAACAGATCATAGAACCATAGAGTTCTATGTAGAGTTGGAATCGTAGAGTTGGAATGACCGCAAGGGTCATCTAGTCCCAACACCCTGCAATGCAGGAAGCTCAGGTAAACCATCCACGACAGAGGGCCATCTAACCTCTTTAAAAACCTCCAAGGCAGGACAGTCCACAACCTCCCAAGGGAGGTTTGGAAAAAAAATACTCTTTCTGCAAGACCAGGTTTCAAGACTCCTACTAGTACAAAACCCTGTACAAAGCAAACAACCATTATCTTTCCTCCCAGCTATCATAGTCTCTTCTTTTTTAACTCAGAGGCTGCACGTTTCTCCATATGCTGCAATACAAAACGATTGCAATGGAAAAGAATGGTTACTGGAAGAAGGAATTTCCTGCATGGGTTATTCAGCTGGAAGCTGCATGATGAGAGAAAAGGACGTGACAAATGAAGGATATGTTTAAAAGACAGAAGTATTAGCAAGATCAAAAAGTAAATAATGAAAGAAAGAACTGGATTTGCATTAATACCACAATTTCTAAATGGCTGTCGAGCACCTAACAACAGCTTGCTTAAGATTTTTAGGTGTATCACAAAGACGTAAAGAAGCATGTAAGAGTAGAAGATAGCTATCTTCTTGATCCAGGAGTAGGTTCTTCACCAAGATGGAACATAATTGAAGGCTAACACTGTGTACCACTAGACTACAGAGACATCACCTTGCCAACAAAGGTCCGTAAAGTTAAAGCTATGATTTTCCCAGTAGTGATGTATGGAAGTGAGAGCTGGACCATAAAAAAGGCTGATCGCCGAAGAATTGATGGTTTTGAATTATGGTGTTGGAGGAGACTCTAGAGAGTCCCATGGACTGCAAGAAGATCAAGCCTCTCCATTCTTAAGGAAATCAGCCCTGAGTGCTCATTGGAAGGACAGATCGTGAAGCTGAGGCTCCAATACTTTGGCCACCTCATGAGAAGAGAAAACTCCCTGGAAAAGACCCTGATGTTGGGAAACATTGAGGGCACAAGGAGAAGAGGACTACAGAGGACGAAATGGTTGGACAGTGTTTTCGAAGCTACCAGCACGAGTTTGACCAAACTGTGAGAGGCAGTGGAAGACAGGAGTGCCTGGTGTGCTCTGGTCCATGGGGTCACGAAGAGTCGGACACGACTAAACAACAACAACAAGACTACAGAGAATGGAACTACAAACATGAGTGGGGGAAAATATTTGAATGGCAGAATGATAGTGAGAAGTGAGACTGGACTGCTCGCCGCACAAAAAAGCACCTGAGTTTGCAGTGGCCTACCTTCTAATAGTTCACAGATGAAAACAGGATGTTTATGTGTTCTTCTAACACCGGTGCCTTTTGGACATGATGTTAAAGCATAATTTTGCACAGAAACAAACTTCAGTCTCACACGCTCCCCCCACCTGCAGCAGCACAGCTGCTAGGGGGAGATCACTTCCGCTTGTGAAGAGATTCCCGATCTGTTCAAATTCTGGGGAACACCATCTTATTTGAAACATCCAGGATCAAACCATGGTTTACAATTCCCGAGTTCACATGTAACAGGGAACAAGAGCTAATTTAAAATGGAATCAGATGCTCCTCCAGTGGAGGAGGCAGAAGGTTGGCACATGTAAGCCTGAGGCTCAGGAAACTCGTTCCTATAGTGCTAAACCGTATTCCACACTCCATACCACTTACACGTTGCAGACAGCTGGACCGATATACGCTGTGTTAATTAAATCTGCCTGTCCAACACTGTTTTCTAAAACGGGTATATTATAAACTGAGTTTCCTTTGTTAAAAAACACCCAGCTTTAAAAGGCTTCAATGTTTAATCAATACAATTATTGCATTTCCTATACAATACCAGTAACTGAGAACATGGTCACCTTCCCCGCAGCATCTTGACAAAGGGGTATGTGGGGTATCACAGGGACTGTCATCTGGATTTAGATCAGGGGTTGGAAATCCATGGTCTCTACCTCCCAACAGCTCCAGTCAGCATAGCCGTTGGTCAGTGATGAAAAAGATTTGGAACCCAAGAACATCTGGAGGGCAACAGGTTCATCAGGTCTGGTTTAGTCAAGAAAGAATGTCCTGATTTTATCACAGCCTGGATCTAGTCGCGTGACTGAAAAGCAAAGATAGTGCTGCACTTATTTGGTTGGGGGGGAGAGACCACCCCCATAGCATATTATTTTATTGATATTCTACCTTTCAGAATACATATCCTCCAAGCCAAAGTACACTGAATTAAAAAATCATACCAAAGTCACCTCACATCTAAAGACTGGCAGAAATCAGTCTTGGCAGGGCTCCTGAGGAACTGAATTCTAGCATCTGTAGGGCCACAACTAAAAAGGCCCTGTCTCTAGTGCCTACCAATGACACCTTCACCAATGACAGGACAAAGAACAGGACCTCAGTGGTCTTGGATACATTCATACAGGCGCAGGTAGTCCTTTGAATAGCCCCATCCCAGATTGTTTAGGGCTTTAATGGTTAATACCAGCACTTCAAACTGGGTCCAGAAATAAAGTGGTAGCCAATATAACAGGCACAAAATAGCTGTAATGTAACTGTTGAGCTTTCCCCCATCATATTTCGATCTACTTGTAGTTTCATCTTTAAAAGCAGTGTTGGGTGGAGAGTATTATGCTGCTTTTAAAGTATCAAACAGTCCACCACCTCCTAAGGCAGCCTGTTCCACTCTGGAACAGCTCTTACCATTAGGAAGTTTAGCCAAAATCTGCTTCCTCACCATTTCCGGCCATTAGGAGCGAAAGTGAACATGTTTGCTCCACCTCCTATATAACAAATTTTCTGGAATTTATTTATAACAAATATTTATACGCTGCTATTCATAGAATGCGTCAGGGCAGTTTACAACACCCAGAGGGCTCCCCATCAGTGCACTAGACGAAAGATACAGCCGTGTCCCATTTAGAGATTTAAAGTCTAGGGTCTCAGTGGAGAGGACAAAGACTGGAACTTTAAATAGAGCACCTCTGATGTTCACACACACACACACACACACACACACACACTTTAAAGGTATTATCGATGGTGGTGGCGACGCTGAAGGAGCGTCTCCACCTCCATCGTTCTGCCCGGACTCTGAGATCCAGCACCGAGGGCCTTCTGGCAGTTCCTGCGAGAAGCAAAGCTACAGGGAACCAGGCAGAGGGCCTTCTCGGTAGTGACGCCAGCACTGTGGTACGCCCTCCCACCAGATGTCAAAGAGAAAAATAACTACCAAACTTTTAGAAGACATCTAAAGGCAGCCCTGTTTAGGGAAGCTTTTAATGTTTAATAGGTTATTGTATTTTAGTGTTTTGTTGGAAGCCGCCCAGAGTGGCTGGAGGGACCCAGCCAGATGGGCGGGGTATAAATAAATTATTATTATTATTATTATTATTATTATTATTATTATTATTATTAGCCACTTACATACTCAAATGGCATCTAAAGTACAGTCAAGGGATGAGGCGGAGATCGCGTTGATTACTGAATTATTATTTTTTAAAAAGAAGAAGTAGGTTCAGATATGGCTTTAAGCTGTAAGAATTGTGGAAGGAAAGTTATTGAAGAAATGGAAGACAGAGCATAAGTAGGGCCTACAAAGGAACAGTAAAACATAAACAGTTTCTCAAGAGTTATTCTGTTTCTCGTAAAGATACCACCCTGTTAGGTACACAAGATGTGGCAGGAATAAGGTAGGTCAAGCATGAGAAGGAAATGTAAGGTGAAAATGATGTGCAGAAAATGAAAGAACAAAGGGAAGACATGCAAGCAACAGTAAGGGTTGATACTCAAAGGGGATGGTAATTCCACAATCCCATTATTTCAATAGAAGTCGGGAGGGGCTTGGAAATTCAGCACCAGCTTTTGCATGGGGGGATTTTTTATTATTATTATTATTTTAAAGTGCAAAGGAGAAATGATGGAAGACAGAAATAAAAGTGATGACAAAAAGAACAAAGGTGCCATTTGGCAGAAATTCAGGGGTGGCTGCCATATGTAAATTCTAAATCACATTTAATTTAAGCTAGTATGTCCCCAAGCATTTTTTAAAAAGGGCTCCCAGTAGAGGGAGAGAAAAGAAAGAGAAGCAATTCATGTGTTTTCCTTTCATTTCCTCTCAGCTATATGGAATTTCTCCTAGCCAGATTTACTGAGAACCATTTTGTGTTTTCAATTTCAACATTCTGTTTACAAATACACATGAATGCAGAGAAGGCATAAGACATCTGCTCAAATTCTCTTCCATGACTTCTCTGCAAGAAATGAACCTTAATTTGAGGATTTTTTTCCCCAGTCACTATGGTCATTACCTACCTAGTACAGCGTGATCAAGCAACTCTCAAGAAATATGCACTTCATTAATTAGATTTTACCAATTTCTGCGAAACACCCCCAGCAAATTCCTACTAATCTTGTTTTTCATACTACAAACACTGTCATTCACGATCTCCCTCTCTGATATATCATCTGCAACACTCATCTAAAATCAAAGGAGTTGCATTTATCTGGCTCAGATAGTGTGAAATATCACTAAAATAATGGCATCGAGTGCCAACTATAAAATACTAGATGTACCTTTGCCACAGAAGCACTCAATAAAACAAAAGGAAAAATCCAGCCTGCAATCTGAATGTGTAGGATAAATTACTGAACACTTCTTCAAAATGCTTCATTTGAAATCTTTATTTGCATTGTAATTTTACCGCACTAAAATTGAATTTGTCAGGCGATTGGATAGTGGGTGGAACTAAGAGAGATATACAGAGGTACTATACATGTTGATCAAAGAACAGAGAAACTGGAAAATCATAGGGAAGGTTAAGATATGGAAGTATCTTAACATTAGGTCACAGTAAAAACAGCCTTCTCTCGTCTTCAAAAAAACAAACAGCTATTAGCCTATATCTGACTCAGAGGTAGACATACTAAATCCATTAGTTTCAATGGAACTAAACAAGCCTAGATAGATCATTAAATTCTTCAGGATGCTATGGCATAGCTATCATAACGCACATTTCCACATTTATTACAATAAACATCAATGTATCTTTTGCTAGGCCCGTCTCACATACGCGAATTGCTTCAAAGTGCCATATGGCAGCTGAGACATTTAATTGTACCTATGTAGACTTTTAATTGTATCTGCCCTATATAGAAATGTTTCTTCAACTATTGGTTACTGCTGCTTGACTAGATTCCTGGAAGTTAGTCAAAGTTAGCACCTACAATCTTCTCAAGCAATTCTTGTAAACTACACAACAGAAGGGAAATAGGTGACAGCAGCTTCAGGTGCAAAGACACAATAAAACTACAAGGGGGGGGGGATGTTTGCTTTTTATGTCAGAGGAGATGTCAGTACCCATTAATAAATCTATCTGCTAAATCTGCTCTTATTCATGAGGGACATCACTGAGTTAAACTAAAATAAATTATCTTAATTAAATGGAATTGTTGTCTTCCTCCCGCTATCATTCCCAATTATTACATCCTAATCAGTCCTTTTGGGAGAAAGCACAAGAAAAGGCTGAGAGGTACATTGCCTATAAACAATTTGTCTCTATGTCAAGAGGTGATTTTTTAAATAGTTGGGCCTTGAAATGCATCCTGCCCTTCATAAACGGGATCAAAAGTTTAAAAGGGTATCAGTTCAAAAGAGAAAAAGGAAAGCTTTTTGTGTCATCAGCCAAGCACTACTTCCTCTTAGGCCACTCCTACAATTAAAAGCCTTGAGCAAGGCAGAGGCAAATAGGAAACATGCAAATCATTTGTTTAAATGAGAGCTGAAGGATTTAATTTTGACCTGAACGGCAAGGTAATGCAACACAGAATGCGACCCTTTGACCACAGCATAGAAAGAAGGCTAGGAATAAAGTTTCCGCAAATTTAACAATATTGCGCTCGAGGCCAAACCATTTGTGCCTTAGTCTGGCAATATGCTAAAATTGGGATATTATGTAAAGTAGATAAAACAAAACACACCACAGCTGGTCTGTTAGAAGTATGTGGATTCCATGTATCAATGCATCTAACCACTTAGAATCTTAGGACTCAGGCGTTGTCTATGCCAGACCATTGCAAAAGACAGATTCCCTACACTTAAAGCCATGTGTGATACTCATCTAATACATGATGAAAAACTTCCAGAAAAGGAAATTCCATAATGCCTTTGGGCAGTCTGCTCCATTGTACTAACATCTAGGGAGTATTTCCTGATATTCAGCATAATTCCCTCCTTCTTTGGTGTTTTGGTTCAGCTTGACCCCATAGCTTCTTACATTGTACTCACAAGTTTCTCTTTCGCATGGCTCCTTTGTGAACATTTGGGTGGAAAACCTAACCATATCCTGGCTTGATCTTCTTTTCCTTTTGCTATACCATCTCATTCATTTGTGACCAAAAACCTATTGTGATAGATATGAGTTTGATGAAATTGCTGTAAGTTGCCATGAGCCAACAGGATAGGAGAGGGTTTAAGAATAATAAACCGATGGATGGAAACTCTTTATTGCCTTTGCTGTTTTTCTCTGAGGATGGAATTATATGGTACAAAAATAAAGAAGGGGGCTGCTGCTAAAAACAGAAGCCCCCACGTCAAGTTCTGTCCTCCCCTCTCTCCATGATGTGTTGTCCAACTTACTTCGTGTCCTGGCATCATTATGCTAAATGTTGCCTTGCCTTGCTCCTGCTCCATAGTGTCAGCTGCTAAAAGGCTGACCCTCAGAACAACAGCACTGGGGCATGAAATAAACTGAATTACATGCTACTGTGGGAGGGAGTCTGACATAGGCTGCCATTTTCAACCACATACCTCCACCCCCCATTTCTATGTAAACAGGAATTAGGGGGGAGGAATTAGATTCAGTTTGCATTTAAAGGTGAATCTACCTGATTTGCCCTTCCCCAAACAATACATGAACCAAAACACAGCCATCCTTTTAAATTCACACCTCTCTGAATTTTGCAATGCAGTTTTCCAGCTGAAATTGACAGATTCGGCCATCCCTAGTTAGGATAGACTTTTTTTAAAAAAAATGAGCACATGAATTATTCGTTTTCACTCATCTAAACCCTTTTCACACTAAGCCACAGAAAACGGGAGGGTTTCAGCTATGTTTAAGATTTGGATTCATTAAAAGTTGGTATTCAGATCAAAAAGGAGGGCTTGGATGTGCAAAGGATGCAGATGAACATTTCCCTAGACTTCTCTTAGATCATAGATGAAGCGTTCCATACAGTGGTCACGGCGAGAACTTTTGCTATCTGAAAAAGTTGTGAAGGTGTGTAAGTAAGCTGGCTTTCCCAAAAACGATTTCCCAAGAAGGAGCAACTGCCTTTAGTATACAGTATATGCAAATTAAGTACATTTACAAATTAAGTCCACAATGCCTCTACTTTGCCATTTATTCTCAAACACAACTTGGGTATGTGACAGCAGTAACTGGCCTCATCATTCACACTCCCAAAAGAATGAGTGGAGAAGAAAGGAAACGGAATGGGTCTTGGGAAAAGAAAAGAATGGAATACATAAAAGCTGACAAAAGATTCCTGAATTGCAGGAAGTTGCACTAGATCACCCTTGCGGTCCCTTCCGGTGTGGCTGCACAGGTGTTGACGCATTGCTCTCTTGTCTTCCCAATGCTGTGTGTTGCTGTTGACTGTTTAAAGAGGGGGGGGGGGTGCAAGGCAAAGAAGCTTGGATCTCTATGGGTGCACTGCAGGTTCAGTGTCAAAGTAGCTCCACCACCGCACCTGCACAACATCAAGCTCCCATTGCCTGACCCCTCACCCTCTCAGTAAGTGGCGGCAGTATATGGTGTTGGGAAGATGGGAGAGCCATGCAGCCCTGCCTGTGCAGCCATACTGGCCAATGATGTTCCTAGTACCCATCAACCTATTTTACTACAGTCAATGTCCAGGATTCAAAAATAGACTTTGCCCAAACAAAACAATGATGATTAACAATAAAATTACCATATAATGCCATGGAAAACCAGATACAGAAAGCAAAGTTGTTATTAGGTGGGAGGGGGGAATGAAATGAAGCATCTTGGAAAATGGGGGCAGAGGGAGACACACACTGATATAAAAAAGGCAGAGAAACCTCTATATATTTGGATGGAAGTGAGAACTGCCTTAAGGAGTGCAGTAGCACTTAGAAATCAATGGAGTAATCCAATATTTTTACATAACTGGGTTTGGGTACCTGCCCCCCATCCCTCCCCAAAAAGGGGTTTCTACCAAATAGTCCAATAAAGACTATTGGTCATGGAATGCTGCCTCAGTGTAGTGGGGTGAGCAAGATGAAAAAGCAATGGGGGGTGGAATAAGGGGATGGAATGGTTAAAACCCCAAACAGAAGCACTCCAGTCTGTGACATGTTGACAAAGGGCCCCTATATGTCTTATTATAATGTAAGATAGGAAAATAATTCTAGATCAAAATGACAATAGCAGCAAAATTTCCTATAGCAGGGGGATAATTCAAATTCTTCTTTGCACCAAATGTTGTATGGTTTGCTCACTCATTAGTTAGGAGGGTACTAAAAGACGTCTTTACAATTACTGAGATCACCTTTTTTACGAATAATATTCTATATATAATGAAGTTCAAAACACTGTCAATGAAGGTGGGTTGTTGTTTTACAATAAATGGAGTAAAGACGGCAACTGTATTCTGATTTATTAATCCAATGTTCCTTTTAAAAATTAATGTTTTCCAGGGCATTGCACTGTTTTTATTTACTGTGGCTTTGAATTTCCGCTTACAGAACTTTGAGAGAGAAACAGAGTGAAGGACAGACCACAGCTACGCAAGCCTGCTGACTTCTTATAAAAGGGCTAGTTTTAAACTTGTTTACACAACTGATTTCAAATTAATTCAAGATGGTGGCTAGTTACGAGAAAAAGACCATAACAGGGATTTTGATTAAAGAACTTAAACTCAGCCATGTTCAATTGACCACTAATATAGGAATTTTAGCTCCTCATTAGGTATCCACCTTCCCCAAACATTCGCCTTCCAGATGTTTTGGACTACAATTCCCATCAGCCCCATCCAGCTGGGGGAAGGCTGGTCTATATCTTTTGCAGTCAATCGATTGAAAATTGTACAATTCTGCAATTTAGGTAAATTGTGGGGAATAGTATCAATTGTTTGGCATATTATCAAAGCACTGGTTTAATATGCCTAATATTTAATTGTGCTTTTCAAATTTAAAACAGTATCTGGAATAAAGCTGAAAGTTTCCCAAGTTGGTTTGACGAAACAAACGTACAAGGACAGTTTCCTACACTGCAGAAGTCCCCATTTAGTGGGGACATATGTACATACAGAGTAGGATTGCCCACTGGTGAAGGCCTTCTTGGTACAGGTTTTTCAAGCAGTGAGCACCATAACGGACCAATGGTCTCCCCAAATGGCACTCTTAACATTGTTCAAAAGATTTGGACGCTTGCTATCTTTGGCATAGAATATAATAGCTTGACATTTCAAGGGATAGTTTTTGGGTGAATGGAACCAAGGAGTCTGGGAAGCAGCCACTTTGGAAAACGTAACTCAAAAATTAAGGGTGGCTAAGGGGCAGAAAAAGACAGAATCGGTATGGGCTGCAATTGTTGATTTCATAAGAAAGTCTTGGCTATGGTCACCCACCATTACTGATATATGCTCGACTATGGGCTTCCTAACATAGATCCCAGCTGCTCTGAAGAAGGAACTTGTGTACAATTTTTATTCAATTTGTAGATTTCCGAAATACATTAATATACTAATTCGTTAAATATTTGTCCTGCATGCCCAGTGGCAGTGTACTATTTTAGTCCCAAATCTGAGGTTAATGTCATTTATATAATATACATCAAGTACAAAACTCTAAAATGCAAAATCACACTCATTAGAGCAATGCTGAAAATATTAAGGAAAGCTCAGTGTGTGTGTGTGTGTGTGTGTGTGTGTGTGTGGCTTTTTTCTTTGTTCAAACAGCAGAACCTATTTCAAAGCAGTACTATGGACTACCAGAATGCAGGTCTTAGAGAGAGACGAGATAGAATTACACTAGGCAGTGAACAGCACTGAAGCTTTACAATTCCATACGGTCATCATTCTCTATGATGAGAGATATACTAGTGGCCTCAAAATGCACTACATTTTATCCTAATGACTTCTGGCAACAAACTACTGCATTTCATACAATTGAGCTTAATGAAGGCCATATTTTTTCAGCTTCCTGCCAATGCTCATTATAATGCATTTTTAAAATTTTCTGTGATGCAACAGCTAGCTATACGGAACCAAAATATTAATGCAAATTGGCATTTCTAAGTTTAAAGTGGTCTTTTGCATAACAGAACCAAACGTTGGGAAAGTTGAAAGAGTGTACACAAACACAAGTGACTCTTAACACCATAATTATTACAGAGAGAAATGATGGTTTGTGCAGAGCATCGCGAGACACATGATAAAGCATCTGACAGCTTGTGACACTGTTATCTCCTGATGCGCTGTGTTCGTATCTTAATATAAAGAGGTTGTCTGAAAAATACTCAGCGTGCATTTGAACTGATAACAGAAGAAGAAAAGGAGACAGGCTACCAATCAGAAGTTCATGATTTTGAAATGGAAGGGAATTTTTGCAAATACTGACCTAACTAAAAAGTTAGAAGGCACATTTTGACACCCACTCACAGTGACATATTAACTGTGTAAGCTTATGGTTATTACTAGTTTGATCATGTAGCTCAGTAACTTTTATCCTGTGCCATGATGAACCAAGCTTCATCTTAAGTGGCAATATGCACACTTACTTGGAAAGTAACTCCAACTGTGTTAAATGCTGTAAGCATGTTTAGGATTGAGCACACTGAAAAGATCCCCACCTAGAAGTATGCATTGTATCCAGCTCCACACGGATCAAAACAAAAAACACCACCATGCAGAACTCCTCTTATAATGCAGTATGGCTATGCTATTCATGTTTCTTCAAAGCAGGCTACTGCAAGCCTCCCTATGCACCTTGCAACCAGACATCCAGCTCAGATTTGTACAGTCATAGCCATGCAGGATCCAAGCCACCACTGACACCCGCCTGATCCCTTATTGTCTTATTCCAAACTCCCTGAGATTTAGAACGCAACCATCTTGCACTTTGACCCTTAACCAGCACAGATTTGCCCATAGGAAGGGTTGTAGCTCAGTTGGTGGAGCATCTGTTTTGTATGCAAAAGGTTTCTGGTTCAATCTCTGGCATCTCCAGGTTGTACTGGGTGAGAATCCTGCCTGAAACTCCAGAGAGTCGCTGCCACCTAGTGTAGACGTTACTGAGCGATATGGATCAATGGGTATACGCAGAGGCGGAGCTAGCTGCTCCAGCACCTGGAGTGGCATGCATGCGGTGCACCTGGGGGCAAAGCTAGCCGCCCGTGGGGGCGAGCATTCCACGGGGGTGCCGCCTGTGGCAAGCATCCCATGGGGGCGCCGCCCCTAAGGGATAACACCCGAGGCAAACCGCCCCCTTCTTCCGCCAGTGGGTATAAGGCAGCTTCCTATGGTCCTAAGAGATGCTTTCTGTGCTAACTGTGAATGCTGTAACGGCAGAATATATATTGCGAAAGAAACTCTACTAATGTGCTTCTTGCATGTGTGAAGTAAATGTGTTTACTCGGACCAGGGGTTGCAATTTTAGTCCCACCGCCATTGTCACTATGTCGCCTTCCTCAAACAACCATGTGTTGTCCACAGCAACCCGGAAAGAAAGTCACAATGCACGAGCTTGTGATCAGGACACCTGCACAACCACTCTAAATAATCGTAATTTTACCCTGCGCATGAAGAGGACTCAGATCATCCACAAAAGAAAAGTCAGGTGTACATGACAGCCAATGAAGGCATTGCAGGCTGACTCGAGCACACACTGAATAGAAGTTTACATGCAATAGCGGCTACAGACTTATCTAGGAGTGTTAATAAACAAACAAACAAATCCCAACATACATCAAAAGGGCATTTAAACATGTGATTTGCACAAGTCTCTTTTACATTTGGCAACCACTCCTAAATGGAAGCTGATTTGGGCTGCAAGAATTACCCGGTCGTGATCCCACGGAAGTCATTGGCAAAACTGATATCATATTCAGTAATGCAGAGCTGAACATTAAGCTGATCTGTTGTACAGCTGGAATTGCTTACAAAAGCTTCCAGACACTACACGTTAGCATGCCAAGGACTGTGCCCCCAGGTAGTTTAATTTGGATTTTCAACTGAAGATCCATGAATTTAGTAACAGAGTGAACCTTATAGCTGACTAGTTCAAAGTGTTAAGATAGGCAAACAAAACGTAGCCATAATGAAAGTAACTGTTACAAAGTAAGAGTGAGGTTTTAATGACCAAAATCCTAAAGTGCAAGTTGTTCTCACTCCTGAAGGGATAATTCTGACTACCAAAAGAGAAAGGAATGTTGTTTTTAGAAATATGTGTAAGTATCACAGTCGAGGATCAAGCAGATACAAATGTATTTTATACTTCCTTGCCAGAAAAGCTTATACTTAAATCAATGCACATACACTCTTGGCCAGGGTCGGCAAGGTTTATTTTGCCTGAGCCGATTCACTCCAACGGAGATCCCTTCTGCACGGGAACAGATGCGATTTCCGGCGCAGCGGAAGTGAGTTCCTGCGCTGTGCTGGTTTAGAGCAGCGCATGGGGACTCGCTGAGCAGGCAGCTCGGTTCAGGAGCGGCTCGGGAGCCGGTTAAACGAGCCCCGTGGGCCACTTGTGGCCCGTGGGCCTTAGGTTGCCTACCCCTGCTGTTGGCAATTCCTTTAAACCATATATATTGCCATTTAAATCAGGGGTAGACAATGTGCTGCCCTCTAGGTGTTGCTGGAATACAACTCCTATTAGCCTTGGCCGGCATTGACAGTGATCAGGAATGATGGGAGTTGTAGTGGAACAATATCTAGAGGGTACCCCATTGGCTACCCTTACTTTAAATAGTAATTCCCAAAACCAACCAAGTACATTAATATTTCTAGGCACATCACATTTTCTGTATGGTGAGAATGACACTTACCAATCAATTACTCCCCCCATCCCCTAACCACCAATCAGTATGGATTCACGCCTCCTTCATCTTTATTAAGTATTATGTAGCATTACATCTGCACTGAAGTTCATGATAGCGATGGTTAGGCTTAAACTAGAGCTTGACAATATTTGAAGGTTTGCAAATATTGGTTAAATATTGTTTTACTCTCAGTGCAGGTGTGATATACTTCAGACTGAAAAATGAAGGGAGGGGGGATTCATGCAGGACTGGGGAAGAGGGACCCTGCGGAGAACCTCTTGATCCTTATGTTTCGGGCACAGGGGTTCAGTCTGATGAGCTGCATGCAATGTGACAAATATAAATACTTGGTATACAACCCAAAGTGTTCCTCACACATTTATTTTTGAAACACAGCAACAGACCAAGTGTGTCTGGAATATAAATCATTATTGCAAATAAATACTGCGCAATTTAAAGAAACAGAGCTGCTTTTGCACACCACACTAAGTCAAACCATCGCTGAGAGAGAATGTTCGAGTGTGCAGGCTCTAGGAGAGGAGATTGTGGTTGCTTTGCCCCTTTTGCCATGCTAAGTGAAGCCATTCTTTGGCTTAGTGTGTTGCCTGAGTTTAGCTACTCCCCTGGACAAATCACAAGCCTTAAACCAGGGGTCGGCAACCTAAGGCCCATGGGCCACAAGCGGCACACGGGGGTCGTTTAACCGGCCCACAAGCTGCCCCCAAACTGAGCTGTTTGGCGAGTCCCCACGTGCTGCACTAAACAGGTGCTACACGCCGACTCGATTCCACAGCGCTGAAAATCGCGTCTGTGCAGACGCAGAAAATCACGTCTGCGCAGACGCTGGAAAACGCTTCTGTGCAGATGCTGGAAATCGTGGGTGGGCGCGCTCATATGCATGATCCGGCCCACGGAGGGATCTCCACTGGAGTAAAACGGCTGAGGTCAGGGAAACCTTGCCAACCCTTGCCTTAAACCATAAGATAAATGTTGGAAACAGCCCTTTGTTATGCTGCAGGGAGAGTTGTACCATGAGCCAAGGTTCAGACGACACCCTAAACCAGACTATGGCTTGGCTCATTGTGGAGTAGTAGGAAAAGAACTAGGGGAGACTAAAGCATCTGCAAGCTCAACTCCAGGAGCCCTCACTTGAGGATACACACTCAGCCATGGTTTGGGCTCAGTGTAGTGTATGAACCAGGCCACAGAACACTCTTCTAACAGTCTCCAGCTGTTCTTTTGGCATTGGTTTAGCATACTGTATAAATACATCATGGCAGACTTTAGAACTTCAGCGACAACAATGACTAGATATGTTATTTTCTAGTTCTCAGGCAGACTTTTTAATGAGAAATGTAGGAACGCTCCTCCTGTGGCACAAGCCTCTTGATCTCCAAGCCAACTAAGAGAGGACTGCATAGATTTTTGTTTGTTTTCCTTTGGCAAACGTATGGCAACTGTCGTTACTTTCTCTTCTAATAGTACAATCCTGTACAAAAACCTAACACAATTGGAACTTTATTCCAAGTACGTACAGGATCAGACTTCCAGAACTGTGAGAAGTAGTCTCAGATCAATATGTTTCTGTTCTGATTACTCTGGTTAATCAGTAACAATATTCAGAAGGAGGAGGAGTAGCATTTATTATTTACTTCTATTTATTTTATAACCTGATGCTACTCTATATAAATGTAAGGAACAATAGTGATGCTACAAAACCTGGGTTGCAATAATCAAAGAACTGAACCTTAATCTTGTCCCAGTTCTCGTCAAACATCAGTTGAGTAGAAAAGTGTTTTTGGCTGTTCCTGGTTTAAAACTCAGAATGGTCTACTCCTTAAAACTCAAGGTACCATGGAAGTGAAGATGGAATGGATTTCAAAATATATTTATTGTGGATGAACCACTCTCTCTCTCTTACTTCCCAAAGCCTTAGGATGGATGTTGGGATATTTAAGCCTGCTCTGTCCTCACCTTGGCCTTCTGAGCTGTTTTTTTTGTTTTTGTTTTTTTTTTGCAGCACTCATTCTCCAACCCTTACTATGTAAACACATTGGCTAGTTGCCTTTCTTGGTCCAAGCAAGACTTGCCACAAGAGTTAAAAAAGGGCAGGGAGGCCTCTGCTTCATTCTCACACAACCCAATTCAGTTTGTGGTCCAGCAAAAGGACACTTTGACCAGAGATACCTTCACTACAAACTCTGCTTCTGCTAACCTTCAAAGTCCAGAACAACATAGGAACAGACACACGTCTTTTAAAAACCCATTTAGTTAGTATGCTCTTGATATGTGCATGCAAAACAAAATTAGCCACCACCACTATCCAATGAGTCTAACTTGGGATCATTTTTCAATGTGTGATCGGTACACTGCTGTATGGGGGAATTCAAGTTAATACATGGTAAACTAGGTAGCATGTATGCAACAGGGTTCCCTCTGGAGTTTGGCTGTGGGTTTCCTTGTTGGATTGATCTAAGCCAATTCCATAGGGTAAAATTCTCTCCTTTTACGTGTCTGACTATCTCATTTGGCCTGTGAGAACAGAAGATCTTGAAAAACATTGTACGAAACACCTGCCCTTTAATTATCTATCTATTTATATTAATCAGTACCTTTCCCTCACCTTTTTTCTCCCACCTAACTCTTACTGTAGCCCACTACAGTACATTGGCAATAATGTACAATTTGTCAATCATTCTATGTACATTTGAAATAAGATGTCAGGACTGTGTGGCAGTTAGCCTGGACAGCAAAGTGGTCATCTGAATGATCTACCGTGCAAACAGATCCTAGGTTTGCTGTGGCATTTGGTGATGAATCCAGGTAGACAAAAACAGTTTGTCCATCTTGAATATTTGAATTTCCAAGCAGAGGGATTTGCTGACAAAGCACTCTTCAACTCTGATTCTATGACTGAAAGAAACCTCCAACTGGATAGTGTGAATTGCTCCAAGCTTTGTGTATTTCAAGCCCATTCTTTCCATTTTTGCATAACATTTACATATGTGCTTTTGTTGATAGTGCTCAAGAGACCACCTGGTGGTATCGACTCTTGCACCAGAATTATTGGTTGGAATGCACTGAGCTGCCAAGAAGGTGAAATATGATAAATGTAAGCATCAGGGCCTAAATTTGCCTATAGTTTTAGAAGGTTATAATATGCAGATTATAATTCTGGAAAGTGATATATAAAAAGGATAAAATTCTAGCAGGTGACGTTCATTATCAGCTCTGGTACCTTCGGGGGGGGGCAGGTAGTTTTAATTGACCCCAAGGTAAAACCAGCAGCAATATCTCTAGACATACTATGGGAAAGTATCCATATAAACACATGGAACCTATTGCTAATGGAGACCAAGTTGACACTGGATATTATACCCCTTTGTATACAATTTTGGACTGAGTCAAAAAGGGTACGCCTGCACCTTTTGCAAACATCTGACATCCTGTAAAAAGTGCCACCACCTCTTTCAAGGGGTGCCAAAGGTAGTGGCAGCATTTGTGAAGCCCTGTTTCCTGTGATGTTCTCACCCTGATCAGTCTAAACAAGCTTCATTTGCCCTCAATAACATCATAATGTAGCCAAATCTAATTTGCCATGTGACGCTATCGCCGTTCCTACACAGGTGTTTGATGAGACCTATATGCAAACAAAAAATGGCACCACAGCAGCAGCCAATTGAGGCAACGAACAACAACAAATGTTTTGGAGGGAAAGGCCCCAACGATGCTGAAAACGTTATGCATTCTTATTAAATACACATAGATTTTAAGTAAGTTGCAGGGGACCTTTCTCCCCCCCCCCCCACCACTCCCATGAAATCCCTTACCAACTGATGGCACCAAGTGATTTGACTGAATAAGTAAATATGGCAGCAGTAGCAACTATACATTTTAAGTGCTTGGAATAGATTTTGCAGAACTGTTTTCCCCTTTAAGCATACGTACCTGGGAGTAAGTCCCAGCTAACATAGAGGGAGTTACTTTGAGTAAATATGTACAAGATTGTGCTGTTAAAGTCTGATGTATTCTAAAACAATGTTTAGAGATGACAAACAAAAGAAGCACGGTTGCTCCTAGGGTGTGTGTGTGTGTTTAAGATGTATTGTTTTATCATTTAAACACTTCTTTGACAATACAGATTTATGTGTCTGTAGAAATAAAAACAGTGCAAATGAGTTTCTGACAATGCAGAATCTACATCAAATGCATGGTTTCGGGATTTTGTAGAGTTAATCAAATTCCATCCACATTGGTTTTGAGAGGGGCCATTTTAACAAAGGAGCTTTCCAGCGCAAATCGTAAGGGTGTTTACGAAGAAGGAAGCCCCACTGACTTCAATGGAACTTACTTCCTGGTAATAGTGCATAGGATAAGATCAAATGTTCAAAAGGGCTTAATTTATTATGTCGCTCCTTCCTGTTGTAAGTGATTTCAAAACTGCATGTGCATATTTCCGACAGCTCCAGTCAAGAAACAGGCTTGCTTTTATTTGCAAGTGCTGGGAAATGGGATTACCATAGGCAAATCAGAACATATCATATTACTGTCCAACCATTCACATGCTTAGTACTACACAAGGTCTCTTTTTCAGGTGTTAATAGAAAAATCAATTTTGCATCACAACAGCTGGGATCGTTTTAAATATCACAGCTGTCAGAATTTGAAAATAAGTAATCTGAACCTGGCCGCTGTGTTGAAAATACACTAAAATGAAAATGCAGCCGATCTGTACATATTACCCCCTTTGCCAATCGAACTTCCGGTATCACTGGACAAATATCTAATAACAGGTTTCAGCATTTTAGCCAGCTAAGGGAATGGTAAATGCATGGGATTTATTTCCCGCATGAAGCAGGTGAGAAGCTCACCACCGCAACAGTTAAATTATCTGTTTTATGTATATCCTCTTAGCTTAGCTGGGGGAAAAAATAATTACAGAAATAGTGCTAACTCTTAAAAAACCCAACACCTTGATTTAAAGAACATTCAATCCGTTTATGTAAGTATTTTGCTGCCAAGCCAGTCTTCCGATTAAGTAATAGATGTGATAAATATCAGCCCTTTGTAATTCTAGAAATTGAGATGCTTGTGTTAAGGCGAAACTCTTCAATTGTTTGTAGTCCATGCAGAAACAATTTAACCATTTCTTTCCTAAGAGTTAAGCCCTGGAACTATTCTGGGAAGCTATTAATCAAGTCAGAATATATCTATAATGGGACTAACTTTACTTTCCTCAAACCCAGAGCAAAGGGATTAATTTAAAGACTATAAAGAAGTATGGTAAGAAAGATTTATTTTGAACTAATGATAAACAGCAACAAGAAACGTTTTCAATTTCTGAACAGGGAGTGGCCGGATATGAAGCCAAATGAGAAGTCACACCCTCCACCCCAAAATATGTCATGGGTGCGAGTTGAACGGGCCACTCAGGGAACGCTCTTGTGAGCTTGAAGGCACTCTCTGCATGGCACTTTCCATGAGCTCAAAGGCATTGCTTGCTTCATGTGCTCTTGACTTTGCTCTGGTGCTGAAAGGGGAACTGGGTCTAGCCTATGAGAACTTGTGCAGAGACCCTCTGAGAACTTGTGTAGCATGGTAACCAACAATGCAATCTCAGAAGTCATAGAATTTTAGAGCTGGAAGGGACCACGAGAGTCATCTAGTCCAACCCACTGCAATGCAGGAATCTTTTTGCCCAGTGCGGGACTCGAACCCATGACCTTGAGAATCTCATGCTATCTGAGTCCCTGGTTCAAAAACTGCCCTGGCCACAAAATTCAGCAGGCAGCATAAGGAAAGCTACTATTTGACCCTCCCTCTCGTCTGCACTATGGGAAGATTTTTGCAATGATTTCTGAGATGAAGTGCTTTGATTATACTTTATATTGCTAATATTATTATTATTAGTTAGGTACAGAGGAAAACGAAGGACTTCTTCATGCTGCCATCCTTTGTGTGAGCTCCCCTGTCGATAAATGGGCACATCAAATGCTGCTGGCATAACCAGATTACCAAAAAGCATCTGCAAGCATTACAAAATGGCCCATAAAGTTCACCTTGCTGTTAAAACGGTAAGATGCAAATACTGAAATGATTTCATCATTATTAATATTATTACATTTCACAAAGGCACTACGCATCAATAACACAACCACCATCCTTTTAATCTTTAGCCACGGAAGAGAACTCTTAAAAACAAAACAAAAAGCAAGGCAAGGGAAGTCATTGTTACTGGACGAGGCTTCATCTTGAAAAGATATCAGAACATGCAATGCTACGTGGAAACTACTGCTTGCATAGAAAACGCCACAAGAAAGCGCACAATTCAATGAGGAATGGTATCTTTCAGTGGAATTTAAGATCATATCACTGTGCACTGGATTGTGGCCCATATCTGTGGACGGCGATTCTGAATGCCCCCGCCCCCCGGAAATAAATCCCAGTGCTCTCGACTTAATTTGCTCTCAAGCTTATTTTGTACAAAGCAAAGGGAGGGGGTGCTTGCATCTGGGCCACCGTGTTTAGGACTTGGGTTCATAAGTGGATGCGGTTAAAATAAATAAATAAACGAAAACCATCAGAAACTTTTAGGCAGTACATATCACAGAAAGTGTATTTTCCCCACTTTCTGAATATGCGTTTACAACCTGTACTAAAAGCTTCAGCACTAATCAAAGTAAGCAGAAGACATCGCAACGAAAATTACACTAAGTATATTTTCTAGCTGTTTCCATCACTCCCCACAACTGCTCACAGAAACAGTCAAAGAATCATGGTGATGCCTCGCCTGTTGGAATTGTTGTAACAGGTGCAGTAGTAATAAAATGTTGGGCAATCAACTTTTTCACGATGATCTGTCAGTTCAGCTTAATAATGCCATTAAGAATGCAAACATTTCTGCAATTTATATTTAAAAGTCAATAAAATAATGGGGTGCACCACTTATCCTTTTTAATTTTTTAAGTAATACATTTGATTATTTTAATCATGTCATCCTTTAACTGGCTGGGCTTAAATATTCAGGCAGTATCAATGTGGATTCCATCCCCCCCCCCCAACCCTCCTTTCATTTTTTTTTAAAAAGCCATTGAGCAATTCTTTCTTGCTCCCTTTAAAACAGAGACTGTTTAGGGACAATCAGCAGACATTCGACGTTCAGTTGTTCTTAAGGGCAGGGAAATAAGTGAAATAAATCTTTTATTAAAGAGGAAGGGTACTGTAATTGACCATAAAGGAGTGGGAATCTGAACCACAGCAGTCAAATAAAATAACTTAGTAATAATAAGGATCAGCTATAAAAACTACCCGAGTGTAATTACAGGGAGTTTAGCTAGCAAGTGCAAAATGTTTCTGTTTTAAAAGCCAAAAAAAAGAGGAGAGAGAAAAGAAAACGTTAATATTATAGACTCTCCCATTATAATCTGCAGTATTACTAGTGCTCAAGGTTTGTTAGTCTATAATTCTCAGTGAATCGCCTACAGAGGTGAAAAAGCCAAGTCAAATGTTAGCCTGGATTGTTAACATCCTCTTTGCATTTTGCAGGTCAGCTACAATAGAAGCAGCTGGAATCTAACATTCTCCACGCTGCCCCACCAATTACTTCAACACTGCCTTCTCACTGGACGAGTGTAATTTGGTCTCTATGAAAGCTCAGCTCTGGGTCCCCTGAGGACGGCAAGCAAAGACTACATATTTCAGGGGTGTCTGAGCAGAGACACATCGCAACCCTGCTTTTTCATTTGCCAGGCTTCAGACTAGCCTTCTTTGGCTTGAGCTTCGTTCAATGCCGAAACACACCTTCTCTTGCAACAACCAGGTTTTGTACACTGGGATATTTATAGCAGCTGTGCTCTTGGCTTAGGCACCTATTAAAAAGAGTGCAGGTGTAGTACATTTCCTCTATTTAATTTTTTTTAATTAATCTTTCGGGACATCACACTAATAAAACAAAAAAGGGGGGGGGAATATACCACACATGCCTATGTACACGAGCATTAAAAGCACACGTGAAGAATTCCACATTATAAAACAGGAACGCCCACAGAATTATCATCACAATTAGTTGATATGATATTATAAATTGATAAAATCTTAAATAGTAGGAGTTTTACAGGGACTAGTGGCATGACTGCGTATTAGCAAAAGGTTCCTACGATGGCAACTACACTGGTAATTCCAACAAGACAACCGCCAGCAACAACAAAAACAACAACACAACTTTACATATGCAGTCAACATGCAACTCTACTTTTGTCTGTGAAACTGTCCAGGGAGGGGGGTGGATATAAGACGGTTCTAGTTAAGTGAAGGATGATAAAGTTGCCCTTTTGACACGCTAGCAGCCATATACTTTAGGACGCACAAATGCTTTAAGGATTTCACTTCATACGCACACAGCAGAGTTTTTAGGTTACTCCAGTGGCAAAAAAATGGGAACCTTATTGTTTTCCTGAGCAAATTCTGTCAGATGCAAATTTGGCGAAACAAAAATATGGCGTATTCAACTGAGGAAATGTTGTGTGTTCACCACAACGTGAAGTCAATCCTCTGGGTTTTTAGGGAATATATTTCCCCCTCCATCCTCTACCCCAAGATGTCTTTGGAGACAGACATCTGCCACGTGTATAAGCACAGGAAGCACGTCAAAAGCAAACCTGGACCGACAGACAACTGCCCAGACAAAAGTGAAGCGGAGCCACAATCCAGTTAAGCTGAATTACGACGGCTGAAGCCAATTTATCCCCACCCCAAAATTGACTGCAGTGGCAGTAAATAATTTCAGCTCGGGGACTGAGAAACTTCATTGGGTTGTGGATCAGGCTGGCAGCATCTCACACTGTTTTCCATATGTGACAAGAGTCCCATAGACGGTGTGGTGGCTGCAAGAAACGGACAGCAGTTGCCTTTTCCAAATGCCCTTAAAAAAAAAAAAAACCATCGGGAAAAATCCTGTTAGTGAATGAAGATGACAATACGCCTATGAATTTAGACAGCTCTTGTCTATCTTTCGCTCTTTCTAAACACAGCTTGGTGCAATATCTCTAAATCCTAGGTCCTTGACATACTACGGCAATTTTACAGTAAACTGAGTATAACATGAACCAGACATATTCTCGAACAGGAAACAAACAGCTCTTCTGCACAATTTCCTGTAGATCACTTGGAAAGGTATTTAAAGACTGTACTGGCAATAAGCATTTTTTAAATTAACCTCCCCGCTCCCTCCCCAAACCAAAATATGCACTCAGCCCAAGATGTTGAGAATGCAGTATTTTTCTTTAAAGGCGAGATGTATTAATTTCTCAGAGCTACCTCATCCATTCACCATTAAGTGAAACAGCCACCACGTATAATTTTATTTGCAAAGAAACTGAAGGAGAGCTTTATTTCTGCAACCATGCTGAAATTCATGCTTATTACAGGGAGGTGGTCAGCGTACGATATGCTACAAACATATGTGAGGGCTCTGAGCCAACATAAAGCTGCATTCGAAAATGATGATTTAAACAGGGTTCCGTCTTTAAACGTATCTATAATGTCAGTTCAGCAAATAAACAGAATAACGGCCACATATATTTTTGCACCATAAAGAGGCAACACTAGATATCATTGTAAAAGTAAAGGTTTAAAAGCAATTAATTTATTTTAGAAAGGATTTCCACCATTGTTATTTCCATAAACTCCTGCTAAGCTGTTTTGTTTTGAAAAGGGTCAGGAATAGGCAAACGCAGACACATTAAAATTAGTACATACTCATCTTTCCCAACCTTTTTCTTTTCATGATATCAAATGGGCGGTTTTGAAAACTATTCATTTTAGATCCAAGATGAGCAATGATTTTGGAATTCTCCAACAATTTAGAAAGATAACCAATGTATACCTATATATTCTACTAGCTATTTTATTCTGTAAATATAATGTAGAAAATGCAGACCTATTTTTTTTAAAAAAAACCCCATATAATTAAAGTATCTATTTATTATACTATTTGCAAAAAAGTTGCAACTGTAGTATTGCTTATGAGACTGAGATAACTATCACAGCATACATGTTTCTAACTCACATGCACCATTTGGGTATAGGTTCCAAAGATTTCAATAGAATTTCTTTCTGCTTAACATCGTTTGAATATGCTCCTTTATTTCTGACCTTCAGTATTTCCAAAATTCAAACACTAACACTGCATTTTCTTCATGTTCATGCCAGTTAAAAATATGAAAAATGGATTATAGTTTGCTTTTTAAAAATACGAAAAACCCTAGATGAAATGAAGGGTATCTATTGGCAGGTGTTGTTTTTTTGTTTTAAAAATGCAATTTTACAGGAAAAGGGACAACACTATCATGATATTCATCATAAGAGTTTTTACTCTTCATTTACTAGAGTTCATATAAGGAGTTATCACACTATTTGGCCTAGACTATTAGCAGGAACAACACTATGAACTATTCATCTCTGTCTTAAGAACTTTATGGAGTTGAAAAGGTCCATAATAAGAATAGCAGACATAATACAAACATAAAAACTCATTAGCATTTACTTTTTGTGATTTGATAACTTGACAAATAACTATTTCAAAACAACTAGTTGGTGAGATGGCTTGACGCTTGTTGGTATAATGTACAAAAAAAGAGCAATTATGATAATTATAGGGTTCGCTATATGATTTAACACATGCGCATGCGGGCGGGAGCCAATGATGGGAGCTTAAAGTACTATTAAGTGAAAGTTTTGCCACTTTTGTTTTCAATTTCATTTGCAATAATGTCATCTTTGCTGTCTCCGTGTTCTTCCAAGTATGGCATTTGATCAAACAACTGCTTGCTAAAATCTCAGTCATGTGCAATTAGAAATGCTAAACATCAGATTAAAAAAGTGACACTACACAATTTCAGACCATACATGCTATCACAAATATCTTAAGAGTCTCAAGAAGCAAAACATTAAAGGAGCAGATGCTCTGGCAACATAGTTATTGTGCGCAATGTGTTACAGAACCCAAAGCATGCATTATTAAAATAAATATGGATAATAATTAATTTAAAAACAACAACAAAGCACGATAAATTTAAGCACTGGATATTATTAGTTATAGTGAAACGTATGCTGCAACCGATCATATGATGTGTGTTTGAAGCATTTCCTCTAAAAGCGGTGCTTATTTTTTATCATCTAAAAAAATTGAAGAAATATATGTCTTTTAACAGGGGAAAAGGAACCTATCCTGCTACTTCAGAGAGAAGGGATGACACGGACAACAGGTGAATGGGGGAAAAGAAGTGTATGGTTTCTTCAAACACCATAACGCATTCATTACGAAAAGAGCAACTCTGAGTACTCATCGGTCAGATGGATTTACATTTTGAAGAGAGAGATAGAGAGTTTATTCCTCACCACATTCTTCTTCCCATACTGCTAACTTACATACAGAGGAGATCTGGAATGATTTTACATCCCCCACCCTATTGTTTATTCCCAGGAAAGACCTGCTTCCACCTAGCTGCTCTCAGTTCAGAAAGTTCAAACTGAATTTAAACAAGTAATTGACTTGTCAAGGGAGGTGGGGGGAGAGAGAGAAAGAGAGAGAGAGATGAGGAGGAGGAGGAATTCCAAACTATATCTTGTTTAAAGACAAAAAAAGTCATGCAACTTATTGTAGCCTGCACTTTCCTCCGACTAAGTGGAGAAAGAGGTGCAACACCCGAAACGAAATCTAGCATCAGTCCTCCCCCCAAACAGGCATTCTAAACAATTCACGCAGGGCAAACACAATCTCTGCAAGATGCCTGGCACCCAATCAAGACCTGCATTATGTACAATCCGAGCTAGAACGATGCTGGCCACATAAAAAGGTAGCCCCGCAAAAAGACAGAAACACAATTTCTCCCCCTCTCCCGTCAAATGCCAAGATTCTGGCCTCTTCCACAAAGACCCTGTAACTTTACCATGAGGACTGATTTCTTATTACAGAGCTGAATCAAGGAACTTCCAGGTTTGGGTGTTTTTTTAAAAAATGCCCTCTGCTGATACCACCAGTGTTTATTGTTTCACCTCCCACCCCACAAAAAGCTTCATGTGCAGTGTGACATTTCCTGGTTTCTTTTTGTTGAACACATACCAACAGATTTGTTTTTAATAAATGCCATTTAATGGTTCCTATAAATACATTTCCTCTGACAGTGCTCTTGAATTTTATGAGTAACATCCTCCTTTCCAGACTCTCCCTCCCCTGTCAAAAAATCAACTCCAACTGAAAATATTTACTAAATGGGGGGAGTAGAGGAAGGGGGGTATTACCAGCAGTATGATCTCATGTCCAGAATTTCCCTTCTAAACGTCTACAAACCACATGGATGCAATTGTACTGTGCGTGGCCACCTTAGCATGTGCGATGAATGTTTAATCTATTTTACTTTTAATGAAAGTTTTGTAACTTCAGGCCCTCAGTGATAAAAGGACAGCCACTTCATTTCATTGATGACCTCAGTCATTCACCCTATCAAAACTATCCCCATGGAAAAAAAAAAGTATTTTCTTCTACAGAAAACCCTGCAGTTGTGATATGTAAATGCTGGACACTTTATGATTTTTCTAATTTTAACGTTTGCATTTATTAGCTCCCCCACATGCTCCAAATGCAGGTACTGGATTCAAATGCAATAGATCAATATATCAAATGCAATATATATGGCTTCAAATGAGATATAAATATAGCTATAGCTATAGATATAGACACACACCCCTAATATATAAAGATGTATTTCTCCGTGTTTACTTAAACTCTCCTCTTTCTTAACAAACTGCATTAATCCAGAATATTATTTAAAAACAATGCTAAATACCTGACGAAGACAATATCTCTTGCTAGTAAGTGTTCTAACTGAGGGTGGAACTGAGTTATTCCAACAGATGCTCATTCATAGGGATGGGTTTCTCATACGAAATAATGTAGTCTCTATATATTATACGTGTGTGCTTGTATAGCACACGCTCATATGCATGGCATAATTAGTTTGCGCTGTCCCGTACCTTTGAAAAAGGCCTTGGTTCAAGCTCTAATAGTTCCCTTTTGGCCTAACTGCTCTCCCCATGACTGGTATCAGACGAAATGCTGAAAAGTTGAGTGAATGCAGGCTGCCTTCTTTCCAGAACTTCCACATTTTATTTTCCTGTGGTTTTTTTTCCAGCAACACATCTCTTTACTTCAGCAGCCCATTAAAAGATTATTATTTTTTATTTTTAAATCTCTTTTTTTCCTTCCCAGGACCTAGCCAGGAATAAAAAAATAAAAAAATAAATTCAGCAGACTTCCAGATGGCAAGTATAAACCTTCTGCTGAGGTTATCCGTAAAATACCAGACACTATTCCCCCCCCTCCTTAAATAAAGTGTTTCTGAAGAGAGAGAGAAAGAGAGAAGAGAAAAAGAAAGAAAGAAAGAAAGAAAGAAAGAAAGAAAGAAAGAAAGAAAGAAAGAAAGAAATGCAGGGAAACATTCCAAACAATGTAAAGTGATGCTTGCAATAATTGGTCTTTTTTGTTATTTTGCATTATTTTATTACTGTTTCTCACTGAATTCATCAAATGCTCAGCGTCTAGCGTTCTCTGTCAGTGGCTGCTAGGTAAAATGAACTCAGCTGCAGACCCCGACTGGGGAAGCTGAAACGTCTCGTCTCAGACAAGAGAGAAATGGACTAACAACTTATCTGTACAGAAAACTGATTTCTCCCTGTTTACATTAATAATGCCCTTGTTCCGTACAGACCATCCAGATAAGTGAAAGAACGACTGGCTCAAAAATGACCAACTTTATGACTTTAAAAAGTTTCAGGCAGTAAAAAGCATTGCAATCTATTTTGAAGTCAGTTTTTGCTTTTTAAAAACAAAATAAAAAAAATAAACAAAACAAACGAAAAGACCAGCTTTCTCTTTCTGGTTATAAAGCCCCCACCAACCCCCCTACGCTCAATAGTATATATAACATTAGCAAGAATTAAATAGCTTACGGAATAAGGAAGGCTGAAGTAGCCCAGAACAACTTTCAAAGCAATAAATGCAGCAAATGACTCTCATTCCTACGACAATAAAACTTGTCAAAATTACACCTTTAATTACAGAGCTAGCTTACCGCTTTGCCATTATAGTAGTACATCAAAGAGTTTCCTCCCATGCCAGGGATTGTGTATGCGCAATACATGGTCTCGTATTCTTTTTTTTTTTTCCCCTCTCCAGTACCACTCTTAACAACTTTTTATTTCAAACTCGCTGTCCCTTTTTTCACAACAATTCCTTCAGTCGCATTTTCCCATATGGCCAGGCCAAGCATGGTGAATATGCAAAGCAGGGAGAAACCATTCCTGACGTTAGGGGTGGGGTGGTGCGGGGAGGGGGGGGAGAGGAGGTGGCTAGGACTCTTCTGTCAGACAGTTAACTTTCCACAGCAAATCTGGAAGCCTTCCCAGTCCCGATTTAGCCGCAATTCCTAGTGCATGCAAGAACAGATAGCTTCAACTTTTTCACTTGGATCCCCCCCCCCCACAAACAACAACAACAATAACGGTGATTCTTAAAAGAGATTTTGGAAAGAAAAATAAAATAAAGATTTATTTTTTTAGAAAAAAATATCCCCACCAAAAAGCAAAACAAAAAAACCCAAGTTGCAGCCACACTCTTTTCTCCCCTAAAATTTCCACTCAACTGCCTTAGGGTAAAAGTGGAATAGGGTCCATTATTGAAGAGAATACAAATGCAGTTAATTGACTCCCCCCTCGCTCTCTCTCTCTCCCTCTCTTTCTTTTTTGTTTTAATTTGATTAAAAAGCGAGTGGCAGGAAGGGAATCGTATGATGCACATCTAATAACTCTACCATCTGTCTCTGCTGCTGGCTGGCTCCCAGCATTGTACGCAGCTGCCTGAGAACTCGACTCAGAGAGAAAAAGAAGGGGGGGGGTGGATAAAAAAAAAACCCACCCAGCAGCCCCCCGTCTCTGACCTCGCTCAAAAGGAGAGAGGAGCAGTGTTTTCTGACTGCCTGGTCAACAACCTACAAAACGAGGGTTGAGAATGAAACACAGGAAGATTGCTTCAAGCCCTAGCCTCTTTTTAATTTTTTCTCTTCTCTCTCTCTCCCCCCACCGCCCCCCCCACCGCAAAGTCACTGGGCTTTCTTTTGAAAGCAGGAAATAGGTTAGAGGCACAGAACGTAATTCAGCTTCAGAGCTGGCATTTAATGCTTAAAGGGAAATCAATTGACAGGCTACTATAGAACCCCCCCCCCCCCGACAGAGCACTTGCTCTTTTCATTTTGGTGGGGGGGTTTCGGTATGGTGGAGGCGGACGGTGTGTGTGAGTGTGTGTTTGGGTATGGGGGGGGGGGGTTGTTCTCCGCCCTTCCCAAATGCAACTGCTTCTGAATGCTGAACTTGAAAATTGCTTGCTGCTATCATTACAGGAGATTGGCCCGGAAAATATTTGGAATGAAATGAAGCTTGCTGCTAATGTTTTAATGTATTGGACAGGTGAAAACTGTTTTCTAACAACAACAACAACAACAACAACAAAACACCTCATCAATTTCTTTTGTTAAGGTGGAGGAAAACCCTCCCCTCCCCACCAATGTATAAACACCAACGAAAACTCCTGTTTTTCCTGTATTCATATAATCTTTTTTGTCCATGGTATTGGAAAAATAAAGCATGTTCATTGCACAATACACTAGTGGGTGGATTCCGCTTCTTAATTTTCTTTTGCACTGTACAAGCTAAGCCAAAAATGGGGAGAGAGGTTAAGAGGGTTGGGGGGGGGGAGAGAGAGAGAGAGAGAGAGAGAGAGAGAGAGAGAGAGAGAGAGAAAGAAGATTGGGACTGGCTTAAACTTGCCAAATTCAGAGCATCACAGGAAAGGATGGCCCCTGGGAATTGATCCCAAATGAAACTAAATAATTTGCATATGCTGAAGCAAATGCCATCTGAGCATACAGCTATTCTCCAGAATCAACTTTAATAATTCAAAGCACCTATTTCCTTACTACTCAATGTGGTAACAAAACACATACAGTATTAATAAACAGCAAGAGGTGGCAACGTCAGTTCTAAGCAGCCGCCTTTTGCTAATGGTAAAGTTTTATTTTGTACTCTTCCTTACGAATCTATGCAGAGTGTAGGTCCATATGTATATTTTAGAGAGGGAAGAGGGAACAGAGGGTTTATCTAACTTCCCTGCTCTGCATTTATTTGGGAGGTCCCCAGAGATTCGGGTAAACAGTTCTTGAATTATAATCACACATTTCATTCAAATTTCATGCTTTGAGGATTTTTTCCTCATTAGAACAGTTAGTTGTCAATCTGACAGGATCACATTTGTAACCTTTAAACCACCCTCTGTGTATAAATACATAAGGCCAGGAAACCCAAGTAAGGTCTATGTGCAGGAAAAACGTAATGCCTACAAGCAGAAGGGGAGATCTCAGGGCACACACACTCTGAAAACTGACTATTTCACTTATGAATACATTTAGCTTGCTAACAGTGCATCCTGTGCATGTCTACTCAGAAGTAAGTTCAGTAGGATTTGCCCCCAGGAACTAGGCACAAGATTACAACTTAAGTCATCTAGATACTCAATTTAGATGTATTCTCACCTGCTTTGGGAGGAGTAACATTGAAAGACAGTCTCTTAATAAATTATATATCAAAAGTATCCACAGTATTATTTTTTTAATAAAAACCTGACCCAACACAGTATTTTCCCACCACCCCAATGCACAATTCTATCTATTATGCTTTCAAAATTTAAGAGTCTTAAGATATACCTTCAAATCATGTGGTGGTAGGGAAATCCCACAAAGTTGTGGATTAGTATAATATGCAATTAATGCTTAATTCTAATAAAAGTTTACCCCCGAAAGTAGATTTGATGGATTCCTAAGCCACTAAATTCACTCTAATCAGTTCACAGCCATTGAAACAACCCTCTAAAATCGGACTAACACTATAAGCTTTAATTACTGGCACAAGATAATTATGAAATTTCATATACTGATGAAGCCTATAGGAAAACACAAATTAATGCAGACTGGTCATATTGAAGAGTGGTCTTGAAATAATGACCTTTCAGATACAAAAGTGACTGTGTTTGGGTCAGTGTTGCTTTCATCAAGATGGAAGAAAGGCTTTATTCCTTCACCAGGACACCTTAAAATAAAACAAATAAATGGAAGTCCATGTAGTTAAAATCAGAATACATGGAGTTTCTCAACTTCTTCTTTTTACTTCTTTTAAAAACAGAGCTCTTTCATGTCAGAAGTGTGTAGTATAATTGATTACTGCAATCAAGGAGAAGCCAGAGCTTAGAAGCAGAGGCCAAGGTTTGAAGGTTTAAGGTTCATGTTAGATTCCTTGCATCTTCAGATAAAAGAGCTGGAGGAGACCCAAGAGACAAGGCCTTGCTCATGGAAGGCACTACTGGGTTAAATGGATCAGTGATCTCACTGGGTATATAAAGCAGTTTCTTACTCTTGACTATGAGAATGCATTCACACAACTCAATATTAACTGTACAGAGATGATCAACTTGAATGTATGGTGGTGGATTGTGCCAGCTCCACTTTCTCCTGCCTGGTGGCCACACTCGGATCTTAAAATTTTGCACACACAGATCCCAGCATGCACAGAGAGGTCCAATCTGTGCAATTTGCTTGCCACAAGATCAAGATGCCCAGATTCTGCCTGAAAGTTGGGTCTTTGCATGCATCCCCTTATCCAAACATGTGAACATCACGTGGGGACCTGTACATCAGGCTAATGCAGTTCTTACCGCCACACATACAAAATGAATGTCTGCACAGGGTATACCAGTCCAATAAAAAAATCCCCTTTTTGCCTGATGATGATGCTCAGATGTTTCTCTTGCTTTACTACACAACCCACAATTTTCTTCCTGGCCCAGTCAGGATTATATGACTACTGTACAAGTTGATAAAGACACAAGAGTGTTATCAGGGCGACACAATTTCTGCTTGGGGTACTGAAATAATCAAACACAAGTCTTGTAAGTTCTCTGAACGAACATGAAAACAGCTGGGGAAAACTCCCTCTTTCAACTCAAGTTCTCAATTCCAAGCATCAGTCTCACTGGGTCCACTTGCCTTCATTTAAGCTTCTTTCCAGAATCACAATAGAAAGTATGCATTCAGACAAACAGAGCCACCTCTGCTAAGCAGTAGGGTTGCACCAAATGAGATATCAACTTCTCTTTTCTTTTCTACTTTCCCCAAGTAGAGGTTAGAACATCAGTCTAGGACTTGGGAGACCCAGATTCAAAATCCCACTCATCCATGGAGCTCACTGGGTGATCTTGGGCCAGTCATTTTCTCTCAGTCTAACCTATTCCAAAGTCTTTTTTTGAGGGTAAAGGGGCAGTGGAAAAATGCCCTGTATTCTGCCTTGAGCTCCTTGGACAAAAGATGGGATAGAAATGTAATCAACATTTAAGACAAAATAAACTCATTCCTTACCCTTGTAAAGCTAGCACATCAATGAGAAGGATTCTAGCTTGGCTATATTACTAACAGAGCAATCATATCCATGCCTACTCAGAAATAAGTCCTGTTGAATTCAGCGGGACTGACTCACAGGTACGTGGGGTTAGGATTGTAGCATGTCATATTAATTTCACAAAGGCAAAGAGCATTTCATTCATGGACACTTCCCCATGTGCTTTCTGAGGTTCTGTAATCACAGTTATGCTCAAGGTAATCTGAATCAATCCTGCTTCTAGTCAATATCAGCTATCCACATTAATCTCATCCAGCAGCATCCCTCATACAAAGAACCAAATGGTCAAGGAGCCAAAACTGTAACACTTTTTAGAAGACACTAACATGCTCCTAACTCTCTCTTTGAATTGCAATCATATCTTAAACACAACACCCAGCTCCTTAACGCACTTCTTGCACTTTTAAGCATGTCCTTCAGGAAACAGCAGGAGAAAGATAACAGCACCAAGTTGGGAAGGCGGGAAGTTCAGAGAAACTAGAGACAGATGGACAGTAGAAGCAGTGACAAAGGAAAGATTAACCTTCTGAGGTGAGCAAGAAACTCTGACGGCCACTGAAGTCCAAGCTGCTTTTGAAACTCCAACAGGTTCATATAGTTGCATATGTGGGTCCCCCCCCCACATTCACAAAGGCTACAGTGCATCTTTCTTCAGCCCTTGTTGTAGTCCAGATGTTTTGGACTACAACTCCCATCATCCTTGGTCATTGCCCATGCTGGGGCTCTTAGAATTTGGAGTCCCAGAACATCTGAAAGATACCCAACTGGGAAGGCTATAGAGACTTATTATCCCCTCAAATAATAGGTGGTATCCCACTAAGTCAAACTCCAAGTAGGCCCATTAAGATAAAGGGGTCTACTCTGAAAATGACATATCTCTTAGAACAGCGAGCTCCTTGGGCAGGTGCTTCAGTTGCTTATCCAGCTTGGGTCAAGCAGTTTGGTATTTCTAGCGGTCTGAACACTATTTTCAATAGTAAAAGAGAGTGGATTGAAATGTTGGTTCCCTTCCTGCACAACACAATGTTACAGTGTGTGAAACCTTATATAGAGAATTAACTGGGAGAAGGCATATTCTTACTGGTCCATTCGAAATGAGGCTTTGGGGGTAACAGGGTGCTATTGATTAAAAAAGAGTGAACAGCTAAAAATATAAACAGTTATCTGACAAGAAACAGCTTTAAAAAATAATAATAATAAAATAAAATAAAAAATAAATGTGTGTTGGTGTTTTAATCTCCTAATGCAGTGCTGTCAAATTTGCATCTGGACACAATGTAACTACTTTAGGGATTTTCACTGAGCCAGGCAAAGGCAGTTGTTAAGCTACATTTTGTTGATCCAAAAAGCTGGTATTAATACAAATTGCTAAAAAGCCAAGTCCCCAGTTATTACAAACCAAAATGCCCCAACAGGAGTCGCTGCTGTCAAATGCTATTTGCAAACATTTGTTTGCGTTTAAAAAAGTTATAGAGAAAAACATTGTGCAGCCACAAACAAGATACAGAATCAACATATTTACTAGATTAGGATATATAATCAATCAGTACCTCTATATCTCTTGACATAGACATATAATAGGGATGCTGCATTAATCCAGAAGATATGATTTCTCACAGGGGTACTGCAAGCTCTCTTGGTGTGGACTGTTATCCTAAATGCAGCTTCTCTGCAATGGTAACTCTCCAAATGTACTTTGCACCAGGAAAAAGCTGTTAGGGTCTGGATGTACAAACACCTGTGCCAGCTCGCCAGGGAGACATGTTAAGAATGGATATGCACACCCAAACGCACACCTTATTGAAAGCAGTGGGTGGTGTCTGCATTTGAACGTGCATCCCAATTCACACCTGGTTTACACTGGTCCTGACAGTGTCCTGGGGTCTGAACAGTAAGACAAGCATACAACCATTGTTCTGTAAGTTAGGTTGACGGAATAGCTCAACAATTCCATGGTAGAGGAACTGGTTGAGAAGAGGTCCCATAACACCCGGAGCTCTTGACTGAAGCAGTTTTTCCCCTCCCCATCATGGAAAAGCATAAAACTAATGTCTTGGCAAAGGTGTTAGATTTTGGTGTAAGCCAAAAGACAAGCGCAAAAGAGCACTTGGGCACTTGAACTCAGTCTTAAGGTCACTAGAGTGGATCTGCATCCATCAATAGTGTATCCTTGTGCTGTAGAAAAAACATACCCAGGATGGTGCTATGCAGCTCCTCTCAGTTTATAGTTGTTGCTGAAGAAGAAGGAGGAGGAGGTGGAGGAGGAGTTTGGATTTGATATCCCACTTTATCACTACCTTAAGGAGTCTCAAAGTGGCTAATAATCTCCTTTCCCTTCCTCCCACACAACAAACACTCTGTGAGGTGAGTGAGGCTGAGAGACTTCAGAGAAGTGTGATTAGCCCAAGGTCACCCAGCAGCTGCATGTGCAAGAGCGGGGACGTGAACCCAGTTCACCAGATTACGAGCCCACCTCTCTTAACCACTACACCACACTACTGTAGTACAAATGTCTATTTCACAACCCATCACATTTACACAAAACGTTTCTGCATCCCACTCAAAAGTGGAGGAAACATTCTGGGACACTCAGGGAGGTGGGTGAATTTTCATTTCTCAATTTTGCGTAAGAGGTGGCCTAAGGTTTTTCTCTCCTTTGAAGAATAAAATATAGAAAGCATTAACCACCTCATACTTAAAGGTAAGAAATAAAAATTATTAAAATCTGTCTACCCACCCACTCAGAAAGAAAAAGGAAAAGAAAGATGAATCCAATATTGCAGGAAGACATTTTTTGCTGCATCCCCATGAAAATTGGAGGAAAACTCTGGGGCTAATACTTCAGCCTGTGAATGACTATGAGTGGTCTATCACTTTACAGCAACATGCTTAACCTTACTCTGTTTGGAAATCTAGATTTAAAAATATAAATCTAATAACCTATTTTCAGTGCTTTGCACCACTTTCTAGCTCAGAAACTACAAAACAAGAATCATTAGGTGTAATCTATAACCACTCAGGTTCTATCAATATATTTATATGCAACAGGTGTGGACAAATTTGTTTTAATATGAGCTTTTATCCAACGTGACACAGAAAGCAGGAGATACCACGTTACCGCAAACATTGTGTCAGGAACTACTTCGCTCAGTATTTCTAATTCACCAACCCAACTTTCATTTTATAAGTTAGTTATAGCTGTGCCATCATGTCTCTTGTTCAGCGCAGTATATAATTTCCGGACAAAAGTAAATAAGAAGCTTCATTTTTCATTTAAGATCAACCCATAAGGTAGATGGAAAAGAATGCAGCTGGAAGTCTGAGAATGCGTACAAAGCCATGTCTCATTGGGCTCAGTACTGCCTATACTTACTGGTAACAGATCTCCAGGGTTTCAGAGAGTGATCTCTCCAAACCTTGCATAGACCTATCAAAGATTGAACTTTGGACTTTCTGCATACAAAGCAAATGATCTGTGGCTCTGGGTCTGCATAAATGGTGTAGGGTGTGTGTGTCAAGAATCCAGCAGACCACAATAAATGCCTGGTGGTTGCATGCAGGCCTGCTTTACTGAAATGAACTGATTGTTCAGTTTTCATGGGCTTGAGAAAAAGAACCATGAAAGATTGGTCTTGTTATCTTGTTGGCATCCATGGCAGAAATGCTAAGAACTGAACGGGCCGAGTCCCTACCAAGATATTGGTGCTTGCGAAGCTATTAAGGCAAAAGCTGTCCCCTTTTCTGTGCTTCATTCTTCTTTGACATCATCCTGTCACCTTTCATGAAAAGTAAATGCATATCCAAACAACATTAAAATATAATTTGCAGTCAATCTATTTTAAACGAACTGTTTTTCTGAAATATTCATTTGGCACTCTCTTCTTTTCACTATGCTGCTCATAAAAGCCAAGAGAAAGCTGAAACATGGAAGACTGTATTCCCAACAGCATAGGGAACCTGAAAGTTGGTGCTGACATGGAACATAAAGCCATGCCCCGATTATCTGATGACTGGCGAAGAGGATGAAAAAGGCCTTCCACTCTATAATAGAGGATGGTCCATCTGCTCACCAGACTGCTTACAATATGCCACCCAATCAGAGTTGGGATGGATCTCAGCGTTCAAGAAGTCCAATCAACTCCCAAGTAGAGGAGACCATATTCAACCATAAAGAAGGGACTGGAGCTTGAATTTTAACAGCATCCTTAAAGAGACTAAAATGCCAACTAAATAGCAGAATGAGTATCAGGTGCTAGCTATCCTTAACAGGCATTGTTTATGCTTCAGCTGAGGAGGGAAATCGGTAGGTAGTTAAATTCCCATAGCACTGCATTTTGGTTGCAGGTTCTGTGAACCACCCTGAACCCTCCAGGTATAGGGTGGTATATAAATTCATTCATTCATTCATTCATTCAATCAATCAATCAATCAATCAATCAACTCTTGTTTAGCTCAAACCAGTCTCTGCTTAACCTGAAGACAGAGTCTGCCTAAGAGAGGATGGCAATGAACATTAACTTATCAGATGTGGCAAGACAGGGACCCACTTGACACAAGAGACTATGTAGTACACCAAGAGTGGGACATCTTAGGTCCTCTGCACCTCGTTATTTGGCCTTGAAATTCTTCTGAGACAGCATCACCTAAAGGAGGCCATACCCTCCTTAATTGCTTTTGCTTTTCTAGAATGTTTCCTTGAACTATGATAGCTCCTCTTGACTGACGAGAAAGAATATGGAGGTGTGGCCATGCACACATGCATGCAAAGAAACTGTCAACTTTTATTTGGCTGGATTGGAGCACTGCACCATCTACAGTACCAGTATGCAGCCCCTGAAAGAGAGCTCATGAGAGAATGCAGGCCCCAGACTGAAAAGGGTACCCCACTATGGACTACATGTCTCTCTTTCTTGGGTTGCAACTTTTGGCAACGTCAATATGATGCATTTCATTGCATGCAAGAAACCTGCAGCAATAAGCACCGTGGTACCTTCAATGCTGATAAAATCCTTCTCTAAGCAGAACTGAATTATATTATGACATCATTGTAGCATGCAAGATAAATTTAAGCAGTGTGTGTGTGTGAGGACATGTGGTGCCATCAATGGGATGCCAAGTACTACAGACTTGTGTGACAGGTGAGAGACAATGAATCAGGAGAGACTAGAGAGAAGGATGAGATGGGTTTCAGCCAGTTTGATAATTTTGCGTTCAAATATGTGGGTTTTTCAGATGCTACTGGAATTAATTGTGATGCATTAATTGAGATTTTTATGTACCGGTAACCACAAACCACAAGTTTTTGGGATGGAGTGGAATAAAAAAAAACCCAAGGGACATATAATATTATAGTACTGGTATCTACTGCTAAACCACACTTATAACCAAGGACATACCTGTCTCTTTATTATATTCATAATAACAAAGGATCCAAAGAGCATTGTAGTATGAGACATAAACAAGAAAAGGACAGTGGAAGCGACAAAACAAAAAACTGTTAATATTTTATACAAAAACTATGAATACAGTCAATGAATACTCTCAATCAGAAGGGAAGAACATTACCGGTCGAGCTACTGAAATGGTTTGCCAGTTATGTTGTTTATGGTAGACTAGTATTACGGCCAATGTAACTTAACAAGATAGAACTTGGCTGTTACATGGCAGTGGAATGTAGCACAAGGAATTCAAGAGCAGTGAAACCAGCTTTCACCAGTATTGGATTTTGTTGGCCTGGCCTTAAATTTGTTTTTGTAGATCTGTCCCTTAACAGCATTTAAACACTATTTTGTGGCTTAACTCAAAGTTGTACTGTGCAGGAGGGTAAGTAGTGGTGAGTATTAAGTAGTTACATTCCTCTCTGATTAGAGGAATCTGCATAAGGATACTACAACACAGTTGCACCATTTTATTATTATTTTTTTGCAATGTGAAATCTAATTTAAAAAGGAGAATAGATATGCTGAAATGTGTTTGGCTTGGGTTCCTTTTGTTTGTAGACAACTGAAACTGTTCTGTCTTCCAATTTGATAACACTTTTACTGTGCATGTTTTAAAAAGAGCTGTTCCTCTCTTTTCTACTTACTTAGCATACTTTGTTCACCCTCACAACAATCCTGTGGTCAGGTCATCCTTACGCCCATTTTATAGATAGGGATACTGAAGCTGATGGGTTCACGACTCAGCTGAGATTAGAAGGCTAAGTCCACAGAGCCAAACTCTTAATGCATTCACAGTGTCTTAAGTCTCTGTTTAAACTTATTATCGTGGTTGTCCTGAATGATGCAAGCCCTATTCAGGCATTCTTCTCCTTACACCAGGCACCCTCAACCTGCGGCCCTCCAGATGTTCTGGACTACAATTCCCATCATCCCTGACCACTGGTCCTGTTAGCTAAGGATCATGGGAGTTGTAGGCCAAAACATCTGGAAGGCCGCAGGTTGGGGATGCCCGCCTTACACAATTACTATGATGGGAGATAAGGATCAGGGATGTGCTCTCTGCTTCTGTCCCTCCAGCACCATTCCCACAGTTTCCCATAGTTTGGTGCTGAACTAGCCTGCTTCATTCATGTAGGCTCCCTGAATAATTTTGAACCCGAGAATATCAGCTTTCTAGGTCACATAGGGAGTCTAAATGACTAGAAAAGGTTCCTGGCTACAGACATTCAGCTACCAGGTGTGGAGGGTTGTGAAGGTGGTGCTGGTGATGTGCAAAGGACCAGCAGCCCCTCTGCTTCCCATAAAACAGTGGTAATTGTATGAGGGAGAACACCTGAGGAGGGCTGTACAAAGTGCAAGAAGTTAAGTAGATGAGCTCATGCAGGGAAGTGGTAAAAGGGTAGGGAAGTCGCTTGTGTTATAGGTAATTTATTATCATGGCTCAGGCGTAGAGCATCTGATTTGCTTACAGGAGGTCTCAGATCCCTGGAATTTCAAAGTAGAAAAGATCTCGGGACGAAATGCTGGAGAGTTGCTGCCAGTCAGTGCAGACAACACTGAGCTGAATGGGTCGAGGTTTCTGAGTTTAAAACAGCTTCCTATGCCCCATTCCTTACTTGTGAGTTCAAAATCTCCACTTAGTATCAACAGCTGACCTTTGGCAAGCCACAATTCTCTGCTTCCCCTTTGCAACATGAGGATAATCTGACTCGGGGCCAGCCCAAGATGTTTGGCTGCTTGAGGCAAAACAGAAAATGCCACCTGCCCGTCTCAACCACTCCCTCCTCCACAGCCCAACCACCACTGCCTCTACCTCCACAGTCCCCCATGCACTGACAAGCGCAGGAGGCAGCAAGTGGTGCACTCCTTGGAGGCCAGACCTGTCGCCCGAGGCAACTGCCTCAGTGTGCCTCGTGGGCGGGCCAACTTTGTTTAAGGGTCAAGACTGGCTACCAGTCTTGTTTATGGGCAAATTTGAAGTGCTAGTTATTTTACATAAACACACACACAACATTAAAATAAAACAATCTACCAGTATTTAATTGTTTTTTAATTATTATTTTTTCTGTTTTTAGCTGTTCTTATTTTTATCTGTACCCTAAAAAATTGAAATATGCTATATAAAGGTTAAGTCTCATCCGCAGGTTATATATAAGTTTAGAGGTGGAATCAGGGTTAGATCTGGAGAATCCTGGTTAATTTTTTTGTTTAATTTAATCTATTCTAGTTGCAGCAATCTGCAGTAGTTTCAGTTCTCAACGGCACTTCCCAAAGGAAGTTGCATGTAGAGCTTGTTGGAACAATCTGGGCGTGACCAAGGCATTTGACAGTGGCTACATTTCTCTCCTCTTGAAAAGGGTACAGCTGGAACTATACAAAATCAATCCTGGCCACAGCCACTACCTTACAATCCAAGACCAAACTCAGGTCCATTCCATCACTGACCTCAGGTACTTGTTAAGAGACCTCAGCTCCTCCTCTGTATGTAAATAACAGGAAGCAAGTCCCATGGAAGTGGACTTTTAATAGACATGCATAGCCTTACTTAGGCAGAAGTTTAATAAGAGCAAAACCTGCACCTTAGACCTGCCTTCACCAACTCTGCATCCACCAGGTGTTTTGTATGAAACAACCAACAACTGTAGTCCATAACAGCTGTTATGGAAGACTGCCCTAGATGGAATTCTCCATAAAAAGGGGGAAAGCCGAGCTAAATGCTGGAAGGCAGTCCACCAAGAAACCAGATCGTGCTTTAGATTTCATACAACAAGAGGTGAGTTGGTGCTCATCAACATATCACTATAATATCAACCTTTTGAGGCATACAGGGTTGTATCAAAAGTAGTGTTTTGCCACTTGTTCCATTAGTGCAAGGATTTACTCTTGTACAACTGAACTTTCCCCCTTCCTTCCATCTCTCCCTAAATCTGTTCTAGGGGGGGTTCCTCTACCCCAGAACAGATTTGGAAAGGAGAAGGGGAAGTTCTGTTGCACAAGCATAAATACTTGTGCTAATGCAACAAGGGTAATTTGATACCACACCACACAAAGTAGCTATTGCATCACTGGTGATAGAACCCACCTGCATATATCACACGATCAGAAAACATGCAGGAATCACCCAATTATGAGTCAATAGTTTGTCATGTACCCCTGTCTTCAGAGCTTCCATAACCCTGTCCACTTTCCCCCCACAAAGCCAATTTCAACATGAAACGATGCACCACAAGTCTTGGTGCAGAAGGAAGTGGCTTGCGCAATGAAATATTTTCCATGGCCATCAATTTGTCATAGTAGCTTTAAACCACATCATTATTGTATCAGAAATGTATTTGAGTGTGGCTACGACAACTGCAATATGCAATGGGCTTCACAGCATTATTTTTTCATTCTTGCAAATACATTGTGCTGTTCGTTTTACAGGTGGAGAACAGAGGTTGAGATGTTGTGGCTTCCTCAAAGCCACCAAGTAAGTTTGCACAACTTTTATAACTTGATTTCCTAGGCTGGAGTCCAGCATGTCTACTCTCTTACAATTAGCCCCTGCTGTTGGGATGAAGAGACTGTAACTGGTGAAGAAATGTTGGGATTGGCTCAGATAAACGCATGGATGGGAATGGTACATCACAATCCTAAACCCGTCTTTTATGAGCCACGTCAGGATTTATTTATTTTGCCCTGAAAGGAGACTGAAAAGTACCTTTAAAAAATTAACAAATAAAGATGTGAATTCTGCAATTCCACTTTTCCATGCATACTCTAAAAGAAAACAAATGTTAAGACTGAATTCTTCTTTCTAAAACTTATGTGGGATGTAATCAGTATGTACAGGGAAGAAGAGATGAAATGAAAGCAATGACAGCTCCCACCATCCGGCCTTCTACTCACTTATAGTGGACTTTTCTAAAAGCAAATTAATTGCCCATGTAAAGTGGTTGCAAGCAGCTGTGATTTGGCTCCCTGTTTTTAACACCATCCTGGCTTTTATGGGGTTTAAATCAGAGATATTTAGCATCACTTTGGAGATGTTTCCAGTAGCTAAGATTTTTGCACTTGGCTTGCCCTTGATTATTTCTTTCAGTGGGCAGCTATTAACTGAGATCTGATTATTGCCTGAACCCAAGTAACACATCACAACATTTTTTAAGCTCTTCTGAAAAATATTCTGTGCCAGACAAAGCTATGTGAGGTGCAAACAATTGTGATAAATAGTTGAAGAATGGAGTGAAATGATTCAAATTATACATATATATATATATTTTTTAAAAAAATCAAAACCCCAAATACTGCAGCAGTGAAAATGGCAATGAAATAGTTAACAGACATATGCTGTATAATTAGGAGATGCATTAATGATTATGAATAGTAAATGATTTGGTGCAAGGAAGAAAAAAACCTAGTCAAAAGGGACATGCACCTATCTTACATGTTTTGTTAGTAACTGTATATAACTAGAGATTTCTGCTATTAAGAATCCTGCATTATTGGTGTAAACACTTCCAAGGGTACATCAAATTGTAATCTTTCATACGACATCCATCAAACCAGGCTGGAGATTTTGACAAACATTAAACACAGTAAGGAGGCAATTATGTATGCATGATTTAATCTGCAACTAATTAATATGCAAATTTATTCATATGTTAGTTACTAAATTAAAAATGCAAAGAAGCCCTTATGGTGATTCTCAAAAATTTTGCACAAACAGAACATTTAAAATGTAAGAAAAATGAAGTTTTTTTTGAAAACCTGCAGCATACTTTTAGCCTTTTAGAAACCTGTTGCATGGAGAAGGTTAAAAATATTTGCTTTATTATTGGGAAAGGATAAATGGAGTGCTAATTTGAAGTGAGAATGTGGTAAAAGAAAGGTTAAACATGATTCCATCAAAGTCTTATGAGATGCACACTAATTATCAAACAAACTGTATTCGAAAACCAGTTCACATAACTTGCAAAGATTTTGGAATATACATTGTTCTTCTGACTTTGTTTTTGGGGGGGAGGGGGAGGGGGGTGTTACTAGTTTATTCTTTGCACAGACAACTTACTGCTGAATTAAATTCTTTCTAGCCATTTGAATGAAGACAATATTTTCACTCCAAGCTTGCTAATATTTTGATGGTGAGTAGCCACACCAGATTTGCTCATTTAAATGTACTTTGCAAGAAGCAGATTTAGAAAACAAGGCTGGGAATGGTGGTGGGAGGGGGAGTATTGCCTTTTAATATCCATCCCAGATGCATATTGAAAGAAAGACAATAAAGCAATGAAAAGAAAGCATCTGAAACAATTCATACACAGGTTCTTATTGCAGCAAGCCTTCTCTTTCAGTGTAGATTGAGAAAAAGGCAATACTCTCTGCAAAGGTGAGTGCAGGAGGGTCATTAAATGGTCTATACAACAATTTTAAACTTTGTAGCTCATGTTACATTTTAAAGGTCTCCAACATATTAAGGATATACTAGTAAAAACAAACAAACAAACGACCCTTTCTGCTTATTAAGATTTTCGGCTGCCTTTTCAATTTACAGTATATGTATCTGTGTAAAATGGGTGGGTGGGTGTTTGCCCACCCAAATAAAAAAGAAGCAGAGGTTCTGATTGCTTTAGACATAAAGTACAATCAGCTCCTCCCAGCTGCCTCATAAGGTGCTGAACCCGACTTGTATTCCTTTTCTGCAAACCAGAGAGAGAGAAATATTAGGTCCATTATAGCCACAAAAAATGGGACGGTAAGCTAGTGGCGACAATTGCATTTGCTGTGTGATTTCGTTCCTCCTTTAAAAAAACAAAACAAAAACCATGCTGGTGCCAGAATGCCCACTTTGTGCATACCAGTTCCAACAAGGGGTGGTATGATGAGGAAAATCCTTCTACCCTGCTGTGATAATATAAACAAGGCTATTTTGATACCCCTTTTTATAACAATAGTACGTAATAATAATACAAGAAAGATGTTGGTTGGACCCTCTTCTGAACAAAGCTCTAAAGGTGATGAGCTCAGAACTCTGAAATGGAGGGCAGATAGTAATGAGAAAGTGAGTTTGTTAAATTGGGGGAGTAAAGCAATGTGCTGAAAGAGAAAGGATAAAGGGGGGGAGGCTGACAAACTCAAGTTTTAAAAGACATGCATCTTTTCATTCCTTTTAATACCAATAATGGACCAGCCACATTAACGCTCAAATTTCCTTAAAAATAAACTTTTCTTTTATGTCGCCATTCCTATGGAATCCTATGGACTGAACTTTCATCATCAGAGAAATAAAATTTTGAATAAACTGCTCTGACAAAGGACAGGTAGTGTGCCCTTCCTTCGAGGTTTACTGTGCCGTAACCTGAGAGGCAACACTCAGTTTCTGTTAAGACCTGAAATGAATGTAAGGCTTTTAAAAGCTTAAACGTACACATTTGTGCATTCATTAGGCAGTGCTAAATCTAATTTGTTCTCTTTACTGTAACAGGAAGCACATGTTTAAAGCAATCTGTTTCCTCATATGAATGCTTTCCTGTCTGTTTGGGGGGGGGGGGGGGGAACGCAACACACTTTACCCCAAGTAACCAAGAGGTGATCGTAAATATCCCTAAATAGCATTAAACAGATATGAAAGACATTAACACTTCCAGAATGCCAAAGTAGTATTTTTTAATATATTTTTTTAAATCTAACAGATGCTTCTAGGTCAAAAAGTGAAATGTGTGTTTCTTGAAAAAAAGGGGGGGGCATTCTCATCAGAATCATAAATGAACTGTGAGTGGAGAAATGAAGTGTCATGCAGAAAACAAAAGGATCCAGTTGAGAACTCCAACACGCCCTTGCCAGAGTGCGGGTTGCAAGGAAAGAGCCACATTTACATGTAACTTTGTTTAACAAATCAATATCCTTTGTAATCCACAAGGTGGCATTGGCAACAAATGACGGCTGCCTGTGTAGAATCTACTCTGGGGCTGCTGAACTTTCCTTGAAAAAGATCCGATCTCTGTGAAACGGAGTATGTACAAAAATCTAAGGGGACTTAAAAATCACTGGTGGGAAAAGAGTGGAAGCGAGTCAGCCAAAACCGGATATTAACCATGTACTCTTTAACATTACATTGTCACTTACGTTGCAGGCATTCGTTGGGGAAACGGATTTCCCCGCCCCCAGAGAAACACCGAAATAATACGTGGTGTGCAAGTCTGGTATAACCGACAAGGTATTTCACCCCCTTTAAAACATCATCCCTATCACCGGCAAGCTGTCCTGCTTAAGAATTTTCGGAAACCATTAAAAAGAAATAACAGCATAGGAATGACGCGGAAGAGAACAAGAAGCTCTTTGAATGCACCTAAAACATCTGTATAAATACTCCTATTATCTACCAGAGATTCATAACTTCAAAATAAATAAACATTTCCCCCCCAAAAAATATGATATGCAGTAAATTATCGTGTGCAATTGCCCAGATAGATCTTTGATTCTAGTTGGTGATAAAGCAAAGAAATGGGTGCAAAAGATGGTTTGCTACAGAGGCACGAGGCAAGCAAAGTGTGTCCTATGGCACTCCGGGAAGAGGGACATCAAGCAGCCAATTAAAGAACAGCATTGATGCATTCCAATGGGAGAATTATTATGCCCAGTTATTATGGCACATTCTGAGGGGGGCCTCCAGTGGTCCTACTATAACACATTTTTAAAGGTGTGAGAAAGAGTTTGTCTTGCAAGGAAGAAACACGTCTTTTTGCAAAAGGTTTCCGAGTGTCGGTCATGCAGATGATTCTTTTGTTTTATCCCCTGGACTGGTGGAGAGTCAGTGAGTGTGTGTGCTTGCTGCTGTGTGACTTGAGCACATGAGTTGCACCAGATCAGACCCCCAAATGAGGCTCTGATGAATAAATGGATGCACTCAGAGAACGTGCCTGGCATCATGGAATGGGGTCAGTGGTGTTGTGCACCCAAAATGCAGCATTCATTTGCTGGAGTGACACAAGACTTCAATTTAGAAAGTTTAAAATTTTGGGTCAAAACACTGGGAAGCAGAAATCATTACACTGCTGTGTAAGTAAATGAAGAGAAGCATTTTCTACAAAGACACAAGCTGATCAGAAAGTAAATAAAGGTGACAAAAACCCTTTTAGCTTCTGATCCTTGATTTACACTTCATTATTTGGAAAGGTTCTTCCTATCCCTGAATGCCAGTGTTTTATAGGTTGTAATTGTTTCACTGATTATTTTATATGATTTATGCTGTATTTGTGGTGTTCTATTATGTAACATCACATTGCTATTATTGATCGATTATTAAGCCGCTTTGGGGTTCTTTTGAATGAAAAGTGGCATAGAAATAAAATAAATGAAATCAAATAATCAGTCATTAACGTCTTATTTCAGATTATGATTACAAATCAAAACCATGCATGGCTACAAGAACACCACGCTGCCCTTTAGTTTTCAGTAGTTCGATCTGGCATTCCTAAGCAAAGGTTTATCTACAACTACAACTTTAAAATAAAATAATAATAATAATAATGAAATTCCAAAACGAACCAGAATAGTTACAAATAAACAGTAACCTAAAAAGCTGTATAGATATTTAAAAAAAATAATCCAGAAGATATAACTGAAGACAAGGAGGTATAAAAACAGTATTTCTTAATAGCTTCTTCACTTGAGTTATGATACCTCACACCAATCAACAATATGAAGATGCTAAAGTCTAGCAGGAATGTTTAAAACACAGTAAAAAGAATCTGGTGTTAGTGCTTACAGAAAGTAGTTATTTTTATATCTCTAAATCTCTTGTATTAGAAATCATTCCCTGAGGGGATAAGTTCAAAGAGAGGATTAAATGCCAAGTTCCCTTACACTCATGCAACCACAATGGGGATTCTATGGATGTTTCCCAGGAGAGCAGAAAATTCCCCTGCTGTGTACATCTCGCTTACAACTTCATACTTGCCTGTACAGTTAAGAAGGTGCATTATTGTACAGTGCAATTTCCATTTTCCCCATTCATACATTCGTAAAAACTTCCCATTTCTTTTAATCCGTTGAGAAGACTGTATGTTCTGTTTCAACCACAACACATAATTAAGAAGAAGAAAAAGAATCAACAGTATTAGATCTTTGCATAGGATCTGGTTCATTTATGGGCTAAAGTCTAGCCGTACAGAAAGTCGTGCATGAGCTTCGAGAAATTCCTTAACAGATGTTTAACATACATTATGCAGGATCGGGCCCCGCAGTAACAACTGGAATATAATTTTAAAAAGCTAAACTGAGATGCTGTTCGGCACAAAGTGCAGTTTGACTTCACTTCAGGCTTCCTTGAAATACTCTCTCACAAGTATAACAATTCTCGAATCCTGTGCTCTCGTGAGACTGCAAGGAGAATTAAAAATCACCATTGCTGCTCATATTCCGAGAAGCCCACTATTAAATAAGATGCAAAAATAAATAAATATTAGAAATATTTTAAACGTACTGCGGGCTTCCTTTAATATAATAGTTTCCTAAAACATAAAAGTACTGGGAAATACACCGTTTCAGTATAATGAATGCAACAGAACTATATATTTGACGGTCAAAAACCTCTGCCTCTAAGAAATGCTGTTCCCTGCATTACCTATATTCCTCTGAAGAGGGAGTCTATGTTTAAGCAAAACTCAAGAGCCCTAACAGCGATGCACCTATGCTAGTAGCTGCTGAGAAACAGGATGCAATGGTCACAACTGCTACTTCCAGGTCTAGTTATTTATTTTGAGCCACACAAGTACAAGCTCATCACGCAACAAAACACACAATGTAGTATCTACATTCTCCTCTACAAATTGCTTCATTTTAAAGCGGAAGGTTCCTAACTTTTTAAACCATACAAGTTCGCAGCGACAGCCTCCTTCCCACTTTTTCCATAGGGGTTATTTGTCGCTTATTTTGGTTTCCAGCAGCAGAACATCTCTTAAAGCCAAGACTGTGTGAAGGAGACAGACACAGAGAGGGAGAAATTGGGAGACTGTATCTGTGACCCATGCCAACACTCACTGACTGCAATTCTGCAACCTGTTTTCTAGGAGCATGTTTGCCCCCACGATATAATCACACAGGTATATTAAACAATGGCACATTGCATGTTCGATCTCAGCAAGTGCATGAGAATAAGTGATATCTGTTTTACAGCCTACATAGGAACATAGGAAGCTGCCTCGTACGGAGTCAGACCATCGGTTTACCTAGCTCAGTACTACCTGCGCTGACTACCAGCAGCTCTCCACTGTTTTCAAGCTGGACTGTTTCTCTGCCCTACCTGGGGATGCCAGAGATTGAATGTGGAACTGTTTGCATACAAAGCAGGTGCTGTCCCACTGAGCCATGGCCCTTCCCCAATAGAAAGAAACAGGAGTGCACAGAACAGCCAATGTAGTAAAAGGCAGCAATGGGCAAATAGTAGGCAACAAGTCCTGCAGCCTGTGACCCTGACTCACGAGAAGTCACATGCATGAAAGGAAAAGTACTGTGCATGCAGCAGCTGTGTCTGCCTTTGTCAGGATGTTTTTGTAACTCAGCAGACAAGAAGCCACCAAGGAACAGAGCTTGCTTCTTCGGCAGGGTGGAGAAGTTGGAGAGAAAGTATTTAAGAAAGCATGATTCTTTCATTCGCACATAAATTACTTCTTCAGATTGCAGCCTCTTATTTTTTATAAGACTCCTTGGGACACAAGTTTTCATTTAAAGGAGCTGCTGTGGAGTTCAGGTCTGAAGGTTCCTATCTAAAACGGGTGCATGGCCACAAAATTAATCAACACGTTATTAATTGATCTGAACACAGGGAAACTACAAACAGCTCAACAACACACTGCCGTGGCATGAGACTTCCCTGCTGTAGAGTTAGCAAAGAACACTAACTGGACACTCTTAAAAAGTTTTCCCATCTCCAAAAGAGAGCAAAGCCACGGAACTAGTTGTTTTCTTCCCCTCCTTCAGTTTCAGTTTTCTCGAACAACTCTCTCTTTTCTGCTTTCTTTCCTCTAAAGCTGAGTTTGTTTCCACTGGGTTAATCTACTCCATCTTTAGACTGAACTTACACCTCTTCCATCTTTGCTTTTAATATTCCTCTCTAACGAAACAGTAGGTCGGCTATGTCCTCATCTGTCACCACTACCTTTGCTGAAATTCCACCAAATATATAATGGGATCTCAGCAGGACTGGCATTCACTGGTAGAACAAGCTGCCATTTCCAATTCAAGTTACCTCGGGGCCTCACTAGGTCAGTGGCAAATTGGTGCACAAAGCACATCTCTAACTCCAGGGAAACCCCATCGTTCATGGCAACTGACGATAGCGTGCCTGCCAAAAAAGAGGGTATTGTGATCCTCCCCTTTGTGAGGTGGATTTAGCAGGGGTCGTTGGGTAAGTGGCAAATATTCTTAACTGCTGGGTTCATTAAGGACAGAGGTGGGGAAATTCACAGGATATATCTGTGTGAACAGAGGACTACCTGGATCTGTTTCAATCTAGTTTCAGACCTGGTTTTGGTATAGTGGAGGACAACACTGTTGGTTCTCTGGGATCTCTTAGGGGTGTGCTTGATAGCATTGACAGTTATATCCTTCTGGATAGGCTCTGGGTGTTGGGATCTGTATGCACAGTGGGTCGGTGGCTCCATTCCTACCCTGGAGAGATGATTCCAGAAGGTGGTCTTCTGTTTGACCCTATGGCAATTATGCTGCAGGGTTTCAAGGGGGCTCTATCTTGTCCTCCATGCTTTAACATACACCTGAAAAAGCTGAGTGAGATTGATTGAAATGTATTAATGCTTCCTTCAAGGCAATCAGGTGAGGAAGTGGAATTGCAGCATACTGAAGATGAATCCTTACAAGATAGAGTTGCTATTGATGTCAAGGGTATGGGCATTCCTGCTCTTCTAGATGGGTTGACCTTTCATAAATGATCAGATTCAGAGTTTGGGAGTGTTCATAGCTTCAGCTTGGGTACCAGAGTGGCCTTAGTGGCACTGAGCATTTTCAAATAGCTTAGGCTGGTACACAAACACATCCTGGACAGAGGTAGCTTGGCCACATTTTTCTAACCTCAAGACTGGATTACTGCAATAGGGTGTTGCCTTATACTGAGCCAGCCCATCTAGTTCATTACTGCCTACACCAACAGTGGTTCTCAAAGGTTTCAGGTAGGGAGTCTTTCCTAGGGGATGAAACTAGGGCATTGTGTATGCAAAGCAAGATACTCAGCCACTGAACTACAGGCATGGAGCAGGCTTTGAAGAGGTACTGAAAACTGCAGTTAGTGCATAACAAAGCAGATGGTCTTCTATCTAGAGAGGGGCAGCTGGAACATGGATGAATTTCACCTACAAAATTATAAGCAAAATTGTAAAATGAACAGTTTTATTTGTATTACTTAAGAAGTATGTTTCCTATAGTTCGAAGAGACTCATCATTATTTTGTTGTTGACATCTGTCTGTCTCGAGAGGCAATGGAGTATGCCTCCAGGGGTGAGGACAAACCAGTGTGTTAGCAGCACCGAAGTGACCTTCTCTGGATGCAAGCCTGGGCACTGTGTATGGAGGTTCTGGACTGCCCAGAAGACAAGACCTGCCTCTATGTGGTTTCAGAAAACTGAGGCCCTTTAACCTTCCAGATCAGTCACTGACTTCTAGGAGAAGAGGAAGGAGACTCAAAGACCTGTCAGGTAGGGACTAATATTTCAAAAATGATCACAATTTTCAAAAGGGAGAGCTACAAAGGTCAATACTTCCATGGTAAATATCCAAAAGCAAAACAGCAACAGCTGCCTTGGACTAGAATAATAAAATGCAATTAGAAGCCATGACATTTGAAAAACAGCAAGTTGGTTTTTTATTATTAGACACATTTTGAAGTTTATCTCTACAAGCATGAAAACTGAAAGTTCTTTTTTAAAAGAAAAAGAAAGGAATGTAAGGTACTGAGATTTTAAGGATTCTACGAAGAATCAATCGATAGAACAGATGATGCTCAGAAGAGTGACAGAAATGTCTTGAACTTTTAAAGGCATCAAGAGCTCAGTTCAGAAAGCACAACAAACCATGGTTCAGAGCTGCTTCTCTGCTTTCATTTTCCATCTCATCAGCATTTAACTTTTAAAGTTTACTCTCATCTCCATGATTTAGCAGAGACTTGAGGTACAGCAACTTCTCCTCCTCCACAGTTGCAGCAGCCTCTTGAGGTAGAATAATGAAATGCATCCGACATGATTGGTTTCTTTTTCCTTTTCTTTAAGCACCTGGACTTCTTCCCTCTCTTATCCTATCAGTGGTTCTTTCACTGATTTTAGTAGTTGAGTTTTCTGCTTTCGCTTCAGCATTTTAAAAAATAGGTTCAGGTGTTCAGATGTAAAACCAACCATGGTTCGGTGTGACATCTGAATAGAGTCCAACACTCTATCCTTGAGTACCTCAGTGGTGATTTCCATCATCATGTTATATCTTGGACAAGCCAATTTGCAAATTACACTCTCAGTGCAATCATGGGCCCATGGAGTAGAGCTGATTTTGAATGTGTGAATTAGATCTACAATTCTATGATCTCACTGCTCTTCCGAGGCACTCTCAGTGCCTTGAAGCTCATTTTGGTGTCCAAGACTAAATTCCTACCTCTCCCACAAGTTGGTGTAGGAACAGTTACATGGCAACCACAAATATATGAAAGGACTTTCCTTGGAAATACAACCAAACCCAGCTACAAACTATGGTAAGAAAACATGCACTGTATTATAAGCAATAAAACACAAGTGCAATACTGAATATTAATAGAACCAATTCACTTGGGTCTTGGGTAAATAAACTTTGGTGTATAAACTCATTTACAGACGTTTGAATTTAGAACTAGTAATATCAGTGCTCTTAGTCAATTAAGCCATCTCGGATGGTAAAACAAGATTTAATCTATCCCACTGATCAGTCCATTTTTATGCAGACTATTATGCGATCTCATGCAGATTCAGAAAGCATATATATTCTGGGCCAAAAGTACATGATATAATTCCAGAAATGGCTGACAATGGAAAGGATGGCAACCACTCAGATGTGTGCATATATGTGCTTTCTTATTGCACATGTAGAGAATTTTGCATATTTATAGAGATACAGATATCAATGTGCCAGATGACAGAATTTGTGTGCTTGTTGCAATATGTGGCAAAGCCATCAAAGGGAACCCAGGGCAGGGGTCTGCAGGAAGAGATGACCTAGATTCTCAATAGTTCCCAGTGCCCACTGATATCAATGAGAAAATAATAAAGACAGCTGAAAGAGGTGGCAGAACCAGTCTCTCCTCAAGACACAAGGATCACTTGTGTTGGGAAGGGTGTTTCCAAAACGCAGTGTGTCCTAATTATAACCTGCTCACTTTCTCCCATATAAGTTAATGCTCCTCTATTATAAATAGAAAGAGGGCTCCAGTTGATTGCCAGGGAGGGGCAGCATGCTCCTTCCCCTAGAAATTGGAAAACGTAGAGAGAACCATGAGGGATCAGTCCAAAGGCTCATCTAGTCTTCTTGTCACAGTGGACAACCAGAGGCCTGTGGAATCAGAACAAGAGCATAGCAGTGTTCTCCCCACTAGAGTTCCCCAGCAACTGGTGTCTTGAAGCAAACACCAAGGAAACAACAGAGAGGTTCATCTTCTCTTGGTTAAGTCCCTTTTGTTATTTCCTCGCATATAAGTAACAGTTCTTATTCACCCCACCAGGAAAAGAATAGGAGCGCTCAGGGACACAGATGGTGGCAGTAAACTCTGATGCCAGCTACTACTGCCAGGGAAACAGAGGGGCACATATAGAACGGGCCCAGACTTTTCCTTCCATGGATGGAAAAGCTGCTTGTGTCAACTCCCCAAACTTCCACAACAGTGTGGGAGGTGAAAATGGAGGCTGATGGGAATCATCAAAAAGTCAACCCCACTATCTATTAGTGTCCTCTAAGCATAGACTCCAGAAATTCTCTCACTTATGGGAACAAAATCTTCATCCAACCCAGTTTGTATGGGTATGGCAGAGCACACAAATATATTATTTTATTGGTTTAATTTTCTTAAATTTGTTTCTATTATGGAATCCAAGGTGGTACACCTATCCAGGCACTGACCAGAACAAGGCATGCTTAGTTTCAGCAAAGTTTTGGCCTCCTATACATTCACACCACCCCTTTCTACCATTCAGGAACAAACATGAATTTCAAACCAACAGATAAACAGAGGGATATTCTTAAGCAATATTCTTTTCTGCTCTCCTATCTTAGGGAGGTTTTCTTAATCTTAAACTTTACCGATCACTTGCTTAAATAACATAGGTGTATTCCAACGTTGATTTCTTAAAGCTATTTACAGAAAGCCATGGGAAATGCCAGTAACTGTGGCAATGGCTATTGAAAACTGAGCAGATGTTACTTTTTTTCAAACTTTCTCAGCGATTATAAGGACTGGAATCTTTCTTTTAAATAGGTTAGCGAGCAAAAGGAAGTTTAAAATTAGCTCTGACAAAAGAAAGTTGAAATTTATTATGCAATGTCATATTCCAGTTGGAACAGTGCTGGCTGGCTATTTTTGTGATAAAACAGTTCTCTGTATTTTAGATGACTAAAAATAGATGGGGATATCAATATTATACTATTTTATGGAGAGCAGAGAGGAAAAAGAGAAACAATACTGTAATCCATTTCATTTTTTCAGATGATTATTTCCAACTGTTGCACGTTGCACCTGAAGACTAAATTTCATAACGTTCAGTTGCACTTTACTGTACATTTTTAGTTCTGAGCATTTCACACATTATGTTCCATATTAGGATCTTGCTTTGTTTGTTTGTTTGTTTGTTTGTATTATCCCGTTATTGGAATTCCATGACTTCATGCTCTAAGTCTTTGAACATTAAGGGGTTTATTAATTAAAAAACACTTTTATGGTCTTCCGTGCTAGTTAAATACCACGATCTTATCTCTGCACCTGGACAGTCTTTTCATATAAATACAATACAGCCAGATCACAAAGATCTTTATTAAATTTTCTGGGGCAGAAAATGAAAAAAGACATTTGGGTGTGGAATGTGTGTGGGAAACTTCTGTACATGGTTAACTGTTCCAGATCAGCTCTCTGATTTCCACCCCTCCCTCTAAAAATTCAAATAAACTCAATGCTTTGAAGAAGCTAAAAACACACCTTTCATTCTAAATTTAGTCCCTGTTTAGGATAGATAAACAGTTGAAAAAGCTGCCAAGAATCGAGACACCCTGCCTGGTGAGTACTGCCAAAGTTTTCATCTCTTTCTTTTTTGTTTTTTCTTAGTTCAAAAGAAGCCTTTTATTACATCTAATAAACTCATCTGCGAGGGCACAAAATTCCGGAGTCCCCGTGTATATGGGTAAATGGCACAGAAAGAATATGATGCCTCTTGCACTAAGTGGATGTTACCTTTTTGAAATGTATGGTCTATGAATGAAGAGTAAAATTAATTAATTCTTAGTTTCACACATACACTTGGTAGACGTAAAAGCAAACACCAGCTAAGATTCAGCTCGGCTGAAAGTACATGCCTGGGCAATCCACACATGTATTAAGGGCTTTTCCCTTCATGCTGAATAACAAAACTACGTTCCAAGTAAAGAGCAGTTTGGGCTATGTACCTTTCTTAACTCTGTAACTGTTTGTCACTTAACGGCCTGGTTTATACATTACCTGAGCAGTGCAGGAGGCACATGGCACGGCTAAGTCCCACACCTCTGCCTTGTAAAATCTAATCCTCAAAGTGATGCACCGCTGAAATGAATGGGACTAGCATTATCAGGCTGCTGTGAGGACTGCAGGTCTAGTTGATGAGACAGCCCCCCAAAAAGAAAGGAGCAAAAACCTGAATGCTCTATGCAAAGTTTCCGCCTGAGGTTGTTTCAGAATGACTGCATAATTCACATCCATAGAATGCCCTTAATGCGCTTCTTGGGAGTTAATTGAAAGAGGTCTCCTTCTCATGTAGCCGTAAGTAGGGAGGCAAGGCAACATCTTTCCCATTATGTAATTCCCTCTAGCTGCAGGTAATTGGCTGGGAGGTGCAGATCATATGGGAAAGAACCACATAATTACCTGTGCTTATATGGTCACAAAATCCGTACACAGCTCAAGCCCCTTGGGACCAATGCCATGAAAAAGCTGTGTGAAGGGAGCTGGGGACTAATTTACATGTATAGAAATGTAATAGCCCAAAACCAAGGGCAAGCATGTTTTCAGTTATTAATGTTATTGCTAGTCGCCATTGTTCCATCTAAACAAAGAAGCAATTCCTCCTCCATCCACAGGAGGAGGAGGAGACAGCGAAACTGAGGCTTGGTTCGGACGCTACATGTTGTGCATGGCAGGTGTGTAGGAAAGCAGTGGGGGGAACAAGTTCAGGAACATATTTCCGAAAGCCCCAGTCGCCAGGAATGTCCATTCATAAAAGCTTCCGGGTGTGTGTCTCAAGACTCATATCTGCAATTATTTCATAGCCACTTACATGCACGCCGTACGCACACATTTTAAAAGCTTGGATGAAGAATAGCAATATTGGAGCCAAATCTGAGATCAGGCGATTCTTCCCGCAACCCAGCATATCCACAAAGAATAACCCAGACTACTGATGATCCAGGGATTATCTTTATCTTTGACCATAGTGACAAAGTACTGAAATTATGCTTATGCAGGAAGGAGCTAGCTGCTTAACAGTGAGTCAAGCCAGTGGTCTTGCTTCTGAAAGCCCCCCCCCCAAAATAAAAAGACAAAGAGCTTAGTACCTTTCCAGAAAATGTTTGTTTGTTTGTTTGTTTGTCATACTCTCTCTGTCTCTTCTCTCTATATAGCCATGGAAATTTGTCATAGACATCTGTGCATTAACACAACTCCTGAAGCCCTTTATAGACAATTGTATGAATATTCAGTGACAGTTTAATACCCATATTTTAATAGAAAGAGAATAATATTTTCATTCTATCAGCTAAGTACAATATAATCTGTTTAGTCAATTTATAAATGAGTACTGTTTATCCAACATAATAGCATCATCTACTATAATGTGATAAGATGAATTATTTAAAAAAATATTTTGCCCTTTAATAGAGTATAGTACCATTTTGAAAATCTTTGCATTTTAACTACTGATAAAAAAAAAATCACAACATATTTTGATCATGAAGGTGATTAGTTGTTTGTTCAAATATGTTAAGGAACAATTATTAGACACACACACAAAGTTCTGGATAACCTGATATATCTCCCAATAATAGCATCAGGTCATTTGAATTTCAAGGAAATCATTTGTGGCAAAATTGTTTTTTTCCTCTTGTTTTTATATTTCAAACAATAGGTTTCAGTGCGTGCAAGAAGCAAAATGAACTACGGAATCCAAACTTTGTAACTCAAAGAACAAATTTTGCTAGGAATTAAGGAACCCTAATTGGCTAATTCTTTTTTAAACTTATTTTGTTCTTTTTGGTTCAAAGAAACAGCCAAATGCCTGAAATGTCTGCAAGGGAAATAATAACAACAGAGTTCTAACCCTTAAATGGAAATGGCAACCAATCTGATGTTTTTACATCATCACAGCAGTCCTCTTTCTTTACAGTTGTAGCCATTTCACTGCCCTGCATGCGTTTAGCTTTCTAAATGGAAATATGTCCCAGTCAAACAGGTTCTACACAGTAAAGTGTACAGATATGGGAGAAAATGAGCATTAAAAATACAGAGGCACATGATTTTTCTATCAGAATTTATCTGAAAAAAAGGAATCTTTATGTACGTATTTTTAAATGAAGAAAATACGGCACTACATTTTATTAAAATTTAAGCATTCTAGACATATACAAATTACAAAAAAGGTGTATAAAGTGTTACGTACTGGCCTGATTCAAAATTTGAGAAGCAGCAATATGTATTTATCATCTGAGTTCTCTTAAAAGCTATTAGAAGCTAAAGTTTCAAGTAAAGACGCCATTAACGAAAAGTGAACCACCCAAAATCCTTTGGATTGTAAAAAAAATCCATGATTTCTTTAAAGAAACAAAGAAAGAAACATTTATGCAATCTAATTTTAAATTTGTCCTCATTTTTTCTCTCTGTTAGTCAAAAACAGCAATGTTTTTGTTGTTGTCAACTTTTATTTTTACTTCTTAAGTACTGTCAGCAGTCTGCCCAAGGGTTCACATACCCATATCACTATTGCTATATTAATTAAACATGTTCATTTAATTCCTTTCCTAGCTTCAGTCACTTACTGATATGACAATAGCAAAGACGGAAATTAAGGTACTAGTTTTACAATATGAAGGTTTTGCTATTGATTTGAAAGTCCATCTAATTTATGATCACATTAATAAGTGCTATGCCAAAGTAATCTCAGAAAAACCTGTAGGATTGCTCTGATGTTGGTGAATTTTTGATTGCACTTCCTTGTAACCCCCCACTCCCGCAATACACATCTCTACAATACAACTACTACTATTAGCAAAGTCAAATATTTTTAATTCTTAGATCTAAAAGTATTTGTCACTCTGCTGCACTACGGTGCATTGTTGTTACTTATCTACAAATTAATCAATATGGTATCTGCTTTAAAACAGATCATACTGTTTATTTACACATCAGCATTTTTTATTTTTAAAAGAAGAACGCAAAATAAAATCCAACTCATACATGAGCCAATTATTTGCTGCATGAACGCAAGGGCATTATAAAATGAAAAAGCATATCTAGCCTTTATTGCAAACACAGTCTAAATATGTGCAGGTAGTTGATTAGGAATACACACACACACACACACACACACACACACACACACACACACTATTTCCTAAAAAGAAGGGGGGACAGGATGACAATCAGGGTATTAAATGTGACTTCATTTATTACCATAGCCCATAATTCCTTTGGTAACACCTGGAGTCAACTGGTTTGACACCTGGAAATCACACACACTGAGAAAGCTATTTGTGCAGGTATGCTCAAAGTCCTAATTCAAAAACTTCAGTGGAAAATGAAGACGTCCTCCTTCTATTCTGGGCTGAGACCCATGTAAATGTTTCATAAATCCCTCTCCACAAATCTCTTTTAACATGCAAATCCATAAATCATCATAATACTGACAAAGAAGTTAACCCGCACGTGAAGCTAATGCGTATTCTATCTGGAACTGCATACTGGTAAAGCTACCCAAACTAGAGGCACTTTTTCAGAGTTCTATTTATATACACTACAAAATAATAATGCAACAACACCCACCAAAACTTTTTATTCCCACAGGTCAGAATTTTATAGACTTCTCTGTTTTGTCTGCCGACATGATGGTGGAGAAAACCAAAACAAACAAAAAAACGTTTAGGATAGGAACCTGTTTCATTTGAAAACATGTTAATCAAAGGAACCAGTGGAGCCGCAAACGGTAAGACAGACAAGGAGTACTTACTGAAGATGGTAAACCTGGAGGAACCTTTCGAACTTTCTTTGTTTGTACTTCTGAAAAAAGAAGACAAGTGTGGCTGTAAGATGTATGTTTGCAGGCTCAGACCCTCCAGTCTAAGATTCAGCACTGAGCTAGCATTTATTATTAATTACTTGCAAGACAGAAGTTCAGTCTAAGTTTCCTTTTAGAAATGTGGAGAAAAGTGGCACAAAGTAACTCACCCACAGAGGTACTGTGCAGAGGCCTTCTTCGCGGATTATTGCTAGAATACTGATAGTACTGAGAGCCAGGTTTGGTGGGTGAGAGAGCGCCTGGGTTGCCCATTTCCATGTCACCTCCGAGGAGACTTTGCTAAAAGATTTTTGAAAAATAAGTATTGTTATATCTAACTTCTCCCTTACTCGCCTTTCTATGCTGATTTAAATAACACACACACACGTTTGTTTGTTTTTTAAAAAAGGCTCTGCGACTGGCAAATTGGAATACTAACACAAAAAATACTTTATTTTCAGATATGACAAAAATAGTACTGAGGCAAGTGATTTCTTTTCAGCAGAATACGTATTCTGATGGCCAAGCAAATGCTTTGGAAATTTTACAATAGCCTTCCACTGTTATTGCTGAAAAGAAACAACAGTTGAACATATGAACTCTTTTGGAGCTACATCAAGTAAAGATCCCCCTCCCCACCTGTTTTGTTTTAAACTTACAGGGCGAACAAAATATACTGTGTTCATCAGTATTTTAAAAATCACCCTGTTGCTACAAAATCATTTCGTCATAAAAGAGTAGGTATTTTACCCAATAATGGAAAAAATGCATGTGTTAAATATAGCTAAATAGGAAACACAGCAAATACTTAAAAATACAATATAAAATGTGTTAATCAGGTATAACATCTGTGATGTGAAAATAATAGTATACAATGCAAAAATGAACTAGTGTTTTGCTAAATTGCTGGGGGGGGGGAGAGAATGACTCTTAAAGCGAGTGGATAGAAGACGTTGCAGCAAAGTACTTCAACAGCATCTATTTTATTAAGTAAGACAGTGAACATCCACAAATATGAAATGTACTTATGAATGGACAATAGCTATGGCTAAACCAGAAGAAATGATATCTCAGTGCAATAACAAGGAAAAAGCAAAGACTGACATTTTCTAAAAATTCTATTTGCTATAACTACATTGAAACTTACCCATAATATATAAATCCCCTGATTATACTCTGCATTGAACACATTGTTCTTTTAATTTTTTCTGGTATGCAATAAAACAGGTGCAGATACTACCATTTATTTTATATGATGAAGAAATTTTCCATTTAATAAAGAAATTTTAAAATTAAGTACCAAAAATCTAACTTTATCGTTACTTGTAATCAACTTTTACTGACTGAACTAATTACTGTACTTGATAAAGTACAGAATGTGTTTTCCCTAATCTAAATTCTAATCACCATGTCACTCACAACAGACTTAGTAATGCTTCACTAACACACCATTCACATGCAAAACACCCTAAATAGGCCAATTATGACTCTGCCCCTGTTCCCTGGTTAACCCGCTGAGAACTGAAAAATTTCACAAGGCAGTCACCAACTAAAACAAAGGCTCCTTGTTTTAAATTAAGACAGTCTTTTTGATTCTTAAATAGCTCAACAAAGTGCCATGTCTTCGTCTGAAAGCAGTTGGTCAAATATGACCCATGAGCTGGAAAATACTTTGTAAAATAAAAATAAAATCCAAATATAACTTTTTTTCTTCTTGGGGATGCATATTCGTTTCTTTTCCTAGATGTGCAACTAGTAAATTGGTAGTGCATCATCAGCTACTTTCATAATTTTATGTGGTAGTCTTCAGTTTCTAACTTATTGCAAAAGGGAGATAAAAAACCCCACCTACACATGACTCTGAAAATTGCAGAGCATTAAAATCACAAATTGTTTGGTAGATAATTAACAGCTGATAAGGTTATTTCCCTGTAGACCACTTTTTTTGCTTTTGACCAAAAAAAGGGGGGGGTGGAGTGTTCAGAATATGTTGCACACAGTTAAAAATAAATATTGCCAACTTTTCCCCACCAAAGTTTTAAATCTTTCATAAGTATCCTGGGAGAAGAAGCAGATTTCCTAAGTCAAGAGATCAAGCCAGAATCAACAACTAAGTATTACCAACCTCTTACTAATACATATTTTATAAAATGTATGGAATTCAGATACAAAATCAGACATACTACATTTAAGTATGGGGCACCTACTGGAATGAGCTACATATCTTAACAGTAAGATATAAGCAACAATTAAACTGATAGAATATATATAAAATTAACCAATTATCTCTCAATATATTCACAGTATGTTTCCTATCAGGCTGTTTGTTTCTTGTCTCTGTACCTCAACACTAAGTTTTAATGTAACTAGGAACAAGTCAGAAATAACTGGAAACCAAAATGGTACAAATCCACTATTTGACTCGATTTAGTTGGCACTGTTGCTATTCTTTACCTTTAGCACAGTCCACAGCTTCAATGCTGAGATAGCTCAGTCAGTAGAGCATGAAGCTCTAAATCTCAGAATTGTGGGTTCGAGTCCTGTATTGGGCAAAAAGATTCCTGGATTGCAGGGGGTTGGCCTACATGACCCTGGTACCCTCTTCCAACTCTATGATTCTATGATCAAAGCATTTCAGTTTTCAAAATTACAAGGCATGCTGGAATCATGAAGGTGGCAATAGGGAAGCCCATTGCAAACTATCGGCCTGCGGTACTGCCAGAAAAAACACAGCCACCGAAGTGCACTTCAAAGTAGGCAAAAGGTAAAGGTTAAGTCCGGTCTAAGGCAACTATGGGGTACGGCACTCATCTCGCTTCAGGTTGAGGGAGCCGGCATTTGTCCACAGACAGCTTTCCGGGTCATCGGCCTAAACCGATGTCATTTAAGACTAAACCGCTTCTGGCACAACAAAATATCACAACAGAAACCAGAGCGCATGGAAACGCCGTTTACCTTCCCACCACATTGGTACCTATTTATCTACTTGCACTTGCGTGCTTTTGAACTGCTAGGTTGAAGCTGGGACAGAGCAACGGGAGCTCGCCCTCTTGTGGGGATTCGAACCGCCAACCTTTTGATCAGCAAGCCCAAGAGCCTCAGTAGTTTAGACCACAGAGCCACCTGCGTTCCTTTTACTTTAAAGTAAGCCCCAGTGATGTAGGGTGAGACTAGGATTGCAGGACTGTTAGAACTGTAGCTTCAAACAAGATGATGCAGTAGTCTAAAAACACTTTGAAATATGTACAAAAAGCAACAAACGTGCATTTTACAATATGTGAATATACATTAATCAGGCATGCTAGCAATTGCACCAAGTAAATGCCTACCACAAAACACTGCTGGCTCTCCCCTCCAGCTTGTCACATAAGCGCCTCTAATTTTGCCTTTATTTAAGCCTTTGTTTTTCATTGGAACAGCTAAGTCATTCTTCTGAGGCAACAAAACATCCTTTTACGTGCTCTTATGGGGGCTTCTCTAAGTACTCCACTGGGGAGAACCAAGATAAATATATATCTACTCATTCTGAGATACTTGTAAATAGAACAACAGGCATTTACTATTGTTCAGCCAGTGCTAACATCTTGTAGTTGAGGAAAGGGAAGACTGGGAAACCACGTAACATTTGGACTTTCTGAACCTAAAAAAGTGAATAAAACATTTTATAGCTAATAAATCTACTACTGTAGATTTATTCGGAAGTGAACCTTTTGAGATGCCCATTTTCTCTCTTGTACTCTGATAAGGATACAAGGGTTGCACCTGCTATCATTTCAAGGATATCACTGTGTACCACCAATATGCAGTCAAGATAAAGAAAACGTTACAAAACCTAACAGAAATAGGCTTAGATGCATCCAAGCTATCAGAAATTTTATCTCCCCTCCGCTTGAATGCCAGAACCCCATATCACAAATTGCTTTTGAAACCCTGTACACATTTGCATATGCAGTAAATACTTAAGAAAATCTAAAAACTCCCTTGAACATGCAAAACAAGTTGTGCAGTTCCAAGGGTCCAGGTTGAAGAGGGGTGGGGGCAGAAATCTTTATTAAAAATTACTGCCACGATCCAAACCAAAATCCAGTCTTACACATACTACGACTAAATTCAAATGGTTGGTTCTATCTAAAACATGCTAAGCAGCCTGAAGGATTGACATCACCCAAATAAACTGTGCCCAGCAACTCAGAAAACCTTCAGAGCTACTTTTCCATGTGTCCTCACCTTCTGAAATAAGGTTGGTGGCTAATTCCCCAGATACATTTACCTGGAGATGCCTTTGTTATCTTTTAAGTGCCAGGTGAATGTAGTTTGGCTCGTTCACTTGGGCTTTTAATTGCAACCAGCACACCTTTCTTTTTTAAAAATATATTATTTATTAAATTTGTATACCTCCCATCATCTGAAGATCACAGGGTGGTTCACAACATAAAAATACAAAATGAGAAAACAAAATACACAATAAAACAAAAACAAACCAATAGCTCCCTCCCACAAACATATTTAAAAGGCCATCAAATGTTAATCACCCAAAGGCCTGATTACAGAGAAATGTTTTCACCTGCTGCCTAAAGCTATGTAATGAAGGCACCAGGTGAACATCCGTAAGGAGAGCATTCCACAAATTGGGAGCCACCAAAGAAAAGACCCATCTTTGCATTGCCATCCTCCGGACCTCTATTGGATGAGGCACACACACAAAGAAGGGCCTCAGATTATATTTCTCTTTCAAACGTTTTACACTAATCGAAATGCTTTCTGAGGACTTTGGAAATCTCTTTAAAATGTAAAGAGAAACTAGATTTTGAGCTGCCTTTCTACTATTGGAAAGGGCTCATTCCATTTTTAAAAGGGAAAAGCAAACTGGTGGAAGAGCACCTCTCATGCTGTTACAGAGGGTCCCTCAATCTCCCAGAGCCTATTTTCAGAGGGAGGGAGAATTAGCAAGAATCACCTTCCCTGTATTCTGCCAGTGATAGGTGTCTTGTGAGCAGAATTCATTTCATGGGCTCTTGGGCTCCAAGTGATTGCTTTGGTCATCTTGAAGCGGTTCCCACCATTTGTAATCCATGCAGACAGAAATAATCTCAAATTACCCTCATTCTCTTTCTTTCTTTACTGATGCACACCAGTGTGCGTGGCATACAAGAGGGCAGATCTCTGCCTCAACACTACTAGGCAGTGCAGAAGGACCCCTACGAGAACATGGCTAAGCTTCCAGGTCCTCTTCATAAAAGACAAGAAGAAGGTAACATGAGGAATACTACCCTAAGGCAACTGGTTAATACTGTAGCATCATCTGCTAACTGCAGGTGCTACATACCCAATCATTATGATACTTGTGTTAGTTAGTGACGGTCTCTATAATCCTCCACAGTTTACAACAAACACAAATGACACACTCACTTTCCCAAGTAAGAGTTCCACATTCGGGTCAAAGCGCATTCCACAGCAGGAAACTCGATCTCAACAAGAGACCCCCAATGCCAGATTCATTCCAAAATCCTCATTGTAAAGCTGGGGATGAACTGAATGCAAATTGTGTCTTTCATGTATGAATCTTCCCCCCCCCCCATCCCCTCTCCTTCAGATTTGGTTGTTTTTGTCATATAAGTGCACATGATACCTTTTCATTAAAAAAATGAACTAGTAACCGAATTCTAGCTGAGAAAATGAAACCATGAATTAAGGAGGAGATTACATTTATTTGTTTGCTTTTTTAAAAAAAGATTAATTATCAATGCACTTTAAAAGGGGGAGGGGGTTTACTCTCATATATTATGAAACTTTTCTCCACCAATGAAAACGATTGTTTTCAGCTAGATAACTGCTGCACTTTAATTTTACATACAGGCACACACAAACACACACACAGGTTTTTAAACATGAGTGGAAAATATATTTTCCACCTCCCAAACTATTATGTTTAAGCTTAATTACAGATATGACTAAGATTAAAATGGGATGAGTGGTGGCTTTCTGAATGAATAATGAATTAACGAGAAAGGTAAATGACCTTGAATGGTACAATCTGTTAAAAGAAATGAATATTTTATTTTATTTTTTAAAAAAAGCAGGATAGGGAAAACGTTTCTCTGGAAAGTCCCTTTGGCTGGACTTCCCAAAACTCACTCCCTCTCTCTTTCTCACCCCCCCTACCCCCACTTTTTCTCTCTGTCACTTCTATTAAATTGTGATCAGATATCAAACACTATTTCATGGGGATGTAGAACAGAGCTTGGTGGGGGGATGAGTCTTAGATGAAACCAGATTACGCTCTTTTTCTGAACACTTGCCAAATGTTTGTAAGTTGAATACATGTTTGGGCATTCTTGCACTCAAACAGCTGCAGTTCTACACTGCCATCACAAACCTATGTGATCTATAGTGACTCTAGGCCATATGTTCCTCTCTTCTTATGCAGCGAAGAAAGGAGAATGGCCTTGGGGCTTAAAGAAGGGGGGGTGAGGGCTTGCATGGCACTGATAGGTGGATGCCTTCTAGATTTCTCCCGTACAGAGTCACTGCCATAAAGGCCTGGGCTACCCGTTTGCTATCCAGTTCCTACATGGCACAGAAGGTTGTAGGAGACAGTAAGTTTTGACAAGCAGTTGTTGTTTTTTAAGCACAGTCAAAAGCATCATTCATTTATTTTATTTTTCTTGGACGGGGAATTATTCACAAGACAGCAAGGAGTGAATGCAGCAATGCTAACTTGCCTATCACATCTTATTGCTTGTGGGCATTGGGAGGGATGGCAAGTGAATGGACCAGCCTAGCTTTTAGCAACACTTTTCTCTTTTCTCCTGCAAAGAATTCATGGGGGAAAGGAAAGTGGCACCCTATCTACTCTACTACATAAATACTCCAGTATGTGTCATTTATGAAAGTGTACAGATCTCTTCCTCCCATAGAATTTTACATGGAACTCCAGAACGCATATCAACCCCGTGTGATCCTAACTGTGCTAAGTCAAAAACTATATATATAGTGGAGGCTTACTATCAGATAAACATATCTAGGGTTATAGCCTAAAAATAAGATTTGTCATACGATGGTTCTGTCAACGTCACGTGCATCAAGTAGCATCACCTTCAAAGTCCAAGCAACAGAAAAAGCTTACAAAGTAAGCAGCTGCTTGTGAACAGGTGTTCCATGCAATTTAGACTCCCAGTTGCAGTGCACCTATGGTGAAACAGGTAGCTGCTACTGCATAAACTCTTTTGTAAGGGGCAGGACTAGCTAGTTTGCATGACCATGGGTGTAGCTGCATTTCCTGTTCTCCTGTTCTCCTGTTGATTGCCTTACACATGAGTAACACGTACAATTAAACTTTGTGATTATTCCACACTAACTTCCAATTCTCCCTGATCTCTATGCAGCACCTTTGATACAACAAACTTTCCAAACTGGCTCTATGGGTTGGGCATGGGTTGAAGGCAAGGGTACCAGTGTGGTTCTACTCATACCCACAGAACCAGTTCCAGGATGAGGACTTCGAGCTTGGTCCCTTGGCAGTTACACTGTGTGGTTCTGTAGATATATCTTGTCCCTTGTGCAAAATATCATTTTTTTAAAAAAAGCATTTGGGGCATGGTGATGCTGATAACGCCTAGCTCTGTCTCTCTTTTCCACTAGAGGAAGGGAAAGCTTTCCAGGTGCTTAATTTGTGCCTGAAACAGATGGTGGGCAGCATGAGGACCAATTAACTGAAACTGAATCTCAACAAGAGATTCTGGGTGTCCAGAAGTTAGGAGAGTGTCTTACTCTGCACAGCACTCCATTCCTTCTGAAGGAGAAGGTGCATAGGATGGGTGTACCCCTTGATTTCACCTTCAGTGCAGGCCTAGCTGGCCACAAGTGATGATATCCATCTACATCTACACTTTATTAGCTACGGCCATCCTTAGATAGGGATAGTCTGGCCACAATGATCAATGTCCTTCAGGTTAAGATTACTGTAATGCACTCTATGTGGGGCTGCCCTCGATGAAGGGTTGTAGTTTGTAGCTATTGCAAAAATGCAGCCACAAAGTTGCTGACAAGTATGGTTGGATGAGACAGCCTAATACTGGTTCTTCAAGATCTCTACTGGCTGCCTGTTTGTTATTGAGTCCAATATAAGATGCCCTGATGGATAAATCTGTAAATTGTTTGGAACCTTGCTACCTAAAGCAGCATCTCATACTATACTCTCTTGCCCATATAAAGTAGCTCCTTTTTCTATGCCATCATCAAAGGAGGCCAAGGCAGCTGGAAGTTTTAAAAGGGCCTTCTCAGCGGTGGCAATTCAATTTTGGAACACTCTTCCCCCAGCCTAGCACCAACACTTGCTAGTTTTCAACATTAGCTGCAAATGTTTCTTTTATGCAAGTGAAATGTCTGCTTGTGCAGTATTTTTATTTGGTTTTATGTTAGTGTATTTTGCTGTGACCTACCCTGAGATTGCATCGTGATTAATTCCACAAGCAAACAAACATGTAGAGATGTCAAGCTCTGCTCTCAAATACCCATAACTTAAATATACATACATGCATGCATACTTACATACATACATACACAAATATAAGGACACACACACACACACACACACACACACACACACACACACACCTTTCTTACAAAACAATGCAAGGCATTGGATACCACATCACTGAAACAAGTAAACAAAAAATCAAAAGAAAATACAATCAAATAATACCCATAAAATCCACAGCAATTACCCAAAACACAGAAAGCAGCAAACAAAGCTGAAATAAAAATCCAACTTTCAACCTAGCCAAAAGGCGACTCAGGATTTAGCCTGTTGCCTGGAGCCATATGATAGCTGGGCTCATATAATACTGGCACCTATTTAATTCCCTGGGAAGGGCATTTTATACTTGATGAACACCACAACTGAAAAGGCCTTTCCCCTGATAGATATACACCAAGCCACAGCTGACACAAGCCACCTGGGGCATGGCCTCTGAAGTTGAACACATACCAGAAAAGGTAGTATCTTAGGGACAGAGTATATAAACACACTTAGTGCATAGGATGCACCTATGCCTTCTGCTTTGCCTTTGCCAAATTGATATGCAGACTACAGTGAGATGGTGGGGAAGGTTTATGCCTCCATTCCCCAGCCACAATAGACATGGAAATTCTGTTGCCCCCCATCCACCCCACCCCCTGTGACTATGGACTTAGTAAAAAGAAAGTAAGAAAGTTACTACCGATGCCAAAGGGGACCTATTTATTAAGTCCCATAGCTGCATTAAGGGAGGGGTTTTTTTCACCTTGATCACAGCTGGGGGAGGAAAGAAGTAAACCTCCCCTCCCCATATACTGCTGTTAGGATAACAGTTCTTCTCCCTTCATCTCTAATAAATTAAGGGGGGAAACAGAAGACTTGAATTAACTATAATGCATGGTTTTTCCCAGAGTTATACCTACTGAAGCAGCTGTATTGTGAGAGCCAAACGCAACACAACAAAGATAGCCATATTTTTGTCCCTATGTCAACCCCATTCTCATGTAAAGCAGGGAACTCATTTTTCACATTAGAAAGGGGCACACAGGTTAGGAAAACTTAATATTTCACAGCCTTAACGCCACATTTTTCCCAGTGCTAAGAACATGAAGAGGCAAGAGTTTAGTTCCTTCAAACATATGCACATTTTCAATGCAAAACCAAAAAAACCTATCCCCATTCCATACGTGAATGAGACAGACAAAGGGATAAAACGTGTGTTTGCAATTATTAGGTTCAGTTTGATACTGATTTTTTTCAGGATTCTGGAGCAAAATCTGCTGTTGTCCTGATGTAAAAGATGATTGGCATTGGGTAGACAGTATCTCTCAATGGTGGAAACAGAATGTCAAGGCATGAAGTGCTTAAAAAAACCACAACGCAAACAACCCCTATTTACAGTGTTTTCAGGTAACCCATCAGACGTCCATGTTCTTCAACAAAATTTTACTAAGTGGGTACATACTATTTCAGAGGGTTTTCCCTCTCATTGACATTACCTTAAAATGCATCATGATGGAACAAGCTATTGTGTATTAATGTCAATGATAATTATTTTAATTCTTCTCCTCACTCCCTCCACAGTTGCAATATCTCATGGTTGAGCTACAAGATTAAATCTCACTATTAAAAAAATATCAACGATGAATTAATTTCCCTTAATTGCATACTTTGAACATTGAACATAATGGATAAGTAGTCCCATTATTTGTCTGCTAGCTGTTCTTTTAGGGTATAATCATGGATTAATCCTGGGCATCATTTGGCTTTTATTTTAAAAAATAGATGGTCCAACAGAATAGTGCAAATGACCACAGATGACATGTTTTGATGAGGAAGATGCTGGTGACATTAAATAGATCCCACTGAGACCCCCCCCCCAATCTTTTCAACCAGAGAAAGCAGAAATGTTGCTCTGATCTTCCAAGTTCTTACACTGGAGTACTACCGAGGCAACTGATTTTATGATTAGGCAACTTTTAATATGCACTGTTTTTAGATGGAGGCTTTCACATATTTACATGCATCTTTCTGGCATGAAACTTCTCAAAGCTGCCCAAATGAAATACCTAGATTTTGCTGAACAGAGTAACAAAAGCTACTGTCATAGCTTCCAGCGATTAGTGAACATCTTTACTGTCAGAAATATATAATCAAAATACAGTAACTATCTTGTGAGCAAACATTATCAATAAATTGTGTTATTGATCTCTACTTTGCACAGATATTGTGTTTATATACATCACAACCACAATCTCTAAATAAATATTCTTTATTAAGAACTGCAATAAAATTCAGTGGCAATCTTCTTAGGAAGCTTGATGTTGCAACAACAAACCTGTACCTTTGAACACTTGCTGAGACCACTGGATCAGCACTCAGAGAGGTCTATCCATAGCTCTAAGTAAAAATATATAATAGAACCTTCATGTTCAGGGGAAGTATACCTCTGAATAAGCAATAGTGAAAACAAACCACTTGTATGTTTCTTGTATTTGAACTGCTTGAAACAAGACTGGCTAGATGATCCAAGTACTCCACCATTCGGATAAGGCTCTGAGCTCTGCCAGAGAGGCAAAGGAGAGAGATAGCACCTAAGTGCACATAGGACTGCAGCCTCACGAGTATTGGAAATGTAGCAATTAAATCGTGCAAGGGCTAAGAGAGTAAGATTTATTTTCTATAAAACACTAATATCCCACCTTGCAGCCTAAAATGCCTTCATGGTGGCTTCAGGACAAAAAAATGATTAGTTCCCGAAAGATATGTAGTTTAAATGAAATAGTGTTTGTGATCTTTCTCTCTGTGTTGTGAGTGAAATGCACAAGGACTGTGGGCAAAAATGCCTAGTCAGTTGATGCGTCTTTGAGCACATCCTTTAGCACATAATTCCACTGTATGCTGCAATCACCTCTTGCTTAAAAAGTGTTCCACTGACAAACTATTTCAAAAGACTCACTAGCCTATCAAGATGATTGACGTCAGTCTTTCCTGTGTGATTCAACTATAAAGAGATTGCGCCATAAAATCTAAGTCAAGGTATTTTAGATTGGGTGGATTGTAACTGGATTCTTATTTTATACTACTTCCTCCATTTGTTTGAATAGGAGAACACGGGGGGCGGGGGGGAGAGTGGTGACAAGTGCAAATACCCCAGAACAAATACTACACTGAAATGATGCTCTAACAGTATGGAAGCCCAAATTAAAATTCCAATTACTACCTCCAAATGTCAGCAGTTCGAATCCCCACAACGGGGTGAACTCCCCGTTGCTCTGTCCCAGCTTCTGCAAACCTAGCAGCTCAAAAGCACAACAGTGCAAGTAGATAAATAGGTACCGCTGTGGCAGGAAGGTAAACGACATTTGCATGTGCTCTAGCTTCCATCACAATATTCTGTTGCACCAGAAGCAGTTTAGTGATACTGGCCCCATGACCCGGAAAGCTGTCTGTGGACAAATACCAGCTCCCTCAGCCTGAAGCAAGATGAATGTCATACTCCATAGTCGCCTTTGACTGGACTTAACCATCCAGGGGTCCTTTACCTTCCTTTACCTTTTTACTATTAGTGTTTCAGGATTTGGGTCCTAGTTTAGGACTGTAATAGTTTGAGCAGCTGCCCTTCCTTAAATTACTTGGCATCTTGCGATCCTGAGCCCAGTAGCTAGAATGATATGCTCCTACCCCTATATTGTACCTATATGCCTTGCTGTGGGAAATTGTTTTCTAATGTGAACAGGGCACACCTTCAGTATCTCTTGTCTGTGTTGTCTTATACAGTTCTTCATGTCTGTGTTTCTTACTTTCCGTGTTTTGCAAAATTGGAATCCTTGAAGCTTTCCATTAAAAGCAAGCATAAAACTTTCTAGAGTGGTAAGCTTTTCTAGGAGGAATTGGGTCATATGAATGGTTCAAAATGCATCATGCTTTTTTAGAATCTTCAAGATATCGACTGTTGAAAATTAAATAGCCTTGGAATCAATGTTCCTTTTGATGTCATGTTCCCCAATGCTCCAGTCATTGTTTGGAGGATTAGCAATGAGCCCTGTCCATGTTCCTGCCTCCTGGCTTAATAGAACATTTCCCAGTTTGTCAAACCACTATTTGCTGTGACACCCAAACCAGCCAATTGTAGCCTGAGACATTCTTCCAAACCAGGATTACAAACCAGGGTTGTTATAGAGGACTAGAGAACACAATATTTGAATGCAGTCATTGACATTCTTCACTTCAAAGTGACCTAGTTTCTGTGGCTCCCACTGCACAGTGATTGTATTAAGTCACTGTGCCATAGAACAATGGATCATTTAAATCTAGTCCAATTCTCTCCCCCCACCACACACTTTCTTGACTAGGATCAACCTATCACAGTTGGTCAGGTCACCAACACTGGCTCATGACTACCTTGTACACATTACTGGATTGCCAGCAGGGCCAGAAGATACAGCAGAAGCAGTACAAAAGAGGAAGTGCATGATCCCTTTACTGGGGAAAATAAAATATTAGGAACCACTCCCCTGTGGATAATTCCCTCCCTTTCTTCTTCCCAGGAATAATCTACAGTTGTCAGGGAGTGGGGGAACGAAACACACCTTCAAGTATCAAGTACAATGTAAAGTGTTTATTGTGCTATAGACTGGTAGTTCCCAACCCCTTTGGCATGAAATTTACTTGGCATGGTGACCCACAGATTTATTGTTGCATGATTTTTGGACCTCAAGTCTTCGGCAGCCATCAATTTCATGCATTTTAATTGCAACTGAGAAAACACTATGCAACCCACAGCCCACTTGCAGTTCACAACAGACAGGTTAGGAAACACTGCAAAATATCGTACAGTATGTGATACAATTCACCAAATATGGTGTGGGTTTTCTGTTCAGAGGCATGTCTGTAATATAAAACAATATTGAATTAAAACAAACAAACATTTGGCCAGCCAAACATTCAAGTGCAAATCAAGCATTGCAACATGTTTTATGAATACACTTCTCTGTTAAAAATTCTTATCTTGAAATAAACAGCATGGGAATAAAATATTGCACAAGCACAGCTCCAAGTGGTGGAGAAATCCTTTTTGTTTCCCCTCCATCCCTGGTGGTCCTGTGCTTACTTTGCAACACAACAGAAAACACCTGAAAGTGTGGCAGTCTCAGGCTGCAGGAATTTAAGCACGGAGCAGGAAAATTCAGCTGTCTTGTTAAAGCCAGCTGGGTACATAGTGGTATGTAGTATTGTTACATGCCAAGTGTGTTTACAAGGTGTGTGAGGGTTACTGGAAAGATCACAACATGATGTGGATAAAGTGCCTCCACTCTACTACCTTAACTGTTGCCCAAATGTGAAGTGGACTCATTTTACACAGGCTCCAAGCAGCACACATTTTAGGTAGAAGCACTCAAAAAATTTGGACAGACATCAAGAAAACAAGAAGCTGGGCCAAAAATCATAATATTTTTAAAATATATATATTTAGTAGAGGGCCTTTTTTTGTTGTTAAAACACCTGCTACCCCTTTAAATTGCAAAGAAAATCAAGTGCCATTGAAACCAATGGAATCTAAGCGCACAATTAAAGCATTTAAGTTCCCAATGGACTTCAAAAGGAACAGCCAAGTTTCTACAGCTTCATGATCTACCCTTGCATGATGTCGGAGTCTGGTTGCTGGGGGGTTTTGTGTGCTTTTTTAATGAAAGTCAAGAGCAAAACAAATGACATAGAACTTGAAGGAAATATTGAAAGAAATAATAGAAGCACAAAATTAATTGCACAGAATGTGGCTCTGAATTAATTAGCTGGAACCACAGATTAAGATGACCAGGAGTTTTCTTTTCCAGCAGGGAAAGGGGTATGTCAGTTTACTGAAGTATTATTCTAGCAATCGGGCAAGTGTGAACCTCAACAGAAATTATGCAGAATATGGAGTAAGTTTTTAAATACTTCTTACAGATGTTTTACAGATATTTGCATCATCAGGTTGCAACCTTAAAAAAAAGGTTGTGCAGGCCTTGGGTTACACATCCAGAGAGCTAAGCAGGGAGGAGAGGGTTGGTCTGTTCTCCCAGCCAGCATGAGTGCTTGTTTTTTGCTTGCTCATTCAGTGAGACATCTGCTTGCAGGTAAGAAAGTGTGCTTATTGCAGTGTTTGGTAGCCTGATTGCTAGCTGAGCTGGGGTGTGAGCATGGTCCAGAACCTCCCTTGCTATAAGAACAGGTTCTGCCACAGGCAGTGGGGTCGTCCCCAAAGAGGATGACAGCAAATGGGGTTTTCATTGTGGGTCATCCATCACTGCCAGTCAGGATATGGAATTGTAGGCTAGGAACTGTGGGAGAAAGGCCTGTTACCCTTACCTGGGATGGTAGAGGGGGGAAGTCTGGCTTGACAGGGTTCCCTTAGAGTCAGAGACAGGGCGAGGACTTACCATCTTCCTCCTAACAGTGTGGGATTCACATGCTACTAGGTCTTAGTTTACTATCTGTGGTCCTAAAATGTGTCTGGGTGGGAAGGAAGCAGGAGGTTGCAAAGATGCTGCCCCAGTTTCAGTGGTGATGGGCAAGGGAAGATACAGTCAGAGAGGAAGGGCTGACTACCATTTGGGGTAGAGACATAGATATTTGGTCTCTGTTCTTTGTTACAGCTTTCCCACTCCTCGAGAAGGTACTGGTAGCTTATCCCCTGAGTCCTCTGGTTTGGTGGTGCTATTATTGAATGCCAGATTAGTCCATGATAAGACCATGCTCATCCATGACTTGACTGTGGATGAAAGGGGCTGATATGGCTTGCATTACTCAGACCTGGATGAGTGAGCTGTGTGGGACTGACCTTACTTATCTGTGCTCATCTGGGTGCTTAGTACAGTACCAGGCTGGGGAGGGGAGTGTTGATATTGTCCATAAAAGCACCATCTCATTTACCAGAAAATCTATTGACCTTGGAATGGGCCTAGGGAGAGAGATTGGGGATGCTGCTGGTCTACTGACTAGCCTGTTGCTCAGCCACATCTTTGATTGGGCTGGCCAATGTACATCTCTGAGATATTGCTGGGGGACCTCAGGGTTGATAGTCCTGGGTGAGTTCAATATCAATGCAGAGGCTGCCACTGGGCTGGGTCAAGACTTAATGGCCTCCATGACAATCATAGGGTGCACCTTTGATGTAGCCTTTGACCCAAGAGATATCAGGGATGGACCAAGGATAGAGGGCAGAAATACATTTGTTGGTAGCTTCATGGCAATGACGGAAGTAAATTTCATTAATATGACAGTGCTACAAAAGCTATCCTGAATTGGAACTGCACATCAAGCTATATCATGCATTGCAACAGTGTATCAAGCATAACAAATTTACAAATTACTAACAGAATATCAGTATGTACACCAATCCGGTTAAAAAGAAAGGACAAATGTTTTCTAGCCACCTGCAGTTAAAAAGTTCTCACCAGATGAAACCAACAGGATTTTTTGCAATATGAATTAAGGTCAAGCTTGAGGGGGAAAACTTGCTCATGTAATCATCTTGATAGGTTGGCAGAAATAAAGTAAAATAAATGGCAACTTACAGTGTCATAGTACGCATGGCTACCTGAAAGCAAGCTCCACTGAATTCATTGGCCCTTACTCTTGCATTAAGTCTGCAAAGGATTGCATCCTCAAAAGTTTATTTTAACTAAAGAATGCACAAAACATTCCTGTGAATGACCTTGTAATTATTTTAGGCACTACAGGAAAATATAATATTTAGAAAGGAGTCAGTGCGCTTTTAAATGAAAGCTGAAGGGGGGAAAAGATTTTATTGACAGATCTCCCAGAGTTGTGCATGCTGTAGATTTAAGTGCATCACACACCTAGCAGGTGCAGATTCTGCCAGTGAGATACACACAATGTTTTGTTACCTGGGTGCATCAAGATAACCAGGTGGCGTCTCTAGCTGAGCCAGCAGCTTCCTATATATAAATGCATACAGAAAGTGAGAAGAAGAAAAATATGTGTGTGTTTTAAATAAAAATGAGGGCATAGTTAGCTTTACAGAAATGAAAGGTAAGGAAGGATGGTTTCACAGCTGCTTGTAGATATGAAATCTATACTGCCTTATAAGTTCTTTCTTTTCGATGTAATTTTTTTTATTTTTTTGCTGTTGTTCAAGATGCTGCTATAAAGAGACCATTTAGCCTGTAATCCGACTGCCATTTACCTGGAAGTAAGCTCTACTGAATTCAGAGAGACTTGCTTCTGAGTAAACATGTACAATATTGTGCTGTTAGCTATTTATTTATTTAGACTTATCGTTCATCCCATCCCCGAGGCTAAGATGCAAATCTGCCACTTCAAAGACCCACCGCAACTGTGAAGTAACCAATTTTCACTAATCAATGCTTTATCCCATTCCTAGGTTGAGGGAGAAATAAATATCCCATGTTACAGGGATATTATATATCAAAGGAATTTCCTTTGCATAAAGACTGATGATCAAAATGCCATGGAAAAAGGATCCTGATTTGTTCCTTATACCTTCCCTACTGATCTGTCTTCTAACAGCTACTGCAGAAAATGAGTCTGGTGTTGCATGGAGATTTAAAAGGCTCTGTGGCAAAAATGGCTGATTATTTTCTGTTCAACTTTGGACCTTTGGTCGGAACATCTGGGACCAATGTGTGCAACTTCTTTAGTAGTGATATTATTTTCTTCTTAAATGCTTCTGATTACAGCAGTACCTTGGCTTACAAACACTTCGGGTTACAGACTTCGCTAACCCGGAAGTAGTACCTCGTGTTTCAAGCATGGACTTAACCTGCCCTACCTGGATATGTTGGGGACTGAATCTGGGACAATCTGCATGTAAAACATGCACTCTTAACATTCACCTATTGCTCGTTACCTAACATCCTTCCCATAAAATCCCTGGAGACAGCTTTTAAATGGTAAAAAGAAAAACAACCCCCCCAAGCTGTTTTTGGTGGCTGAATCGCAGCTCCTGAAATGGTACCAAATCACCACTCAAAAACAATAATTTAGAGAACTGGGCGGCCATTTCAATCCATTCAGCCATTAGGTTATGCTAATGGTCTCCTTACATTATTTATTGTTGTAGCATCCACACAGCATTGTTGTCATATATATTTATATCTCCCAACTATATCCTGCACACGCACACACACACAAAATCTGGTTTCTCCCCCTCTTAAAATCTGTTTTGTGCCAATTTCTCTTTCTAGTGTTGCAAACTAGGGGGGGAAAGACGATCAGTGGAACAAGGAACTTATTTTCTATCTAAAGGATGGATCCATGCCATCCTTCATTTCATTATTCACTGAGAGCATCTCTGACACAGACCTCCATAGGGCCGATGTGGCAACTACTAAGAACTGTGCTCTAAACATAAGCTCTTTTGTGAACCTAAGTCCTAGCTAGAGGCTTGAGGAGTGGTTCCACAAGTAATTAGCTCCTCAGCATCACTCCCTTGAGCTCCATGGGCTCCTCAGCATCACTCCCTTGAGAAATGTTGGGTGTGATGTACCAAACTTGATTGCGCTCCGCAAATCAGCTTGCTTTTGCTGATTACAGGCCTATTTGATGGAAACCCATAGTCTCTGTAAATTTACACTTTGTCCAAACAGAATCCTTCATTGGCACTCTGGAAAATGAACCTTGTCTTGCAATCACTGTTACACATTCTGTTTTTTGAATCCCGACACTTAAAAACAATTGGTGTCCAAGACCCTCCTAAGAGAAACTTACATCATTTGTGTCTTTCTGCTCAGTGTCGTTGTTGTTAGCTGGAGTGTGTTGTTGTATGAGTGCACCAGAATAGAAGACCTTGGTGACAACAACCAATAACTGCTGTAGTAGACTAGGGCTACATTGGCCAAAATGTGCCCACTAGGATGACCACACATTCTATAGTCCCCAATTAGCTGAATAAATCTCAGAGGCACAGAGGCTAGAATAAAGACTTGTTTGTTGCAAGAACATCTGTGTGGTTTGCTTCCAGATAACTGACGATGGGTATGGTGCACACTTAGCAGTTTTCTGTGCTTGCACGATGATCTAGAACCAGATTTCTGAAGCTTTCTACATGATTTGTTTGAACACCACGGGGACACAGTCTCCATTCTCGTAGTTCAGTTCTCCTGCTGCATATTCCACTCTTATATTGATGCCAATTGAATCTTTGCTATTCTCGGAATCTCACTAGCTTCATTGTGAAGAGATCTCAATTTTGTTTCCCCTTACCAGTTCGAAAAGCCTCTTCTCAGGTGTAAATGCTGATAACTTCATTCTGAAAAACAAAAAAAAATTCCTTCCAGTAGCACCTTAAAGACCAACTAAGTTAGTTCTTGGTATGAGCTTTCGTGTGCATACACACTTCTTCAGATAGGTATCTGAAGAAGTGTGCATGCACATGAAAGCTCATACCAAGAACTAACTTAGTTGGTCTTTAAGGTGCTACTGGAAGGAATTTTTTTTGTTTTGACTATGGCAGACCAACACGGCTACCTATCTGTAACTGGAACTTCATTCTGGATATGCAAATACTGAATCCTATCCTTGAAGGGACATATAGTCAATCATCTGGCTCCCACGTACAGCCTGGTGTTGGTCAATTGGGCCCCTCTTTGCACCATGTGCCCTATGGAACCTGATTCTATTCATGTGCTTCCCAGATGAAAATTAGTTATGAATGTTCTGTGGGGTTTCCAAAAGGGTCTACCTCCAGATATAGTTCTTGCGTCTCAATCAATCGAGGTATGATCTCACTTTCCTTCTAACAATCACTACTTCATGTGATTGCTTTGTGATCTGACATTAGAAAAGTAATTAGAAACTACTGAAGTGGCTTTGTATATGCATGCTATTGAAATACCAATATCTCCACAAACTTTGCAAGATGCACGAGATCAATTGCACCTAGCTAAGACCTTAATAAGCTAAGACCTTAATAAGCACGGGTGGCGCTGTGGGTTAAACCACAAAGCCTAGGACTTGCCGATCAGAAGGTCGGCAGTTCAAATCCCCGCAACGGGGTGAGCTCCCATTGCTCGGTCCCTGCTCCTGCCAACCTAGCAGTTCGAAAGCACGTCAAAGTGCAAGTAGATAAATAGGTACTGCTCCAGCGGGAAGGTAAACGGTGTTTCCGTGCGCTGCTCTGGTTCGCCAGAAGTGGCTTAGTCATGCTGGCCACATGACCCGGAAGTTGTACACCGTCTCCCTCAACCAGTAAAGTGAGATGAGCGCCGCAACCCCAGAGTCGGCCATGACTGGACCTAATGGTCAGGGGTCCCTTTACCTTTACCTAAGACCTTAATAATTCTCACTGTCAGATGCCTCTGCTCATTAGTTGGTTGGTCACGATGAGAACAGGATTCAGTACTAGGTGGGCCACTGGCCTGACTGAGCAAGCTCTTCTTAACTTCTTATCTACTACTTTGGCAAAAGATGGGCAGCTATCTCCCCCCCCCCCCCGGAAACCACATTGTGGATGAGACACATAGATATATAAAGTATAGGAAAAACCATTATGTTGCCTGAATAGAAGAATTCCTGGTGAATACTGAAAATCTATTTTAAAATGCATCCAAAGATGAAAGTGAAAACTACCCATGGAAATCAATGGAGAAATCAAAAATTTCAATGTAAAAGGTGCTGAGCACAACCACAGCCGCATGACAACAGGCACAGAACTTGGAATGACCGCTGGAGAAAAAGGGAAAAGCTAGCATAGGAGGGTGGAATGAAGTGGTTTGAACCCTCAACAGAAACAACCGACGCTGAAACACTTTTCTCCCAGAGTACCACTTGCACAAACTATTTAAAAACTCTTAATGCCATCGCTGACATGTAGGGTTATTTGCAAATGTAAAGTACAATTAATTGCTGGCCCTTTTAGTTCATAATATTTAGGGCTGTGGGTTATTAGAGGTGTTTTTAATTGATTAACTGTTTTGCTATTAACTGATTAATGAGCCAATTAAAATAAATATGACAGTATCTCAATACAGGTGATATATTGAGGAAATTTCATCACATCAACATTCTTTCAACTAAGTATTCATAGTACATATTCAAGTATTTTTGCTGGTATAAAAAAGGCGCTGCTGACTCCACACACACCCCAACCTGCCCATCTCAAAATGCTTAAATGTGGGAGTCAGAGCACCGAACTAGACATTGCACTTAATGAAAAGTTGTTATTGTCATTGCTTTTAATGCAAACAGCAATACCAGCTAGGCAGATGACAATTAGTCTGATTGCAGCAGGCAGGGAGGGGCATTTAACCCTTTCCCCCCTCCTGTGGTCCTGAAGCTGGTATTTATATTTGGAAAAAATCTCACAATGGGAGACGTAGAGCTGTCTTCTACATTTAAGTGAACAGGAATGTATGAATGAGCACAGGATGATCATGCATGTACCAGCCAACATGTACCAGGAAAGAGTTGAACATAGATTGATTGCTATAATGCAATCCACTCTGAAACCCCCACTTTGTGGAAATATCTGCAGGATAAATCCAATAAAACATATATATTTAATGTGTAGTTAATGAAAACTGGCCTTTCTGTTCTCACCACCACCATCGTTAAAAGGGCCATTGTAAGTTTCTGCCCCAGTGCTTTGAATCTAACATGACCCGTGCTCTTCCCAGATGGTGAACAACATTTCAGAACTAAGGAAGTGGCACTTCCCCTCCTCCTGACTTTCAGAGGGTTCTTGCCTGAAAGAGGAAGAGAAGGATGGACAGAAAGCAGGGAGGGCAAGCAGCCAGAAGCAGTGGGCGAGAGGAGGCAAATGGGTGCAAGAGAGTCATACTGGTTATGTGGATAATAATCTCACTGAAAAATTATCTGCAAAATCACTTATAGTATCTAAGCTTATTATCTGTCACCACTAAGGTTTAAGTCCATTAAAAGAAAATTTACGGGCTTGTTTTTTAAATCTCTTTTGCAGAGAAAAATTGGTCACCTTGGTACAGTTATGCTGACAACACCTTGTATCTAGGTTTTTGCCATTGTGTTGGGTTTGTTAATGCATGGGTTGTAAATCTAACCCCATATGTTCCAGTAGTATGCTTCTTTTAAAAAAGAAGAAGCAAAAATGCCCACATGTATTATATTGAAGAGATACATTCATTTTATTAGACATTATCTGGACTATTCTCCCCTAGATGGATTTGAAAAGCAAATAGATGGGAGCTATCCACATTTCAACCTCAGCCTCTGCATTTGATAAGATCAGCTTTCCTATTATATCAAAATGCAAACCCTTCCAGAGCCAAGCTACTTCTTTTATTACAGAAAGAAAACAGTTTTTTTATATAAAAAATCTCCAATAAAAATGCAGACAGATGGTTACATTCCATCATTAACTTCAAAACAAAATAAAAATATTAACTTCTCCACTGCTACTAAACATACCAAGATGAATCCTGTGTCTGGTAGACAGACACTTCATCATAAGCTGAAAAGAACAATAATGTGCCCTTCTCTCTTTGTTATTATTTACTATTATTATTAAATACTAAGAGCTCAGAGGTATTAGGAGATAAGGAAAAAAGTATAAGCTAAACGGAGGAAGGCATCTGAGACCTGGAGCTTTCCACTGTTGGCATGATGAATCCACACTGACATTTCTCCCCCGCCTCCTTAAAAGCACTGAGGGACTGTTCAATATTAACAATAACAGCAACCTTTAACTCCACCCCCCAAAAAGAAAATATTTTGCCCAGGGTCATCTAGTCCAAACCCCTGCAAGGCAGGAATCTCAACTAAAATATCCATGACAGGTGGTCATCCAACCTCTGCTTTAAAACCTCCCCTTGGAGACCACCACCTTCCAAGGGAGACTGTTTCACTGTTGAACGGCTCTTCCCACCAGAAAGCTTTCTCCTGATGTTCAGTTGGGATCTTCTTGTTACTTGAAACTATTGGTTAGGGTCCTACCCTCCAAATCCTACCACAGTTTGGTGTCATCTGCAAGTTAGATGAGCACCCCTCAAAATCCCCTCATCCAAGTTGTTTATAAAGACGTTGAACAACAGGCCTAGGACAGAACACTGTGGCACCCCACTTGTTGCTTTCCCCCAGCATGATGAGGAACTATTAGTGAGCACTTTTGGGGTTCAGTCAGTCAGCCAGCTACAAAAGATACTCAACTGGATATTTTGTTTACTGATTCTGTAGAGGCCAAAGGCAATGGTTTTAGGTGGTATCCGACGGTGCTCTCTCCATTGATGGAAGATATCCATCAGAGGCATGCAGACAGAAACAATATTTGGCGATTCCTCTTCCCCCAATGCACCGCTTGAATCTATTTAGCAGGGTCTCCCAAACATCTGGAGAAGATTTAAGGAGAGGGAATAAGAGGGGGATACCTTCTCCAAAAGCCTTTCTATCCTCTACCTAAGGGAGGGATGGGAGACTGCAGTGGGAAGGGTACATCTCTGAAAACTGCCTCCCTCCCCTTTCTGCTGACTGATGCCTTCCATCAGCAGAGGAGACAACGCTGGATAGCACTCTCGTTTGAAGAAATTACACTTTCTAGATGCAACATGCTGGCTTCCTTGAACCTTATCCGCCTCTCTAATGGGATGCTATACATACATATACTCCTCTTAAGAGAGCTTATTCCATATTGTGTCTGTTATTACTGCAGCATTGAGGCTTGGGTTTAGGGATAAAGGAAAATAGAAAGTTGCCTTATGCTTAGCCATTGGTCCATCTAGCTCAGTTTCGGGCAACAGTTCTTCATGATTTTAGGTCAACTCTACCTGGAGATTCTGGAGGTGGAAGCTGGAACCTTTTGCACGCAAAGAAGATGTCCTATCACTGAGCCACCATTATTCTTGCCTGCATGGTAGTCAATGCAAATTGATAAATCAGTAACATTATCAGGAAAGATCCACTAACTTTCTGCTGCAATGTAGCCCACAGCTGTACATGCAATAAAGCCCATTTAGTAGGCTTCAGTGCAGCCATTATTTCTGTCCTTTTCTTTCCCCCCTTTTTTAATTTCAAGTTCTACACTCAGGATGCCACAAAGAGAATTACAGGTTAAGCTTCTGAACAACTGGAGAATGTGGCTCAGCAGGGGGGAATGCTATTCTTGGACATTAGAAGCAGCTGTGTTTATTTTCAGTGACCAGGATATTACTAAGGTAGTGTTTCTTTTCGATTCAGAGGGTCACATTTTTTCCAGAATACCCGTGTTCCTCTTAGCATTGAATTTCATTGTTATACTTCCGCAGCAGTGACAAAGGAGGCAAGGACCTCTTTGACACACTTCCAGGTGAGTTGTCCCACACCAGCTAATTATAATTATATTGCATATAAAACAGCACTTATTTCAATCAATTCAGCAAGTGTTGGTCTGATGCCTAACCCTCAAGTCAGTATGATCCACAGCCCTGATCCTATGCATGTTTACTCAGAAACAAGGCCCACAGAGTTCAGTTGGGCTTGTTTCCAAGTTAAATGCACACAGGGTCACAGTCTGCATCAATTTAAACCTGTACTTCGGTGTAATTAGTGTATAATCTGGAGTCAACAGCATCCAGGAAAAAAATAAAAGAAAACCTAGTACAGTCTAGGACAGGGCACTTATTAATCTTGATTTTACCTCTTTGGACGTTTTTACCAGGAAATTAGAGAAATAAACATCACACTAGCATGCCTATACAGGAATGCAGCCTGTTCAACTTCAACTTGATTTGCACCTATATGCTGAACCATTCACACAACCAGGAACGCCTTCATAAAAAGTGGTGTCAAAGATGGGAATAACAATACAGTCACAGCATTCCAGTCAGGACTCTGTCTGTGAACCTGTGCAGGACTCAGCATGGCCAAAAGGACTCTGAGTAATAGTCTATAACTTTAGCTGCTTCATTCTTTGACCAATTTGTGTCTTGCTTTTTCTATTTATGTATTTTGGTTCTGAGCTGTTAAAAAAATGAAGTCTCCTACATTTCAACACTGTCTTAAAAAAATATGCCAATGCAAAATGTGTACAAGCTTTGTACGGCAAAGGTTAACATAAGATGACTTATTTTTATTTATTATCAAATAATATGTAATGCTATTTATTATTAAATTAATTTCATTTCAATTTATTTATTTATTACTAAAAGTATCCCAGTTTTTGCTTCAGACTGTGGCACTCATGGCATCTTGCATCAACAAAATCATATATGTGTGTGTGTGTGTGTGTGTGTATGAATGAAAATATTTGCCTTTACGTGCAATCAAAGTTTAGAATCTGAACCTACTGACTGAATGAAGTAACCACAATTTGAGCAAGTAACAAAAACCTAACAGCATGTATCCATTGTAAACAACTGAAGATCCAGACTGTGCTACAAGTGAGACACCACCACCAAGTCTTGATGGGAGTAAATTTTACTTGCCATGAAATGGTGCAGCAGCTGTGGAGCTTTATTGTTCACCGGAGGGTCTCAAATGGCTTGCTGGAGACGCATGCCACTCTAACACAGACAGCTGTAGCCAAAACATGTGCCTTTGGCATGAGCCACAGGAGTGTGGTGAAGAACATCAACAAAGGATATCCTTGCAGTAGGCTTGGGAATCCAAACTGGAGATGATTTTAGAATATCCTCTATTGCCTGAAGGAGTGCAGCATAAGGGAGAGTGAGGACCAGGGTGTTGACTGGGCTTGGAAGACCCATGTGATGGGCTTCTCCCACATGGTTGGAAGGATGTTCAGATGCACTCCTCAGTGACATGGATTCACACCACAGGAAAGCAGCTCCTATCATTTCACAAATGAGGCCAAGTGTGGGGACCTGGTGAGACTCAAGTATCTTTGAGTGCCCCAACAGCCACCCACAGAAGCCAGAGATCTAAATTTGCGGTGCTTATGCATTCTTAGTCTCTACAGCTCTTGCTTGGATTCCTGTACATCCCAGAAGCCTAGGAAGAAGGAATTTAATGAGCTGCATAATGAGGCCCTCTGTGTCCTATAATGGATCAGGGGTTCGCTTGAGCATCCTATTTTGGACAGCAGCTTCCTCTAATTCCTCCAATTTCAGCCTCTTCCTGCAATTACTTTTTATCTGTTTCTAGAAAGCAGCCAATATGGAGCTGAGTATACCTCCAATGAGAGGTGGGCTGACTTCTGAGAAGACCCTGCTCCAAGTGGAGACCAGATGGAACACTGAGCAGCTTCTCTGGAAGATCTCAAAGCATCTGGGCGGCATTATATGACTCCATATCAATTGTATAGTATTACTGAGTACAGCTTCAAACATTTAGTAAAAGACTATATTATATATTAAATAATGTATAAATGCATAAAAATTGCACACACAGGATGGTTCGTAGAAGGCAATATTTCATAGACCAGGGGTAACCAACATTGCTGGACTCCCACTGCCATCAGCCCAATCATGAATGACAGGAATTTCCCCCCAGCAACATCTGGAGGGCACTACATTGACCAGCCACAATGCTCAACCCCATCATGTATGAGCAGAAAGTGCTTCCATATATAGCAGCATTGGTAGTTTTCATTTACAGGCAATATGTTCTACCACTCCCAACTTGCTCATTGGATCAGCTGCACTGTCTCATTCACCATACCATCTAACACTCCTAAAATATATTCTGTCCCGAAACAATGTAAAGGGGAGGAGTGAAGGGACCAAAGAGATATAAGAGAAAGGAATTTATCTTCTGAATTCCTTGCTTTTATTTGATTTAATGCTATCTCAATACAACATTTATGTGTTTTTATGTGCAGAGAGCAGGAAGGAGATTTGATAATAGGCAGAGATAACTTGCCACGAGAGCAAGAAGAAATCTACTTATTTGACTAATCAAAAAACATACTTAGTGATTTGTAACAGAAGAGTAAAATGAACTCTTGCGTCTCAAGAGGTCTGCAATATGATCTTCACAAAAGGTAGCTTGCCAATTTAATTGAGGTAGTAGTTATTTAATTTTTTTATAGATAGGTATAGCTTTCAATAAAACCACATATGCCTATAACACTGCAATGGCAGATGTGTCTCGATTATTAGAGGTGGGCTCTAGGGAATATATACAACCGATCTTGAAATCTGTAAGCAGCTGTTTGGAAGAGGGGGGTGAAACATTGCAACACACACACACGTTCCTTAAGTGCAGTAATGTTTTGTTATTTTACTGCAGGTGTATTACAGAGATGAAATTTAATAACTTATTGTATACAATACCAATAAAGCAGGAAAGATTCCAGGCCCTGATGTTCATGAATAAAGTACAAATTAAGAGACAGATAGTGTGAAATTGTGTGTGTGTGTGTGTGTGAGAGAGAGAGAGGGGGGGGGAATATTTGTCAGCTGATTGCTATTAATTTTAATGATGTGGTGCAAAGCAAGAGTTTGCAAAGGCTGATGATCACAGCACTCATCTACATCCAACAGTAAGCATGTGTGCAGCAGGGTGGGATGTGGGTAAAATAAAATAAAATAAATGACCTACCAGTGATCTGATTCAAGAGACACGAGTTAAAATCCCCAGCAACTATGAAAATCAGTGTGCAATGTGTGGCCAGCCACTGTACCTCACCCTAACAGTCCTCACAGGGGTGTTGTAAGGACAGAAATGTGGGACAGGAAAGAACGAGGGAAACCACCGCTAGCTCTTTAGAATATTTAAATGCAATATACAATTTTCAATAAAGCAAAAATCACTTTGGTACACTAACGGGATTTGCCAGAAGCTATTAATTGTTTGACATAACAATATCTTATTTGACTTAACAATATATTATTTATTGATTTCTGTTTAATTTATTTCTGATCCATATACTGTACATTTTATTTTATGGATTAATTGTGATATCGGCTGCCCTGGGAATTTGTTTTGTGACAGGCAGATAATAAATTAGTTTTAAAAATAAATGAAACCTACACAACTCATCAAATACCTCTTAAAGGCTACCAGTCGTGGTTTCACTAGTCTCACATAATTATTTCTGCCAGGACAGAAGCCTTATTCCGTTTTTGGGTCGGTAAATTAGAGGGAGGTCTACATGTTACACACATACATAGGAAACAGAAGCCCCAAACCTGCTTTTCCTAGAGGAGAGCAGCTTTGGGAGAAACGCAGAGTATCTGTCTAGTTGAAGTAGGCTACTGCCAACTTCCTTCTGAACATTAGAATACCTTCTCTCTTAAAGGGGACCCCTGACCATTAGGTCCAGTTGTGGCCGATTCGGGGGTTGCAGCGCTCATCTCACTTTATTGGCCGAGGGAGCCGGCGTACAGCTTCTGGGTCATGGGGCCAGCATGACTAAGATGCTTCTGGCAAACCAGAGCAGCACACGGAAATGCCGTTTACCTTCTCGCTGGAGTGGTACCTATTTATCTACTTGCAATTTGATGTGTTTTCAAACTGCTAGGTTGGCAGGAGCAGGGACCAAGCAACGGGAGCTCACCTCATCGCAGGGATTCGAACCACCGACTTTCTGATCGGCAAGTCCTAGGCTCTGTGGTTTAACCCACAGCGCCACCCACGTCCCTATCTTCTCTCTTACCAGAAGGTAATACTTTCCAGAAATCAAGTCAGAAGCTGGATTTGTTTAACCTCCATGTTTTACTTAAAAGCAACAAAATTCCTTATCTAATTCCTCAAATGTTAAATTAAACTGCAACTAAATTAAATATTAAATTAAACTGAGGTCAGCAAGTTCTTGCCGAGTGAACTGCAACTCTATTGAAATGTGTCAGGTTTCTATCATTGGCTTCAATGGAATGTGAACTGCACCATAGTTTACTGTGACCCTTTCCTTTCCTTGGGCATATCCATAGATATCATTGAGAGATGATTCTTGCACTTCCCTTCAGTTTTAATGATGGAACTTCCCCAGTTCTTCTTCAACATCTCTAAAGACAGTTAAGAATTTTCCATTAGTGGTTTCCTGGCCACAACGTCCATTGCAGTCCTGGTATTCTCCTCTCACTAAGAAAGAAGAATTTCACAACAAGGGTGGGTGAAAAGAAGGTTGGAGCCATTGAGTCCTTTCTTTACCATCCTAACAGCTTTCCTTTCCCTTGTTCCCTTTAGCATCAGAATTTGTATGGGACTGTGAAGGTTTTCTACCAGAAATTGTAACTGCCTGCTCTTTTAGAGAATTATAAGACATGGCTAGGATAACTAAAGTTTTTTAAGTCAGAAAAGCTTGGTGTAAGTTGGAAATTTTTCTAACTAACGGCACAATCTGAACCACGTCTACTACAAATAAGCCCTGTTAAATTCAATGAAGCTTACTGCTAGGTAAGTGTATTTATGATTTCAGCCTTAACCATTAAGAGTAAGATAAGTTTCTGAATCTCAGCCAATCTCTTTTTGACCTATCTTTTCCTAAACGGCCAGGGGTGGGGAATGTGGCACTCTCAGGGCCATTAAGACCCATCAGCTGAATTTAAGACGCTCGTAAAATCTTTCATTTTTTAAATTTTGCAAAAAATGAAGTTAATACAGTAAACAACCAAAATATGTATATACGGTAACTATTATAAGAATAAATTTGCAGTTTTAACAGGTAGTATCTGAATGTTCAACTAAAATACCAAACAATACATTTTTAACACCATGTGGATCCTATTTATAAATGTTCCTCTATGATAAATATTCCAAATTGACTTATCGGGAAGCTTTATGTTCACTTTTTGATGCATGTAAGGTGAAATAATTGTTGTATTGCTAGTATTACATTGCAGTGATATTATAACTTCCATAATGATTATGTACTGTTATTATAGACTGCTTATTTCCTGTGAATCATTTCAGTACAAAATTATTTACGGAAAATGCAGAATATAAACTGCCTATGGTAAAATCTCCCTGAAAACAGAAAGCAGGCAAAAAGTGGGGCTGAAATCTTTCTCCCTGAGTTTTTCATTTGTTCCCTGAATTTTCTATTTGCATAGGGTGTTTTGTTGTTGTTCTTGTTGTTGTTTTACATAAAGCGTCATCAACCACCTATATTCTGAAGTAGCATACTGCATTTCTATAGCCTTATTAGGATTAATTTCTGCTCCATGTTCAGCCTCATTCCCAGTATACGAGAGGTGTTGGGCTCTCCTTCCTTGAACTTTTTAAAGCAGAGGTTGGACAGCCATCTGCCATGCATGATCTAGTTGAGATTCCTGTATTGCAGGGGGTTAGACTAGATGACCCTCAGGGTCCCTTCCAACTCTACGATTCCATGATTTTACAGGTAGTTATTGCTTGACTGCTGGTGATGCGTTCTGAACAAAATTGAAGGCAAAACACTGAGAAAGCCCAGTGGTGGTACACAATGGAAGGAAAAGGTGTACTACTGTATTTTTCGCTCTATAACATGCACCCGACCATAACACACACGTAGTTTTTAGAGGAATAAAACAAGAAAAAAATATTCTAAACGAAACAGTGGATGTATGAGTTTTGTGGTTCATGCTGTGGCCACAGACATGTGATCTGACAGTGAGTTTGGAGTAGCCCAATGCAAAAATCCTGAGGATCCATGTGGATCTTGTAACCACGTTTTAAGTGGGGAGGGAAGGAAAAGCACTCAAGGGACAAGGAGCGCGCGTGGGGTGGGTGGAGAAGGATGCTGCTAATAATGAAGAAGAGGGGTATAAGGGGAGAAGGCTCCTCTCCTCTCCCACTTTGCTCCTTTAAAGCAAGCAGGCTCTGCTTTTCTCCCTCCTCCCCGCTCATCCCCGTCTTAGCAAGCTGAAAATTTTTGCTGCTATGTAGCGAGCTGAGTGGGGAGGAGAGAGGGACAGAGAACCTGCTTGCTTTAAAGGAACCAACCGGACAGGAGCCGCTTACACTCATGTAAGCGGCTCCTCTCCTTTCCTGCTTTGCTCCTTTAAAGAAGGAGGCTCTCTGTCCCTCTCTCCTCCCCACTCAGCAGCTCTTCTCCCGCTTTGCTGTTTCAAAGCAAGCCACGGAGGAGGGAAGGAAGGGGAACCATGGATCCTCTGCTCAGACTGCAGCAGATTCCCCCCCCCCCGCCACCCATAGGCATTCCCTCTATAACACGCACAGACATTTCCCCTTACTTTCTAGGAGGAAAAAAGTGAGTGTTATGGTGCAAAAAATACGGTACTTGATCCCTGCTGTTGAGTGGTGACTAAGAGTGAGAGGCACTGATATGCATACTGCCAAGGTCACTGCATGAGTGCAAGATGCCTGTGCAGTAGCTTGCAGTGACCAGCACAAACCATTGATGTAATCAGCTTGTGTCATCCCTGCTCATCCAGTGCCACCTGCTACTATCAACACAAACCATTGAGTGGTGAGCTTGTCCATGTACCACAAATAAGGGAACATCTCATGTTGCTTAAAGCATGGTGCTTCCTAGTTTGTATGCCATGGGGGAAAGAGGTGGAATAGATATTGATGCATTGACGTCGTGGTCTCTCAGCAAGAAGAGAGTTTATTTGCTTGCAATGGTTTTAGTGACTCACACACAAGTAGAAAAAGATAACGTAAGAAGCTGGTTTTTGTTTTGGGATTTTTATTTTGTTTTGTTTTTTTGCTGTAAGCATCTGGTAATATTTGTTTGGGCACTCAGATCTACAAATAAAGGGTCAGGCTTCTTAGCTCTAATAAGAGTAATTTCCATTCACCTTTCAGGTCTTGTGGAATTTTCCATTTATAAGCCTCCTTTAATCTCTGCTTGGACATTTTACAACAAATCGAAGATGGCAGGCAGCCTCTCGCTCTGCAAAAATAGTTATTTCTTGACTATATTTTGCTATAATGAAGTTTTGCTGTATTTTAGTAACAGGATGTTAAAATAAATATATTGATAGTTCCTGCACGGTCCATGAACTTTCTGCTTCTCCTAAACATTTCACCTGGTAGACAGGTTGTCAATGAATGGTTCAAAAATATTAAATAATTTATGGCAGACTCCTACACATGGAGGTACGTGGCTTTAGGGTTACAACATTAGTACCTTTCCTCCAGAAGATTGATGATAAAAACTATTTATTGGCTAACAGTAAATATTTTGAGTACTGAATATTTTCTAAGCATAATTCAAAGCTCCAGTGCTAACCATTAAGGCCATATATGGTTCACAAGAACTTGCCCGCATATTGAGGTCATCTTCTGAGGTCCTTCTCTAGAAAGTCCCACCTTCAGAGGTTTGGTGGATGGTGCCCCAAGAAAGGGCCTTTTCAGTTGTGGTGAATGACCAAGTAACATCCTCCCTGGGCATAAAGGTCTAAATAAACAAAGGGTTAGGTAATTTGCTATCATATGATGGTGGATGGCACGAATATGTTTGAGAGGGGATTATACATCCATGGAGGACAGATGGAGCATCAGTCACAGTAGCGAAATGAAACCCCCATTTCAGGAGTGGAGCACTTGAGGGACAAAAAATGGGATAATGGCTTCATGCCCTGCCTGTGGTCCTGTGGCAGGCAGTTGACTGTATAATCTGCATGTTTATATTTTATTATCAGGTGAACTTTATTTTTATTGGTGATTATAAGCTACTTTGTAGAGGAAGTGTCTCAAACATGGGGTATATAATAATAAATAAAATAAATATGGATGGAAACAAGATTCCTTTTGCCTGGTCCAGCAGGACTCATCTTATGTTCTTAAAGTATGAAACATCTCTTGCTCTTGTTCAAAAGTAAACATTATTTTATTGATGTGTAGAACTGCATAACCACATTTTGAGTAAAGTTTTATAGGCCTTTTGCAACCCGCTAAAAATACATCAGCACTTGGGGCCCTAGTCACCCTGAGCTAACCACTTTCAAGCATGAGTGAAAGAACTTTATTTATTTATGAACTTATATGCTGCTTTTCAAAGCAAAACGTAAAAATAAAAAAGCCTTCAGAAAGCTTCTTACAATATTCAGCTAGCAGTAAATACAAAAAAAAAACCAAAAAACCAAAAACAAACAGTTGAATATTGCAAACAATACAATAATGTGAATTCATTTTATTTTATTTTTTTACAAAACCCCAATGAATTCTTATCAGCGAAAAGGCTTGTCTTTCTGGGAAGGTATGTAGAAACAAAACAAGTGTCCAGCATACGAGAAAAAGTACAGATCGCTGTTGCCTATCTAATTTCAAGGGGAAGCAGATTCCAAAATGCAAGAGACACTATGCAAAAGGCTCGAGTCTTAACAGTTACAGGGCAAGTCTCCAGCTTATGTGGAACCCCAAAGGCCCCCCAGTTGATCATTATCACTGGGGCTAGGATTTAGGGGCTAAGGTGATCCCTCAGAAACCCTGATCCCAAGTTATTTAGTGCTTCGTATGGTAACATCAAAACCTTGAACTTTCAATTCCTATGCTGTTTTTTTCTGCCCATCTTCTTTGTTGGGATCAGTCATTTACCTCCATGACCGTTGACCGAGCTTGACCTTGCTATTTTACTTGGCTAAGAGCTTGTTTTCTGTGTTTCATAGCAGGTAATCACTATTCTTGGATTATTGTTCTTCACCCACCTCCCCTGGCTTTTTTCCAGGAATGTTTGAATCTGTGTTCCTTTCAAATGTAAATCGGCATTGTCAAAAAATGTCCAGCCACTTCCTTATTTTGAGGACAATCAGAACTAAGTAGGTGCACTCAAGCATCTGTTTCAAGGATTAGGGTTGCCTGCAACTGGACTTTACACAACTGTACACAAGAACGTTAAGAAACAGTACCATCGTGGAAAAGTTATGAATAACAAGGCTGTTAGATATGGACATCATCTGTTTCCTCTGATTTATAGAGCAATTTCTTAAGATGAAGACAGAATTAGTCAGCTGAGTATTTATTTCTTACAACAGAAGAATTTGGGTATTGGCCTGTGAGAAATGACAGGACTTTCAGTGGTCAGCTAAAAGGTTATTATAATGGAGGGGGGCAAATAAAAAAGGGTTGGTGAGCAGAGATGGATGAAGATTGGGAAATGCTAATTTTCCATTTCCATTGCAGGGGGGAGCAAAGAGCTATGGAGTGATTAAAGGAGATGGCAGAGACAGAGGGTGGGGAGGGTAAAATGGGGAGAAAAAACAATGCTTTATTCAAACTCACAAGGCAACGATAAGGAAACAAGGCAGCAAATTTGAGACAAACCTACTTTCTATAGGTAGGTGTATTTCATTCACAGGATGACTTACTTTTGCTGAGCATTATGCGTAGGCATTTATTGTTAGACAGATTTGCAACAGCATCATGTATCTGGACACAAAGAAACTGTAACACAGCTAAATAAACATGCAGGATCAGTGACGGTACTGATGGTGGCACTACAGCAAACTCTAACCTATAATGAGCATGGAATAATTTTAAATAAGTAAAGTATTCGCCAGAGCCTTGAAATGAATCGAAGGACTCTTATAGGAATAGTCAGGAGGTTGAATGTGAAAAATGCACCCAGCGCAGCTTTCTTTCTACTTTTTTTGCTTGAAACAAAAGGAAAAGCTATTTTCTTTTTCCACGAAGTATCTAAAGTCTCAGGCAGCTTGAATGACAATTTCACAGCTTAAGGGGACTTTGCTCTAACTAAAGTCGGCAGGGAAATCTTGTTGCGTATAATAAGGAACCAGTATAAATTATTATTAGCTACAGAAACACACACAAAGCTGTCCAAAATCACATAAGACTACTTCCCCAGCCAACAAAGAGGGCCCCTCTGAAAATTGCAGTTTGTTCCACCACCACCTGCAAAAAAGGAAGCATGTGGTCAACCTCCTCCTCTCTCACTTAGAACAGCCTCTGCCTTGACCCTCAGAAACCAGATACACAGGAACAGGCCTTCCACAGGAATTGAAAGCTTTACACTAGAGACACAGCACTAAGCTCTTCATTGCCTAAGCTATCTGCTCCTAGCACTTGCAGCTGCATTCCAAAGATGTTTCCGTTGCCCTGGAATGGCTGTAAATTTACTTTTCTGTGGAATTCCTCCCAGAAAAAAAGTGGGGTGAATTGCACTTGATAACACATGCAGCCCTTAAGTTCTTGTCCCAGCCACTCTCATGTCTCCTTTCCACAAATCTCTGGCTACAGCAGATCTGGACAGAACTGATGGCTTATCTGAGTAGGCTGGAAAGTCCAAACTTGAAAAAGCTAACAGATGCAAGAAGGCAATGGAATACCAGCTCTAAGGATACACTAATACTTAGTGTGTGTGCTTTCCAAGGCAAGATCCTATTTAATTACTAGAATTGTTTATATTTTTCTATGCTTAATTAAACAGAGTAGCAACCCGCAGCCTCAAAATCCCACATTGTTCCCCCCATATCACTAAGGGACTTGACCATATTAAAAGGATAAAAAGGGTGAGGGAACACATACTCCCTTCAACAAGAGAAACAGCATTTTGGCTAGCTGAGTTAAAACTCTGTAAAGTTTGGATATTAAAAAGAGAGTATTAATCCCTCTCTGTAGTTTTCAAAATTGAGCAACTACTGCTCCACGAAGAAAGAAAGAAAGAAAGAAAGAAAGAAAGAAAGAAAGAAAGAAAGAAAGAAAGAAAGAAAGAAAGCAAAGGTTCGGAGAGAGAAATGAATGGTAAAATTATATTGCAGCATCTTTTTTTATCACTTGGCTTGAAAGGAGCTTAAACGTTTGGCTATTGATAGCAATTTTAGACTAAGGCGCTCTCTGGAGAGTCAGAAGTATGCAAATGTGGAGTGTTCAGAGGCACAAACACACACATGCTATACCTTTGTATTACATTGGCATTTTATTATTTAATTAAACTACTCTTATTTTTCTAGCTCGCGCATGCTTCCCTTGAGACGGTTTTGCTGTTAGCCTGCTGGCCTTGACTTCCAGCCAAAAACAATTCAGAAACAAAAAGGGACAACAAATCATATTTTCTCAGACATTTTTATCCTTCAATACAACCCTGTTTTCACACAACATCATACAGACTCTATGAAAACTGTAATTTATTGCAATAGCCATCCAAAGCAAGGGTTTTACACATCCTCCGTGGGTGCTCTCCCTTTACAATTCCTTAAGTTGTGCCATTAGTCAGGAATTGTCATGTTGAAGACGGTACGGAAGGAGGTTGATCAATACTCTACCAACATGATACGAGGATACTAATTGAAATCCACAGACAATAATCAGAAGGAACTGGAAAAATATCTTAACATCTACATTTTCAAACACAAATTAAATTTTGTTAAAGACCCCTTTGCAAACCATCTGGCGTCCTCAGAAAGCAAGACTGAGACTGCATAATCCACAAAAATCATGTTTGGGATAAATCGTAAGACTGTACATTTTCCTGTATCATGGCTGGCTCTTACCTGGTGGCAACCCTGTAGGTTTGAGTCTCGCCCATATGATGAATAGGAGCCCCTTTCTGATTTACCTGTTTTTTAAAAAACAACAACAGAGAAAGTAGTGTTAGCTGATATATGCATTTTTATAAATAATATACTGCATAATTATTTTATCTATATAGCAGACTATTTTTTGGGTTGCACTGTCTATCCCTTTTCTTCAGGTTCAACTTCTATAATCCTGGAATAGAACAAAATCACTGCATATTATGCATTTTCACTTCAGAGCTACAATCCACCCTCCATAAAAAATACTCCATTTGCCCAAACGTGAAGTCTTATTACATGGAGAAGAGTTCCTACTCATTAAAAGCCTTCATCATAGAGTTCAGTCTAGGGGCTACTTCACATTCCATTGTATGGGACACAGGGTTGGGGCGGGGCATAGACTGGTGGTGTGGGCGAAAGAGTAAGCTTTACAGGGCTATAGCAAAGATACAATTTGGAAGGAAGCTTCGTGGTTGCTTTAAACTCAAAAGCAAAAATAAATAAATAAGGGCAGTCCATCATGGACTGCTCATAGTCTTATCTAGTTTGGCCTCTGGTGCCCTTCATAACTACATAACTAGATAGGCCTACTGACACACTGTTCTTGCGCAACTGCCATTCATTTCCACAGGACTAGTGAAAAAGAAGTTCTTGGGGGACTGTGTTGTAAGTCACCTTCAAGATTTGGTATGATGAAAAAAAGAAAATAAATGCCCTGTTCTCATTCCAAATGTCACTCATGTTTCCTAAAGCCCTGAAACAGGATCAGCAAATCAGCAACCTCTCTCAAGAAGCAAACAACTCTCATTTCCTCTTCCTTTTCACCCCATCCCTAAAACCTGAGTAAATTTATTTTTACGTACACAGCAGGAAGGTTACCGTGTCATGACCTGACCATAATAATTCTCACTGATTACACTGCAGTCACCAGTGAGGTCAGAGGTAATCAATCAGAAGCTCTCCAGATGGTGAATTTAGCAAAGAAACCTTTCAGAAGTCTGATTCTTCTCACTCTTTCTCAGTGTAATTCCCTAGCGAATGACCTGAGCTCGGCAGTTACACTCAGGAAAGAAAAATTTGGATCAAAAAATGTCGCTTCCTACCAGCGTTTCAGCTGCCTCAGAACTGCAAAGGATTTGAATAGAGTGCTGGGTTTCTGTGCCAACTCTAAGTACCTAATTTGATTCCCTTATATGCTCCTTTGATTTCCTTTAGAACACTAACTGCACATGACATAGTCAAAAATAGTTCTTGTTACTTCAGTAAGAAAAGAGTTTCCAAATGTAAAGGTGAACATTAAAAAACCTGGGGGGGGGTAGGGTGTGTGGGATTTGACTGGTGAAAAACATGAAACCCTAATAGCCCTGATCCACGAGGGAAACAAAGAACAATATGGGTGTTGATATCAAAGAGATGGCATGAAAACCACCCAAGTGATTAAGACTCCTATAGCGAGGAAGTTATAGATTAAGATAAAGTGGGCAAGGGCATATCTGCAATTACGGGGATCATACAAGATCACCAGAGATAAGATTAAATGGCTTAGTACAGCAAGAACCACATATAACACAATGTGATTGGATATCAACTACATTTGATTCATGTACGATTTACCAATGGGTGGTCAACAATAATGACACTTGGGTGTACAGATCTAATGTAATGCAGAGTTCAGGTTGTTTTCCCAATCAAGCATATAATAAATCGCAATAACTGACTATACGTAGTACAGTACATTACCCCTGCAAATGAATCATTTAATTACTATCACTATCAAAGACATGTCCTTTGCACAAGTGCCTGTGGTTTAAAGAATTTTATTTGAGAATGTAATACGCATTCTGAATTTCACAGAATCATAACCAATGAAAAAGAAAATGCTTACTTTTTTGCACTGAAAATATTGAATAAAGTACATTAAGAATCTGCTACTTCATTTCCCAGAGAAAGTGTTGAATGCATGTCAAAAAACCTAGTCTTCACTTAATTAAATACATGTAAGGCACTATTTAATATTTGCTGAATATGGCTAGGCTTCAATAAAAACAGTGCCTAAGTTATGTGACTTTATGGTATAAAATAAAGTCACACTGACAAATTGTGGTTGTGCTTATTCTACAAGCTCTTAAAATGGCATCTGCAGATGTTAACATGCTCATATGAAATTATTTGTATTCAGTTACCCTGTTTAGAAATACAGGGCACACTCATGGGAGGGGGGGGGGCTCTAGTATTGGAAAGGAATAGGAATTACATGAACACGCAACTGTGCTCCCATTTAGTCTGCCACTTTCAATGGAGCATTTACAGCAGAATATCTCCATAGACTGAACTCATTATACGGCCAGAAAAAGTAAGATCTTGTAACCTGTTCTTGAATCATCTGTGCCTTGGCAGAAAACAGAACCAACACTACAGAATGAATTTGTCTACAGACCAAGAAAGCAATATTTCTTAAACTGAGTTTATGATTTAAGTCAGTACCATGTGCAATTAATACAAAGGATAGTAGTAATATAGCAGTAGCCATGACCAATTCAAATACTGAGTTAACAAGACACAAAACAGGGAGCAAGGTGGACAGGGGTCTTTGAAAGGAATAGGTGCAGTGTAGCTTTTACTCAGCATTGCACCTGTAAGGAGAACTTCATTACTAGGTGAATCTACTAGGTGAACTGAAGCAATAAAATTTAACGCTGGGGTGAGGGGCAGAGGAATAAAGCCAACAATCGCAACCTTATTGTACAAAGAGCCCAGCAAACATTTCTATTTGCTGCATGTGAATACCTGTCCGCCTCCTTACTATCAGATCAGTCACAGGCTGCCTTGTTTTAATTTCAGTTGTTAAAAAATATTTATCCAGATACAAAAATAAACGCACTGCAAATTACAAGTTGTCAGGGTTAAAAATCTACTTCTATTTGTGTGGGGGAGGATAAGAGAACAGCACAGACATGAATCATTCTCAGTAATTTGAGTGTTTCCATGACATCAATGGGCACTCGTCCAGGACTCTGTCGAAGTCTGTGAGGTACCAAAGAGACATAGCAACCAGCAGGAGATTGACTTTTTTTTTAGGATTATGCTCCTTGTAAAGATTTCATCTGTAGCATCCACTTTTACCACCAAATAGATAGCGTTGGAGATCATGAGTGAACACATTTCATTCTAATAGTGTAAGCCTTTAACTTTCATTGCATCTTTATTTTTGCTCTCAAATCCAACCAGATTCCTCCCAGTTAAGAACAAAATAATCAAAATTTACAAGAAACCCTTTGGAGATGAGTGTGTGCTTGGGTATCTGTGTGTTTCTGTCTTTGTATATATTCACAATCAATTGTCATTATGGAACGAACAGACTTTTTTTTGTAAATGACATTTCGTTTTGTGGAAGGGGAAAAAATCATTTGTAAAAAAAAACAAAAAACCTGTCCATTTAAAATTAGCTGCACTCTTTTATGTTGATTTTCTGCTTAAAATTCACTGGCACATTTGTTTCAGATAATAAAATTTGAAAGAGTGTTGATAATATGCTAGAGTAGGCTCTTTAAGTAACTATTTGTGTGCATGGTTTTTTTGTTTTTTTTAAAGAAAGATCAACCAGAATTTCTATGCTTACTTTACAATATTGCAACATTCTCAGGTGCTGCTGAAACCCAGCAATCCAGGATGTCTATTTCTTAACTGGGGTGGTACAAACGATTGTTTATTTTTAAATGGATTGGGGAGGGATCTGTTTTAAAAAGAAAGAGTCTACAGCAATGTAGAAACTCGACGCATTCACTGCGGAATTTTCGACTCAACCCTCCTGTACTAGAATGCGGCAGTCGCTGCGGATATTTTTTGGCACGAAGACAATGGTGGAAGTGCCAAGCCCCATGGCTACAACTACTCAAAAGAGGCATAAGGGTAGCATTAATCGCTCAAGTCTTTTACTGCACGGAGTACTGCTGTCCATCTTTTTTAATTAAAAAAAAAATCTAATGTACTCATTAATATATATATTTTTGTATGAACTGGGGAGGGTAGAGTATTGAAATTTCAGCCAATAACAAATCTTGTCAAATATCTGATTAATTTATTTTTTTTACCCTTCCCTTTGACCAAAGAAGACCCATACCACGTCAATTGCTAACACAAAAGATCTATTTTTACATGATGGTAGCATGATAATCAAAACCAGGGTTTCGAATGAGAGGCTGACTCGCAGCAATAACACATATATTTTGCAAGTTGTGGTCTTCAGGGTAGGAAATATATTATCAATAATACTAATGCCTTTTAAAATAAATAAATACGCTCCAGTCAAAATACATATAAAGAGAAGCAGGCTTTGAACTGCCAAGGCTCTTCTCCAAGGCATAATCCACACCCGTGCACCCAATAAACACCCGAAAAATAAAAAGGAAGGCTCTCTAAAATGAACTCAATTGACTGCATTTGCAAGCATTTGAGATGTACTGTAATAAAGAGCAAGAGAGTCAGAGAAAAAGAGAAGCAGTATAGGATTTCCAATCAGTCAATGAAGAAGCCAGTTGCCTCTCCATGGTGTTCTTTGAAAAATTAATCGAATTAAGTAGAAAATTTAAGCAACTTGCAAAGAATAAATGCAAGTCATCTAACTCTCACACATAACATTTTTCTTTTGCTCTGAAAGATAGGGCACCTTGTTTTTACTCTGCCATGGAAAATAATGAGGCACAGGGCAACTCCTTTCTGTCTGCTGAGGAAACTGGAGGAGCAGCTATTGTTGTGAGAGATTTTGCTTCAGTGTTCATGTTGATCTTGCATCTTAAAATTCTCAGAGACTTGGGCTCAAGCTGCAGAATCCAGATACAATTGCAAATGATCCCAGATGTAGAGTTTTCAGCTACAGTTTGGCTTTAGATGAAACCATGATGGTCAACAAGCTTCTGATGTGCTTGGATTGCGAACTTCTCAGCTGGGGGACTGCTTTTGTCTGGGCCCAAGCTCCTAGTTTTACTGCAAGACATTGCCTTTCCCCACTGAGTTCCACTATAAATAAAAATCACCAGGAACTGAAAAATGAAAATCCATCGAAGTAGAACAGAGAAGTGGGGGAGGTTTTCCCCCCTTTCCTTTTTTCTTTTTTGCTTAACGTCAGCGTCTCTCATAGACTTGAGTAGCTATGGTGGTGTACATGGGCGGCTCGTGCTTGGAAAGTGAGACAATCTTGTCCTGGCTGGCAATCCCATTTTAAAAAGCAACTACCAATTACAGGGTTCCAATTAAAATAAGTGTGTAGATATGCAGCTGGCTACATGATGGCCCAAGTGCCTTTAAAAAAACGCTTAGCTGAATTATTTCCATACTTTTTTCTATCGCACATCATATAGACAAAAAAGGTACATACTCCCCCCCCCCTTTAGTACATATTGCACTTTGGGGTTTTTTCCACATCAATCAGTCAGCACAATATTGCATGAGCAGGCTCGCCCTCTCTTAGTGCCCACCCCCGCAATTGCAGAAACCTCCCAGAACTGCTCTAAAGGACCCTCCAGAGAGGATTATTAAATGTTCAACTCTAAAAACTTATTCACCAGCATGTAGTGTGGTAGGTATTGCTCACATCTCAAGGGAGGCTAACTGTCCTTTTGGACCACACAGTAATAATAGAGTAGTTGCCCAAAGCTTGGTGTTTTACTGATACCAAATGCAGCTGGCTGTCAAAAGAAATCCAGCACTGCAGAGAGTCACAGGAATTGTTTGATACAGAACTTAATTTCAGTCCAACGCTGGCTTGATTCAGACATCACCAAAGTCTGATTTCCAAACCATGGTTTTAAGAAATAGGAATCTGCAGCAGATTCACATGGTGCCCCTCTGCTCTTGCATGAAGATTCCCTACTCTGTTTCCTTGTTTGTTCTAACCAAAGCTCATCACTACATCTCAATCAGCACACTCTGTTAGCCAGTGATGGCTCACAGAGGAGGTGGAGGCAGTGAGATGCAGTGTTGAGCTCACTGGGACACAAGCAGGCCAGCCACCTGCAGCCTAGAACTCCTCCATCATTCCTGCTTCACTCCACAACATCCCCACAACACCACTGGGAGATTCTCTGTGCCTCCACTACCCTGCTGAGGAACCACCGCTATTAGCAGTAAAACCATGATCTGAAGTGGGATTTGGTTGCCTCTAACCATAGTTTACCCAATTCAGGCATCAGAGTGAATTATGGTTCATATTAAATACAAACTGGATGATGGAAACAGCACGCAAGAAGCTCCCAAATCTATGGTGCACTCATGATCTCCAATCCATTGTTTAGAGCAGGCATAGGCAAACTCAGCCCTCCAGATGTTTTGAGACTACAATTCCCATCATCCCTAACCACTGGTCCTGTTAGCTAGGGATGATAGGAGTTGTAATCCCAAAACATCTGGAGGGCCAAGTTTGCCTATGCCTGGTTTAGAGATTAGGTTTTGTGACATCTGAATTGAACAATTGTATTAAGCATCCCAAGTCAACAGGATATTAGAATAACTTTAGAGGCGCTACAAGAATTGCAGGTGCTTCAGAGATATTGGGGGAGGGGGAAACACTGAAGAATGCTGGTGTTTTCACAAAGTGAAAGACTTCAGTATATACAGTGACATGCAATAAAAATTGATTGTTTCTAAAGAGACATTGCAGTGCCAGTGCAACGTGCTATTACAACAGAAGATAGTACAGTTTTTACAGAGCCACCATAAGACAAAGGAAATGAAAGCCTTAAAGCTGCACTTAACAGAAGGATGCTTCCAGGTGGGCAGTTTTTCAGGTGTCAAGCTGATTCAATGCACCTCACACCACATGCAGGACTGTGCCAATTCCTGTGTTGACCCTATTCGTTTAAAGAAGGGGTGGCTATTGTGTGGCCCTCCAGATGTCACTTAACTCCAAGTCCTATGAACCCCAGCCAACATGGCCAACAGTCAGGGACGATGGGCACTGTAGTTCAGCATCTGGAGGGCCTCCAGGTTTAAACAGAGGCATCGCAAAATTGGCATGTGTGGAATAAGTGAAAACTGTCCAAGAACATGCCATTGATTGGAGACTTATCCCCCGAGATGCTTTTGCCCCAGTTTCCACTTGGGTATTTTAGCATGCACACAAAACAGCCTTCAAAACAGATAGTACTTGGAGAAATCCTGAAGTTAAACCCAACACAGAACACTGTTGACCTAAGTGCATGTAACACAGTACTTGCTCATTATTTTGGTAGCTGGTTAATCCAAATTATTGCTTCTCAACAGTCTACTCAGTTGTGGTTTATTCCTGCATAATCGATAGTCATTGTGTAATCAATAGTCATTGTGCTGCCACCGCTGCTGTTTTAAGATCAAATTGATACTGCAACATTAGCAAAGTTGCTAGTTTGCAAGTGGGAAGTACTGTTTCACATTTTAATGAACATTTAAGGAAGGAAGGAAGGAAGGAAGGAAGGAAGGAAGGAAGGAGAAAGAAAGGAAGGAAGGAAGGAAGGAAGGAAGGAAGGAAGGAAGGAAGGAAGAAATTGAAGAAATGAAAAAGGGCAACTTTAGTCACACAGAAGAAGCCCAGCTGAAGACTCAACCAGTAGAGTTCTGATAGTGGAGAAATGAAAGCAAATATACTGTATTTTGCTGTGTATAAGACGCCCCATGTATAAGACAACCCCTTTTTTAAAAAAACCCAAAATTAAGTAATTAAGTTGCTTAACTTTTTTTTTGGGGGGGGGAGGTCACTTCCGCCAATCGCTCACCCGCCTGCCCACCACTGCCAATTGCTTGCCAGAGCCACTACCAATCGCACATCTTGCCGCACTGGTACTGGATGGAGTTGACCTCTCTTTAGGCTCAAGTTTACGTCTCAGGATGGGGTGTTCTCCTTGACTCACCTATCTGTGGCAGTAGCAATGGCTAGCAATGTCTTTAATCAGTTTAATCACATATATCATCTGCAACAGCAGACCTTGCCTCACTAATGGTGTGGACAAGAGACAGGACCTTTTCCATTGTGGCCCCTTATCTGTGGAACTCTCTGTCATGAGAGCCTTTGGGAGGGGGGGGCTTCTTCCCTGTTTTCTTTTCTTAAAAGTCTTTAATCTATTCTGCCTTTGAACAAAATGGTAAGATGGACTTTAAATTGCTACCGTTCAATGTCTGATTTATTTATTTACAAAAAAGTGATACTATTAACTTGCTTTTCTGAAGAGTTTTATGCTGTTGTTTCAGTCTTAATGTATTAGATAATATTTATTTAAAATCTTTTATGAACTGCTTAATATTTTAAAATCCCCAAGTGGTCTACAGTCTAAAAACAAACGTTGAAACTGAAACACAACTTAAAACCAGCAAAACAGCAGTATAAAAACACACGAAAGCATATGGAGCAGAAATTCAGAAGACTCAAACATGTAAAACAGGATCCAGTCTTTTGGGTCAATGAAAGTCTGAGCAAATCAGTGTTACTTCAAAATGATTTAATATGCATATAAGCCACCTTGGAAAAACTTTGTGCTCTGAAATGTGGCACAGAATTTTTACAAAAAAAATTAATTACTTCCTGGACACTATTTCCCCACATCTAATACAATGATAACAGTAAGACACCCCCAGCTAAAAACACCCCCCTCTCTTAGCCAGTTTATAATCTTAATATCTGATACTAATGCATAAGGACTACATAATGCAATGTATAGTATTTTTCATGCCTTTTTTTAAAGTTAGTACCAATAAATATTTGTCCAGCATTGACAAATCAGGTTTCCTAATGGATCCACAACCTCAACGCTTACAGAGCATACATATATTGTTTGTGTCACAAAGAACACTAGGGAGACACAGCCTTAAATTGTGCTTGAACAATACTACCATTTTTAAAAGAAAATGCTAAGTAAATAGTTCTGAATATCCTGGACTTGAAATAGTGATGTGTTCAATAGATGCAGGAACTGAAAACAATGCAAATATAATATGGTCCTTCAATTTGTTAAGGCTTAACAAAACAAATATGTTACTATTCGGTAGCCTTGAAAGCAAGTCTATTTCTTGGGTTAAAAAATATTTTACCACCATGATTCATCTCTAAATTTCTCTGCTTTTCCTAGGCAAAATAAACTCAATAAACAAGAGGATTTCACTCATGTAGCACTCTATACCTCAGTCCCAATGTCTGGGAGCAGAGAGTTCCTGATTATCCACTACAGTACAGCTTATTTTACATCTGAAATACAAATGTATTTTCACCAGTCATCTAAATCTCAGGATTTGAAAGCTTGGGGGGGGGGGGGATTCAGGAAAATTTGTTGTTTTTTAGTCGTGTCTGACCCTTCGTGACCCCCTGGACCAGAACATGCCAGGCACGCCTGTCTTCCACTGCCTCCTGCAGTTTGGTCCGACTCATGTTGATAGCTTCGAGAACACTGTCCAACCATCATTCAGGAAAATATGTATGTATTTTTTTGAAGTATGTATATACAGATTCCATAAGAAAAGATTGCAAAGTCCTTTACAAAAAGAAAATACATCAAATCCAAAAATATGATTCAATTTACTCAACACACTCATTCTGTGTCTACTAACACACCTGTATCTCAACCTATACCAACACTCATTCGCCCAAACTTACACCCATAAACACACGGTACCTTCTCAACAATTGCACACCCAAACAACCCCCTAAGTACATATGCAAAAGACCCCACTGCAGCATTGGCAGCCTAACAGCCTAATGAGATGCAGGCTGCCCACTAGCCCCAGTAAAAGTGAAAATATAATAAAATATGCCGTTCAGGCAAAAAAATACCCGTTCACAGTGGGTTCAGGCTCTCACCTTAGTAATCAAATAAATATAGGATTTTTAAAAATCTATATCTAGGTCCCAAATACACTATTTAAAGCAGGAATACTGAGATCAATTTAAGTACCATCCTTTATTTCACACCCGAAGCCCACCGAGTCTCAAAATATCACACAAAGCATGAGCCTAAACTTCCAAGGTCTCTTATATCTGACAGGTCCCTGGAAGTGACTAATCCAGTAGCATGACAATTAGGCAACGGAAAGGGAGCGAGGGCTGTATTTCAGGGGTAAGAAGCAAATCCAGGAGAACCTGGAGTAGCCCCATTCCTCATAAGGCTTTCATGCACTGTTGATCTCATTTTTGTTATGGTTGAACAGTGGTCCAAGAAACCTATCTATTACAAGAAGCTTCCTTTTATCTCAGTATTCTTAAGTTCAAATGCAGAAATAAGCACCTGCTCTTTCAAGCCTCTGGAAAGTCTGGATTAAAAGCAAAGCAACCCATCATTGGTTAGGGGCCAACAGGCCATTGCTCGATATTGCTGGTGCTTGATTAAGTATCTGGAAACTTTGGCTTTTCAGTCAACAAGGAAGCACAGCTATCTTAAAACAACTGAGTTACAGATTTCTGAAGTCTTGAAAGGAGCAGAATTGAAGGAGTACAATAAGCACTGATAGCCACTTGCTTAGATGGTTTTAAAAAGAGTTAGGGAGATTCATGGCAGCTAGACGTTGATGGACTGGTAGCCATGACAGTGAAGCCAAATACAGAGCCAGTATACCTCTGAAGATATTGCAGATAAAGTAACTAGTAAAGATTGTGGTCTTCACAACCTCCTTGTGGGTTTCCTAGAGGAATCTGGCTGACCCCTGTAGGAAGGCAATTGCTGGATTAGAAGAATTACTGGTCTGATCCAGCAGACAATTCTTGGATTCTTATCCATCATGAATTCCATGCACATATACTTTAAATCACTACTGCTTCTTTGATCCAGTTTTTTTTTTTTTTTTTTGTAAAACAAAACATGTGGGTCAGCAAATGGCTCAGAATATCTATTTTTAAACCATATCTTTAGGCTAGTGGATAAATCCACTGTTTGGATCATTATGAAGAGCAATTCCCATTCTGGCCAGAGGGCTGTCTTTTGTCCTAAAAGTAAACCAGGTTTTGTAATCTCAAATTTTCACACCATTATGCTGCTGCCTGAGGGCTTGGAGAGCTGCTGCCAGTCAGAATAGAAAATAGTGGGTCCGGTGGACCAGCAGTCTGCTTCCAGATCCACACCACACATTGAAAGCACACACAGCACTGATTTAAAGCACATGTCTTCCTCCAAAGAATGATGGGAAGTGTACTTTGTTAAGGGCTTGTGATGGGGAAAACTACAGTACCCACGATTCTTTGGGGAATGTCATGTGATTTAAATGTGCACTGGATTCACTTTAAGTGAATTTGCAGTTTAAGTCAGCTTTATCTGTCCATATAATGAACGAAAGGACAACATGGTAAATGGGATGTATTGCATATAAGACTAAAGGATGCACACTGAGAGGGGCAAATCCCAGAACCTTGAAAGAGTTGGAAGAGTCATTTAGTCCAACCCTGTGTGTGTATCTGTCATTCTGCTGGTGCATCTCTGGTCCTATCATAATGGAAGTATAAGGATGGCCTGGTAAAAGGAGGCAGGATGGAGGTTTATAAAATTATTTCAGTTAATTTTAGGCAAGATGTAAAATTTGCCCCACTTACCTGCGCGCTTGCTGCCATCGTGACCCACTATTCTCAGTGCTGCCAGTTGACATTTTTAATCCCCCCCCCTTTACTTTCACCCAAAAGCCTGAGAGCCAGAAGCACCCATCTCCCTCCAATCACATGGCCAGACTCTATTTGCTGTGTGTGTCCTCATAAAACCAGATCAGAGGAAAGGCAAAAAATATTACTACCTATCCTTGCTCTGGTGATTCGTGGGTAAAAAACAAAACCTAAAGCACCAGGAAACTTTGTCACTGTCTGCCCCAATAAGAGGTGACCTGAGAAAGCACTCTCTGTGTACACAGGTAGGCAGAAAGCACTTCAAAAATGCATTATCGGCACTAAATGCATTATAACCATTTCAGTGGAATATGCTTTAGAGCATGGGTAGGCAAACTAAGGCCTGGGGGCCTGATCCGGCCCAATCGCCTTCTAAATCCGGCCCACAGACAGTCCGGGAATCGGAGTGTTTTTACATGAGTAGAATGTGTGCTTTTATTTATAATGCATCTAAGGGTTATTTGTGGGGCATAGGAATTTGTTTATATATATTTTTTTCAAAATATAGTCCAGCCCCCCACAAGGTCTGAGGGACAGTGGACCGGCCCCCTGCTGAAAAAGTTTGCTGACCCCTGCTTTAGAAACACAAATAGTATGGGATGGGGATAAAGATGTAAAATTTTCAGAAATTTTGAAGACAGGGGGAGGGGGAGGGGAGACACACATTTTTGGGGTTTTCTCCACAGGTGTCAAGCAAACAAAGAGAGAGAGGAGAGGAGGAAAGCATCGATGAACGCCACATGAAATGTAATCAGACTCTTTTTCTAAGCTATCACAATCAATTTCTGTTTCTTTACATTGTCATCATATTTAACATGGATTTCTAAAAACCGAAGGCTTGCCCAGATTAAAACTAGCTCCTGAGCTTTTACATGTCGGTTTATTTCCTGATTTGGTGTGAGTATTTCCAAAGACAGACCAGCTTCACGTGCTGCAGAAGATGGAGCTATCTGAAGTAGGTAAGAGTAGGAAGAGGAGGCCTTGCCACCATGTTGCAGGAGGAATATGCTTGGAAGAATCCCAGACTGTATTCATTTGGTCAAATAGCTGAAGATGCTCTGTATTCTGAAACATTTGAGAGTAACTTTCAAGCACCAAGCCCTAAGTGGGCTGCTTGCTTTATAACCCTGTCAAATTCAGAAACAGTAATATAGACACTTTCATTTCTGCCTTTAAATCTTGGATCCAACAGATTTGCAGCTGCATGAATAGGATGGAAACAAAATTATATTGCTCTGTACTTTTTCCCAGTCCCAATCCTTTGTAGCCTAGTCAAGAGGACAGAAACAGATCTACCAACTAGGCCAACAAGCAGAAGGTCACAATCAAAGAAGGCACTGAATCTATCTTTCTTCTCTTGTTGTCAGTGGTAGCGAGCTCCAAGCAGAAATGCATCTTGCTCTTGCATTTGAGAGTTATACTCTCAATGTACAACTGAGGACTTGTTTGCCGTCAGTGTACAGAAATTGTTGGCTTGCTGATCGGAAGCTTGGCGGTTCAAATCCACATGACGGTGGTGAGCTCCCATTGCTCTGTCCCAGCTCCTGCCAACCTAGCAGTTTGAAAGCACACCAGTGCAAGTAGATAAATAGGTACCACTGTGTCAGGAAGGTAAATGGCATTTCCATGCGCTCTGGCTTCTGTCACAGTGTTCCGTTGTGCCAGAAGCAGTTTAGTGATACTGGCCACATGACCCAGAAAGCTGTCTGTGGACAAATGCCGGCTCCCTTGGCTTGAAGTGAGATGAGCACCACACCCCATAGTTGCCTTTGACTGGACTTAATCGTCCAGCAGTTCTTTACCTTTACCTACAGAAATCGTAATGGTCTGATACTGTACATAGTCTTGCATAAAGGTCTTCCTGATACACGGTTTTAGAAATTTGCGGGGGGGGGGGAGAACATATATACGTAAGTTGTTGTTGTTAGTTTAGTTGTTTAGTCATGTCCGACTCTTCGTGACCCCATGGACCAGAGCACGCCAGGCACTCCTGTCTTCCACTGCCTCCCGCAGTTTGCTCAAAGTAAGTAAGTACCCTGTCTTAAATATTTGCTCATCATCCTAAAAGAAAACATGTCCTATTTTTTTTTAAAAAAAAAATCCATTGGAAGAGGAGGCTTGGGGAGGGGAGTCCCCCTGCCAAATTATGCTGGCATTTTTCTTCAGGCCATCACATGGGAATGATGTCATGCGTACAGCACCTCCAAAAGGCATCTACATCTCATACCAAATGTATACTTGCCCCAGGAGTGGGGAGCAAGCTATCTTTCGGGGGAACTTGTTCACTCATGGAGAAACCTCTGATAGACAATTTGCCCCAAATAGCCCAGGCCTCTCCACAACGCAGTTGGAAAACCATTGCACTAGGTGCACCCAAGAGTGCACTGCGGGATTCAGAGAATATGCTGTAGGTACAGATATACTCTGCCTCCATGCTTCTGAATAACACTTGCCAGAAAGAAGCCACAGGAGGGGAGAGCGCTGCTGTGCCCAGGTCCTGTTTGCAGAATTCCCATGGGCATCTGGTGAGGACAGAGTTCTGGACTAGATGGGCTTCTAGCCTGACCCTATGTTTTTACACACCACAAACATGAGAGCCAGTGTGGTGCAGTGGTTAAGAGCGGCAGTCACATAATCTGGGGAACCGGGTTCGCGTCTCCGCTCCTCCACATGCAGCTGCTGGGTGACCTTGGGCCAGTCACACTTCCTTGAAGTCTCTCAGCCCTACTCGCCCCACAGAGTGTTTGTTGTGGGGGAGGAAGGGAAAGGAGAATGTTAGCCGCTTTGAGACTCCTGAAGGGGAGTGAAAGGCGGGATATCAAATCCAAACTCTTCTTCTTCTTTAAAAACAAAACGTCGAAGCAAAAGTGCCTTTATCAGATGTGCTTAGATATTATCACAGATCAATAGGCAAAGATTCATGGGGCTGTTTAGGTGTGAGTGTGTACAGGTCTATATGTACCTGTGCGCACACACATGTTAGGGAGGGAAGGAGGATTTTAAAAAGATGCAATACAATGATTGACCTTGATACTTTACATCCATATCTGAAAAGCAAATATAGAATGCTATGTCTTGCTTTTATTTTGCCTACACGGTTCATTTTAGTGCAATATATATTACTTTACCAATCCCAGCTAACTTTACCTCTCCTCCTTCAGAGCTGCCTTAATGGTAATTTTTTAAGTGCTCACAGTGACAAGTTATCACTAAGAAATACACTAAGTTTGGAACATGTCTAAATCCTCATATATGCTAGCTGTGCTTCATCTATTGCAGCACTTTGTACTATTCACAGCACCCTGAAATCAAACTATATCCATTAAAGGAATTGTGATCGTATTAGGGTATCCAAATAATGAGAGTTTCACAGTGCTGTGTGGTTAGCTTTTGAAAGAAAATACTAAAAATAATTCAGCAATTTATACTTTAACCTTGTTGGCAAATGGGCATCTACTAATGATAATATAAGAAACCAATAATTCAGATAACATCAGTGCTTTTTTTCTTTAAAAAAAATGTTTAGGGGGTACTCTCATTTTCTTACTCATATTGAAATATTGCCCCTCAATCAGGCCAAACTTAAGATTCACAAAATGTTTAGGGGTGTGCCGTACCCCCTGCGTACCCCCAGGGGAAAAAGCACTGGGTAACATAATTGGTAAACAAGGGAATAAGGTAATATTAGGAATTTCCCAAGTGAAAGACCAATGAAAAGTTTAAGAAATCCATCCAGAAGGATCAAATTAGCATTATCCAGCAGAGGGCATCCATAACCTAATATGATAGTTACACTTGAGACCTGCTTTTTCCTCTTTTGCCACAGGTATGAAAATTGTTCTGAAAATACAGGGAAATTTGCCACTTCTTCCAATTATCAACATAATGTCAGGTGCGCTGTAGGGGAAAAAATCATCACTATTTGAAACAAATTTATGGTTGCTCTCACATACTGATACTTTCAGAAAATCAAGCGGCACGTGTTATTTTTAAGCAGCCATCAACTGAAACTTTGAGAAGAGAACAACTTTTTAGCACTTTCTAAATCTTCCCCCCTTCTGCACAATAATGGATTTTGGAGCCAAAGCAGCAGAAAATTCTAAAGTTTTTGATTGTACACCTTTTATTGAATTCAGCAGCTCATAGGAAAAGAATTAAAAGCAAGGGGAAAAAAAGTTAAGAGTCTATCACTAACACTTGTAAGAAATACATCGTACTAAAACAGGAACTGAGTATTGCCACTACTGCAAAACCAAGGTATTGCGGGCAGCTACAGTGGTAGCTGGAAAATATCCCACTCCTCTATTTGTCTATTTAGACCCAACAAATAAACCCTACATTTTGCAAGATGGAACTCTATGGTTACCCTAAACATTCCTCTACTTGTACTTCCAAACTTTTTTAATCCGATGTAGATTTGTTGGTTGTAAAGATATGCTAAATATAAATATATAGTAAATATAAACAGAGTAGTAAAATCTCTCTCTCTCTCTCTCTCTCTCTCTCTCTCTCTCACACACACACACACACACACACACACACACACACACGTTCAGTGATCTTGGGGGACATGTGCTAAGTTTATTAGGTGAATAAACACAGCTTCCAATTATAGTCATGGGAGCTTGAATGGGAGACCATGCAAGCGCCATTGAAATAAATGGAAGTTGCACGACAGCAGGGATCGGTGGATGGTACCCAAGATCTACAAAGCAGGCAGTTTAGGTTACACGTAGGTCACAATAAATAATACTCATTGCTTGGCCAATGCGAGCTGCAACATTGCTGCATAAGTTGAAATGACAAGCTTTTATTATTCCTAAGCACTTGATTTCTGAAACATTTGCACAATCTGTTAAGTCCAGACAAATTTAAATGGTTCTGACATGCAGCCTGCTAGGGTCAGTGACAAGGATAATGCCTCTGTTCGCGGGTAAAAATTTGTGGCATATAGGTCACTCTCTTAAGGGGAATCAACTGTGTGTTTCTTCTTTGCAGCTCCACCACAATCCTTCATCCTGCAGCCTGGAGCTGAGAGTGAAATGCAAGAAAGGAGTCGAGTGCTCAAAGCAAAAATCTGCTTCCAGGACAATCCATTATATCTGACAAGTTAAATGTTCCATGGTAGACCATATGGCATGAGAGCAGGGCTGACGATGGAAGAGGGAAACTCAGCAAATGCATCACAATTAAGGAGTTTGACTATAGTCTATACTTTGATTTGCTTTATTTTTAAAATATTTTTTTAATTGTGGGGGCCATATAAATTTAGCAGTAGCCCTAATTAGACCTCACTATAGGTTTTGCTTGCCCACTGCTCACCAAAATGTTGTTTCTTTCATCTTAAAGCTATTGCAATTTAAAATAGTGATCTCCATTCACACAGCTTCTATTCCTAAATCTGCTAGAAACACTAGGACCTTTATATTACTTAATGTTATGTCTATACATGGCACAGACGTTAAAACACAAGGAAGGAGGAATCTAGCCACATTTAGGATTTAGATTGGTCCAGTTATGCAGGATAATAATATGAAAATGAGTCATTGCTCCAACTCCAATTCTCTGGACTACTGTCCTTAAGTTCTCTGTGGGAGGATCCCCACCCACACCCCTGCCATGTCTACTCAGGAGTAAATTCAATTGGATTCAGTGGGATTGTATCCTAAGAAATTTTAACTTCCTCCAAAGAAGCTGGCTGGTGACACCCTCTAACTTTCTCTCCCTTTATCAAAAGTATTTGAGAACATTCCATGACATCAATACCAGTTAAGTGTCAAGAAAAGTTTTATTTGCCTTGGTTAATACAGTCATGGGGTGACAACCAATGTTACTCATACTTAGAGTAGACCCTTTTGGAGCACAGTTACATGGGATTCCCAGTGGTCTCTCACTCAGACAAATATCAGGTTGTCACATATTTAGTTTCAGTAATGGAACCCATTAAGTGCTCAGAACCAGCACTTCAGTTCCTGCACTCAATTGGATCATAGTTTCAGTATGTGAAATGCCAGGTAGTAGTCCACTGAGCTTTACTCAAGAGTAAACCCACTGAAAATAATGAACACAATTATGCTCAGTCCATTCATTTTAGCAGGTATAACTTACAACTGAATACCAGCCATTTTATTCAAGATTCAAACGTGCAAGCATATGGGACTCTCAACTGGAGAAATTTGTAGTTAACGAATTGATTAATTTTGCGAAGTTTCTTTTTTAGATAACACACATGTGTTGCACTGCACTCATGTTACAGCAGCATCAGAATGGAGAAAGCAAGAAACAGCAGAGACCCTGCCGTTGTGGAACTCCATTTTATGGAATGTACATCTGGATTCCTCCTTGCTCAACATTTTAAAAGGCCTCACAGATATTTTTATTTCAGTCTGTTTTCAACCGCTAATGTCAGTCTGGAGCAGGAGTCACTAGTGCAATGCCTGTGGGTGCCAGTTTTCCCACCACTGCCTCCACCACTGCCTCCCGTGGTACCCCTGAAAGATCTGGGTAAATATCCCCTCAAAAATCCACAATGCATGACCAACTGTTTTCCCCAGCCCATCCTTTCCTACACGTTCCACAGCAGCTATTTTGTGCTTTTGCCATTTTGTGACTGGCACCCATGACAGTTTCCCAAAATTCCAAACGCATCCACCGACCCTCAAAAAATGGTTATTGTGTGATTTATCCTTGCTCTCTGAATTTTGTTATTTTATTTCAATGGTTTTATTTGCATTTCATATTTTATTTTTTAAAAATTAATAATTTCAACAACCGTACATTACATTGCATTTAATGTTAGTTTTTGCTATGGGGTGGTTCATTTTCTAAGCTGCTTCGTTAAAGCGTTTGCCCAGAAAAATGGGGATAATGTATTTTTCGCCCTATAGGACACACTTTTTCCCCTCCAAAAATGAAGGGGAAATGTGTGTGCGTCCTATGGGGCAAATGCAGGCTTTCGCTCAAGCCTGGAGAGCGAGAGGGGTCGGTGCGCACCGACCCCTCTCGTTCTCCAGGCTTCGCGCAGCTCTCTGCGAGCCGTGGGAGCCCGCGCTGAGCTCCCACGCCTTGCGGAAAGTTGCCTGCATGCCGAAGCCTGTGTGCGCTGAGCTCAGCGCACACAGGCTTCGTGCAGCACTCCGCAAGGCGCGGGAGCCCAGCGTGGGGCTCCCACGCCTTGCGGAGAGTTGCGTGTTCTGGGGGCTGGGGTCGGGGGAAGCTCGGGCTTCCCCTGCCCCAGCCCCACGCCTGGGGGGGGGGGAATATTTTTTTTTACTTTATTCCCCCCCCCCCAAAAAAAAACTAGGTGCGCATTATGGGATGCTGCGTCCTATAGGGTGAAAAATACGGTAAATACTTCAATAATAATAAAAAATTAAATTATCTTAAAAGAGGCATTCTGTCCCACATGAGATAAAAGAGAGAGCGAGAGCTAGGGTTAATTTGGGCTGCTGCTGTTGATTCTAGAAAACAATTATCATTTTCTCTTGTTAAATACCTTAAAGTGCTGCTGGGCGATGAGCAGATTCAACGAGTTAGAGACTACAAAAAAGTAGAGGAAAGTGTAACATAAATATGAAAATCTCCCACGTTGTGCCTTTCCAAACAGGCAGTGGTCCCCACATATCCAGTTTTATGCTGAAGTACAAACTGGGAGTGCTGAAGACCCAGAGCATATGGGCATGAACAAATGAGGCACCTCCACAACTACAAATGTGGATTTACTGCTGCTAATTGCAAAAGAAGAATGGGCCAGTGTGGCCTTTGGATATTTGCTCTCCCAAATATCTCCCCAGTGGGGTGGAAGGCTGCATAGTTAACATGCTGCGCTGTGCTAGCCATGGGTTTTGCCTAGCTACCATGCCCAATGGAGAACCGTTTTGGTGGCTAAACATGAACAAGATAGGATCCAATGATTTGAACATCACTTGGAAGGAAATGGCACCTGTCAGCAGATTGGAGAGGGAGGCAATTTTCATAAAGTGCTCCTTCCTCCTGAAGCCTCTCTACCCTTCAAAGCAGATTTTGGGGAAGGGTACAGGAAGGAGGCTGCAGATGAGAAAGAGATACAGAATCATCCAAAATTGCCTCTATCCTTGTTCTGATGTTGGATAACTTCCCTCAGCATCCTGGCCGTCACCCACTATGCTTCCTAAATTTGAGCTACAGTGGTACCTCTGGTTACGTACTTAATTCGTTCTGGAGGTCCATTCTTAACCTGAAACCGTTCTTAACCTGAGGTACCACTTTAGCTAATGGGGTCTCCTGCTGCTGCCGCGCGGCCACCGCATGATTTCTGTTCTCATCCTGTGGTAAAGTCCTTAACCCCAAGGTACTACTTCCGGGTTAGGGGAGTCTGTAACCCAAAGTGTTTGTAACCCAAGGTGTTTGTAACCCAAGGTACCACTGTATTAGTGATTTGTAATTATACACACACATATAAATAAGTGCACAGATTCACACATTACTCTATCCACATATAACCCAGAGCAGTGAGTGGAAATGAGTGGTAAATAATTCTTTTAAAGGACCCTTATTTCATGCATCCATAAAAGTTCAAATATCAAAATATTTAATGCAAAAATATTTTGTATATTCTTTACCACTGGATGGAAATTAAGTTCATTACAATATAATTATTTGAAGATATTTGTGTTTCTGAATGTAAAAAATCCTGTTTCTTGTTATTTGTATTCCTGTGCCTTTATTAGCCCTGTCACTACAATTGCCATTTACATATCGCTGGGGTGACTCTTTTAACTACTGACAACTACTCAATTTTTTTTAATTAAAAAAAAGGTTCTAAAACTGTTATTAGGCGTGGGCATGTCACAATTTGAGCATTAGTGTTACATGCCTAAAGACAGCATTGCCAGCAATCTCTAAGCCTTCATTAATTAAGACATTTGGAATTTTACACTGAATTTTAAGTACAATTTTTTGGTTTTCTCATCTATGTGAAAGTTAACTAAAGAAAATTTCAGGTTTCAAAACCAAATGTAAGTAGTGTTAAAATCTGGTTACTTTAGAACTGCAAATATGTCACGTCACGAATAAGCAACCGTGCCTTTGAGGTTTACATTGCACACAATTTCTATCTTAACAGACCCCCCAGAATGCATTGCTCCTGCTTCTTGGTGCCTATTGGTTCAAGCCACAAAAAGAATTACGGTGCTCTAAATATATTCCTGCCTTTAAAAGCTTACAAGTCAAGGCAGGTACAGAGCATGCAAATACAATTTACAGATGTTCAGTTACAGTTAAAACTCCAGTAGCCAAGAGGATGATGTTCATTTAATTGCATCTTTGACATTCATCTATATCCATAAAGAACGTATCCTCTTCCTCCTCATCCTACAGATTTGTACAGCTGTGAGCGAAGCACAGTGTGGTTTGCACCAACACATCCACAGCGCACTCTCATGGAAGGTACATCTGCGGATGCTGCTACTTTCCATTTCATTAGACCCAGCAGTGGTTGCATTTCGGCAGAATAGGGGTTATCCGATGGAGCTTTAAGTCTTGCTCAGTCTCACACTGAATGACAATCCTTTGTGCACAATGGACATTAGCAGCATGGTGGGATCCATAATTTTAAACAGTTTTTTCAAAGGCAGATAAAAGGAATGACACCCCACTCAAATGGATGCAAAATAAGAAAATTATGTTACGGTGTCAATCTATGTAGAAAGGGTGGGAAGAACTACCCTCACTCTTGATTGTATTTGTGACATCACAATGTATGGAGCTCTGATTGGCTGTGTGGCATTGTCAGGAAGCCTGTTTAGAATTAGGACAATCCTTCCTAACCTCCTTCTGATCTGGCATCATTATCTCATCACAGGGCTAATTCTAACAGCCAATGTGATCTCTCGTAGTCTAGGTGGACCATCTCAGGGATGAATTCATGTTTGGCTTGGTTTTTAAAGGCAATGAAGCTGCAAAGCAGAGAAAGAAGGAGGTGTGAAGAGATGCAGGGCATGGAAAAAGCAAGTAAAGAAGTGTGGTAAAACTACCCCTCTCCCTCCATGAAAAATTTTAGTTGGGAAAAATTTGGCACTGCCTTGCTGACTGCATCTCTCCAAGGACTGGCTACTGTGTTATAGAACACTCAACCCAACCGAATGCCTTGTGTCAGCTAGTTAAAGTCTAGCTTTGCTCAGGAGTTTTCCACAGTAGAACTGGGATAATAAATGAGAGAAGCAGATTCAAAGAATAGCAACTGAACACACTTTTAAATGGGGTCTTTTGCACTATTGACGTTATACACAAAATCCAAATCCATAGACTAAATTTGCCAGTGCTAGTAGTATTTTTTATTTTTTTATAAATGTGCTATCACTGCACATTTTCCATATGACATTTCTCTCTCTCAAAAAAAAATAAATATTATTGAACAACAGGGGGGAAAGGGATAGAAAGGAGCAATTTAATTATGAATAAATATGAGGAGGACAACAAGGCCTAGAGAAAAGAGGAGGAAATGGGTGTGTTATGGAGGCTACAGTGCTGCTGCCACTACTTCCCCACCAACAATGAATGTCCTGTCGAAAATATGCCCAATTAGTTACTGAACCATCAGGGACACCCCCACACATTTTTAAACCAATGTTTTGAGCCACAAGCATGGCACCTTTTAAATAATAATGAAACTTCAAGGAAGCCAAATTCTGCATTTGGCAGGTCGGGGGTGGGGGTTCTGCTTTTAAAAACATTTTTAATTAACAAGATTACAGTAATACAATAATACTTCCTTAGCTGTGGCAATAAACTGTCTACAATCTATGGCTACCGCTGCATTGAAGAAAGCCATGCATATATCAATGCAAGTATGCACACACAGAAGGCAGTTTGGGGGCTGGAGGGAAAGGGAATAAAAAGAAGAAAGGAAGGAAGATTCAGTTCTACAAACTCACACCAGTATAATGAGGCAGGACTTTGTGCTTTGTAAACCTAAGTACTGTATACAAATCAACATTTTTTTTTATTGCTAATTAATATGCCCATATGGTAAAATAACACTTTATCCAAGGAGCTTCTAAGCACAGTAATTGTCAAGCCTTGAACTTGCATAATGTTAACATTGTTATCTGAAATTTTGGCATAGTTTGAGTTTGAAAGCCAGTGTTTCTTAACCAATATGAAATACAATTAACACTCTAGGCTAAGTATGTATTTTACTAGAGGCTCGACTAAGATAATCACATTTGCAGTTAGCAGTGAGATAGTATTGGAAAAAGAAAAGTGAAATCTAACACACTGTCAATAGTGAAATTTGTTATAAGTACATACATGCCAACTACTCGTGCCCCATGTCACGGAGCGCCAATAAAATAATGGTTTTGGGGTGGGGAGAGGATAAAGACTAAACAAAAGACTGAAGAGCGTGGTGCACATCCCCGCTATCTTGTTTTTAATGGCATTAAAATAGATTAAAATCTAGCACCAACTGGAAGTTCAACAATAGTTTATTGATTCACTATCAATATATTAATCAGATATTTAGGAACTTTTACCCATTGGGGGGAAAACCCCATAGCAGCAGCATAAAGCACAATCTTCAGAAATAAACCTGATTTATTTCAACAGGGCTTTCTCCCAGGTAAGTGGGGTTAGGATTGCAGCCTAAATCTATGGTCTTGGCTATGCTTCTCCTACCTGGAAAAACTAATAATATTGGCAGGTGGGTTGCCTGTGGTGGGGCACCTTTGATGAGGCTCTTGTGTGGCATAAGAAACAATATGCAATTTCCACCTGCCATTTCTATGGACTATGAGAGCTAACCAGTGGTGTCTGACAGATCAGTGGACAGAGATTGTTAGACAGGAAGTCTAGAAGCAGTTCAGACACCTATCTCCCCCAGCCCTATCTGAAGATGCTGACGATTCAACCTGAGAACTTTCTGCATTCAAAGCAGATGCTATACCATTAACCTATTTCACAAATAGATTCAGCCTGGTGAGTGAATGGCTGCTAGTGTTACACGGCCCTAGTACCTCCCTGAAAGAAGGGGAAACAACCCTAAACTCTGTGACCTTTTCAGAGGCAGTATTTGGGGGACTACTGCTACCCTCTCTCAGCTTTCTAACAGTAAAGCAGTTTTGGAAGGAGGAAACAGGCAGGCATGCTATTATACAAGATTGTAACAACTAATATTCTAAAATCCTATAGACTGTTCCCGCCCCCCCCACGTCTCACCACAATACAATGGGCTAAGAATTATTTCCCCAACCTTCTACCTGTGTCACTTTTATGCAACTAAAGCATGCAAAGATACATTATCATTTATTGCTATGGTTTTCCTGATTCAAGGACCAGCAGTGGAGGAAAACTGTAGCATTCACAGAAGAAAATGCATGCATTTTCCAATGCAAAAAAATAAGCTCCATGTGAGGTTAAAGTACCACATCTCTCTTAGTGGCCAGAGTTAAACTGCTACTATTAATATTGGGAGTTTTGTGTGATTTAAACAGTTCTAGATTTGTTTACCACATTCCACAATGTGCTAATAATAATAATAATCCCATCTTCCTCACACCAAGATGAATAATGTTAGTTTGTCTTGCTCTCAACAAGCATATGATTCCCCACCCCCCAAACTCATATGGATGGGCAGCTGTCTACCAAGAATGGTATCCCAACTTCTTCAGCCACCCTGCAGTTTCACCTACACAATGTCTATTTATTTGGGCTTGTGCAAGAGCTGTGAATTTAATCAAACGGGGTTTGATCCTGCTGTCTGTGTGTGGGAAACGTTTCCATTAACCTCAGTGGGGTTATGCTTGCTTAAGTGCTGCTGAAGCAAATGAAACATCTGTGCATGGCTGCTCTTTTTTCAAAACAACAACAACAAGCAGCCAGAAACATTTATATTCTTTAAAAAAAAAGAACTAAAAACACGACCATGCATTTTGCAAGTGAATGCATTACAATAACATTTACTTATGGGGGGGGGGGCGAGTTGAAATGATGCTGGATTTTTGAGCGCAACGTGGAAATAAAAGGTACATAATGAGGAAGGGTGTTGTCAATTTTTGAAAATGTGACTGGGAATGTTTTACGTATTTATAGATTTCTCTCTCTCTCTCGCTCTGTGTGTATCTATATCTGACATGGACTGGCTGGATGCAGAGGATTGGTGGGAGGCACCAGCTGGGGAAGCCCCAAGGGAACCTGCAAGGGAAGAAGGCGCAGAGCCCAGAGATTGGTGATGGGATGCCAATGAGTGGTCAGAGGGAGAATAAGGGGCGGACTGGGAGGAGGAGCTGTCAGAAGCTGGAGAAGTAACAGGGTTTAGTGACCAGAAAGAGGCTGTGGCAGAGAGCAGTCCAGAAACAGTGGCTGCAGAGGAGGGGTGCCAAGAGGCAGGATGGATGGAGGCAGGCATCAAATGATGGTGGGATACATAGAGGTCCCCTATAGCAGCTTCATTCTCCATCACTCCCAGAACTATTTCCTACTTTGTCCATTTGACTACAGCATTTTGCCAGGTGCCTGAGTCTTATAATCATAGAATTGTCAAGTTGGAAGAGACCTCGAGGACCACCTAGTACAAGCCCCTGCAATCCAGCAATCTCAACGAGATCATACCTGGCAGGTGGCCATCCAACCTCTGCCTAAATACCTCCAATAGCTCTCATAAAAACAAACAAACAAACTACCGCTAGAGTGTGGCATGTGCTATAATGCATTCGGAAGGCTAAATGGTCAGTTGGCCTTACAGTACATAGTGGTGGTAAGTTACTATCCCAAAGTTTTCAACAGTTAGGAAGTGACATGCAAAAACAACAAAACAAAAAACACACTTTCAAATAGACTTGTGTCCCTTTCCCCTTAACTCAGAACAAATGAGCTTGTGATTACCAAAATGGTACCAGTTCCATCCTCTTCTGGAACCAAACAAAAGCAAAGGGGCACTGGTGCTTCCCTAGAATTCTCCAGCTCAGCAGCTCTAAACTATTGGAAGATAACAAAGACTCAGAGCAGCAACAATAATCTGGCCAGGTTCAAATAGTAGCTGAACATGAGGTGGTAATGATGAACATACCAAACAATGTCCCAGTTTGGAATTTCACCGCAGGCAGTATGAACAATGGGAATGTGTGTCATAGAAGCTGGGGACAAGCTGGGATGCACACTCCTGCCTTGACCCTCAACGCTCCTTCCCCCCATACACCAGCTTTGACAATTTTGTTGTGGTTTGTTTCAATCCAGAGTTTCCTGTTACATGAGTGAGGGAAAGGGCAAGAGCAACAGAAGTGCACTACATACAGTCCCAGTGTTCATTTCTGACTTCGTAAACTATGGCTTAATAAGCCTTGAATGAGCATCTGATATGTGCCAATGTCTTTGTTCAAGTGATAAGGACCTTGCAATCCATAATTGTTGATCCATACAAGTAGCTTCACAGAAGTGAAAAGAACACAATGTTTAAACCCTAATATTCAATTCACAATGCAATACAATATTCACACTCAAGTCTGATTGCACTCAATGAAGCTTACTTTTGAAGAGATATGCTTAGGACTGTGCTGTAACAGTTATGAAACACTGCACCTTTTTCTTTTATTTTCGCCTCTCAAAATTAACTGCATTGATATTAGCTAAGGTAGATTTACTGACCTTGGAGTGAGGAGGGTTTAAGACTGGGGAGTTTTGCTTCTGGGGTTTGGATTTGAGGGGCAGTAGGTGTATTCTGCAACATGTCACTGACACAATAAAAGTGCATTAACAGTGGGTTTATACTTGACTGTCTACACCTCATTCCACTTTATTAGTTGATCTGTGATGCTACCCAAATGTTACCACATTATTGCTAGCTGGAGGGGCAGTCTTGCACTATAGCATGACAAAAGACAAAAACAAGGGATGATAACAACAACCACCCAACTCTGAAAAGATGCAGGGTTTCAGCAGAAAGCTATAAGACATGCACTGAATAAAGCAGTATGTCCACTCTAAAAAATATGCATGTGCAAACAGTATAGAAAGCAAGATTGGTTGTAACTGTCCCAATACCATCATGAACACAAACCACACACAATAAAAAGGGTATCTGTAGAGACTCTGAAACTCACTCTCCAGAGAAGCTTTCTGTTGTCATTTGGGCACTAAGTAAAGACCTTTTATTCTTTCAGGCTTTAGAAAACCATTTTAAAGTGCAAACCTATGCATCTTAAGTTCCACTGAGTTGAATGGAGCTTACTCCCATAAAAGTGGTTATAGTTTAAACACTTATAGCAGGCACCCCCAAACTCGGCCCTCCAGATGTTTTGGGACTACAACTCCCATCATTCCTAGCCAACAGGACCAGTGGTCAGGGATGATGGGAATTGTAGTCCCAAAACATGTGGAGGGCTGATTTTGGGGATGCCTGACTTAAAGGCTGTTTATATCTGAGTATTAAATGCTGCTTTAAATGATATTATGACTGAAGCGCTTTTTACCATTTTATTTGCAAACTACCCTGGAATTATTAAAGGGAGTACAAAAACAAATACACAGTCACAGCATACAATGTAAGCTACTATACTAGAGAGCTGGGGTGACAGTTATTATTATTATTATTATTATTATTATTATTATTATTATTAATCTTTGTCTTTTTTCCGGCTTTACATTATATTGTACATGAAGTACATGTGACGTTCAAAATGTCCATTTCATATATACCCATGTGATAAACTCTATCCTGCAACTGAAAGCTCCTATAGCAATCAACGGCACAAGTACTGTGTCCCAAATAAATTCCAGAGTAGTGCATGATGGGGTCAATCCAAATATGATTTGTATACTGTTCAAATTGACCACAAGGGGGCAACTGGATGATGGGTGAACATAGGTCAAATAGGGTTCAGCAAATTTCTACCCTCATACCATACAGGTATTATTTATTTACTTATAAAATGCACCCATGAATAACATTATAATGCCAGCAAATGCATTACAGTACCAGTGTTATCTGAATAGAAGACATACAAAATCTTCTGCAACTGTTGGGTTTTTTTTTTCCTGGGTGCCAAAGGATAGAGGTTCCTATTTGTCTGAAGACACTAAAGTACCAGAATTACAAAGTGCAATGTATTATATACAGTGGTACCTCGGGTTAAGAACTTAATTCTTTCTGGAGGTCTGTTCTTAACCTGAAGCACCACTTTAGCTAATGGGGCCTCCCGCTGCTGCCGCGCCACCACTGCCACGCGATTTCTGTTCTCATCCTGAAGCAAAGTTCTTAACCTGAGGTAATATTTCTGGGTTAACGGAGTCTGTAACCTGAAGCGTATGTAACATGAAGTGTATGTAACCTGAAGCATATGTAACCTGAGGTACCGTCGTACGTGGATGCAGAAGTTGCACTGAAGCAGCACATTGTGTTCTAGCTTCTGATACATGAAGGTACTGGATGTACATTATCATGCTCTCTAAGATGGCACCCCACAGCAGTTCCAGCTATTGGGTTGTTATCTATAAAGTCCTACACTTTACATCTGATAATGATCCATCAATCAAGAGTGTTCGTTTAATAATACTACCAATGCATCATGTTCAGACAAGCAGCGTGCGTAAGGAAGAATGGATTCAGATAGTTCTCCTGAAAGTTGAGTCTGAACTTTTCCCAAAGAAAGCCCTGGATCTTCCTATTTGGCTTGGAATGTATTTTTCTGCTTCATTTTAATCATGTTATCTAGCCATAGTCTTTGGGACAGAACTGAAGTAAGAAGCATCTACAGGTTTATGGAGACTCCCAGTGTATTTCCTTCTGAAATCAGGACGCCTGCCAACTCAATCACCAGTGGGTCTCTTACAACACAAGTTCCCTCCAAACATCAGGGGATTTGCTTGTGGGAAACAGCAGGACCCGTAGTGCTATGATCTGCCAATGTAATTACATAGCATTGCTCTGGGACATGGTTAGAAATTAAAACCCCACTGCTACTGCTGGGTAAGCCAGGACCCAGAGATTTGTCACAAATCTCTTATCTCACTCATATCTCACATATCTCAATGTCACACTAACGGCCAATGCCAAGATGAAGGTCTACTAGACTTGCGTATTGAGCATGCTGCTTTATGATAGTGAGACGTGGGCAACTTACATTCGCCAGGAGCGATGCCTCAACACCTTCCACATGTGCTGTGTCAGGGAGATTTTAGGCATCACATGGCAAGACAGAGTCTCAAACATAGATGTGATCTTCCAAACACATGTTCCCAGAATATTTGCACTCCTGTCTCAGTCATGTCCACAGAATGCAAAATGGCAGGATACCCAAGGATGTGCTCTATAGGGTGTTGTCTTCGGGCACCAGGCCTGTTGGCAGACAAACTCTGAATTATAATGATGTCTGCAAACATGACATTAAGGCTGGCAACATTAACCCCACTGTTTGGGAATCCCTTGCAGGTGACCGCACTGCCTGGAGACAATCAGTCATATTATGGATCCACAGCTGTGACCAGAGAAGGATTGATCACTGGGAGGAGGGCAGAGAGAAGAAAGGCCATGCTGCGTCTGTAAAAGTGAAACCAGACTCCTTCATCTGCCCCAGCTGCAACAAAACACGTCTCTCCTATATTGGTCTCTACAGCAGGCTCTATAACCTTCTAACAGTTTGACTCCAACCCCAAAGGCACACTTTTCCATTGCCTCTCAAGACAGGTGGATGCCAGGGCATACCACTTAACTACTATAATCTTTAAGCAGTTTACCATACACTGATGGGTGCAATTTGAACTTAGAAAATAGACAGTAGCTAGCTGTTTTTGTTTTTAAGGTGACATGGCAGGCAGGCCCCTGAAAACCATGTATTACAAACCGACAGAAAATGGTGTTTGGGATATATGTCCCTGTGGCAACAATGGTTCATATTGCGTTAAAGCTCTTATTTAACTTATTTTATTCTTGCAAGAGTGGCTTCAGCATGTCCTAGAGGCAAGTGCTGATCTGTGGGCACTCTATCCTCCACTGGGCCGAGAACCATGCAGGCACTCAGCCATCAGAACCTAGCTTAGCTTCAACCAATAAGCTCAAGTGGATTGATTTGGCAAATGGGAGTGTGCTGTGCATAAGCTGCCACCTTATCGCCCCAACAGGAAATGTGGGACCATAGCCTATCTTGGTCTTCCATTTGGGTGAGAATGATTTGGAACAAATTTTGGGCTTGGAATTCAGCAGAACCTAGAGGATGTCAAACGCGTATTAACAGGATGAACATAACTTAAGAGGAGCCATGCTGGATCAGGCCAGGGGCCTATCCTGTCCACTGCATTCTGTTCTCAAAGAGGCCATCTAGGTGCCTCTGGGAAGCCCCAAAACAGGGCATGAGCACAATAGCACTCTCTTGCTCATGACGCCCAGAAGCTGGTACACAGCCTCTGATAGTAGAGGTAATAAAGCCATCATGACTAGTAGCCACGGATAGCCTGATCCCGCATGAATGACAACTGTTTGGCCAGGAATGTCATCTGGGGGAGTTTTGAACAGAGCAGTACACCCTACAATGATCACCAAATGTCAATGCAAGGCCAATACGGACATCAAGAAGACTTCGGAACAAAGAAAGGGGAGAGCATTCACCCATAAGGATAGAATTTCAAAAGCACCAGCTGTATCAAAAGGAGGGTATATATCTCTCAAATTCAAGGGCAAATATTTTCTAGTAGAATCCCCAAAGGGAACTGAAATAACTCTCCTTGTTCACAGTAGGAAGGCAACTAAGTTTGGTCCTTCCTGTAGCAAGGAAAGTGAAGACAAAGGGCGTAAAACATATGGTGAGCGTTTTGAGAGAAAGGGTTGATTTCAGGGAAATCCAAGGGGGCTGGGTCAGCTATTGGTTTTCTGGGGAGAATCCTTTGGGACTGAATGAACTTTAGTCAGCCAGAGGATGAGGGTTCTTGGGGATTGCCAGGCTCCCTTTCCACCATGCATCAGCAGGGTATGTGGTGGACAGAACCACACTCTTTAAGGCCAGCATCACTGCTGCCTGCCTGGGACAGGGCTTAGGATGGTTGGTGGTGATATGGTTGGGGATACATAGATGCACCAATATAAGTCGTATCACCAATCTGGTACAAGCATCAGTGGTCACACATAAACCCCAATATCACCACTAATACTGCGACCACATGATATGGGTGTGGTAACTGGATCTGCCATTCTTTGATGTGAACTTAGATGGAATGGTCAGTAAGAGGGGAAAAGGAAATGTTGGCATCTTCCTTTGGGGCAGTAGCTGAAGGACTTCCCACACTGATTTAGGAAGGAGATGTTTGGGATTACAGTTAACACCCCTATATATAACCTTTCCATTTTTAATAAATAACATAATAGTCTAGTTCAGGGGTGGCCAACTCTTGGGAGTGATCTACCCCCGTTTTTTTGGGGAGGGTTCAGGTATTGGGGAGGAACAGCCTATCACCAACAAATTGCTGAGGAAAAAAAGCCTCACTGAGTAAACTCTGTCTTCCGTTCTGCCGATCGTGCAGCTATGAAGGGCAGGGCCAGATTTGATTTTACCAACGATAAAGAAAGCGATCGACCCAGCGATCGATCGTGATCAACCAAAACCTCCCGGGAATCTACCAGTAGATCGCGATCGACCTGTTGGACATCCCTGGTCTAGTTCATTCTAATCTTGGTAATGCAGATGGAAGCAATCGGATTCTACACTAAACCAATAAACTGAAATGTTTAAGCCCAGTTCATAGCTCTAAATCTAAATGTCACACATCGTGACACCCAAAAGATCAAGGGTTAACCTAAGATAAGAGCCATGCTGGATCAGGCCAAAGGCTTACCGAGTCCTGCACCCTGTTCTCACAATAACCAATCAGATGCCTATGAGAAGTACACAAACAGGACTTGAGTGCAACAGTGTCCCCTCCATCCCACTTGTATTTCTGACCAAAAAGTCTACTTTTTGGATATACAATTTTTGTATACAAAACTATAATCTGGACATACATTACAACTGAAATTCTAACCATGTCTACTCAGGAGTAAACCCCATTTAATTCAATGAGGCGTACTTCCAGGGTTAGGATTACTGCTGGGTAAAGCATTCATAAATCTGGTCCAATGCACACAATTCCACTGAAAAATCAACCCATGCCAATTTCAGCACTTGCCAAACAGAGGTCATAGACACCACATACCTTTCCTTTAGAAACAACACAAGCGCTTCAGTTAGTGGCATTACACAAACTAACGTGACCCGTGGATTTCAACAGCAGCATGGGCTACAAATGTTCAAAAAAGGCAGATCTTTGAGTGTGTGTTGTTTTTAATTTTCTATCTTAAAGTGATTACACGTTTTGAACAATTTCTTGATATTTGTTTCCACCGTTGACAGGTATTTCATCAGACATTCCAGCAAGAGGAGTACAGATATAGTATATATATTTTAAGAGCCCAATATATAGCTTTCATTTAACCACAGGAAGAGTTTTTATTTTTATTTTTTTTAAAATGAAGTTACTGTCTTTAATTGCCATACAATAGCAGAAATGCAGGTGGCTGGAATAAAATAATCTTAACTTTAAAAATAATCAAATCTATATAGACTCACCTCTTAAGAGGTGGCTGTGATATTATACTATTAGACACTTTGTCCATCCAAAATAAATATACTCTTAAAAAGTAAAATATTTCTGGCGGGGGTAGTGTGCAAGAAACAAGTGAAACATAACCATGTAAGTATGTTTATGCTCAAAACATGAAGTCTACTTTGGGGGGGGGGCACAAATCAATTCAAGGAAATTGATGCTATCTTAACCAGGACAAATGGAAAGAAAAATATTGTTGAGATCATAGATTAAAAATAAATGAATTTCAGAATTTACTGACACTTCTTGGGAAATGAGTATAAATTTATCTTCAAATTCTGGACTTTTTTGCGGGGGGGGGGGGCTGTTTGTATTTCTCCATCTCTGTGAAGAAAGAACATTTCCGCATTTAATGACCAACCGACCAACCAAATACTGGAAAGGATTTAGCTATTAAACTGAATTTACAGTAATTTGCCAGAAGACAGAACATGCTTTTAATTTCACCTCACACATCCCTTCACAGAGCTGGTTCTGTTTCTTATTTGAAATCATCTGCCATGCTATTTGTCAAAAAAAAAAAATATTGATGTCACCTTATCACCAAGGCATTAAAGGTCCATGAATTGCTATTCTTAATTTCGTTGTTTGGATCAATCTTTCTCCTGTACTTCCGGCTGATATGGCCAAACAGGCAGTACTTACTGCTCCCAAATGATCCCACGCAGATCTTGAAGTTCCAAGTTTGGATGACAGCACACACAGAGAGCCATTTGCAACGGGGGTAACTGTGCACAAAATATTTGCTCACGTTTCTCTGCAAGAGCAGCAAGACACTCATTTTGGAATTAGTGCTTAATAGCATATGTAGGTTTTGAAAAGGACGCGGAGAACCAGATGCTGCCGCCAAATCAGGTATAACTATAATGGACAAGATTCCAACTATTTTGCAAAACAAAAATAAAAGCAGATTGTCAGAACATCTAAGGCAATAACACACACATGCTCAACGAAAAAAATGTTTTTAATTTAAAAAAATAATTCATCTCAACAGAGCAACGCTATGCGTGCATTTAGAACGTGTGCAACATCGGGCTGGGTTCAAATGCAATTCCTTAGAGGAATCGCAAAACATTTTAAGACCTGCACCGTCTTCCAAATTTGCACTGACCGTTCCCCCCTGCCTTTTTCTGTGTGTTTCTTTATGAGCCTGAAATATGAAAAAAAAAGTAGTCCCCAGAGAAATAAATAACAGAAGTAACTTTGCGTTAGAATATGCAATGGATAAAGCGGGCTTTTCAGGATTCTCCAGCCACGGTCTTCAATAGATTTAGGATTGCATCGTATAAAAACAAACAAACAAACAAACAAAAAAGGAAACATTAAAAATATACAAGTGAAGTTTTAACATCAATATTTGCACTTTTAGCAATTTAAAGGAAATGGCGCTTAAAACAACTCTGTTTCAGTATCTTCTGTGTTTTTATGCTATGTTTTAAAGAAGTGAAGCTTCTTTTTTTAAAAAAAAAAGGGGGGGGAGAAGAGTTTAAAGAGTTAAAAGCTCCCTACCATTAATTTGCATCTGGTGCTTTTAGTGTGTGCGTATTTTTTTTTCTTCCCTGAAAAGTTGGCAGAGCCACCGATTTTCCATAATGCAAGCATTTGGGAATTGTGAGCGGAATGAAACCGATCCAATCTCCTGACTGCGACATGAATTTTCATTAATTACAACCTTGTCAGCAAAAGCATTATCAAAGCTGAATATGAAAATGCTAATGAGTTCTCATTTGCATATTTTTCTTTGTTGGAATGTCATTAATTATTACATTTTATGATGATGAATGCAGCTGTCGAAGCTCTCCGATGCATAATTAGCCATCAGAATGCCAGGAGCCGATCAGCATTTTTGGGTAAAAAAAAAAAAACCAACAACAACAAATTTCACTTCAACCTCTTCCACTTCTCCCTTCCCACTAGGAAAAAAACAACAACCCAAAGTTTGTGCAGATGACGATGGTTCTGCCATCTTTTTACTTTGGAAAAGTTACGGTATGTGAAAAGGAGAGATTTCTCTCAATTTTATGACCAAATTATTTTGTTTTTGCCGATCTCAGTCTTATACAATTGGAGCAGCTCTTAATAAAAAAATCGTTATTCCAGCTTAATTAATGCCATGCTTAATTATAACACCATGATGTCAGCGGTTTTAATTAAGTATTGGCTCAGTTACAAAAAAACTCCTTGCTGCAGTAAGAGTCACTATCTGCACATTTGTGCAAGCCTTTTCACTCTGGGGTTTTTTTGAGGGGGGGCGGAGATGCGGGGAGAGGGAAGGGGGGCATTTCTTACTGGTTTGTGAGCCATTTCAAATATCAGCAAGCATTAAATTCTGCATGTGGAAAGAAGGAAGCAGGGAAAGAAATAAGAAGTCAGCCTGGGCAGGGGAATTGCTCTAGTACACTCACTACTTGGATATATTTTCAGCCCTTTACCTACTTGACCACTTTTTTGAGCTAAAGTGTAAGTGAAGATGACAAAACATAGCTCATCTTCCCTCAGCCACTGGGAACGGTGTTTATAAGTAAAAAAGGAAAAACAACACAGAGCAGATGGGACCATTACACATGACCAAACCAATCAATCACAGATGAAGGGCCCAGGTGCAGCGCAGCCGCGCAACAACGCACCATTTCACAGTCTGTCAGACACATACACATGGTCGTACATGAATGACCCTCCTCAGCTCCCCCAGGACCTCATCTGGAGCGCTTCCCCCCTTTCGCCTGCCTAAGCTCCAAATGACGTCTTCATAATCGCCCTGTCTCTCTATCTACTTTAACTCTAGCTAAGAGACAGGGAAGTGGGGAGGAGGGCTGGATAAGTAAGTGGACGGCGCCGTTTTAACATATAGTTAAATGCCTTCTCCTTTCCCCTCACTTCATTTACCCGTCCCACACACACCTCCCTCCCTCCCTCCCTCTCTCTAATTCCCTCAGATTTCTTAGCACTACTGTGACACCACAAAATTGTAAAAGCAGCGATTCGTGCAGATTATCCTGGGTGGCACCTGTGTTCTTAAAACGCACTCCCAGAGCTGATTTCAAAAAGGAAGACACTTGAAGCAGGCTGTGCCAACCTACACTGGAACCAGTTAAGCCGGTGTGGTGTGGTGGTGGTTAAGAGTGCCAGAGCAGGGGCTGAAGAGACCCATGTTCAAAGAAATGCCCTCTCTCCTATGAAACTCAATTGTACGGATCAGCATCATTCAGCCTAACACAAATGGTTAGGCTATGCTTATTTAGTTTGAGCCGATAATAAAATTGATGAGGAGAGAGAACGGTGTGTGCTGCCCTGACTCCAAATCATGCAAGGTTCTCCCACCTGGTTTCAGGTGATTTCCCGCACATACACATGAAGCATTCCAATCAATGTGCAGGGGTCCCCAAACCCTCTTTCGTATATTGCAGCTTCTGCACAGGTAGGGAAAATAAAGGTGAGTCGTGCAAGTTTTCTGCTACTGGACAGAACCCTTGTATCTAATGAAATGCTCTTATCTTTTCTCTTTAGAATACAGTTCGATTTTTAAGCATGATTATCTCAAAAATGTTGTTGCCGATTTGGGGCTGAATAGAAAAATTACTTCAAATTGCTCCGCTCCATAGTAGATCAAGAGAAATATGAAGTTTCTGCCTGCAAAACACTTTCTCTGTGCATGTAAAATGGTACTGCTGGGTCAAGTAGGAGAATGACCAGGGCTGCCAGTTGGGAGGACACACAAACAAACACACAGTCATCACTGCTAATACAGTCAGTGGCATTGACTGAAGCTTACTGAACACCCTAGAGAACAGCATGCATTGAATGGTGAGCAAACATAAGGTTAAAGAATGTGATATTATGAAGATACTGCATGCTATTGCTTGGATATTTTTGCTGCAAACCGGTACAGTTGTGCCCCGCAAGACGAATGCCTCGCTAAACGAAAAACCCGCAAGACAAAAGGGTTTTCTGATTTTTTAGCGGCTTCGCAAGACGAATTTCCCTATGGGCTTGCTTCGCAAGACGAAAGCCCATAGGGAAATCTCCGGGGACAGCGGGGAAGCGCAGCGCGCCTTCTCCTCTGTTCCCAGACCTGTCCTAAGGCTTGCGGTGGGAGGTCCGGGAACAGAGGAGAAGGCACGAAGGGCTTCTCCTCTGTTCCCGGGGCTTGCGGTGAGAGGAGGGTTTTTCCTCCCCACCGCCAACATTCAGAACAGCATTCTGAATGTTGGCGGTGGGGAGGAAAGCCCTCCTCCCACCGCAAGCCTTCAGGACAGGTCCGGGAACAGAGGGGAAGGTGCGCAGCGCTTCCCCGCTGTCCCCGGACCTGTCCTGAAGGCTTGCGGTGGGAGGAGGGCTTTCCTCCCCACCGCCAACATTCAGAAGGCTGTTCTGAAGGCTGGCGGTGGGAAGAAAAGCCCTTCTCCCCCGCCAGCCTTCAGAAGAGTTCCCGCCTAGGCTGCGGAAAGCAGCCTGCTGCCCCGCGCGAGGGGCGCTCTGCTTAAGAGCGCCCCTCGCGCGGGGCAGGAGGCTGCTATCCGCAGCTTGGAGAGCCCTCTGGACCTCTTCTGAAGGTGGGCGGGGGGCAAAAGTCTTTGTCCCCCCTGGCTGCCTTCCCGGGGGCTTTTAAATCGCCCCGGGACAGCGGAGAATTCATCCGCTGTCCCGGGGCGATTTTAAAATGCTGGCGGGCGGCAGCGCTGCCGCCCACCAGCATTTTAAGATCGCCCTGGACAGCGGAGAAGTCCTCCGCTGTCCCGGGGTTTTTAAAATGCTGGCGGGCGGCAGAGAAGGATTCGCTGCCGCCCGCCAGCATTTTAAAATCGCCCCGGGACAGTGGAGAAGTCTCCACTGTCCCGGGGGCTTTTAAAATGCTGGGGGACGGCAGCGAAGCCTTCGCTGCCGCCTGCCAGCATTTTAAGATCGCCCCGGGACAGCGGAGAAGTCTCTGCTGTCCCGGGAAGGCAGGCGGGGGGAAGCAAAGACTTTCGCCCCCCCCCCCGCCGGCCTTCAGAAGAGGTCGGGGGACAGACTGTCCCCAGACCTGGTCTGAAGGCGGTTTCCATAGGAACGCATCGATTGATTTTCAATGCATTCCTATGGGAAACCGTGCTTCGCAAGACGAAAAACTCGCAAGACGAAAAGACTTGCGGAACGAATTAATTTCGTCTTGCGAGGCACCACTGTACTCAATATAGGAGTGCAGAAAATAAACAAATCTGGAACTATCTGATGTCTAATAAATGAAAACTCCATTGTCAAAAGGGTGACAAAATATAGGGCACATCTTACAGGCTGAACTTCATTAACCGTTGTTTGGGGGAAAAGACACTTGTCATGGAAACTATTCAGTATATGACTTGGGAATCTAAACGGGATGGCGACTTACAGATTACCCCACCCCCAAAAGCAGATATTCATAAAACCTGCATAACCTTACATATAAAGCATGCGAAGATATACATTTTTAGAAAAAAAAAACAATACATCTCCACCATAGCGGGGAAGACTGTGACCAGGTGACTTGAGTGCCTACTCAGTTTGCTGTCCAGGGCTGTTATTGTTTCTTTTTAAGGTTTAAAATGGACTTGAATTGTACAGCCCTTCAAAAATAAAGGAGTGTCTTACATATGGCCACCCTGATTCTAAAATTCCAGGTTAACGTTTATACCAATTATTATCTCGTTGTTGTTTTAAGTTTAATAATAATAATAATAATAATAATAATAATTTTAAGTGTGAAATACTGACACAGGTGCTGCACATCAGTAACTCAAAATTTCTTTGTATGCAAACTCCCTTCAAAAGCTGAATCTGCAGTTGCACACAATTATTTTAAAAGCATTTACCTTGATTGGATCATGTCCAATTTATATGGCATAACCAATTTTACAGCACACTAGGCACCACTAGAGCAAGTGAAACAACTCCTCTGTCTTGGGGCGGGGAAGCTGACGCTATCACCCTTCGAGGATCTATGAAAAGTTTAAAAGACAGCTGTCTGGAACTGCACACTTCTTTGAAATGTTTCACAACTGCCTGATAGATATGTATTCAGCTTTCTTCCGACTATACTTCCAAAGTGATCATATTCTTAAAACTGTTCCAAAGAACTCCCTATTCTTCCCTCTTAGCATTAATAAAACAGTCTTTGGAAGGGTTCTACTTGATCCCAGATTTCACCAGAACTCCCCATGCAACATATTGCTTTAAGGTTTTCAAAAGGCACAGCGGACATAGTCTGTATATATCAAAGTCAACTGCTCCAATAGATAAATCAATGTCTTGTTCTCCCTCATATCTAAGACATTCTTCTTGTTAAGAATTGTTTTGGATTTTGAGTGAATGTCTCTTCTACAACCTTCATTCTACAACAAGACAGTGCACCTACAGAGCAGTGGCTGGGACCTACCAGACCTGGTGGGGTTGCTAGACAGTCATGGCGGCTTGACCAGTGAGCAGTTACAGTGGCGTGGGCAAGTTGTTCTGGTTTCCTTCCAAACCTCCTCCTGTGCAAAGTTACCGGGAATATTTAAGAACTGCAATTTTGCAAATAGCACCTAAATTAAACTGAAAATTATCTTTGGTTCACAGTTGCTGCCACAATTTCCGGTGCGGTTTCAGGCCAAATAAGCTATACATTAGTCAGAATTACATTGTCAGAATACTCTGACAAGTATGTACTGGACTGTAGCCTGAGTTAGTGAATCTTAAAGGTGTCATAAAGGACTTTTACCAAGAGACACCATAAAATTCTACAGCAATGGGAAAGGATTATTCCCCCTCCCATAACTAGATAAATACAGTGGTACCTCGGGTTACATACGCTTCAGGTTACAGACACTGATAACCCAGAAATGGTACCTCAGGTTAAGAATTTTGCTTCAGGATGAGAACGGGCGACGGTGGCGCGGCAGCAGCAGGAGGCCCCATTAGCAAAGTGGTGCCTCAGGTTAAGAATAGTTTCAGGTTAAGAACAGACCTCCAGAACAAATTAAGTTCTTAACCCGAGGTACCACTGTAATCTAGAAGTTGCAGTGGGGCGGGGGGGATTAAATGAACTAGGAGACCAGGGTTAAAATTAGCCATGAAATTCAATGTGTGGCTCTTTCATTTTAACTTACCTCACATGGTTGCTGTGGGGATAACATGGCGAAAGGAAACCCTCGAGCTCCTTGGAGGAAAGGTAAAGGTAAAGGTAAAGGTACCCCTGCCCGTACGGGCCAGTCTTGACAGACTCTGGGGTTGTGCGCCCATCTCACTTAAGAGGCCAGGGGCCAGCGCTGTCCGGAGACACTTCCGGGTCACGTGGCCAGCGTGACAAAGCTGCATCTGGCGAGCCAGAGCCGCACACGGAAACGCCGTTTACCTTCCCGCTGGTAAGCGGTCCCTATTTATCTACTTGCACCCGGAGGTGCTTTCGAACTGCTAGGTTGGCAGGCGCTGGGACCGAGCAGCGGGAGCGCACCCCGCCGCAGGGATTCGAACCGCCGACCTTTCGATCAGCAAGTCCTAGGCGCTGAGGCTTTAACCCACAGCGCCACCTGCGTCCCCTTTGGAGGAAAGGTAGGATGGATATAAACAAAATACTGGTAAATAAGGAATAAGCAAAATGAAAGCCCCTCTCCAGCCTGCTTGCCCCCAGTTTTTGAATCGAGGAAGGGGAGTGCAGCTTTGGAATCATGAAAAATGCTTTTCTATAAAAAGGGGGGAAAGACACAATAAGGCTATTCAGGCTTACAAACATTGGACTTTACATATAGGCTCCTGTCAAATCCAAGGCAAGGTGCAATCCATGATCTTGTACTATATACAGGTTCTGTGCACTAAGTTCTCATCTCAACCATCATCTGAAATGTCCTGCTTTTAGCATTTTAAAGGTTTTTTAAAAAAAAAAAATCCTCACAACAATCCTGTAAAGCAGACCATAGCGCAATTTTAGCAGAATATCCACAACAGCAAAATTGTATTAGCACTTTAAAGACTAACGTTTTATTATGGAATAAGCTTCGGAGGGTGAAAGTCCACTTCATCAGATGCCTCGTTCTTGACAAACCGTTAAAGCTTATGCAATAATACATTTGCTAGCCTCTTAAATTATACTTGACTACTGTTTTATGTCTAGTTGGCTAGCCCTTTTGATTGAAAGGATAGCAGAATAATGCTGCCAACAGCACACTATGAGCCAGTGACAAAGATGAGGATTTTTAAGTTAAGTTCCCAGATCCTCTGGTGTGATTGTTTTTTAAAGGTATGAAGACAAGGAGATTCTCACCAACTGGCTTACTGAGAAGAAAAATGTGCAGGCAGTTTTCTACTCAAAGTGTGATGCAGCCTAAGGAGTTTCACTATCAGCACCACCAACTCCTCCCTACAAAAGACAGCCTCCACTTACGGACTTGAGCAGAGGAGACATGATGAGCCTCAAAAATAAAGAGAAGGAATACACCTCCCACACCAAGGAGGAACCTCTGTTTGTGCAGAGTGGTTCCACCACAATAAGGTGGTCCCACCACAGGTATCCTTTGTATAAACAGCACATCATATAATCGCCACAACAGAAGATCCCGTGCTGGATCAGGCCAAAGACCCAGCAAGTCCAACTCCCTGTTCTCACAGCAGCCAAACACACGTAGCATTTTTAAACCTAAAGAAAACAGGAATGCAAAATATCTGTACTTCTCTCAAACCTAGAAACACACCTAGAAACAGTTCTAATAATGTACAAGTGTTGAAAGTTGCAACACAGTCAGATGCCACCCACCATTTCTCCTATCAGTGATCCTCCCTGTTCACTAAAGTAAATGCAAATGATTAAAGGTGGCAAAGTGTATTATAGAAAGATCCTGACACATCCTGTCCAGCATTGCTCTCTCTTAACATATATTAATGATAAACAAGCTGCTCAAACTAGCAACCACAAGCTTTCCTTGGCTAGCTACAAGAATGTAGGGAGTAGCTCTAGTAGGTCAATATTGTGAATGCTGCTTATCCCTCATAATAACAGATGGAGTGGAAGGCTTCATAGTGGGTCTGTCTTGAAAGGCAGTCCAATCAGTCACATGGTTTCTCCCAAATGGGAGGGGCCTATTTGCCACAGCCATACTTCTCAATTGGGATTGGCTGAGAGCTATGCAGTCCTGATGCACAGAAATGTTTGCACAACTTCACTGAGGTCAGACAGATGTATAACCTCTGTGAGAGACAAGAAAGTGTGTGTGGCTTCCAAGTTTTTGAAAGGTATATTTTTTAAAATAAAATAAAATTTATTGACATTCCAGGACCAGCCTCCACTAAGAGTAACTACCTTTTCTCAGGAGCAACTTTAAATGTGTGCAAAAATGCAGACATATGTGTTGGGTTCTTTCAAATTAAATTTTCTAAAAGCAGACCCCTTTCCAGCTCAAGATCCGAGGCACTAAAATGCAATTTTCTCTCCCTTCCCATATAATTACAGAGGTTTTGTTTCTTTTGTTACAACAAGCACTACAGGTAAACCATAAAATGGAAGGAATAATGATCAGGTGCTATAGAGCAGCTTAAACAATGCCGTAGTATTCCTCTGTTCTGTACCCCTGCTGTTTAAACTTCCACTACAGCAGAGATGGAGTCCCCTAGCATGATAACCTAACCCAACCCCCCTGTTCTCTGTCAGGATATGTCAAATACCAAGGCTGCATACACCATAAAATACTCTCTATCATCAATAGTACATATCACTAGAGAAGAATATGCAAGAGTCAGTAAAGAGTTGCCTTTACAGAGCAATTTTATTTGAGTTTACTCGGAACTAAATCCCAATGCGTTCATTAGCACATAGGATTGTGCCCTTAGTCAGGTTATTCATGCAGCTCGAACAAGAACTCAGTAGAAGAAAGCAAACTTTGTGTGTGTTCAACTCTGGCTGAAGGGAGAGGGTTAGGAAAGACTCTGTCTGAATCCTGGAATAGATGGAGTTCAATTACATTGCCTCAGTACAAGCCAGTTCCAGCATATAGCCAGCAAGTAAACCAAGAGATCCCATTTTGTACCCTTGCATAAAACCTGTGTTTCTACCCCTTCGCCAATCAGAGTGGTGTCGAGAGCCAGGATTACCCCAAAACCTCTCAACCAAGGGCAATGTCACACTTTATGAACAAAGCAAATTCAACAAAGTTTCAGTCAATCCCATTTCTCTGACACATGGGGATGTGAATCCATTTTGGAACAGTTGAAAAACTGTACCAAAAATGGCACACTCAGTTAAATACTCATTCATTCTGAAACTAATCCTTTGAGTAACAAAAAAAAAAAATGCAAAGGAGTTCACTCTTCATTGCATGCAAGCCTATTCCGGGGATGGAAAGACTTACCTTTCTCCAAACAGTGGAATCTGTGAAGTGGTTGTAGAGGCTAACCGTACTATTTTATTTACTCTGAATGCCCTGGACAATGCATCCCAGGGTACAAATGGTAACAGTCTTTTTAGTCTAAGTCCTATTCTGCAAAACAGATCTCACTCCTAGGTAAGTATATGCAGGATGGAAGCCTAAGCTATTTGCTCCAGAAATACTTTGAAACTCTAAGTACACTGTGAAAAGCTTCAAAGAAGTCAAAATACTTCAAAATTGTAAAACACTTTAGAATTAAAATGATAAATATGAACTAGATGAACATGCTATTAAAATGTTTCTCTATCCATGGTATAAGTGCTTTCCAGAATAATTTTTTAAAACTCATTACATTTTTTCCCCCTGAATGGCACCAATCTAGGAAAACCAGAATACAGAGATCATATGGTATAAAGGTGTCCCCTAAACTAGGAAGATGAAAGTTAGGTTCTGGGCAGAGTTGCACTCCCCTGGAAGCAACAGGTTTTCACCTTGATGGTGCTCTTCCATTTGACAATGTCACTGGATACTCATGTGGCGTCAGTGGCTATAAGTTCCCCATGGTGAACTAGTACATGCAGCTGAACAAAACAGGATTGAACCCCTGCCCATCAGCTGACGTTGCCTGCCCATCAAGTGATACCAGGTGGGTGTGGTATGGGGGGGAAGAGACTTGCAGGCCAAATTGGAAACCCTGGTAGACTAAGAATGGACTGCATGCCAGAGGGTCTCTACCCCTATTTTAAATCAAGGTGAATCATGATATAAAGAAGCAAGGGGAAAGGACTGAATTGAATTATTTATTGAAACCAACTTTCTCACTCATACTTCTTCAGATACAGATATAGAGTCCACTTTATTTCTATGGTTGCAGGTTGTTTTTGATGTTGTGTTCTAACTGTTGCAATATGTCCTGCGACAGTAGGGTGAAAGGCGTGTGATTAAAAGTAGTGACATACCCTGAACAAGAGCGCATATTTGACCACCAAGGCTGCAATCCTAACCTTGCCTATTCAGAAGTAAGTTCAATTATGGTGCTGACTCCCAAGGAAAGGGGGTTAGGATTGCATCCTATATCATGTTAATTTTACAACCCAACAGAGCATTGTTCCCACTGCTGTTCCATCCTTATAACCAGGCTTTCCATCTCTTCTGCCACATTGAAAATACTTTGCAGTACCTATACAGCAGCAGCAGCCCTGGAACCTGTTTGTGAGCAAGCCACGCCCATCACTCACTCACCTAACATTATACAACGTCGGCCACACGACAAGTAAACTGAAGCTGAAAAGGAACAATCGGAAGTGCACTCTAAGCAGTGTGATTGTTTCTCTGCAGCACAGCTTGCATTTGGCACTGTTTGAATTTGGCATCAAGCACAAGCCAGGCTGCTTTTGGCAGAAGTCAGCCATGCCTACCTGTCCAGCATGAGAGCTGGTCACTCAAGGATCTGATCCTTTGCTTAAAAGTGGTTCCCATCCCTGCTACAGACGGAATGTTTTGGTTTTTTTAATATTCCCATATAGTAGAAGAAGCTAACTTTTCATTTTCCGTTTTAATAGGCATGTTCAAGATTGGAAAAACCTCCAAGGGGCACATAAAGGTAAAGGTAAAGGTACCCCTGCCCGTACGGGCCAGTCTTGACAGACTCTGGGGTTGTGCGCCCATCTCACTCAAGAGGCCAGGGGCCAGCGCTGTCCGGAGACACTTCCGGGTCACGTGGCCAACGTGACAAAGCTGCATCTGGCGAGCCAGAACCGCACACGGAAACGCCGTTTACCTTCCCGCTGGTAAGCGGTCCCTATTTATCTACTTGCACCTGGAGGTGCTTTCGAACTGCTAGGTTGGCAGGCGCTGGGACCGAGCAGCGGGAGCGCACCCCGCCGCAGGGATTCGAACCGCCGACCTTTCGATCGGCAAGTCCTAGGCGCTGAGGCTTTAACCCACAGCGCCACCTGCGTCCCTCTCAAGGGGCACATGCTTATATCCATATTATTTATTATTATTTAAACTTCATCCATTTCCCAAAAACAACAATACACTAATGGCGGTTGGGGGGGAGGGGAGCTGTAATGAGATTTCCAAATTATGGTTGGGTATAACTTTTACCCATGATAAAAATCTGTGTCTGTATGTAGTGCCAGATGTGACAATACCCAAATACCCAGAGTTACCCAAATGAAGGTTTTGGTTTTTTAAAAATATATATATATAGTAAATGTTTGCCCCTGCACACTGAGTTCTCTGTTCCTTTAAGAAACTATTCTTTTTTTTTCAATTACAAACAAAAAAACCCTGAATTTTAAAGTTAAAATGTTATGAAAGTATTGTAAACAATCTAGGAAAAATTCTCACTATAACTGAGAACTAACATTAACTATCTTTAATGGTTTTCTGGGTTACCAAGTGAATTGTCCTTGATGAGAGAAAAGTGCCCAAACGACATATGGCATGTGCTAGCCCCATACACTTTCTTGACCTTTCCCTGACAAATTCTCTATGAAAAAAATCAATCTGGTGTTCTACTACATCCCTATCTGGACAGGGATATCCTAACTTCTGTCGTCTATGCTCTGTTTACCTCTAGGTTAGATTACTGCAACACATTATACATGGGGCTGCCCCTGAAGACACTTGGAAAACTTCAGCAGGTGCAGAATTCAGCAGCTAAGTTGCTCACTAGGGCAAGACCATCTGAGCATACTGAACTGGCTGCCAATTATTTTCAAGGCCCAATTCAAATAGCTAACCTATAGAGCTATAGAGATGGCTTTTATGTCACAGGGTTTTTGTTTTGTTTGTTTAAAGTGGTGACTGACTGAAATATGGGACTGTTGTACCAGTGACAATATGTGGCAATGTCCTAGAAGGACTACTCTATACGTCTACTTATACAGGAATTGCACAATGAAAAGTACAACAAGAGTACATTCACTGCCACCCAAAATAGAATGAAGGTTAAGACTACATATATGAGTGTGTATATGCACACCTGATTTATAACCTGCCTTTAAGTAAATATGTTTATGATCACTCCAGCAAGCTAATAGCATGAAGTAATTTTTCGGGCTGTTTTAGTATTTTAACTTTTGTATGATTTTAAATTAGGGTTGTCATTTTCCCCCTTGATTTTACCATGTTACCTTTTGTAAAATTATTTGAGGGGTTTTTAAAAATAATAATAATAATCAAGCTGTGTACAAATTTATGAAATAAATATATAAATCAAGCATAGGCAAACTCGGCCCTCCAGATGTTTTAGGACTACAACTCCCATCATCCCTAGCTAACAGGACCAGTGGCCAGGGATGATGGGAATTGTAGTCCCAAAACATCTGGAGGGCTGATATGCCTATGCCTGGTATAAATAAAAATAATACAACATATGCAATCAGGACCATTCTAATTGCAATCCAGAAATATTATGATACTGATCACCACTGAACAGAAAAGTATAAGGACACACTGCACAACAGAATAGCAGAGCAACATGATTCTGGAAACACTGTATCCACTTCTCCCATTTCATATTTTTAAGAGGTTGAGACATTTTTTTAAAAAAAACAACAACAATGAATTAACAATTCTAGCACATGATACTGCTGGGGCAAGGGGGAAGGATTTCTGAATTTCAGTTGGGGTGAGACGTATATTGTATTTCTGAATAAGCTGGGGAACTCATTAAAATGCAGCTGATGGGGGATGAGTTTTAAAGTCAATATAAACTTTTTAAAAAAAGAAACATATGCTGCAATGTTACACTCACTTACCTGGAAATAAGCCCCACTGAATTCAGTGGAACCTATGCATAATTGCTAGGGAGTAATGTTCACAGGGGATGCGGGTGGCGCTGTGGGTTAAACCACAGAGCTTAGGACTTGCTGATCAGAAGGTCAGCGGTTCAAATCCCCGTGACGGGGTGAGCTCCCGTTGCTCGGTCCCTGCTCCTGCCAACCTAGCAGTTCAAAAGCACGTCAAAGTGCAAGTAGATAAATAGGTACCGCTTCAGCGGGAAGATAAACGGCGTTTCTGTGCACTGCTCTGGTTCGCCAGAAGTGGCTTAGTCATGCTGGCCACATGACCCAGAAGCTGTACGCCGGCTCCCTCGGCCAATAAAGCGAGATGAGCGCTGCAACCCTGGAGTCAGTCATGACTGGACCTAATACCCCTTTACCCCTTTACCTTTAATGTTCACAGAGCTCAGGGAGATTTACTATGTCCAAGTAAGTATGCATAGCAACAGGTGCTAAATTCTACAAATATCCCTGGCATTCACCTTTGGACAGAGTAGATCCGTGGTGAGGGATCTGTGAGCAGCTTTTAAAGGTCAGCGGGTTACTCAATATATGGCATTATGTTAATTATCTTGTGACCAGACCAACATAGCTGCTTTTATCTGTCTCTCTATCCTCTCCCCCACAACCTTATCATCAGACCTTGTTCATGGTTTCCCAGAAATTAAGTCCCAAAACATTAAAAATGGCAAACGTGAAAATTTGTAATAGTGCAAATTTCAAAGCATAATTGTGTTTCAGTTTGCAAATTGGTTTGGAAAGTGTGAACTGGACAGTTTCTCATCAAAATTCACACAAAATTTAATTTCTTCCACTTCCCTACTTCCCCCTTGCTGGTGAAAGCCCAGTGAGGCTTAGGATGGGCAGTAAAACCACCTTTGGATTCCACACTATAATCCCTTACCTGGCGACAAATCCCACTGGACTTCATGGGAATTACTTCTGAGTAAGCATGCATATGATTGTATTACTGATTAACAGCACAGTCGATATCTCAAAATCATAATAAATCCGTGGAATGACAACATTGTTTCCTTAGCAGTTTTATGTAGGATAGATAATTCAGTACAACCACGCAATTACTGGAGAGTGACCAGAGATGCTGAGCAGAAGTGTGTGTCTAACACATTCTGGAATCCCCTGGCCATATAAACAAAGGATGTCAATTTGCGAAGGCAACCTACATTTCTGATTGTATAAACAAGACCTCAGAGAGAAAAGGAATTACGGTCTCGTTAAGCTACCCTTGTCTTCTCTTGGGGAGCCTACCCTGGGTGTAACACAGCTGTGGAAGAGGAAATGCCTCTCTGTAAATAACTGAACAGAAGAACAACACATGTCAGCTCGCTGGATACAGTGCCGTTCCATCACAATGCCATGAAGGAATAGGGATACGACTTGCGTGTTTCCTAGGAAGCTGCGTTTATCTGGCACAGAAAGAATCTCAGTTTTAATTTGCATTTAAGCAAAACCTGGGCACTCATACCTGAAAATATAAACCGAAAAGGTGTGAGCAGCATGAGGGGAGGAAGCTTCATAAAACAGTGTTAATTGTTTTTCATATCAAGGATGGGTCAACCCTTTACCTTTGCTAGAGACAGATTTATCTGTCCTTCTGATGACAGGCTTCCCAAACTAGCTTTCATTCCCTCCCTCCCTCATTCCTTGGGTTCTGCAAATATATTTACAGTGCAATGCTATATGTCTACTCAGAAGTAAATACCATTCAATTTAAGGAAACAAACTCACATGCAAGTAATGCCATTTCAATATTGATAATTTGCAGTACTCTGTGTCTGAAGTACTGTGCAAGTTAAAACTATGCCTAACTTCTGAAGCTCATGTTGTTACATGTACTGTTACATATACCAACAGACCTCAGTACTAATTTCTTTATATTATTCATTACTGAAACATTTACATGTTGCATTCTCTGCCATTCACATGGCAACAGAAGTGGCTTAAAACCCAAAACTTGAAATGTAACAACTCCCAATAAAACTGTAACAGCTTTACAAATCTTTGGTTAGAAAACAAGGCAGACTTTCCAAACAACATATATCATCCCTTTAGAAAATGCTTTTTGAGAAAAGACAATAGATACATTTTTTTTTAAAAAAATGTATAGACAATTACAAATAACCCCAGTATCAGTAAGTAAGTAAACACCTAACAAAAATATAAATCCATACATACAAGTTTGTAAGCAATACAAATCAATACAAACTGACCTAATCCAACAATTTTAACAAAACAAAACAAACAAAAGAGGGAAAATCTAGCCTAGGACATACACACAAAGATACAGATCATACAAGGGCCAAATAGATCACAAAGTCAACAATGGGTTTTGCACAAATAAGCTACAAACTCTAGTTAGCAGCCACACCTCAAATATGGCAGTCTTCCTCCTACTTCCCACCTGGGTTGCCATTCTCAGACTTTACCCCCAGGTGATAACAATCATCGCTCCTAGTCCCACATACATTAACAGTTTTGAAATTATTCTCAGTCTTGCAGCTCCAAGACCACGTCCACGAGCAGCAACCTTCTATTTATCTCCAGGGGACGAGGAAAGACAGAATCACAGAATTGTAGAGTCACCTACATCACCTACAATGTAGAAATCTCAACTACATGGCAGATGGCCACCAAACCTCTGCTTAAAAACCTCCAAGGAAGGAGAGTCCTCCGCCTTTCATAAAGTCTCTTCCAGGTGGATGCCAACCTCTCTTCCAAGTACCCCTTTCCTGGGGCTGGGAGGATGGAAAGCAGGGAGGAAAGCCAACAGTAGGTGGAACCAAAGCCAATGCTAGGCAGCACCAATGAATTCTCATTTTGTCTCCATCCTCTGCCCTGCCAAGTTCTACAAGGGCAACACTGGGAGTGAAGGAGGTGACCTCTGCACTGCTTGTAAGAAAAAAAAGTCAGGTGGGGAATGAAGCAGAAGAATGGAAGCCTCTTTCAAAGTTGGAAGAAAACTTGAGAAAGTGGAGAACAGATTTCAGCACAGCACTATTTAATGGGCCCTATCTAACCTCTGAGTACTTCCTTTCAATATGTGACTTTTCCTTATTCTCCAAATAAAATTGGTTGTAATGCATACAAGTAATCCGGGGTCTTATGTAGAGCACACAGCATATGTTATCACTATTCACTACATTAACCTAAGGAACAGATCAGCAGGTATCACAGCTTTTTATGAGCTGTTCATCAAGTGCCTTTAATCCCTTTACACAGTGGTCAACCAAGAAACCCACTAGCTTCACACTAAAATCAGGCCAATATTGGAATGAAATCACCCAATTACCAAGAGAGATACCAGTTTTTCATAGAAGTTGCTTAGATAAATTAGAGGATGCATCTAATTAAAATGAGAGAGAGATCTGTTGTGGGGAGGATGTGAATGCCTTCAAAATTTCCAAAGATTAGTAGAGTCCATGTAGGAATTTTGCAAGTTATGAAATGGAAGCCACATTCAACATATTGGGAGCCATTCAGTTCATTGATTTCAATAGGCAAGATTTGATCAAATGCTTAATGTGGCATTTACATGGCAGCTTATTCAATTTGCATGGTGTTCCCTATCTGTTAATCTCCACTTTATATTTGAGCTTTCACTCTATGTAAAAGCCACTTTCTGAACTGTAGTGGGACTACAGTAGAATACAGCACAAGTTTATCACTTATTTCCATATTATTTGCAAACAAAATTCTGGAAACAAATAACATGGAAACTTGCACCATATTTCTGGAACTAGCTTTAACATAGTATGAAAGTTGAAATATAATATAATATGGAACTTAACGGTTAGGAAAAAGTCATGAAAATGAAATAGAATATTTGTGTGTGTGTGTGTGTGTGTGTGTGTGTGTGCGTGTATAGATAGATAGTTTTGCTCACTGGAAGGACAGATTGTGAAGGTGAGGCTCCAATACTTTGGCCACCTCATGAGAAGAGAAGACTCCCTGGAAAAGACCCTGATGTTGGGAAAGATTGAGGGTACAAGGAGAAGGGGACGACAGAGGACGAGATGGTTGGACAGCATGAGTTTGACCAAACTGCGGGAGGCAGTGGAAGACAGGAGTGCCTGGCATGCTCTGGTCCATGGGGTCACGAAGAGTCGGACACGACTAAATGACTAAACAACAACAACAAATATAGTTTTATTTCTACTAATGTTTCATTGTTTTTAATTTTTTCCCTATGTTCTTAGCAATTCTTGTTTCTATCTGTAAGCCGCCTTGAGTCCCATCAGTGAAAAATGTGAGGTATAAATACATGCATACTGCTTTGAGATGGTAGCCTAATGCTACATTCAGATAGCACTTTATACTGTTTTCTCAATGTTTCCTTACCTGCTAATTTCTGTGTTTTATGAGCTCTTTCATACAACGTAAAATGTACTAGAAATCTAGCACAAGTTTAGCACTCATTTCTGTGTTAATTGCTTCCAGAAAAAAACAACAGAGGTAGAAATCCAGCAGCCCCCAACACTCACATAAACATGCTTCCTCTCCAGAACTTGGCTGGTGCTAGCAGTGGTTTTATTCTAAATGGATGGAAGAGGAACAGCACCCAACTGCTGTTGCTACTCATCCAGCTAGTGCTACATATGCAGAAGCCTAATTCTGTGCATTAACAGACCTTGGCCATTGGGGGCTGGTGCCCATTGGGAATTGGTAGGGCAAAAGGTCAGGAACTCAGCAATCAGCAAAGGCAGAACCAATGGCAGGCTGAGCCAACTAATTCTACTTTTGTTCACCTCCTCCTCCTTTTCCCTGCACTGTTCTTCAAGAGGCTAAGAAAGTGGGAGTTGATAGGCAGTGCCACTCCCAGGTAAGTTGGTGGCTAAGAACAGGCTGAGGTTGGTGGGGCAACACTGGATTTCCCCTAGCACAGTGTTTCCCAACCTTGGGCCTCCAGCTGTTTTTGAACTACAATTCCCATCATCCCTGACCACTGGTCTTGCTAGCTAGGGATGATGGGAGTTGTAGGCCAAAAACATCTGGAGGCCCAAGGTTGGGAAACACTGCCCTAGCAGACTACCCTTCACTGGCCTTGGTTGGATAAGAACAGCAATGTGTTGTTTCTGGTTGTAGAACTGGAAATGGAGTATTGATGCTGACCTCCAGACCCATTTACAAACTGTATGTAAACCTACAGTTATAATGCTTTCCCTAAAACATATTTTCCCTGACACGGTTATTGTTCCTTGAAGAGTTTTGTTCCTTGAACACAGAATCGGTTGATTATTGATTATCTAGCTAAGTCCACACATCCTGTGACTTTAAGTAGAGAACAGCATCACTCTGTGTGTGTGTGTGTGTGTGTGTGTGTGTGTGTGTGTGTGAATGCACTCAGTAAACTCTAGTAAACCAGCAAATTTGTTTTGTTTCACATATTTCTTGCATGTGAAGCCATTTCCAGCTATAATGCAACTGTGTACCATGGCATACCAAAAGCCATCATATCCGCTTGAAATAAGTATATTCCTTTAAATAATATAATTATGTGACCAAAAATACCTCTGGAAAGTATTAATACTGGAAACCAATTCATAAACCAAATGTGTGGTTCCCCCTCCCCCTCAAAAGGCAAGCCTGTGAATGATTTCCTGGTTGGCTAAGATTTTCTAGAAATTGGATTTTCCCTCCTCTATGAATATTTTAAAGAAGTCACTTATAGACGCCTTTTAATGCAAGAACAGGTGTGAGCTCAAATTCCCTCAGCTACTAATATCAGCTCAACTGAGAGAACAGCAGTAAATTCTTATTTGAAAGCTAAACTAAGTTCATCTTGATAAGGGCTGGGAGCTCATTAACCATTAAAATGCCATATAAACGCTATTCGGAAAGCTATTTCTTTGTCTGGTTGGATTTTATGTGAATTTGGAATGCAGAAAAATAAACATGAAGAAGCACATGAAAATAAAGCGTCTGTTCTGTGCACCAAAGGCGTCTCTGCTTAGAGCTGAAGAAAGCCAGAACAGTTTTGTGATCAGCACCCTACAGTTTAGTTCAACAGGATCAGGAAACAAAAGACTGGTGTTTACAATTTTGCTTACAGTGCCTTGGTTTGAATTTAGCAACCCTTGCTCAACTGTCCTAAACCAAATGTATTTATTTATGGTGTTGGGTGGGTGGCTCCCAGTTCTACCTAAAGTCAGTCCAAAAGTGTGTCACCAAAACCTATTATTTTACATATTCACTTTTTCAGCTTAAGGTAATAAGTATAAGAAAATAGTCACTCGTATTTGTTAAAAAATTACCTGTTTTTTTGTTCTTGCACCATTTCTCAGTCTTTTCTCCTCTCCTTTCCTTTTCCTATCCCTAAGAATTTTCATGGAAGACAGCTATAAATTAACTATCTGAAAATCAAAACTTGTTCAAACATAGCCCCAAAGCGAGGATTTAAATTCAGTGATTTTGGAGTTCATAGGAGTTCCCTTCCACCCACGGGGATCAAATTCGTCTGAAGGCAGATGAAAGATGTTTCACACACATTACTCTGCACTTTTCTTTTAAGGAATGCGGCTGAAGCTAAAAATAACTAATTAAAAATGTTCAGGCTTGTTCTAAAACAAAACACATTGGAATGTAAACTTCCCTGAAAACTATGTGGCACTAAATAACATTAGTCCTTTGTTACACAGGCATTAATTCTCAGTGCCTACACTATTACCTTTATAAAGCTGCTAATTTTCATTTCCCCAGGTGAACAGAATGAAGTATTTCAGAAAACAAGTTTCCATGTTTGTTTGTGTGTGTGCGTGAACATATATCTGATACGCAACACAGGGAAACGGACACAGGATAGTAACAGTAATATTTTACAATGTCTTTTTTTATTAAAAAATGCTCAGTGACTTGATACACAAACAGCCTCTGACTTACAACTGCCCTAGCTTGAAAGGAGGTATAAAGAGTTAACCCACTGGGAAAAATAAGGTGTTTTATTTTGTTTTTTAAGGTGCAGAAAAAAGAGTAGAACCACCTTACCCTGAAATGCAGCCTCCTATTTTGGTCAGGATTGGAATGCTATAAATTCAGCCAGTTGTTTTGTGTGTGTGTGTGAGAGAGAGAGAGAGAAATTGGGTCAGTCATTTGTCAGAGCAGACCTGGTGAGGCTATCTGGAGTGGGATGGGTTATTTGGGAATGTGTGTGCTACTGCCAAAAAAGTCCACTCTTATTTCTAGTAATCTTTCTTCAAATGGAACTAAGAACATTAAGAAGAGTCCTGTTCGATCAGACCGTAGACCCATCTGCTACTGGGGATGGGGGGACGGACAATACACAGGATATACTACTATCAGTCTTAGGCTCCACACACCCTTAATCTGGGCCTGCAAGGAGCGAGGGGAAAGGATACAAACCTGAGGCCTACTCCAAATTTTACCAAAGGGTAAAGCGCCGAGTGGGGAGGGCTAACATCTATTCTAAGCAATACTGGTGATTACAGGAACACAGGATAGTTGACACAATGGGTCAATTATCTTATCTCATAGAATCATAGAATTGTAGAGTTGGAAAGGACTATGAGGGTCATAAAGTCCAACCCCCCTGCAAATGCAGGGATGTTCCGCCCAACATGGGGCTTGAACTTACAACCCCAGGATTGAGAGTCTCATGCTCTACTAACTGAGCTAGCCAACATGCCCATAATTTCTTTTATCATTTTTATCATGTATTTTAATATCGAGTGTTGTTCAACTAAACTTGTAGTCCTCAAATAAGATTCCAGCTTCGTATGACATACATTGCGTAGAGTGGCTTATTTCTTATTTGAGCTATTTCTTCTCTCTCTCTCTCTCTCGCTCCCTCCCTTTCCGGCTCCAATGTGTTTGTCACTCAAAAGATGCTAACCAGCTCAGCCCCTTAAAGGCAGTGCTGCAAAGAAGAAAGCATTTTCAATGTTTCACCTTTACATGGTGCTAGGTTAAACTCAGGATGGTTAGAAACTCTTTGAAGCAACCCAAACCTAAATATTCCTGCTAGGCAGACTGAGCAGCGAAACTGAATTATAATGAACCAGCAGCTGTCACAATATGACCACAGTAACCAAATCAAAATATCAGCCACTAACCCAGATGAGATTCAAAAGGTCAATGCAGAAAGCCAGAAGCTTTCTTCAAGATCGCCTGAAACCTCAATCTAATCCTAGCAGTGAAATGTCCCATTAAGCTACAGGGTGTAAAGAAACAAGTTACTGTATATTGGTAAATGATTTAATGTACTAGCAAGATAACCCAGGAAGGATAAGAGGAGCTCGCAAAGAAGGCACCTGAAAATTGAGCAGCAAATCTGGAATGACATGCATCCATAGCAATATATTCTGACTCCTATATAGTACTGAAATATGTGGACAGATTCCCACTGCCCCAAAAGTGCACTACTGATTTATTCTGTAAAAGAGAGTTTACTTGATTGGCTGGCAAGCCCGAGAGCTATGCTTCTACACAAAAAATTTGGGAAGTCAATCTTTTTTTGGCCATAAATAAATTTAGCTTTGCTAATTCCCCACAGCTAATTATTGCACGGCTTGAAGTGAAGGCTAATTTAAATACTTCTTGCATGGTTTCCAACTACTTTGAAAGCATTTAAAGCTGGAATTAATACCTAAAAGCAAGCGCTTGCAATGTAGGTCCACAGTTGCCACATTATTTCAACAAATATTCATGGTTCCTCTGCACATTTCCAGTAATGACGATGCTAAATTATGTCCAATTCCCCCCATCCCTCCAGTTCACGTAAAATTAAGACAACAGCTACTTTGTGTAGGATGGCTATGCAAGTATCAGTCTACAAGTTCAACAGAATGGCTGCAATCTTCTCCCCACTGACCTGAGAGTAAGTGTGACTGAACTCAATAGGACTTGATTTTGAGGTGATGAACATAGGATTGTGCTGGAAGGCATGGGCTTGGTACTATGTCACATTAAACTAGGGGCTGCCCACACACATTTGAAAAGCAAAGAGGGAACCAGAGACACTGTAACCCCACACACATGAACACAGAATCCACCAGCAGCAATTGGGCTTCTAAACCCCCTTCCATTAGTTACATTCTTTCTCACTTTGTACTCCTAGCTTTGAGGAAGATATCATGGCTTTTAAAATCAGTTTCCCACCATGCCGGAACTGGGATACTGTGGTTCAAGTATATGTACATAGCAAGCAAGACATGGCGCAGTGAAACCAGATGGTGTTCATCTGGTGCTCCTGATGGTGTGTTTGCACTGTGACAACCTCCCTCTCTCTCCTGCTAGGCCACAGCGACTCACCGGCCCAGGAAGGTAGCTCCAACCTACCCAACAAGTCACTTCTGCTTTTAAGGTGTCATTTCAACAGATCTGTGTGAATCCTTGTTCCCATAATTACTATCATTTTAATCCTCCTCCTCTTCCTTTTTAAAAATAATAAAATAAAACATGCCCAATATGTGTAAGACACAATTACTTTTAAAACTGTAATGCCTGAGGGGGGTAGAGCTTTCCCTGATCAAACAATCATTTTTGGTCTGTCTCTGAAAGTCATCTTTCTATCAGCTGGTTTTTCACTTCCCATTCCCTGATGCCATCTCGTAGACAGTTTCATTACATTCAGGTAAACTGTCTAGCCTGCAACACAGCCGCACTCAGTTCCAAATCTGCTCAAGGTGGAAAATGTAGCGTTCCATAAACACCAAAATACCATGTTTCAGACCAGACTGCTTATCTGACAGAACGGCACTTTCATTAATGCCAGGTGCACAGATAGAGAAGTGTTCACTGTTGCAGTAAGTAAGATGGCCTTGTCTCCCACATTTATACTTTTCAGCCTTCCTTTCATTATAGGGAAAGGCCAGCTCAGGAAGAGGTTTCTTTAAACAGAAGATTTTCTGAGCATGATTACTCTTACAGATTTGCTAGCTCTGCAAAATAGGGGCAGAATCTACTGCACTCAGGTGAGCATGCATTAGAGCAGGGGTAGTCAACTACAACTCCCATAACCCCTGACCATGCTGGCTGAGGATAATGGGAGTCATAGTCTAGCCACATCTGGAGTGCCCCAGGTTGGCTACCCCTGCAGCAGACCCACCTGTTCTTAACATTTCTCACATGCAAATGAATGTATGTTTTAATTTCAGTGGCACAAGAGGAGCAGACATTTCTCTTGTGAGATCTCTCTGTAACCTTTTCCCCTCTGCATACCTTCTGCAGTTTGGGTTCAGGGTAAATGACAAAAATCAACAAAAGGGGTGGAACTGTTTAGCCTGAACAGACACAAATGAAAAGGGAACCATTCTAATTACAAAAGTACAATTTTAAATTAAGGTAACATAACACTGAGCAAGGTCACTGGTTCGAACGGTAGGCATGCCTTATTACATGATACCACACTTATTAGAAGCTGTTAGCTCCCCTCATATGCATACTCAAGCACACAGAAGACCAGTATCCTTGGGTCTAAAAATGCGCCAGAACGCATAGAAATGTCTGGAACGTGCAGATACAGAACACACACTGGCCAATTGAAGCCAAGCAATCCCGATAGTGCTGATGAGCAACAACAAAGGACCCTTTGCATCAAATACAAAAGGGCAATTATTTGTTTAGGTTTGAAAAATCAAGCTCCTAACAGCTCTTCAATAAATGAGTGTGCTGTCTTTCCAACAATTCTCATCAGAATATGTTCGCTTTTAAGCTTTAGAATGTGCTTGTAAAAGTCTTTTCCCAGAGAAAAGCGAATACTCGCGGTTAAAACAAAGGGACGCACAATTTTCTTGGCAAAAACTGAAACACAACACGATTTACAGGCTAAAGTGTTCTTTGTTGAGGGAAGCCAAAACAAAGTGAGACAAGAGAAACAAACTTTTCAGTTGCAAAAGAAGAAGAAGAAGAAGAAGAAGAAGAAGAAGAAGAAGAAGAAGAAGAAGAAGAAGAACAACCCTCAAAGTGAAAAGGTCAAACCTTAAAGCATCACTCAGCACAGTGGGTTTCACAGAAGACCATGCATACAATGTAAAGATTGTATTTACACTGCCTGCAGTCAAACCTAATAGTGTGAGTTAAGAAGGGAGGGTCAGAATTTCCTTGCTTTTGTTGGCTCACGCCAACCCCTTGGAACTGCTGTAACTACGTTGCACGTGTGTGACTAACATATACATTACTGCAAGCTTCAACGCTGTCTCACATGTTAAACAACTCACAAATATTTCCTAATAATGAAAGGCAAGGAATATTTCAGGGGCATATATTGGTCCCAGAATGATATATTGCAGTTACAACTCAGTGCTTTCCTTGGCTCAAGTTCAGTTGTTTGAAACTAAGGCATCTCAGTTAGTTCATTGACAAGTGGAAGGAGAACGGTGTGATTTTGGCCAGGGAAAAAGGATTACTAATATTTTTACATCATATATTTATCTTAACAGAACTCATTTATCACATGTGATTAAAGGAAGGCTGCTATCTGCACTTGCAAGTAATTAAAGACTTTCTTCTGACAGCCAAAATTATTGCTGTAGATTCAGAAAGAGATCCTTGCAAGTCAGAATGATAGTGGCCGAGCATTATCCAACTGTGAGGGCACACACTTGCCAAATACCACAGGCTGTCAGAAGAGGAGCATGTTGCAGGCATGGTCAGCCTTAATGTAGAAATTTACAGCCCAGAGACTACAAGTCCCTGCAGGCAACTTCACACTGTTATCCAAAGAAAACAACGTTTTCAGATTGCTGATAGCTTAACCTCCAATTGTTTTTTCATTGAGACAACTAAGCGCTGCTAAGTACTTTTTTTTTTTGTTTCATTTTGCAATGCCAACGATTTGCTGAAAAGTACGTAATTTGTAAACCAGCACATCACGCAACTGAAAATGCTTATAAAACGTATACACTGTTTCTACATTGTGGACATTGCAGGGTACCTTACCAAGTCATTTAATTGGCACTGCTGGGAATGGTTTATGGAAAACATTTGGTAAGTACCACAATCAAACACAAACTTACTGGAAACACAGATTTCAAACACTGTAAAAATAGAGAACTCTCTTTTATTTACACACACACACACACACACACACACACACACACACACTTATAAACACAAAGCCATAATACAAATTTTGACAAGTCTTTTTCTTACTCTGTATTCTGGAATTCACAAAAGGAGGAGATAGATTGTCATGTGATCCAAGGTCCCTGTTTGTCATATGTTCATAAGGAGTTCCATCTCCATAGTTCTGTTAATAAATTGGAAACAAATACAGTTTAAGTGTAACATACATATTCCAATCTTTTAGAGACATTTCCCCCCGTATATTACGACTAGAAAAGCACGACTGCTTTTCCAATGAAACTGATGACATTTGCAGATAATTATTCTGTCAGCAATACATTAAAATTTTGTGTCCATACCTTTGCTAATTCCTAGGCTACAAGCCAGTAAAAATGTTGTTATCATTTTCAAATCTGTGGCAAGGATTGAATTATGTTGTGTTGCAGTCCCAAAGAATGAGAACTTCTACAAGTTAATGTTGCATATTTTATTTAAGGAAAGATAAACTTTCAAGTTACTCTATTCCAGGCACTTCAGACTGCAACACTGGCTGGACTGAAATTAACTTGTTCCTCCTGGCTATTTTATAATTCTTTCAGAGGTTTGATGTGCTGATTCCGTGTGCAATCAGGTTAGTTTTAGAAGTCCATTCTACTTTTGCACCAATTGGTTTTCGCTAAATGAAAATTTTGTTATACTAAATTCTGCACAGCAAATATCACTACTGAAAGAAGAAATGTTTATAACTACATTTGTCAATTAAAGCAAATATAATATTTGCATTTTCTGTTTTACTTCAGAATGTGTTGTTGTTTTCTAAAGGGGGGGGAGGGAGATTACAGCCCAAGTGCAAGAATGAAGATTCTCTTCCGATCCCCTTCAGAATGATTTCTCAACTGCCTTTACCACAATTCCAAAATTCAAGCATTCCAGGAAAAATATGGCTTTCACTGAGGCTAAGTTGAAAAGGGGATTTAAATGGAAAAATTTGGGGATGTTCCTACTCTCCAGCAGTAACAATACCAGGTGTCAGCATTGTTCTTGCTCCTTGGTGACAGTTTGTAGTCCAATGGATCAACAGAGGAGATTCCAGCTCATGCTCCTAATCCCCTTTTTATACAACCTGGTTGTATTTCAGTATCAGCTACTATGAAAAAGCAACACAAAGTGGGCAGAGTACTTTTGTAGTTGCAATCTGAGTAGAGTGGTTTATAAAATTAATCCAGATTAGCCAGGGCCATCTAGGATATGTAGATTTTTGAGAGCTTACAGGATGTGAATAGCAAGGTTTATCACAAAACAAATAAGAAGAATTGGGCTTGCATATTCTGCCTCATATCTCATGACCTATGATGATATAAACTTTTTCTTTCTTTCAAAAAATGAAAGCAGGGAATCTGGAGGTTATGGTTCATCTGGGTAAACTAACCTCTTGACCCACCCCCAGTGGATGCCCATGAAGATCCTGAAGATTTTAAGAGCTGCTGCACAGATAGTGCTGAACTAGGTGGACAACTGACAAGCGGTTTTTTATAGCAATGGAAGTGATGATACCACAATATTGCTAAAAACCTTTATATTAGCATTGGCTTTCCTTGCAGTTCCTCAACTAGACATTATTATTTGCATATTATTGTCTGAATGAGTTGTATTTTATATATTTAATTCATATTGTTTTATAAGATCTTTACGCTGTCTTTACGACTCAAGACGTTCTTTGCTTAAGCATGATATAAATGTGCATAACAGCACCACATTGAACAGAAAGAAACACATTTGCCTGTCAGAATGGGGTGAAATTATCACAGAGAAAGAATTTTGAAGTATAGACAATGGTGCTACTTTAGACTTTAAAGACCCCGAAACATTATTTTGCTTGGTTCAAACCTTGTGTATCTTGGAAAACACAGTGCTTTAAAGTGGGAGGCATAAACCAACTGCACCAGTCAGATGAGTGTTGGGCTTTTTTTCTTTTTTTGAAGGGTGGGGAATGCAACTGTTCTAATCTCCTCCAACTGTCATAAGAATTAGTAATTTTGATACTACTAAGATGTATTTCCTGAGTCTATTGCTTACTGCCAATAGGAATGAATGTGTGAGCATTGTAATATGAGAAGCAGGAGAGACAGCTTCACCTCATCTACATAATGCACTTGAATGTCAAACTTGACAGCTGGAGTAATGGCTTGCAAAATAGTAAGCTGGAAGATCCTAAAGTGCTTTGAAGACTGCAGTTAGGAGCATAGTGTCAAAGAGAGAGGATATCTCCAGCTCTTTAAAATGTCCTTAACTTGAAGGTTCAGGTATCATCTCTTTAACCTTGGCAAAACACCACAACTGGTCGTCCCTTTGAAAGCTGGAGTGTGTCTACAAAATATGTAAGCTATGTGTAAAAGAAAATACAAGCAATTATATCCAAGTTAGGAATAGTGAGGGGTTATATAGAACAAGCAGACAAAGGGGTAATTTGCATCTGGTAACTAGCACAAATAGGGAAAAACTAACAGAACAAGACTACTTTTCCCCCTTAAATACCACAATTGTCCAGAAATCTGAACTGGCCAAAAGGTCAGACTACAGGGGATTATTCCCAGTAGACCTTTTGGCTCCCACAGGATCATGTCTCTCCAAACAGAATTTTCAGCTCTAACGCAGAAGTGTTTATATTACTGCTAAGAAGATTCAATGACAGAGATACCTAGTTCTGGTTTCTGTTCCACTGTTCCCCCACCCGCCACCCCATCATTTCTATCTATTAATATTGATTCTCCTTGCAGTTTTTATCATAGTATGTGTACTTCATATTGATCTTAAGTCACCTTGGATATTTCATTGCAAGGCAGGATATAAATATTGTTAGCAAATAAAGCAAATATTTAACCTCCTTGAGGAACAGCAGCAAGAGTTGGGGAGCGATTCCAAAATGTGTCTGGGACATAAATGAGAGACACTTCCATATACAGGCTACACAGTCTACGGAGCTGGCTTGACCACGACACAAGTCAAAGGTGGGGATCTCAAATCCAAGGGCTTAATGTAACCCCCTCCAGGCCTCAATCTGGACCTCAGAACGTTCCCCAAGCCCCACACCCTTTCTCCTCACTGGCCTTGCTTCACACCCGGACTGGTTTTTGCCTGGCTGGAATGTGTCCTTGAACTCTGATAGTGCCTTCTTCAATCTCTGGATCATAGAATCATAGAATTATAGAGTTGGAAAAGTGGAAGATACTGGGTGTGGGGTGTGTGTATGGGTCCTGTGTTGAAACTAGCCAACTGTACAAAGGTAAAATCTGCATTTATTGCTCCACTCACTTTCCCTCCTCCTGGTACTAGCTCCACCCTCAATTGATATGTGGCCCATAGAAGAACTGCCTTCAAGGGAATATGGCCCTTGGACTATAAAGGTTTCCACATCAGAAGGAGGTTGATAGGCAGAAACTTGGGATAATACACTACCACACCGTACTGAAAAACCATATAACTTGGGGGGGGGGGGGAGATGCCGAAGCCCTAGAACAGTTGCTAGGAAATACCTTTGAGCCATGGACATGCATGCACCTATCTTTCAAGTAGAATAGACAAGGTAGCTTACATCGAAACAGCAATAACATTACTGTAAAACTTATGAAAACCAGATCCATCTCTCGGCTGTAGCCAAAGCATCCCAATAGATGCTGAAGAACAGTTCTCACTTCTCTTACTGCCGCAGAGACATCATGGGAAATGGCTCTAAAGGTGTGCTACACATGTAGCTGAATAAGATAGCTTTTTTTTGGGGGGGGGGAGCTTTGGGGTTGAGAGTTACATATGGATGAGACAAAAAAGAAGCAAGATAGACAATTATTTCCAAACAATGCCTTCAGGGGAAAGTATAACGGGATTCCTTATGCCCAGCAGACATGGGCCTGTGGTACCAGAAAGGTGGAGGATATGGGACATTGCCTTTTGCACTGTTCCTTGTATAGAGCTCTCAAACCTTGGTTTTTTTTAGGGGAGACCTTCTGAGAGCAAGAGCTGGTTGGACCCTTATGGATATTATTTCTGATCTGTTGGCAGACCACAATAAAATCATTGCAAACAAGGTTGCCATCTATGTGGTAGCAGCTAAAAAAAAAAAAAAAATCACCACAATCTTCTAATGATGTCTACAAAGAGGACCACCTGCAATAGTATTTTGATGCTGCTGTTAATCTCAGTTTGTATTGATAATTATTAGTGGTATAATTAGTGGTACGCTTTGTCCCTGCTTCCCTAGTGTTTCTCCTAGCAGGAGTGTAGATACGCTACCAATCTGTGATTGTAGCTACTTGCATTATTCCCATGCTTTGTAATGGCCATTGTGTCACAAACAAATAAAATTGCTGAAAGACAATTATTATTCCCTCTAGAACCTTTTTAGTCTGGGCGTAGAAGAATAAACGTTGATACATGAACTTTAACTATTTTGTACTAATTGTATTATACAATGGCTCTATCTATATTTTTACTTGTGCTTTAATAACCAACTATATACACCTTATATAATCATAATAATGGTATCAAGACTAAGGCAAAATATTGTGCTTGGAAATCTCCTAGAATGCAAGATGCCCAGAGTGTGTCTTACATATTTTGTGCCTGTTAAGTAGAAACATCTGGAAAGCCATCTACGACAAATGAAAAGTCAACCGCTACCAAAAACACAGCTTACAGACCAGAGATAACTTACAGCAATGGAACAAGGGCTGATAGCAACAAGCAAGGCAAAGAAGAAGAAGTCATTTTAATGAAGTTCCCTGCTCCCTCTTAGCAGGAACAGAGCAGTTGTCAAATTCAACCATGGGATCAGATAAGAATCTTTTAAAAAAGCAATTCGGGGAAGATGATGCTCTGTAACCAAATTTGCATGTACATTTTCCTAAGCAATCAGGTGTAAAACTCACATTTAGATTTTAAATTTACATACACAGTAAGTCTGGTGAGGAAGAGAAAAAAGATTAGATATACTTACCCTGGATGGACTAGGATGTCCTCCGTTCCCCCAGGACCCTGAGCTAGTTCTGTCTTCTACATCTAGGGACAAAAAAGTTCTTTAGGCTTTATTGCAATAATTCTTTCCTTTTGTATAGGCACTTTTAAATTAATGTTTCAAATTAATCTCCTGTTGCCTTTAATTAAGAACCAGGCACAGGGCTACTACAATGATAGTGGCTTCTGACCCAACCACTTAAATTAACTCATTTAAATTCACAGCAGAAATGAACTGGACCCTCAGGAACCGGAGGGTTTGCACATAAAAATTATTCTAGTCACTCAGTCTTTCAGGAGACATTTAAGAAGTGGCTGGAAGTCACTGACTAAAGTTGGAATTCAAAACCACACAGGCTCAAGGATAAAACTGACAATGCTACGTAGCAAATAAAGCATGCTCTCCCTATATAAAAGTTATTTTGTATAATTGCAAGAAATATCCCTTCATGAATCACTTTTGATGAATTGATTTGGAGAGCATCCCTCATAAAAGAAAAAAAGAAAAACTTGCAGGATGAGGAATCCTGTGTTTCAATGAACCAAATTGCTGAATTGGGACACTAATGAACTTAAATTTCAGCTTGGCCATAAACTCACCAGATGCATTTTTCAGGGTTGCCAACTCTTTAAATAAATAAATTTTAAAATCCCAATACCTGGAGGGGGCACAGTGTTTGGGTGGGTGGAACCTAGGAGTCAAATCAACCACAAAAGCAATCAATTCACTCAGGCAGCCTTCCTCAACTTGATGTACTCCAGAAGTTTTGGAATACAATTCCCATCAACGCTGGCAGTTGGGCAAGTTGTCTGATTCTGATGAGGATTGGGAGTTCAAAAATGTCTTAGCAGCAACAAGTTGGGGAAGGCTAAACTAAGATGCACACTGTACAGAATTTCTAAAGAGGTCACCGAGTGGAGAGGGGAAGTCCAGCTGTTGTCTCTTCCTGGTCAGTTGGCAAATCCAACTGAAACTCTTCAGGGTGGCTTTCTGAAACTCGAAAACTTTTTGGGAAACTTTCTAACGTGTTTTCAGGTTTGGGAGGTTAACAACGATGGGAATAAAATATTCCAGTGCCTGGGAAATACTCTTGAGAAGGTTTAGCTCAAAATGCGAGCTGTACTGTTGATCTGTCATTTCCTTTTAAATTAGAATATTAAGACTGTTGTTAAAGAGATTTCCAAGATTTATTTCTGCCAATGCAAAGACACAGTTTGTAGCATGAACCAAGGAGGTTAAAAACTTTGCATTCTGTCCTTCATTCCTGATTTATGACTCTCAGAAAATCACCTTTTGGGAAGTGGAAGGTATAGCATTCACCTCGCAAAGGTGCTGCAAGGCTTAACTAATTACATATGCTAAACTGCTATTAAGACCTTTTTGATGAAAAAGGTTATAGGAATTTTTAATTATTGCTCTACAAGTACATGCTTCTCCTTGACAAAAATGGAAGAGGGTACAGAAACGTTTGTTTCCCCGGAAAATTGCACCTCTCGTGCTTATTTCATTGGAGGAGGCTTCTAATGCAAAGCAACTCTTTTTGTAAATAAAATAAAGAGAGGAAGTGAGGAAGGGAAGAATGGGGGGGGAGCACACAATATGTTTCCACATGAGTTATTTTCATTACAGCTTGCTCTGTTGTCTAATTTTATTGACTTAGGCCACCTGAGAAGGGAGGCAGAATGGCTGCTTCCAATTGTACCTTGAATGCAACCTGGTGTTCCTTGTGGATAGTCAGAGACAGTGCATCATGTGCCTCAGGGTACATTGTGGCAGTTCTGAGGTTGTGTCAGGGCCCAAGAGAAGAAACAGAAGTCCCTCAACTCTACTGTTTAAGGCAGAGTCCATTACGTGCTTTGTGGCATACTAAAGCGCGTTGGAGTATGCTTGCCTGACTGCTCATTAAAAATGTGTTGAGAATCTCCTGTGACTATTCTAGTTAGGCAGACGTCCAGCAAAGCAATTAAGAGCAAGCTTAATTTTAAGCATAACTATAAAGTTCTAGTGAATTATTTTTTCCCAGTGATATTTAATATCAAATCATAACATATGAAGAACAGCATACCAAAGCAGGCAAAGAGAAAACATCCTATCCCTAAATGTTTGTGTTAGATGCATTGTACTGGAGCCAAGAGCACAACTCCTCCCAGCTGCATTGTGCTACTAGTAGTTTAAAGGGGTTCTACATTGTTTTGAAATAATTTTAAACTGCCAGAATGAGGTTTTGTGATGAGAATTTAAGGAAAGCCCTGCTGCATCATACCAAAGGCCTGTCTTGTCCAGACGGACAGACAGACAGACAGACAGACAGTAGCCAACCAGATGACCCTGGTAGGCTGAAAACCAGACACAAGTACAAGGGTACTCTTCTGCCTGTGACCCTCAACATTACCACCTCTGATCAAGGATGTAATATAGCAGCCTTTAACAGCCATACCTCTATCAATTTGTCCAATACCCTTTCAAAGCTGTCCATGTCAGTGAACATCACTACATCTTGCACAGCTTAACTATGTGCTTTGAAATAGTACTTTCTTTTGTCTGTCACTTTGTTCTGCTTCGTTGGATGACCCTGAGTTATATTATTATGAAAAGTCACTTGGGGCTTAACCAGGCAAGATGACAGAGACCCATAATCTGGATTTCCTGGGTGTCTCTTAAAATTTTAGCAAACTGCCATTATGAGGGGGGAAGGGGATTTGGATTGGGCCCTCAGCACCCAGGAGGGGGATGTAACCCTTTCCCCATTTTCTTGAGTAAAGCTTACCATTCCCTGACAAGTAGATACTGAATAGAATTCTTCCTCACGATATGGCTGTTTTCATAAAACATAGGGATGGCTTCAGACCTGCATAAATGGAACCAGAATCCAGAGACCCAGAATGCAGCAGGAGCTTCCAAGTGGAGGAAGGGGACAGGGTGGTGATTTTCACCAATTCCCCATTCCCTCTGCAACCTGCAGGGCTGCCTTTCACACTGTTCCAGAGGGTCTCTCACAGAAAGCTGCAGAAGGATTGAGGAATCAGGGGAAATGGATGAAGCACCTTCAGCATCAGAACTATGCTGAGCACAAGTCATGACCTAACCTATAGTTAGAGTACGGAATTTTCTCCCACAATAAGTAGTAGTAGCAGTACTAGTAGTAGTAGTAGTAGTAGTAGTAGTAGTAGTAGTAGTATACCACCCTTCATCCAAAGATCACAGAGAGATTTACAATGTAAAAATACAAAACAAGATTACAAAATACATAATAAAAACAAAGACAACCCAAAAATCCACAACACATTTTAAAAGGGCATCAGATGTCACAGGCCTGACACCTGTGCTTTCGCCTGGCACCCTAAAAGTGTTTAATAATGAAGGCACCAGCTGAACCTCCCTGGGGAAAGCAGTCAACAAACAGGGAATCACTGTTGTTCTTGTGTTGCCACCCTCCGGAACTTTTGCAAAGAAGGCACATGAAGAAGGGCCTCCGTTTATGACTGCAGGGTCAAGGTTGGGTCATATGAAGAGAAGCAGTCCCAAATGTATTGTGATCCTGGTAGAAATGGCCACCAGTTCGCATGACTTGAAAAGAGGATTGGACAAATTAATGGAGAATAAGACTGTCAATGGCTATGTTCTATCTCCACTCTCAAAGTCTTTATGCCTCTGCTTAACAGCTACTAGGTGGAGAGAACGCAGTTGCACTCAGGTCCTGTTTCCCAAGTGCGTCTGATTGATCACTGAAAACAAAAATGATGGACTGCATGGGTCTCTGGCCTGATCAAGCAGGGCTCTTCCTAGGCTCTCAATTTTTGGAAGGAAGGAACTGAGAAGATACCAGATGAACAGGACAATCTTGTTATCTGATGAATAGCCACAATTTGTCAACTGAATGCAACGGAATGGTGCTTCCCCCAGCAATGTGCATTGCTAAAAAATAGTTGGCATCCGTTCCTTGGATACTGTTTTGAGTGCTTAAATCAAGAAGCTGAAATATAAAACCAGAAGTCCAGTGTAGTCATTCTCACGGAACATTACTGAATGCCTCCACACTATTAAAACCACATACTTCCTCTTTAAATAACTGGAATAACTTTCCAGGTGAGAGCAAGCCATTAATTTATCATAAAGGCATGCTAGAGCATTATCCGCCATCACATTCATTATGGATTATTATTAATTCTATTACTTGAAACAATAGATTTAATCTGATTGAACAAAAAGGCATGTAGAAAAGATTAACAAAAGCAAAGCACTTAAATTACATGTAGAATATGAATTGGGTTTGCACGTGCAGTTATGAAGCTTCGGCATCTGCGCTGCGTATCTGTGACCTAGCTGTATGAGCAAAGAAAGTGTTTGCCTCCACCTTGATCTGTCCCCCTCCCCTTGCATGTTAACATGTTTGTTAATGTTATATTTCTCCGCATCACAATTCCTAATATCTCAATGAAACATTAAAGTGCTAATAACACAAGGCATTCCAGGTAAATATTTAATTACATTCTTTAAAATATGTGCATCATTTAAATGACAGATCAGATCAACCATTGCATTCAGTTAATTAGGCAGAGCTTTTTAAAATCACGGGTGTTATGCAACTGATTATTAACTCTTTTGGATTCTGATTCAAGGCACATCCAAACCATAGATGAAACTGAATGGCTTTTCAACAGACTTTTTCAGCACATTTTGGCTTCACAGTCTCTGATCCATTCTGAACGCTGAAATCACGTGCCCAGGAGAAATCAATCATTAGCCTAAGTGAAAATCGTACATATCTGAATACAGGATCATAGCCTCAATTATGATACATGGCATCATTTATGAATGTCCAGCTACTTATTCCCAAAATTGCAATTTTGCTTCAGGTAGGTACCTGTGTTGGTCTGACGCAGTCAAAATAAATAAAAAAACAAAAAAAACTGTCCAGTAGCACCTTAGAGACCAACTAAGTTTGTTCTGGGCATAAGCTTTCATGTACATGCACACTTCTTCTACATGCACACAAAAGCTTATACCCAGAACAAACTTAGTTGGTCTCTAAGGTGCTACTGGACTTTTTTTTATTGCAATTTTGTGTCTCCCTTCCCATTCTTTCTTTCCCCGAAATTCCAGCTCCTCCACAAAAGTTTAAACAATAATATAAGCTGGTCATGTCACAGCTGTGCCAAATTTCAGCCTGCTGTAAATGAGGGGTATCCATCTTCCACTCAGGCAATGGGGTTTCTCTTTCTTCTCCTCCCTCCTGCAGCCCTCCTTCGTGCCCCCAGTCTGCCACAGAGATTCCTCAATGCTCAAGAGCAAATTTTGTGGGTGCGCCAGGTGATGGACAGAAAAGAAGAGTATGGGAATGTTCTTTTACATGAGCAGAAGTCTATTACACAGGCAGATGGACACTGTTGGATGTCACCCAAAGTTTATGACTTGAGTGGGGGAAATGTCATGTATGATGTAAATATTTCAGCAGCAATGATCCTGTAGTATACCCCCATCAGTAAAATGTGTGTGTGTGTGTACAGAAAGGTTATAGAAATCAATATTGATATGATTGTAGATATTATTTATTGTGACTACTGCAAATATGTGTGATCCTCTTGTGAATTCCAAAGTTTTTTCAGATGCATTAGAACTTTGCAACAGCCATTCCCACATTTTACTACAAATGCTCCCTCATCAAAATTCAACAGAGAACCTAAGAGGGTGGCCAGTCATGAACTTTATATGTGAATTGACTTTACTAATATAACCAAGAGCTGACTCTTTCTCTTCCTAATAACTTATCTGATTGAAATGCACATCTCCACTTAACTCTCCCAAGACACAAATACCCTAATCATGTGCAAATTTATTAGCAAACCAAGTTCGGATTGCTGCCAAACAGTGTGATCCACAAGACATTTAAACAAACATACTTTAATTTAATCCACTGTGGTCACTTGAAGTCAACAGGACTCAAAAGATGATGATTCACAGCTGAGTGCTTGACCTGTTGCCAATAAAAAGCACTGCATAAAGCATAAAATTTTGATCTCTGTTGTTTCATCTGTGATATTCCATTGCCATGTGCAAATCACTGCTTAGTGCTATTGTTATTCAAATTCCAAACTTGTTTATGTGAACAAGCTGCAGGTATAAACCTACATCTAACACTGCTTTGGCTACTTTAGCCATGGAAAATTCATTCAGTATCCTTAAACTGTGTGTAGAATGGAGGTAGCTAATTCTAGATCTTTAGGACGGTATCCAACTAAATTATTAATTGTATTTAGGAGCTTCACAAAATGACATCTGTAAGTGCAATACAACTTTCCCCTCCTTTTTCATCCAACCCTCCAGAGCAGATCTTGGGTAACGTGGGACAGGAGAGAGAGGGGAAGTCCCACTGTAATTGTGGAGTCATTCCACATTCACAAGGATACAACCCTCAGACTTTCTTGCACTAATATTTTTCTCTGCTAATTAACTCCCCTCTATTTTTACCCAAATGTCACATAATACATGCAGAACTTCACTTTAGCCTAACCTATGCTAAACATTTGGCTACTTTCATTCATAACATGATAATGGATGCCCAGTGGCGTAGCGTGGGGGGTGCAGGGGGGGCCAGCCGCACTGGGCACAACATCTGGGGGTTAGGGTTAGGGGCGCAAATCCACGGGTTAGGGGGTGCAAATGACTTGCCTTGCCCCGGGTGCTAACAACCCACGCTACGCCACTGTGGATGCCTATACCCTAAAATTTGGATGTAATGATTCTAACCCAGGTTAAACACCTTTCAGCTTATATTATTCCCATTGCTGCTCCTAAGTTCTAAGATGTCTGTAGTGGCATGTAAAAGTCTTCTTTACCACGAAATATTCCAGAAGCTGTGACGATAACTTCCCCCCTACAGACTTCTCCACAACAATGCATGTCAGTGATACCTCAAGGCTAAATTACAGCAATGTGTCCTACTCGAATACGAACATCATGAATCTAGATGAAAAGACATCTACAGAGTGAACAGATAAACATTCCTGCAATAGCAGCATTCTCTCTCTTTTTCTGAAAAGGGCCAAAAACATGATAGAATCCAACTCAGATATGCCTCTGAATGTTGTGTGTCATGTTGATTTCACCCTTCAGTTGAGACCATCAGCCTGAAAACCTACAATTTCTACCTGGGGGGAAAATGCACCTGTTTTACTTCTGTGTCCTGCAGTGGCATCCATGCGTGCAGATCCTATAGTCACCGATTCCTAAACATTCAAAGTGATAACTGTATGAATTTAACTGGAAAATCAAAACAGCAGTGCAAACTACAGCAAAAGGAAACTATGTAGAACTAGGGAAAATCAGACGTGAATGTTCAGTATTGCTCATATACGGCCCCCCAAACCTGAGGCTTATTATGCAATTCTTTAACTACAGGTGGAGACCATTTCACGGGGGGGTTTCATTCCCAGACCCCCATGCACACTCAGGCAGGGGGCATATAAGCATGCCCCACCCCGTTCTGCCCCCATTCCACCTTCTTCTAGGTCCAAAAAGACCCACATGTCAGCGATTGTGCATCAACTAGATGTGCCTAAAATGGTTGTCACTCATGTGCCTTTAACAGGCAGAATGGAAATGCAAGTATCACCCATAGCTACATTTCTGATTTCAAACTGGGCCAGGACTTGAAGAAGTTTCAACTTAGGCTTTCCTTAGATTTATGGTTTGATCTGTTTGTATCAGGGCTGGGTAAAATTCAGTCTTACTTGATCTCTATGCCCCCAGGATCTACTAGAACAGGCATAGGCAACCTTCGGCCCTCCAGATGTTTTGGACTACAATTCCCATCATCCCTGACCACTGGTCCTGTTAACTAGGGATCATGGGAGTTGTAGGCCAAAACTTCTGGATGGCCGAAGGTTGCCTATGCCTGCACTAGAATCCCCAGGATCTACTAGTATATGTTAAACCTGCTACGAAATAACATCAAACAAAGCTGTGTTCAGTGAACCTATGCATAACTAGTGTCTTTTGGGATTAGAATAAGATCCACTTTAAATTCAACATCGTATGCAAGAATCACAGCAACCAGTAACAATTAGGTGGTCCACTATTGAATGGTCCACCAGTGAACCGTCATCTCTACATTCTGCCCATACTTGATTTAAATCATTTATAGGCTGCTGGATCACTCGTGCAACAAAGTGAGCTGACCTACTTCTGGTGGCTCTCAAATGAGAGATGATGAGGGCAGGAACTGGTATCTGAATGGTTCCCTAAGAGACTTAAACAGTTCATTCTAGTAGAGGAAACACCATTTGCATTGTGATTGCAAAACACCATTGGCTGGTATCAACAGGCTGTTTTTCTAGAGCAACACTCACTTTTAAAACTATCAATATTGAAACTAAAAATCCTGGAGCTAGATTCTGCACTACTGGAAGCCAGAACAAGAACTCCTCTGCTAGTGTAATGGGGCAATTCCCCTCTCCTCCCCCAAGCCTGCTCCCAATCTGCTCTGGGGGGTTGGAAGAACCCACAGAACAACATACAGGGGGGGGGGGTGTGAGGTGGGAATAGTTCCATCTAGCAAGCAGAAATGTGTGCATTGTTTGAGCAACTGTATTAGTGTGATGATGAATTCCATCCATGAGGGTTTTCTCATATTCCTGCCAGAGATCTGAAATCTATATACAAAAAGGGCGTTGCTGCACACATGATGCAGGTATTTTTAATTGCTCCTTAGTGCACAGCTGATCACCATGAGAATCAGGCCATTCTCACTTCTTCTCCATGCATAGATGGAATACATCAAGTACGCTGCCTACTTGGCTGAACCACCATATACATCACAAGAGGTGGACATGAACATGTCCTGGGACTCCTGCATAGCAAAAGAAGAACTGTGGAATCCCCTGTACCCAAATCTGCTAAAAGTAAAAATTTCTTCTGAAAAAATCAGGATTTTGAAGATCTGTTTATTTATCTGTTTTTCTTGGGGGATGTATTAAATTTCTGTTACAATATGTAAATTACTGAGTTAAGAAGGGATGGGGATAGAAACAAACAAATATAACCTGATGGAAGAATTAAGAACACGTACAATATACCTACCCACCCATGTCAGCAAAGCCAGGGGATCATAGTGCCAAAGTTCTCTCATGACATCACTGAAAGCTCTTTGCCATCAAGCTATTTTAATTTCAGCTTTACAATATTCAGGTCTTTCTAGCATATTAAGGTTTTACTCAGTGATCTGAAAAATGGCAAGCAATCACTCCTGTGTATTATCTTCGTAGGTCGTGCCTAAGCTTTCAGCCAATTTTCTTTGTATTTAGACTTAAATGTGCAAACCGCACTATATTAGTCTGCAAAGCATCAATGAGAAGGCTTAATTAAGTAACACTGACAGATAAATCCATTTCTTTTTCAGTAATCAAATCAAAGCAGGTTGACATAACACAGAAACTTAATACAGTTATTCCCTTGTAATTGGAAAAAGGCCCTTTACTTCTCATTAAAGTAATCTTCTGGGTATTGGCATAATAAGACATCTCAGGGCTTTAATATTACCCTATAAAAGTCTCAAGACACAGACTCCCTTAAGCAAACATGCAAGATTATCTAATTCCTTCATCACAGTGGAACATGTCGTTCCTATTGTTTCAAAATTGTTAATTCTTTATCTCATCTATAGTCCAAAAAGAATACATCAGTATATAAAAAAATGAAGACACAAATGCTACTCTTGAAATGATTTCAAAACTGAATGATGAGCTATTACTAAAATTAGAGGATTTTTTTGTTTAGAATTTATGAAATACTTGTACAAATTGGTTACAAAGATATTAGGCAAACCTAACTTTACTACTATAGGTTTCCTTGCTTTGAAACTTTTTTTTAAAACAACAACAACAACTTGAAAGCTTTCCATTATAAGTTCATTTTGAGCTTTTGAATCATGCCTCAAGCCTGGGTTCTTGATTGAGCAGTCACTAGGAGAGGTACAATAGGTTGAGGAAAAGGAAATCGCAAAAAAATTACACCAGGAAAAAATTCTATGGTTACTACCTAAAATCTCAACAGAAAAAGGCCTAAACATATCCTCAAACCCTCGGTTCCATGCTTTTCAATTTTAGAAATTGTTCCTAATCTATTTGATTCTCACAACCACTGTTAAGATAAACCCGAGAAACAATGGCTTGCCCATGGTTGTTTGATAAGCAGGTTGTTTTTACCTGAATATTCTACCCCATGCTTCACTGATCAAGTAATTTAGAAGATCACTCCAACATCAAAATATTTGTATCAGACAGTCAATTACTTGCTTTATCTATTGCCTTCTACTGGCTTTGACTTAAAGCTGAACTCTTCTAAATTGTAATTAATTGCAATGAAGAATGTGGCTTGGATCCTAAGTTCAACCTCCATGAAAAGAAAGCAGCTTCCATTCACAGATGAAAAGTTCTACTCATGAAACAAATCTTTACATGAGTGCAACTCTCCTTCTAGAAGATGACTACAAGCAACTAAAAATGTGGTAAGGTGTTTGACTGTATGGCTGTTAAGTCATCTGTTTTAACACAAATATAAGGGACCTTTTCTGTTCCTATCAGGCATTCTAATGTGTGGCAAAAGTTGAGAACCTTACAAAATGGTAACGGTTCTGCACTTTTCCCACATGGCTGCATGCTTATAATGGTCTACATTAGTGGTCTATGAATGACTATGTTGCATGCATATGCAATTTCCTCAAGCTATAGAATTTCATGGGAAGGAATCTTCTTAGAGAAGAGCTTGTTTTCCCTGCAGAATTACAATACCAGGTGTTGATTACCTTTGAAATAACGAAATCCTTGCTGTTTTTGTAAAAGAAAATCTCACTAAAGTTTTGGTATTTGAAGTATTTTTTTTTCTGTAGCAAGAAAGCCCATAGTATGCAATCTCTAAACACATGTAAGTTCATGTGTTTTGTGCTTAGGTTTATCGGATATTAATCTTAACACATTCTCATTTGGACTGCTCCCTAATTTATTTCTTCATTTCAAGATCACCCTCAGCATTTTTGTCAGGGGGCAACAGTATGTCCCCAGTACTAAATTACTTAAAAAAAAATCTTTTAGATGTTTATCCTCTAGGTTCCGGCCTTTTTCTGTGCTTTAAAACCAGGGTTTCAAAACTGGTTAAAGAGCAAGTTACTTGGCTTTCAAAAACCAATTCCTGGTTTATTAAATTACGTATATGGCTGCATTGCAGTCAATCGATTCAGATTTCTGTCAAAGTTTCCAACCTCACCAACACAGTCTTCTGTGTTGTCCTCTTTCATCACAAGTTGTGATCACACATTTAAGAAGCAGGCAAGCACCACTGATTTCTTCATGGGATAAGTGTCTGCATTCACCCAGAGTTCTCCCTTCATTTATCTCAACTTCTCACTTATATACCTGAAATGGGAGGGGCCATATGAGATGCAAAAAAGGAAAACTTTGCCCAAAGCTTCCATTGCTATGGTACCTCTAGTTACGGACTCGATCTGTTCCAGGATGCCGTTTGCACCCCAAAAAGTCAGTAACTAGAGCATCACTTCTGCGCATGCGCACAGCACGATAGAGCACTTCTGCACATGTGCGAAGAGCCTAGAACACTTCTGCACACGCACATGTGGCGAAACCCGGAAGTATACTCTTCGGGGTTTGCCGCGTTCGCAAGCCGAAAAGATGCGACATGAACCTAACGCAACACGAGGTGTGACTGTACTATTTGGTTCACAAAAGAATAGGTGGAACCAATGATAGTGGCCCTTCAGATATCGCAGTTAAAAATACATCCTTTGTGAAAAATGATAAGCGAGCATAGACCCCCCCCCCATACTACTAAACCATGTTCCATTCCATAACTTTTTGTAAGTGAATCCACCACCTCACCTTGGTGGGGGAAGGAATAAGGTCTCTTGTCATCAGCATATCCACAGAATTCGTTTCCTGCTATGAAATTAAATAGCTGAGAGGCTCGTGTAAGCTTTTCGTTATAAACTTTTAATCAATTGGACCACATTCTGGACTATGATTGCACCTTACACCAGAGGGAGGTATGCTTTCCATCTACCCATGTTCATCAAGGTCCCCAGGTGGCTAATCATGTGTGAGCGAGTAAGCTTGTTTCCATTTGAAAGGCTCCAGAAGAGTGCATGTCCCACGTGTGGCTTCCTTGCTCCTTGAGGAGCAAACCCTCCATTTGGAATGCTACCAAGATGCCTTCTCTGTGCAGAGAACTGCTGCTGCTGTTATTGCTATCATGTGAGAAGCGTTGGGGAAGATGCCAGCACTAAGGGGGAATGAAGTGGACCGGAAACACAGCTGACCTGCCGTGAAACAAAGGTAGGAGAAATTTGGATGTGTGAGGATATAGCTATGTGCTGCAGGTTGTGCAAGATTTCAAATAGTAGGAAGCTCCCAAATCCTGAAAGCTCTCAGTATATAACAACAACAACAACAACAACAACAACAACAACAACAACAACAACAACAACAATTTATTATTTATACCCCGCCCATCTGGCTGGGCTTCCCCAGCCACTCTGGGGCGGCTTCCAATAAAATATTAAAATACACTATTGGATCAAACATTAAAAGCTTCCCTAAACAGGGCTGCCTTCAGATGTCTTCTAAAAGTCTGGTAGTTGTTCTTCTCTTTGCCATCTGGTGGGGTGGCTTTCCACAGGGCAGGTGCAACTACCGAGAAGGCCCTCTGCCTGGTTCCCTATAACTTGGCTTCTTGGAGTGAGGGAACCACCAGAAGGCCCTTGGCGCTGGACCTCAGTGTCCGGGCAGAACGATGGGGGTGGAGACGCTCCTTCAGGTATACTGGAATGAGGCTGTTTAGGGCTTTAAAGGTCAGCACCAACACTTTGAATTGTGCTCGGAAACGTACTGGAAGCCAATATAGGTCTTTCAAAACCAATGTTATGTGGTCTTGGCAGTCATTCCCAGTCACCAGTCTAGCTGCCGCATTCTGGATTAGTTGTAGTTTCCGGGTCACCTTCAAAGGTAGCCTCACATAGAGCGCATTGCAGTAGTCCAAGTGAGAGATAACCAGAGCATGCACCACTCTGGCAAGGCAGTCCACAGGCAGATAGGATCTCGGCCTGCATACCAGGTGGAGCTGGTAAACAGCTGCCCTGGACACAGAATTGACCTGCGTCTCCATGGACAGCTGTGAGTCCAAATTCCCAGGCTGCTCACTTGGTCCTTCAGGGGCACAGTTACCCCATTCAGGACCAGGGAGTCCTCCACAGCCACCCGCCTCCTGTCCCCCCAAAACAGTACTTGTGTCTTGTCAGAATTCAACCTCAATCTGTTAGCTGCCATTCATCTTCCAACTGCCTCCAGGAACTTCACCACTTTCACTGGTTCTGATTTGAAAGAGAGGTAGAGCTGGGTATCATCCGCATATTGATGGACACCCAGCCCAAACCTGCTGATGATCTCTCCCAGCAGCTGCATGTAGATGCTGAAAAGCATGGGGGAGAGGACAGAACCCTGAGGCACCCCACGAGTGAGAGCCCAGGGGTCTGAACACTCATCCCCCACCACCACTTTCTGAACCCGGCCCAGGAGGAAGGAGCAGAACCACTGTATGACAGTGCCCCCAGCTCCCAGCCCCTCAAGACTGTCCAGAAGGATGTTATGGTCAATGGTATCAAACGCCGCTGAGAGATCCAGCAGAACTAGGAACCAGCTCTCACCTTTGTCCCTAGTCTGCCAGAGATCATCAATCATATAGCTTTCAACAGGAGAATTACTAATTTTGAGTTATAAAATAGACAAATTATTTCAAATGCATGATGGCTCGTTCCTTCAAAGAAACAACCACAACCACCTTTAACCTTTAAGTGTTAAATGATTCAGAGAAATAGTTAACTGAGGAAGAGAAAAACCAAGTTCTTAACAGAAGCTTCTCTTGTTTGTAAGTAGCCTGGTTTATCAGAGGGCAAGGAGGTACAAATCACATTAACAGCAGCAAGTTCAGTGTGCACAGTAGAACTTGAAAAAGAAAAACAGGTCTGATATAAAATATACAGTAGTGGTGTGGAACTGGTCAACCTTCAGATGTTGCTGGACTACAACTCCCATCATCTCTGGCCACTGGCCACAAAGCAGGCCCTAATCTTAATTGTGTTATGAGGTTCCTATTAGTACCTCAGAAGAACTGGAAGAGTTTGCTAAGTTGCTCAAGCACAATAAAATCTAACCAGGCTTTACTCAGGCAGACGTGGGACTGGCCCTGGGTCTGTGTGATGGTGGGTATTTTATTATTCAATATTAATTAATAATAATACCACAAAGGAGACCTTTAAGATGTTCAATGGGGGGGGGGGGTCCAGAGACAACTTGAACCCAATGAACTTATTCTCCTTCTGCAGAAGTGTGGGTGGAAGTACTTACTGGGCTGGACCAAGGCATTTCGCTGGGTGAGGCAGAGCAGAAATCTGCATTTTTCCTCTGCCTGAAGCCAAAATGCATATATACCAGGAGTCAGCAACCTTTTTTAGCTGTGGGGTGGTCCATTGTCCCTCAGACCATGTGGTGGGCTGGAGTATATTTTTTTTTGGGGGGGGGGGGAATGAACAAATTCCTATGCCCCACAAATAACCCAGAGAAGCATTTTAAATAAAAGCACACATTCTACTCATGTAAAAACATGCTGATTCCCGGACCGATTGGGCTGCATCCAGGCCCCGGGCCTTAGGTTGCCTACTCCTGGTATATACTATTGGTATAGGGAGTGTTAGGGGAGGGGCAGTACCTCTGGTGAAGGACACATTGTTTAGACCACATCAGTGATGCCGAGAGTGGGGTATTGTCGTCCGGGCAACCCAAGACCTCCATACACACTGCCAAGGCTTGCTCCCCATTGAGCTCACATTGGTACTGCTAACACAAGGGTTTGACTTCACCCCCAGAGGCGCACTCCATTGTATCTCGAGACAAATGAATGCCAACAACAATGATTGTGCTTATTTTAAATACAGAATACATGTTCTTATTTAAAATAACTAACTTTTAACAATATGCTTTTATATTTTTCTGCTGTGTTTTATTTTATAGATGTTCAGAGTTACTGCTGTTTAAATTAGTTTAAAAAGAAAGAGTAACGTGTGTGTGTGTGTGTGTGTGTGTGTGTGTGTTGAAGGGACTGATGGGACTGATGGAAGCCCAACATTCCCTGATGTACAGGAATGATAAGCTCTGGAAAACCCTCTGCTCTAGTTCACACATGCATGGATGGATGGATGTCAGTTGCAGTACAACCCCACTCAGAAGCAAGTCCCACTGAGTCTAATGAGACTTTAGTGAGTTTAAGGTTGCAGACTTAATTATTCCTACTCCTATCACCTTGGAAATACTCAACTGAACCTGTGGGTTGTTTTCTTTGAAAAGTATAGCAGGTGCAGAGAGTAAGATCAGGTGATATGAAATCTCTGTCTGTGGTGATTAATGTGAGGGGACATTTACACACATAGATATCATAACTTGATACTAAAATCCCTGAGAAATGAATGGTATGTGTGAAATTAGACCTCTGGGGCACAGTGACTTGGATGGATAAGGCATTAAACACAATATCCATTGCTGATATCCTAGAGTTAATGACATGCTAGGCTTTTCCGCCCTTCTCTCAAGCTGTTGACCAAAATCTCTTTAAAGGAAATTCCCTTCCCTGCAGAATAAAGTTGGCAATATTACTAGAACTGATTTATTCACAGTGAACACTTGTCCCATATTCACACATGTACACATAGGTAATTTAAAAGTATAACTTTTCACAACTGTCAGTTCCATATGAGCCATGCCAAATTTATAAAGCACAAATGCTCTGAGCTTTATCTTTTAAAGTCCACAGAAGAAAGTATAAATCTGAGTTGCCAAGTAAAGTTTAAAATAACAACAGCCACCCAGTCTTGAATGTCACAACAAGAAACCTACCTAAATTTAATTCTGGCAAGAATAGGGAAGCAATGATAGGGTGCGAGTTTTCTAAGGGAACTGTTGCAGCGATGCTGAAGTTTAGATTTTGTGAACAAAGCTAGACTTGCATCAACGATCCTTCAAAACAAGCAGTAAATCTCGACAGGCAACATAACTTCAGACCTGCCCTCCAGTATCTCAAGGAAAAGTCCCCACCCTCCACACAAAAAACTGCAAGCTTAAATTTCCTAACTGGAAATGGCGGGCAATAAACTAAAACCTAAAACTCATGTGTTCCACCACACACCAACAATAGGGCTCAAAAAAGGTTTAATAAACAGGAGGTAGCTATATAAATTGTAAACAAATTTCACTGCAATATGTATCCCTTCCAAATAACCTCCACATTGAAGAATATATAAAGGCAAGATGTGAAATATCAAAAGCATACTTTCTCCTTGGTAAAATAATTTATTACTAGTATGCTTAAAGAGCAAGGTGCAAATCTATGAGTTATACAAATAAGTTGAACCACCTACTGCATATATAGAATATACAGAGATTGCCTCAATTAGTAGCTTTTGATAACAAAGCACATCAGGACTGTGACCTCTCTTCCTGTGCTTTCCTATTTTTCACTCACACAGAAAGAAGAGTGTCTGGATATCACTCATGGTTGTGTCTGGGAGTCTCAACACATCATGTCTGCTGAACAATTTAGCTTGCATCCAGTTTTGACTGAGTGTGTCTAGAGCAGGATTTCACAATTTGGTGCCTTTCAGATGCATTGCACTACAATTCTTGATCATCCTTGACCAATGGTCATTCTGGTTGAGGCTGACAGCAGTTGATAGTCCAAAAACATCTGAGGGAGGCACCAGCTTGGGAAAAGCTAGAATGCAATCTGGCCCAGTTTTCTGGCTTGCAGATGCAGATGAGGTGCTTGGAAGGATGTTGGCTATATCATGTTTGTTAAACTATTGTCCTTTATGGAGAATCATATCTTGCAAAGGGGGATTAATTGTCTGTGTTCGGTTCTGACCATCTTGAAATAAGTGCATGTGCAATTGCTCCTTAAGAAATGCTCCCTGCACCAGTCACAAATCTTGAAAGAGATGCTTGAGTTGGGTGATGATGTGCAATTCCAGATTCTCTTCAAAAGCAATGATTAGCTGGTTCCATTTCAATCCTGCCTGGGTTGGGTTCACAAATTGCCTTGGTCAGTCATAGATTATCTATACTGGGAAGGTGACAGGGAGAGTGTGTCTCTGTTAATTCTATTGGACCTCTTAGTGACTTTTGATAACATCAACCATGGTATTCTTGTGGTTAGGCTTCATAGCGAAGTGATATGGTGGTTTCACCCCTACCTTCAGGACCATTTCTACTACTACTACTACTATTATTATTATTATTATTATTATTATTATTATTATTATTACCACCCCGCCCATCTGGCTGGGTTTCCTCAGCCAATCTGGGAGGCTTACAGCATATATAAAGGTAAAGGTAAAGGGACACCTGACTATTAGGTCCAGTCATGTCCGACTCTGGGGTTGCGGCGCACATCTCGCTTTATTGGCCAAGGGAGCTGGCGTACAGCTTCCGGGTCATGTGGCCAGCATGACTAAGCTGCTTCTGGCGAACCAGAGCAGCGCACGGAAACGCCGTTTACCTTCCCGCCGGAGCGGTACCTATTTATCTACTTCCACTTTGACGTGCTTTCGAACTGCTAGGTTGGCAGGATACAGCATATATATAATGTAAAATATCAGACATAAAAAATTTCCCGATACAGGGCTGCCTTCAGGTATCTTCTAAAAGTCAGATAGTTGTTTATTTCCATGACATCTAATGTGAGGGTGTTCCACAGCACGAGAAAGCCCTCTGCCTGGCTCCCAGTAACCTTACTTTGTGCAGTGAGGGAACCGCCAGAAGGCCCTCGGAGCTGGACCTCAGAGCTGGACCCCATTTCTAGATGATGGCACTGAGGGATTATTCCTTGGCCCATGCCATTTATGCTATGAAAGCACAGGACTCTACATCATTACAACCTTTTAACATCTACACGGTGTCTATGAGAGAATGATCCAAGGAGGTAGGTGAAGTATTAGCAATATGCTGATGACTCACAGCTCTATTTCTCCTTGACATCTGAGTCATGTGAGGTGGTGGAGGTGCTGAATTGGTGCCTGGAGCAGGGTAACGCCATAGGGTGTAATTCTAGCTTTCAGGCTAGAGTAAGCAACTTTCAGCCATTAAGTGAATAAAGCTTATGCACAGAGCTGAGTATAGGTATTCCTGATGTAGCCTGATCACAGATCAGAAACATGGGGAGATGGAACAGAACCTTCCCTTCATCTAACATAAATGGCACCACAAAGCCAAGCAGCTTTCTCCTGCCTGCCATGATGCAAAAGCTTTTATAAAACATTTCATTGTTTTTAATCCCATGAAAGGGATTCCTCGCTTTCAATTCCCACAATCTCGTGCCACACCACTACTAAGGGCTGAATTCAAGTCCTCTGCTATGAAGTAACAGTTCATATTGTTTACGATTAGTAGTTTTACGACGACAAAAAAACTAAAGACAATCATATTCAGTGGCAAGAGCTTTCCAAACAGATAAATGGGACGGGGGAAATCTCCAAGAAGCTCATCCTGAGGAGAATGCTCCAAATTCATTGGGACTGTATGCCATAATAAATAATCAGTTGTGAAAGCTACCTAAATGTCACCTACAGAAGACAAAATGAAACATTTCCATGGCGCTCCTCATCTGTTTCAATCACAACACTCTGAGCAGGTGGTCCTGATCATTATTTTAGTTGAGCCTGCCAACTTCTTGCCAGAATAGCAATGATGCCATGATATTTGGCTTAGCAGGCCATGAAATATTAGGAAGAACTGTGCTCAGGTAATTAAAGCTAGATAATGAATTCCTAGAAGTTGATTTTTTTTTTTTAATGTCAACATTTGTTTCCTGCACAATAGAAAGGAGGGTCCGTTTTTGGCACAACAAAGACCCCCAGCACAAAGACCTACATTCATAAAATCAAAGCTATTAAAATATATTTGGAAAAATAAGTGACATTCTTTAAAAAAACACAAAAACCTTAAGGAGGGGAAAGATCTCATTTTTTAGTTATTTACTACAGGGTTTGATGTCTTCTGCCATGAGTTGTCCACTGTCATTTTTTAAATGATTGAGGGTTAAAATGTTGGCCTTCATTTAACTTTGAGTTAAAAATAATAATCTCAACACAGTCTGATTTATAATGAGGGAAAATCTCAAATTACCAAAATAAACTGAATAATCATATGGAATAGCATTTAATAATTTGCTACACGGTTACGCCACATTAGTAATCTCATTAAAAGTTGGCAGCACAACCTCAATACATCACTGCAATCCAGGGAAATGGTGGGGTTCCCATAAGACGTGGAAGGAATAACCAGGTTAATGCTGTTGTTCACATACATTATGTAGTTTATTTTATAGAATAAGTAACCATAATGAATTATAGCATCATAGTCAGTGTCACTATTGATCATGAAAATGCCGCTTAAAAAAAAAAGAAAAAAGATTTGGCACCTAAATTTAATTTGCTAAGTAATTTGCTAAATCTGTATTCAAGAAGCCAGCTAAGCATTTGCACATATAAAGAACTCAATACACACTTCATTCTCACCAAAATAAAGCTGAATTGAGGAATGCTGAGTACATTTGCAAAGGCAATAACATAAACAGTTAACTAAGGGCTAAACCCCAAATCATGGTTTCCAAAATACTATTCCAATTTAGGGCTTGTACACACTTCCACTTGCCTAGAAAGTACAGATCCAAGTGGTTTTCTGCATGGTCTGCGCTTTCTAGGCATGGTTCTGAGCGGTTTTTCCCTTGCCCCACTCCTTTCCCAAGGAAAACCTGCTCTTCTGTGCTCAATCAGAGCGAACATGTATCCTGAAAAAAACCCCGAACTGATGTTTGCTCTGACTGAGCACTAAAGAGTGGTTTTCCCCAGGGGGAAGCAGTGGAACAATAGGAAATATGGGTAAGCCCTTGGCTTGGCAAGAACTTAACTGAAGTCTGGCTCTCTTGTGCTGCTGCCTGATCTTGCTTCTCTGTTTCTGAAGCAGGACAGTATTTGGCAGTTTTTTCACCCTTCATTCTGCTTTCTCTCCACTCCCTTAAGCAGCCTTTCTCAACCTTGGGTCCCCAGATGTTCTTGAACTACAACTCCTATCATCCCTGACTACTGGCCATGCTGGAGAGGACTGGTGGGAGTTGCAACAAGGAACCCAAGGTTGAGAAAGGCGGCTCTTAAGGATGGCCCTTCCCATATCTTTATATTCCACAGCCACAGAACTACAGCAACAAAGAGACTCTCTTCCATAAATTTCTTAGCAGTAGATCCTAAGAATCCTGAGTGCCAGGAAATAAGTCACCTGTACTTTACTGCAAACATGTTTGTCAAACCCAGGCAAAAGATAGGTACTGTGCACAGAACCTACCATACTTATGCTAATGCAAAAAGCTGCAGAATTCCTGCCGCCACCTGCGCCTGCCGCCATTTTGCATTTTCTGACACAACTGCCTAGAGCAAAATATAGAACATCCCTTCTTTGAGCAGGAGATACCTTCAACTGGTGGAAAGGAAACTGGATCCAACCTTTGCATTCATCACCATATGTAAACTCAATCACGTTGCTATATAAATTCAATATTATCCCAAACTTTACAGACCACAGTAGCAGCTGGACTTTGCTTATTTCTAGTTAAGAAAAGGCTGGTTAATTCCCAGCATTTACATTTCTAGAAAACGGGGAGATTAGCCCCAAACACACAAGGGTAAACAAAACAAAACTTGAGTTAGAAACAGAACCATTTCCCAGTTCTTAAGAAGAACAAACATCACATTAAAAATAATTCTGCGGATTAAGCCTGTGGAGATCTGATGAAAAGAAGGTTAAATGCAAATAGCAAGAGTATGAGAATAAATAAAAAAGCTAAACTCAGCAACTGAGATTTGCATCAGTTATCAGTTAAATTCAAACAAATTTAAGTTCCATTTAGACTATACATAGAATTAAACAACTATATTAGATACAACTGGCAATCTTGAAAACACAGGAAAACTGTAAGAATCAAGTAAATTTGATTATTTTAAGATTCAGAATTCCCATAATTTGCATATGTCGGCACTATTGAACTATGAACTTTTGTAACCATGGAATTTTTAATATTGATAGCTGCTTCTTATTTCAGTTCTAGGAACCCGTTTTTGGAAGCTTTCTGCAAATGATGCTTCTGAGACACCTCGACCATTCAGTTAGTCTAAGGCAGGATTTCCCAAACTTGGATCTCCAGCTGTTTTTGGACTACAACTCCCATCATCTTTAGCTAGCAGGACCATCTAACCTGATATCTGTTTTAGTCCAGTGCCATCCCTGTGATGGGCAGATATGGCGTTGCTGTTTTCTCAGCCCACCTTGAAAATGTAGGTGACTTTGTGGTTCCTAGTTGGCCTTGCATACTTGTTGTTCCAGGTTTGGTACTTCCATCTGAGCAAACAGTTTGTGAATAAAAACAACCAGCATAATAACCTTTCCTGTTCCACAGCCTAATAATCAGCCCATCTTAAACTGTGTCGCCTGTCTCTGTCACTTTTATCCTTGTCTGACCTTCTGGACCCTAAACTTGACCAATTAGACCATATTTGCCTCTGACATTTGCCAGGCCTGGACAGGATGCACTACTTTGGAGTAGGCAATGGGTATCAATAGTCACATTTCATTTTTTAAAAACTGCATTACATGGACTGGGAATACACAACAGCCTTTCAACAGAAATATGGTCTTAGCGGATGATGTTTGTACTTTGTGCAACAGATAGGAAAAATGCAAATGTGCACTGATTGCATAGTAAACTAAACTTGCAGAAAATACCTCAAGAAGCTGAACAGGGTGTGGAAGAAGAGATCAATTTTTCCATACCCCAGTGTCATCTTGCATGATTAATCACGGTCAAAAAATAGCTTTGATGATTCTTCCATGTAGATGAATGACTCATCAAACTGCCAAACCAGTAAGTCATTTAAGCATGTACTCATAAACCCTCCCATGTAAAGAAGTCATGGAAATGTGTCCAGAAATGCTACCAACCCACAAAAAGCCTATCTGCCTACACATGAAGATGTAAGTAATGTGTGACATCTCAACAGCCCCTGGAAACAGCTTCATTGCAATGCATAAAAGGCTTTCCTGCTCTGGTCACCAGGAGATAGGTATTGTTTAGCACAGGCGAGCCTGATAGCATGATTCCCAAGCATTGTTTAAACAAGCCTTGTGTGCAAGTTCATAGCCTCAAATAATTACAAGAAAATGAAGGCGTGTTGCAAGTAGAGTCAGATGGGAATGAAGTGTGCAACAATGGGGAAGCCCTGAGAAGTCGAGGTTGGCAGAGGCATGGGAAGGATTGGAGAGGGTGTTTGGTCTCCAGCACTAATTAATGCAATGAGTTATGGTGCTTGCAGTATTTGATTTTGTTTGCTACATTTATAGCCCATCTTTCTTCCATCACAGAAACAAAAATCATCCACATAATGGATTTCCCAGTTCTATGTCGTTTCAGGTGCTATATATTGTGCCCACAAACCATACATCTTGGTGTAATCAATGTTTAGCTACAAAAACAATGAACAGAGCTAGGAGAAAGGGAAAAAACTTGTGTATCCACAGGCCCTTTCTAATGGAGAAATATACTTCCTGTTTTGAAAACCATGCGTCTTATAAAAGGTAAAGGACTCCTGGACGGTTAGGTCCAGTCAAAGGTGACTATGGGGTTGTGGTGCTCATCTCACTTTCAGACCGAGGGAGCCGGCATTTGTCCACAGACAGCTTTCTGGGTCATGTGGCCAGAATGATTAAACCGTTTCTGGTACAACGGGGCACTGTGACAGAAACTAGAGTGGACAGAAACACGGTTTCCCTTCCCACCACAGTGGTACCTTTTTATCTACTTGCACTGGCATGCTTTTGAACTGCTAGATTGGTAGGAGCTGGGACAGACCAACGGGAGCTCGCCCCATCATGCGGATTCGAACCGCCAACCTTCCAATCATCCAATCCCAAGAGGCTCAGTGGTTTAGACCACAAAGCCACCCGCATACATATCATGCGTACTTTACTACCAAGAGGAGAGCATGCCACAATGCCATGGTTCTCATAAGAGTGCTGCAAGCTCCTGGTCAGATGCATAAAACATTGTAGGGCGACAATATTATAAGGAGAAATTGAGCACTGAGGCAGACAGGTTTTCCTTCCACCTGAAACTAGAATGCTCCCAGAGGACTATCAATAGTCTGTACTGGATTTGTGGGAAATAATGGATCTTCCACTTTGCACCATCATGGTGTTTAGTGCTTTGCTTTCTTGCATATTTCTCTGCCTATGGTCTTAGGAGGGGTCAAGCAAACCCTGTCAATATTCTAATGACCGTATTGGATTAATGCCCCAACCTTTGCACTCAGCAGCAGATCCCTGCACTCAGCAGCAGACTGTACAAACACAACAGCATGCAAGGATATCTGTATGCTCAACTGTGGAACAGATGGTTGGTGCTGGTTTTGGGAGGCCCAGCAGAAAAAAAGGGGGAGGGACAACCTCAAAAAGTTTGGGAAGCACTGCCATAAGCAGAAAGCAGGAATAAGATGTACCATCACAAACATGCCTTATGACAGACGGAATGCACTTAATGAAACAGCCAAAAATTTGGTTTCCTGTGTTTGGAAGGGTAGTAGTGCTATTCCTGCTAAGAATTCTTTGACTCCATTTGTGTTTACATGTAGAAACCTTATGCCATTTCGTTTTACTTTAACACAAATAAAATACAGAGGAAATGGTGAATGGGAATGCAGCCCTCTTGATTGCTGCTCTGAGCCTTAAAATACACAGATGTAAATGAAAATACATGCTTGACATTTGGTGGAACCAGCTCTGTTTAAAGCTGCCAAACACAGGAAGGAAGTTCAAGTGTTGGATAAATGTTACAAAAATTGTGCCAAAATTCTAGTAATTAAAAAAAAAAATATCTTAACTAAATTATCAATTCACTTAAACTTTCTTCCTAGTGAACAACCCATCACATTTTCATATGATGTTCAGACTAATCAATAAGGCATTGGCAGTATAGTATCTAATCTGTCCATTTATATGTACAATGCAAGTATTGAGCCATGTATCCAGAACATTATGGCATTCTGAGAGTTCTCATTTCACTTTGTGCCTTTCTAGTTCTCATGGCCACAAAAACCAGTAAGCTAGATCCTCCATTCTGCTGCTCCTACATCTTTGTCCTAATTCCATTTTTAGGACAACCTCTCAATTTGTTCTCTATTTCTTTCTAAATTTCTAGGCTACTTTACAACTCACGTTATCCTCAGAGCTGCTTACAACAGGATAAAGGAAACAACCAACCAACCAGCTGCTTACAATGGGGGGTGAGAAACAACCAACCAATAAACCATTCTCTCTTCCTGCTCTCCTGGCCAGAGAAATGTCATTCCGCGAGGCAAACGTAAGAACATTTTATCAAGTTGCATGATCTTGGGGTGCCTTCCAGATGTTGTTACGCCAACACACATCAACCCCCAGCCAGCATGGCTAAATTGTCAGGAATGTTGAGAGTTGTAATTCAGCAATATCTGGAGCTCACCAAGTTGGATATCCCATTATGTAATTTTGAAGTTTTCCACCCAAGCCTTGGTTACTAAACTTGGGTTGTATTTACAGGCTCAAAAGAAGAGGAGTTGGAGCTTTCTATCTGCAAAGCATGTACTACTAATTTGCAGAGAACTCTTTTAATTCTCTCCTGTTGTGAAAGTCATCCTAACATTAAGCTAATGTGTTCTCCACCATTTTAAGGTGTTTACAAAGCTTAAAGCCACTAGTACTATTTTCACTTACCAGCATGCTACCCAATTCAACTAAAACATTTATTTTATAAACAGAAAAGAAAATGAGATTGAGCAAGATATATTTACGCAATTAACATATTTAATAGGCAATTATGCATCCTCTTTACAAGAACAGATAAATAATATATGCATATACATTTATCAACTGAGAATGTACGTGGGAGAATAAAGTAGGTGTAATAAAAAGTAGAGCATTATGTGTTTCTATGCAGTTTCCATCATTTAATATTTGCACAAGAGAAAGTAATATTGGTCTTCAATGATGCTACAAATCACTTGCAATGCAGTTTGACTTGGGCATTGGACAGGAGAAATAAATGTCATGCTTTTTGCCCAAGCTATAAACCAAAGCCCTACATTAGAGCTCCTTGTTAGGAAAACTCGGTGTTTTGGCCAGAATAATGCATGTGTACCATCATGACAGGGAGATACTTTTTAATGTATGTTCTATAAGCTTTACATAGCAAATGAGTGAGGCAAGCAAGTCACAGAAACTTCTGAGTGAGATGAATAACACAACTGTGTATGTAAACAGAATAACTGGCATGAACATCATAAATCATTATGTATTGTTGCTGCTTTGATTACCACTATTATTAAATCATCAAGATAGAATTTACAAAGCTTTATCCACTTTTTAATGCTCTAGGAAGATGATCATCATTTCTCAACGAGGGGTACAAAGTTGCAATCATTATTGGCAGGGTAACATGTTGATATCATGCAACACCTCTGATGCAGGGGCTGTACTCACTGTGAATATGCTACCAAGTGAAGTTCAAGGTCCCACATGAAGCATTTAAGGTCCTAAACAACCTGGGACTGGAATATTTAATGGGCCACCTTGCCCACTCTATCCCAGCCAAAGAACTGTGCTTTGTGGTGGTGGGAAATGCTCAGAGTACCATATGCCCCAGAAGAGCACTTAAGACTGTACTACAAACCATTATTGCGACTCCAGCTCTATGGAATCAAAACTGCCACCCAAAACCAGGCAGGCGCCTAAAGTGATATGTGTTTGGTCACTTACTGAATACATTCTTTTTTGTTTAGGAAGGCTTTCCCCAAGGTGGAACCCCATCCTGTATGGAAGATCAACATTACATATTATGAAATGGTTTGTTGCTTTTAGAGTTTGTATGGCTGGCTTTATTGTTTTAGAGATTGCTTAATTTATTGCATTATTCTTAGAACTTGTGTTTTATACTAGTTTTACTGTGTGCACTGCTTTGATGGCTTAATGATGTGAAGCAGTGTGTGGATTTGCTTAATATAAATAGATAATATTAATTCATGGATAAGTGGCATCTCTTTAACATATTTACATCCATATTTAATTTCCTACGTGGTTACTAAGCAGGTCAGATAAATCTGACATACCTTGCAGGACATCTTTCAAGGGACACAAAAGCACATCAAGTAATAACCACACAGTGCTGTATCTTGGTAATAGTTTCTTAGTGTTGGACCTGTATTTGAAGAGCCTCATTCAAATTCCCAGATACATATCCCAGTCCAGAAAGCCACACATAATCACAGATGCACACAGCTCATTTGTGTGTAGCAAGCTGCCGCATTCATTTCAATGGAGCTGACCTAATCACATTCTTTCATGTATAACTCCATTGAAATTAATGAAAAGCTTTTACAGGGGAACTTCTCACTTCCTGTGTCCAAAGAAAACTGATTAAAATGTGACTGGAAAAATAGAAAGATTATCAGAGGTCATACACATCTGAATACCAGTGACCAAAGATCATAAGTCGAGAGAGTGTTATTACATTCATGTCCTGCTTGCAGGCTTCACATATCCATCTGGTTAGCCAGAATGCTGGAATAGACAGACCTTTCATCTGAAGCAATAGGGTTCTTCTTCATTTGTATGTCCATAAATTGTTTATAATAACAACGATCAGCAGTGAAATTAGTTCACAGGCCTAAGCTCTTATCAAAACCCAGTTTTTCAGTCTGTAACAGAGGAACAAATTGACTCATTATACTGATTACTGAATTAATAGCTGGAATTTTTTTCTTCCTGTTAAACTCAGAATTCAGTGTTAATATTAGTTCTTTGAGAAAATGAGGAATACATTTTTAAATAAAACATTTTAATGTATTCAATGTATTTAGTGATGTATTTAATGTTGATATGTTTAGCTGGTTGAACCTAGTCATCAAAAATTCTAGTTTTTCTGCCAGAGTATAATCTACTCCCTTGCACCTCAACGTGTCATTCTGCAAGGGAAAGAGTTATAGCACAGTGATAGCAAAAGATTTCAGATTCAATCCCTGGCATCTCCTGGTAGGGAAGAGAGAGGAGACCCTGCCTGAAACCCAGGGCAGCTTCGGCTCGCCATACTGAGCTAGATGGACCAATTATCTGATTTGTTATGAGACAGCTCTCTATGCTCCTTTGTTCCTATAATTCATATTGTGCTTTTCTATACTAAACATCTTCATTCTGGGCCTCTGTGGCTGTTTCTTTCTCTGCTAGAGCAGTCAACTGGAAAGTCTAGGCAGTAACAGCAAGACCAGAACCTATGGCTGGGCAAGAACTTAACCAGCTCCGAAGTTCAAACCAAAAGAACACATTTGTTCCATCTAAGAGAGCAGAAGAAGAGGCAAGCTGGTTTAAAAGAAAGGAAACTTACATGCACTATCTAAGATAGTCTTAGTAACTTACAAAAAAACAGATCTTAGGCTGACTTGCAAAATACCTAGGGTCATCCCAGGCAACTCTTTGAAGGCATTCATGGGTACAGACCAAGAACAGTGGAAACTTTACTCTTTTTTTTATCTGCATATTCAATAAGGCAGCCAGGTAGGGAGAGGTTCCAACCATTAGGAGAGAGCAGTTCTACTTGGCATCCCTTAGATCCATCACATACATGGTGGGGTAACAAGCTAGTTGGGACAAGAGAGGTGAAGGAGGCCAACCTCCTCTTGTTTTTTCCTGTCAGCCAAAGAGGTAAGGGGGCATCCTTTGTGGATGGCAGAAATATGCTATGGACATGACTTGCCATCTCTTACATTAATGGTATGGAGAGTTTCTGCCTACAGGTAGATTCTCTCCGACAGAGGTGGCACTGTTTACTACAAACGGAACATGCTCTTGTGCTCCTGTTCTACTTGCTGGTTTCCCATGGGCATATGGCTGGCCAATGTGACAGCAGGATGATGGACTAGACGGGCCACTGGCCTAATCCAGCAGGCTCTTCTTATGTTCCTTAAATAAGAAGAGCTTATCAATGTTCAAAGAAGGAAGAAGTTGAGAGAAACAAATGTTTAAAAGTTAAAGGGAAAACAAGTTCTATTGTGTAAGCAACCTGCATTGAAATTGGTAGGTACTGCTGACCTCTTCTACAGCTCCCATTTACGCAATGGGCAATGTTTGTGCCTCCCAGAAGTTTTGAACTACAAAACTATCAGCTCTGACCATTGACCACACTGGGAAGTGCAGTCCAAAACATCTGGACGGAACCAAGGGGTGGAGAGATTAGGCTATTCCTTGACGATGCAATTCTTTGTAGTTTGCTTCAGAGCAAGGACCGCCAAACATTGTGAGACATACTTCTGAGTAAATGTGCATAGGAATGTACTGTCTAGGGACTTGCCTTTGAGTAAGGATCAGAGTGAAATAAATGTTTAAGACCATCAATGAGAGAAAGAGGATTAGAAGTATTAGACATGTCCTGAAAGAAAGGTTACAAAGGAAATTAATTGAGAATTTCATCAGAGTGGAAAGAGACAGAGAGAAGAGGCAAAAATTATCCCTGCCTTATTTCCAATATTTCAATATATGTTGCTTACTTCTGCATTACACAGGGTTCAATATAACATGTCAACTCAGTAAACACCAAATCTGCTAATGATATGGGATAATAAGTCAACTCTTTCACAACTACCCAAATGAGAGGTACAATCCACCTCCCATTGAGTTCAAAGGAGAAATTCTCATAACTTTTAGTGAAGCTGAAGTGCACCCACAATTTTTCATGGCACCCTGTAATACAGCCGAACAGGAGTTCATAGAATCATAGAATCATAGAGTTGGAAGAGACCATAAGGGCCATCAGAAAACACCATCAGAGCACTCCTGACATATGGTTGTCAAGCCTCTGCTTAAAGACCTCCAAAGAAGGAGACTCCACCACACTCCTTGGCAGCAAATTCCACTGTCGAACAGCTCTTACTGTCAGGAAGTTCTTCCTAATGTTTAGGTGGAATCTTCTTTCTTGTAGTTTGGAGCAGCAGAAAACAACCTTTCTCCCTCCTCTATGTGACATCCTTTTATATATTTGAACATGGCTATCATATCACCCCTTAACCTCCTCTTCTCCAGGCTAAACATGCCCAGCTCCCTTAGCCGTTCCTCATAAGGCATCGTTTCCAGGCCTTTGACCATTTTGGTTGCCCTCCTCTGGACACGTTCCAGTTTGTCAGTGTCCTTCTTGAACTGTTCCTTTGCAATCCAATCAGCCTGGATGTTCTCGGAGGTAATGGTGCTACTTATGCATAGTTTTTGAAATTCTTTAAAAGTTTACAACAGTGCATCTTTAGATTGAAAAATCATTTCCAAAATGAGGCAGCCAGGCATTGAAAAGACCAGGGCAGTGGAACTCTTCACAAGTACATCCTGTTTATGGCCCTCTTGCTACTTACTAAGCCGTTCAAGTGTGACAACTGTTGCTTTTCTGAATATGGTAATTGTGGTATTTTTATAGATCTCCAGAAACATGTTTACAAACCACAGCAGACCTTCACCCACAATGAAACCAATAAGCAATAAACACAAGACAGTCATCCAGAAACATCCCCAGATCCTTCAACGCATCTCGACATTTGGGACACCATTTCCATCCAAAGCATATGCTTAAAAACTGCTTTAAAGCACAAAGCAAATGAGGTGGTGCTCACCCATATGCTACTGATTTCATCATGATACAAAAAAATACATCTAGAATTGTACTGCAATTGGCTGGGCCATGTACAGCTGTTACTCCAGCTACCTCATGGCAATCTTTAAGAGCCTCCTAGTTTTTTAAAAAATAGCTGCAAATCTAACAGCCATACTAAGCTATGATACTTTTAAAGTGGTCTTCATCAACCTGGTGCACTCCAGATCTTCTGGGCCAACAGTGCTGGCTGGTGGGAGTTGTGGTCTAAAAGATCTGAAGGGCACAAAGCTGGCGAGTTATTATTTTTATTTTTTAATATCTTTACCACCCCTCATCCAAGGATCACAAGGGCAGTTGACAATAGAAAAGCACAAAAATGCACACCACCATAAAAAACAAAAATGACAACCCCCCCCCCAACAGTTTAAAAGGTTATAAATTGTTTAATTAGCTAAATGCCTCGGAGAAGAGAAATGTTTTTGCCTGGCACCTAAAGGTGTATAATGCAAGTGCCAGCCGAGTCCCCCTGAGAAGAGCATTGCTCAAATGGGAAGCCACCACAGAAAAGGCCTGTTCTCGTATTGCCGCGCTCCCCAACCTTCTGTGGAGGGGGCACACGAAGAGGGGGCTCAGGTGATGATCACAAAATCCAAGGCTGGTTCATACGGAGAGAAATCCAAGGCTGGTTCATACGGAGAGAGGTGGTCTTTGAAGTATTATTATTTAAATCACTCACCTGAAGATTGCATTCACCTAAAACTTTTAGAGAAAGGAGCATAAAGTGTCTGCTTAATTTGATGGCTAGCTGGCACAGATTACCACTAAAACAAAAGTGCAGCTATATAGCACAAAGGCACAATACATGCTATTTAAGCAGAAGGCTCCCATGCTCAATGACCAGCATCTTTAAAGTGCTTCAAGTGGGATTATCCAAAATAATCCCACTATATGTTCTCACCGTTGGAACAAGTCGTGGTTATGGACCAATTAAAGTTAAAATATAACAGCTATACATGGGAAATTGCTGGCTAAACTGCAAGAGTTCATAAATGTAAATTACAGTAATCTCTTAACATTAAACTTGATCTGAGAAGATGCTCTTATTTAAAGCTATCATAGCTTGCCGGTATAACAACTATTAAAAAAATCATTTCCATTCTTGTTTATGGCCCTACCAGCATTAGTGGGTTATAGGGAAAAGAAGACATAGGGCATACTAGTTAACTAAGGCTGCAAGTAGGGCTGGGTGATATCTGGTTTTCAACATCGTGATATATCACCAGCTAAACATCGCAATCTACTGATATATCACAATGTCAAATATAAGAACGGAGCTACGTAGAGGCATTGGCTGGCTTCACGATTTTTCCTGCAATGTGATTTTTGCATAGCGCACGCACGCACGCACACGCGCGCACACACACACACACACACACACACACATCATGATTTGCAATATATTGCCAGGTCAAAAATTATGTAACTTCTATATGGACTTCAAACTGATTTTGGACTATACATTTCCCAACCCTAGCTGCAAGCTTAAATCCATTTACCTGGGAGTAAGCCCCAGTAAGACTTGCTTCTGAGTAGATGTGCTTAGGGTTGCAGCACTTGTCTTGGAGATGAAATTAACGACCTTATGTCAAACAGTGCTGACTTACTCACTCTCTGGTGAACTGCACATATGTGGTCCCAGGCACATATGGTAGACTCCCCTACAGCTTCTCTATACAGAACACTCCTACTCTTGTCTGGCTTCAGACAAGAACTGGCCATTGGCTCCTTGAGCAACAAGGACCACCTGAGCTCTGGCATGTCTCTGGGTTTCTAATTATTATTTCTAATAGAGACCCAGTGTGGTGTAGTGGTTAAGAGTGGTAGTCTCGTAATCTGGGGAACCGGGTTCGCGTCTCCGCTCCTCCAAATGCAGCTGCTGGGTGACCTTAGGCCAATCACACTTCTTTGAAGTCTCTCAGCCTCACTCACCTCACAGAGTGTTTGTTGTGGGGGAGGAAGAGAAAGGAGAATGTTAGCCGCTTTGAGATTCCTGAAGGGGAGTGAAAGGCGGGATATCAAATCCAAACTCTTCTTCTTCTTCTTTGGTAAGGACTTCTGCCTTGTTTTCTCATCCTGGTTTTGGAGCCATGTGGCGTAGCTCTTAGTGTGTTAGACTATGTTCTGGGAGATCATGGTTCAAATCCCCACTCAGTCAGGAACATCACTTGCTGACCTTGGGCCAGTCACTGTCTCTCAGCCCAATCAGCTTCTTGTAAGAACAGAATGAAAAGGGGGAGAACCAGGTATTATTTATGTCTTTATGTATTATTTGTTTGTTTATTTATTTCACTTATTAATTGCTTCCTGTAAGCAATTTGCTATATAATAAAACCTATGTGAAACAGTTAAAACAATTGAATATGTAAAATATTTTTAAAACAATTATATCTGTTATTATTATTTTGAGTTAGGTAATAATAAACAAGCAAGCAAGCAAACAGTGGCAAATGCCTAAAATTAATTGAAATCTGATATAGGTACCCTAGTAGACATATGCTACCTTGAGGCTCTTGAAGGAAAGGCAGGGTAATCTTAAATTAAATTAAAACTTTTATATTAAATCATCAGGCAACTTCATGGTCAATAGACATAGGAGAGGTTCACAGGGGACAATGTGCTGGAGTCAATACATGATAGAAACAGACATTTCACAATATGCTGTTTTTTCAGAGAACTCAGTATGAAGGGTTTTCTCCAAACATACGGAGTAACTACTGGAAAGAAAGAATTAAGATTTATGCCATGTTTGGTGACACCATATGAATAAGCAAAGTTTCTAGAAATTTGTAAGCAAGATATAGAGAGCTAATAATATTGTCCTTTTAGGGGCAGGGCACCCCAATGATTTGCAGTTTGTTAGTAAACTACATAGTTTGCAGTTAAAACTACTTTGGCTCATTACTGGAAAAATTATTTTCATCCTACCATGCAACGCTGGCTGTTAAAGGTTCTGCAAACAGAAAATATGAGTAAATTGCTTGAACTACTTAATCAAATAAATGGACACACCAATTGGACTTCCTCTTGAAATGACAACTATTTGTTTCACACTGAAATCAAAGATGCTGAAATACGAATCTACTTGTGTGTAACACACATTTCTTTTGTAATAAAGCTGTGAAAGACCTTAGAACACAGGTAACTAATGTGATGTCCTCCAGATATTTAGGAAACCTGCTGACATAGTCAGTGGTGAGGGGTGATAGGAGTTGTACTCCCAGAGCCCAGAAAACTGCTTCCCCATTGGAGCAGCCAGAACTAGACTAAATTTACATGTTCCGTAAATGCAAAACAATGCCATGTTGGGAACTGCAACATGTTCCTCCGTAGCAATTCCAGGTAAAAAACCATTTTGAGCACCGAGGCTCTGAACTGTTTACAAACATTTATCTAACTACTTCTACAAGACAAATTACACTCATGATACCTCTGCTGAATCTACCGGTCATCGTAACTACTCATGCCATCGAAACAGAGCCTTACTGCAAAGACTGTGCGTTGGTCAGTGTGCACTGATATACACACATAAAACAAATTCATGCACAGGCGTCTTCCAAAAATCATCCCAAATCCAAAGTCCAATGACGATCAGCAAATGGTAACGGGGGCAGGATCATGAAATCTGGAAGCTCCTAGTCATGAACTGGTGCATGGACTGTGGATACAGAGTCAGTCATTCTGACTCAAGGAATGAGGCAGTTGAGCAGCTTGGCAGCTGTATCCATGACTGAGCAGCCCTTTTTAGGATCCAGTCTACTCACCCTGAAAAGCGGGGAGGGCTAGAAATGGTGCCTTAAGCATAGTCTGCCTCCCTTTTCCCCTGACTGGATTACCACGCCCGGTGGGGTCACCACCCAGCAGTCATTAAAAAAACCGTGTTTATGGAAGACAATCTAACTCAGCTACGAGTGATTTCCAAAGAAGAGAAGAAGACTCTTTGCTGAAGTGCTTAGTTGTTTTAACAAAGCCTGATACACAAACCATCTCCTTAAACAAATATGAGGCACTTCAACTGGTATATGATATAAACCGAAATATCTGCACAGAAAAAGGATGTGCAGGAAAAGCAGCAGAATCCACAAATGAACATATGTGTGCACACTATGTGCACACTAAACACCATAAAAATGTGCACACATGTGCACACATGTGTGAATAAATGAACACATGTGCACACTAAACACCATAAAAACACCTTGTGCAGCACCTATCTCACTGCTGGCTCAAAAGCTAATAATCACAAAATAAAAGAAATTGAGGGGAGGGGTAGAATGGAGAGGCTGGAGATATGAACAGAAGTGCTCCACACTGCAACATTTTGTTGCAAGGATACACTTGTTTAATACTTCAGTCATGGCTCTCAGAGAAGCTGACAAATAAAAAGACAAAATACAATAAAACCTCCACACTACAATTATATATTATGCCCCACCAATTTTATATATAAAAAAACCACTATGTGTGGGTCCCATTGGCAAAACATTTATTGGTCTTTGTACTTCAATAAGCGTTCTTTATAAAAGCAGGTTTGTTCTTCTGAGTGGCAACAGCAACAAAAAAATCTGAAAAGGGCAGGTTGATTTTTAAAAGAGACAGATATGACCTGAAGGGAAAACATTTTACTGTAGTGAAATAAACTGAGGAAACAGTTTGCAGATTAAAAAAAACCCTTGAAAGGAAGCATCATCTTTGGAAGAAGGGGGGGGGGGAATCTTTGCAGAGGAAAACAGCTGGAAACAGGAAGCTTTTGTACTTTCATCCTGACTGCTTTGATACCACCATATCCCCGTATCATAAAAACGCAAAGAGACTAATGTCAGCTGCATCTTATTTCAACAGAGGAGGGAAAAAAGGAATTTGTAGATCGTATGCAAGACCAGTGCAACCTAGAGAGAGATTTCCTGCATGAACTGATTGATCAAGTAGTAAAATAAAATGGCACTGGATTTGTTATTTCTTTAACACACACAAAATAACACACAGTGTTACAAAACAGTGGCATGGGAGAAATTGCCAATGTTGGGAGAAATGGGTGGTCTGTTCCTATTCCCGCCCGCCCACCCGATCTCTTTGAGTGTTTATGTCAGGCATAGGGAATGTGTGGCCCTCCAAGTGTTGTAGGACTACAATTCCTATCATCCCTGACCATTTGCCATACTTGATGAGGCTGATGGGAGTTTGGAGTCCAGCAACATTACGAAGATTCCCTATCCATGGTATATTTACTCTCATATCCAAACATTCAGATAACATTATCAGGCTTTTTGCCAGAAGTACTTCTACAGTTAAGCAAAAGCAGAAACCATAGTTATTTGCTTTTAAACATTTGTTTAAAATATCCAACTCAACCGAAAAAGGGTTTTTTTACATACTAGAAAACTTAGTGTCCAGTGGTCCACATAACTGGGTTTCATTCTATCCCAAGTTGAAGGATTTTCACTTGTTAAACTTTTGAGGATAATTCATGACTAGAGAATAAAATGCTTACATGGTTACCTAAGGGACACTTTATGGAAGAGGCAGGATTTCCTTTCACAGTATAAACTATAACGTGACCACACCATATAGTTCATTTTACTGTTCAGAATGTCTGCAGTTTTTTTAAAACCATAAGCTTAGAAACCATTTCCTTCCCTGCAATGAATTGGTGATCCCCAAGGACAATCGATATCCAACTATTGGAGGCATGGGAAACTCAGTTATGCAGCTGATCAAGGAGGCTTTAAGGCATCACCCATCAATGGCTTGGCTGTGCAATAATGTCACCTATGGGGAATTCAGCCATACAGCTGAACCAGCCACATCTCTACCTGCCCAGCTACTTGAGACCTCTTTTAGACTTTTCTTTTCTCTTTCTTTCTTTTCCTTTCTTGCTTTAAGGTACCACTAGACTTCTCTTAGAAAGACTGAAGGGGGTTTGTTTGTTTGTTTGTACCATGACAGCCCAAGTTTCTTTGCAGGTTTATAAACCACTCCACAACTAAAGATTACCAAAGTGGTATACAAAAAAAAAAAAAAAGATAAAATACAAAAGATTACAAACTTGGTACATTAAAGGCAACAAAAACCACTACTATCAGTATACCACACAATGACGGGGTGACACTTTAGGGAAAGCATTCTTAAACAAAAACGTCTTCAATTTTTGTGTTTTCTTGCATGCAATACATTTCAACAGAGAGGGGCTGAGGTCATAAAAAGAGTATTTGAACATTGCTATCCAAGGAATTATTGGTGCTTATGTAAATTTCTGCTGTTCAAGCTATTTCATGTTCTAAAATTATTCTTTCAGAATTATTTCAATCATCTGAAGAATGGAGATTTATCCAAGGGCATTTTAGAATACAATATGCTTTTGTTCTAGCAAGTCCACATATATATTTCCCTCACTGTCTCCAGAAGAGATTCTCTGACATTCTGTTTACGCGCTGAAATATTGCTGCCTGCACCTTTTCTAGCACCCGAACTGTTGTGGAATTAACTAATTACAAATTAAAACCCCCTACAGCAAACTGGACCAAGGCAACAACAAAAAAGGTAATGTGTCAGAACACATCATATACTGTAGATGTAGAACAATCATAAAACCAACAGCATTATAAAACAGAATTCCAGCAGCAAAAATGTGACTCTTCTGATCAGCCATCTCTACAGGTCTGAAGAAAAAGTGGTGCCTAAACTTAAAAGTCTAAAAGCAGTTGGTGTGGAGGAAAGACTATGTCTGAGGGGTGGAATTCCACACCTAAGGTGCCTGTAGAATAGCCTTGTTTCACACTTACCACACCACGAACTGCAGCTGCAGGTGGAAATACAACCAGGGTCTCACCTATAGATCTTAAAGCATGGGCCAATATGCTGTGGGAGACACAGTCCAAGTATATGGGCCCCAAGCCAGGTAGGGCTTAATAAATCACTTCATCTCTGTATACCTGAAGGAGCATGTCCACCCCCATCGTTCAGCCTGGACACTGAGATCCAGCTCTGAGGGTCTGCTGGCGGTTCCCTCACTGCAAGAAGTGAAGTTACAGGGAACCAGGCAGAGAGCCTTTTGGACAGTGGCACCTGCCCTGTGGAATGCCCTCCCATCAGATGCTAAGGAAATAAATAAATATCTGACTTTTAGAAGACATCTGAAGGCAGCCCTGTACAGGGAAGTTTTTAAGTTTTTATATTCTTTTGGAAGCTCCCCAGAGTAGCTGGGGCAACCCAATCAAATGAGCAGCATAAAATTGTTGTTGTTGACGACCAACACCAGCACTTTACATCAACATCTGTAGCAAATAGGCAGCCAGTGCAAATCTTTATGGATCCCACTTGATGACACCACTCAACAATCTGGCAGCTGCATATTCTACACTACCTGTAGTTTCTAGGCTATCTTCAACTTAATTTAAGCCGCAAAAGACATGGACAGACAAGACTTGCGAAATGGCTGTTAAATTGTACAAACAAAAGATTGACAACAGATTGTTAAGTGCTGAGAGACAGGCCTTCCTTTGTCAGGTAACATATTTGCTTTGAAGATACTTTTCCTTTGTTTTCACCTTCTTCATGTAACAAATGAGCACTAATTTGTTTTGCATGGGAAACATGTTGAGGTTTGCCTCTGAAAATCCTTTGCGTTCCTTAAACTGATCCCCAGTTAATCCATCCGGTTTGTCATAAAAAAACACACCAGGGAATGCAATATCAAACTGGCTCACCAATCCTTCCATACCAGCATAAACACGAACTTGCTGGCAAAGCAATTCAGGTTTGAGGCCATAAATCCACTGTTACTGTCTGCATCTTTACACTTGGAGATGACAAAAGCCACATACAAGGTCACAGTTTTAAAGTACTTGACTGGAATAAGGAATATAATCTAGGGATCATGTCTTTACAGCATTTACATTCCACAAGGTTGAAGTACTCTTACATGAGGAGCTTTTGGAAAAAAAGACATACTGTATTAGTCTGTTTTTACTTCACCCTGGTTCAGTTTTGGTTGTATGAAACAAGTATGTTATAGAGTCAGCAGTGACCTAGCTCTCACTCTCTCTACCAAGAAAAGGACACTCTCTCTCTCTCTCTCTCTCTCTCTCTCTCTGTGTGTGTGTGTGTGTACGAGACAGCACACATCCTGAAGCACAGGATGTGAAGTTCACACAGTTGTGAAGTTCTAAAAGTTTCCTGGTCTTGACCTTTTCCTTAGCAACAAGTCCCATGCAAAACAGCTAGGGACCATGATACATTTCCTGCAGTGGCAAAGCTTAGCAACAGTAATATTATGAAGAGTATCAAATGTATGTGTTGATGTTGCTTCCATCTTTGATATAGCTAGTGGCTCAGTCCATGGCGGGTGACTGCCCCTCTAGTTTTCTGACTGCTCTCACTGAGCCAAAGAAAGGACGTAAGAAGGTAAATGGTACCAAGAAAAGGTTCCTACTAAACATCAATGTCCACCAGTTCTGATTCTCTACATAAATAGAAAATCCCTCTCTGGTAGCCACAACAACTTGATGCAGAATAAATTCATCAGGTTGTGTCCCCATTTTTTCCATCAGAAGAGACATGTGTTTTAAAGCAACCAGGAAGGTTCATACATATTTTATTCTTCCCTAAGTAGGGAATGACATGATCCATGATGTTATAGTCTAAGGAATCTACTCTTAGTTTACATTATGCTAAAGAAATAGGAAGAAGCAAAACAGCCATCTGTTATATAAAATGGAAAAAGAGAAATAAAACAATATTGGATGGATATATATATCCATATATATATATGATTTGTCATCTAAAGCACAACAGCTGTCCCATTTAAGTATGCTACTTATTTCAGGACTGTCCATTATCCCAGAATATCACAGCCACACGGAACTTAGAGCGGGTCTGAAATAAAAAGTGTCCCCCCTCATTTCACATTCATCTTTCAGATAATAAAGGTCAGTTCACATGTAGCACCAAAACCAAGCACTGGCATGATCAAAATGTATCTTATGGTCACACTCTCCAGCCTGCCCTCATATACTCCAGTTATTTTGTGGTTTGCATTATGCCATTGTTTCCTACTACACCCAGAAAATTATGATATTTAGTTGCCCTTCAAACTTGAATTGAAAACCAGCTTTGAACCATGGTTTGAAATCTTGGTTTGGACAACCAAATACAAACTATTGTTTGTCAGTTCAGATGGAACAGTACACTGTGGTTTGTTGCAAACAAGGGCCAATCAAGCAAATCACAGGAACGAAGGAGTAAGAATGCAAGCATAGGTCTCATGCTCATCATCCCAATCAAGGATTGGTGTTGTGTGTGATAGGATCCACTATTTGTACAGTAACACTTATTTCTGGAATATTAAACTGACAATCCTGAAAAACAAATATATACAATAAAAGGGCAGGTGTAATTTTACATCATAATTTATATTACAGCAAAATTTATATTGCAGTTCCTCCCCCAATATCTGCCTAAACAGCAAGCTTATGCTCTGCTTGGGAAGAAGCATTTTTCTGCAATTGCAGAAAGCACTTTAACATCCTGGGGTCCTCTTTATACATGCGTTCCTGCTGCTCAGGAAAATCAGGGTGTGAATAACAGGAGAACTGATATATTCATGCACCAGTCAACAGACAACGTATGTTAGCAGCTATATCACATGCAAGGAGGGGGCAGGTAGACCATATTAGAGGCCTTAGTGAGTGACAAAGCAGCAGCTTGTTATGCTCTGCGAGTAAGGATTCAATGAGTGGTATTTTGGAAAGGTGTGCACATAGAAGCACAGCTGCATACTTGGCAGCTGTGGGGAAGATGAGTCTCAAGTAAGTTACAAGACTGAGTGATGTTGAGATGCTTCAGCCCAGGTATGTAGGCAGGCAAATTAAAGGCTTTATGACTCAGCAGCTGTGCAAAACACTGGAATTATTTCTCTGAAAACTGATCACATTGGGCTCTGCTGATTTCACAATGGTCAAGTCTTTGACAGATATATATTTAATCAGAGCTCTAGAATACCAAAGACCTATCTAAAAGCACAATCAGTATTAACCTAAGATGGAAAAAGGCTAAGCCTGACTATAAAGCTGTCTTAGAAGAATTGTGAGCACAACAAAAAGAACAGGAAGCACATTGCTTGTGTCCAAATAAAGTTAAAGTCAGGCACACTGTTTGGTTTTGGGGAGAAGTATTTTGAAATAGCAAATCAATTAAGCAATCCATGTTCTTGCTGACCTTGGCCAAAGAGTGTCCAAAGCTATATTAAAATAAAAAATCTCCCACTTAGCTACAAAAGAAGGAAAAAGCAAAGGCTGCAATCCTGTGAGTAAGCTCTGTTGTGTTCAGTGGGGCTACCTACTGAACATACACAGGATAGTGTGTGTGTTTAATTTCTTTTAGGAACTACTGTTTTTCATACACCTTTTGTTAAAAGAGGAAATGCTACTCTTACTACATTGATTCTTAACTCACTGTAATGCTAAGGAAGTGTTATCACCCGATAGTCTTTGTGGAATAATAAGTTCTCACGTATTGGGATGGATGCATGACATGTCTACATGTACCAAAGAACAGTGGACACTTGCTTTCCTGAAATACTTGATATTTATTATGACCTGAAAATACATAGATATGTGAAACAAAATGAAATGAAATAATACCAGGAAATTGAGAAGTTTTTGTCTTTAAGATTACAGGGGTTAAGACGTCTGTAAGGATTTAAACCCCAACTTGTCACATGTACTGTATTTGTAGAAAATACTCCAACTGAGATGCAAGATTTCAAAATTAGATCTGACAATCCAATCCTGCCCAGTACTCCAACCTGCTTCTCACCTCACTTTTCTTCTGTGTGAGGATGGGAATCCACCAGCATATCTTGAATTATCCATCCATCCATCCAGTACTTAGGTCCCCTCAATTCAATCTCTGCTTCTACAGTGGTCATTGTCCATGACCTACTGAACATCCTACATCACACTCACATGTTCCAAGTGCTTGGGTATTCCATTCCGAGAAACTTCCACAGAACAGGCAAATGAGATGCCTGTAAAATTGGCATTGTTCAGTCTGGAAAAGTAACTACTTGAACAGTAGATAGTGCCTCCCATATATCTGTCAACTATCCATCAATCATTTGCCATGGTGCGCTTGTGTGTTGGGGGAACCCAAGCAGTTTATTTATAGGCTACAACTCAACTGGAACAATAAGCGACGAGTAACAAAAACAACCCAAATAAAATATGAGTCAAGTAACTCATTGCCAGACTGAGGTCTCAAGATGGGCTGGTGTGGTCCCTTGGGAGTCCCGCTGCTTCAAGCACAATAGCAGCAGGATGTGCCTCATTTCCTTCAACTGCTCAACATGGCTCTCTGTGCGATGTTTGTAAACTTCCTTCCTTTACGCATCAGGCTCTCAAACTGTCGTCAGTCTTTGGGACTAATAATATCTTGTTGATGCTTGAACAAGCCAATTCTTCTCCTTTCTTTTTACCTTTTTTGTAGATATTTTCCCTACCCATTTGTCAGCTCAAAATGCTGAATGAGTAACTTGCAGGCATACAGAGTTGATGCTATGCTTGTAAAGCAGTACCACCTTTCCAAGCCTTTATCCCAATTTAGCATCAGTTCAAAGAACAACTGACCTAAGACATCTGCACAAATGATAACGGGGAATCAGTAGGACCACATTAACTATTCAAAGTTCGATGGGAAGAAGCAAATCATATTATTAAAATGGAACAAAATATGATATGAGCGCATTGATTGCATCCAGGATGTTTTGGACAAGTAGAGACCTTGTAACATTCCACTGCTACCTTTGTCCATTTCCTATGGAACAGAGCAAAAGTTCTCAATCTTTTTTTGCTTTGACTTTGTTGGCAAGGAAACTGTGTGCATTAGTCAATAAACATCTGTTGCAGAGGATTATGTTGTAGAGTCTGCTCACAATTTATACAGCATACCAGCCAAATCTCTTAGGTTTAGCCCCTACACTTGAGGTGAGAGAGCATTAATTGTCCCCTACCTCTGACTTATCTCCAATTCGGAACCCTTGTGGGAGTCAAGCTGGTATTGAATGTGAAAAGTAGAATTGTGTCCTGAGCATGTGTATAAAATTTTATTCCAATATCTCAATGATCAAAAGAGCTATCTTGTTAAACTAACAATACCTTATATTCTGCTTAAACAAAAGGCCTCACTTTGCTCAACTATATATATTACAATTTTGATTCAGCAGCTGAAATGTCTCCAAGAAAACAGTGGGTTTTCCAGAAAATGTTGAATTGGAAAATTTTCTGGGGGGAAATCCAACATTTTCCAGAAAATGTTGAATTGGAAAATTTTCTGGGGGGAAATAAACTTAATTTGCACAGTCCAATTTACATTGGAGGTAAGATCAGTTATGAAGTTATTTTATTGTTTCTGTAAATTTAATTTTTTCAAAAAATAAAGCATCATGAATGGCACGAGGCAGCATAGTTACAAGCATTTTTTTGTAACAGAGGAAGCCACTGTGGTGCATTGAAGTGAATGCAGGGTCCATTCATGAGTTCCTCCCCCCATCTTGGGATGGTTCCTGCCATGATTCCCAGGATGAATTCATATGCAAAAACATTGTGAAATGGTGCCAGCAATGGAACTACATGGCAGTGATCCCAGGAATAGAAACTTAAGATTGTTGGCATGATGTTCCCTCATCAGCAATACTCCCTCAAAGCATTTTCACAGATATCTGTCAAAGCAATTATGGCAGAAATTGTCCCATGACAAGGGAGGAGGGGAAACCATGTCGGATTGTGCTCTTAGATTTTCATTTCATTGGCAATAACTCCCAATGTAAACGTGCATAGGAGTGCAACTATGGGTAAAAGTCTTAACTCTGCTATGAGCCTCAGAAAACCAAGTCTCCATTTTATGGATTGGAATAATAATGACATTTCTACTTTACATGTAAGTTAGACTAAAGAGAAAATGACACATATAAACCTATGTAGAGTCCTGCTGGATCTAACCCAGAGTCCATCTATCTCAGTAGCTTCCTTTCTACTATGGTCAGTCACATGTGTCCAGGAAACCCACAAGCTAGTCCCCACAAAATGAATATAATCTAAGCACTTCTAAAGTCCGTTGCTTTCAGTGGCAAAGGTTTGAGCACATGTTCATTCAAATCAATGAGGCTTATAACTACTCAACTTTGCCTGCATTGGACCTACTGTAATTATACAACGTGACTATTTTATAAGATGAACAATTAACTTGAAGAGCACTGCTTTGAGAAGATGTGACATACTTACAGAGATTCAAACAAGAGTTTGCAGATAAAATGCAAAATTCTCTGTTGGAAAGTAGGACCAAAAGCCATTAGTCCTTGATACTGATGGAGAAGCTATGAAAAGACACTTGAGTAACATGCTTGTTTCTCTTGCACATTGGTGGTCATTGCAAAAGCAAGTTATCAAAAGAACTAGACCACTAAAAGGACAGAAATGATACCTCATATGATCTCAAGGTTAGATAGGCTTAAGGGTTACTATACTGGAAAAACGACGCCACTGAACAATGCAATTTCTACTATAAAGCCATATTTTTTGTTGCCTTGTTCCCATCCATATATCACAGGGTTTACTCAAATCTCCATTAACCACTATCTGCACTGTCTGCGATGAATAAATTGGATTTACCCATTTAATAAAATTGTTTCCCGTTTCTTGCAATACTTTAAACAAAAATACCAATTCAGGTTGTCAAAGGCCTTTTCTGCATCCAGGAAAATCAGGGCAGCTTGCTTTTCATTATGAAGATTCAAACATTCCAAAAGGTCTAATGCATTTCTAACATTGTCTCTTAACTGTCTTTTAGGCAAGAATCCACATTGATTAACATCCTGTAGGATCTTTTTTAGTCTTTCCACCAATATCAATGTAAATAGTTTATAGTCATTATTCAGCAAGCAAATAGGTCAATTTTTTTTTTTTTGCTAAAGTCACATCTTGACTGAATATTAAATAGATTGAAACAGATTAAATAGATTTAGTATCTTATCATTGCCAAGTCCAAGATTCAGATCTTCTCATGCAATCACACTATCCATATTATTTCAATTGCCTTTGTGCTTCAAATGTGTGAAATGTGTTGCAGTCATCATAATGATTCTGCTTTTTATTCCATGCCTAATAATAGAGAATCAAGGTGCTTTTTTGGCCCAAGGTGAGTCCCCCTGCCTCCATATTCAGGCCTGCTGCATCGTGCTGCCTTATGAACAAAACAGATGTCAAGGATGTTCCAGGGATGTTGGGTTTTTTTTAAGGGAAGGCTACACAGTAAGTATCAATAGTGCTTTGGCTAATTTATAATTAACTTAATTTTAATCATGTTTGCAGGAACTTGGTGGGCCAATGGCAGTCTGAGAATATCTAATGACTGCCAACATGGGTTGCTGGGATGACGTAGTTATCAACCACGTAGAAAATTCACCTGCCCACAGGCAGGTATCACCTATGAAGTTACTATGTCACTGCAGCAAATCACATGGGCAGAAACATTCTCCTACTGCCACTGAGCAACTGCTGCACCTATGCAGCTAAAAGAGGGGTCTTAGTTACATCATTATAATGCCCAGCAAGTAGCAACAAATCTTTAAACTCTACAGTAAGGTATAATAATAACTCGGGGCCAGAAACTTGAAAACACTATTCAGGTCTTCTAAGAAAATAAATATATAAACATACCACAAAGCCGGTCTGTATTTGTTTTACTTAGAAATGTCATATATCACCTTTCAATATAAAAGGCTCACCCAAAGTGTTTAAACATAAAAGAACCTCCTTTGCCTTTACATTACCTATTCAAGCGAAAGCAGAAGTGAACAGATGGGCTTTGAATTATGCTGAGGCTGACATTTTGGGGCATTCTGGCAGGACAATCCACAAACCATTAAACTTATGTATGTACATTTAAACTACTTTAGTCCCGCTGGCCGAGCCGAGAGTAAATCAACTTAAATCCAAATATTCCAGAGACTGCCTCATTCACAGCCTGCAACTTGAAGTTAATAGGCAGCTTAACCCACAATCACAAGCAAATATCCACAAAGATTCTGACCTGGGTTTTCTACTGTCTTCATTCAAAAACTTTACGTATAAAAGCAAATTTTGGTTTTAAGCTACGTGCCATAAATAAGGGTGCAGAAGGGTCGTTAGATGTCTTTGCACCACGTCATGTTTGTCATTCTAAAAAGTATTCTATGGCAATGAAATCAAATTCTCTCTAAATCCAAAAGGTTACTGATGTGGTCCTTGTGCTCACTGCCCTGCATTGTAGGAAGCGCAATAATAAGAAGAACAAAGAAAAGGCTGTGGAGAGAAAAGGTAGGGCTGCTGAGTGACTACTGGTAAGGTTGCATTGGCCTTTTGCTATACAACCTTATTTATTATCCCTATAGCCTTCCCTTGGAAAGAGGCCATATTCACATGGAAGACAAAAGGATGTTCTCTGCCAAGTTTGGAGAAATAAGCATCAAATATGTATGCAGGTCTCGTAGGAAGCAGCGTATTTGGCTCTTGTGATTTTATGCCAGATTTTGCACAAAATTCCACACGTGCAGAATCTCAGAAGACACACAGCCTGCCTAAAGGCTCTGAAACAAAAGGGAGTGAACTACAAATGTTATTGCGTTTTTGTAAGTCCTGTGATTACAGAAATTCTTTGTTCTGCCTGTCCAGGGCCATGACTCTGGTGTTGGGACTCCCTTTTCTCCATAGGATGAGGCTGGAAGAGGGAACGGCCCTCAGGACCAGCCCCCAATGGGGAAAGGTCATAGCTCAGTGGCAACGCATCAGCTTTGCATGTAGAATGTTCCACCCCAGAAATTTCCTGGGGGAGCTGAAAACCTGGATCCCTAGAGCGCCACTGCCCCTCATTGCAGACAGTACTGAACTGGACAGGGCAATGGTCAGACAGAGTATAAGAGACTTCCTGTGCTTCTTCCTACTAACCTAGAAAAACTATCCCAAGAGCAGCCTGTTGGCCTTAATGCAGAGGTAGAAGACATGGTGCCCTCCAGATGCTGCTGGACTTCAAATCCCATCATCCCTGACCATTGGCCATGTAGACATATCCTTATGCACAGAAGTGCACAGACAGACTTATTGCTCTCTTGCAACTTGCCGGTGACATAATGCTGATTAAAAAAAGAAAGAAAGAATTCTTTTCCTCCTCCCTGGTCCATCCCATTCTCCTTACATTACTTGGGCTGAAGAACTTATTCTCCATAATGCCATTTCCAGAGGTGTAACTGTTAGTCTCTGGCAGCAAAAAAATAAAAAATGACAAAGCATCTTGAAAACTTAACAGATCTTTGGGCGATATCCCATAATTGTCATACCCAGAGCAGACTCACTGAAAACACATTGATTTAAATGGGTCTACTATAAGAAGGAATTAGTTGCATATCACCCTTAGTCTTTAATATTTAATGATGTGACGGCATTAATATTAATAGTGTATAACAAAATTTATATGCAATAATAAATATATCATACACTTGCAGAATGCTCTCACCACATCATCTTTATCTATTTTTAGGTGCCATTCAAAAGCTTTCCTTTCTACCCAGGCTTTTGGCCCTTAATTTGAAGGATTTCTGGTATCTGTGGCCTCCTTAAGTGGGGAAAGATTTCTGAGAACCTGCCTTTTATTTGCATAGATATGTTTTCTTTTTGAAGTTCATATTTCCTGTTGGTCGTAATTGGTTTTTAGTGTTTATACTGCATTTGCAAGTCGCTTTGGGTCACTTTTGTGAGGAAAGCGAATAACAACAACAACAGCACAAGGAAGAAGGAGACAAATGGTTCTTTGTCTTCAAGGTGCCACAAAACTTTGTTTTTCATAATGCCAGGATATGGACTGAAACAGATCACGCCAATGTGGAAAACTTCAGAGTTTTTTTTAAGAGTAAAGGTATTTCATAGATTGGCCTTGATATAGTTCTGTGAACTTAAGTCTACAAATTTATATATGGTTTATGAGCTGCAGAAGGAATGACTGACCATTTAATAACCTCCACTGGTCAAAATTTAGTCTGCTTTCATTTAGCATTTCGGCTTCTAGCTGCTTCTGAGGCTTGAAACATGGAACCAGCACCACAAGTGTCTTTTCATTTCCATATTATCTCTTTGCTACGCTGCCAACCAGTTTTAATCTTTCCCTATAGTATCTCTGATACAGGCAATTGGAATCGGTCCATCTTGTTGCTAACTTTTCCCTCTGCCAAATTTCTCTCAGACCTTAAGATCTTTTATACCATGTTTCTACAACACATGACTAATGAAATGGTGAAGTCACCCAATGATGAATCAGTTCTATTGTTTAGCATGGTGTCATTCAGAATAGCAGTGCTGATTTACACCAAGAGCCCAATTCTGAAAACGTTCCGTCGATCCCATCATTGTACTTCTACCAACCCGGCACAGTGAAAATCAGAACCAAAAGACAGTAAGATTGAACATCTTTACATACATATATAGGCACATATTTTAGCAATTTATTATACTCACTTTGGTCTCTTATATTTTTATCCCATTAACGACAATTCTATGCATTATCATTAGGACATAAGAAGCCAGTCTATACTGTCAAGCTTTTTGATACTCTAGCTAGTTCATCACTGTCTATAGTGACTGGCACAGCTATCTGTGGTTTCAAACAGAAATATTTTCCAGACATTTCTGGAGATGTTGAAGGTTAAACCCAGGACCTTCTATAAGCAAGGTGCCCTACCTATGAACTATGAATACTTCCCTGAAATATGGTGACAGGAAACAGAAAAGCTATACTGATGACTCCCACAGCAAATATTTCATGTGGATGTCACACAAGTGTGTGTGTGTGTGTGTGTGTGTGTGTGTGTGTGTGTGTGTGTACTGTATCTCCATAAATACAAGGGCATGTATGTCTGGAAAAACTATCCCAATCAATTTCATGCGTGTACACTAATGTGTGATGTTCACACCTTGCATTCTTATCATGAAACACAGGTGCTTATACTGGTGTTTCATGTAGCTAGCCATATATGCAACTTGCTGGGTTTTTTAACAGTTTCCCTTCCTTTCTAAAAGTTATTCAACGGTCAGATGATGCAGCAGGGAAGGAGAGAAATCTTATGCCACTTAGTGATGGCTTCTAAGTGGTTTGCAAAACATAAAATCCGATTGCACAGAAGAATTAAAAAATGACCATGAGTAAAATTTTACTTTTATCCACTTTTATGGACAATTCTGAAATAATTCTATGTTTGTTGATATGTGTACATTTACATCAGGGGTTTTTTAAGCACATTGGTGATGGTAGATAGTACTCAGAAATAAATAAAATATGGTTCATGATTAAATTTAATTTGTAACAACTATTGATTAATACATCAAGTTCGTATTCTGTTGTTGTTAGCTATGGCTTGTATATCTTCCTGCAAAATATACAGGGGGGGGGTTGTTGTACACTGAGTATGTTGTAGTTCAGATTGGCCACGGAAATAGTTATTTTGCTGTTCCTATATTCCCATTTTTACTTTCAGATCTAGCAAAGAGAGTTCTTGTTGACCTTTTGGTTTCACAAACAGTGTACCCACATGGCAGGCCTATATAAAAAAGCGCTACACGAGTTACTTCATCCATTTTAGCATCTAACTTACTTGTTCAATTTCAAGGTCAGATTCACATGCAGCTACACAGTGCTCCATGGTGCTATAACTGTGAATCGGGTTTCACTTTCTCCTGAGCGAAAACCCAGCTGATACTGACAAGAGTACCTAATACAACTGACAGCTATAAAGAGCCAACACCTTTACTAAAAATTCAACACATCGCTAACAAGGTGAGAGCTTATTTCGAGGGAAATTTGAAGAACAGAAGCTGGCCCAGGGGTCACAAATTTGGTGTGTATTCATAATCTGTTCTTCTCAAATAAGCAGCACTGAAAACTAACAAATGAACACAAAAATAAAGCTTTGCTTGAGCAACACAAGCTCAGGGTTCCACTGAGCATCTGAAACAATCTGTGTTGTTCTCTGGATGATATCAAATGCTGTGCACAGAAGAGAAGGAGTATCCATTCATGGAATGACCGTTTCCATGAGTGCAGCTCTCATTCTCCATTCATGGAATGACTAGATGCTGCCCATTAACCTACTCTGGATTTGCTGTTGTTTCTTTTTTAGGTGTTGCCTATTATGGAGACGCGGGTGGCGCTGTGGGTAAAAGCCTCAGCGCCTAGGGCTTGCCGATCGAAAGGTCGGCGGTTCGAATCCCCGCGGCAGGGTGCGCTCCCGTTGCTCGGTCCCAGCGCCTGCCAACCTAGCAGTTCGAAAGCACCCCCGGGGGCAAGTAGATAAATAGGGACCGCTTACCAGCGGGAAGGTAAACGGCGTTTCCGTGTGCAGCTCTGGCTCGCCAGAGCAGCGATGTCACGCTGGCCACGTGACCCGGAAGTGTCTCTGGACAGCGCTGGCCCCTGGCCTCTTAAGTGAGATGGGTGCACAACCCCAGAGTCTGTCAAGACTGGCCCGTACGGGCAGGGGTACCTTTACCTTTACCTTTATTATGGAGAAGTTTTGTCTGCTTTCAAAATCCGTGTTTTATTTGATATTTTGCGGGATGTAGATGTATTGCATGCTGCTTCTTTGCGGGGCGCAGGGGAGACTGAGCATCACCAGCCTTCCTTCTGTGAAATTGGTATTTTGTGGTGTCCCCAATAGTTTTAGATTTTCAGATACATCCACAGGGCAAAAATGGTTTGGAACCCCTGTCCCATAAATCTTATCAACTACCTTTTAACCTATATCCATGCTATCAGTACCGAAGGTCAACTCTTAACAATATATATTCTATTTATTTACATATTTTTTTTACTGTTTATTTATTTGCATTTCTAACCTGCCTTTCACCATGCAGTTCCAGAGCAGGGTACACACAGTGCAATATGAATAAACCATATAATGAATAAACATTACTAGATGATAAATGAAATCAAATCTATGCAGCATCAAGAGCAGCATCAGAAAGCAATTGACAGGCGGTCCATAGCTGTGGAACTTCTTTACCTAGGATACCCACCAGACCTTTGGAGTAGTTGCTCAGCAAAAAATGCATGCACATCAGAGAGAGAAAGCAACACTTAGGCACCCTCCATCATTCCTTGCTGGTCTAGCTAACAACTGCAATTTCTGATGCCATGAAAGAGAGAAGCAGCTGCCCCTCCATCACCATAACCAGCATTATTATATATTTATTTCTAGCCTGCCTTTTTCCCTGCCAGAGACTCAAGGAGATAACAGCAATTTAAAAATAATTAAAATTAAAACTTTCTATATTAAAAACATACAGATAATTTCAATAAAAATAGCAGGGCACCATCCCTTTCAATTAAAGCTGTCAGTTCTCCAGAGTGGAAGGACAACATGGAGAGAGGCTGTCTAAATCATCTAGGCAAGGAGTTCCAAAATCTGGGAGCAACCACCAGGAAGACCCTCTCCTACTTTCCTACCAAGTGTTCCTGTGAGGAAGGGCCTCCCCAAAGATCTCAGAACCTGGGCAGGTTCATGCGAGGGAATATGGCCTTCAGATAATTTTCAAGTGACATGCACATAACCCTATGGGGATTTTTTTGCACACTGCTACCAACTCTTGTAGGAGCTCAAGAAGTTTCAGCAAACTAGCACTCATCAAAAACTTCAGGCATTCTACTATGGGGCAAGAACGGTTAAGTCCCCCAGCTACAGTAGCTTGTCTATCAAATGTGACCTTGCAAGAGAAACTGACTTTGAAAATAGCTCATCATTTTGCAATGAGAAAGGACAGAAAAGTAGTATCTCTTCCGTATTGGTCTCTACAGTCACAGCAGGCGATGTAATCTTCCAACAGTTTGACTACACCCCAAAAGGCACACTCATACACTGTCTCCCAAGACAGATGGATGCCAATATATAAAGTTGTGTGTGAGAGTGCATGTGTAAATTTATTAATTTATTTCATCAAATTTATGCACTGCATGATTGTAAAAACTCAAAAACTCAAAGTGGTTTACAAAAAGATTAAGACTAAGACTATAAAATCAAGCAAAATCCACAACCTTACTTTAAAACACACAAAACTTAAAATACTAAAACAGATTTAATTTACATCAACTTTCTCAGTAGGCTAATGTTTTAGCAGGTGCAGAAAAAGTACAGTGGTACCTCGGCTTACAGACGCTTCAGGTTACAGACTCTGCTAACCCAGAAATAGTACCTTGGGTTAAGAACTTTGCTTCAGGATGAGAACAGAAATCGTGCAGTGGTGGCACGGCGGAAGAGGGAGGCCCCATTAGCTAAAGTGGTACCTCAGGTTAAGAACAGTTTCAGGTTAAGAACGGACCTCCGGAACAAATTAAGTTCTTAACCTGAGGTACCACTGTACAATGAAGGTGCCTGCTTGATCTCAATAAGTAGGGAATTGAGAAGATAGCTAGATACACAGACAGACCAGGTCAAACCTTTCTTAGACACCATAGAAGTTACAAAAAAGTCAGCAAGCTTTGCAAGATGCTTCAGGCTGCATGTTATGTTAAACGAAAATAGCAAAAAAAGAAGAAGAAGAAGAAGAAGAGGCAGTTATTTGGGGGCACGTAGTGTAATTTCAGAAATAAAGAAACTGTAATTTCAGCATTAAAATAGAAACTTTTGTCTCGTGAGTCGTGATATTAGATGTGTAGGATGGGATCGTGGTATTGTGTGGGAGGGAGGGATGCATGTTATTTGTTTTTACTGGGTGCAAAAAGAAGTTTGAGCTCTCAGCAGACCAGACAGTCTTCTAGAAAGGCCAGTAGTCTCATTCCCTACAAGGTAGTTTCATACATGGCAATGTGATGTTTTCAGCGTATGTTGAATGATAATGAATGGAGCTTTAGCCTGCATACATGCAAGTTATGGATGAGAAACACAGCCTACAGTCACAATGCTGACATTGACTTAAACAATGCAGTCCTGCTGAAATCAAAGGGGCTTCGCTAACAGCAATAAATTATAGGGGATTGCACTATAAAGATTTGGATATCCTTTACATATGACTCTCTGCACATATTTTTTAACAAGCAAACAAAATCAGAAGCAACACAAAGGAAGGGGTGCTATGCTAACCTTTGTGTGTAAAACATGTGGAGCTCCCACAGAAAACAGCCATCAGCATGGAGTAATGGGCTTTGTGACCTTGTGGCACTGGGTTGTTAACTACCTAAAAATAAGACTATGCTTCCTTGGGGAAAACAAAAGATTCAAAAAGAGACTTATCTAGCTTTAGGCAAGCCAAGCAGCTGCTTATTGCAGCAGATCTGCGGAGAAGCAGAACTATAAATGCTTATGATGGCCAAACCTTGACCAAAAAAACTGACTACTTAGCTGAGAGGAGGACAGTTTGTTATCGTTTTGCAAATTGAGGTCATAACATTAAATCAAAGAGAGGGGGAGAGAACCCCTGCAAGCTCATGGGGTAGGGGAAACTTAAATGAAACACTTTTTTTCTCGCTCTGTTCTAGGGTTTCCTAGAGCTCAGAACTGCTGAGTTGGTTAGATTTTCCAAAACAGCATCTCCATTTTCAGATACTGGAGTTTTCTGCATCCTGAGTATGAAAATCATATTCTTGCTCTCTCTCCCTCTCCTTATTTTAGTCCCTTGCTGAATACTAAGCATATTAAAGGTTCATTAAACTGAAGCTACTGTTTAGTTAGAAAACTGACTGGGTGGACCCAAGTGGAAGACTTGTCCATAATCAATATCACTGCAACAAGAACATTCATAAAAATGTTGTTATCAAGTGCCAAAAGCCTACGCCAAATAGATGCCACTTACTGATAGCTTATTATTATATGTTTAGGTTTCCAATGCAGCCTATGGTGTTGAACAAGTCGCCAACCCCAGCCAAGAGCTTTGGTTCAAATCATCACTGAGAAGTTCAAATGTTTATCCAAACCATTCAGATGGCAATCTTGGGTCTGGAAAAGCGAGTGGGAAATCTCACACGAACAGACTGTCTCCTGGCATTTCAGCACTTTCACTTCTGGTCCTGACCAGAGCCAGGAAGTGCAGAGGCGTGTGCTCAAGTGATAAATACTTGGGGAGATGGGAAGGCAGGGAAATGTTGTCGGAACATTTCCCAACTAGCAAAAACACATTTGGTTAAAACCGAGAAGCCCAATTTTGGTATAATTGCTTTGTTTGATCGCATTTGTTCATCCCTACTAAAAATGTCAAAAGTTTTTCTAACTTGGCAATAACAACTCAATGTACAAAAGAGACATTTGGGAAACCAAACTAGTTATATCAAGGGTAGAAAGGTGGCATGGTAAAATGTTTGGTACGACATTTTTATCAGTTGGGTTGTTGTTGTTTTTAGCAAACCTCAACACTTCCCCTTTGAATGGGACTACTAATTGTAGGATTCCCAGCTTCAGAACAATCTTGGAAGACATAAGATGACATAAGGGTGGTTCAGTTGAATGAAATTGCACTTTATTTCTGTTGTAGGTATTCCAGACTTATTCCATATAATGATGTGATCCTTCTGGCTTTCCTGAAATCTTGCTCATTCAGTTTATTATTACAGTTTTGTTGATGGTGGCAATTATAAGACTTTGCCTAGTAATTTTTAGGCTTTATCCAACTGATCTTGTATGAATGTACAAACGACAATGGAGAGAAGTTTGTCAAGGCATGGCCTGAAAGCATGTGAGGCTACCATATTGATAAACTAAGCAGGTCTGGTCAATACCTGCATGGATATCCACCTGGGAACCATTTGCATCCCACCTTGGGTTCCATGATGGAAGAAGAATTAGTGAAGGACAAGATATAAACTATTTAAATAAATCCTTAAATATTTATTTACTGCATTTACTGCCCACCTTTTTCTCCAAGGAGCTTAAGGTGGCATACGTGGTTCAACCCTTCCTCCTTTAATCCCCACAACAACCCTGTGAGGTAGGTTATGTTGAGAGGCATTGACTGGTCCAAGGTCCTTTACTGAGCTTCATAGCTGAGCGGGGATTGGAAAGCTGGTCTAGGGATGAAAAGATAAGACAGCTGGCAGGATAAAATAGTGACTAACTTGTGCAGGCATGAACAGTGTCAGGCATACAGTGGTACCTCGGGTTAAGAACTTAATTCGTTCTGGAGGTCCGTTCTTAACCTGAAACTGTTCTTAAACCGAGATAACACTTTAGCTAATGGGGCCTCCTGCTGCCACCACCGCACAATTTCTGTTCTCATCCTGAAGCAAAGTTCTTAACCCGAGGTACTATTTCTGGGTTAGCGGAGTCTGTAACCTAAAGCGTCTGTAACCTGAAGCGTCTGAAACCCGAGGTACCACTGTATTGCAAAGATTATTGAAATGGGCTGCCTAACTTTAAATGAGATGACTCTTTTGTACTCATCTAGGCAGTGTTATTGATGCTTTTGAATTATGGTGCTGGAGGAAACTCTTGAGAGTCCCATGGACTGCAAGAAGATCAAAACCTATCCATTCTTAAGGAAATCAGCCCTGAGTGCTCACTGGAAGGACAGATCCTGAAGCTGAGGCTCCAATACTTTGGCCACCTCATGAGAAGAGAAGACTCCCTGGAAAAGACCCTGATGTTGGGAAAGATAGAGGACACAAGGAGAAGAGGACGACAGAGGACGAGATGGTTGGACAGTGTTCTCGAAGCTACCAGCATGAGTTTGACCAAACTGTGGGAGGCAGTGGAAGACAGGAGTGCCTGGCGTGCTCTGGTCCATGGGGTCACAAAGAGTCGGACACGACTAAACGACTAAACAACAACAAAGGCAGTGTTATACACAGCTAACATTTTCAGTGACATGTTCATTATGACTTTCCCAAGCCATATATAGAAGAGGTGAGCAAGAAATGAAATATGTCTGACTTCAGGCCAGTGATTTTCTGATGCAAACTGAAAGTTTTCCAATGCAAACTACCATATGTAAATTACTCTAATTTGCATCGGGGGAAATTCCAGAAAACTAAGCATGACCTTCCAAAACCACTACAAATATATATGCCAAATTACATATATAGTTCTGGAACAGGATAAACATTGAAGGGGGGAAAGGATCTAGACAGAACAGGTGAAATTAAATGTGACTAACATCAGACAAGAGCCAATGATCAGTTGGGTTAACAGGTTTTGGCAAACAAGGTCTGGAAACTATTTTAATTGGGGATGTTTAAATATGTGTGCATAACTCATGTTAGAAAAGTAGTAACTTGCTGACTAGAAAACATGAAAGACTTAATCTTTGACCATGTACCAAAAGCTGGCCCAAGCCTTGAAAGTCTTGCTATTTGAAGAGACTTCACAGGAGTTGGGGATAGGATTGACACTCAACAGAAAGTTTTAAATTTAGAATGAAGATTTAAAATCGTAAGTTCCAAGGAGAATTCTGCAAAACATTGTTTCATTTTTTGTTTTGCAAGCTTTTAGTAATATGCGTGAGGTGGTGGACTCTCTCCTTCCATGGGAGATTTTTTAGCAGAGGTTGGATAACCACCTGCCATGTATGATCTAGTTGAGATTCTTACGTTGCAGGGGGTTGGACTAGATCAGTGTTTCCCAACCTTGTGCCTCCAGATGTTTTTGGCCTACAACTCCCATCATCCCTAGCTAGCAAGACCAGTGGTCAGGGATGATGGGAGTTGTAGGCCAAAAACATCTGGAGGCACAAGGTTGGGAAACACTGGACTAGATGACCCCCAGGCTCCCTTCCCACTCTACGATTCCATGATTTTATGAAACGCTTTGCAAATAAGTGAAATATGTTCTATGTATTTATTATTATATTTTGTAATATTTTGTAACATAGTACAATTTAAGCTGCTTTAGGGACGCGGGTGGCGCTGTGGGTAAAAGCCTCAGCGCCTAGGGCTTGCCGATCGAAAGGTCGGCGGTTCGAATCCCCGCGGCGGGGTGCGCTCCCGTTGCTCGGTCCCAGCGCCTGCCAACCTAGCAGTTCGAAAGCACCCCCGGGGGCAAGTAGATAAATAGGGACCGCTTACTAGCGGGAAGGTAAACGGCTTTTCCGTGTGCAGCTCTGGCTCGCCAGAGCAGCGATGTCACGCTGGCCACGTGACCCGGAAGTGTCTCCGGACAGCGCTGGCCCCTGGCCTCTTAAGTGAGATGGGCGCACAACCCCAGAGTCTGTCAAGACTGGCCCGTACGGGCAGGGGTACCTTTACCTTTACCTTACAATTTAAGCTGCCCACCCTTAACACATTTGTATGTGTATTTTATTCCCTTTCAGCCACTTGGAAAGTACTACTACTACTAATAATTTAAATGCAATTGTACAGCATTCCTAAGTTTAAGAGAATGAAGAAATATCACCAGAAAGCTCCAGTCCATATATAGCATTCCTACATAATCCTAGGCTTCCTGCTAATTTCAATTTTGAAGGATCTCCACATATGTCCTGGTATGAGCATATCGGAACAAGTGCCCTATAGATGAGAATATGGGTTACCAAACTGACCGCAGGAAGCTTATAAGCATGGAATGAAGGCAACATTGCTTCTGAACATGGTGCCACTGCTGCTAATAACCACTGATAGACCAAACTCCTATGAAGTTTTGGGTTGGTTTACTAGCGCATACAATGCTCTTGAGGCAGCATGAGTCCTTTGAAGACAAGGAACACTACATTTCTTTCCTTATGCTATAATCTAAAATTGTCTCACCTACCTATAAATAAGGAGATGGCCTGGGCTGAAAACGTTATTTTTAAATATGCATACACAACAAGGCGATGATGACTAATGTGCTGGACCCACTTATAGTCCAGTGACTTCTCCTTACAATCCTGATGAAATACTTCATTGGACCAATAGCTTTGGGATTCGCCTTTATGAAAATAGATGCCAGTGCTGCTGGGACATAGGAATGCAGCTGCAGGGGTGGGTGGGGTGGAGAGACATTTCTGAGTGGAATTAAAGGGATCAAGCTTTTTAAGGCATTGCAATGCTGTGAGCACTTCTGTCAAAATGTTTTGCATTATGGTGGCCTTAACTAACGCTTTTGGCATCTCTGATTACTTAAATTTCCATGCTTATTCTTTTCCAATTTAAAAATACGACATCCAAATGGAAACTTAAGCATATTTTCTGAAGATCAAAATGTCAGCACAGGTAAATTTCCTCCACGGCTCTAGTAGCAGGGGAAACAGCATATCACATCAAGGCCCGACCTAGGAGGGCAAATTAGCTTCTTCCTTTTTTTTCCTTTCCATTGATTGTAAAGGGGAGAAAGCTACTTGAGCATCTGACAAGAGAAGCCATAAAATGTATTTCTCTTGAAGGCAAATCTTGTAACAGATAGCAAAAACAATCTCAGCCTCCTGCTAAAGGCATGCACACTAATTGAAACAGAAATAAAATGGGGAATAGGAAAGAGACAAAGTCACAAAGTTATATCTTGGTCCAATTAGTAGGTAGGGAGTTAAAACAAATTATCGGTGAAAAGCACTCTACAAGTGTGAGCGCTGAAAACTGGGAGAGAATGTTAAAAATATGTATAAAACAAAGCACCACCAAGTCCTAAAAACACCTGGTGCTGATAGCACATCCTCGGGCATTTTTGGTCAAATAATATTTTACATCTGGATACAGTGAAAAACGAGAGCAAACTAGAAAAACAGCAAGCGAAGCTAAAAAAAAATACATATATATTTTTGCACTGAAGTTAAGCAAAATAATTAGCAGCTGAAAAGCCTACTCAGGTCATCTGGTTATCATCTTGCCAGCATTCCCCATGATATACTACAAGGTCAGCTCTAGTGATGGTAGAATTAATTTAGTTCACAAATAAAGCGAGAAACCTCCTTTGCTGATGCTTCGCACTACTGTCCCCAGAAAAACTTGAAGGGTATGCAGTGGAGTGGGGAATTCTTGTGCTTTTCATTTTTCTGTACTTAAAGCAACATTTGTTTTACATTCATTTGCACTGCATTGCGGAAGTGCCTTTATTTTCATTATTCCACGGACTGTCTTCCACTGTCAGCGTTTCCTGTTTCAGATGCGATTTTTACAAGGGTGACATCCTTTAAGTTTCCCATTTTCTTATATGGTGACCAACCCTATATATGTACCACTGTTGTTTTCCACACAAATGACATGAAATTAGCTGGAACTGACTTCATTCATGCATCATAGTAAGCCATAAACCAAAGTTTACCATGCATGAATGAATTGCTCCTGTTTCGTTCACTTCTCCTGGTACATGTTGGGGGGAAACAAACCATGCTTCCACAATACATTTGTTTTACATGAAAGTTGATGTAGAACAAATGGGGCCACTTTTATTTCGTTTCTCATTCATATATTTGTTTGAATGAATGAATGCAAACTCCCAGTTGGTTCCTTTGGGTGACATTTGCGGGCAGATATCCATAGAAAACATTACGCCAGAAAGGTCATTGAAACAAGTTGCTTGGATTCATAGCTCAAGAGCCACTCTGTGGATACAAAACATCCCAGAAGCATCAGCTTCAAGGCTGTGTCACAAAATAATGAAAAAAAAATGCAGTTACATCCACGCATTTTACTCCCCCACCCTCTGCTGTGCTATTTTATTAAGCTAAGCACCGGTAAAACTGTCTCAGTAGGCTAACAAAATAGAGAAGGACCTCCTTTTTATATTATATCTTAAAAGGTAAAGGGACCCCTGACCATTAGGTCCAGTCTGGGGTTGTGGCGCTCATCTTGCTTTATTGGCTGAGGGAGCCGGCATACAGCTTCCGGGTCATGTGGCCAGAATGACTAAGCCACTTCTGGTGAACCAGAGCAGCACACAGAAACGCCGTTTATCTTCCCGCCGGAGCGGTACCTATTTATCTACTTGCACTTTTGACGTGCTTTCGAACAGCTAGGTTGGCAGGAGCAGGGACCGAGCAACGGGAGCTCACCCTGTCGTGGGGATTCAAACCGCTGACCTTCTGATCAGCAAGTCCTAGGCTCTGTGGTTTAACCCACAGCACCACCCGTGTCCCTAACATACAATGTTAGGTTAATGTTATTATCCCCATATTACAGAAGGAAGGGCTGAGGCTGAGAAAGTAGCGGACTGTCTAAGGCTACCTGAACATTGTAAATTAATAGCGTGGGTAAGATATGGACCAGGGGCTTCCTGATTCACAGATCAGTATCTCAGCCACTGTGCTATGGGCAGAACGACATGCGAAGCCAGAACCTTGGATTTTATTTTTATAAAAGAGACGGCCTTGCTATCAGTGTGAATTCACTGAAACACCAGAGCCAGGCAAAGCTCCTGCAGCACTTATACTTTACAACACACAACACTCCTCTTTGGATTGCAGCTGGCATGCCAACATTCTTCATAGCAAAGGGCAGGCATACCTGCTAACAGGAAGCTATATATTAACGCTAACTAACATATGATGTATTATCTTTCTTTTAAGTGCACTTCCCGAAGCATTTAGTAAATACTAATTAATGTGCTTGCCACAAGATTAAGGGGGAAACTTTATTATAAATCAACAGGAGTCCTTTTTATATTAACGGCTATATTGCTGCAGTGTACAAAAGCACCCACAAGGATCAGTTAACCCAACATACCAGGCACTGCACATTAATTAAGACTTTGTTCTTTCTGCAAAGGGTTTGCAACTATCAGTAATATAAAGCAAGGTGAGTGATGATGCAAAAAAAATGAGGCTGTGTGACTTTAACGCATGAACTCCATATTGCTCGTTCCTCAAAAAAGTTGCCGCTTTCTAAAATTGCAATGTGCCTATCCTATTTGGGGGCCGGTGGCTGGAAACCAGCTATAGTAAGCAAGTGCCCAAAGTCTCAGGCCCAAGAATAGCATTAGCCAACTTTGTGTGAAAAGGTCATCTTGAAACAAGCAAGGCTACAGAAGCTGAGGCCCTCCAGTCTCCAACAGAGTCTGATAGGAATTGGGAGTCCAATGACAAGTGGAGGGTCATACACTCCTCATTTCTGGCCTAAAAAGAAATAGACTGCTGGAGACTCAAACACCAAGCCTAGCCCGCAACATGTTCTCTGATCCCAGCAAACCTATTCCCAATGACAAACTTTTACAAATAAATTATAATGCACTTCACTCACTGTCTCACAAGCCAAGACATCACCAAGAGGTTCTTTAATCACCTCTCCTGCAATGGGTACAGCAAATTCAGCAGGCTCCTTCCTTATTACGTTCCCTAACCTGCTCACTGCCATGAGCCCACTGAGATACAGGGAAACAAGATTGAACAGAAAATGTGCTACCTAAAGGAATGCCCCTGTTGATGTTCACAATGGAGGAGAGAGAGGACTGAACTTGGTTCATGGGATCCAGTCAGTGGGTGGAGCCAACTCTGTTGACCTTCAGCTTAGGTGAAAGTACGCTCAGTGTTAAAAACTGGTTGGCAACCATAGGCCTAAAGGTATCATAAAACACCTGTCCAGTCCTTACTTGATAAGTTGTCAATTATTCTAACATCCACACACACATTCCGGGAATAAATCCAAAGAGAGAGAAACCTGGTCCAACCACCAAGTTTTTCCCTAACCCTAATTCATTTTCATTTAAAAGACTTTATATACTACTTAACAAAACCTCCAGGCGGTGTACACTCTAAAAAAACAAGCAATATAACATTAAAACAAAAACACAACCTAAAATCAGTAAAATATGCATATGAGGATATAAAAGCAAATTTTTAAAAACAAAAACAAAACAGAAATTCAGAAGTAAAGAGGACCCCATCTTATGGGTCAGGAGAAAGCAGTCTTCACAAGGTGTCAGAGGCAACTGGTGATTGCTGCTTCATGTTTGGCAGGGGGGAGCACATTCCACAGCACAGGGTTAACAACAGAAAATGCCCATTTTCAAGTCACCACTCTATGATATTATGTAGGATGCAGTGCCACAAGTAGAATTTATCCAGATGATCTAAGTTATCTTACAGGTCTACACAGCGGCAGGTGGTCTTACAGGCAATAGGTCTAACAGTTGTTTCAGTAGTAGTATCAGAAGCGGCCATTTAAAATAACTAATTAATATTCTGCTCAGGTTTGCCTATATAACCCTAAATAATATCAACTTGCACCCTAAGAACAAACTATTTTGTTTTTCACAGTGGGAAACTATAATAAACCAGGAAAAAATGTATTCCCTTAGAATAGCACAATCACCAAAATATACATGAGTGTGAGTCAGTTATTCCAAAAATACTTTCCATGTGTGGCAAATCAGATATGTATGCTGCCACAACATTTCAGGAGAATTAACAGATCCGAATTCTAGATTATGCATGTACAAATATGGAAGGCTACAATCCCATGCACGCTTCCCTAAAAGTAGCTCCTGTATAGGATTTTCTTCTGAGTAAGCATGCAAAGGTTTCTCTAAGCAAACTGTTCAATTTCTCAGAACTTTGAATCGCAAACAATTATAGTTGGCTTGGCTATTCATCAAAATAGAGCTAGAATAAGGCTGCCAATGGCCACAAACATTCACCTTTCACGAACAAATCCTAACACTCAATGGACAACTCTGAAATATACTGAATTTCACATTTTTTTTCCATTCATTCACAGACATCACAGCTGGGATTCAAAGAGTTACTTTAGGTGTATCCAAGACACAGCACACACCCAAGAGGATTTTGAACACCTTCTTTCTTTCTTTCTTTCTTTCTTTCTTTCTTTCTTTCTTTCTTTCTTTCTTTCTCTTTATGTTCTCTCTCACTCTCCAAGAGACTGATTTCTATTATCAGAAACTGCTTTTGAAACTCCACTCAGTTTCCATGCAGCTGCTATTTGAGAAGTGTGAATGCAAAGCCCCCTTGGAGGCAGGACTAGTTTTGGAGTTCTTTGGACCCTGGCCCACATACATAATTTACCACTCTGAAGCCAGAAGAGCTGAATTTCAGTTTATTGCAGAAGCAATGGAAGCAGCGGAAGGCCTTATCTGCACTATATGCTTAAAGCAGTATCAAATTGATTGAACGATCAATCCCTCTTCCTACTGAAATTTTGGTGATTGTACCTCCGGGAGGACAACTCTCGGAACCCTTTCCAAGCTATCCAAATGTAAAGAATTATGTTCAAGCCTTGCTATACTCTGCTGATTCAGATATCCGAACATCCAGAGTTCACCCATTTCCTTCCTTCCTTGTGCTTTGCTGGTTGGCTGTAGCCATTTTTAGACAGAAGCCAGATTGGACAAATTGGAGCCTAGGAGAAATCAGACAAATCAAGTTTATTGTTTGTCTCTCTTTTGCTGATTGGCTGCAGTCATTTCAGGAAGAAACCGTGGAGGGGTGGGAGAGATTGGACAAATCTCCAAAATGTTCCCGTAGGAATCAATTGAAATCATGGACTGATTATGCAAACGCTCACCTAATGAATGATTTCCAAGGACCACGTTGTGTTCTGCAAGCAGGACTTGCATGTACTTTCCTATAAGCCTCACTGAATTAAATAACATTTGAGTATACACATATAGGATTGGTCTGTTAACCTTTTCCCCTACTGACGGTACATACCAAAAAGGCAACCTCAGAAGAGCCAACACACAAGGGATGCTTCCATCAACCAAGCTACCCTATTAATTTTATAACCATTGTGTGATTTGGAAACATGTTCTATATAAAACCATATCCAATGTAAAATAGCTTTAATATGTAGCAAAACATAATTAAATCTGTGATCCGAATTCCACTTATCTGGGAGTAAGCCCAACTGAATTCAGTAGGACTTACTTCTGTGTAGGCATGTGCAGGACTGCACTATAACTTTCCTAGTCTCCCACCTTCAAAAATATTTTCATCATCACGTGTAATTCTTTTGTTTATTTATTTATTGAAGAAATCGTTATGAAATCAGCACAAGTGGTTATAAAAATACTGCTTCTCATAAACTGAGCACCAGTATCAACTTCACAAGAAGTGACACTTCCTTGCCATCTATAAGGTGAGCTTTTAGACAGCCTAAGTGAAGGCTAGAAAAACTAAACTTGTTTGAATTGTCTTTCTTGCAAAATTGCAAATGGAACAGAGAACAAGAGCTTTTTTAAAGAAAAGAAATGTTGAATTCTTTAAAAACCCTAGCAGCATGCAAATAATGTCATCCTAACTCACGAGTTTAAGAAGCATATTCCTGTAATTGTGCACAAAAGGCCAAAAAAACAAGGAAGGGAAAAAATAATAAATTAGCAATTTTTGCAGCCTTTTAATCTCACCATTTAAACTCACATTGATATTCAGCTCCACATTAACAGCCCTTACATTCAAAAATAGACATAACACTATCATAACATTTCATGTTTCAGCTTTTTTAAAAATAAGAATGTCAAGAAAACGCTCCTAGCAAGTGTTTCCATCAATCACAGTTTGTGAAGTGGGGTGGGGTGGGGAGAGAAAGGAGGAGAGGAGAATAGAAAAGGAACCACAAATCTTTTCTTGCGTGGGCTGAGGGGAGGGTTGTGTTCCAACTCCTGAGGAGAAACATTTACCAAAAGTTCTGTTCTGACTCCAGACAGCTGTGAATCCCTGGCAAATGAGAACAGGCTACATTTTTCTACAATAAATGTAGTTGCTTGTTGACCCATCACTCATCCAAGAATCCTCATCCAAGAGTTTGGGGAGGGGGAGATTAGAAGGGAGGGGGGAAATCCCCCTGCAACTCCCCACTATTGGCAACTTTTATAGAGATGTTTAAGCTACTAGCAATTGGTTCTGGGTTTTGTAACTCAGCAATGGCATTTTTAAAATGTGCAAAGCCGAAGTCTGTGGAAATCCAAAAGCAGGAAATATGAGAGAGACACTCAGTATGATCCTAAGCAAGTTCAGACAGAGGAAAGTCCCACTATGTTCAATGAGACTTATTGCTTAGAAGACCGCACACAGGGCTGATGTCTCAGTGTGCAAAACTGTTAATGCAAGCCCCAAGAGTTTTAGTAGGTGCACCCCTTTGATTTGTGAACCCAAGTACACCATGTGTCAAGGGAAGGAGAGACCAGACCAGCACCACCACAGTCATTCAAAAGCATGCACACAGTTGGTGTCCATTGGTATTAGGCCCATGGGTAGGCAAACTAAGGCCTGAGGGCCGGATGCGGCCCAATTGCCTTCTAAATCCGGCCCACGGATGGTCCGGGAATCAGCGTGTTTTGACATGAGTAGAATGTGTCCTTTTATTTAAAATACATCTCTGGGTTATCTGTGGGGCTGCCTGGTGTTTTTACATGAGTAGAATGTGTGCTTTTATTTAAAATGCATCTCTGGGCTATTTGTGGGACATAGAAATTCATTCTTTTTTTTCTTCAAAATATAGTCCGCCGTGCGCCCCCAAGGTCTGAGGGACAGTGGACTGGCCCCCTGCTGAAAAAGTTTGCTGAACCCTGGATTGGCAGATTTTAATCATGGAGCCAAAAGGGTCGTTGTGCAGCAAAAATGAATGTGTTGTAGGAATCCAAGCAAATGAGCATACACAGCAAATATCAAGAGAAAGCATCTTGACAACGTGAGTGAGGGAACCTTTAGACACGCCCCCCCTTTGGTGGACTGCAGCTTTAAAAATGCTTCCTTGTCATTGGGCTCTTTTGTCACACTAGTAAAAAAAATGGGGAGATCCAACTACATGGTTGTCAGATTCATGTGACTTTTTTACATGCAAATGGCACACCACGCCCAGGATCACTGAAAAAGTAAAAGATTAAAAATAACAAACCTGAAGAACGGAATTACAAATGAAGCGGAAACAATGTCAACTGTTGTAGATGCTGTATATGTCCTACACAAGACTTGGCATGCAAAAAAATGCAAAGCACTTTTTATCTTAAGAATATCTATCATTTTACAACAGCATTATAATTTTCTAAAATCTGGTGGACCCTCAAGGTCAGGGTATAAAGTTACTACCCCAGTGATAACAGCCTCAACCCTTGTGAACCAAGAGAAAACAATAACAAAAAAATTCTGCTCTGTCCGTAAGAGGACACCAAGAATCAGCAAGAATCAGCAACTGAAGAAGATGGCCAAAATCCTCTGTTGATTTTATTATAACCATTGCCATTATATGTGTCTTACAATCCACTCTGAATCTTCTATGTGATGGCTGCGAATGTGAAACAGCTATACAGTAGTAACAATAACACCCCAAAATCCTGCATCTCCCATTCCATCAAGGACACAGGCCCTTCCTATCTTTTTTTCCCTTATGTTAGCTCCACTTATCTGGTTTGCTGTGAGAGTTATTATCATGTGATCAGTATTTCAGAAGATAAATAGGCCTTTGTTGAATTAAGTTTGTTCACATTTCAACCCTAAACCAACATCTGGTGCTCTCAGTGTCCAACACATTGCTCATTAACTTCCAGCACACACATTATTTTCTACCGAGACACACACCAGTGACTAGGTTGAAAATACTGTGGAAAAAGAAATGCGCTGGACCATTTAAACTGTTTTTATACATAGCTCAATGGGCACAATGGCGCTGAATACAAGGCTGCCGCTCAATTGAAGTGTTCTACTGTCATCAGAAACAGCTGCAGAACCCCAGAGTCTGAAATGCAGTCTTCCCATTCAAGCTCATTTCTTCCATTGTTACTTATAATGTGATCTAAAGGAACATTTGCAGGATTTCATAGAAAGTTTAAATGTTGTTTGATGAGAGCCATTAGATATTTAAATCTGAAAAACGAATGACATACAGTAGGCAAGAGATGCAATCACCACACACCTAAACTGGAGCAGAAAACTTCATGGCTATTATCCTGCTCTTGTTTGTGGCTAATATTTGTAATGGAGAATGTGGCACAGTAATGTCAATATTCATTTCCATGAGGGAGGGGCAGGGGAGGGGGGAAGGAAAGCTCTAAACCCTCAGGATGCTGGCCTCTTGTCCCAGTTCCACTCTATTTAAACTGAACACAGGCTGGTTTGGAAAATGCCCAGTGAAGAAACATTTTATTATTTGTTATTGTTTTATTTATTGAACTTGTTGGTCACTTTAATCTTGCTCAGGGCAAACCAAACCAAACAAACAGACAAAAAACAAACAAACCCACATTACAACCAAGAGGAAAAAGAAATACACTTTAAAAATCCCACCCACTTCTAAAAGGCCACAGATAGTTAAAGGACAAGGGCCTGGTTATAAAGGAAAGCTTTTTTGCTTGACACCTAAAGATATATAATGGTGGCGTCAAGCAAACCTCTCTGGGGAAAGCATTAGACAAATGGGGAGCTACCACAGAAAAGGCCCATTGTTGTGTGGCCACTCTCCTGAGCCTTCGTGGAGGGGGCATATGAACAATGTATTCTGTATTTACTATACTTTTATTTCATGGATTAGTGCAGTGGTTCAAGAGTTTTTTTCTCTGAGCCAAATCAAAATTTGCTCATTTTTATTGATAAGAAATACACTGGAAAACAGAAAAGAAACAACTCCTAGCAGTACTTGATTGATAACAGAACACAACTACCTCATATATATTGTGGGACATCCAAAAAGTATAAAACAATGCTGTTACATAACAACATGAATCATCCCCACACAGCTCTTGCTCTCATTTTGAAAAATATATATCTCTATATTCTGCAAACAGATATATACCATACTAAAATATACTACACTCAAATGTTTAAATATTTCTTTGATTATCATTAAATCTTCCCACCATGCTTGCCATATTCTCCTGCCACATCAGTGTGGCATGCAACACTCTTTGAAAACCACTGAATTAGTGAGCATGTAGCACAGATGAGGATGGGTAAAGGTAAAAGTAAAGGGACCCCTAACCATTAGGTCCAGTCGTAACCGACTCTGGGGTTGCGGCGCTCATCTCGCTTTACTGGCCGAGGGAGCTGGTGTACAGCTTCCAGGTCATGTGGCGAGCATGACTAAGCCGCTTCTGGTGAACAAGAGCAGCGCACGGAAACACCATTTACCTTCCCGCGGGAGCAGTACCTATTTATCTACTTGCACTTTGACGTGCTTTCAAATTGCTAGGGACCAAGCAAAGTGGACCTAGCAACGGGAGCTCACGCCGTCGCGGGGATTCGAACCGCCGACCTTCTGATTGGCAAGTCCTAGGCTCTGTGGTTTAACCCACAGCACCACCTGCATCCCTTCACAAGGGTGGGAGCAACCTATTAACACAATTCACAACTGCATATAATATCTTCAGATTCACTATCTGGCACTTAAGTATCTTATTTGGTTCTTCTAGCGCAGAAATGGTGGTGTGCAGTCCTCCAAGCCTGACCTTCTGACCCCTCCCCAGCCACACTCCTTCTCCCCAGGCCTGCTACACCCCCTCCTGTCTGGTTAGAATGCATAATTGAACTGTTACACTTTTCATTTTCCTGGATGGAAGACGGAGGATGGCTGAGTGTGTGTAGAAACAAGCCTACTGTACAAAGATATAGAATTAACATTAGCTGCTCTGACCACTTTGGCTCTGGCCCCACCGACCACCGGCTTGTGTCTTCTAAAAGATTGCCTCGAAGGAACAGCAGCCGTTGGGCTGAAAAGGATTCTCCATCCTTGTTCTGGGCCCTCCAACTCCATGACTTAAAAAGCACCAGTGTTATCATAAAGAGTGAAGCCAAGCATCACTAAACCCCAGAAAAATTGTTCTGCAGCAGGATTGGACCCATCACACAAGATCTCAGCGTTTTGCTTTCACAAACTCTCTTGAGTCTACCTATGACTGCTGCCCAGCCGTCAAAGCTGAAAGCTAGCAATGACCAAACTGCGGGAGGCAGTGGAATATAGGAGTGCCTGGCGTGCTCTGGTCCATGGGGTCACGAAGAGTCGGACGCGACTAAACGACTAAACAACAACAAAGCAATGAGATACTTTTAGGGTGGTGAAAGGAAGTTTAATGGGCCCCAGGAATGGCTGCAACTCAGCAATAGTGAACTGTATACATATGGCAAAAATATACATGCAAAAGGCCCCGGATTCAGTACTCAGCATTTCCAGGAAGGGCCGGGAAAGACCCATAAGAGTCACTGAAAGCAATGTAGTGTAGACTGTGAGAGGCTGTCTGATTTGGTATACGGCTGCTTCCTATGGAGATGGGCCAGGATTTTGACTTTTCTCCTCTTCCCCTCTACTTACCCTTCAACTTCAGCTGAGTCTCAGTTGCTTGGCAGCTCACCCTCATGTCGGGGTGGGGGCTGGGGAGTGATCAGAAGATTAAGAGCTTCTCAACCATAAAGTATTTATGTCAGTTGGATGTAGGTTAACTAGTGGCACTTGCAGAAATTCGATTGCTTATAATCAGTTTTCCCAGCATGGCAGTAGATGAAAATTGAATATGGAATGGACCACTGCATTTCATCCGTTTACTTACAATGTATTTTTTTTTAAAAAAGAAGTTAATTGATTATAATTGAATTTCAAAGCAAGTGTCATTGGCACAATGGAAAAGTTAACTTCAAATTACAAAAATATCTTAAGGCTTCTGTCAGTTACCTTTATATTCAAGATGCCTTACTGAATCCATGAGTAAAATGTCCCACATTATAGAAGGTTACTTTCATGATTCTACATAACCCTTCTTATGCAGAATTTTTACGTTTCTTAAGATCCTTCCAAATGCCATCTATATACTAAGCGAGACATTATTCCAAGCTGCCAGTTAATTAACACCTGTGTATAAGTGGCTTTCAGGAAACAGAAGATATTTATCGTTGCATTTAAGGTGTTCCATCATAAACCCTCAAGGGCAACCGCCTACTGTCAATTTATTACACTTGGGAATGACCAGAACAAAATGCATTCACTGGGAGATCAAAGCAAATATGCCTTCTCAGAGTCATTTTGCATACCAAGGCAGGGGAGACACTTAGAAAGAAATTTATTAAGACTAACAGTGTGAACCACCAATGGTAATTCATTATCCTTGTGCCTATGCATTCTTATATATATTACATTTATATTGCACAACATCCAATGGCATGCAACCGAACTTCTACTAGCATGGTGAGACCTCTCCTTCCGTTCCTCCCCTCTGCAGTTCCCCTACCACCCTTCCAAAACTTCCCTAGAAACCCGGGCTCTCATAAAAGCATCTGGTTTTGTTCCTGGGCCCCAGATTCTGAGCTTTCATTTTTATACCTATATATGCCCCTAGCCTCCTAGAAAGAAAGGTATTGGGCAAAATGCTGAAGTACAGTCTATGTGATTTCTGTGAAATGAGAGTGGTGTGTCCATCTTGTATATTTTTCAAGGTACTGAGGAATGTTCCATAATTAGACAGCAACAGCACCTGTCGGTGTGTTTGTATGCACATGTGATCCCAATAATCAGGACTAGTAGGACAGAGTGCACTTCCCATTTATATGTACATTATCTATACATTCATATACCAACTTTTCTTCCAGTGAGCTCAAGGTGCTGTACACGGCTCTCCCTTCCCCATTTTATACTCACAGAAACCCTGCGAGGTAGGTCAGGCTGAGAGACGGTCAGTGACCCAAGGTCACCCTGTGAGCTTCATGGCTGGGTGGGGATCTAAATCTGGTATCCCAGCTCATAATCCAACACTCTTAACAATTACACCATACTGGCCTCTCAACAGTAAGAGATTCTGTAAGAGTGGCCTAACAAGTCAAAGCAACCAGCATGTTGGATGGACCATAACGCTGACCGTTCAGCTGCCTGAATGCCCTACAGTGTAAACTGGAAGTGGAATTTGATCTTCTCCCTTTATTTTTTTCAAATGCTTGTGATGGAGGAAAAAAATCCATGGTGCATTCTGTCCTTTTTCAGTAAGTTATATCAATAATGTCTTTCACTAACTGCATTAGAGAGCAATTACAGCATAATGGCTGTCTAAATCCATTATCGGCGTACACTTAACCTTTCAATATTTAAAGATAATACTTAATTTGAGTAAATTAACGGACTGCGCATGAGACCAAACATATCTATTTAGCTTCTGGTTTTCCACCAGTGATATTTCTCTTTAGATCACAACTCCTCCGATAAGGAGGCTTAGTTAACAATGTTCTCCTTTGCACTTCAAAAGGAGGTTAATACAAGAAAAACTACAAATGAAATTCAGTTTTCTTATTAACTGCCGCATCCACCACTATCACTATTAGCATTGCTTTTAATCCTACAAATAATTTCTGATCATTTACAGGAAGATTTGCATTTAATTGTCTACCTTCCTCTTCCTTTTTGTTAAACAGCTAATCATAAAAACGCCACTGTTTCTAGAGATGAATTCACATCTTTTCATCTCCTTGCCAGGATATATAGCAACATTTACAGAGAACAGCATTTTCAACAGAATGCCCAATATATTCAATATTTTCAGTAATGGGGATTTATGAATATGAACATTATGCTGGCTTCAGATATCTATTTTAAGAAACTATAAAGAGTGGCAAGAAAGAGTTGTTACTCAGCTGATAACCGAGCTGCCCATACTATCTTTCAGTCTGTCTGTCTGTCTATCTATCTATCTATCTATCTATCTATCATCTATCTATCTATCTATCTATCTATCTATCTATCTATCTATCTATGCACATGCAACAGACATTGTAAAGTGATTGTGAGTCATCATATGTGCCTATCTAATAACTTATATTGATATATTCTGTCATATAGTGTGTACCTTTTGATTCAGGAAGCTTGTGCAGAAGAACTGCTAGGCAGATAACTTCTGAAGCCCAAGTATTAGATCTGAACTGGGAAACAAGACAGCATATTAAACCCACTTTAAACCATGGCTTCACGCCCTGATTTGTTCAGAATTCACTAACCATTGCTTGCTGGTGAGGACGTAATGGGACTTCCTGTTCTGTTTCCTAGGTTCCATGAAGGGAGGAATGAAGTTCCTGTGTGTGGGTGCATGAGGCTCACATGTCTTTCATGGTCCAGAGAACCCTGCATGGGTAATGGAATTCTCTCCTTCCTCTAATATATGATCATTTGAGTAGAGTCATGTTAACTGCTTCTTAGTGGAGGGTGTAACACTGCGTAGCACTGAAGCAGTTTGGTGCATGTTTACCACCAACTAAGTACAGTATTGTACTACAAAGTAAAGAAGCAGCTGTAAATACTGCTTTAGAAAGAGCCTTTTGTTGTTATTTCTCAAAAAGTTATTTAAAGGTCAGATATGAAAAGGGAAACAAAATATACACTAATGTTGCAGTCTCACAATTCTGTTAAAAGAAGAACAACTTGTGATGTGATTTCTACAGAGAATGGGGAAGCCTGACAGAGAACACCACTATAGGGTTCTCTGGGTGATTTTAAAGCAAATAAAAACTTATAAAGCGGAGGGTGGGTAAAAACCCAGAGACCATGCTTAGTGCTGCTACATGAATAATTTTAAGATCTATATAAATTGATCAACAAAAATGACTGCATTTTGGAAGCTATCACTGGAATGCAAAGTGACACAAAGTTGGCTATAATGAAACACTGAACTGCAAGCTTAGAAGTTATCAGAACCACACGGACAAATCATGCAAATACTTCTGAAGACTTCAAAATCAGAAATAGTCTGAGGAAATGAATGATCTATCCAGGTTTGAAAATTTGGTGACCACGGCTGCTAATTCAGGATATTTTAATTTCAAGTAAAAAGCCACCAGAACAGTGGGTCTTCTATCAACCTGGGATCCATATACATCTCTCAACCTTGCCCTTGACCTATCAATCATTGGCTTAACCGGCAAACAGAACATTACATTTAAAATTGTTAAGTGAAATATATAAGTTGAGACTACCAAGTTGTATGTCAAGAATAACAAAACTCTGATATAACTGGTTGTGAATTTCTGCTAAATATTTTTGGTGTGAAAGTACAGCATACATAGCCATCCCTGCTTACAAGATTCCTCTTCAATCCTAGCATTTTCTGAAACTTTCTTTCAACCCAAGGTCCTCTTTCTTAACATATGCAACAGACTGCTGCAGTTACCAGTTACCCTGGGACTGCAGATCTAAAAGGAAGCGCACTCCATCAATAGTACTGGGAGACTGCAACCCAGACCTCCCAGAAAGACCATAGCAGAAATGGGAAGAGTAACCTGGCCTCATCCACCTGCCAGTGATAGTACAGCTGCAAAAATCATTGCTTTCCTCTTCCCTCCAGGTTCCCTTTTCCCCTTTTGTGGAATATAGATCAGACTGTGAGCCTGTAGGAAAGGAATGCCTTATGTTTTAGGATCTGAACAGTGCTAAGAAAATGAAAGGTGCTTAGTTGCTTAGTAAATATTAAATCTTCACTGCCATTGTGCTAGAGCCACAACTCAGCAGCAATTCTCAGTTCCATGCAGAGATTTGAGTGCTTAGGGGTTCTGCTGTTGCCTGCAATAATCTGTAGATCAGAGTGACATCTCACATTGATTAATAGGGTATCTCTGACTTCTCCTATGCACAGGGAAACAGTTCCCTCACAACTCCCTAAACCAAACTGTGATGATGGGCAATAAAAGTGCAGTCACCACAAATGTAATGGATTAATGAGGTTCCACAGCCATGGGGCATTCAACCTAAACAGGTCTTATTTAGTGGTAAAGATGTACCCATCAGACTCAGAACTCTTAACCTTCCCTGGAACTTCCAAAGGGATATCCCCTCTACAGTTTGAGAACGACTCCTTAAAGGACAATAACTAATTTTTATCCTTCAGAGGGTAGGACCATTCAGATATCACTTTAGATAAAAAGCTACTGACTTAAACAACAGTGGTGTCTCTCAAATGACTGAACAAGAAATGCACTTTGCACATGAACAGCATGGCAATATCACAAACAACTCTGATGGTACAGCAAGCCTCAAGGGAGCCTAAGGAAAAGAGAAGGCTATTTCTGCATGGCTGGAATAAAGATAATTACTGGTTGGTCTTCTGTTTGTGACCATCAGAAATGTTACCTTAATTTGCCTTTAATGACCAATAATCTCTTTTAGTATATGGCTTTTAAAACTGTTATTATTCAGCTTGATCTATGGCTATAATGGAGCAGAACTGAACTGTGGGTGCAATTAAAATAAGTCCCTGTAAAAGTGGAGAACGTAGTACGTTGCTAATGTGCAAATGACTAAATAACTTAATTACGTGAAATGAAGTGCACTTATAAACACAGATGCTTAAGCTGAATCATGATAATGTTGTGTATATGAATATATTCTTTTAAAAATCTGTTTATTAACCAAAGGGGAGGCCAAGGAAATACAAATGCTCGTAAGTTATGAAAATAATGATGGGTTTTTCATTACTAGTTAACAGGAGGCTTAGAAAAATCCCATCACTGAACATCTTGGAGAAGAAATATCCTTTGTACTGCTACTCCTTCCATGAAAATCTCATTTTTTTAAAGACTTCTTTAACATATGGAATAAGGAAAACACCTGAATGCTAAGCACATTTAATTTACAAATATGCCATCACTGATGTCAATGGCCAGGATCTACAGTGCTGCTTTAGGAGTTCCTAAGGAGCTAGGCATTCCCAGTGGGATTTTTCAAAAACCTTTTTTCTTTGAACCGCTGACCCCTGTGCCATAAAGCAAATTGCTTTTGAAACTCCATGGGGACACGTGGTGTGTGTGTGTGTGTGTGTGTGTGTGTGTGTGTAGGTGTTTGGGGGCAGGGGCTGCAATTTGAGAAATGCAAGTCCTAAGCTCATTGGGGAACATGAAACTAGCTGCATGGTACTTGGAATCCTAGCCAATTTCCAAACAATGTGTTTGGAATGAGAGGACACAGTTTGGACTTGTAGGGCTGGCCCAAACCGAACAAAAGACCCTTAAAAAGTTTTTATAGCGAGAGGGTGGGGAGGGGTATTACTCAGAAGGGTGGTGGGAATGGGTGATTACCTGATAGGTGTGGGAAACCTGTTGACGACTGTTAATGACTGCAATAGGTCTTACAGGAAAAAGCAAGGGGTGAGATGGCTAAAAATAGCTTTATCATGTATAATGAGATAAGAATCCAATGTCTCTATTCAGACCAGTCTCTCCATGGTTTTAAGTTTGGTAATGAGTTGCAATTCAGCAACTTCTCTTTCCAGTCTATTTCTGAAATTCTTTTGTAATAAGATATAATAAGACAGCTACTTTGAGATCTTGTATAGAATGTCCTGGGAGACTGAAGTGTTCTCCTACTGGTTTCTCTGTCTTGTGATTCACCCTTCTGAGTAATACCTCTCCCCATCCTCTCACTATATATAAGTGTCTGGTGACTTATGTTTCAGTGTATCTGAAGAAGTGTGCATGCACACAAAAGCTCATACCAATAACAAACTTAGTTGATCTCTAAGGTGCGACTGGAAGGAATTTTTTAATTTTGTTTCAACTACCAACACAGCTACTTACCTGTAACTAAAGTTATTTGAGACAACTTACATCACTCATTGTCTTCTATTACTTCCACGTGAGCAATATATATCTCACACTTGCCACGTTCTTTAGATCCCACAGAACTGTGAAAGTTCTTTAGAGAGGTCAGGGTGGAATAAACAGCCGCATCAGTTTACTACTGAAGTTAGCGGGGAAATTCCTACTAACTTCATTAAGAGGCAGATTAGATTCTGACACTGAAGGAAAAGAACATAAAGTGCACTTGATTCAAAAACAGACTGTGGCTTAACCGTGTCCCATTTGAGAGTGTCATGCTGAATATGAGAAGCTGCACAAATCACTTACAGAATTCCAAGTGTTCATTGATTCATCCATATTCATTCTTCCTCTCTCTGCCACTGTGCCCTCGCTGTAGGTGAATGTAGCATAAGCATGTGCATGATGAGGAAATGAATAAGACAAATTTCTGGATGTGATTTTGAAGGAGGCTTCAACCAAATGAGCAACACTGAAATGCACACTTCTGATTTTTACAATGGAAGATAAAACGAGTGATGTCCTCCAAGTGGCAGATTTGCAAATCTGCCACACACAAGAAGAAGAAGAAAGAGCACGAAGGATCTCTTCTTATCAGGAAGCAAGGATGCTCCGCCCTGCCTTGTCCACAGTGAAGATGCTCTGAGCAGTTCTCTGACTAGTGTCTTCCTCATGCTTGCATTTATATTTAGGTACTTAAAGAAGCCGTGAGTGTGAGCGGACTTCTTTTTCCACACTGCATATTTATGCATATTCTGGACTTTCATGTGTTACTTACAGTAAGTTTCTGCGGGATAGGAAGACCAGTCTCTAGCTCTCCTGACTTACAAGTTAGATTATGTCCCTGGACATTTCTCTACAGGATAAAGTTCTCAGAAATAGGTAAGTTCTCCATGAATGAGGGTGAGAAGAAAACCTGACTGGAGTGCACAGTTGTCTTTTACTGTTTACTGGCAAGTTTCACTAGTAATTCCAAGCTTGAAGTCACAAAGTACAGCAAGAACTGAACTATGTGGATGATTATATACACACACACACACACACACACACACACGGCCCTCTGTGATTTAGTATGGCTGAATTTATAATTGTAACTAATCAGTTAAAGTAGCAAAGTTAATCAACCTAAAGGGCTTTAATTGACTCACAGACATATGAAGCACAGATCAACTCTCTAACAATTACTTATTTGGAAAATAAGCCAGCACAGCACACCAAGAGGATAACATGCTTCATCCTTTTTTTTTTTTAATTTCTGTGGTGTGTCTTTTAAATTGTAAACCTAAGGGACAGGGGTGGGTTTTTTAAAAAATATTATTATTGCTCAACTGGGAAAAGAACACTATAAATAAATAAATACAGACCTAAAGGGACACAAGGACTGCTACACATGAGCATGGGTCAATCTGACTTTTGCTACAAGGCAAAGTTCAAGGTCTTAGTATTAGTATTGCCTTGCCCACTATGTGCCACAGTTAGATAACTCACACTCTTACAAGTACCGTGCAATGTCTACGCTGTACTTCTAACAGTCAAACTTTCACTGTGGCAATGCCTGTGCTTTAGAACTCTCTGCCCACTAACATCAGGCAGGTACCCTGTTTCAGATGCCTGCTAAATTCTTATGCTTTGGCAAGACTATCAGGGCCAGGGAGGTGACTGATGCTTTTCTGCGAGAGGGGGTGGTCCTTGCCTGCTTGAAGGACGCAGTGGTAAAACCACTCCTCAAGAAGCCCTCCTTCAATTCAGAAAATGTAAGTAATTAAATTGGCAATCAGTTACCAACCTCCCCTTCTTGGGAAAGGTTATTGAGCGAGTGGTCGGAAACCAGATCCAAGCGCTCTTGAACAATCGTTGATCCAAATACGGCTAAAGCACTCCTGAGCTTATCACATAAAGGTAAAGGTAACCCTGCCCGTGCGGGCCAGTCGTGACTGACTCTAGGGTTGCATGCTCATCTTGCTCAAGAGGCCGGGAGCCGGCACTGTCCAAAGACACTTCCGGGTCACGTGGCCAGCGTGACGAAGCTGCAGCTGGCGAGCCAGCACCAGCGCAGCACACGGAAACGCCATTTACCTTCCCGCTATAAAGCGGTACCTATTTATCTACTTGCACTTAGGGGTGCTTTCGAACTGCTAGGTGGGCAGGAGCTGGGACCGAACGACGAGAGCTCACCCCGCCACGGGGATTCGAACCGCCGACCTTACGATCAGCAAGTCCTAGGCACTGACGTTTTACCCACAGCGACACCCACGTCCCTTATCGCATATGATTCCCAAATAATGAATGTTATTTGTTAATTTATTGCACAATCCTAGCCAGTAAGCCCTACTGACTCCAATGAGGAAAGTGGGGTTAGGATTGCAGCTTAATTTATTACATTCATATCCCACTTTCTTCATCCAAGGAGTGGTGTACATGGTTCCAGTGTTTGAAACTCCCTATATTCTAGGCAAATTTTGCAACAGGGAATTTAATTACTGCGAGCAGTTTCTCAGCTCTGGGATCAGTACTGCACCTAAGATTTCAGATTAAAACTGTAGAGTGGAAGGAAAGGAGGACCTTTTTCTGCCTCCCCACTTCCAGCTACTCTCTGGAGAAGAGACCCTCTTAAAAACAGTGGGGAGGCGGGCAGTGGAATGACTAGACTATGTGAAAAATGTACATAGTATTTTAGCTGCAGTTCATTCATTTTCAGCTTTGTATTCTTGTTATAAAAAAGCGTGCCTAGACATTCCATAACCTAGGTTTAAGGTGTCATTTAGCTCCTAGCTTTCATATCTCAGTTTCTAACACTGCATGGTTCCTTCCCCCTCTATCTTCCCTTCATGACAACCCCATGATGTACATGAGGCTGAGAGAGAGAAAGACTGGCCCAAGAACACCCAGTGAGGTTCATGACCAGGTGTATGGGGAGGGAGAGATTTAAACCCTGGTCTTCCCAGTCCTAACTTGTTTAACCATTGTAAGCTTTCCCCAGGTAAAGATGTCTCATTTTCAGAAATGTCATCTGATATTTTTTGCACATTACATTACCCACCCAGCCTTCTGGTGCTTTGGTTGATTTCTAGTCTATTGACCTGAGGAGGATGTCAAGAAGAGGATGGCAGGAGTGAGGCCTTGATGCTAGACCACTGCTAGGCCTGCTCCTCCTATCCAAATCCCTCCTGTTTCTGCCACTCATGCTATAGGTTGGTCATCCATGAGATACAGCTTAATGAATTAGAGGCAGCCATCTGGTAAAGGGCTAACAGCAGAATCAGGCAACTGCCTCACAGTAACCACTTTTAGACTGTCTGCGTAACACCTCCAAACCTATGGGCTTTCAGGCTCCAGCTGTGCAGCCAAATAGGCATTACCATCCTAGGCCAGCGCTCAAACTACAAGGGGGAGAGGGAAGTGGAGTTTCAGCCCCAGCATCTTTTGTGGCAGCCCCCTTAAGCTGCTGCTTTTCCCTAATGGACACACCAGAAATAAAGTGCTGCCCCATGCTTCACTGAGCATCTGCGTTATGATGGGATCAAGGTAAGAAAACCCATGGTCTCCAATAAGAGCAGCCATAGCTCAGTTGGTAGAGCATGAGACTCTTAATCTCAGGATTGTGGGTTTGAGCTCCACGTTGGGTGAAAGATTCCTGCATTGCAGGGGACGGGACTAGACAATCCTCATGGTCCCTTCCAATTCTTTGATTCTGTGATACAGGATGCTTAAAAACTGCCACCGTGCTTTAGGTGATCATGCAACTCCAACCATGTGAAAATTAAAACATGGATTTGGGAATTTCCTCATCTCAGGTGGGGGCAGGCACCAGGACAAAGTTCCCTCCCCTTCACAGATGCGCCATAATCTCCAGATTCCCAGTTTTGCTATCTTTTTAAAGTAAGTTCCTAACACATATAGAACCTGAGATATAATGCAAAACGTGCAGGCACTATTCTCATTTGTGTTCTGAGAAACTAGCCTGCCCACATCTTTCTGTGTTTTTAGAAGTCAAAACAATAACTGATACTTTAGAAAAGCATATATAGGCAATTAGACAAAAAGAAGGCTAGAGCTGAACACCAATTATCTAGGCTATGGAGAAGGCATTTCTTGATTTGTTTTTAGGCTTTTTCTGCTAGTTGTCCCTGGTGAAGAAGTGATTATTTCTCCATAGAAAACAATTCTGGCACTTTGATGTAGTAGCTATGATTGGGGATTAGCATCAAAGCCAGTTTATAAACATTTCAAAAACTACTCTCCCATTACTAATGCTGGTAAATTCATTGTTATTATACCCACCCTGCAGAGGGTAGGGCTGTGTGGGTCATGCCAACCTTGCGAGGTAAAGCAAGTGTTCTTATACCCATTTTGCTGTGGGGAGAGCAGAGTTACAGTAATAATGCATGACAACCCTGACATGTCTCCACTGTTGTTAAATCGTTTTGCTTTGCTTCAGCAAAATACAGTTGAGGAGAGGAGACTGTGAAGTCTATTAAAGCATTAATGCAATTAATTAAGGGCTGGTGGTGGTAAGGAAGTAGGGAAAGAAGTGAGAGTTTCAGTGGTGAATGGAAAGACCTAGGCGTCTATATAGAGTACACCTTTCAGGGAAGCCAAGTCTACCAGGCCTCAATACGGTTCAGTCACCCAATGCAGACTTTGCTGGGAGTCAGGAGACCAGCACCATCAAATACATTCAGCTCTTCCTCTTGGACAAGTAACTTTCTCTGTACTGTACTCACTTTGGCCAAAAGAAACACAGCCATAATCTACCTCCTCCTTATTTGACCTCAACTTCTCAGTTGTTATCTTAACTATACTAATCCCTTATATCCTTTATATAATAGTACGGCAATATTATCAAAATCCATTATTGTTTTTGTTACAGTAATGTATTTGCAAAATGTTTTGAAACTCTTAATCTTTAAGAGCTGCATTTTAAGCTGTATTTTAATTAACTGATTTTTTTTTGTTTTTCTATTACCTTTTATCGTAATTTACCCTATATTTGTTAGCCGCCCTGAACCCGGCCCTGGCCAGGTAGGGCAGGGTTTGAATAAAAGCTGTTGTTGTTACAGTGGTACCTCGGGTTAAGAACTTAAGTCATCCTGGAGGTCCATTCTTAACCTGAAACTGTTCTTAACCTGAAGCACCACTTTAGCTAATGGGGCCTCCTGCTACTGCTGCCGCCGCACAATTTCTGTTCTCATCCTAAAGCAAAGTTCTTAACCCGAGGTACTATTTCTGGGTTAGAGGAGTCTGTAACCTGAAGCATCTGTAACCCGAGGTACCACTGTATTATTATTATTACTATTAGATGTATCTGAAATGGTTCTGTTTTCTAACGCTAGTTACACAGGAATCTCTCTCTCTCTTTCTATTTATATATATTCAATTACTTTTAAACTTTACTTTGCCCACCCACCTAAAAAAAAACAACATCCTCCAGATGCTCATCTCACCTGTCCTTAACTTATTGCAAATGATGCCTATTTCCTAAATAAAACATGGATTTATTATTTTCTTTATGTTTAAAAAGAATCTTTTGACGTTCTTGTGCAAACGTATTTTGATAATCATGAAATTGCAATGATTTATACGGTGTTCCAAGGAGTATCTACGGTAGCGAAGGTACTAAAAGCTACAGCACAGCCAAATTTGTTCTGAACTGAGTGTTTACTTAATGGTAATTGGTAATTCCGCTAAGCTAACTTCCTAATTAGGTGTCAGGCGCATTTTCAAGATCTTGTACATTTCAATCATAGATGGGGATACAAAGGACAGCATCACTATCTCACATTGACCAAACTGCTTAATCAAATCTTGACACGAGCATGAACCTGAAGCACTGTCACCACTAAGCTGCCACTAGCGCCAATTAGCTGATCCAGTTTTAAGGACAGAGATAAAAGAAATAAACTGGAATATAAATGAGGACATTAGGAGAGAAAATAGACAATGCCTATTAGTTAATGAGCTGGATTGTAAATTTAATTCCTTGATACGATGGTGTTTACAAAATATTTCATTTTGGAAACATAAATCTTCTTCTGTTAGTATTAAGAGGCAAATTTCCGAAGTAAGTAGATCTGCTCAAAGGAATAGAGCAGGGAGAACTAAGCAAAGAAAAGCATTTACTAATAAATTTGTGTATGCAGAAGTTACAATATTTCCCCTACTCAAAACTTTCAGGGACAAAATGCAGCCAAATAAAAACAACGTCAGCTTAAAGAATGGAAATGCATAGACGTGCATAATTAAAACTAATCAACAAGGACAACAGAGTGGCTACTAAGTTTGGAATTCTTAATGTCAGCCTATTTTATTTTATTTTATTTTTGCTTATTCCAATTCAATGTGACTCTCAAAAAAATGAGTTGTGTCTTCCTTTCAGCTCAGTTAAAATCTATTAATCATATACCAAAGTCCTGCAATGCTCCTTTAAAACACACACACACACACATATATAAGCATCAATACTGACATCAAATAACTGATAACCATAGCCAGAGTACAATGCACAATATTTAATGAGGCCAATATGAGATAAAATACTGATTCTATTAAAAATAGAAGCTTTTTATTATTATTACTGGTTTCAAAATGTAATGAACTCTACCCACATATCTCAATCCTAAATATGTTTACTTGAAAGTGACCATCATATATTTTGTTGAAAGTGATCATCATATATTTTGATGGAACTTACACTCCAAGTAATTGCATGCTTAGGGCCTCCATCACACATTACCCACTATGGAGATATTTGTAGTGTGGTTTCAATAAAATGTATACACTACTGAAATAGGTGCATGATTTCATCAATCCCATGTGTGACATGTTGAAAAAAAAAGTTTTAAAAAACCAATCAGTCCACTGAATAGGCCTATCAAAGAAGAAAAGGTCATCTGTTTCAGCTACAGAGAGCAAAAGGGCAAATCTTGATCGCAAATATGACTTGCGGCTGGGAAAGAATTTTGAATATAACATTCACTGAAACGTCAGTAAAATTAAGCAATGGAGATTGAGGTCAGCTGTTTTATCTCTGTGTTAATCTGTACTGTGGCAAAGGGAAATAGGATGAGGCATCAACTATGTTTAGAGCAGCAAGGTAGATTTGATTTCTGCAAGGTGAAGTACAAAACATTTATTGCAACGAACTTAATAGGGTCTCTTGCTGATTAAGACACTTGTTTACCAGAGTTGCACAGAAGGTGTACACGTGCAACATACCAAGCAGAACTCGCCCCAAATATTTCTTTAAAAGATCCCTCTTAAAGGCAAGTATCTCCTGTTAGCTGTGTATTCAGCAAGCTTAATCTCTACCTTCTTTTCTTGTTTTGCTATGTCTCCATAGCTGCTGAAAGCAAGGTGCATTCTACTACATTTGCAACACCAACTCCATTTGTTTCTTTACATTTATAGCTCACCCATCACCATGCAGTCCCAGGGAAGGAGGCGTACAGCTTAACACGATTACACCGTGTAACACCTTCTGCCTCCAAAGGCCTGTGGCAAAAAGGTGCATCTTGGTCAGATGGTGAAATAGGTTCAGTTAGGTGGGCAAGTGCTCCTCAGAAGAAAAGACATTCTACAATCTGTGGGCCACCAGTGAAACAGCCTTCTCACACCATGCCCCAAGAATTTTACTGAGGGAAGCAGAGACCGCAGAAGAAACACAACACACACAGTATCTCAGATTTCTCCATGCTCTCCAGATGTTTGTCAACCACTCCCATCAGCTCCAGCCAGCATAGGTTGGCAAAAGTTTCAGTTAATGAATGGGATAGCTAAAATACATTCAGTAATTGGAAAACTTCAGCAGGTTGGTTTTTCAAGTCTGTGAGCTTATTCTGTATTATATTTGCATATGATACGAAACTGGGTTTTTTAAAGCAGGAAAAATGATAAAGCTACAATACTGACAGGTAACACAATATTCCAGTTGCCCTAAAACTGCATAAACATTATACTTATAATCCTCTGCAGGTATACTCAGAAGTAAGTCGCACTGAATTCAGTGGGGTTTACTCTCCTGTGACTGCTACCTTAAGGCATCATTGACAGATGTCTAACCTTTCATTGAAAATATCCAAGGTGAATCCATAACCTCCCTTGAAAACTTACTCATTTTTAATTAAAAAAAATCAGTTGCTATTCTTTTAATTAAGAAGCGTGGGATATATCTATATATAGATGGGATCTATATATGGTGCATTGACTTCTGCTGGGAGGTGAGGTAGGAAGAGAAAGGTGGCATAGGTCAGAATCAAAGCATATACTTTGCATTCAGGAGGTCCAAGGCTCATTCCCTGGCATCTCCACTTAAAAGTAACAACGTGAAATCCTTCTGATGGGAACCCTGAAAAGCAGTCTCCAGCAGTCAGAAGTAGACCAACCTTCACCAATTCACCAATCTGGTACCCTCCAGATGTTTCAGACTTCAGGTCCCATCATCAACTTGCAGGGATGATGGGAGTTGTAGTCCAAAATATCTGGACCGCATCAGGTTAGAGAAGGATGGAGTAGAAAATGCAGGGCTAAATGACCAGTAGCCTAACTCAGCTTCAATCACAATGGAGCTTGGGGTCTTATAATGTGAATTTATGAAAAAAGAGATAGGAAATAAATGAAAATCCATTGAAGAAAATCTTGCACTGCTGCTTTCCTCAGATTCTCCCTCAATGGTGTTAAATTTCCTTAAGTGATCTGTGACAGCAAAGATTCAGCTCCTAACGCACCTAGTATTGATTGATTGATTCAGAATAGTTATAGGGTGCTCTTCGGCAATGCTCTCAGACTGGTTTATGTGCCACCCACCTACATCTACCATTGAGCTATTGGAATTTGGCCTCACTTTCACTTCCTCTCCATTGGACAGGAAGCAGAGGCTGGCTTTGAGCAACTCACCTTCTCAGCCAACCATTTTCTAGAAGAGATCTAACCCATACCTTGAAAGTGTCTCTTGTTGCTCACTGTTGATTTCAGTAAGTGGTTACTGAGGGCAAGTGAGAAAACCAATCTGCATGAAAAACAGTCACTCAAACATTGAAAGGGGGGGAATACTTATTTGTAAAAATCTTCAAAAATCAAAGCTCAAAATAAAATTACTTAATATGAAAAATAAAAGTTAGTAAAAATCCAAAGCCAAAGATGCCTCATTTACCACATGAATTTTACTGCTAAAGTCATGGACCACTCTTAATTCAACACATTTAAATCAAATACATCAATTGATACACTGATTTCTGAGTATTGTCATTTGTGCAACATACTTCCAAATTTTCTTGGCAATGCACCATTAAAGCTTGTTTCTTCTTTTAATGCAAAAAGAACAACCATTTTCGTCAAAAGCTGCAGCCAGCATTTAAGCCATAGATGATTAAAAGAAAAATATACAGATGCAGAAAGATAGATGATAGATAGATAGATAGATAGATAGACGATAGATAGATGATAGATAGATAGATAGATAGATAGATAGATTAGATAGATAGATAGATGATAGAGATAGATAGATGATAGATGATAGATGATAGATAGATGATAGATAGATAGATAGATAGATAGATAGATAGATAGATAGATAGTTGATAGATAGATAGATGATAGATATAGATGATAGATAGATGATAGATAGATAGATGATAGATAGATAGATAGATAGATAGATAGATAGATAGATAGATATAGATATAGATAGATAGATGATGATAGATAGATAGATAGATATAGATAGATAGATAGATGATAGATAGATAGATGATAGATAGATAGATAGATGATAGATAGATAGATATAGATAGATAGATGATAGATAGATAGATAGATAGATAGATAGATAGATATAGATTAGATAGATAGATAGATGATAGAGATAGATAGATGATAGATAGATAGATAGATAGATAGATAGATAGATAGATAGATAGATGGATGATAGATAGATGATAGATATAGATGATAGATAGATGATAGATAGATAGATGATAGATAGATAGATAGATATAGATAGATATAGATAGATAGATGATGATAGATAGATAGATAGATAGATAGATAGATAGATAGATAGATAGATAGATAGATGATAGATAGATGATAGATGATAGATAGATAGATAGATAGATAGATAGATAGATAGATAGATAGATAGATAGATAGATAGATAGATATAGATAGATGATAGATAGATAGATAGATAGATAGATAGATAGATAGATGATAGATAGATATAGATGTAGATCTAATTTAAACATTAGAAAGAAAAGTCATGACAACTAAAAGAGATCACGTAAGTTTGAACAGGCAAGAAAGAAACCAGTTTTTATATTTATTCCACTTGCATAGATGTATCATCAATCTGATTCCCCACCTGCCATTCTCATTCACTCAGACTTCATTAACACTTTGCCAACATAAGAAATTAACGAGCCAATATTTTTAAGTGATTTGGGAGTTTTTTTCATAAAAAGATGTCACTGACTCAAGAGATTTATTTCTAGTCTGTGAATTCAAATATAAGATCAGGTTCAGAGGTCCCAATTTTTACCCCAGGTCTAGAAGCGGATGTACCTTGTGTGTCAAAGCAGCAGGAACAACAACAACTAGTATTGCTACTTAAGTATATGGGGAACCCAATAAATTACTTTGCCATAGGTTGAAATCTTGACATAGGGACATAGAAGCCAGGACAGCATGAAGATTAGGTGATGGGTTTAATTTGTTACTTGCCTTTTTATATAGGAAAGCAGGAATGAGAGGAGGAATTGACTGTATTCAGCAAGAAAGGGTTGCTAACCCCACACTAAAACACAACTGGGGACATCGCAGATGCAGTTTAATGGGGGGGGGGGAGGAATTCTACCAGGATGAAAGCAAATGCTTCGCCTCATTCAAAAACTCTGAGCTAAATTACAAACTTCTCAAAATAAAGACTAGCAATGGAGTTGGTGACAGATTCTGAAGTCTAGAAGCAACAGCAGGTGTTCCAACAATACAAGGATATAATTCAATCAGGCTTTTGGCTGATGTTGTAAAGTGCAAAATGACTCAAATTGTTTACGAACAGCACCAGAACCCCCAAGATTAAATTACAGCCTTGATATTTGATCAGGAGTCATGCATTGGGGTTTTTTTTTAATAAAACAATTTTTAAAGTTATTTACGTTTTAGGTCAACTGAATTTAAAAGGTGTTGTGAGAAAAAGTATCTGGGCTACATGCTCTGCTAAGACAGCAGCTTCCAGTTTTACATATATATAGTTTAGAGTCACATTGGTCACACAAGGGATGAAGGAGGAATTTGTTCAGTTTACTTTTTGCAGCAGACTGACCCGGCACTCTCAAATTTCACTTGTGGACTGGCATGCAGCTCTCTGCATTTCGCCATGCAGTTTCCGTGTGCAGACAGTGTCCACAGAAACAAGATATTTTACATCAAAGATGCATACTCAATGCACATTGTTCAGATTAATGCATTGAAACTTTTGTATTTTAAGTTTAAAGGGTATGGTTTATTATATAAGCAGTCCATGCAAAATGCATACAAATGGGTAAAGTACAAACTAGAATTTGTCTCCCTTAATTCAGAGTGCCTTCTTAAGTTTGGCAAACATGCAGATGGTAGAAATATGTGGCCACTATATGTTGGTCTTAAGCAGGGTTAGAAACTCAAGATATATAAGCTAGGTGCCAAATGGCTCCTTAAACCAGGGTTACAGTCGCCAAAACATAATGCCTAGTTTCCATTTGGCCAGACAGCTCTAAAGTTGCTTTTTTCAGTACCTCTTCAATCCTCCTTTCACACAGCTGAATAAATCAAAAAGCCACCATTTCCTGTTATGTGAATACTGGGAAACGATGGTTAATACCTTCAAAGCAAGCCAGGATATGAAGCTTAATATCCCAGCTTGTTTTGAAGACATTAACCATGGTTTCTTCTTGTTTCACATATAACATGAAGATGTGGTAAAATGTTTAATCCAGGCTTGTTCGTGCACTCTCATGAGGAAGTGGGTGCATGGAAGTCCTTTGCACGCAGCTTCTGCATATCCTGTCTTATTAAGCCAGACTGTTTGACTGACTACTGAATGCGAACATTAACTTGTGCCTTACTCAAGACCACCCAACATTGCTGTTCAGGATTTGAACACAGACTTGGCCCAAGCACTCTGTTATACTATATCTTAAGAGCTACCTCTGAGCATAAAATAAAAATAAAAATGAATAAGCATAAAGCTGGCATTAGTGCATATGAGCCTGCTGAATCAGGCCAAAAGCTCATCTGCTCCAGCACTGTGTTTGTATGGAGACCAAACAGATGTTCATGGTAAACCGGCAAACAAAACCTGAGCACAACACTGTTCTTCCGACCTACAATTCCCAGGAAATACTATTCAGAGGCAGCAGTGAAGATAGGCTATATCCATCACAGACTTATTTGCAGGTCTGTTCTACACATACCAGTATTTTCACAACTCACTGTCCTCAGCACCAATTTAGTGAGAACCATCCTCTGAAAAAGCCAATGGCATGGTGGGAACTATAGGAAGGAAGCCATTATCCCTTTTCTAAGGCAAGCAATGCCTTCCCCAGAAGTTACACAAACCAAAGTGCACACAGTTTCAAGGGCTGCAAGCCAGTGAAGACCCAACATAAACAATCGCAAGTTGTGACTGCACATATTTTTTGTTTGGGCTCCATTTGTGCTCCTGCCTTTCCATGAAATGGAAACATACGTTTTGTACAACTCACACCCACACTCTTGTCATTTTGGGAGAAGAGTGAAGGTGCTGAAGTAAATCTTTTTTAAAAATAATAAAAAAGTAGTTTCTAGCTGGATCACAGTACAGGCTGTCTGATAGGTCAATCAATTGATATACATCACACACACGAGTTTTTAAAGTTTTTTTTTTTTTAATTATTACAAAAAGTATAGATGCTGAAGTCTCCCAGTACTGCCACTCAATTTCCTCAATTTTAGTCTTACAGAAGACTTGCTTACATCTGTACCATTGGTGTGACAACGGGCATGGCTATGACTAAGCTAAATAGACATACCTTGGCTATACCTTCATGGAGTTGTCAGCATGGTGGGGTGTGATGCCTTACCACCACCCTCCAAGATGCGGTGTCACTGCCATTTATAGTGTGGGGATGGGGCAGGGCAACTGCAAGACTGACACCAACAAAGCCAATCCATGGGTGCACCCATGCAGCTCCAACCTCGCTGGCACTGTGCCCCATCCCTGTGACATCCAGGTGCACAGAAGCAACACCACTTGGGGGAAGGCAGAGAGGACACAGTTCCTGCCTTTGATAGAGCTACCCAGAAAGATTGTGCAGTTTAATCCAATATTATAGAAGATTAGGACGTTGCAGCTGCACAAACTGGGATTCCACAGCTCAAGTCAAGAGCAGCCAAATTATTCAAAATACAGAACTGTGGTGTAGTGGTTACAGTTTTAGACTAGGACCGGAGAGACCCAGATTTGAATCCCCACTTGGCCATGAAGCTCAGCAGATGATCCTGGGCCAGTCACTGGTTATTATAAAAGAAAAACGGGGAGGCGGAAGAACCATGTGCATCACTTTCAGCTCCTTGCAGAAAGAGCACTAAACAGAATTATAAATAAATGTTATACTGGAATTACATAATGAGTCAGAGGGCCACAGCTGATCTGCATATTTTACCTGCATGAATTATCATTTTCATTAACCTAGAAGATGCCTTCAGCGACTAGATATGCTGCACTAATTCTGCAGCATTCATCATTCTCAAACAGGTATCTTTCAAATATGAAAGTCACTTTGAAAAAGTTGACAGGTAAATTTTCTACCTGACTCACTGAGGGTAGAAGTGGAAAGAGTTCTGTTTGTTTTGTTTAGGTTGCTTTGCAAAGCAGCACAATTCTCGGCAAGATTTTGTTTTTTTAAGAAGCAACGTAAAGGAAAACAGAGGTGTTCTCTAGTGCTATCAGGCAATTAAAACTGTGCAACAAGGCCTCTCATACAAAGGAATGAACAGGATGGGAAATTATAAACAAGTTTGCTTATAATTCTCAAGCAGCTTTAAAAGCAAATGCTCCTATGCAAACCATGTAAACTAGCACAAATGTAAACCTTGCAGGCTTCAGAGACAGCAGCGAAAACTCTACAGATCCTAAAAGGAGTATTATTTACCTTAGCAATATAGCACAAAACTCCTAACTTCAAAATGAATTGATACATTTTACAAATGTGTGTACCTGGCCATTAAGCTTTAAAAGAAATGGAAGTGTGGCGATTAATAAATTGTTGTTGTTGTTGTTGTTATTTCTTTATGGTGCATATAGAAACAGACCCTTAAATATAGTTTGTTTATTTTCTGCCCTATCCTAATCCCCCCTTCCTCTGCATATTATTGTAGAGACAATACTACCCAAATAAAAGGAAAGGCTTTCTTGCAGTGCGAAGAATAGTTGGAGGTAGGAAGACAAGTGGGGAGGGTTGTTGGGTTTTTTTTAATTAAAAAGGAAAGGAGGGGAGTACAGGAATACTGTTTGAGTAGCAGGACTTCTGTCCCCATTTATTTAGCCAAAGAATTCTTAGGCTGCCTTATAGGACCATGTCCTATCTAGGTGGCACCAGGGAAATAATTTTATCAGCAGGCTTCCTAATATGCAGAGAAGCTGGTTATGAAATAAAAATAATGGCATACTGTCACAGGGTCGTTGTAAGGATGAAGACAATAGAATTTTAAGGCTCTCTTCTAAAGCCTCAGAAACTGTAAATAATAATTATGAAAATTAATCATCCTAAGTTTTGTGCTGGCTATCAAATAAAAATCTACCTATCCATTGAGCCATAAATGGGTAACGTTCCAGATGTCTAAACTTTTTTTCATGAATCTGGAACCTTAAGCCATATATGACCCATTGGATTCCAAGGGATGGTACTTACTGACAATAGTTTCTGCAAAAGGCTTTGATAGCACCAACAGGTCCCGCTTCCCAAGTGACATGATTGGCACTTTCTGTGCCCAATTGAGTATGGCTGCTTGGGTGGCTTCAAAAGCCAGGCAAATAGCAATGCAGGAATACAGCATCTACCCGTAACTGCAACATATCTGTGACACAACCAGATGCCAGCTTTCAAACAGGAAGTGTGGTCTCTAGTCTTTTTTGTACCTAATCCTTGTAGACAACAATGCTGACCAAGCCCTGACCTTTAGTAACCACAGGAGTAGTGACACATGCAAGGATGAAAACCATCTTTTCATTTTCCATAGAGATATGTCAATTTTAAGAACCTCTGGTGTTTATTTTCCTGAGAACCAAGCAAGAGGATGTGCACCCAGCTAGGATGAGGGAGTCAATTATTTACTTATTTCATGGGGGAAAATGTTACTGGTCTTCAAAAGCCAAAATATTTTTTTTTGAAAAAAAAAAGAGAAATATGTACTCCTTAGTACAACAACCTGATTACTCAAGGTAAATTCACCTGATTAATTATTATTTCATACACAAGCCTGCAGTTAGGACTTAGTATTGATATATTTCATACTACGTAGCATAAAAGCTGAGCAACAGAAAGGAAGACAATAAACATCTATATTAAGCAATTCTGAACATATTTATACTCTTTGAATAAATATGCAAAGTGTTTGCAAATTAATCTAATTGTTCCCTCTAAGGACCGCTTCATGCATGATGAATTCCCTACACGGACTATCATTGCTATGTAGAAAATTGCATGTACCCTTTATGTTTGCCATCAAATGTGATAAGCATATATGTACCTATTTTGCATCATATGGAAGTGATAACTTCAACACAGGCACAGGGTCCTAGGAACCCTGAAATGCATGTGGTTTTTTATAAGCCACCTTCAATGAATCCCTCAAAGGACCATTCACTTTCAAAGTATCTAAACAGATATTCTATTAAATCAGAGCTTGCATGTCTTCGTAACTTTAATGCCTCCCCTTTATCTGATACACCTCTTGTTATGTCCACCACACTGACAAACATTTACTCAAGAACAGTTTGGTAAATGATCTTTAAAATGCAGACCATTGCAAACATACACACTGTTCCTGATTAAGCAATTGCAGATCTGTTATCTTGCCTTCTGGGAACGGATCTAAATAGCATCATAATATCAAACGCTGAAAACCACAGGCCTGGGGCCACCAGGACTGCGCTTCTTTGTAGGCTCTGTTAAGTCACAAACTTCCTGATATAAAATGTAGCTTACCATTAGGAGTAAATGTTTGATCTGAAATGCTTACAAAACGGCTATGTTTATAATAACAGATTAAAGATTAAGCTTAAAACAAAACTGTTTATGGAAGACTTTACTTCTCTGCAATTCTGTGCATTTAAAAGAGAATCAAGTAATTAAGAGCATAAACTTTCATTACTTCACTCTATTATATACAGTAGTTCATCTGTTATTTAATTGATTATCTCATTACAAGGGTAAAAGACAATTTGCTGATTTTGTCAAATGTTCCAAGGAGCTTCATTCCTGGCAGCCCTCAGATCACAAGAAATGAATCTGTGCACGTGCGTAAATACATATTTTGAAATAAACAATATTAGACCAGTTCACAGAATACTGTCCTCTAAGCTCTCCTGTGAGTGGTGGAAGAGTAAGATTATGCTCATGCATGAACTTTCAGTGAATCAGATATACATGGTGGGTAGAAAGGCTCCATGTTTGGAGGGTGCACATACGTAAAATTGAACACATTTAAGCCTGAGTAGCACAATGAATACCCTAGACAAAACCCAGAAATCAACCACAGGATCAACCAATTCCCATGTGTGCATCCTATTCAAAAGTTAGCTAGGCATGGCTATCTGCCACTCACATCAGAGGCAGGCAGGTGCACCAGTGGACAGGGGGGGGGAGTGTGCTTTCGGTGCCATACCACATGTAAAAGAAAGATCACCCTCAGTGAGACCAGTGCTTTGAATTAGGATTTCGAAAAGAAACAAGTCAACGATGCAGAGGTGTAAGTGCTTCAGTCTGGACCTCCCTGAAGGCACAGAATGTTTGTTTTATACCAGACCGATTCAAAAGCCAGGGAAGAGCAAGCGGTGAGATATGGGGAAATTCAGCCCCATTCAGTAGAATGGGACTAAACCGAACTAAATGTAAGCAATTTATTTCAACTGAATGGTAAGAATGAACTGCATGCCCATGAGCTTCTTCGTATGCAATACGTCTAAATGGTAACTCTGCACACTTACGACTTGAACAAACACTCTAATCCATCACCTTCCCTTTCCCCTTTGTGCATCTGGTAGAGATCGCCACAAGGGCTTGTGCCAAAATCGAGCACCTTTAATATGTCAGTGCCACAAGCCCTTTCTCACTTTTTAAAATAAAAGTAAAATAAAAATAAACATAGATTTGGTTTCAGAACAACTGCAGTGAGAGATACAAAATTTATCTATTTTTTTCCGAAAAGGGCCTGATGCGTGCCACACTTTCCCATGAGTCATTATAAAGTGGTACCTGAAGAAATACTGCATTTTACTTATGTGCCTTTACCCCATGGTAAATTGATTTTCATAACCGATAGTTGTCTCCGTCATGCTGAAGGTAGCCTGCATTTCCTATTCATACTGTGAGCCCACTGCTTAAAAGGCAGGACTACAGCTATTTGGCCATAAATTCAGCAACCAAATGATAAAAACATAATATATGTAGAGGTCCAAAGCATAAAAATCACTCCAGCTTTGCATTCTTACTCAATGAAAAGACTGGCCACTTTTGCTCGTTTCATACCCATATTTTATGCCACCAATTTTGCTCCTGCTGCCTTATTGCCTTCAAGTTAGTTGCATCTTTGCCCAGAACACTTAAAAGAAAAATGAAAAGGCTAAGTTTAAGACCATGCTTTCACATTAGAACTGCAATGTTCAAACAATTCACCCCGGAGCAGGACCCACTGTAGTCAACATGACTATTTCAAAATAAGAGTTGGTCCAGGGGTCAGCAAGGTTTACCTTGCCTGGGCTGGTTAACTCCAGCGGAGATCCCTCCGTGGGCTGGATCGTGTGTGTGTGTGTGTGTGTGTGTGTGTGTGTGAGAGAGAGAGAGAGAGAGAGAGAGAGAGAGAGAGAGAGAGCTCGCGCCTGTGATTTCCGGCGTCTGCATCTGCGTAGATGCAATTTCCGGTACCTGCATCTGTGCAGATGCAATTTCCGGCACCGCGGAAGCAAGTCCCTGCACCACGCTGGTTTAGCGCAGCAGACGGGGACTCGCTGAGCAGGCGGCTCGGTTTAGGGGTGGCTCGTGGGCCGGTTAAACGACCCCCATGGGCCGCTTGTGGCCCATGGGTCTTAGGTTGCCGACCCCTGAGTTGGTCAGTGCTAAACAGCAATTTTGTATTGCAGAACTAGGATGTGTGTGAAGCACACTGAATACTCTAAAGTGCTACAAAAAAGCTAAGCATTACTATTAATTATAGTATTAAATGCAATAAATGTACCAAAGTAAACAGCACTATACTCCTTGATTTTATCATTCATGCTACAACCAATACCGTATTCCATTAAACATTTTGTAACTCATTACCAATTAAATCATCTCATAAAACAGGTCTTATCAGTGACCCCTGCTATCGGAAACCAAAAGCTCAGCTATGTTTTCTGCCATAAGAAAATGAGAAGGATTTGTATTGCCTCTCACAGGATCTCCAAGGGTTATTTTAACCAGGTTTGATTTTTAGCAGATCGAAAATATTTCAACTGGTTATTTTTTGGAAAGGCTAATGCAACAGGAAAATACTATTTTCTAGTTTTGTGCATATGACTGCTCACTGAAACATTTTGTAGCCTTGAAGAATGTTAGCATGTAGTACAATATCTCACCCAAGTACCACCCCTTGGGGCCTTCTCACACAATAGCTAATAACTGGTTGAATTGGGAGCATGACTAACCTTGTGAGATAAGGAAACATAGCTGAAAGGACTTGAGGATGGGAGACGAGTATTCCTTCTCTTTTTAATCATAACTACAATGTAAGCAATGACAAACATAGTGGTAGATTCTCTTGTGCATTTGCATGGCTAAATCCCTAATGATTTGCAAAAGACAAAACAAAGAGGAAACTATTCGAAAATATAAGTGCCATCTGCCATCAAAGAGTGGCATCTTAAATGATTCATGGCACTTCAATTTATGTGGGTACTAAGTGCATTTTTGGTGCAACAATGCTACGCTGAAATGGTGGAACATCATGTGGCAAGATAACAAACATAGTCAAACATGCAAATGTAGTTCATCTCTATGTTCTGCCATGTGCTCTAAGCTTCCTTTGCTGAACTGTGTCTTCCATGCAACTGAAGCCATTCAGTTTTTAAGGTTGCAGTTGTATACAGTTACCAGGGAGTAAGCCCCATGGAACTCAGTAGGGCTTACTTCTGAGTATACATGTATAGAATTTAACTATTAGTCACTTTCCTGTTCTTGTCAGGATGCCCTTAAAGCTATCACATGCATCTCTACATCAAAATGCAACTTTCAGTTTGTTGGGCAGTAAACCTTCTTGATCCCTGTATTCTTCTATTGTTCATTCTAAAACTGTCATTTTGCTTGTTTTTATTGTTTTCAAATGGACCAACTGAAAAGCCAAAGATTTAGGTCTAATGTTACCGTTAAAAAGCAGTGGAATTCTCTCCCCACAGAGGTTCACCCCACAGTCTACGAGCAAATGCCGAAGACACACCTCCTTGCCCCGACCTTTGACACCTGAAATGTGAGTTTTCCAGGACCTTCTTTATTCATGTGAATGTAACTAATTTTAACTGTTCTTAATTTAACCATTTAATTTTGAATTGTTGTGACCCATCATAGGACCTGATGTTGAAGTGTAGATAACACATTTTATTATTATTATTATTATTATTAATAATAATAATAATAATAATCCATCTAAAGTTAATGAGAAACATATGCTTATATTGTATTTATATTGGGACTAGGGAGAAGTCTCTCTAAAGGTTAGAAGCAAGAATAAGGGTAGACAAGAAAAGGTGGGGGAAAGGTGAGGAATTTTAAACTTCTGTCTAACTTTATTATATTAGTAGCAACCTGCTCAGAGCATCCAAGACTGAGTGGCATAAAAATCAAAATAAATAAAATAAGTATTACAGCCAGTCAGTCTAAAGACAAACATTCAATCTCATTTAAGAACTCCTGCTGCCATAATACCAAAATAACAGTATTTTATTTGAGAAGGCCACACCACCAATGTAATGTGCTTTTCCAGAGAAATATAAAAGAAATTAATTTATCTCATCGCACATAGATCTAGCCATCCAAACCGAGGCAGTCTGAAAACAACACTTCAAATGCTTTGAACTGAAAGGGTTCTAAAGTAAATTATATCCACTCTGTGATATGTTAAATCCATCAAGTCCTAACTGGACTAAATGGTCCTTAGTAATAACAACAGCAACAACCACACTAGATCCCTGCATATAAAAAGTGGTATCTGAGGAAGATATCTAGCCCAGAAATCTCATGTTCAGGGTGTGGGGGGGGGTGTGTATTCCTTGCTTTTGTAACATGTGAGACTATCACTTCAGTCTGCAGTGGTACAATCCACACACAGGATTAACACCCCTACTGTTTCTGAGAACTTGACCCAAGATTTTTCACTTTAAAGCAGAAGATTCAAGGGCCCCCATGTATATCTGAAGCAAGATAAAACCAGAGGTTTCTGCAGGCGGAGCCCATTTCTACTGTATATCTTGGGGAAAACACTACAAAGGATACAGAGCAGCTTGATGTTGAGCTAATAGTTAAGTGGGGCACACAGTGATCATCACTAAGAATACAAGTGGGATATGCCACCACCTGCGCTATTCTGACTGGAGTAGTTGGATGTCAGGAAGTAGCTTGACATTAAGGAAAGAGTGGCAGAAGAGCTCACCCCTTTCCTGGCAACTCCTGACGCCTCCACCCCCATTGTTCAGCCCGGACACTGAGATCCAACGCCGAGGGCCTTCTGGCGGTTCCCTCATTGCGAGAAGTGAGGTTACAGGGAACCAGGCAGAGGGCTTTCTCGGTAGTGGCACCTGCCCCGTGGAACACCCTCCCATCAGTTGTCAAGGAAATAAGCAACTATTCTATTTTTAAAAGACATCTGAAGGCAGCCCTGTTTAGGGAAGTTTTTAATATTTAATGCTGTATTGTTTTTAACTCGATTGGGAGCCGCCCAGAGTGGCCGAGGAAACTCAGCCAGATGGGAGGGGTATAAATACTATTGTTATTATTGTTATAACATTGTTATAATTATATAATAATAACAATAACAATAATAACAGTAATTATAACATTGTTATAATTATTGTTATTATTATTATTATTACACCTAGCCCACACTTTGAAAACCTTGGCTTTATGGGAATGGCCAGTCTCATTACTGCCCTCATGCAACTCATCTACACAATAATCAACTGAGACAACTTTAACACATTCTTGAAAGTGTTCTGTCAAAGCAACTACTTGTAGAGGGTTAGAAATGTCAAAAGGGGACGAAGGAGGAGGAGGAGGAGGAGGAGAAACAGAAACTACTCAGTTGGAAATCTCAAATGCTGAATATGTAGCTAGGCCACGAGAATTTATTTTATACACATACACACAACACACATACATACATACACATAAAATTACTGGGAACAACAATTGATGGGAATGAAAGCTAAGCATCCTCATGCAGGCAGACTTTAACTGTTGTAGAAGCTGACTCCAATTGTCCTGAAGTCACTGGTGAAGACAAATCAAACCCATAAGCTCCATATTACTGAGGCTGAGCCTGGGGAAGTTTCCTTAAACATTATTCACATCTTTTCCAGTTCTCCCTGTTGAGGTCATAAGGCCTCTGAACCATCATGGCTGGATTGTTTTAGTGCTCTCTGCTGAACACCTGCAAACATCAAACAAAAACTGCTGGTCCTTTACAGCGTTGACAAAAAGCCTTTCATGTGAAAAACGCACTCTGGGAATGTCAGGTCTATGGCTCAGGTTACATTCCTTTCTCCCTTGCAGCTTCACAATTTCTTGTGGTAGTAGGAGGCCACATTTGTAAAATTAAAGATTAAAGGAAATACAGGCCCACTTTCCTTTTATTCGCACATTACAAATCACACCAGACCATCATGCGTTGAAGAAGCAGATTAAAACACACACATTCACATTCTCACACACAGTAAAAAAATCAAAAAATCAAAAAATTCAGGATCTGCTGTTTTACAACGAAAATCCCAAAACAATACACAAGTCACTAATAACATTTCCATTAAATGAACATCAATTTTAAAGCAGGTAAGTCAAACATTTACAGAGTATATACACCAGTAAAGACAGGAAACCGCATCCGAGACTCAACTTAATGGACGTAATTATTTCACTAAAAGTACAGCTATCAATTTGAGGCAAAGCCAGGAAAGTAATCTAGACATATTCTGAAACTGCAAATCTGTTTGTTAAAACATATTTTGATGCAGTCTGAAAGTGTTTTATAATACAATTACCTATCCTCAAATTTAGACTTACCTTAAGAGTGAAACTATAAAGTGCAAGAGTTCTAAAACAGCTTATTTGCCAGAATCCACACTAGGAAACAAGGTACATGTAAGTGCACCTTGAGGTCAGTTTTCCTAGGATAAGGGTCAGTTTTATATGATACTGGATTCTACAATCTTCTCTAACCACCGAATGATCGGTTTTAAAACCATTTGCCAGTTAAGAAAAAAGATGCAGTCTATATAACAAAGAGTATGCTATTTAGCCATACAAATGTCTGCACCTTCACCACATAATTATCTCCACCATACTTTATTTAATTAAGTAAGATAGAACACTAGGGTTTCTTCCTATCTTATTCTTACACATGGGTGGTGAAAGTGACCTTCCATTCATATGCGGCATTCACTAGAAAAGCAATGAACTTACTTGCAAGGTGTGCTTAGGATGATGGCCTTAGGATGGTTTCTAAAAAGAAGCATTGTTTTAAGATATCTATAGATTAATTTTACTGTCTTGCCTCAGGGTTTTGTGTGTATGTTTCTTTTTAAATTATTTGCATGTCAGGCTTACATACCAATGACAAGATGTTTGCACTGGGCGTACTAGGAAAAAATGTTTTGCACACCCCCCCCAAATATATTTTCAGCTTGTTTCTTCACCCTTTTAAAACTGTTGATCAACTGGCCTTACAAGAGACTATTAAACTGTGGGAAATCCCTTAAAAGTAGCATACAGCTAATATTTGCTAGAACAATAGTTAACTGCAGCATTGATTGAATGTAACTGGCAAATCGATTTATCTATCACAAATACTTTGCACTGCTTCTACAATGAAAAAAAAATAGAATACTCTGCTTTCTTTAAAATCACCAAAATAAGCAAAATATTACAAAATGATTTATTACAAGGTGTGCCTTGGTAGGTATAAAGTTCCAAAGGAATGGATGAGGCTTTGATCCAAGACAATACATTTAGAAATCAAGGTGTACAGAGGCCCATCAATGAAACCTGAAATAACGCTACACTGAAATCATCAACTTTCATATCACACGTGTCTTCATTTTTAAAATTCTGAATATAATCGAAGTATGTTTAATGATAGAACTTATCAAAAATACAAACTTATGAAAAATAATGGTACAACTTATCAAAAGCACAAGCTAACTTCAATTTAGTTCTCTGTATGTCATCCTTAAAAAAGCTATATAAAACCATATAATGTATGGAGAGGAATACTCTTTTAAGCAGTTAAATAGGAAATGAAAATTACAGACATTATCTTATTCCTCATACACTTTGACTCCATTAAAACTATTGGGAATTCTGCCATTAACTTTGATAGATATGGGATAACACCCCTACATAATCATAGGTAGCAAGCTTGTAAAGGCTTGTGAAAATTCAACATCTGTTTCAGATATGCTTTTTACAGAGTACTGTTATGTACAATTGCCAAAATTTCAAAAACACTGCAGCTGTTTAATTGTAGGTATATCTAAGGAACATCCAAGGAACTACGTGTAATAATGTAGGGAACACTATGAAATTAAATTATGGGCGTGGAAGGTATTCAAATGTGCATTCCCCCCCCCTCCAGCCTGACACAAAATGCATTATTTCCAATATATAAACATCCTTTGTGCTTAACATTCAGTTATTATATCCAGTGGCTTACTTCATCAATAAGCAGACTCTTTATTTTGGTCAAAGATAAATGTTGCATTTTTGTTGAAAGCAAAACATTCCTGTGTTCAATAGATGAACACATTTGCAAAAACGCAAACATACTCTTTATCCAAAAGGTGTAATATGCATTAAGAAAGTCACATCAGTAAAATATTTTTTTTAAAAGTTTTGTGTGTGTGTCAAGGAATAATGCATAAGACTGTAATCTTGATGCGTATCCCAAAACAATCCATCAGCAAATGCTAATTTCTGGAAGAGAATTAGGACTTTTTCTTTAAAAAAAGATATATACTACTGAAAAGAACTTAAAACAGGACTTATTCTTCTTGTAATGCATAAGAAACCTTGAGTGAGTTGGTTATCGTTCCCCACGCAACAAAAGGATAAAAGTACTTTGGATTTTTAAAAATACCCCAAACTTGGTTATGCTTAAAACTAAATCCTATAAAATAACTATTCACTCCAAATATTATTTCTGAGAAAGGTACGATATTAAACATGAAGCAGTATGAAATAAATGTTTCAGTTTCTTAATGGAAGCCATTTCTACCAAGATAAGAGTTATTTCACTAACACACACTGATTGGGGGTGGGGGGGATGGAAGATACCTAAAGGAGACACTTTAACTGCATTCCAAACAGAAGCTGTACATACTTGAGCCAGTAAAATGTCCACTTGCCAAAGAAGTTGGTCCATTTTTCCCACTGCTGACGGGAGGTGAAAACATCTAAAAGAAAACAAAGAGGCATTATTGTTGGTAAACAGGGCTTTTTCCCCCCCTCTACATTCGCTGATAGCTCACATTTCATTCAACTTTATACGAAACCTAAGAACAGTTTATTTAAACATCTCCCATCTCTGCTCTCGTAATGGTATAGCAGTATTTGCAGTCTCCCCCCTTTTCCCCTTATGTTAGTTTTATGTCTCCCCAAACAATACAAGATTTGTTAGGGGAGGGACCTCAGTACCCCAGCCACAATATCAGGCAACAAGGAGAAGGGGGGGGGGACCCTTTTGGAAACATTTAGATTGACAAAAGTGAGGGAAAAAAGTTTGTGACTGAAACCTTGGTCATAAACGTAGCTATATCCATTTCCATCCCGTTTTAGGATCTGTCTGTCATATGTGAACCCAAATAATAATAATGCAAAGTTCCACCTGCCCTAAATTTTCATCTCGGCTCTGAACATGAGAGCAATTTGAAGCAAGTCTCCTCTCTCTCTCTTTCTCTCTCTCTCTCTCTCTCTCTCTCTCTCTCCGCCCCCCCTCTTTCTCTCACTCTCCAGCATTTATTTCAACCCTAATTGGTTTCCATCTTCTTCGACGTGTCTAGCGGATAATACGCACCTTCCCTGAGTCAGAGACTACAAAAAGCAAAGGAACAAATGGAAAAAAGCACAGCTAGGGAAGTGGGAGCTACAGAGCTGCCTCAGGCTACGGTTCCTGGCCAAACTTCCCAAAGCCATTTCTCAAAAGGAAAGTCTTGGAGAGACAACAGCAGACTGAGATAGCCCCCACTTACAAGGTGGATTTTATCCCCCCCCTCCCAGCACTGAAATTATTTAAAGACACAAATGCATCCTACATCAAATTGATTTGTCTTGGTCTCTCTCTCCCCACCCTCCACAAATCTGTGAATAAATAAATAAAGACTTCTGACATATTGGAAGAAGGGGGGAAGATTAGGAAGCGGGAGAAAAGCAGGGATGGGGGGGGGAGAAAAGCAGGAGTAGATGGAAATGGGGGGGGGAGTATGGCAATTAGGCAACTACCCAGAACCTGGTTAATATCTGGCCAAGATATTTATAAACGGAAAAAAGCCTAAAGATAAAATAAATATTTTTTTTAATTAAAAAGAATAACCACACACGCACACACACCACTAGCCATCAGTTGGGGGGGGGGAGTTTTCTACAGAAAAGTTGCAACTCATTCATTGACAGAGCAATCTGAGATTTCAGTGAAAACTTGAAGCTGAGCTAGTGCTGGATTTCTTTTCCCTTTTCCATGTGCCAAAATAAATGAAACAAGGGAAGAATGGGGAGCACACTTTAAGCAACTGATTAGCTATCAGTTAGTTGGTGTGCAAGCCATACTTTTAAGAACGCAATGCACAATGGCAAGTAACTATTATTCTGAGAGAATTTTGGAGAGAAAAAAATACCCACAATTTTATCAGAGGGTGTGTAAGGGTTGGTGGTTTTTTTTGTGGGGTGTCAAATGATAAGAACACATCCCAGTACATTGCAGACAATATTCAATCTCCTTTCAGATAATGTAACAAAATTCTAATTGATAATAGTAATAAAGCGTTCATATTTACCATGGGTCTAGTTGCTGGTTAAAAATTACCTAATGTACTGAAGATCACAGGTTTGGGGGCATTTATTTATTTATTTTGCTTTGCTTTGCTTTAGTTTAACATACTTTTGGGAAGGTGTTGTTGGGTTTTTTAATTAATTTTGTATTTATTTATTTTTTTTAGAGCTGTTGTTAATTTCCACCGTTGTTTCTTACCGCACTGAAATCCAGTAAATCACTGAGTTCTTTGTCCGTCCCTAAGGCAGCCATTCGCTGTTGGTGGTGCATTTTAGCAAAATCACACAAACCTAGAAACATGGAAATAACCGCAATCAGAAAACCCAGTCCCGAGCCTTACAGGAAACAACAATCGGATTTTTTTTGATTTTTTTAAATGAGAGTTGGGGTGGGGAGGGGGGAAAGGTTGGGGAAGGGAGTTGGGGGTAAGATGGAGGGGCAGCAACGACAAGAAGACAGGAAAGGCGACACTAGTTTCACCGGATCGCTCGAAACCCCCGTTTATCAGGCACTAGTCTAACCCCAAAATCCAGAACAGAGGGAGAGACAGAGAGAGAGAGAGAGAGAAGAGCCGGCGCGCCGTTCAGCGCATCGTTTATGCAACAGGAGGTTCAACGAGGAATGAATGAGAAACCCAGAGCAGAAACTACAGCCATCCGTTCCCAACTTTCTTTTTTGTTTCATTTTGCACCGCTCCCTTCTCCCCCCGTGCACATATCCTCACCACCACCACCACCCCGATAATTTTACATAAAGGCAGGCGGCAAACAAAGTATTTATAGAGTGGAGCAACACAGGCTCGGTCGGTGCAAAGGAGACGTGGGGTGGGGGGAGGTCAACAGAATAGGGATGGGAGGTTTGGGAGTGGAGTTGGAGAGGTGGGGGGGGGGAGAGACACACCAGCCTTTGGGAGACCAGCCTACGTTCATACTATAATTAAACCCCTCGAAGACTTGTTTGGGGGTTTTTTTTAGAGGGGGGGAGGAAGAAAGAGAGTTAACCCTTGGCGATTAGATAACTAATGTATGAAAGGTGACTTGCAAGTAACCAGCTGGGACTAAAGGGCATCTTCAGGCCCCGTTTGCAACAAAGTCCGTTTCTCTAGTCTAGAACAAACAATTGGAAAGCAGGGGGGGGGGGGCTGAGACAGGCCACTGCAGACCCTTCCCCGGGCGCACCCCATGGAGAAAGAAAGAAGGGGGGGGTGAATTCCCCGTGTTTAAATGAAGCCACCAGAAGCAGCAGCTCCTCTTCCATTAGCAGCAGCCACAACTAAACTCCAAACTAAAGACATTTTAAAAAGCGAGGGGGGGGGGGAGTAAAGAGGACACCTCCGGTTACCTACCGGCCGAGAGAGGAGAGAAGGGGCTCCCTTTCCGACCGCAGCCCCGAGCTCTGGGTTTCATTGCTCGAAATCACTGCATCCACCAACCGCACACAACAACACGCAGGAGAGAAAGAGAGAGAGGGAGATAGATACAGAGAGAGATAGAAAGAGAGAAGGGGGGAGAAAAAGGAGAGACCCCGCCGGCGCGCCACGCTAAAAGCTCTCCCCCGAACTGGAGCGGGGAGGAAAAAGGGGAAGAAAAAAAAAAAAAAAACACAGGAGGAGAGACGAGAAGAAGACGCGGCGGAGGAGGGAAGAAGGAGCCCCGATTCCTAAACCCAAACTCTTCTTCTGCCTTAATCAGGGGAAGCGAGAGGGAGAAGAGAAGGGGGCGATAGGAGGGGGGCAAAGCACGAGCCGCTACACCCCGCGAAACACACGCACACAAGCAAACCCCGAATAAAGCCGGACTGGAAGTTCAGCAAAAGGGGGGGGGGAGAGGGGAAGCCCAGGAGCACCGCCAGACGCCACCGTCCCCCGATATTGCCTTTGCCTGCCTAAGGATTCACACACACATGCAACACACACACACAGACAGCCCCCCCCCCCTTCAATGAAATATATGTTTATATATGCAATAAAGATAAATGGGCACTTCGTTTTCTTCCATGCCCCTGATCATTGACGCTGGGAAGCTACACATGGATTGTATATATCTCGCCTCCCTTCACGTCCCCTAAGTCCCCAAACACTTCTCTCTCTCTCTCTCTCTCTCTCTAAAGGATTTATTATATAAAACAATCATTCTGCAGTTCGCGCGCGAGCGCGCAAAGAGACCTAAGCAAGCGGACTACTTTATACACCGTTGCAAAAAAATAATAATAAAAAAGAAAACGCACGTGAGACCAAGGGTATATGCCAGGAAGGAACACTAATATTGTTTTCTCCGTTTCCCAACCCCCCCCCCCCACACACAATTGTTTAGGCCACTCGCAAGACATAAAATAAAAGTGCTTTTGTGTCACGATCTTGGTGCGTCTATCTTTAATTTGCTCGATGCTGCTTCCACGGCACGTTTTACGATGCAGACGACACCAAGAGAGAGCAACGCTGCAAACTTTTTCTCCCAAAATCGAACGTTCGACTGGCTTTCTGCACAGGCAAGTTTTCTGGAGACTATGCCAGCCTCCTCCCCCTTTCTCTCCCTCCCTCCCTTCTCGCAAGCATGTTGTATATACAGTACTTTAATTTCAAAATGCTGCTACTACAGGCCTCAGGTTATTCCCCTTTCCCAGACTCCCCCCTCCCCCAAAGAAAGCCCGATTGATTTTCGTTCCTCCTCGCCGCCCCCCGCTCCTCCAGCACGCGTGATAGAAAACAATTTCATTACTTATTACTGGCATGGTATATATATATTTTTTCCAGCCCATACCCCCTCTGTCTATGCGCTTATTGCTAAGCCTGTGGATGCTATTATCACATGCACGGTGCACTTGGATTCACACTGCCGAAGTTGCATCAAGTTAAAAACAGTGGGATCAACATATTTTTTTTTAATGAGAAAGAAAAGAAAGAAAAGAAAAAAAGAACGACTCCAAGAGGAAATTGTAACTTTACCTTAAATGGCCACAAATATGTTCACAATATTCCAAGGAAAGATATTTTAGGGGAAGAAAAGAGAGCTCTTCTGCAAAGGTGCTTTATTATCTCACGTGTGTTTGACCCTCAAAAAAGCAGAAGTACTTTAAACTCGCACTCAGTCTTGAGATCCAGAGAGTATTCCACAATTCTTAAAGCAACTTTTACACCGGGCGCGAGGGGTTTTGCTTTGTTTTTGATTTATCCACCGTAAGGCATAAGTCTTCCCACCCAAAGTAAAGCAAAACGAAGCCAGCCAGCCAGCAAAAGAAAAAAAAGATATATCGCAACAAAAACAATAAAAAGGAAGATCCAGCAAACTACTCTCCCGCCCTGTGACTTTTCTTTATAAACACATGGCTGCTAATGAACTATTTTGGAAAAGAGAAGAAAAAAATATCGGTGGCAGTACGATTTCGACCCCCTCAAGTCTCTGTTGTTGTTTTGTTTTTGTTTTTGTTTTGTTTTGTTTAAAAAAAGCCCAGCGATAAAAAGTCTCAAACTTGTCCCAACTTTACAGAGCTCTCCTCCTCCTCATTATCGCCATCATCATCATCATCACGGACTTCCCCGCGGAGAAATTGATAGCAATACGTTTCCCTGAAAGATACATTGTAATCCATTCACATCCGGGCAATGCAGTGGTGCTTATAAAGAGGGGTGGGAAAAAAGCTTGCTGCTGCTGCCGCCGCCGCCGCCGCCGCCGCTGCTCGCTGCACGTTGCCTGCTTCGGCCGCGTCGCCTATTGCAGAGAATGACGACAGGAGGAGGGGGAGGGAGGGAGGGAGGGAAGGAGGGCGCGCGCGGAGCATAGAGAGGTAAACAGCCGGGCTAGAAAGTCAACCAAGATGGAGGAAAAGCAAAACTCTGGGAGAGGAGGAGGAGGAGGAGGAGAGGAGGGTTGTGTGGTACAGAAGTGAAGGGGAAACTGAACTTTACGTTTCCCCGCGATACGTGTGCACAGACCACTATAAGCTGCGCGAGCAAATATGAATAATAAAAAACAAACTTTCCCTTCCCAAAATAAGAAAAAAAAACAAACTTTCCCTTCCCAAAATAAGAAAAAAAAACTTTCCCTTCCCAAAATAAAAAAAATTCCTTCCAGTAGCACCTTAGAGACCAACTAAATTTGTTATTGGTATGAGCTTTCCTGTGCATGCACACTTCTTCAGTTATCCTTTATGGTTTTCCCACAGATTAGGGGTTTGGACCACAGAGGTTTGAGGGGCTTCTCTGGAAAAGTTTTCATTGTTCTCTTCGCGCCATTTAATTAAACTCCCAACACAATGCAAAAAAACAAAAAAAACAAAAACAGCCCACCCTGGTTTTGCTAATTGCAATAATTATGTGAGGGAGGCTTCAGGTCAGGTATGCACATGCAAAAAAGCAGGCACTCTTAAAAGTGTTTATCGCTCATGTAGGAGGAAAAGGCCTTCTAAAACGATCCCCAACACAGTTTTTGTAACTTATTTATCATCATCACCATTAATAAAACACTAAAGGGGGGTTGCTATTTTTAAATGTAAATTGCCTCAAGGCTGAAACTGGTATAGCTCAGCTGGTAGAGCATGAGATTCTCATGTTGGGCAAAATATTCCTGCAATATTGGACTAGATGACCCTTGTGGTCCCTTCCAGCTTTACAATTCTGTAATTCTATGAAACTCTTAATAAATACACCTGAAGACAAAGGTTTCACTGTTGTTGGGGGTGGGGTGTGAGCTACATACTCAAAGCCCTACTCTTGGATATTTTCAAGATTAAAGGCACTTCCACGTGGCAATTCATTGTGGGTTCAGAACTGTTCATGCATGCGCTTGCAGGCGTGAGCAGCAGAGTCCACAATAAAAATTTTGTAGAAGCATCCTAAACTGCAGGATATGCAGTTTATTTTAAAGGGCATTTGTTGTTCTTTCTTTTTATATTTCACTAGCAGCCTCATATCTGGTATTGTTCGGGAATTCTAAGAAACCAAAAAAATCAGTGCAATTTTGTAAGGTTCATTCCTCCATCTTGATTCAAAATGGTATCCAGTTGTATCTACGTTTAGAGGAATTACTGCTCCTTGATCCTAGGAATATTATTATTATTTTAAAAAATATATACACCTGTCATCCAGGGATCAAAGGGCAGTTTACAATAGAAAAACACAAAAATAAATACTGCTATGAGTTTGCGGTGGGGTAGGCTGTATGCCTAAACCTCCTTCTAATTCCTCGATCCAGCAGATTCCATTACTGGAATAGCCACATTAGGTAACTGCCCTCTATGTATGGGCCATTAAGGTCACAAAGGAAGTGGCTATGTGCCACTTATTATGTGCCCCCCCCAAAGACAAAGGCCAGAGTTGGGAATTGAGTTGTGTGGAGCTAGATGCTAGAAGCCTGTGGGTTGGGCAGCTGGGAGACAGAACCATGTCTGATTTCTGCTGGAATCAAAATCTGTGGCTATGGGAGAAGCAAAATTCTTTTGAGCTGTTAATGCTGTGAGCCCCTTCATCATATGTTCAGGCTGTATATATGTGTAAATAAATCATATAGCATAAAGGCATCACTACCTCCATTGTGCCTCATTCCGAGAAAACCGAAACCAGGAACTCCTTATATCTCACACGTAAGGCAGAGAGCTTTTCATCCAGCTGGAAAAGTTTGTGGTAACAAACCTTGTTCAAATGTTTCTCAAAAGTGCTACAGAATCAGATAACCAGGCGCTTGTTTACCCCAACAACTGAGAAAGAGGAGGTGGCAGTGGCCAGGCCATTTTATAGTCTCTCCCAGCTCCTTTCCCCTACTGGCAATTGCCAGGTCTTCTTGAGAAGAAGCGGCTTCTTGCCCAATTTCCTCTCCCTTTGCAAAAAGCACTCCTGTCTGGATCCATTTTGGAACTGCAGAGCAGGTAGCAGCATAGTGGGTTTCTGTCTTATCTCAACGAGACTAGCCCTAATCTGAATTGCTGCTGATATTTTGGGAACTTTAGGGAGAAACTCTCCCTCAGTACACCTAGTGGGCATAAGAGAGAGAGATTTTTCTAATTTAAAGAATCCCTTCCTGTTGTTTTTCCCCTTCCTTGGCTCTCTCTGAGATTCATTTTCCAACCAAACTGAAAATCAAGTCCCTGTATAGTCTGTGCACCAGTTATCAGTATTTTTGAGCCTTTCTCCTCAGCAATGGCAAGATACTTACTGGTCAAGCCGATGGTACTCATATGAGGAAATTTCCCTTTCTCATTCTGAAGCGAATTAATGAATGGAACAACTTCTCTAGGTTATTCTGTGGATATTCAGTTTGTGTCATGGGAATGTGGGAAGACACTTTATACTGAGGTAGGCCACTGGTACCAGTAATGTCTACACTGACCGGCAGTGGCTTTCCTGAATTTTAGACAGGGCTATCTCCCAGTTTTATCTAAAGTTGCCCATGATTGAACCTAAGGCCTTCCCCATGAGAAGCGCTTGCTCTGAGCTTCAACCTTTCTCCCACTTACCTTTGAAGGAGTTGCTTTCCTAAGCAGTTTGCCTTCACGAACAGGCTGATGAGATGATGGCACTGTTTTCGGAATGGTGTTCGTCACTATGGCTTTACTGGTGAATTTTGGTGATTGGCTCTTTCTAGCTGTGGGATAGAAATTTAAAAATAAGTCAGTGAAGAGGCACCTTTGATCAAGGCCATATTAAACCACAGAGCGACAGGGCTACAGCCCAAGGCTCACTGCTTCACGGGACCCGGTGATGTTCTAGACTTCCCTTCAAATTATGGTGCATGCAGTGCTGGGGCAACCCAGATGGACAGAGTTGAAATAATAATAATAATAATAATAATAATAATAATAATAATAATAAATGCTATTGTTATTATATTACAACACAGAACGAGGTGGGGAAGGTGTTTCCCCTTATTCACACATACACTGTTTATGTCAACAAAAAAGCTATGAGAGAAAAACACAGTGCAATTGTTTTCCCTTAACAGCCCACTGGCCAGAGACAGGGCTGGTAGGTAATTCAGACCCTTTTAAATAGGCAACCATCTCACCCTGGCTTTGGTTTAGGACAAAAAACAGGCCGCTTTTATGCAGACATGGACGTTGGGATTGGGACCAGGGATGGTGCGTGCACACCCCTGCTTTCTCTTGCGCAAGAGGAGGAACCCATGATACAATTAAAACTAGGAACCATAGGGTTTTTTTAAAAAAAAAAATATTAAGGAAAGCATGGAAGAGTATGTTCTCTAAGATATGTAGTATTCCCCTCTGCAATGTATACTGCATAGTTTTCTTCCAGTGTGTGCATATGTGTGTACACACCATTTCCAGGCGTTACCTCAGAGTTGCGAGTGAAACAGGGAGCCCACTGCCTGAGGCCCATTATGGCTTTCATCCAGCCTTGCCTCTAAATACTGAGGAGAGTTGTCTTTGCTTTTGTCCCTCAACAGAGATAATGTCTTATTCCTTGGTGCTGCTTATTAATGCAGTCACAAATACTGAGTTGTTGTCCCCCCCACCCAGGACAACTTTTCTATGAGGGTAGTGATTTGACTCTTGCCCTTTATTTTCCAGACACGCTTCAAACTTCTTGAACTCCATTGGGGGGTGGGGGTGGCAGTGGCCATTGGTGTACATGGGGAATGGTTCACCTCACATTTTACCCTCACAACTCTGTGAGGTAGATTAGGCTGGGAGATAGGGAACCCTTTCAAGGTCACCCAACAAGCTTCATGGACAAATGGGGGTTAGTCTGGCGTATTAACCACTATATTACACCTAGTCTCTGACATAAGTTGCCCTCAGGTCCTCTCCTTTAATCTGCAGCCCTTCAGAAACCGCAGCCACTCAGGCTTTCCCTGTTAAAGAAACACACCTTTTTCAGACCTGGTCTACTCAGACAGCAGAAAGAGAGGGCAAAACCCTGAGGGGATGCAGCAGCCTGTACCAGTTCAGAGTGCAGGTTGAAAACAGCAACCCCAAACTCCATGCAACTTTAATAATATTAAAAAAAAACCCACCCTTGCATATCTAGAGAAAATATTCCTGTGCTGGTTTTCTGTTTGCTGGGTTTTGTTTTTGTTTTTTTGTATGCAGGGAAGCATTTATCATTGTAAAACCCCCACCTGCAGTCTGAAGTGGTGTAGTCCATTTTGCAATCTCACAGAATTGGTACCACAGTTCTGCTGCATGTGTAGCCCTGGCCCTAGTGAGGGGTAGCCAGCTTGCTAGCTAGTTGTATTGGGCCTGGGCAGAATTTCATCCTGTCAGCCAGTTGCCATGGCAGGAGGATAGAAAGCCAGGGGAGGAAATGTTCCAGACACATAGGGATGGCAGCCATTGCATATGCAAATTTGTAACTTTAAAAAATGATTATATTTACATAATTTAATTTAAATGCTGCTTTGAAAGTTACAGAGTTGAATAAATATAAATTAGTAATTAAGCAATGGCAATATCCTAAACTGTTTTGATGTGTGGATATACAATGCCAGGATAAGTTACTCATCCCTTTGTATTTTGAGAATATGTTTTTCTAAGCGCCTTGCTGAGTCACCATGTTCTCAACCGACTGCCACACGTTCTGGAAGTTTCTGTCCAGAAGCCTGGATACAAACTAGATCCGTTCAGTTGTAGCATTGCTTCAAAAACAGGGACTAGGCCATATATTTCCTAAGGGTTTCAGTCCAAGACTGAATTCACATATTTATCTGTATAAGCTATATCTAAAAACCAATGCAATTTGCCTAACCCTGCTTTGAAGACATTCAAATTGGAACTTTATTAACTACAAACCCTGACATCTGGGATCCCCTCCAAAATGCTGCCAAAGTTTTGCAGTTCTTTAGCAGGGTTTTGCAGCACAAATCCCAGTTTTTGCAATGCCCTGGACCAAGTTTTTTGGGGGGTAAAAGCTATGACCCGCAGTTTAATTACTCAGTTGGGTGGGGGGCACTTCAAAATGCAGAGTTTTCACTGCAAAACTATTGCAAAACTTTGGCACCAGTTTGGAGTAAGTCACACACTGTTGGTTTTTGGAGTCTGTAGAATCAGCCAGCACCTGAGTTCAATCAGTAGTAGATAGATAAATAGGTAGATAGATGCACACATTTCAATCAAAGGTAACTTTTATCCATCTGTAATGACTGCCCATTTCTATGAAGGGACTACGTTTTATCAGCTTTACATGAACTCATGTCAGCTTCCCTCTTGGGCAAGGACTTGCCGTCTGCTCCCTCCCACTTAATGCTCTGTAAAGAACTTAGTTTATTTTAAGGGTAATAATAATTACACTGTGGCAAGCAGTATTATTGTGCTGAGGACTACTCACGGGGCTGGTGTGTGAATGCTAGTATTTATATAATTGTAATCTGCAAAGTGTTTTTGTTTTTTTTAAAACTTTATCTACTGTTTCTGAAGGGATAACCATGTCAGTCTGTTAGGAACATTGGAAGCTGCCTTATGCTAAGTCAGACCAGTGGTCCATTTAACTCAGTATTGCCTACACCGACTGGCAGCAACCCTCCAGGATTTCATACCAGGATTTCATATCTCTCTCATCCCTGCCTGTTATTTTGAACTGTTTTAAATGATGTGTTTTAATGATTATAACCTGCCTTGGGACCTTCAGGTTGAAGGGTGGGTAATAAATTGTAATAATATTAGTACCTGGAAATGCTGGAGATTTCAACCTGAGACCTTCTGCATGCAAAGCAGATGTTCTGCTCCTGAGTTATGGCTTTACTTGCTGGCTGCAGCAAGAACAGCCAAGGGTCTAGAGCCACCTTCAAGTTTAACAAATCAGTACGTTTTTTGCCATAAGAAGGAGTGTGTTGGTCGGTGTTATATACTGAAGTTCTCACCCTGGGCCAGCAGGGGGATACTGTAGATAGTTATGCAAATGAAGGATCAAAAGTGACATTCAGTGATTGGATAGTTTGTATGCAAATGAAGGATCAAAAGTGATGTTCAGTGATTGGCTAGTTACAGAAAATGGTTACTGTTGCATTCTAGTGGAGCTCTATATAAGCAGGCTGGCTGAGCTCCTCAGTTCAGTTCTGTTCCAGCTTACAAATAAAGAGCTGCTTTGGAAGAATCACTGTGTCATCTGATATGTTCGCCCACAACTTAACAGTCTTAGGAAGCCACCTTTTGTTGTTTTCACTTTTGTGATGTTTCTCAACAAGCCTGTGTGCTGGATCATACCAGTTGCAGCTTCTCTCCATAGCATAGACAGAACTTTAATCCAGGGTTCTATGTCCCAAATCCTATTTCTATGCCCAGATGGTCACAAGTCCTACATTTACCTTCTTTCTTTTCTTTTTTTTTACCTTTCCAGGTTTTCATTATCCTGTTCCTTTAGCACAATGGTCTTCAACTGTTGGGTCAACTGACTGGGTCACGGCCTGAACTAAGGTAGTCCACAACAGCAGCACTGCCACCATACAAAAATACTGTAAACAAATTAAGGAATGGGTTCCCAAATACATGTTTTGGGGATAAAAGTAATTCCTGGGTCAGAAAAGGCTGGAGGCTACACCTGAGCAGAAGCTTGCAGACAATAGCAGGGCAGGGAATAATGTTTAAGCGAGTAGGAATATTTAAATACAAGTGAATCAGTGCCAGAAGTAACCTACTGTCTTTTACTGGAATTATGTTTTATTGTTTTCATATAAGCTGCCTTGAGAAGCCTTTGCTCTTAAGGCACCCTAGAAATATTTGATACAAATAAATACTATGAATCTGACAGCATCCTTGGCTTCTTGTTGAACTCGGCTTTGGCTGGGGAGGGCAGGATATAAAAAAATATATATAATTATTATTTATTATTCTACCTACACAGCAAATAAGCACCCACTCCCTGAGGTAGGCATTGACATCCCGAGAAGGAAAAGAGTGGACTTTACCTCAGCAAATCTTCTCACAAGCAAACGATCAAGAATTAGGTTGTCTTTTTTAAAAAATAAATAAATTAAACTCTTCTTAAGGAGGTGTTTCCATTTCTTTTCCTTTCTCACTTTACTCCTCTTCCAGTGTGAACAGTATCTGGGACCTGACAGTAGTATGAACAATTGCACACCTGCTCATGATCTTAAAGTCCTCCTTTAATTATGCAGCACAGAATCAGAGAATCAATTAATATGGTATCACCCACATATTGCTTAAGTCTACACCCCGCTCCTGCACACAGTCTGACATCAGTTAATTTTGTGCATGCTACCCCCAAATTAGTTTTGTCAAGGATGGTCGCTAGTGGCATTGCTAAGTAGCACAAGAAGGTTCCAAAAGAATTAGGGAGGAAACAAAATACCTTTTTAAACCCTGTAATGTTAGGCTTCCGTCTGCTTTTATTGCTGCTGGAAGCTACACCGTTTTGACCCTATAAGCATATAGTGCCTAAAAGGCCTACTGTGCATTGCATTAGGGACCACACTACTTTAACTGCAATGGCCAGAGATCTACAAAAGGTTCATAAATATTGTTACAAAAGTTGGGCACCACCCCTACTGTCTGCCAAGCAGAAGGAAGATTCCAGGAGGTGCCAGGGGCTCATCCAGGGACTCAGCTATACAGCTGCAAATAAAACGTTTTAAGTGCAATATTCAATGTGATACTAGGTGGTGATGGTGAGGCTTATGGAAAATTCAATGTATTTTATTTATTTATTTTTTTAAAAAGAGCTTTTAAAAAAGCATTTTCTGAACAGTTTTTATATGTGTGCAGATTTCACCCAGGATTTGTGCTCCCTTGGAGAACTGAAGACACAGTGGATTTAAGAAATCTGATTTATTCAATCTGCATGGAGGGAGTCCAGATCAAACAGCATGGTCATCTCAAGCCGGGCTTGTTTCCCACAGCTGTACAGCACTGAAGTCAAAAGGCATTTCTCCTAGCCAGCCTTCAGCCAGCTTTCCCAAGATGGAGGGAGGAGCAAAATGGTACTGGAAACTTACACATTTGTGCATTTGCTCTAAGCAATTATTTGACTTAATGTGACAAGTGAGCCATTTTATTTTATTGACTTTTCTTTTACTAACTGTAAGCTGCCTTCAGTTAAAAAGGTGCCATCTACCCATAGCTGTCAACCTTCCCTTTTTTTGCGGGAAATTCCCTTATTTCAGCGCCATTTCCCGCTGCTATCCCAGATTGTTAGATATCCCATAGACTGTCTCCAGGACAGGTGAGGCTGCTGATCCCTTATTTTCAAATCCGAAAGTTGACAGCTATGCATCTATCTATCTATCTATCTATCTATCTATCTATCTATCTATCATCTATCATCTATTTATCTATCCAATGAATGTTGCTTAGTCCTGCTAAATATTTCAAAAAACCCCAAAACAAACCACCTGCCCCTACCACTCCCAAGTTGCCCTAACTATTCCATACCTCTTTTCTCTGGTCTTCCCTTAACCCACCTCTCACCTCTATCCAAAACTCCGCTGCCAATATCACCGCCCTGTCATTCAGATCATTTTAATGTGTAGTTTGAATTGTAGTTTATGCATGTAGCAGGGAAGGCTTTAAGAATGGCTTGTAGCTGATGTTCTCTGGAGCTACAGAGATGAATTTGCCTCAGATGACTAAAAACATATTTTATTTTATTTTTGTCAGTTTTCCACAGAGGAGCATTTTGTAAAGGAATAAAGCTTCTCCACACAGCTCTCCCTAATATATATCAAAATCTGGCCTAGGCTGCTCCCCGATGGAACAGTATGCTCAATTTTAAATTAAATATGAAATGTCAGCATTTTTAATGCAGTCTTAATGGACAAACACTCCTCCACATTAGCACATTAGGGGGGAAATACGTTTGGAAAATATTGATGGAGTAGGATTTTGCTTTGAAAAATATATATATATATATATATATATATATATATATATATATATATATGCAGGTTTTGGTGTCCTCGGGTGTCTTCCCGTGTAAAAGTTGGGGTGTCTAGGCGACGTTTCGACGAGGTCTCACTCGTCATCTTCAGGCTGGTGCTTTCGGCTTCTTGTTACTGGAACAAAGCGGGATCTCAATGTTTGAGTTCCTATAAATACTGTAGAGGGGGTGTGGTGTCTAGCCTCCAATGTTCTGGGCAGAGAGGAAGTTCCCAGGCTAGTGTGCCTTTTCTTCTTTTGTTCCTTAATTACTTGAGAGATACCTTGAGTGATTTCTTGAGTGATATCCTGAGTACCACTTAGGTGGGTCATTAGGTGTGGATTAGTTGCTAAAGTCTTTGTGTCTTGACCTCTTGAACTTTGTGAAGAGTTTTCCTGAGAAGATGGCTGTATTGCACTTAGTTGTGCTTTGGCTTGGCTTCGTGTATAGGGGCGAGCTGTGGTTTTGTGGCTTGTGTCAGCCAGATCTGTGTAGGGATTGCAGGGGGGTGCAGCATCCGGAGGTGCCACCATGGATTGGCTACTGGATGGTGTCAGTAATTCATCTGTGGAGAGGGTCTGGGTTTGGGTCTGGTGTGGTTGATTGGTGTTGGCGTTCTGTGTGCCTCTGGATCTGGTGTCAGTTTTTGTGGAGAGGGCTAATTTCCAGATGTCTGGCAAGCGGGATGTGTCGTCACGCTTGTTCATGTTGTGAGGGTGTTTCTCTATCTCGATGGCTTCCATGATTATTCTCTTGTGGTGATGTTCCGTGTTAAAGAGCAATTTGGAATCTGCAAAATTAATTTCGTGTCCTGTTTCTTTCATGTGTTGGAAAAGAGAGGAAGTTTTTTCTTCTTTTTTGACGGCATTCTTGTGTTCTGCGATACGTGCATTTATTCGTCTGTTTGTTTGTCCAATGTACGTGGCTGGGCAGACTTTGCAGGGTATTTCATAGATCCCTTGGTTTTCCAACTGGATTTTATCCTTGGGGTTTCTGAGGATATTGGCTATTTTTTGGTTGGTGCAAAAGGCTGTTTTGATATTGTGTTTATGGAGGATTTTGCTAATTTTATCTGTAGTGCCCTTGATATAAGGAAGGAGGGCCATGCCATTGTTTTCTTCTGTGTCTTGGTTTTTGGGGGGTGTTTCCTTTTGGATTAGCTTCGTAATCCTGTTTTGCTGGTATCCATTGGCAATTAACACATTTGAGAGATTCTGTAACTCAGTTGTCAAGTGGTCTTTGTCAGCCAGGCGTTTGGTTCTGGAGATGAGAGTCTTGGCTACGGAGTTTATTTGTGCAGGGTGGTGGTGTGATTGTGCATGTAAGTAGCGGTTGGTGTGTGTTTTTTTCTGGTAGATAGTGTGTCCTAGGGAGCCATCAGGTTTTTTGTAGATTAGGACGTCAAGGAAGGGAAGTTGGTTGTTGGCTTCTATTTCCATAGTGAATTGTATTTTGGGGTGTAAGTTGTTGAGATGTGTGAGGAAGCTATCCAGTTTTTCCTTCCCGTGTGGCCAAATTACAAAGGTGTCGTCAACATATCTGAGCCAAAGTTTGGGTTTGTGTTCTGACTTGTCTAAAGCCAAGCCAAAGCACAACTAAGTGCAATACAGCCATCTTCTCAGGAAAACTCTTCACAAAGTTCAAGAGGTCAAGACACAAAGACTTTAGCAACTAATCCACACCTAATGACCCACCTAAGTGGTACTCAGGATATCACTCAAGAAATCACTCAAGGTATCTCTCAAGTAATTAAGGAACAAAAGAAGAAAAGGCACACTAGCCTGGGAACTTCCTCTCTGCCCAGAACATTGGAGGCTAGACACCACACCCCCTCTACAGTATTTATAGGAACTCAAACATTGAGATCCCGCTTTGTTCCAGTAACAAGAAGCCGAAAGCACCAGCCTGAAGATGACGAGTGAGACCTCGTCGAAACGTCGCCTAGACACCCCAACTTTTACACGGGAAGACACCCGAGGACACCAAAACCTGCATTCCTGTACCCGTGAAAATCTACGAAAGCATATATATATATATATATATATATATGGAGGGATTTTATCAAAACGTTTATATTAGATCCTGTGGCAAGTTGCCTTGCAACTCCATTGCTCAGCTTATTTAAAGATGCAACTACTGGTTTATTATTATAACAAATAGAATATATTACAGACGGTGCTTTTTTCTGGGGGTACACAGGGGCACGCATACCCCCAAACATTTTATGAATCTTTGTACTTTTGTCCATTTACTGTATTTATTTTTCCCAGTTTGAACTATAAAATGGTGATTTTCTTGAGTCAAAATGAGAATACTCCTAAACATTTTTTAAGAAAAAAAGCAATAATTACAGCATTGGCACCAGTGCTGTGACTTTTAGCCCAGGGGTCAGCAAACTTTTTCAGCAGGAGGCCGGTCCACTGTCCCTCAGACCTTGTGGGGGCGGGGCCGGACTATATTTTGGAAAAGAAAGAAAAAAGAACAAATTCATATGCCCCACAAATAACCCAGAGATGCATTTTAAATCGAAGGACATATTCTGTTCATGTAAAAACACCAGGCAGGCCCCACAAATAACCCAGAAATGCATTTTAAATAAAAGGACACATTCTACTCATGTAAAAACATGCTGATTCCCGTACCGTCCTCAGGCTGGTTTAGAAGGCGATTGGGCCAGATCCGGCCCCCAGGCCTTAGGTTGCCTACCGATGCTTTTAGCAATCAGGGACTTCCTGTGCAAGTATGCTCAACTTGTAGTCCAGTTATCAGTTGCTGAGTGAGGAGGGGAGGGTAAGGTTGGCAGATGAGAGAGTGATGGGGGAGCTGGTGGTGCAATACTTCTAAGAACAAGTCCCTTTGCTCTGTACTGGCTAAATGTTACCATTCCCTTAAAACCACCCTTCTGTATAACATTTCTTCTTTCAAGATAGCGTTTCCATGTGTTCTGAATTTCTGGCTGCTGCAAGTTTGTCAGATCTTTATTATATATATATGCCTGATATGAGTGAAACTAGAGCCAAGATAATACCCACCCCCACTTTCTCCCTCCCAAGTATATGGGCATGTGCAGGTACTTATAGAAAACTATAGGTGGTGATGACAGCTTGACTAGGAGTGCAAAATGTACAATAAAGCAATCGCTTCTAAAAAATTTCATCAGGGGACCTTTAATATTTCCTGAAGTGCCAGCATCTGGAAATGGGGGGGGGGGGGAGAGAAATAACGAGAAGGTGGTTTCGTAATTTAGGTTCTGCAACAGTAAAACTGAGTGCAGCTAAACTGCATGCGTAGGGATTTGCAATATTCCGATCAATGACTAATTAACAGTCGGCCGATGTTCTGAAGCTAGAAAACAGATATCTGTTTCATTCTCCATAATATATTCTGCTTATTTTGTTTTATTGATTTTATTCTTTTTTTAAAAAAATAGAAGCGTTTGAAAAGTATAGAAGTATTTTTTTAAAAAAAATTCTAAACAGTTGTAGGCCAGGCTAGATGAGAAGATTTGTGATTGAATCACCTGACAATTATTTTTAAAAAGCAGCTGGGGGCAGGTGGGATTGGACTGAGACCTAAATGGTGGGTGGGATTTACCTTTTCCACTATGCCTTTTTTGCAGTCTTAATCTGTGCATTGTACACATAGAAATGCAGCTGCCATTTGTACCGCTTGGGAGGGGAAACAAATGGATGGGGAGAGATATAGTTCTGCTATAAATAAATAAATAAATAAATAAAGAGTTATCTGTGCTATATTTCTGCTCTAAATCTCTTAGCACAGATAAATGTTTTTTTTTTATTTAACATTTGTATTACTTGCTTGCTTTCCAATGGGAAATAATTTCCTAATTGCATTAACAGGAGCTTCCCTCTCACTGCCAATAGCAGGTGGGGGTGATGTGGTAGAGCAAAGGATTATGGGTGAAACCGAACTGCAGCAAATTCTTCCAGGAGTATAAGTGTTAAAATGAATGGGCATAATGTGAGAATGCAGCACCAAAAAAAGTGCGCCTTTTGGTCTTGCGCGATGACAAGCCCAGCACACAGGACCAAAATGGGACATACGATACGATACAATATCTTTATTGTCATTGTCCCATACAGAACAATGAAATTGAAAAATCTACATAAGACATTCAAAAACCCCTAAAAACTCTGAAACCCCATTTAAAAATACAATATACTCCTATAGAGAGTCCTTTAAACCAGAATTGCATTTGGGTAGAAACTGTTTCTCAGGTGGCTAGTCCCAAGATGGAATCAGAATCCAGAGTGGCTTCTGCCATTCTGGGATGTCCTGCTTAAGATGGGACAGTCACAAGTGTGTGATATAACTGGTTTTTTTAATGGTGCAACATTCTGTATAGTATTATAGGATGTGTATTTCTTTCTGGTGGTGGCTGAAATGTCCATGATGGTCGGCAAGAATTTTGTTAAGCCAAAGATGGAAACAACAGGAGTTACCAACAAAAGAAGAGTGGCAGGTGAAGCCGATGGACTTTGCAGAACTGGCGAAACTGATGGAAAGAATACGGAACCAGCGAGACCAAGCCATTCCAAAAGGACTGGAACAAATTTATATTATATTTGAAAGACAACTGTAAGCAATTAACATCATTACCAGGGTTATCTGAAGATCTATAAGATGAAATTGCTACCTATTCAGGTTGAGTAATATAATATTTCAGGTAACGTTACAACAAGGATAGGAAACCAAGCGAAATGTAAAGATGTAAAGTTTAATTTTGTAAACCTTCAGACGGGAGGGAGGGAAGTTGTTGGCTCAGTTGAGCCAAAGAGATAAAATAAGAGGGTACGATGTTACGTAATATGATTGCATGTAAAACCAATAAAAATCATTTATAAAAAAGAAAATAAAAGACCATGATGGTCATAGCAACAAATAAAACTGAATTGATATAACACCTGTTATAAAATGGCTGCAGTGCTTGCCAGATCGTTTCAAGGTTCTAAATGACTCAGTCCCCACATGCCTGAAAGACAGACTCCTTCCAGACAGACCCTTCCTCTTGATAATTCATTATCATTATGGTGAGGGTGGCCCAGGAGATGGCATTCTCTGTGGCAACCCCTAAACTGTGGAACTTCCTCCCCAACATATCATCCTTGTTCCCCCGCCCATTTTTCCTCCCTCCCTCTCTCCCACACAACCCCCCCCCCTGCCCCCCGACTTCCCTCAGTTCCAGTCTTTGGTTTCTCTAAGAATGCTGTTTTCTGCATGTTACAAAGTTGTATAGATCCTCAAACTATTTAGCTGATTATATTCAATAAAAGGTTTGTGAATGTTTATTCAAAACCTGCCAAGGAGTCCAGTTCGCTTTGTTGCATCTTCAGATACTTTGTAAAAGGTTCCCATTCATCCTTAAAGTCACAGTTATACTTGTCCCGTAGCTTATATGTCAGTTTTGCCAGTTCTGCATAGTCCATCAATTTTTCTTGCCATGATTCTTTAGTTGGGGTTTCTTCAGTCTTCCATCCTTGTGCTACCAGAACTCTCGCGGCCGTTGTCGCATACATGAAGATGTTTTTCTACTTTTTTGGCAGGTCATTATGCAGCTTCATTATGCTGGAGATACACTTCGTCACCCTTGGTATTGTCATTTGATACATGCATTTTTAGGACCTTATTTATGTAATTTTAATCTGCTTTAATATAGTTTCAATGTTGTAACCCACACTTAGGGTGACTTTAAGATGAAAAGCAGGTTAATAATAATAATGGCACCAAATGGCTAGCTCAACCTTGAATCGTGACTAAATTACACTTCATTTTTTTAAAATACTAAAGCATGCTAAGCTTGGCCCCTGTTACTAATCCATGCTACACTTGTGAGTTCTGCTACAAAAATGAGGTAACTATTCATACACATCACTGTTTCTAACTAGGGAAAAATCAGACAGCTGCTGTATGACTGAATGATTTAAAAACAACACATATGCCAAGTGAAAGGCAATGATACGGTTGCAACTCGGGGCCAGTAACTTATTTATAAATAAATAAATAAATAAATAAATAAATAAATAAATAGTTAGTTAGAATCTACTTGCAACTTGTGGGACAGGCCACCTTCAAGGCTCACCCAATAACCTTCTATCTTCCTCTGCCCAGCTGAAATAAACACGGACTATATAAAAAGAGAAATATGAGACAGTAGTCACTATTCTAATAGTCGTAATGGCTAGCCTCACAGATTTTGTAAGACAAATGGTTTCAAAGTTCCTAAGGCCGAGCAAAAAGATTGCAGAAAGCTGGCTTAGAAAACGCCAAAATAGATGGTGGGTTTCTTGGCCCGTGAATTTCAGTGGTGCCCTGTGTGAGGCCAAAATTTTGCACCTACCCGAATATCACATTCTATTCTGCCCAATTCACTGTGTTATAGTTGTTGTGCTGCCCTAAAGCCGCCTCTGGTTACATCAGATCCAACTGAGCTAAACCTGCCTAATCCTGGCAGAGGAAAAACAAGGCTTTAAAACAGAGTTCTATGCCAGGTTGCCAAGCGGAATGCGAATTCTACCTTTCTACAGTAGACTGTAGAATCACACACCCCTTTGCAAGATTTCTTAATTGACTTGAAGGATGCACATTCCAGCTGAGCAGAAACACTTGAGAAAGTAGGGGTGTGGAGAGTCCTCAGAGCCAAACAGATAGGCTTGGCATTTCTCCATCCCTGGTATAATTTGACTTCCTCTCCAGTGTCCAACCAGATGCCTCCTGGAAGACTTTAAGCAGGGCATGAGAGCATCCGTCTTCCCCAATGGTTGCTCTTCCCAGCAACTCTTGGTACATGTTCTCTGATAGGAAGAACATGGAAGGAACGTTCTGTATCACCAACCCCAGTGAGGTTAATCTGAGGCATGATTTTTGCTAACCATTAACACATAGTTGTGGTGAATCCCCAGAACCTCCAGAGATTATATAAGAGGACTTCATTTTGATGTGTGTCCCATTTATGATCAAGATTGCACCCTCTGAACAGTGTCAGAAAAAGACCTCTGGGCCACATCATGCTCACAGTGATTCTGTGACTGTGGACATTGGGTAATAACAGAGAAGAGTCCTCAGAGGACTTGGATGAAGTACTTAATATAAATGTTCTGGGGAAGGATATTTCACAGTTCCAAGCCCATTATGTCAATGTGACGATCACACAGGGTCCCCGGACGTTTAATGGTCTATTGATCCCTGTGCCACCACTGTGCTCTCTTCCCCGCTGCCACCAACCAGTTACTCTCTGGTAAAACACTGAGCCCAGTCAATTGTTAAAAGTGAACCAAAAAAACCCAAGTTTATTTTACAAACATTAGCAAGTTTATGGTTTCTCAGATAATATTCCTGTCAGTATCGCTGTGGGTTAAACCACAGAGCCTAGGACTTGCCGATCAGAAGGTCAGCAGTTCGAATCCCCGTGATGGGGTGAGCTCCCGTTGCTCAGTCCCTGCTCCTGCCCACCTAGCAGTTCGAAAGCAAGTAGATAAATAGGTACTGCTCCGGCAGGAAGTTAAACGGCGTTTCCGTGTGCTGCTCTGGAGGGTACCACTGTACCTTCTGACTGATTATCTCAACTGTTTGACTGACTCCTCTTAACAAATTCTCTCACTCTCTCACACCAGACTAGCCCAACCCACAGACTTATCTTCTCTTCTAACTCCAGACTGTCTTCTCAACAACTCCCTCAAAAAAACTCTGTGCTTAAACCTTATACAGTGGTACCTCGGGTTACATACGCTTCAGGTTACAGACTCCGCTAACCCAGAAATATTACCTCGGGTTAAGAACTTTGCTTCAGGATGAGAACAGAAATCGTTCTCCAGTGGTGCAGCAGCAGCAGGAGGCCCCATTAGCTAAAGTGGTGCTTCAGGTTAAGAACAGTTTAAGGTTAAGAACGGACCTCCGGAACGAATTAAGTACTTAACCTGAGGTACCACTGTACACAGTTAACTCTGCCCCCTGGGTTCCCATTGGTTAGTCATTTTACAATTAGTTAACCCGTTCCCTATGAACCCAGTATAATGTCACACACATAGGAGGGGAAATGCCACAGTCAATGACTTCTTGATTTAAAATCTGCGCGCCACTAAAGATCTAATTCTGTCTCTGTTTGCTGTTACTCTCACGCACAGCCCTACCACACAAGGGTACAGGCAGATACAATGCTTCCTCGCAGCTTTGCTTACTCACTCATATACCCTGCCAGTGGTAGCAGCTGTCCAATGAGTCATGGTTAAACTACTCATAAGGCTCAGCCCCGGGACCTATTTTCAATGGTAGAGGTTGTTCCTGGAGCATGCCCCTTCTCAAAAGAATGTAAGAGCAGCCCTGCAGGACTGGTCCAAGAAGAGTCCATCAAGTCTTTCGTTTTGTTTGCAACACTGGCCCACCAGATGTTCCTAGAAAACGTCCAAACACATCAAGAAAGTTAGTCCTTCTCTGTTTCTTTTCAATATTTGATATTTACTGGCACAGTGAGTTTCCATTTAGTTCCCATGGCTGATGGTAGTAGCTGACTAGCCCATTCTCCATAAACTTACCTTAGTTTCCCTAGTTTATTTGTAATTATGATGCAAGTTATGATCATCAACTATTTTAGAAGCGGCCTAAGCCTGTGGCCATCAGTGCTTCTACTGCCAGTGAGTTCACACACCGCCCCCATTTTCTACATATGCAAGAATATAGTGTCCTGCAAATTGGTCTCCAAATTTTCTTGAGCTTGGATTATATATCTAGGGCACTTTTAGTAGCTAGTAAAATAAGAAAGCCACTTTATATTCAGATAATCAATGTCCAGCCTCAGGACTATTTCAGAAGACAGCTTTCAGGACCAATTTGTATGCCTTTTTAAAAGAAGTGCTGTATGTAAGATAAAAAATGGTTTTGACCATTTATTTATAGAAAATAAGTTGTATCCTAAAGGAGGATAAAGGGGGTTCGACTAGATGACCCTTTGGGTCCCTTCCAACTCCACAATTCTTTGAAAGTTGAAAAATGCAGTTTCCACCTGTATTTTCTTTCTCTCTCTTTACACTAAGCTATAGTATAAATGCTAATTCATTTTAGAAAACATCATTGGTGGGGAGAGAATCGAGAAATGTGTTTAGTTTAATTCTCATCCCCACCTCACTTGTCTATGCACCTTGTTCACATCCCGAGGCCTAAAAATCTGATAATCATCTGCAGGAAATTCAGAATACTGTACAAGACGAAGCAGAGTCTTGGCCCCTTCCATACAGCGACCTGACCCACTAATCACATGAAAGTAGTTAAACTTATAGTTTATCTCTTGTCTGTTATCATGATATTCCCTTTGCTAATTGATTTTGAATTTTGAATGCAAAATCATCCCTAAAATTGAGTACACTTTGTCCTGAACTATTTTTTTATTACATTTGAAAATGTAGTAATTTATTTTAATCCTCTGGAAGAAAGGTACAGTCTAGTGCCACATGAAAGCAGTTTTAATAATGTTTCCTCCAATATGGGTCCAGGGCTGTTAAAGGATCCCAAGCAGATTTTATGATTGGGTACTTAGAATGAAACTAAGAATCCCACCCACCACAAAAAAATATAATCCATGTTACAGAGAATTCAAGGTCACACACTTCTTTACCCAAAAGATGCAATGAGACAGAGCTTCTCTACCAGAGTTTGGTATGTCTACCTACTAAGCTAAAGGCTTGAGCTCAGAATGTGGGCAGTTTGCTTATTTGAGGAATCTGACTTTTAAAAAAGAAATTGTAATACTTGCTCTGTATGAGGAGATTTAGAGTTTAACCCTGATGTTGTGTCTTCCTACATTTCCCCATATGAATCCTGCAGTTGCAGCTCATTTGGACGACTGCCCCAAAATGTACACTTTGTACTTCACCCAGCAATTGATGCAGAACTGGACAGGATTATCATTAAGGAATCCCCACGCCAATTATACATGCATTCAAGTTAGGTTATGCCTGTAGTTGCTGCCCTGAAACCTAATGGCTGTGTTTGTAACAGTAATAATTACGAAAGAACTGCAAACAAGGTACCGTATTTTTCACTCTATAAGACGCACTTTTCCCCCTCCAAAAATTAAGGGGAAATGTGTGTTTGCGTCCTATGGAGCGAATGCAGGCTCCATGGCTTCAGCAATAGCAACGTGAAGCCTCCAAAGCGCAGTGGGAGCGTTCCAGAGGCTTCGTGTTGCTTTCGCTGAAGCCTGGAAAGCGAGAGGGGTCGGTGCACACTGACCCCTCTCACTCTCCAGGCTTCAGGCATAGCCGCCTGAAGCCTCCGGAGGCTTTGGATTGCTTTCGCTGAAGACAGGAGAGCCAGAGGTGTGCACCGATCCCTCTTGTTCTCCTGGCTTCATTTCGCTGTTGAGGCGCTACACAGATTTTCCTCTCTGCGCAGCGCCCCTTCAGCGAAGCGGGAAGAGAAATGGAAGGGGCTCCATTTCTCCTGCCGCTTCACTGAAGGGATGCTACGCAGAGAGGGAGAGATTTCCCCCCCTTGTTCTCCCCCTCTAAAACAAGGTGCGTCCTATGGTCGGGTGCGTCCTATAGAGCGAAAAATACGGTACTTAAACTGGACCCACCCCCAATGCTTGCCATTAATCAGGTATTGTCTCCTCTTGCAAGAGGAAAGGTTTTTGCCAAACTTGACCTAGCTCAGGTCTATCAGCAGTTGACAGTGGTTAACGGTGCTGCTGATGTCCAAATAATTATCACACATCGAGAAACTTGCCTTCAGTTTGGAATTTATGTAAGCTCCAGACATTTCCCAGCTGTTTATGGAAATGTTGCTGGCTAGAATGGCTGGGCTGTTCCATACTTTGATGATGTATTAATCATGGGCCTATCCATTCACATTTCTCTGAAACATTCTTCAGAGGTCTCTATTGTTCTGTTTGTTCCCTCAGAAAAATATTGTAGTGCAAAATTTTTGGACCCTATAGCCCACTTTATGTATTCCAGGTCCTACTGAAATCAGGATATGGGAGATAATCTTTTGTTATTTAGACATCTTTTTCAGTTCATTACCAGTAACTTCAAGCTTGGTCTGGTTTAGAAAAGTGTAGAATGTATTTTTCTCTTTTATTTTATTTTTTAAAATATTTTTTTTTAATGCTTATATGGAAAAATTCCAAACTTAATATGAAATATTTTTTTCCTTTTTTTTTTGTCCAAACTAAGACTTTGAACTAAATACAATAAAAACATACAGAGAGAGAAAGGTATAAAGAAAGAGAGAAATAAAGAAAGTGCAGAGACAGAAACAGGCACTGAAGTACAGTGGTACCTCAGGTTACATACGCTTCAGGTTACATACACTTCAGGTTACAGACTCCGCTAACCCAGAAATAGTGCTTCAGGTTAAGAACTTTGCTTCAGGATGAGAACAGAAATCGTACAGCAGCAGGAGGCCCCATTAGCTAAAGTGGAGCTTCAGGTTAAGAACAGTTTCAGGTTAAGTACGGACCTCCGGAACGAATTAAGTACTTAACCTGAGGTACCACTGTACTGATGACAATTGGCAACTGCGTTATCACTGCGTTTGAGACTAGGAAAATAGTTGGCCGGGTGATGCAATATGATATTCATTAGTATGAAATCCTCTTTTTTAAAAAAAGGGGGGGGGGGCTGTCTTCCGTGCAAATGATGATAAATAATGGGTTGAAAAGAAACAATTCATTAAGGTGTTGCTACAGCTAAGTGCAAATTTCTATGGGCATTGCGGCTTCCCACATGGACTTGATGCTGAACTGCAACTTGTGAATACATACTAAAGTGTCATATGCACAGGAACATCAAGTTAACACACAACTAGTTTAATGTTAATTGGAGTTCAAGTAATATTAATTTAAAAGACTATGTAAAGAAGCTTACAAATGGTATGTTGGTCACTACAGTATTACCCCACAGCCAGAAAGTTGTACAGTCAAGAAACAGGTTTACTGCCTCACCTGCTAGTTGTAAATACTAAGTCAGGGTGAATATACACTTCATGCATTAAATGTTTTAGATTTAGATTTGGCAGATTTATCTTACAAGAAGAAGAAATGCATTCTCTAATGGCAAGCAGTGCAAATGTACTGAAGCCTTTTCCAGTGACACAGGAAGTTAAACGCTAAATCATATATGGCAAATATCATAGTCCATAGTTTTGGGTGGACTTAATGGAAATCTTCCGTAACAGTAGAAATGTCCTCAAGGAATTCTCTTTTACAGTGGAAAGATGCTTGGAGAGTTACCTAGCAGAATTAATTCCTTACTTCAGGAAATACGTTTTGGCTACTTTCTAGATTCTTGATTCGAAATATCTGTTCTTGCTAATGACATAATGGGAAATGCTATATCAAATTTGGCAGGATGTATTCAAATGACCAATGAGGCAGTTCAAAGAACGGCAAGGCAATCTGTTCGTCGGGCTTTGGCCACTGCTGTTTCTACTTCTGGTGCTTCCACCATTTCACCTGGAGATTTATGGATGCATCTGGATTTCGTAAAATAACAGCAGCATGAACCACGTGCAGCCATTGCTGACCAAACAACAACGGACTAATCTATTGTAAATGCAGACCTGATTGAACCCACAATAAATCACAAGGCCAAGCCTCTTGACTATTCAAAGACCAAGGCCAACCATCTGGCCAGCACTCACGCTTTGGGCTAATGAGTAGCTTGGATGCCCTCCCACTATTGTGTTATCTGGAGGAATATTAGAATAGGGTGGGGGAAAATGAATCCTAAACTTAAATTCCACATTATCCCAGCAGCCCAGTGTATTAGCATTTCTTGGTTATACCAATATCGCGATGTGTTTCAGATTTTGTATGTGCATGTGCAGGTGAGTCCACACATTCATATTTGCAGCATCAAATCAGGATTTGCATATGTGAAACGGCCATTGCAGATCAAACATCACAGGGAGCTCGTGTACCCCTGCCGTCACAATATTTCCGTTGGAAGTAGCTTGCACATTTGATAATAATTCTGTGATTAGGCTGCAGGTTGCATTCATTTTTAAGGACAGAAATACAAAGGTTATCAGTTTCTGTTTGTCCACTTGTACAATCCTTTGTCCCTCTCTGGCCATTTGACAAATATTTATTTATCATTTTATTTCTGAAGCCATTAAAAAAAACCTCCAAAACCTGGGTTCATAGTGACACTTCTTTTATGCCACCTTCAGTTTTCTAAGGGGGGAACCCAAACAATGGCCCAGAGTTCAAATTCCAAACCGTGGCTTAGCATGAACACATGGGCTTACAAGCTCCTGGAGAAGAGATCACAGCTTCTTAGCTCCTACACTGCTGCACTGTTGTGAATGAACCCATGGTTTGGCTTAGCTCATCATCCAAACTTGGACTCATGGGTTGTTTCCCTCCAGACAAACCACTAGTGTTAAGCCATAGAAACACTAGTGTTAAGCCATAGAACAAACTTTGGCTTCAGCTCATGGTTTGTCTGGAATGAGACCAGAAACAAGCTCAGGTTCAGATGACAAACTAAGCGAAACATGAACTGAGCGAAACATCACAGTCGTGCAGCAGGAGGAGGTCTGGAGGAGCCAAGCAGCCACAATCTACCATCACCCTCAATTGTCCTCATTTTCATTGCCTTCCAACTTTGGAACCCGGGGTTCTAAAGTGCATGGGGAATCTCCAGGGGTACAAAGGGCTTTCTACTTCAGAGAGTCATGTTCCGCAGGTTCGAAGGTGATGAAAACAGCAGTGGGCGGGGGGAGTTACTTATGTCCCCACTTCTCCTCTCACATCTTTACTTACCCCTAACTGCAACACCATGGGACGCGGGTGGCATGTGGGTTAAACCATAGAGCCTAGGGCTTGCCAATCAGAAGGTCGGTGGTTCGAATCCCCGCAATGGGGTGAGCTCCTGGTGTTCGGTCTCTGCTCCTGCCCACCTAGGAGTTTGAAAGCACGTCAAAGTGCAAGTAGATAAATGGGTACTGCTCTGGCAGGAAGGTAAACGGCGTTTCCATGTGCTGCTCTGGTTTGCCAGAAGCAGCTTAGTCATGCTGGCCACATGACCCGGAAGCTGTCTGTGGACAAACGCCGGCTCCCTCGGTCAGTAAAGCGAGAAGAGCGCTGCAAACCCAGAGTCATCCACAGGGGTCCCTTTACCTTTACCTAACTGCAACACCTGAGAAGGACTTTGTTTAGCTGCATGTCTGGTGTGGAGATGCCAAGGGCTGAATGTGCAGTCCTATACTTCCAAAGCAGATGCTCTACCGACCCATGACTCTACTTATATCCTCAACTCCTAAACTGTAATTAGCACCCACAGCTCATCCCTGCCACACAAAGATTTCTGCGAGTTGACAGTGAAATGCATATTTTTCAACTCATTCATTCTGGGTTTTTCCTCTCTTTTTTGCATTTTTAAAAAAGAGTTCAGATAAGAAAGTTGGTGGAATGGAATGCGGTGCTGCTTCACATTCTTCCTGTGTTGTTTTTAGTACCTCCAACCACTGATAAATCTGGAAACACTAAATTGTGGAGCAAGGCTTTAATACGAACAAGGTTTTAATATGAAAAAGGTAGTTTATGGTCCATAGCTTCCCAACGTGTTGCACTGCCTTCATTTGATGGAAGATCTGCTTTGACACTGTACACCTCAGCACATTTGCGAACTCAACATTTTTTATTAAACCAAATAATCTCTCTCTCGTTCTCTCTCTGTGCATATTTTCCTTCCTTCCCCATAAAAATGAAAGGTAGAGCATAAGAGGTTTTAAAATTGGCATGGAAAGAGTAATGCGTGAAATCGTTGCTGACATTCCCATTTCCCCAGTGGAGGAACAGCAGAGCCTTTCTGGGTGAGACTGAAGGTGCTTTAATTGAGTCCTGTGAGAAGCCAGGAAGAAAGCTTAAAAATGATGAAAGGATGTGGTAGATTCCAAAATGCACCAGGGGGAGAAAAACATGAGCTCATATGTATCTTGTTTAATGTGGAGCATGATCCTATGTGTGTTTACCTTGACTCTAAACCTGCAGTCTTATTCATGCTTGCTTGAGGGTAAGCCTCCACTGATCTCAATAGGATTACTTCTGACTAAACACTTCTGAGCACTTAACTCCTATGCTCAGTGGATACACTGGAGAATTTCCTCCTTGAACAACTCTATATAGGTCTAACTGGGTTCAGCCAGTTTACACAGGCTGGGATATAGATCCGTGACCAGCTTTTCTTAGACTATAATACTGACCCAATGAAGTAACAAAGCAGATCAACAAGCCCAGATTAGTACCCAGGAGTCATAGGTGCCAACTCCTGGGGGCCCAGCACTTCTGCCTCCACCAATAATTTTTTGGGGGGCGTCGTCTCCCAATGTTCAAAAAAATCAAGGGCCAGAGGAGTCTAAACATGGAGCCAAGCATCGTGTGTCTTCAGTGGCCAGCTCCTCCTCCTCCTGCTGTGAATGGGAAGGATGGGGGAACAGCCAAGTGCCAGAGAGGAGGAGCCACCGGCCATTGAAGCTGCACCACTACCCCATTTGACTGTGCCCCTGGCTCCTCCCAATGTCCTGATGTCACACAAGTGTCTTCACCCTCCAATCTCCCTTACAAGTTGGCGCCTCGGCCAGGAGTAATCTACCAGAGGACCAGGGTCAGAGGAGAAAGTGACAGATCAGCACTTCTTGTCACCTGTAGCTTCCAGCTAAAACATGATAAATGCTCTATAGCCCATTCTGGACAATGATCCTTCTCCCTTAAAGGCTTTGGGTGGTAGGCCTGTTATAAGGATATACGAAGAGCCCTGCTGGATCAGACCAAAGGCCCAGCTAGTCCAGGATTCTCTTCTCACAGCGGCCAACCAGATGCCTATAGGAAGGGTACAAGGAGGACATGGGTGTGTAAACAGGACTCTTCCCACTTAGTTTCCAGAGGCCAATTGCTTCTGGTAACGGAGGTAGTAACTACTGATACCTTTATCTGTCATGAGTTTATCTAAAACCCACCCATCACTACATCTTGTGTGGTAGGTAGCAAATTCCACAATTGTACAATGTGCTGCGTGAAGCCTTTGGTCTCCCAAAGTTCAGCTTCATAGGATGGCCCCAAGTTTTCATATTTTGAAAAAGGAAGAAAAACTCTCTAACCACATTCTTCACAACTTGTTTAAGGGCAGTCACCTAATCCAAACCAGCTACTTACCACTGGTGACAGGCAGCACAACACAAACATAAACAGAGGGACCAAATGACAACACTGCAAGATCCCCAGTTGCCAATATTGTCCCCATAACTACTCAGGCAACACTAATGGATAACCTAATGACACCAGCCAAGACCTCGAGGGTTCGTTCACCTGCTCGTCTTTCTTTATAGTATACAGGGTGGAATTCAATGATGTTGTGCTATGTAGATTGTTCCCATCAGAGCAAGCATTTCAGCATGTGAGATGGAGCAATCGCCCCTCCCCGCATGCTGTTCTGGGGTTCTTTTGAATGCCCCCTCCCCAATTTCAAGGGGAAAGAGGGATGTGATGGGGGAGAGGGTGTGCAACCAAAAGCCATTGTGGAGAGTTTCTACTGATGGGTTCGTTAGATGAATCCCGCCCAAAATGTCATTGGCCAGCCTTCTTCATTCTACACTGAACAAATAGCATAACCTCAATGCAAAAGGATAAGTGAATCTCTGGCCTCAGAAAGGGCCATATTCAGAAACCAGTGTTTCATTAGCTTACCAGTGATAGGTTGCTTGTGTTATCATCAAAATTGCTCTGGCCACTGCAACAATTTTGCATATATTTACACTTTACTAAGGGACACAGGTGGCGCTGTGGGTTAAACCACAGAACCTAGGACTTGCCGATCAGAAGGTCAGCTGTTCAAATCCCCGCGACGGGGTGAGCTCCCGTTGCTCGGTCCCTGCTCCTGCCAACCTAGCAGTTCAAAAGCACGTCAAGTAGATAAATAGGTACCGCTCTGGTGGGAAGGTAAACGGTGTTTCTGTGCGCTGCTTTGGTTTGCCAGAAGCGGCTTAGTCATGCTGGCCATGTAACCCGGAAGCTGTACGCCGGCTCCCCTGGCCAATAAAGCGAGATGAGCGCCGCAACCCCAGAGTCGGTCACGACTGGACCTAATGGTCAGGGGTCCCTTTTCCTTTACCTTTACACTTTACTGCAACTGTCAAAGTCTGTACCTTTTTTGCATTTCACTTTCCTCTGATTACATTTACACGTCTCTCCCCCCCCCCCCTGCTCAGAATAAACCCACCCATATGTGTATGTATGACAGCTGAACATTACACTTCATGCATCGGGTGCAGGGGACTCTAGTTCACAGAAGCTTATGCCACAGCAAATTTGTTAGTCTTTAAAGCAGCAAGATTCTGTTGTGTTGATTCAAGCTCAGTTACTCCTACTTTACACTCGTGGAAAGGAGAGGAGAATCGGGTTGCATGTGCCCTTCAGTTTATGGTAGTCGAATAGCTATTTTCAAAGTAAATACAAATTATAATGCTGTGTTTTCCTTCATCTGCAAGCTCTAGGGGAGGGGGAGAAATAAATTCAAAGGGGTTAAGTCAAGGAACAGAGGCTGGCTAAGCAGGAAAAGAGAATGCTAAAGTAACGACGTGTTCCCTTGTATGAGTAACTCCCTAACAATCTGCTGAAGGAGTGATTTTATATCAGGCTGAAACCCCCAAACCACCATATTTTTAATTTGCCAAGCACCTGTGAAAGAATGCAGCTGCAAGACCCTGGGAAAACAATGGGAACTGTGACAGTTCATTAATATAAACCAGAAACTAGATGTATTTTGGAAAAGTCGTTGATATAGAATTACACTGGAGGACACAGTGGCATTCATGAAGTATACCAGGCATGCAACTAACTAAGATTATAGATGGGCGTACATCATTTGAACCTGGATGGTAATTTGGTTACTATTTATCATGGTATGTCCAATACAAATGTATAAAGAACAAGATTGATTTATTCATTTTTTTGGAAGGGGAGGAACTGACTGCTTCAGCATTTCCTTGTTACTCCTTCAGCATCTCCCCCCCGCCCCCGCCCCCAAGAAATGCTTCAATCCTATTGCCCAATTTCTTGGGAATGAGTCTTATTGCACTCACTGGGACTTGCTTCAGCAATAACATGCATGAGTTTGCGCCCAAGAAGCTGTTAAGTGCTGGAACGTCTGCTTGGAAACCAAGTTCACAAATACCGCCCCTTGTTCCTAAGTCCTCGTCTGTACGGACAGCAATTATGCAGTGGTCGGGGGAAAATGAACCCTGCACCTGCTCAGGGGTACTCTTACAGCTTTTCTTCAATATCTTCAAAAGTTGAGCAAGGCATTGGAAAGAAATGGGGAAGGGCTAAGTGATAAGCCCTGGCACAGATTCCTCCCTGAAACATATGGGAGGGATGACACCTCAGAAAAAGGCTGTTGCTCCCAGGTCTTCCTTGTTAGCCATCATGAGAACAGGACTAGATGGGCCTTTTGCCAGATCCAACAGGGCCATTCTTATGTTCTGAAGATTGCATTGTAATTCTGTTAGCCTTTAAGGGAAGTTTAGGGAAGTTTTTAATGTTTGATTCTATTTTTAATATTGTGTTGGAAGCCACCCAGACTGGCTGGGGAAACCCGGCCAGATGGGTGGGGTGCAAATAAATTATTATTATTATTAGTAGTAGTAGTAGTAGTAGTAGTAGTAGTATTTAATGAGAATGGTTGAAATGGTATACAGTGGTACCTCGGGTTACAGATGCTTCAGGTTACAGACTCCGCTAACCCAGAAATAGTACCTTGGGTTAAGAACTTTGCTTCAGGATGAGAACAGAAATCGCGTGGTGGCAACAGTGGGAGGACACGTTAGTTAAAGTGGTACCTCAGGTTAAGAACAGTTTCAGGTTAAGAACGGACCTCCGGAACAAATTAAGTTCTTAACCCGAGGTACCACTGTATAACTGACAACTTACACCTGCCAGAAGCGATGCCTCAACACCTTCAACGTGCACTATGTCAGGAAGATTTTGGGCATCACATGGTAGGACAGAGGCTCAAAGATGTGCTCTCCCAAGTCCACACTCAGAGCATGTTCACACTCCTGTCTCAGTGATATCTACACTGGCTTGGCCACGTCCGTGGAATGGAAGATGTCAGGATCCCCAAGGTTGTCCTCTACAGGGAGGCATCAGGCCAACTCTGCATTACAAAGATGTCTGCAAACATGACATGAGGGTTGACAACATTAACCCCACCATGTGGGAATCAATCCTGTTAAGTTGTGGCTGAACATATCAGACGACACAGCGATTCTTCAAACAGCTCTTGTTTATTCACAGGCCAGAACAGAACTGAACTGAAGGGTTCAGCCAGCCTGCTTATATAGAGCTCCAGAACAACGTAATTGTAACAACTTTCTGTAACTATCCAATCACTGAATGTCACTTTCGATCCCTTATTTGCATATGTGGACCTGAACTATCTACAGTATCCCCCTACTGGCCCAGGGTGAGAACTTCAGTACATAACAAATCCCTTGTAGACAACCGCAGTGCCTGGAGAAAGGCAGTCAGGTCATGTATCCACAGCAGTGACCAAAGGAGGAACGACCACTGGGAGGAGCGCTGAAAGAAGAAACATCATGGTACACCTTAAGCAGCACAACCAGACACCTGCATCTGCCCCAGCTGCAACAAAACATGTCTCTCCTGCATTGGTCTCTACAGCCACAGCGGAAGCTGTAACTCTCCAGCGATTTGACTTCATCCCCAAAGGCACACTCCTCCATTGTCTCCCGAGACAGACAGATGCCACCCAACCATCCAGGACTTCAGACAAGGGTTGCTCCCAGCCATACCTGCAGATCCCGGGGACTGAACCTGGGACCTTCTGCATGCAGAACAGGTGCTCTGCCACTGAGCTACACCTGGGATGGCAAGAAGAAGAAGAATGGAGCCCATAGGGTGTGGCAGCACAAATCTTTGTAGCTGCCACACCTAACACACGAAGTTTCAAAACTGAAATCACACTGAGAGCGTTTAGTGGGAGTGACTGAGTTCACGTTCTCTTTAAACATTTTGCTCAGCTCCAGCTTGGGCCTATAGTGAGGCAGGCCCACCACCATCCATTTTCCTCGGCAGGAGCCTACTGATGCACTGATATTTCATTAGTGGCTCTAAGGGAAAATGGCTGCCCTCACTGTGGTCTATGGGCTAGATGCCTGTCCCCTGGAGATGCGGGTCACACAACTCAAGACAGCTGGCAGCATTTGCTGAATATTTTAAAATGCCCTTTCCCTCTCTCTTTCGCATTTAACAAGGATGCAACGCAACTTCGGGCCCACAGTGTGATTAAGTGCAATTGTCACGCCATGTAACTATTACAAATTGCAGAGAGTATAAAGATATTGCAGAGCGATTCACATGGCAGAGATTAAGGGCCACTAAGAGATGGGAGCTCATAGACGTTAATCACTAGTGAGGGAGCATGTGGGTACACACACACACACACTCACACACACACCTTCTGCTAAGAGCTCTTGTTCACATCAAGTCTATGTGTTCACTTGCAGTTTGGGCGTTCTCTGTTTCACCAGCAGAATCCTGGTTCCAGATCCTTCTTCTTCTCAATCACCTGAGGATTTGAGCACACAGTTCCGGCAGATTTGGGAGGTTGTGGACTCTCCTTCCTTGGAGGTTTTTAAGCAGAGGTTGGATGGCCATCTGTCATGGATGCTGTAGTTGATGTTCCTGCATAGCAGGCGCTTGGACAAGGTGATCATTGGGGCCCCTTCCAACCTTACAGTTCTATGAATCTACGAATCTTTAATTCTATGACAAGCTAGCCCTACTGCTTACTTGTGGCAAACCAAATGGTTTTATCCACTCTTGAAGATGACTGCCCGCAGGGGTGGACTTTGGTAACCCTGAACAAGGACAAAATTTGGCAACCCCCTCCATATTTCTTATTTTCACAATAATTTCTTTAGGTACAGTTACTTTTTAGAAATCTCCTCTGAAGGTAAAGGGAGGACCCCTGACCATTAGGTCCAGTCGTGACTGACTCTGGGGTTGCAGCGCTCATCTCGCTTTATTGGCCGAGGGAGCCGGTGTATGGCTTCCGGGTCATGTGGCCAGCATGACTAAGCCGCTTCTGGCAAACCAGAGCAGCACACGGAAACGCCATTTACCTTCCCACCAGAGCGGTAATTATTTATCTACTTGCACTCTGATGTGCTTTCAAACTGCTAGGTGGGCATGAGCAGGGACCGAGCAACGGGAGCTCACCCCGTCGCGGGGATTTGAACCGCCGACCTTCTGATCGGCAAGTCCTAGGCTCTGTAGTTTAACCCACAGCGCCACCTGTGTCCCTTCCTCTGAAGGTACTTGCGTAAATATGGGTGGTGGTGATGATTTTGCACCCCCTTGGCTCAGCGCCCTGTTCAGGGACAACTGCCTGACCACCTGCAGCATCCTAAATCTGGCACTGCTGCCCAGAACTGTAGCAACTGGCAGGGCTGTTTGGTGCTGCTCACCTGACTTCCTGGTGTTGTACATCATTGCAGCTTAGTGCAGGTGCAACAGCAGGGGCGGGAATCAAACTCTCCTGTTGCTACTCCCACACCATGCTGAACTCCCCGCTGCCTTGTCCCTCCCCCTCTTGGTACCTGGAGGCAATGTGTAGCATTGGAAAGCCAGGTAAATAAAGCTGCCCTGCTGGCCTCTACTGACCAGATCCCTCACCTTGACCAGTCAAGCTTTGGTTTTCTGTTCCCTCACTCCTCACTGAGAGGACAAATCCTGAGCCACAACGCCTGGCTCCTTATCTTTCTCCAGGAAAGATTTGTGAAGTGAAACCCTTTAGTAATAGTCAATAAGATCGCATTATCTCAAATCAAGCGGGAGTTATTTAATTTAGAGACTAGGAAATAGAGAGAAAATCAAACCAAATGAAATGTAAACAAGGTAACGAATCTCCAGAAAGCTTTGCTTGACCGAGATGTTTAGAGGTATTTGAGCTTAGGAATACAACGGTTGTGGCTTGTGCTTCATAGAGGACAGTCCTCTGTTGTAAGGGCTGCCAGACGACAGGCCTCTAATTGAGGGTGTCCACTGTTTGAAGGCTTGTCCGGTCCAAGTCTGGTTGAAGGATAAAGAACCATATGGCGAAAGAGCAGCAGGAGCCTTGAAGCTGCCCATCAACAGCACTGGGACAGCAGACTGAGCAGTCACAGAGATCACGTATGGCATTTCTACTTAGAGTAATTACTTCTAAATTTGCATCTATACATATAAATTAGCATATGCATCTTTAATGCAAATCTGTTTCCTGCTTTGCCCTTTTTCCTGGTGCTGGATTTCCTCCTTTCTGGCAATGTGTAGGCAGCCACTCAAACTAAGAAGAGGCCTACTGCAGCCAGTCAGGGAGCCAACTAGTCCAGCCCCCTGGTGCTGCCAGCCAAATGCCTGCAACGGCATATGCCAACACCCTACCCCTTCTTCTTCTTCTTCTTCTTCTTCTTCTTCTTCTTCTTCTTCTTCTTCTTCTTCTTCTTCTGGTATCCAGTGGTATAAAAAAGGAGATCCCATGCAGATATCATGGCTAATAGCTCAATGCCGGCCCACCCATGGGGCAAGGTGAGGTAAGTGTTTCAGGCGGCAGGACCCAAAGGGACAGCAAGTCCTGATGCCAATCTTTCTTCAGCTCCTTGTTCCTGATGTAGATCTTCCCTCACCCCTTTTTCCCTGACAGGGAGTGGGGCACCATTTTGCGGTCTGCTTCGGGTCCCAAGTTGTCTTGGGCCGGCCCTGTAATAGCTATTGATAGATGTTGTCCTTCATAAATTTGTCTAACTCTTAAAAAAACAAAACACTTTATGTAGCCATTAATGCAACCATGGTTAAGAGAATTTCCTAGATTAATTATACATCGAGTGAAAAAGTAGTTCACTTCTGTTGGTTTGCTCTGCTGATGAATTTCCCCAGTGACCAACATTCTTGTGCTACCTTGGGGTCAAATACCACGATCCAGGCAAGAGCTGAATTGGGCACATACCCAAAATATGACACCATAATGGTGCAAAGCGTAGTCAGTGCTGATACAGGTACACAACATTCCCGTCATTGTCATCTGTTGTCATCTCCATCATCATCATCATCATGATTAATTTTTAAAAGTAATATTTTTAAAGATTAATTTTTGTAAACCTCTCTGAGGATTTGGGTCCCTCTACCCACAATCAAAGGGTCTATAAGTAAATAAAATAAGTGCCTATGTTATGCTTAGCAATTTGTATAGGTAAGAGGAAACTCGTAACTTTAAAAAATTGAAAAAGAAAAGAACAAAGTAAAAGGCAGATTTTCCCCTCTACCCCAGTTTATCCAGTCGGGCCCCATCTGCACTGCACATTTAAAGCAGTATCATGCCACTTTGAAACTGTCATGGCTTCTCCCAAAGAATGCTGGGAATGCTAGATTGTTATGGAAGAGTTGTTAGGAGACACCTACTCCCCCCTCTGAGAGCTACCATCCCCTGAGATCCCTGGGAAGAGGAACTGATCGTTAAACAACTCTGTGAATTGTAACTCTGGTATCTCTGAACAGCCCCCTTAAGGAACTACAGTTTCCAGAATTCTTTGGAGGAAGCCAAAGAATGACTATTTAAAGTGGCAAGATACGGCTTTAAATGCACAGTGAGACTGTGGCCCAAGTTTCTGTGTCTAGGCATCTTGTGATTTAACTTCACATTTTCTTGTTGTATTTACAGTGTTACCTCTGGTTATGTACTTAATTCCATAGCTATCAACGTTTCCCTTTTTTGAAAGGGAAATTCCCTTATTCCGAATAGGATTCCTCACAAGAAAAGGGAAACGTTGACAGCTATGCTTAATTCGTTCTGGAGCTCCGTTCTTAACCTGAAACCATTCTTAACCTGAGGTACCACTTTAGCTAATGGGGCCTCCTGCTGCCACCATGCCGCTGGCACACGATTTCTGTTCTCATCCTGAGGTAAAGTTCTTAACCCGAGGTACTACTTCCAGGTTAGCGGAGTCTGTAACCCGAAGTGTTTGTAACGTACTATGCTTTACAACTCATGGTTTTGTGTTTGTTTTTTTAATTGAGCATTGCTTTTATGCTTAGTTATTTTAAGTTGCCAGGAGATCTTACTATGTTGTGAGGTGGCTTGCAAATGTCGTCAATAAGGAAATAATCTGCCAGGCTTTCTTTGAATGCTTGCGAGGTACCAGTAGCATTCTGCCCAGTATGCAATTACTTCCCTTGACTGTCCCCAGCTTCACTCCCCTTTGACCTCATGGCAGCTCTGGATTTCCTATTTGCTTATGCCCATGTATGTAAGATTGAAGGGTTAAAGCACTGCTGCTACTACTGTGGGTGATAACTGATGTTATCCTTTGTGATCTTATAAACAGGCCTCTTTGGTTATTCCCTCTTCAGTTTGATTATCCTTTCCTGCCTCTGATGCTGCCGTTCCTCTCCCTTTGATGTTGCATCTTGCCATTTTGGGCCTGAGGCCACCTCTTCGCATTAGCTAGGAGATGATGATTTCTTAAACAGCACACCTCCAAACGATCTGATGCCGTTTCCTTTTCATATGTGGCTTACCACCATATCCAGCATTTGGGAGATCATTACAGAAACTTGATAGAAAGCTTTCCAGCCTCGTCTCAATTAACATTCAGCCGTTCAGTCAGAGCAGTCCTTTGAACCTGGATGTGCCGCACCTTGCTGCATGCAGCTTCACTTAAGATATCCTTGTTAGATTAAAGACTATTTGCATGTTGATTGCCCCCTCCTGTCAGGATTCTCCTTTATTTTCCAGGTGGAACGCTCAGTTTCAGGCACAGGCTTGCATTGATCATCACCACAACATATTTACTGAGCTTACTTTAGACAGGCTTATGTTTTCAAAAGTTATCTTCAACTTCATGCTGGCTAGAGGCTTAAGAACACAGGAAGGTCCCTGCTGGATCAGGCCCATCTAGTCCAACATCCTGTTCTCACAGTTGCCATAAGCAGTGCCAACTGCACTCTGCCTACTTATGACTCTCGGAAACTGGCATTCAGAGGCATACAGTCTCTGACACTGGCAATAGTGCACAGCCATCATAGCTAGTAGCCTCACCTCCATGAATTTGTCAAAGTTCACTTGGTTGTTGGTGTTGTTTAGTCGTTTAGTCGTGTCCGACTCTTCGTGACCCCATGGACCAGAGCACACCAGACACTCCTGTCTTCCACTGCCTCCCGCAGTTTGGTCAAACTCATGTTGGTAGCTTTGAGAACACTGTCCAACCATCTCGTCCTCTGTCGTCCCCTTCTCCTTGTGCCCTCCATCTTTCCCAACATCAGGGTCTTTTCCAGGGAGTCTTCTCCTCTTCTCACGAGGTGGCCTCAGATTCGGGATCTGTCCTTCCAGTGAGCACTCAGGGCTGATTTCCTTAAGAATGGATAGGTTTGATCTTCTTGCAGTCCATGGGACTCTCAAGAGTCTCCTCCAGCACAAAAGTCCGCTTTAAAGCTATCCAAATTGTTGCTGGTGAATTCCATTGTTTAACAATCCGCTATGTGAGCAAGTACTCTCTTTTGTCTGTCCCCCCCCCCCACTGACCTCTCCTCAGTGTCCCGCTACCATTCCCTGGACTCAGAGCCTTCCTCCTCTGGGATTTCTCTTGGGAATTCCCCGGCTGGTGCCACCCAACACTCCTCATTGGAGTGGTGGGTGCCAGTCCCTGACAGTCAATCACAAAAGCCCTGTTCCCTATGATTCTATTTGTCTATCACAATTATACCCCTTTCCATTCAATCCTGACTACCAGTTTCTTGCCTGGCATGTCTTCTCTTTGTTGTCTTGTCAAGAGTTGCCATGTGTCCTGCTTTGCAGAGGACAGTTCTCTATCTAATGACGCATTCAAGGGAATGAGATTTTTTGTTGTTGGGGGGGGAGTTGAGTGATGAGTTGGGAGGAGCAAAGGTCCTTATGAGCAGGCAATAAGGGAAGAAATGCAAGCTCACTGAAGGCTTTGAAGGTAAATAAGGATATGGCTATGGCTATTTTTCACAGTTTGGCTGTTGGGTTTGCAGCCTCCCTGTAATATGGCAATTTCTCCTGGGCCACATGTCAGACTGAGACACATCTTAAGAACATGCAGAGCTTTGTCTTTTTGTATTTTGGAATCTGCATCTTGATTCCCTCTATCTGCTGCCTGCATACCTTTCCCTCCCTTCTGCAGCATACAAAGCAAAACCCTCGAAGAGAAAGTTAAAACGAATCCTCTTTCAACACTGAAAGATCTAGAGGGCAGAGTTCAAAACATCCAAAAAAGATGCCCTCTTTTAATGACTGTCATTATATTTTGATGTGTTTAATAATACAGCAGAGGTTAAATGAAACATGAAAAAAGGGATGTACATTAAAATTGAGATAACTCTTCCTTCAGTGAAGTGGAACCCAGCAGATGTAGCTGCACACTGTAATTGCTGCCTGCTTCCTGTCAGTCTGATTAAGTTGCATTGTCCCCGCTCCAAGTGTAAGAATCAGTGGCTTCCCATAGGGCACAGCATGGGACAACTGGCTTATGCAGTCAGATCACTATGCACGCCTCCTGCTTGGGCCTGGTAATGGTGCAGGCATGCAATATACATTGATGACTTATAAAATCAATAGTGCAGCACATTGGGAAACAAAATAGGTGCTTATCTCCCCGACAGTCCAGCCAGGGAACCCCCGACACCCCCCTCCCCCAAATTCGGTTGCAAAGTTAAATTCCCAACTCAGCATTTCGGATAATTCCAAATGACTTCTCATTTAAAGGCTTTCCCTTTTTGTTTTGCAGATAAAAGCAGGCGCACTCACTAGGAGCGATGTAACACAACTCTTCAATGTCTTATATGGCACTCAGTGGAACAATGTGTGTATGTGTATACGCACACATATACAGTTTGCTGCAATTTAGAAGCTGCTAGTGTTTGTCATTATGAAACAAGAACCCCTCTTTTCAGGACTACGGTACCTGAAAAGGTCCTACCTGCTCAAAATGTACTGGGCCAAGGCGTTACTCAAAATGGTTGATCATTACTTTGTGCACTTCCTGAGTTGTAAGATTTGAAAGGAGCAGAAAGGAACACTCCTTTAGTTGAAGAAAATAAGCTTATTGCAAAAGTGACTTTTGATCCAGTAGTAGTATATCCCCAGAATGCCATCAAATTGCCATCTCTTGCAGAGTCTTAGTGGACAGGTTCACACACAACACTAAACCAAGGTTCACATAAACCAAGGTTTGTAAATCAACAAACCCTGACCTATGGTTTAATATACCATGGCTTAGTATTACATGCAATCTAAGCCTGTACCCTTCAGTGACCCACAATACCATACTGTGTCCCACAATGCAATATGTTACCTCTTGGCCATTATTCATATTGTGAGCTCAAAAAGCAATAGATGGCAAATGTGGCTGGCTAAGGTTGAAGTCCAATTCACACAACCTCATTTGTTCATTCAAGACTTGTCTGCTGCCTTTCCACACAAAGATTGTGGCATACAAAGATAAAATTAACAGTCAAAATGGATTTAAACAGCAATATTGGTATACAGTAGATAAACATCCTCGACAAATCATGGTCACTACACTGCTGAAATCTTGCAAATAAATAAACCTACTTCCAGCTGGTGTTCAAAAGTAGGTGGCAGGTGAATTTTGCAGGAGGACATTCCATAAAGGGGGCACAATAACAGAAAATTTGCTGTCCCTAGAAGCTACTCCCATCGCTTGTGGCAGTGGTGGCATCTGTAACAGGGTCCCAGTTAGGAGTCTTAATACAGATTTGAATTGGAGAGGCTGGTCATTACTTAAGACGCACTTGTCCTAGACAACTTTTCATGCTGGGGTGAACATGAGTTGATTCCCCCTCGCCAATGCAGTTTCAAGTGGTCAGACTGCAACTCAAGGTGCCCTGAAAAATCTTCAACAAGTGATGTTGAAAGAATCACAAGATTAGTGAAACCCATTCAGATGCACCCAAGTAGCATGTCTGTTCCAGCCCGTCGTACTTTTTCCTGGTAGCATTCCATGGTAGAATGCAATTAGTATCTAGGGTGTATGCCATTAATATTCTACTTTTCTTCTCAAGAGCTCAGGGTGCTTTGCACAGGATTCATATGTCAGACCTATTTAGCTTCAGAAGTAGAAAGTATGTATTTGTATCAGTTGCTCAAGCCATACCAAGTGCTTGGAAAGGGAGTAAGATATGATAAAGGAGATCATTAAAAAAAAAACCTATTCAAATGGAATAAATCCTAATAAAAGAGAGATGCAACTGATAAAAACTAATTTTGGCAGTGTGGAACATTTCTCCCAAATCCTACTTACCTTGTTTAGATATAAAGTTTCCTTTTTTTAAAAAAAATATCTGTGCAGTTCCATTATTTCCTCTGGTGGTGACTACTTCAGCACCAACTGTTCAGCTTCCTGAATTAGTCACCTGTGTGATCTCAGCCAATCCAAAATCATATAATGAATGTTATGAAATGCTTATTACATTAGGCTACGCGGCGCTGTGGTCTAAACCACAGAGCCTAGGGCTTGCCGATCAGAAGTTCAGCGGTTCGAATCCTTGCAACGGCGTGAGCTCCCGTTGTTCGGTCAATGCTCGTGCCAACCTAGCAGTTCGAAAGCACGTCAGAGTGCAAGTAGATAAATAGGTACTGCTCTGGCGGGAAGGTAAACGGCGTTTCCGTGTGCTGGTCTGGTTTCGCCAGAAGTGGCTTAGTTATGCTGGCCACATGACCCGGAAGCTGTACGCTGGCTCCCTCGGCCTGCAAAGCGAGATGAGCGCCGGAACTCCAGAGTCAACCACGACTGGACCTAATGGTCAGGGATCCCTTTACCTTTTACCTATGTGACATTGCCAAGGGGAAAGTTTAGGCAATGGAAAAGGAGGTACCGTGGGCAGTTGCGGTTCAGGTGTTTGGTGAGAAATGGAGAAGAGACTCTGCAGAAAAGCTAAACTGCAGGACAGTTTTCATAGGAAAGGGAGTCCTTTGTTCTCTTTGCTTTTTAACTGTGGAGGCTCAGTTAGGCTGGCTAAAAATCAAGAATTCCAATAACTTTAAAAAGCACTTGTTTGTTTGTTTTGAGTCAAAATATGTGCTCTTCTGGACAGACACATGCTTGATCATAATTATTGTCCGGTGTATACCCAAGACACTCATCCCAAAGACCTAGATGTCATTCCAGAAATTGAGGGAGGCAATGTTTCTGCTAAGGATATCAGCAATGTCCACTTTCCTGCTAAAACCAAGGAAGTGAAATAATAAGCAAATGTGACAACAAGTCAGCTGAGGAGAAAGCAGGCAACTCTCTGATGAAAAGCTCAACCTGTACCATGAGCCAGGCCTCTCAGAAACAATTTGTCTCAACAAACTAGAAAGAACAATGAGACAGTTTTTTCTTGGACGTGAGGAAAGTCTACCAAATTCCATATCCCTTATGTGCTCTCAGCTGATCTGCAGTGTCAAAATGAATAGCAAAAGAAGAGAAAGGAGGGAGCTTGATTCTTAGATAAAGGAGACCTTGGAGAATTTGAATTTGACCTAGATGGAGAGTGGAAGGAAGGGCAGTTTGTAAGACAGAATGGAAATGGGTTAAAGGCATTGCTATTTTTCTAGAAAAAGGATTGCCAGAACTCATCACAAACGCCTCCCTCGTTCTCTTAGAATGGCAATGGCACCTACCTTAGAGGTGTCAGAACCCACCTAAGAGGTGCTGGAACTCAGTTCCGGTGAGTTCCGAACAAAAGCTCTGGTTAAAATAATCTCCCCCCCCCAAAAAAAAACTTTCTGACTTTTGGGAACCCTTTATAGCATTGGCTGTGTTATTTTGAGGAACTCCTGCACAGGAACATGGGAAGGTGTCTTATAGTGAGTCCATTTGGCTTAGTATTGTCTCCACTGACTGGCAATGGCTCTCCAGGGTTTCAGACGCAATGTTTTCAGAAGAAGAAAAACATAATATGCAGGTACTCTTCCAGGATGCTAAATGGCTACTGGCTCAACCAGCTTTTTCCAGAGGTCATAGAATCATAGAATCATAGAATCATAGAGTTGGAAGAGACCACAAGGGCCATCGAGTCCAACCCCCTGCCAAGCAGGAAACACCATCAGAGCACTCCTGACATATGGTTGTCAAGCCTCTGCTTAAAGCCCTCCAAGGAAAGAGACTCCACCATGCTCCTTGGCAGCAAATTCCACTGTCGAACAGCTCTTACTGTCAGGAAGTTCTTTCTAATGTTTAGGTGGAATCTTCTTTCTTGTAGTTTGGAACCATTGCTCCGTGTCCGCTTCTCTGGAGCAGCAGAAAACAACCTTTCTCCCTCCTCTATGTGACATCCTTTTATATATTTGAACATGGCTATCATATCACCCCATAACCTCCTCTTCTCCAGGCTAAACATGCCCAGTTTTGTCAAAGTTACCAATCAATAATAATATGTGGTTTACTGTTACTATTTATTCTGAGCCACAGAAACATAATGTTTTATGTCCCCCTATATCTCCCATCCCAAAGGGCTGAAGGTATCACATTGAAATGTGCAAGACAGAACGCTCTCCTGGATTTTGGTGTGCTTATGTTCAATACATATTTGGCCTTAGAATTTTAACCAAATAAATCTGAAAATCATGTTCAGCTGTGTTTCCTTGCCTTTCAGTAAAGGTAATTGGCCTTGTATCTCATTTTTGTATATTAATGGGTATACAGTGGTACCTCTGGTTAAGTACTTAATTCGTTCTGGAGGTCCATTCTTAACCTGAAACTGTTCTTAACCTGAAGCACCACTTTAGCTAATGGGGCCTCCTGCTGCTGCTGCGCCGCCAGAGCACAATTTCTGTTCTCATCCTGAAGCAAAGTTCTTAACCTGAAGTACTATTTCTGGGTTAGCGGAGTCTGTAACCTGCAGCGTATGTAACCCAAGGTACCACTGTATACCGATAAGACTATTGTGAGGTCTGTCAACTGGATCCATACTTTGATTGATTGATTGATAATGTAAAATAAAGGGGGGTATCTGCTGCTGTGGTTTTCCATCTTTTGGAGAATTCCCCAGCTCATGGGATCATGGACTTACACCCTCAAAGTCTGGCCCAATGGCACCACTGACTCACAGAATACTTATCATTGCTTTAGTTATCCTATCAATGGATTCAGTAGCCTGTATATATTCAAGCTAAATTAAAGGTGCTACTTTTAAGAAGAAGGGTTGTAGGTCAGTGGCAGAGCAGCTTGTGGCAGAAGGCAGGAGGTTCAGTTCCTGGGAGCTCCAAGCAGGATGGGGGAAATCTGTGAAACCCCGGAGAGCTCCTAGCCAGTGTAGACAATACAGAGCTAGACTGATGAACGGCTTAGTTCTGTACAAGGCGACTTCGTATGTTCCTAACCTACAAAGCCATGCATCTGTTGTAGTCAAGGGAGCACCTTCTCCCATTTATGTCCTTTGCCCCATGTTGTTTTGGGTACCAACTGCATTTGAGGTAGACCAGTCTACTAGAAACCAACCTTTTTTCCGCACCTGCATTCAGTAATTGCCTGCCGAGAGAAATTTGCCAGGCCCCTTTCACTGTGCTGTGTAAGAAAAACTGTAAAGACGTTCTTGGTTCACGAGGGTTTTCTGAGACCCAGGATTGTCTGTTGTTTTAATGGACTGCAGTTAAATGGGTAATATTTTTTTTTTTTTTGCATTTTTCCTTATGAACTGTTTTATGATGTGTTCTATTGTTTTATCGTGAGCTGCTTTGAAGGCTGTTGTAATAAAAAAAAGCAGCCTATTAACTTCAATATAAATAATAAGTAATAAAAAACCCAAACAAAGGAGTATATTGTCAATAGCAAGAATACTACAGATATCAAAATTGTATGCAATATGAACAATATATAATACACTGTGTGCCAACTGCATAGCAATAGAAGGGTGTTGTAACAGAATTATGATACATTAGCCTTTGATAGCTCAGTGGTATAGTGTTTACTTTGCCTGAAGAAGGTCTTAGGTTCAGTCTCTGGCATCTCCTGGTAGGGCTTGTAGAGAATCTGGGGATCTGCTTCCAGTCAGATGAGCCAATGGTCTGTATAAGACAGCTTCCTACATTCCCTCCCTGCCTATACATCCTGTACTCAGAAGCAACTCTCATCTTGTTCTGCCTTAGCCTGCAATCCCACGCACACTTCGCTGGAAGTAAGCCCAGACTGAAACTAAAGGGGAATGTGCTACTATTGCAGCGTAAGGTTTCTTTTTGCTGTTTGGTGGTACCAGAAGAACAGCTTCCTATATGTTAAGGGCTTTCTACACTTTGTAAAAATACTTGATGTTTCCAATAAAGCAGGGCACCCATATCCCAAAGTGCCACATGACACCTATAGAATCTGAGCAACTGCTCTCAATGAGATCTTTGGGTTTTGGAGCGATGGCGATACTATTATTTATTAAATTTGTTAGTCACTTTATCTTGCCCAAGGCAACCCAAAGAAACTTGCTGTCCTGCTCTTGGGCTTCCCATGGCCATCATCTAGTTGCCACCAAAAATACCTGTCCAAACACCTGTTGTTGTTGTTGTTGTTGTTGTTAATACCCTGCCCATCTGGCTGGGTTTCCCCAGCCACACTGGGCGGCTCCCAACCAAATATTAAAAACGCAATACAGCATTAAACATTCAAAACTTCCCTAAGGTTGCTCTCAGTTGATCTTAAAGCCATTAGCAGCAGCAGAAACTATAACAATAATACAGTCATACCTTGATTGTTGAACGGAATCTGTTCCAGAAGTCCGTTTGACTTCCAAAACATTTGGAAACCAAGACTCAGCTTCTGATTGGCTGATTGGCCCTGGAAACAATGCCAGCAGCCGAAACAGATGTTCGGCTTCCAAAATACGTTCACAAACTGGGACACTTACTTCCAGGTTTTTGACATTTGGGAGCCAAAATGTCCGAGTACCAAGGCGTTCGACAACCAAGGTAGAACTGTATAATTTATTGTTTTTTTGTTTTTTAAATGTCCTACTAAGGGAAAGGTTTGCTCCGCTTTCTAAGCACTGAGCTGTAATTTGTGTAAGCTTGACCCACGTTGCTGCAGATTGTGTCAAGCATGTAGGAGAACAAAGCTCGTATGTGTCCAGATGGGCAGCCAAGCAGGTAGCAAGAACAGATAGGCACAACGTTAAGTTCAATGGAAAGTTGCCTGCAGACTCTCTGTGCTAACTAGTCATTATTTACACACTCCACCATCGATGATGTGAGAGTCTGGGCAGGGGGAGGCTTTGAAAAAAAATCTCCATTTTCAAACAGAGCTTTAATTATTTGCAAAAAGCTTCAATTGTTTAAGAGATAATGTCATGGATTGGTCCTCACAGTGTGTCGTGCAACTGTCCAGAACCCCCACAGTATAATAAATAGGCTCCTGATGCTGCAATTGATTGATGTTTGGCATAAAATCTATTCCTCTGAGCCTGCGTATTCCTTCTGTTCACTACGTTCAAACAAATAATCTTGGTTTGGATTTTGTTAAAAAAAATAATAAAAGAACAATGCAATTTGGGAAGAGTTGTTAAATATCCGGAACTCAGTTTTCATCTCCCAACACCCTTCTTTTCATATTTGGAGGTAGTATCAATATGTTACCTTGATAAATAAATGAAAAAGAGATCACAGGGATTTGTTTTCCATATTCCCCCAAGCTACCAGAAAACTTTATTCTTTATACTGACAGTCAAATCAGGTAGTTCCTTGATGCTAATGTCCCAACATTTTCCTACCACAAATATCCAAGGAGATGCCTGGGTTATGAAGGCGCCCTAAAGACGTTAAAGCAAAGATTATGGGATAATACACACAGTGACTTGCAATCTTGATCACACGCAGTCTGTAGTCCGCTGGCAGTAGGAGTACAATATGGGCATGTCTTTAACTTAAAACCTTACATTAAAAACCTGACAGTCCCAAATTATCGAAGGTTATTCACCAAAGCCAGACTGAACGTCTTTCCTTCTGCAGTGTTAGATGGCAGGTTGAGAGGAGTTCCCTACTAGGACAGACTTTGCTCATGTGCTCAAGACATTGATTCTATAAAACACATTTTGCTGCACTGTGCGAAATTTGAACAAGCCAGGGCTGAACTGATATTACCTTTGCTGGTACCTTTCCTGGGAAAATCAGAGGCTCACTATGTCAGGTTCCTATTGGAAGACCGGACAAATGCTAGAACATTAGCAGTGGTGAAGTTTTTATCGGTGGTTGCAAGAACCAATGATCCCTATCTTTACGTCTGAACAAATAGCTTGTTTATCCTGGAGGAAGGCTGTCTGAATTGTGCGTTGCTTTGTAACAATTTGTTGAGTCTCTGGACCGTAATAAAGATTGATTGATTTAACCAGGGATGGAAAATTCAGTGCCCTCTAAGATATTGTGGGACTCCAACTCCCATCAGCCCCAACCAACATGAATTATGGGAGTTGTTGTCCAAATGTCATTTGGTGGGCCACAGGTTTCTCATCCCTGCTCTCACCTCTCGTTCCACTATGATAAAAAAGAAGCTTGGTTCTCAGTTGCTCCCATTTTGGGGCAACTTGTTCCTATCTAAAGCATGATGACCAAGATGAAACCAGGTGATGCTAAGGAAAGAGTGAGTGGAACATAGGAAGCTGTCTTATACTGAGCCAGACCATTGGTCTATTTTGCTCACTGTTGTCTACACTGACTGGCAGCACCTCTCCGGGGTTTCAGGCATGACTTACCTGGAGATGCTGAGGATTGAACTTGGGACCTTCTGCCCAAGATGTGCTCTACCACTAAGCTGGGACGCGGGTGGCGCTGTGGGTTAAATCACAGAGCCTAGGACTTGACGATCAGAAGGTCGGCAGTTCGAATCCCCGCGACTGGGTGAGCTCCCATTGCTCAGTCCCTGATCCTGCCAACCTAGCAGTTTGAAAGCACGTCAAGTGCAAGTAGATAAATAGGTACCACTCCAGCGGGAAGGTAAACGGTGTTTCCGTGCGCTGTTCTGGTTCTCCAGAAGCGGCTTAGTGATGCTGGCCACATGACCCGGAAAGCTGTACGCTGGCTCCCTCCGCCAATAAAGCGAAATGAGCGCCGCAACCCCAGATTCGTCCGCAACTGGACCTAATGGTCAGGGGTCCCTTTACCTTTACCACTAAGCTATGGCCCTTCCCTAAAGTGGATGAGCTGGAAAGTTAGAAGCTTAGAACCAGAGCTGGTTGTAGCTGCTGTTGGAACTGCCAGCTGCTACTATCAATTGGAGGCTTCTCAGCAAAAGAAATCTCATTTATAGGCACACCCTCCATTATGAAAAGGTGTGATGCACCCTCTCTTGCCCATACATCTGTTATTCTGAGCTCCTTGATTCTATGGTTGAAACTTTTTCCAGTCCAGGAATAAATTTAGCAAACGTGAAGTATTCAGGTTCATGTTTAGTCCCTTTGAAAACTTCTTTATTTGTAACAGCTGAGTTGCTTTAATTCACTTCATCTTTGTTCTGTTACTTGGTTTCATTTCATTATTATTTGCTTTGGTTTGCTTCATTTTCCCTTCAAATGAAATAAACCAAAATGAAATAATCTAGCTTAACAAAGCAAGGGGCTTCACAAATAAACTGCCCACCCAATCAATTATCAACTGCTGCAGCAATCAGCTAATCACCAGTTGCAGATACCCATGCCAAGCTGTGAAAATGTTCCTTCGATGGTTTGAGTTGACCTCCACTGATGCACAATTTTCTGGTTTGTTTTGGCCTTTCCATTTGAGTCAACATGTAGGTCCTCACAAATGAAAGTGGCAAAACGTTAGCAGAAGCTATATACAGTTATGCTCTTTGGAGTAATCAAGGTTCTCAGGGTACAATATTTTATACTGGTTTTATTGCAGGACTACGTTGTGAGTTGAGACATTCAGTTTCATCTCTCACACTCTAGAGTGTTACACTAGACAAGACCATGACAAAAAACCCAAACTAGCTGATCACATCAGGTCACTGAATATTTCTCTTAACTCCTTTAGTGGGGTGGGGTGGGGGATTAAATGGTCCCAGCAATGGTTCATCACCACTCAGAAATTGTTTTGTTTTGACTTTGACCTTGGAATGTTGCTCTATTTGTCCTGGACTGGATTAATACTTTGTATATTTGAGTTTGATAAAGGAGTACTGGAACTCTGGATTTTTGGATTAATAAAACTTGGATCTTCACAATCTGACCCAAAGCTGAGCAGGGTAACACTCACTCAACTTTGGGGGGAGAGGGGATCCTCCGGAAGAGTGAGTGCCTGGAATTAGCTGGAGGACGTATGTTGAGACAAAGAAATGAGACTGGTGAAGACCAGTGAGCAAGGAAATTCTGACATTAATTTGGATTTATAATTATTTTGGATAAAAAAGATTAAAAAGAAAAGAACAAAACCTGGATTCAACAAAAGATTGAATTGGACAGAAATGTAAAGAAAAGGAAGGTACGTTTTTCATATGTAGTGGAATTGTAATTAAAAACTATTGGGAAATGATTTATAATGAATTGAAAAGGATGTTTGAGATAACTTTTGTAAAAAGACCGGAAGCTTTTTTGCTAGGCATTTCAGGTCAATAATTGCCAAAAGATAAGAAGAAACTATTTATGTATGCCACAACAGCAGCTAGGATTTTGCTAGCCCAAAGATGGAAAAATGATGAAATAACAACAAAAGAACAATGGCAAGAAAAATTGATGGAATATGCTGAAATGGCAATGCTAACTGTAAGACTTAAAGACAAGGACCATAGAGACTTTAAAAAAGACTGGGAACCTTTTATGTTGTATTTACAGAAACAATGTAAGGAAATGGACTCACTTGTAGGGTTTGACTAAACACTTATAATCAACAAAACAAATATAGAAAATATAAAGATGAGGTTAAAATGATAAGAATATAATAATGTTTAATTTAAAGATTATTACATTTAGGGAAATAACAAGCAGTACAAGTTAATATATTAGAAACCAGAAGGGGAAGTTGGGGGGGAGGGGGGATCAGGAATCTATTTTGTGATTATATTGCAAGATGTGATTTTGTTAAAAATGTAAAACCCAACAAAAATTATTAACAAAAAGAAAGAAAGAAATTGTTTTGTGGGTTACTTTGCGAGAATGCTCTGCTGGGTAGCTTTGTGGGAATGCAGTGTGATGGGAAAGAATAATTAATTTACTGGCATCACCACTGATTAGGCTCTGAAATGACTTCTAGCCTGGCATTTGATAAGTCTTCTTCTACGGCTGTAGCCATAATTGCAGATATCTCAACATCTCCAGTACTCCCATAAACCAAGGAGCTTATCGGACTAAAATGTAGAGGGTGCTTATGAGACATCCTGCTAGCTCTGTGGAATCTCTTTTTTTTAATAAGTTTTATTAACTGGCCAATCACATCAAATTAAATCACATCATATAAGTTCCAAATTACAAAGCCAAATTTTAAATTTTGTTGGGGGGACCCATACTTCAAGATCCAAAGGGGGATTCTGATCATCTTCTTGCTGCTGTGTTAATGTCCAAATCAGTCCAAATCAGTCCAGACAGAGTTCATAATTCTATCCCATCTTATCTTGCTGTTTCCACTTCACATCTTGTTCATATATTTTCTCTTTTTTCTTTATGATCTCTTCTGATAGTCTCCTTAAGCCGATAAACACCAATAGTAATAATAATCCTGTGTGAATTTTCCGTTCTTCCAGTCCTCAAATCAAGATGGTTTCCATATATCATCTTCTTCATAGGTAACATCGCTCTTTCCATCATAATCTTGCAAAACTGTCGCTCTTAAGTCCCACTGAGGAGTTTAATCCACAATATATAAACAGCTTTGTTTCTCTCTTTCTCCTCCCAGACTCAAGACCTCTGACAGAGCTTCCCAATATGGCGTCGGCATTTTTAACTGCATCATTCCAAAGCTCTTATACCTTCCACGCTCTTCTTAAAACATGCTTTGGTTCGAAAGTTTATCTCCACACAGCCTTAAATCCACATCTTAAGTCCTTAAAATGACATTTCTGACTCATAAGGGGAGGGGATTCTTGTTTAATCACATAAGAAAAGAAAGGAAAGTTTTTTCCCCTCCCCCCTCAGTCATTTGCCGTACCGTGTCTTGGCATATCTTCTCATGATTTATTCTTGTCTTGTTTTATCAGAGATCTCTTCTGTTAGCAGTCTTTACTCCCCCTTCTTCCTTGAAGTATGTGCAATTCGCCTCATCCAAATTGTTTCTTTTGAAGTTCTTGCAGCTAGTGGTGCGAATCAGGGACAGCGTCCAGGAGTGCCGAAATCCCACAGGAGGGCTTTGTGCCTAGTGCCCCCATCCCCACAAATTCGGGGGTGGTATAGGGCACAGCAGGCAAGGGCTGTCCCCCCCATCCTGGGGGGGTTAAGGAGGCTAATTACCCCCATCATAGCCTCCAAATTACCTCGTTTGGGTCGGAGAGATGTTATTGTCAGCCATCTTTCGATGCGCCCCCTAGTGGCCCCCCGGCTCTGTGGAATCTCATGGTTCCAGAGTCTGGTCCAGGGGCATCAACAGAGGAACCAGTCATATCAGCAATGAATTCTCCTGAGTCATCACCATCACCATCACCATCAATAATATTGATATACAGCGTAATATGCAAAATACCTAAGCAGTTTACAGAAAATGCAGGGAGTTCATTAGAGAAAGACAAGTGTATATGCACCATTTAGAACCCGGAATACGAAGAAATATGTTGGTAAAAAAAGAAAAGCCATCAATAAAACATTCAGTCAAATATCAACAAGCAATAAAACAGAACAGCGTGGTGACTAATGAGCCTCCTTAAATTGTTGGGTCTTTAGGAGTTGTTTAAAGCAGCAGACCCATTTTCACCAGTTTTCAACGACATCCGTGGTATCTTGGGGGCTTCTAGAAGGCAATATGGGACGCGGGTGGCACTGTGGTTTAAACCACTGTGCCGCTTGGACTTGCCAATCGGAAGGTTGGTGGTTTGAGGCCCCACGACGGGGTGAGCTCCCGTTGTTCGGTCCCAGCTCCTGCCAACCTAGCAGTTCAAAAGCATGCCCAAAAGTGCAAGTAGATAAATAGGTACTGCTCTGGAGGAAAGGTAAACGGCGTTTCCCTGCGCTGCTCTGGTTCGCCAGAAGCTGCTTAGTCATGCTGGCCACATGACCCGGAAAAACTGTCTGTGGAGCGGACAAACACCGGCTCCCCTGGCCTGTAAAGGAAAATAGTGGCACAACCCCAGAGTCGTTTGCGACTGGTCTTAACTGTCAGGGGTCCCTTTACCTTTTAGAAGGCAATATTGGATTGATCTTCCCATATCCATGTATCCAAACGTTATGCATTAATTGCAGCAACATTATAGTATGCTAACCCTTCTATAGAGTGTCTGGCAAATTCAAGTATGTGTGTGCTTGTGGAGAGAGAGAGAGAAGCTAGATGAAAACATACAAAGTCTAAAACGAAACAATATCATCAATTAAGAAAACAAATACTATTATCTGCATGAAGCCATCGTGCTTTATCATATTTCTTAAAGCCCATTAAAAAAGACAACATGCTCAAGAAAACGGATAAATATACATTGTTTACTGCAAATAGAATACCTATTGACGTTTGTGATTTTTCTTTCTTTTCAGAAACAATTATGGATGATACTTGAAAAAAAATATATGTACCAAGCAACTCTTCAAATTGATTCTCAGATGGCAGTTAGACACACATATAGCAGCAAGAGAAATTAAGAGAGTGGCACAAGGTCATGCAAAACAATTATTCAAAACAAATTAATTCAAAACAAATATAATTCTTGTAGCTTGGTTCTTACATAGATTAGAATCACCACTCTTCACTTAAATGGGAGTTCTCAAGAGCACTTAACATGAATTACAGAGCCCTTAATATGATTTGCAGCCCTTTCATTCACACATAGTCTGTGTGGTAAACTCTAACACTTGCTTTTACACCTCCTCTTTTCAACATGGGGCAAAGTTCTGCTGTTATGACAAATAATGGATTTTATTGGTTCCTTCTCTGAGAAGAATCTCTGGCCGGGTATACACGGCCCACTACCACTATTTTTTTGTCACAATATGCTGTTAATAATATTAACAATCATGTGACTCCTAATTATAAGATTTGATTTGTTCTGGGGTTGTTTTTATTGTGGGGGAGGGGTTTACAGAACAAGTCATGCTAGACCACACTAGTCTGTTTCTTCGAAAAAAGCAACAAAGATAGTAGACAAGGGGAAGGCAATAGATATAATATACCTTCCAATAGATATAATATACCTTCAAATTTCAGCAAAGTTCTTCAGAACATCTTGAGGGAAAAGCTCAATACATATGAACCAAAAAAAGTACTTCAACTACTTAAACATGGATTGAAAAATTGCTTGCAAAGGGTAGTAATAAATGAAATGATAACAATAGGTAGCTTGCAACCCTGTCTTAAGTATGTTTACTAGAAAGCAAGTCCCTCTGATTTAAATCTGAGTAGGTGTGCACAGGGGAAGAGCTGTGGCTCAGCGGTAGAGCATTGTTCTGCATGCAGAAGACCCCAGATTCAGTCCTCAGCATCTCTAGGTAGAGCGTGGAAAGACTGCTGACTAAAATTCTACTAGCTAGTGTCAATAATACTGAGCAAGAAGAACCAATAGTCTGACTTGGTATAACTTCAGATGCAAACTGGGAAAGATCTCTACTTGTCTTCCGGAGGCACCAATAAGACCACAAAGAGGCCACCTGTCTAATACCCTTAATTCCAAAGGGTAGGTACCACAAAACTAAAGATTCGGTTCCTGCATTGTGTGGAAAGACCTCCTGATAAGATGGTTATCTGCAGGAGGCCCTCACCTACAGAGCGCAGTGTTCAATCAGATATATAAGGGGTGAGATGATTTAAAAAATAAATAAATTGTACTGAACAAGTAGCAGATCTGAATCATCCCCACAGATACAAAATATCAAATTGATTGAAGCATCTGTAGAATAGTCAGGAACCCTGACAATTAATTTATTTATGTGTGGCCATTTTTGACTAATCCTGATTCCTGACACCTTCCTCTGTCAGCATCGCTTTATACTTAGATCTCTCAATACAAAACTTTTTTTTTTTTTTGGCTTGCTGAAGAAGGATTTGCAATTTAATATTTTTTTTTAAGCAACCCTGGTGATGAAAATCTCATTTGTCAGAACTATGATGAAAACTAGTAACAGTGTGAGGCTGCATTTTGATTGAAAGCACTATTGTTTTTATCAAACGTTTTTTTATAAACAATCGTATCTGAGCAGGATTTGGGGGTACCTGGAGAGTCCTCCGCACAATGCCACTAGTTAGGTTGCTTTGTTCCGTGCTTTGCTGTGTGGAGATAAGCTGTGGACAATTTCCATTACCTCGGCGGGAGGTCTTACTTGCTGGTGTGACTAGAGAGGTGGAAGAAAAAAAATCACCTATGCACAAATGCACATTTATCAAGCACAGAGAGGGGAAAGAATATTAAACATCAGTGCAGTGAAGGTAGAACAGGTTGTGTCAGGCTGTCAGAGTTTAGAGCTATGAATTTTCTGTGAATTTTTTGACTTTAGTGTAAGGCTTGGTTCCTGGAAATGATCTAGGTGGAAGACATGTTGTTCATACCAGCACATCTCAAGAAGGATATTGTACAGCTGGGAAAGGTTCAGAAAAGGGCAGCCAAAATGGTCAAGGAGGTGAAGTGACTCTCCTGCGATGAAAAGTCACAGCATTTGGGACCTTTGAGTTTAGAGGAAAGTTGAGTAAGAGGGCACAGCATAGAAGTTTATAGAATTATGCATGGCATGGGGAAAAGGTTTTCCTCCTCTCTCATAATGTTAGAACTCGTGGACATCCTGTAAAAGGGTAAAAGAGTATTGGGAAATAATTCATAATGAATTGAAAAAAAAAGTTTAAAATACTTTTCAAAAAAAAACCAAACAAAAAACCAGAGTCCTTTTTTTTTGGGGGGGGGGGGATAATTCAGAAGGAAATTCCAAGCTGTCAAAAAAAGATTATTTATGTATGTCACGACTGCTGCCTGTGTTTTGTTAGCCCCAAAATGGAAAACGAGTGAGGTCCCAACTAAAGAAGAATGGCAACTTAAACTGATGGAATACACGCAGCTGGGAGACTTAACTTATAGAATAAGAGAGCAATAAGAACATACCTTTAAAGAAGATTGGGAAATGTTTATGGAATATATGGGGGGAAATTGTGTACACTTGAAAACGTTGCCAGCATTAAGATAATTCCAACAGTGTACATAAGTTTTGATGGATGTAATAATGGAATACTGAATGGTTTAGTTTATGTAAAATATGCAGGGATTTATGGCATGCAGAATGAACCATGGAAAGAGAAGAAGGGAAGTCATTGATATTTTAGGTTGGTTAAATGAATATTCTAAAATGTAAAACAGAATATATATATATATATATATATACGAAATATATATATATATATATATATATATATATATATATATATATATATCGTGGTCATCCAATGAAGCAGAATGTTGGAAGATGCATGTCAGAGAAAATACTTATTCAGGCAGAACATAGTTAAACTATGGAACTCACTGCCACAGGAAGCAGTGGTGGCCACCAACGTGGATGGCTTTGGGCAAATCCATGGATAGTGTAAGGCTCTCAGTGGCTACTAGCCATGATAGCTGTGCTCTGCTTTGAAAGTTGTGGGCAGTACGCTTCTGAATACTGGTTGCTGGAAACCCCAGGAGGAGAGAGTCCTCTTGTGTTAGGGTCCTGCTTGTGGGCTCCCCGCAGGCATCCGGGTGGCCACTGCAAGGACAAGATTAGATGGTCCATTGGCTTGATCCAACAGGGTATGGTTGTGTTCTTATCTGATGGAGTGCAGTTTTATAGTAGTTTATGGGCCTGATCCACAACCAGCTGAATGGTGTCTATGTTAGAATTCCTGCTCCATGATTGCAGTCATGGGACTGTTGTCTTTCACATGACGGTATATGTTTTGACTCCACAGAGTGGGAAGTGATGGAGACAGGATGTTTGTTTTACTGTGTTCCATGAAGTGGGACTATTGTCCTTTTTCTCTTTGCTGTCTGATGCTAGAGAGAGAGGGAGCCATGTTGCGGTGCTCCGTGTGTGTTTATATGTAAATAAAGTAGATTAGCCAAAATGCTGAGTTGCTGAGGTCTGTTACACAAGTTGCGCAAACTCTGTGGATCCCTAAGTGTGCCATTGTTTGTTGGCATCGGTCGCTGTGATGCTCAGGCTGAAGAAAGCTTTTGAAGCTCCCAAACAATCAACCAGGAGGGAGGGAACCTGCCAGCCGGGCATGTGTCTCTGCCAGGGTCCTACCTGAGTGTAGGGCTGAGCTCCTGACAGTCTATACTGTAATACAGCTTAGAGTCAGATGATCTGGTCTTTCAACAGACACAGTTGCTGCTGCTGTTCTTCTTATTTTATACACCCTGCTCTTAGACAAATCATGTTGTTGTCTGTTCCCATCTCTTCATTGCCACCTAAATGAAGGGCCATAAGTTAGAGGAACAGCCTTGGCTCAGTGCTGAGAGCATGCATTGCACATGGAAGGCCCCAGGAACAATTTCTGGCAATTCCAGGTACAGCAGGGAATGTGTCCCCTGTCTGGATCCCAGGAGAGGAACTGTCAATCATTATACAAAATTCTGAGATAGATGGATCAATGGTGTGACCTTGTCTAAGGCAGCTTACTATGTTCCACCATAAAACGTAGAGTCAACAAAATAAATTCTCTCTGGAATGAGCAGTTGCCACCATGAGTGCTTTATAATGAGTATGAAATAGGAGTACATTTGGCCTCATGCAAAACAAAATGGTTCCTTGTTCCTTTTTCCCCATTGTAAGATGTTGGGGGGAAACAGCAGTATAAAAACAACAACAACCACCCTGTTATATATTTATTACTGTATATTTATTCAGCTACCACTGGAACACATAGCCTGAGAAAAGGAAATCTCTTGTTTAGACTTAACTGTGAGTGTAGCAGCCAGAAGTCTCTGGAAACACACATCTAGATGTATAATAAGGAAGCATTCATAATATCCTTGTAATATTAATTAATGTGAAAAAGACTCAGGTAAATGTTTTATGAAAGAGCTATTGTACGCTGGGGTTTACAATAAACAGTTAAGGCTATTAAAGTCGAGCTGATGCAAGTGGAGCATTCGCTTAGATTTGCCAAGATGAAATGTTGTAAATAATTCAAAGGCTGTAATTTGATTCTAGATTTTTCTAGGCTATGTGGCATATGGCCCTTCTGTGTTTTGTTTTGTTTTTTGTTTCGTTTAGCTGTGCTGCCTTGGTTATGTAACTGTTTGCGCTCCCTCTACCCCAACCCCACACGCCTGTAATTAAACTTCAAAGTCAACCAAGAATTAAGCTCAGATGAAGAGGATGGAATGGAAACGAGTCAGGCTGGACAAGGTAGTGTTGTATCACACCTTCTGCAATGAATCACTGGGTGTTAGGAAAAGGAGTCAATGGAAGGCTGCCCATCTTTTGCGCCATAAGAAGCCTCAATCAGGAAAGAGATGAATGTCAACTCGGAGTGGAGCAGCTGAACGTTGGTGTTCAGAGGTAAAAGACATGAAGAGGTGGCGCTGTCAACAAGCATAGGATTGCAGGATACAGGAAGAGTCAGAAATGTTTCCAAAGAAAGTCTTTGTGATAGAATTATCTTCTGATTTCTACAGCAGCTTGTCTTGTAGGCAGAAGCTCCCAGGTTGAATCTTTGGGCTCTCCAGGTAGGTCTGGATGGAGATAAAGGTAAAGGTAAAGGGGCCCCTGACCATTAGGTCCATTTGTGGCCGACTCTGGGGTTGCGACGCTCATCTTGCTTTACTGGCTGAGGGGGCCGGCGTACAGCTTCTGGGTCATGTGGCCAACATGACTAAACCGCTTCTGGAAAACCAGAGCAGCGCACGGAAACGCCGTTTACCTTCCCGCCGGAGTGGTACCTATTTATCTACTTGCAATTTGATGTGCTTTCAAACTGCTAGGTTGGCAGGAGCAGGGACTGAGCAATGGGAGCTCAGTTGCAGGGATTCGAACCGCCGACCTTCTGATCGGCAAGCCCTAGGCTCTGTGGTTTAACCCACAGCGCCACCTGTGTCCCCTGGATGGAGATACACACACACAAAATTGCTAACTTGCTTCAGTGTATTTCACGGGAAATGCTTCATAAACAAAATAAACAAATAAAATAAACAAATCCGACTTCACAGGGTTGTCGTGAGGATGCAAGAAATGGGAGAACTCTTGCAGTCCACTCTGAGCCACCTGGAAGAACTAATGTAAAATAAGTGCATGATGAATCAGAGATATCTCTGAAACTGTTTAAAGTTTTGGCGTCTACCTTCTTCAGTAACACAGCTGGAATCCCAAATGAACGCTGTGAGCCAAGATTACAGTTTTAAGAACAGGCAGGATGGAAGAATTCTGCCATGTGCAAGATAGGGGTTCCTTCTGCCTTTTTCTTGTAATTTAATGGCTAGATAGAGATATCTTCAAGATTAGGTTTGTGGGTCTTCAGTGTACATATGAGTTTGACCTTGCAACTGCAAATCTCAAGGCTCCAATTTTTAATATATTCTCTATTAAATATTTAATATATTTTAATATATATTTTCAAGTTGTGCTTTTGGGGAAAGAGTGAATTACCCCAAATACTAACTTTTTCATGCCCCCCAACCCTTGTCAGTTGCAGCCCTTGCTTATCCTATTTGTAGCTGCCTTGGTTCAATGTTTTCTGTCTGTTCTATTCTGCTGTGATGCGGAATCCCAAGTCGCTTGGGTCACAGAATGGACATGATAATGTCACAATGCTCCATTCAGTCAATCAAACCAAAGGCATTTCTGCTGAATCTTCATGTATCCATTCTGATGTTTCCTTAACATGGGGGACCTACCAGCATGGTGGCAACTGGCTCAGGCATGCCAACTAAGAATAAGAACCTTTCTGAGTGCATAGCTTGTTCAGGCAGCTTAAGGTAGACAGAAAATTCTATGATAGACATAAACACACTGCAAATGGAATGAGTGGATAATGTCAACCTAATAAAGCAGCTTATAAGGGATGGATATTTTCCCTAGGAAACTTTTGTCTAACTCAGGTGGCCTGAGATTTTGCTCATGACAATGTGACTCTAATGGAAACTAGGGTGTGTTCTGTGTGTATGTGTGTATAAGTGTGTGTGTGTGTGTGTGTGTGTGTGTGTATAGAATAGTAGGAAAGGATAATTTAGTAAGATATGCAATTATAGTCTCCTTAGAGGAACAGGATTTTTGATATGCTAATCAAGCAATTAACCACTGTAAAGAGTTGATGACAATCAAAGCACAGCCAGCAGGTGGGGGTCATCAGCTAGAATTATGGTCCAGGAAATGGAGAAATACATCATTTTAAAAATGTGTGATACATGGTTCCTTACAGAGTATGGTCGAAGTGTGGAGAGTGCGCTGGTCACCGTTTCAGAGTCTGAGCTACCTCACATGGTGGTTGTGAGGATAAAGATTTTGACAAAGTTCTCCATTATATTCTTGTGAAGCTGGTAGAAGGTGGCCTGCACAATGTAACTGTTATCTGGATTTGTTGCTGGTTGATGAGCTGAACCTAAAGAATGCTCAGTAATCATTCCTCATCATCCTGGAAAAAAGGGACAAGTGGGGTGCTGCAGGGCTCTGTCCCGGGCCCACTGATGTTCAATGTCTTTCTAAATAACTTGTATGAAAGAATTGAGGGGATGCTAATTTGCAGATGACACCAAACTGGGAAGGGTAGCTAATGCCACAGAAGACAGAATCAGTATTCAGAATGACCTTAACAGATTGGAGAACTGGGCACAAGCTAACAAAATGAATTTCAATAGGGACAAATGGAAGGTTCTGCACTTAGGCAGGAAGAACCAGCTGCACAAATACAGTGGTACCTCAGGTTAAGTACTTAATTCGTTCCGGAGGTCCGTTCTTAACCCGAAACTGTTCTTAACCTGAAGCACCACTTTAGCTAATGGGGCCTCCTGCTGCTGCCTCGCCGCCGGAGCCCGATTTCTGTTCTCATCCTGAAGCAAAGTTCTTATCCCGAGGTACTATTCCTGGGTTAGCGGAGTCTGTAACCTGAAGCGTATGTAACCTGAAGTGTATGTAACATGAGGTACCACTGTATAAGATGGGGGGACACCTGGCTTACCAGTACTACAGGTGAAAAGGATCTAGTGGTCTTAGTAGACCACAAGCTTCACATGAGTCAACAATGTGATGCAACAGTAAAAAAAGAAAAGAAAAGCTAATGCTATTCTAGGCTGAATCAACAGAAGTATAGTGTCTCAATCAAGGGAAGTAATAGTCCTGCTGTATTCCGCCTTCATCAGACCACACCTGCTCAGTTCTGGGTGCCACAATTTAAGAAGGATATTGTTAAACTGGAACGTGTGCAGAGGAGCGTGCCAAAGATGATCAAAGGTCTGGAAGCCAAGCCTTATGAGAAACAGCTGAGGGAGTTGGCTATGTTTAGCCTGGAGAAGAGGATACTGAGAGGAGATATGATAGCCGTCTTCAAAAAAAGCTGTCACATGGAAGATGGACCAAGCTTGTTTTCTCCTGCTCTGGAGTGTAGGATCTGAACCAATGGCTAAAAGTTACGGGAAAGGGGATTCCGATTCAACATCAATAAGAACTTTCTGACAGAGCTGCTTCCAGTGGAACAGTCTCCCTTGGAAGGTGGTGGGCATTCCTTCCTTGGAGGTTTTTAAGCAAAGGTTGGATGGCTACCTGTCATGGATGCTTTAGCTGAGATTCCTGCATTGCAGGGGGTTGGACTAGATGAACCTTAGGGTCCTTTGCAACTCTGTTATTGTATAGTCGTTTAGTCGTGTCCGACTCTTCGTGACCCCATGGACCAGAGCACGCCAGGCACTTCTGTCTTCCACTGCCTCCCGCAGTTTGGTCAAATTTCCAACTCCACAATTCTATTATTCTGATTCTACATACCACACATACTAGTTGGAGGAGGAAAATTTAGGTTAGATTTAGATTTTAGACTAATGTCAAAAGGAAAAGTCCCGGAATACAATTATAAAATGATAGAAGCATTATTAAAAGGCAATTCAATAACATAATAGTTGGTGTCATACAAATGCACAGAAAAGCAAAAAAAAAAAAAAAAGTATTTGCCTGGCATTGAAACAATGACCAAGTTAGTGCATGACGGGCCTCTCTGGGGAGAACATTCCATAAACATGGGACTACTGTGACCCATTCTCTTGTTGCCACCTTCCAGATCATCTTTGGAGGTGGGGTAGAAATGACATCAATATATATACACAATATTTTTCCCATCCTGAAATGCAGGGCCAATGACCACCCTGGCTTCAACACGGTTGCTACATCATGTGCTTCCAAGCTGTACCCTGACACCATAATGTGACTTGTCTGCAAGGCTGCCCTCTGAGAAAGGCAATAAAAGCAATTATTAAGAATCACAATAATAGCCCCATACAGTTTTTCACTTCCTAACGAAAGGACAGTACTTGAACAACTATTTCCTTTCTACGCCAGAAGGAAATATTAAAGAAGTGAGCGGAAGCCAGCAATAGTGCCTAACAATAAGGTACCATAACTTTAATCACTCACCAAAATCTGTTTCTTTGTTTCCCCACTACATTGGCGTTGGCAGAATACTCCCTTTCCCGAGATAGGAACAAGAGCCTTGATACCACTAGGTCACAGATTATTATGGTGTTGTTTGTTTGTTTCAGAAAATCTCATTATTTATTTATTTGGAATATTTTTATCCCCCACTTCCCATATCAAATAAAAAATCAAGGTGGTGCATAACAACAATGAAAAAATAATCACATTAAAAAGAGGCATAAAACAGACATCAGTTTGTGAGTGTTTGTGTTTGTGTATTGCTAGGGAGATAGATACATACATAGATAGATGTTATTGTTTAGTCGTTTAGTCGTGTCCGACTCTTCATGACCCCATGGACCAGAGTATGCCAGGCACTCCTGTCTTCCACTGCCTCCCGCAGTTTGGTCAAACTCATGCTGGTAGCTTCAACAACACTGTCCAACCATCTCGTCCTCTGTCATCCCCTTCTCCTTGTGCCCTCCATCTTTCCCAACATCAGGGTCTTTTCCAAAGAGTCTTCTCTTCTCATGAGGTGGCCAAAGTATTGGAGCCTCAGCTTCAGGATCTGTCCTTCCAGTGAGCACTCAGGGCTGATTTCCTTCAGAATGGATAGGTTTGATCTTCTCGCAGTCCTTGGGACTCTCAAGAGTCTCCTTCAGCATCATAATTCAAAAGCATCAATTCTTTGGCGATCAGCCTTCTTTATGGTCCAGCTTTCACTTCCATACATCACTACTGGGAAAACCATAGCTTTTACTATACGGACCTTTGTTGGCAAGGTGATGTCTCTGCTTTTTAAGATGCTGTCTAGGTTTGTCATTGCTTTTCTCCCAAGAAGCAGGCGCCTTTTAATTTCATGGCTGCTGTCACCATCTGCAGTGATCATGGAGCCCAAGAAGGTAAAATCTCTCACTGCCTCCATTTCTTCCCCTTCTATTTGCCAGGAGGTGATGGGACCAGTGGCCATGATCTTCGTTTTTTTGATGTTGAGCTTCAGCCATAGATAGATAGCCAAACACAAAAATTAACAAGGCCAAGGCCAGGAATTTTTTTAAAAAATCAACTATCTTTCTGATGAAAAGGAGGCTGAAATACAGTAAAACGGTCTTCACATGACATTGGAACAGCATCAAAGGAGGAGCGGGAGGCAGATGGATCTTTTGGGGTAGACCAGCCTTGGCCAACCTGGTCCTCAGTGAGTGCATAGTTACACTATGGAACTCGCTCCTTCAGGTGGCAACTAAGATGGCTACCAACTTGGATGGCTTTAAAAGAGGATTATACAAATTCATGGAGGGTAAGGCTATCAGCTACAATGGCTATGGTCTCCTCCAATGGCAGAAGCAGTAATCCTTCTGAATACTAATTGCTGGAAACCACAGGAGGGGAGAGTGTTCTTATTGTGGCCAATGGGCACGTGGTTGGCCACTGTGGGAAGAGGATGCTGGACTATTGGCCTGATCAACATGCTCTTCTTATGTTCTGATGATGCCATCCAGATGTTTTGAAGGACAACTCTTATTAGTCCAATCTGTGCTGGCTGTGGGCTGATGGGAGCGGCCGTCTAAAACACCTGGAAGGCAAAGGTCGGGGTAGAGAGTTCCATCGTCTAGGTGTTGCAGCAGAGAAGGTCCTATTCATGTGTCCCCACCAATAACACCTCATAAGGTGGCTGATCTGCCAAAAGGGCCTTCCAAGTTGGTGTCACTGACAAAGAGGAGCTGACTGCACTCAGTCTCAAACACTTTTGCAAAGGAACTCTTGGTAGCCTTGTAAAACATCTGGGTCCTGTCTCCAGCAGATATTCCAAACAGAGCATCACCACAGTTACTGCTGCTTTGGTGGTTGTCCTTTTGCAAGGCATTTAATTGCCACACAACCATGCTAAAAGGGGAAAGATCATAGATATGATCAGGGTTTCCATAAATTCCTGGCTTACATAAGATGTCATTGTATGTGGCTTCACAGGTTTGTGCTTCTGAGTCCCAGGCCTCATTGCTGCTGTGCAAAGGATGTTACAAGTGATTTAACTGCCTAAAATATTCCCATGGGATCTTAGCTTCTTTTGACTTATCTAGTGAGCCAGCATTGGACTAGAAGGCAGGACCATATACATGTCTTTATCAGCATCTAAGATTTGGGGAGGGGAATTTTTTTCCACCACCACCTACTGCCCTTCTAAAATTACATTTATTTTTAATTAAGTTTTAATTTTCACTTTTTGCCAACTGCCCTGCAGATCTGTTGTCAGGGTTATAGGCAGCATATACATAGTTTTAACATACAAATAAACGCCAGCCTCATCCCCTCATCTGTAAAATGGGTTTAATAGTAATCTACTTTTCAGAATTGCTTTCTTGGTAAACCTAATGAAAGATAGTGAAGCAAGGATTGGCAGCACACTCCCATACATGTCTACTCAGAGGTAAGTCCCATTGAGTAAGTGGGCACAAAATTGCATTCTAAAAGGCAGTAGTAGTAAAGATGTCGATTCATGGAGGCTGAGCTGAAGATTCCCCCCCCCCATCCTCTTTAGCGTTTGACAAACTGCCTGAAGTAGCTTCATATTTTATATGGAAGCCCTTTTTCACATTTTCAATGTCACTTTAAATAGGCAAGAGGTCCGTGACAAACAACCGTAAAGAGTGTGCCAACCATAATACAGGTACTCTATATGCATATAACCCTTATCTTTTATGGCATAAAGTACATTTGCACCATTGACTGAGATGAGGATGCTGACGCCAAAGCCAAGAGAGCTAATCCACCTGTCAAATAGCTCCTGTAACTCTTCCAGCAGGTTTACAACAGGATGGTCAATTTCAAAAAAACCCTCATTACACATGGCTGTCTTATATTCCCCATAAACACACGTTTAGATGGGGGTAGCTGCTGCCTTGCCTTTAACAGACATCCAATGTCATGCTCCAGGTAAGCCAAGCAAGTCAACAGGGAGGAAGAGGTGCATGGAAGAAAGAGGGTGGGGAAGAAATAGCATGGACAACAACGGGACAACAATACAGGACAACGGGAGCTTTGTAGAGCATCCTTTGCATTAAATAGCCAGACACTGGAGAGACTTGTCAGGAGTTAGCATGGACCAATGGTACCAAATAGTATGGGAAACAGCCTTACTAGAAAAATTAAATAATAATAATAATAATAATAATAATAATAATAATAATAATAATATTTTATTTATACCCCGCCCATCTGGCTGGGTTTCCCCAGCCACTCTGGGCGGCTTCCAACAGAACACCAAAATACAGTAACCTATCAAACATTAAAAGCTGCCTTCAGATGTCTTCTAAAAGTCTGGTAGTTGTTTTTCTCTTTGACATCTGGTGGGAAGGCGTTCCACAGGGCAGGTGCCACTACCGAGAAGGCCCTCTGCCTGGTTCCCTGTAGCATGGCTTCTCGCACCGAGGGAACCTCCAGAAGGCCCTTGGAGCTGGACCTCAGTGTCTGGGCAGAATGATGGGGTGGAGACGCTCCTTCAGGTATACTGGACCGAGGCTGTTTAGGGCTTTAAAGGTCAGCACCGATACTTTGAATTGGTGAACCAATACAGTGGTACCTTGGGTTAAGAACCTAATTCTTTCTGGAGGTCCGTTCTTAACCTGAAACTGTTCTTAACCCGAAGCACCACTTTAGCTAATGGGGCCTCCCGCTGCTGCCACGCTGCTGCCATGTAATTTCTGTTCTCATCCTGAAGCAGAGTTCTTAACCCGAGGTACTATTTCTGGGTTAGTGGAGTCTGTAACCTGAAGCGTCTGTAACCTGAAGCGTCTGTAACCCGAGGTACCACTGTAAACTGAAACTGACTTGGGGACAAATGGAAGAAGATGCCTTCACCCTTGTATGGCTCCCATTTACCACATTCACAGCCCAACAAGACGATGACAAGAATCCACCAACAGCATATGAATCAATATGGCTAACCTGATCCAAAAACAGCCACCCACCCCACTCACACATGAAAACAAAGTTCACTACAGCCAATCACAAACAAGCAACTACACCCTAGGCCAAACCTAACCTCTCTCACCACCAAAGGAACACAAATGAATAGTAAAGAGAACCCACACAAGTGACACTGACACAAAACCCCACACATTCATTAAGTAAAATAGAAACATCGGCACCTGACTCCACCCCCACTCACCATAGCCCCCTCCACCTCTTCCCCCCTTTTCCTGCTAATGTAACACTAATGTCTCAACAAATGAAACTGATCTGTAGAAAACATAACTCAGAAAAAGAGACATTGCGCGTAGTTTCGTAAACCAAGAAATCTTTAATTAAAAATACGTTTAAAAAAGCTATTGGACAGAGATATGGTAAACACTGTCCGCTGCTCAAAGGCAGTTTAGCCAAGTGGAACCTGCTAATTGATGGGGACGATTGCCGCTGATTAATAGAGAATCTGATGTGGAGAAAAACTCTTTGTCCCAACCCCTCTGGAATGTATCACTAAAACCTGAGCATCCAGAACTGATGAAGGAGGTATTAGGTGGGATGTTCTGGGAAAGGACCTCTTGATATGTATGGAGCAGAAGTCTGAATGTGTGATGCTCCCTTGCGTTGAGTCAGTTGCTATAAAAGCCAATGCAGTCTTAGGCTGTGCTAGGAACACAGGAGGTTTGAAGGCTTGTTCACACATTGCACCTAACAAAGGCACACGCTACTACATACTTGTACCTCACCCATCTTACATGGTTGCCCCAGCCACTCTGCATGGCTTCCAACAGAATATAAAAAAAACACAGCGAGACATCAAACATTAAAAACTTCCCAATACAGGGCTGCCTTCAGATGTCTTCTAAAAGTCAGATAGTTGTTTATTTCCTTGACATCTGGTAGGAGGGCGTTCCACAGGGCAGGCGCCACTACCGAGAAGGCCCTCTGCTTGGTTCCCTGTAACTTCACTTCTCGTAGCGAGGGAACCACCAGAAGGCCCTTGGAGCTGGACCTCAGTGTCTGGGCTGAACGATGAGGGTGCTTCATGTATACAAGTGTTTGTATGAAAGAGTGTATACTTGCTGATTTGTACATCTTAACTAATATGTACACAGGTATACAAACTGTACACTCACTGAACATACAAGCAGTTGTACAGTTGTACAGTTTGTACACATGTTGAATGTAACGTGTGAGCACTACTATGAAAGCATTCTGTTCTGTGATGATCAGGCTGAGTCCAGTTCTGAGCGCCACATTTTAAGAAGGATGCAGACGAATGGTGGGAGAAACCAGCTGAGGAACCACCAAGGGGAGAAGGCTTAGAGACCGGGGACCGGTGGTGGGACAATGATGAGTGGTCAGAGGGAGAAGACTGGGAGAAGGTGTCAGAAGCTGAAGAGGTAACAAGGCTTAGTGAGCTGGGAGAGTCTGTGGCAGAGAGAAGTCCAAAATCAGAGGCAGAAGTTGAAGCAGGAGAGGAGGGAGGCCAAGAGGCAGAGATGAGTCAGGCTGGTGAAGAGTCACAAGTGTCTCCCCCTCCTGCTGCAAGAAGCTCCCCTCCCCCCTGTCTCCCAGAACCAGAAGAGGCATGAAAAGGGTGGATATAGGCATAGTCTCTGATTGCTTGGGAAGAGGCAGGGAAGAGGCAGGGATTTTCAGTCTTGGCAACTGATTTTCTTGGTGGAAGACCACTAGGAATGAGCTGTTCTGCTCATTAGGCCTGACACTCAGTCAAGTCTGTGCACATTGTGTTTTTCCTAAGAAAGAGTGAACTCCATCATTGAACTGTGTGATTACTGAATGGCACGCTCCTGTAACACTCACCTTCATCTTTGGGCCAGTAGCTGTTCTTCACATCCTTGTAAATAGCCTTAAAGTTACATACGTTTCAGGTTACATACGCTTCAGGTTACAGACTCTGCTAACCCAGAAATAGTGCTTCAGGTTAAGAACTTTGCTTCAGGATGAGAACAGAAATTGTGCTCTGGCAGCGCAGCGGCAGCAGGAGGCCCCATTAGCTAAAGTGGTGCTTCAGGTTAAGAACAGTTTCAGGTTAAGAATGGACCTCTGGAACAAATTAAGTACTTAACCTGAGGTACCACTGTACCCCCTTTGGGCAGATCCATAAATGAATTGCTGCTGTATATTAGATAAAAAATTCTGACCCTATGAAGAAACTGCCCTTGATGCAAGGAGCATTCATTCAGCAGAGTTCATCCAGCATTTTAAAACTTATTAGTGTGGGGTGTCTGGCAGAGAATTGGTGCAGTTGGAAAATCTGCTTTTAAAAAATCCCTGGCTACAGAACGAATGTATCAGAATCCTCACTCCCTGCCCCATTTTCAGATTTGGTCCCATCACTTGTTCTTGTACTTACATGTTCAGATAAGCCTTTCATATAATCTGTCTTAATTCTTTCCCCTTTTGCACAAGCAATTCCCCCTATCTGGTTCATTAAGGCTGAATTCATAAGGACCTCACTCTGCCTTCTTGGAACAGAATTTGCTGTTCCCATTAAATGTCAGCAACCTATAAACCGCACTGGCGCTGCAGTCAATAGAAAGCGAAAATCACCCAGCAAGCTTAGGGGAAATTGTGGTGAGAATGTCTTGGAAATACCAAAGAACAGGTGCACCGAGATAGGCTGGCAACCCCCCTGGTTTCGTGACAATTACTAATAAGAAAATAAAAAAGTAGTTAGTTGCCCTTACCATTTTTTGAAATTCTAATTTCCCCAAACCATAAAGTGCAGCTAACAATGGCTGTGTGTTTTCGCCTGCAAGAAGCGTCTCTGGAATGAATCTCAAATAGTCTCTCTGTTTAAATTAGTTTAAGGATGCTGTTAGTGGCTTCTTTTACAATGAGGAGGTGGAGCATTTTCCCTCCTCCTCCTCCTCCTCTCACCCATTTTCCTTCACAGTCATTATTGCCGATCAAGTCTTCGGGTTCTTTGGGGGCATTTATTTCCTGCAAGTTTTGTTGGCTACTGAACAACTGCTGCAATTAAATGTGCAGAGTTTAATGGGGGTGGGGGGGGGGGGAGGATGCATGTGAGCATAACAGTATCTCTGCTCATTTGGTTGACTGTTTTTGGTCGATCCATTTCAAATGTAATGACGACAAGCTACTTGTTAAGAGACTACCCTTCTTGTATTTAAGGTAAAGGTACCCCTGCCCGTACGGGCCAGTCGTGTCCGACTCTAGGGTTGTGTGCCCATCTCACTTAAGAGGCCGGGGGCCAGGGCTGTCAGGAGACACTTCCGGGTTACGTGGCCAGCGTGACGAAGCTGCTCTGGCGAGCCAGCACCAGCGCAGCACACAGAAACGCCATTTACCTTCCCGCTATAAAGCGGTACCTATTTATGTACTTGCACTTAGGGGTGCTTTCGAGCTGCTAGGTGGGCAGGAGCTGGGACCGAAAGATGAGAGCTCACCCCGCCGTGGGGATTCGAACCGCCGACCATACGATCGCCGACCATACGATCTTGTATTTAGCTGTAGCCAATTTTTTCTGTGGAACGTAGACTACTGGAATTTAGGCTCCATGCTGGTGTTGCTAACTGATTTTATTTACAAGGCTATATACTGCTCCCTGCCACGGGCTCTGAACACAGACCTTCAGCAGGCTTTCCTTTGGTCTAAAGCAGTGGTTCCTAACATGGGGCACACACACCACAGCGGGGCAATTTGATTTTTAAGGGGGGGGGGGCAATTCGAGAATGAGTTATTAACAGTGAATGGCCTTTTAGGTTTCCTTCATGTGAATAGGAGTTCACTTTTTGAATAGTAAGAATTATACTGTATGTCAAGCGGGGGGGGGGGGATCAGGATTTTAGAGATGCTTAGGTGGGGCATGGCCAAAAAAAGGTCGGGAACCACTGGTCTAAAGGAAGAAAGACAGTCAGGGGTTGGAGATTTGGGTGGTTCTCCTTCCCTTCCCTTCCCCCTCCCTTTCATTGTACACTGTGCTCTGTTCTCCCCTTGGGGCTTTCACCACATAGGTCGGTGCCTCTCAACTTTTTATGCCCCAGGCAGCCTGGACAGCCTACTGAGCGAGTAAAAGAGAGGTGAAAACGCAGAAAAGAAAGGCTATGTACACGCCATACATTTAAAGCACATGACTTCCCTCTAAGAATCCTGGGAACTGTGGTTTGTTAGGGTGCTGGGTAATGTAGTTCTGTAAGGGGTAACCTTCAGTTCCCAGAATTCTCCGGGGGACTTGGGTGCTTTAAATGTGCCCTAAATGTATGGTGTGTGCTCAGCCAACAAGTGGATTTTGTACACAGCATATACTTAAGGCGCCTTCCCCGATAGAATCCTAGGAACTGTAGTTTGTTAATGACACTGGGAACTGTAGTTCTGTGAGGGACACATGACTTGTGTATGCACCTTTTCTCTCTTTTTTTGGCAAGAGCTAGGAAAATATTCTAGTTTCCCCCGTAGTGATGTATGGAAGTGAGAGTTGGACCATAAAGAATGCTGATCGCCGAAGAATTGATGCTTTTGAATTACGGTGCTGGAGGAGACTCTTGAGAGTCCCTTCCAGTGCTCACTGGAAGGACAGATCCTGAAGCTGAGGCTCCAATACTTTGGCCACCTCATGAGAAGAGAAGACTCCCTGGAAAAGACCCTGATGTTGGGAAAGATAGAGGGCACAAGGAGAAGGGGACAACAGAGGACGAGATGGTTGGACAGTGTTCTCGAAGCTACCAGCATGAGTTTGACCAAACTGCGGGAGGCAATGGAAGACAGGAGTGCCTGGCGTGCTCTGGTCCATGGGGTCACGAAGAGTCAGACACGCCTAAACGACTAAACAACAACAACAAGGAGAATATCTATCTGATAAACAAAATTAATGCCCACATTGGACCAGTGGGGGTCGGGGAGTATCAGCTATCAAAAATCTCAACAATGCATGCTTTGTTAAACATGGCAGGAATGAAAGTCCTGCAGAATCTCTAAAGTAAAAATGATAAACCATTTTATTATTATTAATTAGCAAACATTTATAAACTGCTTCATATCTTAAAAATCTCTCGGCAGTATGCAGGAGTTTGAGATGTGCAGAATTCTTCAGCAGGCTGACAAAAGAAGAACAATTCTGTATTAATGCCTCAAAAAATTGTTCCTTCTAAATCTGAAGAATTCACATTTCCCTTCCTCTCCCCCCTGCCCAACCGCTGCATCTTTCCTTATTTTCAGCTCAGATTACAGATTATTTGGTGTGCCACTTCTTCAAGCAAATTGTCAGTTGTGAATCAACAGCCTCCTTTTATTAACTGCATTTTGTTCAATGGGATGGGAACAAATATACTTTTTAGAATATTTATGGTGGTGCGTGTGTGTGTTCTTGATTGTGTGTGTGCCTGTAGCAACATGGCATTTGCTGAGGAAATGATGGCTGGATGTTCGGATGCAGAGGAAGGTCAGTGTGGAGGCATCCCTGCAGAAATGTATAGACCCACTGCCCTCCTCCTGCCCTCTTTCTTAAAAAATTAATTCTGCATAGAGATGGCAAAATTAAAGGCCCCCTAGTGGAGCAAACTGTCAACTGCTGAAAAGACTGCCAGTTGGTGACACAATGGATAATAAATCTTTATTTATCTCTGAACAGAAGGAAGCAAGCATTGTAGACAAAGACCACAAATCAAGCAGGATATTTTGGTGAGCAGGATATTTTCTCCTTCCCTCTCCTTTTAATTCTTGGTTTTCAAGTTCCTCCCAGACTCCTGAACTTTTTTTTGTTGTCGTCGTTCAAAAGGTGACTAGGATTTGCTTTCTCCCAAATTCTCACTGCTGTGGCAGAAAGAAAGTCCCCAAAGCATTCGCTTCCCCTCCCAGCAAAAATATCTGTCATACAGAGGGATTAGCTGCGAAGATCTCGCCGCAGTGCAGAAGTATACAAACCAGCTAACCCAGGAGGTTCTCTCCAACCCATCTATGAATTATGAATTAGCACTTGTAAATCTTGACTAATATTTGCAGTGGAAACAGCACATCACCAAGATTAGCAAACTTCACAGTGGTTTATTTGAAGCTTTTCAATGGGTTCAGGATGAAACAAGCTGGCAGAGAAAAGCTAGAGGGCAAATCCAGTTTGGGAAATGTAAACTCTTCATTAGAAGGTGCTAAAAGTTGCACTTCTGACCAGAACATAAGTCTAAGCTTCAGTGAATCTGCCAATCTCACTTCTCTCAGTTTCTCATTCTATAATCTAAAATTTGGTTCTCCTCATTTCTGCAGCAACTTGCATTAAAAAAAAAAAATATTCTGCAGCAATTTCTGCAGCACTTTGCATTAAAAAAAAATCGTCATAAAAATTCACAAATGTCTTAATGCGGATTTCTCCTAATAGACACATTTTTGTATGTAATTTTGAATAACATACACATTTTTGCAAGCAATTTTCCACAACAGAATGGAGTTTTGTATGTTATTTTCACTGATCAATTAATTTTTATGCACACCTTCACCTAACATATACTTTTTATATAAAGATTGTTTGATTGGAAAACTACATTGCAAAATTAAGATAAGTGTTAATTTCCATGGCTGGCTGTGCTTTAGTTCACATATTGTTTTAGAAAGTGCAAATTTGATCGATATGGCATTAAATGTGAACTGAATTTAATTTAATAAGAACTTAAGAAGAGCCTGCAGGATCAGGCCAATGGCCCATCTAATCTAGTATCCTGTTCTCACAGTGGCCAACCAGATGCCCCTGGGAAAACAGCAAGCAAGATTTGACCACAAGACATTCTCCCCTCCTGTGTTTTCCAGCAGCAGGAGATCAGAAGCAATTCTATCTCCAGGTGAGCTCCTCCATGAATTTGTCAGATGTTCTTTTAAAGCTATCCACGTTGGTTGACATTACTGCCTCCTTCCTGAGGGAGCGAGTTCCATAGTTTAGCTTATGTGCTACTTACTTGCTTAGCAACTCCACAGAAAGTTTGAAAGCCTCTTCTTTTGACTTATTGGCTTTGAGGGAGGTGGGCGCACACACAAACCTATCTAATTTACTTCCCCTGAAACAATAGCATACCAAAGGGTGCAGTTACCATTTGGAATTCATGCTTCTCTCGGTTCCGCAGCGCAGTTTGCCAACCAAATAAAGGCTTGCAAAATTGTGTCTATAGAAAGAATGTGCACTAAAATGCTTCTGAATTTTCACAAGGACTTTAAAAATAATCACAGATGTGGAGATGTGGCAATCTAAATATCAGAAAAATAAGAAACTGAAGGCATTGTCAGGATGCTGTCACCGACTCCCAGCTGGTTGCCCAGGAACATACAAAGACAAGGGGATGATTCTTACCATCCTCTTTTTATTCAGCACAGTGGTACCTCAGGTTACATACGCTTCAGGTTACAAACGCATCAGGTTACAGACTCTGCTAACCCAGAAATAGTGCTTCAGGTTAAGAACTTTGCTTGAGGATGAGAACAGAAATTGGGCTCCGGCGGCCCGGCAGCAGCAGGAGGAAGCCCCATTAGCTAAAGTGGTGCTTCAGGTTAAGAACAGTTTCATGTTAAGAACGGACCTCCGGAACGAATTAAGTACTTAATCCGAGGTACCACTGTATTTACAGAGCGAGGCTATAGAACCCAGCCTCTTGGATAATGGCGTTGTCCCAAGTGAATCTCCACCACTTCCTCATTTGTCATTCTCATTGTCTCCTCTATGGGTGCTGCCACATGCCCTCTGTCTTTGAGCTCTTTGCTCTCCTGCTTTTAAGGCTCGCCAGGTTCTAGGGCAGGGTCTGGAATGCTTTCTAAAGACACTGTGTCTGTTAGCTGTCGTCCTCCTGCTGCCTCCTGCTTCCTCCTCCTCCTTTTCTATTATTTCCCAACTTCCTCCCTCATCTGCCTCTGAGCAGTTACCTCCCTGTTATAAATCTAAACTGTCTTCCTCTTCCTCCTCCCTGGAAGGGTCAGGATGGGGGAGCAGTCTCCACCATTCCTCCTCTGCCAAGTCCCTGACAGGCATGTTCAGTCAATTGGCTGAACAGACAAACTCTGTATCTGTGGACAGGCCCGCAAGCCCCTCCCCAACACCTTCAGCCTATGGCCTTCCCCATGCTGAGCAGAACATCATGTGATTGAGATGTTCTGCCTGTACGTGTCCCTGATCACACAGAGAGTTCTACTCATGTTCAAGTCCACAGGAACAGACACCCTCTACAGGCATTCCTAGCTCAACACAGAGATGGTCAGGACCATCTTGCTGACTGGGCAAGATGGTTTGAGCATATAACACCAACCTTGGCCCAACTGCACTGGCTGCCATTTAGTTTCTGGGCCCAATTCAAAGTGCTGGTTTTAATAACAATAACAATAATTTATTTATACCCCAACCATCTGGCTGGGTTTCCCCAGCCACTCTGGGCGGCTTCCAACAGAATATTAAAATACAATAGTCTGTTAAACATTAAAAGCTTCCCTAAACAGGGCTGCCTTCAGATGTCTCCTAAAAGTCTGGTAGCTGTTTTTCTCTTGGACATCTGGTGGGAGGGCTTTCCACAGGGCGGGTGCCACTCCTGAGAAGGCCCTCTGCCTGGTTCCCTGTAACTTGGCTTCTTGCAGCGAGGGAACTGCCAGAAGGCCCTTGGTGCTGGACCTCAGTGTCCAGGCAGAACGATGGGGATGGAGACGCTCCTTCAGGTATACTGGACAGAGGCTGTTTAGGGCTTTAAAAGTCAGCACCAACACTTTGAATTGTGTTCGCAAACGTACTGGGAGCCAGTGTAGGTCTTTCAAGACTGGTGTCATGTGGTGAGCCTTAAAACAGCTCATAACTGTGCTACCTGAAGGACTGCCTCTCCTATGAACCGACCCAGACCTTGCAATCATCATCTGAGGCCCTTCTTTATGTGTCTCCTTCATGAGAGGTGTGGAGGGTGGCACCACGAGAGCCAGCCTTTTCTGCAGCCAATGACTCCCTATTTGTGGGGTCCTCTCCCCATGGACTCACATGGTGCCTTAATTACATGTCCTTAGATGCCAGACAAAAACAACCCCCTTCACCTTGGCTGATTTTATGATCTCAGTGGGAAGGAAAACCACTATGGCAGCTCCAGGGCTTCCCCATTCCATGATTCCATGGAATCATGAGAATAGAATGAGAGGCTTTGGGATCTATAGGATCCAAAACATGCCTTGACTTTCCTCCGTGGAATGTATCCTTTTCATCCCTTCCATTGTTGGGCCATTGATGGAGAAGGTGGGATAGCCATGATGATTCTACGCTTGAGGGGCCCTCAATGCAGCTTGCTCAAGAGAGCCAGTGTGGTGTAGTGGTTAAGAGCAGTAGGCTCGTAATCTGGGGAACTGGGTTCGCATCTCCGCTCCTCCACATGCAGCTGCTGGGTGACCTTGGGCTAGTCACACTTCTCTGAAGTCTCTCAGCCCCACTCACCTCACAGACTGTTTGTTGTGGGAGAGGAAGGGAAAGGAGAATATTAGCCGCTTTGAGACTCCTTAAAGGTAAAGGTACCCCTGCCTGTACGGGCCAGTCGTGACCGACTCTGGGGTTGCGTGCTCATCTCGCTTAAGAGGCCGGGAGCCAGCGCTGTCCGAAGACACTTCCGGGTCACGTGGCCAGCGTGACAAAGCTGCTCTGGCGAGCCAGCACCAGCGCAGCGCACGGAAATGCCATTACCTTCCCCCTATAAAGCACTTAGGGGTGCTTTCGAACTGCTAGGTGGGCAAGAGCTGGGACCGAAAGACGGGAGCTCCTTAGGGTAGTGATAAAGCGGGATATCAAATCCAAACTCTTCTTCTTCTCAAGTGCGCATCCTTGATGGGCTGATCCAGAAGCAATGACAGTGTTCATCCAGTTGGTGTCATGTGGCCATTGAGTTCTGCACAATATCCCCAATGCACCATCAATCTGGGGCATTCTGGGAAATTTAAATGCCCACGATTAGCCTACCTAGCGCTAAGCATTTGGAAAAAAAGTGAAGGAAGAGCCATTATTGGTGGACTCAGCCATGATGGATTTTTAACCACTTAGAGGATTTCTTACAGTCAAGTGGTATATAAATTTTGTTAAATAAATACATAAAACACATGCTTTGGCTCTCCCTGCCTATTGACATGAGGCAGGCACCACGACTGTACTCTTTTAGATGCTTGCTGAAAACATTTTTTTATTTCATCAGGCCTATCCAAGCACATTTCAGTTACATATGTTTTTAAATGGGTCTTAACTATTTTATTAAGTTTAATTATTTTGACATTAAAAAACAGTTTTAAAATGCTTCAAATAAGTTTTTGTATTGTTTTAAATTAAGTGTTTCCAGCCCTGGAATCCTTTGGGAGGAAAGACAGGATATAAATTTAATAAATAGCAGCAGCAGCAGCAGCAACAATAATGACACACTTTATGTACTGCTCAGCTCCACAGTCTCATTCAAAGTGCCTTGCAGCTACTTTTGACCAAAGGAAAAGGTGTTTTGAGATCTGAAGACAGATCTCCCACACCACACCTATTTTGGCCCTTAAAGGTAAAGGGACCCCTGACCATTAGGTCCAGTCGTGGCCGACTCTGGGGTTGTGGTGCTCATCTCGCTTTATTGGCCGAGGGAGCCAGCGTACAGCTTCCGGGTCATGTGGCCAGCATAACTAAGCCGCTTCTGGCGAACCAGAGCAGTGCATGGAAACACCATTTACCTTCCCGCTGGAGCGGTACCTATTTATCTACTTGCACTTTGATGTGCTTTTGAAATGCTAGGATGGCAGGAGCAGGGACTGAGCAACGGGAGCTCACCCCATCACAGGGATTCAAACTGCCGACCTTCTGATCAGCAAATCCTAGGCTAACCCACAGGGCCACCCGCATCCCTAGTTTGGCCCTTAGGATGCAGGAAATTGGTTCTTCAGGCAGATTTTGACTGTGTACACAGGTCATCTACAATCTGTGCTGTCTGTACACAAAGGTGGGTATGTTTTCACATTGGTGCACAACAGGGCTATCTTCTCCCCTCAGTTACTGTTTCACAGACATATATATGGTTCTTTCAAGGATGAGCCAGGTTACAGAACCAGGTAGATCAGGTAGACAGGGCATCCTGCCTTTCACTGTTTTTAGCCAGACATTCGCCTGTTCTAAAAGCAAGCACCCATTCTTGAAATACAAATTGAAAATCCTGCTTCTTTTGGTGGGGCAAACCAACTGATTTGTGCACAGGTTGCATGGGAAGGGTTGAGCCATAATAAAGCAATAGCTGAAGGGCAGAGTGGATCATTTGTGTGCAGAGACCGCCCCCCCCCCCAGCTTCAGTCTCTAGCTCTTCTCTTTAAAGGATCCCAGGATGGTATATATACATGTAATAATAATAATAATAATAATAATAATAATAATAATAATAATAATAAATTTTATTTATATCCCGCCCTCCCCAGCTGAAGCTGGGCTCAGGGCGGCTAACAACAATAAAATAGTGCAACATTCTATGAATGCAAAGGGACACAGGTGGCGCTGTGGTCTAAACCACTGAGCCTCTTGGGCTTGCTGCTCGGAAGGTCGGTGATTTGAATCCCTGCAACGGGGTGCACTCCCGTTGCTCTATCCCAGCTCCTGCCAACCTATCAGTTTGAAAGCATGCCAGTGCAAGTAGATAAATAGGTACCACTGCGGCGGGAAGGTAAACAGCATTTCCATGCACTCTGGCGTCCGTCGTGGCGTCCCGTTGCGCCAGAAGCGGTTTAGTCATGCTGGCCACATGACCCGGAAAGCTGTCTGTGGACAAACGCTGGCCCCCTCAGCCTGAAAGTGAGACGAGCGCTGCAACCCCATAGCCGCCTTTGACTGGACTTATCCGTCCAGGGATCCTTTATCTTTACCTTTACATCTGGTAACCCAAAGAGAAAGGGGTCAAGAACTATTCAAGCTGAAGACCCTTTTGAAGGATCTCAAAGATTACATCCAGAAGCTGGTTCGCATATATATACACACACAAGCCAGAGACACCCTCCTGTGCTCCAGCCACTTGAAAATGGTATCTGGTACAAAACAAAGTGAGAAAAGGAGCGGCGTTGAACGTTGCCGCTTCCGCTATTAGATTTCCATTCCTACCAGTACTGCTCCTTAGCAGCGACCAAGCCTAACACCTGGTTCGGTCCGTGGCGGCAACGCAGCGTCTCTACAGTGGTAACAATTTGGAAGCAGGATGCTAAACAAGATATATACATGATGTCAAATATTGGCTGCGCACTTCTAAGCCAATCACTTCTAAATAAATTAACCATGGCACTGCCTAATACGATCCACCTGCTTTCTTGCCTGTGTTGTTCCAGACCCTACCTGAACCCCCCTTTGATTAAATGTCAAAAGCATGCCTTGTGCCTGCAGATTTCACTGAAGGCGGATAACAGAAAGGTTCCTCCTGTGACTCCATAAAACTGAAATAAATTCCACTGGCATCTTGTAAATTTTTATTTTCTACAATGACTGCAGGCCCCATCTGCGACCCAGCTGTTATTAGAAGGGGAAGCGCTGGCCCTTCTGCATTACAAAACAGCATAGAACAGTAATTGCCAGTGGAAGAGATTAAGTGTAGACACTAAAAATGTTTACTCGCAATGAATATGCATAACGATGGGTAGGAAACAGCACTGGAAGATTAAAAAGAGAGAAGGGTTTGTTTACAAGGCTGGGAAAAAAAAAGAGTGGAATGTCAGTTGGCCCCGAGCCTGAAATAGGAACGAAAAACCTTTGGGCAAGGCATTAGGGAGAAAAACAGATGGTTTGTGAACCTTTTATTAGATAGAAAAATCATTAATCAAGCCCAGGCTGGAAATGGCAGGGGTTTTTTTGGTGGTTCATATTTTAGTTTATTTTTTCTTAAAGTGACAGCGTGTCTTTTCTCTCCCCCCTTCCTCACCTCTTGTCCCCCCACTTTTTTTGTGGCATACCAGCGGCAGAGATCCGTTCCCGATAGATGCTTTTTTTATTTTAACATTCCGTCGTGGAAGCATGTCTAACTTGAAGCCCAGGCTAGAACGCCAAGCTGTTTTGCAAAGGAAATCCCTCAGTAGGGTTTCGTATTACAGCACCTGTTTTGCCTGTACAGCAAGGCAGTTTAGAAAAATAAAGGAGGGGGAAAAAAACAGAAGGAAAAGAGTGGGAAATATATCGGCCTGTTGTAATTTTTTTTTTTTTTTTAAGGGCTCTTTCATTTTAGAGGGCAGCGAATGCCAGCAGACTGCCTTCTGCAGGCAAACCCAGCTGTGGACACACCAGGGCTTTCTCCCTTTGTTCTGCTGCAAAATATACAATAGTCAGGAGGTCTGGAAATGTTAGGATGCATGCCTCACAATCTTCGTTGCAAAGGAAGGCTCAGAAAGGTCCGCTTAATGTCAAGAAAATAGAACATGTGCAGATGGAGATTCCAGGGACGAGGGGGGGCGGTGACCTTTGAACTTTGCATGCCTCTCTCTTCACCTCAAGTAGAGTCTGCCATGATGAAAAAAAGATGTTCCCTGCTAAAAAACAGTTATCAGGCCAGCAGTGAGATTAGGGAGAAGGATCCCCGGTGTATAGTAATTTGTTTTATTTGAGATATTTATTTTATTTATTAAATGTCCTGTATATCCGACCCGTCTTTACATGACGTCATTTTGGTGTCCTTGATAGCAATCTGGCAAGTGGGAATGCTTCATAGGAAGTGATTCAATCAATGCATACATAACATAACATAACATAACATAACATAACATAACATAACATAACATAACATAACACATAACATAACATAACAACATAACATAACATAACATAACATAACATAACATAACATAACATAACATAACATAACATAACATAACATCATACTAACTACCATATTTTTTGCTCTATAAGACGCACCAGACCACAAGACACACCTAATTTTTGGAGGAGGAAAACAAGAAAAAAAATATTCTGACTCTCAGAAGCCAGAACAGCAAGAGGGATCGCTGCGCTGTGAAAGCAGCAATCCCTCTTGCTGTTCTGGCTTCTGGGATAGCTGCGCAGCCTGCATTCACTCCATAAGACGCACACACATTTCCCCTTACTTTTTAGGAGGGAAAAGGTGAGTCTTACAGAGCAAAAAATATGGTAAATTGCAGCCTCCAAACCATTTTCATGTAAAATGCATTGCAGAAATCCAAGTGTGAGACCATGGTAACTAATATAAGGTTGCCAGACGTCCCTGTTTCCTGGGGAAAGTCCCCGGATTTACAACTTTCTCAGCATTCACATGTACATAGTGAACAATAAGTACCCCCGGAGTCATTGAAAAAAATCTGGTAACCTTAAACTAATAGGCTACCTTGGTCCAGGAATGGCTACATCTAGTGAACCAGCCAGAGTTGGAAATGTGAATTCCCTGCCACCAAGACCACCTTTGCTTCCACAGACAGCAGTGGAACAGGGAGTGCCACAAGCTGCACGCCTGTTCCTACGAGAGGACTGCTATCTCATCCAAAACAGCCTAGCCCAATTCCCAGACCTGAAAGCTGCCTACCAAGAACCTCCATCTTATTGGGATTCAGCTGTAGTTTATGCGTGGAGATGTGCCCCTCACCCTGTGGCTGAATCATTTGAACTGAACCATGCTCAGATGAGAACGTGGGGCTCTGTTGATCGTGATGATGATGATGCAAAAAGTAGGCTTGGTCCCTCTACACGTCACCCCAAATGAAGGCATGCATTTCCAAGTAGTGAGGACAAAAGATGGCACAAATTTAAATAAAGTTTGCATATTCCAATTACAGAAGGGAAATGGTGACAATTTAAATAAAATAAAAAGTAAGAGTTAAATTATGGTGCTCATTCCAGGAAGAGGTAGTGATGGTCATCAACTTGGATAGTTTTAGAAGGTTAGACAGATTCATGGAGGAGAGGGGTATCAATGGCTACTATGATGGCTATGCTTTACCTCCACAGTTGGACTAAAGTAATGCTACTGAATACCAGTTGCTGGAAGAATGCTTTTGAGCTCTGATCCTGCTTGCAGATTTCCCATTAACATGGCTACTGTGAGAACAGGATTCTAGACTAGATGGGCCACTGGCTTGATCTCTTTAGTCACAGTTGGTCTAGGATCTTCTCTTGACCTCCCCTTATCCAGTCTCTTTTCCTTAGAGCAGATGCTGAGAGCCTCTTTCTTTGGCCCTTGGGGGTATCGGCCCTTGGGGGTATCGGCCTCCCCCACAATGACTCTACTGCTCTCTCTCATTGACCACTTTTGCTTGGCCGGAATGTAGCCTTGAATTCTGATGATGCCTTTTGCTTGCCTAAGTAGATGGCAGAAGTTGGAGAGTGAAGTGGGTAGAAAGCTCTGATGTGGTTGGAATGTCCATCCATGCTTCTTGCCACGTTTTGCCTTTGGCCATACCTACCATTGGCATGCACTCCCATGAGATATTGTGGTCCCTGGGTTGAAGAAGATTTCCTATCCCTGACCTAAAGCTTAAAGCCAGTCCTATTATTGTGTTCGTTAATGAGAAGCCTGTTCTTAGACCCTTCCTTCCCTTTTGTTTCTTCCACCAAGTAGTTGTGTAGGAATACAAATCAGATTTAAAGCATAGCAGAAACTAATTACGTCTCTCCTGCCTAGTTGGACTCTCACTGATTGATGCAACTAGAGGTGTCTCAAGTGTCACTCGCAAGTGACAATATGAAGCTGAAAAACCCAAGATTAAGGAGTATCAAAGAAATAAACAAAACCCCTGCACCATTAAACCTTGTTTTGTGGACAATTGCAGATTTCTATGAGATTTAAGGAAAAGTTATACATGAAAGCTGGGGAACTGATCTGCCTCTACCCAATATGAAATTAAAAGTTACAATATGTGGTCTAACAACTGGAAATTCAATACTTGCTGCATTTTGTTTGTCATAGTTCATTGAAAACATTAGGCTACTCAAACTGCCAAATATTGCAGTGAATAGGGACTTCTGGAGCATTTCTGTTGGCTGTGGGTTTTATTCGTTAAAGTAAGTGGCTGATTTAACTTGTTCCTGTAAGGAATTCAGGCTTTGCAGAGTGCTAAATAATCTTCCTGTACGTTGCAGCATATTGTACTGCTTAATTTAATAAAGATAAAAACAAGAAAAGTACAAACACTAATATGCAACAAAATTCCCTAAAAGCTTGGTTAAAACATAACAATGGTGTATACTCACAGAGTATTGTATGCGCAACCTCCCATTTACATGGAGGTTACGTTCTGAGGCACTGGATGGAATTAAGCTACTGACTGTTGAATGGAGCTGTTACTGGCAGCGGCCTCTTGGTGTTACAATTTTATTTTTTCAGAATCTCCCAAGTGTTGTTGTTGTTGTTTATTAAATTTGTATACCGCCCTATACCCATAGGTGTTGTGTCTTTCCAGGGCACTCTGGGGTGGGAAATGGCAGCTGCTACCAAAAAGAAAGAAAGAAAGAAAGAAAGAAAGAAAGAAAGAAAGAAAGAAAGAAAGAGGTATTCTCTACCAGTGGCTGTAATGTCGTGAAATATCCCGACATCCAAGGCTTTCTGGGAAAACAAAATGGCTGTCAGTGAAATTGGCTCTGCTGACCCGTCTTCTGGATGAATGGCAAATGGGCAGGAACAGAATGTCAAAAACAAACCATACTGATACCCATTCATTAATGTGGACATTCGTTTTGTAATGAATGAAAATGGAATGGACTAGAGCCCACAGAGTTCAATTTTTCAGTCATCATAAAGTGAAAGCACACCCAACAGACCTGCCTCTCCCTCATCTGCACACGCACTTACAAATCCCCGTATTTAGCCTTTAGTAGAAGAGGTAACACCTGCAATTCACCTGGGGTTTATACGTGTGGGCAACGAAGGAGCAAAACTGAGCCTATTCAACAAAAATGAAAGGCATCAATGAGATTTAGTTGCTCAAGAGCATACCATTGTTGTTGTTGTTGTCATCTAGGCAGGGGCATAGGAAGGGGGGCGGTGTGGGTGGACCGCCCCGAGTGTCCTCACTGAGGGGGGTGACATTCGGCGCACCACCTGCCCGCGACTCCCAAGCCTACCCCAAGCTGTAAGGGGGGAGCTGCGCCGCTTTGCCGGCCGCATTCCCCCCTTTGTTTTGACAGTTTGGGGGAGGCTTGGGTGGGCAGCGTGCCCAAAGTCCAGCATGGGCAGCTCGCTCTGCTCCTGTGAGCGGCTCGCTCCGCCTCCGTGCTGCAGGGTGTGCACACTGCTCCAGGCACCTGGGAGGGCACCCTCTGCGCCACGCCCCCCTCGGGAGCGTGGGCATATGCTCCACCGCTGGATCTAGGGAATCTCATGTGGCAACATTTGCAAAGCCAAGTCTGCAATCCCAACTCCCCCCTCCACTGATGGGCCATGCAGAGTGATTGAGCCACTGCTGCATTTTGCAGCCCTCCCACTCATGGCATGGGGGTGGGGTGGGGGTGGACAAGATGATTCACTTGAAATGGGGCCCTATGCCATCATGTGAAATTTTGAACTGGCAAAGGCTGGTCTATGGTGTAGAGAAGACAAGATAACCGCCATGAGATTCCTGGAGAAAAGTCAAGATTCAAGGTCAATAAATATCTATTTCGTAATCCTGCAAATGTGCAGGGAGCCTGTGGACTTTTTCCATTAGTTGCCTTGTCTCAAAACACACCAATCCAAATAAACCTCACAACAGCATCATTAGGGCCAAGCTATAGAAAATTCCAAAGTGTTATCTAAAGCATCACCATAACTCTTGGGTGAGTGGGTGAGATTCCACCCCCTGAAACATTTACCTCTCTCCTCTCATGCTGAATGGTGTTGTGTCGAGTAAAACAAGAGTGGCTACTCCTAAAATTAGACCAGGAGAGAAGCAGCAAGGGGAGGGGGAGGGAATGAAGAGGCCAAGGGTTAGACATCAAGATTGTAATTACCCTAGAGGAGCTGCCTACACATTTCCTAATTTCTTTTAAATTTGAACATTGAGGTGAACTTTGGAAAACATACACGAGCTTCATCAGAAATGAAGGTGGTGTTGGGGGGGTAAGGATGAAGGGAGTACAAAATGATCTTTATAAGAAATAGTAGCTCTGATTGCTAGTGCCGTATGTGTGTTACAGCACCTCATTAATAACAGTGATCAAAAGAGAGGGAGAGGGAGAACGTTTTTGCAGCTGCATCAAATTATTAGACAAATTGGAATTTTGAAATGAATTCAGAAATTCTATAGGAAAAGACAGCTCCGTGGAGTGCAGGTCAAGCTACGGGATAAATCCCTTGAAGGTACTAAAAGAGCCGAGAGTAAAACGGAAGTCTTGTTCTGCAACCAACCCGTTCTCCTTTCAATGTATCGAGAGAAAAAATCATGCAGATCTTGCAACGAGAGAAGAAAGGTTGGATAAGAGCACAAAGTGCCTGGTGTATCACAGCAATGGCTCATCTCGTCCAGGACCCTGTGACCAAACAGATGCCTATAGGAAGCCCACAAGCAGAACCCAAGTGCAACAGCATTCTCTCAATCTGTGATTCTCAGCAACTGGGATTCAGGATCACTTTGCCTCCGACAGCAGAGAAAGAACATAGCCACCATTTTTGGTAGCCCCTGATAGCCTGGTCCTTTGTGGCTTTGCTTAAGCTTCTTTGAAAGCCGTCAAGGTGATGGGAGTGGCCATCACTACCTCTTGTGGTACGTTCAGAAACTTCTCGGACAACTCTGGTTTAATGCATGATATCTTGAAGGCACCATTGTTGTGGGTGAACATATCAGACGACACAGCAATTCTTCAGACAGCTCTTGTTTATTCATAGGCCAGAACAGAACTGAACTGAAGGGTTCAGCCAACCTGCTTATATAGAGCTCAACTACAAAGCAACAGTAACAACTTTCTGTAACTATCCTATCACTGAACGTCACTTTCAATTCCTTATTTGCATATGTGGACCTGAGTGAAAACTATCTAAGTATCCCCCTGCTGGCCCAGGGTGAGAACTTCAGTACATAACAATTGCAGCTGACTTAAACACAGTGGCGTAGCGTGGGGGGTGCAGGGGGGGCAGTCGCACCGGGCGCAACATCTGGGGGTTAGGGTTAGGGGGCGCAAATCCACGGGTTAGGGGGTGCAAATTACTTGCTTTGCCCCGGGTGCTGACAACCCACGCTACGCCACTGCTTAAACAAACCCAAGATTTGCAGGACAACAGGGCAAACATCCACAGAAGGCTGCTGTCAGTCTCTCTGTTCAGAGGAGCAAAAGGGGATAAGTCAGTTATCTCACCTGCCAGAGCTTAACCCATAACATATGCTGCCCCTAAATTCCTTCCCAAATTCATTGCATCTGTACTTTCCAGCTGCCCCCTCTAATCATGCGGCAATCCAGAGTTGGTTTTAGGGTGGTGTGACCGCTGCGGCGGAAATGGGTGCCATGCTGTAGGGGGTGCCTGTAGAATGGAGCGCAAGCTGTGTGTGTGCATGCAGAATTTTAGTATCACACAGGGCGCCGCTGAAATTTGAGAGCCCACCGGACAGTCTTTCCACAGAGGGAAGCCTTTTTGTTGCTCCAGCAGTAATGTATCCTTCACTGTTATATGGAGAACCTCAGGCCCAGGAGCTGAATGAGGCCCATGAAGCCTTGAAGCCTGGGGCTCTTTGAAGCCACACCTCCTCTCCTCAGGTCACACCCCTTACTAGCCTGCTTTGCAACCTCCTCGAGTGTTTTTGCCTGACTGGAATGTGCCCTTGAACTGTGAAAATGTATCTCCAGAGCACACAGAGGGGTATGGTAATGCATACTTTGCCACCCACGTCTGCCTCTGGCACTGCCCACTTCTGGCATGTGGCCCCTGGAAGGTCTCTCAGAAGGGAATACGGCCCTCAATAAGAAAGCCGCTTTGCAGCCTTCCGATGAAGCAAAAGCTCAGGTCTGCTAATGGTGCTTTAATTGGCTCGCAATGCATTTTTGCAATCAATGAAATAAGTGTCTGTCTGTTTCCGCGGGTTTTACATTCTGTCGGCAGTCCAAGGGATGACAGAGGACAACGCTACAGCCTCCTCACGAGTATTCTCCTCTGTCACAATGAATGTTTTGTTACCGTCTTGCGCAAGAGGGTGCCCCTTTCCAAACTCAGCCTTTTCTCGTCCTCTCCTCTCCACCAGCAACTAAGAAGAAAGAAAAAAAAATCTAACTTGTGGACAGATAGACTCCTTCTGGAAAAGTTGCGTGTCTTGGGATTGTCTTGGAGGAAGCATTCTTGGTGAGTTATGAGAGGATTAACACACATCCTGTGTCCCCCCCCCCCTCGTTCAAATTCACAGGGGCCTGCAGGAGGATTCTGGCCCATCTCAAAATTTTTGCTGTCTGACCATGTGTACCTTTTCCAACACTTTGGAGAGGAAATGGAGCAGCGAATGATCCCCGCCCAAGTGGGAATCCCACTGGAAGACCATTTCCATTCATCAGCTGTTGTTGCTCTCAGCGTTACATTCACACTGTCATATATTTGATCCAGATTTTGTTTTCCAACTATCTCAGCTGGTGTCGTGAGTGTGTGTGTGTGTGTGTGTAACCAGAATTCTGGACCTTGTGGAGTTTGAAATGAAGTCTCCCCCCACCAATATTCAAATCAATCCCAGCTCAACAGCCAAACCCTAGCAACAACAACAACAAAAAACAATGGCTTAAGCAGTTCCCTTTAGTATGCTAGCCAACTGTGTGTGCATTGTGACTCAGTCTATAACCCAGAAGCCATGCCGTGCCATACATTTTTATTACAAACAAATAACGGAGGCAACAAAGGGACTGCTTTACTTTGGCATTGGGCAGCACCCTTTAAAAAACTGATTTTTGCCAGTTTCGAAGGCCTTCCATTTTAAACATAAATTGCCGTCATTAAAACAGAGTGCTCGGTTTTGGTTTTAAGCACCCAGCTTAGACTAAGGGAGGGGAGCGAGGGCATATCTTCCTAATTCAGGAGTAGATTTTGGTCATTCACAAATCTGCCATGCTTTTGATGACTGTGCCTGCAAGTTGTGAATGAGCACTGCATTTTCTTAGCTGCGTTCTCGCAACTATCCAGCCACTCCTGTCTGGATCCCCTTTGGGACTGCAGAGCAGAGAGTGGCATAGTGGATGCCTGTTGTATCTCAACAGAAATGTTTTTCCACTGCGCAGGGGCAACCACACGGAAAGCCCTGCTCAAAATTTCTGCAGAGTGGACATCTGATATTTTGAGAACTTAGGGAGAAACACTCCCACAGTACACAGTGATCTAGTGGGCATAGGAGAGAGATTTATTGCACTAATATGGATTTTGGAATTTTCTGATTGAAAGAATCCCTTCCTGTTGAGAGCCAGTGTGGTGTAGTGGTTAAGAGTGGTGGACTTTTAATCTGGTGAACCGGGTTCGTGTCTCCACATGCAACTGCTGGGTGACCTTGGGCTAGTCACACTTCTCTGAAGTCTCTCAGCCTCACTCACTTCACAGAGTGTTTGTTGTGGGGGAGGAAGGGAAAGGAGATTGTTAGCCGCTTTGAGACTCCTTAGGGTAGTGATAAAGTGGGATATCAAATCCAAACTCTTCTTCTTCTTCTTCTTCTTTTCCTCCTTAGGGTTCACTCCAGTTGGCCATGAACAGTGTGAACCCATGAAATCCTTATCCAATTGTCTTCTCTTACCTCAAGGCTTGATGCAAGGGAATGTCAAGGAATGAGGAACTGCAGGGGAACCAATGTCCTTCGCAGATAGAAGGATGTGCCAGAACAAATCTTCTTCATTTTAAAACTCTTCTGGTGGGAGTAACAAGGGTGTTGGTGGGGGAGAGAGGGAATAGGTGGATTGAGTTTGTTAGTGGGGTTGTTTTTTTTAATGAAAACATCCGTAGAGAAGAGAAGGACTGTATCTGTGGTTGACTAAATTACTTTTGCTTGGATGAGCCATGTTTTGCATTGGCAGTCAAAGAGGAGAGGAAGCGATGCGGTCAGGAAAAGCTCAGGCTCCCTGAGGAATCCTCCAATATCGCTCTCTGGTGCCTGGGTGGGGCCTGCCTCCTTAAATTTCTGCAAAACTTCCCTTGGCCTCTCTCCCCACTTGTTTATATAATCTGAAACAGTTCCTAGGGTTCCAGATGCACATCTGTCTTCTGCACGCCTTATTACAAGTACGTCTTAGCAAGCAGTAAAACTACAGGTGTTTCACTTTTAAAGCAACCGTGGTGTTTTTTTTATTTAAACCAACAATAAACAAAACAGATCTGAACCAGGAGTCTTTGAATATCCTTTACAGCTCGCCTGCGCATACCGTCAGCTCAAGGGTTAAAAGAGAAGGGTGCTTGGTTGGGATTTGACTGCTCTTCCATCTGCTGGGTACCTTGAAACCCATTTGTAAATTAATTTTTTACTTTGAATGCACACTGCCACATACAGTCATCGCTAGGTTCCATGCAGACAGCTTGCCGGGGCTGCTTCAACATGTCTCCAGTGACATACACTGTTCTTACGGATTCAGAATGCTGCAGGAAAGTGAAATCATTAAGTATGTATGTCCATTCTGCTTGCGCGCTTGCCTCCCCCATCCTCGAGACCATAATTATCATCACATACTTTAGTAAATAAAGTTGACACATAGCTCCTTAACAGCTGTAGACTGTCCACCTGACACCCTCACATCTCTTTGCGGGGGAATGAATAGGCCAAGAGGTTTGCGTACATGCACATTCGTGAACTCTAAAGTCTGTTATTTCAGTTTTATTCTGAGGCAGAAAAACCTGTCTGCACAGAGGAGGAATTCCAGGATAGCACTGAGGTGCCGCGGAAGGGAAGACAAGGCAGCTAGTGCCAGCCGTGACAAAGCCCATACCAAGAGAGGCCTCTGGTTTCATTATTGCCTTCTGAAATTACAGCGTCTCAGCCTGAGGGGGCACACTCTCCGCTTAAGAATCAGGTGTAAAGGTAAAGGGACCCCAGACCATTAGGTCCAGTCGTGGCCAACTCTGGGGTTGCAACGCTCATCTCGCTTTATTGGCCAAGGGAGCCGGCGTACAGTTTCCGGGTCATGTGGCCAGCATGACTAAGCCATTTCTGGCGAACCAGAGCAGTGCACAGAAACATTGTTTACCTTCCCGCCGGAGCGGTACCTATTTATCTACTTGCACTTTGACGTGCTTTCGAACTGCTAGGTTGGCAGGAGCAGGGACCGAACAACAGGAGCTCACCCCGTCGCGGGGATTCGAACCGCCGACCTTCTGATCGGCAAGTCCTAGGCTCTGTGGTTTAACCCACAGCGCAACCTGCATCAAGAATCAGGTGTACTCTGTACTAAAAGAACTGTATTTTGAGCCCAGACCACATCCAGCAAGCCAAATTCAATACAAACCTGTATTAGTTGTGCATCCGTACACAGGTTCCCATGTGAGTCTTCCTGCACTGATTTTTAAGGAGCCAAAACTGTACCACCCAAACACAAGACAGAGGTGTATGCAGACACAGAGTAACTGTAAAGTATGAGCAAGTACAAAATATCTGCCCCTACAAAAATGCAAGGGGGAACCCCACCCCTCCCAGTAAGAGACAAACGGTATGGAACATTAAGCGAGGGAGAATGAGAACTGACAACCAGGATGTGCTGGGAATAAAAGCTGAGTGGTTTGAAAGTGAGGAGGAGACACATAGAGATCAAAAGTGGGTACAGATGGAGTCATCTCGTCGTATGGAGAGGTAATTTCCTGGTTCACAATGGGAAGCTATTTTTAGCATTTCTGCCTCTGGGGCAGAAATGAAACCGTCTATAGAAATAAATGAAGAAACACAAGTTTTTAAAATAGCTGGGATTGAACAAATGTGCCCACCTGCCCCACGACCCAAGAAAAAAAAACCTCCAATAGATAGATAGATAGATAGATAGATAGATAGATAGATAGATGATAGATAGATAGATAGATAGATAGATAGATAGATGATAGATAGATAGATAGATAGATAGATAGATAGATAGATAGATAGATGATAGATAGATGATAGATAGATAGATAGATAGATAGATAGATAGATAGATAGATAGATACTGAGCATGCCCACTGGAATAATAACTAGTATTTCACACTGCAACATTTTACTACACGGTTCCACTTGTAAATGCATATCTTTTCTTTTTTGTGTGCATGGCAAACCTCTTCTAATTTCCAATCATTTATCCTCTAGGTTTCATTTTGTTAATGTGTGATCCCACAGAACCATTGCATATGTGTGCTTTCCCATTCTGCCTATCCACGGAATCTTAACTTTGTCTCTACCTGAATAAGTGGAGATATTATAACAGAGTTTGTCCATAACTTTGGTGATTCGTGTCAGGTGTGTTCAGACGAGCTTCTGTCTTTCCTTGGCTTTCAAAGGCATGTGCCTAACAGGAAGTGTTATTTAAACGTGGCTATGTTTTGAACTGGGCACACGGGTGGAGCTGTGGTCTAAACCACTGAGCCTCTTGTTCTTGCCGATCGAAAGGTTGGTGGTTTGAATCCCTGCGACGGGGTGAGCTCCCGTTGTTCGGTCCCAGCTCCTGCCAACCTAGCAGTTCGAAAGCATGTCAAAGTGCAAGTAGATAAATAGGTACCGCTACGGCGGGAAGCAGTGGTGTAGCATGGGGGGTGCAGGGGGGCCGGCCGCACCGGGCACAACATCTGGGGGGGTGGCGCTCGCAGCTCTCTGCCCCTACTGAAATCCATAGGTTAGGGGGCGCAAATTACTTGCCTTGCCCCGGGTGCTGACAACCCACGCTACGCCACTGGCGGGAAGGTAAACAGCATTTCCGTGCGCTGCTCTGGTTTCACCAGAAGTGGCTTAGTCATGCTGGCCACATGACCTGGAAAAACTGTCTGTGGAAGCGGACAAAAGCCGGCTCCCTCGGCCTGTAAAGCGAGATGAGCACTGCAACCCCAGAGTCGTTCGCAACTGGACTTAATTGTCAGGGGTCCCTTTACCTTTAGCTTTATGTTTTGAACTGGCACTTAAAAATGAAAGTACGAATCCGCATTGGCTTCAATCATTTGTGGATCTAAATGGATCTTTGACCTCCAGCCATCACTGCCTACCAGAGACAGCAGCTCTCCACAGGTTTACATGTCCACATATCACTGAATGAAAGAGTCCCTAGTTTTGTCTCAAATTCTCGAGTCTTGCAAATCAAGAGTCTCAAGAATTACGCAAAGAAATTAGGACAATACCACTCTTTCATTTTAGTGGTCAGGGACCATGTAAACATTTGTGGGAGTGTTATCCCAATATGCAGAGATGAGTGTGTGTGTGTGTGGGGGGGTAATGTTCCCTAGAGCAGTGACGGCCAAATTGGTCCTCCAGCTGTTTTGGGACTACAACTCCCATCATCCCTAGCTAACAGGACCAGTGGTCAGGGATGATGGGAATTGTAGTCCCAGAACAGCTGGAGGGCTGAGTTTGGCCATCACTGCCTTAGAGGGACCCCAAAATTATTCTTTCATTTGAACATGTAAACAAATTTGCTAAACCAAGTCAAGGGGTTGATTTCTGACTCTTAGAATAACAGATTAAATTATCTCCCAATACACACACATACACACCCATGCATGGAGGAAAGCGGGAGGAAACTCACCCTCAGCTTTGTCATAAATGAGTAAATCTATTATTTCCCCATAAATCCTTTCCAAACAATTCATTCAACTGATTGTGGTGGAAAATAAAACACCCATTAATCATATTACTGGTGAGCACTGATTTTTCAGATTGAGTTAATTAGACCTCATTTGTTTCAGGTGAAAGGAGCTGTATTAACAAACACTGCCCAGTGGCCAGTACTGTGAACACTGCGGATGGCAGTCAGGAGCAATTACTGGTTTGACTGTGCGCTGCATTATAACACTGCCCACTTCCGTGGCTGCGACGGAACGTCTGTCAACATTTCCATTACAAAGTCAAATAACATCTTAAAGGGATTTATTACTCAGCCATAACATTGAGCTGGCTTTTGGCATCTAAGATCAAAGCAAGAGAGGGCTGCAGGGTTTTTTCTTTTTTTCTTTTCCTCCTTCTTCTTTTGGACCAGATCGCTCAGTTCCTTACAATTTGCTCACGAGTGGAGAAGAAATTGTGAAAATAATACGCTTAACCATTACAATGTGATAAACAACTGAAAACAAATCATTCCATAATAACTCAACATGAAATGATAAATAAAGGCAAAAGACTTTTAAAAAAAATCAATAAGGGGTTGTATCCAACAAAGTTCCTCTCAGAGTAAACCCATTTAAATAAACGGACCTAATTTAGCCAAACCCATTAATGTCAATGGAACTATGCTGAGTAGCACTGGATCCAACCTAAAGATTTGATCCAAATTAGGCGAAGAATTTTAACTTCCGTTGGCTGCAGTAAAAATAATCTCTTGCCATTGCAATGAATGGGACTTAGAAGTCCTGAACTTTTGGGCTTAACATTTAGGACAAAACAAATATGGCAGTAGTTTATACACTAGAAAAAATAATATTCTAGCAGACTTTTTGTGCTGGCTGACATGTAGTGTATGCTGATGTGCTTTCAATGGTTTGATGTTGTCTTAATTGTTTTATTGTTCTTGTTATTTTTATCCTGTGAGCTGCCTTGGGTTTGTTCTTAATTTTCAGAGGCTGCATTTAATCGACATGGGCTGCAGTCATGTGCACCTAGGAGTAAGCACCACCTCCAAGTAAGCTTCCGTGTAAACAGGCAAATCACTACCATGGCCCTTCCAAGATGTTGGTGGACTCCAACTCCCATCCGTCTGACCAATGATCAAGACTGGTGAGGGGGGACGGTCTGTAGTCTGGAACCCAGAGGCAGATTTAGGGCAGCACGACCAGTCCCCCCCCCCCAGGGTGCAGTGGCCAAGGGGACATCTTCCCACCTCCTTCCCAAAGCCTAGTGGAGGCTTTGGAAAAGAGGTATGAGGGGCCTCACTAGGTCCTAGAGTCCTTTTGCCTCCTTCCCAAAGCATAGTTAACACTTGCTCAGCTTTGGGGAGGAAGAGGAAGGAGAGTTTGGATTTGATATCCCGCTTTATCACTACCTGAAGGAGTCTCAAAGCAGCTAACATTCTCCTTTCCCTTCTTCCTCCCCCACAACAAACACCCTGTGAGGTGAGTGAGGGTGAGAGGCTTCAGAGAAGTGTGACTAGCCCAAGGTCAGCCAGCAGCTGCATGTGGAGGAGTGGGGAATCAAACCCGGTTCACCAGATTACGAGTCCACCGCTCTTAACCACTACACCACACTGTAGTGGAGGAGGAGGGAGAGCTTTAGGACCCTGCCAGAACGTCACATCTCCTTCCCAAAGCCTGGTGCCTCCCTTACCCAACTTTGGGAAGGCAGCACAGGGGCTGAGGTGTATTTGTGTGTCAAATTTTGGCCTCGTGTAGGGTGTCATATTACCAAGTGTCATTTAGAGGTCCACAGGTTTCCCCGCCCCTGATCGACAGAGGATAAAGAGGTCAAAAGCAAATACTGAACTATCCCTCAGTTAATAAAGATTGAGCCCTTCCTGCGTAGATCAACACAAATGGAAGTTTACATTTTCATTCTTGATGCGGAGACCTTCTCAAAGATGCTGGCTGCCTTCCCTATTTCCCTGGAGCTGACTGAGTAATTGCAGGCCTGCCAACCTGCTACTCGGTAATTTTCACCCCTTTTCTTAGCACCAGACCTCCTGCTTATGGCCCTTGTATGTTTGCTTCCACCCATTCATCTCAGGGTTTTGTTGGCCGTGCACTATCCTGTGTCACAGCCTTAAATAGTTGTGTGTGTGTTGTTGCTGCTGCAATAATTCAGAGCTTTCTTTTTTAAATAATAATAATAATAATAATAATAATAATAATAATAATAATAATAACACCATTTTCATTTTTCATTTCATAATAATGCCATTTTCATTTTTCAGCTTCCCTATGTATAATTTTGGTACATGATTTGCAATATCTTCTCTCCCGATTCCACTCCTCCCCCCCCCCCGCTCCCCAATCTTAGACGTGAGACTTAGCAACCGAGAAAGGTGCTAAAGAGAGACAAAACTTGTGTGGGTGGCTGGAGATTAGCCATTTGGAAATCCATCCCTTGCTTTGTACCACAAGCTGTTTCCATATTTCCCTTCCAAGTTGTTGCATGTGAGTGCTGCCATTCAGACAGAGATGTTTCATGCGGATCCCTGAGCCAACATTGTGATTCACGGCCACTTATCCTCAAGTAGCACCAGTGGGATTTCAGGTGTGCTGGTGCCAGGTGCCAAGGTACTAAGGTGGCTAGGTACTGTCTGCAGGTACTACCTGCAGTGTGGGAAGCAGGATGCCTCTGAATACCAGTGCTCAAAGCCTTCTTGTGGGCTTCCGATATGCATCTTAAGTGGGCCAGTGGTGGCTGGGCTGCTCTCCTGACTTCCCAATGCTGTGCATCCCTGCCAGTTACTGAGGGGAAGGGCGAGGCAATGGAGAGCTTGGCAAGGTGCGGTGCTGTGGTGGTGCCAATCCGACACTCCTGATACTGCACCTACACTGAACTGCTTCGCGTCAGCCACCTGCTACCCACTGAGCCTGTAAAATCTGCACTGTGGGTCCATGGCCCGTGAACTGTGTGCTGATGCTCAGCCAAGTCTCCGTGTCAGGCTCAGGGAATTCTATCCCTCCCCCAGAGGCAGCAAGAAGCAAGGAAAACAAAGAAGAGTTCTTACTGATGAGTTTATTCAATCATCCCAGCGAGAGACAGCCAGTGTCCCATTAATGGCGTTGCTCCAATTGAGTTCTTCTGCCCCTTCCTACCAACAGCACTTCCCCTTACGGTGACTACCATGGGCTAATTGTCTCTGAGCCCTTTGCTCTTGCACTCTCAACGAACACCGAGTTCTGGGAGAAGGGGGTCAGAAATACTCTCCAGTGACAACTGTCAGCTGGCTGCTTTGAGGCTGCCTCATCCCTATCTTCTCCCAGCACCTCCCAACTCTTCTGTTCGCCTGTCTCTGAACTGTGACCTTCCTCAAACCACTGCTGTAATTCAATACTTCCTTCCTCTTCTCTGGCAGCTTCAGGAAGAGAAGGGGAGGCAATCTCCACAATTCCTACTCAATCTCAGCCCCTTCAGTCCAGTCCCTGACACACTGAAACCCATTTTATTGCGTCTACGTAGCTTTCAGTGCAGTTGCTCACCAGCTGTTTGGAATCACCAAGTGGGTAGAGTGATATTGCACTTGTGGGATGTGAAACTTATAGCAGTCAAGTACAACATTCCTATAGTGGACTTGTTAGGGGATGTGTTGTACCACTCAGGAGAAAACTTTCTCTTTCCTCCTGAGCTGGGACAGACTTCCACTGCATGTGACTTGAAGTGGGTGTGGCCTATTCTGGGTAGAGGAGCAGATGTCCTCCATGTTCTGCTCTTCTTCTCCATTTGTGTTTCTGTGTGTTAGGAGAAATGACTGCTCAGTCACAGTCACTTTGGACTAATTCCCTTATGGGACAGATATATAGTTACATAACCTAATGTGATGGCCTGGGATTCGGGCTCGGACTTGGAACCAGAGGAGTCTCAGTCCGCACTGGATTCTTTGCCTCAGGTGACATCTGAACCAAGTCTGGGGCCTGATTCTGAAGAGCCCCAGTCTGCACAGATTCCGCTGCAACAAGCACCTGCTGGGCCAACTCAGGGGCCTGAGCCTGTCCTTGCTCCAGATGCGGGGATTACCTTGTTGCCTTCAGCTGGGCCATCACTTACAGCTGCTCCACTACCAGTTGTGTCAGGAGAGACTGAGGTGGCCTCTGGGTCTAGTAACCCAATGACATCTCCTGAGCTGCAGCGACTAAGGTCTGAGAGGAGAGACCTGAGTACTCGCAGGAGGAGTGCTCGCCTTTGGGCGAGACAGGGAGGTGAGTAACCGGGGGATCAGGACTGGCCATTACCCCGACAGATAAAAGGCTGTCAGACCCCACCCCAGGTTGCGGGAGCAACATTGCTGTTTGCTAGAAGCTGCCTGAGACCCTGTGCCTGTTTTCCTGCCTTGTGTCCTGCCTTGGCCCTGTCAGACTGACTCCTTGCGGAACCCTTGGATTCGGGACTAGACCTGGACTGCGTCATTTGGGTTAGCCCTGGACCCAGCACACCTAAGCCTGCCTTCAGGGATCTATCTGTGAACCTGAATGAATCTGTGAGTCAACTACTTTTATGTTAACTTTAATCAGATTCTCGTGTCTATTCTTTTTAAGAGGGATTAGAAGGGACATTACCAGGGATCTTAAGTAGTGAGGCTCAGACGAGCCAGCAACAAGGTAACTGCTGTGTAATTTCCAAAGGGGAATGTTTGGAACTCTGCTAGGAGATAGAACTTGCTAGCGCGAGTTAGGAATGGTATCAGCAAATAATATATCCTCTCCTGCCTCCCCAATCATCCGCACAGCGCTCATGCTCTGCTTCTGGTTGCCCCCATGAGACTGGGATGCTGGACAAAATGGGCCTTTGGCCTGTTCCATCAGGATCTTCAACTGTGCCAATTAGATGCAAAGGATACCTGCATCAGCTTTCATGGGTTACCAAGAATGATGCATCTGATGAAGTGGACTTTAGGCCCCCCAAACTTATGACGTATCAGTCTATATTTGGTGTCAGGGACTGGACTGAAGAGGAGGTTTGGGAATCACCCCTTCCTTCTCCTCTGTTTCCCTTGGAGAAGGAGGGGAAGTGGGGTGGATCGCTCCCCCCCTTCTCCAGTAATTTCAAGAGAAGAGGGTGACAGGATAGAATTGCAACAGAACTCAGAGTTGCCGTTATGAGATCTTAGGAGAAGGAGGGGGAGTTGGAGAACTGCCAGCAGAGACTTCCTTGGAGAGCATAGAAGCACTGCCATCACCGTGTACTCGCCGCTCACTTAGAATTCAAGAGCAAAGGGCTCAATGACATTTGACTCCTGAAGTCTCTCGTAGAGCCATGGGCTGTTGCTGGGGAAGGAAGGGGAGTGAGCAACATCACCATGGTGTTAAGGACTGGATTATTTGCCTTGCTCCACGATTACTGAATAAAACCACAAATACTAACCTTCTCATTTCTTCTTTGATCCTTGAGGCTACCGGGGGGGGGGGGGGTCCCTTGAGCCTGACATTTGGGGTTAAGGTGTTTTAAATAAGAAGAGTTTGGATTTGACACCCCGCTTTATCAGTACCTGAAGGAGTCTCAAAGCGGCTAACAATCTCCTTTCCCTTCCTCCCCCACAACAAACACTCTGTGAGGTGAGTGGGGCTGAGAGACTTCAAAGAAGTATGACTAGCCCAAGGTCACCCAGCAGCTGCATGTGGAGGAGTGGAGAGGCGAACCCGGTTCACCAGATTATGAGTCTACCGCTCTTAACCACTACACCACACTGGCTCTCAAAGTGCTCTGGCACAAGGTGCCTTAAGGTGCTAGCACTTTCCTTTCTGTTGCTTGGCTAAAATTGCACCATGGTTAATTTTGCAAGGTTGTTGCAAAGCACTTGGGCAAAGTTCGAATGCTATTAAAATAGGATGGTGTGGAGGATAGTTCAGATAAGAGCTCCGTATACGGAGCCTAACAGTCTCATGGACTGCATCCTGCCTTTACAACCCCCAAACAATGTTGAATGCATCATTGTTATATTTTATGAATCCTTGCTGGACCAGGCAAAAGGTCCAGCATCTATAGTCCACCAGTGAGGATTTGCTTAAAGGTTATGTCACCAACAGCAAGGGAACAGCCATTTTACTTCCTCATTTCCAAGCCTTGAAGCCTTTTCCGTTGATCATTCTGTCCTGTAGCCATGAAGTTAATAAAAGAGATATTAGAATGGAAATGTTGATCTGCAGGCCTCCTAAGAAGCTAGCTTTCCTATGGATAGCCAGTTGTTAGGACAGAGGAATGAATGGGTGTCCTAAAAGATAAAAAAAGATATATGTTTACATTCTTCCAACAATGGGCAGGGACTAGGCTAAGATGGTTTTATCAAATGCAAGTTAGAAATTTGCAAATTTGCAATCTATTGTTGAATTTTCCAGTGCATTTTTTTGTTTTTATTTTGAACTATCCACACTACTCTCTCTGTCTCTCTGTTGTTCTCTTGCAGAGCTGAGGTGATAAATTTGGTTTGGTTCAGGTTTAGTGCAAACCTACCCGATTTGTACTTTTCGAAACAAGGTGTGAACTGAAGCACAGCAATCCTTTCAAATTTGTGCTTCTCTGAATTTTGTAATGCTGCTCTCTGGCCAGATAATGTGCACCAAAAGAACTCGGTTGGGGAAATGTGGGCATAAAATGCAGATGTTGCAGAAAGTATAAAATCCTCTTTTTTATTAGGGGAAATTGCTTGCAAAAAGAAAAGTGTACACATCAGGCAAAATTGCACACCAGGATGTATATGTTGGAAGAAATTCACACTAAAATGCTGGTGAATTTTAATGAGGACTTAAAAATAAATAAATAGGAAACAGAGAGAAACTGAAATTGACAGATTCAGTCACCCTCATCTTTCTCTCCCCCACTCTCCCATTCTCCCACCAACTTAACTTTCTATTTGTATTGTTGTTTTCATTGCTAGAATTTTGAGCAGTTTGACACACCCTGAGTCTAAATTAAGGATAATGCTACAGCATGGATGTTTAAAATTCACGCCTGCCACTTACCAACTTCATTGGTATGAAATTCAAAAAACCCACTTATTAAACACCATTAAATATTCACTTCATTTCCAAAGACAAATATGAACAGAAACGCAACCAAACAAAGTACTGTATTAAAATCATTGATTCACAATATTTAAATTTCCAGCTAGCCTCCAATTAGCAGGCTTTCCAATATTTGAACAGAAGACCATTTTAATGTAATTACAAACACATTTTAGGCATCTAAATTTTTTGCATAATTAGTTCCCTATTAAACTATTTATGTAGCCCTTTTTCCATCAGAAATAGAAAAAGCAGAACAATTTTATTCCTTACTGTTACAATAATTAACTATGTAAGTAGAACAGCATATTAATAGAGTATAATTTGTTTACATTTAAAAGAAAATTGTGTTGGATTAGCATAGCAAAAGACTATTTCCATATCTAGGCAGTAATATGCAGGCCTAATAGCAATTTACAGTGTAGTTAAAGAATATTATTAATAAAGTAATACAGTGTAATTCTGTTTGCCCCAACCATATTTCACAATGTCCTTAATTACAGTTAATTCCGTCGAGGCTAATTTGGGTGTTGTTAAGCAGTAGACAGAGGAATCTTAAATACAACCTTTGTTAATAATGAATTTTGAAAGTTAGAGTGGAGCAAGTAACAATAAAGAGACGAAGAAATACGCTGCAAGCACATTTCATGGCAAGATTATTTCCCCCCAAATGAAATCTTGTTAATAGGGTCAGTCAATAACAAGACTTGATTGGCAACTCGGAAAACTTTGGCTGTAAACGGAGTTTCATTTTAACAGAGACTTAACGATGAGACAGCCTGACTGTCAGGAAGACTTGTGACGGAGGGGTTTGGTCCTAAAAGGTATTACCGAGCATCTTTGCGGCTCACTGCAATGAGCTCTCATTAAAGTTTGGCACTTCATAGGTTTCCAGACTTGGACACAGATTGAAAGTCTGTTGCAACAACCACCTGGTCAAAGGAGGAAAGCGAGAACCAAGTGCTGTCACATCAGTGCAAACTTGAAACCATTCAGCAGGGATGAGGAAGCGATCACATTTATTTTACTCAGTTTGGGGTGGAATAGATTTAGGAGTAGGCAAAGAAACAACTCATCGGAGCAAAGGTGGGGAACATTTTGAAACCCAAGGGCCACATTCCATTCTGCGTAACTTTCCAGGGGCCACATGCCAGTGGTGTATGGGGTCTGAGGCAAAAGTACACAGGGCAATGCGTGTAATTTTTACCTTTGAACAGTCGACTAATTTCTGCACACCCTCAAACTTTTGCTGTCAAGAAAAAGGCATTATTACAGTTCAACAACACAGTCCAGCAAGACAAAATCACATGAGGAATGTGCAAAGCCAGGCCAGGGAAGGAGGTGGCCTAGAGAGATGGTGTGTGAGCTGAGGAGAGTTGCAAGAACCAGGCTGAGATGACTGGAGGTCCACATTCTACCCCAGAACCTGAGCTTCTCCACCCTTACATTAGTGTTTATTTGAATTGATTTGTTACTGGGCCTCATTTCAGTTGTAAATTGCACTTTTAAAATGCCTTGTAGATTTACAGGCTCCTTCTACTCCAGTTTAATAAAAAGCACTTGATTTACATTGCAGTGACATGACTAGGAGAAACAGGCTCTCCAAACTTGGAGCCAAACCCAAACCCGATCTGCAAAAAAATAAAATAAAAATAAGGCTAGCGTTTTACAGGCCCGAATCCTGGTTGTACCAAATGTTGTTGGAAACATCTATGGTGTTCTGATCATCAACACTGGTTTTTAGTACAGAGTTTGGCTAAACATTAAGCATCAAGTAAATGCCATTTTGATATATATATTAAAAAGTGTGTTTGCTGTCTTTCCCTCTCAGCAATCTAGGAGTGCCAGGATAACTGCCTGATCATTGGAGAATAAAGTTCATTGGTCCTGGAAGTCCAGGCAATTGGAGGTTCCAATTTGCATGGTTGTACAATGACTGAGCCCACTGACAAGAAGCTATTACAACAGCATCATATCCTACAGATGGCTAACATTCACCCATAATTGTCAAATATGCTACAATGGCAAGCTTGAGAAGAGAGGACCACAGCTTTCCCCTTGCATTAAAATACATCAAGTGCAAAGCAAAGTGTGACACAGCCTAACTGGAGGCTGGCAGGCGCTGCTGAGAGACAGATTCAAATAGAGTTGCTACTACCAAATTGGTGCGCAGTTTTCAAGCCCAGGCTGTTCCGTGTTTTGTCACCCTTTGGATTTCCAGCAGCCTCTACCATTTCACCAAGACCTGCAGGCTCAGGCTCATCATGCCAAGCCATATTTTTGCATCAGCCATCATTTGCTCAAAGCCATACTGTGGTTTGAGCTTCCCAAAGGACAACGGGCAAGCTATGACTCTGAGCCGCTTGCCTGCTTTTGTTTTGAGTCTTGCAGCACCCAGTTTCATAAGTCCACTGTCATTCTGGTGCAAAAATGCTCTGGTCATCTCACCCAACAAATGGTTGCAAACTCGCTTCATGCCTATTTACCCTGGCTTTTGACACTTGAGAAGTATATTTGAAGGATTCACCTCTTTTTTTGTAATTTTAAGTTATTTTCAAGTGTTTTTAATATTGTGTAATATTGTATTTTAATATTAAGGTTGTGTTTTAATGTTGTGACTCTCCCTGGGGCCTTTGTATAAGAGACAGGTAATAGGTTTTTGTAGTAGTAGGAATAATAATAATAATAATAATAATAATAATAATAATAGCATAGTTTCTTAACCTCGTTTGCCAACGAGTTACATGCCGAGCTTATTGATCCAGATGTCACACCAGATCATGGTGCAAAGCAATCTAAATCATGTCTACTCAGAAGTTCCACTTGACTTCAATGGCGACTTAGCGCCCCACTGCTTCAGTCCAATTAGGATTGCAAACTGTATATTCCTTATGTCTGATTTAGGGCCAGAGAAACTATGGCAGTGAAATTTAGCATGACATAGCAGCATATTGATAAAAAAGCGCCAGGATTCCATAGCGGAACGGGTGATGCCGTGTAAAAGGAATGTTAAACATTGGCATAGAAGCATTAGCACAATAACCAAGGAAACTAACACAGTAATCCCGTCTGAATGCAATCTCCGTATAAGGCAGCTTCCTTGAAGAAGAAGAGTTTGGATTTGATATTCTGCTTTATCACTACCCTAAGGAGTCTCAAAGTGGCTAACATTCTCCTTTCCCTTCCTCCCCCACAACAAACACTCTGTGAGGTGAGTGGGGCTGAGAGACTTCAGAGAAGTGTGTCTAGCCCAAGGTCACCCAGCAGCTGCATGTGGAGGAGCGGGGAAGCGAACCTGGTTAACCAGATTACAAGTCTGCTGCTCTTAACCACTACACCACACTGGCTCTTGTGTGTTCCTAATGTATTTATAAAACAAACACTCTCAGCCATGCTGGGCAGAGCCTAGAAGACCTCAGAGGGCAGCCCCCACCATTTCCTCCTAGGGTGGGAGGTGGCCGGCGGTGCCTCCTATTCACTGAGAGGCTGCTGTGGAGGCAACATGGGGCAGGGCAGCAAATCTGGCCTCTGAGGAGCCATTTGCAGCTGCTACTGGTACCACAACATGCCCTGGGCACCAATATACACATGCCACTACAAGATTGCTGCTGCTTCCATCATCTGGCACTCTCTAGGTCAGGCACAGGCAAACTCCAGCCCTCCAGATGCTTGGGACTACAATTCCCATCGTCCCTAGCTAACAGGACCAGTGGTCAGGGATGATGGGAATTGTAGTCCCAAACATCTGGAGGGCTGGAGTTTGCCTATGCCTGATCTAGGTGGTGATTTTTGTGTGTGTGTGGGAGCTCTGGGCTGTTGAGCACTGGTCTTCACGTCCAGGCTTCTGCCCTAGCTGCACCACATCCTGACATCGCATAAGTGATATTGAGCTGAGGAAGCGGCAGGGTTAAGCAGCCTCTCTGAGTGCCCTTCTTTCCCCAGGTGGAAAACAAAACAGCCCCCATCGTCGTGAACGGGATGGTAAGCCCTTGTGGATGAGTGGTCCTCCAGTATGCTGCTACCACGACTGAAGTCTCAGATAGCGAGGGCCTCTCGATTTGCAGAACGCTTTCTGTCGAGATCAGCCATCTCGCTTCTGGTTCCTAGACTCGCTTCTGCAAATTACAGCACACTTCCGTCAAACAGAAATGGAGCCCAACCCCAGCAGTGGTACGCGTTGGACCCTGAGCTGGAAGAAATCCTGGTGCCAAGGAAGATGTCAATCTCCCCCCTTGAAAGCTGGCTGATGGTCCATTATGTCCTCCCTAAAGGTGGAGGCACCGTCAATGTTTATGAGAAGCTAGACTATGAACCCAACCATCAGTATGACCTCCTCCCATCTTCCCAGGGTGCAGAGGCTGAGGATGACAGCAAAGAGGGGGGAGGCGAGCTGAACAGGGGCAAAATGGAATGCAAGAACGTTCTGAAGATCCGGAGAAGGAAGATGAACAGACACAAGTTACAGGAAGCTGATGAAGCAGGCAAAGTTTTTGCAGAAGAAGGTCAGGGAAGGTCGGTGCTGGAGGAAACAAAAAGGGTTTGAATGAGATCTGGAACGCGTCTGGAAGAAAGACGGACTGAGGAGTGCTCCTGAGGGATGAACGGCACCCAAGATATATCTCAAGAATGTGAAGTCCGATTGACATCGCCATGAGGTGTTTTTTAAATTAAACAATATTTAAAGCAAAATATTGGGCACAGCGGTACTCCAGGGACATGTCATGTCCTTGGAGAGGATGTAGCAGAACACTGGACAGCTCTTCTATGTGTATTGTGTGTTTGCGCATAGAAGGAGATGGCTCTGATCGATGTAATTGAGTCAACCCTGGACCAAAATGTTCTCATAGTCTAAAGCAGTTTGGTTCAGATTCATCACTAATTTTTAGCGTTAGCTGCTGACAAAAGCCTGTCACAATCTTCATCCGTTAAATCCTTTATAACAATGGAATCTTAATTGCACCCAAAACAATAGGATCAATTTCCCTTTTTAATGGTGCTCTGTGCTGCGTCAGGCATAAAAAAGCCTCTTCTGATGCAACGCTGGCCAAATTGTTATGAACGGATAGATTCGGTTCTAATTTCAAGTGAACCAGCTTATGTGCCCATGAAACATGTTGCTTTGACAGATAACCTCTCGAAACACCCACAATCCTAAAATAAAGTCTGTGTTATCATTTGTTGTCCCACAAATCTATACTATGAGCAAATCCCTTCTCCCCTCCTTTTTAATGGCGAGGCAATACGGTAATCATCTTGTTTCCACATCCATTGCTAGGACACATTTTAAATTTGGAAATGTAGTACACTGTTTTCAAGGGTTATCAGAAAACTGAGAGGTAGATTCAATACCTGGTTTAACAAACGGTGGTGGTGGTAATAAGAAAATGTGTTTATATAGTATCTGTTCATAAGGGATTGTACTGTATTTTTTCTTTACAGTGGTACCTCGGGTTAAGTACTTAATTCGTTCCGGAGGTCCGTTCTTAACCTGAAACTGTTCTTAACCTGAGGTGCCACTTTAGCTAATGGGGCCTCCCACTGCTGCCGCACCGCCAGAGCATGTTTTCTGTTCTCATCCTGAAGCAAAGTTCTTAACCCGAGGTAATATTTCTGGGTTAGCGGAGTCTGTAACCTGAAGCGTATGTAACCTGAAGCGTATGTAACCCGAGGTACCATTGTATATTGAATTAAAAATATGAAATAATTTATCTGAAAATAAAAAATAAAAGAAGCCTTTGTGGTATGGCATGTGATGGATTTTGCACCACAATCTACTTATCTGAGGTTTGTTTTTTGTTTTTGTTTTTTTGAAGTCCAGCCTTTGCATTTTTGAATCTTGAGCAGACGATAAGTCTAAATTTTGGGCATGTAATTGAGGAGGAGAGATTGCTCACTGGTTCCTGGCTCCCACAAGTCCCTTCTAAAATACTAGATACCTACAGTGATGTCTCTTGGGGATTAATATTGCCTGTTCCATGCTGTCTTCCTGTATGCTCAAAGTCTGCGTTGGTAAATAGATTGCTCAGCACACTAAAGTCAGAAAGGAATTGCTTTCACTTGCTTTCCAGTACAGTAGCTGTATTGGCGTGTCGTACTAATAAAGAAACAACCCCCATATATTGATTTGATAACAACTCTGGGGAATCCACTGGGACTTATTTCTGAGTAGGCCTGCATAGGATTGGTAATTCTAACCTGAGGTAGCAAAGGTGAAAATTGAAGCAAGACAGTCTTTAATCTTGATTAGTAATCCAGAACACTTTTGAATGTTTTTATACGCCATTTTGAACTTTTTTAGTTGAACATTTTTATGTTCTGTTTCATATTGTTGTTAACCTTTTAGAGGTTTTCTTACAATCAAGCAGTAAGTATTTTTTTAAAATAAAAAATTATTTAAATATAAATCTCCATGCGGTTTAATGCAGAAACAGCCTTAAACCAGTAGCTTGTGGCAGTGAATACTATAATTTGATTTTGCTTCCTTGTTATGGAGAATATTTATTCTCTCTTTCCCTCTCTCTCTCTCTCTCTCTCTCTCTCTCTCTCTCTCTCTCTCTTTGCCAAAGATGTTTATAGATCCAGCACCTGACTTCTCTCACTGCCAACCAGTTAAAATGTGCCTGTGGCAGGCATTCCTCCTTAGTGACAGTTTCAAACGCCTAAAGACAAGCCACCGCGCTGACTGTCAGATTTTGCCAAGTGGCCGACATCAGCAGTACAACAGAACATATTTTATTCCGAATAAAGATGTGCAAAATTATGGAGCTGGATGTTGATACACAGGTTGGATGTGGAGAGGGGCAGGGAGGGAAACAACAACTCCCAAAAAAATCTTACTCCCAAATAACAGAGTCATTTTGCAACCCATCCTGGGTGTTGTTGTTGTTTTCTGCCTTTTACATCTGTCAAATAACAACAGTAAAACTTCTGTCCCCTTTCAAGATATTTGTCATTGTTTTATCTTAAGCCAGAAATGATTGAATTCTGGGAGATCAAAAGAACAGATCTGATCGTTTCTATCCTCAGCAAGTGCTTATCAAGGGTTGTTTCAAGCAAGACAAGTACCATCCCCTCCTATTCCCCAATAGGGGTAAAATAAAAATAACAAATAAATAAATAAACCCAAACACTTAATAAAAATAAAAGTGGAACAAGTAAACAAGTCCTTGGAGTATTCTGTCTGCTGCTTGTCTCTGTCAGGCCTTCACAATTTCTGACCCATCAGGCCAATTAAATTTGGGTGTATAAAATCTTGTATGGTGTGGAGCAGCGATGTCCAACCGGTCAACTGCGAACAACAGGTAGATCCCCAGTTGATCGCGGGATTATCAATCACTGGATGAATAAAGCTGTGGAATAAATCTCTCTGCCCCCGCTCCCCCTCTTTCTGTCCTTGTGCCGTGAAAAGTGGGCGGTCGTTAGGCGTCTGCTTCTGGCAATTGTTGATATGATAGTTTGCTGGATGTATTTATTACTGGCTGATTTATAGCTTAGTGAAGTACAGTGGTACCTCAGGTTACAGACACTTCAGGATACAGATGTTTCTGGTTACAGACTCCGCTAACCCAGAAATAGTACCTTGGGTTAAGAACTTTGCTTCAGGATGAGAACAGAAATCGCACAGCGGCAATGGCAGGCCCCATTAGGTAAAATGGTACCTCAGGATAAAAACAGTTTCAGGTTAAGAACGGACCTCCAGAATGAATTAAGTTCTTAACCCGAGGTACCACTGTATGTCATTCCCTCTAAGAAAAGTTGCACAACTGTGTTCAGTCCCCCCTAAAAACACTCAACAGCTCTTGTTAATCCTACCCCAAAAAGCTCAACAACTCTGGGCAATCCACCCATCCCACGCACGCTCCTCCTCCCTCCAATGACAATGGGTAGATTTTGCCAGTTTTTTAATACTGGGAGTAGATCACAGTCTCTTGGGAGCTGGATGTGTCTGGTGTAGAGGAAGTAGATATGGGCATTTTTTTCCCTCCCTCTCTTATCAAACCAGAATTTGGGGTCATTGATTGGTTTTTGATTTACTTTACTTATATGCCACTTTCCCACAAGCTGTGCCCAAAGCACTTGCAGCAAACATGTGCTGGGCCCAGGGGTAACCCAAGAACTGCAGTCCAGGTCTGGTCCAGAATCTGAAGGTTCCACTAGCAGTCAGTCTGACAGGGTCAAGGCAGGACACGAGGCAGGCAAGGACAGGTACAGGATCTAGCATACAGCAATGTTACTCCCGCAACCTGGGGCAGGGTCTGATAGCCTTTTATCTTTGTCGGGGTAATGGCCGGTCCTAATCCCCCAGCGACTCACCTCCCTGTTTCGTCCGAAGGTGAGCACTCCTCCTGAGAGTACTCAGGTCTCTCCTCTCAGACCTGAGTCTCTGCAGCTTGGGAGGTGTCGGTGGGTTACTAGACCCAGAGGCTGCCTCAGCCTCTCCTGACCCAACTGGTAGTGGAGCAGCTGTAAGTGATGGCCCAGCTGAAGGCAACGAGGTAATCCCTGCATCTGGAGCCAGGCCCCTGACCCGGCCCAGGTAGTGTTTGTTGCAGGGGAACCTGTGCAGACTGGGACTCTTCAGGATCAGGCCCCAAACTTGGTTCAGATGCCCGAGACTCCTCTGGTTCCGAGTCCGAGCCCGAATCCCAGGCCATCACAAAACATTCAGAACATCAAAATAGAGAGATTTGGAATTACAAATACACAAAACACAGAACATGTCAGTAAATTCAAAACTGACAAAAACCAACAATTTAGCAAACACAGAATGAATTTAATATTACCCCCCAACCCCCCCCCACCGTACGCAATCTAGGCTTAGGTACATAAATACAAAGCAAAAATGAAAGTGTTAACCAACAATAAAGTTTCTGGTACAAGTCTTCCTATACCCCAAGGAGACTAGTTTAACTGCAGTTTGTAGGGAAGGGGTAGATGACATACAGTTGGCTCCCAAGTCTCTCCTCTTTAGCATATGCTCCGCTAGGGTGCAAAGATCTGCCCAGCGCCCCCAAATTTTTGGGGAGAGGGGAAGCCACAGTTGTTGACTTTTTTAGGGGGGAAATTGCAAACCTGTAAAAACGACTCTGCAGAAAAGAACTGCTTTTGTTTCCTGACTTGTCAGGAATATTTGACGCTACGGAGTAACAGAGCGATGGATGTTTTTGGCCTACAGCTCCCATGATCCCTAGCTAGCAGGACCAGTGGTCAGGGATGATGGGAATTGTAGTCTCCAGACATCTGGAGGGCTGAGGTTGAGGAAGCCTGCAGTAGGTATACATTTGGCGTCCCCCAGAATTTGATGCCCGGGTGCCCTGCACCCCTTGCACCCCTGGGTAAAGGTGGCCCTGCTGCCAGCACCAAAAAGCAAATTTTTGGTTGATGCAGGCCTTGTTTCACTGGTCAGCCAATGAGGTTGAATGGTGGGAGATTCACAACCTACAAAAAGGAGGCACTTCTTTATACATCACATGGTTAAAACTATGGAAAACTGTGGCCACCGATTTGGACAGGTTTAAAAGAGGAGGTTAAAGTTACCAATGGTTGTTAGTTATGATGACTACATAAAGTCCATTGTCAGAAGCAATATATTTCTGAATACCAGTTGCTATGAATTGCCAGCAGGAGAGTGCTCTTGTGGGCTTCACGCTGGCATCTTCACGGTTGGCCACGGCAAGAACAGAATGCTGGGTTAGAAAGGCCTGATTAGCTGATCGCCAGGACTTGCATTCTGCTGTACATGGAAGTTCTGATGATCAGCTGATCACTGGGGCTTGCAAAGCTCCTTGCATGGGCCGTCTGTGCACAGCATTATGCAAAAGAGGGCCACCTTTTGTCATTGTAATGACACAAAGTCCATAGCCCCATTCAGTGGAATGGGCTGATGGGCCCCTCAATGCAAGCAGGGCTGTCTTCACACATTATAAAGTTCTTGCAGAAGTACATATTGCCATTTAAAGTCCCATTAGATGTCCAGAGTCTAAAATCACTAAACTGAACCACTGCCAAAATGGTATTGAACTCAACAACGGAGTTTGCTCAAGTTCTGCTCATGAATCTTGAAACAGATTGATGATTTGTTCTTGAGTGACAGAAGTGTTTCTGTAACTTTTGAATAGTCTGGATATCATACTTTTAATTTATTGATTGCATGCAATGTATAAAAACAACAGCAGGGTCTTGCAGAACCTTAGAGACTAACAAAAGCATTGCGATATGAATCAGCTTTCATTGATGAGAGCCCCATTCATCCCCTCTTGCCTTTGAAAGTTTGGGTCATAATACATTTGTTATTAAGGGACAGTGCTGCTTTTTTTGCATTGGTTAAGCTCGTATTTGAGCTGAGCTGCCTTCATTTGCTCACGACCATTCGCAAACTTTGTGAGCTGATCAAGTTTCACATTAGCAATATTTAGTGGTACAGATTTATTCAGCCATGAAAAAAACCCGAACTGACTGGTGACTTATTGAATCAGGCCATTATAAATGTGTTCAACCAGATCTGTTGTGCTGCTGTAATGTGCCTTCCCTTGAACTCTTTATAATTGAGGTGAAGACAGTAGCCATTAACTTTCATTGTTATTATTCTAATCCTGACTCCTAGCACAATTTGTGTGTGTGTGTGTGTGTGTGTGTGTGTGCATGCACATGTGTGCTGTTCAGACACACTCCAGGGTAGATGGGAAGCTGTATGAACTGCTTTGCTTTGCTTCCATAAAGTTCTGTAATAATAATAAAAAAGATTTGCATCAATTTGTCCCCATTGAGTGCTGGCCTGAGAAGTGGACCTGTTTGGAGAAGGAAGCCTAAGTAAATGCATGCAGCTCCTACTTACAGAATACAATGCATTCCCTGGAAATCATTCATTAGGCAAGCGTTCACATAACAAGTCCATGATTCCCATTGATTCCCATGGGAACATTTCTAATCTGTGATCTGCCCAATCTCCACACCCCCCCATGATTTTCCCCTGAAGTGGTTGCAGCCACCAGCAAAAGAGAGACAAAGGAAAAACAGATTTGTCTGTTCTCGCGTGCTTCCTGATTTCTCTGATTTCTCTCCCTGCATGCCTGCATGGTTTATGCCTGAAAATGGCTGCCACCAGCAAAGCACAAACAAGTGAGGTAGTAAGGAAGTGGGCAAACTCCAGCTGTTTGGATATCTGAATCTGCAGAGTGTATAGTGAGGTTTGGCCGTAATTCTTTATGTGGTAGGCGAATCTGTCAATTTTGGTTTCTTTAAGTTGTTCACTTGCCCAATTTTAAGTTCAGTTCACAGCTATTCCACATCAGCATGCAATCATCACCATTATTATTATTTTTTTAAAAATGTGAAAATTCCTCAGTATTTTATTACAAATTTCTCTTAATTTGCACGTTTGCATGCAATTTTTTCTACTGTACATATTTTTGCAAAGCAATTTCCCCAGGAATAATGATTCTTTTGGTAAACCATTTTACTAATGTAAGTATTGTTATGCACACTTTGCACTGTTATACTTTATACATTTTTGTATACATTACTTGGCTGGAGAACTTCATTGCAAAATTCAGAGAAGTGCAAATTTTGAAGATAGCTGTGTCTCAGTTTGTGTTTTGTTATGGAAAGAGCAAAGCAGGTAAATTCATACCAAGTGGGACTACAACTGCTGAAGACCAGTGGGGGAAACTGCCCTGTTCCATGACAGATCCCTTTAAAAGGAATTCAATATACCATAATACCCATCCTCCTTGTTTGAGACTGGACCTTGAATAGATGTGATACAGTCTGGCAAAATCTGGAGTCTGGTGGTTTTCCGGACCAAATACTGAATTCTTTCAGTTGCATCTGCAAAATTCTGGCTGGCTGGTACTTCTAAATGAAAATAGCAACGATGAACTGCTTTCCAGTTATTCACTGCTACCCCAGAAGGCAGTACTAAATCTAGTGGGCTCAAACTTAGCTTTCAATAGACAATAAGGAGAATTCTTTTAATGGCAAGTTCAATTCGACAGTGCAAACAGCTCCACTACTCCACTGAAAAGATGGACAGCCGACTGAGGGGAGATGCTTTGGCTCTGGGTTCCATGTGCCAAGCACAGAGTTGACCAGATTGCCTAAAAAGCCCCCCCCCCCCAGTTCTGCAATTCTGTGATTATCCATGGGGTGGATAAATGCACAGATGATTATGAAGCATACGGAGAATCTGAAACGTGATAAACATTATAAATAGCAGCAAAGAGGCAGGCAGAATACATACAAGGTTAATAACAGTAAATATGTTTTTGTGTGTTATAGGAAGGGGGCTAATAATCTGTGTTATGGAAATCATAGCCTGCATTTTCACCGTGCATTGGTTTTAGCATGGCATTTATCAAGGCACATGTGCAATTGACAGTGGTAAATACCCCATTAAAATCCAATTAAGTTAGTGCTGTGGCAGATTTTTATTCCTGCTCCACATGAATGCAAAATGTGGGAGGCTGCAGCAGCAACTACTGTCAGGCCAGGAACTTCTTGCGAGCCCCTTATATAGAGCTCTGGATCAGGACCCCAAATTTGGGGAAGGAATGTTGCTGAGTGGTAAATCACTTGCTTTGCATTCCAGAGGTTCCAGGTTCAGCCCCTGACATCTTCAGTCAGGCCTGGGAAGGATTATCTGCCTGAAACCTGGAGAGCTGCTACAAACCCTCCAAGTGTCCCTATTTTCCAGGGATGTCCCAATTTTCCTTAGGATGTCCCTATTTTCATTGCCCATAGAGAAGGCTAATCACCGAAGAATTGATGCTTTTGAATTGTGGTGCTGGAGGAGACTCTTGAGAGTTCCATGGACTGCAAGAAGATCAAACCTATCCATTCTGTAGGGAATCAGCCCTGAGTGCTCACTGGAAGGACAGATCCTGAAGCTGAGGCTCCAATACTGTCTTCCTCTTCCTCCTCTGTGGAGCTGCCCTTGGGCACAGTCTTGAAGGTCCAGCTGGTGCAGAATGTAGCAGCTGGATGGCTGATGGGGGCAGAAGGGCAGCAGCATGTGGCACCCCTGCTAAAGCATCAGTTGCTGACTCTATGCTACCTGCCTAGGTTCTAGGCTCTTCCACTGATACACAAAGCCCTGAGCAAATTGGGTCCAGGATACCTTAAGGACCACCTGAGCACTGATAGCCCAGTCCAATAGCAGGGATCAAATAGAGGTGCCCTGTTAGTTGTTTTACAGAGGCTCAATTAGCCTCAATCAGAAGTTGGGCATTTAGTAGCAGAAGGTATTCTATATATACTGTGTGTGTGTGTGTGTGTGTGTGTGTGCGCGCGCGCGCGCACTGCCCATCTGACACTCTGGGCAGCTTCCCACAAATTAAAACACAGTAACACATCAAACATTAAAAACTTCCCTCTACAGGGCTGCCTCGGCCCAGTATACCTGAAGGAGTATCTCCACCCCATCGTTCAGCCCGGACACTGAGATCCAGCGCCGAGGGCTTTCTGGCAGTCCCCTTACTGCGAGAAGTGAAGCTACAGGGAATCAGGCAGAGGGCCTTCTCGGTAGTGGCACCCGCCCTGTGGAACGCCCTCCCAGCAGATGTCAAAGAGAAAAACAACTACCAGACTTTTAGAAGGCATCTGAAGGCAGCCCTGTTTAGGGAAGCTTTTAATGTTTAACAGACTATTGTATTTTAATATTTTGTTGGAAGCTGCCCAGAGTAGCTGGAGAAACCCAGCCAGATGGGCAGGGTATAAATAATAAATTATTGTTATATTATTGTTATATATATAACAATATATATTGTTATATATATAACAATAATATTTAACAATATTATTATTCAGATGTCTTCTGAAAGTTGCATAGTTTTTTTTAACTCCTTGGCAACCAATGGGAGGATGGTCCAGAGGGCAGGCACCACTGCCAAGAAGGCTCTCTGCCTGGTTCCCTGTAACTTCAATTCCAGCAATGAGGAAACCGCTAGAAGGCCTTCGGATCTAGATCTCTGTGTCTGGGCTGAACCTGACTTTTGGGTGTCTCTTGAAGACTTTTTAAAAGTTGGCCTATGCAATATTTGAAAACTTTCCAGCATAGCCAGTCATTTCAATGAATGTTCTGAGAGGCGGTATATAAATAATTTTATAAATGTAATGAACAGTTGCCAAAGCTTTATACTGCAGCAGTCATTCTGACAGCAGACAAGTTGAAGCACTCACTGTCTGACACGGAAAACTGACAATGCATGTTGATCGACTCATCTGACAGCTGACATATAGCAGCAGTCAACATTTGACCGTAGCAGACTTGCCGTGCTATTTATCAAATTATCTGCTAACTTTATTCATTCAACCATCAGGCAAATGTCCCCTGAATAGATTCCATAAGTATATACAGGTTCTGGAACTCAGATGCTGAATTATTGTGCCGTATTTCGAAATCAAAATTTGCCCTGTGAAATTTTAATAGTGACCAAATATTTATTTTTATTTTAAAACATTTCCGGAACTCTTTCCTAACAAACAGAACGATACACAAAGCAGTTCACAAAATCAAAGAAACAATGGAAAAATAAAATAAACCAGAAAGGCCAATAAACACTCAGTACAGAACTGAGAATCCACAAAAATAATTCAAACCACACATAAAAAAAGAGCCTTGCTAAATCAGGCTCATCAAGTCCACCATCCTGTTCTCAGAGTGGTCAAACAGTTGTTGTTGTTGTTTAGTCATTTAGTCGTGTCCGACTTTGTGACCCCATGGACCAGAGCACGCCAGGCACTTCTGTCTTCCACTGCCTCCCGCAGTTTGGTAAAACTCATGCTGGTAGCTTCGCAAACACTATCCAGCCATCTCATCCTCAGTCGTCCCCTTCTCCTTGTGCCCTCCATCTTTCCCAATATCAGGGTCTTTTCCAGGGAGTCTTCTCTTCTCATGAGGTGGCCAAAGTATTGGAGCCTCAGCTTCAGGATCTGTCCTTCCAGTGAGCACTCAGGGCTGATTTCCTTAAGAATGGAGAGGTTTGATCTTCTTGCAGTCCATGGGACTCTCAAGAGTCTCCTCCAGCACCATAAATCAAAAGCATCAATTCTTCGACGATCAGCTTTCTTTATGGTCCAGCTCTCACTTCCATACATCACTACTGGGAAAACCATAGCTTTTACTATACGGACCTTTGTTGGCAAGGTGATGTCTCTACTTTTTCTATTTTTCTGGTCAACCAGAATTCCCTACAAATATAAAGTGAGTGCCAACAGCCCTCTCAGCCCTTGTGAATCCCAGGAACCAACACAGAGAAGCATGCTGCCTATGACAGTGTCAATACCATTGCTGTTGTCCTTGAATCTGTGATATTTTAATTGTGTCAAATGGTTCCCAGTGCCCTGTGAAAGCTGGAACCGGTTAGTTAATTAAATAAATGAGCAGGGAGTAGGCTGCCGCTGAAAGGCTCCTTTCTCTGGCTCCCACCCATTTGAGCTTGCCTACTATAAACTCCTAGTAAAGGTAAAGGGACCCCTGACCATTAGGTCCAGTCATGACCGACTCTGGGGTTGTGGCACTCATCTCGCTTTATTGAAGAAGAAGAAGAAGAAGAGTTTGGATTTGATATCCCGCCTTTCACTCCCCTTCAGGAGTCTCAAAGCGGCTAACATTCTCCTTTCCCTTCCTCCCCCACAACAAACACTCTGTGAGGTGAGTGGGGCTGAGAGACTTCACAGAAGTGTGACTGGCCCAAGGTCACCCAGCAGCTGCATGTGGAGGAGCGGAGACGTGAACCCGGTTCCCCAGATTAGGAGACTACCGCTCTTAACCACTACACCACACTGGCTCTCTTATTGGCCGAGGGAGCCAGCGTACAGCTTCTGGGTCAAGTGGCCAGCATGACTAAGCTGCTTCTGGCAAACCAGAGCAGCACATGGAAACTAGACTCCTAGTGGAGGGGCCCTAATTCATAACTTGAATGTTGGGGAGGTTCAAATGGGCAAAAATGGTCCTTTGAATTAAATCCCACCTCCCACCCAAGCTTCATTTCAGCTCCCATTTAAACTGCAAATGAAGTGTAGTGCTTCTGTTCAGAAAGGCACACAACCCACATAGCAGCCAACACTTATTTCTTTAGCAAAGCCTTTCCCCGGACCACACTAGGAACATAGGAAGCTGCCTTATACTGAGTCGAAATAAATCAGATTTCAAATGAAATGTAAACGCTAGAGGAAAATACATTTGCCCCTGCCTCTTATCCCCTTCCTTTTTAATGCAACTTTCAAAGTTGCATTGTTCTCTGGAGGCCAAGAGGGTAAATCTTTCCCATGGTTCTGGAGTTGCAAGAGGTAAAAAGATGCATTAGATAATCCTCCTCTTCTCCTGCGGCTTCCAGTTCACATTGCTTCATCCATTGTGCCTTCAGGGGGTCTGAGGCAGAAGATTTTTTTTTGCCAACCCCCTGGAATCCAGTTTATTAAGGGCCTTAAAAGTTAAAACCAAATCTTAAACACAGTCTATGCCCCACACTGGCAGCCAGTGAAGTAAACACAACAGCAGGTAGACCTAATCTCCTCTGCTCTCCTCAGACGGTAATTGAAGAGCCGCATCCCGCTTTGGCTGCCAAAGTAAGATCAGGCCTACTGGTAACCCACAATAACTTTCATTCCCAGTGGGCTACCCTTGATGTCATAAAGGGATGCACCACAACAGGGCAAAGTGAATTAGCTTGGACACCCAGGGCATCCTTAGCATCTCCTCCTATATCAACAAGAGACAAATTGCTTTCAGAGGCAGTAAACTCGCTCCTACAGATCCACCCAGTCAATTAAGCTGATGCCAGTAGAGTGAAGTAAAGCCGTTTCTAATAAATAATAAAAAAAAAGAAGCACTGGCAAAGTGCCGTGTATTTTGAATGACTTCATAGAGGCATAGAATTGTAGAGTTGGAAGGGAACTCACGGGCCATCTGGTCCAACCCCTGAAATGTAGGGATCTCAACTAGATCATGGCCATCCAACCTCTGCTTAAAAACCTCCAAGAAACGAGAGTCCACAAACCCCTGAGGTGGTCTGTTCCTCCACTGAGCAGCTCTTACCGTCAGAAAGTTCTTCCTGATGTTTAGTTGGTATCTATTTTCTTGCAACTTGAACCTGTTGGTTCTGCCCTCCAGAGCAGGAGAATACAAGCTTGTTCCCTCTTCCATGTGACAGCCCTTGACTATTTGAAGCTGAATATCATATCTCCTCTTAGTCTCTTCTTTTCCAGGCTAAACATACCCATCTCCTTCAACCATTCCTCATAAGGCTTGGTTTCCAGACCCTTGGTCATCGTGGCTGCCCTCCTCTGCACATGTTTCAGCTTGTCAACATCCTTCTTAAATTGTGGTACCCAGAATTGGACTAAGGCAGAATAGAGTGGTCGCATTACTTCCCTTGATTTGGACTCTATACTTCTGTTGATGCAGCCTGCAGCAAGAAGAGGAAGAGGAAGAGTTTGGATTTGATATCCTGTTTTATCACTACCCTAAGGAGTCTCAAAGTGGCTAACAATCTCCTTTCCCTGCCTCCCCCACAACAAACACCCTGTGAGGTGAGTGAGGCTGAGAGATTTCAGAGAAGTGTGACTAGCCAAGGTCACTCAGCAGCTGCATGTGGAGGAGTGGGGAATCGAACCTGGTTCACCAAATTACAAGTCCACCACTCTTAACCACTACACCACGCTGGCTCTTTCTGCAAGCATGCAGAGTGTGGATATCATGCATGTGTCTTTAACCATCCATGTGCATATAGCTGGGATCAGTGGTCTATGGAAGCTGTGATCTCTGGCAGAAGGCATCACCTGTCACCTGAGCATTTAAATGAAGATGCCAGGGAATGCATGTGGGATCTACTGCCTGCCAAACATGCTCACTGAGATGTGGCCCTTGCTCAGTTTGCAAATGGTCCTTGAAATATTATTATTGCCCCTAAGAGTGACTACTTTGGTGGTGGGCTGCTTACCTGCTGGCTTTCCCTTGCCATCAAACAAAGCAAACATGCAACTCAAAACTTTCTAACGGGTAGTATTGCTGCCTAACATATTGTTTTGGTTAGTATAGGGGAACCTTAGGATTTGGGAAAGGTTGTGTGTTTGTGATATATTTGAGCTTGGTGGAAAATGTAGGCTCCCAAAGCATGGTGCTAAATTTGCGAACAACTCTCACAGCACCAAACGGAGGGCGCAGTAATGAGAAACAGGTGACTTTTTCAAATAAATATCACTGCACAGGATTCCTTAGCACTTGAATGCATTCTTTCACAAAGAGCTAAGCATATGTAAAGGAAGTAAGGGATAGAAATTAAAAACAGAGCAGTGCTGCTTGTATCTAGGCTGACTATAAGTGTGTGTCCCACTTTGAAATGGGTTGCCATTAGTAAGACTCTCTCTCTCGTTCTCTCTCTCTCTCTCTCTCTCTCTCTCACACACACACACACACTCTATGTGCAATCTTCACAATGGCTGGAAGAACAGGTGTTAGCTTCTTATAAGTTCAAACCTTCACCTTCTGCCCTGCTACATATTTAAATAAAGTGATTGCTAGAACAAATGAGAGTGAGAGAGATCCTGGGGAGTTCTTTGAGACTGAAAACATCCATATTGAAATAATGAAGCAAAAGTAAAATTCTTCCAAATCTGGAATTACATTTCACATTGTTTGTGGCCATTCCTGGTTTTATTTATTGACTTCCCTATGCTGTCAACTGTGGCAACTCCCCAAGTGTCACTGGGTGCAACCTAGAGAGCCCTACCAAAATCAGTGGCGTCTCAAAGCTGCTTCTACACCCTGTTGTTAATGTTCTGCTTTGGATTTTTGAAGAAAGGGCTGATACAGGCAACATATTCAAGCTAAGTTAATGAACATTGTGGGGTGGGATAGTGGTGGTACACACAATCCTGGTGCAGGCACACTCAGATGAAGGTTTTCACGGACCTTACATAGCTGGGAACACTGGAGAAGCTGGACATCCAAACAGCAGCAAAAGTGGTCTGTGCATGTGAAAATTCCATAGCTGAGTGGTAGAGGATATGCTTTGCATGCAGATAGTCCCAAATTCAATACCTGTCATCTCCAAGTAGGCCTGACTCAAACTCTGGGGAGCTTCCCACAGAGCTGATAGTACCAAGCTATATAAACTAATGGCACTTACCCAGCATAAGGCAGATTCCTATATTTCCATGTGTTAGTAATATTGCATATGCATAGGATCTGAGGAAAATTTCAACTGTATCCATGTAAGTTGCCCCACCCCATAAGTTCACTCATCCTGTTGTCTGAAAAGGACATCTAGGGAGGAGTTAGAATTCCTACAGATATGTGGAGAATGGTGAACCCCAGCTTCATATCTGCAGTTTGGCAAAGAGATAAAGATTTCATTCAAAACCTGATGCAATGAAATCTCTGGAACCTGGCCAACACTCATATGCAAGGAGGATTTTGTAAACTAATGAGATGCAACCACACCTATTTAAAACCACTTAAAGCATCCAATTCAAGCATCAAGTGAAAACTGACAAAACAACAACCAATATGCCAGTAAGAACAACTGAATGATGAGCCAGCCATATCAGAAAATTGCCCATTGCATTTGACCTGCTGGCTTATTGGAGATGGAAGGGAGAAGGAAAGGGCAAACAAAGGCTGACTTGAATGATATGAAGCTTAGGTATCAAGCTCAACTGCATGCAGGGCAGCACCAGAAGGTGATACCACTGGGCTGAGGTCCATATCCTAGTGGGGAGAGCACTGCCAACCAGTAGTGTTCAGTACTATGGACCCAATTTTTATAGAATTTCCTTCCAGTTGAGGTCCCTGTTGAACTTCCTGGTCCTACAGTAGACCCACATCCCTGAGCAGACTTCTCCCCATGAATTCTGATTTTATTGTTGCAATGGATGTTCATTGCATTGTGTTCCTTGCACACTGCTTAGAGGAAATTGTAAATAAGTTTTATATCAATTGTCTAAATATATAAATTGACTAAAATGCCTCTGGAGACCCCTGACTGGTGTTCCCCTTCCATGACATTGTTGCACGTTCAACTGATCTGAGCAAGGAAGCAATAAGAGGAGTGAGAAGCAGAACTTCTGCACACCTTGCTGTCCCCATTTCAGAGATGGCGAAGACAGAGCTCAGAGGCATAGGCAAGCAAACGGACAACTGCAGCAGTGGCAAGAAGATGGGCACGCTCAGAAAGTGGCGTAGGGCCCTCTGAGATCATCTTGCTCAAGGGCTCCTAAAGACTAAAACTGGCACTGGCCACACCAGCCTTGCCCTCCAGATGTTATTGGGACTCCCATTAGCCCTAGTCAGCATGGCCAATGGGCAGGAGAGATGGGTGTTGTGGCCCAAAACATCTGGCAGATCACAAAATTGGAGAAGGCTGGGTGATGTGTGGAATGACATCAAATTCTGTGAGGACCAGGAGTGTGTGCAGCTCTTGCATGCAGTGAACCACTGAGGTGTATGTGGCAGCCTTTTCAGTGAAGTACCTTCAGGTCCTGGGTTGATTCCAACCACCAAGGTTGACCACTGGATCCTCCTGGACAGAGAGGAGTATAAGAAGTCTTCCCATTCCAGTTGAGTCTTGTTCAAGCAACATAGTCTTCCTGAGCTGTGGCGCATTCCTGTAACTTTTGGTTGTCCTTTGGTCTTGACTTCTGGTTTGCTCCTCAACCCTGCCTCCTAGTTTGGTCTGCAGTTCTGCCTCATTCCTTGGCATGACTTGGCAGAGCCCATGACTCCTGGCTCACCTTAGATGGCTGCTCACGGCTCATCCCTGACCATGGCTGGGCAGACCTTTACCCAGATGTGCACTTTCAACATCTGTGCTTGCAGATGCCCCATACTGGATTGGGACAGCATATCCAGTCTTTTTAGTTTGTTCGGTCAGAACTACAGGCGCTTGATTGCCCTTAGAAAAGTCCTCAAGCATGGCATTGTCCCGGAACAATCCCATTGACTTCGACAAAACAATTCTTGAATAAATGGTCCGAGGACAGAATTCTTAATTTGTCTGCGCTTCCATTTCCTTATCTGCAGTGTGGGAATAATAACACCTATTGCACTGAGTGATGCAAGCATAAATTAACATTTGTAAAGCCAGCTGATCTCTTGGGATGGACAATGCCGCTTAAATGGATGGTTTGCCTGCTGATTTAATGCTTCTTTGGACTGATTAATTAGATATGTTACCACTTCACTGTACTTTCTAGATTCTTAACTGTCTTGCTTTCTCAAGGTAGCAGCTCGTTTGGCTTTCATTCAAGGACCACAACCTGCCCTAAAACAATTCACTGAATTGTTTGTCATCTGTACCAGCGGCCCATTCTATCTGCTAATTTTCAAAAGAGTAAGCAAGCTTCCACAACTCCATCAAGATTTCCTTTAACCACACTAGGTACCTTCAGTTTTAGGCATACTGTCAATTACATTTTCCAGTGAAGGAAGGCAGAGCGACAGAATTACTCCTGAGAGTCCTCCAAGCAAATCTCTCCATGATCACAGTGATTTAATTTGCAGCACACATCACATACATACTATCATCAGATTTCAGGAATCTGGAATTGATTTCTTTCTTATATTTATATATAGAATTTATTTTAGTCTGGTGGTGATAGCACAGCAGAATATCAGTCACTTGAAAAGCTAGAGAAAGATTCAAGAGGAGTAAGAGAAAACATTTTATAGTTTTTAACAGATATATAGAAACTTTCTCTAAAAAAAAGTTAAAATAAACAGGGATGTTAAACTTCCACATGAAATGCGAATGTCATCTCCCACACCCAATGCTAAAGTTAACCTTGATCTGCATCCATACTCACAATTCAATGCTCTCCTTAGCCAAATGCACAGGGCCATGTCTACCATTGGGTAGAGTGAGGCAGCTGCCTCAGGAAGCAGGTGCTGGGTTATTTTCCTGATGCACAGCCAGGTGGGGATGGAGAGGAGGGCCATTTGGCTCAGGAAGGGTCATAGCTCAGTGGTAGAGCATCTTCATTGCACGCAGGAGGTCCCCAAATCAATCCCTGGCATTTCCAGGCAGAGCTGAGAGAGAACCCTGCCTTAAACCCTGGAGAGCTGCTGAAAGTCACCTTTGAAGGTGACCCAGAAACTACAACTAATCCAGAATGCAGCAGCTAGACTGGTGACTGGGAGTGGCCGCTGGGACCACATAACACCGGTCCTGAAATACATACATTGGCTCCCAGTATGTTTCCGAGCACAATTCAAAGTGTTGGTGCTGACCTTTAAAGTCCTGAAGTTTATCTGAAGGAGCATCTCCACCTTGGACACTGAGGTCCTCCTCCGAGGGCCTTCTGGTGGTTCCCTCACTGCGAGAAGTGAGGTTACAGGGAACCAGACAAAGGGCCTTCTCGGTAGTAGCACCCTCCCTGTGGAACACCCTCTCACCAGATGTCAAGGAAATAAGCAACTTTCTGACTTTTAGAAGACGTCTGAAGGCAGCCCTGTTTAGGGAAGTTTTAATGTTTGATGTTTTAGCGTGTTTTTAATTCTGCTGGGAGCTGCCCAGAGTGGGTGGGGAGGCCCGGCCTGATGGGCAGGGTATAAGTAATAAATTATTATTATTATTATTATTATTATTATTATACAATACCAAGCTAGACAGACAAATGGTGTGATTCCATATAAGGTACTTGCTATGTTTCACAACTTGTTTAAATGCACATTGGAACAAAATGTGACACACACCCTCAGCTTGAAAAGGTTAGGAAAGCATTCGCTAAGTAGTAATTTTAAAAATCGAAGTATGCTTCACTCTATTCTTGGTGTCTTTCTTATTTTGTTGTTGGGTGTTGCCATGTTTAGTCTTATTAAGCCTAGGGGTCTCAGGAGCTGAAAGTGGCCCAGTCCTCTCTGAAACTGGGCTTGGGCAGGGGTGGACTCTGTATTGACTCAAGTGCCTGTGATGGGAAACTCTGAAAAAGACTTGCCAACATCGTGAAAACTATCTGGGGCACAGAAGCGTGGAGGCATAAATTCAGACATATGGTCCCTCTCTTCAAGCCCAGCCGTGAGCTTAGTTTGGATTGGGCTGTTATCTAAATAATCTCGAAGCCTTTATTGGTCTCCAATGATTCCTGCCCCCCCCCCCCCGTCCTGTGCTGCTCCCCACTTGGTAAAACTTATAAGAGGGTTAAAACAAAACAAAAAATATCCTCCCCAACACTCCATGAATTCTTGAGCTCCCATTTATCGGCCCCGTAGAATCAAAGTGCATTGGAGAAAATGTAGTCAGCAGTGGCTGTAAATTGTCTGGAAGTCATAAATTAAAATTAAGGAGTTCAAATATGATATAAAATCATTTAATCTGGATGATTTATGCTCATTCTCAGATGCAATTATTTACTAACGCTTCTGTTTATTGCTCTTTTGACTTTTATAATTACTGCATTCCAAAAATTCAATTACAGAGAGTAGTATATATTTCAAGCAATAGTATTGTAAATAAAAGGGAACCAATTAATAATGTGCTTAGTCTAGCAGAGCTAAATCAAGTGCAGTACAAAATGCCTCGTACGTTGATCAAGGTTGGTGGGGAGTAAAGGAACAGATCCCATCTCATTGTGGTGTGACTGGAAGAAAGGACATTCAATATTTATTGCAGTGATACTCATCCTGGGAGAAACTTTGCTCTCTTCTTCTTCTTCTTCTTCTTCTTCTTCTTCTTCTTCTTCTTCTTCTTCTTCTTTAGATTGGCAGACAGGAAGGAGTGAAATTGTGGGCCTGAGAACCAAATTCTGGATTCTCCAGTATGGAAAGTTTTTATAAAACAGTGGCAGTAATAAGAGTTTGACTAAACCTCTGCCAAGGATGGCTTAGTTTTTTAATTAGTTTCCCCCCCTTTGGTGCAGAGGGGTGGACCGCACCACTTTTCAAAAGTTCCTAATAAATTTCAGAATGCTAAGGGAATTTTTTGCAGTGCTTTTGACCACCACAAACCTTTAAAAGGGCATGATACTGTTAAATACTGCTTAATGTCATAGATGGATTTCAAAATTTCAACATTTGACTTTTATTTCAAATATCTTTTCCCCAATTTTTAAAGTTTCAAACATACAAAAAAACCGACACAAGCAAAAAAAAAACAAAAACACACACACACAAAAAACCCCTGCCACCCCAGGTACCCACACAAGCACATTTAATACAGATTTCAAAATCGTCTGTGGCAATGGCCAAAACAGCCCAAGAATGCCTGGTGAATATTCAATACGGTCTTTTGTCCTGATCCCCCGGGAAAACCTTGGGGAGGGGCAGAATCATTCCAGGTTTAAAAGGCTTCCTGGAAGAAATTGTGAGTAGATGACAGATCAATTTAGCTGTATCAGGAGAGGACATCCATAGGAGATAATAGTAGCAAGGATATTTATCAACAATTCTTTGCAAAGAAAGAGATCAGCTGTGAACACGGATATCCTGTTTCCCCTTACTTTGGGTAGCGGGTATCCAACATTTCTTTCAGTTTTCTTCCAAGGATCACACAGCAGCTTCCTGATTTCTTTCACATATGAACATCGGAAGCTGCCATTGGCCCATCTAGCTCAGTATTGCCAGCATTGACTGGAAGCAGTTTCCCAAGGTTTCAGGCACAGCTCTTTCCCACCCCTAACATGGAGACCCCAGGGATTGAACCTGGGACCTTTTGCACGCAAGGCATGTTCTTTACCTCTGAGCTAAACCGTTTGATGATGGATGATACTGTTAAATACTGCTAAATGTCTCTGAATGGAGAAGGAAAGTCACATTGTATTCCCAAGCAACTTGGGGCTGATTCAGAAAAGGTGAGGGACCATGGCTGGTGGTTCATGTTATTCCTCCCTTGATCCCGGGTGGCGCTGCAGGTTAAACCACAGAGCCTAGGACTTGCCAATCAGAAAGTTGGTGGTTTGAATCCCTGTGACGGGGTGAGCTCCCGTTGCTCGGTCCCTGCTCCTGCCAACCTAGCAGTTCGAAAGCTCGTCAGGCGGGAAGGTAAACGGCGTTTCCATGCACTGCTCTGCTTCGCCAGAAGCGGCTTAGTCATGCTGGCCACACGAGCCGGAAGCTGTACGCCAGCTGCCTCAGCCAATAAAGCGAGATGAGCACCGCAGCCCCAGAGTCGGTCACGACTGGGCCTAATGCTCTGGGGTCCCTTTACTGGGATCTGAAGATGCCACCAATGACATGGCAGGTGAGTCGAGCAGCTGCTGGGGATCTAGGAGTTGAGAGTCACAGCAACTCTGCAAAAAAGCGTCATCTTGATTGGAAATGCTCATGGAGCATCTAGAATGGAATCTGCCCTGTCCTAAACACCGAACACAAGCAGGTCCTAATTTAATTGTTTTTTTGTCAGGGTATCTCTGCCTAAAACGAATCAATGTTGTAAGCAGCCACCTCCCTCCAAAACAATAATTGCTCTGCTGCAAGTGGCTCATGTGACTCATTTCTTTTCCTGCATCCTGAGCATTGTAAATCTGCCCGTTTGGGGATCTATCTGGGTTGGGGATCTATTTTGTATTTTGCATGTGCTATGGTACAAGAAGTGGTGCTTTGTGAAGAGCTGCTTTGCATGTAAAGACACAGCTCACATAAAATCCCCCTGTTTTAAAGCAATAAGTAAAACTTAAACCGGAACACCAGGCCAAGAAGACAGAAATAGATCTTTGAATCTTCTTTCCTCAAGGAAAAAAAAAAAGAAGGGGAGAGAGGGGGAAAAATAGACTTATAAACTGGAATTGATTCTTGTAAAACCTTCATAAAAAATAAATGTAAGCATTTAGAAACATCTGTTGGGAAGAGCGAGATTTCTTTGAATGAATGAATGCAGCCTAAAAAGAAACCCAAGACTACTTCTATCCCCTGATGAATACAGGCAACTGCAGAAAGTTTCCCAGGCATATGTGTGTCCTGGTTGGAACGTGGATGCAGGTAGTGATCTGAAGTCATTTCTATATGCATCTGATTACTCGGGCTAGGGGTGCCATACGTCTTGATTTTTCTGGACATTCCCAGGATTTCAAAATCAGAACTGATTATCTGGGGGGAATTTCCGAAAGGTGGCGCTTTGTCCTGGAACTTAGGGAAGTCCACCGAAAATCGTGGGTCTCAACAACTTAACAACTTTTGGGGTGTCCCGGTTTTTACTTTTTGAAATATGATACACCAAGTTGCAGATCACCAAGTTAATCATAATAACAGGGTCAAAATAGATATAACAGAGACAGCCATGTTAGTTTAACCACATCTGTACAGTACTGGGGTCTCTGATTTGAGTATCGGAAAGTATTTCCTCAAACTCCCTTAGTTAAAAATGGATAGTTATATTATTGTCTTCACTGCTGCTGCCTGTTTTAGCATGAGTAAAGGGTTGGATAAAAGGCACAATTTTTCTCTTGCTTAAATTTTTCAACAGAACTCATGTTGCCTTGACCAAAGCAAAATAAACATGCACCATTCCTGCCATGGCCACTAGAGTTTCTAGCGCATTGTGGTCTGAAAACACTGAGTAGCTTAATTAAAATATGAAGCTAGGTTATGCTTCCTAAGTAATAGGCATCATTAAGCTAACTTTGCTTTTGGGGGGAAAAAACCACCTTTTGACACATAGGCACTTACAGCCATAACATATGGAGACAGAACATGAGTGCTCAGCAAAAGAACGAAGCTGTGGACACGGACGTGCATTTCGAGAGCAACTGAGAAGATGAAAGACTGCTGCATCAGTCCAGAACCAGCGAGAAGGTCAGCAGAAAAGTTACTCTGACAGTATCGTGGAGACCAAACTCTGTAGCACATGCTATGCTAGCAGAACTTGTGTTGTTTGCTGACTTGTTGGCAGGGGTCACCAAACTTTTTTGGGCCAGTAGGGTACATTTGGAACTATGAGAGAGTGGGTGCCATTCACAAAATGGCTCCCGTAGTGGGTGTGTGGCATGACACAAAATGGCTGCCATACTGAACACTGTGGGGAAAGACACAGAGCCACAAAATGGTGCAGGCATGTCCCCTCCTTGCCCCCTCCATCAATGAGAAAAAGTTTTCTACATTACTTGCTCATGGAGGGAAGTAATGTACCTATCTTCTGTTCAAAACTGTTGGGAGGGTGGGTGTCAAATCCACACAGAGTTACAGTTCCCAGAGTGGATTAACAGTAAATCCCTCTTTCCTGAAAACTGTAGCTTTTTGAGGGGAATAGGGGTGTTCTGGCAACTCTAAATACCATTTTCAAACTACAGCTCGCAGGGTTTTTGGGTGTGTGTGTGGCATGATTGTTTCCAGTGGCACGATACTGCTTTAAATCCACAGTGCACTCAGGGCCTCACAGTGCTATCAAGTGTGCAGCCACAAAGAGAAAGGAGAAACCAGCACCTCCTCCCAGTCCTGCATTGTTGTGATTGTGATCACACACAATTGTGATCACACAGAATTCTTAGAATTGTGGTTTGCAAGACCTCGTGATCTGCTAATTATTGGAGCTTGTGAAGCCAGATGTACGACACTTTCCAATACCTGATGGTCAGTTGATCATCAGCGCTTATTCTCCAGTAGCACCTCCATATTGATGGAGTTGAACTAAACCTACCAGAGTTTCTAGCTCACATACTTTTATTTTGTATGCTGTAAATCTCCTAAACACTGCAGCGTAGGTGATGCAACAACAGCAACTTCAGTGTAGTTGGATGGATGTTAGGCTTTTCTGACTTTCTTTGGAGTTTTTTACTAGAACCGCAGGGCAGGGTGTATGGAATGAGGGTCACTCATGCAACCAGACTTTCCCCTATCTCCTTCATCTTGTACCCTCTAAAATCTGCTGTGGAGCATTGAGAGACCCCCAGAACATGTTTAAGGAGCACACAGGGGGGGAGAGGAGAAAAGCCCCATTCTACAAGCGGACCTCATTCCCCAGACAAAGGGCTTTTTCAGGTGGGAACTCACAGGAACTCAGTTCTGGCACCTCTCTGGTGGGCACCATTGGCATTCTAAGAGAATGAGGTAGGTGTTCATGGTAAGTTCCGGCACCTATTTTTCTAGAAAAATATCACTGCCCTCATTTAATGCTACATTGAATTTGACCCCCAGAATCTAACAAGAGCAAGTGCTAAATTTGAAAAACAGGGTGCCTCTGAGGTCTATGGATTTGTTTTCAGTATGTAAACGGAACTCAATTCAAAGTCTTTCCCAACCAAAAGCCACTCCTAGTTAGCCTTCTTCATTTCAGTTGCATAATTTAGGTGTGGAATAAAAATATGTTGATGTTAAGCAGCCTGAACATCAGAGAAACTAAGCAGATTCAAATCTACCTTTTGCCCAAACCTGATCTACAGGATTGGCACATTCCAAACTTTGCATACAATTTTCTTCAGTCTGAGATGTGATCTATTTCAAGGTGTAATCATAGAACTTTGATCACATGACAGCAGCCTTCAACTGAAGGGGGAGGGGAGCAAAATCCTTGAAACAAGTTTCTATCAATTAAACAGTAAACGTGCCAATTGGGCAGGAAAATGCATTAAAATGTATTTACTCAAGTAAAGAAGCAATTAGTTGTAGTTGAATTGCCATAGAAGGTTGCCAAACCAGGACAGGGTAGAACAAGTGTAAATAAAATGAAAGCAGGGAGATTTATTATTAAATTAAAGCCACTTAATTACTGCAAATGTTAAATATGCAGTTTTCTGACATTTAAATGATATTTTTCACCAAAATTAAAATGAATTGTCCAGCCCAAATTCCCACTTCTTAGCTGGCAAGTAAATGTCAGACCAAAATTAAAGTTAACTAGGACCGGTATCTGCTATAATGCTTAGGAAAAAAGAAGAAGAGGGAGATTTAATTAGAATCAATAAATCACTTTTATTGAAGTTTCCAAAGTGTTCTATTATTCTAAACATATAGTGAGTTCCATTGCTCACAATGTTCAAAGACTTCCCAGCAGGTATAGGTCAAAGGGGAAACTCTGGTCTTGAAAGCTCACCAACACCATCTGTGAGCAGACCAGGAAAAAAGGCAGCTTTCAGAAGCTGCAGGCCTGTCGTGAATATTATACAGCAAGCTTCCCTAACCGGGTGTCTTCCAGATGTTTTAGACTAGAATTGATGGGGACTGGTGATGGGAGTTGTAGTCCAAACATGTGGAGGGCACAAAACTGGCGGGTGCTGTTACGCAGGAAGAACCCTGACCTTTCATGTTCCCTTGTCAAAACTCCATCATCTATCATGCTGCCAAAACACCAAAAGCCAGACGTTCCCTCAGCAACCATATAGAAAGCGTCAGATGCTTTGTGACAGGGATAGACAAAACTACTTCTGGACTGTGTCAGCTTTGCATGTTTTTACCCATATTTCCAGTGGTGGATGCGGTTGTGGCGCTCCCCTGTCTTCCAATTGGCCCACAAAGCTGCGAGAGGGATGAGGTGGCAGCGAGGTCAACAAGGTGTAAATGCACTAACAGGAGCACTGGATTGGCTCCACTCAGGGGCGGAGCAAGGTGGGTGCGGTGGATGCGATCCACCCTGGGTTCCACCTCCGAGGGGGGTGACAAAATGTTGTGTGGCAGTCAACGTCTGTGATCGACGCTGTGGGTTTGGCAGCGCAGGCTTCCCGCTGTCAAAATGGTCCCCCTCAGCAGCCTCCTCGTTGCAAGGCACACGATCTCCGCCAAAGAAGCTTCGTGTCCAAGCAAGCAGCATAAGCAATAGCTATACTCAAAGGGAAGTTTCCAGCAAGCTGTGCTGGAGTGTAAACAGGCATGTGACACACAACAGTCATGCCTGTACTTAAGGTGGAATGGAATATCAGTATGCGGATGATACCCAGCTCTACCTTTCTTTTAAATCAGAACCAGTGAAGGCGGTGAAGGTCCTGTGTGAGTGTCTGGAGGCGGTTGGAGGATGGATGGCGGCTAACAGATTGAGGTTGAATCCTGACAAGACAGAAGAACTGTTTTGGGGGGACAGGAAGCAGGCAGGTGTGGAGGATTCCCTGGTCCTGAATGGGGTAACTGTGCCCCTGAAGGACCAGGTGCGCAGCCTGGGAGTCATTTTGGACTCACAGCTGTCCATGGAGGCACAGGTCAAATCTGTGTCCAGGGCAGCTCTTTACCAGCTCCATCTGGTACGTAGGCTGAGACCCTATCTGCCTGCGGACTGTCTCGCCAGAGTGGTACATGCTCTGGTTATCTCCCGCTTGGACTACTGCAATGCACTCTACGTGGGACTACCTTTGAAGGTGACTCGGAAACTACAACTAATCCAGAATGCGGCAGCTAGACTGGTGACTGGGGGCGGCCGCCGAGACCATATAACACCGGTCTTGAAAGACCTACATTGGCTCCCAGTACGTTTCCGAGCACAATTCAAAGTGTTGGTGCTGACCTTTAAAGCCCTAAACAGCCTCAGTCCAGTATACTTGAAGGAGTGTCTCCACCCCCATTGTTCTGCCTGGACGCTGAGGTCCAGCGCCAAGGGCCTTCTGGCGGTTCCCTCATTGCGAGAAGGAAAGCTACAGGGAACCAGGCAGAGGGCCTTCTCGGTAGTGGCGCCCGCCCTGTGGAATGCCCTACCAGCAGATGTCAAAGTGATAAACAACTACCTGACATTCAGAAGACATCTTAAGGCAGCCCTGTTCAGGGAAGTTTTTAACGTGTGATATTTTACTGCATTTTTGGTTTCTATGGAAGCCGCCCAGAGTGGCTGGGGAGGCCCAGTCAGATGGGCGGGGTATAAATAAGTTATTATTATTATTATTATTATTATTATTATTATTATTATTATTCTAACAATGTGGGGGGTGGCAAGAAATTTTCTGCACTGGGTACCACCTGACCTTGCTCTGCCACTGGCTCTACTGGCTGTGTTGGCAATGGCACACCACCTCCTACCCCCACCCCCTAACTCACACAAGCGCCCAGAGGTTAGGTGAGTGAGGCTACCCTAACCATGCCGTTGGCAACAATGTACAGTGGACACTCGGGTTGCGAACGTGATCCATGCAGGATGCACATTTGCAACCCGCAGTGTTCGCAACCCGCAGCTGCATGTCTGCACATGCACAACTTGTGATTTGGCGTTTCTGTGCATGCACAAAGTGTGATTTAGTGCTTCTGAGCATGCGCAACTGCCGAAACCCAGAAGTAACCCGTTCCGGTACTTCCGGGTTTCGGCGGTCCGTAACCTGAAAAAACACAACCTGAAGCGGCTGTAACCCGAGGTATGACTGTAATTCCATTTTATTCTGCTTCTGCAATAAAGTTTGTGTGTGTGTGTGTCCATGATGGGACGAAGGGAGAGGCTGCTATCCTATGGTCCTAGGGAGGGTATCTTAGGATTATGAAGAGAGGAGACGATCTCCTTTGCCAGATTCTTCCCCCACGAAGCTACTATGGAAAGTTACACAGTTTGTTCCGCTCTGCCTTTGAATTCTTTGGAAGGTTTAGCAGGAGGCATCCCTGCGGATCCATAGCTTCTCTCAATATACCCTCAAGTGAGACTTGTTTTGCTCCTTTCTCAAAACAGGAAGAGACAGCTTCTACCCTGCCCATTCAAGTCTGTCAGAGAATGAGCAATAGCAGCTCATCCTCCTTTGGTCCTCCCTCTTATGGACTGCTCCTTTAAATGCAGTCCATTTTTTTTCTGATGAAAAGTGGTATATCATCATCATCATCAACAACAACAATGATAATACAGTGGTACCTCGGGTTACAGACACTTCCGGTTACAGACTCCGCTAACCCAGAAATAGTACCTCGGGTTAAGAACTTTGCTTCAGGATGAGATCAGAAATCGTTCAGCGGTGGCACGGCGGCAGCAGGAGGCCCCATTAGCTAAAGTGGTGATTAACGTTAAGAACAGTTTCAGGTTAAGAACGGACCTCTGGAATGAATTAAGTTCTTAACCCGAGGTACCACTGTAACAATGTGCTGATTTACATCATTTTCATGCAACACTGTTATTGTGAACTGCCCTGGGCTCCATTTGGGAAGGAAGGGCAGGTGATACATTTGAAATAACCAATCAATTCCCCTTGACTGGGGGTATTAAAAACAACTTAAACTATTTGTGGTATAAAAAAAGCCGATTACACCAAATGCTTATATAAACCACTGGTTTTGTGTTTTTATTTTTTGCAATTTAACCCTGAATCTATACAAAAATGGGTCTTGAGTAAACTTTATTGTGTACCTTTGCTGAGTAAAGAAATGGAAATTTCTTTTGTTTATTTCCAATATAGGCCCTTCTGCTTGTATGTTACAATTACCCAAATGATACACTGGTCCAATTTTGCTCCTCTTACTGAAATCTGAAAATGGTTCCCGTAGAGGGAGTTCATTCCAGCTGTTGCTCAGAATAGCAACAAGTTACTTCCTTGCATCCCCCTATTTTATTTTATTTTTTACTATTATTTGGAAATTGATGTAGCAGCACAAAGAGAAGGAGCTCTTCCACCAAAGGAACAGTCTGTATCACTCTGGGCAAAGGGCTAAAGATAATGTGAGGCAATATCAAAGAAGGAATCACCTTCTGCAATTCAAGCATGGAAGAAACTCATCCAAAGGTATCAGCTCCCAATAATCCCAATGGGCCTTGGTTTGGAGAATGTACCAGTGGATGGATACTGTGGTTACCACATTCAGAATGACTGTTCTACAGGGAGGCCGTGAGGTATTTAAGGCAATTCTTTACCCTGCATGATCTTAGATCAAGATGTAACATCCATCATCTATCCCTCAACTCAATTCTAAAATAGAGACAAAGCTTTCTGTAATCCCAGGCTGCTTTGAATTAGTTCTAATTTGATTAGAAATGTCCCACAAGGCTACCCTAGTACGTAGAGATTATGTATAATTAATGCTGTGATCAATTAGTTCTGAATTGTTAGTCCATCTAGAAGCAATAACAAGGGCTCTGATTTTTTTCTTCTTCCAAAGAGTTTTCCCTAATCCTCTTGTTCTATTGCTCTTTATGATGAGATAAAAAAAAAGTTCTTCAATTAGGACAACATTATGCTTCAGACAACTGGGGAAAAAACCTTCTGGTTACATGTTATAACTATGTAAATGATACATTGGTTTAATTTTGCTAAGAGTGTGAAGAAGCACAGCTCTCTCTAACTACCAGGGGAATTTTCCCTACCTACGCAAAAGAAAACCTATTATACTGTTACCTACCTTCGGCGCTTGTGATAGGGTTGGCTATAGATTACATTAGCAAGATAAACTATAAGTGTCGATAACAAATCCTGGAGGGATATCTCAACAAATATCCAGTCTTCAAAGAATTTAGCATGATTGCTTTTTCACTTGGGTTTCCTTGTGATAAATGCCAGATTTGATATGTGAAAGCCCCAAGTAACTTGGAAAGTAAGTTCAAGAACCAGTTGAGGGTCAATTTATACAATCTGCTTTTGCAGGGAACTGTTATCATGTGATTTAAAACAAAACAAAACATTTGTAAGGTATTTTTTAATTATTATTTTTTAAAAGCAGCGCCCCTGTACATTTTCATGCATGCACACACACAGTCACATGGCTCAGTGGTACAGTACATGCTTCACATGCAAAATGTCAGAGGTTCAATCCTTGGCATTTCCACATAGGGCTGGGAAAGACTTCCTATCTAAAACTTTGGAAAGCCACTGCCAGTCAGCTAGACGGACCAACGCTCTTTATTCAGTATAAAGCAGATTCCTATGTTCCTGTGATATCCCAAGAAACAGGAAGAAGGAAGTCTGAGCTTTCATGAGTGTCTGCAGGAATTTCTCTCTCTGTGTGTGTGTCTAAAGTAAATACTCCAAAATAAGGGGGGGGGGGGAACATAACTAGCATTACAGGTCCACTGTTTTTGACAGAAGTATCCAAACATTTTGAGCAAGCAAATAGATGACATAACCAGTGGTGTAGTATGGGTTGCTAGAGGCCGGGGCCATGCAGTGTGGGGTGGGAGGGAGGGAAACGGATGGAGTACGCATGGGTATTCATCTGCCTAAAGGCACCCGCGTCACCCAGGAGATCACAGCCACTGAGATAAGAAAAGAAGAGGCGTTCCGTTGTCTGGAGAGGTCACTTCCAGAGTCACATGGAGAAGCTGTTTTCAACAAAGCCCAGTGACAGAAGCTGTATTGATGCAGCACTGGGTGTTGAAATTTTGCACGCCTAATAATTTTGCACGTGGGATGACCGCCCCTGTGCTACACCACTGGCTATAACTATATCAAGACTGCACCTTCCAGGATGAGATTCATGGGTGTTATGTACTAACCTTGGATCCTAGAACAATAGGCAAGTAGGATCATAGAATGCAACAACTGATTGGCCTGCTGGAGAACACCAATCAGGCTCCAGGAGGGAAGCAGAATCAGCCAGTCAGAAGGGACTCATTGTGTAAATAATATATACAAAAGCCTAAGGTTTGGGGGGCAATTCAATCACTGTTTTACAAGCTGCAATAAAGAGCATGAAATCACTGTAGGACTCTGAGTATATTTCAATGGTGTTTCAGTCGGCCATGGGAATGTGAGAAATTTGGTGGCAATTCTGACATAGAGGTTATGCAGACCCTGTGTGGCACCGTGGTTAGAGAGTTGGACTAGGACCTGCGTGACCAGAGTACAAATTCAAACTCACTGGGTGATCTTGAGGTAGTCATGCCACAGGGTTGTTGTGAGGGGAGAACCATGTTGTTGTTGTTGTTGTTGTTGTGGTGGTGGTTGTTGTTGTATTATTATTTTTATTATTATTATTATTATTATATTTACAAACTATAGTTGGAATAGCACTGTAGTAGTACTTATGCCCATGTCTTAGAGATATTTAAATTCCCAAGCAATTGCTCTAACATGGAAAAGGACAAAAAAAACTCCTGCAAAGACATTCAGATGCATTCTTGGTTACCAAACACCAGCTTGCATATTTTACAAAAGCAGCAAAAATATTTCATCTTGGATTCACAGATGGTGAAGGGAGCCTCCACCTGGCCTCCACCGGGATTTGAACCGGTGACCTCAGATACGGATGCGAGGGTGAGGGGAAGAAAAAGAGAAATGTCAGCACTCTTCCAGAGAGGCTAGTGTGAATAATACTCCAAAGCGTGCTGCGACAAGCAAGGTGCAAGATCACCTTTCTGAAGTCGTAATATCGTTATGTACTTAAAAACATGCGCCAAGGTGGGAATTGTATTCCATTGCCTTACATGCAAAGCCTTTCAATAATTCATGGAATTTTATTATTCAATGGGCAATTCCCAGCAAAAGCTAAAATTGCACTGCTGAAGCCCTCAGGAATGTTATGTTTTTAAAGTGTTACACATGTCAGCCTGCAAACTAAGGGATGAATATTTTAGGCAGAAGGTACGTTTTTGTTATGAGTATAAATGCTGCCTGTGTCACTGCATTTCATATTCCCTCATCTATTAAGACGTCTATGCAAAATAGACTAAAATTAGTCTCCTTTAGGTGTCTAATATTTCCAGCTGGGTTAAGTAATTTGTGTGTGCTTGGCATTTATTTGAAGTTATTGCAGATATGAAATGCCTGTTCCAGTTAACGGACTGATTTCTGTGGACAGCTTTACTTATTTTTTATTCAGGAAGATTTATATACTGCTTTGCTGACCGCATCTCTAAGCTGTTTACAGCAGTGTATAAAAACATTCATCAAAATGATCAGGCATTAGAAACAGCAGACAAAACTATCAAAAATGGATGAAACCAACAGTTTTAAGAACCAAATATGAATAAAAAAATTGCATCTCAATGTACTTGTCTGGGTAAAGGTAAAAGGACCCCTGACCATTAGGTTCAGTCGCGGACGACTCTGGGGTTGTGGTGCTCATTTTGCTTTACTGGCCAAGGGAGCCGGCGTACAGCTTCCGGGTCATGTGGCCAGCATGACTAAGCCGCTTCTGGCGAACCAGAGCAGTGCACGGAAACGCCGGTTACCTTCTCACCTATTTATCTACTTGCCCTTTGACGTGCTTTTGAACTGCTAGTTTGGCAGAAGCAGGGACCGAGGAACGGGAGCTCATCCTGTCGCGGGGATTTGAACCGCCGACCTTCTGATCGGCAAGTCCTAGGCTCTGTAGTTTAAACCACAGCGCCACCCGCATCCCCACTTTTCTGGGTAGATTTGCCTAAACCAAAGAAGAGGTTTTAGTGGGCATTGGAAATAGTACAATGAAGGTGCCTACATAATATTAAAAATCAGGGAGTTCCAAGGGGAAGTCTGGTGGTCTTCTTTCACCTAGGAGAGGAGGAGACAATCAGGTCTGGGTGATATCTGCTTTCCAACATTGTCATGTATTGCCAGCTAAACTTCTTGATATGGGAGTATATGGAGGAAAGAAAGTGAGGAGGGAGAAGGCAGTTGCCGGCCATGCAGACCATTAGCATCACTACACGCAGCTTCTGCCTCTTCCTGGCAAGGTTGGACGAGTGCGTCAGCAGGACATGGCACTGTGGAGCTGCTGTCTCCCTGGAACCACCAGCTGCAGCTTGCAGCCCCAACGATAGCCTTTCACCATGCAAGTGATGGCTACAGGGAGCCACCATTCCACTGGGTGAGAGGAGGAACAGAGGGAGGAGGTAGCCTGCCAGTGCTTGCACAGCCAGAGAAAGAAACGAAGGTGCTGTCTGTCTGTCTGGGCTGCAGAGGGATGGATTGGGCGAGCAACAGGTGAACATCAGGCAGCCTGATTGAAGTGCGTCATGCTAGCTGCAAGCGGGGATTCACAGCACATTGCGTGGCAAGTTCCGGGCCCTGCCCCAGTGGAAATAATGACACATGACACAATTATTAAGGTTAATGGGCTAAATAAGGTCACAACTTTATTGGTTACAAGTGATGAGTGGTCTTTGCTTAGGCATTGGTCCTAACCGACTATATCCGTCACTTGAAGTCCTGGAAGAAGAAGAGTTTGGATTTGATATCCCGCTTTATCACTACCCTAAGGAGTCTCAAAGCGGCTAACAATCTCCTTTCCCTTCCTCCCCCACAACAAACACTCTGTGAGGTGAGTGGGGCTGAGAGACTTCAGAGAAGTGTGACTGGCCCAAGGTCACCCAGCAGCTGCATGTGGAGGAGCGGAGACGCGAACCCGGTTCACCAGATTACGAGTCTACCGCTCTTAACCACTACACCACACTGGAAGGGTTAACCACCAGTAGGGGGAGTCCTGCTGATGCACATCAACTAAGAACTCCCCCGGGGTCACCAATTGGGGGCGTGCCTTTGGCTCTCACCTCCCCAGGCTTCGGACAGGGCCACGCCCCCTGGAATCCTTTATCAGACTACCCTTCAATATGCAGGGCAGGTGATGGCACTACCTCCCATCTGCAGAACAATACCAATGCCTAACCGCCACTTGATCATTAATTATTGTTCAAAAATGATATGTTAAAAAAACTAATAAATCTCCTTCTCTCTCTCTAGCTCTCTAAATATAAATAATATAAATATATGAAAAGATAATTGAGACTTGGAAAACAGCTTAGTGTTTCGGTTACTGACTTATACTGTGGGCAAGACCTGTCCTCATCTGTCTTCCCTCCTTCTCCCAGCCCTTAAATCTTTTCTGCAAAGGTTAAGACAGGTGTAACTTCTAAAGCAATATAACTTTGTCCCCACCTCATAAAATCGTACAAGCCACGGAAGAATGCCCCCCTCCCAAGTTATTTCACATTTTCTCTTAAGATCACTCGCTGTCTGAATAACCGTTTGGATCTGTTATTAGCTGTTAGCTTCACCTTCTGGGTTTTATCAACCCTATTGGTTTCTTTAAAAAATAAAATAAAAAACGAACCACTTGCCATTGTAAAACTACATGAAAGGTGGGTGCTAATATTCTTTGCGGTAAGTGGAAATATGATCTGCAGAAAACTCAAACAAAACCCCGAGCCTTTTTCAAAGCACTGCACCTTTGTTCTCTTCTGACTGGTTTTAATCATGGCAGAAAATGCTCATCAATGTCCTCCTCTGACCAGCACTTTATGTTAGTATGATGTAAATCTATTACAGAAACTCTGCATTTTGTTAAGGGTTCTAGATTGGACTTTCACCACACACAGGCCACTGGCTGGACTTTCATCCCTTGCTGTTATCTTGCATCAATTGAATGTGCAACCTAGGATGTTACCCTGCGGCTGTCTTTAAATGCACTTTCCCCCCTCTTGGTTTTAATGGATCTAAGTGGGGTTGTCTTGTTGTTTTTTGTCTGTCTGGTTGTAAGTCGCTTTGGGTTGCTCTGATAAAGCAACTAACAAATTTAATTAAAAAATAAAATAAAACCAGATTAACGGGGCTTGGAGGCCCTGATCTAGTTCGCAAAATAGAACCCCCTTCCCCCACAAAAAAGGATTGCATGAAATAAGGTACCACAAAGTAAGTTCTGTGGTAACTTAAATACTAACAAATTTATTATTGCATAAGCTTTTGTGTACTGCAATCATAATAAAAGAATACTCTGAACACATGCAGCTTCACAATTTTCAACAAAACCCAAACAATGTACATTTTGCCAGCCTTGACAATAGAAAGAAAACACTGTGAGTATTTGCAATTTCACATTTTTAACTGTACTATAAAGGGCCAAGTCTTTCCTTCCTCTTCCCCCCACCACAAAAATTAGTACATATCCAAGGCTTCAACCAATCTTAATATGGCCTGACAACTGTGCGTTTCAAATGCCTAAGATCCACTTGTGTTCAAGTGAGCTTCCTCCCAGGTTAGGGTGCAGGGTGATTGATTCCTAAGAGGAGTTATCTTAGGCGGACAGTGGAGATCTGCTTGTGTTTTGAAGATGATAAAAATACTTTTTACTTCTAAAAGTAAAGTATTGTTATGGGTTAGTGGGAGAACAGGGACCTCCAGATTCCAGGGTGCCAGATTTCCCCCTTTTAGATTCTTGGGTACTGGAGTTTAATCAAAAGGTTAGAAGCTTGCAAAATAAAATAAAATATTAAAATCAAAATGTCCTCGCTGGCATGGGCCCTGCTGCAATTGCATAATTTTAATATGGCCATGGCTGAATGGAAAGTTGATACTCTCTTTCAGGGAGGCTTAGCTGCAAATACAGTTGTGCAGCAAGGGCCCGCACACCACACAAGATTGTACACGGCAGATGGCCACCCAAAGTCTGCTTAAAAACCTCCATGGAAGGAGAGTTCATCACTTCTTGTGGAAGTCTGTTCCACTGTCAAACAGTTCTCGCTATCAGAAAGCACTTCTCTGCTTTTAGTCGGAATCTCCTTTAGCTCCTGAAGTAGCTAATCCCACCGTGACCCCGATGCTACAAGGTGAAAGTGTTAAGTTGTGGGTGAACATATCAGACGACACAGCGATTCTTCAAACAGCTCTTGTTTATTCACAGCCCAGGACAGAACTGAACTGAAGGGTTCAGTCAGCCTGCTTATATAGAGCTCCAGTACAATGTAACTGTAACAATTTTCTAAAACTATCCAATCAGTGAATGTCACTTTCGATCCCTTATTTGCATAACTATCTACAGTATCCTCCTGCTGGCCCAGGGTGAGAACTTCAGTACATAACAGAAAGTGTGGTGCAAAATTATACACTGAGAATCTCATAATCTGGAGCACTACTACTAGGAGCAGAGGGACATAGGAAGCTTTCACCACCAAGGGACACCATTGGCCCATTTACTTCAGTAATGCCACCACTGATGGGAAGCAGCTCTCCAGGGTTCCCAATGGGACTGGGAAAGCACTGCCAGCCTGAGTAGACAATATTGAGATAAACAGAACAATGACAGTATAAGGCACCTCCCTCTGTTACTGTGTTCTTGTTCCTTATGCAGAATCAGAGAGACAAATGATTCACCTTGCTTAGTGTTTTCTCACCTGCCTGGGAGCAGTTTCCCAGGGGTCTTTTGCAGCCCTACCTGGAGATGCCAAAGATTGAAGCTTGCAGAGCGAATTACTTTCCCTGCTTCCCTTTCCTATGACAGTTTTCCTGCCTGTTGCTGGCATCCGATTATATGTGTGCATTTCTTGTCTGGTGACTTCAGATAGGTGGCACAATAGCTTCTGTACACCCATAATTTCTGAGATAATGTTTACACGCAAAATTAAAATTATTGTTTTTTTTTTTAAAAAAGCTGTCATTTCTCCATATTTTACTGATGTGTTTATTTGTATCTGTATTAATTCTGAGCTTTAATTAAAATGCATTCAAACTTTTTATTTTTATTTTTGCATCGCTTCTGCGGAGCTGTCAAGGTGTGAATATTAAATTAACCATACGCCTAAAATATCCTCAGCCATCCCCCCCACCCCGCCTCATCTATAGGCACTTTCACTACTGTTTCAAAGTAGCACCAGCTGCTAATCTATAATGGCAGCTGATCATAATAAACCAATAAAAATAGGTGAGTTGCTCTGAAAGTTTAATCAGTAACATATTTAGCATGACTGATTTCAATAAACTACTTGTTTTCTCTTGGTTGGTATTTTGAAATTAAATTGCAATATGGATGACCTAACATTTCTGGTCTTCTTGATCTCCAGTGCTTAAAATTAGTGAGTAATTATATAATAATGGTAATAAATGGATCTGCACTAACTGTTAATTAATCAGTGGGGGCCAAATCTAATTGCCAAGGGCCAGTATAAAATTAGTGGGACTGTGAGTTAAGGGGATTCTTGTTTATTATTTGAGATTATTTTGGTCCTGGAACATGACTGTACTAAGGGAAGGGGGGGGAATAATAATATATTAAATATTAGCCTTAATAATGAGCGGTTGTTCACAACTGATTAAACAAGGGCTATTTTATACCTTCTTCAGTATCTCAAATAAAGAAGCTGCAATGAGGTAATATTTTAATTTAAAATTTGTTTAAATGTAATTGATTAAGCACAGAGCTATATTAATCAGTGACCTCCATATCCTCTGGCTGGAGGGGGGTCAGGAAGGGAAGGAGTGGTAGTTCTCCATCTGCTGCAGTGCCCCTCCTCAGCCCCCCATACAGATATTTCAGCAGCCATATTTGTTTGCAAAAATGTCTATACCACCAACATTAAGTGGGGCGGGGGGAGGGAGTCAAGGCAGTGAGCAGCATAAAAGCAGCGATTCATAAAACAAGTGAGAAACACATTGCAAATAAATAGATCAGCTTTAATACATTGTCCCACTCGGAACATCCATCGGTGAAAGCTTGGGTGAACCAAAGGATTTTAAGGAGGTACCCAAAGGTCAATATTGTAGGTGCCTGATTGGAGTTCAGCTGGAGTGTATTCAAAAGGGTAAAGGGACCCCTGACCGTTAGGTCCAGTTGTGGTTGACTCTGGGGTTGCAGTGCTCATCCCACTTTACTGGCCGAGGGAGCCAGTGTACAGCTTCCGGGTTATGTGGCCAGCATGACTAAGCCGCTTCTGGTGAACCAGAGCAGCACATGGAAATGTCTTTTACCTTCCCGCCAGAGTGGTACCTATTTATCTACTTGCATTTTGACGTGCTTTCGAACTGCTAGGTTGGCAGGAGCAGGGACTGAGCAACGGGAGCTCACCCCTTTGCGGGGATTCAAACTGCGACCTTCTGATCAGCAAGTCCTAGGCTCTGTGGTTTAACCCACAGCACCACCTGCATCCCAGTATTCAAAAGGGTAAAAAAGGTAAAGGTACCCCTGCCTGTACGGGCCAGTTGTGTCTGACTCTAGGGTTGTGCACCCATCTCACTTAAGGGGCCAGCGCTGTCAGGAGACACTTCCGGGTCACGTGGCCAGCGTGACGAAGCTGCTCTGGCGAGCCTGCACCAGCGCAGCACATGGAAACGCCGTTTACCTTCCCACTATAAAGCGGTACCTATTTATCTACTTGCATTTAAGGGTGCTTTCGAACTGCTAGGTGGGCAGGAGCTGGGACCTTACGACGGGAGCTCACCCCACCACGGGGATTCAAAAGGGTAGGTGCCACCAAATAAAAGACCCTGGTTTTAGCTGGCTCTACTAACAGTCTCTCTCCCAAGAATTTCTGTGACCAGACACCTTGCAAGGCAAGGTGTTCCTGGAGATCACTCGTCCCAAGTTATCCAGGGCTTTATTTGTTAATGGCAAGACCTTAAACTTGGCATGGTAGCATACTGGCAGTGAGTGCAGCTCTTTCAGCCCAGGTGTTATGTGCTATTGATAGTTATGTGCTGCCTCCACTGTCAGAGCTCCTCTGAATACTAGTTGCTGGGAATCGCAAGTGGGGAGGACACAGTTGCACTCAGGCTTCCCATAGGCAGGGGACCACTTTGAGAGCAGGAACCCAGAACCCAGCAGGTTTTAATCCGGATGTATGGCAACCCATGTCAGCAGTGTCATTTTTGTTGATTTTCTATAAAAAAAATAGGTCAAAAACATCAAAGCTCAACAATTCTGGGCAAAACTATAAAAAGCTCAACAGCTACCCAGATTTTCATTGTTTGAAATATGGAAACCCTGAGTTAGACCTACTGCCAGCAATGTTTATCCTCATCATCAAACTTTTATTATTTGTACCCACCCATCTGACCGGGTTTCCTTCCAGGGGCATTCCAGGAGCAGGGCAAAGGTGACCTTAGAGTCCAAGGGGGTGGATTTTATAAACAAGCACACATGCAAGCAAGCAACCCAAGAATTTTGTTGTTGTTTAGTCGTTTAGTCTTGTCCGACTCTTTGTGACCCCATGGACCAGAGCATGCCAGGCACTCCTATCTTCCACGGCCTCCCGCAGTTGGGTCAAACTCATGCTGGTAGCTTCGAGAACACTATCCAACCATCTCGTCCTCCGTCGTCCCCTTCTCGTTGTGCCCTCCATCTTTCCCAACATCAGGGTCTTTTCCAGGGAGTCTTCTCTTCTCATGAGGTGGCCAAAGTATTGGAGCCTCGGCTTCAGGATCTGTCCTTCCAGTGAGCATTCAGGGCTGATTTCCTTAAGAATGGATAGGTTTGATCTTCTTGCAGTCCATGGGACTCTCAAGAGTCTCCTCCAGCACCATAATTCAAAAGCATCAATTCTTCAGCGACCAGCCTTCTTTATGGTCCAGCTCTCACTTCCATACATCACTACTGGGATGTAGCTTACCCCCCTCCTTTTTTTAAGGAAACCGAGAGCCTGAATTCTACCGCTAGTACTGCATTCTGTAGCTTCCTTTTGTGCTTCTCCAGAATCATGGAATACACAATGCAGTGTATATACGGCTCTGAGCTGTTGCAGAAGGGTAGGATACAATATTCACAAATAAACCTGGATAGCTCAGTTGGCTAAAGCATAGTGATGATAATGCCAGGGTTGCAGGTTTGATCCCTGTATGGGACAGCTGCATATTCCTGCATTGCAGGGGGGTGGACTAGATGATCCCCAGGGTCCCTTCCAAATCTACAATTCTATGTTTCTAAATAAAATTATGGAGACGATGTAGCCATGCTACGTCTAGCCACACCTTCTGCTCCCCCTGTGCTTCTTCGTGAACTATGGTTTCTTACCACTAACCTTAGTAAGCCCAAGATGCTTGACAGGCTCTGCATAATTCCCAGTCTCAAGTTCGGTTCCCCACTTCTGCACCAATCTGCAATTTATTTATTTTTTAATCCTCAAGAAAACTCCTCAGCATATGCATATTTTTGGCAAGCCTTTCCTCACCCCACCCCCAATATAATGCATTTTGGTATGCAATTTTCACTAATATACAAGTTTATACGCAAGTTTCTCCTAGTATACACATTTTTGTACATATTGTTTGGTTGGAAAACTTTATAGCTCAGTAGGGAGAGTGGAAGAGTGGGAGAGTGGCCATGGGTTCAAGCCCCTTGTTGGGCAAGAGATTCCTGCACTGCAGGGGGTTGGACTAGATGAGGTCCAGTGCCGAGGGCCTTCTGGTGGTTCCCTCACTGTGAGAAGCCAAGTTACCAAACTTTTAGAAGACATCTGAAGGCAGCCCTATTTAGGGAAGCTTTTAATGTTTGATGTATTACTGTATTTTAATATTTGGTTGGAAGCTGCCCAGAGTGGCTGGGGAAGCCCAGTCAGATGGGCGGGGTATTACTACTACTACTACTACTACTACTACTACTACTAACAACAACAACAACAACAATAATTAGACACTTGTTGTCCCTTCCAATTCTACAATTTTATGACTCTATGATCACAAAATTAACAGAAGTGCAAATTTCGAAGGATGGCTATGTTTCGGTTTGCTTATTGTTTCGGGGACTGCAAATTTGGTAGATTTGCCTTTACTTGTGAACAGAATTAAATTTGTCCCCCATCCTTAATCCTGGCTGATTACATTTCCCTCTGCAGTCTGTTTCTCTCCCCCGCCCCCTCCCCCAAAATCTCCCTCCCTTCCTCTCCCCACCCTCTCTCTTTCTAGCTCTGTGCTCACAACCATTACCACTCCCCAGTCAACTGGGAGTAATGAGAAATCAAATCACAGCTGTTTCCAACTCGGAGGCACTCTGGGGCCTCTCGTTCTCCTTATGATAGAGCGGACAGCTTCATCTTGTTCCAGCTTGTGGTGGGTAGCTGCCTCTCTCAGACCGCCATGTTGGGCTGCTGTTGGCCGTGCCTCCTCGCGGTGGGCCTTGCTGGCTTAGCCCTTGTGCAAATCATCTGATTGATTGGCTTCTGTGTGCCGGAAAATATTGTGCAAGCTCAGCAGCATTTTACAGCAACTGGCACAGAAGGGAAATTCCTCCAGCAAATGGACGTTTTGCTGGACAATAACGCAGCCCTGGCTATTTAACTGCCTTATGCCCTCCTTCCGTTCTTGCCAGGGCTTTCTACCTTTTACTGCAGTTCTTCTAATTTATCTGACAAGGTGTTGCGAGGGATTCCAGGGAATCTCTTAGCAGCGCACAGATTCCCCCCCCCACACACACCTTGCATGCACTAGGCTCTCTGCCCATTTGGCTCCAAGCAAAGGACTTAGATTTGTATTTCACAGGTGCAGAACAGAACCTGGTCAGATATTATTAATTTTACTCTAACATGGTTGGGTGACTAGAATGTCAGAATGGAGAGGCCAACACAAAATTCTGATTCACTCTCATCTGGAATACTAGAATAATAATAATAATAATAATAATAATAATAATAATAATAATAATAATAATAAATAATAATAATAATAAATTGATAAAAGTCATGAATATTATTTGTAGGACTGTCAACTGATTAATAGTTTCAGTTACAGATAGGTAGCCGTGTTGGTCTGCCATAGTCAAAACAAAAAAAATTCCTTCCAGTAGCACCTTAAAGACCAACTAAGTCAGTTCTTGGTATGAGCTTTCGTGTGCATGCACACGAAAGCTCATACCAAGAACTGACTTAGTTGGTCTTTAAGGTGCTACTGGAAGGAATTTTTTTTGTTTTAACTGATTAATAGTCTGTCGTATTAACTGATTGAAACTAATAAAGTAATCCTAAGGAGGGGAGGGGAGCAATGGATGATCTATCACTTCCAAAGTCCTGCCAGCTTGCATTGGCCAGAGCAAGATGTGCATGGCAGAGGGGAATAGCCTTGGCTATTCTTGAGAGCTGGACCATAAAGAAGGCTGATTGCCAAAGAATTGATGCTTTTGAATTATAGTTGGACAGTGTTCTCGAAGCTATGAACATGAGTTTGATCCAACTGCGGGAGGCAGTGGAAGACAGGAGTGCCTGGCGTGCTCTGGTCCATGGGGTCATGAAGAGTCGGACACGACTAAATGACTAAAGAACAACAAAGCCAATAGGCACACTCCCATGGGTGTGATCCATACTAGGATTGCCATATTTCAAATGGTGAAAATCTAGACAAAATGTGCAAAGTTGTTTTTGAGGTGCTTTTTGGAGCCCCCCCCCCACTTCCAACATGGGCTGTAATTTTCCCAGACACGGAGCCATTTTCTGCCCGGACGCTGTTTACAAGGGGCGAATACCAGCTATGTCCAGGAAATTCCAGATGTATGGCAACCCTAATACTTGACATTATGTGGGCAATGCTTGGAGAAGTCTCAGAAGTCAGGGGATTGGCTGATGAGGACTTTTAGTAGCCTTGTCCTTCCCTATAATTGCTAGAAGACGGGTAGCTTTTTGTGCATGATTTATACAGTTTGCAGAATCTAGCTTTTCTTGTGGAATTTTTGTTAAGTTGGAACAGAGTTTTGATCCCTCACCCCCTTAAGCACAGATCACCAGGTGGCCTTGTGAACGCTCTTTTACAGAAGGGTTATCCTCACTCCAATCCTGCAATTTAGTTTAGGCTGGTAGAAAAATGACTTCCCTAAGAGCTTTAAGGTAGCCCAGTCAACAGGGGCACTATTTAAAAAAGAAGAATAAAAAAGGCCGATGCTTTCCCTGACTTTTGGCATCCAATCTGCTCCGGCCACCTTTTCCTTTCTCCTCTCGTGGCAGCAGCTGGAAAGAATAAATTCAGGATGGTTCTGGAAATATACACGGCATACAAATTTCCTAGAGTGGCTCTGAACTTGACGGCTATAAAAGATGTTCTCGAATGAATTTTAAGCTTTCCCAGTAACCATTTGGAAAAACTTTTTACTTCCAACATTTAAGCAAGTGTAAAATCAATTTTCTTGGCCCAGGCTGTGCACTGCAAACAATTACTATCTATTAATATCAGGTTGGCACATGTAAGATGTGCGCAGAAAGGAAAGATAGCACTCACCATATAATTAGTATATCAGGAGCCTGGGCACACCTGCTGTAGTTCAGGTTACGTTGGAATTTTCTCTCCCCCCCCCCCATGCTCTGTCTGAATATAGAATCCAATTAAAAACAAAAATAAAATAAAATAACAGGGATGACAGATTAACACTACACATTTCCTGATCACCTATTGAAATTTCTGGATCAATAATGCTAATTCATTCGGAATATTGTAAGAAGGATGAAAACGCCACCGACTATAATTACAGGATTTCACAAAATGCTGTGGAACACTTCTATAAAAGCCTGCGCTTCCCACTGACAAATTCTCTGCCTCCATCCACCCCATTGCTATGGCAAAAGTTTAGTCCTCCTCCTCATCCATGCACATGTCAAGTGATTATACCCCCCTGGTGCATTGCTAGCATGAAGGGGCGGTTGATGCAATTACTAGGAGTGCAGTCAGGCCCCTGACATAAAACAAACTGCCCACCCCCATGTCTGTTTGCTTATTTATTGCATTCATATCCCACCTTTTCCTTCAAGGAGCTCAAGGTGGCACACACAGTTTGCCCCCTCCTCATTTAATCCCCTCCACAACCTATGAGGTAAGTTAGGCTGGGAGGCAGTGACTAGTCCAAGGTCACCCAGTGAGTTTCATGGCTGAGTGTGGATCTGAACTCTGGTCTCCCAGGTCATAGTGCAACACTCTAACCACTGCACCACACTGGCTCTCTGTTTAAGATGTCCAGTGGAGAATGCTATGTGTGAGCAGCTGCATGAAGGGCGGAAGAAGATGGGGAAGAACTTCAGTTTTGTTAACATTTTAACATGAAGTGAGCTAATCTTTACTCCCCGAATCAGTCCACAAACTGGAATACAGCCATGCTTCAAAGTTCACATTTTGTAGTGAATTTTGTAGGGCAGTTCCCCAGTCCAAAAATGTGTTGAAAAATATCGATGTTGTGGCAATGTGTGCACAAAAATGCATATCTATGAGTGAAAACTGTACATTTGAGAAAGCTGCCTGCAGAATTGTGTAGATTGTGAGAAATGTGCTCTAGTACCTTGATAAATTTTCACAAGGACTTAAAAAAAATATCAAACTGATGTAGAAATTACATGAACTGAACTGGGGGGAAAATGAGTGAAACAATAAACGGACTAATTCATAAATCCCTGGTGAAAGGGGCTTTAAATGCCTGAATGATTCATCATGGATCATGAACCATAGAATCAATGGCATAGATACAAATTTCATATAATTCCAAAGACAATGTTGTTGAATGGAGTCCGTTTGGGGGTTGGACTCGATGGCCCTTGTGGTCTCTTCCAACTCTATGATTCTATGATTCTAGACAGGAGGTGCTCAGAAACCAGCTGACTGCAGAATTCAGCTTTTCTTGTCACCAAATTTTGGTTACTGTGGTGCAGATTTAGTTTTAATTTTTGGAGCATGGATCACATGCACTGTTTAATCTAGAGATGAGCTAACACCTCCCTGAGAATTTTTGCAAATCCTATTGAAACTTGTCTAGCGTCCCTTGAAATTCCTGCAAATGCTTTGCCTCAGATGTCTCTTTAACCAAATATGGAGAGAGAGAGAAAATGTTTTAAGCAAAATTCTGTTCTGAGTTTGAGTGCTGTGACATCCCTGAAAAAAAGGAACACTTACTTGAAGATGATGTCCAGATCTCACACAACAAATGAACAGCACCTGTACCCCCATTGCATTATGTCCATGAAAGGCCCGAGGGAGTGACTCTGTCCCAAACTACTACCCATTTTGTTCTGGGAAATTAAGAATGACTAAACCATGCTTAAATTCGGGGAGAGACAGAGTTGAGATGGCCTGCCAAGGTATTATTTTGGAAGTGCCGATCAGATCAAGCACAGATGGGCAGCACAGAGCTCTGATATTCAGCTTGGATTTGAAAGTGTTATCATTGGGATGGTAAACAAGTTCATAAGGACCCTAATGAGGCAAAAAATTGCTATGGTAACAGACAAAGAACAGTCTGGAAATCGAAGAGGAGTCTGTACATGGTGGCTCAAAAGGTACTGGAGTGTGATGTTTCTGGTAAGATGCTTTGGCTTGGGTTTAGATGGCCTAAGGCTTTTTTCACGCTTGAGGTTTAAATCAATTTTTGCTCGAATCGCTTTGTATCGCAAATGCAAAACCTATATTGACAAGGAGTTCCATTCCTGCATTCTGTTCCACATTTCCACAGGGCATGCACAATACACAAGAGCTTCCAAGGTGCGTTTCAGCATTTTGCTCAGCAAATAAGCGAAAGCTGAAAGTTCTCAGAAGACCTTTCTCTGAGAGAATTTCTGAGGTTTTCTTTTTCTTACCCTAATAGAAGAAGAACATCAACATTTCCCCAATATATTATCCCTAATTAGGGGTGTGTGGGTGTGATATATATATATGTGTGTGTGTGTGTGTGTGTGTGTGTGTGTGTGCCATTCCCCCATCACCACCTACCACCACTAATGGCCCACCAGTTGGGCCACATTCACAGCATACATATACCCATGTCTTCACCGCAAGAACCCTGGGAACTATAGTGTGTTAAGAGTGCTGAGAGTTGCTAGGAAATTTTTTGTTCCACTTCCAGAGCTACAGTTCCCAGAGTTCCCTGTGAAGAGGGATTGATTGTTAAACCACTCTAGGAACCGGAGCTATGGGAGGGGAATTGTGATCTCCCTAGCAACTCTCGGCACAATTAACAAACTAGAGCTCCCAGAATTCTTTTGAGGAAAGCTGGGACAGTTCAAAGCATCTTCATAGCACTTTAAACGTATGGTGTGAATATGGCAAGACCTGGGGCCTTGTGGCAGATACAGTATGGCACCCAGGCTGCTAACACAGTTGTTGCTTCTGACGGTTTCAGCAGCAGAAACATAAAACCTTCAGAAAAGAAGAAAAGCAACTGTGCTAATGGTCATCCCCATGTCCAAGAAACTGTTGTAGAACTTCTCTTCTCCTGGAGAAATTTGGGGATATTGTGTGTGTCCCCCTCCCCAATTTCTTTGCCCACAAATAGGGTGGAGTATTTCCAATGGGCACTTTCGCACAGCTCTAATTTAAACTGGGCCTGCACAAGTCATGACACTCCAAGGCATGGGCTTCTTATCAGATGATGGTCCACCAGAGATTCTATCTTCACTTGTTGCATGGGGCTAAAAAACATAGGGAGGCAGTGGTGGAGGCTATCAAGCACTCAGTAGGATGCAATCTGTGGCTGCTACTTGGTGGTTCACAAACTGTACACTTCTGCATTAAGCATCTGCCATCCCAGTGGTGGGACAATGCTATGGCCTTGGGACTGGGTGGCCACATTTCAAAACTGAAACCATTGGAACATCTGAAAGGGGCTCTTTGATTTCCTCCACAGTGAATGAGGATTAAGGCCAAGCTACATGATTGCACCCATGCATGATGTTCTCTTCCTGGAGTTCACCATTTCAAATTACAGTTGGTTCATCAAATACAGTGGTACCTCAGGTTACATACGCTTCAGGTTACATACGCTTCAGGTTACAGACTCCGCTAACCCAGAAATAGTGCTTCAGGTTAAGAACTTTGCTTCAGGATGAGGACAGAAATCGTGCTCTGGTGGCACAGCGGCAGCAGGAGGCCCCATTAGCTGAAGTGGTGCTTCAGGTTAAGAACAGTTTCAGGTTAAGTACAGACCTCCGGAACCAATTAAGTACTTAACCCGAGGTACCACTGTATTTGATTGCTCCCTCTAACAAAAGCAAACATATAGACACACAACCTTTCTCCTTGTGGAAAATGAATACATCAAGGACAAAGGTTCTAAACCCTAGCCTTGGTCCCAAGCAGTTAGGTATGAGAGTCCTGCAGGATCAGGCCAATGGCCTCTCTAGTCCAGCATCCTGTTCTCACAGCGGCCAGCTAGATACCTGTAGGAAGCCTGCAAACAGGACATGAACACATGAGCACAAAACCTCACCTGCGGTTTCCAGCAACTGGTATTCAGAAGTATTACTGCATCCGAACATGGAGCCAGTGTGTTGCTATCACAGCTAGGAGTTGCGTTTTGCTCTGTTGCAGGGGCATAAGTGCTCCTCCCCTTGTTATAGTCAGAAGTGGCACAGTTCAAAAGCAGGTGCCCACCTGGGAAGGACGATCATGGTTTTCAGCACTGAGACACAAGGTCTACTCCCTGCTCGCTTCCTCTTTCGCCTTCTAATCCGTTGCCATGTTCTGCTTCAGTTTGGAGAACTGTACCAGTGAAAGGAGCAAGGCCTCCAAGGATCGCTGCCAGTGTAGCTGTAAACTGCAGCTCAGAGCAGAGCTAACAGAATGGTTAACACATCCTCCAAGCAATGTGCTGCATTCAAAGGCAGTTTATAACACAGCAAACCCAAAGGGCAAAAATCTGCTGGCAATCGCAAAGATGTTGCCAGGATTGCAGAGTGGAGACCATCCAGGGCACTGAACAAAATTCTAGGAAAATCAGGACTGCAAGGCTTTCCTTCTCAGGCTGTGCTTGACATGAACATCGTCACACTTTCTCTTGTGTTGAAAAAAGTTTTCATCATATATATTTTTTCTATGCTTAGTGGGGAAATATTGTTCTTTTTATTCCCCACTATGGCATCATTATTTACAATATGTTCTACTGCCTTCAGGGACGGAGGAGAAACTCGCTTTGGTTTGGGTTTTATTGTGGACTTACCTAATTCTCACTTGTCTGAAACTTGTGGTGCAGCTCTCGAAGCAAAAAACTTGCATAAAAATGTGCTCATTAGGAGAATTGTACATAAAAATGCACACATTAGTGAAAATAAGATGCAAACATGCAATATATTATGGGGAAAGCTGCTTGCAAAAAAAATGTATATGTCAGGCAAAATTGCATAGGAAAATGGGTACATTATGAGAAATTTGCACTAAAATGCTGATGAATTTCCGTGAGAGCTTTTTTTTTCTTTTAAAGTAAACTCATGTAGAGATTTGGATAACTTAAGTTTGGAAAAATGAGAAACTGAGAAAACAAAAATTGAAATAGATTTGTCCATCTCCAACAGCAGTTATTCCGCTTGCCTGTACAATGGCCATTATAATATTCTTATTCTTATTCTTATTCTTATTCTTATTCTTATATTTTTATTCATGGGGGAGCTAATAACTGATGCTCATTTCTAGGCTGCCACAGGGAACCCAGCCTTCTGCATTCTAGTCAAATACATTGAGCACCAGCTCTTATAACATATACATTAAAAGTGTATTTGGTTTGTCATGTTTCCATTGCATCTGTATGTCCAACCTGTTTTTTGGTCTGCAGTTAATCAGCCATGATGGGGCGCATATTGATTTCACACAGATGTATGTGAGTGGTTTGTCCTACACACGTTCCTAGCTGCCACTGCAAATCCCTTAATCTGAGGATGGTTTGGAACTCCCATAGTTTAACATTCCATTCAATCTGCGGCTTGGATTGCGCTCCCCAGATACAACAAATGCTATTATGAAGCAGACTGAATGTAGCAAAAACAAAGTACTCTGTTAAATTTAGAAGACTCTGTTGACTTACAAGCAGACTGGTTGCACTTTTAAAAGTCCCCAAACCAGCCAGCGAGCCAGCCAAAAAAAATATGAATTGTGCATGATGCAAGGACAAAATAGACCATTTGCACATGAAGTAAGACCTGAATTTGAGGTTAACATTTGTGTTTTCAACTTTCTCATCCACTGGCTCAGGTAACATATGCACACCAAGGATACTCTGCAACTTTCCGTTGTTGGGACTTGCTTGTTCCTTTTAAATTAGATCATAGGTAGCAAAGAGTGTGGGTTTACATCCATGGGCATTTGCTGAGTGGAGAATTCACCCCTCTCCTCTATACTCACTTTCTTAGGATAGAGTGCATTGCCTCTCTGCTACTTTGTCTAATGTGGAAGAACAGTGGTACCTCGGGTTACATACGCTTCAGGTTACATACGCTTCAGGTTACAGACTCAGCTAACCTAGAAATAGTGTTTCAGGTTAAGACCTTTGCTTCAGGATAAGAACAGAAATTGTGCTCTGGTGGCGCGGCGGCGGCAGCAGGAGGCCCCATTAGCTAAAGTGTTGCTTCAGGTTAAGAACAGTTTCAGGTTAAGAACGGACCTCCGGAACGAATTAAGTACTTAACCCCACTGTACTGGCAGTCTTAAAAATGACTCCTAAACCAAGGGTAGCCAACACATTGACCTTCCAACGTTTTGGAGGATAGTTGCCATCGTCAGAGGTGATGATCCCTGACCATAGCCATGCTGGCTGAGCCTAATAGGAACTGGAGGGCACAACAGCTGGGGCCACCACATTGCCTCTGTGTGCTAAACTAACACTGGACTTCGAACTTCTTGGGTTGAAGAGGGGCTGCAACAGCCCTGGTCAAAATCCAATCAAGGTGTGTGCTTTTTGAGGAAAACTACATCTCTGCAAACTACAAGAGGGATGTGAAATCAAACGAGGAAGCTGTTGCTTTTTTTGAAAGCTAAGTTGAATCCCATATGGAAACCTGCTATTTAGCTTGTAGGCCCAGATTTACCCAGCCAAACTAAAATGGTTTCACTGTTGCTCATCCTGCTGCCACTTTTTGCTCCATTTGCGATGAGATGGCAGGATGAACTAGCTACTGAAACTGAGGAGATTCAGTTTATTACAGCATCATATATACAAATTACCTAACTTGTGCCGAACCATATGGAAAGCTCTCTGTTGAATTTGGCGTCACTAGTGGGGTGAAACCAGGTTGAATTTTGTTCCTCTTCCTTCCTCTTCAATTATACCATAGATTGGCTCAGGCAGAAAGCTCCAACTGATCATCTGGGCATAGCAATCAGCCCTCAGGAACATTACAGTGATGTAGTCAATGCCAGCCAACACACACACAGTGTTGCCTTGTGCTAAAAACACCAAAGGGAACTCAAGTGCCCGCTGATTCCTCATGCAAATCAGTAGTGCTTAATGCTAACCTGGGGCTAAATCCTTCTCTGCAAAGGGGGCCAGTCACCTAAGTTACCATGTTTGGAGACAAAGAATCATTTGATAGTAGCTGTATTTTGGGACTTAAAGCTTAAAACATAGTATGGGTAGCGGGGGGTGGGGGTCTAGCCACAGATTATACCATTCAACTTTCTGTCAGCTAAATCTGATTTGAGACAATCATAGAAGGGATTTTAGCTCCAGAGTAAAACTCTGCATCGTTATAAATCTATCTATCTGTCTGTCTATCATCTATCTATCTATCATCTATCAAGTGCTTTTTTGTGTCAAGATGCAGGGATACACATACCCCTAAATGTTTTGTGAATCTTTGTACTTTTGTCCATTTACTGTATTTATTTTTCCCAGTTTGAACTATAAAATAATGATTTTCTTGAGTCAAAATGAGAGTACCCCTAAACATTTTTAAAGAAAAAATCTCTCTCTCTCTCTCTCTCTCTCTCTCTCTCTCTCTCTCTCTCTCATATCTATCTATCTCCTACCTACCTACCTATAATATACACCAACTTTATCCCTGATAGGACTCACGACGGCTTTCAGATAAAAACAAGACCTGCTGAAAACGTAGAAATTACTCAAACTACACAAACAGGCTAGGCCAGGGGTCAGCAACCTTTTTCAGCCATGGGCTGGTCCACCGTCCCTCAGACCATGTGGTGGGCTGGACTATATTTTGAAGGGGTGGGAGAATGAATGAATTCCTATGCCCCATAAATAACCCAGAGATGCATTTTAAATAAAAGCACACATTCTACTCTTGTAAAATCACTCTGATTCCCGGACCTTCCGCGGGCCGGATTGAGAAGGTGATTGGGCCCCATCTGGCCCCCAGGCCTTAGGTTGCCTATCCATGGGCTAGGCTATGACTAAGGTGCAAGTGACAACATAGCACATAATTGTGCTCACTGTGTGAGGGCAGCAAAAAAGACCCAGTCCAGCAGAGGCTGTTTTGTATTGTTTGTTGTCTGTTGACATCTATGCAATTTTTGACCCTTTGGGAAGCCCACTGTGACTTGTTCATTTCTGCCTTCCTGCAATAGTTGGCTCATGCGTCCTTTTGAAAGACAGCCCTCTGCAGGACATCTACTGCTGTTTGAACAAATCTCGCCTTTTGAAGGCCAATGGCATGATCCTATGAGAAGCTGCATCAAAGTGATAAGATCCTGTGAAATACCTCTGTGCCAACGTGAGCCGCTAACTCATCCTCTCCTGCTGATCTAGGGACCCGACCCCACTCCAAACGCCCGTGCAGCAGCAGCAGCAGCAGCAGCAGCAGCAGCAGCCGTTGGCACTTCCATACTGCTGATTTGCCCAGCTCCAGCATGGCACAGCTGTGCTAAGCACGGAGATTATATCACTCTGCCAAAGGTGAGAAGGGAACACAGCCCTTTTGTAGCATTATGCATGCCTTTTTGGCTCTCGGGAGTTGCAGAGTCCAGGAAAAATGTCCACCAGCTACAGGTTAGTCCACATTTGAGCTGCTTCCTTGTTGCTCCTCTGATAATGCCTCTCTTTGACAGGATTTCACTTCTGATAACCTCAGAGAGTTCACTCTGGTGCTGCTAACGTAGCAAAAACAATGCAGGAGGCAGCAATTACAAGTTACCGGTCTCTGCAGCCTCAGCAGGCGCTGTGATTCCCCAGTAGTTTGACTTCACCCTGGAGGTGCACTCCATCCACTCTTGAGACAGACGGATGCCAACAACAGCAACAATTGTGCCGCCTGTGAGGCAGTTGCCAGGGGTGGAAATAGAGGGGAGCCATGAGGAAGAGACCAAGCAGTCAGAGGCAGAGGGGGAAGGAGGTGGGAAAAGAGCAGAAGGCGTCTGTGGTAGGTCCAAAGATTGCCATGCCTTTGGAATCCCCTCCATCCTCTCCTCCACTGTCTCCATGAGCAAGGAGGGACTTGAAGCAATGGGAGCAGCTGGAGCTGTGAGTGAGGAGAAGCCAACAGAAGCTTCAGACAAAGGGGGTTAAGAAAGCAGGAAGTGACATAGCTATGCTGGTACATTAGCGGCCAAAAGTATGGAAGCCTTTTGGGAAAAGTGTATTTCTAAGGTTTGATGGCTCATAACACAACATTTTTTTGGTGTATTGCCATAAAATTATATATCATTGGAAAGATAATTTAATGAAGAATGTAATGCAACAAAGCTTGTTCAGTTATCTGTATTCTGTCAAAAGTTATAGCCAAATAACCAGAAAAAGGAAACAGTAGCTTTCCTTCATTTGAATGTAGCCAATGAGCATGAGTGTTTAGGGAGCCAATCAGGTGTTATGAGCCATCAAACACTTTCCCCAAAAGGTTTCCACAATTTTGGCCACTAGTGTACTCCAGCTGTCTGAGACAGAGCACAGGTCTGCAGAGGTAGATTGCCTAGGCAACTAATTAGTGGGAAGGGACGCGGGTGGCGCTGTGGGTTAAACCACAGAGCTAGGACTTGCCAATCAGAAGGTTGGCAGTTTGAATCCCTGCGACAGGGTGAGCTCCCGTTCCTCGGTCCCTGCTCCTGCCAACCTAGCAGTTTGAAAGCACGTCAAAGTGCAAGTAGATAAATAGGTGCCGCTCTGGCGGGAAGGTAAACAGCGTTTCCGTGCACTGCTCTGGTTTGCCAGAAAGGCCACATGACCCGGAAGCTGTACGCCTGCTCCCTCGGCCAATAAAGCGAGATGAGTGCCGCAACCCCAGAGTTGGTCATGACTGGACCTACTGGTCAGGGGTCCCTTTACCTTTACCTAGTGTGAATATCACTTGTACCTTAGGAGTTGATGTAACTGAGTGCTTTTGCTAAGAAAGAACTAAAATTCCAGTTGCCTGTCCTTGGTCTGGGTGAGTGTGGGACATGTGTCTACATTGACTGACAGTGGCTCTCCAATGATTCAGTCTCTTCCTGCTCTCCCCAGAGATGGGATTGAACGTGGGACCTTCTGCATGCAAAACAGATGTTCTGCCACTGAGCTATGGCCCTACCAAGTATTCATAAAACAGGGCACTTGTTCCAAAGAGCTGGCAATGGTTCTGGATGCTGTGTGAGTCTGAAGAGACGAACCTGCAGCCGATGGCCCTACAGTAATCCCCTCTCCGTTCTTCAATATAAAGAATAACACACACACCACAGCTCGCTACTGCCAATAACACACTTGATGGGTACAGCGTAAACCAGCTCTTTGGAAAAGATCAGATCTCAACTGCACTTGCAGTTCAGCATCCCAATCTGAAATTTCAAAAAATAAAGGGAGACCCTCTCCCGAGCTTCCTCCCTCAATCACCCCCTCCAAAATAAAGTCTAATTAGTGTTAGTCTATTGGACAGGAAGTTGAGCACGCTGCTCCACCACTGCCAAATAAAATTAAGGCCCAATTATTGATAAATGAAGAGTGGTTTGTGCTGGAGCCTGGCCTGCAGTCGGAGGAAATACATCTGTCATTTGGCCTGCTCAGGAGTCATTCATGTGTGGCATAACATCCTGTGCATCTATCATGCATCTGCAGATTTTTGTTTAAATTCACTTAGCTGTCTAACTAGATTCAGTCCTGGGTGCTTCGTACGGAGTGAGTATTTGGACTGACAGATGCAATTCTGGGGCTAAAACGGCGTGTGACTCAACTAGCTATCCCTGCATATTAATTATCATTGAACGCATTAACAGCTAAAGCCTATATTTTGCTACCTGGGTTTGGGGTGTGTGTGTGTGTACATTTGTATATATCTTTTACATGTAACAATTGCTCTCTTGCTCTAGGGCAGGTAGGAGGCAGACTGCGGATCAATGGGCCATTGTTGTCTAGGGCATTTATTATTACCATGAAAATTAAAATGTGTTTGAAACAGTGCAGTGGGAAGGAAGGAGGACACCCCTCTTTTGCCCTTATGCAAATTCTATAAATTGGAAAAAAGTGGGTGTTGGGAGCTATGGGGGGCAGGCTTGGGGTAGCCGTTTCATAAATCTTAAATTGGCAAAATAGTTTATTAATTCCATTGTCAAATGCAAATGGAAAACAAACATTTGTTAAGATGATAAAATTGTAATGTCTGCGCGATTGTTTCGAAGCTGCCTCTGAGCCGTCAGCTGCAAGACTTATTTATCCTGCTGTACTAAAGTTTGATTTAAAGTTCATGTAATTTCATCATCTTATTGTAAGGAGAATTGAAAATAAATGTCACCTTCAAAGAGAAGAGCTAATGGAGTTTTCGTTCTCTCTCTCTCTCCCCCCCTCCCTCCCTCCCTGCCCCAAGTTCTGAGACAATATTCTGCAAGCAAGGCATAATGAAATATCTGCCTGGGCAACTTTCACAATAGTATTCTTTTCTTTAGCCTGGTCACATGATTCTTCTACCAACTCCTAAAGGTTTGCAAAAGCTTGTTGGAACTACTACTACTACTCTTTCTAGCCTTAGATTAAATAAATATTATTTCAGAATCTTTCCCCAAACCTGCTGTAACATCAAGCGAGGAGGACATAACTGGGACTTATCTTCCAAGCAAATATGGTTAGTATTAGACCCCATCTGCACTATATATTTAAAGCAGTATCATGCCACTCTGAATAGTCACAATTCCACTCCCCCTCAGGGAATCCTGGAAACTGTAATTTGTTAATGGTGCTGAGAGGTGTTTTGAGACCCTTATTCCCCTCACGGAGCTACATTTCCCAGAGTTCCCTGGGAGGAGGAACTGGTTGTTAAACCTCTATGGGAATTGCAACTTTTTAAGGGGATGAAGGGTCTTCTAACCACACTCAGCACCCTTAACAAACTGCTCAGTCTGCTTTCCAGGTGCTAACTGTTGGTGGGGAAACTCAAGACCTCTCCTGCTATCCCTTTCCTTAGGGCTATTTACACTTGACTTGGCCTGGATAGCCCGTCAAACAGAGGACTTCTTCAAATGGCAACTGTCCTGTTTCTGCACTTCCAACAGAGTACAGGGGTACCTTGCGTTAAGAACTTAATTCATTCCAGAGGTCCGTTCTTAACCTGAAATCGTTCTTAACCTGAGGTACCAGGGGCCTTCCGCTGCCGCTGTGCCACTGCCACACAATTTCTGTTCTCATCCTGAAGCAAAGTTCTTAACCCGAGGTACTATTTCTGGGTTAGCAGAGTCTGTAACCTGAAGTGTCTGTAATCTGAAATGTCTGTAACCTGAGGTACCACTGTACTGATCTCTATAATTTAGGTCATATGACCATCCTAATGTGAATTCTCCCACATCATTCCCCGGGGGTGAGGGGGCCAGGTTTACCTTGGGTAGGTCACCTGTGGTTGCCTTTTGCTAGTAGGCAAATGAAAACATCCTGCGCAAAATCCCTTCTTGGTCCAGAAACAGAATTTCGGACCCCCAGTTCTCAAACTGAACATGTTAAGCACTGAAGCAGTATACCCCTGTTTAAAATGTAGAGCCATTCTGTTGCAGGAGGATCCATTTCTGCATGTGAAATTTGGGCTCTTCCTTCTCTTTGACAAGGATGGAATTAAAAAAAAACCTGAGTTTTAATTTTTTTTTTTTAAGTAACCCGCCTGCCCCCAATATAGCTTTGGAGATATGATAGTGCAGGTGTTTTTATCCCTTCACCTCCAGGTTTTCCCAGCTGCATTGTGACCCTGTTAACTTGCACCAAGGAGTAATTTTTGTGCTGCTGGTGACATTTTTGTGTTTACAGAAGAATATGCAGAACAGCATTTGGTTCTCGGTGACTTGTGTATCCTTACAAAGGGACATACCATTATTTTCTTTTTTTTAATAAAGGCCTTCTTTTTGCAGCTTTGTAATTCTTTAGCAAGCAAACAAAAATATAATTTACAGGCTCAACTTCATGCCCAGTCATCTTCCCCTTTCTCTTCTACCAGGACTGCCATGTACCGCGGGGCAGTGGGGGCGGCAATTGTTCCACAGCTCCACAAAGCCCCATTGGTGGGGTTGGGGGGTTGGATTGCACCCTAAGGCAAAATTTATGTTCTTTGCTTAAGGACTTCCCTATATACTCTTATCCCTGGATTAAATAGCAATAAGATTGAGTAGTGATGCATAGCTGTCTATTTGTATAGTGGTGGCGCTGTGGGTTAAACCACAGAACCTAGGGCTTACTGATCGGAAGGTCGGTGGTTCGAATCCCCAGGACAGGGTGAGCTCCCGTTGCTTGGTCCCTGCTCCTGCCCTCCTAGCAGTTCGAAAGCAAGTCAAAGTGCAAGTAGATAAATAGGTACCACTCTGGCGGGAAGGTAAACGGTGTTTCTGTGCGCTGCTCTGGTTCGCCAGAAGTGGCTTAGTCATGCTGGCCACATGACCTGGAAGCTGTACGCCGGCTCCCTCGGCCAGTAAAGCAAGATGAGCGCCACAACCCCAAAGTCGTCTGCGACTGGACCTAATGGTCAGGGGTCCCTTTAACCTTTACCTTTACCCTGGTTGTCAGGGACATGGGTGGCGCTGTGGTCTAAAACACTGTGCCTAGAGCTTGCCAATCAGAAGGTCAGCAGTTCAAAACTGTCTGCGGACAAACACCGGCTCCTTTGGCCCGTAAAGCGAGATGAGCGCCGCAACCCCTGAGTCGTTCGTGACTGGACTGAACTGCCAGGGGTTCTTTACCTTTTTACCTTAACCCATTCCGGTAGTCCATTCGACTCCCAGAACTGATTGGAAACCAAAACCTGGCTTCCGAGTGTCTGCAGGAACTTCCTACACTCAATGGGAAGCCACAGAAGCCGTGTTGGACGTTCAGTTTCCAAATAACATTTGCAGACCAGAAAACCTACTTCTGGGCGTTCAGGAGCCAATTTGTTTGGGAGCCAAACCGTTCGACAACCAAGGTACCATTTTATATATTTTTGGCTTTTTTATTTATTTGCATGCAAGTGTCTCTGATATGTACAAAATACATAATAAAAACAAAAAGAACCAAATAACGCCCCCCACCCCCAACACAAGATTTTTCTGGAGAAAGGCGGGGGGAGAGAGAGAAAGCTATTGGACACAGACTCGGAAAGCCGGGACCAGTATCTAGAAAGTGCAGAGCAAAAGGTAAGAGTGGAAGAGCCTAGTGTCTCTTTAATAGATCAATATACCTCGGGTTAAGAACTTAATTGGTTCTGGAGGTCCGTTCTTAACCTGAAACTATTCTTAACCTGAGGTACCACTTTAACTAATGGGGCCTCCCGCTGCTGCTGCGCCGCCACTGTGCAATTTCTGTTCTCATCCTGAAGCAAAGTTCTTAACCCGAGGTACTATTTCTGGGTTAGTGGAGTCTGTAACCTGAAGCGTCTGTAACCTGAGGTACCACTGTACAGTGGTACCTTGGTTTACGAACTTAATCCATTCTTGGAAGTCCATTCTTAAACCAAAATGTTCTTAAACCAAGGCATGCTTTCCCATAGCAGTGGGGCGACTCAATTTACAAATGGAACACACTCAACAGGAAGCGGAACATGTTCTGTTTCCAAGGCAAGTTCACAAACCAAAACATCTACTTCTGGGTTTGCAGAGTTCTTAATCCAAGTTGTTCATAAACTAAGCTGTTCTTAAACCAAGGTGCCACTGAAAAGGGTTTTGGTTTTTTTGCAGTCTGAAACCAGCAAAATAGAAATTGCATTACCACACCAGCCATTTTGGTACTGATGCCTTATAAGATGGATTTGAATGTTTTCTTACAGTGGAGGGTTGGGCGGTGGGGTGTGTGTGTGAAGTTTTAATGACTTTAAAATGCAGAGTTCGGTTTTGACACAGTCACTTTGTGCCACATTAAAAAGCAAGTGACTCGCAGACCCCCCTGGGGGCCCCAAATAGCTCCAACATTTGCTAGACACACGTTTGCATCTCATTTTATCATAAACCACTTATTGCCTTTTGTAATGCTGCGGTTATTAGGTTACATCAACAGCACTCCCCTTATAAACCTCTATTGATCGTGCATGTTCCTTGGACGGCTGGCAGGGTTTCTTTCTTTTAAATATGTGGATGGAATAAATGATTTGCCCCCACTCCCAACTATTAAACTATAGGGTTATCAAGGGACGGAATAACGGCTCTTAGCGTAGCAATTATTTTTGCAGGTACTGTAGTTGGCCATGTTTAAGCATAATTACCTAGTAATGCGGTATTTACTATGTAACTGCAATGTGTAATATTTACACCTTGTAAAATAAAATCAGGCATTTAAAAGCGCTTAATACTTTCCAGTTTTTCTTTATATTTCTACCTTTGTTTTCTCATCAAGCAATGGTATGGTATGATGAAACCTCCTAGTCCCTCCAAATCCATAGCTTTTTAATTGTTCCAGCTTTGTGCAATGTGAACATTGCTTAAGCTCTGAGATTTTGCTGTATCCAGCGAGTTCTTAAATCCATGTGGTCTGCCTGCATTTTTATTCTAGATTCATGAGTGAGAGTAGGAAGCCATACGGCGATGGTATCTGAAGTGCAAAGAATCTCCTTGTTTATTTGTGGTGTTGTGAGACCTTGGAAGAAGCAACCGAGAGAGCAAACTTGCATGCCAAGAGACACCTTAATTAAAATTGGTGAACATGAGTACAGAGGGGAATGGTCCTTCAGCGTTTACTGCAGGCCCATTCCATATTGCCGTAGGTTCTAAAAACTTTGTCTAATAATCACCTGACTACTGCTCAAGCCCTTTTCAAAGAATTGAAGTGTAGAGTGGCTGATAGTGTAACAAAAATATGTGTTGTTGTTGTTTAGTCGTGTCCGATTCTTCGAGACCCCATGGACCAGAGCACTCCAGGCACTCCTGTCCTCCACTGCCTCTCGCAGTTTGGTCAAACTCATGCTGGTAGCTTCACGAACATTATCCAACCATCTCATCCTCTGTTGTTTCCTTCTCCTTGTGCCCTCCATCTTTCCCAACATCAGGGTCTTTTCCAGGGAGTCTTCTCTTCTCATGAGGTGGCCAAAGTACTAGAGCCTCAGCTTCAGGACCTGTCCTTCCAGTGAGCACTCAGGGCTGATTTCCTTAACTCGTTCTACATGGGGCTGCCCTTGAGACTGACCCAGAAACTCCAGCGGGTGCAGAATGCTGCGGCGAGACTCCTTATGGGGTCTTCACTGCGAGATCACATTCACCCAGTACTATACCAGCTGCACTGACCCCCGGTGGAGTACAGGATCAGGTTTAAGGTGCTGGTTTTAACCTTTAAAGCCCTATACGGCCTAGGACCCTCGTACCTACGAGACCGCCTCTCCTGGTATGCCCCACAGAGAAACCTACGGTCTGCAAATAATAACATCCTCAAGGTCCCAGGCCTCAGAGAGGTTAGGCTGGCCTCAACTAGAGCCAGGGCCTTCTCGGCTGCGGCTCCAATCTGTTGGAACGCTCTGTCACAAGAGACTAGGGCCCTGCGGGACCTGACATCTTTCCGCAGGGCCTGCAAGACAGAGTTGTTCCACCAGGCCTTTGGTCAGGGCGCAGCCTGACTCCCTCCTCTGGCAACCTGCACAGAATATTGCTTAATCGGTTGCCATTAATTTGATTTTAATTAATTTTTATAATGAATATTTTGAATGTGTGATTATTTGATTGTTTGATTATTTGATTATTGTTAGCCGCCCTGAGCCCGGCTTCGGCTGGGGAGGGCGGGATATAAATAAAATTTATTATTATTATTATTATTAAGAATAGATAGGTTTGATCTTCTTTCAGTCCATGGGACTCTCAAGAGTCTCCTCCAGCACCATAATTCAAAAGCATGAATTCTTCGGCGATCAGCCTTCTTTATGTTTCAGCTCTCACTACTGGGAAAACCATAGCTTTAACTATACAGACCTTTGTTGGCAAGGTGATGTCTCTACTTTTTAAGATGCTGTCTAGGTTTGTCATTGCTTTTCTCCCAAGAATATGTAGCATGTTCCTAATGTCGGCTTCTGTACCTGAGGACTAGAAAGTGATGAATGCATCACCCTTTAAAAAGAGAAGACATCAGAGTGGGGTGAAAAATGCAAAGAATGACAGATCATTAAGCTCAATGTCTGTTACAGGTAAATCAGTGAAAAGTATTATTAAAATAAAATGAAGGACAAGTCTTGCTGAAGAAGAATCAACATGGCTTCTGCAAAGGTAATTTCTGCCTCACTGGTGTTTTAGAGTGTTAGCAAACATATGCATAGGGATGCATTGATAGACATTGTGTATTCAGACTTTTACAAACCTTTGACGAAGTCCTGCCTTAAGTAGGCAAATTTGAGAGGAAAGGAGAGGTCTACTTGTGGATTGTTAACTTATTGAAGAACAGGAAGCAGAAAGTAGGAATAAATAGATAGTTTTCATAATGGAAGGATGCAAAACTTTGTATTGTGACCAGCACATCTTAACTTTTTAATAAGTGATATGTAGTGAGGGGTGAATAGTGAGGTGTCCAAGTTTGTAGATGACACCCAATTTTTCATAAAACAAAAATAAAACAAAAAGAGACTGAACTCCAAGAGGATCTCTTCAAAGTGGGTGAATGGGCATTCTTTAAAATGTGGCTCCTTCTTTAAAAAAAGATAGATAGAAAGAAAATCCACACTGTTTGTGGTATTTGCTCCCACAAAGGCAATGATGACCATTAACTTGGATGGCTTTAGAAGACAAATTCTTAGAGGATGAGGCTATCAATGGCTACCAGGTGCGCAGCCTGGGAGTCATTTTGGACTCACAGCTGTCCATGGAGGCGCAGGTCAATTCTGTCAATTCCAGGGCAGCTGTCCACCTGGAATGCAGGCTGAGACCCTCCCTGCCTGCAGACTGTCTTGCCAGAGTGGTGCATGCTCTAGCTATCTGACTACTACAATGTGCTCCACTTGGGGCTACCTTTGAAGGTGACCCGGAAACTACAACTAATCCAGAATGAGGCAGCGAGACTGGTGACTGGGGACGGCCGCTGAGTCCACATAACACTGCTCTTGAAAGACCTACATTGGCTCCCATTATGTTTCCGAGCACAATTCAAAGTGTTGGTGTTGACCTTTAAAGCCCTAAATGGCCTCGGCCCAGTATACCCGAAGGAGCGTCTCCAACCCCATCATTCTGCCTGGATGCTGAGGTCCAGTGCTGAGGGCCTTCTGGCAGTTCCCTCATTGCAAGAAGCAAAGCTACAGGGAACCAGGCAGAGGGCCTTCTCGGTAGTGGCGCCCGCCCTGTGGAACGCCCTCCCATCAGATGTCAAAGAGATAAACAACTACCTGACATTTAGAAGACATTTGAAGGCAGCTCTGTTCAGGGAAGTTTTTAATGTGTGACATTTTAATGTATTTTTAATCTTTGCTGGAAGCCGCCCAGAGTGGCTGGGGAAACCCAGCCGGATGGGCAGGGTAAAAATAAATTATTATTATTATTATTATTATTATTATTATTATTATTACTACTACTACTATTATTAGCCATGATGGCTATGGTCTACCTCCACTATTGGAAGAAGTACGCTTCTGAACACAAGTTGCTGAAAACCACTGGAGGAGAGGGTGTTATCATGCTCAAGTCCTGCTTGCAGGTTTTCTACAGGCATCTGGTTGGCCACTGTGAGATCTGGACGTTGGACTAGATGGGCCATTGGCCTGATCCAGCAGGCCACTTCTTATGCCACCAAAGTTGAAATGTGTTTCCTATGCTGTTGTGGATAGCTCGTCCTCATGCTACCATTCCCAAGAGTGCTGCATCGGGATTATAGATTCCTTCTGCTTTTCTGAACAGCAGATTCTTTGAAAGTTATAGGCTGCGTAAGGTTGGTCCTCCCTCCCTCCCCTTTAAAGCATTCATTAAAAAACACACACGCTTACCACAGATGTTTAACTTTCCCCAGATGTTCCTCAAGGTATCTGTGACAAGTTGGCTAATTTCTTGTAGTCATTCGGGAGGAGGTGGCTCTTTTCGCTACCTTGTTTAATCCCTTTGTAAAGCAAGGGGCCTCCTTCAGGGAGGGGAGCTGGGATGCAGGGAGCTGCCTCGGGGAGCCGTGTAAAAGGATTGCTACGTTGTCAAATGCTATAATGTGTTATGACATAGATCAGCTGTTGTTTTCCAGTCTCGCAGGAAACCTTGTGGAATCTCATTTCTTTGACTGTATTAAATTATCTGTAAATGTTGTCCTTTAAACTGACACTCAGGGTCCCCTTCATCAGGACATTAAGACACGGATTGCCTCAATGGCAGAATCCCTTCAAAGCTATTGTGTCTTCGGAGGATTTGTGGCCTACCTTTACTTTTGCATCAAACTAACTTAATAAATAGAGGGCTAGGGGAGAATCGTTACTATAGCAACCCCCATGGTAACACAGAAATTGCCACAAACAGCCGTCCTCCAAGAATAAACCCCCTCTAGGAGAGCTCCAATGTGAGCGAAGCAGAAACTTACCTCTGAGGTAATTTTGATTTCTAAATTCAACAAGATTCGAACAGTATTGAAAGTTATGGAAAAGAAGAAGAGGTGATGCTCTCGCTTAAGAAACCAAGTTACATGGCTCATAAAACAATAATATTCAGCCCTCTCGACAGACCAATTTTGCTTCCTTCTATATAATCCCGTAGACTAAATTATGTACGCCCCATGGGAATATCCAAAAAAACCTACAGTTTTGTTTTTATAGACTTGGAGGAACAGGAATGCTTTTTAGATAAAGTTGCATTGGGAAAGTTTGGATGTTTTAATTTTATTGTCAGAGCAATCCAAAATTGGGGGAAAGGGGAACTGGAGGTAGACAAACCACCCCATCAAAAGCCCTACTGAGCTCACACCAGCAGGGGCGAAAGTGGGAAATGCAAAAGCTAGGAAGGCGGGAAAAGACTTTTGGTCCCCTGATGATGGAAAAAAATGATGATGGAGGAGATGATAAACTATGAAAGTTTCTGCATCCGCAAGTAGGCTGCCTCCATTGGCAGATCTCCTTCTCTGCCTGTGGATCTCTCTTTCTGTCCAAGCAGGGGAAGAGCTACACTCTCCTATGTTCCCCATAACATCCTCTCAGGGAGCATAGGATTGCAACCAGTATAGGATTGCAACCATATACCAGTGATATATATCTGAAGAAATTTGAATATTGTCTTTGGCATGGACTGTATCATTCTATTTGAGGTCCCAGGGCTCTTGTTAATCCTTGAATTTTTTTGAGAATATAGTTGTGTATATCTAGTTATGTATATCTTCATCTCCAGTCATTTCTATCCTACTTTTCTATCTAAAACAGAGCAGCTATCAAGAACATGCGAAAAGTCAGAATTGATGAAAATCATTGAAAAATCCTAAAAGCTGAAACAGCATGTGAATGAATATTATTGCTATTATTAACAAAATTTATGTATTTGGCCATCAGTAAACATTCTCTGGGTTGCATACATAAAAAGAGTATATTTTAAGTACAACATATAAAAAAATCCATCAGTAATTAATAAAAATGATTTTTTAAAAATTGTACTCACAAAATTGTACTCACAAAATTGTACTCACAAAACCTTTCACCACCCACCTCTTGGGGTGATGCTCACAAGCACATCTGCAAGGAAGACAAATGAGGCCTATGTTTGGGGAAATGGCTGTATTTATTAAACTCAGAGGAACTGCAAGCAAATTAACCAAATTCAGAAAGTATAGGCAGGAGAATATTTTATCTATCTCTGGCAAGAAAACATCTCTCCAGCCCTGTGGGCATGTGATAGAACTGTAGACAGTGGCTCTCCCCAAAAGGATGGGGGGGGGGAACGACTTCCACCTTACTAGGCGAGCCTTGGTTATGTATGTTTCCGAGCACAATTCAAAGTGTTGGTGCTGACCTTTAAAGCCCTAAACGGCCTCGGTCCAGTATACCTGAAGGAGCGTCTCCTCCCCCATCATTCTGCCCGGACGCTGAGGTCCAGCGCCGAGGGCCTTCTGGCGGTTCCCTCATTGCGAGAAGCAAAGCTACAGGGAACCAGGCAGAGGGCCTTCTCGGTAGTGGCGCCCACCCTGTGGAACGCCCTTCCAGCAGATGTCAAAGCAATAAACAACTACCTGACATTCAGAAGACATCTTAAGGCAGCCCTGTTCAGGGAAGTTTTTAACGTGTGATTTTACTGTATTTTTGGTTTTTATGGAAGCCGCCCAGAGTGGCTGGGGAGGCCCAGTCAGATGGGCGGGGTATTAATAATAAATTATTATTATTATTATTATTATTATTATTATTATTATTATTATTGGTTATAAACTCTGCCACCCAGCGTTCACCCCCAAAGCATATGTCAGGCCCAAAGGCTTCCCTGTGAAGTCCCACCAGGTATAAAGCATTGGAAGATCCCTAAAGACTCCCCTTAACCTGATAATGCCTTTGCATACCTAACGGTTTTCTCCCCAAATTAATCACCTGCCTGTACTCAGTGATTCAGGAGCAACCAACCTATGCTACTTACCAGATGCCAGTTGAATTAGTCTCAGCAGTGTGCAGGAGGTGAAAAAAGAAGGGGTTGTAAACCTAGACAGCATCTTAAAAAGCAGAGACATCACCTTGCCAACAAAGGTCCGTATAGTTAAAACTATGGTTTTCCCAGTAGTGATGTATGGAAGTGAGAGCTGGACCATAAAGAAGGCTGATCGCCGAAGAATTGGTGCTTTTGAATTATGGTGCTGGAGGAGACTCTTGAGAGTCCCATGGACTGCAAGAAGATCAAACCTATCCATTCTTATGGAAATCAGCCCTGAGCGCTCACTGGAAGGACAAATCCTGAAGCTGAGGCTCCAATACTTTGGCCACCTCGTGAGAAAAGAAGACTCCCTGGAAAAGACCCTGATGTTGGGAAAGATGGAGGGCACAAGGAGAAGGGGACGACAGAGGACGAGATGGTTGGACAGTGTTCTCGAAGCTACTAGCATGAGTTTGACTAAACTGTGGGAGGCAGTGGAAGACAGAAGTGCCTGGCGTGCTCTGGTCCATGGGGTCACGAAGAGTCGGACATGGCTAAATGACTAAACAACAACAACAAAGGGCCAGTCAAGGAATTCCAACTAGCCCCCAAATCCTAATCTTTGTTGGAGGCAGCATTACTGAATAAGCTTTTCTGGGAATAGCAAGTGTGACGAGTTCTATTGCACCCAGGTTCTCTTTCTGGGTTTCTCATAAAAGTCTGGTTGTCTTCTGTGAGAACAGGATGCTGGAGTAGATGGACCTCTGGCCTGATCCAAAAGGGCTTTAATATGTTCTTATGATTAACTCCTGCTGCATGGAAATCAGATGAACCAAGTATAACTAATTTACGGAATTTACCTTCTCAGTGAATTCCAGAAATTCAGGTTTCTTTTTAGAAGTTTAAAAGCTCATTATCATGAGCCATGATATCCAAAGGAATTCTGCACCTTCAGAGGCTGATCTTCTGATTACAGATGTTGAGGAAGACAACAGGAACATCTGGACTTCCCACAGATAACTGTTTGGCCATCTTCAGAGACAGAGTATTATATTTTGGCTCGATCCATTAAAACAATTCTCAAACAATCCTGAAGCTAATAGCTGAACTTGATAAAGAGATCAACAGTCCTGCATTTTGAGCTTGCTGATAAAAACAGGAAACATTTTATCATTTGTGGTACAGTAACTGCATCATTCTTCTCTCTTTAAGGCAGTGCTCTCTTTAAGGCAGGAGTTGTTTTGCTCTCTAATAATGCACTGTATTTTTAGAATTGTCCAAGAAACAATTATAGGTTTCACTGACTGCAGAGGCAGAAGAAGCCAGTAAATAAGATCTTGGAGAGAGACATTGATTTATAAGAGGCTACAGGCCCTTTCAAGTCTTTCAAAAGGATGGGAGGAACAGGCAAAGAGAGAGAGAGAGAGATTCCAAGACAGCCTTAGGGACGGTGGGGGGAGAGTTCAGTTACAAACACCATGCGGCAAGAACAAAGTCCGAAGCAGCCTCAAATATGTGTACAATCTATTAAATCTCCCCGTCTGCTTTTGGTGATATTTAGCAATCCTAATAGAAGCCCCCTGGAAATGAAGGAAGGCTCTGAAGCAAGTGTCAGCCTTGTTCTTTTGTTTGTTCATTCATTTAAAAATCAACCTATCACTGTGAAATTATGATAACTAATAGATTGCAACAACTGTTGTGTGTACTCAGTTCTTTCCTCCTGGTATTTTCAAGGTTCTTGCAGAGGGTGTAGGAGTTTGCTACAGACAGGGCTGGCGGGATTTAATTCATTTTGCATTTAAGGGTGACCCTACCTCATCTGCACCTTCTGAAACAACATGAGAGTGAAAACGCAGTCATTCTACAAAATTCGCTAATATCTGAATATTGCAAGGCAGTTCTTTGGCCAAGTAATCCTAGAATTGAAGATTTGGAAGGGACCATGAGGGTCATCTGGTCCAAGCCTTTGCAATGCAGGAGTCTTTTTGGCCAACATGGGGCTTGAACCCATGGCCCTGATGCATACAAAAATACATGTACCAGTATGAATGGTGCGCAAACATGAATGTACTAGTGAAAATGGTATTAAAAAGACATTATATGAGGAAACATGTCTTTGCAAAAAATGTGCACGCTAGGCAAAATGGCATATAAACATGCAATCTTAGGGGAAATTTGCTTATACATTTTCATGAGGACTCTTTAAAAGAATGCAATCTGATATGGAAATGGGGAGAACTGAACTTAAGGTTGGAAAACGGATAAACCGAGAGAAACCAAAATTGACAGATTCACCCATCCTTAGCTACAGATCCTTGCCGGTCCCTCTTTTGTGAAATCTTTTTCTTCTGATTTTTGTAGAGCAAGAGTGATGGCACTTCTCTTTATTATTTTTATGGTGCCATAAATAGATATGGTGCTTTAAAGCAAAATCCACACACACACACACACACTCCTAAAAAGTAAGGGGAAATGTGTGTGTGTGTTATGGAACGAATGCAGGCTGCGCAGCTATCCCAGAAGCCAGAACAGCAAGAGGGATTGCTGCTTTTGCTGCACAGCGATCCCTCTTGCTGTTCTGGCTTCTGAGATTCAGAATATTTTTTTCCTTGTTGTCCTCCTCCAAAAATTGGGTGCGTCTTATGGTCTGGTGCATCTTATGGAGCGAAAAATACGGTGTGTGTGTATATATTTATATACACACAAACAGGTCCCTGGCCTATGGAGCTTGAAATCTCATGCTCATATCTATGTGCTGCTTCACATGTTGTGTGTACATCTCCTGATGTCTCATTATGTGTTTATACTATGGTTCCAGCTCAGAGCTGGCCTCCAATAAACTCACATGAGGTGTGTTTGCCCAGGCTGCAATACTCCACTGACTCACATTCTTTGAAAATTTCCATTATGGCTCCCCCCTACCCTGTTCAAATTAAGCAGGCAGCTCCATAATCTGTGTAATCGCACAAGAGCATAAGAAGAGCCCTACTAAGGTAGACCAAAGGTCTATCCAGTACAATATCTTCTTGCCCAGATGTCCCCAGGAAGCCAACAAAGAGGGCACAAAAGCAATAGCCCTTTCCTGCTGCTGTTTCCCAATGGCTGGTTTCCAGAAGCATACTGGTGTCTTTGATTCTGGAGATAGCCTGGCTAGGATCTATTGGGAAGAGCCACAGAGGAGTTTAGGGGCATGCTGTCATCTTGCACTGGGGTGCCACACAGCTTCCTTCCTTCCCTGTTGTGTGGGGCAGTAACCAAGGCAAACCCTCCTTCCAGGTGCAGTACCTAGCTCTCCATTTGAGGTCATTGTGATTTGTAAATAGTGTGGGCAGTTTCTTGGGAGGAAAAAGATGGAGTAGGGTGCTGTGATGTGTGGAAAATGCTGTCTTGGGGCAATGGGTTTGCATTTAATGGACTCCTGTTCCCTACCAGCCCTGCGTGTCTGTGATTCACATATTGCTCACATTAGTCAGGGATTAATGGTTCCATTCCAGGTTAATTGCATATAGATTTAGGAACCTGATCTTACACTAAGTAGCGGCTGAAACAGCTGTGAGCGAAAGTAGGCAAAATGTTAGCAGGTGCCTTACAAACTCCGATATATACTGCTCTAATAAATCAACCTCTGTTCTGAGTGGCATTCCCTAAAACAACTCGGCTATTCAAGAACTGGGCCTCACCTCATCAAGAGGACCACGCAGGGCATGCAAAATTGAGAGGCAGTGCTAATTTTGTTTTCTTTTCTCTTCGTACAGGAAATGTGAGATTAGGTCTCGCCGGTTGGGCCTGCAGACTGAAACCGCTATTTATATTCACAGGGTGGGGGCTGCTATACATCGGGGACAACAAGCCTTCCCTCTAACGCATTTGCTCACTGACCAGCACACAGGAACTGTTTTCGCAGGCAGCCTTCCAGCAGGCAACACCCGAAAAAGGCCACTTCTCTGCCCATTCATTCAACTCTTTCTGCGAACAAAGGCTCTGTGATGAATTTAGTCAAACTCTCGCAACACACGCACTTGTGCCTGGGGGGCTTGTGCAGTGTTTGGGGGTCACTACTTATGAAAAGGGACGGCGAGAAATTCAATTCTGCTCATGTTTAAAGGCGAACATGCCTAATCCAAAACAATACGGGGACTTAAATGCAACCGTCCATAGTGATTCGTAGTTCTCTGATTTTTTGAATCATGTGTACCAAAATGCATATGCTGGGGTAAATCATCCATAAAAGCACATATGTTGGTAAAAACATTTTAGCTTTGCAAAACTGCGTATATTAAGGAAAAATTCATTCAAACATAGAGTCAGAGAAAGTCATACCAGACCCTTCAAGTGTCCCTATTTTCCAGGGACAGCCCCAGATTTACAGAAGCTGTCTTGGTTTCTGATTTGATCCTGGAATGTCCAGCTTTTCCTATTTTCATCAAATAAATGTTGGAAGGTATGGAGTTATGTGACCCCCAAGCCAAGGAGATAGGTTACTATACAACCTTTAGAAGACTTTTGAAGACAGCCCCGTAAGGGGAAGTTTTTAAAACTGTTTAATGTCTTACGGGGTCCTCATTGCGGGATCACATTCACCCAGTGCTATACCAGCTGCACTGGCTCCCGGTGGAGTACAGGATCAGTTTTAAGGTGCTGGTTTTAACCTTTTAAAACCCTATACGGCCTAGGACCCTCATACCTACGGGACCCCCTCTCCTGGTATGTCCCACGGAGGACCTTATGGTCTTCAAATAAAAACATTTTGGAGATCCCAGGCCACAGGGAGGTTAGGCTGGCCTCGACCAGAGCCAGGGCTTTTTTGGCCGTGGCCCCGATCGGGTGGAACTCTCTGTCACAAGAGACTAGGGCCCTGCAGGACTTGAAATCTTTCTGCAGGGCCTGCAAGATGGAGCTGTTCTGCCTGGCCTTTGGCCAAAGCACAGTCTGACCCCTTCTGTAATCCTCATAGAACTCTAACCCAATGGTTGCCATTAATTTGATTGTGAATTGATTTTAGAATGTATTTTAATTATTTGACTGTGTGATTTTATGTACACTGTGCTCTTTTTACTTGTTGTTAGCCGTTCTGAGCCCAGCTTTGGTCGGGGAGGGCAGGTTACAAATAAAAGTTTATTGTTGTTATTGTTATATATGTTGGAAGCCACCTAGAGTGGCTGGGACAACCTAGTCAGATGGGCAGACTACTACTACTACTACTAATAATAATTGAATGGGACGTCCCTATTTTCATGAGAGAAATGTTGGGGGGGTATGTCATACTAAAATGCTGATGAATTTCCTCAAGGACTTCTTTTTTTAAATAAAAATGAATCAGAAACCAATGTGGTGAACTGAACTTTAGACTGGGAAAATGAGAAACTGAGAAAAACTGAAATGGTCATATTTGCCAATCCCTGTTTATGCATTGCATACACACAAAAGAGGAGATTACAGGACAGTACCCAGCTTTGTTCACCTGAGTATTTGCAGCATCAACAATCCAGGCAGAGGGATGTGGTGGTGGGAGCATATACCAATAAAACTACCATCATCCTTACTGGGAAACCAATCCATCTGGGAGTTGGGTTCAAGGGTTTGCATGTGGTGTTGAATTGCAGAAACAGGACAAGAATCTCTGCTGGCCAGCTCCCACATAAGGACCTGAGCCTTGTAGGCTAAGAAGTCTCCTGGGCAAGAAACTCCAATAAAATAAGTATATCTCCATTCGTACCAAAAATGCATATGAAAGTAAGGTAAAGGTAAAGGGACCCCAAGCATTAGGTCCAGTCGTGACCGACTCTGGGGCTGCGAAGCTCATCTTGCTTTATTGGCCGAGGGAGCCGGCGTACAGCTTCCGGGTCATGTGGCCAGCATGACTAAGCTGCTTCTGGCGAAACCAGAGCAGTGCACAGAAACGCCGTTTACCTACCCGCCAGAGTGGTACCTATTTATCTACTTGCACTTTGATGTGCTATCAAACTGCTAGGTTGGCAGGAGCAGGGACCGAGCAACGGGAGCTCACCTTCTGATCAGCAAGTCCTAGGCTCTGTGGTTTAACCCACAGTGACACCCGCGTCCCTTTTGCATATGAAAGTGGGGAAGGCAAATGCTCAATCTATGCCATGAGTTAGGAATGGGGAACCTGTGGCCCTCCAGATGCTGTTGGAACTCTGGCCCTGTGGATAGCTCAGTTAGTAGAGCGTGAGACTTGTAATCTTAGGGCTGTGGGTTCAAGCCCTATGTTGGGCAAAAGATTCCTGCATTTCGGGTGGTTCCTTCCAACTCTACTATTCTATGAACTCAGCATGGGCAATAGTCAGGGGTGATGCGAGTCGTAGTACGGCAACATCTCGAGGCCAGCAGGCTCCTCATCCCAGTTGTAATTGTTCAAAGAACACTAAGAGCGAATATTCATAATGTGCACCAACACAGGAAGTGAGGGTGAGCTGCACTTCCTGTATTCCCGCTTATCATCATTATCGCCTGAATCCGCTTCAAGTTGCAAAATGAGCCGCAAAGGGTCAAAACTGGGTAAGTGTCCATGTTCTGCGCCTTAGCATCCGTTCGGGGATAAATTTGGCTCTTAATCAGGGCTGACAATTAGGCCATACAGTTAATATTTTTACAGCTGTTTTATTAATAACACATACAGTGCATCCAGCCAGGATTTGTTGGAGACACCTCAGGAAAACGAATGATGTAAATAACAGATGGAGGCAGAATATTCTTACAAACAGGCATAAAGATATTCCCATCTTGTTTAGAAGGAATTTAAATAGACAGATTGTAGATAAACAGGCAGACCCAAAAGAAGCGAATGTGTGTGTGTTGGAGGGAGGGCGGGAGAAATCCCGGGAGGGGAAGGGTGGATGGGTGGAAGAGGAAACAGAGACTTTAATATGCACCCAGCACAATACATAGAACACTCCTCTTCATATATTTCTATGTATAATGTGATTTACTTGCTGCACTTGAAAGACCCGCGCAAATTAACAGTAGCAGTTGAAAAGGCAGCAGTGCCAACAGGTTCCTGCATCACACTCTCCTCCCCGCTGCCTGCCGCCTGCTCTCCCCCCAGTTGTGGGCTTTTACAAACAGATGGTACTGAGAAGGCATGGCTGACAACAATACCTCTTCATGGTACAGTCATACCTTGGGTTACAGACATTTCAGGTTGCATTTCTTTTGGGTTACGGACCGCCGAAACCTGGAAATACGGGTTATTTCCGGGTTTCGGCAGTCATGCATGCGCAGAAGTGCCGAATCGCAACCCGCGCTTGCGCAGATGTGCCGCTGCATGTTGCAAACACTGAAGGTTGTGAACATGCATCCCGCACGGATCACGTTTGCAACCCGAGCATCCACTGTACTTCTCAAATGCTTAACCCAGTCTTTTGGTTTTTTTTAAATCTTTTTAGGTAAGTTCATGAAGATACCAACAAAAGGTTAAGTAACGGTGTTGTTCACAATACAGTGGTACCTCGGGTTACATATGCTTCAGGTTACAGACTCTGCTAATCCAGAAATATTACCTCGGGTTAAGAACTTTGCTTCAGGATGAGAACAGAAATCGTGCTCTGGCGGCGCGGCAGCAGCGGGAGGCCCCATTAGCTAAAGTGGTGCTTCAGGTTAAGAACAGTTTCAGGTTAAGTACGGACCTCCAGAACGAATTAAGTACTTAACCTGAGGTACAACTGTACCGAGAGATGCTAGTGAAGTTGTAGATGGATGCTAATGAAGTTGTAGACAGGGTGCCGGCGTTTTGCACCTGTTTTGCCCTGGCAGTCCAAGTATTCAAGAGGCCACTGTTTGCCCCCGATGGGGCCCTTTTACTGGGGCTTGCAGGTAGCACACTCCCAAGGTAGTTTTCCGGGCTTCTTCAGTGGTCTAATCTCAAAGCCTTGATACATATATTGATATTGCCTTTTTCTAGCATTATTGTATTTCCCTTCATTACTAAGCTCAGCACTGGACAACAAGAGCCCAGAATCTCCCCATGGTATGATTTCTCTTGAAAAGAAAATTCCAGTTTGATGCATCCAGAAGAGTGATAGTGAAGAAACACTCCACTGAATGTTGGTATACACTCCTTACGTAAAATAAAGCCTTAAACGGCTCAGGACCGCAATACCTCAAGGACCACCTCTTTCAATATAAACCTACCTGGGCTCTGAGATAATCTTCTTAGGCCCTCCTTCGTGTGCCTCCTCCTCAAGAGGTCCGGAGGGTGGCAACACGAGAAGAGGCCTTTTCTGCAGTGGCTCCCCATCTGTGGAATGCTCTCCCCAGGGAAGTTCTCCTGGTGCCTTCATTATACACCTTTAGGTGCCAGGCAAAAATGTTCCTTTTTAACCAGGCCTTTGGTTGAATGGATTGACATCCTACATCCTTTACGCTTTTAAAATGTGGCTCTTTTTGGAGGGGGGATTGTTATTGGGTAATTGTTCTTCTTTTGATTTATATATTGTAATATTTTCTGTGAACCGCCCTGAGACCTCCAGGTGTAGGACGGTATATAAATCCAATAAATAAATAAAATAAATGGAGCACATGGGGGCATCTGAGGTGGGGCTGGAGCATGTGTCCCCATGCCCCCTACTCATGCTGGCATTCCCTGATGAGGCATGACACCTGAAGGAAGCTTTTTCTTTCTCAGCTGTGTGACTTCTTTTTCAGAGCCGATAAGCAGAGCAAAACAGGATATTCAGATCCAGCCTAGATCCTCTTGCGCTGTACCTTTGCTTCATAAAGTTGTTCCGCTGAGGAAGTGATATGTAATAGAACAGTTGGGACTCTGCCCTCCGACTTTGACACAATGCTAATAGTCTGAACAATGGCAAAAGGCTAAAGCTTTGCAGTAAACAGGAAGCTTTGTGTCATGCCGAGGGTGTCGATGTGGTACGCTTGAAAAAAATGGAGTCTGGTCACTCAGGGTGAAGCGTCTGTAAAATATTTGATTTCAGTTACATTGTGGTCAGGCTGTAGAAACCACAAGTGAGCACTTAACAGATTCAGCTGTGTCAGTTGCTAACCCACAGAACGATGGGTTAGATAAGAGGACGAGTATTCTTCCTATCCTCTTACTGGGACCGACACATTTCTCCAGGATTTCAGTCCTCATGTTCTCACAAAGGGGCGGAGGAAGAGAGGACCAAAACAGGGTGTGCCTGCAAGCGTCATGGGAACGATTTTCTTGATTCGGATGGTGTTAATGGAACATGTGTAACGCCAAAAAACAAGAACAAAAGCAACAACAAAAACCAATGGAATTTGTTGTGGTTCCAGAACAAAGAATTGCACAAGGAGCCACTCTCTCTCCAAATGGCTCTGCTTTGTCCTTAAGGGCAATTTCTGCAAGTGACAAACAGGATGTCACCATATGTCGGAGATGGGAGACCTATGGCCATCCAGCTGTTGATCGCTTCCAATACCTATCATCCCCTGTTAGTCTGGTCAGTGGTCAGGGATGATGGGAAGACAGGTGCATAGCTCTGCCCTTCCTCCCCAAATGGCACAGAATCATATAAGTCCAACTCATATGAGTTGGAAGGGACCCCAAGGGTCTTGTAGTGGAACCACCTTCAATGCAGGAATCACAACTGAAGAGTCTCTGACAGATGGTTGCCCAACCTCTGTTTCAAAAACTCCCATGAAGGAGAGTCTACCACATTCCAAGGTTGTCCACTCTTCCTAATGTTTGGTCAGGGTTTCCTTTCTTATAATTTGAATCCATTGGTAGGGGTCCTACAGAAAACAAGCTTACTCCATCTTTCATGGAGACAGTCCTTTAGCTATTTGAAGATGACTATCATATCTCCTCTCAGTCTTCTCTTCTTCAGGCTAAACATACCCAATGTCAGGGACTGGCTGGCTGAGGAAGAGGGGTAGAAGCTGGGCTCCTAAGAGCTTCATAGGGAAGGCACAGAAGAAGAAGAATTAGATCCTAGAGCCTGGTGGTGGTGGGACACTGGCCACACCTCAGAGGAGGGGACAAGCTGGAAGGTACTAGAAGCAGGAAGCTTGAGGGATCACAAAGAGGCAGAAGCAGGCACAGGACAGGGTGATGAAGTTTCCAGTTTGGAGGCTTCATCAGAGACAACAGAGGGGAGCCAGCAATCCCACAGATCCATCCTGACAGCTCCCCATTGATCATGTCCTTGGGGATCCTGCCCTCTTCCATTCTGTGGACATGACCAAACCAGTCTAGACGTCGCTGAGACAGGAGTGCAAGCATGCTAGGAATGTGGGTTTGGGAAAGCAGATATTTTCTTGAAGTGTTTGGAGGCAGACAGGTCATGAATCCCTAGCAGTGAACGGAGGAGGAATGACCATTGGGAGAAGTGCAGATAAAAGAAAAGCCATGGTGCATCTGCATCAGCACAACAGGATACCATCATCTGCCCTAGCTGCAACAAAACATGTCTCTCCCTTATTGGTCTCTACAGTCACAGCAGGCGCCGCAACCTTCTAACAGTTTGACTTCACCCCCCAAGGTGCATTCCTTCATGGTCTCCCAAGACATATGGATGTGAACCATGGATCTGTCAACTATTGAATAAAACACTATTGAATAAAGCACATGACTTGATCCCAGACAACTCAGAACACAATACACATTTTGATCCATAGAGTAAAAAGTATGACCATGTGTCATTAAAAAACAAAGCAAAAGCCCAGCTTTTAATTACACACATGATTTGCTCCTGGGCCCTCAACTTGTTGCCTTCCTTTCGCCAAATGCTGCCAAATGCTTGTGTACGATTTACAGGACGATAAACAGCAGCCACATTCAGTACGTGAGTGCTCTGTGCATTAAGCAGGAAGACCAAAAGGGGAAGAGAGAGAGTGAGAGCTCATTTTGGCAGAAGCCAGGGTTGGATTGTACAGATTTGCGATTGCAGTTGTATACTGGGGATTGTCGTTGAAGTCTTGCGTGCGGGTTTGACAGAGAGCAGCTGTAATAGATTTTAAACACTGGAGTTTGGGTTCTCCACAAAACAGCCCAGGAGTGGGTGGGGGTGGGGTGGGAATGAGGTGGGGAGCTGAATGATGCCAAGACGCAACAGCTCAACTCTGAGGGAAGAATGCATCACAAACACACACTGATCCACCAGCTTTGTACATGACCTGGAAAAAAGAAAGGATGTGTAATATCCTGGCTGGCTGATTCCATGTCTGCCTGCAGTGGGATGAAGGATGGTGAAGACAAGTTTGTCCCTGGCCATCTGTGCCTTAGGAGAATCCAGACAGGACTACTGTAGTGCACTCAACTTGCAGCTGCTTTTAAAGGGTGTTCAGAAACTTCCATTGGGTGGAGTATAATATATGGAGCTCAGTGGTAGGGCATCTGGTCTGCATGTAGAAGGTTCTGGGTTCAATCTCTGGCATTGTCCACTATGAAGCCTTGGTGAGCTGCAGGGAGGCAGTGTAGGCAATACTGAGCTAGATGGAATCGTGATCTGAGTCAGTATTAAGCAGCTACGTAGGCTTATTCCAGTATACCTGAAGGAGCATCTCCACCCCCATCATTCTGCCTGGACTCTGAGGTCCAGCGCCGAGGGCCTTCTGGCAGTTCCTTCACTGCGAGAAGCAAAGGGAACCAGGCAGAGGGCCTTCTCAGTAGTGGCACCCGCCCTGTGGAATGCCCTCCCACCAGATGTCAAAGAGATAAACAACTACCTGACATTTAGAAAACATCTGAAAACAGCCCTGTTCAGGGAAGTTTTTAATGTGTGACATTTTGATGTATTTTTAATCTTTGTTGGAAGCTGCCCAGAGTGGCTGGGGAAACCCAGCCAGATGGGCGGGGTACAAATAAATGATGATGATGATGTCACCAACTTGTTTCCAGCCCAAATTCAAAGTGCTGGTCCTTGGCATGGTAAATGGCCCAGGGGGCCAGAGCTAGACCATGGGCAACTCAAGGTGTAACCAGGAGTCAGTACCAAATTGCAAACACAGGACGCCCCGACTCCCCGAGTTTAGGTAGACCCTGTTAGTCAAATAAAGCACCATTGAAACAGGAAGCGCTCCTTTTCTCCACCCTGGCCAGGAATTATTTATTTATTTATTTAGTTATTGCATTTGTTTGCTTGTTTGTTTGCTGCATTTATATACCACCTTTTTCTTCCAAGGGTGTCAAGGTAGTGTAAATGCTTCTCCTCCTCCCCATTTTCATCCTCACAGCAACCTGTGCCTTAGGTTAGGCTAAGACAGCCTTTCTCAACCTGTGGGTCCCCAGATGTTGTTGAACTACAACTCCCATCAGCCCTAGCTAGCAAGGCCAGAGCTCAGGGATGATGGGAGTTGTAGTGCAACAGCATCTGGGGACCCACAGGTTGAGAACCGCTGGGCTAAGAGATGGTGACAGGCCAGAGGTCACCCAGTGAGCTTCGTGGCTGAGTGGGGTTCAAACCCTGGTCTCCAACACTTGAACTATTATGTCATACAATGATTAGCCTAGACCAGGGGCTCTCAAACTTGAGTCTCCAGCTGTTTTTAAGACTACAAATCCCATCATCCCTAGCTAACAGGATGGTAGGAATTGTGGTCCAAAAACAGCTAGAGACCCACAAATTGGGAAACCCTGGCTTAGGTTAAGGGAGCTACTCTATACCTGGAGGGCTTTCCCCTGAGGAGGTGCAGTTATGTATTTCATCACATGGGGCAGCAGTCATCAGTTACTGACAAAAGGTTTGCTAAGGAATGGCTGAAGTTATCAGGCTCGCCACATTGAGCACCGGTCAGTAGCTTCTGACTCCTAGGATCATCTCTACCATGGGCTGGATGAATTTGGCATCAGGGAAGCTTGGGGCTAATGAAGCTACTTTGTTCTTCCCTTCTTTTGCTGTCGAGCCAGTGGGGAATACAGATTGGAGACAGGAGATGTGGCCTGAGGGAAGTCCAATGGACTGGACTACAAGGCCTGGTGGCCAGACTTGGCTCATAGACTGGAGGTTCCACATTCCTGGCTTAGCCAGATGCTCTGGACTGCAGTTCTGTAGTTTGCCTCATAGGGAGCATATGGAACTGGTCCAGAGGTTCCCAGTTCAACTGTCAGCCCCTGCCGACAGACATTTTGTCCAAACTGGAACCTCCAAATTTGCCTCCCACATTTAGCAAAACGATATGGCAGCTCTAGACATCACGTCCATGGAAGAGCTTTGAATGCTTGGAATGCGCTACATAAATTCTAACGAGTATTGTTATTATTTTTACAGACACCTTTACCGACACAGATTCATTAAGGTATCCAATTTTGGGTGTGGGGGAGGAAGAGCTCTTGGCACAGAAACACAGATTTAAATTCCACATATTAATGTTAGCAGATGGTGCTACGGTGCAGTTTAAGAACGAGTTGGCTAGTGGAAATGTAACCTTTAGTAACAGTTTGAGGTAGTTATATCTGCGAAATGATAGCTTTGATTCACCTAAAATGGTTGGGCAATTAATTATATTGGTGCAACATAAAAGAAATCTAAAGGGCTTCTTCTCTGCCATCTGACGACAGGCTGCTCTGTGACAGAAGCTCAGCGGGAGGCCTAGGAAGGACTCCAAGGATCGGTTTGACAGCCAGGCTTGCAAAGAAGTCACATATCCATTCAGATGCAACTAGCAATGATAATTTTTTCCCCCCAGAGAGCAGTGCATAAGCTAGGGATGGGTGAGTCTGACAATTTTTGTTTCTCATTTTCCCACTCTTCGATTTCAGTTCTCCATGTGCTCAAATCAATTTGTCATTTTTGTAAACACCCACCCACCCACCCTCATTTTAGTGCAAATTTTTCCTAATGTACACACTTGTTACCTAATAAAGACATTGTTTCAACACACTTTCCCCTTATACAAAGACCTGCCTTTCTGGCCACCTCTAACAGGTGGAGCAAAGCTGTCCTCCTTCCATTCAAGTGATATTACAGATGACCTCAGGTGATTTGGTGCTTTGAAGTCCCAAAGGCAGGACTTCAAAGGAGCTTGCAAGCAGGAATGCGCTGCTAAAAGAAAGGTTTTCACCTTCATTTTAGCAGCATGTTGCTGCCTGTAAGCTGCAGTCTTCATTTGTGAATTTATTTGTGACATCACTTGATGGACAGATGGGGGGTTTCACACAATACACCTGCAAAAATTGGGGAAGCGGTCTTTCAGGGACACTTGCTCTGCTAAACTTCTCATTACCAGATTTCTCTGAGCACACGGACTAAGACACTGAGGCATTATGGGTTATAAGTAACCAAGGGAATCCATTCGCACAAAGACTCATACCTGCCCAATGGGATTTTCTCTCTTCTCCCTGCATGTCTCCTGTCCCCAAATCTGTTCTGGGGATCCCCCCAGCCTTTGGCTAGAGTGTGGGGGGCGTGAAGATAGAGGAGAGGAAGTTCTGCTGCCTAGATGGAAGTCCTTGGTTGGGACAACTTGGTTGGATACAACCCTATAACATTTTTCATTTGTTGTGTGTAAGCCTGATGCACAGTGACGACTAGTTATCAAGAACACAAATCCTGATAAACCTCTGCTCAGAAATTCAATTCCATTGAATTCAATGCAGCCTACTCCCAGGTAAGTGTCAGTGAATGGCAGCCTGAGACTCCATGATTGAATCAAAGCAAATCTCTGTACATAATGGGGGGTATTCCAGGAATGTAACAGAGAAACAGGAATGCCTCCAACATTGGATTAGGGTGCTCATATAATATGCTGAGAGATATTCAAGGACTGCTTTCTCTTCAAAGTAACAGGAAACCTATCAAACATATGAACGGGTCTATATGCCTGATAGCCTGCATTGAAGCAGGCAAGGCAATCCTAACAAGGAGATAGTAAATCCTTTTATTTAGCAATGATGGCAAAAGTCTACTGTAACTTCAAACCTTATCAGCCAGGAAACTCAGATAAGGCCAAAATGCTAACTTCTAAATGGCTCTGGTGTATCTTTCTTTGTTACTTATCGCAGCTATTGGAATCCTTTAGGCTTTAGTGATGTTTGCCATGCAAAATGTGGGATTAACAGAAGCTGCTTAGCAATTGGAAAGACAGTCCCTTTCGCTTTTAATTTTTAAAAGGGCACCATCCTCTGCCAGCATCACTTGTGTCAGTCCCACTGAAATCAATGGGGAAAACAGCTCAGCAGTTGCACTCTTGTGAAAAATCACCATTTGAAAAAAAACGATTTGGAAAGAAGATGCTCCAGACAGATTAAGCTCAGTGTTGCTTCAGATAATGTTGTTTCAGACAACAGGGTCTCTCTCTCTCTCTCTCTCTCTGTGTGTGTGTGTGTGTGTGTGTGTGTGAGAGAGAGAGAGAGAGAGAGAGAGAGAAGCTTGGCTACTCAATAATGTTGATTGGCAGTAGATGAAAGAAAGTATTTCTCCACACAAACACGCAATTAATTTATGGAACTCACTAGCCTTGTGCTGAAAACTTCATCCACACTTTTTTAAAAAAACATTCTTCATCCATTATTCCCTCATAAACCGCCTTGAAGATTTATTTATTTTTACAATCAAGCAGGATATAAATTTTGCGAAATAAAATAAAAGAAAGAAAGAAGAAAGAAAGAAGAGATTGCGGGGGGAATGATCAAAGGGGAGATAAAATTTGAGGGAAACTCTTATAGACAAAGTATGATTTTATTTTATTATTTTATTTTATTTTATTAGTGAAAGTGGGGAAGAGGAGGGCTAGTGCCGTACTTCAGAGTGCCCTCAGCATACTCTTGCTGATGGGCCTTTGCCACCAAGCACCCCTTACTGTGGCCTCACTTTTCTCCCTGCAGTCACCCCATAATTGGCTAAAATGTCACTGGCTTCACACATATGACCATCCAGGTGTACACTGCTTGCTTGTGGAGGACAAAACTGTACAAAGACTTGCACTACCTGCCTGCATTCAGGTACTCTATATTTGTAAGATACACAGGTATTACATCTGCCCATTCCTCACAAGGACATTTCCTGTGACTTGGGGAAAGCGAGGGGCTTCTTATCACGATTGTATACAAATGTGGAGTGGGACTAAGAGAGTTCCCCTTAAAACAAGCAAAACGTGACAGGGTTGGTCTCAAAAACGTATCTGTTCCTGCTATCAGTGCTTCCAACAGACACACACACAAGCTTGCCTAGGCTGTCTGCTGGCAGGAGAAGATTGCAAGCCAGTCTCTTTCCCTGGCCACTCATCACTCTCGGGGACTGTGTTATCAAATCATAAAAGATCACTCCAGGGTTCAAAGTAGTTTGCTTGAAGGTCTCTAAGGAGAGAAGTAAATAAACAGCAATTAGCACCAACCTTAACATTTAGCCACTATTTAGAGTAGCTGCCTTCTCACACTGCTTGGAATGGAATGTTGAGGCAACTTTGCAAAGTGGTGATAGGCGAGGACTCATTGAGAAGGTCCAAGCATGAAGTTATGGCACAGATAAAGGTGTCATCTACAGAACGACTGCCCTGCTGAGTGCGGTGTTTAAGGCCATGACCCCAGAGCTTGGAAAGACCCAGAAGATGGACATAAGCTGGCTCCTCTTTCTTTCTTGGCATCTAATCTATATATGGAGCTTGTCTAAATGTATTGCACTCACTTTGCCCGAGACCGAAATGTTCAGCTAGCTGTTGAAATGTCTCTGTAAAGAAATCCTTCCTGGATTGTTAGACACACATGCACAGAGAGAAACTCACATAAATGCATTTTTTGTTTACATGTTTCTTTACACTGGGCCTCAGTGTAGCTGAAGTCCCATGCAAAACATTATTATTATCCCACTCTTCTATGCATACTGCTCATTAGGACCCCATCTTTATGGGCTGGCTCCATAATTAAATTCGGTTAAGTGTAAAACACAGGAATACAAGCTTTCTGAACTTCAAAGCCCCTTTGCCAGGTATAGTAAACAGGCATGGAAACAGAAGGTTGAATGTTTGCCAGCAATTACTCCATTAGAGAGATAGCGGGGATAATCAGACATTTTAAGAGGAGATAGTTAAAGGATAAAATGTGAGATAGATGCTCATAGTTGAGCACAATCCATTCTCTCTTGGATTTGCACAGATCTACAGTACAGACGTCTTGACACATAAATTTCACCATTATTGTTGTGTTGCCCTTTTTCAAGAAAGGGTAAAGGAGATTTGTAGGAGCACTTAACACATGTAAATTCCTGCCTCTTCAAAGCAAAGCAGCATGTTAAATGAGGTCCATAAATTTCATAAGTCTCCTGTCCTTCTAAGATAAAATAAAATAAAATAAAATAAAATAAAATGCTGACGAACCACTAACTCCTCCCCCTCCTTTTTGGTGTAATTAAATGCACAGCTTAATTAAACTGCCGATTCTGAAGAGTTTGGCTATAAAAAGAAAAAGAAAGAAAGAATCACAGAATAAATGTCCTAAGAACATAAAAAAGCCTTGCTGGGTCAGGTCAAAAATCCTTCTAGTCCAGTATCCCTTTCTCATAGTGGTCAACCACATAATGCTTATTATACTAAGCCTTTAAGCAGGACCTGAGCATAATAGTGCTCTTTCCACTTACAATTCCCAGAACTGGTATTCGCTGCTCTGACAGTGCAGGTAGAACATAGCCATTAAGGCTAGTAGCCACTGACAGGCTTCACCCTCCATGAATTTGTCTGATCTTCCAAATCCATGTAAGTTTGTGGCCATCACTGCATCTTGTGAGAGTCAATTCCATAATTTAACTATGAACTCTTTGAAAAAGAGGCTTTCTTATGCCTGCCCTTGATCTTCTAGCATTCACCTTTATTGACTGGCCCCAAGTTGTAGTATTATGACAGATGGAGAATCATAGAACTGTAGAATTGTAAGGGGTCTCAATGAACATCTAGTCCAACCACCTGCAATGCAGGAATCTCAAGTATCCACAACAGATCCAACCTCAGCTTAAAAACCTCCAAGGAAGAAGAGTTCACCACCTCCTGAGGGAGACCGTCCCACTGTCAAACAGCTCTTACTGTCAGAAAGTTCTTCCTGACATTGAGCCGGAATTTACTTTCTTGTAAAACGTTTTAAGTCATTGGTTTGGTGCCTAGCCTCTGGAGCAGGTGAAAACAAGCTTGCTCCATCTTCCATGTGACAGCCCTTGATATATTTGAAGAGGGCTATCATATCAGTCTCCCCTTTCTCAGGCTAAACATACCCAACTCCCTCAACCGTTCCTCATGTAGCTTGGTTTCCAGACACTCGGTCATCTTGGCCATCTTCCTCTGAACACATTCAAGCTTATCAATATCCTACTGATATCATGTCCTCCCTTCCTCGCCCCCTTTCTAAAACTAAAAAAACCCCAAATTTTGTAACCCTTTCTTGTAAAGGAAATGCTCCAACCCCTTAAAGATTTTGGTTGCGTCTTTCTGAAACTCTTCCCAGCTCCATAATACCCTCCAAGATGCCTAGTGATGTATTTCATGCTGTAGAATTTCTAGCTGCCTATCCCTATGTGGCTTGGAATCGGCAATAACAGGAGAAAACAAATGCCAGCACCAATAGTGCAGGTGAATGCTATAAACAAACTGGCCTTGATCCAGCGCTAGAAGACCTGGATGTGCAAAGGGCTGCAGATGCACTCCTGGGTCTGAAAATATATCACAGCAATTATGGTTACCAATCCAGGACCCCAGTGCTTTTACCAATCCATACATGGCGGGATTGGGTTGATTATACCGTAACGGATTGAGTGATTCGTTCAAGGCCAAAACAAAAAGTAGCAATAAAGAACCCCTCAAAATACCAGAGCAATAACCAAGGAATAAATAATTAAGCAAGGAAACAATTAAACAATTGAAACAGTCAAATAATACAACAGTGAAAGGAATTACTACTTGTAATTATGATTATATTTAGTTGGAGCTGGATCAATTTACTAAGATTATATGTTCAGGTTAAAAAACAGCAACATTCTTTTTTTTTTTTTTGGCTTGTAAAAAATAATTTGAAATTTGATAACTGAAGAAGATCGTGAGCATATCTGCACATAAGACTGAGTGTGTTGTGCTTTAAGTCTCCCATTTTGTTTTCAGAAACTTCCACAGCAGCCATTACATCGCCATTGGGGAGGGGGCCTTGCCGGTAGAATATGGTGTGATGCAGCAGCCAAGAATCTGGTCAGGCCCCACCCACCTGGACTGAGAGGATTGGGATTCTTCTGGTAACTGGGTGAGCTAATAAGTGAGAGAAGTGTTATGTTCTGAAGTTCTCACCCTGGGCCAGCAGGGGGATACTGTAGATAGTTTTCACTCAGGTCCACATATGCAAATAAGGGATTGAAAGTGATGTTCAGTGATTGGATAGTTACAAAAAAGTTGTTACAGTTGCCTTGTACTGGAGCTCTATATAAGCAGGCTGGCTGAACCCTTCAGTTCAGTTCTGTTCTGGCCTGTGAATAAACAAGAGCTGTTTGAAGAATTGCTGTGTCGTCTGATATGTTCACCCACAACTTAACAAGAAGTAAACAAGTACAGTATGATAATTTCGCTCTCCCCATTCGTTTTACTGTCTGCTTCTACTCCTCTTGCGTCCCCACCTGACTTAGAATCCTGCCTCTCCCTGGGAAGATCAACCAGCTGCCAACTTTGTGTGGGGCTGCTCTTGGGTTTGACTTGGAAGCTTCAGTTGGCCCCAAATGCAGCAGCCAGATTACAAACCCCTATTTGAAAACAGCCACACTGGTTACCAGTTCATTTATGGGCCCAGTTTAAGGTGCATGGATGCAAATTTGCAAACTTTATGCGCTCATATTACATGATATCTGCATTTGATGCTCTGCACATGAATGCATGAAGCATGCGCAAGTCTCAGTCCAGCATTGGAACCACACAGAGAAGCTGATTTGGGTTTGGATTTTCCATTTCAGTTTGGGCAAAGCTACCTTCCGCGCAGGCTTAAATTTCACTGTAAATTCTCCATATTTATCTTTTGGTGCAAACACACCCTTTGTTTGCATGGTTCAAAGTTCTGAGTGGGTGCATCTGACAACAACATAGTGAGCTTTCCATGTTCTTCTCCCATCACATGCTGAATGCTTTCCAATAAATTCACAATATAAAAGGCGCCTAATGTGCAATTTATGGTATGTTATGATTATTGTATAAAACTGCAGTTGTAAATTAATGAGGTTGGACGGTACTTAAATCTTGCGTGCTCGAGTTAATATTCATTTGCCTCATTGCCATTTTTATGAATTCCATCATCACTCCATGGCGTTGCATGGCTGCCAAGTTAACGACAGTTTTGCCAGTGGTGAGAATTGAAAGAAAACTGAAAATTGGCATTTAGCATTAAAAATAATAATCACGTAATTATTTAAAAAATAAAATAAAATACAGCAGGAATGTGAAATGTATTTGTCCATGGTTTGGCGTGTTTCCCCCCCCCCCATATGTTCCAAACGAGGTGCAATATAAGGACTCCAGGAACGAGTCTGATCTTATGAATATACCTTTAATGAATATTTCAGGATTATGTGCAGACAAAGATGTATATGTGATATCTACTCCATGGGACATCTGGCTGCAACATGTGCCTCATTAAACTACACCTGTAAGTTTGGGGTCACTTTTTACACCAGGAATGGTAATAATGAAACATTCAATGAATGGGGTTATTAATGGAGCCAGGTGTTCTGCGCTGTAAGCTCCAGTATATTGCACAGACACCAGTAACAAATTGGTTAATGGCTGTAACGCCAAGATTTTCAGGGCAGGATTAGACTAATAGAACAGTGAACTAGTTATTTATGGAATTTGTGTTTTTTTTCATCATACACACCATATGTATCAATTCTGTGTGATTGGACCACGAAAGACTAGGATGGGGGGAGGGGGAGAGAATATGAATTACAAGTCATCCTGGATTCGTGGCTTCGAACCAAACAGCACACATTGTCCAGAAATGCAAATATCTAAATGTTTTATATTTTTGGGCATGATCCAGCCACAGCTGAGTACTTTTAAGATCCATTAACCTCAACTGGAGATTTAAATCATGTGCTTAATGCATTCCTGCTGAAGTCAGCGGGGCATAAGTGTGCCTCGCTTGAGCTGGATCCTGCCATCTTCCCACCCCCTTTCTGCTTTTGATTGTTAATTGCCCAGATTTATTGTGTCTGTGTGGATGGCCTCTGTTCCAACTCTGTTTTTTCCGTGGAGGCACTGTGGAGCACCATGTTCATGAGTCTGGTTGAAATCCCAGCAGACTCCAGCTGCTTCCCTCCTGTGGTGAGTAATGAATGTCAATAGGGCAGACGCTTATGCACCAACATTAAGCAAGACAAAAAAGAACATCAGTCCGAGCACAATTCAAAGTGTTGATGCTGACCTTTAAAGCCCTAAATGGCCTTGGCCCAGTATACAGTGGTACCTCGGGTTACAGACGCTTCAGGTTACAGACGCTTCAGGTTACAGATTCCGCTAACCCAGAAATAGTACCTCGGGTTAAGAACTTTGCTTCAGGATGAGAACGGAAATCGTGCGGCAGTGGCGCAGTGGCAGCGGGAGGCCCCATTAGCTAAAGTGGTACCTCAGGTTAAGAACAGTTTCAGGTTAAAAACAGACCTCCGGAACGAATCAAGTTCTTAACCCGAGGTACCACTGTACTTGAAGGAGCATCCTCACCCCCATCGTTCAGCCTGGACACTGAGGTCCAGCTCTGAGGGCCTTCTGGCGATTCCCTCACTGTGAGAAGTGAAGCTTCAGGGAACCAGGCAGAGGGCCTTCTTGGTAGTAGCGCCTGCCCTGTGGAACACCTTCCCATCAGATGTCAAATAAATAAACAACTATCGGACATTTAGAAGACATCTGAAGGCAGTCCTGTTTAGGGAGTTTTTAATGTTTGATCTTTTCTTGCGTTATTATTATTATTATTATTATTATTATTATTATTATTATTATTCTGTTGAGAGCCACCCAGAGTGGCTGGGGAAACCACTGATAGGCAGGGTATAAATAAATTGTTGTTGTTGTTGTTGTTGTTGTTGTTATTATTATTATTGTTATTATTATTATTATTATTATTATTATTATTATTATTATTATCATTCATTTATTGTATTTGACTAAAAGCCATTACAAACTGTACAAAATATGAATGTGCTAATTTATATGTTTTGATGGCAATCCACACAGAGACATATAGATGCAACTCCCTTATGAGGAATGGCTACAATTGGGGGGGTGTTTTGGCTTAGAGAAAAGACAAGTAAAGGGGGACATGATAAAGGAGTATAAAATGAATCACAGCATGGATAAAGTGGATAAGAAGAAGAGGAGTTTGGATTTGATGTCCTGCTTTATCACTACCTAAAGGAGTCTCAAAGCGGCTAACATTCTCCTTTTCCTTCCTCCCCCACAACAAACCCTCTGTGAGGCTGAGAGACTTCAGAGAAGTGTGACTGGCCCAAGGTCACCCAGCAGCTGCATGTGGAGGAGCGGAGACGCGAACCCGGTTCACCAGATTATGAGTCTACCGCTCTTAACCACTACACCACGCTGGTGTTGTCCTTTTAGAGCTCAGGAATATCCAATGAAGCTGAACTTTGGAAGAGTCAGGACGGACGGTGCAAATAGAATTTGCTCCCCCAAAATGTAGTGATGGTCACCAACCTGGATAGCTTTAACAAAGGATTGTACACCAAAGGCCCATCTCGTCCAGCATCCTGTTCTCGCAGTGGCCAACCAGATGGGAACCCTGCAAGAAGAACTTGGTGCAACATTGCTCTCTCTGCTTGTGATTCCCATCAGCTGCTATTCAGAGACATATGGCATCCAACAGTAGAGGCAGAATGTAGCGACTGATAGCCTTGTTCTCCATTGGCGCACTGGTCTAAACCATGGGCTTGCCGATCTGAAGGTCAGCGGTTCGAATCCCCGTGATGGAATGAGCTCCCGATGCTCTGTCCCAGCTCCTGCCAACCTAGCAGTGTGAAACCACGCCAGTGCAAGTAGATAAATAGGTACCACTGTGGTGTGAAAATAAACGGTGCTTCCATGCGCTCTGGTTTCCGTCACAGTGTCCCATTGCACCAGAAGTTGTTTAGTCCTGCTGGCCACATGACCCGGAAAGCTGTCTGTGGACAAACACTGGCTCCCTCGGCCTGAAGTGAAATGAGCGCCACAACCCCATAGTCACCTTTGATTTGACTTGACCATCCAGGGGTCCTTTACCTTTCTTTTTTTGTATCCAACGCTGGTCCTGATCAGACTCAAATGCGATTGGGACTGCAGTATGGGAAGCAGTTTTTTTTTTTTTTTTGTCATCTTCCATCCATGTCATTTTCCATATGAAATTGCTTCACTTTGAAGCTGTGGAGCAAAAATACAGGTAGCAGCACATGGATGCCTGCATGCTTTGCACCGTGGGAACACATCAGTTTTAGCAGAAGGTTTCATTGACGAAAGGTGTAGGAGAAAGCACTGTGGTCCTGATCGGATTTGCCCCCTCCTTAATGGTTGTTATTAAACCATAACAAATATAAGATGGAGATCTAAGCATAGATCTATTATATCTAGGTTGGCTGTTCACCACTATTGGATGTCAGCTTCCAAAATTTCACAACAGCCACCCAGGTCCCACTATTAGACAAGCTAAGGAAGATAAAAGATGTGTGGAGGGCATTTAAGGGCAGCCCGCTGGCAGTTATTGGGTTTACTATTATATGTTTATCTCAATGGAGTATTTTGATTTTTCTGCTTCTGGCTAGCTTGATCCAGAATTTTTGGCAGCTTTGACTGAGGAACCAAACATTTCACTTTCCTGACAAAGTAGAATTGGTCTTTGGTGAAAAGAGGCGGGGGGGGGGGGGAGAGAGAGAAAGAGATAAATTAAGCACAGAGAAATGTAAGGAGACAATAATTGCCCAGTTGAACCATCAGCTACGCAGGAAGTGATCAAACTACACAGCAATGCTAAGCTATGTTTTAAGGCAAGATTTGAATGAATGGGGGGAAAATGCAGCCTGGTTTTCGAATAAAATCAGCAGATGTATGGATTACGCAGATGTTTGGATTAAGGAAAGGTGGTAATAGATGTGGGGCATTTTATTTTGAGGAAGGGGTAACTATCTCTCCTGTGTATCGCTGCAGTTGCTATAGCAATTGATTAGATTAAAGGATCACTTTTTAAGTTCTGAATCCTAATTGTACTGACAACAATCTAAATGTGGTTGGAACAGTGAGTCACACTCCAGATTATGTGTCTCAAATAAGGGCTTAATTTAAACTTAACAAGGCAATTATTATACAGTATGTTAATTCAATACCATTTGATTAAGGGAAAAAAACTTGTTGCTTTAGCATTAGCACCTTCATTATTTAGTTAGATCTGTAACCACTGCATATTTAAATGTCTCTTGTGTACCCAGTGATCACAATTAAGACACAGTAGCTGTTTTAAATTGAGGCATTTCTAAGACAGTTTTCAAGGCTGATTTATGATGACTGATTCCCCCCCCTCCCCCCAGATACAAAAGACAGGGTAATCCACAATGTGGCTGTATACAACATTAGGCAGAAGAAAATGTGTTTGCATTTAGGTTTCCTGCTGCCTTAAGAGAACATAAGAAGAACAAAATTGGATCAGGTCAAAGGCCAATCTAGTCCCAGTTGTGTCACCCCTTTCCTGCAGAGCTAGCAGCCCCTCACCCCTTTTCAAATACCCTCCCTTGTGGCGTACAGTGGTACCTCGGGTTAAGTACTTAATTCGTTCTGGAGGTCCGTTCTTAACCAGAAACTGTTCTTAACCTGAAGCATGACTTTAGCTAATGGGGCCTCCTGCTGCTGCTGCACTGCCAGAGCACGATTTCTGTTCTCATCCTGAAGCAAAGTTCTTAACCCGAAGTACTATTTCTGGGTTAGCGGAGTCTGTAACCTGAAGCGTATGTAACCCGAGGTACCACTGTATTCCCTCAGCCTCCTCTCCTCTCCCCTCTCCTTGGGAGTTCTCTGGGCAGCTGGTCTCTGGGCTGCACACCTGCCCCAAAGAGAGGTGCCTCCTCACACCACCCCACAGGGGCCTGGGAAGCACCCCCTGGCCAGCTCCAGTGGCACCATTCGCCTGGGAGCTTGTAGCCAGAGCTGCTGCAACAAACAGCTGTGCAAGAAGAAGAAGAAGAAGAAGAAGAAGAAGAAGAAGAAGAAGAAGAAGAAGAAGAAGAAGAAGAAGAAGATAAATAAAGGAGTATAAAATGAATCACAGCATGGATAAAGTGGATAAGAAGAGAAGAGTTTTGGATTTGATATTCCTCTTTATCACTACCCAAAGGAGTCTAAAAGCAGCTAACATTCTGCTTTCCCTTCCTCCCCCACAACAAACACTCTGTGAGGTGAGTGAGGCTGAGAGACTTCAGAGAAGTGTGACTAGCCCAAGGTCACCCAGCAGCTGCATGTGGAGGAGCGGGGAAGCGAACCCAGTTCACCAGATTACGAGTCCACCACTCTTAACCACTACAATACACTGGCTCCAAGTAAGCTTTGGGAGGCAGAGACACAAGAGGGCATCAGAGGAAGGGAGGGAAGGAAAGAGGGACAGAGGCCAGTGTTGCCTGTGGCACCCCTATCATTCCAGGACCCCAGGGTGCCATGGCATACTGGTTGAAAACCAATGCTTTGGAGACATGCTACCTCTGATTGCAGAGGTCACATATAGTTAACATAACTTAGTAAGTGTTGATACCCTTACTGTACATGAGTTTGTCCAGTTCCCTTTGGAAACTAAAACCACCACACCATTTTGTGAAAGCACATTCAGCGCTTGAAACTTTATTGGGTTCTCATATGTGAGCAGGAAATAAACATGTCTCTATCCACTTTCCCTACACCACATAGCGTTTGCAACTTGAGAGGAGGTCTGGATTGGGACTGCAGTGGGGGCAGGTTAGTCCTTTCCCCCATTTCCCATTTCCCTGATGAAACTCCCCGTGGAGTTAATTATTTGATCCTCACCCTGTACAGAGAGAAAGCCTACATAATGGAAGATGTGTAAACACCTTGCAAACAATTCAGGATAAATGTTCGTTGTCACGTAACCATCCCATAAACAAATCAGAACAAATGTTTGATAAATGCCAGACATACTGCACAAACTTTGCACATGAAAATCAGGATAAACAGGTTGTTTGGAGCACTCCCTATATGGACATGTTGCCAACGTAGAAAAATTACCTTGGAATCTACTGGGGGCCATTGAACACCTTCATTCAGTTCCTGCTTTATTTTATTTACAGTCTAGATCAATGGTCCTCAATCTTTTTTCTCTGGGCCACACTTTGAGAATAAAAATATGCTCACACCACACATTGGAAATACATTAGAAAACACAAAGAAACAGCTCCTAGAAGTGCTTGATTTATAACATAGAACACAACTACTTTATAATGTGAAATCCAGAAAATATAAAACCATGAAGCTGCATAAGAACACGAATCATTCCCAAAATATAATTATAAATGAACCTCTTACATATGTACCTTAAATGTGTATACAAACTCAATGAGAAGAGTGAGCTTGCAGAATCTCTTGATGGCCATGCTCTCATTTTAGAATGATATCTGTCCACATTCTGCAAATAAAAAAAAAGTTTTGATACTTTAGTATATTATACTATACTATACTACACTGAAATGTTTAGATGTCTCTTTGAGTGTCCTTGAATCTTCTCGCCACACTTGCCATCTTCTCCAGCCACGCCATTGTGGCACATCACATCCTTTGAGAGTTGCTGGTCTAGAGTGTTCATGATGCCTGCATTGTCACTTTCTGGCCACATAGCCATAGATAGATGATAGATGATAGATGATAGATAGATGATAGATAGATAGATAGATTTTGTTGTTTAGTCGTTTAGTCGTGTCTGACTCTTTGTGACCCCGTGGACCAGAGCACGCCAGGCACTCCTGTCTTCCACTGCCTCCTGCAGTTTGGTCAAACTCATGCTAGTAGCTTCAAGAACACTATCCAACCATCTCGTCCTCTGTCGTCCCCTTCTCCTTGTGCCCTCCATCTTTGGATCACTGCCTTGCTGTGGCGAAGGGGCTTGAATAACTCAGAGAAGCTATGAACTATGCCAAGCAGGGCACCCAAGATGAACAGGTCATAGTGGAGAGTTTTGACCAAACGTGATCCACCTGGAGGAGGAACCGGCAAGCCACTCCAGTATCCCTGCCAAGAAAACGCCATGGACAAAGACAACAAATAGATAGATAGATAGATAGATAGATAGATAGATAGATAGAGATAGATGATAGATGATAGATAGATGATAGATAGATAGATAGATTAGATAGATGATAGATAGATAGATAGATAGATAGATAGATAGATAGATGATAGATAGAGGTGGATAGATAGATTTGTTTGTTTGTTTGCTGTGGACATGATTTTGTTCATCCAGAGCAAACAAACAAGTGCTCAGTGACAATGTCCATCAATAATGAGAAATATTAAAGCTGTTCTCTATAAATATACGACTGTGAATGTCTGAACTTTGGGGATGTCAACATTGCACCCCGCACTCGGAAATGGCATGATGGTTATATTTATTGAAAACATAACAACTTGGAGGAACTGCAGACCAAATGACCAAAGCTGTGGCTTCCCAGCTAAGCTGGCAAGGACACGTGACAGTAGTGATGCACTGGGTACAATTTTTTTAAAAAAGGATATGGGTGTTTGTTAATGCAAGAGACTGCAGTTGATTGACAGTGACTCTCTTATTGTCTACAAGTGACCACACAGCAGTCCTAGCAAACTCACTAGTGCTGGTTTTGTTTCTGCTACAGGCTTTCAATTCTAGCTTCACTTTCCATGTCATACTGTGGGACTCCAACTCCCACCAACCCCTTCCTTCATAACCAATGGTCAAGGATGATGGGAGTTGTAGTCCAGCAACATCTGGAGGGCCAAAAGTTCCTCACCCCGATAGAAGGCATTGCTTGTCTATTCAGGATCTTATTTCACCACACTGAAATAAGTGCTCAGGCAGGCGGCAGCAGCAGCAGCTCCAGTATTCATTCCACAAAATGCTTCAGGGCCCTGATGTAGCGTCACAGAGAGGGGTGGGGTTCAAAGGTATCTGAGAAGAAGGGAAAGATGGGGGCCACTGCAGTTGCTCAGCATGAAATTTCTCTTCCCAATTCCAAGCCCTCAGAACTGGTATCGAAAAAGTAGAATTATACCTATGTTAGGCACTCAACATCTGCCCAAGCAGAGTGACACTAGGCTGTCATCCAATGTTGTTAACAATTTATTTATTTTTGACATAGTAAACACACCTTAGTTTCTGAGCATGGAATGTCTCTGCTCTTCATACAGCTGTCTTAAGATCTTTTTCAAAAAAATTTTATAATTTAGTTATATAATTACAAGCCAATAATTAGCACCTAAACTAAAATTATCAGTAGAACTATAACAAAATTAATTCTGGAATAAAGCAACAGGAATGAGTTCATGTGTTTGTCTTTCTACTAAAATAGAAAATGTTAGAGGGTTTTTAATTTTTTTTAAAAAAAAGGAAAAAGGAAAAAAGAAAAAAGAAAAGAAAAAATACCCCGCAACCTTCTGCTTAAATTAAAATGTCAGAACCTGGTGGCAACATAGCTTTAAAACGTACCAAAAAAAGAAATAATATTCTATAATTACAAGTTGTGTGGAAAGTAAGCCAGGCACATAAATATATGAGACAGATCTAACAAGATTGGCTTAGTGTTATTATTATTATTAAAGTTGAGTTTCCAAAGGAGATTTTTTTTAAAAAAACGAGTTTATACTTTATAGAACAATTTATGAGCTTGCTTTTCATACACCTCGTCAAAAAAACAAAACAAAAAACCTTTTGCCTTCAAACCCAAGCCCATAAAATGTAGGCCTTTCTGACAGTATCTGGAGATTTTTTACAAGTCTGTGCTGCTGTTTGGGTCTGCATTTAAAAACACACACCAAGGTAAAAGACAAGCTTGTTTGTGCATTGATCAGCCTAAAGCAAATCAACAGGTTCAAACAACTGATCTTCATGACCTCGATTCATTTCTCCAGACATTTACTGTGGAGCTCTGTTCTTTGACATCCAACTGTTTATATGGGCCTTTGGAAAATAGAACATTTTTTGGTCTGAAAAGAAGCAATGTAATCTGAGGTGGCAGGTGTGCATCTGTGCCAAATGTAGGCAATGGCCTTTAAGTTGGCGATCTGCAGAATACCAACCTGGGCATGCTAGTGTATCATGAGAGAACGGAAATCAAGAAATCATAAAGGTAAAGGGAACCCTGACCATTAGGTCCAGTCGTGACCATCTCTGGGGTTGTGGCGCTCATCTTGCTTTATTGGCCGAGGGAGCCAGAGTACAGCTTCCGGGTCATGTGGCCAGCATGACTCATCCACTTCTGGTGAACCAGAGCAGCGCACGGAAACACAGTTTACCTTCTCGCCAAAGCGGTATATATTTATCTACTTGCACTTTGATGTGCTTTCGAACTGCTAGGTTGGCAGGAGCTGGGACCAAGCAACAGGAGCTCACCCCATCACGGGGATTCGAACCGCCGACCTTCTGATCGGCAAGTCCTAGGCTCTGTGGTTTAACCCACAGCGCCACCCGCATCCCTCCAAGAAATCATAGTATGAATTAAAACCACCCATTAAAGAGATACATTAAATTTAGGAAGGATTCCTGTGGTAGTCCATCCACATGAGGGGGCTTGTCATCAGAGCTGGGCCAGAGGAAGGGGCCTGAGGTGAACTAGGACTGGGAAATGAGGAAAAATGAGTAATTTAGGATTTGCCAGGAGACAGAATCAAGGAGCAATTCAGGACTGGAGAACAGCCAACAATGCCAGGGCTCAGGAACACCTTGCAGCTCAAGCAAGGTTCAAGTGGAAGAGGAAGCCCTCTCATACTTCTTCCTGTCAGTACGCCTTTCAACCGATGTGCAGCGACTGGGCTCAATAACTGGTCCTGCCCCAACTGGGCTAGGCGACTGGAGCACTTTCAGAGACCTTCCAATCCTGGAAAATAGGTCCCAGTGCACTGGACCCACAACTGTGCATTGTGAGCACCAGACTCAGCAGAGTATAAATAACACGGAAGCTAGCTGTGAAGCATAACTCCTTTTATTTCTAATAGATACTACAAACTAAAGAACTACTGGCTTGCATGAGTGTTACCTCTCCCACTCAGCCATCTAGTCACTACATAGATAAGACTCCCTCCACATACAGAGTCAGGCAGTCAGGCAGAAGCGGAAGAATAGAAGAGCAGTTTCCGCCCCCTCCTTTCCCAAAACAACAGATCAGGAGATTCTTGTAATGGGAGGGAGGAAAATATCAACACTTCGAGGAGGAGCCATTGGCTAGCCAATATGAATGGAGTCATTCCAGGGCCTGAATGTTTCTCATGGAAAAAGCTGCCACCTGCAGTTCAGTTGTTCACCACATGGGAAAATCACACACAGTTCCAGCCTAGCACGACACTCCCTCTATCTCTGTGTGATTCGCCTTGCCTTCTTCCAATCAGACTTACCTGAGGTGGGCAACTCTTATCCATCACTCCACCTTTACTTCCTGATTTCCACCACTTAGTTCATCTCTGACAGCTACAAATAGCTTAGTTTTGATGTTCTGTCAAACCAAAAAGTAGTTTTTTTGGGCTCAGTGTGATATTTGTATTTTCTTATTACTTATTTACTTGGGGTGGGTTTTATGTCCTCCCTTACTGTGAAATATTCAAGACAGCCAATCAGAAGTAAAGCAAGTGAATCAGCCGACAACAGAAGTAAAGCCAATGTACAGTGGTACCTCAGGTTAAGTACTTAATTCATTCCAGAGGTCCGTACTTAACCTGAAATTGTTCTTAACCTGAAGCACCACTTTAGCTAATGGGGTCTCCTGCTGCTGCTGCGCCGCCGGAGCACGATTTCTGTTCTCATCCTGAAGCAAAGTTCTTAACCCGAGGTACTATTTCTGGGTTAGCAGAGTCTGTAACCTGAAGCGTATGTAACCTGAGGTACCACTGTATATTCTTTTTTTGTCCAACATCCCTGTTTGTGGAAATAAATGTTTTCTCTTCCTGGTATTTTGCTACACCTTAATTTCTGAAGTTGCATCATCCCACCTTCAGACTATTTCTGAGTTAGCGGAGTCTGTAACCTGAAGCGTATGTAGCCTGAAGCGTATGTAACCTGAGGTACCACTGTACTTGTAAAACTGACCAATAGACTACGTTTTTAAAAGGCAGCAGCAGCAGCTGGAAGCAGCACTGCAAAAGATGGTACTCTACAAAGGGTCATTGAAATCAAAGAACCTTTGTTGCCCATCTAAGAGCAAACAGTGAAGGAGCCAGGTGAGAATCCCTTGGAAGAGTGCTCCAAATCTTGGCCACCACATCTGAAAAGGTCCTGGTGTAAATACCCATGTTTCTAAACAAGGATGCACATGAAATCAGGATTCAGAAGATGAAGCAGGCAGGCTCTTGAGATATTATTTGCTATTTATTAAGTATGATTATATCATTTCATTGTAATATTGAATTTGACTTGTTGTTTTTGCCCTGTTTGAACATGATACGTTTTATAATAGAATCTGATTATTTGGGTCCCTTTAGGAGTCTGCTCTCCTGCCAACCTAGCAGTTCGAAAGCATGTCAAAGTGCAAGTAGATAAATAGGTACCACTCCGGTGAGAAGGTAAACAGCGTTTCCGTGCGCTGCTCTGGTTCGCCAGAGGTGGCTTAGTCATTCTGGCCACATGACTCGGAAGCTGTACGCCCGCTCCCTTGGCCAACAAAGGGAGATGAGCGCCGCAACCCCAGAGTTGGCCATGACTGGACCTAATGGTGAGGGGTCCCTTTACCCTTTACCTTTATCTTAGGAGTCTGCTAGCCAACTGAATTATCCAGTCCATCCTCAAAGGCAGCACCATGGCAGTTATCTACTTGGGCACTTTGAACATAGGGACTTCCTGAGTGATAACTTGGTCTCTGATCCACACACTAGTTCCATGGTGAATCTCTTTATGCTGAGTCAGTAATAACAGGGTGTGGGGGGGACTCCCTCCACCTGGTGGGTGAAATTCCACAAGATAAGGACTAAACCCTTTCATTATGTATGCTCAAAAGGGGACAATAGCATCACAATCAGTACAGAGGAGAAATGAGCAGTTAGCATCATTCCTCCACCTAATTGTAGATGAGAATAGCTACCATGTAGGAGAAACACCAAGACCGACTGTAATTTAATCACAATCGAAGTAATTATAGATTTAAAGCAAATTATGCTGGAACAAGATTTTTCTCGGTAGGATCAGGGAGACATCGTTTGCCAGAGTTCCTTTCCATGAGGAATTCCATTACTGAAGATTCGAGGCTGCTGTCGTATGTGATTTGGTAGTAAAACACAACCTTGATGCTAATTAAGAAAATTAAGATGGGGTTAAAAATATATATATACCTGGGTAAGGTCCGCGTTGGATTTGTCTTTGTGATGTCTCCTAATGAAAGGGAAAGTGGAACACTCTGGAGGTTTTCACGTCTGGGTGACAGGACAGAACAGATCACATGATTGTGGTCATGGGGCACAAATCTAGTCCCCTTCTGGAAATGAACAGGGCCAAAGAAGCAGTGTGAACCCGATTCCCTATCTCAGTCTAGCAAGAGACCATAATTTTTGGTTCTGAAAATTGCAGAGGTTCAAATTAGTCCCAGGGGAAAACTGGGTTGGGATGCAGAAAACTGGCATTATCCAAAAATGCCTGGAGTTGCATGGTAACAAGTTAAAAAAATAAAATTATTAGCTGTGATTCCTCTATTGCAGGGGATTGGAGAAGTGTGACTAGCCCAAGGTCACCCAACAGCTGCATGTGGAGGAGCGGAGACACGAACCCGGTTCACCAGATTACGAGTCTACCGCTCTTAACCACTACACCACACTGGCACCACTGGGAGAGTGCTGTTGCACTCAGGTCCTGCTTGCAGGCTTCCCGTTGCATCTGGTTGGCCACTATGGGGACAGGAAGTTCGATTAGATGGGCCGCTCTCCTTTTCCAGCAGGCTCTTCTTATGTTCTTCTTCGCCAGACTAATTACTCAGGACGAAACATGGGTCAGGACGAAACATTATGACCCAGGGGCTAAATCCCAGTCCAAACAATGGAAGCACTCTGCCTCACCACCTCCAAACAAGGCACGTGTCCAACTGTCAGTGGGCAAGTTCATGCTCACGGTCTTTTGGGACCAGCGTGGAGTAGTGATGATAGATTTGCTGGCAAAGCGAGGAGTAGTGATGATAGATTTCCTGGCAAAGGGCAGAACTTAATTCATTCTGGAGGTCCGTTGTTAACCTGAAACTGTTCTTAACCTGAGGTACCACTTTGGCTAATGGGGCCTCCCGCTGCCGCCGTGCGATTTCTGTTCTCAACCTGAAGCAAAGTTCTTAACCCGAGGTACTATTTCTGGGTTAGCGGAGTCTGTAACTTAAGCGTCTGTAACCTGAAGCATCTGTAACCCAAGGTACCACTGTATTATGCTTCACTGCTGCAGAAATTGCGGAAGGCCATCAAAATCAAGAGACCAATGGTGTCCACCTCCTGCAGGATAACATCCCAGTTCACAACTCACATGTTGCTCAGATGGAAGCACGGTCCTGTGACTATGAAATCCTTCCTCACCTCCCTTATTCTCCTGACCTCGCACCATCGGACCTCCACCTCTTTCTAACCATGAAGTTATTTTTGAAGGGCAAGCGTTTTCCATACGATGAAATGCTGATTTCTGAGGTCAAGTCGTGGCTTCTGATGCAACCTGCCGACTTCTACAGAAGAGGTCTCCACAGCTCCATAAAGCGATTGGAGAAGTGTGTGACTCTTGCTGATAGCTATGTAGAGAAGGACTAATAACCGCGCCCAGTTTTGTTTGCCTCAGTCTACAGGAAGTACGTCAGGGGAAATCTTGAATGAACGCCCCTCACAATGCAAAAGGATAGCACAAAAACTTGGGAATGAAAGTTATTCTTGTGGATCTAGCAATAACTTTCTTGAGTTGTGTTTTTCAGCTATATTAAGTGGGTACATCCTGCAGGAGCGTCAATTTTTAGAAGTCGCTACACTTGCTTGTTCTACGCCCTACCCACCCAGCCGGTGGTTCTGTGCGATGCCTTTTATAAGGAAAGATCATGCCGGCGCATAAGCTCTTTTTAAACACCACTTTTCGTATTAAATGCCAAATCGCAAGCTCACTTGCAACTGGCTCATTGGTTATTAATGAAGCAACATATTTGTTCAAAATTTATGATTGTTGATTTGCTTCCATCGCTATATGAAATATTAACGCAGCATTTGTACTTGCAGCCATTTTGCAGGCGTTAGATTGAGAATTTTGCATATTCATGAACACTCATAAATGTTTAAGGAGACAACGCAGGAAACATGTGAGCTGTCAGCCAGCCAGTTAAAAGGCATATTTACAGTGCTAATAAGTATTTGAGTTTATAGGACAAAATGGCGAGTAAGAAATTAAATGAATTCCAGTTTGCCAGTTGGAACTATCTAGTACATGCTTCCTTCCGTTCCTCCTAAACTCAGACCATTTAGGAACTTGTCTTCCAGTGGAATCTTCCTGTATAGTTGTTGTTTTTTTAAAGTGAGGGAAATTTCCACTGGGTTAGTTAAATTTCTGCATCTTGATCTAGTCATCACAACTCCCCCCCCCCCTTTTTAATCTTGAGTACAGTTTACAATAGGTTCATGGAATTGCAGGCATGAAGGAAAGGCAGATTGCTTGCAATTCTAAAATATTTATCGTTCCTAGCAGTCTTGAATCATTGGCACTGCAGCCTCCCTGCTTCACTTCTGGTTGTTCTGAACAAGAGCACCACGAAAGATGAACAGGGAGCAGGGGCCATGATTCATAAGACCATGTGATCCTTCCTCCTGTACATCAATATGATTGGCCAACTCACTGCTCTGCTCCCTTGAGTAAGTATTATTATCAGTCAGTCCTGTAAGCAAAAGGTCCATTTGGCAACTACTCACCCCTCACTTTGTATCACCCTGGAAGAATTGCAGATACTCATAAACTGAAGTGTGTCCCCCCCCCCCCATCTCTTTATGAAAATAGCTAATAACTCCATTGGCCTGTCAGCAATGGAAGAGGAGACCGATTGATTTATTGGGTTGATTTATCTCCCACTCTGAGCTCATGGGCTCAGAGTGGCTTACAACAGTGCTTCTAAATGTTAATAGACCTGTTTCCAAGGGGCTTCCAGTCTTAAGGAAATCAAGTGGTTTTGGGAATAAAAGAAGTTAGATAAAATTTAAAAATGACATAAAATTAATAAGCAACACCACACCATAAAGACCTATCCAAAGGACAATGTTTTTTAATCCCTAGTCACCGGTTTCTTCATGTGCCGTAGAAGGAAGTGAGAAGCAGATGGGGCTTGTGAACCTGGGAAGGGAGCCCACCTAGGAGAAGGAAAACTCTGATTCAAAACCTCTGCTGCCTTGCAGGGTATCTTCAAGAGAAGAAAAGCCTCAGGAGTAAACTCTACACAAATCCAGAGTGGAGTCCCTAAGGCAGTTGGATGGCATCTTCTACATCTCCTTCTGGCTACTTCTGCAACCAAATGTATTGCTCTGCTTTCCTTCTAGTGGGGAGCTGAAAATAATGGCAATATATTTCACATCTTGCAACCAATCCACCCCTTTGGTTTAAGATAGTACATGGGTAAAAGGTAAAGGTAAAGGCGACTATGGGGTTGCAGTGCTCATCTCACTTTCAGGCCAAGGGAGCCAGCGTTTGTCCACAGACAGCTTTCAGGGTCATGTGGCTAGCAGGACTAAACCACTTCTGGCACAATGGGACACCGTGATGGAAACCAGAGTGCACAGAAATGCTATTTACCTTCCTGCCGGAGTGGTACCTATTTATCTACTTGCACCGACGTGCTTTCGAACTGCTAGGTTAGCTGGGACAGAGCAACGGGAGCTCACCCCGTCGTGGGGATTCGAACCGCCAACCGTCTGATTGGCAAGCCCAAGAGGCTCAGTGGTTTAGACCACAGCGCCACCCGCGACCCAGTACATGGGTAGATGAGTCTAAAAAGCCCGGGACACAAATTTTGATGGTCCTCTAGTGGCTATGGTGGCTCATTTGCCAAAATCAATGCATTTAGCATTATCACTGGAAGTGTATTCTTAATTCTGACCAAACTAAGCATGTTTCATTGCACATGCACAGAGGCACCTGAGATTTAGTCAAATGCCATGCCACTGCCACTTATGGGGGCACTCCCTCTAACTTAGCAAACACAAACAGGTATTTCCCTCACTGCGAGAAGCAAAGCTACAAGGAACCAGGCAGAGGGCCTTCTTGGTAGTGGCGCCCACCCTGTGGAATGCCCTCCCATCAGATGTCAGAGAGATAAACAACTACCTGACATTTAGAAGACATCTGAAGGCAGCCCTGTTCAGGGAAGTTTTTAATGTGTGACATTTTAATGTATTTTTAATCTTTATTGGAAGCCGCCCAGAGTAATAATCAAATAATAATTTGATTATTATTATTATTATTAGCGTCTAGGAGACACTTGCGTCTAGGAGCAGCTAACATGAAGAAAAGCTTAAAGTTGTATAAGTTCTCACAAAGAGAAAACAGGCCCATTATGTGCAACAAGAATGTTTGCAATAAAGGCTAAATTAATTTTATTAAATAACAAACATGTTTTAGATTTATGATTTTTTTGAGAATAATAGTAACCATAAGGCAACAAATTCAAATTATGTGACAAAAAACACATCTTCACTGTGGTGAACTGTCTGATGATGCTTGGCAGCAGGGCCATAGCTAGGGGGTGGTGAGGTGGGCCCCTGCCAGAGGCACAAGCGATGCCCCCCCCAAAAAAATCAGCTTTAAAATATGTCCATAAATATAAATATTGATTATTGCCTCATAAGAAAAGGTTTTAATAGAGGGTGAATTGAATGGGTGGAGGGGGGGGGGTTGAAGGAGAGGCAGAAAGAAGAGCTAATCTGTCCATGGCTAGGGGGCACAATCTGGATGGTTCTGCCAGGGGCACAAGATCACCTAGCTATGGCTCTGCTTGGCAGTTATTTTAATTTCTCATGCTTTTTGTTATAAATGCTTTTGATTGATTGATTGATTGATTGATTGATTGATTGATGTGCCTCTATTAACTGAGAAAAACAGGACACAATAAGACTGGGTGGGTGGGAGACTTAGAGAGTCTGATTAGCAGATTTCAAAGTTAAAGATTAAGATAAATCCATGTTGGTTAGGTCCTTCCTTCCTTCCTTCCTTCCTTCCTTCCTTCCTTCCTTCCTTCCTTCCTTCCTTTGTTCCAAACTCTTGAAAAGTAGCTTGAAAAATTATTCTATCTATGCACATGGGATTTCCAGAAGAACCTGGAGCCATGAATTTCCACAGTGAAGCCAAGGCCCAATTTAAACAGTTACTGGTGTGGTACAGCCCTCTCATTAGACTGTTACACCTGATTCTGGGGTGTGCTCAGATCATGGGGAGCCAGGATGGATGCTGCAGTCTGCTTGCATCTGGTGCATCCCTCCTTGCCTGCCTGCCACTTTCCAGGCCACCTATTGCTCCCTGAACCCATGAAACCCTCTAAACAGTCTTCAAGAGCTGCCTAGTAGAAATCATCATGTGTAGTAAGCACTGCTTCCTACTTTGCTGCCTTGAAGTCTGGTTGAAGGACTGACTGGGAATGCTCACCTACAAAGGGCCTCAGGTAGCTACTGGGACAACATCCCTCTGTAGTTGCAACAGGCAAGGAAGCCCCAGTCCAGCAGGGAAGGTTGAGAGCTGTCCATGGTGCTTATCTCTGCTTAAGAGACTTGGCCTGCCTGTGTGTGTGTGTCCCCGTCCCAGTGCACTTCAACCCTTATTGTGATTGGGCAAGTTGCTCCTCCTCATCTTCATGTCCTTCACAGGAGTTATGTGAAGGTATAATGGGTGTAGAGAATCATATCCACCACTCTGAACTCCTTTGTGTAATAAAAAACACCTTATGGATTCCTTCTCCTCCTGTAAAATGCACAATGGCTGCATAAAGAAGATGGGAATGGGATGGTCTTTAAATGCTGCTCCAGAGGGTAGGACCCAAACCAATGGATTCATATTACAGTGTTACCTTGGTTCTCAAACTTAATCCATTCTGGAAGTCCCTTCCAAAACCAAGGTATTCCAAAACCAAGTCGCGCTTTCCCATAGAAAGTAATGCAAAACGGATTAATCCGTTCAAGACTTTTAAAAGGAGTTTAACATGAATTTTATCTTGTGAGACCATTGATCCATAAAATGAAAGCAATAAACAATGTACTGTACTATAAAATAAATAAAACAGTATTGTAGATGATAAAAGTTAAAATTATTTTTTTCCCTTACCTGCAGTCATTGTTTGGATGGGGGGCTTTTATGCATTTCTGCAGTCCCACAACCAACCAACCAACCAACCAATCAGTAGCTGAACTAGAATCCACACAATCACAAAAACAAAATTAACTGAAAAAGCCTCAAAACAAAAAACACAAAATAAATAGCAAAAACAAAAGCACCAAATATAAGCTCCAAATATCACCTCAGAACACTGCAATTGGAAACAGAATGTTTGAATTACAATGGGGGGGGGGGGGACGACGCAAATTAGCAGTGCAACAGGAAACACAGGGGGACTCAAAACAGAGCACATTTGGCTTCTGAAGAAAGTTCAAAAAACGGAACACCTACTTCTGGTTTTCTAGCGTTCGGGTTCCAAGTTGTTCGTGAACTAAGCTGTTCGAAAACCGAGGTACCACTGTACCTGAAAAGCAATTTCAACTAAATATTAGGAAGAACTTTCTGACTGTAAAAACTGTTCAACAGTAGAATGGACTCCCTCAGAAGGTGGTGGACTCTCCTTCATTGGAGGTTTGTAAACAGAGGTTGGATGGCCACCTGTCAAGGGGTAATTTGCGATTCCTGCATTGGAACTAGATGATCCTTTGGGGTCCCTTCCAACTCTACAGTTCTATGACCCTATAAAGAACAGCTTTTTTGATTCTCAAAAGAGATTTGAGCCACCAGCCAGAAGTTGACACTGTTTTATTATTGCATACAGCCCTCCCTCTGCAGGCTGTGGCTGACCTATGGAAGTGATTTAATACAGAGCAGTTGGATTTTCAACATTTCTTCTGTGTTCCTCGGGCTGAGACTGGTTGATTTCTTTGGGGTGTTATAACTATGACCTGCTCCATTAAGTAGCAGCTACACTACAGCTGCATATAGCAAGCTCAGCTAGACTCTCAGCATCTGCGGAATCTGCTTGATTAGGAAAAATGTGATGCCCTTGTCACGCCGCTCCTAGCTTCAGCTCGAAAGATGGGTAGCCATTGATTTCTCCTTAATAGGGATTCCTGGGCCGCCTCTCCAAAATAGCATGTGCTGCTGTTGTTGTTCTTGTTCCTTGCACTCGACAACAGCCTGTCAGATCTCTTGCCTCCCACCCTTCCCCAATTTTAGCTATTGAAAAAAAAATGTATTACAATTCTAGGTGATTTGGCGCTTATTGCCGAATTACCTGGAGCACTTTGTCATGCATTAATCGCTGCTTGATTTGAACGTTCCCTGTTTGGTAACTAAGCTGTAGACCGTTGTGACAGATTAGTATGTCAATAATCGGGTTATTGAAACAGGAAATGAAGAGGCTGAACTTTGACTCCTTTATCCCACTGTGCAACCTAGGCTGGATTTCAGCAAGGAGTGAGATTTATACTGCAGACAGGAATATGAACATAATTTTGTTCTTGCTTGCTTTCCTCTGCCATTCATAGAATACGGCAAATTCATCACATGAGCTTTACCCTGCCGAATAACATTTTCCACCCCATTTCAGGTGGAGAACCAGATGCAGAAAACAGGTGTGGTCATTTTATCAAAGCAAAACAATGGTCATCACAGGCCCAACTTTGACAGGTATATAGAATTTCCATTTGAGACATTTGGTACAGGTGATTATCTGCTTACTGATTAAGGATAGAAGAATCAATCTTTTTTAAAACTACAATCAAGCGGCATATAAATCTTGTGAAAGAAAGAAAAATGAATTTTGTTGACCTGAACAAAATTTCTCAATCCTCTCCTTTGAAGTTAAATTGTTATCAATAATTCTGTAACTGTGGGTAAGTTTCATTGAACTCTGTGGAACTTACTTTTCATGGAATCATAGAACTGTAGACTTGGAAGAGGCTCAAAGGTCATTTAGTCCAAATGCAGGAATCTCATCCTAGATGCTAAGTGAATACATCCTTAAAGATTGCGTCCCCCCCCCCAAGTTCTTTCTGGGGATGGAGGCAATTGGTGTTTACTTTTTTTTTTTGAAGCATATATTGGGTAGTCTTTGCTAAACACTGAGGACTCAGCAGTGATATATATTACCAGAGCCACAATTCTGCACCCTTCATCATTCTAGAACAAATGTGAATCAACAGAATTCAAAGGGAAGGGAAGTCAATGAAGGAATCTTATTCAGCTGTTTTCTTAAAACTGAGTATGGATGCATACGATGCATATATGAAATCCAGTTTTAGCTGTTTGTCAGTGTGAAGCCATGTCTTGCATTTCAGCCGTATGCTAATAAAGTGGACCCAGTTTTTGCTCTGGATGGAAAATTCAGTTTTTCATTCGGGCAAATTACAGTTTGCTGTATGAAGAAGTTCTTTACATTTAAATCGGAGCATTATAATGTCAAAATAATCAGCAGGTATTAATCAGTGTTCCAGCTCTGTAAATGCTTGTGAGTTTCCATAGTGATTGGCATGCTAATATATATATATATATATATATATATATATATATATATATATATATGCAGGTTTTGGTGTCCTCGGGTGTCTTCCCGTGTAAAAGTTGGGGTGTCTAGGCGACGTTTCGACGAGGTCTCACTCGTCATCTTCAGGCTGGTGCTTTCGGCTTCTTGTTACTGGAACAGAGCGGGATCTCAATGTTTGAGTTCCTATAAATACTTAGAGGGGGTGTGGTGTCTAGCCTCCAATGTTCTGGGCAGAGAGGAAGTTCCCAGGCTAGTGTGCCTTTTCTTCTTTTGTTCCTTAATTACTTGAGAGCCTGGGAACTTCCTCTCTGCCCAGAACATTGGAGGCTAGACACCACACCCCCTCTAAGTATTTATAGGAACTCAAACATTGAGATCCCGCTCTGTTCCAGTAACAAGAAGCCGAAAGCACCAGCCTGAAGATGACGAGTGAGACCTCGTCGAAACGTCGCCTAGACACCCCAACTTTTACACGGGAAGACACCCGAGGACACCAAAACCTGCATTCCTGTACCCGTGAAAATCTACGAAAGCATATATATATATATATATATATATATATATATGGAGTACCTTGCCTTTACCATTTACACTATTGGAACTGGCTATTAATGTAATCAAGAATTATTATTTTCAGATCTATTGTTTAAGAGCAGATGTATACAAAAAGAGAGGAGGAGGTGGCAAGCGGGGATTTGGTACAAATACATTAAGGAAGTAACCCAGCAAGGTTATACAATTCTGTATTGTCATTTTTAAAATCAACCCCCCCCCCCACCTTTTGAAAATATTTTTTAAAAAATATTTCACCAAACGCACAAGCACAAGTGGGATCTGTACCAAAATGTTGCAGCGTGGAGTTCTTGAATTAACAACAAAAGTATAGAATGTCTTAAGGCCCATCTGATCCTTCATATCCCAGCATGATCAGTGAGATATTGGGGAGAGCTTCTGTTGATGGTCAGATGTATGGTTTGCTAACTACTAGAAGCCATCCATCCAGTGTAGTGGGCCCAAACCTGTGGAACTCCCTGCTACCTGAGATTAGAAAGGCACCATCCTTGCTGAGCTTCAGGCACATGACTAAGACTTTCTTATTTTATCAGGCATTTTAAGGTAGTTTCAGTTTTATGATAATTCTTTTGTTTTATTGTCCCATTTTCCATGGAATGTTTTTATGTGCTCTCCTTAAAAATGCAAACGATTAAGTAGTATATAAATGTCTTAAAATAATAATAATGCTTGTAAAAACATTTCTGTATAGCTGAAATGATGTACTGTTAAAGTAATTTTCCATTAGTGGGAACTATAATTCATTTTAGGAAAAGGGAACCAGAACAACGACATCAATTCTGGATGGGACCACCACAGGTGCCAATGAACACTGGTGAAAATTTTTTATTATTATTATTATTATTATTATTATTATTATTATTATTATTATTTCTATATCACTTTATATTTTTGCAGTCCATGGGACTCTCAAGAGTCTCCTCCAGCACCATAATTCAAAAGCATCAATTCTTTGGCGATCAGCCTTCTTGATGGTCCACCTCTCACTTCCATACATCACTACTGGGAAAACCAAAGCTTTTACTATATGGACCTTTGTTGGCAAGGTGATGTCTCTACTTTTTAAGATGCTGTCTAGGTTAGGGCAAATTGATTTATTAAATTTGTATACCTCCCTTCATCCAAAGATCTCAGGGCGGTTCACATAACTGAAGGTAACAGGGGCTTGGATAATGATGTTTTTTCCACTGCATGTATCTCAGGATCTTCAGAACCTCCTCTGCTGCCAGGATAGCATCGTTTTCACCATCTAAAATCGAGCAAAGTGGCAGTGCTGTCCCTTCAACCAGCATTTTAATGACAGCTGGGGGACTAGAAACATTTTTGATGAACATAGCCATCTGCAAAGAGAAGAGAGCATCTTCCATAGGTTCCAGCTTTAGCAATGTCGCCTGACATCTAAGTAATGTTGATTTTGTTTAGATGACAACCTCATTATGGCACATAATTGCTAGGCATTCTCCTAGCAAAGACTGGGTTAAAAACTACTGGAAGATGCTTGTTCTTCTCATTATTAATTAGTACGTGTCCACTCCGCCAAATCCTGTGCCCAAACTTCATTTGTTATGTTCAGCCAAATGCATGAATAGCTTTTGAGTAATTATTTTCCAACATCATCTAATACCTCTTTGCACATCAATTAAAAATCCTCTTAACAAGGAACTGCATTTTGTTCGAGATCAAATGCCTAGACCAAAGCTGTATCAATCATGTAGAGCTAATTAGTGGGTCTGCTTTATATCATTTGTTTTACTTTATTATTCTATTATACACTTCCTAATGAAACCAATTGAACAATTTTAAAATCTTTGTTCAATTAATTGAAGGCTTAAAGGCCAGCTACCTAACCACTCTTCCCCCCTCCCCATCTTTAATTTAAAAGAGGGGGAAAGCATAAATAGGAAAGAAAAGAAAAAAACACTCAGTAATTCTCTATCTGTTTGATATATCTGTTTGATTTACCTGGCAAAATTCTGTAAATCAGTTTGAACAGTTTGCCAGTAACTCATTGCTCCCTGGGGCAGTTTTCTGGCACATAAATTTTGGAGAAAAGGAATAAGGAACAAGAAAAACATCTGGGTAGGCTTGTAGCTCAGTGGTACAGCACCTGGCTTGTATGCAGAAGATTCTGAGTTCAATTCCCAGGATGTCCAGGTAGAGCTGGCAAAGATTCCCTGCCTGAAACGTTGGTGAGCTTCTGCCAGTCAGTGTTGACATTATTGAGCTACATAGACCAATGGACTGAGTCAGTATAAGCCAGCTTCCTATGTCCCGATAATCCCAAAACAGTTAAAATGTAAACTAGAAGCTGGGGTTCTCTAATTTCTTGGTGCCACTTCAGATGATGGTGGGGAGCATAGGTAAAGGTAAAGGGACCCCTGACCATTAGGTCCAGTAATGGACGACTCTGGGGTTGCGGCGCTCATCTCGCTTTATTGGCCAAGGGAGCTGGCGTACAGCTTCCGGGTCATGTGGCCAGCATGACTAAGCCGCTTCTGGCGAACCAGAGCAGCGCACGGAAACGCCGTTTACCTTCCCGCCAGAGTGGTACCTATTTATCTACTTGCGCTGGTGTGCTTTCAAACTGCAAGGTTGGCAGGAGCAGGGATCGAGCACCGGGAGCTCACCCCGTTGCGGGGATTCGAACCGCCGACCTTCTGATCAGAAAGTCCTAGGCTCTGTGGTTTAACCCACAGCGCCACCTGCATAGCACTGCATAATTAACTTTTGGAAATCAATACCATAGGGCATCATGCATGGTGAATTGCAGTAGCCAGAAATCCACATGGCTAATTCATAATAAATGACTATTTCTTTCATCATTGAATGCAGCCTCCATGTTCAGGGGCAGTGTTCCCCTGAATACCAGGTGTTGGGGGGAAACAAGCGAGGACAGAAGACATCAACAGAAGTACAGTGTTCAAGGGAAGTAAGAGCATCACTCTATTCTGCCTTGCTCAGACTACACATGGAATACTGTGTCCAGTTCTGGGCACCACAGTTTAAGAATGTTGATAAGCTGGAACACGTGCAACAAAGGCCAACCAAGGTGATAAAGGATATGGAAACCAAGCCTTATTAGGAATGGTTGAAGGAGCTGGGTATGTTTAGCCTGGAAAAGAGGAGAGTGAGAGAAGATAGGATAGCTATTTTCAAATATCTCAAGGGCTGTCACATGGAAGATGGAACAAGCTTGTCTTCTCCTGCTCTGGAGCGTAGGACTTGAACCAATAAATTCAAAACAAAAAAAAATCCTTCCAGTAGCACGTTAAAGACCAACTAAGTTAGTTCTTGGTATGAGCTTTCGTGCATGCACACGAAAGCTCATACCAAGAACTAACTTAGTTGGTCTTTAATGTGCTACTGGAAGGAATTTTTTTTGTTTTGACTATGGCAGACCAACACGGCTACCTATCTGTAACTGGAACAATAAATTCAAGTTACTAGAAAGGAGATTCTGACTAAACATCAGGAAGAACTTTCTGACAGTAAAAGCTGTTTGACAGTGGAACAGTCTCCCTTGGGAGGTAGTGGATTCTCCTTCCGTTATCTTTTGCTTATAAGGCATGATCTCTGAAACAATTGCCTAGCTGGACTATTGGCCTGATCTAAAGAGAGAATCTCAATAAGATCTAAAGGCCTCCTCTAGAGTAATTTCAGGCTTGCATTCCAATATATTAAGAATAAGAGCATTTGCTGTGAACCTAACAGCAGCAACGATGCTTACTTTTAATTATTATTATTATTACGCAAAGAGATTTAGGCCGTTTGAATGCATTCCTGGTGTTATGTACTGAAGTTCTCACCCTGGGCCAGCAGGGGGCTACTGTAGATAGTTATGCAAATAAGGGATCGAAAGTGACGTTCAGTGATTGGATAGTTTTAGAAAATTGTTACAGTTACATTGTACTGGAGCTCTATATAAGCAGGCTGACTGAACCCTTCAGTTCAGTTCTGTCCTGGCCTGTGAATAAACAAGAGCTGTTTGAAGAATCGCTGTGTCGTCTGATATGTTCACCCACAACTTAACACCTAGTATTTAGGCTCATTCAATTGTCCACTTCGGTAACCCATTTGCTGCATCTAAGTTACATATCAGATCTAATCCTTAAGATGTGATGGCCTCTTGTTATAGGACAGAACTTAGTCTTTCTTCTGTGGAAGCAATTGCTGAAGGACTGAGTATGCTTCCTCCCACTTTGTAGTTCTGATTGACTGAGAAAGAGAAACATGGTATGTGGACACAGTGAGCAGCAGTTGGTCTCCAGGATTTTGTGGAGGAGGTCCTACCTGGAGGTGCCCATGGTTGAAGCTGAGGCCTGCTGCACGCAAAGCGAGCCAAGACCTTTCTCAATAAATAAAGGTTTTAAGAATATAGAATCATCAGTATCATCAGTATGGAGATGATACCCACCTGGAGGTGGTTGGAGGATGGATGGCGGCTAACAGATTGAGGTTGAATCCTGAAGTACTGTTTTTGGGGAACAGGGGGCAGTCGGGTGTGGGGGACTCCCTGGTCCTGAATGGAGTAACTGTGCCCCCTGAAGGACCAGCTGCGCAGCCTGGGAGTCATTTTGGACTCACAGCTGTCCATGGAGGTGCAGATTAATTCTGTGTGTAGGGCGGCTGTCTACCAGCTCCATCTGGTACGCGGGCTGAGACCCTACCTGGCTGCGGACTGTCTCGCCAGAGAGGTGCATGCTCTAGTTATCTCCCGCTTGGACTACTGCAATGCTACCTTTGAAGGTGACCCGGAAACTGCAATTAATCCAGAATGTGGCAGCCAGACTGGTGACTGGGAGTGGCTGCCGGGACCATATAACACCAGTCCTGAGAGATCTGCATTGGCTCCCAGTACATTTCCGAGCACAATTCAAAGTGTTGGTGTGGACCTTTAAAGCCCCAAACGGCCTCAGTCCTGTATACCTGAAGGAGCGTCTCCACCCCCATCGTTCAGCCTGGACACTGAGATCCAGCGCCAAGGGCCTTTTGGTGGTTCCCTCATTGCGAGAAGTGAGGTTACAGGGAACCAGGCAGAGGGCCTTCTCGGTAGTGGCGCCCGCCCTGTGGAACGCCCTCCCAATTAGATGTCAAAGAGATAAACAATTACCTGACATTCTGAAGACATCTTAAGGCAGCCCTGTTCAGGGAAGTTTTTAATTGTGACATTTTAGTGTATTTTTGGTCTCTGTGGAAGTCGTCCAGAGTGGCTGGGGAAACCCAGACAGATGGGCGGGGTACAAATAATAAATTATTATTATTAATTATTAGAATGTATGATACTGAAGCAGATCATTGACCCATCTAGCTCTGTGTCGTCAGTACTGGCAGCAGTTTTTCCTGGATTTCAGACGGAAAATTCCCAACCCTACCTGGAAATTCAGGGAACTGAACCTGGGAGCTTCTGCCTGCAATCTGCCACTGAGCTACAGCCATTCTCAGTTTGCATATACAGGGTTTGCAAACTGAAATGAAGAGCTCTGGTGGTGCCTTTAAAACTGATGCATTTCTTTACCAGTTTGATCTTTTCCTATTCGAAACTGAGCACAGTAAACAGCGAAGCCTACACACCCAAGGTTCCTGCACCAGGTGACTTCCCTTGTCACAAGGCATATCATAATTACGCTCTATCAGGCTAGTTAATGTTGGTGAAGTCAAACTAATTTTCTCTAGCTAGCCCGCCTAAACGGTCCCCTCGCGCAGCAAGAGTGAATCCATTTTAACTAAGTGCAATTGACAAACCAGCAGATGCTCAGGGGTTTGCAGCAAACGGGCAAGAAGAAATAAAAATAAAAGCAAGTGCCATTTTCACAAGCAGCTTCTCTGTGCTAGAAAAAAAAAAAACACACCAAGCTGTTGGCTGCAGAAAGGCTGCGCCCTAACTGGGGTCTTGTGGTTGAGAGGGATGCATATTTGCCCCACTCCTTTTGGGATGAATGATGGTGCCGAATGGCTGAGAGTCGCCTCAGGGCTATCATGAGGGTGCCTCCACATAGCCAGAGCCCTAGGATCCAGCTCTCTGGAATTATAATCTTGTTTTAGGCTATGTTTCTACAGTGTGGCTTGATTTTAGGAAATGGGTTTTAGATACATAAGCATTCACAGATGTTGTCCTTCTGGACACTGCTCAATGACAATGGGCCCAATCTACTGGGAAGAAAATCCACAGAAGTCCCATGAAATGAACAGCATTGATCTTGCACAAGTGCCGTTCATTTCTGTAGGTCTTGGGCGAGGGAAGCATTTAATTGATTGGGGACTTTGATGTTTCAGTGACAGAGTGCTTTATATGCATCTGGGAAAGACTGCAGGAAATGGGAAAAGAATCCCTTCCTGGGGACCTGGAGAGCTGCCGCCATACTCAGAGTACACAATTTTGGCTTAGGTGGACAAATATTCTGGCCTGGTGTAGTGCATATTCCCAGGACTGTGCCCCATGATAACCAATAGATACAAAGTGGATATGACAGTTTCCTCATCCACAGACCCACAGTCACGGGTCCCCGTCAATGAAGTTGTTTTTCCTCCATGTGCTTTGGGATGCAAGGGTGATGGCCATCTGGAAAATTAATTCCAGTCCTAACGCACGTTAAAGAATACACACACAGAGCGCAAGTTAATTCTTTAGGTAGCATTATTTAATTTGTCCATACAATGAAATGAATATGAAGACAGATGCAAAATAGCATTTGAGCACCGAGGGAAGTGCCATTGTTCTATTCTTACTCTGCAAAGTGCCAATTATTCTCTTTTTCTTTAGTTTCAGGGGCTGACTGAGTAGTTTAAAGGATAAAAGTATTAGCCTTTCATCTGTAAGATTCAAGCAGTCCTCCAGGCGAACCAAAGCGAAAATGAAGTAGGCTGTCTTCAGTGTGCGTCTTAATGCATTATTATTAGAGAATGGCATCATTAAACATTAGCGCAGAAGAGAATGGGGATATCTGGCAGTTAACTACTTTTTTTTAAGTCCAGATTTTTGACTTGTCAGCAAAAGCATAAAATAAAGCTGTTCAAATGGGGGAGGGGGGATTGGTGATGTTTTCCTAGAACTGTAATATTTCTGACTTCATAACCACCATGCAGTAATTGGTGCTGTTCTTACTTACAACCACTCCAGGCTGGCTATTGCCTTCCTCTTCCTTAGTGTTGCCACTGTGGAGCTGAGCAGGGAATGAGGATGAAGGCAAAGCCAGAACTACCTGGTTCTGATATTAGATCTCATTGGCTCTAACTCTGCCTGCTATTGGCTCTGGCTCCATTGACCTCCCTGCCTTCCACCCTCCCAGTCCACCCACCAACAACCACTGTTGTGAATAGGATTTGTTGGTTGCTTTGCTTGTAAGATTTCCATCCTGCCTGCCTGCCTGCTTCTTAGATCCCACTTGCACAAATGAACATCGCAATCCAAATAAAACATACAAATAAAAGGCAACACATAGGACAAAAAGAGGGGATGACAGTCCTCAACACAGACTGTCACTCTGCTACATCATAGTGTTGTGTTTTTGTTTTATTATAAAGCTAAACATTGAACTTGAATTAGACATCTTTGGGTTTAAATGAGGAGTCCCTTTAAATCCCACCTCTCAGGCACAGGTACTGTCTCTCAGACTGCTGGACAAAATGAGAGGAAAGGCACTAAATTCCAACTACATTGGCAGGAGTCCTATCCTGGCCAGCACATCATTGAACGTTTGGGCTGCGCAGGGCTGTTTGTGAAGTTTCAGAATCATCACCTAATCCTTAAAACACAGCTCCATCCGTAGCCATGGCAGAATGGAGCTTGCAGAAATTTTCTGCTGCAACAATCTCCTCCCTTGGCACATGACCCTCCTGGCAGAAACCTGTGCCAGAATTTAGGCCATGGCAGGAAATGGAATAAACCCCAGTGTGAAACTGGCTTTGAAATTGCATCTGGGGAGGGTTTTGTTGGAAGGTTGGTTTATTTTTTTATCTTTGTTCAAATCAGTCCAGGTTCCAATTTTGGATCACGTGGGCTGAGCTTAGCATAATTCCCAGATTCAGTACCTGACACTGGGTGAACTGATTGAGTGTGTCCAAAGGGAAAGACAAAGATAGAGCAGTGGACAGTGTCCAAACAGAACATCAGATGCAGGCTTCAGAGGAAATGAAACCAAGCTCCAACTTCCTGTGACACGACTGGCTCCAAAATTCAGTCCAAACCTCTCAGGACTCTTTTTTTTTTTTTAAGCAAACACTCTGGACTGGATGCCATACCAGATTCCCTTTCCAACATGGAGAATGCAATTGGGATTTTGGCCTCCAAGCTGGACAGGCTGAATAAGGGATGGGGACAATGGCTGGTCACGTGGGGATAACTGGAGCGCTGGAAGGTTTCAAAGGAATTATGCAGGTAAGAGCTGGCATCTCATAGGGACCTAAATGCAACTCAATGCAATCAGTTAACTACAACAAAACTTTCTTAAAGGGCACTTTTAGTTTGAGTCTGTTTGTTTTCCCATGCACATACAAATAGGCTTGCATGGGACTTGGGTTATCTGTCATAAAAAGCACTCACAACAAATGTTCTTAAAAGTAGAGATTGGGTTACTTCCCTCCATCTTGTGCTGGACCGGCTCAGAAATAAGTAGAGCTACTTTCTCCCCAGATCAAGGAAGAGGTATGGAACTAAACTGAGAAGCCCATGACCTCCTAAACCTCCTCCCTCCTACTGACCCAGTGTCATTCTATCACCCTTCTATTTCCCCATATCCTCACACTTCCCTTTGACACCACTTATAAACACCAGTGCTCCAGCAGTGGCAAACCATATTGCAGATATTAATATTGCGCAGCTTGAAGTGACTAAATGCATGAAAACTCACTCGTTTTGGAATAAAACATTGTCCAGGCCCATAAGTTTGATTCAAAGCTTTACTTGCAGAACTTTCTTCAAAACAGAACAAATAACTCCCCCCCCCCAAACCAGTAAATGATACATACAATCAGTTCCACAGGCTCAGCATCTTAGAGATAACTTTAAACAGGATTGAGATCAAAACCCCATCTCTACCCTATTCCAGCCTGAGGCTATGCAGCTCCTGGAGTGAGCTTCATTACCACATCTTACTCCTACTCTGGCTGGGAACAAAAGACCCAGGGCAAATACCTTCAAAATTGAGATTTGCAATTCAATACCTTCTCAGGTGTGATCTAAGGTTAAACACCATGTCAGTGCTAGCACAGAACAATAGTTAATTATCTTTTTTTATAATATTTTTATTAAGTTTATGAAATACAGAAAAAAGTATAAAAGACAGATATAAGAAATAAAATAAAAAAGTTACAAATTTCCATGTTCTTTTTTTCCAGCAAGTCTAGTGGACTTCCCCGCATCCTCCAAACCCTGCATTCTCTGTGATACAGAACATCAGCAATTTGTTAACTTGTTTCAATACTTATTGTATCCTTCATTTTATCATGTTACCTAATTTCAAAGATGTTATAACCCAAATCTTATACATTTTCGTTTAAACACAATAAAGTTATTTCATTATTCTACCTCTGACTTCTTATACCTTAATTTCCATTTCATTAATCTACAATTGCTGAAGCTAGTGTTTCCTAGAGGGTGCATTTTTTAACATTCGTACAGCTTATAATGTTTTTTCAAATAGTCCTTAAATTTTTTCCAGTCCTCCTCAATTGTTTCTTCTCCCAAGTCTCGGATTCTGCCAGTCATTTCGGCCAGCTCCATGTAGTCCATCAACTGCGTATGCCATTCCTCCAGCGTGGGTAGATCTTGTGTCTTCCAATGCTTTGCAATCAGGATCCTTGCTGCTGTAGTAGCATACATAAAAAAAGTTCTATCTTTCTTAAGCACTCTCTGGTCCACCATGCCCAGAAGAAAGGCCTCCGGTTTCTTAGGTAAGGTAAATCTAAGTACCTTTTTTAGTTCATTATGAATCATCTCCCAAAAGGCCTTCACTTTCGGGCAAGTCCACCAGAGGTGAAAAAATGTCCCTTCCGCCTCTTTACATTTCCAACATTTATTGTCAGACAGGTGATATATCTTAGCAAGCTTGACTGGGGTCATGTACCACCGGTATACCATTTTCATAATGTTTTCCTTCAAGGCACTACATGCCGTAAATTTCATTCCGGTGTTCCATAACCTTTCCCAGTCTTCAAACATAATGTTATGCCCCAAATCCTGCGCCCATTTTATCATGGCGGATTTGACTGTCTCATCCTGAGTATTCCATTTAAGCAGCAAGTTATACATTCTCGAAAGTAGTTTATTTTTTGGCTCTAACAGTTCTGTCTCTGGTTTCGATTTTTCCACCTGGAATCCAACCTTCTTGTCCACTTTAAAAACCTCCTGAATAGTGCAACCAATCTCGCACCTTGTTTTTTAGTTTTTCCAAGCTCTGCAACCTCCAATTGTCTCCAATTTTTTCAATTATTTCCCAATATTTAGGCCAGTAGGCCTCCATGTTAGGTCTCTTACGTGCCTTGGCCTCCACCAGTGAGAGCCACCTCGGAGTCTTACTCTCCAATAAGTCTTTATATTTTATCCAGACCATCCAAATTGCTCTTCTGACAATGTGGTTTTTAAACAATTTGTGCACTTTAACCTTGTCATACCACAAATATGCATGCCACCCAAAAGCATTGTCAAACCCTTCCAGATCTAGGACATCAGTGTTCTCCAATAAGATCCAATCTTTCAACCAGCAGAAGGCTGCAGATTCATAATATAACCTCAAGTCTGGCAGGGCAAATCCCCCTCTTTCTTTCGCATCAGTTAATATTTTAAACTTTATTCGGGGCTTTTTGCCCTGCCAAACAAACTTGGAAATATCCTTCTGCCACTTTCCAAAACATTCCACCTTGTCCACGATCTGTAGGGCCTGAAACAAAAATAACATTTTCGGCAATACATTCATCTTTATAGCTGCTATTCGGCCCAACAAGGAAAGTTTCAATCTTGACCATGTTTCCGAATCTCTTTTGATTTCTGACCAACATTTCTCGTAATTATCTTTAAACAAATTCAAATTTTTGGAGGTCAGATACACCCCTAGGTATTTTACTTTTTTAACCACATTTAGTTCTGTTTCTTTCAGGAACTCATCTGTTTCTGTAGTTGTCAAATTTTTTGCTAGAACCTTAGTTTTTTGCTTGTTCAGCTTAAATCCCGCCACCCGACCAAAGTCAGAAATTAATTCTAACACTCTTTTAGTACTAGTGACTGGCTCCTGTAATGTTAATACCAAGTCATCTGCAAATGCTTTCAATTTATATTGTTTCACTCCGACCTCAATTCCTTGTACCGACCGGTCCTTTCTAATCATGTTCAGTAGCACCTCCAGAACTGAAATAAACAGTAGGGGGGATAGGGGGCACCCCTGCCGTGTCCCTTTTTCTATTTTAAACTCCTCTGTCACCACATTGTTTACTATCAATTTAGCTTTTTGTTCTGAATATATTGCTTCTATTCCATTTTCAAACCCCCGCCCCACTCCCATCCCTTCCAAATTTTTCTTCATAAACATCCAAGAGATATTGTCAAAGGCTTTCTCCGCATCAATAAAGATTAAAACCGCTCTAGTGTTAAGATTTGTTTGTAGAAGTTCCAAAATGTCAATAATGTTTCTTGTGTTGTTAAACAAATGCCTACCGGGGAGAAAGCCGGCCTGGTCCTTATGTATCACTTCATTAAGTACTTTTTTAAACCTACTTGCCAAAATGTCCGCAAAAATTTTATAATCCACATTTAGGAGTGAGATGGGGCGGTAGCAGAACAATAGTTAATTATCAACCCATGTAGGAGCTCCAAGAATATAGCTACATGGAAAATTCCTATGTTAAAGTCTTCAGTAATGGAAGTGGAGAGGCTTGGGATATCTGTGGGTGGGTAGGCAGAAAAAATTACATAGAGAGTTTGTAGGACGGTTGGGAGCAGGGATTGGTGGGCATATCTTCTCTAGCTTAGATTCAATTCTGAGCCAGAAAAGAATTGGGAGGTATAGTACTCACATTATAGATGAGGTGAGTATTATGAGCTTCTGGTGAGCTCATACTTCTGATCCTGGAAGTTCAAATGGGGCAACATCTATACTTAAAACCTTTGAATCTATCCAGAGCTCCCAGTGTACAGAATTGCAACCATCTCCACTGTAAGCTGAATTTTCCCTTTCTTTCAATGAGTTGTCCCAATTTCCCCAGGATTACACCAGAGAGGGTAGCACAGTCTCACTGGAGAATTAACAGCCATTCCTTTGTTTCCCTAAATGCACAGCACATCTATACTAGTGAGCATGCTATGATAGGCTATATATGTCAGTAGTAATAAAGAAAAATGGTACCATGAATCCAGACAGAAGAATTCTAAGGACCTTCCATCATGTCAGCAGCTTTCTGTCATGCCCTAATAGGATCATACAAGTAATTTTGTTTTCACTAATAGGATACAATGAATAATATAATCGTATTAGGAAGTTTTAAAATTACATTAGGAAAAAGATAAGCGTTTCAATGGCATAATATAAATTCAAGTTTTTAAAAGCAGGAATAGATCGATAGATAGATATGTGTGTACTTTTAAAAATAGGTATTTTGGGACCTGATTCCATTAGTTATTCATAAAACATTAGTCATAAAGATATTACTGTCCACACAAGTGTATGTGATGCACTGCTTCTAGTTATTCAAGAATGGCAGACATCTTTATCATTTGGGGATGGGATGTGCTATGACAGGGAAGCGTCTTTTCAGCTCAGATGTGCCTCCTCTATAATGCATGTGTTAGCCCCCATCCTGCCCATCTTGCGATATGGGGATGACTAGTACAATATGTTTTCATTAGCTTAGCTCTAAAAGCTGAGGGGGGAGGCAGTAGGGAGTAGAGAAGCAGCTGCATTTGGCCTGGGAAAGGAAATATCTCCTTCTGCCCCAAAGGCTTCATTAACCATGACCCTGCCTGCATGAGAGTTGCACCAATACCGCAGTGCTGCACCTTTGATCCAGGTGAGTACAACTTGTGACTAACCAAGCTGAACTCAGCTGCTTAGCATGGAATAGTATGGCAGCCCACCAGGGGCTCTCCGAATCTGATGTCTAAGCAGAATAATTTGGGTGTGTCTATGTGGGAGGAGTTAATAAGCACCTGGCTGGCAACAAAACATGTCTGGTAGGTTTCTTGGCTTGGTGGCAAGTGACCACAAGATATGGTCTGAACGGCCTCAGACCAGTATACCTGAAGGAGTGTCTCCACCCCCATCGTTCTGCCTGGACACTGAGGTCCAGCGCTGAGGGCCTTCTGGCGGTTCCCTCACTGTGAGAAGTCAAGTTACAGGGAAGCAGGCAGAGGGTCTTCTCGATAGTGGCACCCGCCCTGTGGAACGCCCTCCCACCAGATGTCAAAGAGAAGAACAATTACCAGACTATTAGAAGACATCTGAAGGCAGCCCTGTTTAGGGAAGCTTTTAATGCTTAACAGACCACTGTACAGTGGTACCTCGGGTTACATACGCTTCAGGTTACAGACTCCACTAACCCAGAAATAGTGCTTCAGGTTAAGAACTTTGCTTCAGGATGAGAACAGAAATCGTGCTCCTGTGGCGCGGCAGCAGTGGGAGGCCCCATTAGCTAAAGTGGTGCTTCAGGTTAAGAACAGTTTCAGGTTAAGTACATACCTCCGGAACGAATTAAGTACTTAACCCGAGGTACCACTGTATTTTAATACTTTGTTGGAAGCCACCCAGGGTAGCTGGGGAGACCCAGCCAGATGGGCGGGGGGAAATAATAAATTATGATTATTATGGTCGGGTGACTGGAGAGTCGCTGGAGGTGGGGCCAATTTATTCTGCTTTTCTCTCCATCTTAAGGTAAAGGTAAAGGGACCCCTGACCATTAGGTCCAGTCGTGGCCGACTCTGGGGTTGCGGCGCTCATCTCGCTTTATTGGCCGAGGGAGCTGGCGTACAGCTTCTGGGTCATGCGGGCAGCATGACTAAGCTGCTTCTGGCGAACCAGAGCAGCGCACGGAAATGCCGTTTACCTTCCCGCTGGAGTGGTACCTACTGATCTACTTGCACTTTGACGTGCTTTCGAACTGCTAGGTTGGCAGGAGCAGGGACCGAGCAACAGGAGCTCACCCCGTCTTGGGGATTCGAACTGCCGACCTTCTGATCGGCAAGTCCTAGGCTCTGTGGTTTAACCCACAGTGCCACCCACGTTTAAGTAATCAAGTTGGTGGGACATAAGTTGTGTTGGTCAACTGTAATTGGTTCAGTACACAGATTAATTGATTAAAACTCTAATCGGGGGTGGGGAACCTGTTGCCCTCCAAATGTGTCTGGATTACAGCTCTCACCATCCTTTACCATGGGCCATACTGACCAGGGTTGATGGGAGTTATAGTCCAACAATATATGGAGGGCTGCAGATTCCTCACCTGTCAGGGACTGGACAGAGGAGGAATGGTGGAGACTGCCTCCCCATCCTGACCCTTCCAGGGAGGAAGAAGAGGAAGGCAGCATAGATTTACAACAAGGATTTCAGGGAGGTCGCAGCTCAGAGGCAGATGAGGGGAAAAGCTGGGAAATCATAGGAGAGCCGGAAGAACACCCGGCTGACCCATTGTCATTGGAAAGCATTCCAGACCCTCCATCTCCCAGAACCTGGCAAGCCTTAAAAGCAGGAGAGCAAAGAGCTCAAAGACAGAGGGCACATGGTAGCACCCATAGAGGATGAGAATGACGAATGAGGATGTGGGAGATACGAGGGTGGGGGTGGAGATTCACTCAGGACAACACCATTATCCAAGAAGTTGGGTGCTATAGCCTCTCTCTGTAAAGATTGAAATAAAAAAGGACAGTAAGAAAGTTTTCCTTTTCTTTATACTTTCCTGGGCAACCAGCCAGGAGCTGCTGAGAGCATCCTGACATCAGCCCTGTATTAGAGGCAATAAAGAGTCTTTCAGAAAGTTTTGCCCAAATGCAGGGAACAAAAAGGAACACAAATATATAATGCAAGTAGACAATAAGGGTGCAAAAGAAGAATTGCAATCTCCTCAGAAGATGGTGGTCTTGACTTCCTTGGAAGTTTTTAAGCAGAGGGTGGATGGCCATCTGTCATGGATGCTTAAGTTGAAATTCCTGACTTGCAAGGGGTTGGAGTAGGTGACCATGGGATACCTTCCCACTCCAAAACTCTGTGATTCTATGATAACATGAAGACCAGCAATAAATGTTTACATATCTTGAAATGCATTAGAAGTAGAAACTGGCTATGGAGGAACTTGGACTTTGCAGTGACAAGGGAATCAAACCTGCCATAAAGGAGGAAAATGAGATTAAGTTGAATTAATTATTTGCATCTGCCATTGCTGCAGAAGCTGTAGTGCCAGATTCCTGTGTCTAATCTAACATTCACTGGAAGGGAGTCACAGGAACCGAGGCAAACAACAGTGGCAAGAGATGAAGTCTTGGACTTCATTGACAGATTAAAAATAAAATAATAAAATATAAGATCCATATGGCAAATATCCAAGAGCTGATCTTCTAACTTATCTCTAAGAAGGGTCTCCAAACCTGAGGAATGGAAAGTGGCCAACGTAACAAATTTTTAACAAAAAGAATTCACGAGGGATACAGGGAAATACAGAACAGGTATATCAACATATGTATGAGACTCTGGCACGCTAACTAGTTGTGTTCATGTAGAAATCACTATTAAATATAGAATTGCCAAGCATGTTGAATATCAAAGATCACTGCATTGCAGGGAGTTGGACTAGATGACGTGATCCCTTCTACAATTCTATGATTCTGTGATAAGTCTTTTGAACCAGTGTGGCTTCTGCAAAGCTAAACCCTATGTAGGACTTCCAAAAAAGTTTTGATAAAATCCTTCAACATACCCCATTCTTGAATAGGCTTAGCGGTCATGGAATTAGAAGACGTGTCCTCTTATTGCTCAGCAACTGGTTTAAGAGCAGGAAGCAGAGAGTAAGAATAAACACACAATTCTCACAATGGAGAGGTGAAGAAGGGGTGTGTGTGTCCCCAAGCAACAGATAACTAGTTTGTAAATGAGAGCCGGTGTGGTGTAGTGGTTAAGAGTGGTAGTCTTGTAATCTGGGGAACCGGGTTCGCGTCTCCGCTCATCCAGCTGCTGGGTGACCTTGGGCTAGTCACACTTCTTTGTAAGTCTCTCAGCCCCACTCACCTCACAGTTTGTTGTGGGGGAGGAAGGGAAAGGAGAATGTTAGCCGCTTTGAGACTCCTTCGGGTAGTGATAAAGCGGGATATCAAATCCAAACTACTACTACTTCTTCTTCTTCTTCTTCTTCTTCTTCTTCTTCTTCTTCTTCTTCTTCTTCTTCTTCTTCTTCTTCTTCTGTAGTGAATAGTGAGAACAAGCTCCCCACCCTGATTTTATTAATTTTTTCTCAATACAGTAAAATAATATGTAGAACAAATAAAGTAAAAAAGGAAAGGAAAGAGAAAAGGTAGAGAAAGAGAAAAGAAGAGGAAGAGAGGAAGCAGAGAGATAAGGAACCAACAGTGAGAACAAATTTTTTTGATGACACTAAATATCACTTTTTGATACCACTCTGAACTGATAAGGGGAACTGGGAAGCAAGTGGAAGGAGGCTCCAAAATAATCTCTTCAAACTGAGTGAATGGGCATTAAAAGGGCAAGTGCTGTCCTTACTTGACGTTCAGAGCTGCCTAGGATGGGTAGGAATGGCCCAAACATAAGAACACAGAACATAGGGTTCTGCCTTAGTAAGACCACTTGCCCATCTAGTTCAGTATTGTCCACACTGACTGGCAGAATATCTCCAGCATTTCAGATACAGAACATTCCCAGCAATATTTGGAGATGCCAGGAACTGAACCATACTTAGCGGACCTAGCCTCTGAACTAATACATTACACCACATTCCTTCAATCTCTGACTCTGAATCTCCTGTTTCAGTTGCTGTTTTGTTTGAATGGGGATATTATATTGTGTGTTTTATTAAGGGTCTCTCTATTTCTGTGCCCTTGTAACAGATTGATGGTTTTTGTTTTTGTTTTACTTTGAAAAACAACTTAGAGGACTATTTGGGCATTAAGAGGTATGTCCATTATCACTACTGTTGTTTAGTTGTTTAGTCGTGTCCAACTCTTCGTGACCCCATGGACCAGAGCACGCCAGGCACTCCTGTCTTCCACTGCCTCCTGCAGTTTGGTCAAACTCATGTTAGTATCTTCGAGAACACTGTCCAACCATCTTGTTCTCTGCTGTCCTCTTCTCCTTGTGCCCTCCATCTTTCCCAACATCAGGGTCTTTTCCAGGGAGTCTTCTCTTCTCATGAGGTGGTCAAAGTATTGGAGGCTCAGCTTCAGAATCTGTCCTTCCAGTGAGCACTCAGGGCTGATTTTCTTCAGAATGGATAGGTTTGAACTTCTTGCAGTCCATGGGACTCTCAAGAGTCTCCTGAAGCACCATAATTCAAAAGCATCAATTCTTCGGCGATCAGCCTTCTTTATGGTCCAGCTCTCACTTCCATACATCACTACTGGGAAAACCATAGCTTTAACTATACGGACCTTTGTTGGCAAGGTGATGTCTCTAACACTACTACTATTACCATTAACAGCATAAGGCAGCTTCAGGTGCAACTCACCTGGGCTGCCTTTGTGATGTGTGGATGCTTCCCAAAACTTTAGCTTCTTGTTCCAGTTAAAAAAGAAGAAGATAGTACAGATGCAGGTTATTATGAAGTCACAGGCCTGAACAAAATAAAGCCGATAACCGTACAGGTAAAATAAAGTAGAAAGCGTATTGCTCCACTTGCTTAAATAAAACAGTCCAGAGATCAAGTCTCTCCCTACTTGAAATTGAGGATATGTGATAGGGAGGGTTTAAAAATGTATCATATCACCTACCACTTGGCTTTCACCTCCCATCTGACTGCCATCATCACGCTGGAGTGTTAGTCAGTGCGACAAGACACCTTTTAAAGTGCAAATTGAACTTTATAGGGGCAAAAGCCATTTGCTGTATCAAATGAACTTGGTTTGGAACAGAGGGGCATAGTTAGGCCACCTACAAGCAATTATTGCAATTATAAAGGCTTTCAATTTTTTGAGTTGATCTTTCTTCTCTCCATTCTCCAGTACAGATTTTATCCTAGGGAAAACTCCCTGAGCAAAGACACTTGTCCACTACTTGTTTGAGCAGTTGACCCAAGTCAGCATGCCTGCAAAATGCTGGGCGATATTCAGTGTTACACTTAATCAGAGTAGATCCATTGAAATAAATGGATAAGCTACTGAAATCCATTCATTTCAGTGGGTCTCTAGTCGGAGCATGACTAATGTTGAATATAACCTGTTGTGTTTATATATGCCATATCATGTTTACTTCAGTTCATTTGCATGCTTTTCTGTATGGGTGATGATGATGATATAAATTTGCATAGCACCCTTCACCCGAAGAACACAGGGAAATTCACAACATAAAAATACAAAATGTGAAGATAAATTCATAATCAAACAAAAGCAAAAGCAAACCAATAACCCCCTTCCCAGAATCACATCCTCTGGACCAGGCATAGGCAAACTCCGGCCCTCCAAATGTTTTGGGACTACAACTCCCATCATTCCTAGCTAACAGGACCATTGGTCAGGGATGATGGGAATTGTAGTCTCAAAACATCTGGAGGGCCGAGTTTGCCTATGCCTGGTCCAGACCTCTTGTGGAGAAGGCACACTGTAAATATGCAGTGATCTCATATCATTGTTTAGACTAAGCTGAGCTCTGATAATGTAGGATTTGGCCATTCCCAGACTAGATTTTTTTTTGTAAATTATACTGGAAGAAAACTGGCTTTGAAAGATTTCTTTCCCTGGCATAGCAATTCACCTTTCCTCCTAGTTTCTTAGGTAAAAGCACATAGCTTTTTGAATTAGTGCCCCCCTCTAAATCCTGTCCATGCCACCGTATTTTCAAACAGAGCCTCTGTAATCTTTCCAAAGTTGGATGTTCGTTCCCTGTGAAAGCAAATAAGTAAAGCTGAACAGAGAGGGAATGTGGCACTGGTGTCAAGACTGCTGACTACACAAAATGTAATGATTTTCATCAATCTCTGGCAGCTTTGCGCAAGCCGCCGAAAGATCCCAGAACAATACACCTGTCCCTGGGACAGGTACTGGGAAAGTAATTACTCAGTCCTCTCTGTTCCACTTCCAGATGCGACACAATGGCTGATAATAAAGATGCATGGCTTTTATGTCATCCATCTGTGTTCCAAAAGGAAGCATGGGCCAGTGTTTTCCACTGAGCCTTCTCCTGACATCATAAAACTGAAACATCCAAAACACAACAGAACCTTTCGCTGACCTCTCCTTTTTGCCATGTCTACAGCCCTGCTATTCTGTCCTGCAGTATCTTAGGTCAGTATCTTAAAAGAAGAAGCAAGGAAGCTGAAAGGTATTTATTAACAATTGTGCTAATGAGTACCATAGTAAAGAGCCTCTCCACCAATAACACAAAGCTGGTCTTCCTGTTTGGGGGAATACTGTATCGATGAGGGTTCTGAATGTGGAGAATAATAAATAGATGTTCTATTCTCTATTTTCAGCACCTAAGCCATTCATTTTTACTGCAAGGTACTATTTAAAACACAGTTCTAAGCCAAAATGAGCTTTATCACGCTGAAGTTGTGTTTGCCTTCATAACAATCTCATTCAGATAAGTCGCTCTTTGTGATCATGGTATCTCCCCTGCCAGGTAAGTATTACACAGCCCAACAAGACAATGACAAAAATCCACCAACAGCATACAAATTAATATGGCTAACCTGATCCAAAACACCCACCCACCCCACTCACACATGAAAACAAAGATCATCCCAGCCAATCATAAACAAACAATCACACCCTAGGCCAACCCCAACCTCTCTCACCACCAAAGGAACACAAGTGAACAACACAAACAATGCTGATACCAAACTCTACATACATTAAGCATAATAGAAACATCGCCACCCGACCCCACCCCCATCCATCTTCCCTCCCTCCACCCCCTTCCCCCTTTTTTTCTTCTCCCCCTAATGTCTCAACAAATGAAACAGATTTGTAAAACTGTTACATGGAAAAAAAATGAGGCATTACACTTACTTCTGTAAAACAAGAAAATCCTTAATAAAATATTTTTTAAAAAAAGATAAGTCACTCTTATCTCCAGTTTACAGATGGGGAAACTGAGTCTAGCAAAGCTGAAACTAGTGATAGGGAGGAACTCACCCAGTCAGGCTCAGAAAACTGAAATATTGTTTCTGCCTCTGAGCTTTCTGTTCTCCTACTTTCCATGCCCTCCGAGAAGGCGGGGGGTCTGGAATGCTTTCTAAAGACACTGAGTCTGTCAACTGTCTCTCTCATTATTCTTCTTCCTGCTCCTCTCCCAATATTTCCCAGCTTCTCCCCTCTGCAGCCTCTGAACTATGACCTTCTGCAGGCCACTGTTGTAAATCTATACTGTCTCCCTCCTCTCTGGGAAGTACAGGAGAAGGTGAGGGTGGTCTACACCATGCCTTCTCATTCCAGTCCCTCACAGGTGCATAGAAGGAGGCAGAAACTTTCAGTCAAAATAAGCTATTGTTAGGTCACTCCCTTCTCTAAAATTTCTATTGTCCTATATAGAAGAAAAATGGGAAGGCGTTTTTCTCCCTGTATGCACAAAGTGGTGCTCTGCGATGGAAGATCTGGGGTTACGAATGACAGAAGGCATTATAGAGACTTGTGGAGACAAACAGAGAATTTTTAGGACATGCACGTTCGTTTTAAACTTTGACTCTTCTCCCCTACAAAGCCCTAATCTAAACAGATCTCTGTTGGTCTGTAGCAGGTTTCCTACTAGCTTTGTCAGCGGATTACAATTAACATGGAAAAATGAAAATCCTGTGTGCTTAGCCAAAATGTTCTGCTGTTGAACCTTAAGGTCTTTGCCTTCCACCCACTTACTAGAACCAGGATTTCCTCTGACTTTATTTGGGAGCAGATTAATGGAGACCATCACCTTACTTCCCCTTAAGATTTGCCTAGGCATGTGATTTATGTCTACTAAGCTGGTATAATGATGAAGAATCCTTTCCTTTTTTAAAATCAACATAGTTAAAAATAGAGACTGCACTAAGACCTTACATAAACTAGGAATAGCCAATTCATGCCAAGTTCCCCCAATATGTGTGTTTGGGGTCTAGGAGGCATTGTCTTCTAACAAAGAGGTTGACTTCCTGCAATTTTTGTAAGCACTACAGGGCTCCAGTCATTGAGTTTGTGGAATAAAAAGCTTGCAATAAAGCAAAATCAATATGCACAAACATATTTTTTTTGAACTGCAATCTTCAAACATTCCAGGAAGTGGGTTTAATTTAAGATTCCACAAATGCAACTTCCCACAAAGTGTGACAGTGTGGATGATCGGAGTGCACGGTGGGACTTTTTAGTTTAGAGGTGACACGATACAAGTTATTATGTGTGGCACAGAGGAAGTGGATAGAGAAAAGGTTGTCTCTATGACACACTGGGCAATAGATATAGGACATATAGTAATATAGATTTTAATCTCTGAGGAAAACTTTGGAAGAGCAACCTGAAGTTTACAGCATGATATTCTTTGAAGGAGAACTACCTGAAAATGATTTATAGATGGTATTTAACTCCGAGTAGGCTTGCTAAGGGGACGCAGGTGGCGCTGTGGTCTAAACCACAGAGCCTAGGGCTTGCCGATCAGAAGGTCGGTGGTTTGAATCCCTGTGATAGGGTGAGCTCTGTTTGGTCCCAGCTCCTGCCAACTTAGCAGTTCGAAAGCACGTCAAAGTGCAAGCAGATAAATAGGTACCACTGTGGTGGGAAGGTAAATGGTGTTTCTGTGCGCTGCCCTGGTTTGCCAGAAGCGGCTTTGTCATTCTGGCCACATGACCCGGAAGCTGTCTGCAGACAAACGCCCGCTCCCTCGGCCTATAGAGTGAGATGAGCACCGCAACACCAGAGTTGTCTGCGACTGGACCTAATGGTCAGGGGTACCTTTACCTTTACTTTTAGGCTTGCTAAGATATATAAGACTGAATCAGATAAGTGCTGGCGATGCAACAAGGTTGAGGGAACGTTCTTTCATATGTGGCGGATCTGTAAAAGATTATTGGGAAAGAATCCACAAGGAATTTTTTTTAAAAAAATGTTTAAAAGCACTTTTCCAAAAACATAAACAAACAAACAAAACCAAAGGCCTTTTCGTTGGGGATAATTCAGATGGAAATTCCCATGTGTCAAAAAAGGTTATTTATGTATGCTACAACTGCGGCCCGTGTTTTGTTAGCCCCAAAATGGAAAACGAGTGAGGTCCCAACTAAAGAAGAATGGCAACTTAAACTGTTGGGATATGCAGAATAAGGGAACAAGAAGAACATATATTTAAAGAAGATTGGGAAATGTTTATTGAATATACAGGGGGAATCGTGAAAATGTTGGCAGCATTAAGATAAATTCAACAGTGTAAACAAGTTTTGACGGATGTAATAATAGAATACTGAATGGTTTAGTTTATGTAAAATATGCAGGGATTTGTTATGCAAAATGAACCATGGAAGGAGAAGAAGGGAAGTAACTGATATTTTAAGGTTGTTTAAATGAATATTCTAAATTGTAAAACAGGAAATTTAATGAAAATTACACAAATATAAAAAGAGAAAAGGTTTTCTTCCTCTCTCATAACACTAGGGCTCACAAAGCTAAATACAGTGGTGCCTCGCAAGACGAAATTAATCCGTTCCATGAGGCTCTTCGTATAGCGGTTTTTTCGTCTTGCGAAGCAAGCCCATTGACAGCTTAGCGGATTAGCGCTATTAGCGGTTTAGCGGCTTTTAGTGGCTTATCAGCTTAGTGGATCAGCTGATAAGCGGCTTAGCTGCTTAGAAAAAGGGGGGGAGGGAGAAAAAAACCGCAGGAACTCGCAAGACATTTTCGTCTTGCGAAGCAAGCCCATAGGGAAATTCGTTTTGCGAAGTGCCTCCAAAACGGAAAACCCTTTTGTCTAGCGGGTTTTCCGTCTTGCGAGGCGTTTGTCTTGTGGGGCACCACTGTATTGGAAGGTTTAGCACAGATAAAACAAAGTGCTTTGCTTTGCATCACTTAGTTAAACTATGAAACTCCCTCCCACAGGTTAGCAGCGATGGATTAATTCATGATGGAAAAGGCTACCCATGGTTACCGTGGTGGCCATGAGTGGGACATGTGTGCATTTTTCTTACCATTTAAAATTTCTCCAGCACTCTGTAGCCTCCCTAGCTGCCTGCACTTCCTGATCTCAAAACTCCCCATGGGTAGAATTGCAAATGGAAACATGGTTGTGTGTGTGTGTTTGCATGCTGAAGGGCAGCATTCCTTGTTACCAAGTGTCAGGGAACTGCCATCGGAAGGAGAGGAGGAGGCGAGGCTCCACGACGATGCTGGAGAGGGGACAAGTAGGAAGAGAGGCAGGTCTCCTGTTGGGGAAGAAAATCAGCGCAACACCAGGGATGGAGGGGGGCCAATGGGGGAAGCAAAGAGCAGGCTCAGAGACTCTTCACTGGACACCAGCGGGGAGAGCACAGGTCCTCCGCTACCCACGCCCTCCCTGCGCAGAAGACTTCCACGCAGGGAGAGTAGGAGGAGACTGGGCGTCAAACAACTTTTATGTTGGAAAAGGTTTAAGAAACACCCACTGTCGGATTCTGCCAGCGACTGAACAGCCGCGAAGTGAGGGGCTGTCCAGCCAGGAAAGGTTTAACCAGGCCACCTGGCCAGGAATGGCGGCAACTTACGCACGAGCAACCCCATATAACCATTACACCAAGTACTGCTAATTCCTGTATTCAGCAAAAGTGAATAGAATATATAATATTCTCATCAGGCACAAGGAGGGGGGGGGTGGAGTCTAGGGCAAAACCCAGCTCAGGTTAAGCACATTTAAGCTCCATTGTTTTCACCGAGAAATATGTAAGGATGTCTTTAATTCTCCCCTTGAAATAAACAAGATCTAAAAGTGCTTGTGTTTTTTACTGCCCCCATTTGTTTGTTGTCATCCAGTATCTTGTAAAATGACGAAGGTGGGAAGGACATCATACAAAATGACAAGTCATATTCACCGACCCCATCACTTTCAAACGAGTCAGGAATATTGCTTCTGCAAGGAGTTGGAAGCTGAGGATTCATTTCACTGCATCCACCCCAGATTAGAAAAGTTCAAGTTTCTGTTCTAGATAAATCGGGGTCTTTTTTCCCCCTTCCTCCAAGCAATTTAACAGCTGCAAAAAAAGAAGAAGAAAAAGAGTGAAGACATCCACTTTCTGCAATCCGTCTCACTGTGGCAGATGTATGTCAAGGGGGCATGGCCTTTAGCAGGACCCAAGGGCTGGCCAGAGCATTGCCAATTAATCATCCAGTAAAATGCACTTGACAGCTTGGAGAAGCCTCCGATTCCCTTTCTCATGATTGCATTGCTAATTTAGCTTTTCATACGTATTCTGTAGAGCTGAGACTTCACATTTCGGTTGTTTAAAAATAAATACAAATGCAAGGGGTTTTGCCACAAATAATTATTTGAAGCACTGATGAATATCAAATATCATTTTGTGTGTGTGTGTTTGATACTTAAACAACCTGAAGTGTTTATTTGTCTTGCTGGGGAAATTGAAATAGAAAGGTATCAGTCAAAGAAAAACAAAAAGGGAGAGTTAAAAAAGGGAAGGGAGACAGTTGGGAGATGGGCTAAGGTGTTCTGCCCATATAATATTTGGTGAGTGATAACATCACAAACTGGGATGCGGGTGGCACTGTGGGTTAAACCACAGAGCCTAGGACTTGCCGATCAGAAGGTCGGCGGTTCGAATCCCCACGACAGGGTGAGCTCCTGTTGCTCAGTCCCAGCTCCTGTTCAACCTAGCAGTTTGAAAGCACATCAAAGTGCAAGTAGATAAATAGGTACCGCTCTGGCAGGAAGGTAAGTGGCATTTCCGTGCGCTGCTCTGCTTCGCCAGAAGCGGCTTAGTCATGCTGGCCACATGACCCAGAAGCCCTCGGCCAATAAAGCGAGATGAGCACCGCAACCCCAGAGTTGGTCACGACTGGACCTAATGGTCAGGGGTCCCTTTACCTTAACATCACAAACATATGTTGACAATTACATATCAATATTGCAAATGCATGCATGCACAAGAGCAGTGCTGAAACCTGCTCTCCCATCTCTGTGTTTCTTCAGCGGTGAAAGAGGCTTCTGTTTGCTTCTTTCACATGGACCTTCAGAATTTATTTAGAATTAATGATGAGATTATTATACACTATTCACTTTTGCTGAATACTGGGATTAACAGTGCTTGGTAACAAGGAATGCTGTCTTTCAGCATGCACACACACACACACACACAACCACAAACTTTAAAGTACTATTATATTAAGTACATTTCACTAAAGGGTGCTAACTCATAGTCAGAGTACTTTTACAATTTAAATCTGAAATGGAAAAATGGGTCGTATGCCTTTCCTAGGCCATGGCTGTGTGGGAAAAGCATAACAAAACAAATCAGTCACGTTGCTCTTACTTATATGATAGAAGCTTGGAGGAAGGCCTACTGAAATCCATCACAGGGAGAGCGTAGGGGGAGGCAGGGAAACTATTTTCCCTGGTTACCATCCAAAATAAGTCTTAATGGCGAAACCCCCAGCACTGAGGGGGCCACATGTTTAGGGCCTCTCCCTGCCCCCCACGAAAAGGAATCCCATCACCAAAAATGAGAGCAAAAGAGGTCAGATATTTTCATAAAATGTGCCTATAGACAGATAGATAGATATAGATATATGCAGATTTAAAAATAAAATTATTTAGCTGGACAAGTAGCTGCAGCATTGCCTCATTCTGCTGTACATAGGTGTAGACCAAGTCTCTCCCCTGGAATTTAATTATGGTGTATACTTGCAACAGAAGCTAACAGACCATTGCTCCTTTAGTTTCAGCTCATCCCAAAACTCCAGAGAACATAAATTGCCACTTCAATTATCATTAACTTGCAAGAATCCTTCTTAACTCTTCATTGAAAATACGGTGACTTCATCAGCCAATCCTATTATTGTTCTTGGGGTTATGTGGATAATAGATTTCATAGAAAGGATCTTCAGCCCCTCAGCTACCCACTCAGGGAGGATAGGATTTCTTCCCAGGTCAGAATCCTAACACACACGAAATTATCTTTACCAGTCACCTGAAACAAGCAGTGAGGGATCAAGGCATAACTCTCTTATTCGCCAGAATCACCAGAAGCACCAGAATCAAAAAACTTTTTCCTTGAGTCCTCAGCTGCCTTATCTCAAGTGGTTCAAGGCCCCAAAGAAGATACTCTATAGGGAAGATACTCTATAGTAGAACATATGTTCTTCATGAGAGTGGGATTGTCTCCTTCCTGAGTTATGCTGGTCCCAAGTCATTTAGGGATTTAAAGCTTACTGATTCATCACTGAGACTACTATTGGGTGGAAATGTGTCTGGCTATGGAAGATTGGCTATGGAAGGTCTTGGACAGACTGTATATATTACTCCCCCTTAGCACGTATATACCTTGGATCTAAAAATAACATAGCAATACACACAGAGACATATTGATAATATATCCTCATGCATCAGCTGGATAATGGGTATTCTTGTCTTAATTTGCAAGATCTTTAAGAGCTTTGGTCCAGGATATCTCAAAGAGAGGATATCTCAAAGGAGAGCCAGTGTGGTGTAGTGGTTAAGAGTGGTAGTCTCGTAATCTGGGGAACCGGGTTCGCGTTTCCGCTCCTGCACATGCAGCTGCTGGGTGACCTTGGGCCAGTCACACTTCTCTGAAGTCTCTCAGCCCCACTCACCTCACAGAGTGTTTGTTGTGGGGGAGGAAGGGAAAGGAGAATGTTAGTCGCTTTGAGACTCCTTAAAAGGAGTGAAAGGCGGGATATCAAATCCAAACTCTTCTTCTTCTTCTTCTTCTTCTTCTTCTTCTTCTTCTTCTTCTTCTTCTTCTTCTTCTTCTTCAAAGGTGGCCCAATCCTTTGTAGCCCTGCCCTGCCTGGTCATTGAGATCTTCAAAGAATTCATTGTTAGTGGTACCCCATGGCTTAGATGCCTGACTCATATCCACCACGGATTCAATATTTTTTTCTTAATTTTATGGATATCCTTTCCAGGTCCTATGCCTGTTGAACTTCCAGTGTCTACTGGAGACAGTGGCGTAGCGTGGGGGGTGCAGGGGGGCCCGGCCGCACTGGGCGCAACATCTGGAGGTTAGGGTTAGGGGGCGCAAATCCACGGGTTAGGGGGCGCAAATCCACGGGTTAGGGGGCACAAATTAATTACCGTATTTTTTGCACCATAACACTCACTTTTTTCCTCCTAGAAAGTAAGGGGAAATGTCTGTGCGTGTTATGGAGGAAATGCCTACGGGTGGCATGCCTACGGATTTTCCTCCTCTAAAAACTATGTGCGTGTTATGGTTGGGTGCGTGTTATAGAGCGAAAAATACGGTAGCTCCAGACGTCTCTAACAAAACCTCCAGCATCATTACTCAAGACGACCCTTCTGAAGACTCCTTCCAGTGTCAACAGAATAAATTGAACTTACAAGCCTTACGAGAGAGATCAGCATTAAAATATACAGGCTACCTAGACCTTTTGCATTCACGGGTTTATTGGTCAGGGATTATATACTCTTGTTTTGACTTTAAGGTTAAAACCAACAGTTTGAGCTGAGCCTGGAAGCAAATTGGATGACAGTCACAAATTGATCAAGAAATTGGAAAGCATTATTGCATCTATTATTTCTATCTTGCTGAAATATTTTGCTGTTCCATTTCAAAAAAATATATTTTTTTATAGTTCTAAAGGCTTGGCAGGGGTCAGAACTAATTATCCAGCAACATCAGATGCAACAATGGAAGCTTTGGGTCTGCATAGCAGGAAATATATTTTGTGGCACCCCTTAAATGGTTTTAGCTGTGGCTTTGATCCTTTCACGGTAGTATCAGGTTTTGGAAATTTAGCACTAGAGAGGATTACAAAGCTTACATCTCGCTTTTCTTTCTCTCCACCCCCCCTTTTCTTTTCAACCATTCCTAGGCCTTATGTGTAGCTCTGAAGCAACCAAAAAAAGAGAGGAAATGATTCGGGTTGTTTGTTTGTGTAACCATTTGTATAACTCCATTGCTACCGGCATTTTCTTTAATTAGTGTCTCTGCCAGTGTGGGGTGCCAGGGTGTCCAGGAAGCACAGAGTAAACCAGATGCCTTTAATCTCTTAGTGCCCAATTCTAAAAAGCACACTGGATGGCAAACACATCCGTTTGAGTGAGCTTTCGTTTAGTTTTCTTGGCTGAGTAAGAAACAGCCATGTTGTTGTTTATGATTAATTTCTGATTCATTCAGCTCCTTAGATGACTAACAAAAATGTTTGTTTGTTTGTTTGTTTGTTTGTTTGTTTGTTTAAAATATAAAATGCACTTGTGGGGCATATAAATGGTCATGATGAGATAAGGTAGGATGGACCCATACTAGGACTCCTTGGTGGCAGAGTCCTCCTCTGATAGGAGACTCAAGGGGATAGTGGACCACTCACTGACCTATCCAGTACTGGAGTCTTCATCTCCCTTCCATGAACCCAGAGGAGATACCTCTGCTACCAGATTCCAATGACTAGTCCACAGACTCCTCAGGGGATCAAGACAGCTGCAAGAAAGCACCCCCCAGCTGGAAACTCCAGGGCCTCTAGGAGCCAATAAATGAAGAGGAAGGCACTGTCCCTTTAAATGATCAGATGTGGCATTCAGGGGGTAGGGCCTGTCACGCAGGCTATAAAGATCTGTCAGTTACTCCAGGGCACTGCTAAGACAACTTGTATGCTCTGTATCAGCTGCGAGATCACTAGCTCTGGTTCTAAAACCTGTTAGAATTCCTGCTCCATAATTGTAGTCTTGGGATTTTTGTCTATCACATGATGGTGTATGTTTTAACTCTGTGGAGTGGGAAGTGAGAGAGACAGGATGTTTGTGTTACTGTGTTCTGTGAAGTGGGACTATTGTCCTTTGTTCTTTTTCTCTTTGCTGTCTGATGCTAGAGAGAGAGGGAGCCATGTTGCAGCGCTCCTTGTGTGTTTAAATGTAAATAAAGTAGATTAGCCAAAATGCTGAGTTGCTGAGGTCTGTTACGCAAGCTGCGAAAACTCTGCGGATCCCTAAGTGTGCCAATGTCTGTTGCCATCGGTCGCTGTGATGTTTGGGCAAAAGAAAGCTTTTGAAGCTCTTGAACGAACGACCAGGAGGGAGAGAACATGCCAGTCGGGCATGTGTCTCTACCAGGGTCCTAGTCGAGTGTAGGATGAGCACCTGACATATAAGTCCCTCTCCAAGGTACTGATCCTGCCTTGCCTTCCTGTCTGCCAGGAACCTGGGACCATTGACCTCCCCTTGTCTAGGCCATCACCTAACCATGGTGGTGGGCATCCCCATGGATCCAGTACACCCCACATACAGAGTAGGGGTTTGTTGTTATAGGCACTTTCTTGGACCCCAAGCTCAGCATCAGAGTTAGAGAAGAATGAGCTTGGCTAAGTTTGAGACTGTGCACCCCCGACTGAGGAAATGGACTGGGCTCCTGACACTGATACTGATGGTTGGGACTTCCGGGTTAGTGCCATCGGCAAATGGCGGATTCCCTCTGACTTTGAGGGACCAGCTCTGTGGAAATCAGGTCTGACCGCTACGGCGAAGCGGGGACCCTTCAAGAATCACAGGCGGGTGAAGCCTGTGAGCGTGGGACTCGGTGGGCACCTTTTGTGCCCCCCAAGCCGCAAGGGAACCCATTTACTGGCTGTTTAGGAATCTATATTCCTCAAGCAAGAGGTGAACCTTTGGAAGAGTCCACAGCTTTCAATTTTTGGGCCACAGACTCCTTGGGGGAGCATATCCACACAGCTGGAAAGCCCATTTTCCTGAAGGAACCAACAGCTACAGAAAAGGGCATTTCTTCTTTAACTGGCCAAGAAGTGGTGCTTGGGGTGAGGTCCTACCTTGCCCTGCTATAAAACTCAGCCAGTTGCTCCAGGACCTTGATGTGGCAAAGTAGATGTTTGGCATCACCTGCAGGAGCATCATCAGCAGTCCTGAGTGGTCCAGAGAGCAGCTGAGTGGGACATACCTGTGGGCAGCCTGAACAAGTACCATCCACCTTGGACTTGGACATAAAAAGCAAGTGTAGAGTGAGAGACTAGGGTGATGTTTGGTGCTTCCAGGAACTTTTCTCTGTGTGAGACTTTTGTAGGTTAGCTGAGAGTTTGTGAGAACCCAGAGGCTGAGATCAAGAGTGTGTCAGAAGGAAAATGAATTGATAGTGATTTTAGCAACTTTGTATTGATGTAACATTTTTATATGTACCTGTGTGTTTTTGTAATGTTTTGTTTAAGTGGTCTGCGGTTGTTTCAGTTTTTTGTACACTTAGAAATATTTTTAATATATTAAGTGGTATAGAAATTAAATAATCAATCAATCTTGAACCTGCACCTCTGTCCAAGGTGCTGAATCTCATCCTGCTTTGACCTGCTGGCTTGCCTGCCTGATATCTGACTTTCCTTTCCTTTACCTGAGCCTCTGCCTCTCCTCAGTGGTGGGCATCCCTGTGGACTATGACAAGGAAAGGGAGATCTTTTCTGTCACCCCATAACCATGTGCAGCTAAAGCTATTTCAAACGCTCTTACCGGTAATCCTTTCAGGGGTGTAAAAACCCAAAGGATGGCATGAATTGCTCTTATGCAAAATGTTTCTACTGCAGGAGAAATGTATGGAAAATCCTGCACAGGGAGTGACAATGTGCTTGCCTGTAGCTTACTAGTCTTCTGCCAATAACTACAAAAACACCCCCCAAAACTGACAACAAATCAACCAGCTCAGGGTGCTGTAAATAACCCACAAATATGATGGCCCCAACCATATCTTGCAACCAAAAGAGAAATGTCTTGTCAAAAGCAAAAGGCCAGTTTTGCCACATCCTGATGATTATTGACTTGCAGTAACATGGAGCTGGGCTTTTTTTGCTGATGTTGTGGAATGCTCTCCTTGCTGATATACTTCCTTGCTGATATACTTCCTGGCCCCCTGCTGAAAAAGTTTGCTGACCTCTGATTTCCTCCACTTCAGGATTCTACCACCCCATTCTGTTGTCTTCCAGCTTGTCATCAGGATGCCTGCTCTCATGAGGTAACATTGTTCAGTGCTGATTCAGATGAGAAAGAAGATTTTTGTTGGATAATTTATAAGATTGCTTACCTGCTATGGAAGCCACCTCCTCGGGGCCAAGGGGTCTTTGCCCCCCCATAAAATATTTGAGGGGGTTTCTCCCACAAAGTTGATGGGTATTGACATTCAAATGATGCCCTTGCACCACGTCATGTGATCAATTATGCAGGGCAGGACTTCCTTGCCCCCCACCCCCCAATATTTTATTCAAGTTAGCTCTCCTGTTACCTGCCTTCCACCTTAAGGTCCAAGAATGGATTACAGCAGTAGAATTCCTGTTATAAAACCAGAGAAATCATTACATCTATAAAATACTTAAAACTGTTCCAAATGGATCTGGGCAATATATTGATTTGTACTGGAGTGTAGTATCATCCTCCAATGTGGAACCAAGGGGAAATGGAATCATACATGACTGGAACTAGGACTCTATAGGTTCTATAACTTTGATAAGGACAGCTGCAGTACAGTGTTTAGAATATAGAAGACTAAAGGATGCCTGTCAAAGTGTCAGAGGCCAAAAGGGAGAAGAGTGTACCTCTGTTCTGCACTTGGAAGCTTGTAGCTGATGGTGCAGAAGACCCAATGTCCTGACTTAAGTAGAGGCTGGTCCATTAGTGCAGATGGGGCACTGCCCCACTAACCTTTTCATCCCCTCAGTGTGCCATGATCTGCCTTCCTTCCTACATACATACATACTGTGAGATTTTGACCAGCTTCGGCCCATCTGAAGCTGAAGCTGATACAGGCTCGTCTTATCTTGAGCCCAAGCAGAGCGTCGTCATACACAGCGGAAGAATAAGCAGTATGTGCCACATTCTTAACTTTATTTACACTTCTATGCTGAGAGAATACAAACATGCATCTTGCCTCTGCGAGAGCAGAGAAGCAACTCCTCTCGGAAACAAAGAACACCGAGAGAACAGTGAAAAACAGGAAATCAGTATACGTCACATCCAGTCTCCCATTCCTGTGGGAATCCAACAGTAAGAAGAAGAAGAAGAAGAAGAAGAAGAAGAAGAAGAAGAAGAAGAAGAAGAAGAAGAGGAGGAGGAGGAGGAGGAGGAGGAGGAGGAGTAGTAGTAGTTTGGATTTGATATCCCACTTTATCACTACCCGAAGGAGTCTCAAAGCGGCTAACATTCACCTTTCCCTTCCTCCCCCACAACAAACACTCTGTGAGGTGAGCGGGGCTGAGAGACTTCAGAGAAGTGTGACCAGCCCAAGGTCACCCAGCAGCTGCATGTGGAGGAGCAGAGACGCGAACCCGGTTCCCCAGATTACGAATCTACCGCTCTGACTGTGGAATGCAAAACAATGTCTTGTGACTGCAGTTGCTGCTCAGTGAGGGAAATAGAAACCAACACATACATCCAGTCCAGGGGGCAAACTGCATGTCAGTTTCTTCATCACCAGCCTCAGGGTTGACCTTGTAGAACTCATCATGGAGGAGGATGGAGACAAAATGAGAACGGATTGGCTCCAGCTGTCATTGGCTCTGCCACCAACCTATTCTTGGGCTCCCTGCCTTCCGCCCTGCACCAGTCCCAATGGGCACCAGCTGCGCCGTCTGGCTTAACAGTGGTAAATGGAGGGAGTAGAACAGTGCATTTCCAGGGAGAAGGAAAGATCAAACTCACCTGCACCAAGGACTTCCAGACACCAAGCACAAAACACACACACACTGTGCATCTTATTTGATGTGTTCACATTGCTAGGGATTGGAAATTGACTTGATGGTCTCCTTCTGTTCTAGGGTTTCCCTCAACCCTCTGGAGCTGATTAAATGAGGACATGGGGTGCACACAGGGGGAGAAGGGGTGGAAGTCCCATTGAGCAAGCAGAAATCTCTGCACTGATAGGACACAGTTGTTGAATATCACCCACAAAGGTAAAGGTAAAGGTAGAGGTAAATGACCTCTGGATGGTTAAGTCCAGTCAAAGGCAACTATGGGGTTGTGGCGCTCATCTCACTTTCAGGTCGAGGGAGCTGGTGTTTGTCCACAGACAGCTTTCCGGGTCATGTGGCCAGCATAACTAAACCGCTTCTGGCACAACAGAACACTGTGATGGAAGCCAGAACGCACAGAAATGCTGTTTACCTTCCTGCCATAGTCAAGTGTCTGACTTGTAGATGAGCTAGAGCTATGGTTCTGCAAGAACCTCTACTCCAGCAGCTCAGGATTTCAGACAGGACAAACTAGAAGAGACAATGGATATCTTGGATATTTTAAGGGACCCCAATTGAGATCAGACTCAGGGGAAGGAAATTTTAACTTTTCTCTCCTGTACCATTTCCTTGGTGTAACTCTCCTCCCCAACCAAAGCTGCTATTTGTCCTGTAAAGAAAAGCTTTATGAGGTCTCACAATGTGTTTTGCTTTAATCCAGCATATTTAGCTAATGCAAAACTTAACTGAATTTGGCAATAGTGTTGTTGTGCATTCACTGAATGAAGCCATAAACAATGTGTATATTCTTGCTCGACAGAAAGGCTTTCCTCCCTGCAGAAGTGGTGAATCCACACTGGAGAGATTTCTGGTCTATGGCCTTGGAATAACTCAGGTCCCTCCTGTCTCACAGGTGAGACTTGGCTCACACTGACACACATCGCCTGTTTTGCCAGCCATACAGTTGCTGAGGTGGGGTTGGTTTCCTTGGAATGTCAATTACTAATCAACAGCACAGCATGGGACTAGACAGGGGTTCCAGCGGCACATGTGTTAATGAATCACACATTAAAACTCCATTTCTCCCACCCACCACCCACCCCATGCTCATTTAAAGGGTGAAGACAGACAATCCTGCAAGGTATCACAGAGACATTTTCAAGCTGGCATCTACCTTGCTGTGGCTAATTTATCTGCAGGGTGTCAGGGAGAAAGTATTTCTCAGTTGAAACTGGTCCATGTTCTCATATGCTTTTACTTTGCTCGAATAACAAACCTTTTAACCCTCTGTTTTCTTCCCAGGGCTTGTTTGCTCTATCTGTTCATTGCAGGGGGATTTAAAAGGCACATCTGGCTTCCCCAGCCTGTACATGATACACATTTGACTTGCAACTAGGGGACCAGTCCCCACAACCAAATTGATGCATAGAAGAAAAATATGGCTTGAGTGAATCCAGTGGCAAGTCCACTCACATTTTCCCAGTGGGCAGCTGGGTCACAACAGTATGCCAGTTTAGGGGGCAGAGGGTTGTGGCCTCCTCCCTGCGTCATGCCAGCTGAGTTCTTGTTGCTGGGGTTCTGCCTTTGTGGGACAGACCCAGCCAATCAGCTCTCAGTGTGGGTGTTGCCAGGGGGCAATTTAACTGCGGAATGGCCGGTCAGCACCCTCTCTTTCACCCCATCGTCGGATCACCCAACCCACCCACCCTCTTTTTATGTTATATGACTTTGCTATGGACAATTGTTGGTTGCCATATTGTTGGGGCAGGGTAGGAATTTTCCCACTTGGCAAATTGGTACCAGCCATTTGGTTTTCACCTACCCAACTTTTGTGAGGTTAGGCATTGTGTAAGCCTTTGTTTGGTTGAAGGGGAGGTTGTAGCTTTCGCCTGGCCCTCTTCAGTAAGGGTATCCTGTTAAAGGAATCCAGGGTGTGAATCCTGTCAGAAGCCTGGATGTGGGCTAGGGCCATGTCACAGCCTTGGGGTGCCCCTATTTGATGTAGGTCATAAGGTGCCCCTATTGGTGGTTTACCCTTAAGTAGACTCTCTGCAGACAGGCAGGAGTCAAGATATAGCTTGGCTTCACCCCAATGCCTAAGCCAAACTGCTCACATCTGTAACCAATAATGTTGTGGCCTATTTGAACCCATAATCCAAAATTCTTCGTATCTGTGTGCTTTATTGTTCTCCTGGGAACTTGGTGGCTCATGTGCCTTGGCACGCAACATGTGTGTGGGGTGAAATGCTCAGCCCACAATGCTGTTTGGTGGGTGGTGGCTGAAATATACTCGGAATCGAGTGTGGATTTCATGCTCTTTATTCAGCTCAGTGTAGTGAGGAATGGAAGTTCCCCCGAAATGTCTGCTTTATATACATTATTTACACAACGGGCCCCACGTGATTGGCTAATTCTGGGATTCTCCTGTAGGCCAATCAGGTTGCGGATTCACTTCCACCCGGAGTTGGATTGGGTGGCTCCTGAGGACCAATCAGACTGCTGCATTCTGAATCCCATTGTTCTAGGACCAATCAGACTGCTGCATTTTGGATCCTATTCAACTCAGTACATAACAGTGTTCATTCAGGAGGATACCACTGGGTGGCAGCAGAGGAAGAAGGAAGGCCTGAATTAACCTCTGCAGGCACCCTGGGCAGTGGCTAATAATTTGCACAGGGAGATTCAGTTAGTGACTGGCAACCCTCCCTGGGCTGAACTTGGCAAATAGATCAATGTTTAAAATATATGGAAAAAAGCTTTTTCTTCCAAGCCAAGTTCCGAATCAGCATCTCCATTTATGTCACTGGAAGCATGACAATGACCTCACTTTCCCATGATTTTCCATCTTCATGAGCTGTGCAACCCTTCCCTTCCCTCAAGCTTCCCTGGAAACAGAATAAGTAGCAGGCAAAGGGACACATTTCCGCGATAGAGCACATGATTTGCAAGCAAAAACCCTAGATTCAGCCCCAGGTGTCTCCAGGTAGCAACTAAGCACACTTCTATATGGTAGAGTGTTGGTTCACTGTATTTGCACAGCAGATAGAATGCAGATCTGAGATCCACACTGTCACTGAATCTCTGTGATGTTTTGCCATTATTGCTTGGCCTTGGCAAACGTGGGATTGTCTATAGCAGTGCAGCCCCATTGCTTCCTGATTGTTCCCTCTCTTTGTGTGAATAGCCATCTAAGGAAAATGTCCTCTACCAGTTTGACTGTCATAAGAAGTGTATTCAGAAAAAAACACATCTCATTAGCTATCATTAACCATAAAAGGAAATATAAGAAAAACAAATTGAGCGTGGCATTTAACAAAAAGTTAAAGTACTGAATTGATTTTTCCTTCCTGAATTACATGAAGTCACATATCTTATTACGTTCAAGGGAATTACATTATATATGCTTCTCCATGAGATGTGTACCCTTTGAAAACAATAATGAACTGCGTTTTTTGCACTCATTTACATACCTTTGATAAATTACTGTAACCAGATTAGGGAGATAAAATAACTAGTCTATTAATTACAATGATTATTATTTAACAGAAAATGGGATTCTGGGCATTGTATATAGTAAGAGGGAGACTTAACAATGCATTATGTGGATGTGGTATTTTATCTTAAAGAGTAAGATAAGTGTCCAGTCCTTTCAGCAATTGGAAGAATATGTTCATTACCTGCACAAGATTTATAAGTATAATTGAGGGTAATATTTTAAAACTATTTGTTTGATTTCAAAGTACACAGAGAACACGACAGAAGTATTTCTTTAATTAAACTCTGCAAGTTCCTGAGTAACGATATGCAAACAGGATTCTACTAGTAAGGAAATCATTGTTTTAAAAAGCTCTTAGCATAAGGACTACGCCATAAAAATGTAGTTAGATAGAACGTAATAGGACAAGATTTAATAAAATATTGCACTGGTGCAGATGTTGACTTGATCATTTTATAAGCTGCAAAACTGCAAAGCTTTGCTTTAATAATTAAAAATTGTCATAGGAAATGGCTCAGAAGTATTATCCACCACTTTTTGGGGGTGGGGTCAGTCAACAAAAATAACCAAGCTAACATGTGCATTAGGATATTACCTTTATCTTATGGTAAAGTAGGAGCAACTATACTGTGACTGCTCATTGTTCTTGCACATTCATTGAGGCAACTTGTTTCGATTTACCTTCACACTAGGTTTACTCTTCCAGGAAGGATGTTCAAAGCACACATTGAACAAGGCTAGGCTGAGAACCCATGAAGTGCAAAATAATGAATAAGGCTTGGTGTGTATTGGGATCACTTATCACTGATCAGAAAGTTGTGGGTTTTTGGGATCTGGATCAAAACATTTGGAATCTGATAAAATGATACAATCTGCCACTGAATCTGATAAAATGATACAATCAGGAGAGAGGAGCAGTATTTCAGTTAAAAACAGCTAAAATGAAGGTCTGTCTGTTATCAAGCCAATAAACTGGAGGGCCAAATACCTGTTGATGAGGTGGTCAAAGGCCAAGAGAGTTGGGGCCAGATGGACCTATGGAGGCAGGTAGTTCCATAATCACCAGAATAGAACCCATGAGGTTCCTGGTGATATAGGTTGGGCTACCTAGTATCAAGGAAGACCAGAGTGCTTTCTTCTTGAGTGGCATGTTGCCCTGAAGTGTCTTAGTTTTCTTCATAGAAGTAAATGGCAGCCATTTGCTTGAATGGGAGAGGAGAGAGGTTTATTCAAGGACACCAGTGGAATGGGGACCAACCCTGTCTTGTTTGCAATGTCTGAAGTAGGACTGAAGTCACTGGGAACTGTCCCAGGTGCTGAAAACATGCCATACTTTAACAAGGATGTAGACAAACCAGAATGTAACATGGCTGATTATTCCGTTGTTGCCACATTTCCTGAAGACATTCTTATGTCTCACATCTCCTTTTCACACTCACAGTTGCTTCTTCAATGTCATCTGGCATGATGTCAGGTCACCACCGATTGCTACATGTCATTTAAAACAAAACAGAAAACCAAAAATACCAAAAACATTCCCCCAGGCTGAGAATGATTCTGTGAAGTTTTGTATATACCTTACAGCTTTTCTAAAACACTTCCAAAGGAGTGACACAATAGGCAATTTAAAATGCTGGTATTGGCCTGTAAAGCACTAGAGATGTCCTTTTAAGGCATCAAAGTTAATTATGGCATAAATACACATTATGGAAGATGTGGAGTTTACACTGAAAACGGTGTCCTGTGTTCAGTTCTTCCCTTTCCCTTCCATCACATATGAAGCTGCCTTATGCTGAATTGATTCCTCTAGTCCAGTCTTGTCTACCTTGACTGGAAGCTGTCTTCCAGGACCTGAGAAGGGGAGCTTTCCTATCCTTAATACTTGAGATCCTCCAACTGCAGTTTTTTGGAGACTTAACCCATGTCCTTTCTGAATGCAAAGCATGTTTCTTACTACTGAACTATGGCTTCACCTTCTTACAGTCCCATGCCATTGTGACTTCCCCTACCTATCAGCCATGGAGACATCATAACCTCATGATGATGGATGAAAACTCAGCATGTATATGCTGTTCTCAGTGGCAGCTGCAGATCTTCTGTAACGTGTAGCCCTTGCTCTGAATCTTGTCTCCTATTGTTAGTCTTGCTCATCTATGCCCAGCAGGAAAATATGATCACATGCTTTCTATTCTTGTGAGATCTCCAGGGCTCATAGCTATCTGACAGCTGTTCTGGTGACTTGCCTAAATTAAGTTGAAATATAAGTAAATTTGAATTTCAGCAAGTGTACTCTTGACAAAACCAAGCTCAACCAAGTGGCCTTGGGGAAATCACAGCCTTGCAGTCTGAGTTCCCAACTGCAGGGTGTAATTACTCTGTATTTGGATGGGTCTCTCCCTTCTCATGTTTCCAGCATGGTGTCGTTTTCCCTGGCTCCCTTCTTGTACATAAAGCCGCATGGGGGATGCTGCATTAGAAGGTCTCGCCATCTATTTATGTTCTGGAGAAGTGAGCAAATCCTGGAAACCACCTAAATTGTTTCCTTAATGCCAGTTCCCCTAAAATGCTCAGAACTGCTGTTGAAACATTCATTGTTTAATAGCAGTCCAGATGCAAGTGGGATGTTCTAGCACCAACTCTTAGGAAAGGGGCAGTCAACAGAGAGCCAGTGTGGTGAAATGTGCGAGTGCCTGTAGGCGGTTGGAGGATGGATGGCAGCTAATGGATTGAGGTTGAATCCTGACAAGACAGAAGCACTGTTCTTGGGGGACAGGGGGCAGGCTGGTGTGGAGGACTCCCTGATCCTGAATGGGGTAACTGTGCCCCTGAAGGAAAAGGTGCACAGCCTGGGAGTCATTCTGGACTTGCAGCTGTCCATGGAGGCGCAGGTCAATTCTGTGTCCAGGGCAGCTGTCTACCCTGGAATGCAGGCTAAGACCCTACCTGCCCTCAGACTGTCTCGCCAGAGTGGTGCATGCTCTAGTCATCTCCCGCTTGGACTACTGCAATGCGCTCTACGTGGGGCTACCTTTGAAGGTGGCCCAGAAACTACAACTAATCCAGAATGTGGCAGCTAGACTGGTGACTGGGGGTGGCTGCCAAGACCACATAACACCAGTCTTGAAAGACCTACATTGGCTTCCAGTACGTTTCCGAGCACGATTCAAAATGTTGGTGTTGACCTTTAAAGCCCTAAACAGTCTTGGTCCAGTATGCCTGAAGGAGCGTCTCCAACCCCATTGTTCTGCCAGGACACTGAGGTCCAGCGCCGAGGGCCTTCTGACGGTTCCATCACTGTGAGAAGCAAAGCTACAGGGAACCAGGCAGAGGGTGTTCTTGGTAGTGGCGCCCGCACTGTGGAACACCCTCCCACCAGATGTCAAAGAGAAAAACAACTACCTGACATTTAGAAGACATCTGAAGGCAGCCCTGTTCAGGGAAGTTTTTAATGTGTGACATTTTAATGTATTTTTAATCTTTGATGGAAGCTGCCCAGAGTGGCTGGGGAACAAATAATAAATTATTGTCCAACCAGTACATGGCACGCAGCAAGCTGCCTTTTACTGAGTCAGACCATTGGTCCATTTGGCTCAGTACTGTCAACACTGGCTGGCAGCAACTCTTTAAGGTTTTGGTTAGGAGTCTTTTCCAACCCCAACCGGAGGGGTTGGGGGGATTGGACTTGGGACCTTTTGCATGCCAAGCACATGTTCTGTCAATGTGCTGCAGCCTTTCAAAAAGGGTTCCTACATCATGTGTCCTCGGACTAAGCCTTGGGATCATATACCCAGTTGTAAGTCGGCCAAGATCAGAGCATCACTCCTCTTACCTAGGAGATTCCTGGAGCCTAACTGGCCAGATTCTGCCATCTTTGAGCAATAGGTATGATTTGTTTTGCTCAAAGCACTCTCAGCACACTTGAAGACAGGCGGGTCTGGAGCATAACCATTGCCACCTGTCAGGACATATTATTTAGATCCTTCCCACGAGAGATTTATTCTATTAAAGGGCATTGGAACTGCTTATGGCAGGCAAATGAATTATAATTAAACGATATGTAGATTATTAAAATACTCTTACCACAACAGGGAAAAATAAACGATAATGTAAGACAGACCCATTACAGAATTAGCTTACTTCCAACATTTCTCTTTGATTTGCTGTTAACCGGAATCACTCTCAGGTACAGAAACCTACCCCTTTCCCTTCCAGCTGGAAGGCTCCACCACATCATATTTTTAAAAAGGGAGGCATTTCCTGGAACTGTCATTGTCAGGTCAGAAACAGAGTTGAACAGTGAAATCTGGTATTGCCATTTCATGGCACAGAATAGTCTTCTGGGCTCCAAGCTGAGAGAGAAAAAACACAAAATAGAATGGCAGCACTAAATTTAATCTTATAGCAGCTTAACTTTATTAACTTTAGAAGCAAACCGGATCATTTCTTGCCACACTGAATGGAACAATAGTCATGGATGTTAAAACAACCTGTCACCTTCACCATCTCAGACACAGGGCAGGGCCACCTGTCTTCCTCTCCGGACTGCGGACTCTCCAGTGGACTTTGTGGCTGAGCAGGGATTCGAACCCATTCCTTCCTCGTCAAAGTTGAGCAATCTGTCTGCAATGCTGGGAACTCACAAACCAATTAGCAGGGAGCTTGTCCAAAGCAACGTACATTATTTTCCATTTTCTGCACAGTTATTTTCATTACTCTATCATGTGGCCAACTGCTCAAAAGCAACCTCAAGTATCACTGATTCCATAATCAAGCCCTCTTCAAAGGATATGGTATTGATGTCTCGAATAATCCGGGGTTTATAAAAGTTGACCTGAAGGACCAAGAGAGGCTTAGTTAAGTTATTCTGAACTCATTCTTGATGGACTCCTTTAATGCTAACCAATTAAAATGTTTACTGGTCAGATTAGTCATGGATGAGTTCAGTGCATTAATCCACTGAGCCATCCAGTCCCACAGGACATTATAATTTGCTTTCAAGACATTAAAAGCATGTTATATTGTCCCTTAAATAATAAGAAGCTGCATATTGGTCTGCATCCATTTGCACAGAATTGAATTTGTTTTATGTACCTATCTGCAAACCTCCATACAAGCCAGATGCTAAAATATTATCTTCTCACTTCCATTCTCTCCTGATTCTTCTGTCCCCTCTACTACTACTCTCCTTTCTTCCCCTTTAGCTTTTCTTTCTGCTATTCTATATAATCATGCTTTCCTTTTAAAGCACAAAGCCATTGTCGCCCGCACTGCGTGATCAACGTTTCAAGGCTCACGAGCAAAGTTCCAAAGAGACCGTCCCTCTGAAAGCTCTGAATATTTGGCCAGAGTGAAATTGCATACTTATCTGCCAGCAGAAAATGCTGGTTCTTGGCAATGTGTTCCAATGTGTAAATTCACTGTGAGCCTCAATCAGCTACACTTATCAACACAAATGCCACCTTCTTATAATAATGATGTTTTTGATTAGAGGGTCAGAATCAAGCTGCCATTTCATTTAAGTGTGTCATCTTTCAGAAAAAACCGAGATCTTGCCAGAGGAAACCCCTAGCAATGGAGAAAGCTGTTTTATTGGCCATATTATTGATGCAATATTCAATACTGGTAGCCGGCTGCTTTGTGAAACTCAGTTATGTCCATCCTTTCTCTCAGAATACCCTTACGCTTCACAAACATATATTGGCTATATACAGTCATACCTCATGTTACATTTGCTTCTTGTTACGTTCTTTCAGGTTACGTCCCACGGCAACCCGGAAGTACTGGAAAGGGTTACTTCCTGGTTTCACCACTCATGCATGCATAGAAGCACAAAATGATGTCACGCGCATGCGCAGAAGCGGCAAATCGCAACCCGTGTGTGCACAGACGCGCTGCTGTGGGTTGCACTCTTTTCATATTGCGAACGGGCCTCCGGAACGGATTCCGTTCGCAACCAGAGGTACCACTGTATAGCAATTTAACCATCACATGCACTCCAAGTGTCCTGTTTTTCCAGGGACAGGCCTGAAATTACAAAAGCCATCCCAGCTTCAGAACTGATCTCAGGATATCTCTATTTCCCCCAGCAGTGCTGCTCAGGGGGAAGGATAAGCTGGTGGTTGTTCCAAGGGACAATGGAGGTGATGAGGAGCATCCTATGACCTTTCCAAAGTTGCAACTGCCAACCTTCCTTGGGCAGCTTCTGGTGGCTGTTGTAGAGCAGTTGAGGAGGAGGAGAGCCTGCTGCCACCATGTTTGCCTTTGACACATGTGGCCCCCAGAAGGTTTTCTAGAATGGAATATGGCCTTCAGGCTAACAAACAAGAAGAAGAAGAAGAAGAAGAAGAAGAAGAAGAAGAAGAAGAAGAAGACCCTCACCCCTGCTGTAGTGGCTCAAATGCTACTGAAGGTCATGCCAGAAATGGACATTAGAGATCCCTAGCTCCATGCTTATGGAATTTCAATACCTAAGATCTCCTAGAAAGGGGAAATTTGTAGTTCTGGAGATGTTCTCTGGCTGGGTTTACACACACATTGGCACCAATAATTGAAGCCATTCAATGACATGTGTTTGAGAGAATGAGCTGACATGTCATTACCCAGTGGAGAAATGGCAAGGTCTGTGCTTTATACCACAATTTTCCAAAAGGAAGTGGAAACCGCCCCTATACCAGATTAGCTGGATATAACAGAGTGTCCTAATCTGAATGGTATGGGCAGTTTGCCTTTGAGTGCATGTGTGAACCCAGGCAAAACATTGTGGAAGATATATAGAGTCAAGGAGGCATCTCCAAAATGTGGTTTCTCATGGAGACCTTGTGCCCTTTAAACCAAAAGGCTTGAAGAGATGAAGTTTAAGGTTGGTTGTCATCTCAGCTTCACCCTCCTTGGTGCACACATGTCTGCAAATGCACACATGCACATAACATGCACTCAAAAGCACGTCCAAGTCAGTGATCCACCCCATTGTTCTTCCTCAACTCTCCAATTCCCCTGACACATCACTTGAACGCCCGAGGTTTTTCTCTCACACATAAATGTTCAGAGACAAATCAAGCAGGAACAGACTTCGTGGTGTAACTCTCCATCCCCACTGGGATTCCCAGGAGTGAAAGTTTACAAAATGCAAATGCACCACAAGGTTTAATAGCAGCTGCCAAGCAAAATAAGTGCCGCGGTATCAGCAGATTTCACAAGGCATAAATCCATCTCAACTGAGTGAAAATACTAAAGGCATATTAGCAAAATAAAATCTAGCATTTTCATGCAACAGACTTTACAACACACCCACAAACCTCCCCTTCCTCCCACGTCCTTCTCCAACCCCCCACTGAATGAAAATATCTTCACACTTCCTCTAATACCAGCTGGCTCATATATATTGCAGAAGTTTCGCAAAACAGTTATTGACAGTGATACACTAAACATAGGTTAAACCTGCCATGATCACCGCCTGTATCCAGTTAGAAAGCTACACACAACATATGCATGGGCTGCTAAGAGTATTCTAGTCTTTACAACAAAGCTGCAGAAAAGACATTAACAGAAGCACGTAGGCTAGGAATCGTGAACTCTCTGTTAGACAAAGTAGACTGTTGCCTACTGAAGTCCATACTGTATCAAAATAGTCACCAAAGCAGCAGTTCATGGGTTTCACCAGAAGCTTCTCAGAGGTCATTAATAGTGGACACACTTCCTCCAAAACTTCCCTGACTCCTAATGACCTTCTCCGGCACTGCACAGACCCAGAGGACTGGTGCCGAGTGTGTTATAGATCTCATTCTCAGTTGATGCCAAAGGAGCTCAACAAATCTAGCCAGCAAACTCAATGTGCACTCTAGAATCCTCTTAGAAGCTCTTAGCAACTTGGGACCAGTTTATCTGCGACATTACCTTACCACACAAATGCCCACTTAACTAACTGCTTCGATCTGCAGAGCTGGCACCATTGCAGGTGACACATCATATCTGTTCCACATTTGTAGGAAACCAACCTTTTCGTGTGGCAGCACCCATGCCTTGGTACTCCCTGTCTGTTGGCATCAGGCAGACTCCTTTTCTGCATTCTTTTCAGCACCCGCTAAAAACACTTTTGTTTAGACAAGCCTACCCAGATAGATAGAACGTTGGCATGTGTTTCAATCTATTTTCAGCTTATCGTTCAGCTTAATGATTTTTTGAATGCTTTAAGTAGCTGCTTTTATTGAAAATTTTATTGTTTAAGTTCTTTTTGTAAACTGCTTTGAGGTGTGTGTGTTTTGTCAGTCAAGCATTATATACCGTATTTTTTGCACCATAACACTCACTTTTTTCCTCCCAGAAAGTAAGGGGAAATGTCTGTGCGTGTTATGGAGGGAATGCCTATGGGTGGCATGCCTACGGATTTTCCTCCTCTAAAAACTACGTGCGTGTTATGGTCGGGTGCGTGTTATAGAGCGAAAAATATGGTATATCTCTCTCTATATTATGAAATAAATAAAATAGATAAATCATTGCCAATGTCCAGAAATTTTGTAACGCCGTCTTCCATGGTGAGTGAGACAAGGTGGAAATGAGACCCTAGGAACTTGAAAGCATGAAAAACACTCGCTTCGAGACAGTAGTCTTCAATCGTTTCAAATCCCCCTTTAACCCCAATTCTGCTACAAACAGCCCACTTTTGTGTAGTTATCTATTTTCATTACTAAAAATATCTGTCCTTCTGATTCCTTCTCTCCTCCTCCCCCTTTCTCTTTATCTCTCTCTAGGTCTCCCATCTGTCTCCTTCTCTCCCCACCCATCCTCTCTCTTTAAATTTTTTTTTAAACCAAAAACCAAACACATATGGTAGTTGTGTCCTTATGTTGGCCTGTGACCCTGTTATTTGTCCTGACCCATCAGGTAGAGACTGACAATCTTAAGATATTGTGGTAATGCTTGCATTATTATTGCTATGGGACACTAAAGCCCCTCGTCTGAATCCTCTGTTAAACAAGAGATGTATTATCAGTCACGAGTTCTTGAAAGTACAGTGGTACCTCGGGTTACAGACCCTTCAGGTTACAGACTCTGCTAACCCAGAAACAGTACCTCGGGTTCAGAACTTTGCTTCAGGATGAGAACAGAAATCGCGCGGCGGAGGCATGGCAGCAGCGGGAGGCTCCATTAGTTAAAGTGGTGCCTCAGGTTAAGAACAGTTTCAGGTTAACAACGGACCTCCAAAACGAATTAAGTTCTTAACCAGAGGTACCACTATACACACAAGTTGAGTGCAAGTCATTCATTTCATGGCTATTGTATCTGCATAGTACCTTATTGGCCTGAACATAAGCCTCACATTCCCCCCCCCCCCCGCAATTCTAACCATGAAGAGTTAAAGTGCGGGCTTAAATTGGCGACCTTACAAAAATTGGCTTTTACGATATCGCTGCTGAAACAGACATATGGTACAACAGAATGGGTGTGAGTGCCTGTGGAATTTTAAGGGAGCAGCTTATATTTCGGTATTGTTCCCCCCCCCCCCTGAATTTTAAAGGTGCAGCTTATATTCGGGTGCGGCTTATATTTGGGCCAATACGGTATTTGCAGAGAAAGCAGTATCACTTTAAATAGTCACAGCTTCCCTTAAAGAAAAAGAAGAACCCCAGGAAATGTAATCTGTTAAGGGTGAAAGAGTTGCTAGGAGATCCCTCTGCCCCCTCACAGAGCTACAGTTCCCAGAGTTCCCTGGGGAAAGGAATTGATTGTTAAACCTCATCACCTCTTTCAAATGCAAGAAGTAGATACATAAGACCATATTTGCACATCAGTTTCTAATGCTGTGAGTGTCATCTTTTTAAGAGGCTTCTACTCTGCAGCCTCTTACAGTTGTTTTAACTGCATGTTTTTGTTTGTTTTTAGTTCTTATCTGTTTTAATTATCAGTTTTTATCCATCCATTATCTGTGTTTAATCTTGTATTTTATTCAGATGTTTTATCCTATGCTTGTTTCTTTGTCCTTATTTGCTCCAACATTTATCAGTTAAAAAAAATCCTAACTGCTATTTTATTTTTTATCCTGGTCTGTGACCGTAATAAAGTTCATTCGTACATAAGACTCTTTTGGTAAAATCTATGAAATTTAAAAATAGCAATGGCTGGATCATTCTATTATCTATCTATCTATCTATCTATCTATCTATCTATCTATCTATCATCTATCATCTATCATCTATCTATATCTATCTATATCTATCTATCATCTATCATCTATCATCTATCTATATCTATCATCTATCTATCTATATCTATCTATCTATCTATCTATCTATCTATCTATCTATCTATCTATCTATCATCTATCTATCATCTATCTATCTATCTATCTATCTATCTATCTATCTATCTATCTATCATCTATCTATCTATCTATCTATCTATCTATCTATCTATCTATCATCTATCTATCTATCTATCTATCATCTATCTATCTATCTATCTATCTATCTATCTATCTATCATCTATCTATCTATCATCTATCTATCTATCTATCTATCTATCTATCTATCTATCTATCGATCATCTATCTATCTATCATCTATCATCTATCTATCTATCTCTATCTTTCTTTCTATCTTTCTATCTATCTATCTATCTATCATCTATCTATCTATCTATCTATCTATCTATCTATCTATCTATCTATCTATCATCTATCTATATCTATCTATCTATCTATCTATCTATCATCTATCTATCTATCATCTATCTATCTATCTATCTATCTATCTATCTATCTATCTATCTATCCTCTCTCTCTCTCTCTCTCTCTCTCTCTCTCTCTCTCTCTCTCTCTCTCCACATCTATCTATCTCCACATCACTCTTTGCTCTCAGGTTGGTGTAATGACCCTTTTAAAATGTGCAGGGTGGATGGGACCTCTGCCTTACTCTCGCCACAATCTGACTAACAACTGAGTGCGCACACACAGCCCAGTAGAAGAATGTGTACCAGCTTTGGGGAAGGAAAATTACTGATCCTAGGACCTTGTTCCTCTTTCCAACAAGGTAGATTCCAGCTTTATACCCACAACCCTGGTTGGGGAATCATGCTGCCAGCAGACTTTGCATGGGTTATTATTCTGAATCCCGCTAGGGAAAACAGGATCAAAGGTCTGAAATAAATAGAGACATTGGTGCCTCTGTAACATTCTCTCTCTTGAACCACTGTGCGTGTGTGTGTGTGTGTGCGTGTGCGTGTGTGTGCGCGCGCGCAAATACATATTACAAATTTCTAAAATTTCCTTCAGGGGGTTTAAAAAAAGATAATGTAAGTTTGCATTTTTGCAAATAATACCCAGTGAATAATGAAACAGAAATATGTCTGAAACTATTTAATTAAATGCTTCAGTTTCCACCTTCCTCACTAACACAGTTTGGGATATAGAGAACTGCAGGAGAGGGCCTCCTGTAGAGTCCATCTCCCCAGGAGGTCCATCCCATACGATGTGGGCATCAGGCCATTACTGTGGGGGCACCTACTCTTTGGAATTCTCCCCAGATACACATCAGACAGGCACTGCCTCTATTGTCTTTCCAGCGCCTACTAAAGACCTTCCTTTTTCAACAAGTTCTGTAAATGGAGCTACTTTTTAAAATCCCATTCTGTGTCTGTGCCTGGAAAGTGCTCTTAGATATGAAATTGCTTTAATTTATTTCACATATGAAACTGTTTTATGTATGCATTTGAGATGTTTCATAGAAGCGATTCATAAATAGATTTTTAATAGACAAGGTAAAAGTTAAGGACCACTGGACGGTTAAGTCCAGTCAAAGGCAACTACGGGGTTGTGGCGCTCATCTCACTTATAGGCCGAGGGAGGTGGCATTTGTCCACAGACAGCTTTCCAGGTCATGTGGCCAGCATGGCTAAACCGCTTCTGGCACAATGGAACACTGTGACGGAAACCAGAGCGCACGGAAATGCCATTTACCTTCCTGCCGCAGCGGTACCTATTTATCTACTTGCACTGGAGCTGGGACAGAGCAACGGGAGCTCACGCCATTGCGGGTATTCAAACCACCAACCTTCTGATCAACAAGCCCAAGAGGCTCAGTGGTTTAGACCACAGAGCCACCGCATCCCTAGATTTGTAATAATAATAATAATAATAATAATAATAATAATAATAATAATAATATATTTATACCCTGCCCTCCGGCTAGGTTCCCCCAGCCACTCTGGGTGGCTCCCAACAGAATATTAAAAACATGATCAAACATTAAAAACTTCCCTAAACAGGGCTTCAGATGTCTTCTAAAAGTCAGATAGTTGTTTATTTGACTGCTGAGGAGGCCCTCTGCCTAGTTCCCTGTAACCTCACTTCTCACAGTGAGGGAACCACCAGAAGGCCCTTGGAGCTAGACCCCAGTGTCTGGGCAGAACGATGGGGGTGGAGATGCTCCTTCAGGTATACTGGCCCAGGGCCGTTTAGGGCTTTAAAAGTCAGCACCAACATTTTGAATTGTGTTTGGAAATGTATTGGGAGCCAATGAAGGTCTTTCAGGACTGGTGTTATATGGTCTTGGCGGATACTCCCAGTCACCAGACTAGCTGCCACTCTATTCATGTGTTACCTAGGTGCCCCGGTTGCACAGAGCTTCAGTTGTGTGGAGTAAGAGCTTACACACACGGGATTTTCTTCTCACACAACCATGACCAACATGTGGTTTCTGGGGAGGGGGTGGGGAATCATGACAACAGGGATGGTCTCCTTGCTCTATGACTGGCACAAATGTGACTGGCTGACATTTGCTGCAGTCCAAGGAGTCTGGAGTTGTTCTCTTAAGGAGTGGCTACACATCACTGTCTCTTTCAAGGCAGTGGGGACCATCCCCATGGACAACGAAGCACAGGCCCCCTCTGCTAGATTTAATAAGCCACAGAGGTTTTGTGGTTTTTGATATGGTAATTTTATGTTTGGAACCACCCTGAGATCTGCAGAAGAAGGCAGTATACAAATAATAATAATAATAATAATAATAATAATAATAATAATAATAATATGATCTGATGAAGTGCTTTGTTTAGGCACAGTTCCAGATATGTGGGAACTGTGTTTCAATCTGTTTTTAGTCTATTGGTGATTTTAATCATCATTTTTGGATGTTTTAAATACCTGCTTTTAACTGATCTTATTTGCTTTATTCTTTTGCGTGGACCGGCGGAGTCCCCAGATCCTGAGCGGTCCCCCCGTCATGTGGAATAACGACTCAAGACAACGTGCTATGGGATTAAATTGGCCACAACTTTATTAAATTTCAAATGTGGGTAGACCTTGGCTCAGGCATTGGGCGTTCTCCTTCCCCAGTCCCCAGCTGGGGACCTAGGGAGCATCAGGGTTATCCAGTGTTTGTGTGGGGGATGGGCTGGCTCTGGAGAACATATGTTCAAGCAGAGATAGCCACCCCCATTATGCCGCCGCAGGGGAGAGCAATGACGACCTTTCGGCGTACGGTCAAAGCCTCCCTTCAGAAACCCCTTTAACAGGGCACCCTGGTATCGCCACTGCAAAGAGGAAGATGGACAAAAGGATTCCGCCCAAGGCCTGATACCGCCAAAGTTGTGACGTTTTGCTATGGGAAAGGCGAAACCTGCCAATGCAGGAAAATTCCTTTCTGGCCCTTTGACAGCGACCTTAACATAGCAGCGCCCGCATACCTGTGAAGAAAAGTTAACCTGCAAAACCTATGAAGAAAAGTTAACCTGAAAAATAATGCATTAACTGAGGGTGGGTAGGGTAGGAGAAGCTCTGGAGCCAAGTGAGGATTCCCAGGTAAGATCCTCCCTCTATTGTGTGGGCAGGTAATCCCTCCCCTACTTGGCCTGGTCTCCTTGGCACCGCTTCCCCCAGGTGGGATTGGACAGCTGACTGGGGTAGGCGGAGACCTCCAGGTATCCCACCTGAGGGAAGGTGAAGCCAAGCCTATGCTGATGGAGCCGCTCCAGATCTAGGGGCTGCACGCGTCCACGCAAAGGTCGCCCCCCGTTTTATGCGGGGAGCGGTCATTGTAAACGGCTTTGAGGTTTTTATTACAATCAAGTGGTGAGGAAAAACAAGGGCCCAACAAAGGGGTGAGCGAATTTGTCAAATTAGGTTTCTCTCTGTTTCTCATTTTCTCACTCTTACAGCTGTAATTCCCAAAGTGGTTTAACGGTCCATCTATCTTTCCAGGGACCCCTAGGAATTCTGTGAGGGGAACAACTCTCACCCCCCCTTAATCAACTGCAGCTCCCAGAATTCTTTGGGGGAATCCATGACTGTTTAAAGTAGTATGATACTGCTTTAAATGTATAGTACAGATGCAACCCAAGTCCATTTGATTCAGTGGGTCCCCTTGGATAAATGATAGTTGAAGACCACACTGTGCCTTAAACTGGTGCTGTAACAAAGCCACAGTTTGTACCAGAGGAAGGGCATTCCATAACCAGGACATCTTAGTGGAGAGGTCTCTCTTCCCAAGTTTCCACATAATGTCCATCTCTCAAAGGAGGGTCATGAAGAACAGCCTCTCCTATAATCTCCATGCCTGGGCACAGAAGTATCAGGGGTGATGGTCCATCAAGTATCTAGGTCCCAACCCATTATTACTATTTGTATTTATTTCATGTGCGAGTCACTTCCCACAAGGCATCCCAAAGCAACCATCCTAGACATGAAGGCTGAAAACGACTCCCCCCAGCCTCAAAAGTACAGTAACTTTGCAGCATCACGGAGATGAATTAAGCCACTGGGTGGGGTGAAGGATTGGCTTCCATATGCTTAAAAATATTCGATGCAGTGGGGGTGAGGTTTCTGTGTGCATGCTTATGCCTTGCATGTAGCCTCTGAGAAAGTTCCGCTTCCAAAATGACAATAACAAATGTTGGTAACTTTTCATTTCTTCTAGATTTTTTTTTATTAAAAATATGTTTAAGGCACCCTGCTGATAGTTCAGCAGGCTTCTTTTTGTGTGCGTAGAGCAGTTGGCTTGAAGCCTCAGCAATGAGCATGTTCCAGGAGAAAGGAGGAAAGAAAGAAAGACTTGAAAGGAAGAAAGTTAGAGATTGCAGTTGTATTTTATTTAATTATTTGCTCGCTTCCCCCTCCCTACGCAGGTTTTAACCAGTTGACACAGTTGGTTTTCCAGCTGGCTTTATTTTAATTAGGGTAATGTATTAATTTAATTTGCCGACAAAGGTCTGCATAGTTAAAGCTATGGTTTTCCCAGTAGTGATGTATGGAAGTGAGAGCTGGACCATCAAGAAGGCTGATCACTGAAGAATTGATGCTTTTGAATTATGGTGCTGGAGGATACTCTTGAGAGTCCCATGGACTGCAAGAAGAACAAACCAATCCATTCTTAAGGAAATCAGCCCTGAGTGCTCACTGGAAGGACAGATCCTGAAGCTGAGGCTTCAATACTTTGGCCACCTCATGAGAAGAGAAGACTCCCTGGAAAAGACCCTGATGCTGGGAAAGATGGAGGGCACAAGGAGAAGGGGACGACAGAGGACGAGATGGTTGGACAGTGTTCTCAAAGCCACCAGCATGAGTTTGATCAAACTGCGGGAGGCAGTGGAAGACAGGAGTGCCTGGCGTGCTATGGTCCATAGGGTCACGAAGAGTCGGAATAAACGACTAAACAACAACAAACAACAACAATTAATTTAATGGAATGGATTCAGAGGATGGTGAGTGATATGGGAAGCATGCCCTATGATGAAAGGATGAAGGAACTGGGTAAGTTTGGTCTGGAGAAAACTGAAGGGGGTCATGCCAGAACTCTTCGGTACCTGGTGGGCTGTCAGAAGAGGGCAAAGACTTGCAGACTGCCACCCCAGTGGGCAGGATTAGATCTGACAGTCTTAAATTATAGATTATATGTTCAGAAACATCTTAATGTAAAAAAAAAAAGAGTTTGTCAATGTAATTCACTATCTGACCTCACCCTGGTGAGCAAAGTTTGATAGGTGGGTGGGGCAACTCACCTTTCAGTCACCAGATGTCATTATGATGTAAGACAGGCAGTTGTCCTGCCCACACATCAAAGTCCCTTGTGCAGAGCTCGACAGTCATAGGAAGGCCTCTTCACAATACCTCCAGAGCAAATGTCCGTAGTTAGCTTGAGGAAAACTAAGCTGTGGGCAAACGCCTTGCCATGAGGGAAAATGCTGCGGGAAATAATTTAGTGATTTCCAAAGACAGATTTGATATTAGTAGAAAGAGTTGCCAGTAATAGCTAAGAAACTATATGACACTGCCTCCACTGGCCGCCATTTTGTGACTGCACCATTGCTATGTGGTTAGTGGGCCTCAGTAATTTTCAGCCATCTCAAGTGGGCCCTGGAGGCAGAGAGTTTGAGGGTCTAGAGAGATGAGACAAAAATCCTGCCAGTGTGTTTCATCAGGTGAAAGCTCTCTTATCAGCTTCTGGGTAGCTTTTCCTTAAGCCATAACAAGTGTGGATACTTTTTGGAAATGTGGGGGTAATTCTTTCCCCCGCCGATGCTTGTTTCTACTACTTTGCTGTTTGAGAGGCTCACTTGATAATGTTTTTCCAGATGTGGAAAACCTCAGGTCCCTTGTACATCCTCTTGTTAAAACGCTAACTATCAAACCAGTTCCTACAGTACTGAAATGTCCAGTTCTTACCACTTAGACTGCATCTGCATGATTTCTTATTTTTATTTTGAATTTGTTAGAATGCAGTTCTTATTTTATTTTATTTTTTTTATTAAAGATTTTCTTGACTTACAAAAGTGTTTGCAATGTCTCTCTCTCATATTTTCCCCCATGTAACATTTTTACAAATCAGTTTCATCTGATGAGACATTAGCAAGAAAAGGGAAAATGGCTCCCCTTTATCACATACACAGCCCAACAAGACAACAATAAAAAATGCATGATTTCTTATTCTGTTCTATGTTGGGAGCCCGTGGGGTTAGAGTGTGGGGTTGGCTTTTAAAAGAGCCAGGCTCAAATCCACACTGTTACAAAGCTCACTGGACAGCCTTGGCCTTGTCACTATCTTTAACCTACATCTGGTGCCACCACAGACCTTAGCACAGTCAGTTCTGCACTGTACCATTCCGGAATGGAGATGGCAGATGACCTGTTTGGATACCACCCCACATCAAAAATTCCTTGTAGAAGGAAAGCTAGCATATAGTGAGAAAGTGATAACCTTACCTCTGACCTACTAACTTTCCATGTGTATGATGTATATTGTCAGGGAACTGCCATCAGCTCAGAGGCGAGAGGTGGAAGAGCAGTTGTGTTACAGGGAGCCTCCGAAGATCTTGTGAAGCAGTTCTTCCTCTGGCAAAGAGGGAAGCCCCGCCTCCAGTGGAGAAGGGGCGCAGGGATCAGAAGATGCTAGGGAGAGCCTCAACACCGAGCCTGAGCAAAGGGGAGGGGAGGGAAGTCCCCCTTTGCCAGCACCCACGTTGCGCAGTAGGTTTGCACACAGAGAGAGGAGGAGAAGGATGGGGGTCACATGACTGTTATGCTGGAGAAGGTATAAGGACCGCCCACTCCCAGATTCTGCTAGCGACTGACCAGACATGGACTTGCGACGCTCTGCACTGTAAGATAGTTTGTACAGATAATAAAACCTGGAAAAGACAGGTTGGATCTTGCCTGTTTGCTCTCGAGCAACCATACCACCACCTGACATATATGCTTGCAGTTTGTTTTTAACACCAGGGAACATTCAACAAACTGGACAATCCTCAGTGTGGAGTGGTATGGTCCAAGAAGGGCTATACCACATGCCGTTGCTGAACATTTTAATTGGCTGAGTTTGAACTGGATATGAGACCATGGATTCATCCAGATGGCAGGCACCGTGGCACAGATGGATGTTATGAATCATGGGTAGGAAGTGAAGCACCAAAACAATGTTCTGAAGCTCCCCAAGTAAGGACATTTCCACTTGTTTCGAGCTGAGTTCTGAACTCGTAACCTTCAGGTGTTGTAGACACCTTGCCATAGTTCAAATTGTGGATGTCCAGGCTTCACTAATCTCAAGGACAGCATCTTAATTGTCAGCTCATCCTTCATTCAGTATGCTTTCCTGCTCCTCTTCTAAACATTTTTCAATTTGGAACCATTTTATAGCACGGGGGAGGATTAGACTCAGCTGTGTCAAAGAAATTAAGAAGCTGGTGCAGCAGGTTCATTGAAAAAGTATTGGGGGGAAAGAATAGTATTTTAGATTCTTTTCCTGGAAGGAGACGAAAAACCAGGTGTGCATATATATATATATATATATATATATATATATATACACACACACAGTATATATATATATATATATATTCATATTCCAAGGTGCAAACTGAATTACAAGATGCCCAGGAGTGTGCAATAGCATTTCATTGTTTAAGTTTGGAATAAAAGACAGATAATTAGGAAATTGGGAGTCTATTAATTTTCCAAATTTACTCATGCAAGAAGCACTGAGCTACGGTGATATTTGCTTACCTCGTCATTATGCAAAAATATATTAGCTAATTATTTTGACTAATGCAATTAAGATATGCATATTTAGCATAAACTATACAATAGAAACGTTACAGTCAGCAACTGCCAGGTTGCACTCATGGGCAGCAGAGAGGCAAAAGTCTCGGTGCAGCCTCTGATGGCAAGCGGGAAGATTGTTCCTGCTCTGCCTGAGCCACTCTTATTAGCTCTCTTGCAGTAATTAATTTACTTTGCAGCCTGGCTAGGTGGCACAGCTAGCAGTGGCATTAATTTTGGTTACGTGGAGACACCTGAAGATGTCAGCCTTTGAGCAGCAGAATCTGCACCTTTAATTGCCTTAATCAGTGGAAACACAGTATCTTTCGTGAGGATCCAATTAAGACATTCTGTGTTTTTGGTTTCCTTTCTACGGAAGAAGCTGGCAAGGCACCAGCATGTTGAGAAATACACTCCCCCCTCCTCAACTACCTCACAGTTTCATATCTGGGCCTTTCCATCCATAATTCTTTAGTAGAGAATTCTGTCTAACCTGAAAGCTTACAGACTATGACACAAAGAGATATGGGGGAGGTGGTCATTGCTCGTTTGTGAAGCGGTTGACTTTGCATGAAGAAGGTCTAGGTTCAATTCTGGGCATCCCTAGATTTGTTTAAACTAATAATAATCAGATTAGTAGGTTATGTGAAGAGGGACTGCTAGGTCCATCTGTTTCCAAAATGTCACTTTTGTATATGTTCATACATTAGTCCATTCCACCTTATTAACATGCATTTTTAAAGCCCATTTGGCACCCCATGTGTTGTCTTTCGGGTGCATTTTTGTTCTCTCTCACATTTTAAACTAAGTGCAGTTTTCAGAACTGATGGGAAAGGACGCTTTATTTTAAACATGGGAAGTGAGGCATCCCAGATCTGGAGGCTAGAAAATAGGGAGCGATAGAGGCTAAAGGTGCCACCAACCCAAGCATGCCCTTAGCCAGCCCTCACCTGATTGTCAGCTTCTTCCTCTTCCTCCTCCTCCATCTTAGTGTTGCCTTTGTAAAACTCAGTACAGAGAAGGAGGGGGACAAAACTGAGGGCTTATCCACACATACCTTTTGCCTCGGTCTTTCCAGACAGAGGTATGTGCTTCAACATTCCCATATCTGAGCTTCCCCCTCCCGCCGAGCTTTCCCCACAAAAATCCACTCTTTAAAGCTGGATCAGAGCAAATGCCCATATAGGTTTTCTGTGGGTTGAACTTTGCTCTGATTGAGCTTTAAAGAGCAGGTTTTTGCAGGGAAAGCTCCGGAGCAATGCAATGCAATGCAATGCAATGCAATGCAAAAATAAAATAAAATAAAATAAAATAAAATAAAATAAAATAGGTAGTTGGACACTGAGCTTTAAATCGTGAACGATGCCTGAAAAGAGCAGAGGAAACTGCAGATAAGCCTTTGGTTGGCTTATAAGGCCTTCTTGGCAGTGGCACCCTCCCTGTCGAGCACCCTCCCATCAGATGTCAAGGAGATAAAGAACTACACAACTTTTAGAAGACATCTGAAGGCAGCCCTATATCGGGAAGTTTTTAATGTTTGGAGTTTTATTTTGTTTTTAGTGTTCTATTGGGAGCCACCCAGAGTGGTTGGGGCAAGACGGCCAGATGGGTGGGGAATTAATAATAAAATTGTTGTTGTTGTTGTTGTTGTTGTTGTTGCCTGTCCTTGGCTGTGGCTGCACCTAGTGTTGGGTGCAACTGCTGCTGATAGAGAAGACCATTTGAATGGCATGGTGGAAAGCAAGGTCTGGCTTGGAGACTGCATCTGGCCCACAGTGGAGTTTTCCCCAGCCTGTGCCACTGGTGTTAGGAAGGTGCTGAAGGCCATCACAACAGGCAGGGACCTGCTTTCCTTTCCATTTTGACGCCCATGGAAATGTTTTGGCTAAGCCTACCCTGGCCATGTGGACTGTCAAATGGCTTCTGCTGTATTTTGTTGTCCTTTCAAATGTTTCTCATAGAGTAGGCTGTACCATCTGGTGGACAATCTGCCTGCAAGCGACAGCATCATACCTAGCTGTGTAGGCAAGTGTAGACTGGCCGAAAGGAACAAGCATCTGCAACAAGCAGCCAGAAGCAACAGGAGACTCCCTGTGGGTCCCGCCTCTTTCCACCGACATTAGTTGTAGATTGACCCTGTACAAACCAGTAATGATAGTACTCCTGCTCCTAAATATGGAGTTGTCTGCATACTGTGTATGTCTCACCAATATTTCCCCAAACTGGACCCAAAACACCTGTTATAGATTATATTCTGGATGTGGGTGGGCTTGGTTAAATTATCTATGCCCTGTGACTTCCCATTTGGACAACCGCAATGTGCTGAAAAGGGACGCGGGTGGCGCTGTGGGTTAAACCACAGAGCCTAGGACTTGCCGATCAGAAGGTCGGCGGTTCGAATCCCCGCAACGGGGTGAGCTCCCATTGCTTGGTCCCGGCTCTTGCCAACCTAGCAGTTCGAAAGCACATCAAAGTGCAAGTAGATAAATAGGTACCACTCCAGCGGGAAGGTAAACGGTGTTTCCGTGCGCTGCTCTGGTTCACCAGAAGCAGCTTAGTCATGCTGGCCACATGACCTGGAAGCTGTACGCCGGCTCCCTCGGCCAGTAAAGTGAGATGAGCGCCGCAACCCCAGAGTCGGCCACGACTGGACCTAGTGGTCTGGGGTGCCTTTACCTTTACCTTTAATGTGCTGGAAATCATAGAATTGTAGAGTTGAAATGGAATCTGAAGATCATCCAGATCAGGGTTTCCCAAACTTGGGTTTCCAGCTGTTTTGGGCATCACCCCTGACCACTGGTCCTGCTAGCTAGGGATGATGGGAGTTGTAGTCCAAAAACAGCTGGAGACCCTAGTTTGGGAAACCCTGATCTAGTCCAACTTCTTTCAATACAGGAATATGCAGCTGTCCCTTACGGGTGGTCAAACCTGCAACCGTACTCTAACCAACTGAAATGAAGCCATTCAGAAACTTGAGTTACACCTGTCACCTTAAGCCAGTTGCAACCTCTCAGCCTAACCTACCTCACAGGAATGTTGTAAAGCAAAAATGTGTGAGGGAAGGGGTCATGTACAACAGATAAATGGAGTGACATAAAAATTTAGCTGTAAGTTGCCTTGAGCCCCTGTCAGGGAAAAAGGTGGATGATGATGATGATAATGATAATGATAATGATAATGATAATGATAATGATAATGATAATGATAATAATAATAATAGAAACTGTGAGAATGATCAGGAAGATACTGGAGAGCAAATCTGTGGGACTCAGTGGGACTCATAGCTGTCAACTGTTCCCTTTTTTTAAAGGGAAATTCCCTTATTCCGAATAGGATTCCTCGCAAGAAAAGGGAAAAGTTGACAGCTATGGTGGGGCTTAGTTCTGAGTAAAAATGCTTAGGATTGCAGTATAAGGCTCCCAGTTACCTGGAAGTAAGCTCCATTGAATACAGTCAGACTTACTTCTCAGTAGACTGTGTAAGGCTCCATTTACAATAAAGTAATAAACAATCCACAAGTTTTCTTTTAAAAAAAGGGGGGGGGGCTGGCTGCTGAAGCATTGCAATCCAAGAATTAAAAGCGGATTGGTGACCTTTTGCTTCCAAATTATAAGAAGGGCTTTGTATCGCCAGCTTCACCATTTCCTTCATTTAGTGTATGAACTTCAGTTTCAGTGTAAACAGGATTCTGTTTTTGCACCTACACACCCACCCACCGCGTTTAATTGTTCTCTGAGGTGTGGAGGGGAGGAAAAGGAAATCTGGGACATTCCAGGATCAAATCAGAAACCGGGACGGCTTCTGTCATTCCGGGATTGTCCTTGGAAACTTGGGACCATTGGAGGGTATGGCATTAGACACAGCAATTGAAACCATCCATCATCTTAACTAAGAGGATTAGGGCAACCATGGGCTTAAAGGTAAAGGTAAAGGTACCCCTGCCCGTACGGGCCAGTCGTGTCCGACTCTAGGGTTGTGCGCTCATCTCACTTAAGAGGCCGGGGGCCAGCGGTGTCCGGAGACACTTCCGGGTCACGTGGCCAGCGTGACGAAGCTGCTCTGGCGAGCCAGCACCAGCGCAGCACACGGAAACGCCGTTTACCTTCCCGCTAGAAAGCGGTACCTATTTATCTACTTGCACTTAAGGGTGCTTTCGAACTGCTAGGTGGGCAGGAGCTGGGACCGAAAGACAGGAGCTCACCCCGCCGCGGGGATTCGAACCGCCGACCATGCGATCGGCAGGTCCTAGGCGCTGAGGTTTTACCCACAGCGCCACCCGCGTCCCGCGATGGGCTTAGCCATGGGCTTAGCATACACCTAAATGGAAGGCTAGGAGCGTGCAGCAGGGACGAAGTGCTTTATTAGCACCCCCTTGCTGTTCTACATGGTCTGAAGCATCTGGGGCTGGCCCCTGTCAGAGTCAAGGAACTGGGTTTAATGAACCATTGGACTGATGCAGTAGGACTGTTTTTATGTTATAGTCTCCATCGACAGCTGCTGAGATTTACTGCTGGCAAACCCAAGCAGCAAGCGTCTCTATTCATAGAAACAGAGAACTGGAAATGGAAATGAAACACAGTTTGTCTCCTTGCCTTTGTTCCATAAAGTCCATATGTGGCAGGCCCACTTATGTCTTCCATGTGTTTTGGGGAAGGGAGAGGTAGATAATATAGTCTTCTTCTGTTCATGGCTTTACAATTAGTTCAAGCTGCCAAGGTGACTCCCAAGGTCAAAAAACTTCTGTCCATCAATTGACAATGGATTCTCTTAGAAACTCCCAGACGGTTCACTCGGCCAATTTATATAGGTTCTGGTCTAGACACACAGCAGAATGAGGCAGCACAATCCTGAAATCCTGAATATACCACTTCAGGCTGCAGGTGGGTCGCTGTGATTGAATATTCTCCTATATTAAATGGGGGCTGGGATCTCTGCGGGTAAAAAAAAAGCATTAAAAACTCACATCTCAGTTTATTGTGCTGTTGTTGCATCTGCAGGGAATTTTTTATGCAAGAGAACATTTGAAAGTATAGAAAAGCTCCCTGCCCTCCGGACTGTACCATTTTAGATTGCATGGGCAAAGCTTCGTGTCTGAACTCCATACCGTCCAACATTTCTCTGATGAAAATAGGGACATCCTATTTAATGATGATGATGATGATGATGATGATTTTATCATTTATACCCCACCCATCTGACTGGCTTGCCCCAGCCACTCTGGGCAGCTTTCACAACACCTATAAAAATATAATAAAATGTTAAACATTTTTAAACTTCCCTAAATAGGGCTGCCTTCAGATGTATTCTAAAGGTTGTATAGTTACTTATCTCCACCCCCATCGTTCTGCCCAGACACTGAGGTCCAGTGCCGAGGGCCTACTGGCGGTTCCCTCACTGCAAGAAGCCAAGTTACAGGGAACCAGGCAAAGGGCCTACTCAGTAGTGGCACCCGCCCTATGGAACACCCTCCCACCAGATGTCAAAGAGAAAAACAACTACTAGATTTTTAGAAGACACCTGAAGGTAGCCCTGTTTAGGGAAGCTTTTAATGTTTAATAGGTTATTGTATTTTAATATTCTGTTGGAAGCCACCCAGAGTGGCTGGAGAAACCCAGCCAGATGGGCAGGGTATAAATATAATAATAATAATAATAATAATAATAATAATAATAATAATAATAATAATAATAATAATAATAATTTCCTTGGCACGGGGGTTGCATAACTCCATACCCTCCAGCATCTCAACGGTGAAAATGGACCCATCCTTAGGAAATTCCTGTATCAATTCAGAAACCGGCACAGCTTATGTAAATCCAGGACTGCCCCTGGAAAATAGGGACACAGGGATGGTCTGTCAATAATGACATTAAATCACATGGCATTTGAGAAATGTAAACCTACAACTGTTTTCTTTTATTGCTTTCCCGTCGCCTTGCTAGTTCATGTTTCAATTTGTCATGCCGCCCTTTTGTTTCACCAGTGCGATTGCCATGCATATTTGTGCAAATGAAACCGACACATTTGAAGAACCCTTTGCATTCAGATTAGTATCGTTTAAATCTGCTCAGTTCCCTAAATGCAATATTGTCTGCCTCGCGCTTCCAGCGTGTAAGGCCATTTAAGTTATCAAGTGGTGCAGCTAATAAGCAACATGGTTCCTGGGATGTCAGCTGATAACAGCACAAGACACAGTGCCGCTCTTGTTCCGACTTACTCAGTCATGCACATTTCTTGCATAAATCTCCAGGTAACGTTTCTCCAGTGCATCTTTTATTCATATGCGATCAAAGCCTATAGAGATAAGCTTTTCCCAACCTGGTGCCCTAGAGATCTTTTGGGCTGCAACTCTCATGGCCGTATAGTGGTGGCTCTGGGTGTGTGTGTCATTGGCCACCCCAACATCCAGTTCAGCAAGGAGGCCCTCTACAGAGATGATGGCGTGCATCGTTTGGATGCTGGAAATGATATCTGGTTGGATGACATATCTTCTGGAATTAGGGATTGCTTACAAGTTTGAGGGTATTGCGGGCGAGCGAGTGGCGGCTAGGCATTGGTAAGGGTATTGTTATGCAGATGAGAGGGGGGAAGGAAGCGCCATCACCTTCCCCCATGTCAAAGGGTAGTCCGGTAAAGGATTCTGGGGGGCGTGGCCCTGTCCAAAGCCTATGGAGGTGTGGGCCTAAGGCACGCCCCCAAGCGGTGACCCCGGGGGAGCTCCTAGTTGATGTGCATCAGCAGGACTCCCCCCCACTGGTGGTTAACCCTTGCCGGTCTTCAAGCAATCAGGCTGAAGCCGGTTAGACGATAGGACCAATGCCTAAGCCAATTACTGTAATCAATTACTGTAATCAATAAAGTTGCGGCCTATTTCGCCCATTAACCTTAAATACTGGTGCCCTGTGTCTTTCTTTCTGGGGGGAGGCGGGAACTCACCATGCAATTGTAGTCCCAAACCTCTGGAAGGACCAAGTTAGGAAAGGCAGATTAAGACCTGGGAACTTTTTACGTTCCTGTTGGCTCAGGATTTGTGTGAAGCTTTTATTTAAAATTTTCAAGTACTTCTAGAACATAGTTGTGTCTCCTATGGCATAAAAATTGTACTCAGGAACCTAATGAAGATTTCACTGAGTAATGCATATAGTTAGTTTCCAAATCATCATCTGCGGATGGCTCTCTATCAGTCAACAGTTTCGAAATTCTGTTTTCACTTACTTTAATATTTACATGCAAAGTTATAATAAACTATAAATAAAAATAGGCTGTGGGAAGAAAAATGATCGTCGCAGTGGTGAAGCAAACTAGACATGGGTAATTAAACCACAGTGGATTGAATGTTATTGGTTATAATAAGGAGGTTGTCTATTTTTCACATTAAAAAATTGCTCGTTTCTAATTGAAAACACCAAGCGCCAAATGAGAAAACTAGCAAAATTCTTTCCGAATGAGAATTTTACAGGAAGTGCTGTACTACACACTTAATCCAGACAGAGTTTAGTCTGAGACACAAATACCATTTCGGATCCAATGTCTTTCTTCATCACTCCAGATAGACAGGAAGCCTTGACATTTCTGTGCAATTTCCAAATCTGCTTGCAAGTTCTGGATATGGTTTCCTGCATGAGGTTTACTTATCTAGTATTACATTTATATCCTACCTTTAAAGGTCTAAACCAGTGAGCCTCTTGGGTTATGCAGATCTCTTGCATCAGTGGTTCAAATCTGTGCATGGGGTGAGCTCTATCCCAGCTCCTACCAACCAGGCAGTTTGAAAGCAAGCAAGTGCAAGTAGATAAATAGGTACCACTGCAGCGGGAAAGTAAACAGCGTTTCTGTGCACTCTGGTTTCCATCATGGTGTTCCATTGCACCAGAAGCGGTTTAGTCATGCTGGCCACATGACCCAGAAAGCTGTCTGTGGACAAACACTAGCTCCCTTGGCCTGAAAGCAAGATGAGTGCTGCACCCTCATAGTCGCCTTTGACTGGACTTAACTGTCCAGGGGTCCTTTACCTTACCTTTACCTTAGTCGGCCTTTCCTCCAAGGAGCTCAAGGTGGTGTACATGGCTCTTCCCCATTTTATCCATGCAACAGCCCTTTGCCTCATAGCTTTTGCTTAGCCTTTAATGCCTATGAGAAAGAGAACTCATGTGCTGTATAGGGGAGGGATTCATTCAGTTGACATTTTAATGCAAACTGTCCTGTGAAGCTTGGGAGCAAGATACCTCAAAGACCATCTTACCCCTTACCTATTCAATTGATCACTGCACTCTGCAGGTGAGGCCCTCTTGCAAGTACCATCTTAACAGGAGGTGTGTTCTGCATAATGAAGGAATTGGGGCTTTAGTATTGTATCATCAGCCCACTGTGATTAAATATAAGAAAAGTGCCATCTCTGTTGTCTTTTGGTCCGTTCCTCTTTCCACAAGCTTTTTCAGTTGAGATCTTTCCCAGTCTTCTTCTGCACAGTGGTACCTAAGGTTACAGACTCTTCAAGTTGCAGACTCCATTAACCCAGAAATAGTACCTCAGGTTAAGAACTTTGCTTCAGGATGAGAACAGAAATCGCATGGTGGCGGCGCTGTGGCAGTGGGAGGCCCCATTAGCTAAAGTAGTACCTCAGCTTAAGAACAGTTTCAGGTTAAGAACGGACCTCCAGAACAAATTAAGTTCTTCTTCTTTTTCTTTTTTCCCCAATTTTTTTATTAGTTTTCCAAATTTATAACAAATGTAAGAAAAAAATACAATATAAAACAAACAAACAAACAAACATTTATCCTAACTGTTTAAATCCCAATTTTGTTATCATTGTTAGGTGGCTTCCTCAAATCCCCCTAGATATGGATCATTGTAGCAGTTCTTAACCTGAGGTACCACTGTATTGTATTGTAATTTTTTTTTGGGGGGGGGGAGGTTTTGTTACTGCAGAGCTTTCCCAACTGTGTGTCGCGACATGTTAGCATGTGGGCTGCAGTGTTTAGGTGTGTCGTGCGAACGCTCCCTATGCTCTTCCCGGGACTGGAAACGGTTTGGTTTTCTGAGTAAAACCAAATTACTGTGTCACAAAACAATGCATCTAAAAAGTGTGTCACCAGCGTGAAAAGTTTGGAAAGCTGTGTTACTGTTTTATCTCTTGTTTGCCACCCCTGCCTCTTTAGGAGAAAGGGTGGAAGACAAACTTAATAAGCAAATACACAAATCTTAGCAGCAGCAACCATTAACTCAGCCTTTCTCAACCTGTGGGTCCCCAGATGTTGTTGAACTACAACTCCTATCACCCCTAGCTTGCAAGACCAGAGCTCAGCGATGATGGGAGTTGTAGTCCAACAACATCTGCGGACCCAGGTTGAGAACCGCTGCGGCTTAGACCTTCTCCAGCCTCCAGACTGACTTTCCACAACTTATCTGTTCCCTCCCAAAGTGTCTACTTCCCTGCAACCTTGCAAGCTGTTGTTTCTTGGCTTCTCTTTCTCCTTGCTTCCTAGAGTCCCAATGGCTGTCTACTGACTTTCCGAACCACTTCCCGACTGTCTCCCCCTTAATACAGCTACATCTCTCATATTGTAATTCTCCTGCACATTTGCCAGCACATGCAGTGCTAAGATGCAGAAATCTAGAATGAAGGCTAATGTTTAGTTAGCATTGATTTCGATAGATTGCCTCAGGTTCTCAGGTTGAGAACCGCTGCACTAAGTGAAGTCCCTCAAAGAAGGCTTTCTGCCATGAATCTGTGATGGATGCCAAAGTGGCTTTGCACTTTCTAGAAAAAGGACTTGTGAGCTACTTATGGCACTAGTGGGTGACTTATTACTGTTATCTCTCACCTTCTTTCTACCATGGAGCTCGAGGCAATGTGCTTAGGGTTCCCCAGGTGATCTCCTGTGCAGGTATTCCCCTGGCCCAGACTGGCTTAGCTTTATCAAGATCGCTGCATCCTGTGCCTTCATACCATGTCCTGAGACCAGTAAAATATTGGCTGGCTGGGAACTGTAGGCGAAGCCCCACAATGCACTGGTTCCTGCAGCAAAGAATTTATCAGCATCTCCCAAGATAGGGACGGCTTAATCCATCCTGACTGTCTCTGCCTTTCCCCAACTATCTGTAAAAATTCTGTGAAAGGTTGTGTCCCAGGACAGCTGCCCCTTGGGGAGGAAAAGAAATTTGTGACCTTGCCTCGCTGACTAAGCACATCCGTCACAACATTAAAGGAGCTTTAAGCATTGCCAGCTCAGCTGTAAAGGAGGTCATGAAAGAACTCTTTCATCCTCCACTTACTGGTGCATTTTGCTGTGGACACAGCACGACCGGGATTATTTATTGTGGTGGTGTCGTTATTATTAATAATAATCATGTCTCTTAACACTTTTCTCAGCAATTTACCATTTTCAGCACTTTGCAATTCTCATCTCGTTTATCCTTCAAACGACTTCATGAGCAGGGGTCAGCTTCACCACCCTTGGGACCCTGAGGCCAAAAAGGAGAATGCAGGGATCCTTCGCAAATGGCTGAAAATTCAGAGACTGGTCACATTACCTGTGCATGCAGGTATGCATGCATTCAAGAAAGGCAGCTATTTTACTGATCTGAGTTGCTGCAGAAATGGCAAGAGTCCCGAAACACCTTTACAATGGCTGGAGGCAGGCAATCGGATTATTACTTTCCTCCAGATTGCTGATGGCTCTTTGAGAGCGCAACCACATCCACACTATTATTTTAGAGGCAGGTGGGGCTCGTCAACATGAAAAGGTAGCCCACCTAGGAGAAGGGAAACTCTGATACTAAACCTCTGCTGCCTTGCAGGATTTTTTCGAGAGAAGAAATGTCTTAGGAGTAAACCCTACTCAAATCCAAAGTGGAGTCCCTAAGGCAGTTGGGTGGCGCCTTGGACACCTTCTTCTGGCAACTCCTGCAGCCAAGCTGGTGCGAAACGTATCACTCTGCTTTCCTTTGATCTACATCGTGGGTAGGCAAACTAAGGCCCGGGGGCCAGATCCGACCCAATCGCCTTCTAAATCCGGTCTGCGGACGGTCCAGGAATCAGCATGTTTTTACATGAATAGAATGTGTTCTTTTATTTAAAATACATCTCTGGGTTATTTGTGGGGCCTGCTTGGTGTTTTTACATAAGCAGAATGTGTGCTTTTATTTAAAATGCATCTCTGGGTTATTTGTGGGACATACAAATTTGTTCTTTTTTTTCTTCAAAATATAGTCCGCTGTGCACCCACAAGGTCTGAGGGACAGTGGACCAGCCCCCTGCTGAAAAAGTTTACTGACCCCTGGTCTACATCAGCAAGGCCGCGAAGGGGGTCATCTGGGCAGCCCAGGAGCTCCATACACACTGCCCAGCCTTGAGCCGCAGGGAGGTCACTCTACTTCTGCTAGCATAGTGGTTTGACTTCGCCTCCGGAGGTGCACTCCATTGTCTCCTAAGACAGAGGGATCCCAATAAACATACAGCAGAGTATGAAATACATCCCTTTCCTTAAGAAGAGCAGGAGGAGAGCATTTATGCTAAAGAATCCTTACAGTGTTTCTCAAAGTTGGGTCTCCAGATTTTGTTGGACTACAACTCCCATCATCCCTAGCTAGCAGGTAAGGGTAAATCCAGCCAAAGGCGACTATGGGGTTGCAGCACTGATCTCGCTTTAGGCCGAGGGAGCCAGTGTTTGTCCACAGACAGCTTTCCAGGTCATGTGGCCAGAGGGACTAAACCGCTTCTGACACCATGACGGAAACCAGAGTAGCGCACGGAAATACTGCTTACCTTCCCGCTGGAGCGGTACCTATTTATCTACTTGCACTGGTGTGCTTTTGAACTGCTAGGTTGGCAGGAGCTGGGAGAAAGCAATGGGAGCTCACCCCGTCGTGGGGATTTGAACCACCGACCTTCCGATCAGCAAGCCCAAGAGGCTCAGTGGTTCATACCACAAAGCCACCGGCACCCCTTTAAAGGTAGGATATAAATGTAATAATAGAGCAACGAGAGCTCACTCCATTGTGGGGGTTTGAACCTCCAACCTTCTGATCAGCAAGCCAAAGACTAGGCTCAGTGGTTTAGACCACAGCGCCACCCACGTCCTAGTGGGTAGGAATGATGGAGTTGTAGGGTGGACCTCACAAAACACATGGCAGGTGTCAAAGGCGAGAGTAAAGAGGCACATAACTTCCTTCTAATACTTAGACTTTTACAGAGCTCCAGAGGAGAGACCATAAATCTGTGACCAGAGGCTATCAGACCATCAACCTTTTGAAAGGAAGGGGATGAGTTATCATTTGGAAAGGGATAGGACACTGTGTATCTGAAGAAGTGTGCATGCACACGAAAGCTCATACCAAGAACTGACTTAGTTGGTCTTTAAGGTGCTACTGGAAGGAATTTTTTTTGTTTTGACTATGGCAGACCAACACGGCTACCTATCTGTAACTGCTTTATGAATGTATTTATATGTTTGGGGGCTCTGCCCACATTTTCATGTGGGTGTGGGTGTGTCTTTGTGTGCTCCAGTAATTCTCACCATACGTTTCTGTGTATTAACTGCTCTGATCGAAACTATGAAAGGTGTTTAAGCAGGATCACATGACAGCGTAGCTGTTTTCCAGAACTTGTAAGTTATCCTTTGTCCCCTCCAAGCAATTATCCTGCCCACACAATAATAATAAAGAAAGATCCCTTAAGCATGAAAAAGGAAAGCGGTGCTTTGAAAAATCTATCTGAATTGGGGTATCTTGCGTGGGAAGAGCCATCATCCATTTTGCTCAACCAGAAATGTTCCTATTGTGTTTTGTTTTTGTGTTTTTTTAAAAAAAAGCTTTCCCCCTCTCCCAATGGAAACTGTCATCTCAAAAGCTAAAAAGCTGAATTTCTTAGGTAGAGCAAACAAACACTCTAGGTGCATTGTGTAACCCAGACAGCCCAAGAATATGCAAGTTTCATAAAGGTGGTTCCTCTGCATATATGGCACTGACCACAACCACACACCACCTCCAGAATCTAGAACCTCAGACCTTCCAAGTGTCCCTATTTTCCAGAGGCAGTCCTGAATTTGCAGAAGCCGTCCCGGTTTCTGATTTGATCCTGGAATGCCCAGCTTTTCTTAGGACATCTCTATTTTCATTAGAGAAATGTTGGAGGGCATGAAGTTATGCAAGCCCCAAGCCAAGGAGTTAAGTAACTATACAACCTTTAGAAGACATCTGAAGGCAGCCCTGGATAGGAAAGTTGTTTCATGTTTTATTATGTTTTTATATATGTTGGAAGCTGCCCAGAGTGGCTGGGGCAACCCATTCAGATGAGTGGGGTATGAATAATAATAATAATAATAATAATAATAATAATAATAATAATAATAATAAAATAATAACGTCCCTATTTTCATCAGAAAAATGTTGGAGGGTATAGAGTATTTCTAGAGGGTTTGGGGGTATCTAGAGTGTAGATACTTTGGAGAAGCAGAGGAGCTTCTGAGTAAAAAAGCATGACTGCCCAAGCACTTTGGAATGCTATAGACATTTAGAAAATAAGTGTCAGTTAACTACTATCTAAAGCAGAGGTGGGGAAGTGATCACCCTTCAGGATTACAACTCCCATCACTCTTGACCACTGGCTGGTGCTGATAGTTGTCGGAGTCCAGCATCATCTGGATGTAAAGGTTCCTCTGATGTAAAGGTAAACTAGCATGGAGACAGGATAGCACTAAGAGTATGTCAGACTAGTTTTCATTAGGGTTTACATTGCAATTTTGTCTAATTAGGCTCCAGTAATTAATGCTGTGAGTTTAACAGGGATGTAATCAGACAAAGTGCTGGTGAGTTAAACCCCATGGAAGCCGTTCATCTTTTGATAGTAATGATTATGTTCGTTTTTATTATTAAAGATCCCATTAAAAAGAATTTATGATTTTCCCCTTTGTGGAGGAAATAATAAACATGATATCAGATGCTCTTATTTTTGGTATCTCGCAACCGCATGTGCGTAATTAGCCACAGTTAAAAAGAGATTTTGCTAGAATGGCTTTTGGGGGACATTACAAATCAAATTAGAGGCCAGTTGAGTTTTTGTGTTTTTTCCCTTTTCAAAAATATGGAAGTACAGTATCTATAAATTACACAAGCACAGTTGTTTTGAAAAGAAGTGTTTGGATCCTTGGAAAGACTAGCTAGGAAAGAAGCTGTTGTGGAACCGAGGGACTGATTAGCTGTTGGCGAGAGGACAAACTTGAGCAGGCAGGCAGCTGAAGGATGCCTTAATTGATCCATTTTTAAGAGAAGCACTTTACTTCCCAGAAAATCACCGGGCCAATGCTGTGAAACAATGGCTTCCAGTACAGCTACGTTAGACTTCATTGTCTTTGAGCAAATGCTAACTTATCCCCACCAGATGCTTTCCATTGGGAAGTCACTCTCTTGACTTAAAACTCATCGATATAAACACGACCCGCACAATACAACAGTGTCAGCACAATCCCAAATTTTGCAAGCAAATCCAGGCAAGGACCGGGGTTTTCCTTTCTCACTCCATATTTACTTCAGTTCCCTAATACAGTGGTACCTCAGGTTAAGAACTTAATTTGAGGGCCTGAATTCTAATATTATGACAGTTGGCCCTCCAAGCACCAGCCCCCCACATCACTTTGGGTAAACTGAGTTGGGACAGCAGCCAATGGAGTACAGTGGTACCTCGGGATAAGTACTTAATTCATTCTGGAGGTCTGTTCTTAACCTGAAACTGTTCTTAACCTGAAGCACCACTTTAGCTAATGGGGCCTCCCACTGCCGCCGCACTGCTACTGCGCAATTTCTGTTCTCATCCTGAAGCAAAGTTCTTAACCCGAGGTACTATTTCTGGGTTAGTAGAGTCTGTAACCTGAAGTGTCTGTAACCCGAGGTACCACTGTAGAAGAAAGTCCTGGCCACTCGGGGAGAGAAGATTCAAATGTGTGAATGTGGTGTTCCCTTTTAAATGCTGTACTGAACACAGGGATATCAGGGCTCAGTCTCCACTGCTGAAAATAGTTCACGGTGGAAAGTTCATTGTATGGTTGTGTTTGCTCAGTGGTAGAAAACATCCTTTGCTGTCACACAGGAGCGCACCAGTCTGTAATCCCACATTTCAAAGTTGGAGCTACCTCTTTATTAGCAAAAGCTCCACAGACTTGGCTGAGTGTCAGGCCTAATGAGCACAGCAGCTCATTCCCGGTGGTCTTACTCCATGAAAATCAGTTGCTGAGACTGAAAGTCCCTACCTCCTCACTGCCGTCTAAGACCCCTCCTCTCCAGAGCTCTTTCCAAGGAAGAAGAGACTGTGTCTGCATGCAGCCAACGTCTCCTGTGCACCTCCAACCTCTCCCAGAACCAGAAGAAGCATGAAAGACAAGGGAGGAGAAGGAGACCCCCATGACTCTTCACCAGCCAGACTCATCCCTGGAGAGCCAGTTTGGTGTAGTGGTTAAGAGTGGTAGTCTCGTAATCGGGTTCGCGTCTCCGCTCTTCCACATGCAGCTGCTGGGTGACCTTGGGCTAGTCACACTTCTCTGAAGTCTCTCAGCCCCACTCACCTCACAGAGTGTTTGTTGTGGGGGAGGAAGGGAAAAGGAGAATGTTAGCCACTTTGAGACTCCTTAAAGGGACTGAAAGGCGGGATATCAAATCCAAACTACTACTACTACTACTACTATTCTTCTTCTTCTTCTTCTTCTTCTTCTTCTTCTTCTTCTTCTTCTTCTTCTTCTTCTTCTTCTTCTTCTTCACCTTCCTCCTCTCCTGCTTCTGCCTCTGGTCTTTTCTGTGTGTGCTGGCCCCAGGAGTAAACTGAGAAACGCAGTCCAGGTCTGGTCCAGAATCTGAAGGTTCCGCTAGGAGTCAGTCTGACAGGGTCAAGGCAGGAAACCAGGCACGGTCAAACACAGGATCTCAGGCAGGATCTGGCATACAGCAATGTTGCTCCTGCAACCTGGGGCAGGGTCTGACAACCTTTTATCTTTGTCGGGGTAATGGCTGGTCCTGATCCCCCGGCGACTCACCTCCCTGTTTTGCCCAAAGGCGAGCACTCCTCCTGTGAGTACTCAGGTCTCTCCTTCTCTCAGACCTTAGTCTCTGCAGCTTGGGAGTCGTCGGTGGGTTAGTAGACCCCGAGGCCGCCTCAGCCTCCCCTGACCCAACCGGTAGTGGAGCAGCTGTGATAGCTCAGCTGAAGGCAATGAGGTAATCCCCACATCTGGAGCCAGGGCAGGCTCAGGCCCCTGACTCGGCCCAGCTGGTGTTTTCTGCAGGGGCAACTGTGCAGACTGGGACTCTTCAGGATCAGGCCCCAGACTTGGTTCAGATGATGCCTGAGGCAAAGGATCTGGTGTGGACTGAGACCCCTCTGGTTCTGAGTCTGAGCCCGAGTCCCAGGCCATCACACCTGCCACAGACTCTCCCAGCTCACAAAACTCTGTTGCCCCTTCAGTTTCTGACGCCTCCTCTTCCTGGTCTTCTCCCTCTTCTCTGTTGACCACTCATTGTTATCCCACCACCACTCCCTGGGCTGTGAGCCTTCTTCCCTTGGTGGTTCCCCAGCTGGTTCCTCTCACCATTCCTCTGTGTTCAACCAGTCCACGACATTTGCACACCAAAGGTCTCAGGTTGAATCCCTGGCACTTTCAGGAAGGGCTGGGGACGAAATCATTGAGATCTGTTGCCAGTCAGTGCCAGAGAATATTGAGTTAGATGGACCAAGGGTCTGACACAGGATAACTTGCAAGTGAATTCCTTTATGACCTTGCAGTTCCTATGGCCTCTCAATGGCTCTTAGTCTCTGTGGAATGTACAAGTTCAGAGGCAATATGTCAATGTCACTGAATGCCAACAACAACAGGGTACAACAGCAGTGCCACGGTTTCCAGAGCTGGGTGGACTTGTTGCATAACAGTGTGGTTGACAGCTCATCTGATCATAACATATTTTTTTCCAGTTTGAAGGGCGATGTGCTAGTTCCAGCCCCTGCTCAGTACAGGTTTGGCAGTACAGGATGTAGCTATAGCATCTCTGACAGTTGCCTGTCCAGCCTCTGTTTAAATGCCTCTAGCAAAGGAGAGACCCGCAAGGAGGTCTGTGCCATTGTCAAACAGATCTTACCCTTAGGAAGTTTCTCTTGATGTTTAGCTGAGTGTTCTACCTTTTCTCTCTTGCCTGTATTTTTTGCATCCACCCACAATGTAAGAGAGAACCAGGCTCTACAACAGTTGTTGGAGAATACAAAGCTGTAGCTTGCTTACTGGCTCAAATCCAACCCACAACTCCAGCATTCCCTTTCTCCATAAGTACTTTTTCTAGAGACAATAATCATGCCGATACTCAAAAGCTAGCTATACATTCCTGAGACTGCTCCATCTGTTGGATGGATGGGGGACCAGTGCAGTCAGAACTCTGTGGACCAGATGTATTTTGGCTGACATTCACAGAGAGAAAGAAAGTTTGTGCATATGTACCTTGTTTCAACTACTCTTTTAGTTACCTATGGTGATTAGGAATTTCACCCAGGTGAGTAAGCAAGCCAGAAAAGGGGTGCAGTGCTCATCTGCTTCTCTGGCAGTCTGAAGCACTTGTGCATTAGATGTGGACCAGGTGAAGCTACACGCCTGGCACCAAAGCTCAGCAGGTTGACCGCGGAGGAGTGGAACAATTTCTGCTTCTCCACCACCACCCTTTCCTCTGCTCCACTTGGTTGGATGAGCAGGGTGGAATTTCACCACCTGCATGTTTAGCATAGAAACAAGGTGCAGAACAATTCTTGGCTTTACTGCCAGCCCAGTGGGCTTCTATGCCTTACCCTGTTGTTACTCATAAGAAGGGCTGGCAAAAGAGGTGTGCATTGGTCCACCCATCTTTCACCATGTTCTTAGGAGTTAAAAACAAAACAAGTGAGTAATATATTTTTTTGCAGACTGGAAACAACAGCATCGTGCATGTGTGAGCTGGAAGCAGACTGGAAGTGGGGGGGGGGACACATGTCTTGCTCTGTGCTGAACTTCTGTGCTTCTTTGGAAACCTAATGGGGAAGCAAGGTCTTTTGGGATGTTAATGCTGTGCACCCTCCATCCTATGTGAAGGTGTGTGTGGGGGGGTGGTCCGTCCTGGATGTCATCTCTGAGAGGGGTGACAAAAGGGCACACCGCGGGGGCTCCCTCCACCGCCCCCGTGCCCGGTAGATCGCCCCGCCGGTGCATGGCACGGCCACTGCTCCAGGTGCCCATGCAGCTAACTCTGCCACTCTGCTCAGGTTGTATGTGTAAATAAAACCATATGCCCTAAAGACACCACAGTCTCCACTGACCTTCATTCTAAGGACACCAAACTCTGGGAACGTGCTTGGAACCCCCTGAGTCTCTCACTGCTTGGAGGTAGGGGTTGTGTTTAACATTATAAATGACATGCCTGCCCATAGATTTTAGGGCATGCCAGCAAGTTTTTTAAAAAAATATTATTTGATAAACAGGGCATATTTAAACCCAGCTGTTTCTGCACAGTTTCCTTGCATCCCCATTGCATAAAGAGCGAACATACATCTCCCCTGAGTACCTGCTTCAATTCCTTCTCCCGGCTTTTGAAAAATTACTGTTGATACAGCTAGAGCCAATGCCCTTATTTGCAGGGGAGAACAAAAGGCAACACAACTGTCATTGTTCAAATGATGCCCATTCAGGCCATTATAGTCCTCGACAAAGTTCCTCCGTCTCACACACCAGCATAAGCACCCTAAGTTCCTGACCCTTCTGCTCTTTCCAAAATTGTTTTACCTTTTGCAAAAAAAAAAAAAACCCTCCCCCCTTTTTTTTTGCATGTGAATAACTTGAACCAGATTTATTTTCATAATAGCCTGCAAGCTTTCAGTTAGCAGCATCCGGTAGATTTATTTCATTTTCTGGAATATTAGCTGCTGCACCTGGGCTGCAACTTGCCATCATCCCCAAAGGCTCCTAATGGGTTTTTTTTTTTTTTTTTAGCACTTTGAGAGTGGCTGAATGCACAGCAGATGGATTTTAGGCCTGGCTCTTAAAGAATTTCTTTGTAACACTTGTCCATTTGTGCCTTGATTCTGCCCAGGTGAGACCTCACCACGAAGTGGGGCTGGGTTAACTGTTTAGCAGTCCAGCCTTGAACAATGTCCGTCCTGGCACATTGGGGAAAAAGGAGGTAGTCATTTGTGCTTCCACTCCTATGATGAACCACTGGGAAGCTGAAGATCCTGGATACAGTGCAGGTTTCCCATAGGGATGTTGGAGAACTCCATAGGAAAAGGAAAACAGGAGCATAAATTGCCGCAATATCCATGCTTATCCAGGGTCACGAATGGATACCAGTCAAGCAAAGATGAGTGGTATTTACTATGTACAGTAGATGATTGTGTTATTTTCTGCATTATTTTTGCTGTTTCCTTCTATTGAGATTAGTTTTGATCAGAGCGTATAGTGAAGCCATATAACGTAGGATTTTGTGGAAGATGAACTGGGGCAGCTCTGATTGCAACGACCACGGGACACTGCAGAAAACTGCTGCCTCCTTACATCCCTAGTTTTGCACAATGATACCTATACAGATCCAAGGGCCTCCCAATATAAACACTTGTACTGACCTATTGGCTGGTGGACGGGACGCGGGTGGCGCTGTGGGTAAAACCTCAGTGCCTAGGACTTGCTGATCACAAGGTCGGCGGTTCGAATCCCCGCGGCGGGGTGAGCTCCCGTCATTCGGTCCCAGCTCCTGCCCACCTAGCAGTTCGAAAGCATGTCAAAGTGCAAGTAGATAAATAGGTACCACTCCAGCGGGAAGGTAAACGGCATTTCCGTGTGCTGCGCTGGTGCTGGCTCGCCAGAGCAGCTTCGTCACGCTGGCCACGTGACCTGGAAGTGTCTTCGGACGGAGCCGGCTCCCGGCCTCTTAAGCGAGATGAGTGCGCAACCCTAGAGTCGGACACGACTGGCCCGTATGGGCAGGGGTACCTTTACCTTACTATTGGCTGGTGGTAAGCCTGTGTTTGGTCCATAACACTTCACCCTGCAGCTGAGGGATCACATGCCCTGCTCCTTCGTGCAACACATATGTAGAAAACTAGGCATTAGGGGGAAAGCTGATCCTTAGTTTTCCATGCATAGTGAATATTTTGGATGGTGGGGCGACTGAGCATCTACTTACATTCAGAAGCAGTATATTCAGGGAACAGATTGATCATCTGAAGATGGGGAGTCCAACTCCAGATGCATCACAGTTTTGGATCCTCATCTCCACAGTGTGCCTTGCAAATAAAATTAGGGCAGCCACACACCTGGATTTTGCAGGACATTGCTGGGATTTCAAAGGCGGAATTGATATCCAGCAGGAATTTTCTGAAAGATGGCGCTTTGTCCTGGATCAAGTCAAAAATTGAAAAAAATCATGTTTTGGTGGGGGGTTTTTTGGGGGGAGCTCAACAACTTTGGGGTTTGTCTAAAAAAAGCTCAAGTTTTTTGAAATATGGCAACCCTAACAAAATACACAATGTGATGTCACTGCACTCAGCACTTTGCTTGTTCCCGTTCATTGGCTTCTGCTCCTAGGTGGTGAGGAAACACTGAACAAGATGGTGTTGCATCATATATTTCCTTTAACAGACGTTACTGGGGAGACATGAGTTGGCAGCAGCCGCGCTTTCCATTTAACTTCCAGTTCGGCCTTCAGAAATACGATGTTATTACAAGAGAAAGAAATGCGAAGGAGCCAATGCTCTGCCAGATTTTCTGGTTTCTTTCTGTCCAGAGTAGATTAGTAGAAAGGACTTGTGGAGAAGAATTGAAATTCTTTAGCATTTGGCTTCAGCAACTCCCTGCTTCTCCTCACCCAACTAAGCCCCTTATGCTAATTGTTTGTCAAAAGCAACCAGAAGCTCAACTAAGCATTCTGCCCCCCTCCCCAGTTGCCTGAGCAAGATTGGCACAAGTAGAAGCTCCCCAACCAGGCTGAAGGAAAATCTATACACATGGGAAACTGTTCTGCATCGTTCCAGCTGCACTGGAGCCTTAATTCTGTAGAATTAAGTCCCCATTTATTGTTATTATTACTTATCTGCAAAAAAAAAAAAAAAAAATTATACACTGCCAACATTAAGAGAAAAATATCTCGCGGCACCGAGCAGCAAAAACCAACAATAAAATTACGTTCATGTAATAGGCACAAATAGGCAGATCAGATTAATGCAATAACATTACCGGATCCCCATTCATGAAAAGCCCAGGTAAAAAGATGAGTTTTGATAAGGCACCTAAATGGCAATATCTGTAGGTGCCTCCTGGTGTTCATTGGAAGCACATTCCAAAGGACAGGTGCTGTCAGGGGTTCAGAAGGAGAGACACAGGAGGGGGAGCAAATGGAGAGTGAGGAGGAGGAGTACGAGGGGGGCGCAGGCAGTGACAGTGGCCAGAGTTATTCCACAAGCCTCTCTAGTGAATCGGAGGACTCACAGAAGGGAGCGCCGGTGGCCAGAGCGAAGGGGGCTCCAGGGGGGAAGCCCCAGGAGGAAGGGGCTAGCGGGGAGTCCCTGAGCAGCAGTTGGAAATCAGGACCAGCTTCTCCACCAGAGCGCAGTGGGGAGGGGGAGTCCCAGGAGTCGGGACCAGTGTCCTCACCACCAGAGGGAGGAGAGGAGTCAGGTTTGGCAACGCCCACATCAGGAAGCGGGGAAACGGTCAGAAGGAAAGTCACCGGCTGGGCGCACGCGCCAAGTTCAAATGTACAGGAGCGCGGCACAGCAGGGAGCCCGGAAAGGGAGCCAGGTCCTAAAGCCCGCCGGAGGGAGGGGCAAGACTCAGGAGGCTCAGCGTCAGAGGAGTCCAGGAAGGAGGGAACCCCAGAGGGCAGAAAGACCCAGCGAAGGAAAGAACAGCGTAGGAGGTGGAGCCGGGCTAGAATCTTAAACTGGGGTGGGTGGAGCAGTGAGTCAGAGGGGACTTAGCCGGTCTAGCGTCGAGACGTGGGTCTGCGCGCCCAGAGCTTGGAAATGGAAACTAAACTTTAATAAAGACTTTTGTATATAACATCCACTGGGCGTTGGTCCTCTGTGAGCTGGGACCTAGCAGCAGTCCCCTCTCACCATTTTCCACCAATTTTGAAACCTCGTGGAGTGTGGGAAAGCAGCGAGGGGTGAAGATTGGTGCTTCGCGAGCTCACGAAAACCAGGGAAATGACTACCGAAGAGAAGATAGCGAGTCTGCAAAACGCAGTGACGCAGCTGACTGCAGAAATTGCGGCATCCAGAAAGAAGGAGCAGGAAGCAGCTGTTACCTGCCAGGATCTGCGAACCAGGTTAGAAGTGCTAACTACACAGAGGCTACCGGCCACCAGACCAGAAGGGATTGGGCTGGGGAACAGAGGAGGGAGCCTTGTGTCTCACTTCAATGGGGACCTGCAGGAGTATCCTAACTTCAGAGCAGATGTACTATATGCACTGCAGCTGCTTGACAAGGACTTTAAAAATGAGGAAGAAAGAGTGGGATTTATTGTTTCGCATTTACGGGGAGAGGCGAAAACGTGGCTGCGCAATCTCTGGAGAGATAAGGATCCAGCCCTCCAAGATGCGGGTGCCTTCCTTAAAGTGATGGATGCGTGTTTTTTGTCTGAGATTGATGTGGATATCGCTAGGAAACAGATTCACGGACTAAGACAAGGTAGAGCCACTGTAAGGCAATATCATTCACGTTTTTTTGCATTGGTGAACGCACTGGGGTGGGAGAGAGAATTGCCTGCCGTCAGAGATCTGTTCTGGGAGGGGCTGAACGGAGCTGTGAAAGACAAAATTGCAAGGGGGGAGAGACCCCAAACCACCAAGGACATTGTGGAGAGGGCACTCACCATTGGGGTTAGGCTGGAAGGACGCTCTTGGGACAAAGAGGAAGGGCATTGGGGCCGCACGCCAACGAAAGCACCACCCCCCTTTCCCAAGGAAGCGGCGCGCGCTCGATCCATGCCTCCGCTGGGAGGAGGAGAGGAGCCGATGGAGATAGGTGGTGCTAAGGCTCAGTCCACAGCCGGAGCCCTAACGCCGGGAGCAGTCAAAATGAAGCCTCCTAGAGGGACCAGGAAGTGCTACATCTGCGACAGTGCTCAGCACATGGCGAAAGAGTGTCCCCAGCGGTTTCACAAGCACACTGCAGCCGCAGCGACAGTAACAGAAGCAGTTCAGCAGAGTGAATCACAGCAGGAAAACTCCAATGTCTGGCTGGAAATGGAGTCACTGGGGGCCAGCCAGACAAGTCAGTGAAGCAATCCCCAGTAATGTTACAGCCCACAGACCCCCTCCCACCCAAACCAGTAGTGCAGCTCACCACATCCCTTCAACTTCCCAATGGGCTCACTGTGGAAATCCCCATTACGATTGACTCTGGCAGCAACGCAGATTTTATAGGCATGGACTTCATCCAGCGACATGGCATAGCCCTTCTGCCAGCGACGGTACCTCTGAACGTCGTCACGGTGGACGGCAGGGAGCTACTGGGAGGGCAAGTGCTGCAGCAGACGCCGCCAATGGTGATGCGCATTGGTAATCACCGCGAAGTCATCAGCTTCAACGTCACCCGCCTGTCAGACACGCCCATTGTGTTGGGCATGAGTTGGCTGGACAAGCACAGCCCGGCATTGGCATGGTACCAGCGTCAACTGACCTTCTGCTCCTCCTACTGCGCAGAACACTGCATCCTCGCTAACCAAGAAGATGAGGGGCACGAAGACGGACCACAGCTGCACTTAGGCATGTTGCAAGCGGTACCCAACAAGTACAAAGAGTTTTTGGAGGTCTTCTGCGAGAAGGAAGCGGACAAGCTGCCTCCCCACAGACCCTACGACTGCAAGATTGACCTCCTGCCGGGGGCGACGCTGCCGACTGGGAAACTGTATTCCATGTCTGAGGATGAACTGCAGGAACTCAGGGAGTTCATAGATCACAACTTGAAGCGGGGGTTCATCCGAGAATCCAAAGCAGTGGGGGGCAGTCCCGTGTTTTTTGTGAAGAAGCGGGACACGCCCCAAAGGAGGCTTGTAGTTGATTTCAGAATTTTGAATTCAAAAACCAAGCCCACAGCCTTCCCCATGCCCAAGATCGATGACCTGCTGGCGACGGTGCGGAAGGGGCGCATCTTTACCAAGTTGGATCTACGCGGAGCGTACAATCTCATACGCGTGAGGGAGGGTGACGAGTGGAAGACGGCCATGTTTACGCCGCTGGGCACCTATGAATATAGAGTTATGCCTTTTGGATTACAAAATGGCTCCCACTGTTTTCAAGCATTCATGCATCATGTCTTGGCGGGTCTTCTCTACAAGAAGTGCGTCTGCTTCCTGGACGACATCCTCATCTTCTCGGAGTCGCCGGAGGCTCACGAGAGAGATGTCAGGGAAGTACTGCAGCGGCTGCGGGAGCACCGGCTTTACGCCAAGCTGGAGAAGTGCCAGTTCGACAAGACGGAGGTGGACTTCCTGGGCTACAAACTGTCTGACAAGGGACTCGCCATGGACAGTACCAAGGTACGGGCAGTGCTGGACTGGAAGAGTCCACGCAATCGAAAGGAAGTCCAGAGGTTTGTCGGCTTTGCCAACTTTTATCGCAAGTTCATCAAAGGTTTCGCCATGCAGACAGCGGCCATCACTGACACCCTCAGTTCCAAGAAGAAGAAGTTCATCTGGACGGAGCAGGCAGAGCAGTCCTTTCAGAAGCTCAAGCACCTCTTCGCGTCCAAGGAACACCTGCTACACGTGAACCCCAGCAGGCCCATGAGAGTGGAGACGGACGCGTCAGACAGGGCCGTGGGGGCCGTCCTGTTGCAGCAAGACCACCAGGGGGACTGGAGGCCGTGCGCTTTCTACTCCAGGAAACTCAGCAAGTCGGAGCAGAACTACACCATCTGGGACAGGGAGTTACTGGCCATACATGCAGCCTTCAAGGCGTGGCGGCATTTCCTCGTCGGGGCCAAACACACGGTGCAGGTCCGTACAGACCATAAGAACTTGGAGTACTGGCGCACGGCGAGGTTCCTGAACCAGAGACACATCCGCTGGGCGGAGTTCTTTGCAGATTTCGACTTCAGAATAGAATACATCCCTGGAAACAACAACATCATGGCGGACGCGCTGTCCAGGAAACCGCAGTATCTCAAAGAAGAGGCGCCGGCGGCGGCCAAGCATATTTTCGCACCAAAGGCGTGGGCATGCGCGTCAGCCACGGTGGACCTGGACGCGGTGCGTCGCGCGCTGCAGACGGACTCCTTCGCGCGAGCCAAGATGGAGGAGGTGCGTAGCGGCACGGCGAGGGACGACGACTTCCAAATACGTGACGGCCTGCTCATCCGCAAAGGAGCCCTCTACGTGCCGGGAGACAACCTCCGCGCGAGGGTCCTGCAACAGCTGCACGACGCGCGGGACACTTCGGCAAGGAGAAGACGGTGGACCTAGTGGCCAGAGACTTTTGGTGGCCCAAGATGAGGGGGGATGTCACGGAATACGTCAGGAGGTGCGACACCTGCCAAAGGGCCAAACCAGTGCACCAGCCGCCGGCGGGCCTCTTGGAACCGCTACAGACACCGTTCGAACCGTGGGAGAGGGTGGCCCTGGACTTTGTCACGGATCTGCCCAGCTCGAGAGGCAAGACGGCAGTACTCGTGGTAGTAGACTTATTCACCAAGATGGCCCACTTCATTCCTTGCACGAAGGTCGCCACAGCCGAGCAGACCGCCAAGCTGTTTATAGACCACGTGTTCAAGGTGCATGGCCTACCACGGTCCATCCTGTCCGACAGGGGGCGCCAGTTCATATCCAACTTCTGGCAAAAGCTGATGGGTTTCCTGAACGTCAAGGTCAGCCTGGCGTCGGCGCGACACCTGCAGACTAACGGACAGGCGGAGAGAGTCAACGCCATCATGCAGCAGTACCTGAGATGCTACGCGAACCAGCAGCCCTCGACCTGGGTGGACTACCTACCGCTAGCCGAGTTTGCCTACAACAACACGAAACACGTGTCCACGGGGGTGACACCGTTTTTCGCCAACAATGGGCGGCATCCCAGAACCTTCCCGGGTTTAGAGAAAGTGAGGGAGGGGGAGCCGCAGGGAGCAGAGGCCGTGGCAGCGGAGTTGCAGGAGATCCACGAGCAGCTCAGGAGGCAGTTAGAGATGGCGAAACAGGCTTACAAAGTGCAGGCAGACCGACACAGGAGGGTTGGGGAAGACATCCGGGTAGGAGACTGGGTCTGGTTAGCAGCCCAGGCAGTTCCGGCCAGATCGTTGGCCAAGAAGAAGCTCGGGCACAAGCAGATAGGGCCTTACCAAGTAGAGGCGCAGATCAACCCAGTGGCCTTCCGGTTAACACTCCCGGAGGGGTCCAGAATGCACCCAGTCTTTCATAGATCAGTGCTCACACCCTACAAAGAGCCCCACAGGTTTCAGGCACCAGGGACAGCGCCAGACCCGCTCAGGGAAGCGCCCAAAAAGGGGGGGTCGCCGAGAAGGGGGCCACTCAACGAAGCCACAGAGATTTTAGACTCAAGGTGGGGGGAGGACGGGATTGAATATCTTCTCGCCACAGAGGACACCCCGGCCAGCGCCAACAGGTGGGTGCCGGATTACGCATTGGAGGAGCAGTTGCTCAAGGAAGAATTCCATACACTTTTCCCGCACAAGCCTATGCCGGCGGGCTTTTTCGATGATTGTCTGTTCACACCCACACTCTCGGCCAGCACTTTCCGGGGTTTCTCGTCAGCGGAGGACTCGGCTCCGGGAGGCAGCTCCCCAGAGGGCTTGCTCTCAGGTTTTGGCACGGGGGGATCTTATTGGTGGGAGGACCAACCCGAAGTGGGATGGCGCAGAGACATGCCGGAGGGACCCTGGGAAGTGGCGTCACCTCAGGCGACAGGGGGAGAAGGGGTCGTGAGTGATTTGGGGGCGGCCTCAGATTTCGAACACACCGCCCAGGAGATGGAAGCGGAGGGAATCGCAGTCGACGAGCCCATGGAGGACTTTCCGGACTTATCACGATGGCTGCACGCCTCGGGGGACGAACTGTATCCTGAACTCACCCCGACAACTCTAGAGCGCCCGGAACCCGCACCTGAAGAGGGGGAGGGGGGAAGGGGGGGCTTCGAGGGGGGATGGATGTCAGGGGTTCAGAAGGAGAGACACAGGAGGGGGAGCAAATGGAGAGTGAGGAGGAGGAGTACGAGGGGGGCGCAGGCAGTGACAGTGGCCAGAGTTATTCCACAAGCCTCTCTAGCGAATCGGAGGACTCACAGAAGGGAGCGCCGGTGGCCAGAGCGAAGGGGGCTCCAGGGGGGAAGCCCCAGGAGGAAGGGGCTAGCGGGGAGTCCCTGAGCAGCAGTTGGAAATCAGGACCAGCTTCTCCACCAGAGCGCAGTGGGGAGGGGGAGTCCCAGGAGTCGGGACCAGTGTCCTCACCACCAGAGGGAGGAGAGGAGTCAGGTTTGGCAACGCCCACATCAGGAAGCGGGGAAACGGTCAGAAGGAAAGTCACCGGCTGGGCGCACGCGCCAAGTTCAAATGTACAGGAGCGCGGCACAGCAGGGAGCCCGGAAAGGGAGCCAGGTCCTAAAGCCCGCCGGAGGGAGGGGCAAGACTCAGGAGGCTCAGCGTCAGAGGAGTCCAGGAAGGAGGGAACCCCAGAGGGCAGAAAGACCCAGCGAAGGAAAGAACAGCGTAGGAGGTGGAGCCGGGCTAGAATCTTAAACTGGTGTGGGTGGAGCAGTGAGTCAGAGGGGACTTAGCCGGTCTAGCGTCGAGACGTGGGTCTGCGCACCCAGAGCTTGGAAATGGAAACTAAACTTTAATAAAGACTTTTGTATATAACATCCACTGGGCGTTGGTTCTCTGTGAGCTGGGACCTAGCGGCAGTCCTGACAGGTGCCACCACACTAAAGGCCCTGGTCTTAGTGGACAGAAGGTGAACTTCGGGAACATACAACACCACTAAGAGTAGCCAGTGTGTGAGCTGAGATATATAAGGTAAAATGTTTTGGAAGCAACCAGGCTCCAACTTGTTCAGGGCCTTATAAGCCAATAGCAAAAATAAAAACTCTCACACTGGTGGCCAGTGCAGTTGTTTCAGCACAGGTGTTCTGCAGTGTCAATAGGTCAGCCCCTTTAAGAGTATTTTGTGCCAGCTACAGCTTCCAGACCTGCCTTAAGGGAAGCCCCACACAGAGCACATTGCTGTAATCCATTTTGGAGGTTACCAGTGCCTAGACTGCTGTAGCTAAGCTATCCTGAACCAGGAACCATTGGTAGATGTTCCACCTGTCCAACATTGCCAAAGCATAATGATACTTGCTGCCAAACAGATTAGCAGAATATCACAAAGACGCCTTCTCAGTCTGCTGGAATGACAGTGGAAGGGACAAGTAAAATCCCTGAATGAGTGTTTGTGAAGGCTAGTAATTCAAAGGTGATATATTCACATACTTATCACAAGCTTATATTTGTGGAAATTGGCAGTGCCATCCATATAACACATCACACTTTGAGCCGCATCAGTCAGCAGTGCTACTACACTAACTATCAAATTGCAAACATACGTTCATAAATAGACATGGCCCCATAGGCTGAAAATTTAAATGTGGATGCATTGATTATTCCAGCAGTATTTGCCCATGCACCTGCAGTTGGGGTATTTGCAAATTGGCACCTATGTGCTCAGATATGCTAATTGCATCGATATCCACCTGTCTATGCATGTTGGAGTGTGCCTTGCATACTAAACAGCTACATGTGTGTACATATTGTTGATGTATCAGCTGTTCCCATTTGCAAGTGTCTTTGTGGGTGGGTGGGGTGGGGAACAGTATGAGACAATTAATGCCTTCCTGTTATTTGGACCACTGTTCAAGTGGGTATTTTCCTGAAGGTTCCATTGTGCAGGTGTGCTGCTGATATCCTTACTCGTTAGAATTTACAGCACCTTAGCTGAAAGCAACACAAGATAGCATACAGGTCTGAAGAGGACAGGAGTTTTCCTTCATGTAACACCCTGCATAAATGCAGGATTCTCCGAAATTTATGATTGAGTGGCATGGTCACACAGACTGTAACAGATGGCTCTGGGCCTTCCGAACGGTGCTGATGGCCTTGCAACATGGGGGAGAGGGAAGCACAAGGGTGGTTGCCTCGGGTGCAAAATTGTTAGTGGTGCAAAATTTCAACACCCAGTGCAGCTGTGCGCTTCCATCTCTGGGCTCTGTTGAAAACATGCAAATCAGGAAGTGACCTCTCCAGACAATGGAATGACTCTTCTTTTCTTATCTCTTTGGTTTTGATCTCCTGGGTGACACCATTAGGCAGTTGAATGTACATGCATACTACATCCATTTCCCTCCATCCCATCCACCCCCACTCTGCGTGGCCCTGGGCACTGGCAACCCATGCTATACCACTGCTTGGAACACTCTCCTCTAACCTCTCCACTCTTGCCTGCTCCTCAGCCTCTCATATCTCTCCACCTGCCTTGCATCTTTTGATGCCATCACCTGCCTGATAGCACAGTGAGTCTCTGCATGGCTCCTGGGCTGCTCTTTGTTCCGCTGCTTTGATGTCACAGTTCTAAGCAGCTTTATGCAACCTTGGACATCAAAGTGGGCCACAGAAGACCTTAGGAACATACTAGAAGACAATCATGAAGCCAAGCCATTGTCCTCATTCAGAACAGAGAAGGCAGAGAGAATGGAACAGCTAAGGCTCTTTCTTATCTAATGTAGATTTAGTCATTCTAAAATATTTTTATCATGCCTTTCTCTAGAATGGAACTCCAGGTGGCACTTAGGATAACTATGCCTGAACCAGTTAGTTAAGAGTCTCCAAGAGAAAAAAGGTCACTCTTGAGTCAATCAATTAATCATCTTCTGCTGCAGGACCAGTATTTGGAAGAAGTATCCCATTCACTTTCCCCTTGGGTACACCTTTGGAAAATGGCCATCCTGGAATGAAAACCTGGCACAAATAGTTCTAACTGTATAATAATTGATTTTGCAGGCTGAGTCTCTTTGGAGATGGACACAGACTGATGCTTTCCATGTCTATTTCAGGTGTGGGATTGACTCCTATAATCTACATATGATCGCTTTACCCGATATATGTCCATTTGGCTGCTTCGATCTGCAGGAGTGGAACTGTTTCTGGTGTCACATAATACTTCTTCCACATTTGTAGGAAAGTGATCTTTTCGTGTGGCAGCACATAAACTTTGGAACCCCCTGCCTATTGACATCAGGCTTTACTGCAAATGTGAAGAACAGTTTTGTCTAGGCAGGTCTACCCAGAGATGGAGAATGCTGATGTGCTTTTTAATCTGGTTTATAGATTATCGTGGATTAGAATTATTTTTTTGAATGTTTTAAATAGTGTTTTTTTAAAACTGGTATTTACTGATAGTTATGTTGTCTTATTCTTTTTGTAAACAGCTTTAGGGTTTTGTTACAATCGAGGAGCATATTAGTATTGTGAAGTGAAATAAAATTAGTCACCCATCCCTGCCTCCATTCCTATGTACTTTCCCATATACCATTGCAAGATGGGACTGTCATGGATGCCTCAGAGAGCAAGGAAACAGGATAGAGAATAGAGGGGCAATGTCAGCTGTTGGTATTAAGAAGAACAACCAAGGAACATGCATTTAAAAATATTCCAAACACAGCCGCCTCTTTCAAACGATGTTCAGCCATAAATTTGCCTGGCTCGTTTATTTATTTATTTTATCCGGCGAGGATGGAGCGGGAGGCATTCTTCAATATGGCATTATTTTCCCCCTTCCCTTTTCTTTCTTCAGTCGGCAAGAATTTGTAATTTGCATGCACCTTTTGAGTCAAAATCAAACATTTGCCCTGCATTGGCCCCAGTTTAATTAAAATGATGAAAATGTGCGATAGGCTTTTGGTCTAAGGCAAAAAAGGATGCACAGAACTGAAATTTGGAACAAACATTAAAAAAAATGGAGAAATGCATGGTTGGAAGTGATAAGAAATGCCAAGACTATGTATTACATGGGATCATGGGATGAAAATAGAAAATATCCTTTTTTAAAAGAAGAAGAAGAAGAAGAAGAATTCTGGCATACTGTGAAACTGTTGTAGGGAGGTTTGGATAGGATTACATGCTTTATGGATAATGCCCCTGTAACAGTGCCGATGTCTGTAATCTTGTCCGTGGCCTTTTTTGTGCGACTGACGGGGCCGCTCATCAGTTTTAGCAGAACGTTTCCCCACCTCACCTCCGTTTGGAAATTGGGAGATCATTCACCAGAATGGCTTGGTTTTGAAAGCATTAAGGGCCCAACTAAAACATGTAATAGCAAAAAGAAAATGGAAAAAAGAGAGCTTGCTACACAGGAAATGATTTCTCTGAATAACCCCGAGAGACTTGGCAACCGTGGGCTGAAAACTTGGCCAATACCTTGAAAATGGATGGCCTTTTGAGATGAGTTGGCACCATCCACTGTCTTCCTTCTCACTGACTCCTTCCTGAGATCAAGGGGTCAACACTCCAGGAGGCATACTAGCAAATATGAGAGAGTTTAAGGCATCCCTTATTTTGCATGGAGCTCGAGCTGGTAGGTGTCATGCTGCTATGGACACTTTTGGACAAAACTGAGTAGGTGGATCTATTTCAGTCTGATTCGAGACCTGATTTCAGCAATAAGACTCGTTTGGCTGCTCTGGTGAGTGACTAGAATTGAGAGAAGGGTGAGTGGACTGCAACCTTGCTGGTTTTTCAGAAACACTTGGTTGATTTCAGTAACCACAGTCAAGGATTGCTGCTAAGCAGAAGGATTTGATCCTTTGTGGTATTGATTCACCCTTAACATTTTATTTTTTTTTATAAATGTTTTTATTAATTTTCACAATTAAGCGAAATCATCACATTAAAGAAAATATTTTTTTTTAAGTTAAACATAAAATAGAAGATTTCAAGCAACTGTATTCACATACAGGTAAGTATTAAATACACATTTTGGGATTGCTCAAATCCCTCGACTTCCCTCCCCTGGTTCCTTTGTGTTGTCTTAATTTATGCAGGTCAATAAAGTCTTTATCTCTGATTACATCCAGGTTTAAACGTTCTCCATAATCTTGCAAGTGTTTTTAAAATTCTGCTAATGCATTAACTTCCTTGCAATGCTTTTGTTCATATGCAATAAACATTTTCCAATCTGTTTTATATTTGTCGTCATCTTGATTTCTAAGTTTCCCAGTTCATCTGTTCATATAGCATACATGAACAGATTATTATATTCTTTAGGTATATCCATTCCTGCAATACCTAATAGAGAAGCTTCTGGTTTTTTAACAGAGGTTATGTTTTTTAAAAAATCCAATTCATTATAAATCATTTCCCAAAAAGTTTTAATAACCTTGCATTGCCACCACATATGATAAAATGTACCTTTGGCTTCTTTACACTTCCAACACTTATTTTCTCTTATTTTATATATTTTTGTCAATTTAACCGGTGTTAAATACCAGCTATACATCATTTTCATGTAGTCCTCTTTAAGTGAAGCACAGGCTGTCACCCTTAACATTTTTAAACCCCATTTTAATTTTCCTAAAACATTGAAAAAGTCCTTAGGCCTGCTGCCAAAATGCTTGGAGGACATATTGGGTGGGTGGTTATCCCCAGGGAAACACATTTTATTAATTTTTACTAAATTTGTATACTGCCTTTCATCTGAAGAGCACAGAAAACACAAAATACATAATAAAACAACAGCAAACCAATAACTCCACTCCAAGAAACACATTTAAAAGAACATAGAATGTTTTTTCCCCAATTGCCAAGCCAGTAATTTTCCACATTTATTTGCCGATTCAAGAGTCTTTTGTTTCATCAATTAAATTTTCCATTCAATTTCTTAGTTTACTATTTGTGAGTACTGAGATTGTAGCACTTTGATTTCCTTTTAAATCTGTTGATTTTTTTGGGTTACATATTAGTTTTTTCTCTTTCTCCTTTAATTGAGACAGGATTTCTTCCCTTTTCTCATTCTATGCTTTCTTCCTGATAGAACTCTGTTGAACCAAGAAACCTTGCATTACCGCTTTACTTGCATCCCATACAACCCTTGCTTCAATTCCAGGATTTAGGTTCAACTCAAAATAGTCCTTTAGGGTCAAAAAGACCATAGAATGTTAATCAGCCCAAGGCCTGGTTGAAGAGAAACAGTTGGCTGCTGAGAGAGCTTGGGACCAGAATACGAGCATCTCAGTTTTGATCAGTGGGGTGTTGGAGGGTATGGGGTCTATGCACAGCCCCGATAATTACATTCCAATCCACATATTAGTCTGAGAGCTGTAGTATCTAAATAGATAGATAAAAGTAAGGGGACCCCTGACCATTAGGTCCAGTCGTGACCGACTCTGGGGTTGCGGCGCTCATCTCGCTTTATTGGCCGAGGGAGCTGGCGTACAGCTTCCGGGTCATGTGGCCAGCATGACTAAGCAGCTTCTGGCGAACCAGAGCAGCACACAGAAACGGTGTTTACCTTCCCACTAAAGTGATACCTATTTATCTACTTGCACTTTGATGTGCTTTCAAACTGCTAGGTTGGCAGGAGCAGGGACTGAGCAACGGGAGCTCACCCTGTCGCGGGGATTCAAACCACCGACCTTCTGATTGGCAAGTCCTAGGCTCTGCCAGAACTTTACTCATTTCTCTGTAAACGCTTAATAGTTTAATATGCAGAGAGTGGCCTCTGACATTACGAGTCTCCACATTCCTGATTGCCACAGGCAGGGGACAGTGTGGATCTCCATGCTGTCCATCTTCTCCATGACTCTCAGCCTTTTCACTTTTGTACTATATGCCCTGTGCAAACCCAAGTTGAACGCAAGAACAGTACTTTTACTATGCTTCCATCGGCAGAATAGATGAAGAGAGAGACATTACCAGAGAAGGTGGGGGGAGAGAGAGATGTATTTTAGTTGCTGCTGTTGTTTCCAGCATCCTGAAGGGTTACATGGACAGATAGGGAAGTCCCCAGAAATCCCAACACTTTTTAATTATAAGAGATGCCCTCTCTGAATGCTGTTTTGATCCAGTGCCCAGAACATCTGGTCACCCTTGCATCTCCCTGTTTTATTTTAAGAGCGAACATTTTCTCAGCACACTGCTGGTTGCCATCAGAAGGAGCAGCAGTGGAGGAGTCAAGAAAAAAACACCGAGTTGCACTCCGCGTCGCCCGCCAGAATCCGCCCACGTACTTCCAAACAGAGACATATTGGGGGTAAAGTTTTCAGCACAGTCCTTTGGGAATTTCACTTTGTTACCAGTAGCTATATGGCTGATTTGCTGCTCTTGGAAATCAAATGGGCACCCCTTTTTTACAGGGAGCGTTTTTTTGTTTTGACTGTGTGAAACACAAGGGCTGCTGTATGTTAAAGAGGCAGCCCTCTTCCATTTCCAGGCGGAAATCACCTGCGACAAAAAACTACTAGGGTTGGGGCGAGGATTTGAAGTAGGGTCTCTTAAGCTATGCAAGCATCCCTGTTCATATTGTGGGAAACAGAGTCAATCCTTTTATGCTTGCGCCTCCAGCAATCTGCTGGCTGCTACCCCCACCCTTCTTGTAAGAACCAAAAAAAGAGCCTTGGTGGATCGGGCCAATGGCCAAGCAATCACACTCTCCCCACCTGTGATTCCCAGTAGGGATGGGGAAGAAACTCAGTTCGGTTCACGTTTAAAGGTGAATTTATCAAATATGAGGCAGCATGGAAACTGAGACACAGGGATGCTTCCGAATCTGCACTTATCCAAATTTTGCAGTGCAGTTCTTTGGCCATGTGATGTGTGCAGAAATATGGTAAAGTGTGCACAGACATGAATACATTATAGTGAAATAAGTGCACAAAAAGCCATGATATTAGGGGAAATTGCTTGCAAAACTGCATGCAAAAATGTGCTATCTAACTTCACACTGAAACACTGACGAATTTTCATAATGATTATTTAAATTGTAAATTGTTGAAGAAACATGGAGAAGTGGACTTAAGATGAGGGAAATGGGAAAATAAGAGAGCCAAAATGGACGGATCCTTCCATTCCAAATTCCCAAGGGCTGGCATTCATACTGCCTCTGACAGTGGAGGCAGAACATGACCATCATGGCTAGTAGCTGTTGATCCTCCATGAATTCATCCAATCCTCTGCCAATGCTATCCAGGTTGGTGCCCATCATCTTGTGGGAGTGAATTCCATGCTTTAAACTGTGTGTTATGGAATCATAGAATCCTAGAGTTGGAAGGCATCTAGGGGGTCATCTAGTCCAACCCCCTGCAATGCTGGAATCTCAGCTCAAGCATCCATGGCAGATGGCCATCCAGCCTCTGCTTCGAAACCTCCAAGGGAGGAGAGTTCATAATCTCTTGTGGGAGTCTGTTCCACCGTTGAACAGCTCTTACTGCCAGAAAGTCCTTCCTGATGTTTAGGTCGAATCTCCTTTCTTGTAACTTGAATCAATTGGTACAGGTCATACCTTCTAGAGCAGGAGAATTTAAAAAAAAAATTCAATCATTTTATAACACAAATAAAAAACACAGACAGAAAAGACAAACAAATTGTTGTCATATCCTTATTTTTCTAAATGTTGTTAAGTTGACTTCCCCAAGTCCCACCTATCTGATTTTCATTTTACTTCATCTTTAGCAGTTTACATATATCATAATTTTTAACCATTTTTTAAATCAAACTTAAAATAACTTCACATTTTATCACTTACAAATAATACTATTTTAAAATACCCTATCTTCTACTTCTAACCCTACAGCCAATATCCACTTCCAAAGTTATTCTAAGATTTAAATATTAACATTTTCCCCCCCCCAAATATTCCTTAAACTTCTTCCAGTCTTCTTCCACCATCTCTTCTTTCTGGTCTTGGAGTCTCCCGGTCAGTTCCATAGGAGAAAACAAGTTTGTTCCATCAAATGTGTGAAGGGTTACTTCCTTTTGCCTGTCCTAAATCTTCTAACACTCAATTTCATTCAATGGGCCTGAATTCTAATATTATGACAATTGGCCCTCCAAGCACCAGCCCCCACATCACTTTGGGGAAATTGAGTTGGGACAGCAGCCAATGGAGCACAGCCAACAAAGATTGGGGGATGGGGGTTCCAGTGAGCCACCCATCTGGCAGGCCAGCAACAGGGATGGGGAGTATATTCCTGTGGGGTACCGATTTGGTTGCCTACAAGGTCTATAATTTCCAGATCAAGGGAAGTAATAGCACCACTCTATTCTGCCTTGGTAAGACCACACCTGGAATACTGTGTCCAGTTCTGGCACCACAGTTTAAGAAGAATGTTAACAAGCTGGGACATGTGCAGAGGGGAGCAACCAAAACGATCAAGGGTCTGGAAACCAAGTTGAAGGAACTGGGTATGTTTAACCTGGAAAAGAGGAGACTAAGAGGAGATCTAATAGCCATCTTCAAATATCTCAAGGGCTGTCACATGGAAGGCAGAGCAAGTTTTTTTTCTCCTGCTCTGGAACGTAGGACTCGAGGTAATGGCTTCAAGTTGCAAGAAAGGAGATTCTGACTAAACATTCGGAAAAACTTTCTGAAAGTAAGATATATACTGTGGAAATGCCTGAGAAGGAGCCTGACCCTGACCCTGACCCTGAGCTAAGTCAGTCAGTACTTTATATGGAGGACCATTAATCTGTCCAATGGCAAATTGGTTAGTACTTTAAGAGGGGAGACCATGTACTTTAGGTGGAAAACTAATTCGCACATTCTCAGAATGACTGATTTGTAAAAAAATATATAATTTTAAAATCTGTGGCTTGAGAAATGTTGGAAGATATATGCAAAAAACCAACTTAGAAAATCCTGCCTTCTTGAAAATTGCAGATCCGCTTCTACAGGTAAATGCCCCTAAAACGTGAGGTCAGTTCTTGATTAGTCAGAAGCAACCTTGAAAATAAAACTGGAGGTTTCACATTTCATGATTAATTTGTTAGGTTTAAATGGTGCCAACTTTGTAACTTTTTATAGATTAGGGTTACTGTTGTGACGTGGGGTTTGTGATTTCAGCTCTCTTGACATAATATGCTGGAGACAGTTCTCTAGTAACACTTCTTTATTAAAGCAACAAGACTGAAGACTGAGGAGGGGAGAGCTACATTTATAGGGACAGGGAACAAACTAGAAAGGATACATTTTGGAGGGAACAATATCAGGCAATCACAGTCCTGCCTTTTGGAGGCAACCAATAAGACAGAGGATCCAAATACAGCAGCTTAAATGAACCAATAGTAGCTGTACCCTCTGGAACCAAAAGGCAGTTACTTTACCCTAATGCAAATACAGACAATAATAATGCAGATATAAAATCCTTTGACTCAATACACAACAGTTACATTTTTTAAAAAAGGTTTGTCACCTAAGTTTTTTGAGTGAACCTGAAAATGTCAGCTTTGAAAATACATGCACCATTCATTTGCTGCATTTGTCAGAGAGCTGAGATTGGCGGTGGCTCTCTGTGGAAAGCAGACTCAGTGGCTAACCCAGGTTTGGTGCTATGTAATGTGTGATATCGGGACGCGGGTGGTGCTGTGGGTTAAACCACAGAGCCTAGGACTTGCTGATCAGAAGGTCGATGGTTCGAATCCCGGCGGCGGGGTGAGCTCCCGTTGCTCGGTCCCAGCTCCTGCCCACCTAGCAGTTCGAAAGCACGTCAAAGTGCAAGTAGATAAATAGGTACCGCTCCGGCGGGAAGGTAAATGGCGTTTCCGTGAGCTGCTCTGGTTCGCCAGAAGCGGCTTAGTCATGCTGGCCACATGACCCGGAAGCTGTACGCCAGCTCCCTCAGCCAGTAAAGAGAGATGAGCTCTGCAACCCCAGAGTCAGTCACGACTGGACCTAATGGTCAGGGGTTCCTTTACCTTTAATGTGTGAAATCACCAGGTATGGACTCAAGGCGCATGAGGCCGGCACTCTGCAGAAGCTAAGCGGGTTTGGATCTGGTCAGTGCCTGGGTTGTTGACCACCTGGAAGCCACCCATTTGCCCCCTTAGGGATCCATGATGGATGAATAGCGTTAGAATGTAAGAAAAACCAAATAAGAAGTAAATTGTCACCATAATGTTATTTGTATGCTATCTTTTCACAAAAAGCATCAGGCCCTCAAAGCTGTGTACCACACAGAAGAAACAAATACAGCTCAAATTCAACCATCACAAGAACAACTTCATAAGAACATAACCAAACAGCAACACAACAGGAAATATGGAACCATGGGATCCTAGAGTTGAAAAGGACGCCAGGGTCATCGAGTCCAACCCCCTATCATGCAGGTATCTCAGCTAAAGCATCCATGACAGATGGCCATCCAACCTCTACTTAAAAACCTCTAAGGCAGCAGTTCTCAACCTGTGGGTCCCCAGATGTTGTTGGACTACAACTCCCATCATCCCTGAGCTCTGGCCTTGCTAGCTAGGGATGATGGGAGTTGTAATGGTTGTAAGGGGCTACTTGTGCTTAAGTTGCCTGCTAGTTGTGTCCTATTGCCTGGTTCACCATGCCTTGGCTGACAGCCCACACTCCGTGGCCGGTCAGTCGCTTGCAGAATCTGTCAGTGGGCATTTCTTGAACCTTTTCCAGCATAAGAGCTGTTTGACTCCAAGTCTCCTGCTATTTTCCCTGCCCGGAACTCGTCTGCGCAAGTAAGGGGAAGGCAGGGGTGTGCCAGCGCTCTCTCCACTAGTCTCTGATGCAGGGTCTTGGAGACCAGTCTCCAATTCCTCCATCTCCCTCCCTTCTCTACTGGTGTTGTGCTGAATTCCTTCCCCCCTGCTGGTCCCCTCTCCAGCATCACTCTGGAGCCCTGCCTCCGCCTCTCGCTCTGATGTCAGTTCCCTGACAGGAGTTGTAGTTCAACAACTTCTCAGGACCCACAGGTTGATAAAGGCTGCACTAAGGGAAGACAGTCCACCACCTCTCATGGGAGTCTGTTCCACTGTTTTGTTTTTTGAACAGCTCTTTCTGTCAGAAAGTTTTTTCTGAATGTTTAGCGGGAATCTCCTTTCTTGTAACTGGAAGCCATTGCCTCAAGTTCTAACCTGCAGAGCAGGAGAAAACAAGCATACTCCCTCTTCCATGTGACAGTGGCTCTCATATCTCCTCTCAGTCTTGTCTTTTCCAGGCTAAACATTCCCAGCTCCTTCAAGTGTTCCTCATAAGGCTTCGTTTCCAGACACTTGATCATCTTGGTTGCCCTCCTCTGCACATGTTCCAGCATGTCAACATCCTTCTTAGACAGTGGTACCTAGAATTGGACAAATTATTCCAGTTGTGGCCTGACCAAGGCAGAATAGAGCGGCGCTATTATTTCCCTTGATCTAGTACCCTTGAGTGGTATTATTATATTTCCCTTGAAATGTAACAACAATTAAAAAAACCCCAACATTTCAGTACCATAAATATAACAAGATTGCATTAACAACATTACACCTCCCTACCACAGCAGAAATGACACCATGGTCCTAAAAACTGTTGCTGACGGAAGCTGTTGCAACAGCTTCTCATAAACTTCCAAAGACAGGGAGTGGGGTAGCTGTAAACACCCCTCCCATGGTGCTACTAAAATAGGTTGTGGTGAAGCTCCTATTGTAGAGGCAGTGGCCTTGACTGCACATCACAGTGAGGCAAACAATGGTTTACCAGGACCAGGCAAATGTTCAGACTCCTGGAGAGGAATTCACCCCACATTGCTCCCCTTGCTCCTTTTAGCACAGCACAACATGGCAGCTAAGCCAAGGTTTGATTTTACATGGGTAGGCAAACTAAGGCCCAGGGGCCAGATCCAGCCCAATCACCTTCTAAATCCGGCCTGCGGACGGTCCGGGAATCAGCATGTTTTCACATGAGTAGAATGTGTGCTTTTATTTAAAATGCATCTCTGGGTTATTTATGGGAATTCATTCACTCCAAGGCTGCCTCAGCCTCACCCAGGTGAACTCCAAGTCAACTAGAATTGTCCTCAGTTATTTTGGGATCTAGGATCTGCCGGGATCTAGTGCAGAGCTTTCCCAACTTTTCAAGAGAGACATGCATCATTTCTGCAACACCGTAATTCAGTTTTACTAGCAAACCGGGGGTTAAACGAACCCCTTTCCAGGGTTTGTGCAACACACCTACACACTGCAGCTGACACACCAATGTCTCATGACACACAGTTTGGAATGCTCTGATCCAGTGCAATGCCCTTATAGCCACCATGGCGAATCAACCAGGCCAGTGTGTGCTCTCAGTGTATCATCAATACACGGTTTAGGCATTGTCCTTCGTCAGTAGAAGTTGCTACAGGCATATGCTTCCAATCTGACACTTATTTCAAGACTGACTAAACACGCAACAGAACTATGCACAGATTGAGGGAAAGAAATGTTGGCAATTATTTGGTTTTTTTGAGCAGCTTCATGAACATGTTTGTGGGCAGAAACTGGTTAAAGCAGAAACAGACTATAGACCTTTGGAAGCCGTCAATGAGAAACTGTCTGTGCTCAGAGCTTGGGAAATGATTGTGAAACTGCAAATGTTCTTGCTAATGTCTAAAAGTGACCTTTAATGGATATCATCGCTACAGAATAAAGTTGCTTTAATATGCTGAGATATTGTTCTAGAGCTTGCAAGAACAGCAACAAAAGTTGGAGGGCAAGGGATTCCCATAGCTAATTGTCTTTATTCATAAGAAAAGCATCATTTGTATTCTCCCAAATTGATTATTTTATTTTATACATCATTCCTTATCAAAGATGTATGAGATGAGATTTTAGAGAAATGGGTTGCAAATTAAAAGGTAATAGCTGAAACAGCATTGGCTGGAATTGTTTTAAACAAATAAGACTTAGGTTGCTAGTTGGATAAAAGGATCCCTCAGACCTGAACTAGAAAATTAAATTTTCATTCTGCTCGCCAAAGCAAGCAGACCATAGATCTACACCATAGATCAGAAGGTCAAAAAAATTACCTGGCTGTTGAGTCCTCAGAAGAGCCTTGTAAAGAATGCTTGGCACAGCATTTTGCAGGCATCACTGGTCAGCTTCAGGAGAAGAAATGCTAAGGAGTAAACTCTACACAAATCCAGAGTGGAGTCCCTAAGGTGTTTAGATGGCATCTTGTATGCTTCCTTCCAGCAACTCCTGCAGCCCAGCTGGTGCCAAACATATTGCTTTGGTTTCATTTGGACCACATCTGAAAGGCTGAGAGGCGGGAGAGGCAGGTTTTGTCATCTGGGCAGCCCAGGCCCTCCATACACACTTCTGAGGCTTGCAACCCAGAGAGATCACATTGGTGCTGCTATCATGGCACAAACAACATGGGAGGCAGAAGTTACAAGTTACCGGTCTCTGCAGCCACGGTAGGCACTGTGATTCTCCAATTGTTTGTCTTCACCCCTAGAAGCATACTCCATTGACTCTCAAGACAGAAGGATGCCAATAATAACTGGTCACCCGGTGGGTGGTGTCTGCAAACCCCTTTTGGCTGAGCCAACTCATTACCTAACCCACACCTGATGCCATGAATGACATCAGACATAGGGCAGTTGACCTGAAATGGCCTTGTAAGCCAAATGAGGAGGCCTGGCACATGGCCTCATTGAGCCCGCAGGCTGGCAGTTCCACACCCCTGCCCTGAGCGCATTGCCTGAAAGTGAAGGATGCAATCACCTTGCTAAAACTTAACAAGCCTTGGAGAGGAATCCACCTAGGAACCTCATGCAAGCTAAATAAAATAAATAAATGATAGAATCACAGAATTATAGAGTTGGAAGGGACCCTGAGGGTCAACTAGTCCTACCCCTGCTATGCAAGAATCTCAACTGGAGCATCCATGACAGATGGGCATCCAGCATCTCCCTAAAAACCTCCAGTGAAGGAGAATCCACCATCTCCCGAATATTCTACTCTGCAAATGTAAAAGTGTCATCTATCGACACAATTATTTTGCCTCTGACCTCGCTTGCCCTTGGCATGTGGCCCCCAGAAGACTGTCCGTGTGGAAATGTGGCTCTTGGGTTCTGGGCTGTATCCTGCGGTATGCAAAGTAAGAGTAGCATGGGTTGCCCCGCCTACCACAAGCATGTGGTCCTTGGCAGTGACCCACGACAGATTGCAAGTGCTGAAAAAAAGATTCTTTGGTCTTGTTATGGAGGGAAACACCAGACAAGAGCTGAGGAAGCATTAAAATAAATAAGACAGAGTTGTTTTATTTCCCAGGATCATTTTTGCAGGGTCTTCAATGCACATTATGGCAACTTGAAGGTCTGTTTTCTCAACAGCAGGCAGGAAGGTGAATCCTCTGTTTTATGTTTTGTCAAAGGGGCACAGGAAGGACCACTTCCTGTGTGGTGTGGTGTAGTGGTTAAGAGCGGTAGTCACGTAATCTGGGGAACCGGGTTCGAGTCTTCACTCCTCCACATGCAGCTGCTGGGTGACCTTGGGCCAGTCACACTTCTTTGAAGTCTCTCAGCCCCACTCACCTCACAGAGTGTTTGTTGTGGGGGAGGAAGGGAAAGGAGATTGTTAGCCGCTTTGAGACTCCTGAAGGGGAGTGAAAGGCGGGATATCAAATCCAAACTCCTCCTCTTCTTCTTCTTCTTCTTCTTCTTCTTCTTCTTCTTCTTCACTTGAAACAAAAGGAACATAGAAATCTATCTTATATCAAGTCCGTCTAGCCCAGAATTACATTAGCTGGCATCAGTTTTCCAGGATTTCACATGGAGATGTCTCCTGGAGCTACCTGGGAGATGCTGGAGATTGAATCTGGGACAAGGCAGGTGCAGCTGTCCTTACCTGGGACAGGTAAGGACAGCTGCACAAGGACAAGTTCAGCCCCACTGAACTGAACACAGTGGTACCTCGGGTTAAGAACTTAATTCATTCTGGAGGTCTGTTCTTAACCTGAAACTGTTCTTAACCTGAAGCACCACTATAGCTAATGGGGCCTCCTGCTGCCGGTGTGGCACCGCTGCAAGATTTCTGTTCTCATCCTGAAGCAAAGTTCTTAACCTGAGGTACTATTTCTGGGTTAGCAGAGTCTGTAACCTGAAGCGTATGTAACCCGAGGTACCACTGTACAACTTACCTCTGAATAGACCTAAATAGGATTGCAAATGTCTTTTTCATCAGATTTGAGGCAAGGTGGGCCAGTGCATCTGTTTGCCTCCATCCCAGTTATTGAGCTCCATTAATTAATGCGGGAGCAAATGTTAACCAGCTCTTAAAGGCCGAGTTGCCTGGTTTGCTGAAGGGAATCCACAAAAAACCCCAGCCCCAGCTCAACAGATAGCCCTGCAGCAACCTAACTTTTAACGAAAAGGGAAATATGCCTGTTTACTCTGCACAGTGTTCCACTGTTTGGGTTAGCAGTATGCTAATAATCCTATAAAGCACAACATTGTTTTTTTTTTAAGTGCAGGCAGAAAGAGAGAGAGAGAGAGAGAGAGAGAGAGAGAGAGAGAGAGAGAGAGAGCCAACTGTTTTCCTCCCCTCCAAACCCTTACCTCAATCATGACATAAGTATTTCAAGATGTTTGCTGAAGTATTACAAACCACATTGTGGGCTATCAATCTGTCAATGAAACAGCAGAAGCGTTGGTATTTCTGAGTGATATTTGAAATCCTAAGCCTGTAAGAAAATTAACTGGGGCAAGAGCATCCTGTTTTCCAACCGGAGTGTACAGCTTTTCCTGAAGCAATGCTGTAATTGCACGCCTCATTCCAGAGCGAAAGCATGGAATGCAAACGAGCAAAGGTTTCGCTGCCCTTCTTTTCTGCAGGGCACACTCGGCATCCAAAGGAAATATTTTCACAATTACATCACCAAAGCGAAAGAATTCTGAAATTCCCAGACCTTGACACAGCGCTATACGGGGATGGGAGGAAGGGGGGCGGCGAACAATAGTGGATTTGTTGAAGATGGACAGAAGGCATCTCAAGGCAGGTTCGCATAGGCAAGGGTGGTTCTCATAAATCCTGTGTGCAGGTAAGCTGTGGAAACAGACGTGCTGCAACCAAGGGCTCCTTGCAGCATGGCTATTCCCAATCTCCTCTGAAGACAGGATCCAGCGCTTGAGACTTTTTGGTATAGGGAAAATGCAGGTAAGAGGCAACATGATAGAAATTTATAAAATTATGCACAGCAGGGATAAAGTGAATAGAGAAACGTTTTCCTCCGTCTTTCATAATACTAGAACTTGTAGACATCCAAGATGCTGAATATTGCTCAGTATACCTGAAGGAGGGATGCAGGTGGCACTGTGGGTTAAACCACAGAGCCTAGGACTTGCCGATCAGAAGGTCGGCGGTTCGAATCCCTGCAACGGAGTGAGCTCCCGTTGCTCAGTCCCTGCTCCTGCCAACCTAGCAGTTTGAAAGCACATCAAAGGGCAAATAGATAAATAGGTACCACTCCGGTGGGAAGGTAAATGGTGTTTCCGTGCGCTGCTCTGGTTTGCCAGAAACGGCTTAGTCATGCTGGCCACATGACCCGGAAGCTGTACGCCGGCTCCCTTGGCCAATAAAGCGAGATGAGTGCCGCCAGCCCAGAGTCGGCCACGACTGGACCTAATGGTCAGGGGTCCCTTTACCTTTATACCTGAAGGAGCGTCTCTACCCCCATCGTTCTGCCTGGACACTGAGGTCCAGCGCCAAGGGCCTTCTGATGGTTCCCTCACTGCGAGAAGTGAGGTTACAGGGAACCAGGCAGAGGGCCTTCTCGGTAGTGGCACCTGCCCTGTGGAACGCCCTCCTATCAGATGTCAAAGAGATAAACAACTATCTGACGTTTAGAAGTGGCACGGCACTGCTTAAGATGTGGAGTGTGGACAGGGCTTTAGTATATGCTCAAGTGTTTTTGTACCTGGATAGCTCAGTTGGTTAGAGCGTGGTGCTGATAACATCAAGGTTGCAGGTTCGATCCCCGTGTGGGGGAGCTGCATATTCCTGTACTGCAGGGGGTTGGACTAGATGATCCTCAGGGTCCCTTCCAATTCTATTATATCTATGAAATGTTCTTAGATTTTCATAACAGTTGTTGTTGTTGTTAATGATGATGATGAACTTGTAGGAAGCAATGATAGATAGATAGATAGATGATAGATAGATAGATATAGATAGATAGATAGATAGATAGATAGATAGATAGATAGATAGATATAGATAAATAAGAAAGAAAGAAAGAAAGAAAGAAAGAAAGAAAGAAAGAAAGAAAGAAAGAAAGAAAGAAAGCTCTCAAGATTATCCCATTACAGCATTCAAGTTGAAAGTAGTGATGTTGATGCAGTAGAATCGTTTTCTGAAAACTTATTCTTCCAGTGCTACTCAGCACTGCTTTTGCACTGCCTGGGATCATGCACTGACTGGGATGGTATCATTCCAACATATTGCCCATCAGATTTTGCTGTGAGGCTAACTCTTGTCATTCCATAAAGCAACCGTGTAGTTATACAGTACAGTGGTACCTCTGGTTAAGAACTTAATTCGTTCTGGAGGTCCATTCTTAACCTGAAACTGTTCTTAACCTGAAGCACCACTTTAGCTAATGGGGCCTCCTGCTGCTGCTGTGCCGCCGAAGCACGATTTCTGTTCTCATCCTGAAGCAAAGTTCTTAACCCGAGGCACTATTTCTGGGTTAGCGAAGTCTGTAACCTGAAGTGTCTGTAACCCAAGGTACCACTGTAGTTATTCCCAGAAAATGGGATGGAATTTAGGCTTGACCTACTTGGTTTTTGTAGCCTACAGTTGTAGCCCCATTTTGTTCTAACCCTTGTACACCAAGAGATTTCAATTCATAATTAGGTTGCCTCCCCCCCCCCCCCATTTAGCGCTGAACTAGGCACACTTCACCTGCTATATGCAGAAATCCTTGAATGATGTGTGAAAGTGTTTGGTAGGAGCAGCACATTGGCCACGAGATGGCAGTGTTCTAGGGCTTTTTCCCCACTTTCATACAAACTTGCCAGGTGAAAACACAGCGCAAAAAAAGTAGTTATCTTCATTCCCAGGGCACAGCCAGCTAAGAATAAAAAGGGCTGGGGTGATGTTTCTGTCCTCTGCTTAAAACCTCTCCCCGCAACCCCACAGTATAACATATAACATTCAGACCAAACCCAGCTATAGCCTGTGCTGTTAAGTGAAATTAAGTGCATATGGTTTAAACACAGGAAACCAAATGCAAAAGGCTTGCAATGCGTGGAAATTAAAAATACAGTGTTCCTACATTTAAGTTGTCTTTATGCTGTAGATTAAAAGGTATGTGGGCTTCAAATGTCGCTATTTACTGGAGACAGTTTCTTTATTCTACTGAATCATCATCCCAATCTTGCCTTACAGGAAAGTTTCTTTTTAAAAGTGTCATTAGTGTTTGCGCATATGAATGAGAGGGCATTAGCTTTCATTTCACCCCACTCAACCCCAAACAATTCCTTCTCTGGGTTGCAAATGTTTCTGAGTGTGTTTGCTTTGCAGCTACTCCTGAAAACCCACCAACATTTCAGTGTGAATTGGTGTGTGCATCTTTATATAAGGACCATAACATCCTTCTGGACTGTCTTGAGGGGCTGGGAGCACTGTTATACAGTGGTTCCGCGCCTTTCTCCTGGGCCGTGTCCAGAAAGTGGGGGGGTGAGTGTTCATACCCCGGGGCCAGTGGCGTAGTGTGGGGGGTGCAGGGGGGGCCGGCCGCACCAGGCGCAACATCAGGGGGTTAGGGTTAGGGGGCGCAAATCCACGGGTTAGGGGGCGCAAATCCATGGGTTAGGGGGTGCAAATCCACAGGTTAGGGGGTGCAAATTACTTGCCTTGCCTTGCCCCGGGTGCTGACAACCCACGCTACGCCACTGCCCTGGGCCCTCACTTGTGGGGTGCCTCAGGGTTCCACCCTCTCCCCCATGCTTTTTAACATCTACATGAAGCCACTGGGAGAGATCATCAGGGGTTTTGGGCGGAAAGACATCTGAAGGCAGCCCTGTTTAGGGAAGTTTTTAATGTTTAATGCCGTATTGTGTTTTTAATATTTGGTTGGGAGCTGCCCAGAGTTGCTGGAGAAACCCAGCCAGATGGGCGGGGTATAAATAAATTATTATTATTGCAATGGTACCTCTGGTTATGAACTTAATTCGTTCCGGAGGCCTATTCTTCACCCGAAACTGTTCTTAACCTGAGTACCACTTTAGCTAATGGGGTCTCCTGCTGCCGCTGCACTGCCGCACCGCCAGCGAGCGATTTGTTCTCATTCTGAGGTAAAGCTCTTAACCCGAGGGTTAGCGGAGTCTGTAACCTGAAGCGTTAGTAACCCGAAGCGTTTGTAACCTGAGGTACCACTGTATTATTATTATTATTATTATTATTATTATTATTATTATTATTATTAGCAATTTTGCCTAATATACACATTTTTGGACAAAGCAATTTCCCTGGCCAAGAAGTTAGTTTCTGCGTCTGCTGCAGAGGGAAGTGAGGGGCAGATGAGGCTTGTCCACCTGGGAAGGCAGCCCACCTAAGAGCAGGAAAACTCTCATCCTAAACCTCCATTGCCTTGCAGGATATCTTCAGGAGAAGAAAAGGCTAAGGAGTAAACCCTACACAAATCCAGAGTAGAGTCCCTAAGACATTTGGATGGCGCCTTGTATACTTCATTCCGGCAACTCCTGCAGCCAAGTTGGTGCCAAATGCCTCTGCTTTCCTTTGGACCAGGTCGGCAGCAAGGCTGGCAGTGGTCCTGTCATCTGGGCAGCCCTTGCACCCTGAGCAGGTCACTTTGCTGCTGCTAACACAGCTGTTTGACTTCACCCCTGCAGACAATGGAATACCATTGTCTCTCAATACAGATGGATGCCAACAAACATATCTGAAATATACTCTGACTCCTGTAGTGATTTCACGCTCTTTATTGCAGCTTGTAAAACAGTGATTGAATTGTCCCCCAAACCTCAGGTGTTATGTACTGAAGTTCTCACCCTGGGCCAGCAGGGGGATACTGTAGATAGTTTTCACTCAGGTCCACATATGCAAATAAGGGATTGAAAGTGACATTTATTGATTGGATAGTTACAGAAAGTTGTTACAGTTGCGTTGTAGTGGAGCTCTATATAAGCAGGCTGGCTGAACCCTTCAGTTCTGTTCTGGCCTGTGAATAAACAAAAGCTGTTTGAAGAATCGCTGTGTCTGATATGTTCACCCACAATGAGTCCCATCTGACTGGCTGATTATGCTTCCCTCCTGGAGCCTAATTGGTCTTCTCCTGCAGGCCAATCAGTTGTTGCATTCTACGACCCTACTAGCCTAATAGGCTGATTAACTTCCTCCTGGAGCCTGATTGGTCTTTTCCTGCAAGCCAATCAGTTGTTGCATTCTAGGATCCTACTTGCCTATTGTTCTAGGATCCAAGCTTAGTACATAACAATATCATACAGCAGGATATGGAATATATACGTTTCTTTTAAAAGAGTAGGAGGAGAGCATTTATGTTAAAGAATCCTTACCTTAGTACAGTGTTTCTCAAAGCTGGGTCTCCTGCTTTTGTTGGACTACAACTCCCATCATCCCTGGCTAGCAGGACTAGCGATAGGGGCGATGGAGTTATAGTCCAACAACAGCAGAAGGCCCAACTTTGAGAAACACTGCTTAGTAGGAAGGAAACAAACATGGTACCTTCCAAATGCAGTGGACTACAACTCCCATCAGTCCCAGCAAGCATGGGCAATGCTCAGGGATTATGGGAGTTGTAGTCTGAGCATCATCTGGAGACCACTATGTTGGCTGCCGCCTGAGCTGGCATCTCTCTTCTGTACGTTTAATACAAATACAGAAATTGGCCCTTGGATAAGAGAATAATACATATGACAGGTGGTTTTTTTAAAAAGCAATTATCAAGACGGATTTATTTTTGGAACATCTTCTTCAAAATTTTAAAAAAACCAAAACATTGTTTGGCTTTCCTAGCCTCTGAAATAATTTTTTGGAGCATCCGATCAGAGGTTTTAGCTCTTCATTTCCTCCTCTCAGGAGCCAAGCCATCCATTCCATGGCCAGCCGTAGCACATCTTGTCCTTTGTTCTTCTGAGGAAGACGGGTTCACCAGATGAAATATGATGTCTGCCTCCTCCTGAAGGTGAAGTCATGGTGTGTGAGGGGGGAGGATGGCTGAACTTTCCAACCTGCAATTCAGGGCTGCGTTCCAAGGTGGAGGAAGCAAGATGGCTAAACTGGAATCAGCAGGACTTAAGCAGGCTGCACCATCTCTGGTTTATGTTCCTGGTCTTCTCAATCCAAAATTCAATGCACAACGTGAGTGCTGGGACGAAATGAATCGGGCAACCACTGAAAGCTGGAAGATCCTGAAGCTGAGATCAGAAGAATAGCCTTGCTGGATCAAGCCCAGAGCTTATCTATTGAAGCATCCTGTTTCTCAACGTGGCCAACCAGATTGGGTTGGGAAGCCAAAAATGGGACATGAGAGCAACAGCTCAGTGACTGGTATTCAGAGTCATTGTGACACTGATCCTGGTGGTAGCATATTGCTTTCACCACTCCAGACCCGGTTTCTGATTTGATCCCAGAATGTCCCACTTTTCCTTAGGATGTCCCTATTTTCACTGGAGAAATGTGGGAGGGTATGGAGTTACCCGGCCCCCAAACCATCTGAAATCAATCTTGCGTAGGGAAGGTTATTTTAATGTTTAATGTTTTGTTATGTTTTTTAATATGTTGGAAGCTGCCCAGAGTGGCTGGGGCAACCCAGTAAGATGTGTGTGGGGTGTAAATAGTAAAATTATCATTATGGAATGGGAGGTCCCTATTTTCATTGGATAAATGTTGGAGGGTATGCAACTAACAGCCATTGGTAGCCTTCTTGAATCCATTAGAATGTCGTGAATACATTAGAAATCACAGCAGGTGTAGGCTGACTTTTGTGTTACAAAGACTACCACTTGAAACATACATACACACACATATGAATCCATGTGATCCATTGATGTATTTTTTAGTTTCATTTCATAGAATCATAGAATTACAGAGTTGGAAGAGACCCCGAAGGTCATTCCTCTGCAATGCATGGATTATTTATATGCTTATCAAAATTATATGCCACTTGATTGTGTGTGTGTTGTTTTTTAAAGCCCCCAAAGTAGTTTACAGTGAAAAAACAATGGCATTATCAGTAAAAGCAGTTAAAACCCAGTCTTTACACATCCAAAAATAAAAATTAAGATCAACGAAAAGCTAAAAACTCATGTCAACATTCTACATATCTGGACAGGCTTGTCTAAGCAAAAATGTCTCTAGCAGGCATCAAAGAGAGTACAGTGAAGGTGCCTGTTTGATGTCAATAGGCAAGCAGTTCTCACCCTCACAAAGGATGCTTCTCCAGCCCCAAATGACAACCTTGTAAGGCTTAGTTGCATGGCAATGTCCCAACCCACCCTTGAAGCTGAATAAAGACACTTGACACCAGCATTTTAGGTTAATGGACTAAAAAAGGCCACAACTTTATTGGTTACAGATTGTGAGAAATATTGGCTTAGACATTGGACCTAACCAACTATATCTGACTCCTGCCCGTCTGCAGGGAGTCCGGGAAGGGCTAACCACCAGTAGGGGGAGTCCTACTGATACACATCAACTAGGAGCTCCCCCCGGGCCACGGATAGGTGTCGTGCCTTCAGCCCTAGACTCCCTAGGCTCCAGACAGGATGACACCCCGGAATCCTTTAACGGAATACCCTTCAATGTGTGGGGCAGGCGATGGTGCACCTCCCCTCCTCTCTTTTCCAGCGATTTTCCAGTGCATAACTGCCAAACCTTACAAAGTTGTGAGGATTTGCTACGAGGTAGGCGAAAACCCAATGGCTGGTGCTAATTTGCCAAGGGGAAAAAGTCCTACCAGGCCCCTTGATGGCGACCAACCGAAGTCCGTAGCAAGGTCAAGAGAGATGAGAACCTAAAGGGCGGGAGAGTGGGCAGGTGGAAGCACGAAAAGGAGAGAGCTCCCGCCTGCGCTCTGCTTAAACTGAGCAGGCCACACCTCCCGAGTGACCAGATTGATCGCCTGGGCAGTGACACAGCCAGGAACCGCCCAATTGCGCTGGACTGTCCACACACCCCGCACACGTGGAGGGGTCGTGAGTACCCACAACCAGTGGCGTAGCATGGGGGATGTAGGGGGGCCAGCCACACCGGGTGCAACATCTAGGGAGGCACGCTCGCCGCCTCCCGAGTCTTCAAAGAGTCTCGCGGAACCGACGAGCTGTGCACGCGTCCGGGCTGAAGGCCTCCAGCAGGCAGCGGCTCTCAGCGCTCGCCGCGGTCAGGGCCACGCGTCAGGGCCGCAGAGGGCGCGCCAGGCAGCCCCTCCCCACAGCCCTGCCGCCGCCGCTGCTGCTGCAGCTGCTGGGCCATGTTGCATTTTCCTCGCCTCTCTGCCCTCCTCCTCCGGGCAAGCGGCGTCGTTTGGGCAGTAGCGCCAGCGGCAACTCGCCTCAGATCACCTGACACGGACCCGCCGCCGCCGCCATGGCTACCTTACCGTAAATACCCCAGCCCAGGCAGCAGCAAGAAGAAGCTGGCAGCGGCGGCAGGTTAGGGGTCAGGGGGCGCAAATTACTTGCCTTGCCCCGGGTTAGGGGGCGCAAATTACTTGCCTTGCCCCGGGTGCTGACAACCCACGCTACGCCGCTGCCCACAACCCCACCTCCTCCTTAAAGCAGAAGTGGCTTTGTCAGCTAACTGGCAAAACGACAAGGGCGGTGAAAGTGCTTACTAACTTTTGGCTAGCACTCAGCACATGCTCAGACATACCCTGTTCTGTATTCATGTTGCTTCTCACATCCAGAGTGAAGTTCTTGCATTAAAAACAGGTTCTTGTGTCAAAGTAAACCATACAGGGAGAGCTGTGATCCTCTAGGCCAGCCACCGCCAATATGGTGACCTCCAGAAGCTGTGGGACTACAACCCCCATCACTCCTAGGTTGGATGGCTAATGGGCAGGGATGATGGGAGTTGTAGTCCAATGACATCTGGAAGATGCCACATTGGTTATCCCTGTCCTAGGACTTTCAATAAACCAAAACACAATTTGATCAAGGGGATTTTGTCACAAAAACGAGTGCATGGGATGTTTGTGTTATGTTATGGAATTACAGCAAATTACAGAGTTCTCTGTGGTGCTACAGGGATTACTCCAGGCTAGACACAAGTTTCTCATTAAAACTTTTCATGCTCATCTCTTTTCCTCTTTTGTTTTATTTCTTTGAATGCTGCAAAGACTTGAATGATTGTCTCCATCTCTAAAGTGTGAATGATCTGGGTAGAACTTTCCTCCCACCCCCCTAGGAATATGAAAAACGTGTTGTGTTATCTAAATGTGACTTTTGCTCTTTTAAATCAATGGCTTCCCAGTCTGAGTGTTTTCATGGGTCGTTATGCAGGAAACGAAGGAGTGACTTTCTGCCCGACTTTATCAAAGGTGGCCTTTTTGGTCAATTGGCTTTACACCTGCCCGTTTAATCTTGTGCTGTTCTCTCCTTAGATTTCCCACTGTTCTGCACGCTTAACTGGGAGTCAACCTTACTGAACACAGTAGGGCATACTTCTGAGTAAACATGTATCAGATTGCACTGTTAATAAACATACAGAACAATGTTTTACTTGGTACACAGAGCTTGCAGGGGATCATTTTTTGCAGGGCAAAGAAAGCATGCAAGCTGGTACTGTCGTCAACCATTGTTCATGAGATTATCTCCCTGTTAACGGCTACAAAGTACAGCACACATTGTGACTTCCATGTAGTTCCTCTTCTAGGGAGAAGCTCTTTCAAACTAGTTAAATTTTATTCTCTTAAACATTTTTATATTGGTTTTTAAACAAATACAATAACCGTTAAACACATATCCAGCAGTACAACATAATGGTGTTTGTTTTATCCGTTGTCTCTAGATATACACTTGCACATTCAACATTCAAACATATTACTTAATATAACCTCTCCACTGAGAATATTGAGCGGTTAGTATAAGAAGGTCTTGATTTTGGTCATTGACATAGTTTAAAAAGGGGTCCACGTTTCTTGGAAGGTGTCTTTATTCGTTATGCCTCTAATTGCCCTCCTATGTCTGGTGAGATGCTCAGACATTGCTATATCCCAAATATTATTTTCGCATATGTTCAGGGGTGTTTCAGTCTGGTTCTTCCATTGCTGAGCTATCACTAATTGTGCTGTGGTCAGTAAAAAAAAACCTCATAGTTCGCTGCGGCGCACGGTGGAGCCAAAGTCTATGTCCAAAGATAGTAAGGCTAAGGCAGGATTTGGAGAAAGGAGTTGGCCTGTGTTTGCAAATATAATGGAAAATACTCCATTCCAAAAGTTTTTAACATGGGGACATTCATTCCCACCAAACATGAATCTTACTGCACATTTAAATTTCCTTTGTACAGTACACACTTGAGGTGGTAGACAATTTTGTCTGTCTGGGTTCCACCATAACCAGCCATCTCTCCATCGATGCTTAGCTGGACAAGTGCATTGGAAGGGCAGTTACAGCAATGACGAAGAGCAAGTGTAGATAAGTCCTATGTCTAAGAGTTCATTTCACTGTGACCTGCTTCTCCCTTCAGAGCCTGTACTACCTAAGGGTTTGGGAGCTCTCCTGGCTGTGACGGTTCTTTTTTCTGGGAGTGATCACCACCAACTTGGATGGCCTTCAAGGAAGATTATACAAATCCATGGAGGAGAGGTTTATCAATGGCTACTAGTCGTGATGGAGATCTTCTACCTCCACAGTGGAGGCAGTAATGCTTCTGAATACGAGTTGCTGGAAACCACAGGAGGGAGGGTACTCTTGTGCTGATGTTCTGCACCCTGGTTTCTCACAGGCATCTGTTTGACCACTTTTATCAGGAGTCCAGGTTCCCAGCTTGATAACACAGTAAGCGTAAGTAATTAAAAAGAAGGATTTATTGCAAAAACAAACAGATAGCTCCAGACGTCTCTAACAAAACCTCCAGCATCATTACTCAAGACGACCCTTCTGAAGACTCCTTCCAGTGTCAACAGAATAAATTGAACTTACAAGCCTTACGTCTCTTGTTTTGCTTCCTATCTATCAGCCCTCCCATTCACCGACTCTTTGGACTTAGTGGATCAGCTCCAACCTCTTCCTGCTCTGAGAGGCTGTCTCTGAGTCTGTTCGCATGTGTTTGTGCTTCTGGAGAGCTTTGGCTGTGTTCCAGCCTTCTCTCAGCTACTGCCTTATCAGCCTGCCCATCAAGGTCAGGAAGAGCTGAAGTCTGCAGCAGCTGACTCTCCCCTGCCTGGCTAACATCTAAGCCTCTCTGTTCCTGGCTGCTTTCTGCAGTTGGCTGCAAACCTTTGCTTGGAGCTGGCTCATTCCTGACAACTTTGAGAACAGGATGCTGGAGTTAATGGGCCAGTGGCTATTCTTACATCTTATGGGAGTGCTCTGAGGTATGCTGAGGTTCTGTCAAAGCAGTACAATCTATAAAAGGGACATGATAAGTTATGAGATGGCGGCAGAAATTTCAAATACTTGGTGACCTAACCTGAGGTTGGAAGGACTGGTGGACCCTCCACTAGGGATCCAAGGGTCCCCAAGACCTCTCTCCAATTCCCTTCACTTCTAACTTTGTCCGTGCAAAGCTCACCTTGAACACTGTCTCCTGAAAGCCTGCAACACACACACCCCACTCGCCGCATTGCAAGGATAATCTGTGATGCCATAAAATAAAACAGTCTACAGAGAAATGGCATTGAGTCTACCCAATATCAATGATTCAGGATAAGTGAATCTAAGGAGATGAAGCATGTTTAATGTAATTACACATCCACTTCTTGTGATGTATGACCCTGTGAAGCATTACTAATCCCCAAACAGATACCTGCAGGGAGGACTATCAAGAACAGCTGTTAGGACAACAAGAAATGAACCACATGAACTCAGAGTTCTGCTGGCGTTTGGCGGCATGGCTGAGGGCTGGGGAGCGGGGGGGGGGGGAAGAGTTACATTCTGCCCACTAAATCCAAGATCTATAAGAAATTAAAAGAGAGTTCTGCAAGACAGTACATTGGCTTCTTACATAAATCAGGACGCCAGCTCATTCCTTACTGCAATAACCTTCAGCCTCTTCATTATTGCTTAGGACTTCTCCTAAAATGAATAATGACATCCTTTCAGCCAAGGCGCTGAACTTGGTGTCATCTTGAGTTTGGCTTCCCATTTCAGATGACAGGGACAAGAAAATCACCAACCTTTATGCCGCCACGTGTTCATCAATTGGATCCCTGTGTATTTCATAACTTCATTATCCGTTGGGGAGTTCATAAAGGAGGGAAGATGATAAGGGGGAAAATGGCTCCTTTCTTCTCTGCACAGTCCCCAAACCATTCCCTTTCCAGTGGCTGAAAATAGTTAAAAGCGCTGGAATTATTTACATGCAGCTTATTCAATTATAAGCACCTATAAGCTCTTTACCATCACATTGCAGTACTTTAATAACCTATATTTTATTTATGCTTCACTGCTAAGTTTATTATGCTTATTATAGGATGTGATCTTAATTTTATGTTTTACAAAACAATTTAAATAATTAAGAATTACTTTTGTGAGGGGTTTTTTTTTTACCCCCCCCCCCACCTCCGACAGGCAAGAAGATGGGTAAATTATAAGAAGCCATTTCCTCTGCTTGGTAACAGGTGCAAGCAAGATTGACAGAACCATTGGAGAGAGAAAAAGAGCGTTCCATAGGGTTCCAGGAATTTGAATATAAGGAAAGACAAATACAGTCACAATACGCAAGCACACATCTCCCGTTGCCTAAGGGCTCAGGTGATCTGGATCTGGAAACAGCAGGAAGAGAGCAGGGGCCATTGTGGCAGATAAGGATGGGGAAATCTGTCAATTTTGGGTTCTCATTTTCTTGGTATTAAATACTATTCCCTGCATTCCCATATCAGTTTGTGATTTATTTATTTATTGTAACAAGTCATCAGAGAATTTCTCATAATATACAAAGGCTTGCATGCAGTTTTGCATGCAAAATATAACTGCTTTTATATAAATATAACTGCTTTTTTAAAAGAAAAACTGTTGCTTTCACTAATTCATGCATTTCTGCTCACACTGCCCTAGCAGATGCATTTTTCTACAAATTAGTTGGCTGGAAAACTGCTTTGCAAGAGCTGGTGCAAATAGCGAGGGACGGATGGGCTTTGGTTCTTGTTATTGTTTCAGAAAGTGCAGATTTGGTAGGTTCACCGTGAACTGAGTTGAATTTCTATCCTGATGGCAGGTTGGAGGGAGTTGCTGTGCCAGAGCTAAAAAAAACACCTATTTCTTGGCCACCTTGTCTAAAGGTAAACTAAGCTCACCCCACCCCCAACACCCAATGCTGGTTGTGGATAGTGAAGGTACTCAAATTCCATATGGACTCAAAGTGGAGTTTATTTTGTTATGCATCAAACACCAATTGTCCTAAGTGAAGCAACAAGAAGAGCAGCACATCTGGACCCTTTCAGGCAGTCCAATTAATGACTCTGCTTCACAGTGTTAATAATTTCTTCAGTTGGCATGGCTGCTCATTTTGTGGATCAGATAGAAGAAGCCAAATCTTGCTTCCCCACCACCACCAACCAAAAGGAAACACAAAGAAACAGGGAGTTCTCTTGAGCTATCTGTCCTAGGCATAGCTCTCTGGTATGCTTATCCTGAATACCTGGTCAGCAGCCATGGATGGACCATATCTCAGACGTAGAGTGTCTGCTTTGCATACAGAAGATCCCAGCCCCACCTGGAGATGCCAGGAATCAATCCTGGCACCTTCTTTGTGCAGGAAGATGCTGTTCCACTGGGCTACAGCCCACCCCAGCTGCCCCTACCAAAAAGAGCACCACCCATGCATTGCAGGGGTTTAGACAAGATGACCCCTGGGGTCCCTTCCAATTCTACAGTCCTGTGAATTGGTGCTGAATTGTCATTGCAATGGTGAGAGGCTACGGATTTTTGCTGTTGTGCTGTGACCTTCTGTCATGAATACGCCAGCTCCCAGCAAAGGTTTACAGCTTGCTGCAAAAAGCAGCCAAGAACAGAGAGGCTGGGATTTCACTCAGGCAGAGGAAAGCCGACAGCTGCAGGCTTCACCTCCTTCTGGCCTTGAACGGCAGGCCGATAAGGCTGTAGCTGAGAGCAGGCTGGGACACAGTCAAAGCTCTCAGGAAGCACAAACAGGAGCGAACAGAGATAGTTGGTCAGAACAGAAAGAGGCTGGAGCTAATCCAATAAGTCCGAAGAGTCGGTGAATGGGAGGGCTGCTGGACAGGAAGCAAAACAAAAGCTGTAAGGGGCGCCGGTTCAATATATTCTGTAGAAACTGGAAGGAGTCTTCAGAAGGGTCATCTTGAGTGATAAGGCTGGAGGCTATGTTAGAGCAATCCAGAGCTATCTGTTTTTGCAATAAATCCTCCTTTTTTAATTACCTACACTTACTGTGTTATCAAGCTGGGAACCTGGACTCCTAACAGCTTCCTTGGTATACAAAAGAAAGCAGCATACAAATTGAAATAGCCAACAAAACAGATAGATGGGAAAGTCCATTTTAAATCATCGTCATCATCTATCCCTTTCACTTCCAAGCTGCATCAGCACCAACCAAGAAAGGTCACGTAACTCACAACTATGCAGAACAAGCAAGTGTATTACTACAAAGTGTTTAGTAAATGGAAATATTTTCCCCCATCACACCAATCACCCCAGCTGAGTGCTATAAAAGAAAGAGAGAATTTCATTTATAATCTTAATTCTAAGAATGTGGTTCCTCGGTGTGTTCTTTTATCAAGCCATGCTTCTCTCCTGCAGACAGATTTCGGAGAGATTTTGGTTTCCTGCTGAGGTACGGCAATAATGAAGAGGGTTGGGGTTTTTTTAATCATTGTCTATTTCTCTCCTAGCCCAGCCTAATCTCTACATATCATTCATATCTACCCAAAAAAAACCCTTAATCACAACTCACCCCCCTACACACTTTAAGAAGGGTAACTATCACAGCAAACATATGCAAGGCGGAAGCTTTGTGCCACCCATCAAGCCATTAATCCATTGCTTTCTCTGAGATTCGGATGTTTTCAGCATGGGCAGAAAAGAATTAGCCTTCCTAAAATAAAACACATTGACAACAACTTAACTCCCCCCCCCCCCCCGAGAAGTTGCATTCTTTTTGGGGGCAGATATGCTATTAGTTTCCCTTGAGCGAGACGTTTTCCTCAAGTCCTCAGACGTTTGATCAAGCTGGGACCACACAAGTTAAATTTGATACAAATGCTATAATCTAATAAAGTCCTTGTGCTTCTTGCCGTTCATGACCCCAGTTCCTGCCAGCGTGCGGTACACTTAAAAAACAAAACGGCATAAAGCAAAATAGAAGGGGGGTAAATCGGCTGTCATCGCTTAGGAAGAAATGGGTTGAAATGTACAACTCAGCCACATCAATGGCTCTTCAAGTATTCAAGGATTCTCAACCCCCTTCCCTTTTACAATGAGACACAGATCCTGTTTCTCAGCGACATCTTTGAAAGCCCGTTTTTCACTGCTGAAGCATGACGTGACCCTTTGTATAAGTAATTGAAGTGGCATTGTAGAACAGCAGAACAATGGCCTTGCCAGAGGGAAGACATGGCGGAGAAAAGGATGGAACAGGGAGTCTGCTAAGAAGCTCTCTTTCCCTCTCATAATATCTAAGGTTGGAACGTTCAGGACAGGTAAAAGGAAGGACCGCTGCTCACAGCACATAGCTAAACTGTGGAACTCATTCCTGCAGGAGGCTACCAACTTTTGTTGTTGTTGTTTAGTCATTTAGTCGTGTCCAATTCTTTGTGACCCCGTGGACCAGAGCATGCCAGGCACTTCTGTCTTCCACTGCCTCCCGCAGTTTGGACAAACTCATGCTGGTAGCTTCTATAACACTATCCAACCATCTCGTCCTCTGTCGCCCCCTTCTCCTTGTGCCCTCCATCTTTCCCAATATCAGGGTCTTTTCCAGGGAGTCTTCTCTTCTCATGAGGTGGCCAAAGTACTGGAGCCTCAGCTTCGGGATCTGTCCTTCCAGTGAGCACTCAGGGCTGATTTCCTTAAGAATGGATAGGTTTGATCTTCTTGCAGTCCATGGGACTCTCAAAAGTCTCCTCCAGCACCATAATTCAAAAGCATAAATTCTTCGGCGATCAGCCTTCTTTATGCTCCAGCTCTCACTTCCATACATTACTTCTGGGAAAACCATGGCTTTAACTATACAAACCTTTGTTGGCAAGGTGGTGTCTCTGCTTTTTAAGATGCTGGCTAGGTTTGTCATCGCCTTTCTCCTTGGATGAACTTGGATGGCTTTAAAAGAAGAATGGGCAAATTCATGGTTGCTCAGGCTATCCGTGGTTATTAGCCAAGAGCTACTAGCTCTGCATTCATGGTTGGAGGCAGCAACGCATCGAAAAACACAAGAGGGGCAAGTGCTATTGCGTTCAGTTCCTGCTAGAGGGTTTCCCACAGACACCTGGTTGGCGACTGTCAGGAGGGGATGCTGAACTAGATGGGCTATTGGCCTCATCCAGGGTTCAAAGCCTCCTTAGACAGTCTCCTGCTGCCAATACATTTAATAATTACAATAAATAATTTTTTATTTATACCCCACCCTTCCCGGTTCAGAAAACCGGGCTCAGGGCGGCTAACAACAAATTTAAAACACTTAATTGATGCAGCAACAAAAACGGCATAAAATACAGTATAAAACTGTATAATCAATTCAGAATTCAAAAGTCAATTTAGGGGGGAAATCCCAACCAATAAACATTAGGTGATCACCAGGGCTAGCTGGCTAAATTAGTCCTATTTGGGCCAGCGAGAAGACCAGGAGAGAATTAGCTGTGGGATCCCAGATCAGGTAATCTTCATAAAAAGGGGAGGAAGAGGGAAGGAAGGAAGGGGAATAAAAGATCAGGCTAAGTTCAAATTGAAAGCCAGGTGGAATAGCTCTGACTTACAGGCCCTGCGGAAGGAAGTTAAATCCTGCAGGGCCCTGGTCTCATGGGACAGAGCATTCCACTAGGTTTAAAGAACTTATCCTTGGTCTTAATGATTGTAGCAATTTGCTCCTCAAATTCTCTTTTTTTAAGCATCTCTTACTATCTGCTTATACTTTTTTTGGCCAAAGTTTGTGTTCCTTTTTATTCTCTTCATTTGGGCAAGACTTCTGTTTTTGGAAGGAAGTCTCCTTGCTTCCAATAGCTTCTTTGACTCTGATTGTTAACTACACTCGTCCTCATACTACCTTTCCTGATCTGCAGGATACACTTCATCTTAGCTTCTAATACACTGGTACCTTGGTTCTCAAACGTAATCTGTTCCGGAAGTCTGTTCGACTCCCGAAACCATTTGAAAACCAAGTCGCGGCTTTTGAATGGCTGCAGGAGATTCCTTCACTCAAGCAGAAGCAATGTTGGATATTCAGCTTCTGAAAAATGTTTGAAAACTGGAAGAAGAGGAGGAGGAGGAGGAGGAGGAGGAGGAGGAGGAGGAGGAGGAGGAGGAGGAGGAGGAGAGAAGAGTTTGGATTTGATATCCAACTTTATCACTACCCTAAGGTGTCTCAAAGCAGCTAACAATCTCCTTTCCCTTCCTCCCCCACAACAAACACTCTGTGAGGTGAGTGGGGCTGAGAGACTTCAGAGAAGTGTGACTGGCCCAAGGTCACCCAGCAGCTGCATGTGGAGGAGCGGGGAATCAAACCCGGTTCACCAGATTACGAGTCCACCACTCTTAACCACTACACCACACTGGAACACTTACTTCTGGGTTTTCGGCGTTCAGGAGCCGATTTGTTCATCAACTAAGCCATTCGAGGAACAAGGTTCCACAGTACTGTGTTTTTAAATAACTCCCAAGCATTTGGGAGTGCTTTGATGCTCTGGACTTTGCCCTTCAACTTCCATTTCACAAACCTCTTTGTTTGGATGAAGTTTCCTCTTTTGAAATCAAATGTGACTGTGTTGGATTTTCTAGGCAATTGACCATTTACATGTACATTTAATTTAAAATGCTATTGTTGCTGCTCTCAATTGACCCAACAACACTTACATCTTGCACCAGATCCTAGATGACACTCAAGATTGAGTCCCCTTATATGCAGTCTATCTGTCTTCAGGTGGTTTTGACACTTGCCATTTGACCTGTGATGATTTGGCTTCTCTGAATTGCTATCCTCCCCCTCTGCATCCACAATGCCTTTTTCAATGCCTCCTCCATTGGAATCTTCATCACCTTCATCCCTGGTGGAAGATTCATTCCAAACCAGGCTCTCCTCAGCTTTCCTCTCGCAATCCGTTTAAAAGCTACTCTGCCACCTTTTTTCTCTTAAACGAACAATCAAATACTCCTGGCTCAAGAGGAGCATTTTATTGTTGCATTCTGAAACAAAGCTTGCAAAGCATCTGGGAACTGGCAGAATGTAAATTTATTAAATACAGTGGTACCTCTGGATGCGAACGGGATCCGTTCCGGAGCCCTGGTCACATCCTAAAGCGAACGCAACCCACGTCTGCACATGCACAGGTCGTGATTCGCCGCCTCCGCACATGCGCATGATGTCATTTTGAGCATCTGAACATGCGCGAGCAGCAAAACCCGCAAGTAACGTATTCCGTTACTTCTGGGTCTCCGCGGAGCTGAAACGCTCAACCCAAAGCTACTTCAACCCGAGGTACGACTGTTAAATCAATAATTTCCATGGATTAAAAATTATTACAATTTTAAAATGGTTGCTGTCAGCTTCCAAGAGCGAATCTCATCACCCGTGCCTCTGCAGGAGCTGGCAAAGTTAATGTAAAAAGGGGAATGCAGTAAAGAAGACTCATAGCTTCCTCAGCAATCCTTAACCCCTCACAGTTTCTGTTATATTTGAATTGGATGGCAAAATTTTAAAAAATGGAGGAGTCATTCCACAACAGCCCAGCAGCCTTAAAAGCGAATATCTGCCTTGTCTCTTGATAAGCAAAGAAGGGAAATTAAGATGTTTCCTTGAAGCCATAATGTTAGGAGTTTCTTGCATTTGTCTAATACACTACTCTCAGTGTCAGTGAACTTCAGCAAGCTTTCAGTGCACACCACCTAGCTTTGCACAGGTTGTCTGTGTGTGTGTGTTTACAAAGGCTTTGCACAGTTTTAAGCTTCAAACTCTCAACGTGTGGCACCTTCCTAAACCTGTTGGTAATCATGTCAAGGGGTGTGGGGAGAAAACTAAGATTTCAAAGCAGCTCAGGTTCAGGAGGTGGTGAGTATTCCCATCTTGGCACATTTTTAATGCAAATGAGGCCACCAAACAGATAGAGGAATAAGTAACTAAACAACAACACATCAGGCTCTTTTATCAGAAACTAATTAGGAACAGAGTATCTGTACCTCTGTTGACATCTGCAGCTGTTGCATTGAAGCAGGGGTTGGAATCTTAACTGAGCACCATGGTACATTACTCACAACATTACTGATGTTGGCTTCTAGAGCACATTGATGGGATCCTTTGATCAACAGAGATAGACCCTAAGCTTTTGACCAAAAATTTCTCTTCTGCATGCTTTTGCTCCTGGGAAGAAGCTGTATCAGGCTCACCTTCAGGAGAGAAGTTTCTTCTTAAGGACAGGAGGCGTAGCTTGGTTTAGATTATTGTTCCTTCCATTGCTATCTCTAGTGGCTAATTTTCTCTCGCCCCCTCCGTTCTCCTTCTTGGAAAAATTTCCCAATGGCAAATACCCATGCTAGGAGTGTTAAAGCTGGCCAGCTGACATTTTCCCCCTTCTAACCAAGAAGCAAGAGGACACAATACTACATGCATCATGTAGCCACATTCCCATTGGGCACCAGTTGAGAAATGGAGATAAGAAAGCTACGAACTTTTAAAAAAGTTTTTTATTTATACTTTTCAAATTTATACATTTCATTAATTTTACAACCCATTTAACATTTCAAAATTTGACTTCCTTCCCCCTCTTTCTGTGGTTCCTTAAATTTATTTTTTCATATCTTCTGTATATCCAAATTCATTTAACTTACTCATTTAATTATCTACTGTAAATATATACTCTTATAAAACTGCAGGTTTTTACAATGATCCTGCTAATGTTTTTATCTGTTTGCAATTTATCTGTAAATATTCAAAAAACCATTTCGATTCTTTTGTTAAAAGTTTGTTATCTTGATTTCTTATTATTCTGGTAAGTTTTACCATTTCTGCATATTCCATAATTTTTTGTATCTATTCGTCCTTTACTGGGACTTTTGCTTCTTTCCATTTTGGGGCAAGTAACATTCTTACTGCTGTAGTAGCATACATACATAAATTTCTATACAGCTTAGGTAGTTCTGTTCCTTATAATTCCCAAAAGAAAAGCTTCTGGTTTTGAGAAAGTTATGTACTTGAACTGGCCAAAGCCTGGATCCAAATTGAATTGGGCAAATTTGGGGAGGATCTGGGATCTGGCCAGTTCAAGGAGAAGAAGATCAGGAAGGAGAGAAGCATTCAGGGGCAAAGCATCTGATCTGCATGCAGAAGGACCTGGGTTCAAATCCTGCCAACTCCAGGTGGGATTGGAAAAGATCCTTGCCTGAAACTCTGGCGAGCCATTGCCAGTCAGTGTAAGCTGCCTACTCACCATACAATTAAAGCCCATTTAAAGCACAGGATTCTGGGTACTGTAGTTCGTTATGGGTGCTGGGAATTGCAGCTTTGGGGAGTGGGGGCAAATTGCAGCTCCCATGCTCCTTTGGGGGAAGCCATGTGCTCTAAATGTGCACAGCCAAACCTTGGTTCCCAAATGGCTTAGTTGCCGAACGCCGCAAACCCGGAAGTAAGTGTTCCGGTTTGCAAACGTTTTTCGGTAGCAGACACAGCTTCTGTTTGAGTGCAGGAAGCTCCTGCAGCCGATCAGAAGCTGCGTCTTGGTTTCCAAATGGTTTTGGGAGTTGAACGGACTCCCGGAACAAATTAAGTTCAAGGACCAAGGTACAGTGGTACCTCAGGTTACAGATGCTTCAGGTTACAGATGCTTCAGGTTACAGACTCCACTAACCCAGAAATAGTACCTCAGGTTAAGAACTTTGCTTCAGGATGAGAACAGAATTAGTGCGGCGGCAGCAGAAGGCCCCATTAGCTAGAGTGGTACCTCAGGTTAAGAACAGTTTCAGGTTAAGAACAGACCTCCAGAACGAATTAAGTTCTTAACCCAAGGTACCATTGTACACGACTGTAGACAAATACTGAGCTAGATGAACCGAACGCTCTGATTTCTTCTAAGGCCGCTTTGTATGTTCCTACATTCCACCAGCAGCACTGCGACTCTAATCCAAATCCACCAACACCCTCTGTCCACCCCACAGCTGTTTTTAACCAAAGGAAAAAGCCAAAGGGTAGATCCAGCCACGAAACTCTCCCTGTCACGTGTAGTTTTGCCCTTAGTCATCATCACGGCAGCCTAACCTTCTATCCTGATGTCAGATCTGGCAAGCCAAGTTCCATCGGAATTTCATCTCTCAGCTACACTCCGATGAAAGCATCCAACATGGGCAAGAAGAAGAAAGCATGGGCAGCTTATCATGAGAACTAGCCTCTGGCCTCGCTGTTTAAGAGCCAGTCACCCATCGCATTTTTCCACAAACAGCAGCTGCTCCCTGACGGACCTCTGATATAACACCCCTGTGGCAAAAACTTATTTTCGCCTCTCTCCCCGAGATGATGGAATTATAAGTAATTTAACAACCTTCCAATGACATTTACCGGCTGAAGCAAAGAGAGAGGGCTCTATCAACCTCTCTCAGGGCAGCCAGCATCTGGTCTGTTGACTCACCAGTGGCCCCCAAAGGACATTTTCGAGATACCTGGAGTTGGACGGCAAAATTTAATAAATGCCAGATTCTGAATGGATGTCAAGTCCAGGGAGGCAGAACTATTTACGAGAACAATAGCTTAAAAAGAAATAAATCCTAGGTGTCCCTCCCTCTTCTAGCGCTTGCCATTTTGGTACAACTTAAGTTGGGAAGTATAGCTAAAAAATGAAAACACAGTTTATTTTTTAAAGCGAATAAAACACCCAACCCAAGCAAAATAAACCTGGTCTGTTTTTCAGATTTTGTTTTAAACAAAATTTAAGGGGGTGGGGGGTGGGAATCCATAAAAGGTCAAGAGCGTTCATTAACGCTGCCACTTGGAAGCTGCAGCATATGCCGGGGAGACTTATGTGGCTGGTAACCTAAGGCAAAATGGACCTTGGCAAGAGAGGACCTGTAACATCCCTTTGCCTGCCTTTCTCAAGTTTTACCCGCTTGAAACAGTGACTGTTAAAAGAAAATGGAAAGAGGTTTTACAGTTTCTCTGGCAAAGGTAAAGGGCACGAGGAAGGACGAGGCTTAATCTAAAACTCAGGGAGTCAAAAGAGGATGGAGAGGAAATGGAAGCAGGGTAAATGTTTTCTTCCAGTTGCAGGTGTAATAATAAAGTTTAAGGTCTTATATATATAATAAATGTTCATAAATGTACCAACCAAGCACGTACATAGATCAGCAGAGGAAGACCGACATGAAAGCATTTTGACTCCCAAACTGACCCAATGTTTTCTCTGCAAGGAGGGAGGGGGTCAGGGAACCTTCCCATTGTCTCAGGAATTGGGTAATCACCATCTCAAAGGAATGGCCAGATTACCAGGAATGGCAATCAGATAAGGCATTATCAGATAACCTGGCAGACAGGAAAAACAACAACATTCAAATTTCTGTTGTGGACCACCTTTTCTGTGATGTAGGTATGATGTTTGTGGGGGGGGGGGGTCTTGGGTTACACCCCTTCTGTGATGTATGTATGATGTATGGAGGGGTGGTCTTGAGCTCCAGGGCAGGGAATTTAAAATGTCTATATAAGGGCAGGCACACCTTGGTTCTGGGTTCCTCCTCCTTTCCTGCGTGTGAGGGGAGCACCCTGTTGCAACAGATCAATAAAAATCAGGCTTACTAGCTGCTTTGCTTCTCAATATTCTCTGTTATTTTCTACTACCAATAGGGAACCCACGTAAGGACTCTATATGGGCTCTTGGATAGCCCATATGGGAAAAAGGGCAGATTTTGTTTACAACAAGGGTATTTAGGACTAGGCTGACTACACACCGTGCACAGAATCGTAGAATTGTGGAGTTGGATGGGACCCCAAGGGTCATCTAGTCCAACCCTCTGCAGTGAAGGAAACACAACTTAAAGAATCTCTTACAGATGGCCATCCAACCTCTGCTTAAAAACCTCCAATGAAGGGGAGGTTGACTACCTTCCAAGGCAGTCTACTCCACTGTCAAACAGCTCTCAACACAAGAAAGCTTTTCCTAATGTTTAGTCAGAGTCCTCTTTCTTGTAATTTGACGGAGTGTTCTGTGCTGATTTCACATTTGAAGCACACCCACCCTTAGAAATGCAAGAGTAAGTACTTGTGAGAGCTGTTTAATCCTCTGAGCAGTGCAATGGCTAAGAGCCACAGCAGACGTTGTGCAGAATGAGGTGAAAGTCGATTAAGATGGGGGACTTCCAGATTGTACCATTCAAAAGTGCTGCTGTGTGGATGCAAATAAAAACAATAATACAGTCATACCTCATGTTACGTTTGCTTCATGTTACATTCTTTCAGGTTACGTCTCGCGGCGACCCGGAAGTACTGGAAAGGGTTACTTCCAGGTTTCGCCACTCGCACATGCACAGAAGTGCAAAATGACGTCATGCGCAGAAGCAGAGAATTGCAACCTGCAGATGCACCGCTGTGGGTTGCGTTCTTTTCATGTTGCAAACGGGCCTCCGGAACAGATCCCATTCGCAACCAGAGGTACCACTGTACCCTTCTGCATAACCCCGCTCCCAAGGTGATACTGTGGCCACACCCCAAATTTTGGAGCTGTACTGATCCACGTGACATTATACCCAATTTATTAGGATCAGCTGATAGTCCTCTTCTAGTAAGCAGGTATCATTCTCCAACTTCCTTTCTCAGGAGCCTTCCTGTACCTGAGGACCACACTCCCTTTTTGGCAAACTTCCAGGGGCCACTTGCGGGCCCAGAGGCAAAAGTGGGTGGGAAAACAAATGCAAATTGCACAGCAGGCTAGTTTGTATGAACAGTCACATGCCCCTCCATTCAGGCAAGCAAGAGGCAGGGTCAGGGGTCAAGGACACATCCCAGCCAGGCAAAAGCATTTGGGGTGCAAAGCAGGACCATAGCTGTCAACCGTCCCTTATTTGGCGGGAAAGTCCCTTATCCCAGCGCCGTGTCCCACTGCTGTCCCTTGTTGATGATGTCCCTTAAATTTTCCAGGTTTCAAAGAAAGCAGCTCCTCTCCCTCCCTCCCTGCCGGCCAGGGAGGACGGAGGCTCCAACTGTGTTGCTCACCCAATAAGGAGTCCAAGAATGACGGGGGGTGGAGCTTGCATGCTTTGTGCCGATCAAATCAGCCGCGTTGCCTGGGGACTCGCCTTTGCTCAGCGCTTCCCAGCGGAGAGGTGATGTGGTTTTCCTTGCTGCATCCCCTTTGCCGGGTTGCTGCGCTGTGGGAACCACCGCTTGAGGCTTCATTTGGCTGCTGGTTGGGCTTTCTGCCTTTGGCTTGGAGGGACTCAGAAGTTGAACATACCTGTGCTTCGAAAATCCCTTATTTTGGCTGCTGATCCCTTATTTTTGAGGCTGCAGGTCCCTTATTTTCAAATCTGTAAGTTGACAGCTATGAGCAGGACCAGGGAGGGGTGCGGCTTAGAGAGTTGCTTGGGGAGTGCATTTGGCTTCTGAGAAGAGGTTCCCAACCCCTGTTCTAATATGCCATGAAAGTTCGTAAAACTTGAAAGACCTCATTCCCTTGGCTAGCCAAGGAGGGCCCATCAATTAGACTGGAACAGCAGCAAATGACATGATAACATGATAACTCCTGATCTGGGGGAAAGGGGAAGTCAGAGACCTCTGCTTCCACCATCCACAGTGCCGTATTTATGTATAATCTAAACAAGCTATAGCTCAGGGTCCCACTCTCCTGGGTGTCCCCCAAAAAATTTAAAGGGAAAAAACCCTGGATGTACATTTCCAAAATATAAGATAAAAAACAAATAAAATAAAACCTACATACAGCAACAGTGTTTTGTGTTGTGTAGGCTCCTATGATGTAAGTAATGGGCCAAGCCTGCTAGCCTGCTTCCTAAAATATCACTGGTTTGCTCATTTCTATATATAGGGTGCCTACATTCTGCATGGACTGGTTGCATGACAACATGTGCAAATGGCTTTAGATACCTATTAGGTCCATAAATTTGTCGGCATGCAGAGGGTCGCAAGGCCAACTGGCTAGCTCCAGCTGGGTTCTCTCCTTCCAGCCGTCCCGCTGTGAAGACCCATAGGCCTCTGGTCCGATGTAAATCAGCGACCCGGGCTTCAGAGCCAGGGCACAGTATTTCAGCAGAGCGAACTGCGCACACAGAATAGGCATGAGGCTTGTGGAAGCATACTGCAACTACGGATTTATTAATTATACAAGGTAAAGGTAAAGGTACCCCTGCCCATACGGGCCAGTCGTGTCCGACTCTAGGGTTGTGCGCCCATCTCACTTAAGAGGCCGGGGGCCAGCGCTGTCCGAAGACACTTCCGGGTCACGTGGCCAGCGTGACAAGCTGCATCTGGCGAGCCAGCGCAGCACACGGAAACACCATTTACCTTCCCACTAGTAAGCGGTCCCTATTTATCTACTTGCACCCGGGGGTGCTTTCGAACTGCTAGGTTGGCAGGCGCTGGGACTGAACGACTGGAGCGCACCCTGCCACGGGGATTCGAACCGCCGACCATGCGATCGGCAAGTCCTAGGCGCTGAGGTTTTACCCACAGCGAATCAGGACAAAGAAACATGCCGTCTCTCTCTCTGTCTTCTCAGAGAGACAGAGAGAAGCAAAAACTATACACACAACGGAAGAACACAGCAAGCTGTGCTGGTATGTAAATAGACATGTGACACGCAACAGTTCCATGTCTGCTCCTTAAGGTAGAATGGGAATTCTCAACAAAATTGTTGTTGTTGTTGTTTAGTCATTTAGTCACGTCCGACACTTCGTGACCCCATGGACCAGAGCACGCCAGGCACTCCTGTCTTCCACTTCTTCCTGCAGTTTGGTCAAACTCATGCTGGTAGCTTCGAGAACACTGTCCAACCATCTCGTCCTCTGTCGTCCCCTTCTCCTTGTGCCCTCCATCCTTCCCAATATCAGGGTCTTTTCCAGGGAGTCTTCTCTTCTCATGAGGTGGCCAAAGTATTGAAAATTGTTGTTGTTGTTGTTTAGTCGTTTAGTCGTGTCCGACTCTTCGTGACCCCATGGACCAGAGAACGCCAGGCACCTCTGTCCTCCACTGCCTCCCGCAGTTTGCTCAAACTCATGCTGGTAACCTCGAAAACACTATCCAACCATCTCGTCCTCTGCCGTCCCCTTCTCCTTGTGCCCTCCATCTTTCCCAACATCAGGGTCTTCTCCAGGGAGTCTTCTCTTCTCATGAGGTGGCCAAAGTACTGGAGCCTCAGCTTCACAATCTGTCCTTCCAGTGAGCACTCAGGGTTGATTTCCTTCAGTATGGAGAGGTTTGATCTTCTTGCAGTCCATGGGACTCTCAAGAGTCTCCTCCAGCACCATAATTCAAAAGCATCAATTCTTCGGCGATCAGCCTTCTTTATGCTCCAGCTCTCACTTCCATACATTACTTCTGGGAAAACCATAGCTTTAACTATACGAACCTTTGTTGGCAAGGTGATGTCTCTACTTCTCAAGATGCTGTCTAGGCCTGTCATTGCCCTTCTCCCAAGAAGCAGGCGTCTTTTAATTTCGTGGCTGCTGTCACCATCTGCAGTGATCATTGAGCCCAAGAAAGTAAAATCTCTCACTACCTCCATTTCTTCCCCTTCTATTTGCCAGGAGGTGATGGGACCAGTGGCCATGATCTTCGTTTTTTTGATGTTGAGCTTCAGGCCATATTTTGCGCTCTCCTCTTTCACCCTCATTAAAAGGTTCTTTAATTCCTCCTCACTTTCTGCCATCAAGGTTGTGTCATCTGCATATCTGAGGTTGTTGATATTTCTTCCGGCAATCTTAATTCCGGCTAGGGATTCATCCAGCCCAGCCTTTCGCATGATGAATTCTGCATATAAGTTAAATAAGCAGGGAGACAAAATACAGCCTTGTCGTACTCCTTTCCCAATTTTGAACCAATCAGTTGTTCCATATCCAGTTCTAACTGTAGCTTCTTGTCCCACATAGAGATTTCTCAGGAGACAGATGAGGTGATCTGGCACTCCCATTTCTTTAAGAACTTGCCATAGTTTGCCGTGGTCGACACAGTCAAAAGCTTTTGCATAGTCAATGAAGCAGAAGTAGATGTCTTTCTGGAACTCTCTAGCTTTCTCCATAATCCAGCGCATGTTTGCAATTTGGTCTCTGGTTCCTCTGCCTCTTCTAAATCCAGCTTGCACTTCTGGGAGTTCTCGGTCCACATACTGCTTGAGCCTTCCTTGTAGAATTTTAAGCATAACCTTGCTAGCGTGTGAAATGAGTGCAATTGTGCGGTAGTTGGAGCATTCTTTGGCACTGCCCTTCTTTGGGATTGGGATGTAGACTGATCTTCTCCAATCCTCTGGCCACTGCTGAGTTTTCCAAACTTGCTGGCATATTGAGTGTAGCACCTTAACAGCATCATCTTTTAAAATTTTAAATAGTTCAGCTGGAATGCCATCACTTCCACTGGCCTTGTTATTTGCAGTGCTTTCTAAGGCCCATTTGACTTCACTTTCCAGGATGTCTGGCTCAAGGTCAGCAACCACACTACCTGGGGTATACGAGACATCCATTTCTTTCTGGTATAATTCCTCTGTGTATTCTTGCCACCTCTTCTTGATGTCTTCTGCTTCTGTTAGGTCCTTTCCACTTTTGTCCTTTATTGTGGAAATCTTTGTACGAAATGTTCCTTTCATATCTCCAATTTTCTTGAACAGATCTCTGGTTCTTCCCATTCTATTGCTTTCCTCTATTTCTTTGCATTGCTCGTTTAAGAAGGTCTTCTTGTCTCTCCTTGCTATTCTTTGGAAATCTGCATTCAATTTCCTGTATCTTTCACCATCTCCCTCGCATTTTGCTTGCCTTCTCTCCCCCGCTATTTGTAAGGCCTCATTGGACAGCCACTTTGCTTTCTTGCATTTCCTTTTCATTGGGATGGTTTTCGTTGCTGCCTCCTGTATAATGTTACGAGCCTCCATCCATAGTTCTTCAGGCATTCTGTCCACCAAATCTAAATCCTTAAACCTGTTCCTCACTTCCACTGTGTATTCATAAGGGATTTGTCTTAGATTGTATCTTACCGGCCCAGTGGTTTTTCCTACTTTCTTCAGTTTAAGCTTGAATTTTGCTATAAGAAGCTGATGATCTGAGCCACAGTCAGCTCCAGGTCTTGTTTTTGCTGACTGTATAGAGCTTCTCCATCTTTGGCTGCAGAGAATATAATCAATCTGATTTCGATGCTGCCCATCTGGTGATGTCCATGTGTAGAGTCGTCTCTTGTGTTGCTGGAAAAGCGTGTTTGTGATGACCAGCTTGTTCTCTTGACAGAACTCTATTAGCCTTTGCCCTGCTTCGTTTTGATCTCCAAGGCCAAACTTGCCAGTTGTTCCTTTTATCTCTTGACTCCCTACTTTAGCATTCCAATCCCCTATAATGAGAAGAACATCCTTATTTGGTGTCACTTCTATAAGGTCTTGTAAGTCTTCATAGAATTGGTCAATTTCAGTTTCTTCAGCACAAGTAGTTGGTGCATAAACTTGGATTACTGTGATGTTAAAAGGTCTGCCTTGGATTCGTATCGAGATCATTCTATCATTTTTGAGATTGCATCCCAGTACAGCTTTCACCACTCTTTTGTTGACTATGAGGGCCACTCCATTTCTTTTATGGGTTTCTTGCCCACAGTAGTAGATATGATGGTCATCCGAACTGAATTCACCCATTCCCGTCCATTTTAGTTCACTGATGCCCAGGATGTCAATATTTATTCTTGCCATCTCATTTTTGACCACCTCCAACTTACCCAGGTTCATGGTTCTTACATTCCAGGTTCCTATGCAATATTTTTCTTTACAGCATTGGACTTTCCTTTCGCTTCCAGGCATATCCGCAACTGAGCGTCCTTTCGGCTTTGGCCCAGCCGCTTCATCAACTCTTCGGCTTTTGGCCCAGCCGCTTCATCAGCTCTGGATCTACTTGTACTTGCCCTCCGCTCTTCCCCAGTAGCATGTTGGACGCCTTCCGACCTGAGGGGCTCATCTTCCAGCGTCATATCTTTTATATGCCTGTTGTCTTTGTCCATGGAGTTTTCTTGGCAGGGATACTGGAGTGGCTTGCCGGTTCCTCCTCCAGGTGGATCACGTTTGGTCAAAACTCTCCACTATGACCTGTTCATCTTGGGTGCCCTGCTCGGCATAGTTCATAGCTTCTCTGAGTTCTTCAAGCCCCTTCGCCACGGCAAGGCAGTGATCCATGAAAATTACCATATAGTATATATTCAACTCAAAAAAACCCAGCGACAATGTGTTGCTGTGCTGACAAGGGACAGCTGGACATATAAAGGGCCCCATTGCCTTCAGTAGCTTAGGGCCTCATCAAACCTACATCCGGCCCTGACCATTCACAACACTTCCATTCTTGGCAGTTTCTTCCCAGAAGATGCAGCAGCAATTTCAGCCATTAGCAAAGCTTTTCATCCCTCCCCCACCCCTCCTTATGGGATCTGACAGTCCAGCTTCTAAAAATAAGCTTCTCAGACATTACACAACTTTCATCAGCCAGGCCACTCATGTGCACTTACTTAAGCACGTCGGAGCTGATTCAGCAAAGAGGTCCAACACCAGCTTCTTGTATTTATAAGGTCAGGGGGAAAGTATGATACCGCTTTGTGCGACTTACAGTTAGATTCGCAGAAAAGGAAAGAGAAGACCTTGTAATCTCGCTCTCATTCTCACTTTGTTACACGCAGGCAGGCAAACAGAGCAACATGTAGGCTAATGATTACAGAGAGAGCTTTTGAAGTTGGGTCCCCCCCCCTCCTTATTTGAAATGCAAATTCTCCTTGGCAGTGTGAAAGTACAATAATTTAATAGATTTGCAAATTAGAAATATTGTAGAAGTACAACATGATGAGTTTAACTGCTAGCATTGTAATAAACTTAAAATAATATCAAACTAGATTCCAGGTTTTGTTACATCTATTTGTCTTACAGAACCTTCAGCATGGAAACTAAAATTCATCCCCCCCCCTCCTCTTTTATGCATAAAACATAATCTAAACTATCTTCGCAAAATGAAATACTCTATAAAACCCGATATTCATAACCTGGCAACCAATATCGGGTTTTATAGAGTATTTCTATATGACTTAAGCATCTGGTGTAGAATATGAATATGCCATCTTAAAAATTCTTGGGCTGCCATCCTACACGGTCGTCATGTGGACTGGGAGGTTGGATTCATTGAGATTCAACTACTTATTTCAAAGTTGTTGTCTATATGATTTCGGTTTTAATTCTATTTTATTTATAGCCTGCTCTGGAATGGCTCTTTGCAATGAAGGACAGGCTAAAAATGTTTTAAATATGCAGTGGTACCTCGGGTTACAGACGCTTCAGGTTACAGACTCTGCTAACCCAGAAATAGTACCTCAGATTAAGAACTTTGCTTCAGGATGAGAACAGAAATCGTGCTCCAGTGGTGCGGTGGCAGCAGGAGGCCCCATTAGCTAAAGTGGTGCTTCAGGTTAAGAACAGTTTCAGGTTAAGAATGGACCTCCGAAACGAATTAGGTTCTTAAGCCGAGGTACCACTGTATAACAGGTGCAGATGCAGGAATGTGTGGGTGAAAGAGGGCCTTGGTGGTGTGTCACCCCCTTTTGAATTGGTCTCAACCTCTGTGGCCCCCAGACATTTAACCACAAGGGAGTCTGGCCCTCAGGCTGAAAAAGTTACACATTCCCACTGCGAACATTTAAGCAGGGGTAGGTAGATGCAACTCTGCCTAGGTAAAGGATCCCTGGATGGTTAAGTCCAGTCAAAGTTGACTGTGGGGTTGCGGCGCTCATCTCACTTTCAGGCTGAGGGAGTCAGCATTTATCCACAGACAGCTTTCCAGGTCATGTGGCCAGCATGACTAAACTGCTTCTGGTGCAATGGGACACCGTGACGGAAACCAGAGCTCACGAAAATGCCATTTACCTTCCCACCGCAGAGGTACCTATTTATCTACTTGCACTGGCATGCTTTCAAACTGCTAGGTTAGCAGGAGCTGGGACAGAGCAATGGGAGCTCACCCCTTCGTGGGGATTTGAACCACCAACCTTCCGATCAGCAAGCCCAAGAGGCTCAGCGGTTTAGACCACAGCACCACCCACGTCCCTGGCTCTGCCTAGACATGTATAGGATTGTGCTCCCACTGTTTTCTTCTAAAAGCAAGTTTCTGGCCTTAGTGAATTCAGCCATAAGTAAGCACACCTGCTGAACAACTATAGCTGTTTCAAAATGGATCATTTCTGGTTTAGAGGGAAAAGCAGGTCATGGGTGAAAGAAGTAGTAGAACTGTAAATAGTACACCCTTATTCACAATACTAGATGATGGGAGAAGACAACCACAAAGGCCTTCATGTCTTATTTGTGGCCTTCCATCTGACTAGCCACTGAGAGGAGCAGAATGTTGGTCCAGATAGAGTGGACTCCCCCCCCCCCCCATGGACTGGGGACTGAGGTTTTGTTGTGGATTCCTTGCTCACCTCTCAGGTGAATTGAAATTCTAAAAGTCCCAGAAATGCTGGCACGAAACTGATGCTGTGTGTGTAATTTCCACAAGGGGAGGACTACCCTGCTGGAAGATAATGGGCTATGCAGAACTGGCAAGATTAACAGCAAAATTAAGAGAATCTAATGATGAGTGTTTTATGGAAGAATTGATGCCTTTTTTTGGACTACTTAAAGCAGGCTTCCTCAAACTCGGCCCTCCAGATGTTTTGACACTACAATTCCCACCATCGCTGACCACTAGTCCTGCTAGCTAGGGATCATGGGAGTTGTGGGCCGAAAACATCTGGAGGACCGAGTTTGTGGAAGTCTGACGTAAAGAAATGGTATAGTATAATGAACTCGTGAGCAGGATTTGAGCTACGACCAACAAAAGGAATTAGATTATAATGCTGTGGTTATTATTTTACTGGTAGAAGATAGGGTGCGGCAGAAGAGGAGAAGGAACAACTCCATGGAAAACGGGGTGGGAAGTCAACAGAAATAAGAGAAAAGACGTCATTGGGTTTGGATTGTATATGCTAAAAATGTTGAAACTTAATAAAATATAATTGGGGAAAACAAATACCTCCTTCTTCTTCGTGACCCTGGTAAAACTTGGAGCCTTGGGGAAAGATCGGTATTAAGGTGGGCACAGCCAGTTTGCTTAGGTGAACACTCCATTCATAAGATCATAAGAAGAACCTGCTAGATCAGGTCACGCAATCAAGCATTCTGTTCTCACATTGGCCAGCCAAAGGCCTATGGGAAGCCTGCAAGCGAATCATATTCAGAGCAACAGCACTCTCCCTAGCTGCTATTTCCAGCAAGTGGCGTTCAGGGGCTTATTGCCAGCATCAGTGGAACATAGCCATCATGGCTAGTAGCCACAGGTAGTCATATCCTCCATGAATTTGTTTAACCATCTTTTAAAGGCATCCTGCTTGTTGGCCATCACTCCCTCCTGTCGGAGTGAATCTGACCTGTTGTATACAGAGCATATGGGGCAAATGGTGTGAGCCTAGGAAGTAGCATTGTGGCAATGGGATGCTCACACTATTATGACATAACACCAGGTCTTGAGATGAATTCTCTTCTGGGAGAATTTTTTTGCCCACCCTTCATCATGTGGTCTCCTGCCATAGCATCTATAGATCTACCTATAGCATTCTGCTTGTGTTTGGGTTGCAGTGGAACCAAATGTTTGCATCACTGCAGTGAACCTAATTCATTTGAGTCTGGCCGCAGCAGAAAAAAGCTGTATTCTGGATTACTTCTGCCAACTTCTGGCAGATGCTCCTGGAGTGTTTGTGGACATTTGCAAGCTTGTGTGATATTCCAGACTGGATTGCTCAGAAGGCTAAACATGTTTGTGGCCTCAGACAAATGCAATGGAGGTATATAGCAGATGTGATCAAATTAGATCAAACAGGTAGCTAAGGGACACATGCAAATAATGGTTTTGGTGCTACACTGTAGAGCAGGAATGGGGAATCTTTGGCCCTCCAGATGTTGCCAAACTAAAACTCCCATCAGCCCTAGCAAGCATGGCCAGTGGCTGGGGTGATGGGAGTTGTAGTCCAGCAACATCTGGAGGGTCAAGGATTCCCCATCCCTTCTGTGCTGGTCCCGTGGCTTACCCGAGAGGCGAGGTCCAAGTCCGGTCCGTGGTCAAAGGTTCAGCATGGAGGCAGTCCATAGTAGCTGAAGCTGGGTGCAGGGCAGGAAGTTGGGTGAAGTCAGGAACAGACTTGCAAGCAAGGAGCCAGGGCAGGTCAGGAGCTCAGGCAGGAAAGCAGGACAGTGTTCAGACAGGAACTAGGAACCAACAATGTTGCTCCTGCAACTTGGGACTGCGTCTGGCCGGCTTTTATCTGTCCCATGGCATAGGACAGCCCCGATCCTCTGGTGGCTCTCCTTTCCTGGCCTGGAGGCAAGCACTCCTCCTGCAGGAACTTAGTTCCTTCCGCCTCTCTGCCCTGAGCCTCTGCAGCTCAGAAGAGGCTGGAGGGTTACTGGACCCAGAGGCAACCTCAGCTTCCTCTGACAGGGCTGAGAGTGGAGCACCTGCAGGCAATGGGTCCTCCATCACCTCAGGAGCCAGAGCAGACTCAGCTGATGCCTGCACCTGAGGATCCAGCACAGGTGAGGACCCTTCAGGCTCAAGCCCCAGCCCCGGCTCAGCTGGTTCTGGAGGCAGGGAATCCTGTGCAGGCTGGGATCCCTCAGGTTCAGCATCTGAGTCTGAATCCTAGGCCATGACACCTTCTGCATAGCATAACTTGGGGAACAATATGTTTCTTGGAGCAAGGCAGCTATGGATAACTTAACACGGCGTAACCCACGTTGGCTTCCTATAGTTTGTGTTGCTCTGCCCATCTTGGTGGCCCTGTCACCCTGATGTTCCAAGCCGAACCTCCACTCTTTATGCACTCTGAATGTGACTCAAGAAGATAAAGGGGAAATAGTGTTAGGTTCCCTTCTGCTTCCACCACTGCAACACCTGTCAGTCAAGATGCTACCAGGTGTTGGAAACCCAACATTCCATGGCTGCTTCAAGTCGCTTTAGCATTTCTCCTCTGTTATTTTCCTGCTGTGATTGGAAGAGGATCTGGAGGCACGCTGTGAACCTGCCATTTATGAATTGCCCACCTCAAGCCCTGCTCATTCTGGCAACGAAGGCGCTTCTTTGCACATTGAGAAAACTCACTGGCTAGATCTCTTTATGTGCCTTCTCTTCCCTAGTGGTTCGGTAACCTCCCCTGGCATCATCTACTAGTAATCTCTCTCTCTCCTTCTTCTCCTCTTCCTCCTCCTCCTCCTTCACACTCTCAATAAGCCGTCTGGTCCTGCAGCAGATGCATTGTGAAACTTCTCTTTCTGTGCATCGTGAATATGTTTCATTAAAAGTGTTTGCTTCTTTGATCAGCTCAAAGTTCCAATGTGTGTGTGTTCTTGGGGGTGGGGAGACGAGACAGAATCATGTTTTTGGGATTTGACTTGGCAGCACACCCTCCTCAGCCAAATAGTGGCAAGTACATGGTGTCTCTTGAAGGCCTTAACTTCCCTCCCTCCCCTTCCTTTCAATTCATGCGCCTCTCCTTCCAGTGATGGCTACGATTTGCACTGGCACCCAAAGATAGAAAGCAGCCTTTTGATTTGTTACACTGTGGAACTGAACATGAAAGAACATGGTGGGAGGTGCCAAATTGGCGGGGGGGGAGAGAGAGAGAGAGAGAGTGGAAACAGAAAATGGAATGTGTGTTTTCGCTGAGTGTTGCTTAGCAATAGGTGGCACCGGGATGCTGACATTATGCAAGAAGAAGAGGCACCATCCATCCATTCCACAGTTGCACTGGCAAGGGAAAAACAGCTCCCTGCTTTTCTCCCTTTACAAAGGGAGCCTAGATTGGCAACAGAAAAAAACAGAGCAAGGCAACAGTTGGATTCCTGGCTACATTCCTCTTGGCCACCAAGCCCTCACATTACAGGAGAAAGAGATGGAATGGTTTGGTAAAGTTCATTTGTGTATATATTTTAAAAAATCTTGTTCCAGTTAGAGCCTGGCGGTGAAGCATCTAAGCACTCGGCTTGATAAAATTCAGAATGAAAGTTTAAATATTAAGTGGTTAGAGGGAGACAGAAAGGTAGAGTTGGGTGGTCATCTAGTCCAAACCCCCGCAATGCCAGAATCTCAACATGTGGTCTCCCATCCCATTTGAAACCAGGTTGGACCCTGCTTAGCTTTGCACATGTGTTAGTATTTTTTTTATTTTTGCTGCACCAATGTTCCTCCATCATAACAGCAGAGCTCAGGGTCATCCATCGAGGCTGAACAGTGGGAGATTGAGGACACAGGCAAAAAGGGTGGCACATGTTTAAGATGTAACCGTGGCTGCTCTTAAAAGGAATTAGATATGCCCATGGTGGATCTATAGGCAACATCTAGCTCTTATTCTGGACAGCTCTCTGCTACAGACTCCCACCGCTCACTAAGCCCTGTTACCCCTTCGGCTTCTAACAGCTTCCCCTTCCAGATTTTTCTCTCCTCTCCCTCTGAGCACTCATTGTCATCTCACCACCAATCCCCTGGCTCTGAGCTTTCTTCCCTCCCACCATTCCTCTGCATCCAACCAGTCCATAAGAGCTATGTAGTTGCCAGAAGCATACTTGTGAATGTATCTGGGGCACCTTTGGAGCTGCTGTAAGCACTTATGCTTTTGTCAATAAAGAATTAAAATTTCAGCTGTTTGTCCTTTTTGGCTGGGTGTGTGCCGGACTGTGCAGATGGCAGACCATCTCACTATCAGCCCCCCCCAAATAAATGAGATCTTTTGGGGTTTTCGCTTTTATATCTAAAATACCCTGATATTTCACCCACCAAATGAAGGAATAACCTAAATCATCATGGATTCTCCAACCCCAATGACATGTGAACAATTTCAGACCTCATTTTCCAACCCTTTGTCCTTGTAGTGCTTGGAAAGTATGTCTTAAAAATCCTTAGCCCTTTCCTGAGATTTTGAAGACAACTATGCAACTGAATTAATAATTGAATAGGGATTAATTGTGCACAGTGCATCAAAACCGCTGAGCACTACAGGGTGGGAGCCCCTAAAGATTTTTATTTTTATTTTTGTTGCTACCTCTGCTACCATTTTAACAAACTGAATGCTGACAAGCTGACTTGATTGTGAATATTTTGGGAAATGGTGTAGGTTCCAACTGGGTTGGCACTTTGCATCTTACACTTTTGAAAAGATGTACAGCTAAATGTGTGAATGCAGCAAGCGTATGTATCACACACGTTGGGGAGCTGAGATTGACTCCTTCTGAAGCACACATGTTAGATAGCGATCCCCAGTCTTGTGGCTGTGTAATGTGCAAAATGGCTATATCAAGCAGTTTACCCTAACCTTGGGCGCCCTCCAAACTGGCTTTTTGTTTGCTTATTTGTTTGCAACATTTCGTGTCTGGCAAGGGCATGAGCCCTTGGACCAAACCAAAGCACAAGAGCAGCCAAGGGCAAGCAGCCCAAGCAGAAGGTGCTGGCCATCAAGACATCAATGGAGCAGAAGATGCAGCAGGCCAAGTCACTGGTGGAGGAGAGCCTATCATCTGGCTGGCTGCAACAATGTGATTCCATGGGGACCTTCAGGAGTGACCTTGAGTCTGCTACCGGTGCTTATTTTTTCTTTAGCAGGGACTGATGTTATGCAGTATCATGTGATTGGGATTGAGTAGATGGAACTAGTTCTATACCCACCAGGGTGACAGCCCACTCTGGTATAGATCTGAGCTCCTCTCAGGTGAGAGATGGGAGAGGAATATTCGATGGTTCAGTGGGAGTAGAGCATAAGTTCCTGGATGTTCCAGATATTAGGAGTGTATCTTATCTGTGCATGCTTGGCAGTGACCCTTTGTGTGTGGGTTGTGATATTCCACCACCAGTCCTCCAACCCTCCACTAAAGCTCCATTACATCTATTTGGCCTCTGTCCATAGCATTTGAGAACACCTTTGAAGTGTCTTATGAGGACCTGGAGGCTCAGTAGGTAAACCATGAGACTCTTAATCTCAGGGATGTGGGTTTTTTGCCCCATGTTGAGCAAAAGATTTCTGTATTGCAGTGGGTTGGACTTGTGGTCCTTTCCCACTGTCCAATTCTATCATTCTATAGGCAAGAGATGGGGAACCTGTAACCCTCCAGATGTGGTTGGACTCCAACTCCCTTCATCCCTGACCACTGGTTGTGCTGGCTTGGCTGATGGGAGCTGGAGTCCAACAACATCTGGAGGACCACAGAATCCCCATCCCAATTTTAAACAAGGAATGGGGGGGGGGAGCAGAGAGAGAAATAATGTCATCTGATAGCAAAGGCAGGAGTGACAGCCCCCAGCTCCTGAACCAGTTGGGTCTCATATAGGACTGTCTTTAGAAAGAGCATATCCCAACTTAGCAACCCATACTTGCAATGAGTTGTGTTTCCAGACAGCTCTGAACAGGAACAGGAAGTTAACCAAACATGACGTTCATGGTGATACCAAAGCACACAACCAGCCATCATGATTGAAGTCTCAAGTGTCCAGGAGTCAGGACTTCCACCAAGCCTCTCAATTACATGCAGCTTACATGGATGAATGTGTGTTTCTCAGGTGGGGGGGGGGAGCGATTCTGGATGTTTAAAAGAAACCGGGAGCATGTGCAGCTACGAGGTAGGCATGTCCTGCATCTTCTGTCAGATGCTCCATCACAGCAGGGCAGCACACTGTTGCTCCCTCCCTGGAAGACGCTATTACAGCGGATGAGAATGTCCTATAGTGCCGGGGGCCTTGTTGCTATTTGGGTGGGCTTGAAATTGATCAGAACCTCTCTCAGTCCTAGGGTGCTGTAAAGTTATTGCAAGATGGTTCTGACCTGGATACTTCATCACAGAGTCCTGACAGGAGAGAACAGATGCTCTGCGAGGATCACGCTGTTGTGGAAGTTGCTGAACAATTTGCAGCTGATGGATGTGGTAGCACTCGAAAAGGAATCACGTACCAACAACTCAAGACATGGGATGAAAGGAGAGGAAGGGAGGACTCCCATCTTCCCACTATTAACTATGAGTAGATTCACACAACAGTGTTTGATTTTTAGCTTTGTTCTGCAGTAGCATGAAAGTTTGCATTCAACCTCTTGCCTGGTTCCAGTAGGATAGCGACTTAAAAGGTAAAGGACCCCTGACCATTAGGTCCAGTCATGACCGACTCTGGGGTTGCGGTGCTCATCTCTCTTTATTGGCCGAGGGAGCTGGTGTAAAGCTTCCGGGTCATGTGGCCAGCATGATTAAGCCGCTTCTGGCGAACCAGAGCGGCGCACGGAAACGCCGTTTACCTTCCCGCTGGAGCAGTACCTATTTATCTACTTGCACTTTGACGTGCTTTTGAACTGCTAGGTTGGCAGGAGCAGGGACCGAGCAATGGGAGCTCACCCTGTTACGGGGATTCGAACCGCCGACCTTCTGATCGGCAAGTCCTAGGCTCTGTGGTTTAACCCACAGCGCCACCCGCTATCCAGGATAGCGACTTACATATCTCCTGAAGCAAGAACAGAAGAGTGTTGCTGTTTTGCATAAAATGTGCGTGTGCCTATTCGTGCAAATTTAGAGCTACCTATTACCAGCACTCTTACAGTTCCCAGGATTCTTTGGGGGAAACCATGGACTTGAAATGCATGGCCTCCATATAGTTCTTTATATTTAAATCAGGTTTGGACCTGTAACAGGGCTACAGCAGCAGCTACTGACCCAATCCCTACAGACAAATTGCATCTGGTGTCACCGCACTGCCGTTGCCTCTTCCTCACCAACACTGCCTGTTCAATAGTGACTAGCACTGCTTGTGGCTGTGAAGATGCATCAGAAGAAGGAAGGGGCCAGAGGGGCATGGGAGCGAGTTGAGGAGGTCTCCTGTGGAATGCTTTGGAGGCCATGGTCCCAACAACAGCATTCCCTTTTTGAGGGACCTAGTTGGTGGTGGCCCCCTGCAGAAGTCAGATGATGCCAACCACTGACCCAGACTTTTCCTCTGGCTCATAGAATCATAGAATTCAAAGGGATCCCAAGGGTCACCTAGTCCAACTCCCTGCAAGGCAGCAATGGCAACCAAAGCATCCATGAAAGATGGCCATCCATTGTGCTTCAACATGTCATATTGTGCAGGCATGCAAGAAGCCACTCGGCTGCTCTTTGGAAGGGAGGATTTCCAGCCTCTGGGGAGTCAGGCAAGGAAGAAGAAGAAGAAGAAGAAGAAGAAGAAGAAGAAGAAGAAGAGGAAGAGGAGGAGGAGGAGGAGGAGGAGGAGTTTGGATCTGATATCCCGCTTTATCACTACCCTAAGGAGTCTCAAAGCGACTAACAATCTCCTTTCCCTTCCTCCCCCACAACAAACACTCTGTGAGGTGAGTGGGGCTGAGAGACTTCAGAGAAGTGTGACTGGCCCAAGGTCACCCAGCAGCTGCATGTGGAGGAGCAGAGACGCGAACCCGGTTCACCAGATTACGAGTCCATTGCTCTTAACCACTACGCCACACTGGAAGCATGAAAGAGATCTGATGCCTTATTTTTTCAAGCACAAATGACTACCCTTTGTAGACAGTCTATCTGAGAAAACATATTGTGCACTATTTATTCTTGAGGATTTAACCCTAATCTCATAACTTTTGGTCACATGGAATTTGATTCACAAGTCTGTGGTTCTATGATTCTTTGCAAGCCCATATTGCAAGCTCAGTGGGGGAGAGGCATGCATAAGGTCCCAAATTCAGTCCCCAGCATCTCTGAACATTCCCGCCTGAATCTCTGGAGAGCCACAGCCTGCTAATCTAAACCGTACTGAGCTAGACGGACCAACAGTTTGACTCAGTATAAAACACTTCCTATGTTCTTATTTTAATCATATAGCTTTGCCTTCTGCATAACCTTATTAGACATGGAGGGGAGAGGTTGTTCCTTCGCCCCCTCTCCTGCTAATTCTGTTTCTTCCTTCTAGATAATTCCATGTTATTGTTAAGCCACTAAGTGGCATCCAAGGAAACCTCAGCATCCCAACCTACAGACCACGCTGCATCTTGCACCTAACATTAAATAAGGGATTTACTGCCACTTAGAGCTATCTGATGCCCAATTTTTTTCCAGAGGTCCCTACACTCCCCTTTCCCCTCACGATGTCTTTAATGAAAAATGAGATTTTTCTCACCACCTTGGCAAATATTTTCCCCAGCAGGTATGCTGTCGAACATGTTGCATTGACAGCATGACATGGAATCTAAAAAGCACAGAGAGACTAATTACAGGGAGAAAATTACACCAAAAGACCAATTTCCTCATGATGAAAATGACAGCCTGGTGCCCTGCCTCCTAGCCCAATTGGGCATGCTGCCTGTGAAACATCCCTATATCGTGTTATATTATAAGTCACGGCAATTGGGGAGGTGGGGGCATTTATTTTTTTTTTGCACAGTTAGCAGCAAGCTTGAGGAACCAAGGTGAGATGACAGCTAAGTAAGGTATCACATTAAAAGCCAAATCATACCCTGCCAGCATAGCTTCAGCAGCAAGAAGAGGAATTTGTATTGCTAGACAAGCAGGCCCAAGCCAAATAGCTGGAACAAAGTCAAAAGTCTTTCCGTGACTCCATTCTTTGTACTATTCTACTAATCTAAGAAGATCTAGTAAGCTACCGTATTTTTCGCTGTATAAGACACATTTCCCCCCCTCCTAAAAAGCAAGGGGAAATGTGCATGCGTCTTATGGAGCGAATGCAGGCTGCGTGGCTATCCCGGAAGCCAGAACAGCAAGAGGGAGCACTGTGCAGCGCTCCCTCTTGCTGTTCTAGCTTCCGGCTTAGCCCTTCTGTCCCTTCGCCCACCTCCCGCAAAAGCCCCCAAGAGCTGCACTCCCTTTCATGAGCCGCGCGGAGCGTGTGTGCAGCTCTTGGGGGCTTTTCCCTGAGGAGGGAGAAGCCTGCAAGCACCGCACACACGCCCCATGCAGCTCGTGAAAGGGAGCACTGAGCAGAGCCTGGGATGCATATTTTTTCCCCCTTGCATTCCCCCTCTAAAAACTAGGTACGTCTTATGGTCAGGTGCATCTTATGGAGCGAAAAATACAGTAGTTGGAGAGCCATACCTTCCAGCGTGTTGAGCCCCAAAACCGGGAAGCGCATCTTTCCATCTGTGATCCCATGCGAGACACATAACCCACATGAGATCACAGAGCCCAAAAGACGCATTTTTCAGGGCCATTCTCTCACACAACGCCATTTTTTTCTGGGAGATCTTGTGCAAAATCACTCGAGAATCACAGCGCCCTAAATTGCTGCCATGCTGTCGCCGGAAATGATGGGCCGTCCCAGTTTTTCCAGGACACTTGCAGGGTATGGAGACCCACCAAGCTGAACAAAAGTAGCAGAGGTTGCAGTTTATTTAAGGCCAACTCCAAAGGATCCTCTCCCAGAGGGAAATTCAAGTCACACGGGGAGAAAGCTCAGTGCAGCCTGAGCCTGGTTAGGCCTATAGTTTTATTGATTGATTATGTTTATATCTAACCTTTTCCTCCAAGGAGCTCAAGAGGGAGTCCATGGTTGTGCCCCTCCTCAATTAAGCCCCCCAAGGTAAATTAGGTGGAGAGGCTGTGACTGGCCCAAGGTCACAAAGCTATTGCACTACCAACCTTACTTACTTGAAGTGAGCTTCATGGCCATGTGGGGATTTGAACCCTGGTCTCACAAGCACCAGTCTGACACTCTAACCACTAGACCATGCTAGAGCAGCTCATGCAGCAAAAGGAGGAGGAGAGAAAAAAAGTTGGCTGCTCTAGCCATGCCACTTTGTGGTAGACCCATTTTGTCAGGTCATGCCAAAATGGCTGCGGGGAAGCAGCGGGGGAGGAAATGAAAAGAGGTGGTGGTGTGCCAATATCTAACATTAGGACAGAAGGAGAACATTTCCCCTCCAACACATTTCCCAGATGTGGGTTCTGCACCTCATGACTCCAGGCATCTTATCAACAGCCACTCACTTAGATTCTTTCCCTTCTTCTTGAACACGGTTTTAATAGTGAGTCCGCAAGTGACTGTGGAGGCCAGTTCTGGATCCCCACATCCTTCCACAGTGGGGACATAGGTTTCCAGGTAGGAGCTGATCACGGTGAGGGTTTGCCAAACATGCCTTCCTCTTAGCACGTTTCTCCCTTTCGTCCTGAGTTTGAATGTCTTCAAAGCCAATGACACCTTTGGTAAAGGCTGTTCTCCAATTGGAGTGCTTGCAGGCTAGTGTTTCCCAATGGTCAGTGTTTATACTACTTTTTTTTTTTTAGATTTGCCTTGAGAGTCTTTAAACCCCTTTTGTTGGCCACCAGCATTACACTTTCCTTTTTTAAGTTCAGAATAGAGTAGTTGCTTTGGAAGATGATAATCAGGCATCTGAACAACATGACCAGTCCAACAAAGTTGATGTTGAAGAATCATTGCTTCAACACTGGTGATCTTTACTTCTTCCAGTTCACTGGCATTAGTTCGCCTGTCTTCCCAAGTGACATGTAAATATTTTTCGAGGCAGTTGGAGATGGTGTTTATAAGTGGTCCATTTTCACAAGCATACAGTAAGGTTGGTAGTGCCATAGCTTTGTAAACAAGCAATTTGCTTTCCCTGCAAACGTCCCAGTCCTCACTCTGCACTTCAATTGGGAGAAAGCTGCACTTGCAGAGCTTAGGTGATGCTGGATTTTGGCATCAATGTCGTCCCTTGTGGAAAGATAACTGCCCAGGTAGAGAAGTGATAGACACTTTCCAACGTTATACCATTGAGTTGGATTTGTGACGCTGCAGAGGGGTTGTTTTGTGCTTGTTGGTGCAGCACTTTGGTTTTTTTGGATGTTGAACCATAGGCCAAGCTTTTTGTAAGCTTCTGTGAAGATATTTAGAATAGTTTGGAGGTCATTCTCTGAGTGTGCACATAGGACGTTGTCATCAGCACACTGAAGCTCTTTGACGGAAGTCATGGTAACCTTACTCTTTGCTTTCAGCCTACTCAGATTAAAGAGCTTTCCATCTGTTTGATATATGATTTCTACTCCAGTGGGGGGTTTCCCTTCAACAAAGTGTAGGATCATGGCAATGAAAATAATAAATAGAGTTGGGATGAAAACACAATCCTGTTTAACACCTGATCTCACTGTGAATGGTTCACTTTGAGAGCCATTGTGATCTGTGATTGTTGCTGTCATCTTAAAAAAAAAAAAAAAGGTAAAGGACCCCTGGATGGTTAAGTCCAGACAAAGGCAACTATGGGGTTGTGGAGCTCATCTCGCTTTCAGGCTGAGGGTGCCGGCATTTGTCCACAGACAGCTTTCCAGGTCATGTGGTCAGCATGACTAAACCACTTCTGGTGCAACAGGTCATGGTGACGAGTGCCAAAGTGCACAGAAACACCATTTACCTTCCCACCACAGCAGTACCTATTTATCTACTTGCACTGGTGTGCTTTCATACTGCCAGGTTGGCAGAAGCCAGGACTGAGCAGCGGGAGCTCACCTCATTGCAGGGATTTGAACCGCCAACCTTCAGACTGGCAAGCCCAAGGGGCTCAGTGGTTTAGACCACAGCACCATCCACTCCCCTTAGCAAACCTTGCTGTCATATTATGATGGAGGAGCCGAAGGATGATAACAAATTTATCTGGGCAGCCAATTTTCAGAAGGACAGTCCACTGGGCATTACAATTTACAGTGTTGAAGGCCTTAGTCAGGTCAATAAACACCATATACAGGGGTTGGTTTTGCTCTCTGCATTTTTCCTGAAGCTGTTGAGTGATGAAAATCATGTCCACTGTTCCCCTATAAGGTCAAAAACCATTTTGGATTCAGGAAGGGTCACCTCGGATACTGTTAGGAGATAGTTTGCTAAGATCCTTGCTAGAATTTTGCCAGCTGCAGCTAATAAAGAGATGCCTCAATAGTTTCTGCAATCCGTGCTATCACCTTTTTAAAAGAGATTGATATTTTGGTATTCCTAAAATCTGCTGGGATCTCCTCTCTCTCCCAGATTTTTTTGATGAGCTTGTGAAGTTGTTGTGTAAGTTCAGTTCCATCCACTTGGAAGACTTCAGCAGGTATCCCATCAGGTCCTCTGGGTTTAGCTTTTAGAAGTGTGGTACTGTCTGCTGAGCATAGAGGGCATATGCCATGATTTATTGGCCCATAGATGGTCTTTGTGGCTTCAAAGAAATTCTGTGCATCATGAGTGTCAGCTAAGTGCTGGATCTCTTGAGCTTTTTTTAATCCGCCAGGTGTTATTTAGTTCTCTGGTTCTTCTTTGAACCTCAACCTTAGCATTGGCATAGATTTTCTTCTTGGTGGTGCAGTTTCTATCTCTTTGCCAGAACTGAAAGGCCTTCCTTTTCTTGTCAATCATGTGTTCAATCTCACTGTCATTCTCATCAAACCAGTCCTGGTGTTTCTTGGTTTGACGTCCAATAGTTTGTTCTCAGGCTGCAATACTGGACGTTTTTAGCTTGGTCCAGTATTCCTCTAGTTGTTTGGAAGCAATCCCGCTTAATAGGGTCTTGAAGGGCTTGAGTGTTCATTTTGTGCCTTGGTTTCCTTCCTTGAAGCCTGCGTTGAAGTATAATCTTGATAGCCATCGTGGAACTTATTAATCAGTGATCTGTCCAGCAGTCGTCAGCACTCGTCATAGCTCTGGTAAGAAACACATCACAGTGATCATCCGCTCGGACAATTACATAGTCTAAGAGGTGCCAGTGGTTTGACTGAGGATGCCTCCATGATGTTTTAAATTTATTTGTTTGTCAAAAGAGTGTCCTTGGCCTAAGTGGCCTAAAATGCTCCCGAGTTCCTCCTTTCACCAGTCTTGCCTTCAGACAAAGTGATCACAGTTTCAATCCTGGCCAGCATATTCATTTCCCATTCTTCTCCCTCCCTGGTGATTTTCCATCGCAGGCCTCGTTAGCCTGGAAAGCCTCCAAAATGTTTTTGGAAGCTGCTATCATCTTCACTAATCACTCTCTCTGTTTATTCCAACTTTCTCTGGTGCAGTGTGGTGGCTAGGGTGCCGGGTTTCAATGGCGGTGGGGAATCTGGGTCATGTTCCCCATTCAGCTATTGAGCAACATCTGGAAAGCTTTGGGCAAATGGCTGTTTCCTAGAGTTGGGCTGAAGCGCTGCACTAAGCCCCTTGAAGGAAGAGTGGTGTGATGGCCTGGGAATAGGATTCAGAGGCTGAACCTGAGGAATCCCAGCCTGCACAGGAGTCCCTGCCTCCAGGACCAGCTGAGCCGGGACTGGGGCTTGAACCTGAAGGGCCATCACCTGTGCCGGATCCTCAGGAGCAGACACCAGCTGAGTCTGTTCTGGCTCTTGAGGTGATGGAGGACCCATTGCCTGCAGGTGCTTCACTCTCAGCCCCGTCAGGGGAAGGTGAGGTTGCCTCTGGGTCCAGTAACCCTTCAGCCTCTCCTGAGCTGCAGAAGCTCAGGGCAGAGAGGCGGAGGGAACTAAGTTCTCGCAGGAGGAGTGCTCGCCTCCAGGCCAGGAGAGGCGAGTCACCTGTGGACCGGGGCCGTCCTATGCCTCGGGGCAGATAAAAGCCAGCCAGCCCAGTCCCAGGTTGCGGGAGCAACATTGTTGGTAACCTGTTCCTGCCTGCACCCTGTCCTGCTCTTCTGCCAGAGTTCCTGAACACACCCGACTCCTTGCCTTGGACCCTGCTTCAGCCTTGACAGACAGCCGCCATACCATACCATACCCTCGACCTTGGACTGGACTCGGACCATGCCGCATGGGAACCCCCCGGAACCAGCACAAGTGGGATGCAAAGGAAATGCATTTGCCCTGGTGTCCCAACCTAACGATGACTTACTGGAGCAATCTTTCATTCATGTAGTCTCTTTGTCCTTTAAAGAGGGCAAGGAATTCCCCCCCCCCCATTGATTGATTTCATAGAATCATAACATCGTAGAGTTGGAAGGGACCCCCAAGACCCAACCCCCTGCAATGCAGGCATCTCAACTAAAGCATCCATGACAAATGGCCATCCAGCCTCTACTTAGAAACCTCCAAGGAAGGAGAGTCCACAATGTCCTGAAGGAGTCCATTCCACTGTCAAACAGCTCAGACGGTCAGAAAGTTTTTCCTGGTGTTTAGTCAGAATCTCCTTTCTCATGACTTGAGGGAGAGATCAGTGGGTTAGTCCTCTTGTGTAGGAGATACATTGCTTCCCTGTCCTCCTTCCAGAGGATGGGTGGAATATAAATTGAATTAATATACCACACACATACTGTATGTATACTGGGAGTAGGGATTTGCAAAGGTATGCTTATGTTCAGAATACTACTGTTTGCATTTATGAACATAGAAAGCTGCCTAATACCAAGTCAAACCATTAGACTATCTAGTTTACCATAAGTTTGTCTACACTGATGTCATCTGCCTTATTGCAGGGCAGATTTGAGGGTAAACCATACACGGAACAAGTCTGTCCCTGTGGCTTGATGGAGGTAGAAACTGTCTCTCATACCTTGTTACGCTGCCGTTTCTACGGCGATATACACTAGGTATTTATTACCCCTGCTATGCAAAAATCTCCAAATGAATCCGAACTTCAGTGTCTAAAATCCCTGGTAGAGGACAAGGATCCTGAGATCACGTTAAGGGTAGCCAAATTCTGTGCGATTGCCATAAAACTTAGGGAACAAACTGTGCTATCATAAAGATTAAGGTTTTAAATGATAATTTTAGGTTATATGTTAGTGACTAAGTTTTAATTTATATATTTTTAAACTGTTGCTATATCTGTATTGTCTCTGTTATACCTAATTGCTTTTGAATTATGGTGCTGGAGGAGACTCTTGAGAGTCCCATGGACTGCAAGAAGATCAAACCTATCCATTCTGAAGGAAAACAGCCCTGAGTGCTCATTGGAAGGACAGATCGTGAAGCTGAGGGTCCAATACTTTGGCCACCTCATGAGAAGAGAAGACTCCCTGGAAAAGACCCTGCTGTTGGGAAAGATGGAGGGCACAAGGAGAAGGGGACGACAGAGGATGAGATGGTTGGATAGTGTTTTCGAAGCTACCAGCATGAGTTTGACCAAACTGCGGGAGGCAGTGGGAGACAGACAGTGGAAGACAGGAGTGCCTGGCGTGCTCTGGTCCATGGGGTCATGAAGAGTCGGACATGACTAAACGACTAAACAACAACAAATATCTGTATTGTCTCTGTTATATCTAATTGCAAATTCAAATGTATCCCTATCATGTTCTATGACTTCCTTGATATTGTATGTGGGCTGGAACTGGTCTGTGACCAAAATAATAAAATTCATTCATACACTGACTGGCAGCAGGGCTCTGGGATTTCAGACTGGAGTGTTTCCCAGACCTACCAGGAGATGCTGGGGATTGAACCAAGAACTTTTTGCATCGCACAAGGTGTTGCTGAAATCTGAGACCCTAAGGTTTGTGCTGCTTTGAATTGGGCATGGAAACTAATTGGCAGCCAGTGCAGCTGGGCCAGGATTGGTGCACTGTGCTCAAACCATCTTGCTCCAGCAAGCAACCTGGCTGCCAAATTCTGCACCAGCTGAAGTTTCTGTACTGTCTTCAGAGGCAGCCCTATGTATAACACATTGCAGTAATCTGATGCAAAGTCAGAATGAAAATTCTGAATTTTTATTCTGCTTTTGCCATCTATGATAACCAAAGCAGTTTATAAGTTGCAATAGGGCAGCAGAGAACCTCTGTAAGCAAGGGGTTTAGAGGTGGCTGTTCCTGCCATGGACTTACCTTGAAAGATCTTCATCAGAAATCAGGTAAAGGGATTTAATGCACCGGCTTGGCTTTGTTTCCACATGCACACACGCAAACTCATCTCTGGCCCATTTCTTAAACCTTTTAATTGAGGTCTCGGGATGTTTAGCAACCATTCTGTGCCTGTTGTAAAAGGCAAATCATTGTCTAATTTGTTACTTGAGAAGACAAGCCCCAGAACTGTCTCCGCTGTAGGGCTCCCATGATAGCTTTATCCTTCCCCATTTGAATGCCAAACAGAGTAGAGTTTGTGGAATTTTTGACACCTTTAAAGACATTCCAGTGGATTTAAGTACACCCGGACAGATGGTGTGAAAGGGATACAGAGGAAGAAAAGAGAGACCTCTGCCAGCTATAGGCATGTGCTCAAGGTAATGTGTTTTAGGGAGAAGAAGGGAGGGGGGGGGGAGAAGTTGCTATTGTCATTACCACTTACAGGCAGAGCCAAAAGCTGTGAGATCCTGATGAAGACACTGCCTCTCTTAAAACCTTGAATTATTATTTAAATGCAAGGTACCTGCAATTTCCAGCAGGGCTGTAAATCAATTAATGGGTGCTTTCTTCTGCCTCTTCTTCGTCCACTCTCTGTTTGCTCATTTTAAAAATATGCAATCTTATTTTCAAGGAAATGGCCTCTAAATGACAAGCCGGCTTCATTTCATTGTGGAGTGTGCTAGATCAGTGTTCCCCAACCTTGGGCCTCCAGCTGTTTTTGGACTACAAGTCCCATCACCCCTCACTAGCAAGACCAGTGGTCAAGGATGATGGGAATTGTAGTCCAAAAACAGCTGGAGGCCCAAGGTTGGGGAACACTGTGCTAGATACCTCAACGCCTCACACTCCCTGGAGTTTGGATCTGGCTTTTATCACACTTGAAAGGCTCAAGCCAGGAAAATTGTCACAGGGGAGGGGGGGAGGAGGGAGACTGAACCACTGAGCAGTGATCAGATTCATGTTAGAGTCTGGGAGTTATTTGGGCCAGATTTGTGTGGCGTGCATTTTTAGTCAATCAAAACAATAGTCATATATATGTGCACACATGTGTATGCAAGAAAGAAAAACTGAAAGAAGAACCATGGAGCTGCGTGCGCATAACGTGAAGTGGCCTAATGGCCTTACACCAGAGATGGAGAACCTTTGCCTGCCCAAAGATGTTGTTGGACTACAGAGCCCATCATCAACGATCGTTGGCCATGCTGGCTGGGGCTGATGGGAGTTGGAGTCCAACAAATATCTGGAGGGATAGAGATTCTCCATAATTTGTCCAGGTCCAGTTGCTGTTAAGTATAATTGTTTATTTGACACTGAAATGGGAGAATGTCTAAATGGGTATTACTGAAGGCTTTAAAGTGGGGAAATTCCACTGAAGTATACTAAGTGGTCTTTGAACTCCTTGATGGGTTGATAATTAACTATTGTTGTTTTCTGCTAGCTAACATGTGAGTGTTTAACCTTAGATCAGGTGACAAAGGTATTTGGTTTCAAATTTCGATTTTGAAAGGGAGTTGCTTTTAGTCTTTGTTCCCAGGCTCCATGGAAGTAAGATGCCTCTCCCGTAGCTCAATAGCCTTTTGAGCTGACATGCTGGCTAATGGAGCCTGTATGAGAGAGAGCTATGTTTGTCAACTCTGATTATAAGTTCCTTTTATTTCTAATAAGATAAACCTGTGCTGGACTTGCACAATATATTTCATGACATTATTTGGGTGTATCTTTGATTCTGGGCTCCAGCAACATATGGAGTTCACAAGTTATGCTTCTCTACTCTAGCCTCTCCACCATCCCAGTTCTCCCGATGCAGCAAATGTGATGCGCATGGAAGTTGGATTCTGCGTGCACATTGCTTCCTGGCTCTGGATTGGAACCACATGCAGAAATGAGCAGCTTGGTAAGGAGGACGGAAAGCAGTCCAGAATAATTATGGAAAGAAGGAATATATAGAAGAGAAGAAATGATCATGACCAAGAACTGCAGAACAAGGAATTTATCTATTGATTTCAATTCAGTCAAATCTTGGTCTTCAGCACTCTCGTCCTTTTCAGATGTGACAAAGTCATTTGAAACTCAGTTACTGCCCAATTTGCAGCAAACAAGAGTTTCCCACCTGCTCATAATTTTTAAGGTCTGCTTGCATTTTGAGAGTTGGGTCCATAATAAGTTGAGCACCAATTTCAAACGAAGCTGGTCCTTTCTTCTCCTTCTCCTTCTTCTCCTTCTCCTTCTTCTCCTTCTCCTTCTTCTCCTTCTCCTTCTCCTTCTTCTTCTTCTTTTTGTCAAGGCAAAAATGTGTGCCTGGACTGACTTCCAACTGTTCCTGTGTTCCATTCCAAAAATATGCATCTAAGAAGAAAAATATGTGTTCAGGGAGGCAGCAAAAAACAATAGCAAATATGCTTTCAAGTCTCAATACACACACACCCCTCACTGAGAGTGCAACATAATAAGAGTAGGATTATTATGCAGTTTCCCCCTCTGAAAATGGAAATTCCAATGTAGGACAATGAAAGATCAGCCATTGGTGACCAGTTTCCCAGGATAGCTTTTGCAGTCCTTCCCTTAGAGGAATATTTCTTCCATTGGATCCAGCTCAGTGTGATTGGCTATACGGTGAATGCCCCCAAACCTTGCAGTGGCCTTCTCGTTTTGCCCCATTGCTGCAGGAATGCTAATAATTTTTTAAGCTCAAGCTTGGGGGAGGGGGGAATAACCTAGGGCTGCAATACGCCCAAAATTTCCTGGACATAGCTAGAATTCATCCATCAAAAATGGCATCCAGGTGGAATTTTTGCAAATTGGAAGTGGGATTTTTTACTTTTAAAACTTCTTTTTTGGAGATTTTGCAAAAAAAAACCCAAAAAAACCTGCCCCCAGCAACTCCCCCCCCCCAAACAAATTTTTGTGTATGGATTTTCAGTTTTTGATATATGGCAACCCCAGACCAAACATTTTATTGGTCTTAGGTTAACATTCCTCAATGGCAAAACCTCCAGAGGATGCCTGCTAGCAGTGGGAGTGGCCAAATGTGGGTGTGGCCTCCCCACACTGATGCACATGCTCTTCCACATGTATGCACAGAGGTACATGGCCCCTTCTCCACATTGCTAGTCTTGGAGAGGGTAATCTGTAGAACTTTGGACTGGATCAACCTGAATCCCAAATCATGTAGACTTGGGATTCATCTAGATTGCTAGATTGGGTTAGGGTTATTGAATTTATACCCCTCCCCTCCTCTCCAAGTAGCCCAGGGCAGCAAACAAATGCACAACTTAAAAGAACAAAGAGGAGCAAAAACACTGTAAAATGTTTAAAGCAGTCGAAAAACAATTATACTTTGAAACATCCCTCCATCCAAAGATCTTGTAGTTGCTAGAAACAGTATTCTTCAGCCACCTGGGAAAACAGGAATGTTCTCCAATTAATCCTGAATGTTAAATAATGAAGGAAACATACATACCTAGCTAGAGAAGCCATTCTAAAACCAGGGAGCCACCACTGAAAAGGCCCTGTAATGGATTGGAGCCACCAGATGGGGTACACCTTGAGCACAGTCTCCAAGCATGGAGGCAGAGAGAAGGAGATACACAGGCAGCAGCTCCTCCTTCTCCCTCTCATGATAGCATGTTGAATCAGGATTTAAAATCTTGATTTTAAAATTTAAAATCCTGATTAAATATGTGGTCACGAGGTGAGGGGAGAAAGAGAAGCACATCTCATTTTCTTCCCCACCCCACACTGGACCTATAACTGTGCAAAGCCCCGAAATGGGTTCGGGGCTCAGATCTAGGTTAGCCCTGGTTTGTCCTAGTGTAGTCCCATACACAATCCCAGTGTACTACAGAGAAGTGTTTAAACCTTTCAGCCCATCATTTTCAACTCATTGGGGGGGGGGATGTTTAAAAACAGAGTCCTTTTTGTTGAGGATAATTCAGACGAAAATTCCCAGGTGTCGAAAAAGGTTGTTTATGTATGCCACGACTGCAGCCCATGTTTTGTTAGCCCCAGAATGGGAAACGAGCGATGTCCCAACCATAGAAGAATGGCAACTTAAACTGATGGAATATGCACAGCTTGTGGACCTAACATATAGAATATGAGAACAAACGATCATGAGTTTAAAGAAGACTGGAAAATATTTATTAAATATATGGGGGGAAATTGTATATATTTGAAAACACTGACAGCATTAAGATAAATTCAACAGTGTAAATAAGTTTTGACGGGTGTAATAATGGAATACTGAATGGTTTAGTTTATGTAAAACATGCAGGGATTTGTTTATGGCATGCAAAATGTACCATGGAAAGAGAAGAAGGGAAGTTGTTGATATTTTAAGGTTGTGTAAATGAATACTCTAAATTGTAAAACAGAAAATTTAATAAAATTATATAAAAGGTAAAGGGACCCCTGACCGTTAAGTCCAGTTGCGGACGACTGGGGTTTCGGTGCTCATCTCGCTTTACTGGCCGAGGAAGCCGGCGTACAGCTTCCGGGTCATGTGGCCAGCTTCTGGAGAACCAGAGCAGTGCATGGAAATGCCGTTTACCTTCCTGCCAGAGCAGTAGCTATTAATCAACATGCACTTTTTGGCGTGCTTTCAAAATGATGGATTGGCAGGAGCTGGGACTGAGCAACGGGAGCTCACCCCATTGTGGGGATTCGAACCACTGACCTTCTGATCAGTAAGCCCAAGAGGCTCAGTGGTTTAGACCACAGCGCCACCCACGTCCCAAAAGTTATATATGTATATATAAAATAATAATAAACCTTTCAGCCCATCACTATGTCTACTTTAATCACCCCACTGCCTTTTTATTTCTTCCCTTCCAGCCCCCTAGAAGATCTTCTCAAAAGACTGCATGTGTGAATGCATGCTAGAGTTTTGCCTGCACATCACAGAACACATGTGATTTTCTGGATTGGGGCAGGACATTGGGCCGTGGGGCCACATCAGTGGAAGCACTGCTTCTACTTGCTCAATGGGACTTCCCCCCTCTTCTCTCTGTGCATGCCCCCTGTGCTCCCCAAATTGACTTGGAAAGGCGGTAAGGAGATCCCCGCTCCACCCTAAAGCAGCACGTCGGGGAGGAAGTTCTGTCTGCCTGGCATCTAATACGAATTCCACCCAGTGTGTTGACACTACTCATGCAATACATCCCATATGTGTATTTGCTCAAGAGGGTACCAGGAAACAAAGCTTCTAAAACGGAAGGAAAAAAATGAGCAAATTAATATTCCATGGAAGCTTCGTTTAGCAAAGAAAAGTCATCTTTCCAGTGAATGGCACACTTATAATCTCCCTGTTTTGTTGCCTGGGAATGTGGAGTGGAGAAACAGTGGGCTTGGTGAGTAAAATACATGTTACAAAGGTTAGAAAAAGTCACTAAGCAATTTTTATTGTCTGTTTTTCATCAAGATACTGAAAGTTGAAAATTTCACCCAGTGTTAATAATACAGTATTAGTTACACATGACTGCCTTATTGGAATTAAACCAACATGACTTCTGCTCACTCAGTCCTAAATTTCTCTAGCGGGCAGCTATTTAAGCATACAAAAGGCTTCCTAATTCATAATATAGGTCATTACTTAGCTATGGGAGTTTTAACCATGGACCAAGTGTTATTTGGAACAAAATCACCGTAGGAATACTGCTGTCAACAATTATGGTTTTGTGGAAATTAGATATATGTTGGGTTGTTGTTTGTTTGTTTGTTTGTTTGTTTGTTTGTTTGTTTTAAAAAATACATTTTCCTTTAAGCATAAGGAGAGGGCAACCTGTAGTCCTGTGTATGTTGGATTCCATGCCTCATCAGCCTTAGCCAATATGGTCGATGGTCAGGGATGATGGGATTTGTAGTCCAACAACATCTAGAGGGCCACAGATAGCCAATACCTGCCGTAAAAGACTTAGCGCTCTTCAAAAGAGGCACTTCCCAGATCTTATAGCCCAGCCGTAAGACCTGCTGCTTTAACACATAGAATGTGTGTTTAGGATTCATGGCACCCTGTATAGAGACATAGAATAGTTGGGCACAATTATTTATTTACTGATATATTTTTAATTTTTCTTCTTCTTTCTTCTTTGGCGATCACTTGTAGCCAAGTAAGGTTGTCTTCCATAAACACGGTTTTAACAATGAGTCCGTAAGTGACTGTGGAGGCCAATTCTGGATCTATGTGTCCTTCCACAGTGGGGACATTGCTTTCCGGGCGGGAGCCTTCCTCTTAGCACGTTTCTCCCTTTTGTCCTGAGTTTGAGTGTCTTCAATGCCCATGACACCTTTGGTAAAGGCTGTTCTCCAACTGGAGCGCTCGCAGGCCAGTGTTTCCCAATGGTCAGTGTTTATACTACATTTTTTAAGATTTGCCTTGAGACAGTCTTTAAACCTCTTTTGATGACCACCAGCATTACGCTTTCCATTTTTAAGTTCGGAATAGAGTAGTTGCTTTGGAAGACGATCATCAGGCATCCGCACAACATGACCAGTCCAAAGAAGTTGATGTTGAAGAATCATTGCTTCAACACTGGTTTTAATTTTTATACTACCCTTAATCTGTAGATCTCAGGGTGGTTCACAGCATAAAAATACAATATAAAAACACAAAGTACATAGTAAAAACAAGAACAAAAAACCCACAAAGCAAAACAACAGCAACCACCCTCCCTCACTAACACATTTACAAGGGTGTCAGATGTTAATCAACCAAAGACCTGGTTGAAGAGAAACACTTTCACCTGGTGCCTAAAGGGTTTATAATGAAGGCACCAGCCGATCCTCCCTGGAGAGAGCATTCCACAAGTGGTGAACTACTCAAAAAACGGCCCACTCTCATGTTGCCACCCTCTGAACCTTCTCGTGGAGGAGGCACACAAAGAAGGCCTCACGAGGATGGGCACAGGGTCCAGGTAGGTTCATATGGAGACAGTCGGTCCATTAAAAGTTAAGCACTTGTAAGTCTCACCGATTCTATGTGTCATGGGCTGGCTGGATGCAGAGGAGTGGTGGGAGGCTAGGGAACCCCCAGCAGAAGAATCCTCAGAGTTGGGGGACTGGTAGTGGGACAACAATGAGTGGTCAGAGGGAAAAGGAACAGTCTGGGAGGTGTCAGAAGCAGAAGAGGTAGCAGGGTTTAGTGAGCAGGAAGAGGCTGTGGCAGAGAGCAGTTCAGATTCAGAGGCAGAAGCAGAGGCTGGAGAGGAGGTTCGCCAAGAGGCAGAGTTGAGGCAGGCTGCTGAAGAATCCAGGGAGTCTCCCCCTCCTGCTGCAAACAGCTCCCCTCCCCACCAGTCTCCTAGAACACACAGAGAAATGAACACAGAACAGCAGAAATTGGTTATGCGCAGATGCAGTTTGTGACTGCTTGGGAAAGACCCTGGAGAGAAGGAGTCTTAGAGCAGAGCTTTCCCAACTTTTCATGTTGGTGACACACTTTTTAGACATGCATCATTTTGCGACACAGTCATTCAGTTTTACTGGCAAACCTCTAACCCCTTTCCAGCCCCGGGAGGAGTGTGGGGAGCATTCGTGTGACACAACTAAACACTGCAGCCGACACACTAACATGTCGCGACACACAGTTTGGAAAGCTCTGCCTTAGAGAGTGGTCCTTCAGTCCTCCCAACTGCCTCATTGGAGCAAGACTTACTGGGAAAGGTATCCCTGAATTTGCACTCCATTTCCCTTTCCCTAAATAAATATTTTCTTTGTTTGAAATTTCTTGTTTTGCTTTGAGTCATTTGCAAATGGTGAATTGGGAACTGTTATATAATTTGCGCCTTCTCTTTGGGCTGTAGAATTCTGCTTTGATTCAAGGAGGATTCTTCCTTCACATATAGGTGAGCCTTTTCTGTAATTGCACCCCAGTTGTAGAACTGCCCCACACCTTCGAAATTTGGTTGGTGCTACACTTCTAGCATTTCAACACCAGATTAAAGTTTGGTTGATCACTTGGGTCACTGACATTCTGCTGTGTGGTGTTTTCCCCTCTGTATTTTTTGTGTGATTTTACAGAGATTCATTGCATTATAGTTATATTGTAGGCAACCCTGCCAATCACCTACATTTTAGAGGCTTGTCTTTAAACATCTTGCTTAAACCTGGGTGGGCTTTTTCTTCTTCTGCATTTCTTATTACCTGGTTTCAGGAGCTATGTGTCTCCCTTTGCCAACACACTGGGAGCAGGATCCTGTCCACTTATATATATCATAAAACAATTAATAGACTATGGTGATATGGAGAGTTCCAATGATGATACATCAAAAAGTGTGACACTTGAAATCACATCCTCATTTCATTCTAGAATAAAAGGGATTGTTGCAGCTTGACATGTTTATAACGGCATAGGAATTAATTAATTATACACCAGACAATTGCCTGTTGGTATAATTCAGAGCCCTTCCATTATGGCTGTCCAGATTAACTTTCAAAATAGTTGGATGGTGTGACAAGAAGATGCACAAGATTCTAGGATCTCCAGGCCAAATTGGATGAGCTGGAGGAGTATGGCTTGTTTTTCATTATCTTGCGAAGATGGAAGCAAAGCGACCTTCTGGTGTGCATTATCAAAAACATGAGATTTAGAATGGTTTCATTTTTGTTTCTCAACTTTATAATCTGTGGGTGTCGAGCGCCTGCCGATTAAAAACAGGCTTTCGGGTCGTGACCCCAGAACGGAACCAGATGTGTTTGCTCAAAGGACAAGGGAGCCTCCTTGCTTGAAATCAAAAGTGAGGAAAGACAGTTGACACACTGATGGACTTAATCATGGCCAAAAATGAAAGATTGGACACATCTATTAGCCTTTAGCAAATCATCTCAGGGTTTGCAAGTCTTACAAATGCAAAACAAAATGATTTTGTAGAGTCAAATTGCAGCTTCTGGTTGATTCAAGTGGAAATATTAGTATGGCTCCGACACCAGCACCCCTCACAATCCTGCTTCTGTTCAGTTCTGTTCAGATTAAGATATTTACCTGGATAGCTGCCTGCCCTCACCTCATCTACACCTATAGATCCCTCTTTGATGAGCCACTCTGGGTGGCTCCCAATAGAATTGTCTCCTGACAGCTAAAAATCAACAATGTACACCAGTGCTCTTTTAGTGCCCAATTAACTATATGGAAGGGATGCGGGTGGTGCTGTGGGTTAAACCACAGAGACTAGGGCTTGCTGATCAGAAGGTCAGTGGTTCGAATCTCCGCGACAGGGTGAGCTCCCGTTGCTCAGTCCCTGCTCCTGCCAACCTAGAAGCGGCTTAGTCATGCTGGCCACATGACCTGGAAGCTGTATGCCGGCTCCCTCGGCCAATAAAGCGAGATGAGTGCCACAACCCCAAACTCGTCAGCGACTGAACCTAATGATCAGGGGGTCCCTTTATCTTTAACTTTAACTATACGGAACGTTGAATGGTGATTCCCCTACTAGTCTTTTGACTACTGGAGATGAGGGGTCATTTGCTAGGCAGAGGATTTAATGGGCAGCGCACAGACACTGTACAGTCAAAGCAATGTTCTTTTAACTGGATCAAATATTTTTTTCCAGGGAAAGAGGGACATTTCACATAATGGCCCAGCTGTGCCGCGGCTATGTGCTGCGGGAGAGCAGGACCACACATTCCCCAGCATGGTTGCCCTGCCCAGAGGGCCAACTAATGCTAGCATGGCAGATGTGGCAGTGGCATGCCTGGGGGACAAGGCTTCCTTTTGTTTGTGGAGCCTGACATCGGGAACGCTCTCGTCTATGCTTGGGAGGTTGCAATCCTATGCAGCAAGTCCCACTCAGCTCCATGGGACTTATTTCTCCTGGACGAGATTGCATTGTAAAGGGGCGCAATGGCTTTCTGCAATTGCCACGGTGTTCTTGAGCCATCGCACCAACATGGTTAAAATGTGAAGACTTTCTGGCTGTGTTGGCAAGGGAGATGCTGTTCTAAATCTGCAGCTCTGTGTCAGTTCACACATGCATGTCTACTACTACTACTACTACTACTACTACTACTACTAATAATAATAATAATATAATTTTATTTATCCCCCCCCCCTCCCCAGCCAGAGTCGGGCTCAGGGCAGCTAACACCAGTAAAATTACAATAAAAACATAATGGGGGGGGACCAATTTAAAATATAGGTTAAAATACAAGCCTCATTTTAATAGTAGCCCATAGATCAAAACCATAAGGGGAGGGAAACATAAGGGTCAGACTGAGTCCAAACCAAAGGCCAGGCGGAACAGGAGGTGGAAGGTAGAGGCAGAGGAGAATTTCATTTCATGTAAAATTTTAATTGAACAGACCTAATTCACACCTTCCTTCCAACCTAGCAGTTCGAAAGCATGTCAAAATGCAAGTAGGTAAATAGGTACCGCTCCGGCGGGAAGGTAAACAGCGTTTCCGTGCGCTGCTCTGGTTCGCCAGGAGCAGCTTAGTCATGCTGGCCACATGACCCGGAAGCTGTACGCCGGCTCCCTCAGCCAATAAAGCGAGATGAGCACTGCAACCCCAGAGTCGGCCACAACTGGACCTAATGGTCAGGGGTTCATTTACCTTTGAATTCACAACTCCCAGGCAAAACCACAGTTCAGAATGCAATCATCCTTCAGTATGCCACTTCTCAAACGTCATAATTTGAGTTCTCTTTTTTTTAAAAAAAAAAAGAAGAAGAAGGAAAAAAGTGCCCAAATGCATTTATTAAAAATGCAGACTTTGGGATGAAAATGATTTAGAAATGTATATATTGAAATTTAGGATGTATTTAAATAAATGTCTTTTTTAAAAAAATGTTTTAAATACATGTTCCGAGATCAGATGCATACAGAAATATATATTGAAATATGAATTTTCATGCTTTTATATTTTTAAAAAAATGCAGATGGATGCAGAAAAAGAATGGTATGGGTTTCTTTATTTCTTTATTAAAATTTATACACTGCTTGATTTTTTTTTTATAAAAAACATCATTCAAAGCAGATTGCAAAGAATTTATGAATAAGCCTGTACAAAAAAATTGGTATGATTGGAGCAAGCCAATCTGCTCATCCTTTGCAGAAATGGAAGAGCTACTTATAAACACACAGAGAGAAGGAATTGCAGCTGGGACACCAGGGACATGCAAATTGGCCAGTTTCGGTTTCTCTCCATTTGTCTTAAGTTCGGTTCTCCACATTTGCACAGCAGTTTGCAATGTTTAAAAAATAAAAGTTTCCATGAAAATTTGTCAGCATTTTAGAACCATTTTCTGCTAATATTTTTTCAACACATTTTTGCCCAATATGCACATTTCCCCAGGAAATCTTGCCCTTTAAAATAATGCATTTATGTACACTGTTTTCGCAAATATATACATTTATATTTGTACACATTACCTTAATATTTTGCATTTGTGTACATATTACTTGGCTGGCAAACTGCATTGCGAAATTTGGAGAAGTGCAAATCTCAATTGATGGCTGCTTTTTTTGTTTGTATATTGGTTTGGAAAGTATGAATTAGTTCGGTTCACCTTTGAGTGTGAAGTGAGTCCAGTGCCGGATTTACATATAAGCTAAACAAGCTATAGCTTAGGGTCCCACTCCCTTGGGGGTCCCCAAAAGATTTAAAGGAAAAAAAACCCGGGATGTACATTTCCAAAATATAAGATTAAAACAAATAAAATAAAACCTACATACAGCAACCTGTATCCTGCCAACCTAGCAGTTCAAAAGCACGTCAAAGTGCAAGTAGATAAATAGGTACCGCTTTGGTGGGAAGGTAAATGGCATTTCCGTGTGCTGCTCTGGTTCGCCAGAAGTGGCTTAGTCATGCTGGCCACATGACCCGGAAGCTGTACGCCGGCTCCCTCGGCCAATAAAGCGAGATGAGCACCACAACCCCAGAGTCGGTCACGACTGGACCTAATGATCAGGGGTCCCTTTACCTTTACCTTACATACAGCAACAGTGTTTTGTGTTGTATAGGCTCCTATGATGTAAGTAATGGGCCCCGCCTGCTAGCCTGCTCCCTAAAATATCACTGGTTTGCTCATTTCTATATATAGGGTGCCCACATTCTGCATGGACTGGTTGAACGGCCACATGTACAAATGGCTTTAGATACCTATTAGGTCCATAAATTACCATATAGCATATATTCAACACAGAAAAGCAGTGACAATTTGCTGTTGACAAAGGACATCTGGACATATAAAGGGTTCCATTGCCTTCAGTAGCTTAGGGCCTCATCAAACCTACATCCGGCCCTGACCATTCACAACACCGCCATTCTTGGCAGTTTCTTCCCAGAAGATGCAGCAGCAATTTCAGCCATTAGCAAAGCTTTTCATCCCTCCCCCCCACCCCTGCTTATGGGATCTGACAGTCCAGCTTCTAAAAATAAGCTTCTCAGACATTACACAACTTTCATCAGCCAGGCCACTCATGTGCACACTTACCTAAGCATGTCGGAGCTGATTCAGCAAAGAGGCCCAACACCAGCTTCTTGTATTTATTGTTGACAAAGGACAAGTGGACATATAAAGGGCCCCATTGCCTTCAGTAGTATAGGGCCTCATCAAACCTAAAACTGGCCCTGAGTGAGTCAATTTTTTTTATTTGCTGCAGGTCCCACTTGCCTCTAATATGTTCAAAAAAGTATTCATCCACTTTGCCTTGCCAAACAGTTTCAGTTGCTGCTAACATTGTAACAAATCCCCGATATTTTCTCCTAACATCTACTAATCTTAATAATGATCCGAATAATACAGTCCTAACCATTCTAATCCTAATTATCCTAATAACAATGCCATTGCCAAGTCTTTTCTAAATTTGATTCCTGTTATAGCATTTAAATCTCTCTCTCTCTCTCACACACACACACACACAAACACACACACACACATATATATATCCCTTAAATAGCTCGTTTCTCATAGCAATGCAGTATAGATTACTCTGTGTCCTTTCCAAAGCCAAGATGAAAGCTACCCACCCAGAAGCCTTGCTTCCCGTTTATAATTATTCATTAAAATGCATTTCTTCCATCTGCGTGGAATTATTTATTTTTCCAAACATTCCTTCCTAGACAAAGAGCTCCACTCCACAAACCTGACATTACTAATTACTAATTTCCTTCTGCAAATGCAACCCACACATATGTACACTACTTCCCAAAGTCTCACAAAAACATTCTCAGCGACTTTTTCTTTCCGTAGGTCTCAAGTCCCAAGGGCAAAGGGATTCCTGGTTTGTCTGCCTGAGCTGCATTTCAGAGCGGTTAGGCACTATTAATGCGATCTCTTTTTGTCTGTGACTTGTTTACGGTTTTTTCATCTTGGTAAGGACAGAGGAGAGATTCAAATCCATTAGCATTTAAAGGTGAGCCTACTTAAGTCACAGCGCTCAGACCCAAACAGAGCCATCCTTTAAAATCCACATTGCTCTGAATTTTGCAGTTCTCAAGTCAAGTAACACGTACAAAAATCCACGTGCTGGGGTAAATTGTGCATAGAAAGCCATCTAATAGCTTACAAAAATGCATGAGATGAGAGAAAAATGCATTGCAAAAATGTGTATACCTTGGAAGTCGAACAGAATCTGTTCCGGAAGTCCGTTCAACTTCCAAAATGTTCGGAAACCAAAGCACAGCTTCTGATTGGCTGCAGGAAGCTCATGCAGCCAATCAGAAGCCGCCCTGGATGTTTGGCTTCCAAAAATCATTCAGAAACCGGGACACTCACTTCTGGTTTTCGATCGTTCGGGAGCCAAAACGTGAGAGTTCCAAGGCATTTGACAACCAAGGTACCACTATATTAGGCAAAATTGTACCTAATGACTAAGCTATGTCCATTAATTTCCATAGGTCTTCTCTGAGTAAAACACAGTTGAATACCAAACCCAAGATGTCTAAAGAAATTTGCACTAAAATTCTGCTAAAACTTTTTCATTAGGATTTGTTGTTGTTTTTTTTAAAAAAACTCCAAGTCATGTGGAAATGTGGAGAAAATTGAGAAACCAAGAGAAACTGAAATCAATATCGCTAAATAGATGTGATGCTCAGTCATAAGTAGATTGACCCCCCAAAGGATGCTGTTTTCTGTGTGTGGTAGCAGGTTATACAAAAAAGGGGGAGGAGACTCATGTCATGGGGAAGGGGTTCTTAATTCTTTTCCTTATACAGTGGTACCTCGGGCTAAGTACTTAATTCGTTCCAGAGGTCTTTTCTTAACCTGAAACTGTTCTTAACCTGAAGCACCACTTTAGGTAATGAGGCCTCCCGCTGCCGCCGTGCCGCTGAAGCACGATTTCTGTTCTCATCCTGAAGCAAAGTTCTTAACCTGAAGCACTATTTCTGGGTTAGCAGAGTCTGTAACCTGAACCGTATGTAACCCGAAGCGTAGGTAACCCGAGGTACCACTGTAGTTACCTTTGACTGGACTAAACCATCCAGGGGTCCTTTACCTTTACTTTTACCTTTACCTTATTGCATTTACAGTGGTACCTCTGGTTAAGAACTTGATTTGTTCTGGAGGTCCGTTCTTAACCTGAAACTGTTCTTAACCTGAGGCACCACTTTAGCTAATGGGGCCTCCTGCTGCTGCCACGCTGCCAGAGCACAATTTCTGTTCTCATCCTGAAGCAAAATTCTTAACCCGAGGTGCTATTTCTGAGTTAGCGGAGTCTGTAACCTGAAGCGCATGTAACCTGAAGCGTATGTAACCCGAGGTACCACTGTACTGCTGCTCTTTTTGGTTTGCCATTGTTTTGCTTGAAGTTCCCTCACTAGCTGCTTTTTTGCTCTACAGGTGTTCACATAGTTTCCTTTGCAGGGCAAAAAGCATCTGCGGTTTTTTTTACCTGGGAATGAGATGCTATGCCTGGCTGGACCTCTCATGTGATCCGGCGATTGAGCACTCTTTCTACCCCACCTTTGGCTCCCATCTGCCCTGGAAATGGAATAAATTTGAGGAGAAGGTAAAATACAACCCTTCTGGGACTTACGTGCGTGTCAACGCTGAAGAACAAGGTGTCTGCTGACTTGCCGCGCCAGCGTAACCTCACCTCTTCATCGCTTCCTAGAGTTTGTAGCTTCGTTTCAGCTTGTCAAAGCCTCTGCAACGAGAGGATGTCGCGATTCCATGTGCTAAGACATTTGCATGCAGCGCTTGACATGAGAAGGGAAAGCGATGAAATGCAAGAGCATGGCTTTTCAAATAATTGTGACTAATGATAGCACGTGCCAGCACTCCTTTTATTCCAAATTTTGTTTGGATTAATTTAATGCCATGATCTTCCAGACGAGCAAATGTTACACACTCTCATGACAAGTCTCCTCTGAAAACAGTGGTGTTCTTGCCTGCAAATTTTAGCCTTTCGCCACATCCAACAACCAGGTGAAGGAATAGAAGGATAGGAAGAAATCTCCCCCGTACCCCTTCTTCATGTTAACATTCTCTATTCAGGCATAACTCCTGAACAGGGCTTTGTTGCTGCATCCATCATGTGAAGAAAATTAGTACAGTAGTACCTCGGGTTACAAGGGACGTGGGTGGCACTGGGGGTTAAACCACAGAGCCTAGGACTTGCCGATCAGAAGGTCGGTGGTTCAAATCCCTGTGACGGGGTGAGCTCCCGTTTCTCGGTCCCTGCTCCTGCCAACCTAGCAGTTTGAAAGCACGTCAAAGTGCAAGTAGATCAATAGGTACCGCTCTAGCGGGAAGGTAAACAGCATTTCCGTGCGCTGCTCTGGTTTGCCATGTTGGCCACATGACCCGGAAGCTGTACGCTGGCTCCCTCGGCTAGTAAAGCGAGATGAGCATCACAAGCCCAGAGTCGTTTGTGACTGGACCTAATGGTCAGGGGTCCCTTTACCTTTACCTCAGGTTACAGATGCTTCAGGTTACAGACGCTGCAGGTTACAGTCTCCGCCAACCCAGAAATAGTACCTCGGGTTAAGAATTTTGCTTCAGGATGAGAACAGAAATTGTGCTCCGGCGTGGCGGCAGTGGGAGGCCCCATTAACTAAACTGGTACCTCAGAACAGTTTCAGGTTAAGAACGAACCTCCAGAATGAATTAAGTTCTTAACCCAAGGTACCACTGTAGTGTCCATTGTTAGCCCTAAGCATCCCAATAGCCAATTAATATATGCAGCACCCACTGCAGTGAGCTGTTTGAGCTTCCCTCCAATTGTAACTAGAGCAATACTAGAGGTGGCTTTCTAATGGAACTCTGGTACACTATTGCATGGCAAGCAATCATCCACACATGTTGTGGTGTTACGGATTGGACCAGTGGTTTTTTCTTTACAAAAATGTTTAGGGGTACTCTCATTTTCCTACTCATATTGAAATACTGCCCCTCAGTGAGGCCAAACTTAGATTCACAAAATGTTTAGGGGTGTGCCGTACCCCTACCTCCCACCAGAATTAAAGCACTGGATTGGGCTGATCTCACGGGTTGTTGAAGAGAGCCTATTTGATCATAAAGCAAATCAAACAGCAATGCTTGCATTTGCTTAGTCCCAGCAGACCTCCATTAAATCTTCATTTTGACAGTATAAAATAGTAGCAGTAAGAAATACAGTGGTACCTCAGGTTACATATGTTCCAGGTTACATACGCTTCAGGTTACAGACTACGCTAACCCAGAAATAGTGGTTCAAGTTAAGAACTTTGCTTCAGGATGAGAACAGAAATCGTGCTCCGGCGGTGTGGCGGCAACAGGAGGCCCCAGTAGCTAAAGTGGGGCTTCAGGTTAAGAACAGTTTCAGGTTAAGAACGGACCTCCGGAATGATTTAAGTACTTAACCCTTGGTACCACAGTAGTGGTCAGCTCCACACTTGCCCACCTGTAAATGCAAGGACTTCATCCATTCATGAATGAGAACGACATTCAGTGGAGGATTCCATTGGAGGAAGAGAAGGGGAGGGGAGGAGATTTTTTGCCAATCCTTTGCTAATCGACTGCAGTTTCTAGTGCTACTACCCACACTGCCCCTCCCCTCTACAACCACTTTTTTGGGGGGAGACCCAAGGGGCTGTTGTGGGGAGGAGCAATTAATGGGTTCCTTCACTGGAGAGAATGTGATTGTCACTGGAGGAATCCTATTGCAAGTGTAATGACACAATCAGATTCGATTGTGTGTCGAAATCCCAAGGCCCATTCCGAGTGAAGTGAGAGCAATGCTTCCAGGCCTCACTCTGAATAGGCACCTGCACATTCTGTCTCACCTCTCGGTTCTAGGTGAGACTGCTCTGCAAGACTGTTACTGGACAGGCACAACACACACACACAATTTCCTACAGGACTCATGTTGCTGATTAACCATGTTTCTCCTACCACATTTCAATACGATGGTGGTATGTGAGGAACTTTTAACCAAAGCAGCTTCGCTACGAGGCAAAACAGCCGGAGAAACACTCAACCTGCAGAGATAAATGAAGCTCCAGTCTGGAGAGGTTTCCCTGCCAGGTGCACATTAGCCTTTTTCTCTCTCCAAGAAACTCTAGCAGCAAGAACAGATGTGGAAGGGAATGAGAGGTGGGAGCGGGAGGAGGAATGTAATAGTGAAAGGAAACCCAAGGAAGAAGCAAGTGTAGTTGCCTGGACCCAAGATCACTGAGGGACAAAGCCCACAAGAAGAAATGTTTCTGTTCACACATCCTTCTGCATCTGATGCCTAGATAGTAGGCCCATTTTCACATTGCAACAACTAGCAACAGTCAAATCTAATTGAACTGGCTACCTATCCCACCTCTTGAGCTGTAGAACATAACAGCACAGGGTCACCAATCAAGCAAGTGTGTGTGTGTGTGTGTGTGTGTGTGTGTGTTTATTGTGGATTGCCCCTTCTGCTGATAACCCTCCCAAATCTGTTCTGGAGGGTTTGAAGGCCCCCCAGTATGGTGGAAGAGATGGTGGGAGGCGGAGCAGGCAGAGCAGTGCTTTTCCCCCCTTAAAAAAATAAAATAAAATATTTAGGGGTACTCTTATTTTCCTACTCATATTGAAATACTGTCCCTCAATGAGGCCAAACTTAAATTCACAAAATGTTTAGGGGTCTGCGTACCCCTGCGTCCCCCCAGAAAAAAAGCACTGATGAAGGGGAAGGGGGATTTGGCAAAAATCTCTCTGCTGCACTTTCCACCAGTAGGAACTTCCTTGAACTCCTAATTCAATCGGTGCTTCACAATGTATTTCATATATGGTTGCCCAGAAAGAAAGAGAGAGGGAGAGAGAGTATTGAGCCTGAATATATATATTCCTTACCAAGGTGACCCCCACCCCCAAATTCATTTTCTTCATTAAAAAGAAAGAAAGATCAGTGCATGACCTGTGTGTTTGTGTGCAGGGAAGCGTCATCTGTTGAATACCCATCCAAAAAAGATTGATGCACGTGAAATGAAACTTGGGTCGGCTGCTTTACTGAAGTACAGAAGATAGAGTATCTGGCGATTGTCCCTCGCCTCCAAGGCCCTTAGCGGAAAGGTGAAAGGGGGGGGAAAGACAAACCATTGGCCTATTTACAACCAAGTATGATGTCATAAGCTATTAGTCAAGCAGTGGAAACTGGCCTGGCAAGACCGTTACACCCAAACCATTCTTTGGCCCGAATAAAGCATGTTAGTTAATAACTTTGTGTGCATGTGGGACAGGTGGCAATGCAGAGTTAACCACCTGGAACTTCAGAGATGTGTTTACATATTTTCCTTATGAAGTCTGTCTGCTTTTAAAGCACAACTGTAATATATATTTATCCGGTGTGTGTAATAACTGGAACTGCCAACCAGTTTTCGGGACGGATCACTTGTCATTCATCCTTTGAAATCTGATCTCCCAGCTTGGCCCTTCAAGAACCATCTGGCTCCTTTGGTAGTTTTTGTGACTTTCTACCAGCCAAAATGGTCCCTGGCACTCGGTACAGGCCGCATCCTGTCCCTTAGACCAGCAGCTCCTGCCAGGCTGATGCAGAAATCAATGCTGCCTAAAACTGTTAGGGGTTTGTGTGGGGTGAACTTTCTAGGGACAGTTTGTTCCCCTTCAAAACTGATGTTCAGATGTGTCCAAAGTAGAGGCATGTATACATGATGTGCCTGTAGCACATCAAAGTATGTGAGGTGTGCTATTCCCCACTTTTGGAAAAAATCATAGATATACATAGGTATTAAGGGACGTGGGTGGTGCTGTGGGTTAAAAACACAGAGCCTAGGGCTTGCTGATCAGAAGGCTGGTGGTTCGAACCCCCACGATGGTGTGAGCTCCCATTGCTCAGTCCCTGCTCCTGCCAACCTAGCAGTTTGAAAGCACACCAGTGCAAGTAGATAAATAGGTACGGCTCTGGCAGGAAAGTAAACGGTGTTTCCGTGCGTTGCTCTGGTTCGCCTGAAGCGGCTTAGTCATGCTGGCCCCATGACCCGGAAGCTATACGCCAGCTCCCTTGGCCAATAAAGCAAGATGAGCGCCGCAACCCCAGAGTTGGCCACAAATGGACCTAATGGTCAGGGGTCCCTTTACCTTTACCTATACATAGGTATACATTGTTAGTGGAAAGCTGCCCCAGAGCTATACCATACTGATGTGATATCCATGCATTAAACAGCATACTACTAGGCCACCTCACCTCAAAAAGGACATTCTGTAGAGCAGAATAAGGTTCAGAAAAGGGCAACCAAGCTAGGGGATAACTTCCCTATGAGGGATGGTTGCAGAATTTGGAATTATTATTTTTTTAATTCAGAGACAAGTTGAGTGAGAACTGACGTGGCAGAATTTATAAAATTATGCATGGCATGGAGAAAGAGGATTGTTAAACTATGGAACTCACTGCCACAGGAATCTTTGGGAAAGTGTTCTTGTGCTCAGGTTTCCCACAGGCATCTGGTTGATCACTGTGAGAACAGGATGCTGGGCTAGGCCTGATCCCGCTGTCTCTTCTCCTGTGAGGAGGTTCATGACTTGGAGTATTTCAGTAAAAAAGTGTAGGGGAGGGAACAACAGTGACTACTGTGGAAGCCTGCTATAGACTTCCAAGCTAGACTGAAAACCTGGTTGATGCCTTCCTGGAGGTGATTTCCAAATATTCAAAAAGGAGAGATAGTAGTCATGGGAGACTTCATAGAATCAGAGTTGGAAGGGACCCCAAGGGTCATTTAGTCCAACCCCATGCAATGCAGGAATCGCAACTGAAGAATCCCAACTCTACAATTCTAGTATTCAAAGACAACACATTGAAATATTCAAACTGGTGTTTAATTCTATTTCCATTGCTTCTTTTATTTCTTCTTGTATTTTATATTATTTTATTAATATTTGAATTATATTTTTAAAATACTTTAGCATGTAGCACAGCATGTTGCAATTGCTAAATAGGAAGAAAAATCAATTAAATGGTCCACCAAGACCACCAGCAATTTTTAAGTGCTCCCAGAGGAGAGGGGATATTTGAGGACCAATGTCCTAATTTGCTGCAGGGACAACTGACCACCTGATTAGAACAGAGGAAGTGTGATTCTGTCCTGGATGGACACGATCAGTTTGATATTTTTATAAACTCCGTGGTTCTATGCTACAGAAGAGAAGGTTTTTTTTATAAGCATCATATGACAACATAAACATTCGTTAAATATCCACTGACTGTCAGTGCATCCAATTTTGTATAACTGGCTCTTTACTTTGAACAATAGGTAAAGGTAAAGGGACCCCTGACCATTAGGTCCAGTCATGACCGACTCTGGGATTGTGACGCTCATCTCGCTTTATTGGCCGAGGGAGCTGGCATACAGCTTCTGGGTCATGTGGCCAGCAGGACTAAGCCGCTTCTGGCGAACCAGAGCAGCACAAGGAAATGCCATTTACCTTCCCGCTGGAGTGGTACCTATTTATCTACTTGCACTTCGTGCTTTCGAACTGCTAGGTTGGCAGGAGCAGAGACCGAGCAACGGGAGCTCACCTTGTTGCAGGGATTCAAACCTCCGACCTTCTGATCAGCAAGTCCTAGGCTCTGTGGTTTAACCCACAGCACCACCCGCATCCCACTCAAATATATAATTTAATTTATGTTGATCTTCAAAATCCAAAGAAATGATTTTCACACATTTCTAAAATGGGGAGAGGCCAAAAGAAGCAATTGTTGCACCATTTTGTATCCAGAGTTCAGACACTCTTGGGTTTATTTATTCATTATTTAACCTACTGGGAAGAGAATCCCTTCCCCCCCTTTTTTTGGAGGAATTTATCTTCTGCTGCTGAATCAGATTCCCATGGCATCAATAAGTCGATTGTGTGCTGTTGTCTAAGTGGTGCTATTGCTGCTTGTTGTGCCTAAATTATTGTAAGCTCTTGGGCAGAACCTTCGCTGCCCTGTTTTGGAACAGCACCTACTTCTGAGAAATAATAATAAAATGACCTAATCTCAGGCTCAGAGCAACTGCAGCAAAACATGTCCAGAAGTCAGCCCATGGAACAGCCGTACCTTATGCATTTCCATACCTGGACTTTTAAAAAGAAGTAATTGAAAAGGAAAACCACTGCAGAAACCGCCCCTTGGACTGGAACTCATTTTTCTAATGGCCCATGGAGGCAGAGGCCAGAGGCAAGAAAATGGTACCCTCTCTGGAATCTGCTGCCTGTTGTTTCTCGCTAAGGGTGACTGGGAAAGGTGGGGGAGAAAATAAACAGAACACAGCTAGGAAGGCGAGAGAGAGATGTCTGAAATGCCCTGTGCAGGTAGTGACATCTAGTGGGTGAAAGAAAGCATGATTATGCTGTTAAATTGATGCTTTTGAATTATGGTGCTGGAGGAGACTCTTGAGAGTCCCATGGACTGCAAGAAGATCAAACCTATCCATTCTGAAGGAAATCAGCCCTGAGTGCTCACTGGAAGAACAGATCGTGAAGCTGAGGCTCCAATACTTTAGCCACCTCATGAGAAGAGAAGACTCCCTGGAAAAGACCCTGATGTTGTGAAAGATGGAGGGCACAAGGAGAAGGGGACGACAGAGGATGAGATGGTTGGGCAGTGTTCTCGAAGCTACCAGCATGAGTTTGACCAAACTGTTGGAGGCAGTGGAAGACAGGAGTGCCTGGCGTGCTCTGGTCCATGGGGTCACGAAGAGTCGGACACGACTAAACAACAACATGCTGTTAAATGAAGAGTAAACAGGGTAGGGGTTGGGGCTTGGCAGAGCCACTAGCGCTCTTACTTCAAATAATTTAAAATAATTTGAAGTGTCCCATGACTACTCAAGTCCTTCTGTACTTTAATTTTCGGAGAAATTTTCTAAGGCATTTCCTCTCAAGCAGTTATAAGCACAATGCTGCTTGCCTCTTTGCAGGGGACATGCCAATAAAACAATCTCTTTTTAAAATAATAATATTTATTATTTTCCATACATAAACATAACAAAAGAAAAAGCCAACAATAATAAAGAGAAAAGAATAAAACAGAAAAAGGAAAAAGAACATAAAGCATAAAATACATCAAATCACCACATAAACTAAAACTTAATTAATTAATCAAAATCCATCTTCATAAACATATTACTTGACTTCCTCAAATCTCTTCCATCTGAATTTCTTAGTAATTATATATAGCAGTTTCCAATTTCATTATTTCATAAAACCGTATCACAGTCATAATCATATTTCCTAACTTTTCTTATCGTACATTTTCTTATTTATTTATTTAATCCTAGGCCTAATTGATTCTTGCAAGTGATTACATATCTTTAATATTAGAATATTTATTCAAATAGTCTTTAAATTTCTTCCAATCTTCTTGGTATTCCTCTTCTTTCTGGTCGCTGATTCTCCCCGTGAGATCAGCCAGCTCCATAAACTCCATCATCTTCATCTGTCATTCTTCTACCGTTGGTAGTTCTTGTGTTTTCCATTTTTTGGCTAGTAAAATCCGTGCAGCAGCAATAAAACAATCTCTGCAACATTTGAAGGGTTTCTCTTCAGGGAAAGCGTTGCTTCTGCTTCCCCCAACCTGCAGATAATGTTTTCTTCTGCTCTGGAGGGTCTTCTTCTTCTTTGGCAGTCACTCGAAGCCTAGTAAGATTATCTTCCAAAACAGGGTTTTAGCAATGAGTCCGTAAGTGACTGTGGAGGCCAGTTCTGGATCCACACGTCCTTCCACAGTGCGGACATAGGTTTCCAGGCAGGAGTTGATCACAGTGTGGATTTGCCAAGCGTGCCTTCCTCCTAGCATGTTTCTCCCTTGAGTCCTGAGTTACAGGAAAGGAGATTCTGACTAAACATCAGGAAGAGCTTTCTGACAGCAAAAGCTTCTTGATGGTGGAACGGACTCCCTCAGAAGATGGTGGACTCTCCGTCCTTGCAGGTTTTTAGGCAGAGGTTGACTGGCCATCTGTCATGGATGCTTTAGTGGAAATTCCTGCATTGCAGGGGGTTGGACTAGATGACCCTAGGGGTCTCTCCAACTCTCCAGTTCTATGATTTTCCCTGACCAAAGGCCAGGTTGCCTTGAGCCAACGGGAGCTGAGGTCTCAAACATCTAGAAGGCACTGGGTCATAGACGCCTGCTTTATTTGATTGATCAAAACAGATCCCCAGGTGATCCCCAAACAAACACCTTCCCCAAGCCAATCAGAAGCTTCCAATTTTTGCAAAACAAATGTTGCAGGCCTCGATTTAATTTTACTGCATGTGCTCAAGGATTTCCATACTCCCTGCCAATATACAACAAATGCAGAACACGCTCTTCTGGGACTTGGGCTACTTACCAACCAAAACTTGTTAGACACCATTCTGTTTCTTACACGTCTGATGAGCCTGCCTCTTACCTCTATAAGCATGATAGGCTATATTTCATGAAGATGCCATGCTCACTTTTACAACACAGCCCACGGAAAGGTCAGTTACCTTGGAACAGCATTTCCTGCTCTCAACACCTGGTGAACACATGGAGAGTATTGAGACTTCCTAGCTTTTTGCCATCCCTCCTTTTTATCCAAGTAGATTACACCTCTATCTACTATCGGCATAAGATATTCTTCAGAAGTTTTTGTTGAGGTCAAAATTTAGTTCTGCTTGGGTTTTGTTTTTGCTGTTATTGATGTTGGTAGCTTATTGTTAGGTTTTATTAATACAGGGGTTGCTTAATTGCATTGCATACTTAGTGAGATTCTTTGTTTTCCCCTACTCGAATCTTCTTGTTTTTATAATGCTGTAAACCTTTTTAATGTTATAAGCTGCCTTGAGCTTAACGTTGGAAAGGCAGTATGCAAGCAATGATTATGATGTCTTCTGATGGTTATTTCTACAAAGTGACGCCTACCCTTATTGCATAAGAGTGAGGGGTCCCTATTGTTGCACTGCAACTCTCATCTCTGGCTATACTGGCTGGCACTGATAAAAGTTGGAAATCTAACAACATGCAGACAGCTTTACTGTCTTTATATTTGAGCTGAGTTTGATTTTCCCCCTTTCTCCACCCCACCCATGAGACTGTAAGCATGAGATCAGGGACCTGTCTTACTAATGGTCTTCATAAGCTCCTCCCAGATATTTTTCAGCTTAAGAGTGTGATAAAAATGCTTTAAACAAACAGGTGTTTGCAGATTCCATACAGGAATTAAGAGCTGAGTATATGGGGGGGGGGGGGACTTAACTGGAAGAATGCGCCTATGATGCTTTGCTTTCCATTCTGCAAACGTTCCTTTGTAAGATGGCATTATTACTTTTTGGTTACATCTTTATGGGGTTGGTTAAGAATAAGCCTTTATTACTGTAATGAGCAGGGGACGCAGGTGGCGCTGTGGGCTAAACCAGAGGCTAGGACTTGCCGATCAGAAGGTCGGTGGTTCGAATCCCCGCGACGGGGTGAGCTCCCGTTGCTCGGTCCCTGCTCCTGCCAACCTAGCAGTTCGAAAGCACGTCAAAAGTGCAAGTAGATATGCGAAAGTGCAAGTAGATATGCCATTTACCACTCTGGCGGGAAGGTAAATGGCGTTTCCGTGCACTGCTCTGGTTCGCCAGAGGTGGCTTAGTCATGCTGGCCACATGACCTGGAAGCTGTACGCCAGCTCCCTTGGCCAATAAAGTGAGATGAGCGCTGCAACCCCAGAGTCGGCCAGGACTGGACCCAATGGTCAGGGGTCTCTTTTACTGTAATGAGATAGGACACAGGAATCTTTTGATTCTGGATTGGATTTTCTATTACACACACACACACACAGACACATTACCTAATTCCCCAGTTGATGTGTCTTCAATGAAGCCATGCTTTTCGGGCAACTGTGTTACTCCTAGGACCCCCTTTGTACTTGCCTGTACTAGCCAAATTTGAGAATCTCAAGAAATCTCAGACACTGAGATATGCGGAACATAGACAACTTCCTGTGTTCTTAATTGAAAGCTTGGCTCGTGGTAACAAGGCCAGCACAGGAAAAGGGATAAGCCTCTCTTTTGATACGGACCATCATTCCCTTTGTAGCCCAGGGATAGAGATCTGTGCTCTTGCATATACTCAAATTTGGTCCTCTGGGCATTGCTGGACTGCGAATCCTAACATTTCTGGTCATTGGGCATGGCAGCTGGTGCTGTCAGGAGGTAAAGAGCCAAACTTCTTCTTATGTGATTATGTACCTATATGCCAAGTGAAAATTGGCAGGGGATACTACTGGAAGGCATGTGGGAGAAGTAGAAGCTATGCCTTCTTGAGTTTTCGCTGTATGCATACTTGGGAACCAACTAAAACAGGTGCATAGGACTTAACTCTTAAAAGGGAAAACGAGTTGTAGGGAAATCCACAATAATGTATCAGATGTTACTCTCTGGAAGTGCAACACCAGTCTTCTAACACCACCACCAGTCAGTGTGTACTGAGAACAACAATCAGTGGATGCAAGGATTGTATCTCGTAACCTTTTTGCTTACTTACTATACTTAAAAGTTGCTTTATAACCATGCCATCCATACCCTTTTAGTAAAAGAAGCAGTAACCTGTTCAAGATTTATTTTCTTACCACAAATTTCATCACCTGCTGTCTTTATCCAGAATATACTGTTAACAAGTTAACAACTTCACTCAGGTGTGACATTTCTCCCCCATCAAGATTTCACTATAGAGGTATAAAGCGTTTGCTTTAACACATTTCATATTAACTGATTTATTACAGAAAGTCCTATTGATTCAGCAGGATTAACAGTCATTAAAACATGGATGGGAACAGGAACAAGTCACAAGAGTGCATCAGACCATATAAAATCACACACGCCTCGTTCAAAGAGGGGGGAAATTGCCATGTTAACAAATCTTTCCGGGTATAAATATGAGGTCAGCAATACTTAAGATGAGGCACTTCAACAATAACCCAAAAAGAAAGTTAGCGTTATAAAGTTATAGGTAGGTTCAGGAACAGTCATTTACATTGCCATCATTATATCAGAAATATATATTTACCAATGTAAAGATACCCTTCTAAACACAATGACTAAAGAGACAGGGCAGAGGTTTAGGACAATTACATTCTGGACAGAGTAAAGGAAGCTACTCTTCACATAGAACAGAACTAAGCCATGCAGTTTATTGCTCCAAGCATAGCAATTGCCACTGGCTTGGATAGGTTTATTAGCTGGGACACAAGATCTGGAGGCAATGGACTTCTGAATACCAGATGCTGAGAAAGTAAAAGGGGTGGCATTGCCTTCCTTTTTTTTAAAAAAAATATTTTTATTAGCTTTCCAATAATAGCCACATTATAACAAATAACAATTAATCCCCAAATTATACAATTATCAAAGTGCCAATCAACTCCTAATTAATACATTTTAGTTAAAGTGGCTCCCTGCGTAATGGTTTGGGTGCACTTCTGATCTTATAACACTGCATTCCATAACCTTAATTAACGTCAGTTACGTTTCAGTTATAATAATAATCGCTTAGTCAACAGCTACGTAATTATTACTTCCATTCGTGATTTTACAATATATAAATTTATAAAGCTTCAAGTGAGGAACTATTACAGTGGTACCTTGGTTCTCAAACAGCTTAGCCGTCGAACAAATCGGCTCCCGAACACCACTAACCCGGAAGTGTTCCGGTTTGTGAATGTTTTTCGGAAGTCGAACGTGACTTCCGCTTGAGTGCAGGAAGCTCCTGCAGCCAATCGGAAGCCGCACCTTGGTTTTCAAACGGTTTTGGGAGTCAAACGGACTCCCAGAACGGATTAAGTTCGAGAACCAAGGTACCCCAGTATCTTTATTCTGACCTGCATGTGAGAACTGTTATATCCACGGAGATTCCTTCTGTCCGAATATGGTGTTGTCTTTCACTTCCCAGATGTTTTCTCCAGGGGTGGCATTGCCTTCTAACCCGGCTTGTAAGTCCCAGAAACATCTGGCTGGTTGCTATTGGGAAAAAAGAATGCTGGACTCTATGGCTCTTTGGTCCAATCCAAGAGGGCTCTTCCTGTATTAGGCATGGGGAACCAGTGGCCCTGCAAGATGGAGGGCTACAGGGTCCTATGTTCTTAACAAAGGAACACAGGCCCAGGTCTATGCCATAGCTCTTCCTTTTCACACCACTTGTGGTACACTGTGATGCAGAGTAGCTAGACCAGTAGCATCACAGGAGTATCACACAGGGAAAACTCCAACTTATATACCACTATTAAACTCATTATCTGAAAGTGGATCCTTCTGCAGTCCAAATGGCATCATTCACACATGAAAGAGGCAGCAACAGGCTTGGAGGAATCCAAAGGTTTGCAGATGTACCAAAAACTCCCCTATAAAAACCTAAAGGGTTGGAACCCTCAGTCTCCTAAATATGGCTCAGTGGGAGCTGAACACTGATAATTGAAGGGAGAACAATGTGGGGAAGGGTGATGGAATGATATAGCCTGGAAGCGGCATAGCTGGTTAGAACGCTAATCAGCAACACTCCGCAATGCAACAAGCATGCTGAAAATGTCTTGGAGGTGTGTAAGCAAAACAACTTCACCTGCAAGTCCCAACCATTTTCCAAAAGGGCTTTTTTGCAGGAAACATTTCTAGTGGATTGTGTCCAACTTTTATGCACAAGAATTAAGTTAAGTATTAATACCTAAATCTGCCAAGGCAGGACAAAAATGCCTGCGGTATTTAACAAAAAAGCAAAATAGAAATTACAGAATACTAATTATGGTAGGGTTTAAATTCTTATTGGGATTTATTGTACAGAGAAAATGCAACCAATTTAAGTCAACAGAGTAATTATTCCAATTAAAACCTCTTTGTTAAAACTTACTGTGACTTAGAAACCAACCTCATATGGGCATGGTGCCGGTCAATGCACAATTTATAAAATCTTTATGGGGAGCTGTGCCAAGGAGATTTATAAAAGAGGCTTAAAACAATCAAGCCTAGGCACTCATCCCTCAATAAAGATAGCTATCTGCTTTGAATATTTCTCTCTATCAAATTCTAGAGAGATAAAGCGAATTCACTAAAAGTTTATTAAAAACGTTGGGTGGGGGAAGCATGACTCCTAATATGCCGTTATTAGAAATATCTGATCACCACCTTCTCCCAGAGAGGTCAGATTTGGGATGAAGGTAGCAAAACTGAAAGAAGACTCTGCAAAACTAGCCTCAGACAGAACACAAAGCTATTCCACATTCATACTATGGGTGAAATCCAACTGTGCCTCTCCCACCAGCAGAGCTGATTCCCTGTGTACCTCCAAAATCTGTTCCAGAGGGTTGGGGGAGCTTTTGGAGCAGGTGGCGGGAATGGGAAGTTGCAGAAAGAAAAAGCAAGTGTGCTCATGCAATGTTAGTTATTGCCCTGTGCGTCTTACCTCACTATGAGGCAATATAGCGGGTAGGTATGGGGCATTACTATACAAAACGTTGCTCCAGGATCTGCTCACTTTGACATCTAGATTTAAATTTGCTACAAAGCATGAGAAACTGGAACTGTATTGGAACTCCCTTGGCCAAGGGCGGTTCACAAAAAAGGAATCACCATAGAAGTTTTGAGCACTAATTATGTTTCTGGCATGCCATCAGTCTGATTTGAGGACTCCCCCCCACCCGGCATAGAAAGCGACACCAATACCTCTTGCTCTCATGCAGCAGAACCACACAAGGGTCTCTGAATAACACCAGTTGAGAGGAACAGTAGATGTGATTTGATTGCTACAAATTCAGGAAAGCCACAATTTATCGGCAAACAAGGAGATAGGAAACTCCTCTGAGGAAGAGGCCACAGCCAGAGAGCTTTGCATAAGCTAAGAGATATAGGATGCTGCTGCAGCAGCAGCAGAACCAGTCTTTGTGTAAAACATGTTAGAGACCCCTTCAGGTCTTTTTCAATGAACATGTACAGTTCAATACAAGCACTGGGATAAATGCATCTATTATTAAGCCTGGTAAGGGTCAGCAACTGGAAACCCTCAGCCAAATCCGTGGCCACCTAGCCTTGGAGAACCTGCAGAGAATCCCTTGTGTCAATTGGCAGGTCACCTTGGGAAGGGGTCAAAGGGGCCTTGGCCCCACACCCTGAAGCCCCGTTTTCAAAGCGAGCTACTTTGACAGACAGCTGACAAAGATCTACGGAAGTCTGCCGAGAATTCAGACGAACCAATATGCCTCAATCGCCTGGAATAAAAACCATCTCTAAAAACAGAGACTGGGAAAATGAAGGGTTATTTAAACATTTTCGGCAAAAGATATATATTCAAGTTAGAGGAGGCCCAAGTCCAGTTTCCACCTTCAAAGGAATACAGCAAATCTTGGACTAAACAACTTGGCAAAATTAATGGATTTTATTTACAAATTTATGACCCAAGATTACAACAGAAAACACTTTTTAGTGAAATCCTGTATTAACAAAAATGCAGTGATTTATTTGTAATGGTATTATAGTGGAACAGACTGACAGTCTCTCTGGCTACGGTCAAGCAATTTCCCAGGAGCTAGAAATAAATGTGAAGATCCCATGTTGATTGTAAATAAGGCCCTTCCCAGCATTTTCCTCATACTTTAGTGGCTCTCTCCTTTCTTGCCTACGACCTGAGAAAAGAGAAAAATGGAGTTAGAACTTAGGCAAATAAAAAGGGGAACAGATTCCAAAGAGCAAGTCTTCTAGAGACTCCCCAACATGCATTCTAGCGCCAGGGGGAGGGATCTTGTAAACCAGCGACAGGGAACTTCTGGCCTCTAGTTCTTGCTAGATTGCAACATTCGCCACCCTTGACTGGCTGGGTCTGATGAGCCAACATCTGGAGGGCCGCCAGTTCCCAGTGCCTCTTGCAAACCAAATTTAGCCAGTAATAAAATGATCTGAGGATCAAATGGGATAACTTTTAGTATGCACTCAGCCAATAAAGTAAGGTCTTATTCAAATACTGACTGCAATACAATCCCCACATGTTCATACCAAAGTTGAACTGCCTAGGGTAGGGGGGCCATCCAAGAAACTTGCCTATTTGTGTCCACGTTCAGATGCTTACAGCTAAACCACTATCTCTAAATGTCCTATAATGTCATGGAGCCCAGCGTAGGCTGAGCAAGCTATGATGTAAAGGTATTGCTGTGTCGGGTCTACCTGAGCTGGCCCACCAGAAATAAATCTGTCAAGTATGCAACACAACCACTGCAGGGAGAGCCAACTTGTCAATATTGACTAGATTTCTGGAATGATGGGGTCTCTGTGCACTGAATTCTAAGGTAGCAGGGTGGGATCTGGCGTGAAAATGGCCGGAACAGCATACGCTGTCATTACCAGTGTGCAAACTCACAATGCACCTCCTAACTTTCACAGCATTTCCTACTGGTGGCACATACAGCGGTTTGACGCCCCAAGGCTTCCTCCTGGGAATGCAGGAATGCAGCAGCTCAGAGAGGAACAGAATGAGTCTCTCTGCCCTTAAACCTAAGCATACTTACAGGCAGTAAACCCTATTGAAATAATGTAGAGTCACTTCTGAGCACGCATTGTTAGGAGGTTACGCACTGGAAAGAAGTTTCACTTAAATCATTAAGTTCTGCAAGGTCTTAGTATCACAATGCAAACTAAGCAGACATGCCTTCCATTTGGTATGCGGTCTACCTATAAATACATTTTCTTTTGTGTGTGTGGCAAGGGCAACAAAATTACATTTTAAAGCAAGTAACAGGTTTCTATGTAAGCAAAGTACAAATCCTTGGGATTGTAACAAATGTAGTGCTAAGTTAAAGCCATTTAGAGGCACGACTTGTTCCACAGGCAAAATGTTTTGAACCACTGAAATGCTGTTGCACAAGAGCCCTTGCACTGGAAGGGAATATAAGATACAGTTCTTGGTCATCATGTTAGCGACAAAATACATGTGGACTTTTTATTGCTGCCGACTGTTTCAGCAGATCAGGCTGAGGAAGAGAAAATAAACTGTGTTTCAGATCTATCCCATAGTAAACATTCTTGTGTTTGGTTGAGAGGGATATAGCAACTCCTTGGCAGGTGTACTGCTTATATTAATTCTACAGGTCTCACTTAGCATACAGTATTGTGCATTTAAGAAGGCATTTTCTTTCTTCTTCTTCTTTTTAAAGTAGCACACAGTTCAGATATTTCAGATGATGATGATAGACTCTCAAGTGCAACGTCTATAAGCCACCAGTGATATCAAGGATCTCAGCTCATGGTCAAGAGCACCCTTCCCCAAGCTGGTGCCCTCCAGATGTGGTGGACCCCAACTCCCACCAGTTCTAGTCATCAAGATGATGATGGGATGACGGCAAGGGCTGATGGAAGTTATGGTCCAAAATATATGGAGGGCATCAAGCTGGGGAAGGCTGGTCAATACTATGAGGAGTCACACTCTTTCAGGGGGTGGAACTTAAGGCTAGCCTACCCTTGCGGCATAAGGATTGTTCTACATAGTGACATGCAGATAATTGATTCTCAAATGCAGAGGCCAATGTAGAATTATTATCTCACAAAACAACACTGAGTGAAAAAACACGCACAACCAACCAAATTAAGATTTAATTAAGCATGTTATAAACAGGCAAACTAAATCCAAGAAAGGCGAGAGAGAAATGTTTACTCTTCAGTAGCGCTTAAAGCATTGCGCTACAGGTTTGGATTAAGCAGGTACACCCAGAAATTAGACAATTATAATGTTAGCAGAGGTGGAGCAACCATTAAAAAATAATAATTGTACGCATCTATACCATTCAGAGGGGGAAATGCTCAAATGCTCAAGTGCCCCATGTGTATTACCTGAAAAATTAAATATTTTTGATATTGACGTTTCGTTAGCATATTTATAACCCCCAACTTTACACCAACAATTTCCAACCATGAGACTAATAAGGTAATTCAAACACAACAGAGCAACGCCTCTTGAAATACTTCATTATTCCTGGCACACTTTCTGCTTCTTATTATCTGTGTACTTCACATAAGAATTCATTCTCCATAAGGGGCAGATTTCACTCAGGTGGGGGACTTGACATCCCTTGACTGCTTTATTCGGTTAAGGATTAACTTGTACACTGGCTGTAGACTCAAAAGTGGGCAGATTTATGCCCTATGCCCTGTAACCCTGCCCAATTTTGCTACAATGCATATTTTAGCCGTATACTGTCCTCATGCCACAGAGCACAATGCACTTCCAGATGATGAATGGCAGAAGAATATGGACGCACTCAGGGGATGTACAATGTAGGATTCTTTCAACAAGGAACTGGGCTCACTCTTCCTCATGAGATTAAGAAGGCAGCATTGATAAGGCAGCATTCACCACTGCAGTACTCCAGCCGAGATACCACCTCATTTTTCATTACTTCACTTGAACGTGTCCACCAAAGATAAGATCTAAATTGCTCAATCATTTTTGAAGCGGCAGTGTGAACCCTAAGATGGACCACCCCGTTCAGTTTTCACACCAGCTGCTGTATCGTATTTCAAAACACACGGTTGCAAAACTGGCTCTCAGCGGATTGAACCATGGGTCCAGATTACAGGTTGCCTTGGAGGGAGCCCATGACACATGTGACAGAGCACACGGTTAACCCGTAGCATCGCCGTTTCAGTGCCTGGATCTTCTCTGCACGATTATCTCAGAGAGCTGGTGCAAGAGCGGACAACCTAAGAAGGCCCCATGGTGATTCTGTTTGAGGCAGCTTCATACAACATATTAGAGGGCAGCTCAACCTTGAGAGACAGAAAAACCTCATTGTGTTGAAGAGTCCTCAAGGCAAGTGCATGAGCTGGAAAAAAATCCCTATCAGGAAAACTTTAGCCACAGGTCACCCAGACCAGAGTTGCAGTTGAGAACACAGCAGACCTCTTCGAACTCCGTTACTCACAGTAAATTGAGAATGCAAAGATGCAAATAATGTGCTGGCAGGTGAATTTCTGAAGCATCTAATAACAGAATGAGATGGTTTTTGGGGGTGGGTGGGACAAAAACGGTGTGCAAAAGATTTTTTTTATATATATGTTAAAAAATGGTATATTAAAAACAAAGAAAAGTCCATGAGAAAGAGGGATAAAAAAAGCAAAGAGACCCAGGAAAACCGTCGCAGAGCAGGATGTGATGGTGCCCCAAGCGATGGAAAGGAGAAGGCAGATGCTAGATGAGCGGAAGGAGCAGGGGAAAGGGGCGGTGTGAGGAAAGACCATTTAAGAAACAGAAATCTTCTGCATTTTTATTTCTTTGGGCCAGGGAAATGCTGAAAAGTAATGAAACAGAGCGTTACAATGAAGCAAAGGAAAATCCGTAGGAAGTGAACAGGAAGGGATGGAAGCGCCATGCCACAGAAAAGCTGGCTGCATATCTCATGCGACTGCACACCCTGGATGTCCTCCAAGCTAAAGGGAGTGGCAGGAGCTCTATTGTCTCTCCCCCCCAAAATATGGACTTAACCTAACACCTTCAAATTAGCAATGAAATCTATGCAAACGAAAAAGGTCATGCCAAGCCTTACTCTGACCTAAGCAGCAAAGATTGCTCTCCCTCTCTCTGTCTTCCCGCACACATCTCTGCATTTTAAGCCTGCAAAGTTTGAGCAACACATGCAGCAAGCAAAGCATTCCCAGACTTCACTTATTACTATGGTAGCAATGGAAGAACTTATAACAATAAAAATGAAAGCCCCTAGGTGTTACTTCAGGCAGTGTAATTTAACTCATACTTTCAGTTGCCTTTTAGTCTACTCTACATTCCAATTAAAGCAAGAGGGGAGAAGTTAGGACCTTAATAGATATTAGCAAGGGAAGATATTTTGAGGGGGCAGAAGTTTGGAGAAGTTATAGAACTCACAATCCTCTATAGGGAACGGGAATAAAGGGCTATAAAGTATCAGTTTTCCTTGCTATTCTGAATACATCTGTAAGTCGAAGTCCTTCCATTGCATTAATGATACAATAAAGCTGGTCTTGCATTTTCCAAGGTGCCCCATTCTCAAGTTGAACACAGAATGATGTGGAAAGCCACAAAATGACCCCTGGGTCTGATGTTCCCTGTCCCGACTTTTCATGCATGCCATGTAGCCAAGCTTTTGCTCTGGAACTTGGGAGGCAATTCAGATCTTCTACGTATAGATGCTAAGCTATATTGTAGTGTTGCGTATCTCTATGGCTGGAGGGGAAAATGGCAGCCTGATGGCTCTGTCTGGCCTCCAATGGCTTCTCATCTAGTCACCATTCCCAGGAGTATTCCTCAGTTGTTAGTCACCACTTCCGATTCAGAGAGCTCTCTCAGCTCCTCTTCCACCATCACAGCACCAATAACGACAGATACTTCTTTGCTAGGTCTATCTTCTCAGCAATAGCATCAGGCCTCCATCTCAGAGACACAGATGCCACCACTGCTGAAGCAAGGTGAGGGGGCCACACCAGGAACACTCCAGACAAGCTAGCTCATCCAAAAGACAGGCTTGTCTAGAGAAATGAGTTTTCCATGGAAGAATGCCGGGCAACACTTTGCAGAAGCAGCAGCAGCCCCTTCTTTTCCAATGCACATTTAACTTAAGTCGCTAAAAAGGAATGCGCTACTTTTAAAAATCCGGATTTAGTTCCATCCCTGCCTTTAAAAACTTTGGTGTAACTTGCAAAACTTAACTTTAAATATTCAGTATTGTTTATTTAATAATGGACCATTAACACCTCAATTTATCTCAGTATGTGCACATAAAAACTACAGTTTAGATAAGCAATATGTATTATTTTTCACTACAACGATTTAGGGTGCAATCCTATACAGTACTTCTGAACTGAAATCTACGGGATGTTTTGAGTGGGCACGTATAGAATTGCACTGTCAGTGATCAGATAGATAATTCTACTGTCATAAGGACAAGGCTCTTTGCCTTTTAGGATACACGGAAGTAATAATTTTAGTAGGTGCAGGTTTTCTCTCTCTCTTCCATGGCAAGCTGCATCCAATAAAATCTATTATTTCCACACACCTATGAAAAGTACAGGAGCCCTGCTTTCCATTGCATCTGTTGTCCTACTGGCTACCCAAAGCTCTTCTATTTCATTATTGTGCTCTGTCTTACAGTACCCAGAACACCTAATGCTAACACATTTCTCCTACTTTTGCCCAGTATCTGAAAAAGCTCCTTCGATGGTCCTGACATGGAGTATAGAATCTTTACTGGGCAGACAAACATGAAGGCTAAAGCACACCATAAACAGTTAAGAAGTTTTTTTGTGGGAAACGCACAGCAACTCAAGTCAACCTTGATCACTTGAGACAAATGATCAAGTTTTCTGTGCAAAGAGTTTCCTTCGCTCGGAACATGTCTGCATACAAAATACCATGCACATTTGCCATATTTAAATGCACTTCTTAAGTCAGGGATTCCCAAAAATGCCCCTATCACATCTTGTTTCCTTTCAAAAGCCTCATCTAAATTGCACTCTGCAGAGTGGGTGTGGAGAATCTTTGGCCCTCCAGATGTTGCTAAACTACAGCACCGGGCCATACTTGGTGGGGCTGGAAGGAGTTTTAGTTCAGAAGCATTATAGGCTAATTAATTAACAAGGTGAGACCCACTTTCCTCTGCCTTGAAACATTGCCTTTTAGGTAGTTGACACACTTGTTGTCAGCCCAGTATTATTTATCACATCTGTGGGTTTACAGCACAAGCTAAGAATCTGGGGGAGAAACAGACTGCTACCCTTTATAGCAGCCTCCTCAATCTAGTGTCCTATAGAGGTTTTGATCTATAACTCCCATCAGGCCCATGAGGCATGGCCAATGGTGAGGGTGGTGGAAGGTCTAGTTGAAAACATCTGGAAAACACCAGGTTGGGAAAGGCTGAGAAACTATAGAGTACCTAAGCAGGGCATCTAAAGATCAAATAACTAACACGAATCACAATTTCTCTTATCCCTCAACTTATCCCGCTTGCTGACTTTTTATACTCTCCATTGCTACTGTCCAGCAGAGCTTCATATATTCTGCCATTACAGAATTGGAGGCAGAATAACATTGTGCACGAAGACATATGTTTTCTGTTGGTTTTCGTATTTATCTGAACATGACTCCATATTCACTAAGGTAGAAAAGTAGGCAGATGCCACAGGTGTCTTCTCCCTCTCCTCTTAACTCTGGCCTCTTGGAGATAAAGCAATCAATTCTGGAAAACCCTGGCTTAAGAGGTCATTTGGCTCTGCAAACGTTTTAAAGCAACCGTGCATTCTTTGGACACTTCATAAAAATCAAAGGCAGAATATCCAAGACAAATTCCACTCTTCATTTTTTTTAAAGCGAAAAGGCTACATCAGTTGTAGTGGGAATGGAAGACCTTTGAAGAGTCACAATTTATTACACTTATGGGGAGCTGTTCAGCTAACACTGTCCCTTGCAGCTTTTAAAAACTGCAATCCAGTCTCCAATTTAAAAGACAGATTTGAACATACCCGCTTAAAATCATTCATGTTTGTTGCTTGGACTGGTGTTCCAATAAATGTGAAATATGAAATTCTCGTCGTTTCCTCATCACCTTGATTGGACTGGACAAATAACTGAAATGGAAAATATCAGTACCGAGTTACATGATGTGGAAGAATCCAATACCCCACAAAATAGTCAACTTATTTGAAGTTCAGGGAAAAGCAAAGAGAAGGGAAGATGGGAAAGGGCTGGGTAGTCTTCAAGTTTGTTAATGGAAACTGTTTGGGTTGTATTGAAAATGCAACTGAGGTTCGAAAAAAATAAGTGTGAGAAGAATCCTGCCGATCCTGACCTCCTGAAAACCTCAGTGCAAATAAAGGAGATCCCTGCCTCCTTCCCAACCTCTGTTGAAGGGCCAAATAAGACTTTGGGGGAGGTATTGGGGGAACTAGTGATGAGTACAATGGTACCTCGGTTTACAAACCGTCTTGTTTATGAACTTCTGTATTTGGTTTACGAACTCTGCAAAACCGGAAGTAGTGTTTTGGTTTGCAAACTTTGCCTCGGTCTACGAACAGAAGCCAAACAGTGGAAGGGCCCTGGCGGCAGGAGGCCTCATTAGGGAAAGCGTGCCTTGGTTTAAGGATAGATTTGGTTTGAGAACGGACTTCAGGAATGGATTAAATTCATAAAACAAATACCACTATATTAATACAATATGGCTACCAAGTCAAAGTAACAAGTAGATATCAAGGTAAAAAGCTAGACCTTCAAATAAGCCTATCGGAAACAACAGATGAAAATAGGTTGTATGAGACTGGAACAGGTTTTCTTACTAGTCTACAAAACAAAAGGGATTCTTGATGCTGCTTGCAAAAGAGTGATTTTTTGTGTGCCCAGACCCATCTTCACTTTGCGCTCCTCTCTCTCAAGCTTGACAGGAGCTGGGTCTGGGAAGCCTGAATATTCCAGGCTCCCATCCCTACCAGTTGCTGTATCTAAGAGGCAAGTGGGGGGAAAAACATAGCTGGGCTTCACTGCATTAAAACTATGGTGGAAGTGGCTAAAGTTATTGGCGGATCTACCACGCTTTGGAGTTGGCCTTTTGTAATGTCATAGGATTCTGTTAACCAGGAATGAATTCGAAGGTTTATACTCACAGTTACACTGTTAACATTCTGAAACTTTACATAGCGGAGTTGGATAATACTGTCTTCTTTGATATCATCTGGCGTTAACTCCAGGGCCTGAGTGGGTTCGCTTCTTTCTGCCTCTTCAAAATCCATTGATCGAGGGAGGTTGATAAACACTTTTATATACTTTGGACCTTGACCTGCGATTAAAAAAAATGCCACTGACTCTTTTAAAAACCCTCAAAACATTATCTTATATACTTGACAGTATTTTAAAGTTGTTCTGTGTACCAAAATTATGTAGATTGAGAAGAACCAAGACAGGCAAATTATTATGTCCAATCTGCACCCCAAGGCAAAGAACCTTCTATCAGAAGCAAGCACATCACTCACTTAAATTTTATAACTTTACTTAGTAAGGGCTGCACTTAACACTACTGGGCCAGTCCTCTCCAGAAGTTGTAGGACTTTCAATTCCCATCAGCCCAAGCCACCATGGTCAAGGGTCAGGGATGGGGGTGGGGGTGGAGAAGGTTGCTACAGGCTGTATGACTTTTACATGTTATGGGGAGCATTCAAAAGTTCACCCTTAGAAGGCTAATGCATTAAAGTGACTACACATAGCACAATTCCAACCTCAGCTGTGGAGAAAGTTAACTGGACTTGCTCAGACTCCATTCCTATTGCTGGGGAGTGTGTCCCTAGCCTTTTCTGGGCAGATCTCATGTGTTCATTTCAATATATGTACCTCACCCAATTAAAATAGGTGCAATAGAAATTAACTTTATTAGCAACCATGGTCTTCAGAACAATGATGCCAAAAGATAGCTATGCTGACATGTCACCTGACAAAAGTGACACAACACATAATTTCGTAAATGCAGATTCTTGGAAATATACCAGCAAAACCGGAGTAGCCAGCTTGTTTTGCAAAGTTTTGCACTGCCTGGAGTGCATTTGCAGAAACTTGATGGTATGGAGGCAATGTGCTTGATGGTCAGGTCCAGACTTTAAGACTTAGGAGCAAGAGAACAGGGCCACAAGCAAGGAACCTGTGTCTCATGCTTTGTATTTTTAAAATCAACAGCGGCTGCATGCATAAATGGCTTCTCTTGAAAGAGGAAATCTTTTTACTCACCATTATCAGGCCCTTGAAACTTCATAGAATAAAGCTTGACAGGCTGATTAAAAGCTACCGTAATAAGCAGCTGTGGAGAAAGCAAAAGAAAAAAAAATCTAAGAGGGATCTCAAATGCATTGACCCACAGAATTACTTCACATGGATTTAGAATGCTACTCTTTCCCAGATGGTCACCACCAACGTAGACCCCCAGATGAATTATTTTAAACATGCATAAAAATGGGAGTACTATTCTAGCCAAAAGAACACCTTTGTCCTTTTGATAGTATAATGCAATATTCTCTGGAAGGCAAAATACCTGTTCGTCACAGTCTGATTCCAGGAAGGTAGAGTCTTTACGTAAACAGTTATCAAACCCGTGTTCATCACTTTCATTAAGGCATTCACAGCCAGCTTTATTAATGAATGGCATCAAATCCATCTAGAAGTAAGAGATAGTGACAATGATCACCCGGCTGGGCTATACATTTATAAGACATTTACAGGGGGATAAACGTGCAAAACCCAAGCAGCACTTATTTTTCCATACAGATTGATCATCCCTTCTCTTTCCTACCCGCCCTGTTTTCTCATCCCTTATCCCAAACCTGGTGCCCTCCACATACTTTGGACAACTCCAACCATTCCTGACCATTGGCTCTGCTGGCTGGGATAGGAGTTGTAGCCCAAAACACCTGGAGGGCACCTGGTTGGAGAAGGCTGCTGTATGTTGTTGTTTCGTGTTGTAAATTACAATGAGTGCTTTGGCAAGACGGCAGTTTAGAAACAGAACACTTGAAATAATAAAAACAAATATAAACACCAAAGGAGGGAAAATCTATTTACCTAATTGAAAAGACAGTCCAAGTACAATTCTGCAATCCTTCACTTTTGTGTCCTTCAGGACAATTTTGAAAAGTTTTAGAAGCAAATGCCACATCAAAAGATGGAACTGCATGCCTCGTCGGAAGTCAAAGCTGCTACAACTGCTTATTACATTTAACTATTTGCTTAACTATTTGCATTCACACTAGACGCAATGAACACAGCGGTACAGACAACATTTGTAACTCTGAACTAGTGAAAATGCAAGTGGCCTATATTCATGGGGTTATTTACAGGAAAAAGATTCAGCTGAAAAGGTAAACTGGGTAGCAGGGATTGCGTCTATTTAGCTGTGAATTTAAAGTACTTAACATGTCAAAAGAGATGCATTCTTGCATTTAACATAATTCTAGGTTAGCACATACAGTTTCCCAGCAAAGTCTAATGGATTGCATTTGCTAATTTGGAAAACAAAACCATCACAGAACTGCAGCAGCTGGGTGTGCTTTTATTGAGCTACTGAACTATTAGCTGCGCTGGCACTTGGCTGAAATATTAAACACTGTACTCTGTCAGGGGTTGTATTAATATTTTGGGCAGGATGCAAAAGCTGACCCCTTTTAAGAGGAATATTATATCAAATGATGCTCAGAAACTGTCATGAAGATGACAGCTCCAGTCGAGTGTTTTGTCACATTAAGGTTCTCATTTACATGTACGTGTCACTCCAGCTGTCAGACAAGCCCTGATTTGCAACATTCAGGAGCCCCAAGGTAAAACCTCAACAAGGAAAGATGGTTTAAAAAAAAAAAATCTGCTGACAGCTATTTTCTCTTAAGTCAAGGCAAAACCTTGAAGGTGGTGTTTGACAAAAAGATGATTAGAAATTCTGGTCTCAAGACTTCAACATCGGGACTAAAAGTTTTTCAAACTCCCCTCCACTCCACTGCTTAGTGTAGGATCCTGCCCCAATTAAACGTTCTAGAGAACTCAAACAGCTGTGCATGATTTAAGACATTTTGGCTGATCCCAATAGCTATGTGGACTTGCTGTGGATTTGGTATTTTTTCCCCTTCACTGACCACTTTTTGCTTTCCCTGTGCCTTGGGGAAAACTGTTCCTAGATCTTCAGGGCAGAATCCATAACCAGGAGAATGTGGATTTTTTTAAAAAAACCACATGAAAGGGGATTTGTATTTTGAGGGTTATGTGCTCCCTAGACACCAAGCAACATTACACATTTTAGTACCCTTTTTTGAACATTTTCCAGGTCTTCAATAACCTGTTCGGCTCCCAGAACTGTATGCAGTTCTGCATACGTACCATATGTTCATATAAAGGTATTATGTTATCACCAGTTTTATTTTCAATCCTCTTCCTAATAATCCCCAACATAAAATTTCCCCTTTCCACAGCTGCTAGACAAGAGGCCTGTTGTGAGCACCAGCTATAAAGACTTTGCATGTGCAGTAAGAGCAGCAACAGAAAGAGAGCTCGGTGTGTGTGTGTGTGTGTGTGTGTGTGAGAGAGAGAGAGAGAGAGAGAGAGAGAGAAAGAGAAGGGGTGGAGGGATGGAGAAAGAGAGAAATTCAAAATCCTATAATCTGGGCTAGGATTCAAAAAGTACTCTTGACTTTCAAATGCATCAATACATTCTGTATCCCTCCCTCCCTCCTGATGCAACAGAGGCTGCCCAGGATGGAGGTGAAGTTCTAACTTTCAAAGGCATTATTTAAGGGGAGGGAGAGAGCAAGGAGGGACTGCAGTGGAAAGGGGACCCTCAGAAGTCCCAGATCATGAGAAGAGTTTTTGCACCTGCATGGAAGCTCCATCCTGATCCTCTGGATCCTTTCGAATGCAAATCTTTTAACACTGCACAGATAATAATCCACTAGAATAGATAAAATATACATACATATCCTTTTGGAATATCGGTATCCTCATTATTTCCAGGATCATTTTCTAGGTGCTGTTTGATTTTCTCTTCCAATCCAGCAGCGTCGGCACCTTGATACTGGTCGATGCGCACTTTGCTCCGGAAGAAAAGAAACGTTGGGGTTGCCGATATATTATTGGTTGCAGCTGTTCCCTAGTATTGGAGAAGTCAATGGTTAGCAATGTGTAGCAAGATTTTAGTATTTAATGAACAAAAGAGTACCAATCATCCCAGGTCATCCACATAATCATCATCAGCAGCATGTTTGCTGCTTACATGCAAAAATAGTGCTAATTGGAAATACAATTTTCTATGTTGTTCCCCAACAGAGAAAAAGGTTTTCATGATGACTTTTTAATATAGTGGTACCTCTACTGAACGTGATCCGTTTCAGGGTGTCGTTCGCACCCCGAAAAGTTCGTAAGTAGAGCGCCGCTACTGCACGTCCACGATAGAGCACTTCTGTGCATGCTAAAACACTGTTTGCCTGTTGTATATTATTTGTAAGCTCAAGGCATCGTTAGGCATGGTGCCTGAATTGAGCCATTGGGCTGGTTCAGACATAATGATCTCAATTTAATAAACCCTGATAGGAACAATGAAGATGATGTGGAAGGGAGGAGCAAAGGGAAACACTAATTCTTAATAAGCCATGATTTATTAAGCCACATACCGTATTTTTTGCTCTATAAGACTCACTTTTTCCCTCCTAAAAAGTAAGGGGAAATGTGTGTGCGTCTTATGGACTGAATGCAGGCTGCGCAGCTATCCCAGAAGCCAGAACAGCAAGAGGGATTGCTGCTTTCACTGCGCAGCGATCCCTCTTGTTGTTCTGGCTTCTGAGATTCAGAATATATTTTTTCTTGTTTTCCTCCTCCAAAAACTAGGTGCGTCTTGTGGTCTAGTGCGTCTTATAGAGTGAAAAATACGGTAGTTTACACCTGAACTGGCCAAGTGTCAAATTTTGCAGCAGTTTTGAAAGCACTGTGAAAAAGTTGACAAGCAGAAGTCACATATCCACTGTTGAAAGACAAAGACCCTTAAAAGCTCTCCAAATGTCTTCCCCTTACAAAAGTGAAGCGCATTATGATCCTATTACTATCTTTCCATGCACTTTTAGATGTGGCCAGAATCCCTATATATATAAAATCTTGTTTTTGCACATGAGATGAGATACAGGCTTAAGCCTTAGCCAAGGACTATTAGAGCCAGCTTTCTCCTGCACAACTAGGGAAAGAACACTGTATTGCCACATGCTTTTTTAAAATTTTGCTTCAAAGACCACTCACAAGTTTCTTCAGTCTCCGTGCACTAAGTTAAAACCACCCGAGATTAAACAGCACCAAATGATATTTTCCAAAGTTTTATAACTGTACTGAGAATAAGGATAAGTCTCCTATTCCTATGTACCCAAGATACTGCTAGTTCATAAAAGAGCGAATGAACAACTGCTTTTTAATGGCTTAAATTTAATAATGTAAGCCTTATGGTACAACTTGCATTGTTAAATGCCAACAATAGTTCTGCATAATTAAAAAGCCTTTTATTGGATGAATTTAACGTCTATACCAGAAAGAACAAACCAAAAACGTTCCAAGTAGCCAAATTATACAACACTAGGAAACCAGAATTTGACATTAAATACTACCAGGCTTCAAGTTAATAGCTGAAAAACGTAGCGTTGCTTGCAGAGGGTTGAAACGGAGTCACTCAAAGGGCCAGCTGAATTGAACCTTTCTATCCACTGCAGTCACACATCATAAAATGTCACCTCAGCAGAACTTTCTATTTCTAACCCTCGTAATATTGATTATTTAAGATTTGTGTCATACTCTAAAAAGATCTGAATTAGGAGAGGCAGCACAAGCTTGAATCCTGGCAATATGGAGGCACTGTGGGTAAGTAGTTTCTGTGCCTGAGAAATCGGTCAATTGCCTGCCCTGGGTGGGGTTGCACTCCCCCTGAACGAGCAGCTTCGCAGTTTGAGGGTCCCTTCTGGATCCAGTTCTGTCAACTCTGTATTACAAAAGTTTTTTTCCAAATTTGGCAATACAATCTGAATAATATTTATGTCATCTTCTCTGCACCTCAGTGGAGAAATCAAGAGAGTTAGGAGAAAGCCCCAAACGTTCATTATATCTGGCCAATATTTGATTCAAACATTGGTATATGCAAACTGGTAAGACTACAGATAAATGTAACCACAACATTCAAGTAAAAAAATAAAATTTAAATGACCCAATTTACCATGGGATCATTGCATCCATCACATGACAGCTTGCTTGTTTTGAACCACCGACTTAAAATGGTTATCATGGATAGATCTGTCTACAGCTGAATGTACCTCCACCCAAAGAAGCAAACTTAAACTCTACCAACATATAACTCAAATTCTTGCCAATAATAACATGAGCAGCAGTAGGTTTATAAAACTTAACGCTTACACATTTACATGGCATTCTGCTCCTGATAAATGCCAATCTTGCCTTTTAGAGGACAATCTACAGCCTATTCCTCCTCTGAGGTAGGTGTGCCCACTGACTGTCAACAGGCTTCTAGAAAAAAAAGTTTTAAATATTTATTTTATTTCTGGGCTGCATTTATATCCCACATATCAAAAAAATACACCTGTAGGAGTTAAATCTTGTTCACTGACACATGCTCATGCACACATACACAAACACTACTCACCTGGCATTGATGCACATCAACTTCTAAAAATGTCGCTTGGGGATATTTATTGCTCAGAGCGTTGAAAGCAGGGGCTATCCTTAAACATGGGCCACATCTGTCAGGGGGAAGAAAAGGACAACACACATCAGCACGTCCACTTAGGTAACTGCAGCCCCCTTGGGATTCACATGGTAAAGTAGGCTAAAGCTAAGGATAACAGAGATTGTTCGGCTGGTACTGAGAACAGCAACCCTCAGACTGCCATCTCTTCTTCCTTCCAGTAGTATGAAGTGAGATCCATCAAGCTCTGCTGAAGGCAAGTGGGGTGTAAAATAAACCACCATTATGCACCTAGCTTTCTCTCCCATTTTCTTTGGCTGCTGATAGCAGTATTCTAAGTTTCATTCCCACCTTAAGTCACAACATGTGTTTTAGCTTGCTAGATGTCACAGGGAAGGAGATTAGGGCTGGGAGATAACTGGCTTTCAACTCTGTGATATATCACCAGCTAAACATCGCAATATACTGATATATTACAATGTCTGAAATAAGGATTGAGCTATGTAGAGGCACTGGCTGGCTTCACAGTTTTCCCCACATTGTGATTTTTGCATAGCATACACACACACATCATGATTTGTGCTATATTGCAAAGTCAAAAATTATGAAACCGATACCACGATATGGACTATTGCTATATCGCCCAGCCCTAGAGGAGATGCAGGGCTTCTGCTTTTGGCACTGGCTGCATGCAATCCCCAGAACATCTAGCTTCAGACCGAGGAGATTGATATCCAACACTTTTTCAAGTCAACTTGACTACATCATCATTTCTCAGCAAAATGCATAATGAAAGCATACAGGTTAGCCTATGTAAAGCAAAATCCTTTTCTACTCAATTGCAATTCCACAGCGATTGCCCTTTCGTAGAAAACTGTCTCGAAGCTTGGCATTAGAAACACATCTCATAATTTGTGTACTCCACAGTGCTCAGGGACTATAGGTAACTAGAAAACCATGAGAACTTAATGGTTCTCATAAAGAATACTCCCCAAGCTGTAAGTAAACATCCAGCTTTCTAGTGATGTAATAATTCTTGCTTATTAAAATATATTGCTCTCTGGAGAGTACAACACAGCACCTTTTGCTTCATTCCAAGACTTACAAAAGCAAGCATAGGAAAGGAGTTGTGACAATTTGCATCTTCTCTCTCACACCCCCCACATACGACTATTACTCTGGCCCATTTTGCATGCACATTAACACCAACACAGCATCTCTGATTTATTGTGGGAACAAGTATTAAATATTTCTCTCCATGTTGGGTTCAGATTTCCAGTGTCAAGGAGCCACAGATTTTGGCTCCACTTAACTGAGCAATCCATTTGTGAATGGCACCAATTCCCTCCCTCTCCTCCCAAAGTCATTTGATTTGCAGAGAATTCAGCGGGAGGGAAGAATGGATAGCTCATCTTCCGCCCTCCTTCAGAGGAAAGCAGAAAGAGTGTGAAAGACTTATATTGCTTCTGGTCTCCCCAGACCCTAATCAAAACATTGATAACTCAAGAGTAAGGGAAATTATTTTTATGCTGGCAGCTGCCAAGGTGGGGGATCCAAACACCATTCCAATATTTTATGTTCCTACTTCACATTCCTGAATACAAACAACTGTGCAGAGCCATGCACCTGACTAAAAAAAAGAGGAAAATTGTAACTTCCCCCTTCCCTGAAGTCAGCAAAGAAATATGACTATGTTCTAATCTATCCATTACAAGGAGGGAAAGGTAAAAGTAGTGCAATAAAAAAATCATGAGAAGCTTCAATAATTAGACAAGAACACAATTTTATTTGTTTATTGCTTAATCAACTTTGAATCCGCTCTTCATCTATTCACCCAGTATAGTTACAGGCTATGTAAAAATATAATAGTAAAAATACATAGTCATAACATTAAAAATGAAACCATCCATCAACAAAGCATCTCAGCAAAATGCACAATTACACTGACCTTGAAATACCTCAGTCTGTCCCAAAGGCCTCTTATCAAACTGACTGGCGTGGGAAGAGAATTCTATGGAAAACACAGCTTGAGCAAAATATGTTCTCCCATCAGCAGAAAAAGCAATACAGAACCATCACTTCTCCCCCACCTTTCATTCCTTATTTACAATGACTTTCTCTCTGCGCAAGTATCCAAACCATTATTTGGGAAAGGGGCAATTTGGTTACAACTAGCACTTACGTCTGTGTTTAAAGCTTATTGCTAGCAGCATTAGAGAATTTCAATTACCCCAAACTACTAGGTCTCTCTGCTATACAGACCTTTGTAGGTCAGGATAATAAGCTTAGTCATTTTCAGTATGTTTGTCAACAGCTTCTCTGCCAGTAGATGACACCAATGATGTCCTACTAATTTTCCACAGTAAAAGATGACTGCAGAGAAAATGACTTTGCTACAGAAAATTACCAATCGCAACAGTTCAATACTGCAATAGGGCATAACCAAAAAGACAGCTCTGAAAACTTCACATCAGTTAATAAGGGGATTTAGGACAAATTCTCTATCTTTAGAGGGCTTGATCACAATTCTGGCTTCTCCCGCTAGACCTTATTGTAGGCAAGGCAGAAGTATTCTGTGAGTTGGCACTTATTTACATAGTGGAATCAGGGAGGACAGAACTATACTGATTAGATGGAAATCTAGTCCTGTAGTCACAACAGAACGGGTCCCAGTGAAAAACAAGATAGCATATTTCAGTGGAGGGTTAGACATCTGACAAAAACAAAACAAAAAACAAAGTTAGCTGAAGGCAACTCTGCATTGGGAAATTTTAAATGTCTGATGTTTTACAATTTCGTGTGTGCTGTAAACCACCTAGAGTGGCTGGGGAAACCCAGTCAGACGGGCGGGGTATAAATAATAAATTGTTGTTGTTGTTATTTAACCAGACAATCACCATCGAATAATGGCCAAGTACTTTAATACAGTTAACCATTATGACGGCCAAGGTATTATGATGTAGCTAACATAAGCAACTGTCAAGAGAGACAAAGGTTCATGTTGGATCTTGTTGACGACCCCAAGGGATACCACAAGACACCATGGCTATGGCAATCCTTCCTCCATACCTTCACTATCAGAGGATATGATGATTCAGCGAAGGAAGCTGGGTACCACCATCTTCTTGGCTCCTTACAAAATCTGACTGTGGCCTAATATCATCAAATAGCAGGTGACCATTTCACTAGTAGCTCTATCCTATTTTCATCTAAAAACTGATTAGAAGCCAACAGATACCTCCAATAATTTCAAGATGAAATGTGGGGCAACAAAATAATATTTCTACATGTCCAATCAATATCTAGTGAATAGTAAAAAGTACCAGCACGAGGCAAATTCAGACCCTAGCTACCAGTTTAGCCATACTTTCAGTCCACCTTACCAATTTTTAAAACTGAAAAAATTAGCTCTCTCACATGGCCAATAATGCTCAGCTAACCAGTACTATTGCTGGTTAGCTTGTTCTCATGCTGGTACCAAATGTGTTCTGATAAGGTTCAATCCCAGTTAAGATTAGGTGCAAGCACGTGGCACCGTACAACTTTCCAAAACTTATTACAGGGCTACCGTCTTCAGCTGTTCAGAAATACATCCAGTACCAGTGACAGTTGACATACTAGTTGTGATATTATTTCTTCGGGTCCTACTGAAGTTGCCCCACCCTGACTGATCCACCCAGAACCACCTGCTATTCCCCTCTGCCTGTTACACAGACTGCCAGCAAATGAACAAACATTAAATGAATAACTAGAAATCTGCAACCCAACAGTTGGTTGGCTGGTTTAAATAAACAAGTGAACCTTTCTCTAACTCACACATTTCAATGCTGATTGGCTCTAGTTGCAACAATAGCAGAAACCACAACTGCCCAAATTGCCATGAAAAGGTCTAGAGTGGCAAACCAATTGCCCATATCCTCCTTCTTTGTAACATACTGTACAGCGGATCCCACTTCTGTCGATGGGTCTTATGTAATGTTTTGTTTCAGGTCCTTTAAAAGGTAAAGGGACCCCTGACTGTTGGGTCCAGTCACGGTCAACTCTGGGGTTTCGGTGCTCATCTCGCTTTACTGGCCGTGGGAACCGGCGTACAGCTTCCGCGTCATGTGGCCAGCATGACTTCTGGCGAACCAGAGCAGCACACGGAAATGCCGTTTACCTTCCCACCAAAGAGGTACCTATTTATCTACTTGCACTTTGTGCTTTTGAACTGCTAGGTTGGCAGGAACAGGGACAGAGAAACAGGAGCTCACCCCATCGAGGGGATTTGAACCGCCAACCTTCTGATTGGCAAGCCCTAGGCTCTGTGGTTTAACCCACAGCACCACCCGCATCCTTTACAGCGCCTTCATTCCTTGCTTCCTCAGGACCATACTTGTTTGCACTCCCTTTTCACTTAGTTTTCCCATATCAAAGAACATTTCCCAGTCCTTAGACTACTCTGTGTGATGTTATAATCCCAACCACGCTGACAACTTTGGACTGTGTACTGTTCTATACCATCACACCAACTTAATGAATCAGATCTATTCAAGTGTCTTATTTCTAATTGCCAAACTGTAGTTTAGCAACTGGGAACTCCTACAAACACACATGGTCCTCCTCTACGCTTGTGCATATATACTCCTTATTTCTCCACTTTCCAAGTTAGTGATAACTATGGTTTACCATGATGCGTACTGCAATTTTCTCTCAAACCAGAGTATGAATCCAGGATTTCACCTTCAGAATATCTCCTAAAAATATCTCCTACTCACTGCAAAAGGAGCATTCCTTTCCAAAGCAGGAAGTACAGCAATTAGTCACAGGATATCACTGAAAACCAAATTAGGGTGTGGGTTTAGTTCCCAGAGAAAGACAAAGTTGTAGTAACGAATCTGGGGAATGATGATGACTCTACAGAGAAACAACAGCTCAGGCTAGAAATCTGAAGCAGAGCCCAGCAGATGTAAAGATATCACTCTGTGGAAATCCTGTCACCCAAAAGCACTGCTTAGCCCTCCCTCTTGCAGGCTTTAAGCAAACCAGAAGGTCTCTTTAAAAATTCTGCCAAGTCTTTGTACTGATACTATTGCTGGACCCCCAGAGATTGTTTTGTCTGCTTTATGATGTTTGTTCAATGGCTGCATTTTTATTGCTATAGGGCTTGGGAGGGCTTGCCCTAAAAGGCAGAGTAAATAAAACAATGACAGTGCGTACCATTTCAACTATGTGCTTATTGGGGTAGGCAGCTTTGAAAACCTGTTCCCTCTCCCTTCATCCCCAACTGCTCCCTATCTGGGTCATGCCACAAAACTTTGGTTTTGCACAGGAAATTACATGCTGCTTACTTGCTGTCACACAACTTGGCTGTGATGGTGGCAAGCTTCCTACACGTGCATGTGCTTGCAACACATGAGCTAACATTAACTACGTAAAGGCAGGCTGCACACTGTTCCTAACAGAAATTCTGTAATGTGTGAAGTAGCCCTGAAAAGGGTTAAAGTTGTGAGGACTATCCCACAGAACGCTTCTTGTTCACTTCAGATTTTGTCAGGAAATTGGGCAAGAGAGAACAGTCCTCCCAATATATGGTCAACAGGAGAACTAGCAATCAACTTGTTTGCAATGAGACTTCTGGAAATAAAATGAATTACTGGAGTGAACATGCACTGAAAGGCACTTTGAGCCTTAATGTTAAAACTATGTTATGCCGCTCCCAGCCACTATTTCGCACTTAGCTCCAGTTGGTGCACCTAGTCACAAAACAAAACAGTGCAAACAACAACCATTAAGTACATCTCCCCCCCTACCTCAAGATCTATTCTCACCGTTTGTAATGGACAATATGCTTTCTCTACTGTCACACCCTCCTGCTACAACTTTGTGACCAGCTTACCTATGAGTAAGTCCCACTGACCTGAATGGGCCTTACTTATAAGATTTGTGTGCTTAGGAAAAGAAATCATTTGCTATGCAAAGAAAAAGGAACCATATACAGTATATAGCCTTTTGCTTCAGATCCCAGGGGGGAGACATGTTAGCTGCCCATGTCACTGAATTCATCACAACTGGTTAACATATTTGCCTTTTAAATAATATGAATGAGCAAGCTTAGAAAGTCAAATTAACTGTTAGTTATTTCAGTGTTTTAACTTTTGTATGTCGTTAAAAAATAATTCCCTGGGTTTTAACGTCTTATCTTTCTCGTAAACTGCTTTGAAATTTTGTTTTTTAATCAAGCTGTGTACAAACCTTACAAAACAAATAAAACAAATACATGTCTACACATTTATTTGTATGCCTCCATCAAACCATGCTCAAGGCGGCTTAAAACGAATAAAATACATAGTTACTTTTTTGTTTCTGGCTACTTTTGCTACGTTGTAAGTTGTTTTTTTAAATGCGAAACCGAACCGAGCAATTTCCTACAGGAATCGCAGGGAAACCTAAAATAAAGCTACAGAAAGCCAGCAGCAACAACAACCACCCCCCCAAAAAAAATCCAAATAACATCCCATAAACAGGCACAACCTCGGACCCATACAGCTCTGCGTTAAACTAAAACCTGAACGTGGTGATACAATGGGGATAACACCTTTCCCGTCCCCTTGTGAGGGGAGGAGAGCCCCCCCCCCGTTTCCCTCAGAGAGGGAGCCGTACACGTGTGCGTGTCCGCTCGTGTGAACGCGCGAAGGGTCCCCGAAGGGGCCCTGCCTACTCACCCCCTCATGGTGAACTTGGCCACGACTAGCCGGGAGCCGGCGGCGCTGAGCTCGCTCTGAAAGTCCGCGTCGTTGGCGATCACCTTCACCCCGACCATTCTGGCGGCGGCGGCAACAACACGCCCGGTAAGTGCAAAGTCACCGCGGGAAGAAAAGGAGCGCGGGCGGGGCGGGGCGAGAGGCTGGCCGGCCGCGCCCAGCATGCACCGCTCCCGCGCAGGCGCACACGGCCCCGGCATCCCTTTCTTCCGCCTTCCTCCTCCTCCTCCTCCTCTCAGGCACCCTCAGCTGAGAGTTCATCCAGGTTCACGCGCCGAGGGAGAGGGGAGGGGTCGGCTGCTCACACTTCCGGTTGAGAGACTTAACCAACTGGCGAAAGCCGCCATTGGTCGCGAGTCTCTGTTGGGCGCTCTAGGCGATGTCTCGATGCTGAACTCCGCATCCACGCTTAAGGCTTCGGCCACGAGTTTCTGTTGGGCGCTCTAGGCTTCGACGACTCTATGGTGTAAAACCTTCCCCTCTCTCTCCCCTCCCCCCTTACAAACGCACACGAAGCTGCTTCATCTTTTGCACTGGGAATAACAAAAAGATTGCGGTTTTGCGCCGGTAGTAGTGCTTGCGGCGGTGGGTGACATTTTTGTTGTGGTTCCACCTCTGGGTTTGCCCGCTTGACTCCGCCGGTGACGTCTTGGAGAAGGGCAAGGTGCGACCTCCGGCTTCGGGGAGGAGCGCTATTGGTTGACAAGCCTTGCCGGTTCAGCTTGGTGACCTTTGCGGGCGGAAGTGATTGGCTTTTCAGGGCAGCCGTCGTAGTTCAGGGCTCGCGGAAGTGGGGGAAGCTTGGGCGGCTGCATTGGTTCCGGTTCTGTGCATACCCGATATCCTCCTGTTATGTACTGAGTTGAATAGAGCAGTCTGATTGGTTCTAGAACAGCAGGAGCCACCCAATCCAGCTCCAGGTGGAAGTGAATCTGCAACCTAATTGGCCTACAGAACCCCAGAATTAGCCAATCATGTGCGGCCCATTGTGTAAATAATGTATATAAAGCAAATATTTGGGGGGAACATTCATTCCTCGCTACTATGAGCTGAATAAAGAGCATGAAATCCACACTCGACTCCCGAGTATATTTCACCTCCCATCCCGAAAATTATGAACTAGAATCCTATAATTTGCAGAGTTGGAAGGGATCCTAAGGGTCATCCAGCCCAACTGCCTGCAGTGTAGGGATAGGCTGCTGGCCAAATTGGTGGATTTATGAATCTAACTGATTCAGCAGCATAGCCTTGCAGAGTTGTGTGTTGTTGTGTGGCGCTTTTTTGTTTTTAAATCTTTCCTTCTTGAGGTCATCCAAAGTAAATGCACATAGGGTTGCAATGACACCAAGGTCCCACTGAAATCTATGGGCCAAGGCGGTTGTAATTGACTTAAGCGCCATTCATTCCAGTGAGCCACCCACGCCTGCTGAACATTTGTGGGGTTAGGAGTAGGAGTGCCTCAAGAACATCTGTAGGCAGTATAGAAAGTGTGACCTCCCTATAGCATCACAAACACAAATCATTATGAACGCAAAATAAAGTGGAACACCTGGAGGGGCCACAAACCTATGCATCACTTAGATGTCCTACTGAACTTGAACAGAGCTGATTACCACTTAACTGCAGTCCTGTATTTCAGGCCTTTCTCTCTCACACACTGCCAAATTAGGGATCCTCTCCAAATACATGTATTTGAAAGGGTGTGTGAAATGTCATGTATTTAAAGTCTGGGGAGCCAAGCATAGACAAGATTTACAAATTCGTGTGTATGCGTGTCTGCATGCTTGTGTGTGTCTGTGCATGGGCATAGCCAAGGGGGGTGGGGGCAAGGAGCTGCAGCTGCCCCCCCCAAATCAATAATAATAATAATAATAAAATACATAGCAAACAGAGGTTCTGTCCCCCTCTAACAAAAGGCCTGCCCCTTCCTAACAAAAATCCTGGCTATGCCCACGTGTGTGAGAGAGGAATTCCACAGGGGCTGTCCTGTTAATCTGCAATAGATTGTAATGGATTGCTTTGAAGTCACTTCAGCACCAGATGGAAAAAAAAAAAATCGCCCCCCAACTGTCCCACCCTGTCCTGTATTTTGCCTGAACTACCATCCCTCTTTGGGGAGACAATGGATGAGTGCGCCTTTAGGGGTGAAGTAAGTGACTTCCTTGGGGTGCAACCCTGTGTACATGGAGGTCCTGGGCTGGCCAGACAAGTTGTTTGGCCTCGCTGCTGTGATCCACAGGAAGTAACCAAACAAGCCCCTGTGTTGCAAAGAGAACGTCAGCAATGTCCAGGCAACATGATGACCATGTAGATAAGCAATAGACAATCTTTATAGAATTCCTTCAAACCATAACAGGTACAAAATGAAATCTTTAATGAAAGAATCTGAAAATCTTTAAATGAAGCGAGGTACCAGACTTTGTACAATGAAAGATAAGCTGTGAAGCTTTGTGTATTCAGCAAATATGATGTCCAACACTGAACAGTGATTCCGGATATTGACTACTGTTTCGTAGAATTCTTCGTTAGCGTGGTGGGAGGATATAGAATTGCTTCATAAACCCATCTTATTTCGTATGAATGTATGTAAATGAAAATATCAAACGCTGTGGAAGAGTGCTCATGTAATAATGTAGTCACTGCAGTACATTTGGCACAAGCAGGGGCCAATTCTTAGGGGGCTGGACTAGACCCTCAGGGTCCCTTTCCAACTCTCCAATTCCATGATTGTGTTTTTGTTAGTTTTGCAAATGGGGGGAAAAGGCGACAGATGCATTTAACAACACTTCGCAGGTTTACCTGGGCAGGAGGAAGAGTTAAGCCCCCGACTGAGCGCCTTTTGCAACAAAACTAGCATACCTCCTGCGTAATTTGCACGCATTCCCCCCCCCTGCAATCCTCCTGCTTAAACCCAGCACCCTCTGCACCCACCGCGCGCATCTCCCCGCGCAGCGCCAGGCGAGGGCCGCAGGGAAGCGCGCCGGGGGCCGGGTCGCTGCTCCGTCTCCAGGGCAACGAGGCTTCCCCCCCCCCGCCCTTCCTTCCTCCCCCTCCTGCCGCCAAGCGCCGCCCGGGCCTTTTGCGACACTTGCAGCGGGAGTCGCGGCAGCTGGAGGAGCCCGTCAGCTGATTTCCAGCGCCAGGCGTTGAGGCGAGGGAGAGAAGGAGGGCGAGGGGCGGCAGGCGAGCCCGGAGGAAGGTGGGGGGCGAGCGGGGAGCCCCTTCTGCCGGCGGAGAGGCGGGCCCCGCCCACACCCAGGTAGGTTCCTCCATGGGGCGGTGGGACTCTCCCCAGACCCCTCTTGTCCTCCCCCATTGCTGAGTAATTCTGCATTTTTGCTCCCTTCCTTCGCAGGTCGACCGAAGCGTCCTTCCTTCCTTAGAGTGTTCTCACCCCCCCTCTTTATTTTATTTTTTTAGTGCTGCTTTCTATTAGTATTACCTTTGGGTCCTTCCCCCACCCCACTCTAAGAGGCTCAAGGTGGTCCATCGGGTGTTGTGTGTGTGGGTTGGTACTTTTGGTTTTCAGGGCTCAGGCGACATCCTCCTATCTCTTCTTAGTTCCCACTTTATATATATATATATAAAGAAGTAACAGAGCGGCACCCTCTCAACCAAGCGCCCCTTTTTGCCAACCTCGGCTCCTCCCCCCCCCCCAAACCCACGAGGGGATGCTTGGCTGGCAATGCCCCTCTTGTCAAATCCACCCCACCCACCCATTTCGTGTTTCTAGCCCCCTTCCTCCCTAGTGTCGCCTATCCTGCCCCTCGTATTTTTTTCCGTTCTTGATTGTTATATATCTAAGTGGGATCGCTTTCATTGCCAGTTGCTCGGCCTGAGGTGCTTCCAGGCTAGGAAGGGCAATGCCATTTTAAAAATAAATAGAAAAGCCACCAAAAGTAACAGTGAAAGAGGCTGATAAGCTTTTATCAGGGGCCCAGCTCCTTCGTATTCCTGAAACCACTTGAAAAGTGGTCTAAAGCGTGTCATTCCCGCTTTGGCCATTGATGATGGCTGGATTTGCTGTGGTGCAGTTTTTGACCTCTCCTTCAGCAGGAGGGTGCCACCAATATTCCCTCTGTGCCAAGTGCACTGCTGCCCTTCACTTGACATTGGGGGGCAAGAGTGCCCCTTTCATACCCTCCAGCACGTCTTCACATCCTTGCTTTTTAGCCATCAGCTGCTTTCTGCTTGCTTCTGCCCCCACCTTGCCTATAATGGCAACTGACACCTGTTGCCCAGTCTCCTTTGAGACTGATTTTGCCAGGCCTATCCTCAGCCCTGGAGTGGAAACTTCTTTATTCTAGCGCCTTAGAATTGCACCCCATTGTTTACTTGTACCATGTGTTGGTGAAAGTGAGGAAGAGCAGGTGACTGTGGAGTACCACATACAAAACAAACACCTATTATAGAGTTCAACCAGTGTCACTGTTATGCCTAGAATACTTCCCGGACTTCTGGGAAGATACCTCTTCTTTAATGGCTCCTCACAAAACCCTTCTCTCTGGTGGACTTGTGACTTGCATCTCCAGATCAGGATCTTTTGTTTGTAAATGCTACCTTGGCTGTTTGGTGCCCTGTTGTCCTTGTGGTGTGAAATCCCTTCTTCAGAGATGATGGCCACTGAACATTTGCTTGGCATGGTCTGGCAGGCTTAATAGGCTGAGTTTCCACTGCAACATGAGCAGTGAGTTACTCCATTCTTACTGGTACAAGAAAAAAGCATCTATTTTCTGTGGGTGATGCAGTTGGGTGGCTGAACTTTCTTGGGTACTGATAGGGTGGCATACTTTATCAGTCCTTTCCAGCTGTTTCTTTTCCTTGCAAACAATGTGACTCTTACCTCTAGAAAATTGTTGGTTATTTGAAATTTCCCTCACTCCCCAAAGATCAGCTTAAGTGAGTGATAAATAATAAACAATTGATACACTTAGAAACTTGTTTTTTGGTAGTTGTCACCTTAAACTTGGCATTCTGGCATTCCCTTTCTCCTTGTTCAAGTGGGCCTGTAGCAGAATTTCAACCTACATTGTTACTGAAACCTTTAATCTTATGATTTGAGGCCATCATAATGCATTGTAACTTGTTTCTTTACATATTAGCTGTTGATCCCATTATGAGACAGAGAAATGGGGTGTCTGGAAGAGAGGTATGCGAGGAGCTTGTATGAAAAAGGATAAAATATCAGAGTAAATTATTGTGTATGGCTTGAGAGAGCACAAACATTAGAAATTCAGCAGTATTATGTTGACTGTATGTGAGATGCTGTGATGATGACAGCTTTGTTATTCAGATGATATAGGAGGAAATCCCAGGTAGCAGGTAGGTGCTGACAAGAGCAAGTTAGGATGGCTCAGGAGGGGATTTAGCAAAGTTTTACAGAAATTGCAAGAGGGAGAGAGAGACATAATGCATGCTTCTGGCATTTATGAATAGCTCTTTTATCCATGTCTTCTGTTCTATGGCCTAGCTGCTAGGTGTGTGTAGCCACCATTTACTTCGAACAGGAGGTGCACTTGCACCCCTCAGTAGATTTGTGCAGATCAGTTAGGGATAGTTACCACACCTGTCTGCTGATAAAATAATTAAACTGATGTGTGGGGAGGACCAATTTGCATTGCTGTTAGGGTGCTGGGCTGCTTCCACAGTTCTGTGTCTAGTGAATTTCCCCCCTGTTTGCTTCTGCTGTCAAATCAGTGGCTTCTTTAGGAGTGGGGATATTTGTTTGGGAGGCAGGGATGAGGTCTCTGAACTGAGGGTTAGCACACCCCTAGTTTAGCAGCTTCTTATTCTCTCCCTATCGAGCCAGCTGGAATTGGCAAGAAGCAAAATGTGCTGGGAAACTAGCTTGAGTTAATTAACACAAGTGGAAGAACCTTTTGTTCTATGGCCACTGAATAGCGTGTGATTTTAATTGTTGCTGTATAACGTCTGAGCATTTTAATCCAAATACAAGTTAATATTTCATTCCGCTGAGTTTTGACTTGGTTCAGGTGTTGGTATATAACCTTTCTGCTATCATAACTGTTACTTAAGTATAGTAAATGCATGGTATAAACATTCAGTTGGTCAATTAGCTAAATTATTTCTTATATTTTCAACATCTGTAAGATCGCTGTCATTAATAAAGGCAGACAATATACATCAAAAGCCGCACTAAGCATAGTGGGGCTTACATCTGTGTAAACATGCATAGAATTGCTCTGTAGGTCATTCTTGGAGGAAATGGGATGACAAAGGTGTAATAAACTTCAGATCAATAGTATAATCTCTTTGGGAATAGAAGCTTCGGGCAAAGCCTTTAAGTCAGTTTCTTATAGAACAATGTGTTGGTGGCACACCCCAGGACAAATAGATGTAGCACAAATATTTTTGCATGCTTTATTGACAAGAAACCCATGAATAATCAAGGTGTAAGGCAGGGGTAGACAAACATGTCCCTGTTCAGATTATGATGGGCTACAACTCCCATTATACCTGACTGCTGATGGTACTGGCTGGCGCTGAAGGGAGCTGATGGCAGCAGTTTTCCTGCACCCTTCTGTAAGGTTTCCCAAAATGCCCGTTCCAACCCACGGAAGTTGCAGCTCTCTTGACTCCTGAAGTGCATCGGTAAAGTAGAGAATTTGTGGAGAAGAGACAGAGGATAGTATGTACAGCTGGATAGTAAGGTGAATATGATGGAGGTGTTGTGAGGGTTCGAGGAACAGAGGAGGTGCTGAATCAATGCTGCTTATGACATAAGAGCTAGGGGAGCATGAGGTATTTCCCAACTGTTCAACTTTGAAATTTCATTGTGTATCCCCCCCCCTACCCCCCCAAAAAAAGATATAATGTTGATTCACCTTTACAAGTGAGAGCACATTTCCAAAAGTTTGGAAAAACTGTTTCAACTGTGTTGGAGATATTGGGAAACAAGAGCATTCACACACATAATGGAGCGAAGTACTGTATTGATACAAACTGCATATAAAAAAAATCACCCTGCTACACAACCTTTAACTGTGTACATATTTCTGCAAACAGCTATTCTATATACCGTACATATTAACAGAGCCAGCATGGTATAGATAGAGGTTAGAGTGTTGCACTTGAGCACAGGAAATCCCACTGAGCTATAGAGCCAACTGTGTGTGCTTGTTGTGCAGTTCACAGAGGGGTGGCCTATGACACCCTAGTGATAGATCAGTGGAGTGTTGCAAGTTGTACTTTCAGGAGTTAGTAATTTCCTTTCACAGCCATGTTTCTGTCTTCTGGTGAGCAAAAGCCAGAAAATACTGAAGTAATGCTAGACTGAGACGCTGAGAACTAGTGTGGTAGAATAGCTGGAGCGCTCACTTTGAATGGGGCCTACCCAGATCCAAATCCTGTCTGAGCCATAAAGCTCATTTGATGTCTTCAGCACTTCCTTTCATCCTAGCCTCCGCCACAGAATCTGTAGTGCAAGCACATGGCATTGCTGAGCATGCTTACTATAGTGGACTTATTCTTGAGGAAGTATGCATTGAATACAAACTTCAGGGATGGTTATGATGATTAATTTTGCCATGGTGAAAAATATCCCTTAGGATATTTTTCCTTAGGAATACAACTCTTTATGCATTAGGGCCATGAAATACAAATTTTTCTGTGTAACTTGTGCCATGGATATGTGTTATAAGGTATTATTCTAGATCCGTTTAAGACCTCTTGAACAAGCAATGTGAGCTTGCTTTCGAACAGAGATATAACTGAAGATTGTGGGGGAAGTTCCCTTTTTCATTCTTTGGTTAGTAAAACAAATTATGAATGGTATGGGAGTTGTCTTCATGTGCAGAACTTATGATTTTAGAAAACATTAATGATTATTTCAAAAATTTATGGATTTGAGCTCTGAATTCATAAGTGTGATTTGTGTTGTGACAGCTTGAAATAGTCTCTTTTTTTCGCTTGAAACTATGAAGCATGTTTCCAATAGTGTATCTGAATGAGTGTGTGGAGGGAATAATTTTAACAGTAGTGCACTTTTTATAGTAATCTTAAACCAACACATTGCTTAAAACACTGCAGAATAAAAATTCATCTTGGGGATGAATTTTGCAAATATTTGCGCATGTGTGCCTGTTTTCTTAGAAGCAAGTGGAGGTGCATGCCTGGGGATCCTTGGATCTTGACTGTTTTCACACACTAACACCCCATCCTGTGGAATTCTATCCATTATTTTTCATCTACACATTCAGAATGAATTTCAGGAACCCAAAAAGTCGTATTGAAAAATACAACTTTCAAGAAGTCTGGTCCCAAATACGACAACTAGGATACTCTGGTTTCTCTTCAGATCGTATAAATCTTTCGCCTTTTACCAAATACGACAACTAGGCATTCTGTTTTGGTGACTGTAACCCTGGTTAAAGGGGCTATTTGGCACCTAGCTTATATATCAGTTTCTAATGCTGACTGTGAAAAGGGAGAACAAAGGGAGGGAGGGAGGGAGGCAAAGACAGCACCAGGGCTTGCTCCAGTTGGACTGCCTTCACCCGCCTGGCCAAGTTCACATTTTCTATACCGTATTTTTCCGTGTATAAGACGATGCTTTTTGCTTAAAAAAATTAGGCAAAAATTGGGTGCCGTCTTATACATGGATAGTGAATGCAGAGGGGGGACGTGTGATTAATGGCAGCAGCAGGCAAGAGATTGAGCGGGCGATTGGTGGCTGCGGAAAGGCCTGCTGTTGGTACCTGTGGCTGCAGCAGTTGGACAGGCAATTGGCGGCTGTGGCAAGGCAGGCAGGCAATTGGTAGCTGCGGCAAGTGGATGGGTGGGCTGTTGGTGGCAGTGAGTGGGCAGACAATTGGCAGCTGAGGCGAGGTGTGCGATTGACAGTGGCTGTGGCAAGTGATCGGCAATGGCGGGCAGGTGGGTGAGCGATTTGCGGAAGTGATCTCCCCCACACCACCAAAAAGCTAAACAACTTAAATTTCTTAATTTCAGGATTTAAAAAAATAGGGGTTGTCTTATACATGGGGGAGTTTTATAGATGAAAAAATATGGTAATTTCCATTAGCACTTAAAAACTGGGTGCCTTGGCAGAAAGGTGGTTTATAAATGCAATAGATTAATAAATCAGTGCCAGTTATTAACATGGTTCCTTTTGTCTTTTGCCCCACTCCTCCTCTCATCCTTTGTCCTTTTATATGCCTCTGACATCACTGAATATATAGTATGGGCTGACCACACAGTAATATTCTATGGAAATCAGAGAGAATAGATTGAACACAACAGACAATATAAAAACCAAAAAGCTGTGCAAAGTGCTGCAGCTATACTTTGTGTGTGTGTAAATTTTTAATAAACTTTTTCAAACGTTTTCACAATAACCTTCAAGTCAACTACATTGTTTCATAAGTTGACTTCCCTGCCTCACCTCCACAGTGTTTTTACTCAAACATTTTCTACTGCATTATTTCTTTATGCATCACAAAAAAGTTTCTCTATTGCAATTGTTTTGTCATTTTTCTTCTTCTGCTTTTATCTCGAGTCCTGCCCGCAATTTCATTTCACTGTAAACAATTTTAATAGCCCATGAAAGGCCTCCATTCTTCTATGAAAAGTTTGTCGTCTCTCAATTTTGCTTTCAGTTTTGCCATTTCTGCATTGCTTTCAAAAGCCGCTCCTCCTTTGTTGGAACCTTCCCTTCTTTCCATTTCCGTGCATGTTTTGAGATTACAATTCCCATCATCCCTGACCACTGGTCCTGCTAGCTAGGGATCATGGGAGTTGTAGGCCAAAAACATCTGGAGGGCAGAGGTTGAGGAAGCCTGTTCTAGTTGCTGTTGTCATATGCAGAGTGAGGATTTTCTTTGGAACATCTGTCCCTATTACACCTATAAGGAAAGGAAGATGAAGCAAAGGGAGTTAAAATTTATTACTATCTCATTTCCTCCTAAGGAAGCTTTGGTTTTGTTGACAAAGAAGTCAACTGGTTTCATTTTCTAAACCAGGGTATCCACTTAGTTTTGGGAGCTGCATCAGTCCCCACCACTTCCATATATTCAGTTAGAAGTTCATGTGAACAGGGGGAAATGTACCCGTATTTTTCGCTCTATAAGACGCACCAGACCATAAGACGCACCTAGTTTTTGGAGGAGGAAAACAAGAAAAAAAATATTCTGAATCTCAGAAGCCAGAACAGTCCCTCTTGCTGTTCTGGCTTCTGTGATAGTTGCACAGCCTGCTTTCACTCCATAAGACGCACACACATTTCCCCTTACTTTTTAGGAGGGAAAAAGTGAGTCTTATAGAGCAAAAAATACAGTAATTTAACTTACATCCAAGGTTTCCACTGTGTGCCTTTCTAATGAAAACAAAGGGAGGTATTTTAATGTTTATTATAAGTTGTATAACTTGCAAAGATCTAAGTTCTTGCACGTTTGGAAAGTCTTAAATCCTTCACAATTTAGTTTTTGCATTGTTTGAAAAAGATTAAGTTTGCAACTATTGGAAGCCTGAGATACTGCAGGCTGATGAGCCTGCTAGAAGGAAGGCATATGAATGCACAGATGAGTTAATGTTTGTGTTTATTGGCACATTATCAGAGTTCTTTCCTCAGCTGTGTTGAGGGATTACCCTTATAAGTAGTGGCATAGCTAATTTTCCAGGTCAGTTCAATCTTTGGCCCTCCTGCGGATAATGATAGCCTGATTACTGATCGTTGATGTGGATTGGTCTCCATGACAACTAGGTCTGAAACTGCCTCCTTAATTTCCTAAAAGCCCTCAAACAACCAGGCTCAGAATAGTGATTTGGATTTTTATTTGCAGCACTTTGTCAAAACCAAATATTGTTCAGATCCATTAAGTACAAGTGCATTGAGTATGTGGGGCATTCATTCCTTCAATTTGGCCCTTTTTTCCTCAGCTCACCCAGCAGAAGTTCCTAACAAATACAGCAAAAAAAATTTTCTTTGTCAACATGCATTTCTTCCCAGATAATCTGCTGGTACTTAAAAATTACCAGAGAACTCAACCATTTTCTTCCTAACCTTTTTTGAATATAAAGGGCACAGTGGACACAACAATGATCTTCAATAGCGATATAAATAAAGCTGAATGTTTCTGAATCCTCCTGTTACCACCAGAATGGAGCACAATTGCTGCAAAACCGGCTCTAATCATTTGTCTCCACACCAGCTCATTTGGGCTTTGCAGGATTCCAAGCTTAATTCTACAGCTATTGATTTTTCTAAACAGTTCTCTCTCTCTTTCTCTCTTTCCATACTTAAAATACAAGCCTTTACCTGTAGGAAAATATAAGCGATACTGAGATTTCCTCTCAAATATAAAGCTATAATCTTGGATATTATTTAATGTGATGATGGTATTATTGTGTATTTATCCTAATTTCCAAGGATATGACTAGTTGTAGTAGATAACACCATGTGATAAGCTCCCATGGAGCTGTGTTGTGTGGGGCTTAAGTACCAGATTAATTTTACTATTCTGAGTGCCATTTGCAATCTTGTTCTAAAACTTTTATCACTTGCTTTATATGTGTACTTATGGTTCATCAGTTGAGGTTGGTGTGCAGATGAGTCCCCAAAATACCTTGGCTCAACTCTTGAGGTGCAATGCAGTGGGTGTTCAGATCCTAAAACCTTTATTTGTTGGCTCGTTGGTATTAAGGCTGCTATGTGGCATACAGTGGTACCTCAGGTTAAGAACTTAATTCGTTCCGGAGGTCCGTTCTTAACCTGAAACTGTTCTTAGCCTGAAGCACCACTTTAGCTAATGGGGCCTCCTGCTGCTGCTGTGCCACTGCTATGCGATTTCTGTTCTCATCCTGAAACAAAGCACTTAACCCAAGGTACTATTTCTGGGTTAGCGGAGTCTGTAACCTGAAGCGTGTGTAACCCGAGGTACCACTGTACAGTCCATTAGGATCAACTGAGCTGTACCTTGCATCACACTTCAAAATGCAGATTTGAGTCATGGCTTGAGCATACAGGGGTATAATTTAGTCTTCTCCAATCACCACCTAGGGCTTGTTTGCTTTAAACAATTACCGTTTAAACAAATTAATAATGAATAAAGCTTTAACATTTATTTTGCCCCCTTGTATGCTATCAAATTAGGGACGCAGGTGGCGCTGTGGGTTAAAGCCTCAGCGCCTAGGACTTGCCGATCGAAAGGTCGGCGGTTCGAATCCCTGCGGCGGGGTGCGCTCCCGCTGCTCGGTCCCAGCGCCTGCCAACCTAGCAGTTCGAAAGCACCTCCGGGTGCAAGTAGATAAATAGGGACCGCTTACCAGCGGGAAGGTAAACGGCGTTTCCGTGTGCGGCTCTGGCTCGCCAGAGCAGCGATGTCACGCTGGCCACGTGACCCGGAAGTGTCTCCGGACAGCGCTGGCCCCTGGCCTCTTAAGTGAGATGGGCGCACAACCCCAGAGTCTGTCAAGACTGGCCCGTACGGGCAGGGCTACCTTTACCTTTACCTTTTTATGCTATCAAATTACAGTTTATGTAAGTAGCTTTCAATGTATTCAGACCTGGCTTTTGCCCTTAATTTCATCTCGTTTAAAAAAGTCTCAGTTTTGCTCTTCATTCCCTTCCTTTCAACCTTTTGGTATCTAAACTTTCCCATTGGCAATTACATAGGCCACATGTCACCAGGCCAGACCCATAGAATTGTAGAGGTGGTCCAACCCCCTGCAATGCTGGAATCTTTTGCTCAATGTAGGGCTCAAACCTATAACCCTGAGATTAAGAGTTTTATGTTCTAGTGACCGAGCCATCCCTTGGAGCTGGGAACTAGGATTAATTAGGCACAAAAATTAGCAAGATGAATGATAAATAGGGGCTATACAGTGGTACCTCTAGTTGTGGACCCAATCTGTTCTGGGGTGCCATTCACACCCTGAAAAGTCCGCAACTACAAGTGAAACTCGGAAAATTAGAATATCGTGGAAAAGTTCATTTATTTCAGTAATTCAACTTAAAAGGTGAAACTAATAGAGGAGATAGACTCATGACATGCAAAGTGAGATACGTCAAGCCTTTATTTGTTATAATTGTCATGTTCATGGCGTACAGCTGGTGAAAACCCCAAACTAACAACCTCAGGAAATTAAATGAAATTAGCAAAACAAGGACTGCAAATAGAGCAATATTGGACCTCTGAGAAGTAATAATAATAATAATAATTGTTTTTATTTATATCCCACCCTCCCCAGCCGAAGCCGGGCTCAGGGCGGCTAACAACAATCAAATAATCAAACAGTCAAATAATCACACATTCTAAAAATATTTCATTATAAAAAAAAAAGTAGAAGCATGCACAGGTACTCAGTACTTGGTTTGGGCCCCTTTTGCATCAGTTACTGTCTCAATGCGGCGTGGCATGGATGCTATCAGCTTGGGGCACTGCTGAGGTGTTATGGAAGACCAGGAAGCTGAGTACATGTGCTTTTCAAGCTGCACTGGCTCCCGGTGGAGTACAGGGTCAGATTTAAGGTGCTGCTTTTGACCTTTAAAGCCCTTCACGGCCTAGGACCCTCGTACCTCCGGGACCGCCTCTCCTGGTATGCCCCACGGAGAGCCTCAAGGTCCATAAATAGCAACACCCTAGTGGTCCCGGGCCCCAAGGAAGTTAGATTGGCTTCGACCAGAGCCAGGGCCTTTTCAACTCTGGCTCCGGCCTGGTGGAACGCTCTGCCTCATGAGACTAGGGCCCTGCAGGATCTGATTTCTTTCCGCAGGGCCTGTAAGACAGAGTTGTTCCGCCTGGCCTTTGGCTTGGAGCCAGTTTGATTCCCTCCCTCCCCCCTCTCTCTCTTTTCCCCTTCTTTTCCTTCTCCTCCTGCGATGAGGCTACATTTTAATATTTTAATGTTCCATTATTTTAATTGTTGTGTTTTATTTTTGTTTTTAAGTTTGTAATCATTCATCTTGTTTTTATTATTGCTTGTAAGCCGCTCTGAGCCCGGCCTTGGCTGGGGAGGGCGGGGTATAAATAAAAAATTATTATTATTATTATTATTATATATGCAAATAAAGGCTTGACATATCTCGCTTTGCATGTCATGAGTCTATCTCATATATTAGTTTCACCTTTTAAGTTGAATTACTGAAATAAATGAGCTTTTCCACAATATTCTAATTTTCTGAGTTTCACCTGTAGAGCAGCGCTTCTGCACAAGCACGGAGCGCGATAGAGCACTTTTACGCATGTGCGAAGCATGCAGAACGCTTCTGCGCATGCGTGCATGGTGAAACCCGGAAGTATATACTTCCGGGGTTGCTGCGTTTGCAACCTGAAAATCCGCAACATGAAGCAAACACAACTAGAGGTATGACTGTATATATATTTAATATTCCAGGCACTTTGAATCACTCTGTGAATCTATTTGGTCCTTTTCCTTCTTGTCCTTGGATTCTTCTTTGCTTGTGGTTCCTAGAGTTGAATATATGCTCCACCTTTCTTTCCTTTAGTTACACTTCTGGAGGGCTGAACAGTTATTTTCTTGCTTTGTTAAAGTCCAAGTTTTATGTACTGCGAATGCATTCCACAGGTAGGAGGATAACATATGGAATCAGGGACTGGGTAAAAGTGGTTTATGGGTTTTTTAAAAAAGGTAAAAGACCCCTGGATGGTTAAGTCCAGTCATAGGCGACTATGGGGTTGCAGCGCTCATCGCGCTTTCAGGCCGAGGGAGCCGGCATTTGTCCACAGACAGCTTTCCGGATCATGTGGCCAGCATGACTAAACCACTTCTGGCGCAACAGGACACCAGAGCGCAAGGAAACACCATTTACCTTCCCGCTGCAGCGGTACCTATTTATCTACTTGCACTAGTGTGCTTTTAAACTGCTAGGTTGGTAGGAGCTGGAACAGAGCAACGGGAGCTCACTCCGTCACGGGGATTCGAATCGCCAACCTTCCGATTGGCAAGCCCAAGAGGCTCAGTGGTTTGCACCACAGCGCCACCCGCGTGGATAAAACTGGAGGTGATTGTTGTAGGAACTGGGGAGGTAAATGCATCACTAGAATTTTACTTACAACAATCCCCCTAACCCTGTGACGTTATATTGTGACATGAGGATTCAGGGTGGGGCTACTTAGATAGGAGTACACTTGAAATCTCAGAGGTTAGAATCTCTAGGGCCAGTTGAAGCTTCTGCTTACTTGAATGGTGTTCCTAGGTGTACCCTTTCTCCGCCTTCCCATATAAAGTGAATAGCTGCTGCTGCCATTCATTCACTTGAGGGTGACATTTCCCTGATACAGTATTTCAAGCCCTGCTGAAGGTATTCACACTGGAGTGCTGGGTCTCTTTAGCACAGAGAAATTATATATATATATATATATATATATATATATGGGTGTGGGTGGATGGGTGGGTGTTAGCCGGCTGAACAAAAAGCTTTTCACTTGCAGGGGCAGAAATGTGTTTATATGACACTGATAGTAATTAGACTTTGGTGAGAGGTCAGAGGGGCAAGATCCACATAGCATTTCCGGAAAAAAGGGATGTTTTTAGTTACCCCGTCTGCTTATAATAAACAATAATTTTATTTCCTTTTTGTTGTATAACCATTAACCTTCCTTTATTAAAATTTTCCTTAAAACCATTTCCCCCCCCCCCACCCTGCTCTAGGGAGAGACAAATTGCCCTCATTCAAGAAGTAAGCAACCTATCGACTCGGTTTGGCATAGTGCTCACAGTTGTAGTTCCTGTTGTCATATTTAGTGAAAGAATTAAGTAAGGGAGTGCACACTGATTGTGTAAATGAGAAACAAAGCATAGGAAATTCTCATTTGGAAGTAAGTCCAGAAGAGTTAGTATCTTTTAGCTGGCATTCTTCTGTTAATTGAAATTACCATATTTTTCGCCCCATAGGACGCACTTTCCCCCCTCCAAAAATGAAGGGGAAATGTGTGTGCATCCTATGGGGCGTGTTGTGACGTGGGGTTTGTGATTTCAGCTCTCTTGACATAATATGCTGGAGACAGTTCTCTAGTAACACTTCTTTATTAAAGCAAACAAGACTAAGACTTGAGTAGGGGAGAGCTACATTTATAGGGACAGGGAACAAGCTAGAAAGGATGCATTTTGGAGGGAACAATATCAGGCAATCACAGTCCTGCCTTTTGGAGGAAACCAATAAGACAGAGGATCCAAATACAGCAGCTTAAATGAACCAATAGTAGCTGTACCCTCTGGAACCAAAAGGCAGTTACTTTACCCTAATGCAATACAGACAATAATAATACAGATATAAAATCCTTTGACTCAATACACAACACCCCTCCCCCCCTAGTGAGCACAGCAGACGTAATCTCTCAGGTACTGTGGGGTCCTACAACTTCTACTTGATCTCCTGACAACAGGTGTTGCCGGTTCTGGATTGGGTGTCACCTGTGGTAGGGGGGCTGCTATAGGGGTTTCGTCAGGAACAGATGGAGTCCCAGACATCTCAGGGTCCCCTACCTGTACCTCGTCATCCTGAGGACCAGCAGACCCTGATTCATTTGCTGAGGCCCCTGGTGACTGCACCTCTGGGCCATTTTCACCCTAGTCTTGCAGCTCTGCGTCGTTACCCTAATGCAATACAGACAATAATAATACAGATATAAAATCCTTTGACTCAATACACAACAGGGCGAATGCAGGCTTTCGCTGAAGCCTGGAGAGCGAGAGGGGTCGATGCGCACCTTCTCACTCTCCGTGCCGGGCTCCCGCAGCTTGCGGAGAGTTGCTTGAATGTCGAAGGCTGGGCGCGCTGAGCTCCGCACGCCCAGGCTTCGCAGGGCTCTCCGCAAGGCGCGGGAGCCCGGCGCCGGGCTCCCACGGCTTGCGGAGAGTTGCCTGTTCTGGGGGCTGGGGTCGGGGGAAGCTCAGGCTTCCCCCGCCCCAGCCCCGCGCCTGGGGGGAAAATAAAATTTCCCCCCCAAAAAACTAGGTGCGCCTTATGGGACGGTGTGTCGTATAGGGCGAAAAATACAGTAATTGACCTAACGTAGTCATGTTTTTTAATTTTAGCGGGTCTTCTCTAAGTTGAACCTAGTTGTACACACTTTCGTTTGGAGCGATCGTGACTGTGTTATTTTGTGTCTGTGGAAATTTACAGAGGAAACAATAAATAAAAACAATGAAAAGACTAATATGTTGCTGAAAAAGGCTTGGAAGGCTTAAAGCTTTTTACAGACTCAGTGGGAGTTGGATTGAGTTTTCTTTCAGCAGAACAGTGTGTTGGGACCTTTTGAAGGTCCTGAGAAAGTGATTTCTTAATGATATATTTTCAGATTCTCCAGGCCGAGGGTTGGGGATCAGCACCAGTCCTGCAGAAAATATGTGCTTCACAGTATTAATATTCATAGCCTGAAAGCTTCAGGACTGTTTGTTAGCAGATTAATATGTTTGTGACTGTACTTTTCCATCATTGATGTGAAAATATTGATTTTTTTCACTGAGATATATTTGGTATTCTAAATGTACTGTTAAAGAAGCCTGCACTGTTCCAACCGACCAGCCCTATCCTCTGTCAAAATGAGCTTGCACTTCTTGAAAATGAAGATAGTACTAAAAGCGTTCAGATCCCGCACTAAAAAAACGAAAGGAAACAGGTAGTTGTAAAAACAAGATTCCTTCTTTGACTAGATTTAATATTTCCTTTCTGAAAGCTTGGTGTTGGTTGCTTGTTATGTAGATGTTTATAGCGGCTTATTGGTCCTGTTCATTATGGTATTCCATAATTGTGGGGAATTTTGTGCAATTCTATGCCGAAATGTGTTTGATAACTTCCATGTATCCTGAGTTCTACATGGACAGATGTAATGAAGTTTATAATGCTGTATGAATGAAGGAAGAGTGATATTAAATTTATTACCTTAAATGTGTTTTGGGAAAGTCACAGAAGGGCCGTATTTTAATTTTTTGGAAAGCTGAATATATTGCCTCTTAATTTAAAGAAGTAATCTGCTTTTTATGAATATATATTGTAATTTTATTAGGCAGAAATAAATAAATACATTGAGGAAATGTGTACCTTTTTCAGTTGTGTATTTACTCAGTGCTGCAGTAGTGCATAGATATCTTGAGCACCCTAAAATAGGGCGCTATGAAATTAGAAATATGCTCAGTTCTGTGCGTGTCTAGTATCTTCAGCATATTGGTGTTTTATTCTGTACAAATAATACCTGCAGATCATCATTTTGGGACAATTGCCCACTTTCGGTATAATACTCTACATATCTCCTCACAATTGAGTCCCATGTAAGTGAATATACTGTGTGATTGCAGCCTTGAAGCTGATTCTTGTTTTATGTGTTTTGCCCTGCTCTCTGTCCAGATTGTTTGGTTCTTCGTATGTGATTGGTTTAAACATGTTTTATGCCAAAGGGAAGATGTATAGTTTAGATAACAGAGGTTGGTGTAAACAGAAGTTGTTCGGAGGACTGAAATAAATTGGCAAACTTTGAATAAGCTATATTCAAAATTTATTGACTTTAAACACTATCAGAGCAGTTGCAGCACAGCACATGAAAGAGGCACAAAACTTTTTGTATTGCCGAAGGAAGAAAACATGGCCATTTTGAAGCAGAAAATAATTTTGGTAGTCCAGCTAGTCCACCAACTTAAGTAACAAAAATTCCCTTCAGCATGCTGTTGGATATTTGTCTTCTGGCTCATGGCATTTGCAGGTCTTGTCTGAATTACTTCACTGAGCGGCTGAGGTATTGCAGTCTGCTTTGGTGCGATTAACAAACCCTGTTCTTGCAAATTTTAGTCCAGCTGCCAGTAACACTAACAAATAAATGGCTTTAGGGGACCAGAAATTTTGGAAGGTGGTTTAGCGTGATAAACTTTGGGTGTCTGATTTGTATGCGGGGTCAGGGCGTGTGAGGGTTAGGAAGAGGACCTAGATTTCCACAGGGCAGGGCCGGCCCTCCAGTGAGGCAAGTTGAGGCAGCTGCCTTGGGGGACAGAAACCCCAGAGGCAGCACCTGCTGCATCACCCAAGTAAGTGAGGTTTCGGCGGGTGATGGGTGGTGTGGCAGCACCTTCCTGTTTCTCCTCAGGTGGCGAAATGGGATGGGCCGCCCCTGTCAGGACTCAGAAGGCAAAGCCTTTTCTGAAAAGGTAGTCTGGCCAAATCTGTCTAAGGATTGAGGTGAAAGTGAAGGCTGGGGAGCCAAACTGTTCCACAAGGCAGTGGGACAGGTGGAGACTGGGAACTGGGGGAGGCTTTCAGGGCCAGAGAAATTTGCACAGGCAAATTATAGCTGGGGAGGGGAAATTGAGGGAAAGGTAGGATTGGGTAGGAACCAGTGCCGGACTTACGTATAAGCTAGACAAGCTACAGCTTAGGGCTCCACTCTCTTGGCCCCCCCCCCCAAAAAAAAAATAGAGGGGGAAAACCCTGGATGTACATTTTCAAAATATAAGATAAAAAACAAATAAAATAAAACCTACATATAGCAACAGTGTTTTGTGTTGTGCTCCTATGATGTAAGTCATGGTGTAAGTTGTGATGTGCTCCTATGATGTAAGTCATGAGCCCTGCCTGCTTCCTAAAATACCACTGTTTTGCTCATTTCTATATACAGTCATACCTCGGGTTACAGATGCTTCAAGTTGCATTTTTTTGGGTTACAGACCTGCTGAAACCCGGAAGTACCGGAACGGGTTACTTCCGGGTTTGGGGGGTCGCGCATGCGCAGAGGTGCTGAATTGCAGCATGCGCAGACGTGCCGCTGCGGGTTGCGAACATGCATCCCGCACGGATCACGTTTGCAACCCAAGCGTCCACTGTATAGGGTGCCTGCATTCTGCATGGACTGGTTGCATGGCAACATGCACAAATAGCTTTAGATACCTATTAGGTCCATAAATTACCATATAGCATACATTCAACACAAAAAAACAGTGACAATTTGTTGTTGACAAAGGACAGCTAGGCATATAAAGGACCCCATTGCCTTCAGTAGCGTAGGGCCTCATCAAACCTAAATCCGGCCCTGGTAGGAACCAGTTGCAGTTTTGAGCACGGCTAAGAGTCAGCAAATGTTCTTGGGTGCCAGGAAGCTTGTTGCTTTTGATAGGGAGAAGGACGGCTACATATTTGTATATGGCAGATGATCCTGGTGGCATGGTCAGTTATGTCAGGCAGGGTCATATCTGATGGTGCAGCTTGCCCAAAGTACGACGCTGTGATATAAGTCAAATTTGTATTGACTTGTACAATGTGTGTTGATCTGCTTGGATGTCCTGTGCCCTTATATAATAATTGTTGGCTGCATTAAGAATTACTCTGTGTAATGATTTAGAGTAAGAGGGACCATTGTAGTATTATTCTTAAATAATGAAATAATCTTAAAAACAGGTACGGTGGAAGCTGCTTCATCTTCCCTTGGAAAGGTCACATTTTGCTGTGTAATTTTCTTATGGCAGCACAAATTAAGTTTTTTTAAAGGTTATTTTTTTATGGCATACCAAATTAGCTGTTTACCACTGAAGTGATGATGCATTGAAGGGTGAAATAATACCCAGCTGTTGTCTCTCTTCCTGAAGCACAGGCTCTGTGTGTACTTCAAAAACCCCAGAGAAAATCACAAAAAGGGAGGCCAATAATTGCCCTACAAAGTACAAATGTCAATATTGCAAGACATCACTTACCTCCTATGACTATTTTTTTACTTAATGGTAAGAAAACCATTTTTAAAATAGTGTACAGACTTTTATCAAATAGAATCCAAATATTTGTTTTCAAAAAAATCTTCAGAAAGCATTCAGTTGTAACAGATGTAACAAATAACCAGTCTATGTGTATATGGCCATTTTTTGTAATTGTTTTTGGTTCATATCCTGAAGATTTATTTTTATTTTTTACTCTATATCTGCCATGGTCTTTCTTTGATTTTAGAAAGCAAACTCTGCCACGGATGCATGACTTCCTCTCTACAAATGCAGTGGGCACACTTGTATTGGTCTGTATCTATGGCTCAGTCACAATCTTAGTGTGTTGTGCAAATGAGGCCTCTGTGTATACTAAGTATCGTTTGGAGAAAGAAACTGAACATTATCTTACTTGACTTGAGAACTTCTGAAATATTTATTTCCCAATGATGATTTCTCTTGGGCCACAGCTGATAATAGACAACATGCACTTTCTTTTCCCTAAATGACTGGTGGAGTAGCAAGGCAGCAGTACATTAACACACGAGTTACTTTAATTAAATATTGAAGAACCCTTCATTACAAACTCAATGTTGAGTATTCCACTGCCCCTCTCCGGGTAACCTTAACTCATTTGGAATTTTGCTGGGTGAATAAAAAAGTTAAAGAGCTTTCAAACAGTTTTGTGTGTGTGTGTGTTTTTGGTGGCACATGCAATGGTATTGAATTGAGATGCATTTCTGTAGAACGCTCTTTGATGTTTAAATGCATCACATATCTTATCTCAATACTAATAAAATTAGTTGGGTTATTCTTTACTTTTGGAATTGAAATAAGAAGCCAATTTGGCATCTATATCAATTAATCATCATCATTATGCATATTGCATTTACAGGTGTGATACCATAATGGCGGGCAACAGTTTGGTCCTACCAATTGTGCTATGGGGACGCAAAGCTCCCACTCACTGTGTATCGGCCATCCTACTAATGGATGATGTGTCAATGATTGTAACGGGATGTCATGATGGACAGATATGTCTCTGGGACCTCTCTTCAGATCTGGAGGTAAGTTAACTGTGCACTATACGATGTCTTTCACGATGCCTAGGTTTGTTTAAATGTAATTAATGCCCTGTTTTGCAGAAACACAATTTAAACACATTTCTGAACATTTATAATCAGATTTGAGTGTGTGTCTGGTAACCTACAGATAAGGCATAGTTACGGTATGCATGCGTCTTCCAAAGCAAAACCTTGCTGCTTGAGCTGATGCATAACAATCAATATATATTATTGATATTCATAGGGTTGCTTTTGTAGGAGAGAGTGTTGATTTTTTTTTTATCATTAGCATGGAAAATCAATGAATTCTGCTGGAAAGCGGCTCTGTTGGGTTCTCCCTTCCCCCTGAGCTTTTGGAGGTCAATCTGCTAGATCAATTTAACATGAATAACTAATGCAGATGCTGAACCTGGGAATGCATTGTCTGTTGTAAACAATTCTGCTTGTAAAACTGCACTCCTCGTCCGCTTGTGTTCTTTTGGTTTGTGGTATAGTTAGGTGGTGGTGGTATTTGCAGTAAGCCTTTAAAGAGCGTGGAGGCTTGAATGCCAAATAAATAAACTAGAAGCTGAAGTTCACATCTTCTGTATGCCATGCCATGTTCTTTGTTCTCTTTATGAGGGTGAGCTTTCAAAGCTAATTGCATGTCTGTTGCACATACATAGAAAACGACAAGAAGCAATGGAACTTTCAGTTGTTTGAATGATTATTGGTAGCTTAAACAAGAGATCTGCTCTGTGAAGTTCCAGTAACTTTTAAAATAAAACGTTTTCCTACCAATCGTAGCCTTATGACATTAGATTAGAAAGGCACATAGCAGCTGATTTGGTAACACCGCTTGCAGCTCCTGGGTGCCATTTAAAGACAGAGACACTCATTTTTAAGTGATCTGTTTTAAAGCAAATAGTGCTAGGCAATTCTGAAGTGAAAGCAGCAATACAAGGCAGTGTGTTTGTGCTGGAATATTTTGTGGTTCTCTGCCAGTGAAAGGTGTGTGCTCCTGACCTGGGATACCTTACGCATGTGAAGCAAAGCTGTGGAATGCAACAGCAAAAACTTTCCTATACAAATTGGATAAAAGGCATCAACTTGCATAAATTGTAAACTGGTTCTGTATGCAAAGAAAACTCTTAAATGTGGACTGGTCTTGCTGAGAAAGAAAGCCATTGATGGATGATTCTCAGAGAATCTGAAGGAAGTCCAAAAAGCAACAAATTTGTGAAAATTTGCGAAAATTTGGTATAACTGTATTTTATTTGTTTTGTATTGGAAAATAATAAAAATTATTTATATATAAAAAAAGAGAAAGCAAGCCATTGGCCACAGAGTGTGAGATCAATCGTTTGGTATTATGAACAGCAGGCACTTACAGGAATAACTATCTGACGTTTAGAAGACATCTGAAGGCAGCCCTGTTTAGGGAAGTTTTTAATGACTGATGTTTTAATGTATTTTTAATACTTTGCCGGAAGCCGCCCAGAGTGGCTGGGGAAACCCAGCCAGATGGGTGGGGTATAAATAATAAATTATTATTATTAATCCAGGAACAGAAATTCTTAGATTTAACTACTGAAGCCTCCTTGTTTTCGTCTAAAAGAATGGCTTCCATTTCATTGAATGTATCATTAAGACTCAACAGCTTAAGCATAACAGAATTTAAGAGGCTGCCTCTTTCTCTGTCTCATTACAAAATCTGAGAACCACCAAGAGCACCACCAAGGGTGCACAAAGAAGCAGTCTTAATGGCTGCCGTCATGTTGTAGAACACCTATTGCCAACTTGCTAAAGTCAAAGCCTGAGCAACTTTCAGAAGTCTTGCAGGACCTTCTGCTTTGGCCATCAGAACCCAGAGTTAAGGGTGGGGAAGCAGTAGTGCATCTAGGTCATTTGAGACTTTGGGCTGTATCCAGTGTTCTCTGTCCACTAGCGCAAGGCCTCCTGCAGTAGCAGATGGGTGACTTTTAACATTATGTAACAGAAGAATGGGTGGGACGCAGGTGGCGCTGTGGGTTAAAGCCTCAGCGCCTAGGACTTGCCGATCAAAAGGTCGGCAGTTCGAATCCCTGCGGCGGGGTGCGCTCCCGCTGCTCGGTCCCAGCGCCTGCCAACCTAGCAGTTCGAAAGCACCTCCGGGTGCAAGTAGATAAATAGGGACCGCTTACCAGCGGGAAGGTAAACGGCGTTTCCATGTGCGGCTCTGGCTCGCCAGAGCAGCGATGTCACGCTGGCCACGTGACCCGGAAGTGTCTCCGGACAGCGCTGGCCCCTGGCCTCTTGAGTGAGATGAGCGCACAACCCCAGAGTCTGTCAAGACTGGCCCGTACAGGCAGGGGTACCTTTACCTTTTACCTTTAACAGAAGAATCCAATGCAGCAGTTGCACTAGCAGAAACTGGTTGCGCAACAGATTGAGTGATCTAACCCGGGAGATTAGATTGAGTGTTCTAACCTGGGAGATGGAGGCACTAGAAGAACCTTTTTTTCTTTTTGCTACTTCATTGTAAAGAAAATAGTTGTGCCTTACAGTATTATAATGCTTTTTTAGAAATAAAATGCTTGTGTCCTGTGCACACTCCCTTGCAAGGCATTGTAAAGGCTTTGGCTTTTACGGAGAGCCACCACCTTGTCTGACCAGCAGTTGGCAAAGTACTTTCTCCATACCTATGGTAACTTTTGATTCAATGATCAAGCTCAGCAATTCAGGTGCTTTCTCGTTAATTCTGAATACCTTTGTTTCTCTGATCCCAGATAAATCCTAGAGCCCTGCTGTTTGGTCACACAGCTTCAGTTACTTGTTTGTCCAAGGCCAGTGCTTCATCCGAGAAGCAGTATATAGTGAGTGCATCAGAAAGTGGGTAAGTATAGCCCCTTTCAACCCATGTGATTGATTTCTCAATTTTTCATTCTCTTGAAATATTCACTGGTGTGCAGCATCATAGCCTCCTTGCAACCCAATGGTGCAAAGGGTCATGAGCACTCATTGAACCTTTGCCCTTCCTCCTCCTTTCATTAGAAGGAGATGTCAAGAGATCAACTTAGAGATTCAAGGTTGTGGCCAACTGAGCCCTTTGTGCACGCAGAACAACTTCCCAAGGCACATCAAAGCTTCCGCTGGTTTGCTTCCTTCCTTCCCTCCCCACTCACAGCACCCCTAAAATCTACTCCAGAGATTTTGGGAGACCCCAGAGCAGATTTGAGGGTGCGCTAAGAGGAGAGGGAGGGTGGTTGGCATCCTTCTATCTCAAGAGACGAAAGAGTGTACCTCTCGGAGTGAAGTCCAAACTGCTGTGTTAGTCCAGGACACAAGCCTGGGCAGTATGTCTGGAGGTCCTGGGCTGCCCAGACGACAAGACCCCCCCCCTCTCGCCCTTGCTGATACGGTCCAAAGGAAAGCAGAACAATACATTTGGCACCAGCTTGGCTGCAGGAGTTGCCGGAAGGAAGCATACAAGACTCCACACCATCCATCCGTCATAGAGACTCCACTCCAAATTTGTGTAGGGTTTACTCCTGAGCCTTTTCTTTTCCCAAAGATATCCTGTGAGGCAGTGGATGTTTAAGATGAGAGTTTTCCTTCTCCTATATGGGCTCTGTTCCCAGGTGGACGTTCCCCATCTGCCACTCATTTCCCTCTACAGCATGTGCAGAAACTGCCTTCTTCACTGTTGGACCCACTATTGGGCCTGTCCGCTCAATCTGCCAGACATACAGGGGGAAATCCTTAATTTCCCCTGTATGTTTGAGAGCCATCAGATATCCTCACCTGGTTTAGCTGGCCAGCCCAAGGTGGGGTCGCTCTTACCGGCTGCCAGCTTCTAGGAGCCACAGGCGAGAGCTGAGTACAGGTGGGGGGACCAAACGTGGACAAACTGCCCCAGAAGGACCACGGTGTGTCCCCACCAGAGGTACAACCCTAACATGCCATTGCATTTGCTAAAGTCATTCTGTGCAGACCTGCAGGTATAGGGCAGAATGCAAATTCAATAAATACAACAACAACAACAGTCGGATACAGTCATTGGTTCATGTGAATGGCAGGGCATGCAGGAGGATGATTGGTTAATTGTCCTTTCTGTGTTGTTTAGGGAGATGTGCCTCTGGGATGTGAATGATGGAAGATGCATTGAATTTACTAAATTAGCCTGCACACATACTGGTATACAGGTAAGTGATTTATAAATAAAAGCCATAACTGGTTTTGTGTGATACTGCATATATAGGCTTCCCTATAACTGCTTTTTAAGCTAACAAAGTTTACAGGAACTCAGTTACCAGTTTTCATACAAGTACGACATATCAGAGGGTTGAGGTTTTTTGCATTGTAAAACATGTGCACTGTTAATGATGTGTTAGAAAAACTGGCAAGAATATAAGTCAACTGCACTTACATTCTGTGAGGGGTAGCTGGAACCAGTTTTTCTGCCTTTCCGTACCAGCTGGAGTGTAGAAATGATAATTGGCAAGATGTTTCTATGGTCTGTTATTAGTTTAGTAAATTCCATTATTAGTTGATGTGTGATATTTTGCAACAAGAATGAGTGGTAATACGGGAACTACAAAGCTAAATAAATGCCCACTTCCTGTAATCTAGTGCAACATATAAGCACAGGTTGTTGCTGTGAAGTGCACGGCACCAAGATTATATTGCTGACCTATGAAGAACTTGTTCAGTGTTGATTTCTGGTATTCTTTTGATTATATGTAATGTAATGTTAGCACACAGCGTTTCAGAGTTGAAGTTGTTGTGAAAGTGGCAGTACCTGCAGCCGTGCACAAGCTTAATGGTCAGCAGGGAGGTGAATGCTAATGCTAATAATAATAATAATAATAATAATAGCAGTTTTGCTGGGAATTGTGTAACGTGTTTCCCAAGCACAATGCACCCACTGGTTTTGTTAAGAACAAAGCTCCCACTAGCAGAACAACTGTTGTTTGAGTGGGCTACTGCAGTTGGTTACCTCCCATAGTTTTTATTATGGGATGCTTTTTAAATAAAATAAAATAAAAATCTGCTCTTCTACAAAAATAGATTGCACCTATGGTCTGAAAGCAGATTCTGCATTATGGATCAAGCACACACATCCAGATTACTAATTTATAAAGTTTCTGATATCTTTCTTTCCCCCCAATTTTTAAATATTCAGTTCTATCAGTTCACAATTGGAACCCAGCGCGAAGGGAGACTGTTGTGTCATGGCCACTACCCAGAAATTCTTGTTGTGGATGCTACCAGCCTTGAAGTTCTTTATTCCTTGGTGTCAAAGATTTCTCCTGACTGGATCAGCTCCATGAGTGTTATTCGATCTCACAGAACACAAGGTTAGCCCGTGGTTGATTCTTACTTTTCAGGAACCTTCTCTGCAACCATTAAGAAACAATGTTTGGTGTACAGGTCTTGATGTTCTGTCTTCATTTTCCATAGAGGATACTGTTGTGGCCGTTTCAGTGACTGGCATTCTGAAAGTGTGGATCGTAACTTCTGAAGTGAATCACATGCAGGTAAAGAGAAACAGACCCGGATTCAGACCGATAGTCTTTCTTCTTCCAGAATTGGCTTTATTAGTCAGTCTGGCTTTATCGCCAAAAACGATCAACAGTAACTTTTGCTGTGCTCCCATTACAAATATAGACTTATTTTCATAAATGCTTCTATTTCTGCTCTGGACAGATGGTGTTTAAAATCTGCTTGCTTAAGGGCTTTTTCTTATGACATGGTTACTATGCCTTGACTTAGTCTGAAACAGTACGTGCAGATAGAGAATGTCTAGTTTTTAACACACACACACACACACACACACACAAATATATATAAACCTTTTCCTGGATTTGTTCCTTCCTTTTGGAAAAGGTGGATTAATACATATTTCTTCCTTAGTTTCATGACCTATCACCAGTGTTGCTTGTTTAGCATTTCAGCCGCTTTGAGAAGGGGGAATGCCTGTTTCTAAGGCTCAAACATAATTTACTACTTCAGCAAGTGAATGCTAGATGTAGCCATCATGCTACATGAAAATTGCTTACTGAAGTTGAAGGCGAGTATGTCACCCCAGCTAATTCTTGAAAGGAAGTTATGGTTGGATCCAGACTTTGTCTCTGCAGGTGAACAGTGTGGGAAGTGGTTCTGGGGCCTGCAGTGGAGAAAGAATTATCTAAAGTCCCCACACCCTGTCCCCCCCATGCCAGTGGGATCACTTCACTGGATGAAATTCCTTCTGTGGACAGAATGGAACTTTTTATCCATGGAAGGCAAGGTCTGGATCCAGCCCAATATGAGTTTAAAATCAGTTCCTCTCAAGCTAAGTTTCAAAGCTACAAAAAAGTTCGTGTGGCAGGAAAAACCAACAAGAAAAAAGAACAATTTGATTAGTTGTATTAATTATAGGAGTGCAAAGGAGGAGTTGAGGAATTTAATGTATTGGAGATCATTGCATGAGTGACTGAAATGCTTTTCTCTCTCTTTATAGGATACAGAGCCAATCTTTGAAGAGGAGTCTAAACCAATTTACTGTCAAAACTGCCAAAGTATTTCTTTCTGTGCATTTACCCAAAGATCACTTTTGGTAGTTTGTTCTAAATACTGGAGGGTAAGGATAACCAGTTAAGTAAAAGATGGATTTTCTTTATTCTGCAAGCTACAACTACTGTCAGTGAGACATGTATGCAAGGAAGCTTAGGATAGTCAGATTATAAATCAATTGGATTTTGATTTCATCAAACACATAATCTCTTTAGTGCATGTGAGCTCACCCTGTTGATGGCGTGTTGCTTTTGTTTTATAATACTACGGGCTTTATTTACATGCTAAGGTAAATTTTGATGCAGGAGTGGTAAACCTATGGCTTGGATCCGGCCCACCAGGCTGCTTCAAGTACCAGCAAAATTGGGTATCTGTTTACTTTGGAAATGTGCCTTTTCTCCCTCTGGTCCAGCACCATTTTTAGGAGGTTTTAGTTTTCAGAAAGCAGGAACGTGTGTTCCATTCTGTTTCCTGAGCAAGACAACTTCTAGCAGTGGTGCTGTAACAGAGGGACAAAAAGTGCCTTTCCAGAGTAAGCATAAGGCTATTCTAAGTGCCGATCGTATGGTCAGCGGTTCGAATCCCCGCGGCGGGGTGCGCTCCCAGCGTTCGGTCCCAGCGCCTGCCAACCTAGCAGTTCGAAAGTACCCCCGGGTGCAAGTAGATAAATAGGGACCGCTTACCAGCGGGAAGGTAAACGGCGTTCCGTGTGCTGCGCTGGCTCACCAGATGCAGCTTGTCACGCTGGCCACGTGACCCGGAAGTGTCTGCGGACAGCGCTGGCTCCTGGCCTATAGAGTGAGATGAGCGCACAACCCTAGAGTCTGGCAAGACTGGCCCGTACGGGCAGGGGTACCTTTACCTTTTTACCGTTAAGTGCTGAGCTGAGAAGAGAAGTCTTCCTTCTTTGCCGTGTGCTATAATAATAATAATAATAATATTTATACCCCGCCCACCTGGCTGAGTTTCCCCAGCCACTCTGGGAGGCTTCCAGTCAAGTGTTAAAAACAATACAGCACTAAGTATTAAAAACTTCCCTAAACAGGGCTGCCTTCAGATGTCTTTTAAAGATAAGATAGATGCTTATTTCCTCTGAAGGGAGGGTGTTCCACAGGGCGGGCGCCACTACCGAGAAGGCCCTTTGTCTGGTTCCCTGCAATCTCACTTCTCGCAATGAGGGAACCGACAGAAGGCCATCAGCGCTGGATCTCAGTGTCCAGGCTGAACGATGGGGGTGGAGACGCTCCTTCAAGTATACAGGACTGAGGCCGTTTAGGGCTTTAAAGGTCAGCACCAACACTTTGAATTGTGCTCGGAAACGTACTGGGAGCCAGTGCAGATCTCTCAGAACCGGTGTTATGTGGTCCCAGCGGCCTTTGCAATTGGGAGGAAAACTGCGCTCTCTCTGACCATTTGTGATTTCAAGAGCGTGGGGTTCTAAGTTGGGACACAGAAAAAGAGTTCTATTTCTCTCTCTCTCTCTTCTTTCTCTCAGGCAGAGGTGGACAGTGAATGTGTGATGTGCTGGCATGCATCCCTCAGAGGATTGCCTAACTGTGAATGCAACCCTAAGGCTGAAAGAAAATTAGCCATCCCTACTTTAATAGAATTACTAAGATACCCAATATGAACTTTGCTTTCCCAGGTTTTTTTTTCTTACAAAAAGGAAAAGGGGAAAGAATTGCTTCTAGTATGGATTATACAATATTTGCAGTCCTTTGTCTCCTGTGTAGGGAGTTCCTCTTGTACTTTCTCTGATGGCTTTCAGACACAAAGCTAAAACATTCATTTTCTACCAGGCTTTTGACCCACTGAGCCGAAAACTTATACAAATCCCTTTATTTATGTCTCTCCATTGACTGCGACCTTTTTTTATCTAGTGTTTTAAAGATAATTTGTATCTTAAAGATGTGTTCTGTCTTGGGCAGTTTCTCTTTAAATGGAAAGATGGGATATAGGTCTTTTAATAAACAAAATATTTCTTTTAGTTACTAATAAGATCAGCTGGAGTCAATTACAGTTCATGCTATATTTAGGGGATGCATTTTTAATTTGTTCCCTTTGTATCTAAAAAGTACAGGGAGTTGCTGAGTTCTCAACTATCCAACTACAGGGCAGAATTTATGATACAGTGATGGGTTTTTTTGTTATGTGATTATTTTCTTTAGGTGTTTGATGCTGGTGATTATTCCCTGTTATGCTCAGTCCCCAGTGAGAATGGGCAGACATGGACAGGTGGGGATTTTGTATCGGCGGACAAAGTAATCATATGGACAGAAGATGGTCAAAGTCTTATCTATAAACTGCCAGCCAGGTACACAGGGACAAAGGTTTTCACTTTTAAACGTTTCATTTAAAGCAGGGGTCAGCAAACTTTTTCAGCAGGGCGCCGGTCCACTGTCCCTCAGACCTTGTGGGGGGCCGGACTATATGTTGAAAAAAAATAATGAGTGAATTCCTATGCCCCACAAATAACCCAGAGATGCATTTTAAATAAAAGGACACATTCTACTCATGTAAAAACATGCTGATTCCCGGACTGTCCGCAGGGCGGGTTGAGAAGGCGATTGGGCCGTATCTGGCCCCCGGGCCTTAGTTTGCCTACCCATGATTTAAAGAGACTTTCCTCCATGCTATTGGTTGAGAACAAAAACAGATGATGTTAACAAACAATACCAAAGCATGGTTGGATCTTGGCTTCTTTAAACTAAATTGTGGCTTGGAAAAACCACAGTTCCCTCACTTTGGAAATTGTGGGGAACTGCGGTTAGTTCTAAAATGGAAGGTTTCGAACTCGTTGCATATGGGACGGGAGGGGTAGGGTAATTGGGCACGCTTTCCTCTGCAATGCTAAATGAAGGTTGATTGTAAATGGAATTTACAATTAAAAGGCTGAAAGACGCAAGAAGTTCATACTGTCCATATGTTTGCATTCATGAAGGCTCTGCCTTGTTCAGTGAAACATACGGACTGCTCTCAGTTATACCCCCCCCCCCCGCCAAGATAAGGCTTTCTGATTCAGTGGAGTCTTCTGTTAACAGAAGTAGGGAAGGATATATTTTTCCTGATTTCCCCCTATGCCTTCCCACATGTATTCTAAAGGGTTGGGGGAACTGTATGATAACAGTTTAGTAATTGGCAAGGAGGGCTGCAAGAGAGAGGGGGGAATTTGTAAAAAAATACATCTCCCTCACTTTTTAGCTCTTTGAAGCCTCTGCTGGAGGAACACAATTGGATGCAACATTATGTGATTTGCCTCTGTGGATTCTTTTGGGCATAAAATGACAGGGACAAGCATTCTGTGTGAGAAGTGGCCAGTTAAATAAGTATAAGAACCTGGAGGAGGTTCTACAGACCATTCCACCTCTGAGCCATTGATGTCGACCTAGTAGGTCAAACTAGCTCCTGAAGCAAATGAAGACGCCTCAGCTCATGCCTAGCTATGTAGCCTGCGACCAATACATCTACACTGAAGCTGTAAGATTAAGCTTGTTATGTTTTGCTTTCTTTATATGCGTATGTGTGGCTTTCCTCCGCAGTTGCTTGCCAGCCAGTGATTCATTTCGCAGTGATGTTGGAAAAGTTGTCGAAAATCTAAATCCCCCTCAACTCCACTGTGTTGTGGACAGAGCAGTGGAGAAATCAGATAAACAGGTAAGACTTTATTTGGGTTGCTGCAGTGTTCACAGCAAGGGGGCTTGTTAATTAAATGCTGTGGGGACAGTCTTGCAGTGAACATAGTGAAACTGACTTTCCCAGCCTCAAGTCTCTTATGACTGGAAGGGTCTGTCTAAGCCAGGGTTTCCCCAAACTGTTTTTGGACTACAATTCCCACCATCCATGGCCACTGGTCCTGCTAGCTAGGGATGATGGGAGTTGTAGTCTAGAAAACCAGCTGGAGCCACACGTTTTGGAAACTCCAATCTAAGCGCTCAGGTGTGGCTTTCCCCAACCCATTCTACCTTAAATTGTTTAACTGCAGATGCTGAGAATCATACCTGAGACCCCCATGTATTCACCAAGAGCTGTCTAAAACTGGGATTCTGATGCTCCAGGTTGTCCTCTACTTCTTCCTTTTTCTCTGAGATCACTCTGATGCCTCTTTCTTTTTTTTTTTTGCAGTTATTAATCTGTCCTCCTGTGACTCGGTTCTTCTACGGCCGCAGAGAGTGCTTTCACAAACTGCTTATTCAGGGAGACTCCTCAGGGAGGCTCAGTATTTGGAGTATCCCAAATTCGCTTGACCATCCAAGTGTGACAGAAGGTAGCTACTTTGCAATTAACTTTTCCACGCATCTTCAGCGCAGACTTTTCCCTTTATGTGAATGGTGCTCATTTCTGTAAAATCCAGCAAGTCTCCAAAAATCCTGGAAAAGCTTCGGCATGCATTGTCGCCATCCTTGTGGGAGTCTGTCGCTAGATTCCCCTGATCACAGTTTAATCGCTCATCCTCTCTGTTTCAGTTACAAAGCAATTCATAAAAACCAGGCTCTAAAAGAATGGCTGTGTTTAGGCAGTTGTAATGTCTTGCGACACTTCAGAGCTGAAAAAAGGAAGATTCTGGCATGAACATACTCTCTTGTGAGATGTTATTTGAAAATCACTCCTATTGAAAATAAGTATTCTTCATCAGATGTGCAAAGTAAGAAATCTGTCAAGTGTAATACATGCAGGCAGGCATGGTGAGAATAAAGTAGCATACGTGAGAAAGGCACTTAGATGAAGAAATAATTAAACTATTCTAATAAGCCTTTCTGAGGTGTAACAATGAGTTCTGAATTTTCAAGATTAAAAAAGCAGCCCTCCCTTTCATGGTAATCTAATGTTAGTATGAACTTGGGTCTGCAATATTTAGCCTGTTTTATAGGTTAGATTAAGTTATAGATGGATAGCTTGATTTAAAAAGGTCACTCCAATTAATCAGGCCATAGAGTTGTTGTTGTTTTAAAAAACCCACCTTTTTCTTAATAGAGGTGCTCTTTGCAAAAACATATCGGAAGAGGCATTCTATTGGTGTGCGAAAGGAAAGGCATATAGCAGGATAGTGTCCGCGATGACTTTTGCAGTCATCTAAAATAATGTGCCTTTTTCTTCACAGTTGTTTTTTTTTTGTGTGTACAAATGTATGCAGATTTAATAGATTAAATTCCAAATGATTTGATTAAGATTTATTTAATCAGAGCACAATTGTAATCGTAGATCGCAGTGTTCTGCCTCCCACTTTCCATAACCAGCATCTCTCTCTAAAAGTGTGGTGAGGGTGATATATTTGTGTGTGTGTGTGTTTCAGGTTTCCCTGCAACCCTCTGGAGTAGATTGGGCAGGTGTGTTGTGTTGGGAGGGGAAAGGAAATCCTCTTCCACAGGCAGAAGTCCTTGTGCTAACGGGATGACTTCATTGGGTACATTAGAGATAGGAAGGCCTGGGGAAAAACTGGAAAAATTGGGGGGGAGGGACCCAGGTTTTTTCCAGTTTTCCCCAATGCTGTTTTTCCCCAGAAAAAAACAAAACAAAAAAACCCAATTGGATATAGTTTGAATATTCCACACACTTCTTTTCCAATTTTGGCTATGGAAAAAATCTGGGTTTCCCCCCATTTTTTTCTGGGGTTTTTTCCAGGCTTTCCCATCTCTAGGTACAACCAAATAGGTCCACTCTGAGTATTACAATATTGTTTGTTGTGATTTTACTAAATCTTCAAAATAATCCCACAAACACGGCTAACCTGGGAAAAAAATTACTAGTGTGAATACCAATATTGGTAACCAACAGCATCATAGAAAGGAAGAAGCCCCAGTTCATGAATACCGTATTTCTCGCTCTATAAGACGCACTTTTCCCCTCCTAAAAAGTAAGGGGAAATGTGTTTGCGTCTTATGGAGCGAATGCAGGCTGTGCAGCTTTCGCTTAAGCTAGGAGAGCAAGAGGGATCGGTGCGCACCGATCCCTCTTGCTCTCCTGGCTTCAAGGATAGCTGCCCGAAGCAGCCTCCTCTAAAACTAGGTGTGTCTTATGGTCGGGTGCATCTTATAGAGCGAAAAATACGGTAATTTCCCAGATTTGTCGCCCATATGTGATCCTTACTGTGGACAACCAGGCAGGGCCCGTTTCCAAACACAGTTTTGTAAGGGTTAGCTTAACTGAAAAGCTTTGAGAACGCTTGTACTTCTACAGCACTTTATTCTGAGCATTTCGTTTTATTCCTTTGTTTGTTCTTAAAAGCAGGATTGAAAGTGACAACTTCCACTTCCCTGCAAGAAGCGTTCACCAAACTTGCTCCTCGTCCAGCTGGAATTATAGATCAGCTGAGCTTCATGCCGAATAGCGATGAGCCTCTTAAAGTGACGGCAAGTGTATATATCCCCGCGCACGGACGCCTGGTTTGCGGCCGTGAAGATGGAAGCATTATTATTGTACCAGCAACTCAAACCGCTATCGTTCAGCTCCTGCAAGATGAGCACGTGCGCAGACGGGGTGTGTGAGCAATCGTTAAAAGTGTGCCTTGAAATGTGGTGTTGAAGCATTTTATTTGCTCTGCTGGTATTTGAAGAGGGCATTGCGATATAGTGGTTCTTCTGGCTTAGGGGTGTCTTCCTGCATCTGTTAAAATAGTTAAACAAACACAGGCACTTACTATCAAAATCAAATGATAGATGTGAGTGCTTTTGGTCCCACTTCTGAATTATGTTACCGTTCTCTAGAAAGTGGAAGATCTAAACGTTGCATTTACACATGCAGAGCATTGGAGTGCAATTTGCAACTCGGCTGGTAAAACCACCCAAAGATTCCCTACATGGACCATAAAAAGGTCTATTATGGGGGGGGGGGGTGTTTCGCTGAATGGATGTGACAACACTTTGTTTTGGGTTATCAGTAGTAATTATCATGGGGCTGGCGCTATGCATTTCTTTTTCTAATACTGGAATCCTTAAAATGACATTCATGCCCATGGCATGTTGTGGTTTTTGTGTCTCCTCCCTAACTTTTTAGGTTGGCCGCCCCACAGAACTCTGCGTGGCCATCGGAACAAAGTCACCTGCTTGCTGTATCCCCACCAAGTCTCCACTCGTTACGACCAAAGATACCTGGTGTCAGGCGGCGTGGATTTTTCCGTCATTATCTGGGACATCTTTTCTGGAGAAATGAAACACATCTTCTGTGTGCACGGTGGGGAAATCACACAGCTTTTGGTCCCTCCGGAAAACTGCAGTGTAAGTTGGTGAATGGACAGCAGAGCCAGACCAGAGTCTGGTGGCGCAGCGCCCCCCCCCCCCCATTACACCAGAGCGCTGGAGCCCATTGATGATTGGCTACAAAGTCAGCGAGTCACAGAAAGGGGAGGAGCAGCACTTAGGGAGGGAGGATAAAAAGGGGAAGTTTTTGAGGGAGAGAGTTAGATAGGGCTACGGTTCAGGTTAAGAGAGAGGGCTTGATTTGAGATGAGAGATAGGGAGTTGGATAGGATTTGACTGAGGGAGAACTGGTTCTGGGTTAAGTTAAACATCTACACCAGTGTTTCCCAACCTTGTGCCTCCAGCTGTTTTTGGACTACAATTCCCATCATCCCTTGCCACTGGTCTTGCTAGTCAGGGATGATGGGAGTTGTAGTTCAGAAACAGCTGGAGGAACAAGGTTGGGAAACACTGATCTACACTGAGGAGACTATCCAGAGCAAGAGGACAGAGCTTAAGCCAGTGTGCAGTGCAATGGCTTTTAAAGAGAGGTGGTTTGGGTTTCAACTGTACAGTATTTGGGATTCACGTGTGTCTCTCTCCTGCTCAAACATTCAAGGGGTTCCCATGATACCCAGCCTCTTGCATCTGATGGCTTACCGACTAAATAAATGACAAGTACATTGTTTTTAAGATCCAGTGGATTTGCAGCTAAAAGATCTGTGCCAATTGAAAAATATTATTTCCTCCTTTTCAGTCGAGAGTCCAGCACTGTGTTTGCTCTGTTGCCAGTGACCACTCACTAGGACTTCTGAGCTTACGGGAGAAAAAGTGTATCATGTTAGCTTCCCGGCACCTCTTTCCTATTCAAGTCATCAAGTGGAGACCATCAGATGACTACCTAGTTGTGGGCTGTTCAGATGGCTCTGTGTATGTCTGGCAGATGGATACTGGTAAGAGAAACTGTGTAAGAAGGGACTTAATAATTTCAGGCGTACCCTTTAGCAATGTAGAAGGTAGCTTAGCAGCTCCATCCAATTTTAAATTTTGGAAAGGTTATTACTTGTGCATTACCCTGCCAAATAAATCTACTTCGGGAAACATATATGCAAAGCTGCAGTGAATTAGGGGTTATTTGGCTATGAAATGCATGATAAAAGGGGAAATGGCTGACTTGTCCTATTTGCCTTTCTGCTTTTATTATAGAAGATAAATTGTTAGTAATTTTGGGTGGGATTCAACTAATGAGTTCTGTCACCCAAAGGGTTTCTGCTTATGCAATGGGACTTCCTCCTCTGCTCCCCAGTTTGCCCCTGTGCCCTCCAAAATTGGCTCTGAAGGAATTGTAATACTAACACAAGAGTTTTGAGCAAGCACAAAATTGCCTAGAGCTCATTCTTCATAGTGTAGTTTACAAAGTATGCTGTCTTGCAAGAAAATCTTGGGAAGTGCATTGCTGAACAGCTAGGCCATACTGAGCCAAAACTTCACAAGAGAAGGAAAGTTAACAACTCTAACTTTCCTTCTCTTGTGAAGTTTTGGCTCAGTATGGCCCAGCTGCTCCTATTCCATTAACTTCAATATACAATATACGAGTTCGCCCCTCGCCTCTTTCTATCTTCTTAAGGTGCTCTTGATCGCTGCGTTATGGGAATAACAGCCGTGGAGATCCTGAATGCCTGCGACGAGGCTGTGCCTGCCGCAGTCGATTCCCTCAGCCATCCTGCTGTCAACTTAAAGCAGGCCATGACTCGGCGTAGCCTTGCGGCACTGAAAAACATGGCCCATCAGAAGCTCCAGACTCTTGCCACAAACCTCCTGGCCTCCGATTCAGCTGACAAAGTAAGCTTTGGTTGCGTCTTGTTAATACACATGCTAGCAAAATGCCTACTGTCAGGACCGGTTGTGTGTTGAGGGAGGCCCTGTGTATTGCAAGGAATCCATAAGATGGTGGTCACAAAGGTCTTGGCAGCATCCCAGCCACATCCTGCTCCTTTGGCTTCGGGTGAAGTGACTGAAGAGGAGACAGAATCGGCCTGGGACCATCTGGGCTTGCTGACCTCCTTGTCCTTGGCTTGTGCTTCCTTTGCAGTAGCAGAATGTGTGGTGGCCGGCTGCCATGGCCAGACTCCTCGGCCAGCTGCAGCTCTGAGGAGGAGATTTGAAAAGTGGCCTGAGGTGGTTGTGGGGCTCTGAACATCTGCCCAGAGCTCCACCGATAACAGCATCACTGGTTGCCATTCATTTATGTGGGAGGAAGTGAAGGGGCACATAGCCCTCTGTGCATGGTAGCAGTCATAAATCCCTATCTGGATGTGTGTGGAGGAATGTTTTCTGGGAACAAAGGAGGCTGCCATATACTCAGTCAGACCATTGATCCAGTGTTGCCTACACCGTCTTTGGCTATGCTTGTGGTTAGAGGGGAGAGAGCTTAACCATGAGTCTGGGTACAGATAGCATACTTGCCCAAACTTTGGCTTAGCCCGGTGTGGCATGTGAATTCTTCTCCAGGAGCCTGCACGTTCTCATTTCTTTTTGGCCCCATCTTTTGTACCTTGCTTTCCAAGGCTCAAGGCTCAAATGACTAGTAAACAGGTGATAACTGAACATTCTTGTCTGATGGATTAAAGATTTGGGAGTATCCTGGAAATGGTGAAATGAAAAACTACTAAGGTTTTGAGAAGTTAGAGAGTTCAGTACTCAGCTCGTGTTTTAGGGTCGCTGTATTTCGAAGAGCAAAAAAGAGGACACGTTCGCTGACTTCTACTTTTAACTGTGGATCGCTATGACAACTCAACCAATTAAAAAGAGGATGTGTCCTGGAAAAAGAGGACATTTGGCAATATTTAATGTTTCTACCCTGAAACGGTTGATGCTGTAAGCATGGGCCTCTAAATTATGTACTAGGTGCTTTCAAACCCAGTCCGCCTTCCCACTACCACCCCGTGGTTAAAGTGTTTTACCGGATATATGGTGTTTTCTGGGTTTTTCTCCCTTTTTGTAATGTGAAAACCTGAGAGCCAGTGTGGTGTAGTGGTTAAGAGCTGTAGTCTCGTAATCTGGGGAACCGGGTTTGCGTCTCTGCTCCTCCACATGCAGCTGCTGGGTGACCTTGGGCCAGTCACACTTCTCTTAAGTCTCTCAGCCCCACTCGCCTCACAGAGTGTTTGTTGTGGGGGAGAAAGGGAAAGGAGAATGTTAGCCGCTTTGAGACTCCTGAAGGGGAGTGAAAGGTGGGATATCAAATCCAAACTCCTCCTCCTCCTCCTCCTCCTCCTCCTCCTCCTCCTCCTTCTTCTTGTATGGAAAGTGATATTCCAGCTGCATCTGCCCCTTTTGAGAAGTACTTTGTGATAGCGATTGAAGCCAGGATCCGAGAGTGAGTCCTACGTATGGCTTGCAACTGTTATTGTTCCTTAGTTCACAAGGAAAACCATTGCAGAAGGAGGTTTGCATGTAGGGATCACAGCTTCATGAAAAATGCATTCCAAGTGAGCCACTAGGGATCAGCCTTGCCACTTTCCTTGCAGTGGGGGATTTGTCTCGCTACTGTGGTGTAGAAATTTCTCATCTCTTGGGGGGGGGGGGAATTGGGCAAGAGGAACTTCCCTTAATGGCTTTGGCTTTTGGCTACAGTAAAGGAGCAGTCGTAGATGGGAGTAGATGGAGGATCCTAATAGCTAGTTTTATGGGCAATTTTAAAGTGAGAAAACTCTTCATAAATATTACAAATTATATATATATATATATTGCGGGAAATTGACTTCATGGCACAATGTCATGCAACTCCAAAAGACAAAATCCCAGGCAAAATCTTTACAGTGTTCGAAATAAGGTATCCTAACATGAGAGAGTAAAAATACAGAAGATGAGATTTAAAACTGGAAAGTGGTTTGATATGCTGCCTTGGGCAAGCTTTTTATTAGTAAGGCAGATTATAGATGATATATTAAGATAAAAAAGTTACTTGTTTTAAAATATTATGGGAAGTTTTATATACTTTAGAATGCACCAAGCAATTTCCCTGTCTCATTCCCCGCACCCCTCTACCCTTGTTTATTATCCTACATTCCAATATCTCCTGGCTGTTTATTGTAGTTTCGCCTTGAATTTTTACTATCAGGTAGTGACATGGACCTTGCCTGTTAAACATTTTAATTATTATTTTTTCAAACAATAGATATTTTCCCTCCCCAAAGCCAGTACCTTTTTTCGCTAAGCTGAAAATTCATGCTGTAATGCATTCTGTGCAGGACTGCCCTTGAAAACTGTTCAGAAACTTCAATGGCACAGAACCTGATCTGGTTTATTCAGACGGAACCACAGTACATCAGTTCTGCCTATGATCACATTATGGTGTTGATGCTTACCTTTTAAGCCTAAATGGCGTGAGGTCTAGATACCTGAAGGAGTGTCGTCTCCCATATTGATCTTCCTCAGCATTAAGATTATCAGAGGCAACGCTTCTCCATGATTCATCTATTGACACTACGCACGTACTAAACAGAGGGCCTTCTCTGTGGTGGCACACCAACTCTGGAATGCGCAAGAGAGGCATGCTCTGTGACAACACTACATTCCTTTCAGCGCTGGGTTAAAACCTTTTGATCTGCAGAAGCACTTAAAATTACTGCATTTTTAGTTGCTTTTATGTTTTTCATATTGCATTGTGGGTTTAAAAATTATTACATGTATAAAAAAAGGTAAAGGTAAAGGACCCCTGACAGTTAAGTCCAGTCGCAGACGACTCCGGGGTTGCGGCGCTCATCGCGCTTTACCGGCCGAGGGAGCTGGCATTTGTCCACAGACAGTTTTTCCGGGTCATGTGGCCGGCATGACTAAGCCACTTCTGGCGCAACGGAACACCGAAACCAGAGCAGTGCATGGGAACACCGTTTACCTTCCCGTTGGAGCGGTACCTATTTATGTACTTGCACTTTTGGGTGTGCTTTCGAACTGCTAGGTTGGCAGGAGCAGGGACCGAGCAACAGGAGCTCACTCCGTCGCGGGGATTCCAACTGCCAACCTTCTGATCGGCAAGCCCAAGAGACTGAGTGGTTTAGACCACAGCGCCAACTGCGTCCTATCATTTTTATAAAAAAGGATAAGCCATGCTTTCATTGTTATTGGGCCATTACATGTATACTGGCCCAATAACAATGAAAGCATTGCTTTTCCTTTTTCAAAAAAATGAAATCAGTGCTAGCACCTACCTACTTGCTCTGCTAGACTAATGCAAGGTCACAGAATCTAGTGAGGGCTGGTAGAATTGGACAGAGGTCCTGTGCCTTTCCCCTGATTGGTTGGATCTGAGTGCAGCATTCCTATTCTTGGTTTCTCTGTTTTGGATTTTTATTTATTTATTAATAAAAAGTTGTAGTCCTTAAGTGTTAAGAAGGTAGGCCTGATAGTTTATGCCAGTATCTGGGGAAATCTCATAGACACAAGGGATTAGGCTTCCCAGGGAAAGATTTTGGTGCTTTGTGTTCATAATGAACAAGTGCACAGACATGCATACATCCATTTATTTTGTACTTGTCTTTGGTTTGATGAATAATTTTCCTTTTCCTTTTCTCACAATGTACAATAGCCCCAGCAGTCTCCTATACCCAAATGAGAATGCATACCAATATTTAGCTACATGATGACATTCCCACAGAGATTTAAAAAGATAATAATAGATAGCTTCTGTAGTGATAATAATTCCTACTCATATTAACTTTATCAAACAAATGGATAAGGCTCATGATAACCTGATGTGGTGATTGCATTTTGGTACAAACATTTCAGAACTGTGTTGCCCATATATGAAAGTATACTGAGACATTCTGTAGTATTCTTCTGAACAAAGGGTTGCCTTGCTTTCTAATCAGGTTTGACAGTAGAACAGCAGAGGGCATCAGAGATCCACTTTTTGTTAAGAGCCATATTTTTTCCCCATGGATTTTATGGTTGGTATTCATAAAATAGGGCAGTTCTGTGTTTTTGCAATCCCCCAGTTTTATATAGATTTTATCCCTGTTTAAAATCAGTGAGTCCACACAGGTGAAACTGACCAGCACTAGGATTGCTACCAAGTTCGGCTAATCCATCATATTTCCAATTCTAGCATTCCAGTTTGCTGCCTTATTCCTTGTGTCAAAATGATTTTAATAGGGTAACAAATTCAAATGGCAGAGAATGTGTATGTGCACTTTGCCTTTAAACGTATTAGAGCTGGTTTGCTACAGGTACAAGTAATGTTGTTGTATGGATGAACATTTTTAAGAGAAAAGTAGCTTCTTGAGCCATTCATGCCTTCCACCTTGCTTTAATTTCCTTCTGTACTTATGATAATTAAACTAAAGCAGTAGAACTTTAAGAAACAAGTTCTCATCAATGTTTCGGATGATTGCGTCTTGCCTTGATAAGCTGACCTGTGTATGAGCCATGTGAGCACACACACACAGAGTCAACTATACCCTCCCATTTTTTATGACTAGCTAGCTAACTGCTTTGGAATTGCTCTGAGGTCTGTGGATGAAGGGCGGTATACAAATATAATAATAAATATAATAAAAAAATTAATAAAGAATATGAATCCAACTCCAGACTCTAGCTTCATATGCTGCCTCATTCAAAAATCGTTAATCGTAGTTTGTCAAATGTTATGCAGGCATCCCTCAAATTGCATGGGGTTGTGTCCCGGGTCATTGTGCGCTTGTGTAAAATCACCTGCAATTGAAACACCCCATTCTGCCTCCACTGTGTCTCGTGCCGCCCCTGCCCCATCCCTGCCCCTGCCCTTTTAGTGACATATTTTATTATGTTTCCAAGTCACTTCTGGGTTTGGCGTGTGTGTGGCCATGATCAGGCACATATTGCTCTTACCTAAAACAGGAGTTGCCTGTATTTCAGAAATTTCATACAAATAATTTTAAAACAATCAAAATCACAGTTTCCCAATTTTGGGTGAAATGGGATGGTATAGTTGCCATTGATGGCCCATTTCATGGTAATGTTTGCCAATTGCAGTTCTCCTTTGCAAAGGTGAGGGAGCTATTAAGGTTCGTCACTGAGAGAACTGGTTGTTGTTGTTTAGTCATTTAGTCGTGTCTGACTCTTCGTGACCCCATGGACCAGAGCACGCCAGGCACTCCTGTCTTCCATTGCCTCCAGCAGTTTGTTCAAATTAATCCTGGTAGCTTCGAGAACAATGTCCAACCATCTCGTCCTCTGTTGTCCCCTTCTCCTTGGGCCCTCCATCTTTCCCAACATCAGGATCTTTTCCAGGGAGTCTTCTCTTCTCATGATGTGGCCAAAGTATTGAATCCTCAGCTTCAGGATCTGTCCTTCCAGTGAGCACTCAGGGCTGATTTCCTTCGGAATGGATAGGTTTGATCTTTTTGCAGTCCATGGGACTCTCAAGAGTCTCCTCCAGCACCATAATTCAAACTGGTAGTTGGGCATTTGATCTGATCCAACATTGCTTTCTTATGGTATATTCATAGAATCACAGAATTGTAGAGTTGCAAGGGACCCCGTAAGTCATCTAGTCCAACCCTCTGCAATGCAGGAACCTCGGCTAAAGCATCCATGACAGACGGCCATCCAAGCTCTGTTGAAAACCTCCAAGGAAGGGGAGTCCACAAGCTCCCGAGGGAATACGTTCCACTGTCAAGCAGCTTTTATTAAACCCTCACTGTCATTTTATCCAATTAAATCTTATCTAAGTAAACTTAAGACACAGAAACTGGTGGCTGGATTTGGTGCGTAAACCTGTCATTTCCGCGTGTAAAATAAACAAAAATGAAAATAGATGTGATGAGACGATCAACGGCTTGTTACAAGCTCTTAGATTTGTGTAGTTTGCAGAGAAGAGCGGTATAGCTGACAAATACCCCTTTGCCTTTTCGGCGAGTTCCCAGAAGTCCCTTCACTGCGAGGAGGTGAAAGGGGAAATTGACAAGAGGGTTGAAACCTCTTGTCAGTTTCACCTCTCCAGCCTTGAGCTTCCAAGATTGTCAGTTTCACTGCTGCTCTTTGAAATCTTTCTGGCAGGTTCTGTGGAAATCTTGCTCGAGTTCAGAGAATTACCTGCAAAGGCTGCAAACCGAAGTGGTGAAACTGATGAGCTTTCTCCATCACCGCTATCGCCAGAGAGGCTCCTTCATTATAGGGGGTTTCAAAATTTTTTTTTTTCTTCTGTAGGAGTTTTGCCTTTTGTCAATTTCACCATTACTGTGAAGAGTCTTCGGCAGGCTCCCTGCGGAGGTGTGTGTGTAAGGGGGACTTGTCACTTTCACAGCTGCACTTTTCAGCCTTTTGCGTGAGGAATAGATAACATGCAGTGAGTGATGAACTTGCCAGGGCAGGTGGATACATGCATGAACAGTTAAGCTTGTGTGGAGGGGGAAACACCCACTGTTTGGGATGGAGGAGGAATGCATGCATGCAGATAAATTGTTAGAAAACAGGAACTGGCCGTGCAATGTGCAGCTGAGGCCAGGAGCAGAGCATTGGGTTTCTTGTTAAACGGCTTAGAGGTTTTGCTAAAATCACGCAGTACAGTGGTACCTTGGTTCTCAAACGCCTTGGTACTTGGAACCCAAACACTGCAAACCTGCTTTGAGTGTTATGCTTCCGATTTGAGTGTTACGCTGAGGTCTGCCTGTTTTTGCTATTTATTTTGCGTTTTTGTTTTTGTGGCTCTTTTTATTTTGTTTTTGTAACTGTGTGGAACCCAGTTCAGGTACTGGGTGTCTGCAGTACATTGTTTATTGCTTTCATTTAATGGATCAGTGGTCTCATTAGATAGTAAAATTCATGTTAAATTGCTGTTTTAGGGGTTGTTTTAAAAGTCTGGAATGGATTAATCCATTTTGCATTACTTTCTGTGGGAAAGCGCGCTTTGGTTTTGGAGCACTTTGGTTTTAGAATGGACTTCCAGAACTGATTAAGTTTGAGAACCAAGGTACCTCTGTAGATAAATTTTGTTATGTATGTATGTATGTATAAATAAATAAATAAATGAGTAGAATGGAAGAGAAGAGGCTCTAGAATGCAGACTGGAGAAACACAGCTTTGTGAAAATTCTAGGGGCTGGTTCGGGAACAGATACTTTCAACAACTGCTGAAGTTGAAGCTTTAAATACTGTCAAGCTCTACACTTTCCTACCCTGCTTGGATTTTAAACGTGGCCCCTTGGCTACAATCTATCAGCTTCCTATGAGGCAGGGCTTGAGAAGGGCTGGTGCAGAGATAATTTTCAAGGCTCCATCATAGACAGACCTTGACAGAGACCATCACAACATTTATGTACAGGATACATTGAAATTCATCAAACAAAATATAGCTAGGGGAATCTGATGATGCGCATTGTGTTCTTCTCCCCGATCCAACCAACCACTGGAGACCAACTTGGTTTCCCATACCGTGTGAGCCCCTTCTCTGCCTGAAAATGTGTTTTGCACGGTGGTGGAAACAGAGATTGAAATTGACCTCCACTACTTAGCCCCCGCAAATGGGATTGGTATTGAAATCAGTCTAATTTGGCACAAGTTGAATGCGGCTTGCACTCTTGCGTTTTGTCTGCTTTCATCATCCTCACTTCCTTGGCAGACCAAGGAAGGATGTACATGCTGTTGACTAGCAAGGTGAGGCTTTGAAGAGGTACAGGTTGATGGCCAAAGACAGCATATTGTTCTAGGGGCTGAAGTGAGCATCAAAGGAGCAGATCTCAAAAATGTGTGAACAGAATCAACAAAGAGTTACGTATCCCATTTAGTGCCAAACATAAATCTCTGTGGGTATTTAAGAGGCGTGTGTTTGTGCGTGCTAATTCATTATTTACTGTCTCAAAGTGGCACTGGTAATTTTAACAATGAATTCAACAACTGCCCTGTGATCTTGCATTCCAAAGTGGGGAAGAAGGAGAAACCTTGTTACGGTTATAATCTGGTTTCACACTTTACCTGTGAGCTCAATGGGGCCTCGACATCTGAGTGGACATATATGGGAATGTGCTGTAAGTCTTCTTTAGACTTCCCAGTGTAGATTGGCTCTGTGGGAGACAATGCTTTTCAATGTTTTATTTCTGCGAAGGGAGTCCTGCAAACACCTGTGTATCAACACCTGTCCAAAAAGGTGGGGAACTGTCTGCGCCTTTGTCTTTTTCATACACATATCTGTTTCTCTTGGATGAATTAATTTATCCCTTCTCTTGGGATCCTTGATAGACTTGGACACAGTTTGTACAAGTGCTACTATCACGTAAAACCACATGGATAACCCAACAGATGCATGCTGGTTCCTATTATTTTTTTTTTAAAAAAGCATGGGAAAATACAATTAACTGCTCATATTTTTCAAAAATACGTTATACATATTGTTTTGGAGTGTTTCACATTTAATTATACTTTTTTTTTTTTTAAAAAAAGGAATCATATAGTAATCTTAAATCATTCACATTTCAAATTTATTGTTTGCTTGCTTTCAAATGCCACAACTCTTCTCCTATCCAAGATACCCAGGTTATGTTTTGCGCAAACTCTTTGCATAGTACTGCACAAGCCAGAGAAATAACTATTGCGTGTTTTATTGCAGGGAAATTTGCCTAAGTACTCTCACAACTCTCTGATGGTTCAGGCCCTGAAGACTAACTTAACAGACCCAGATGTCCATGTGCTCTTCTTTGATGTAGAAGCTCTGATTATTCAACTGCTAACTGAAGAAGCCTCCAGGCCTAATACAGCCCTTATTTCCCCGGAGAATTTGCAGAAAGCATCTGGCAGTTCTGACAAAGGGAGCTCCTTCCTGGCTGGCAAACGAGCAGCGGTCCTGTTCCAGCAGGTCAAAGAAACAATCAAAGAGAACATAAAAGAACATCTCCTTGATGAGGACGAGGACGACGAAGAAGCCAGGCAGAGGAGAGAAGACAGCGACCCCGAGTACCGGTCCAGCAAATCTAAGCCCTTAACCCTCTTAGAATACAATCTAACCATGGACACAGCCAAGTTGTTTATGTCATGCCTTCATGCTTGGGGCTTGAACGGTGTTCTAGATGAGCTTTGCAGTGACCGCTTGGGGATGCTGAGACCTCACTGCTCTGTCTCTTTTGGCTTGCTCTCGAGAGGAGGCCACATGTCGCTGATGCTTCCCGGATACAATCAGCCCATAGGCAAGATGCCCTCCGTTGATGTGGAGGTAGGGAAGTCTGTATCTCACACGGAGGGACATATCAGAGGAACATACGGCATATCACGCGCAGTAACTACTCAGCACCTCCTCTCCATTATCTCCTTGGCTAACACCTTGATGAGCATGACGAACGCAACATTCATTGGTGATCATATGAAGAAGGGACCAGTCAGGTACCTGTAGAAAAAATAAATAAACCTATTCAATTTACCTCTTTCATCCTTTGCTGTCTCGCTCCGAACCACCTTTCTTTAGTACACAGTTGTGCATTCTTTATTGATAGATCATTGTTTTGTTGAATTTCATCCTAGATCAGGGATTCCCAGACTTGGGTCTCCAGCTGTTTTAGGTCTGCATTTCCCATCACCCCTGACCACTGGTCCTGCTAGCTAGGCATGATGGGAGTTGTAGTCCAAAAGCAGCTGGAGACCCAAGTCTGGGAAACCTTGACCTAGATAAACCCAGAGCGAGCCAGATTGCTTTTCCTATTCTTTCTTATACCCTGTATTGTATAACTTGGCTGAAAGTAGTGAAGTTCTAGGTATTTGTACCTGGACACCATTTTGGTGAGGTTTCAGTCAAATGATTGAAATGTTATATTACATTTCAAATAGGCAAAAGTTATGTTGTTAAGGAGGTGGTTCATAAAATGATGTTTGATTTGTTGTTTTCGCTGTCTAGACTCAGTACAGGTTACAGCACTTGACAACTATTTTTGCCTGTCTGGTTTTAAAAATAAAACTTCATGGATAAAATAGAAGCTAAGAAGTAGTTTATATGAGAATTGAGGTAAGCCTCTCCATCTTCCTTGACCACCATATCCACAGAAGATACTAAATCAGCCATTGGAAGGAAAGAAGGGAACTATATTTTCCAGGAAATAAAAGGGATGGAGGATATCTGAGGTATTGATAGAAGAGAGGCTGAGAAAGACAATGATGATGAATTGGGTAAAAAGGGTACCGAGATCTGTGCATGTTTAACAGAAGATGCAACCCATTCTTAAGCTATTCTTATGTGGCACCAAGCCCAAATATTATATGGTGTGCAATATTTTCTGATTTTACATACCCAATTCTTGAATTTTTTTTATTTGTAGACCACCTAGACCAGGGACTCCCGAGCTTGCTAGAGTGAAGACACCTGCTCCAGTTGCCAGTCCGACAGCTCAGGGGCTGATTAAACAAGGTAACCTCTAGGCCCTTGAGATAATGGAGATATCACTCAGACTGTGGAATTGTCTTAATGATACGTTCTTTTCTCTCTCTTTTTCTGAGTGATTAAGCTGAAATGTCTGATAATTGCAAAGGATGGTCTGATAATTGCAGGTGTTTTATGAAACGGAAGGTTCCTGTGTGCATATGATCTTTTGAGTTCATAGCAGCAACATTTTTCAGGTACCCCGTGCTGACAGCCAAGCACCTTGCTGGAGGTTAAGGTGGTGGTCATATGTATCTGATCCACCATTCTTTGAACTCACCCTGGATTCATCTCCTGGCAGTTCATCACCAGGGGCTGATATGAAACCTGCACTTGCCATGAGCCTTGCAGTCCAGTTTTGCAATCTGTTCCTAAACTGATGGATCAGCATAACTACAACTCAGGTTAATCCCAGTGGTTGTTCTAAGGGAGGGAATCTCTAGATCCACTCTGTTTGACTCCCCTCTCTTTAATGCTTGGCATTACTGATCCTGTATATCTCTGGTATTCAAAGGTGGATAGATTAACCTGTGTGTGACTCAAGGGAGCCCATGAAAGGGTATGGCTCAAATAATATCTGGGCTCTTGGGGGCAGTATTCAGCTGCCACATCCCATCAGTGCAAAGACATATTTAGAGGACACATGGGAAAGGAGAGGAGAACAAAGTTCTGTTGTGCAAGCAGAAATCTTTCTATCGGATTTCACATTCTCCTTATTTTCTTTCTGGAAAAGGAAACGTGTGTCCATTGACATCTGGGCAAAAAAGGTTATCACCTTTCTTAAAACTCCTTTGTTACTCTCTCTTTGTTCCACACATAGTCTTGTTAACAGGGCAATATAAATTTGTTTTCCTAACTGGATCCCACGGTCTTCTATAAAGTGGTGCCCCGCAAGACGAACGCCTCGCAAGACGAAAAACCCACTAGACGAAAGGGTTTTCCGTTTTGGAGGCGCTTCGCAAAACGAATTTCCCTATGGGCTTGCTTCGCAAGAAGAAAGCCCAAAGGGAAATCTCCGGGGACCTCTTTTAAATGCTGGAGGTGGGGAGCAAAGCCTTCCCCCCCCCCCTCCGGCCTTCAGAAGAGGTCCAGGTAGGCCGGCGGGGGCCGAAAGGCTTTGCTCCCCACCGCCAGCATTTTAAAAGCAGTCCGGGATAGCAGGGAAGCGCTTCCCGCTATCCAGGATGGCTTTTGAAGGCAGGCGGGGGGGAGCAAAGACTTTTGCCCCCCGCCCGCCTTCAGAAGAGGTACTGGACCTCTTCTGAAGGCCGGCGGGGGGCAAAAGTCTTTGCTCCCCCCTGCCTGCCTTCCTGGGAGAGCAGAGAAACGCAGCGCGGCTTTGCCTAGCGTCTGATCCTCTTCTCATGGCTACTATATTTAAAACATGATAAATCAAGCACATTGCTTTATGTTGAACTCAAGTGTAGATGTCCCCATTGGAAGTCAAGGAGGTAAATGACTATACAACTTTTAGAAGGCATCTGAAGGCAGCGCCGTGTCAGGAGGATTTTAACGTCTGATGATTTTATATGTGTTGGAAACTGCCCAGAGTGGCTGGGGCAACCCAGCCAAATGGGTGGGAAATAAATACATATATACATACATACATACATACATACAATTATTAGATAACGCACCGCCCCCCCCCCCCCGGCCGGAAGGTAGCTTGGTTGTGAATGATTTGCGAGAGAAGAAAGTTAGAAATTGAATACAAATCCCCCTGGAAGTCTGTAGAGTAACCCAAAGAAGTGTCCATGAATTCCCCCCTCAGTGTTTCTTTTCCTTTTTTGAAATTTAGTGGAGAGATAAAATTTCATTAACTGAAAAAACTTTTGCCTCCTTTAAAGCCACATTTAATAGCTGAGCAATCAAGTGAATGAAAGCTTTCAGTCTGGCTTTTAATGGGCAATGAACAGATGTGAAAGCAAATATTTCAGTTTCTCACTCTATGTGATGCTATGATGAAGTTTGACTTTTCTGTGCAGTAAAGTGTGTAAATCATTATGGCTGACATGCATTGGTAGCTGCTAGTCAGCAAAAAGGGCTTCTTCTGGTATGGTGAGACTTCCCCTTCCCCTGCTCCTCCCCTCAGCCCCTCCAGAGCAGATTTGGGGATGGCACAGGGAACAGGGAAGAAGAGTTACGTCAGGCAAGCAGAAGTCCACTACAGTGGTACCTCAGGTTAAGTACTTAATTCGTTCCGGAGGTCTGTTCTTAACCTGAAACTGTTCTTAACCTGAAGCACTACTTTAGCTAATGGGGCCTCCCGCTGCTGCCGTGCCGCCGGAGCACAATTTCTGTTCTCATCCTGAAGCAAAGTTCTTAACCTGAAGCACTATTTCTGGGTTAGCGGAGTCTGTAACCTGAAGCGTATGTAACCTGAAGCGTATGTAACCCGAGGTACCACTGTAATGTGAGGTTGCATGTCATTTACATTTGTTTTTTTTAATGTTCACAATGTGGTGTCATCTAAACCATGGTGCACTGGGAGGCCTTTCAAAAATTAATAAATAAAATAAGATCTACCCCGCCAATCTGGCTGGGCTTTCCCAGCCACTCTGGGTGGCTGTCAACAGAACATTAAAAACAGAATAAAACTTCAAACATAAAAAACTTCCCTAAACAGGGCTGCCTTCAGATGTCTTCTAAAAGTTTGGTAGTTATTTTTCTCTTTGACATCTGGTGGGAGGGCGTTCCACAGGGTGGGTGCCACTACTGAGAAGGCCCTCTGCCTGGTGCCCTGTAACCTTACTTCTTGCAGTGAGGGAACTACCAGAAGGCCATCAGAGCTGGAGCTCAGTCTCTGGGCTGAACGATGGGGGTGGAAACGCTCCTTCAGGTATTACCATCCTCATAGGTCATCTATTAATGTGGTTCATAATGCCATTGTCATATTTATAGTTCATGCTATCAGATCTACTGTTAATTGCTTGCTTCTTCCCTGATAATAAATGGGGGAAGGTTTATCATAAACAGTAACAGCCAGAAGATTTTTTTTCGTGAAATCGTTAGATTTTTGTTCCACCTTTCTCCTAGCTATCACATTGTAGGTTTTTCTCATCAACCTTCTATCGCTTGACTTGGTGCCTGTGACATGTTGTGCATTTCCGTGAGTTTAACTCTTAATTGCAGCGCAGCTAACATGCAATGGACAGTGGCTGAGCACAATCAATTCATGCAGCGTATTTTATCAGATTGCTCGAACGCCCAGTTCTGCTGGCCTACCAAGCCAGCTGTTGTTACTTTCAGTTACACTGATTGATATAAACAATGACAGCCAGAGAGACTGTTCTCTTTCTCCCACCCTCATCACAAAGGAGTGAAGCTTAAATATCGAACTGTAAACTCTGACAATTTGAGTCTGGGTGTATTTTTGGAAAGCTTGTGCTTTTATCAGTTCAAGATCTTTCCCCAATCCTGGTTGTCTGTTGTTATTATTTTTTAATTCACACGTAATACATGCTAGCTGGTTTACAGCGTTGCGTGTGCCATCGTGATGCATTCGCGTGGAAATCATAGAAGAAGTAAATTTGATGCAGATGTCTTAGAGTGACAAAAGAAGTTCACTGCATGAAAACCAAACATACAATTCAGGAAACAATGCTTAATCTGTTCTGGAGCCTGAGCTCATTGTTGTTCTGCAATGGAATAAAGGAGAGGGATTAATTTGAAGATGCTTGTGCATGACATATGGTAATTCTCTGTGAGAAGGAAGTGTCAGCCAGTGACCTCTAAATCTTAACATTGACCTCTGGTTGTAGAATGGTGTGTGCCATACGGTCTGCCTGTCCTTTCATATGATAATTTGATTCATGGAGCATTAGTGAAACTATAAAGTTTATGGCTGCCTTTGGACTGCCTTCGCATTAAAAAAAATAAGAACCCCACCACAATTCACAAAACGGCCATCGTAAAACGGCAGAAATTTTAATTTGGCAAAAACTATTCTGAGCAATTAACTTTTTAAAGTGGCTTCCTCACTGAAAGTAGTTGACAGTACGCACTAAATCAATCTTAGTGTGGGTACTAAAGAGATTAGTTTTCAAGGTGTTTTATTCGGCCGGGCCTTAAAACAATTTGCAAAGGTCAAAACATCCAAAATTAGACTTGTCTTAACTGTAAAGCTTTATTCGTGCAGTTGTGATGTGGATGATAATTTATATCCTGGTTCTTTGGGTTTATAATTACTTGTGATTTTAAGCCGCAATATTGCTTGTCATAATGTGGACTTTCTGTTAGTACGTGTAACTGTGACCAGGATTTCCCTACCTAACGTGCTCACTCTGCTGTTTAAAATGGGATTGATGCAAGTTTCTTGATTTAACATTTCTTGGTGTATAGTCCAAGTAACCAAAGTCTCACCCTGTGTTCTATAATTGACTTGTTTCTCTCTCACTAGAACGCTTCTTGAAGGGTTCTTGTATAGTAATTGCTAATATAGTCCCAGAGAGTTATGGTTCTCCCCCTTTCCCCATTCTTTAGTAATACGAACCATTTTCTGAAACGTCTGTCTTCATTTTCCTCTTTATTTCTTCTTTCCTGCTCAAGTTGCTCCTGCTGTTTCTGCTAGCACTGAAGCTGATCTCTCTGGCTCCGACCCTGCTCCTTTACATACCTGTTTCTTAGTAAATGAAGGTATTCTCACCTCCGTTTCTATCTACTTGGCCTTTTTCTTTTTCTTTTTCTTTAAACTAACTTGCTCTCTCGTTGTTACATGCCTCTTCTAATCTGCACATTCATTCACTTTCTCAATTTGAAAACAAGCTTCATTTAGCAACCTTTATTTGCAACTAATGATTAGTTTTAATTCATTTTCCTCTGCCTTTAAGTGATGGTTGTACATCACTTAAGCAGCTAGCTTAGCTGACTGGAAAAAAGAAATTTATATTTAATGAATTAAGATCTTTAAATTCAATTTGTCAACCCTTTTTCACCTTGTGGGGGAAGGGACAAGGAGAGAACAATTACATATTTTTAATTTTCCGGTGGCTTCAGAATGAGGATTTAAGCAATTGAATCGCAACTGAAGGGATATTTTGGGGGGCTTAGAGAAAGTTGGTTACCTTGTGGATAACTTTCCTATTGATAAAAATTTGTTTGCTTATAAATAGAGGGTGTTTTTCAGTGACAATATGTAAGGGTTTTGTTACCATTCTTTTATCTGTAAAGGCAAAATCCGAGATCTTGTAAATACTTGTTTTCTAACACAGTCTTGTAATGTGCAGGTAATTTCTTTCTCTCAAAAGATCACCTAGAAAAGATCATGTTGTTGTTGTTGTTTAAAAAAGGAAATAAAAGTACCCTACAAACAGCAAAAAAATAAAAGAAATAAAAAAGCAAAGAGCAAAAAAATAAGCAATTAAATCTGCCTAACCTTGTTAACTTCAGTGGAACTAAGCTGATTTCTAAAAGGCGATGTGTCAGTTTAAATCATTTGTAGATTCCTCTGCTTGTAGGCGTTTTCGTAAGTTCTACTGTTTATGAATTATGGACCACTTTTCAATTATTTGTATACATTGTTCTCATTCATTGTGCTACTAAATGTATCCAGTTTTTCCTTTACACGAGAAATAGAGACTCTATTCAGCAGGTAACATCTATGTGTCCGATGGCTTAGTTGTCATGCTAAGAGAGAATTGCTTCATTCAGCTCTAAGTAGATACAAGCCTTCCTCTAAGTGGTGACTGGAAGAATTCATTAGAAACCAGCAACAACCCAGATTACTTCTGCAGTGATTAGACGTGGTGTATTAAAGTTGTGTCGAAAATTCCCCCTTTTCTAAGTTTGGAGGGTAAAAGTTGTGATTTTTTCCAGGTTTGAAATTTCTCCCGAATACGAAAAAAAGAAAGAAAGAAAAGAAAGAAACTTCTCCTGAAAATAAAATCTAAATTACAAGCATATGCACCTTTGGGGGGGGGGTGTTTTTGCTGTTTTTCCGTATTAGAGTAGTCCTTATTAGAGTAGTCACATGGATGATCCTATAGTGACTGGGATGACATCATGATAGTATAGCCAATCAGACTTAGCTATGTGATGACATCAGTGAGGGTAATTGGGAATAACATCAAATAAGGGCAGTTCAACTTACTAAGCAAATATTATTGCAAGGCGGGGGAAATGTATTTATTAAATAAAATTTCTACAGCACTTATAATAATAATTTATTATTTATACCCCGCCCATCTGACTGGGCCTCCCCAGCCACTCTGGGCAGCTTCCATAAAAACCAAAAATACAGTAAAACTTGCTTGTTTCAAAAAAACCCAGCACCCTCAAAGTGCTTTACATAAATGAAAAGGTGTGCATTTTTCGACACAACAAAAACTAAATAGTTTTGCTTCAGCTCTAGCTATTGGAGCCTGCTAGATGGTGATGCTAACCTAGGTGTACTTTGATTTTTTTAAAAAAAAATTAAAACCTCTGAGAAATTATTTCCTATAGTTAACAGTATGTGTAAAACACCTACACTTCTGCACTTGGACAGTGGCGATTTCACTGTGAAACCCATTGCTTTCTGTTTATTTTAATGTCCGTATTGGTGAGCATCAAAACCAGCATTTGAACCCATGCTTTTTTGGTACTGTTGTGCTGTTTAGAACTTTGAAAGAGTTTTGTGTGTTTTATGGCTTTTTAAAGCTAGTGTTCGTTCCTCTGTGTATTTGATGGCTGATTGTCCATGTCTGGCTTTATGTATTGGCTGCAATTCTACACCTATCTTGCTTATGTTTAAGTTTGGTTTTTAGCAGGGATTTAAGAGGGAAAAAAATCCTTGGAGCATGTTCATCAAGATTCTCAAAAAACTGGTCTGATACCTAACAGTCTTGTTTCTTTCTTTCTTTCTTTCTTTCTTTCTCCTCCTCCTATTATTATTATTATTATTATTATTATTATTATTATTATTATTATTCATGGGTGCAGTCCTTAAAAAGAGAGAAAGTTGTGCCCCAAGAGAAAACTAATTCTGGTACTTGGGAATCTGAAATGTATTTCAGCCTTGTTGCTATTTTGCATGGAAGGCAATCTATTACACACCTGAACCAGCAGTATTGCACCTTAATGATTTTCCACTGCTGTTCCTCCATGTAGTCCAGGCACCGGCAAACTCAGCCCTCCAGATGTTTAGGGACTACAATTCCCATCATCCCTGGCCACTGGTCCTGTTAGCTAGGGATCATGGGAGTTGTAGGCCAAAAACATCTGGAGGGCCAAGCTTGCCTATGCCTGATGTAGCCCTTGGAGAAGGACCATAAAACACTGGCTCAGGTGCAACTTTCCCTAAAGCCAAAACAGGAGTTGGTTTAGAGCATCCATGTTAGTCTTTCATAGCTGCTAAGGTATTCCCATCCCTTCCCTCTGCTTCCTTTCCTCCCGTTGTGCATGGTAGCACATTCACCCTTCCTCCTACCTCACAGGATATGTCCCTTCCTGCCAACTGATTCTGCTAGAGGGCGCCAGGGCACCTGTGGCCTCAGGGCAGGATTGTGGCTGCTGTTCTCATGCACTGTCCTTATCACGTTGTGATAAATCTCTAGCATGAAAAACAAATTCACCGGTTTTATATTTTATGTGGAAGAGGATGCTTGTGAAAGCATGAGTCTCATACCTAGTCTGATTCAACGTCTTGCACTGGTTGGTTTAAACATGTTATCTCTTGTCCATCTGTCTGTCTGTCTCTCGCACATGCGTACATGTATGCACACACTGTTCAAATTAGTCAATAATTGGATACGATGTGTTCGGTCCAAAGAACTTTGAGTAGAAGGAAAATAAATGCCCAAGAATTTATGCAGCACTGACACATGTGCATTTCACTAATGTTTTCATGCTTCCACTTGTGCAACAGGCTTCGCAAGTAGGGGAACATCGGTGAAATAAATTTTTCTCACTGATTGCTAGAGAATGAAGTGTAAAATTACCTTCCTATGAATCGAAGACAGCTTCCTATGAATTGAAGACACTTGTTAGAAGGGCATCTTTAGACCCAGTCTTCCATCAAACCAGCAAACAAGCTTAAGCTTTGATGTGATGTTGGATCATGACCCTCATGGGGAGATTAGGAGGAAGAAGGGAAGAAATGCTATCCACCTGATGGCTCTTCACATAGCTATTTTGTCAATTGCCCTAGCTTTCTTTTTAATCTTAGTAAAGGAGGGTCCTTAGGTTAGACTCGCAGGCATGGCCAAACTTGACCCGCCAGCTGTTTTGGGACTACAGTTCCCATCATCCCTGACCACTGGTCCTGTTAGCTAGGGATGATGGGAGTTGTAGTCCAAAAACAGCTGGAGTGCCAAGTTTGGTCATACGTGGGTTAGAGCAATTACAAATGCATAGTTATAGAAGGAAAATTATTAGGTGGGAGTAAGCCCCTCTGAATCCAATGGACTTATTTCTGAGAGGGGTTGTGTAGGATTGCACTCTTAATGCCCCAATGTAACTTTGAATTAGGATGAGCTTATATACCCAGAAGCTGTGCTTTCTGAAATCCGAAGTTATGAAGTGTAGGGAACAAATGGCAGGGACAGCAAAATAAAGCAGTGAATAATTAAAATGTAGATTATAGGAGCTTCAAATAATGTTAGTTGCCTCAATGATCAGGAAGAGAGGTTAGTGTGCGCATATACTGATAACGTATCAGTTTTAACAAAAAAAATTCCTTCCAGTAGCACCTTAAAGACCAACTAAGTCAGTTCTTGGTATGAGCTTTCGTGTGCATGCACACTTCTTCAGATCATGCACTGGAATTTTTTTTGTTTTGACTATGGCAGACCAACACGGCTACCTATCTGTAACTGTATCAGTTTTAAGTTAAGCTATTCAGTACAACTGCATTCCTGTTGCTTAAGATGCAGTATATTTTTAAAAGGGGTCATTGTGGGCAAGCAGGTCATGATAACTTCAGATTGACAAACGTAGTTGTGGATGCTAATAAATCTAGTGGCATTTGATGATGGCTGTTTTCGTAATGCTTTGCCTGTGTCTTCAACAGGATGGAGTCAACTTGCCGCTATGCATTGTGTTATGCTTCCTGACCTGTTGGGCCTGGATAAATTTAGACCACCTCTCCTTGAAATGTTAGCTCGCAGATGGCAAGATCGATGCTTGGAGGTACTGTTTTTTATTGAAGGCGTCAGTGGGGGTGAGGGGGGGTGGGGGGTGCGAATGAAATGAATCTGTTGGCCAACATGGGGATATTATTTTTACGTCGGATATATTGTTCCAAGAAAAGCGTACCATAATTCTGGTTTAAAGGTTGGATTTATATATCTAGGTATATGCAATTCAATTTGCAGGTCAGTTTTGTAAAATGGAGAGTTAACATCCCCTCATAACAACAGTATATTGTAGTTAAATGGGAAGCTAGGCCTCGGAGAATGCGGTTAATCCAAAGTACATGATGAATCTTGCCGGCCACTGGATGTCATCGTTGTTCCATTACAGCATGCGGGACCACTTATGAATACCAAAATCCTCCATTTCCATAAGCCACAGACCATTTCAACATGTTTCGACGGAGCTGCATGCAGTTTGTTTACTCCTCATGCATCAGCAGTTCAATAACTGCTGCAAATTCATTTTTAATCCTCTTCAGTGCTATACATATTTTTTTTAAAAAAGCAGGAGGGAAGAGCATGCTTAGAGAGCAAGAACCCTTGTAAGTCACGGTCCAGGAAACTCTTTCCCTCCACTATGTGTAGTTATTTGAAATTAAATGCTGAGAGGTGCCGCTTCCAATTAATATTAGTTTCCCCTCAGCAATGCTGAGGTCCATCATTTGCTTTTTGGTGTGGGTGACGACGGCAGGTAGAAAATACAAAGACGTCTTTGAAATTTGCAATGACTATTCAACTCTGCTCAAATTTTCGGAGCAGTCTTTTGTTCCAGTAAGGAGAAGGGCGTTCAGCTAAGAGGTTTCGCAAGTCAGTTTCTAGAGAGAGCTTGCTGAGTTGTTCGAACGTAACTCCACTCGTCGGCAAATGGGGTTGGCGTCTACTATTTTTGATAAATGACTATCTGGCCTTGACACCACATCTATGCTGTTGTGGCCAAAAGAAAAAAAAGAAGAGGAAAAAGTTGATTGTGCAGCTTTAAAAGAAATATATGAGGAGCAGACCTGTGACATTTACAGTAGTGTTTTGAGCTGGCTCCTAAGCTTAATTGAAAATCTGCTGCCAGGATTGTGTGTGTGGCAGTGGTGGAGTTCATGCACACATGGTAGATGAAACCCTGCTCTGTGCTAAGCTAGTCTTTTATTTCAGTTTCTAGCCTGCCTCATCCCAAAGACTTAGGGAGGACAAGTTGTGTGTGAACACACACTCTTTAGTGTTGCTGGTGAATGTCTAGCAAAACATGTAAGAATTTCAGCTTTTATTCTCAAGAATATTAGGCTTTAATTCTCTTGTATACAGAGGTAGATTAATAATAATAATAATAATAATAATAATAATAATGGTAATAATTTATATACTGAACTTCATCCAAAGATCACAGGGTGGTTTACAGTATAGAAACACAATAACACGCACCATAATAACAAACAAAAACAATACCCCCACAGTTTAAAAGGCCATAGGTTGTTTAATTAGCCAAAAGCCTGGTAGGAGAGCCTTCCTAGAGACAACATTCTTCAAATGGGGAGCCACTGCAGAAAAGGCCCTGTTTCCTTGTTTCCACCTTCCAAACCTCCTGCAGAGGAGGCGCACAATGAAGTGCCTCAGATTGCAGGGTCCTGAAGAGGAATCCTAAGCAATGCTGTGTTCTTGCAGTGTATTAAGGCAGTATCGTGAATTCTACGAATCAGGTCTATCATTCCACCAGTGCCAGGTTCTCTGTTACTTCTGAGATTTTTTTACACCACAGCTAGGACCCAGCTCATACTGTGGCATAGTGGTGAGGGAGGTATTTTCCATTGGTGGCTTTTCTTGATGAACCAGTAAATGAGGTGTGGGAAACCTGTGGATCTCCAGAAGTTACTGAACTACAGTTCACTCTACCCCTGACTAGTAACCATTCTGGCTGACTGGGATTGATGGTCATTGGAGCACAACAACATCTGGAAGGCCACAGGTTAGGCACCACTGTTGTAAAGGAGCAGTTCTGCTAGAATCCCGTGGGTCCCTCTCAGGGTTTTGTGTGGCCAGTGTCTCCATGAGAATAATCTGTTGGCTTTGCTCATATGGCTCTTCCATCCATATGTGCCCTAGCAGGGTATGAGGAAGTTGTACAGTATTGTTCCTATGCACGAAGGTGACATTGTTGATCACTGAACTGTCTGGGAAAGATAGTCCCTTTATAAATTCTGTTGTACCTAAATGGTTGATGGGAAGCATTTGGGGACCTTGTAAGCGGACTGCGGAAAGAGGTTTTTTATGCTATCTATCATGCCAACTATCTTTGCTTTGGTAAGATGTTATTCACAAGCAGTATCTGCAATCAATTCATTTTGCGTACCAGCAGTCTTCTTTTCTTCTTTTTTCACCCGTAGGAGTGTTCCCTCTCCCCCATATCATCTGACTTGGACTTTGAGATTGGCCAGCTTGGGTTAGGGGTAAACCTCTTGACCTGCCACCATCAGCTGTTGCATGGCAGAAGGTGACATGGGATCAAGTCTTCACTGTGATAGCACCCTGACTGTTGAATTCTTTCCCCTGGGAGATAAAGCACACCAGCTCTTAACAAAATTCCAGTGCTAAGTTAAAACAGCTGTTTCCTGTCCAGTTGATTATTGAAGTTGAGAATACTGAAGGACTTAGAATGTGATAAACCATATCTATGATGGTTTTATAATTGATGAATAATTTTAATAGTTTAGTGGTTGTTTTCTCATACAATAAGTTGTTTTGCAGTGTTTTGAAAATCACTCTGTGATTCCTCATGTGGCAGAGGGTGCTAGAAAAGGTTCCTTAACGTCTGTGCGGGTGGTGCTGTGGGTTAAACCACAGAGCCTAGGGCTTGCTGATCAGAAGGTCAGCAGTTTGAATCCCTTCGATGGGGTGAGCTCCCGTTGCTCAGTCCCTGCTCCTGCCAACCTAGCAGTTCGAAAGCACGTCAGTGCAAGTAGATAAATAGGTACTCCTCCGGCTAGAAGGTAAATGGTGTTTCCGTGTGCTGCTCTGGTTCGCCAGAGGCAGCTTAGTCATGCTGGCCACATGACCCGGAAGCTGTACGCCGGCTCCCTCGGCCAATAAAGCAAGATGAGCGCCGCAACCCTAGAGTCCGCCACGACTGGCCCTAATGGTCAGGGGTCCCTTTACCTGTACCTTTACGTGAACATTATGGAGTCCTTTTGCAAACATGTGTCTTCCTTCGGGTTTGTAGGTGCGAGAAGCTGCCCAGGCCTTGCTGTTAGCAGAATTGAGAAGAATTGAGCAGGCAGGGAGGAAGGAGACAATTGACATGTGGGCTCCGTATTTGCCACAGTACATGGACAGTGTTATCTCACGTGAGTATTTTCTTTCTAATCCAAATGTGCTTAAAAATGTGGATTTAAGAGAAGACATTTCAAGGAACAATGGAAACCAGTATATTTCATAGGGGAAGCTAGATTTCAGGTCTTGACATAGATCTCTTTCTCAGATGTCAACATTGGATATAGGGATGTGGAAAGTCTGGGGCAAAGTAAACAAGTCCTTCAGTGAGAACTGTACGAATATGACAATACATTTGTCCTTGAATTAATTCAATATTTCAAATTTATATTGTTTATATACCATCCTGATCTACCTTGAATCGGGCTGTATTGGTTGCCATATCAGACCGGTTGTATCGCACCAGTCAAATTTCATCCAAATATAATGAAGTCTGTACTTTGGTGCAGCAGTTTCAACCCAAGCTAGATCATTTAGTTCATTTTATTGGTGAGCAGGAATTTGTTTATTTCTAATATAGCAGACATTTTTATGACAACGAGAAACGTTTTGCCCAACGGAATTGAATTTCCTTTTGTTGAGAGTGTTTTGTGTGTTAAATGCCAATTGATTTTTTTGGAAAGATATATAATGATCTTGTTAAATCTAAATGGGATATATAATCTAGATTTACATGGAGATACTCTGTGCTGTTTCCAAGAACAAATGTCAGTAAAAAAATAACACTCAGTCTTTTGACCTTAAGTTTAACCCCAGCATTATTTATATTAAATAATTACATACAAGGTACATGGACAATACTTTGGGGGTGTTCAAATGTGGCAATAAACTATGGTATTTAGGTTATGAGATAGGAATGATTCTCCTTTTCAGCTGGTCCCCTTCTTTGTCTTCTTCATCTTCTTTTCTGTGGTTTTCCCCCAAAATAGTAAAATATGCCTATTTATGTCCAAGCTAGCCCGTCCTTCAACCAATCAAATACATGTGATACAGAATTCTCTCCCCCCCAGAACATTTTTTTCTGTGGGTGACCAAGAGTTTCTACCCACAAACTAATAAAAAGTGTAATTTTGCAATCCTCTACCTCAGTATTTAAAATAACCCCGTTTTCCCAGACTAAGCCTATGTCACTAAACAATAGCCAACTCTCAACCACCAAGGAAGGATGCTTCCTATTACAACTTTAACCCATTAACCTCATACACATAAATTGCATCTCAATCAAACGCTGTTCTACATTTTTAAAGGTGCTTTCTCCACAGGTGTTGTTGGGTTACAATTCTCATTGGCCCCAGGCAGCATGAATGTTGGGAGTTGTAGTCCAGCAACAACTGGAAGGCACCACATTAGCTGCCAATACCTAAGGTGCGCTGCAGGCCCTGTCATGAGCCATGAAAACAGGTGATCAAATACAGCAGTAGGAGAGAGCCCAAGAAACCAAAAAGATAGCATTATATTTTGTGAATGAAAAACTCAATAACCCCTGCATAATCTCTATCAGTGGCATCTTTTTTGTATATCAATTTCTATTCCATCCTTCTAGATCCTATGCATTATGTTTGCTTCTTTAATAGAAAAAAAAGTATCATACAACCCAAAACAAACACAGCCAATATTTGCAAAAGGGCTTTTGCCCATCTTGGAATAATATGCTATGTACTATGCCATCGTACAGCTGCCTCTGGAAGTTAAAAAAAAAAAAAAAAGGTAAAGGACCCCTGACAGTTAAGTCCAGTCGCGAACGACTCTGGGGTTGCAGAGCTCATCTCACTTTACTTGCCGAGGGAGCCGACGTTTGTCTGCAGATAGTTTTTCCGGGTCATGTGGCCAGCATGACCAAGGCGCTTCTGGCAATACCAGAGCAGCGCACGGAAACGTTGTTTACCCTCCCACCGGAGCGGTACCTGTTTATCTACTTGCACCTTTTGGCATACTTTCAAACTGCTAGGTTGGCAGGAGCTGGGACCCGAGCAACGGGAGCTCACCCCGTCGCGGGGATTCGAACCGCTGACCTTCCGATCGGCAAGCCCTAGGCTCAGTGGTTTAGACCACAGTGCCATCTGCATCCCACTCTCTGGAAGTAGAGGGATATTATTACACCAAACCATAGGTAGCACAAGGTATGATTTGAAAAAACCATTTCATGCAAACCATTATTTCTGTTTTTCGGCTGATGTTTCAAATGACAAGGGGCAGTTTGCTGAGTTAAGCTTCCTTAAACATGATTTGTTGATGGCTCCCTGATTTGTCATTGGTCCTGGTTCTGTCAGGATCTGGCATGGTTTGGCAGCCCGAGATGGAAGAGGAGGAGGAAGGAGAAAAAGCAGAGCAGGGGCTTGAAGATTGGCACCCAGGTGTGGAAATCTTCTCCCTGTGACTCTGGAGGAGATCTGCCAGCCCTCTCCATTGCTCCTCCAGCAAGGTGGGGGGGGGGGACGGGGACTTCAGCCAGCCAGTGGGAGAGACTGAGCAGGAGGAGGGGGTGGAGTCAGGGCAGGGCACAGTCCTGTTGTCAAGATACAGGTGCCATGTCTGTAGATAGAATTAGACACCTCTGCCCAGGTGGAGAGCATGTTTGAACATGCAGGCCTCCTGGAAGATGAAGCGTGTTTTGTGAGTGAGCTCACCCTGCCTTGTCCTTAAAAGCTTGGGCAGCAAGGTACAGAAGCTGTTGGGACATCTTCATTGCTCCACTTCAGTCCTACATCTCTTGTCCTTCTTGTGTACCTTGGAGTCATTACTTCTCCGCCCACTACTTGATGCTGAGCTGCACCATTATTAGCCCAAATCCAGTTCTCTTCTGTATGCTCAAGGAAGAGCCGCTTGTCATTGTGTTTTAGGACAGGGACGTGACAGTCATGACATCTCTGTTGAGCCTAAAAGTTCCTCACTGTCAGTGTTTACAACTTTTTCCAGATGTAAATGTTTTTTCCTCATTACTTTTTTTTTGAGATAATTTAAGTGCAAGTTAAAAAGGTATAACTGGCTTTGTTTAATTCAGGCATGGCCAAACTTGGCCCTCCAGCTGTTTTGGGACTACAACTCCCATCATCCCTAGCTAACAGGACCAGTGGTCAGGGATGATGGGAATTGTAGTCCCAAAACAGCTGGAGGGCCACGTTTGGTCATGCCTGGTTTAATTGGTTTGCAATTAAAATACAGTAGGATATTTGCCAAATCTGTGCTATTCAAGGTCGAATTCTAGAATATGGTGTTTTGAGAAAATAAAATAAAAAAATAAACCCAAGCCATTGCATGGCAAAGCTTGCCTCATACGGAAGTTCATTAAATATTTGGGCGGGTGGGAGTTCATGTTTTTGTTGATTGTTCTTTTTTTCTGTTGCACTTACAAATAAAAAATAGGTGGATAGCACCTTATTGCTAGCAGTGTTAGTGAGTGCTGTTGTAGAAAATGCCCTAATATTAGTTGTACTGAAGAGTATGGTATTGATTTGTGCCATTAGTCTCTTTCTGATTTGCTGAAGAACTGAGTTTTTTTTTAATGCTAATGGAAATAAAGAGCTTTACAAAACACAGTGCAAGAATACGGGAACACATTTCTGCAATAAAGCAAGTGTCTAGCAAGCTTCTAAAATATATATCTGCCCAAGTTTGGTTTGGTGCAGACTATGCCCATGTATATAGCATGTGTTAGGCATTGATTTATGGTACACTATTTATTTTAAGAATTTATAAGCTGCGCCACCAATCCAAAGGTGGATTTCGGGGCAGTCTGCATCAAAATTTAAAATCCACAATGCAATGTAAATCGTAGACAAACAGAACTGCAAAATTGAACAGAACGAAACTAGTCAACCAACTAAAAACTGGACATGCACACATTTATCATGTCAGCTCACACATTCTTTTTAAAATAAAAAACAGGTTAAAAACAATTATAATAAAATAAGCATTGGTTAAATATAGCATGGTATTAAAACAAGTCCAAATTAAAATCAAGACAAGGTCATATTGCAAGAACAGATTATGAGAACAGCATAGTTCAGAGCAAACTTACAAAGCTACAGCAAGATTTAAAAGACGCTGGGGAAGTAAATGGGGCTTCACCTGATGTGCAGGAAGCCATCAGAGTAGCTGCCGAGTGGGCCTTCCTAGGACACAGTATTCCATAACTTGGATACCACTGATGGAAGGACACTCTTCACTCATAGCTCCAAAACAACAACTTCCTCATCTTTTTCTTCTTGTGAAGAAAGCTCAGCAACTTTTTTTTTGGGGGGGGGGGAGCAGGAAACTCAACAACTTTTGTGCCTGGCTTTTCACTTTTTGAAATACGGCAGCCCTAGGGGACAACAAGGAAATGCCTCCAGCAAGGATGGAAGGGTCCAGGTCTGTGCTTGTCGGAAGATGCCATCTTCCAGGCACCCTAGTCTCTGGCTGTGTAGATCTTTAAAGAGGTAGCACTTCAGAGTAGCACAGAGTAGCTTTATCAGAGGTAGCACTTCGGATTGAGCCTGGAAACAACCTGGAAAGGTGGCCAAGTATTGTAACATGCAATCTCAGGCAGCATTTACGGAACTGTATTCTAACATTTCAGACCATCTTCAAATATAGTATACCCTGTAGAAGGCACTGCCAAACAAAAGGTTACCAGGACATTCTCTTCCTGTGCATGTAGGGTCATAGCCGATGCACCAGCCTAAGCTGGTAAAATGGTGCTACCAACCACTTACTCCTCTGATGTTATGGATGGATCAGTTGTTGTTGTTTAATCGTTTAGTCATGTCCGACTCTTTGTGACCCCATGGACCAGAGCACGTCAGGCCCTCCTGTCTTCCACTGCCTCCTGCAGTTTGGTCAAACTCATGCTGGTAGCTTCAAGAACACTGTCCAACCATCTCGTCCTCTGTTGTCCCCTTCTCCTTGTGCCCTCCATCTTTCTCAACATCAGGGTCTTTTCCAGGGAGTCTTCTCTTCTCATGAGGTGGCCAAAGTATTGGAACCTCAGCTTCACGATCTGTCCTTCCAGTGAGCACTCAAGGGTGATTTCTTTAAGAATAGATAGGTTTGATTTGGATAGGTTAGATGGATCAGTTAGCACATCCCAAATTACTTACCTGGTCCTTATGAATATAGACTCCCTTGCACATGTGTTATAATGGATCGTGCAGTTCCTATGTCCACCATTTGTCCTTCTTTTAAGAAGCGGCTTTATATATACAAACAAATATGCTAAGTGGACCTGTTGCCTCCCTATGACCTAGTGCTCTGGCTTTTGAAAGTGGACAAATGCTTTATGCAGCTGTAAGAATCCAGTGGGTTGAACAGTAAATTAAAGTAGGAAATGAAAGAAAACTTGGTGGATGGTTATCAAGATGACTGATTCTAGGGTAACGTAATGTTTTCTCACTTCTTATTTCAACTGATTAATAATAAGATACTTTTAAAAAGCCAAGTTACGCAGTTTGGGCAAATTTGCACAAGTTTGCTTAATTTGTGTATATGTGTGTCTGAATTTGATGATGTTATAAGGCTGTGATGCAGAGTTCCCTCCGTGGTGTTACATACCTGTGCATACCGAGGAGCCTTGTAGGGCAGCATTGAATGAGATGGAAAAGGTCCTGCTGAAAGGCAATAGTTTCTCCTCTTCTGCACTCCCTTGGGTGCTGGTGGAGAAGCAATTTGGGTGCAAGTGCTTTTCATGTACTTTTGCACAGGTTTTCCTGGATCCTGATCTCACCCTTTTTTGTATTCTTGCCTTTGCCAACGACTCTTTTGCCTTATTTGGTATGCAGGATGGGTGCCGCTAAAGGAATAATTTAAGGTTTCGCACAGAATCATTCCCAGATTAGTAGGGTTCTTCTCTTGGTCTGTTGCTGATTACAGCAGGTGAAGAAGGGAAGGAATGATGACCTGGTGCAATGGTAGTTGATTGCTGCTCTGACTTTCATTACTGTGTCCTGTTTTTGTAAGGGGAGTCGTCCCCCCCCCCCACTGGAACAAGTTAAGCCATGTTTTCTGATGGAGGAAGTTTCTTCTTCCTTGCTTTCTGGGTCTAGATCCTGAATTGGAGAAGTTTCGAATGCAGCTCTGGCTGGTCAGAGTTCAAAGCAAGAGCAGTTGTCATTTCGTTTTCTTTAATTCATTGTCAACATTTAGTATCATTACTAAACTACAAGTCCCTTAACTATTAGAGAGAATGGTGCTGGCTATAAATCTAGGCACTTGGGATGAATTACCCATTATTCATGATAACACTGTATATTTTGTACTTGGAAGCTTATGTTGATGTCGAGCAGTATATAAATAAATACACAATGATACTGTTGATTACAAACCTTGTAGTAATTATCATTACTCAATAACTGCAGTGTTAGGGCTGCAATCCTAATCCAGTTGTACGCAGTGCGACTTATTTCCAGGCGAATATGCATAGAGTTGCATTACAGATGACGGGCTGCATCTGAAACAGTTGTGTTGGATTAGACTGTAAAGCTCAACTCTTAAGGAGTCTGTGCATATCCCACTGATCTAGCACCTTAGCCATTTTATATACTTCAGACTACAATCCTGCACCCAATTTACCTGGGAATAACGGGAGCTGAGGCTTACTTCTGAGTAGACTCTTATAGGGTTACACTGCTAACTGAAAGCATTCAATATACTACTAGAAATCAAAGCTAATATCTGTGTTTGTTTCTCCAGCAAATCTACTGATGCACACAAATCTTAAATATTGGATGAGCTGTTAAGGATTTTCATAAAGGAATGTAAAATCCAGCTATGTTGTTTGTACGCGTGCCTGCCTTTCCCTGCAATTTTTCACCTGCCAAATACCTTACTCATTTAACATTTATTGTAGCAATTCTGTGGTCTAGTAACCTCTCTTACTCATATTTTTCATAGTTTATGTTTACAACTTAATTCTCTAAAAGCCCTGGCTGTCTGAAGTGATTGCTTCCTCAATTAGTTCAACACTTGTACCTTTTAAAATCCATTTGTTGGCTATGAATATATAAAACAAACACTGAGATTTAATCAGTGTAATGTACTGATGTAACTATATTTTGCTTTTAGAAGCATTACATTTTCATATACAGTAATCACTGTGTTTCTTCTGCAGTTTAAGAGCAGTTTGTCATCTTTTAGTTCCTTTACAAATCCATATGTCTCAAGACTGCAAAGAACCTGTGGCAGTTCATGGGTTCTCTTCCAACAAACTATCATAATTGGCATCGCTGGCGTAAATATATACATGCATTGACAGAGCAGAGAGATCCATATTTAGTTTTTTTCCATCTATGAGTGTTGGAAGTCAACCTTGATATGTCTGTATGAAGACAATATAGGATTTGGGGGAGACGTGCATATATATATATATATATATATATACACACACACACACACACACACAGAAGAACCACTGGTGGAAGGCAGTCAACATGAAATAACACAAACACATTTTGATGCTACAGAAAATTAAAATACAGAGGAAAATTAGCATTTAAAATTGGTACAAAACTTAGTATTGATTTGGAGATTTCTAGAAATGCTGAGAAACAGAAAAAGTCCAGGTCTCTTTTCAGACTGTTGTGTCCCCACAGCTTGAAGAATATGACTGCATACAGCAGTGGTTCTCAAAGGGAGTGGCACACCGCCCTGGTGTGGCAGAAGAAGATGGCAAGTATGGCAGGAAGATTCAAGGACAATTGAAGAAACATTGAAACATTTCAGTGTAGTATAATAATATAGTATAGTATCAAAATGACTATTTGTGCTTATGAATGTTCATCAGCTTAGAAGCTCACAATACTAGGGGGAAAAGCAATATACTATTTTAGCTGGAAGGGGGCAGTTTCAGTCTCTGATATCCCTTCAGGTATTTTCCTGGTACAAAACAAGCAGCATAGGCAGTGTTAAACCAGGGTTACAGTCGCCAAAACGGAATGCCTAGTTGCAATTTTGGGGCCAGACCACTCAAAAGCCGTATTTTTAAATACAACCTTTTTGGTTCCTGAAATTCATTCTGATTGTGCAGATGGATATAAACAGAGAGAATTCTGCAGGATGTGTTGCTGGTGTGCGAAAACAGTCAAGATCCATGGATCCCAAGGCATGCACCTCCATATGGGCAAGAAATCATGGGTCGCAAGTGGCCGAGAGCCAGGTGCAAAATGTGCCTGTTACCTAGTGAATTTCAAATGATGAGCAAAACTTCCCTTGGAAGTTTTGAGGGGTAGATGGCAGCCTTTAATGAAGGTAATTGCAGAAGATAGGCCAGAAAAGAGGGTTGAGGCTCTTCAGCATGAAATACTTTGTGGCCACTTCGACTTCTAGAGGGTTAAATTCATACTACGGTGGTACCTCAGGTTACATATGCTTCAGGTTACATACGCTTCAGGTTACAGACTCCGCCAACCCAAAAATAGGACCCCGGGTTAAGAACTTCACTTCAGGATGAGAACAGAAATCGTGCTCCGGCGGCGCGGCAGCAGCAGGAGGCCCCATTAGCTAAAGTGGTCTTCAGGTTAAGAACAGTTTCAGGTTAAGTATGGACCTCCGGAACGAATTAAGTACTTAACCTGAGGTACCACTGTATTTTCCCTTTCTCCCATTAATGATATTGGTGAAGACTTATTTGCAAGGAAAGTGGGAAGTCACTGGTTAGATAGATAGATAGATAGATAGATAGATAGATAGATAGATAGATAGATTCTTTATTGTCATTACACAAGTGCAACATTGCACAAGTGCAACGAAATTGGATGCCATCCCTTAAAAACAACAAAAGCAACACAACAACAACAACCAAACAAACCACATTCCAGCCACACCCACACCCACACCCATCAAACTCCCAGGTCACACTATCGAGTTACTGCATTTAAGAAGGCCACAGCTCTTGGATAGAAACTATTTTTCAGTCTATTTGTCCTTGACTTGATGTTTCTGTATCTCCTGCCAGAAGGCAGTAGTACAAACAGACTGTGTCCCGGGTGAGATGCATCCTGCAGGATATTGTTTGCTTTCCTAAGACAACGGGAACCGTACAGTTCTTCCAAAGATGGGAGGGGATGACCAATAATCCTTTGGGCTGTGGTTATGACCTTCTGGAGCACCTTCCTCTTCCTAGCTGTACAGCTGGAGAACCAGGCACAAATACAGTATGTGAGAATGCTCTCTATGGAGCCTCGGTAGAAGGACACCAGCAGTCTCTCACTCAGATTGTTCTTCTTTAAAAGTCTGAGGAAATAAATTCTCTGCTGGGCCTTCTTCACCAGAGCAGTGGTATTTGCGCTCCAAGTCATGCCCTGATCGATAGTCACTCCCAAAAACCTGAATTCCGCCACCCTCTCCACCCGTTCCCCGTTGATATACAAGGGCTGAATGTCCGCCTTTTTTTTCCTGTAATCCACCACCAATTCCTTGGTCTTAGTCGTATTAAGAGCCAGATTGTTCTCTCCACACCAAGCACAAAGCCGCTCCACCTCGTTGTTGTATCAGTATGGCAGGGATGATCAAGACTGATCAAATATGGGTGATCAAATATGGGGCAGTCCCCATATTTGAGCTGAGTGGCGACTTGAATCCTGCCCCCTCCCATCCTAGTCCAATGCTAGGGTTGCCGTATTTCAGAAACCCAGGACAAAGCGCCGCCTTTCGGAAATTCCCCCCGGATGTCAATTCTACCCTCGAAATCCTGGTGATGTCTGGGAAAATCCCGACATAGGGTATCCCTATCTAACCACTTCGCCACACAGGCTTTTTGTTTATGTGGTGCCAACATCAGCTTTACCTGCTCTATCTCCCCCATAGCACAATTGCTACGTTTTGGGCAGATTTTCCCCAGCTCTTTAGAGGAGAAATGGGTGGGTATCTGGACACCCCGTCAAACCACAGAAATATATTGCTTTTGAATCAGATGAGTGGATCCGCATAGAAGGAATTGTAATCAAATTAATAATTGGATCCCGGCCCCTAACTAAGCACATTAGTCTATTGAGAACTTACAGTCATCCCCTTTAGGAGAAATTCGGATTGTATATAATTTTATACTTTCCTTTTAACTTCTCGTATAGCCTGCTGTGATGTCATAGCGAGAGGATTATGACTTTAGGTGAAAGATGAACAGCAGGCCCAGATGAGCTCTCATAGAAATGCACTTCCAATCCTTCCCTACCGTTTTGGTAATAAGCAGAACATACAGGAAAAACTGAGTGGGATATTTTGGGACTTGAAGTTATTTTTCTTTGCTTCTCCTTTTCTCCTTTCTTTTTATTTTAAAGGTTTAATTCTTTAAAAGGTGCTTTGGGTGGGAGCTAGGGTGATTGGCTTTTTGTAACTGCTTTAGTCCTGATGGTGAGCAGTATCCGTCTCTTCCACATAAAACACATTTTCTCTCTCTTCCAAAACAGCTGTACAACTCTTGCACCCTGCTTATCATGGGCATAGATTGTGTGCAGTCGCCCCTTGCGCAGCCAAATCCAAAATCATTGAATTATGCCATATATTATTCCATTCTCTTTTTGAATTAAAAGGGCAGCTTGGGGGGGAGGGGGAGGGAGAAGAGAGATGTAAAGCCAATGTTGCTGGATAGAATGAAACAAAAGAATTTTTTTAATGGAGGCAATAAATACGTCTATAAAAGTTTATAATGAATTATTGGCAGGGTTCCACGGCTCAACAAAAACCAAACGTTATAGGTTGTAATTCTGTGAGCAGTTTCCTGGGAGTAAATCTAATTTAATTCAGTGGGGTTTCCTTCTGAGTAGATACGCTTCGCGTTGTGCCCTTCGCAAAGTATCATGTTAAATTCCAATAAGCAGATGATGCGAGATATTATTCGGTGTGCCCAGTTCAAATACCTGGTAATTTTATGATAATTCATCTGTGCATTTAGATTATGCTTTAGTTCAGTTCTGATCGGTTTTTTTCTTCGCACACGCATATACACAGTGCCCTCTTTCTAGAAAAATAGGTGCCCTCACCATGAAGTTGTTACAGTAAGTGCCACACTTTTTAACAAAACAAAACAAAAACAGGTGCCAGCACTGCATGCCCTCAAGTACCCCCTTTTTTAAAAAAGTGCTGCTATATTCCAGTAAGGTAAAAAAAGTCAAAGGACCCCTGGACAGTTAAGTCCAGTCAAAGGCAACTATGAGGTTGCAGCACTCATCTTGCTTTCAGGCCGAGCGAGCCGGCATTTGTCCACAGACAGCTTTCCAGGTCATGTGGCCAGCAGGACTAAACCGCTCCTGGCGCAATGGAACACCGTGAATGAAACCATAGCGCACAGATATGCCGTTTACCTTCCCACCGCAGTGGTACCTATTTATCTACTTGCACTGGCTTTCTTTCAAACTGCTAGGTTGGCAGGAGCTGGGACAGAGCAACGGGAGCTCACCCCGTCATGGGGATTCGAACCGCCAACCTTCTGATCATCAAGCCCAAGAGGCTCAGTGGTTTAGACCACAGTGCCACCCGTGTCCCTTATTCCAGTATGTCACCATCAACATAGCACGGTGATATGTCTTTGTGTCTGACAGACAAAAGATCCTTATTCTACTTCTACACATTTGATAGCTGCCTTTCTCTGTCCACAAGGAAGGCAGCATGTTGGGGAGAAACATGGAAGCTTGTTGGCAAGCTGGATTTCTAGAAGGACTCTGCCTAGTGCAGCAGAGTAAGATTTGGGTACCTCCGTCTTCCTGTGCATAGCCCCAGTGTCCTCTTCTATCCCCCTGGTTCTTATTACTGCTGTTACTTGTGACGGTGTCATCCGTGGCCTTTCATGCTGGCACCATATTTGTTTTCTGCAAATAGTCCAATTAAAGCTGCTGCTTCTGCAGTATCTGTACGGTTCCAGTGGCTTGGAAATGACTGGGAAGGTTACTTGTCAGCCTCGGGGAAGGGGAAATCCTCCCTTGCGAACATTTGGTGATTTGCATCATGAACACTGGCTGATTCAGTTCCTTCTAGATTTTCATCCATAGTATTTCATAGGGCAGTATTGTTTTCTGACTGGGATGGTAATTCATGGATTTTGACTCAGGAATTTGGACACTGTCTCTTAAGGCAGATATATATATGCCGTATATATTACTCCTAAAACCCAAAATCAGCATTCACAGCATTGTCAGGGGGTGGGGAATTAAGTGTATATATCAGCATTTCCCCCTGTTGTCAATTGTTAGGGGTTTTGTGTTTTGTTTTCTTTCGTTTTTGCAAGAAGAGATATTTTTAAGCATGGATGTTAATCTGTTCACGCTATCTGAATTTCCTTGTACGCACAGTTCTTAACGTTACTGCACCATTGTATTCTGCCTAATCATTGATGTGGTGAAATGTTGGGGTCCTGTGTGAACCTTAGAAAATGCTATTTTCATTATAGCTACAAGGGGGTCAAATTGGTCTGTATGTAATGTTGGCTCTTCAAATCACAATGCATTTTGAAAGGACTCCCCCCTCCCCTTGTGTGTGTGTATACACACACACACACACACACACACACACACAATTCCAGGTTTCCTTCCCCCACCCAGCACCACACACACACAGACACATCTTTTTCGGTCAGACCAACATCTTTTCTTAAAATGTGAAAATGATTGTTTTCTAGAATATAACACTGGATGTACTTGAAATCTTTGAGCACTCGATTTGTCCAGCAGGCAATAGAAATTCTGATATATTTTATATGTCTGATGGTGCTGCAGATAGAAAAAAAATGGCTACTGTGTCTTTAATGGAAAGCAAAAGGTTATCTTTCTGTGGCCTTTGTGTATATGTGCTGATGTGGATGTAGGCAGCCAGACAGGCAATGTGTGCAAAGAGACTAGGGAACCGACTGTGGATCGATAGAAATAGTGTGAAGTGAATTAATGTGAGGCAGGCAGTCTGTCTGTCATACGGATTGCAGGGAATGTGGGGCAGTACTGGTCAGTCACTGCAGAAATCTCTTTCCAATAAATTTAAACCTTCTGTCTGGAAATAAACTATAGACAAACTTGCACCTCCCATACTGCTAAATTCTTATTTATTTAGATAGTATTTTCACAAAAACTGTGAACACGCTAACGAAACAGAACCCAAAAAAGAAAAATATTTGCAGGATGCTTTATATGGAATGAGCTTTGCACCTTTGAAATGATCCTGTATATCCATATTAGCACTCCAAAAGAAAAAGCAATAAATTCTTTATAACAAGTATGATTCTTTCCCTACGTATCAATACTTGCTTCTTTCAAATTAAGGCTGCAATCCTACGCACAGCTACATGTGCACGAGTCATATTGACTTTAAGTACACATAACAGTTCTTGGGATTTCAGCCTACAGCTGTGCATTATTATGAAGCCTTACAGCAGGGCATATTCGGAGCTGTACTTTTAAATTTTCGCAGAGCTTTCAGTTGAATATTGGGTCGTGAATATTCAAAATGGAGAAGGTCACATCATAAATTTTAGTCCAATAAGATCTAATTTTTAGTAATTCAGAGAACTGAATGCAATTCAGATATGTAAGCTCTTAAGTCCAATAAGATCTAATTTTTAGTAATTCAGAGAACTGAATGCAATTCAGATATGTAAGCTCTTAAGTCCAATAAGATCTAATTTTTAGTAATTCAGAGAACTGAATGCAATTCAGATATGTAAGCTCTTAAAGTGGTTGATACAAAGAAGTGGGGAGGGGGTCCCGGTAAGGGGGGTGGGAGGAATTTTTCTGTGCCTTGCATTGGAGGTGGCCAGCCATCACTTTGGGATCTTAGAGTCAATGGTAAAAGAGTCAATGAACAGTATCCAACTACCTTATTCCTTCACTGCAATGATTTGTGCATGCAAAGCGGAACTTTTCCCATATACCCCTTAAATGAGGGTTTTCTCCCAACCCTCTAGGGCAGATATGGGGAGGGCACAGGGTGATCATGGGAAGAGGCAGAGTGTTCTGTTGTGCAAGCAAAATTACCGATGGAACAAGTTAGTTGGATGCCATCCGCTGTTACTTGCTAGGTTTTGCCAAAGTCTTTGGCATTCTGCTGAGTTCCTGGATAGCCCCAGCCTCTGGAATCCCGATTGGTGCATGTAAATATCATTAGGTCCCTCTGCTTGGGATACTAACTTACGCGCCTTTAGTTCTGCATGCTCCCTGCCTGCATTGATCCTGCTACTTACTATGCTTTGCTGTTTCTTACTGTTCCTAATCCCTGCTATTTTTGTGGAGTTAGCTCCTTATTTTCTGAATTCCCCTTTGCCCCTCATCTCATGAACAAAACTCTCTGCTATTGGTTTGTGCTTATGAAACCACCATTTGGCTCGTTGCTTTGCCCAGATTTCTGATCCAGCTTCTGTTAGCCCACGGTATATCGTGCTTTGTCTGATTCTGATTTAGTTTACACTTCCCATCTCCACTGAGTCTCTAATCCTGACAGCTGCCCATCCTCCAGTCTCAGATGCTTGTGATGTTGACAAAGGTTTGCTGCAGTTCTGGCCAGCACCTGAACCCCGCCACCCCTTGCTAGGTCTGCAAGCATGATTTCTTTTCTTTTCGCCACAGTTGCCACTTTTGCTACAACACATTTTCTTCTAAATGGGAAGCTGAAGGAGGGGGCTGAATTGAGCCAAAACCCTTCTGAATGACGAACCCATTTAATGCTTGTGGGTGCTAAGAGTCCAGTGATAATGGTGGGAAGCTTGTCTTACATATAAGCTGGCCTCCTAAAACATTTTTTAAGCATTATGCCTGATAGTCCATAGTGAGTCTTTGCACCATGTCTTAGTTTGATTCCATGTCTACCTGCTCAACACTCTTGACATGAAATGATAACTCATGTATGTAAAGCATTGGACTGTTCAATGGAGGTAGTTCATACTTAGATCACTGAGTGCCATTTGAGTAATGAGATGCAAAATGCTGCTCCTATGCCCTGGTGACATGCCCTGGGCTTCCTTTAACCAAATTGTCCTTCTGCATCAAATACCATTGAAGCAGTGTCTAGTTCTGATATGTTACCTCTTAGTTAAGGGTTGCATTGTGTTCTTGCAGTAGTAGAGCCCTTCCAGCATCAGCTACAACCTGATACAGATGGATCCTCCAGCACTGATGTTCTGCTTGTTTATTTGACAATTTCTATGCAGCCACATCGCTGTGGTCTAAATCACTGAGCCTCTTGGGCTTGCTGATCAGAAGGTCGACGGGTTGAATCCCTGCGACAGGGTGAGCTCCCATTGCTCGGTGCCAGCTCCTGCCAACCTAGCAGTTTGAAAGCACATCAAAAGTGCAAGTAGATAAAAGTGCAAGTAGATAGGTAAACGGCGTTTCCATACGCTACTCTGGTTTCGCTGTTCCGTTGCGCCAGAAGCGGCTTAGTCATGCTGGCCACATGACCCGGAAAACTGTCTGTGGACAAACGCCAGCTCCCTTTTACACAGCCACATAGCTCTGTAGAGCTCTTGTGGTGGTGTACATTACATCAGAAAACATTGTAAAATGGCTACCATCAGAAGCAGCTCATTGAGTGCGTGGCCTTAGTCTCTCACTTTCAGCCTAACCTACCAGGGCTTTTGTGAGGCTAAAGTGAGGAAAAGGAAAATCATGCACACCACCTTGAGCTACTTGGAGGAAAAGGCAGTATATAGATGTAATAAATAAAGAATAGCTGCTACACCACCCCCCATGATGTCTCTAAAATAATCTCACTATTGAGCAGCTGATCAATTTGTTCAAAAGAATAAGGCCATGTTTTAAAACATCAGAATAATAATTTCTACCATTTTATTTCAAAAAAGAGTATAAGAGTTGGCCTGATTAACTGCTCTTGGAAGAGAATTCCATTATGGCGGCATCACCACCACTAAGGCCCCGTTGCTGGTCTTGACTAGTATAGCAACAGTTAAAAGGAAGTTGGAGCTAGGCCTCATCTACTGATCTTAATCTGCAAATAGACTAAAGCTTCCTTCCAGCCTTCAGGAAACAGGTATGGCAACAAACGACTTAAAATAATAGAAAATATAGGCAAACTATTCGTCTGGAGGACAAGAAGAACGGAGTAGGACTTCTCCCATCCTGTACTGAAGTAACCACTTTGCGTCACATCCACTGTATTTTAGACATCAATTATTTATTCTTTATTTCGTATATTATATAAACTTATTTGTTGGATTTGCTCTTTATTGGTTATCTAGAAAGCACCGGAGAATAGGAAGGTCAGGCTTGGTAATGCATGCTCTTGTTCATTGACTTTATTTCAAAAAAGAAGCCATATTTCACAGTCTGTCTCCATCTGATTTATTTCTGTTTTTCACATTCTCTGTTCTTTTCTCCTTTTTCCCCCCTCTGGGTTGCTGCGGCTGTCTTCTTTTTTTATTATTTATGATTCCCACCCCCTCTCCATGGAGATTCGGATGAAATCTCACAGATGATTTGTTTTGTGAATAATAAATATTACTCCCAGCTTTTGAATGTTAAATATAAGCTCGTCTAAGCAGTGGTTTCAACGGAAGCTATGAATGCTTTCTAAAGAGTACTTTCGCACTTGCCACCAGCACTTCCTTGTTAGCTCAGAACAGGGGTGGGTAGTCTTTTTGTACTTGAGGGCCACAATCCCTTGTGAGCATCCTCCCTAAAGCCACATGCGGGGAGCGGAGGGGCCAGAGTAACCACTGTGAATTTTACATTTTGTACAGCAGTCTAGCCTTCACCATAGCCCTCTCCACCCTTCCTCCAGGCAAGCGCAAGACAGCATCATACCTTTCACTCCAGGCAGTCGCTCAAGGGGGGTGAAAAATAGGACTGGTGAGGGATGTGGCCAAGGAAGAGTCACAAGGGCCAGATAGAGAGACCTGGGTTGATGCATTTGGCCCCCAAGCCCATGGCTCAGCTCATAATTAAAAGATAAAGGGACCCCTGACCATTAGGTCCAGTCGTGGCCGACTCTGGGGTTTCGGCGCTCATCTCGCTTTACTGGCCGAAGGAGCCGACGTACAGCTTCCTGGTCATGTGGCCAGCATGACTAAGCCGCTTCTGGCGAACCAGAGCAGTGCATGGAAACACCATTTACCTTCTACTTGCACTTTGACATGCTTTCGAACTGCTAGGTTGGCAGGAGCTGGGACTGAGCAACGGGAGCTCACCCCGTCGTGGGGATTCGAACCGCTGACCTCCTGATTGGCAAGTCCTAGGCTCTTTGGTTTAACCCACAGCGCCACCCGCGTCTCCCTCCAGCTCATAATTGCTTTGCAATAAATAAAGGCTTATTTAATGACATAGTCTCGCTGATGAGTTCCTTTTGTGGAACGAGGCTGTGCAGTTTAATGTGGCCAACTACAGATTTTCTACTTCTGTGGAAGGGGGGGGTGTTGTGAAAGAATGGTAGGAATTGAACATAGGAACCTCTGTGTTGCTTGTTACATTATATTCACTTTGAGAATTGTGTGTGCGGATTTCAAATGTGTGAACGGCTTCATACAGTCTTTACATTGGTCTGGATTTTTAAATGACTCCGTGCAAAATAAAAGGGGGCATTCCAAAAGTTCTAATTGGGACATGCATTACTTCCACCTCCTCTGCTTAATTCTGGAGTGAGCTCTTGGAGCTTCCTAGCACCTATAACAGGGCTGCAAAAATAGATAAGAGTGATGGAGAGTCTTTTTCTTCTGGAATAACCCCTTTCGGGACCAGTACAAGACTTTGGGGAAATGACTGGGCACATGCTATGCCTGCAAAAAAGCCTCTGGCATCTATAGATAGTTGGGAAATCCTGGAGAATCAGTGCCAGCTAGATAGCACTGAACAAGGTAGACCAATGGCGGTGGTTGTTGTTGTTTAGTCATTTAGTCGTTTCCGACTCTTCATGACCGCATGGACCAGAGCTCGCCAGGCAACTCCTGTCTTCCACTGCCTCCCACAGTTTGGTCAAACTCAAGTTAGTAGCTTTGAGAACACTGTCCAACCATCTCATCCTCTGTCATCCTCTTCTAGTTGTGCCCTTAATCTTTCCCAACATCAGGGTCTTTTCCAGGGAGTCTTCTCTTCTCATGAGGTGGCCAAAGTATTGGAGCCTCAGCTTCAGGATCTGTCCTTCCAGTGAGCACTCAGGGCTGATTTCCTTCAGAATGGATATGTTTGATCTTTTTGCAGTCCATGGGATTCTCAAGAGTCTCCTCCAGCATCATAATTCAAAAGCATCAATTCTTCAGCGACCAACCTTCTTTATGTTCCTACTATAAGACCAGCTTCCCGTTGTTTCTTTTTTGACTCGACTTCTGGTGACAGGTTTGAGCTTTCTGTTACATGGTGTTGCAGCACATCTCATTTTTATTTATGTTGATATAGCAGCAAAACCTGCTACTGAATCATAACATTATACAGACTGTCTCTTTTAAAGGAAACGTTTTTGAAAGGGAACAAACCCCATACATGCCACTAAATTGCTACTAGCCTCTCTGGGCTCCTAAGCAAGGTATGCTGTAAAGTAAAAAAATAATTAAGGAAGACTTGGGATCATCATTCAGTCTTCATAACAGCAGGGTAATATAAGCAAAACATGGGAGGATTCTGCCCCAATGAGCTTAGTTTCTTTTAAAGCTTTTCACGTTGCTGGCCATTACTACATCTGGTACAGTGGTACCTCTAGTTATGAACTTAATTTGTTCTGGAGATCCGTTCTTAACCTGAAACTGGTGTGCTTTCGCTAATGGAGCTTCTGGCTGCTGCTGCGCCACTGGCACACGATTTCCGTTCTCATCCTGCAGCAAAATTCTCAACTAGAGGTAACTCTTCCAGGTTAGCGGAGTTTGTAACCTGAAGCGTTTGTAACCTGAGGTGTTTGTAACTCGAGGTACCACTGTAATCTTGTAGTTTCAATATGTGCTTCATGAATAACTATTTTCTTTACACTGGCCTGAATCTACCAACATTCACCCTCAATGGACAGTCCCAGGTTCAGGAATTATGAGAGAGGGAGAAAAAGTTCTCTCTATCCATTGCCTCGTGTGTAACTTTTATACAAACCTTATAAACTTAAAAATCCCAGTTTTGACTTTTCCTCATAGGAAACTTGCTCTAGTTCATTGCTCCTTTCTGACCTTTTCCAGCTCTACAATGCACTATGGGAGGATGTTTCCTTTGAGTATGTACCTTGATCAGATCTTCACAAGGTCCAAACTCAGAACATCTTGGGAAGGGTCAACTCCCAAGAACTGGCCTTTTATCACAACACTTATCTTCAGGGAATCTCATGAACCCGGTTCAGGGTTGGCAAGTCTTCTGGGAGAAGGAAAGCCTGACAATCTGATTCCTATAAGATCTGATATTTCCGCCTCCACTTAAATGTGATGTAAATATAATGTGATGTAAATAGAATGTAAAGATCAACATATTTTCTTTTGTTCTGTGAATTGAATGGTGGTGTTTTGACATTTCAGCTGGAGTGACCACGGAAGCAATTCAGACCGCTACTCCTGCTCCTGAACAAATGGTATCTGAAACTAAAATTCCAGAAGAGGAACATGACCTTGTTGATGAGGACATCTCAGCAGGTAAACATTTGTATGCTTAATAATTCTGAGCCAGATCTCTTCATGTTTTGTGCTGCAAGTTTCTTGAAGTTTTGACTATGCTTTAGTGAAATTGTATCCCGAATCTCATTTTGAAGATATTTCAGGAATAAAACATGGGATATATTTTGCTTAGAAACCATATTACTTCAAATAGTCATTTTATTGCATGCTTAGCCCTCACCAATGAACTTCAGAGGTGGCATGCATATATAATCTTGAAAATTAATAATAAAAAAGTGGAGCTAAGCTCTCTTGGCAAGGGCTTAATTCTTCCAGTTTGGCTTGTATTTAGTTTGCATTCATTATGTAATTCAGAAGGTGATGGACGATGGATAGTCTTTTATTTCCATGTGTCTTATGCTGACCATGATCTCAAGTAGTTGCATATGGCTTTTAGGCAGTTGTAAAGATTTAAAACAGGGGTAGCTGTCCTGCGGCCCTCCAGATGTTGTTGGAGTCCAGTTGCCATCAGTCCCATCTAAGCAAGGCTCATAAGTCAGAGGTGAAGGAGGTTGGGAGTCCAGCAACATCTAGCTTGCCAAAGATAACCCCTGATTTAAGAATATCTTCATGGATCTAATGTTGGAAATGTAGGGTTCAAAGATAATTCTTCCTTGGAGCTGCTTACTGCAAAATGAATTAATTAGCACATTGCCATCTACATATGCAATGGCTGACAAAGCAGAAGAAACCAGAAAGAGAAGCCCCTGCCCTGAGCCGCTTACAATCTAAATATTAACAAAGGGTAGGAAGAGTCTAATGTGAATGAACTTTGACGTGAAATTACTCTACAGCAACAGCTACATAGAAAAATATGTTAAATAAACCATACTTCATTCTTGAATTGATTTATTCTTATTAACAGAGATGATGTAAACTATGACGGAAGAGTGCTTTGTACCCAAACAATTTAAATAAATAAAAGACGTCCTTAGCATACTGGCAAAGCAGCTAACAAGTTGCAAACTTCCAGATTCTGCAATCTTGCTCTTGGATTCTACGACTTGATTGAGCTCTCTATAGATTTTTCCGCAAGTTTAAAAGAAAACTGTCTTTATTTCTATCGACTGGAAGCCTATATAAATTACATTATGAAAAAATCTGGTAGGCATACAAAGAGTGAAAACGTGCATCAAGAGCTGTAAATTTTATTTTGGTGGCAATAGAAGGGAGCTGAGATTTAGGTAGTAGCTTGAACATTTATGCTACGAAACAGCATGGGGCAATAAATCAATTTGGGCTTTGGAAGATCTCTTGCATTTTGCAAACTCTGAGTAATATTTCCTGCTAATTAGACTCACAGTTGTACCTTTGTTTGTTTTTTTATTGCAGTTTTTTCTTTCATTTTATGCTTTGGTGGGTGGAATGGTTTTTAATATTTTATCTTTTGCTATTGTGAGCCATGTTGTATTAAGCTAGGTTGTCAGCGTCCATCTGACTCGAGAGACATTGGATTGCAGTTTCGGGGTTGAAGTCACTGATGTGTTAGAGGTACAAGAGTGACCTCTCTTGAGTGCAAACCTGGACAGCGTACAGTGGTACCTTGGTTCTCAAACTTAATTCATTCCGGAAGTTTGTTCCAAAACCAACGTGTTCCAAAACCAAGGCGTGCTTTCCCATAGAAAGTAATGCAGAATGGATTAATCTGTTTTCCAGACTTTTGAAAACAACCCCTAAAACAGCAATTGAACATGAATTTTACTATCTAATGAGAGCATTGATCCGTAAAATGAAAGCAATAAACCATGTACTGCAGTCACACAGTCAATCAACCAGTAGCTGAACTGGGTTCCACACAGTCACAAAAACAAAACAAAAAAGCTGCAAAAACAAAAACGCAAAATAAATAGCAAAAACAGAGAGACCTCAGAGTAACACTCGAAACGGAAGTATGGCACTCAAATTGCAAGTGTAACACTCAAAACGGAGGATGTTCGGCTTCCGAAAAAGGTTCGCAAACCGGAACACTTACTTCCGGGTTTGCAGTGTTTGGGTTCCAAGTTGTTTGCGTACCAAGGAGTTTGAGAACCAAGGTACGACTGTGTATGGCAGTCCTGGGATGCCCAGACAACAAGAGATTGCTCATGGCCTCATTGATGTGGTCCAAGGGAAAGCAGAGCGATATGTTTGGCACAGCTTGGCTACAGGAGTTGCCAGAAGGAGGTATCATCCAACCATTGTAGGGACTCTGCTCCACTGTTCAGAACTATTAGCTGCTCTTTCATACTGTTTTAAAGGTGTTGTATCACTGGAGTTGTTGTGTGGGTTTTAACATGCTGGGAACTGTCTAGAGAACATAGTTGGATAGACAGTATGATAGAATCATAGAGTTGGCAGAGAGAACGAGGGTCATCTAGTCCAACTCCCTGTGCTACAGGAATCTTTTGCCCAACATGGAGATTAAGAGCCTTATGCTCTACCGACTGAGCCATCAGTTCATTTAATCTATATAAATCAGCGGAACTGACAATTGTGGGCACATTATTTTAGGCCATTTGTAGGGGGAGCCTAACTATAACAAAAGGAAAGAAAATGATGGAAAGGCTCCTTCAGTATTTTCAAGCAATGCATGTTTTGTTAATTTAAATCCTAAATCGGCTCACGTTTCCTGAAATATGTTAAAGAGGCTTTGGCACTAGGGGTTTTAGACATAAACAACATTTATTTAAATTTATTTGCTTAACATGAAGCTGATGGCTCGGCCTAGAAATTCTGTAACTCAGTGACTGCCTTGATAGCTGAAGCATTCTGGTTTTCTTCAGAAAGTAAAGATTGCCTCTGACGGACACAGGTGAAGCTGGAAATAGTCAAATCAATTTACAACTATAAAAATGATATGAAAAGAATAGCCCTTAGTTGCGGAATGACAACTGGGAAACTCAAATAAGGAAATATTAAGTTGTTACTGTGACAACTTAAATCTCACCCTGACATCTTAAAATATGATACAGCTTCTTTCTGTATCTGTATTTTAAATGCTAATACCTATTGATTTGCTTCATAATATGTGTGTGTGTGTGTGTGTGTGTGCGCGCGCACACCCACCCACACACGCACACATGTCATTGTCCCCAGGAATTGCTTTCAGCAACTCACCTAAACTTTTTATTTATCATTTTTAAAAGAGAACAACAACAACAACAACAACACCCAAGGTTTCATACCAATCCTTTGGGAGATTAATATTTTCTTTTCTTTTTGGCAATTGGGGGCATTTAAAAATGCTGAAGCCTCTTTCAGATACAGGTTTCCACATTACTCCCAATTCAAATATTCCTTGGAGGACAGTGGGGAAAAAAAGAATTGTTGCATTATTTCTGCTTAAAATGAATTACACAGTTTGGTTATTCTCAGCTTCTGATTCGGATATTAGTTAAGCTAAAAGCAAAAGGGAATTGTTCTGCATTGAATGAATTCAACCGGGAAGTTACAAATTTGGAAAAATGCAAAATAATATGCTGATTATTCCAGCCCAAGAATAATTGGCTTAAAAAAAAAAAAGATCTTTCAAGCTTTCAAGACACTTTGAGGAAAACATAACAATAAATCCTTTTATTCTTAAGGAAGAAACAAATGCGTATTCTGATGCACTCCTGGTCTCTTCTTTAAAATGTGTGTCGATGCTTGAAAATTTAAATAGGAAAGTACTGCACACCCTTTATATTTCTAATGGTAAATATTAACCCTGCTAAGTGGATAGAGCTGCATGGGTTAATACTGCAGTCAGTGTCTGTGACGATAGTCTTCGCCTCCTCATGGTCAGCACAGCTGACCACATAATAGGAGTAAAGGTCAAATGTCACTGACATTGTCAAAAGCAGAGAATATGATACTATATCACGACTTCTTGTTGACAGATAGAACTACGTACCTCCAAGTACAAAGCAATATGGTCACATTAGGAATGAAACAGCAGAATATTCCAGAGCCTTAACACAGAACACAATGCACTCGTCCCTCCCTGACCCATGACTTTCACGTTTCGCATTCGTGCAGAATGGCAAAAGGAGCATGTAATTGTGCATCTCCTGCCTCTGTGCTACACCAGTCATTTCCTGGGTGGCATCTGTTCTCCGTTTGTCCAAGCACCTAATCTATTGCTTTCCTTCCTATTGGGTTAAATGTGGTTTCTGTCCCTGGCTATGCAATGAACCCAATCTAAATCTTTTCACTTTTAATTTCTAAGGAGAAGTAGAATGGGATGCATTCCCTTGTACATGTACAGTGGTACCTCGGGTTACAGATGCTTCAGGTTACAGACACTTCAGGTTAGAGACTCCGCTAACCCAGAAATAGTACCTCAGGTTAAGAACTTTGCTTCAGGATGAGAACAGAAATTGTGCGGCTGCAGCAGAAGCCCCCATTAGCTAAAGTGGTGCCTCAGGTTAAGAACAGTTTCAGGTTAAGAATGGACCTCCAGAACGAATTAAGTTCTTAACCCAAGGTACGACTGTACTCCATTACGTATGGCAGTATACTAATGGTTACATCCATGGAAAAATACTCCTAATTTTCCATAAAATCCCCCCCTCCCAATGATACACGTTCACCTGAAATCTCAGGAAGAATGCTCCAGCATCTCCTTTTTTGATGCTATGTAATAGATAGGTGACAGAAACACAATTTTTTTAAATATTGAAACACCTTATTTTTTGTGAATAAGATGGCATAATTCCTTCCATTGATTTACCCAAGCTTCTTCAGTTTCCTACATGCAAACAGAAGAAAGAGCAGTAGACTTTTTCTGGATGTGCGGGGAAATAAATTTTGCCACTTACTAGAGTTCAGCTGATTTAGAATAATTCTTGTCAGTGATATGAAATAGACTTCAAAGCAGTCTTCAAAGAGTTTGTGGGTTCTGTCAGTGAGCAGAAATTTAATTTGGAGATCTGGTTTATGGTGCTCTGTATTCTGACCTGTTAGCACCAAGCAGAACACATGGAGGGATAGTGAGAAATACCGGTACATGGACACGTCTTGAAATAGTTCCTCACTGTAGTCGGTTTTTCCATGTTAAGTCATCCACCTCAATAAGCACATTGCTTTGCTCCTTTCACTCCAGTACCTCTTATTACAAATATATTTTGTAGACATGGAAAAGTGCATTGTCACTATAAGTTCAGGAATGTAAATGCAGTACAAATGAATCCTTTTTTTAAAAATGCATCTAGTGCTGGAAAGTATCCTTTCCCAGTGTTCAGGGATGTAGTTAGAAGGAGGATTTAGTGTGAGACTGAGTATTGATTTGGGTTTGTTGCTGTTTTCTGAGGTTCCCTGCTAATAAAGCATCTGTATATTCCTTCTGACTGGCAGAGTTGAGGTAATTTTGCACCTTATTGAAGGGTGAACTGAGTCTAGAATGCAAAAATAGAAGCCACTATGAAAATACATGCCATTGCTACATGCTTGGCTTAAAAACCAGTTTATTCTCCCTATGTCTGCTGCAGGGATATTTTCTAGAACTTTTATACATCCAACAGTGTACAGGGACAAGCAGTGTACAGAAGCTTAATGCGAGTTAAAATCAAAACATTTCACTTCTGGTTCTCAGCTGCATAGCACTTGGAGAAGTTGCAAATCACCCAGGAGATTCCCTCTCAAAAAGTTAAATTCCACCGAGGTCAGTGACACCTGCTCAGAAATAAATGAACATAGGGTTGTGATTTTGTGATGTAAGACCCATCAAACTTTGGGTACTCATTTCTTAGAATCATAGCGTTGGAAGGTCATCTCGTCAAACTCCCTGAAATGCAGGAATCTCAATTTAGGATGCTAAAGAAACTTAGAAGAGTAGCTTTTAAGGGTGTTCGTGACATCAAGATTTTCCTATCATAATTATGGTTTTAGGATCATGACTCCAGACCTGCAGATTCTGAATGGTGTGCAGCAGAACTATTTGCTGTGTTTACCCATTTATGGAGCCTTATTACGGTTGCACAGTAATGCTGACCTAGTTGAAGACGTGTTTGGTTTAGTATTAAACAGACACTCTCTAAAATTACTGCCCCTGTTAATATTGTGAATGAAACAGAATAACTTCCATTTTATAGTTACAGATAGGTAGCCGTGTTGGCCTGCCATAGTCAAAACAAAAAAAAATTCCTTCCAGTAGCACCTTAAAGACCAACTAAGTCAGTTCTTGGTATGAGCTTTCGTGTGCATGCACACTTCTTCAGATACACTGAAACAGAAGTTTCCAGACCCTTCTATATAGTGAGAAGGTGGGGAGGGGTATTATTCAGAAGGGTGGTGGGAATGGGCCATAAACGGACATAAATCGGACATCAGAAATCACAAGACAGAGAAACCAGTAGGAGAACACTTCAATCTCCCAGGACATTCTCCCAGGATTCAAGATCTCAAAGTAGCTGTTTTACTACAAAGGAATTTCAGAAATAGACTGGAAAGAGAAGCTGCTGAATTACAACTTATCACCAAACTTAAAACCATGGAGAAACCTGGTCTGAACAAAGACCTTGGATTCTTATCTCATTATACATGACTAAGCCATTTTTCACCTTTTCACCCCTTGCTTTTTCCTGTAAGACCTATTGCAGTCGTTAAGAGTCGTCAACAGGCTCATCACAGCTATCTGCCAATCACCCATTCCCACCACCCTTCTGAGTAATACCCCTCCCCACCTTCTCACTATATAGAAGGGTCTGGAAACTTCTGTTTCAGTGTATCTAAAGAAGTGTGCATGCACACGAAAGCTCATACCAAGAACTGACTTAGTTGGTCTTTAAGGTGCTACTGGAAGGAATTTTTTTTGTTTCCATTTTATACTCATGGCTGAAACCTGCAATAAATAACAAAAGGCCCCCAAGCCTGTCTTATTCCCTGTTCCTTCAGTGGCGTAACCCACTCTGCTACCAGTTAATATTGGTGAGATGGCATTAGGGACTCTTTTTCAGCAACTCTCTTTTTTCAGTAACTCTCCAATCTTTTTCACAGTCAGCATGCTGCAACCTTCCAACTGAACCAAATGTTCTCCTTCATTATCTTCTTGACTTTCTCTGAGGGTTCATTAAATTCTACTGCCCTCAGCTGCCATTGCTGCCTCGGACTATTTTTTTTACAATTAAATTATTATTTTGTTCAGCATGGGCCAGAAAGCTCTTGCTTTGCTTTTCACAAATCTGCATCGTGCTGTTTTGTAAAGTGCTTTTCATAATGTGAGCCTTTGTTTCAAGAGCCCAGGTTTATTTTCACTTCAGTAGAATCTTTGCATGTTTTTAATTAAGAGATGTCATTGAAAGCCTATACAGTTGGCACCAGTGCCCATTATGACAACCCTGCAAGCAAAGACAGATTTCTTACTTCTCTTCCCTTCCCTTCTGAAAACATTTATTTAAATGCCATCCTTTATTCAGTGCTTTATTTTTAGGATCATCTTGTTGTTGTCGTTTAGTCGTGTCCGACTCTTTATGACCCCATGGACCAGAGCATACCAGGTACTCCTGTCTTCCACTGCCTCCCGCAGTTTGGTCAAACTCATGCTGGTAGCTTCGAGAACACTGTCCATCCATCTCGTCCTCTGTCGTCCCCTTCTCCTTGTGCCCTCCATCTTTCCCAACATCAGAGTCTTTTCCAGGGAGTCTTCTCTTCTCATGAGGTGGCCAAAGTATTGGAGCCTCAGCTTCAGGATCTCTCCTTCCAGTGAGCACTCAGGGCTGATTTCCTTCAGAATGGAGAGGTTTGATCTTCTTGCAGTCCATGGGACTCTCCTCCAGCATCAATTCTTTGGCGATCAGCCTTCTTTATGGTCCAGCTTTCACTTCCATACATCACTACTGGGAATACCATAGCTTTTAATATTCGGACCTTTGTTGGTAAGGTGATGTCTCTACTTTTTAAGATGCTGTCTAGGTTTGTCATTGCTTTTCTCCCAAGAAGCAGGCATCTTTTAATTGCATGGCTGTTTAGGATCATAGGTAGTTCTATAACAAGTCAGCCTACTTATGCATCTAGCTCAGTATTGTCTGGTCTGACTAGTACTGTTAAGCTCAGTAACAAAGATGGAGACCCTACATCTGGGGATGGGGAAACAATGGCAACTTTTTCCTTATTCTCTTCTTAGATCAATTTCCATACACAATCGGTGGCATAATGCCTGCTTGAAACACAGTTCTGTTGGGAATCATGGGGCCAGTGATTCTTACTATACCTATGCAACCATCTCTCTTTGCTTGCTTGCTTGCCCGCCCTGTTGTGTAAAAGCCACTGGATCTGCAGGCGAAACCTTCACATATACACCTTGCCGTATGGGTTCCTTGCATAAAGGTGTGTGCTGAGCAGACACCATGCATCTTTTTATGCATATGGATTGATTCTCTGGCCTAAACAGAGGCACTACAGAGCCTGGGGAAAAAGGAGGGAAGGATTAGCTCATCCCTGCAAAGGAAACATAGGGGACGCGGGTGGCGCTGTGGGTTAAGCCACAGAGCCTAGGACTTGCCGATCAGAAGGTCGGCGGTTCAAATCCCGACGGAGTGAGCTCCCGTTGCTCGGTTCCTGCTCCTGTCAACCTAGCAGTTCGAAAGAACGTGCAAGTAGATAAATAGGTACCGCTCCGGCGGGAAGGTAAACGGCATTTCCGTGCGCTGCTCTGGTTCACCAGAAGTGGCGTAGTCATGCTGGCCACATGACCCGGAAGCTGTCTGTGGACAAACGCCGGCTCCCTCAGCCAATAAAGCGAGATGAGCGCCGCAACCCCAGAGTCGGCCACGACTGGACCTAATGGTCAGGGGTCCCTTTACCTTTACCTTTACAAAGGAAACATAGGGATGCCTACAAAGGTAGGCATTGAAAATGGTAAGTTTTGTGACGTTTGTCTTGAGTAATACGTTCCATGGGGGAATGTACCATGTTGACTTGGGGATTTGCATTTTCAGCAATCTGCCCTACATATGTAATTTGTAGCACTGCCCCCAAAGGGTTGGATAGGTTGAATAGTATCTGCATATTGCGCCAGTGCCTGTTAGTGGGTTAAACAAATCCTTCACCTTCCCAAAGCCCTTCTCATTCTGGAAAAGGTGAGCCAAGTTCCAAGCCCTACAACAAGGCAGTAAATTTATGTGCACACATTAACATCCAGTTACACATCCTTGAAAATCTCCCGTACTGTAAAGCGTTGCCATTTTTAAAATTCTGCTTAGAAGGCTCTTCCCATAATTTCTGTGGCTTTTCATAAGATGTTATCTGTCTCTTGAAACTTAAACTAGTCTACGTAAATCACTCTGCTCCATTCATGTAAAATGGGCCCAAGTTGGCTGCTTTATGGTCCTCGAGGGTCAGAGTTCACTGCTGCTGTCAGAAACCACCGGCTTTTTCTTTCATCAGCATTACCGTTGCATCTGACAGCTTGCATTGCTGAATAAAGGGAGTTGCAAAGATGGATAGCCGAGTGATATTGTCTTTAATAATTTATACACATTTCACCATTCCTTAAAGGAGCATGGCTGGCTAAATCTCACTTTTTAAAAATCATGGTTTATTCAGAAAACTTGTAAGTGATCCATGACTTTGGAACTGTGTGTGTGCATTTAGTTTTGTTCAACTAAAAGAAGTGCAAGAAGACAGAGAATTCTTCTTTTCAAAGATGGCAAAGTTACTTAGAAAGCTTAAAAAAAAAATTGTATTAAATAACTCAAAGCTGGACGTGTAAACAAAGTTAATTTCACATACCTATTAGTATGCCTACCACAGTTTTGCTAACCCACAACATGGACCATAAACATCTGTTAAAGTGATGATAAATTCAGCTTTATTTTTATTTTTTCCAAGGAAAATACAAAGTGTGAAGCCCTGCTGGTTTCCTAAAATAATTCTGAAAATAATTTACCCAGATTTAGCTTACAGTGGGGCTGCAGATGTTGTGGTGGTGGTCTTTAAGATGTCACCACAGAATGTCTTTTCAGATGGTCCTTACACTCAGTGACCGAAATAAATCGATTCAATTGTGGTGTCCTTGCCTGCGCGTGCCTGCAGCTTTTCTCTTAACCACTTGGGGGTCTCATTTTCTTAAGTCAAGTACTGTAATGAAGTTGAAACAAGAAAAATTCCTTCCAGTAGCACCTTAAAGACCAACTAAGTTAGTTCTTGGTATGAGCTTTCGTGTGCATGCACACTTCTTCAGATACACAGAAGAAGTGTGTATCTGAAGAAGTGTGCATGCACACGAAAGCTCATACCAATAACAAACTTAGTTGGTCTCTAAGGTGCTACTGGAAGGAATTTTTCTTGTTTTGACTATGGCAGACCAACACGGCTACCTATCTGTAACTGTAATGAAGTTGGTTAGGGCTGGCATATGTCTGGATTTTCCTGGACGTTACTGGGATTTCAAAGGTGGAATTGACATCTGGGGGGAAATTTCTGAAAGCTGGTGCTTTGTCCTGGATCTTAGGCAAGTCAATCGAAAAATTGTGGTTTTGGGGGGGTTTGTAAACAAACAAACAAACATTCGGGGTGTCCTGGTTTTTACTTTTTGAAATATGGCAACCCTAAAGTTGGTTATTAAAACTAAAGCACCTGCCTCTGACATGTGTACAGGAAGGGAAGGCATAACTGTGGTACAAAGCAGACCTTTTGTGGAGAAATAACCTTCAGAATGAACTTTCAGGTTTGGCCTCTGGTGTGCTGGATGATACTACCTCGCAGATGGAAATAAATTACATTAGACTGTGGCACACTATTATATATATTCTATATATTACATGGATTGCCCTTATAATTGATCACAAGTCCATATGAAAAAAGTTGTAATTCACAAGAGTAATGACAGCAATGTCTCATATTTCAGGGGTTTTACATCACACCTGTGAATTATGACTACCCATGTGCAAACTCTGATAAAAATGGGGGGAAAGGGATTTTTAAAAATCAGGCTGCTGGCCAGCTCTGGCTTTTTTAAAAAAATAAAATAAAATTAGGGAAAGTGCACTAGCTTTTTCTGAATGCATATACAGGCACCTAGGAATAATTCTTTGCTGTTAAATATAGAGGTGTATCCTGAAGGCCAACTGTACAGTGCTGTTATATGAACCAGACAGCTGTCTTTAAGAAGGTGTTGGTAGCTGTAGTTGGCAACTAAATGGCAAAAAACAAAACAATGGCAATATTATTTCTTGCCTCTATATTTATGCAACAAAGGGCCCTGTCACTTAGCCTTGTTCCTTGAAAGGAAGCAAAGCGTGATCCAGGAATGAGGGATTCTACAGGAAAGTTCTGCCCTTCCCTTTCTTAATTTTTTGCTATAAGCATTGTTGATCTGTTTTCTTCAGCGTCCAAATCATCCAATAAAGAATATGTCCAACAAGTTGGTACTTCAAGGAGTTTAAATTAACACATAAGGAAATCGAAAAAGGGGAGGGAAATGGTAGCAGGGATAAACAAGTGCAGAATGTAGTATACAGTTATACAATTTTATTTTTTTATCTTTTAGCATTCTAGAGAACACCGCCCTCGGTGGTTTTGTGGCGCCAGCCATCTCTTCCTTACCTCCCCTCCTCCCCAAAATTACCCAGCTTATTGGATGCAAAATCAAAATGGTGTCAAAGAGCTTCAAGTTGCAACTTGAACTTGAATCTGTGCACGCCCCACCCAAAAAAGCTTACTGAAAAGCAAAACAAACTCAAATGAGGGGGCAGAGTAAGCATCCACAGAGGGTTGCTTGTGCCCGGTCATCTGCCCAAATATTGGGTGCTGAAAATGAGTCTTTTTGTGAGATCATTGTGGATTCATATTCCACAGTCCTAGAACTAGCATAGCATAACATTGGCTGAACGCCAACTTGCCATGTAAACTAGCTTGTCCATTTTATTTGTGTCTGTGTGCATTCTGATTCAGTATGTGGTAATCAAAACGGCACAAGAGCCCGTGGTGCTTTATTTGCCACAGTTTTGATGTTCAGTATGTGCCAGGGCAGTTGTGCTTTTATAACTATGAAACATTGCCAGTAGGTCTGGCTTTCTGGTTGCTTGGAGGAAATTGCTACCCATCCCAAGAAAATGGTGGACTGCGTAATGCTACATTGTGTGCATGCAAATGTATAGTTCCATTTCTTTGTATGGAACAATTCTGTGGCAGCTCAGACTCCACCATTGGCTATGTTGAAATAGCCAATGTGGCATGCTCATTCAAATGAGTGAGCCCATGTGCCATTTTATATTAGCACTATCTGAGAAGTGCATGCTGCTTATCAGATCTAGTGGTACTGGGCCCCCAGAAATCTGCTAGACTTTTACTCGTGGCCACTATTTGTCATCGTTGTTGCAGTTGTAGCTTTATGGCTCTGTTTAAGTTTTACTTTGTCTTGATTGCCTTTCAGTCATAAAGATGATTTAATAATATGTATAAAAAATGAAATGACTGTTTCCTGGCCCTTGAAACCCATTTATTCCCAATCCCCTTAAGTATAATCCCTCATATCCTCTTTTAAATCAATTTATATCTCTGACACACACACAAAATATTGGATATAAACTCTCTTGTACTTTATTCTAGCTATAGAACTTGGGTCACTTTGGTGCAAAGTAGGGATGGATGCATCTGTCTATTTCTTGTCTGTGTCAGTTTTGACATGCTTCATTCATACGTCTATTCCATCCTGATTCAGCAGTAATCTGAATTGATAAGTTTAAAAACCATATGAAAAGACCTACTTAGCTTGTACGTAATACATGCCTTATCATAAAATATGTATTTTAATATGCATTTTATCATACTATTTGTACTTAAATACATATCATCTCTGTGTATGCATTCCGTGTATTATTATTATTTTTCACAAACAACTGTCACAAAATTCAGAGAAGCATACAATCCCAAGAATAATTACATTCCAGTTTGTGTAGTGCATTGGATAAGTTTGTTTATAAATGCGGACCTATAGAGATTATTTTCCAACCTTAGTACAAAGGTGGTAGAGTTGATATTGGAAGCTCTGGTATCAAAAATCCTCGCTGAAGATATAAAAACAGTTTTTTAAGCTGCTTGCCATGCCAAGACCATTTTAGGCTGATTTCCAAATGTGCTGAGCACACATTGCTGTATCTCGTCTATATAAAATTTTCAAAGCACAGGAATTCTTGGCAGTGTCGATAGGAACATTGCTTGCACTTTGTACATCTTGTTTCTTCAGTTGGCATTAATACCAAAAGCAGAATCTGAAACCTGTGCTTTTTGATGGAGCTGATGGGGATTGTTTTAGTCGGCTAGGTTACAGTGCTGCATTGATTTCAGGGGAGGTGTTTAACTCTTTAAAATGTTGATTTGATGTTTTAATGTGGGCTTGCTATGTCTCCTTAATTGGATTAATTCAGAACCTGAATAAGAACAGACTCGAAGCAATTAGGACCAGGAGCAAAAGTCTTGTTGTGGAAGAAGGCGTTTAACAAGTTATATTTTCTTCATTTCTTCATGTTTTTGTTCAAGGCTATGATGTCTGACCCACAGTACAAATAATTTAGAATGGTAAATACACAGTATATATTTCACGGGTGTGCTTGTTGAAGCAAATATACTAGATAAACGTGCATAAAATAAATTTACACCCCCAAGCTCCTTTAGTCCCCTTGGGTGCAGCCAGAAATCCTTCTTCACCAGAAGCAAAGACCATGGTTCAAGAAGCCCAGCCTTTCCTGATGACACCACCCTCACAGCCAGTGGTTTACTTCCAGTATCTTCCTCTCTCTTCCTAGGCCATGAACTTCAACAGGAAGCAGTGATGGAAAAACCACCATTCCCCCAAAGCCCCTCAGCTTCCTGCCCAGAATCTCATAGTCCTCTGGATAAGCCGGGTCTGGCAGTATCATTTATATCCATGGGAATCAGAAGGAAGGGGTTGTGGTCAGTGGGCTTTATATAAATTGGCACATCGTGAATCCTTGCACTTGGAAGAAAGCACACACAGCATGGCTCCCGACAGTCCTGCTTTTGGGTGTCATGTTCCACCATGGATTCATCTCCTGCAGTGGGTGATCCTCCTCCTTCCTAGGGGCACCCCCTTACCTGCATCCGGGACAGCCCATTTTACTCTAGCAAGAAATTCCTCATCTTGGCTGATACCTTGAAGTATGGATAGATGACCTTCTATTTGCTGCACCTTTTCTTCCAGCAATACAACCAGCTTGAACAGGCTGCAGATGTAGGTTTGCACAGTCTCAGCTGCTCAGCCTCCCCGCCTAACAGCTGATGCATGGGGTAGAGCAGCCGCCGCCACCGCTATCCCATGCACCCTCCAACCAGCCCCAGAGCTTTAGTTCCAGTTGTGGATATTTTGGGTACAGTAGAGGGGGCGTTTAGAGGGTGCTTACGCAATTTTCCACTTATGCACGCAGGGCGCCAAAAAACTAACTTCTGCATAAGTAGGGAGCTGCCAGTATAACATGATGCTTCAGGAAACTGGGCAGAAGAAACAACAACTGAGAGATCACAAGTACAGAGAAACTCCTGATCAATCTACCCAAACATGAATTAGAGCTCATTTTAAAACCTAGTCACTGATGGTGATGGCAAGAAATCATTCTTACTTCACTACCACTATTGCATCCACTCAATGCTGTCCCAGAGAGTTTTTCTAGGTGGTGATTTAGTCCAGACACGGCTACAATGGACTGCTTGGCAGCCCACTGTGACATGTTTGTGAAGTGCTTTGTAGATAAAATCACTCACATTTGTTCTTGGACTCCCCTTTAGTGGTGGTTGCAATATATATGGAGTTTTTGCCTGCTCTTATCCACTCCAATGATTTCAATTGCTTTAGCCTGAGGATGTGGATAAGGTGGTTACTTCTGTGGCCAACCATATATACTCTAGGGTTGCTTACAGTTTAGCCTGCAGTTGTCACCTTTGTTCGCTCACCGTTCTCATTGGAATCCAGCCAGACAAAGTGGCTGTAGCAAAATGGTTGCATTCCAACGTTTTCCATGCTGTCTGCCCCCCCCCCGCCCCATTCTTCTATGAATTGAGTTGTGCAATGAATTGGCATGGCTTGGGGAAAAGGGCTTTGTGGACCAAATTGCTGAGCCTATGGGTGAGAGATTCCCCACCCCGATCCAGAAGTTTTTCAGTCTGGTTATGGGACAGAAGCTGAATTGACTATCCTTCTGGCTGACCTTTGCAGAGGTGAGACATGCAATGTGTGGTGCTGTAGAATCTCTTTGACCTCTTGGTGTTGTATTCAGTACCACTTACCATGGTATTCTCCATCACTCCCTGGCAAGACTGGGAACTGCCTTGGGAAGTCTCTTCTCCTAGAACAGCGGTTCTCAACCTGTGGTTCCCCAGATGTTGTTGGACTACAATTCCCATCACCCCTGAGCTCTGGCCTTGCTAGCTAGGGGTGATGGGAGTTGTAGTTCAACAACATCTGGGAACCCACAGGTTGAGAAAGGCTGTCCTAGAAGATAGGTTTGGCCTTCTACTTGCCACACTTTAGCCAACTAACAAAAAGCTTTTTCTTTCTGTGATGTTCGCTGGGTATATATTTGCATTAAGCTTAATATATCTTATTTCTGCTTCGGAACCCCCGTGAGGGCTGAGTGTTGCAGAATAAAAGTGTTAGGTACCCGAAAGTCTACAAAGACTCCATCACAAGCCCTTTGTCTGCTTCTCATCTGGATGTGTGGTTTGGTTGTTGCTTTCTGAGATGGGAGACTTGCAGGTTCCAGCTGCCCATCCTTTTTTCCATGTAAAAGTGTTTTTATTGGTAGGACTCCCAAAAGATAGACTTTGCCTTGTTGAGCCCCAGTTGCATCTTCCCAGGGTGAGGTTAGAAGAGGTTCAAATCCTCACTTACTGTTTCCCATTCCGTTGTGTTTTCCCACTACCAAATTGGGGTGCATGGCTTGCATTTTCTTGCAAAATGCTTGTCTGCACCCACAAACACTGATACAAACATGTTTCATGCAGTTTTCACAAGCATTATCTCTGTGGGTTCATGGGTCCTTTCTGCAGTAGAACTTGCTGTCTCCTTGAGAGCCTGTGACCATAAAGATTTTACATGGGAACTTTCTAACCTCTGAATGGGTTTTTAAAGGCAGAGACCCTGTTAGCTTTTCCTGGCAGATAACGCTTGTGCACCGTGTGTGGGAGAGCACGTGCTCTTATTTCCTGTGATGTCATCCTGGCTTCCCAGTTCTGTGTTACTTGGTTGCCTTCCAAGTAAAACTTCTGGATCGGGGTGGGGAATCTCTCACCCATAGGCTCAGCAATTTGGTCCACAAAGCCCTTTTCCCCAAGCCATGCCAATTCACTGCACAACTCAATTCATAGAAGAATGGGACGGGGGGGGGGGGGGGCAGACAGCATGGAAAACGCTGGAATGCAACCATTTTGCTACAGCCACTTTTATGAGAACGGTGAGTGAACAAAGGTGACAACTGCAGGCTAAACGAATCTCAGCCAAGACGTTTCCCTAAAAATACCCTCATTACTTAATTACTTACACAATTTTCCACTTATGCACGCAGGGCACCAAAAAACTAACTTCTGCATAAGTAGGGAGCTGCCTGTATAACATGATGCTTCAGGAAACTGGGCAGAAGAGGGTATTTTTAGGGAAACGTCTTGGCTGAGATTCGTGCATTGTAGGGGGTTGGACTAAATGACCCTTGGGGTCCCTTCCAACTCTGCATTTCTTTGATTCTATGTGTAGTGACAGTGCTGACAGGGTTGCTGTGGGGGTATCTGTCAGCATTGCTACATCAGTTCTTGTTCCTCATGATATCATTTTGCATTCTGCTTGCTGATGGGAGTCGCAGCTAGGATCATGACTACCTTTTTCTGACATGGCTGTGTTGGAAGCTGCCTGCGTAACAGAATCAGGGATCTGCCTGTAAATAATAGCTGGCATGCCAGAGTTCCTCTGTTCTTTACGCACCTTCAGTAGTCTAACTGAATTTGCATCATAATATTTAAAATAATTTGCGCTCAGTGAATAAAAACCACCTCTTTAACATATTTCACAGAAATGTCTTGACTCGCAAGAATCTGCATAATTCAGCTGGAAAAGCAGTAAAATATTACAGGGAAGTAAGATGCAATATTCTGTTGAGGGTCTTTTAAAAAATTTTTTTACTGCCAGTTACCTTTTTAATGTTTGGAGATCATTGGGTACCCTAACACATCATTCACAATATAGTAAGTAACTGATTTGTGCAAAACCTCATCATCTTGTGTAAATACCCATTTTATTGGTGCTTGCAGTGAAGAAGATTTTGATTCCCAGTCCAAGGGAAAGGTCATGTCCCCCCCCCCTTTTTTTTTTGTATAGCACCTAGCATTTTTAGACCTTGCATAAAAATTGTATAGTTAGTGATTTGCGCCCAGACCTGACAGTTTGCCCTGCCTTCCCTCTGTTGAAGTTGGGTTTTGTTTAAGTGAAAAATAGCAGGTGCAACCATGTATTACTTCCCTCTCATAAGACCACTACCTAAAAATTGGTGAGGAATAGAAGTTTGCAACAAATGAAACCATCTGTCATCCCCAGCAAACAAGCCCAACAGCCCCACTGTTCAGGACAATAATGGTGCCAAAGGAGTCAGCCTCTGGACAAAGTTCCTGCTGGGTTTCATTTAAGTAGGTTAGACCAAACCTGAGAACCTTCCACAGATCCTGTCAACATAGATTTTGGTATGTGCTCTTGCAGAAGCCTGTCCTAGACAGATCAAAGAGGCTTTTAATTTGTATTTAATCACTCCTTGAAAAACCATCCACCATATCCTGCCCTGGCTATTATGTCAAATACTTGATGTAGTTAGTTTTTTTCTTACCCGTAGCAAATGTTGCCTCTTTTCAGATGCTAAATAAGAAAACCAACACTGTTTTCAACACGTTGTGTTATCTCCTTTCCATTTCAATATAGGCTAGAATGCAAAGCTAAGGTACTGAAATTTACTTCTATAATGAAGGTTAGTTCTGTATAGAACGTAAAGTTAATGATGAAAGCTTATTTCTATTCAGCTTAATCAGCAAAGTTTACAACATGCTACCAAAGGGAATGTTTCTGCGGCCAAATGATTGGGGGTGTTCACATAAATGCAACTATTATTTTTTTATGGAAAGCAGGAGTTCCTGGTTATTACACAAAATTCTGTTACTTACTTTTTAATAATTGGACTAATATGCCATCAAAATAGGCCATTTGAAAATAATAGCAGTATGAACTTGAAACAAGAATTCAGTTATATGATAAGCAGGATGAACATCTTAAAGAGCTTTGGACATCTGTCCCTTTGAGAAGTCATAGAAAAGCAATTCTTCAGCTCCTTACGAGGCTCACACTTCTCTGTGAGTGAAAAGCCTTAGAGGGATAGTTGTAGGGTATTAATTTAGGGTATTATAGAAAATGTAAAACCATTTTAATAAACACGAATACTGTTTCAGGGAATCAGATTCTTCCTGGATTTAGGGTGATACAGCAGTTTTCCCACACAGAGCACTGAGCCAAGGCGGTGCAGCATTGAGACAATCCATTTGAGGGTACCGTATTATGAAAAAATACCAAAGCCCACTCCTGATGTAGGGGTTAGCATCTCGGTAACGTGGCAGCAAGAATCTTAATAGCACAAAACTGGAAGACTGGAGAAATACCATCTAAAGAACAATGGCAAGAAAAACTGATGAACTATGCAGAATTGGCCAAATTAACGGACAAATTGCGTGAAAAAGACAATAGTGACTTTGGAAAAGAATGGAACCCTTTACAACATACTTGCAGAAACAACAACAACAAAAAAAGCATGGACATGTTGGCAGGATTTAAAGAAACATTTACAACTTTATGTACGGCGTTTCAGATATTTCAGACCCAAGCCATATCGGGCTATAAACACAAATGTGAGCAGCTTGAACTTGACCCACAAACTAGCTGGCAATGAATGCAGCAATTTTTAAATGATGGCTATGCAAGTTCTAAATGAAACCCCAGTCAGTAATCTGGCTGCCACATTTCGGGACAGTTTACAAGTCACATTCAGGGGGTCTTTATTTGCAACTTCTTATAAAGTTGAACTATCAGGGTACGGCAAGTTGGTTTCATTCCAGGGGAAAGGAGTAATATCTGTAATCTCCCCACTTCCCTCTCCCACAAGAAAAGGAAGTTTTATTGTAGATTGAATTTAGTTTGGTTTGTTTATGTGACTCTGACAAAGCTTATTTTTAGTGTTGACAGTCTGTTGTGGAAAATGGTTTTCTAATGCTGCTTTAAAAATGATTTGCCTGTCTCAGTGACAAACTGTGTTTTCAGAATTATTTTTGAAATCCATGTTAGGGATGAGTGAAAGTTTGGGCTGAGGTGTTTCCCCCAACTTGTTTCCATTGCAGATATAATCCTGGGGGTTTGTGCTTCTGTAGACCATAGCGATGGTTATTGTCTGTTTTCGTCCGTTCTGTTTTCGCGTCCAGAATTTCACATTAAACACTGCAAATATACATATGATGTTGCTCGAGCTCTGGTTTCCAAACCTTCCTCCCCACAGACTACTTGAAAATTGCTGATGGTTTTGTCAAATCACTTCATGATTTTTCTGATTCCTTTGTTTCCGCAAAAAAACAAAACACAACACAACCCCACATGAATGCTGGTATGAGCAACAACAGGAAGTATATAGGAGTGCCTACATTCTTATTTTGGCATATTGCCGACCATTTTGAATGGGCGCAAATCATCTTGAATGTCGGAGCATCAAGAACACAAATAATCCTGCATGCACTCTAAAAGACCCATCTGGATACACCCAAAAGGTGATTAGATCAAGGCTGAAGTTGGATGGAAGGGATAAATCAAACAAAAAATAATAATAATTTGCTGAACCCCTGCAAGAAGAAGAACACATGGACTGATGGGGCAGCTGAAAAGCAGAGAGGGCCAATTACAGCCCCATGGCAAATTATTACTGAAACTGAACGTTTCCAAGGCAGTTTGTAATGGGGTTCTGCTGCTCAGGAGGAGGAGAGGAGTCAAAAATCCCACTTGGGCTGCCCAGGTCTTTGGAGATGCCCTAACCATTACTCTTTGATCCTACCCTTTGTGTAAATACCATTATTTATTGTTTATTTGACAAAATTTAAAATGCTAATGCTTTTTAGAAGAAAATTATTTCCAAAGATAATGTAATTATGTTCCGGCCTTTCTGGTTGTGCACTGTCTTGCCAGAGTGGTACATGCTGTGGTTATTTCCCGCTTGTACTACTGCAATGCACTCTTCATGAGGCTACAACTAATCCAGAATGCAGTGGCTAGACTAGTGACTGGGGCAGCCAACGGGACCACATATCACCGGTCCTAAAGATCTACACTGGCTTCCAGTATATTTCTGAGCACAATTCAAAGTGTTGGTGCTGACCTTTAAAGCCCTAAACAGCCTCAGCCCAATATACCTGAAGGAGCATCTCTACCCCCATCGTTCATCCTGGACACTGAGGTCTAGCTCTGAGGACCTTTTGGCAGTTCCCTCACTGCAAAATATGAAGTTATAGGAAACAAGGCAGAGGGCCTTCTTGATAGTGGCACCCACCCCATGGAACACTCTCCCATCAGATGTCAAGGAGATAAATAACTACACAACTTTTAGATTACATCTGAAGGCAGCCCTTTATTGGGGAGTTTTTAACATTTGATGTTTCATTATGCTTTTATCTTTGTTGGATAAACAACAACTCCGCGTGATTGGAGCAACCTAGTCAGATGGGTGGGCTGCAAATAATAAAATTATTAGTATTATTATTATTTAGTTACTACTGATTTACATCAAAATATGACACTATGAATGTCACAACAAGGCCAGTGCAGTTCACTTTTCTTTCCATTGCTTTTGTTGCATTTAGTCTTCATGACACCCTTTATTTTGAAACGAGGCCTCTTAATTTCTTTTTTTTAAATGATTTTTTTATTAATTTACATAAAAAACAACAACAAAAAACATATTAGTTTCACATCAAATTTTCACAACTTATTCCTTTTCAGGACTTCCACCAGCTTTTCCGTAAATCATCCATAGTTATTATTTAAATTACGCATTTCTTAATTTTATATTGACATTATTTATATCTTTCTTTCTATTCCCTTTAGACAATATTTCTTAATCTTTCACAGTGCTTCTTTAAATCCCATTAGCGTTATCTGTCCCTCACTTATATGTTCCAGATATTCCACAAATTTTCCCCAGTCCTCGATGAACTTTTGGTCTCTTAAGTATCTGATCTTTCCTGTCAGTTTGTCCAGCTCCGCATAGTCCAACAGCTTCATTCTCCATTCTTCCACAGTCAGTGTTTCCTGTTGTTTCCATTTCTGAGCCAGTAACACTCTTGCTGCTGTTACTGCATATTGAAAGAATTTGCACTCTTTTCTTTTTATCTCGTTTCCTAATAGAGGCCTCTTAATTTCAACTGTTACAGCTTCTTATGGATTAACATACCCCACTCCCTTCCCCCCAATAAACACTGTAGCTCCATAGATGTCTATTAGAAGTCAGTACCACTCTTAATTCTGACGTTTTGCATAACTTGCATATTTTGGCTTATGTTTAATCTAACATAGCTGGTTGGTATTTGAGCAGCAAAGCAGAAGAGCCCAAGGTGTAGTTAACCCTTTTCCACTTGCCCAAAGTTGTTGATTTCGTTATTTGATTGGAAAAGTTGCCCTGCCAAAGCCTGGTGCTACAGACCAGAAAGCAGAAAGAACTACGGTCAATGTTTTCTTTTTCCCCTGCTGTCTTTTTTTAATCTATTGTGGGGGGAACGTTTAAAGCTGTGAGCCAGCTGCTGTTGAAACTGCTGCCGCCCTTAACAGGCCCCACCACTGTGACTGATAATTCCATTGTGCTGGAGGAGTGCATCTGGTGTGGAAGGTCATGGAATTTGAGAGAGAGATCCCCAAGGTATCTTGGCACCCAGCCTGTATAAAAGACCTGAGAAATCAAGAACAAAACTTTGAATTTTTGTCTGCTGGAAGAAAAAAACAGAACTCTGTTGCACAATGGACAGCTGCTGCAGTTTGGAAGGGCTCCTGAACCTTTTTGCATCCAGTAGCTTTTACTTCCTTATTTTCTTTCTAAAGATTTACACCCATGTCATGATGGGCCAGTAGGTAGCATACTAAAGGTAAAGGGACCCCTGACCATTAGGTCCAGTCGTCACCGACTCTGGGGTTGCGGCGCTCATCTCACTTTATTGGCCGAGGGAGCCGGTGTACAGCTTCTGGGTCATGTGGCCTGCATGACTAAGCCGCTTCTGGCAAACCAGAGCAGCGCACGGAAACGCCGTTTACCTTCCCGCCGGAGCGGTACCTATTGATCTACTTGTATTTTGACGTGCTTTCGAACTGCTAGGTTGGCAGGAGCAGGGACCGAGCAACGGGAGCTCACCCCATCCCAGGGATTTGAACCACCAACCTTCCAATCAGCAAGTCCTAGGCTCTGTGGTTTAACCCACAGCGCCACCTGCGTCCCTGGTAGGTAGCATACCCATCTTCAAATCAGCTTCCAAACTTTGCCAGACATAGACTTGGGCTGGGAAATAGAACCCAGTGGATGTACCAAGGAAACGATTGCCTGTTTTTCTCATAGCCACAAGGTTCAGAAATTTGGTGAGGGTGTGATGCCGGAATAGTGCAGTGTTGCACCGTTCACTAGCCTGTGTGTGTGTGTGTGTGTGAAATGCCAGATAAATACTAGCTCAATATAATATAATAGCCCTAATCTTCACCTGCTGCGTGATATTCATTCTTCAAGGTTTGCAGTTCCCAGACCTCCTCTTTCCTCTGGATGAAAAAATTAGTTCTGGACGAACCCAAAGGGTGCTCATCAATGGTTCCTCTTCATCCTGGAGAAGAGTGACTAGTGGGGTGCCACAGGGTTTTGTCTTGGGCCCGGTCTTATTCAACATCTTTATCAACGACTTGGATGATGGACTCAGGGGCATCCTGATCAAATTTGCAGATGACACCAAACTGGGAGGGGTGGCTAACACCCCAGAGGACAGGATCACACTTCAAAACGACCTTGACAGATTAGAGAACTGGGCCAAAACAAACAAGATGAATTTTAACAGGGAGAAATGTAAAGTATTGCACTTGGGCAAAAAAAAATGAGAGGCACAAATACAAGATGGGTGACACCTGGCTTGAGAGCAGTACATGTGAAAAGGATCTAGGAGTCTTGGTTGATCACAAACTTGACATGAGCCAACAGTGTGACGCGGCAGCTAAAAAAGCCAATGCAATTCTGGGCTGCATCAATAGGAGTATAGCATCTAGATCAAGGGAAGTAATAGTGCCACTGTATTCTGCTCTGGTCAGACCTCACCTGGAGTACTGTGTCCAGTTCTGGGCACCACAGTTCAAGAAGGACACTGACAAACTGGAACGTGTCCAGAGGAGGGCAACCAAAATGGTCAAAGGCCTGGAAACGATGCCTTATGAGGAACGGCTAAGGGAGCTGGGCATGTTTAGCCTGGAGAAGAGGAGGTTAAGGGGTGATATGATAGCCATGTTCAAATATATAAAAGGATGTCACATAGAGGAGGGAGAAAGGTTGTTTTCTGCTGCTCCAGAGAAGCGGACACGGAGCAATGGTTCCAAACTACAAGAAAGAAGATTCCACCTAAACATTAGGAAGAACTTCCTGACAGTAAGAGCTGTTCGACAGTGGGATTTGCTGCCAAGGAGTGTGGTGGAGTCTCCTTCTTTGGAGGTCTTTAAGCAGAGGCTTGACAACCATATGTCAGGAGTGCTCTGATGGTGTTTCCTGCTTGGCAGGGGGTTGGACTCGATGGCCCTTGTGGTCTCTTCCAACTCTATGATTCTATGATTCGAAAGGTGTCATGGGACTTTGAAGACATTCAAACTCAGGACGCAAGGGAGAAATGTGCTAAGAGGAAGGCACGCTTGACAAATCCACACCGTGATCAACTCCCACCCGGAAACCAGTGTCCCTGCTGTGGAAGGACGTGTGGATCCAGAACTGGCCTCCACAGTCACTTACGGACTCATTGTTAAAACTGTGTTTTAACAATCTTACTCAGTTATGAGTGATCGCCAAAGAAGAAGAAGAAGAAGAAGAAGAAGAAGAAGAAGAAGAAGAAGAAAGTATTCAACTATGTTTTAAATTAATGGACCTAACTTAGTCATGCTCCGACTAACTTCAAATACACTATGCGGATAAAACTGCTCATATTCATTCCAACTTAAGATGCTTGTTTTGTTTCTTCTGCTTAGTGACTTAAGCACCTGCTTCAGATAGATAATTTTCAGTTTGTGCAACCTGAGGGTGTTGATATGGTTCTTAGACAATGCACTTTAGACATCTACCCAGCCTGGGTAATAAAAGCTGCCAGAGAGGGGCTGACTGAGCTACTGTTGTGGCTAATGCCTCTTTTCAGCAAGACATGATGCCGTCAAACCTCAAGAATAAAAGCTAAGACTACTTCCTAAGGAAGCACTTGGTGGTCCTAAAGTGTTAGTTAATGATTGACCAAGCTCGAATATGCCTTTTAGGGGGGCAGAGTCTTGAAACAGCTGGTGGCATCTCAGCTCCAGGCATATATCCAGGTGGTGATAGTGAGAAACATTTGTTTGATGCCAATGGCTTCTAGGCAGTTTCTGAATTTTGTCTTCCTTGCTTTTTAACACCTGCATGAAACCTCTACAAGAGGTCGCCTGGTACAGTGTCATTGCTATGCTGATTCAGCGCTCTCTCTCTCTCTCTCTCTCTCTCTCTCTCTCCAATGATCCTAAGAGGACTGTGAATATATTGTACAGGGCTCATATTACACCTCTCCCTTTTGTTTCAAGTGCGTTGGTTGCACAGTTACTTTCAAGAGCAATGGTTTGGCTCACAGTTACTTTCAAGTGCTGGTTTGGCTCAGAACGAAGTTATCTGAAGAGCTGCCTTTCTCCATATTACCCTGCTCCAGAATTTGGATCTTCTGCAGGTTCAGCTTAACTCAGTTGGTTAGAACATGATAAAGCCAAGGTTGTTGGTTTGGTCCCCGTATGGGACTGCTGCATATTCCTGCATTGCAGGGTGTTAGACTAGATCAGGCATGCCCAACAGGTAGATCATGACCTACCAGTAGATCACTGGACGTCTGTGGTAGATCATTGGCTCCCCCCAAAGTAGCTCAACAACCTTGGCTCCCCTGAAAAAAGCTCAACATTTTTGCCTTGCACCCCCCAAAAGGGGGTAGATCACTGCTAGTTTTTAACTGTGAGTAGATCACAGTCTCTTGGGAGTTGGCTACCCCTGGACTAGATGATCCTCAGGGTCCCTTCTCAACTCTACAATTCTGTGATATTGCTGTCCCTTCAGAAATATGTGAGGTTGCAATGGACAGCAGGGCTGTTTCTGTGGTGGCCCCTTAAACCTGGAACTCGTACTCCTGGGAGATCTGGCTCCTTCACTGCTTACACTTTAAGAGCACAGATGAAACTTTTCTTTCTAATCAGGTTTTTGAGCTCTCCTAAATATCGTGGTGCCTGTGTTGTCTGTCTGTTTATATTGTCTCTCATATTTGACGGTTTTAAAAATTGTATGCTGCTCTGAGGCGGAACTGTGAGAAATACATTATTTAAAAGTAAATTGTATTTTTCCGTGTATAAGACTAGGTTTTTTTCCCTTGAAAAATTAAGCTTAAAAACTGTGGTTGTCTTATACATGGATGGTGGTGAGGTTGGATGGGCGGTTGGTGGCTGCTGCGAGCCGGAAATTGTCAGCGGTGTTCTGGCGGATGATTGGTCGCTGCGGCAAGTTCCGCAGGCTATTGGCTGCCACAGCAATTGGGCGGGCGATTGGCGTTTGCTGTCGGCGAGCAATCAGATGATTGGTCGCTTCGGCGATGTGCGTGTGATTGGCTGTGTTGGCCCTGCGGGTGAGTGATTTTTGGTAACCCACCCCCTCCCCAAATAAAGCTCAACAACTCTGGGCAATTCTCTCCCCCCCCCCCCCGTTTTCTCAATTTGGAGCCTCAAAAAAGTGGGGGTGTCTTATACATGGGGGGTGTTATACACTGAAAAGTACGGTAAATAAATATGAGGAAAGCATTGGACCACAAAGTTTGCTTACAATGATGGAGGGGTAGGAGACAGGAACAGGCACTACAATAAGATACAAGCCAGTGTCAGATTTGTAAAAGACGGTATCCAAGAGACTCAATACTCTGAGATGCTTCTGCTGCTGGGGAAACTCCAGAGAGTTAACCTGGTGTGATAAAAGACTTGACAAAGCAATTCTGACTGTGCAGCAATGCTAAGTTGTGGGCTAATACGAGAACAGGGGCCCAATGGCTGTCTTTCAACATGTGCAATTTACACATGGCTTTATCAATAGCCCTAGTGCTGAATACAGAACACACTCTATTTGGCTTTCAGTCAATTAAGCTTTAAGCTGTCAGCAAACAAGACTTTTAAGTTAATTTTGAATCACCGTGAATCAAGTTGAAGGTTGGAAAAGGGCGCACTCACATGCCGGCATGAAAAAAGGCAGTTTAATTGCCTCTGAATAGCTATTATATGCTGCAATTGGCCTATTGAATCTTAGATGATCTATTTATTTATCAAAGCGCACAGCCAAAAATGGGTACAAGAATGAGCCGCATACATTAAACTTTTAAAACGTGGCATAAGAAGGTGGCAATATAGTGCTCTACATGCAAATTTTGCAGCTGCCAGATTATGGGTATTTGTAAATTAATTATGTTTTACTACATTAACACCTGAAGACCTGCCATGCTCTGAATAAGGAAAGAGATGCAAATATGGAACAAAGAACTTATACTCAACACTAAGATTATTTTCTACATCATCTATGTATAATGCATATTCTAAAATTTGGTGTTACAAATGATGTCTTCTTATGCTTAAAAGAAAAATCCTTTGTTAAGATTAAGTAGTTTTAGTTCTCCCTCTAGATAAAATATTGGGAAGTTGATCAAGCAAATCTTACTCCATTTCTTGTGTGAATTTTTAAAATTGTTTTATAGCATTACATAGACAAGTTGCTTTTTTAAAAAAGCAAACCACTTTTACCACTTTCACTGATATTCCTATACAAGTCCTGGGTTGAATTTCTGTAATTTTAAAACAGGAAAGATGCACAAAAAGACAAGAAAGCTCAAGCACAATTACTTTTAGTTTTTTGAAAACTAAAATAGGAGGTAATTCTTTTACATAAATATCGCAAAGGAATCTCAGTGGCTGGTATACAGCAATTCAGGATATTTCAGACCAAGTAAACTGATATGTTTCTCCCAAGGGAAATGCTGCAAATTTTAATTGGTTCCGAGACATGTCAATCAATGCACCAGTGTTGACTTCAAAAGCAGTGAACTCTAATGCACCAAGAAGGATGCAAGACACATTTATTAGCTTCAAGTCTAAAATGGTTACTACCAACATTTATTTAATTTTTGATAATTTAAAATGTAAACTTTTTCAAAAGCGAGTTTTTTTTTTATTTTAACATATTTGATTCTCATAAGTGCCTTAGAAAGGGATGTCAACAAACAGGTTTTATTTTTATTTTTTTCACTAGTTCCCATAAGACTCTTTAGTGTTTAAATTTCTTTGTAGATATTAGATTTACCTTAAATGAAAGGGTTGATGGAGAAAGACATATGCAAGGGAATCCAGGGAGCTCTACTCTGTTCAGTAAATACGTTCAAACAAACAAACAAAACAAAACAAAAAAGGGGGTTTCCCCCATTGAAAGTCATCAAACCTTTTTACATTGTGTGTGTGTGTGTGGGGGGGTTATACTAGTCAACGTCCTTGTTGTCAAGAACGAACAGATGCCAAATAATTACTAAGATTGTGTTATTTATTATATATCTTATTCATGTCTCACCTTTTAGAGCAAAGCTTCCCATTGCTAAAATAAGTACCATCATAGGTATATTGTGAATTTTTGATTAGTTTATTAAAGGGGGGAAAGTGGACATTTAAACGGTTTGTACTACCCAGCTTACACAATTTCTCTTGCATAACTTACATATTGCATTTGATTTTTATGTGCAATCTTTATTTAGGAAAGAAAATGTTGTTGTTTTTTTATAAAAAAGCATGATGTGGATGAAGACTCTTTGTTATTGAAATGAAAGCCTTTTCCCACTCTCAGATTTTTTTCTTTCTTTCCTTAAAGATATTCACAACTGCTGAGGAAGGAACAAGCCAAACAGCCACACATTCATTTAGATTGTGGTCAAAAGGCCAGAACATTATTAAATCAAACTTTAACAAGATAACCCCTAATGGCCATTAGGTTATGCTGGTGGCTTAAAACTGTGCAGAGACACTCAGCCACTTTGCTTTCAATACCCTCTCCTCCCACTCCTTGGGTATACAGTGTCCTGATTAATCAAACACAGAGCAACAAATCTATAACAAGTCTATAGCCACTAACAAGTAGCAGACTGAGCAGGGGAAAGTCCGCTGTTAAGAGGCAGGCAGCATCACCACCTTCCCTAAGTATTTTATCACAAGATGGCATTTGGCGGTGTTAGCCGAGACATATTAGAATCATAGAGTTGGAAGAGACCACAAGGGCCATTGAGTCCAACCCCCTGCCAAACAGGAAACACCATCAGAGCACTCCTGACATATGGTTGTCAAGCCTCTGCTTAAAGACCTCCAAAGAAGGAGACTCCACCACACTCCTTGGCAGCAAATCCCACTGTCGAACAGCTCTTACTGTCAGGAAGTTCTTCCTAATGTTTAGGTGGAATCTTCTTTCTTGTAGTTTGGAACCATTGCTCCGTGTCCGCTTCTCTGGAGCAGCAGAAAACAACCTTTCTCCCTCCTCTATGTGACATCCTTTTATATATTTGAACATGGCTATCATATCACCCCTTAACCTCCTCTTCTCCAGGCTAAACATGCCCAGCTCCCTTAGCCGTTCCTCATAAGGCATCGTTTCCAGACCTTTGACCATTTTGGTTGCCCTCCTCTGGACACGTTCCAGTTTGTCAGTGTCCTTCTTGAACTGTGGTGCCCAGAACTGGACACAGTACTCCAGGTGAGGTCTGACCAGAGCAGAATACAGTGGCACTATTACTTCCCTTGATCTAGATGCTATACTCCTATTGATGCAGCCCAGAATTGCATTGGCTTTTTTAGCTGCCGCGTCACACTGTTGGCTCATGTCAAGTTTGTGATCAACCAAGACTCCTAGATCCTTTTCACATGTACTGCTCTCAAGCCAGGTGTCCCCCATCTTGTATTTGTGCCTCTCATTTTTTTTTTTGCCCAAGTGCAATTTCTCCCTGTTAAAATTCATCTTGTTTGTTTTGGCCCAGTTCTCTAATCTGTCAAGGTCGTTTTGAAGTGTGATCCTGTCCTCTGGGGTGTTAGCCACCCCTCCCAGTTTGGTGTCATCTGCAAATTTGATCAGGATGCCCTTGAGTCCATCATCCAAGTCGTTGATAAAGACGTTGAATAAGACCGGGCCCAAGACAGAACCCTGTGGCACCCCACTAGTCACTCTTCTCCAGGATGAAGAGGAACCATTGATGAGCACCCTTTGGGTTCGGTCAGTCAGCCAGTTACAAATCCACTGAGTGGTAGCATAGTCAAGACAGCATTCTACCAGCTTCTTTACAAGAATATCATGGGGCACCTTGTCAAATGCCTTGCTGAAATCAAGGTAGGCTACATCCACTGCGCTCCCTTCATCTATCAGGCTTGTAATTCTGTCAAAAAACGAGATCAGGTTAGTCTGACATGACTTATTTTTACCTTTGGTAAAGGCAAGTGTTTCCCAATTGTCAGTATTTATACTACATTTTTAAAGATTTGCTTTGAGATAGTCTTTAAACCTCTTTTGTTGACCACCAGCATTACGCTTTCCATTTTTAAGTTCGGAATAGAGTAGTTGCTTTGGAAGGCGGTCATCAGGTTGAATAATAATCGGTTGAATACCACCCAGTTCTTGTCTTGGCTGCTTGAGTGTAGTGTAATGGAGAATTATGGTTTTAATTTTAGTGTTTAGCCCTTTCTTGATAATTTAGGGCAGGCAGAGTATAAAGTAAATCAAAGTATAAAGTAAATCAAAGTATAAAGTAAAGTTCTATGGGACAAGCTCCAGTTGCCACCATCTTAAATAAAGTCTCCAACATGAACCAAAATATTATATATATATATATATATATATATATATATATATATATATATATATATAGTCACCTGCCTTTGATAGATGCTTGCCAGAAGTGAATCCCATTATTATGGAGCATCCATCAACTATTTCTTTTTCTACTTATCTCTGTATGGCCTGCATGGTTCTCTCCGTCTCCATTTTATCCTCACAACAACCCCTTGGTCTTCCAAGTCCTATTCCAAGGCTCTAACCAGTACATGAACTGATTCATACTTGCTTTGACATGAGAGACAGAAAAATAGAATTGGCTCTTTGTCAGTTGTGAGAAGGTTTGGAAGGTGCCAACATGAGAACGGACCTTTTCTGTGGTGGCTATCCGTCTGTGGAATGTTCTCCCCAGAGAGGATCGCCTGGCCACCATCATTACATGTCTTTAGGCACCAGGCGAAAACATTCCTCATTACCTGGGCCTTTGGCTATTAAATAATCTATGGCTTGTTAAATGTTAAATATATGACCTGTTAAATGTGGGGAGGGCACTGTTGCTATGATCATTTTATTATGACTATTGTGTATTATTGTGGTCTGTATTATGTTTTTATTATTATGCTGTGTAAATTATGTTCTTAGTGTTGTACACTGCCCTAGGATCTTTGGATAAATGGTGGTATCTAAAACAACAACAACTATTATTATTAGTAGTAGTAGTAGTAGTAGCAGCAGCAGCAGTTCCATTTTGTGGAAGGAGGTTAAAGGTTAGACTGTTCCACCCTGGAATATGTCAAGGCATTGTGAATAAAAACTAGCAGATTGAACTGCATAATACAACTGTCAAATACAATGTGATGTATTAAGAATTGCCCATAAAGAATAAGCTATACATGCACACACTGTTAGGGGGAGAAAGTGATAAGCACAGTCCGCCACCATTTAGTGTTTTGTGCTGCCATGGCAACCAGTGGTATTTAAATGAACATTGGCAGATCTCTGTGGTTATACATTCTCTCCCTTTGAAATAGAAACCCCCCTGTCCACATCCCTCTTGGTTAGACCCTGTTTCTAAAGCAGAGCGTACACCGAATATGCCACGTAAACTGTACGAAATTAGTTAAGTGATTGTGTGACTTAGAAAGCAGGATACAGAGAAAGAGCTGGAAGGTTTTTCTTTCTTTTTTTCCACTTCACACTAATGCATTACAAGTGGAACCTATAGAAATGTGGGTGTGGTCCTTATGGAGCCCCTAGTGCTGCGGAAGGGCTTGAGTAACCTGTTCTACAAAGCTCCTGCAAAGCTAATTCTGCCCAAGAGCAAGCTAATCCTGTACCCAGTTGGCAAACACCCGTTTGCAATGCCATGGTGTTCACAGTGTCACGGCGCTTCCTAGTACCTTCCTCGTGTGTGTGTGTGTATGTGAGTGTTTGCTTGTTTAAATATGTGTGGAATCAGTGCTGTGAATCTACATGGCTGACATTGTCAAGATGGCAGAGCTGACATGTTGTTATAACATGTCACTTGTGCTCCTCTTTTGGGGTCTATTTGCACTTGAGATGTTTCTAGTTTGCACATTGCTCACTTAATACTCTTCTGTGATTGCAGTATTTCACCATACAGGCAGTGTTGTTGCAATCCTACTTACTGTACGATGAGGGATTGTGTAATATGAACATGCTTCTTTTTGGCCCTCACCATATCTCTCCCTCCACCCACTTATATGCTTCTGCGTATCAGTTGCTTGGAAGCACAGGCGTGGAGAGTGTTGCGCTAAGGTGCTGCTTATGGGCATCCCATGAGCATCTGGTTACAAAGACCTTCCCATGTGCACTCCGAGAACAGAGCACTGGGCTGCATGGGCCTTTGGTATGGTCCTGTGGCTTACCCGAAAGACTACCTGTCCCTACATAGACCTGATAGATTGCTGAGATGTTGTCAGCAGCACCACATGTTATAGACCCATCATATAGTGATTATTTCTTTTTTAAAATGTGGCATTTTCTGCTGTTGCTCCATGCTTTGGACAGTTCTTCTCCCTACTGTACTGGAAGTGCCATCATTTGCTTGCTTGAGAGGTCTTTTTAAGACCCATATCCCCCTCCCCTCACTGCCCTGATGTTCTGCGATTATTAACCTGAGCCCTTTTTGTATAATACAACGCTTTGTTTCATTTTGTCCTTTTACAACTGTTCTAATATTTTTACTGTATATCTTCATGGTGTTTTTAGTTTTGTACACACCACCATGCGCTGTTTGTTAGCTGCCTAAAGAGGTTTGGGGGTTTAAAAAAGTGGTTCTTATCCAAAGGTTTCCTTTCTTTGGCAGAAGGAGCCTTCCTCCAATGGAAGAAAATTCCTTCCACTGGAAGAAGGGAACGTTTGGATCAAACCTAGCTTCCCTCTGTGTTGTACCGGCACAGTGACTCATAAAATCATACTTCTACAGTCACATGTCTAATGTTACTCACCCTTTTGCATTAGGCTAATCCTGTGAACCATTGGTCGTCAGTGGCATCTGTATGCCACCGTGGCCAGGTTAGCACTTAAACACAAGTCATGGTTTGTTTAACAAACCAACCATAGGTTTCTCCACAGACAGGGCTATTCCCTAGGGAGTGTGGGGCCTGGAGCAAATCATACTCCCTGCATCCCCCAGTTGAGTTTCTCTACCCACTACCTCTGCTCACAATTTATCTTTTGTTGTTGTTTTACCTCCCACCTCAGCTTGCATTTTTATTTTGCTGCTTTAGGAAGGCAGTGCTGGTAGACTCTTAAATGTGCACACACACCTGGGATGGCCCTGCCCACAAATGAGCCAACTATGGCTTGTTTCCCAGTGTTTGGTTTCTTTTCCAGCTACTCTTGTCTTGTGTCTTTGTATCTTGGTGAAACATATGGGGTGAAGTGGCCAGACCATCCATATTTGAGCTCCATCTTGCATCTCACACAAAGCCATAGTTAAACTAAAGTTTGTAAACTGACTACAAACCATAGTTTTGGATCATGTAGCTAGGAAACCATTGTTACACTGCTGAGCGGGTTTCACGCATAACCCTAAGCAAGGGAGGCCCAGTGTGGGTGTCTATGGGCAATGTGGCACCCACAGATAACCCCCTTAGTGTCTGCTAAGGCACCCAGGCCCTGCTGGGTTCGTATTTTCAAAAATTGAAGGGGTTTGACTTTTCTTTTAGGGGTTGTTTTTTGAGGGGTGTCTCCTCTTTTTGTCTGTGTTTTATTCCTTTATGGAAGGGAGTGAAGGTGTTTGGGTGGGTGTGATCGTCACCAATTTTTATTCCATAAAATGGGTATTTTGTGTTGCCGTGACAGTTTCTTCATTTTTCCAAATGTGCCCCCAGGCTAAGAAAGGTTGGAAAACCCTGCTGTTCAATTAAAGTTGACGTAATATTATTTTAATATGTAAGTAGTCTTGGAGGAATTTTTATACGGAAAGGCGACATATAAATGTTTAAAATAAATTACTATTGAGCCATGGCTTTGCATTATGTGAAAACCAGGCCTCTAGTGTGTTTTAATTCATATTCACATTTCTCATTTTTTTTAATCCCCTATATATTGCTTGTCTGTGGGCATATTTTACCCACCAGTGCTCTCTCTTCCCTTCATGAGGCTTGCCTCATACTTTGTAGAACTGTGGTTTTAGACGGCTGTTTCAATATTTACTGAACGATGCGCTGCGAAATTGCAAATGGTTGAAGCTTCAGAATTACGCAGGAAGGAAAATCCAGCATTGTGTCTGCACTTGTTACATATTCAGAACTCACCTGAATAATAATAGGCTCAAGGAATACCAATGAGGCTCCGAGCCCTGCCTCCTAATCCTTCAGGAAGTTGCGCTGCTGATTCTGTCATCTGTAATCCGGCTGTTTTCCAACTCTTTCAAAGCACATTACAGCAGAAAGGATCTAAATACCTCACAAGTTCCCACTTCCCAAAACCTTGTTAATTGTATCTGTGCAATTATTCCTGCTAAGCCTCCTGTTGCTACTGTTATTTGCCGCTGTTATTCTGTGATGCTGGTGGCTTTGTGGGATAAAATTGTGCTGTGCAACATTTCTTATCTTTGTTGGGTATTGCCTCTTTTACCATTTTCTTTTTACAGAAACATTCTTAAAAGTGCTGTTAAAATACCTCTGTAGGCACACCTTTGTTTTGGCATAGCATCCTGTTTAAACCTTTCATAATATATTTTTTCTTTCAAAAGGATTTAATGAATCGCTTTCAGACATTACATGAAAACAGAAAGAAATGAGGCATGGAAGGTTTTTTTTATTTTTTATAACAGAAAGGCAACTGAATGTAATGTTTACATGATCTTTGTTATTTTGTGGCATTTAATTTTTTCTAACAGCCAGATCTTTGGGAAAAAAATTGTGGGGAAAATATATTTTCAGTTTCTGTAAGACATTCCATTTTTAGTTTCTGATATTGCTCTATCTCTTATTGATTTCCTGGCAAATCATGGCTATCTAATTTTACCTGCCTTCTCATTGATTTCCAATAAGAATCTGGTCTCTTCATAAAGAATCAGGATAAGTTGCAACTCGGTTTCAAAATGATTGCAATTTAAAATAGTTTGTTACTCTTATACTTTTCAATAAAATAGTAATCATGTTTCAAAATGTAAAATCCAGAATACTGGTTTTATTGAAGTTTTACCAATGCCCAGTGAGGTTTGATACTCCAGAATGAATTGCTTTTATTGATCAGGGTTGTTGTTTTTTTGTAATCTAGCATATCTTTAAAAGCAGGAGTCATTTGGAAAAATATTTTCATATGTACTTTGATTTTTGTCTCATTGTAAGCTGGCCATCAGCATCTAGCAAGGTAACTGATGAGCTTGAAATGTTTAATTTTTAGGAGGGTTGAATATTTTTTAAATTGCCATTATTTTATTATACTGTTTTTACCAGTGCCTGTGCATCAGCAAGCAAAGCAACAAATAATGGGGCAGGCTTGTGGATCTGAACATGTCCTGTTTCACTGCATAAATGAAATTTTAATTCATTGCAATTAGCTCAGTTCAGAGGCAAAAATATGAGTCACTCTCTCATACTGAAGATTAAGACAATTTTTGAGGTGAAGGCTATAATCAAATTCTTTATTCTCTTCTTGCATAAATGTTAAGTTCATGTCCTTATATTTCACAAAGCTTCACATATATTTAAGGTGTATATACTGACACAGATTGCCTGTGATGAATTTTTCTTGATCTGAGGACTTTTTTCTACATTGCGAACCAAACATTTCACTGTATTGGAGAACGGGAAACCTAAAATGGTTGAAGGCAACTATTTCCCTAACATACAGCAAGAGCAGTGAGGAATAGTTCAGGACAAAATGGATTCTCTGCAGTTTTGTACGGAGCTGATAGATGATCCCTTTAATCAACCAGAGCTAGATTTTTTTTCATACTGCTTCTCCCCCCACCCCACCTTCCTGCAGCATGTCATAGTAATTAATTTAATCCTGTTAGCATATTATAAAGAAGATATTTAATAATCAAATCTGTTTTATATTTACATTACTAGTATGAATGAACACTTTCCTTACAAATCAGCAACCAATACTGCAAAATCTTAGCAGTTTTTAATACATTAACAAAAATTATAGAAAGCTATATAAATTCCCTATTACCCCGCCGTCTGATGCTGTTGTATAGATTTAAATCTACAGTAGCTAGCTGTGATACTGTATATGACCACCAAGTAGTCATGTTATGTTTCTTTTCAAAAGTGAATACTCTATCACTTATGCACAGTCTGACTTCTATAAAATTATTAGGTATGTGTCTGGAAAATGAATAAGAAGCCTGCTGCCTCCATTGGCTGTAGTGGTGTCAATAACATTTATATGTTGGTCGAGTTCACTGCATCATGCGAAGACTGGATCCCGCAATCGCAATATATTGAAATTAGGAACGGAAGTATGCTTAGATTATTTTTTGTGTGAATTACAATGAATTTCCAGAGGTGTAGAAGTCTGCTCCCACGGCAAGGAACGTGGCACAGGTGACTGCCTTTACAGCAGTGCAGATAAATGTTAATTAATTATGAAAATGTTGCTCCTGTCGCCAAAGATGAATGAAAAATCCCAACCAGGAAAGGTTTGAAAAGCAACAACAACCCTCCAGCTCCATAAGGCAGGATGCGAAATGGCAAAGCCATAGACGTACTTGCAGTTTTGTAACTTGACAAGAATGTCTGTGAGCAAAAAAATAAAAATAAAGGAAGGAAGGAAGGAAGGAAGGAAGGAAGGGGGAAAAGGGGGGAAGCTTGCTGGCTCTTTTAACCCTTCCATGTAATGACAGCAATTTGAAGGAACTTGAAAGCAATAAGCGAGAAGCATTGTGCACTAGGCTCTCTTGTTCCACTTTGTGCCATAGCATGTCAGTACATTGTTAAAGTTAAGTGTATCCACATCCCTACGAGCTAATGAATACTTGGTAGTCTATACTAATACTTTAGTGGATGCTGAACAAGTTTAGATGTTAAGCTTTTTAGGAAGAATGAATGATGGCTAATGATTATTTAATGACAGATCTCTGGACTGAAAGGCACTTAGCACTCAAAGTGTGCTGCAAAGCCTATTTCTCAGAGCTTCAGACAGGTTTATTTGGTCTCACCTTGAAGAGAACAGTGCTGTATTGATTTCATTGGTGTGGATTTAAACACGCCATTGGCTTAGAATAGCACCAACTATGCAGCAGAAAATCAGCACCTTAATCCTTGCGATTACTCGTAAGCTACTATGAAAACATTTGGTTCCAGCTGCTTGAAAAATGGAAGCAAATTTTTAGCTTTGAATGTTGAACTTTGTTTAAAGCAAGGCAGTGCTGTGTTGTGTGCTGTGATTAAAAGGAACAGATGAGGTCAACTGTTCTTTGACTGCATACAAGAGCAAATGGTTTTAATCCCATATTTATCTGTTGCATATTCTGCTCTATCCCAAGATCTCTGAGTGAATTACACAAATATTTAAAATTTCATATTAAAGGGGAAAGTAAAAACATTACAATCCTTTCTACCATATATGGTAGCTTAATAAATATTTAGCGCAGCCTTTGAGTCTACATTTCCTACTAAAGTGTAACCCTGCAGATGTGCATAATCTCCCCCTGTTTGCTGTTGTTTCCCCTATGTTGAATTTTAGACTGTAATTTCCTTGGGGACTTGTCAGTTTGTTGCTTTATAAAAGCTCACACCACTTTAGTGCTATAAGAATAATACATATATAATTTATGGTATTTTTCTTAATTAAGTATTCTGTGTGAATTGCATTAAAATTAGCTACCAATTTCTTGTTAGCCCCTTCTAGCTATTGACTTCAATGCTCACATGGAATCTTTGCGAACATTGCAACTCCTGATGTGGGAGATTCATTATGCCCAGTTGGAAGTCGACAGCTTTTGTAGTCCAAGTTTAGGAACAGGACAAGTTGTGCCCAGGGAAACTGTTTAGGGGGCAAGAAGGTAGAGAATGAATAATATTTTTAAGCCCCATAAAATTTGAGAACAGAAGTGTGCTTGCTGTCAGCTCAGCTTAAAGTTTGTTTTAAAATTTTAAAAATGGATGGTGATCAGACACGATGCTAACAATAATACTCCAGTAAAGGGTAATAATACTCCAGCAAACATCAATGAATGCAGTAAGATATTTAGTGCATATCTAGGAAAAGGAAAACTCTGATCCTAAACATCCGCTGTCTTGTGGGACATCTTCAGGAGAAGAAGACATTAAGGAGTAAACCCTACACAAATCCGGAGTAGAGTCCGTAGGATGGCACCTTGTATGCCTCCTTCCAGCAACTCAGCTGGTGACAAACGTATTGCTCTGCTTTCCTTTTGACCATTTCAGCACGGTCAAGAGGGAGGTGAGGTCATCTGGGCAGCCCAGGACCTCCATTTCCAGGCTTGCACACTAGGGAGGTCACTTAAGTGCTGCTAACTTCACCCTCAGAGGTGACTTCACCCTCAGAGGTGCACTCCATTCTCTCTTGAGACAGATGGATGCCAACAACAACAAGATGATGATAATAATACTCATCTACCTTATAAGGTTGTTGTAAGGAGTGTGTACATTCACATGTGCTGGATAAACGTTAAGGTAGTACAGTGGTAAAGGTAAAGGGACCCCTGACCATTAGGTCCAGTCGTGACCGACTCTGGGGTTGCGGTGCTCATCTCGCTTTATTGGCCAAGGGAGCCGGCGTATAGCTTCTGGGTCATGTGGCCAGCATGACTAAGCCGCTTCTGGCGAACCAGAGCAGCGCACGGAAACGCCATTTACCTTCCCGCTGGAGCGGTACCTATTTATCTACTTGCACTTTGACGTGCTTTCGAACTGCTAGGTTGGCAGGAGCAGGGACCGAGCAATGGGAGCTCACCCCGTCACAGGGATTTGAACCCCGTACAGTGGTACCTCGGGTTAATTTGTTGGTACCTTAATTTGTTCTTGAGGTCCGTTCTTAACCTGAAACTGTTCTTAACCTGAAGCACCACTTTAGCTAATGGGGCCTCCTGCTGCTGCCACACCACTGCCGCACGATTTCTGTTCTTATCCTGAAGCAAAGTTCTTAAACCAAGGTACTATTTCTTGGTTAGCGGAGTCTGTAACCTGAAGCATATTTAAGCCGAGGTACCACTGTATTATTCTTTTTACCAAATCATTTTCCTTAAATTGCTTGTTGCTCTACTTCTTTCATTTCATTTTAATTGCTGCTTTTCTCTTATGCCGTGGTGCTCTCACTTTGCTTTGTGAGCCACCCTGGAAGTTCTGTCATTGGATCAGAACTCATGGGATTTCACATTTTAAATAAACGGAAGTTCATTACCACTTAATTTCTTCACAGTCTAAACTGCATAACAGTCTTCACTGTGCTCAACATTTGATGCGCTGTGTCAGTTCTTTCAGCTCATGTGGAAATTCTTGAACAAATATAATATGTTAAGGCAGTTAATATCAACAGAAGAGATTTTGTGGGTGGAATACGGGATATGCAGCAAAGCAGAAATGTTTGTGCCACAGAGAGAGGGAGGCAGAGGCAGGGAAACAGAGGCATAGTTGCAATGAATGTTTTGCACATCCTGAGGTGCATCTGAAATTTTTATAAGTACTGTTTGGTGCTCTTCATTCAAGGCACATATAGCTGATGGCCAAGTGTAGTTCTGCCTCAAAAGTGGCACAACAGGAATTTTAACACCTCACAGATGACAACACGGTAAACTTCCAATAGCTCAGGTCAGTAGATGGTGCCACATCTACATGAATTATTAAAGGACAAATAGCAATGCCTGAATATTACAGTTAATGTACCGCATCACTGACAACACCTTTCCTGCATTTAACGCCTCGTCTGATGCTTACTAGTATCAAGGAGGGATCGAGACTGAAGAAGGATTTTTTTCTGAAGGACCGAAACTTACATTGACCCCAATTTACAGAAATATGGGGTCTGGCAGAAAGTCCATCCAGTTTTGCAAGGAATAGGAAGAAACCAAATAAACAAACTAGGATTAAAACGTGGAGAGAATATTCAGAGTGTTCCCAGCTTGGTTGACTGTTAAGAACCATCACTTAAAGCCACCAAACAACAAGAATAAAATGCTGAAACAGGAAAGCATAGCAAGCAAAGGTAGCTGCATAATGCCCAAGCCAGGAGAGTAAAAAGACAAAACACTAGTCAACTTGTCAAATGGTCTTTACACCAGAACTTGTTGTTGTTTAGTCATTTAGTCGTGTCCAACTCTTCGTGACCCCATGGACCAGAGCACTCCAGGCACTCCTGTCTTCCACTGCCTCCCACAGTTTGGTCAGACTCATGTTTGTAGCTTTGCGAACACTGTCCAACCATCTCGTCCTCTGTCGTCCCCTTCTCCTTGTGCCCTCCATCTTTCCCAACATCGGGGTCTTTTCCAGGGAGTCTTCTCTTCTCATGAGATGGCCAAAGTATTGGAGCCTCAACTTAAGAGGAGCCAAATGAGCCTCTCTAGAAAGGGCTTTCCATTGCTCAGCACACTTTATAGGCAGCCCTATATATGAGGCATTACAGTAGTCCAAACAAGATGTTATCAGAGCATGAATAATATGGCCGGTCTATCTCTTAAGGCAGGCATGTCCGTTTCGGGGGCCTAATCTGGCCTGCCGGTCGGTTCAATCCGGCCCCGGTGGCAGTTTTATTTTGGGGTAAAATTATAAAAAAGCTTAACTGCTTCAATCCTAAAAAAAAAGGTCAACAACTTTGGTTGGCCCTTTGGCTGGCCCTCATGGTCCTTCACTTCATCAAATCTGAAAAAAGTTTGGACACTACTGTAAGGGTTGCAGTTGTGCCAAGGGTTATGAAAGGATCAGAGGATCAGTACATTCTGTGGACTGAAACCAAAGAACTCACCTGCTCAGAATTCCAAGACATATTTCTATAATAATGAATTGGTATGGCATTTACCCCTCCAAGTTTTTAATACCTAATACAATAAAAGAGTACCATCATGTGCCTAATAGCAGATATAAAGTATCTGGGGGTAGTCCATCTCCCATAAAATAGCCTTTAGCCTTAATTCAAATCCATTGATTCCTGTTCCAGTTAAACCTGTAGAACTTAATATGTCTTTTAATCCTTTTATTGTAAGATAGGATAAAATTAATTTTACACTAGGACTGTGCAAAGCCAATTAACATGATCTTTAGAGTTATTTAGTAAAGTGCTTCAAACTGCTAAATTTATCCTGACCTCTTGGTTGCACTCCCTGACTGCTTTTTAAATGAAGTAATCAATATCTTGCAACCTTTTAAACAGCTTAAACTTTTTTTCAGATATTTTTTTACCTATATTTTATTTAAACAGATTAGGGATGAAAAATATACAGCTACAGTTGTCGACCATTTCCTGTAGGGCTGTTGTCTTTTTGGTTTTGGTACTCGGTCAGTGTGCTTGGAAACCTTTGTAAATGTGGAATCAAAATGTCCGTTTTGCAAATAATGAAGAAATCTGTCACTTCCATTTACTTAGTGCATAGAAAGTGTGCTATCTCTACAACTTAAATGCAGAAACCTTCCTTCTTCCCCAGCATAGCTTCTTTTCCCCCCCACATAGGGCTATTTGAGGTTATTAATTTTCTCACCGTGATAGGGTGATCAACCGTCCTGTCAAGAAAATGGATCTCTGTGTCACCCTTTAGCATGATTAAATGGAGGCACATCGCTGTGAGAAAATACCAAATTTTCGCGAGACAAATGAAACTTGTAGCGAGGACAACTTTTATAGACATTATTTCATTTTAAAATCTCCCATTTGGCTGTCAGTTTATTTGTTGGGAAGGGTTGCCATTAATTGCATGTTCCTCCTAATAACTCAGAAGACAGTAAAGGGGGGGGGGACCAGTTTCACACCTAAATCTCTTACACAGAACAAAATGTCAGCTAGTGTCCTCTAGTGAACATAGCTCGGTTTACGTAAACTGAGTTGCTAATCAGCTCTCCAAAACTCTTTGTCCCAATCCACTTCCTCTGCTCTTTCTGGCACTAAAACACTTGCAGCTTTTAAGCCTGGCTGCAGAACATTGAAATCTCTTGGAAAAGGGGGGTTAGGAGCCTCAAAGTGCTTTCAGACAGGCGCTTCTTGTGAAAGAAACGCATCCGTAGAGCAGAACTGGAAAAGGCAGTCAACACGTTGATATGTTTTCCCCTTGCTTCTTGAGTTTTTAACACAGGGTTGGCTTGCTAAACCTGGACTCGCCAGAAAGAAGCGTTTGGCCCTAAATGAATCCCGATAAAACGAAGGGTTAACTTGAGCTTGCTTTAATCAGACAAAAGGAAGAGCCAACGAGGGGGCTCCTCTCTCTCCCTTTTTGTTTTTCGAGGGGGGAGTTTGCCAAGTGCCCCTGTTGTTTAATTTCCTACTGGAAGCAGCACATGTGTGGGGCTCTCTCTCTCCCACCCCAGTTCTTTTCTTTAAACAGTGACCATTGCAGAGGCTGAGTGGTTGGGGTCAATGCCTTGCCTATTGATCAGTATCCCTGCAGTCCCCCAGCTCCAGCATCTGCTTCATTGCCTTCTTTCAGTGCTTGCTTCAGTACATTAGAATAGAAATCCATAACCAGAGCTGTGCTCATCCGAGCAGGGGAAGAAACTAAATTAAATGGTATAAAACAATCTTGGATCAGGAGTTTGTGCCAATTCATCTTGATCTAAGATGTCACACCGGGCTCTCTGTCTGAGCACCTGGGCTAGAGGCAGCCATAGTGAAAATAGATGGAGCTGCGATCATTCATTTGTCAGCTAAGGAGCTCGGCAGCGGTTAGCAATTCCCTTCTGCAGAGGTCAGCTGACAGAACAATCAGTGCAACTGCAGAATGGAGCTTTCCTTTGAACTATTGTTATGGAGCATGCTTCTTGGGGTGGGGTGGGGGCCGGAGGGGAGGGGAGGGGAGCGTGGTGGTTTCCTTCCAGATCATTGTGCTCTGAGGGAAGCGAATTAAAAAATGGATCTGCCTAGGCAGACCCCGGTTGTGGTTTGTGTTGCGTTTAACGGTAGTGATTATATATACAAATTGCAGGTGATTAAAATGGTTACGTATCACTTAGTGTAGAGTCCATTTTCATCTTTCTTTTTCCATACAAGGTGACTATTGATTTTTATTTTTTTTTAAAAGCTCCTCTCCTTCTCATTGTTAAAGATCACCCCCACCCACTCCTTTGGGTGCAAAACTATCAGAACTAGAGCTGAACTGGGAATCGGTTTTCTTAACAGAGGTTCCAGTGCTCTTTTTTCCGTTTCTTTTAAAAGGGGGAGAGAGAGAGAGAGAGAGAGAATGAGAATTCATTTGCTGCAGTTTGGGCATACCGTAGCAGAGCGTTTTTTATTATTAATTCTCACTTTGTTAATCTCCAGACCTTGTAATTCTGTCTGTGAGTACCAAGTGGTCTCCTCTGATTTCTCTCAGAAGAGATTTAACAGGATAGTGTAGCAGGGAAGAGTGAAACTTTTAGTACATTGGGTATAATATACACAAGTCTGTTTCCTGGTGCATTGAAGAAGTTATAGCTATACCTCAAAATGCAGTTGAAGTCATGGGTGATATGCAAGCCATAGTCACGAGTAGACCGATTAAAATCAGTGGACTTGTCCATTAATTTCAGCGAATCTCTTCAGAGCATGACTTAAATAGGTAACATGCAGTGTCCTTAAATTTTGTAAATGCAGCCCTCATGCTTATAATTATTTATTATTTCTTTAAGTCATCTCCCGTCCTTCTCTTTAGCTGAAAAGGCTCCCAAAGCAGCTTACAAAAACCAGTACAGTCCCTGCCTTCTTCTGGTGTACAGTCTAAATGGCATGAAACAGAAGGAAAAAGTGATGGGGAGGTAGAAGGGGGAAGAACAAGCTTGGACCATTCTTTCTTAAAGTTACAGTTCTTATAAGGACCCCCTGGGGTGCAGACAGTTCAAATAGCCTGCTAGTATTGCTGCGTTGTTCATATTCCTTTGCCTACCGCATTCTTGCATTATTTCATCCACTAATGTAAACTGCTTTAGGGTCTCCATCTTTGACTTACAGTAAGACCCAGAAGCCATGTAAAGTAAGCATTTTAAGGCAGCAAGGGATTGCGTGCTCCAGCCCTTCTGTGACCTTGAACCCTAGGCCAGTGTAACCTAGAAAGTGAAACTTAATGCAAGGGAGAGGGAACTTTTCCAGTTGGGTAACTGTCTAGCCTTTCTTGTTATAAATACGTCCCAGCATTTATAATGTACTGCCATAACAGAGTGCAGGAAAACATAAATCCATATATTTCATTTGGTGAAATAACTATTTGCCTTTTCAAAGACATCTGAAGGCAGCCCTGCCCAGGGAAATGTTTTTAATATTTTGTTGGGAGCCACCCAGAGTGACTGGGGCAATATGATAATGATGATGATGAATTTATTATATGTACCCTACAATAAAGCACAATACATTTAAAAATTCCCTATACAGGGCTGCCTTCAGATGTCTTTGAAAAGTCATATAGTTATTTATCTTCTTGACTCTGGTAGGAGGGTGTTCCACAGGGTGGGTACCACTACCAAAAAGACCCTTTGCCTGGTTCCCTGTAAATTCACTTCTCACAGTGAGGAAACCACCAAAAGGCCTTTGGAGCTGGACCTCAGTGCCTGGGCTGAACGATGGAGACGTTCCTTCAGGTATACTGGGCCAAGGTCATTTAGGGCTTTAAAGGTCAGCACCAACACTTTGAACTGTGCTTGGAAACATACTGGGAGCCAGTGTAGATCCTTTAGGACCAGTGTTTATATGGTCCTGGGAGCCACTCCCAGGCCCCAGTCTAACTGTTGCATTCTGGATTAGGATTCCTGTTAGCATATGAGAGATGTCCACTATCTGTACCTTCCAGAAACAGTTGAAAATATTTTTGTTCCGACAGGTTTTCCCAGGTAGATAAATAAGTCTTTGCCATGAGTTACTATTTTGGATGGTTTCAGTTTTGTTTCAAATATATTTACTGGTTTTTTTAAAAAAAAAAAAACCTGTTTTCAGTTGTTTTTATTATACATCTCCTTAAGACAACTGCTGGAGCACCACCATAGAGAAAGACCTATACCATGTGTTTCATTGGTTGCACAGCAAGTATTAGGAGAACAAGGCAGTGGCTACTACACCACTTTTTTTTTAAAAAAAAAAAAGAATAATAAAAGGAGTCATAAGGCGTGTATTTAAATTCTTTGCACAGTGAAAGGACCACCAGAGTTGCTGGAGTTAGAACAAAACAAAAAAAAATCCTTCCAGTAGCACCTTAAAGACCAACTAAGTTAGTTCTTGGTATGAGCTTTCGTGTGCATGCACACTTCTTCAGAAGGAGTTAGAACAGTTTATGAACCACCTGTCCTAATGCTCTTTGTGTTGTGTTTCAGGTTCTCTGTCTGGATTTCCGCAAATGAAAAAAATAACTATGTCGTACGAAGAGAGGCGAAAGCAAGCCACTGCTATAGTTCTGCTAGGAGTAATTGGAGCAGAGTTTGGAGCGGAAATTGAACCTCCGAAGTTGCTGACCAGGCCGCGCAGCTCTAGCCAAATTCCCGAAGGGTTTGGCTCAACGAGTGGTGGATCCAACTATTCTTTGGCGAGGCATACGTGTAAGTATGTGCCCACTCCCCCTTGATGCAAGCTGTATAGTGAAATATGTATTGCTATTGTATTCTGTTATATGGCCCATTTCAGTAACAATGGAAAAGCCTGGCATCCTGCCATGAGAACCAAGATGCAGAGAGCCACTGGTTCACACACACGCCACCACCCCTCTCTTCCTCCATGCACCAGAGGACGAAATCCAAAACGGAAGCTTTTGCTTTTAGACTATTTCATCCCAAGGAACTTCCAAGGGTTCTGAAGGGCCACAGGTCTAAGACACTGTTTAATGATCATAAAGGTAAAGGTAAACCATTAGGTCCAGTCGTGACCGACTCTGGGGTCGCAGCGCTCATCTCGCTTTACTGGCCGAGGGAGCCGGGTTACAGCTTCCGGGTCATGTGGCCAGCATGACTAAGCTGCTTCTGGCAAACCAGAGCAGCGCACGGAAACGCCGTTTACCTTCCTGCGGGAGCGGTACCTATTTATCTACTTGCACTTGATGTGCTTTCGAACTGCTAGGTTGGCAGGAGCAGGGACCGAGCAACAGGAGCTCATCCCGTCGCGGGGATTCGAACCGCCGACCTTCTGATTGGCAAGTCCTAGGCTCTGTGCCACCCGCATCCCTTTAATGATCATAGCCCCATATATATGCGTGTGCATATCTGGGAGCTGTTGAAAACCTATCTTTGCTACCCAAACACAGGAACTATTCACATGCTCTTAGTAGTCTTAGAACTGATCCAGGAAGACCACTCTAAAATGCCTTAAAAAACAACAACAGCTAGTCCCCCCCCCCCTAAATTTGTCCCTAGTTTGTCACCATTAGCTCAGGCAGCACTGTCTTTTCTGGACTATCCCTCCTTTTGTTAATTTACCCCTCCCATGTTTTCATGGAATGCTTTCATGTCCTTTTTTGCAGCGATTTTTTCATGTCCTTTTTTGCTGCGATTTTTTCGTGTCCTTTTTCTGCAACTCTCACTTTGCTCCTTTTATCCTTTTATCCTTGGGGGGGAGCTGGATCAAGAATTTACAATCCCACTTTTTTTTTTACTAGTGATGTCTTAATACCGAAACTGAAACGTAATATTAATTATTCAAAAATGCTTTGGGTGACCATCCAAACCTCTGAGAAGTTACTCATTTTTTTATTCCCCTAGTTTATGAATATTGTAGGTGATTACCAGAATGGTTCCACAAACCAGTGGCCTTGGATGAATTCCTAAAGGTTACAGTAATACCCTTTCATTGCATTGCATCTAATAAGGCTGAGTGCTCTTGGGTCTCGTGTATACTTTCTTTCCAGATATACCTTTGTCTCGTGCTTAATTCTTAATGCAGACACCACTTAGCTGAGTTTAAATCCAGCGTTGCAATTCTAATCCTTCTGTGTTCTTTGTATGGGCCACCCTGTACCCATGACTGCCACACCTCCCTTCTTCCCATTGTCAATAAGTGAAGGTGAAAGGTAGGATGGGAACAACTGTTTATAAAGACTATTGCACTGGGAAGTCTTCATTCTGCTTTGTCATCATATTTGGTGCACTCTCACATTCATCCCATGAATATTAATATTTTTTTAAAAATTTGAAGTGGGAATTTAAATCAGTGCACTTCCTGTTATGATTTTCAAAATATAATATACGGTCTGGCCTCTTGGAAAAACTTTATATTACTTTGTTTTTATGTTTTGTATCTGAACACCAGTGTATCTTAACGTGCTTTCATTGCAATATCAGAACCTTGATTTCACCATCAGCACCCAAAAAAAGGTCTTTTTGGGAGCTTCTCTACTGTTGAAAAAAAGAGGCAGTAGAGGTTTAATTCAGAGCTTTACATTTCACCTCCTGCAATTCCATGCTTATTTTGGGGGCATCCCTATCATAAGAGCCAGTCTGTTTTGTTGAGGTTTACACACTGCCATCCAGGTTCTTCCTCCACAATGGAAATGCACAAAGAACATCTTGACAGAGTGAGGTTACTTATCATTAATTGTAGTTCTCTGAGAGACTGAGTGTTGCCTCTCTATAATCACATTTGTTGACCCCTTTGTCTTTTCTCTCGAGTGCTGCTCCCTCATAAGGAGGAGCAGAGGTTCTCCCTCTCTCTCCAACACAATTGCAAATATATGATACAACAAGCCCCTTTGGGATTGAAATTATTGGCTGCCCCTTATCTCATGTGAACTTTGGATAATACTTGTAGTAGACCATGTTCATTCTGTAAACGAGTTTCAGCATGCAAACCATAAGTACTTGAATGCTTATTCTTATCCCTGAGTACTGCTAAGAATTCAGAAGATGGATTGTCAATCTGAACTAGTCTTCATAATTGCTTGACGTTTAAAAAAAACTTGTAGTGATTAGGCCCTGTTTGAAGAATTAATTAAAGGAGGATTCAGGTGACCTTTCCTCGCCACCCCCAAAATCGTGTTGCTTCTCTTTTGCCACGTGTACACAACCAAGTCATGTGAAGGGATCCCTCATACAATTGGCTTCATCTTGACTTAGTTGTTTGGCAAACCACGAAGATCTGTCCTTGGAATGTGCAGTGAAGAAAACGTGGTATCCTTCCCTATGAACAATTTCAATACTAGGGTTGTCCTAAGTGCTGATTGTGAACATCTAGTCTGAGCGGGCGTATGTAGTAGACACAAAGTCCAGGGACAAAAGGAGACACACCATTGTTCCAGGCCAGGATCCAATAAACAAGGTCTGGTCAAGCAGAGATGAAGTTACAGTAAGGCTAAGTAGATAAAGGAGAAAGTAGGTCCAGATAGGTGAGGTCAGGCAAAAGAAAAGGTGAAAACAGAGGCAGGCTATGGGGTTACTTCAGCAACCAGGAAACCCAGAATGAAGAGTAAGAATGGCAGCTAGCCCTGCCCCTGGGGAGTAGAGCATCTACTCATAAAGGGTCCCTGCCTGTTTTAGAAGCTTAGCTGAAGTCTTCAGAGCCTGAAGAAGGCAATATGACCTCTTCAGAGAGGTTTTAGCACCACAGACACCTCAGGTGGTGGTAGGTGTTGAACACTGATTTTGAGGGTACCTTCTCTTGAAGATTCAAGAAGTCCTCTGTATCACATCCCTTGGCAACCTCCTCCTCCCAACTCTGCTATTGTCTTTTGCTAACTAACACACCACTGGGGGAGGGACTCCACCCCCCTTCTTGTATGGTGCTTAATGCCCCACCTTTCATCAGGGTAATGTCTTTGCCATCACCTATTTTGTCCTTTGATGACGCCTCTCTCTGCCAGTCTGGCCACGCTGGGAGATCACACAGAACATCTGAAGCTGAAGTCATCGATCCTCCTAATTCAGTATTGCCTGTTTTGAACAGCAGCATCTCTCCAGGATCGCTTATAGAACCCCGCTCCCCAAGAATGAGCTCTTCCACTGAGCTGGTCCTCTCTCCCAAGGACCAAATGCAAACCACTTTAAGCTCTTAGGAGGAGGAACAATATGTAATAAACACAAATATTGTGGAAATTCAAATCATTCTCAGTGAAAACACAACCTTAGTATGATCAAGTTTCAGGATGCCTGATCTAAAATAATGAGCAGGGGGGAAAGAGTCTGCAGCCGAACTGTGTGTTGTCCCTCCAGCAGTTTAAATTGCAATAACAATTAGAAAGTAGCTCATTTTGATAAGTATCATTGATTTACTATGATAAGATGTAAAACTCTTATCACATGCTTGCTACTGTTGTTTTTAATGCCAATTAATTGTGATATTTCTGCTCTGTAAGGAAGGATGTGATTCTTTAGGAATTCACACAGTGACCTTGCCTGACATCTCACATTAATCTCCGTTGACCTTACAAATGGTTCATGAGATATTTAATTATAAAATGCCACGTAAAGAATTTCTCATTACAGATTCACCACATCACACCTAAGCAGCAGCTAATGCTATGTTTATAAAGTTAATGGGCTGATAAATCTGAATGACTCTTCTGTCCTGAATATGAAAATACTCTGTTCGGTCATTAAAGCAGTGTATTTTTCCAACCATGTGCCATCAATATACCTATTAATGATGAGCATTTTGCACTTCAACTCAGTCAGTGTCATGTCTCAAAATTTATTATCGGGCAATGTGGATGTTGAGCTTTTTCCAAATGTGTTGTTTACTTCCAACATGCCTGAGTCGCATGTAATGCAGTTTAAAACACAACAGACGCAACAAATCAGGCACGCCCATTAAAGGTTTAACCCTGGTAGCTGACCAAGCCCCAATGAAAGCTTTGCGGTGTCTCTGAGCAATGGGAAAGGCCTGTCTGCATTAAGCCCCAATCAACTTGCCCTCCTCATACATTTCCCAATCACAGCCAGATACTCTACAAGCGCTGAGAAGACAGGAGCCAAGGCAGATTAAAAGAGAATTTGGAATTGACACCATCATACATCAGGGACTGGACTCATGCAAATTGAATAGAGCCATACAGAGCCCAAGAGATCTGCAAGGGAGATCCATGTTAGCTTGCTAGGATAGCGTTGGTGACAAGTGTATGAAGTGATGGCGCTACACCATGTGTCTCCATAATTACAAGTTATGGTGAAGATGGGGGATTCTAAACAGTATTTCCACTTTGTGAAGTGATCCCCTATTTGTCACTGTGCCTGGTCCCACCTTCAAGGTCAGCTTTGAAACTAATTAGATGTGTTCCCTTAAGGGGGCTTGCTGTACTGACAGGAGCATGCTCCAACAGTGTTTCCATCCTGTATACCTGAAGGAGCATCTCCACCCCTATCGTTGAGCCCTGGACACTGAGATCCAGCACCGAGGGCCTTCTGGCGGTTTCCTCATTGCAAGAAGCGAGGTTACAGGGAACCAGACAGAGGGCCTTCTCGGTAGTGGCGCCCGCCCTGTGGAACGCCCTCCCTTCAGATGTGAAGGAAATAAGTAGCTATCTTATCTTTAAAAGACATCCGAAGGCAGCCCTGTTTAGGGAAGTTTTTAATATTTAATGCTGTATTGTTTTTAACACTCGATTGGAAGCCGCCCAGAGTGGCTGGGGAAACTCTGGGTATAAACTGGGGTATAAATAATATATTATTATTATTATTATTATTATTATTATTATTATTATTATTATACCAGGTTTTCCAACACTATGGGCATAAGCTTTGTCTACTGTGTTCAAAGCAACTGCATTTGAGCCATTTTAAAGGTTTGCCTTCTGCATGTGCTGTTGAGGAAAGTTAGGGGCAGATGGAGCTTGTCAACCTGGGAAGGTAGGCTATCTAGGAGAAGGAAAACTCTGATCCTAAACCTCCGCTGCCTTGTGGGATATCTTTGGGAGAAGAAAAGGCTAAGGAGTAAACCATACACAAATCCTGAGTGGACTCCCTACGGTGCCTTGAACGCCTCCTTCCAGCAACTCCTGCAGCCAAGCTGGTACCCAATATATTGCTCTGCTTTCCTTTGGACCATATCAGCAAGGCTGAGAGGGAGGTCTTCTCATCTGGGTAGCCCAGGACTTCCATACACACTGCCCAGGCTTGCAGGGGAGTGACCGGGGAGGTCACTTGGGTTCCGCTGACGCATTGGTTTGACTTCACCCTCAGAGGTGCACTCCATTGTCACTTGAGACAGACAGATGCTAATAACATTGTTTGCTGAATATGAGTTTCTTCTTGTAAGTGCAATAGCATTGAGAACAGAACTCTGGTTTAGGATTCAGACATGTTAGTTTCCATGTAAGATAGAATATGGTTGATAGATGTTAAATATGAGTGGTACAGTTCATATTCTGCTGAAGTTAATAGTAGTTAATTTCTTTATTTCAGTGGTCCATTTCTTTTCAGCTTGTAACTTACAGTACAAACATTTATATTAATTTGACACGGTAAGATAATTACAGCACACTGAAGTTAATATTCACATGGGGAAATGCTAAATGCTACATTCCTGATTTTTAACAGGCTATCAGGTTTTGCTGCAGTTCTAATTATATACTGTTTTAAATATTGAGGTAAATGACCATTTTAATAGCCCTGTGAAATTAATTTTAACTAGAAATGCAGATATAAAATCTGATGCATGCTTGGGGGGGAGGGTCGCAGTTATTTCTGTCGCACACTTCTAGATTATAAACAAATATGGGTGGAAAATAACAATTGTTTACTGTTTCCATAGCACTTTAATATAGTTTCATAGCTGGGCTAAGAATACATTTAAAGCTGGTATAGTTGGATTCTCTCCATAAATTGAAACAAGACTGAGCTAAAGCTCATTTACTGTCTTGGAACGGAATTGATCTTGCTTTCACATTTGATTCACCCACTGCAGATTTTGAGAGGAAGAAAAATAGCATTGTTAGGTCAGTTTAACTAGGCCAGAGTTAGACGGAGAAGATTGGCAAACCCGTTGTTCTAATTCTTTTCTCTTTCTTTGTGGGCAATTTTATTAGCGATTGGGCTGATTTAAATGCATTTTACTGCCTGTATAACATAAATGTGCACGTGTATTGTTCTCCCATCCCTGCCCAGAGAGTGATGCTGCTGCTTTCTGCATCCTTGTATATTTGATTAAGGCATCCACAGGTCTGAAGGAACCATGTGCACCTTAATGCTATAAAAGATGACGCACACAAGTTGATTGCTGCCATCTTACACGTTGAGCCCTCCCTTTGCTATCATGTAGAACTATTGATGAAGCAGCTGTGTTCATTCCCACTCCGTCTAGGTCAGCAGCATTGCATCAACATGCTTTGTCGCTAGCCTTAAATTGCTGAATATCTTGATTTCCCATCTACCGAGATCAAATGCATTTCTTTCGTTCTTTAAAAAATAGCTGGAATTATTTTCTTTTTAGCATCTGTGATTGAGAGATCTCACTGACGTTGACCTCTGTTTTTATCTAAAAATGCATATGGATCATCGGCTCACTCAAAGGTTCACAGGTAGACATTTGGGAACATGTTTTTGAAAACCATGAAAATGCTTGGCAGATCTGATTGGCAGAATATTCCTTTTTATCGCTCTAACTCTTTCTTCTTTAAAAAACCCCAGCTTTATTTACAAACTCTGGCAGATGAGATATATTTTTTAAAAATCATAGTATGTCAAACAATGAAGTACAATAGTGAGCCTCATCTGGCAGGCTTGTTCCAAAGCCTCAGGGTCTTTGCTGAAAGAGGCCTGATCCTCTCTGCCAATGTCTTGATCTGCTTTAGTGGTGATACCTTGGGCAGAGTGTTTACCAACAATTTCAGCTAGCCAGGGAGAAGAGGCGGATCCAAAGATGTAATGCCCTGCTTGTGTGTTTGCTTTCTCAAAGCTAAAAAACGGCACTCGCATATCCTCCAACATTCTCAAATGAAACCAAGGACGTCCTAAAATATTATACCCCACCCATCTGACTGAGTTGCCCCAGCCATTCTGGGTGGCTTCCAACATATATAACAAACATAATAAAACATTAAACATATATTTTTTTAAAAAAAAACAAACTTCCCTATACAGAGCTGCCTTCAGATGTCTTCTAAATATTGCACAGTTATTTATCTCCTTGTCTCAGGGGTGGCATAACTCCATACCCTCCAACATTTCTCCAATGAAAATAGGGATGTCCTAATGAAAAATGTTTCATGGCCATATGTTTAAATGGGCAGTCCATTCTCTTCTCCCAGGAATTGTTGGCGGACTCCAAAATGTGTATAGGCTTCGACTTGCCGGCACTTTATTTGCTTTGTTCCCATTCTCTGCTCTAGATTTCTGTACCACTGAAGGCAAATTAGCTTCTCTGGGAGCTTACTTACAGAACTGCATATGCTAATTGCACTGTATAAAAATCATATAAATTGGCCAAATATATCTGTTCCCTTTCCCTGACCAATATGACTCCCAGCTACCTAAAACTTCCCATGTGCTAATGTCTTTATATAACACAGACACGAGTATTTGCAGAATCTCCTTGGAGATGAAATAAATAAATAAATAAATAAATAAATAACATGGGATGCCCACTTCCTGTTTTCTGACATCCTTGGTCAACATAAACAAAGAAGGCAAGAATGGAGAAGGAAAAGAAGTTGCCCAGACTTCTTGAAAAGAGGTGATTTCCAAGTAGATACTGGTCCTCTTTTATGGCATAGCTGATTCATGGGCTCATCTTTGACCTCTCCTGAATATCTGGCTCTCTTTCTGAGAGGCTGGGCCAGTTAGTGTTTGGGAAGACTGTCTGAATTGATACATTCCAAGGAATGGTGTATGGAGGCAGGACAGGCAACATAAACTAATGCATGTGTCCTTATGCAAAAAATGCTGAGGATCTGTACTGTGCTACCTGAGCTGTGTGTGGGGGGGATACATATTGAATCCCACAACAGACTGAAAATAACTAATTGCCTTGGATCCATTGCATTTAAAGGAGACAAGTTAATACCATGCAGACAGAAGAATTGTGACCAACTGTCTTCAAGGGTGAAACAAGAAGCATGGCAATAATCTGACATCTCACTTCATGTTTCCACAAACTTCTCCCCTTCAGTGGTTGCGTGGTCACACAAAATGCAACAAGAGGCATTGATCTTCTATTTTTGTTGACAGTTCTGACTCTCTTATAATACCTAGCTCTGCTTTAAAACTCTCCTCTCAGCCTCAACCCCAGCTAACTTAACCCCCCCTTCTTTTGCTCTCCAGTTGAAAGTACAGTGGTACCTCGGGTTACATACGCTTCAGGTTACAGACTCTGCTAACCCAGAAATATTACCTTGGGTTAAGAACTCTGCTTCAGGATGAGAACAGAAATCGTGGTCCGGCGGCACAGCAACAGCGGGAAGCCCCATTAGCTAAAGTGGTGCTTCAGGTTAAGAACAGTTTCAGGTTAAGAATGGACCTCCGGAACGAATTAAGTACGTAACCAGAGGTACCACTGTATCCAGAATCTGAAAAGGGGGGCGGGGAGTGAGCCAGCAGCATATGTCATTGTTTGAGTGATGCAATGGTAATCCTGCACAGTTTCATTTACAAGGATCTCCATTAGAAAGTACAGGAAACCAAGGCTAACATAGTATTCATATACTTGACAACTTTGTTAATGTTCCCTAGTGCTTGTGGCTTACATTTTCTTTCTCTCCTTGAGGAAAATGTTCTAAATCTGGGCTCCTTGTTTGGGTCTAAATGTATTCAGAGTCCCCCCCCCCCCCCGCTCTGTAAATGAAAGGACTTCTTTAACAGCTAATTGACTACAGTAGTGATTGGAGTTCAACCTTCACAGGCCTTCCGTAACAGCAAACAATTTTTTTTGGACCCATTCATGATACAAGAGCAGGATTAACGGAGCAGGATTTTGAAAACATATTGCTAGCATCCTATTTGTCTTCATTTTATTCTTCACTGAGCCCCAATATTTGTTTACAATTTTTTGAGGGGAAAAATGCACCAGAAATCTTCATTTGCAAGCCTTCCCAGTAATGCTCTTGTAGCATAGATGGGATAAGCCACCTTTAAAACGTATACCCTTGCTCCTTTTTACAGTAAAGCCATAAAAAGCTGGCAGGCAAATAAAGAGACGGATCTTAAGCCTCTTTTAATAAAACAATTAAAGTAATAAAGTAATCTCTTACTGTTTTATTAATTTCATTGGTAGAACATAAAGGGCTTTGGGTGAAATCTTGAAATCAATTGGAGTCTTCCCCTGGGGTTCAAAAAGTCAAGATTTTATCTCGTATATTTGCACTTATGAGCACATATTTAAGTTTCATTTTAGGTGATAGTGACAAAAATCAGCAAAGGTTAAAACTACTTTTCTAGAGGATTATAGGAAATAGGCTGGCTAGGGCTTAGCAAAGCGAGGGAGGTCTTCTCAACTGCAGTAAAGAGACTGGGATTGTGAGCTTTGTTTCCCACAGCCTCTTCCTGGATTGAGTACCCTCTCACCAGATGTACAATCTCACCAGATTGTTGTTGTTTAGTCGTTTAGTCGTGTCCGACTCTTCGTGACCCCATGGACCAGAGCACGCCGGGCACTCCTGTCTTCCACTGCCTCCCGCAGTTTGGTCAAACTCACGCTGGTAGCTTTGAGAACACTGTCCAACCATCTCGTCCTCTGTCGTCCCCTTCTCCTTGTGCCCTCCATCTTTCCCAACATCAGGGTCTTTTCCACCATGGCTAAAGCTAACACAACCAGGCTTTGAACTGCATTTGAACTGGAGAGTTGGTCAGTAGGATGTGGTTTGGTGTAGGCTGGTATGAAAGATATCTGATATATGGAGTACAGTGGTACCTCGGGTTACAGACACTTCAGGTTACAGACGCTTCAGGTTACAGACTCCTCTAAGCCAGAAATAGTACCTTGGGTTAAGAACTTTGCTTCAAGATGAGAACAGAAATCATTAGGTAAAGTGGTGCTTCGGGTTAAGAACAGTTTCAGGTTAAGAACTGACCCCCAGAATGAATTAAGTTCTTAACCCGAGATGTTGTTGTTGTTGTTTAGTTGCTTGGTCGTATCCGACTCTTCATGACCCTATGGACCAGAGCACGCCAGGCAGTCCTGTCTTCCCCTCCCTCCCGCAGTTTGGTCAGACTCATGCTGGTAGCTTCGAGAACACTGTCTAACCATCTCATCCTCTGTTGTCCCCTTCTCCTTGTGCCCTCAATCTTTCCCAACATCAGGGTCTTTTTCAGGGAGTCTTCTCTTCTCATGAGGTGGCCAAAGTATTGGAGCCTCAGCTTCAGGATCTGTCCTTCCAGTGAGCACTCAGGGCTGATTTCCTTAAGAATGGAAAGGTTTGATCTTCTTGCAGTCCATGGGACTCTCAAGAGTCTCCTCCAGCACCATAATTGAAAAGCAAACCCGAGGTACCACTGTATATATAACAGGGATGGAGAAACCTGTGACGCTCCCAGTGTTGGACCGCAACTCCCATCATTCCAGACCATTGGCCGTGCTGGTTAGGGCTGATGTGGTCCAACAGCTTTTGGAGATCCACAAATTTCCCATCCCTTCTATAAACGTTTGGGTCAGCAGAGAAGAGTTTGACTCAGCATTGTTTCTATATAAAGCTTCTATGATTACAGAGGTTATATGGCTGGGCCAAGAGCAGCAGCTCCTTGTCTCCTTTCTAATTCCCTTCCCTATAATGTCAAACTAAAACATTTGATGTGGAGGCATTGTGTGGCAACCTTCAGTGTCCCCACTCCAGTTTACTGGCTGCTGTTTACAGGGGTGAGAAACTTAACAGCGACATAACCCTTGGGTCACATGCTTTACTTTGCTCCTATATGTGCTGCTTATTGTTGTTTTTATTGTTGTAGCTTTTAAAAATGTTCCGGCTTTAATTGTTTTATCTCACTGTTTTTTTGTTTTGCTGTAATTTGAAGTTTTGGCGAGCCACCTTGGGAATATCCGTAAGTCATTTAAGCAAATTGGTGGTTTACTAGATTTTATGAAAGGGGGGGAAGATTCCATGTTTCAGCTCTTGCTTTCAGAAGTAGCCGTGCAAACCCTTCTTGTGCACTTCAACCCTCAGATGACTGAGATGTCGGTGGGTGTTTATAGAGAGAGAGAGAGACTGTGTAGTCAAGTACCGAATCCAGAGGTGTTACAGACTTACCTTGCTATCCATATTTTGCTTCATTAAAACTTGGCATACAAGGATAACTGTGATTGACAAGGATCACTGTGACAAAGCGTGTTCTCCTTCATGGAGAGCATGTGTTGCGGTGGGGGCCGCCAGGACACTCCAAAGTTGGGGGGCGGGCTAATTGATCGTTGACCACTGATGCGATTGGGGCTTCCCTTGTTGTTGGGAAGAAGTTAATGTTGCCATTTATTGATTGACAGCCAGAAATACTAAAACTCCTTGCATGAGGCTAGGGCTTCCTCTTTTCGCCCGTGCATCGGATTGCCTGTCCCTCCCTCCCTCCCCAGAATTAGGGTTGTTTGCTTTGACCTTGCTATGCCTGTCATGGGGTCGTCTGCTTTGGAGCAGGGGCCTGGTAGGAATTTTGTCCATCTGGCTGATTGGCTGGGGCCATTTGGTTTTTGCCTACTGCGTAGCAAATCGTCACAACTTGTAAAGTTCGCGGTTAGGCATTGGTTTATGGTTTGGTTGGTTGAGGGGCATGGATTGGCTGTGCCTGCCCCTCTAATGCTGCTGCTGCAAGGGATTCCGTTATAGGAATTGGGGGCTAACTATTGCTTGTCCACTCTGTCAAGGGGGCTCGGGCCATAGCAATGAGCTCCTGGTTGCATTTGGGGTGAGGGCAGGTTCCCTGCTCCACTTAACCCCCAAGTGTATTCCCCCATTCTGACTTTCGCATCGTGAGGAATGTCAGTCTGTCCCCCATGGTGGGGGCAGATAGTCGCAACCAATGCCTACGCAACCACTCACAAATTTGTATTTTAATAAAGTTGTGGCCAAAATTAGGCCAAAAATCTTAAACAAAAATTTCTGTGTGATGTGTGAGTTATTGGGGTGGACCTGGGGACCTTGACACGCAAGGATAACTGTGATTTTAAAGATGAATGGGAACCCTTTACAAAGTATTTAAAGAAACAACAAAATGAACTGGACTCCTTGGCAGGTTTTGAATAAACATTCACAAACTTCTCATTGATAACATCTAGATAGATAAATTAAGGATCTGTACAGTTTTGTAACATGCAGAAAATAACATAACAGTGGTACCTCGGGTTACAGATACTTCATGTTACATATGCTTCAGTTTACAGACTTCGCTAACCCAGAAATAGTACCTCGCGTTAAGAATTTTACCTCAGGATGAGAACAGAAATTGTGCGCCGGCGGCATGGTGGCAGCGGGAGGCCCCATTAGCTAAAGTGGTGCTTCAGGTTAAGAACAGTTTCAGGTTAAGAATGGACATCCAGAACGAATTAAGTTCTTAACCCGAGGTACCACTGTATGTTGATAAACCAGAGAGAGGAGCTGAGGGAAGTCGGGGGGGGGAGGGGAGGGGGGTTATATTTGGGGGAGGAGGGAGGGAAAAATGGGGGGATTAAGGATGATATGTTTTTTGATAAAATGTTATGTTGAAATTACTAATATTATTTTTTTTTACAAAAAAAAGCTTGGCATACTGAATTGTTGCTAATAATTTCACTGAAGAAGATAATGACTGAAATCTGTATGCCATGTTCTTGAAGTTGCACTGATTAAATCTATAGGGGTTAACGCTTCCTTTTACTTTACAGGATTTGTAATTAATTTGGGGACTATATACAAATCTTTTAATCTAAACATCATTTATTAGTTCTGGGGAAATTCATCTCTCCCCCCCCCCCCAAATTCCATTCAGAAAGGAACACTCGGGTATTATTCGGATGTAATCAAAAACCATAGCAAGGAAGACTCAAATTGCCAAAAGTTCCCAAGGATAGTCGGCTCATTCGGTAAACAGCTGCCAATTAACCAGCTTTATTCTGTGGTGTGCCATTATTGTTTGCGTTATTTTGCAGATTCATCGGCATATATAGCATATTGTAATCCTTTGATCTATTATGTAAACTTGTTAATAGACACTGGGTAAATAGGAAGGCGCCAGCCAACACACGGCCTTGCTAATGCAGTCCTTGGCTACTGTACCAAGGCCAATGTATTGGCAGATTTGCATTAGCATAGACACTGCTCATCCTGCACTAGATAATGGACTCAAAGGTTAAGAGCAAAGGATCGCAACAGCCCCGATCAGCGGAGCTTTTCTAGGGCTAATTACCTCTTCACTGCGCTGACTCTAATGTGACATGTTTATTGCCTTAACTAACAACTCATTAGCTTAGTTGATGTTTTTGTCAATATTAATTCGTTCATTTAAGCCAAGTCAAAGCTTAAACAAAGATGTCCAGACTGAGAAGTGGGCAGCAGAGTGACTTTTGTTTAGTTCATCTTTTCCCCCCTCTCTCTCCCCTTAGCTCAATTTAAACAAGATAAATGTTGACAAGAGAAATATTTAGAGTGTCTGCAGGTTGTAGGTGTTTACTAATGTGCTAGTGTTCAAGGGCCAAGGCGCTTTATTTAAATAAGGGGGGGGGAGGCTTAAATGATTTGAGAGCGGAATGTTTAATAAATTAAAACGCACACTTAATGGGTCTCTGGAAGAGCCATTTGAAAACAACTCTGGCCTCCAATAGGTTAAATTTGGGTCCCTGGGAAGATGTGCTGATTGGCTGGCAACCTCTCGGCTGCTAAATATGGCAGGCAGTTTGTTCAATAAACAAAAATAAGAAGCTGGGTTTTGAGAACTGCCTGTAGGAGGGGAAAAAACATAAAAATCAATACTTTATCTCAACCACAGCAATAAGTAGCTAAATGAATGATATTAAAAAGAGCTACTGTATAATAGCATCGCAGTAATGATCAATTACATTTATCTAGGAAAGTTACTTGTTTAGCCCTCATTCACATTTTACTAATGGATGATTGCCGTAGTTCATTATTTCAGCGTCCTTCATTTGAAAAGGAAAATAATCCATTACAAGATTCATTATCACAATTTCAGTATGCATAATCTGGACGTGGAAATAACTATGGCACAGGCTTCTTCCTTTTTTGTTACATACGGGCTGCCCTGTGCTATTTTTCTAGAAAAAGAGGTGCTGGAATTCAACAGGAATGGCATTTGCACCCACCTCAGAGGTGCTGGAACTGAGTTCCCGTGAGTTCCCCTTGGGGGGGAAAGCCCTGGGACTGCCCTTGTGTTTTAAATAAAGGGGGTGGGATGTGAGAGAGGAGGCCATATTAATTTTGCATTTAACAGGCTGGAAGCTGATGATGTAGCACAGTTTGGATCAGAAGGCTCCCAGTCACTTCTCCTAATTGAATGTAGCTGTTAACTCCAGTGCAGTAAACATAAATGAAAATGTGGGGTTTATTGTGTTATCTGTAAAAGCCATAAACGCTCAGAGTGCTTTTCACCTCCCTCTCCTTCGTAGGGATGGGGAACCAAAGCAATTGGTGCCCGTAAAGCTGCAAGAATGCAGGAGATCACCAGCGTAGGGCAGACGTAATGGCAATATACTGAGACGGTGACTGTGTGTTGTGGACGTCTGTTGTAAAACTGTGTGAGGTCATGGATAAATCAGGAAATTATTATTATTATTATTATTATTAAAAAATGGACTATTTGGACTGCCAGCAAGCCCCACCCGTTAAGTGAAAAGCAACAAAATGCCACAGAATATAATGTCCCAATTAAAAATAAAGAAATGTGGAAACGTTAGTGCCACACAGATATTTAAGCATAATCTTTAAAAGGCAGTCTAAATAGAAAGCAGCTCAGGCTTCTGAACTTTGGGGAAACATTGCTCTGGAAGATGCCTAGTTTGGCTTATGTCCTTCTTTGGGTGAGAAAGAAGCTTTTTTACTTCCCTCTTCACCATGGGAAAATAAGAAAAAAGTTATAGCCATAAAAAAAAAATTCTTATGATGGGTGAGCTTTGAAGGCATAGTAGCAAAAAATGTTTACTAAATTTCAGATAAATAGGTCCAGGGGTTTTATTGTACTGGGTACCATTAAATTTTCCTTTTCCTTTTCCTTTTCCTTTTCCTTTTCCTTTTCTTTTTAAAGAACATCTGTAGCTCTCTCATTTTGACAGAAGTTTATGAAATTTGCAAATATGTTACCCACTTCTGAGGAGGATAAACCCTGACACATGTCAGTGGTTTTAGTAAAAATACTGTCTTTCCAGTTTTGGGGTGATTCTTTTTTTAAGCAACTGACTTAATTTCCCCTAATTATTTTTTGTGGCAAATCTGTATAAAAATAGTGTACATGGGAGAGATGCCCGTGGCTAAGAAACTTGCCAAATTACAGACAAATCGGTCCAGGTTTTTGCGTGTGCAGATTTTGGAGGCAGAAGTAAAAAAAATGTTTTGCTTCCCTCCCCGTGATTATGTGGGCAACAATTTTATTGTGAAAATGGGATATATTGTAGAGGTTCCTGAAGGAATGTAACCTGAAAATTTTGGAAGGAGGAGCACAGGGGCCAGGGAGTTGAGTTGTTATGTTCACTAACTGGAAAACTAAGAGACAAGGACAATAGAGACTTCAAAAAAGATTGGGAACCGTTTATGTTGTACTTACATTGTAAAGAAGTCAACTCACTTGCAGGGTTTGATTAAACACTTACAATTAAGAAAACAAGTATCAAAGTTAAGATGCAACAATTGGGAAATAATAAAGGGTAAGATGTAACTTGGAAAAAAATGGTACAAAAAGAATAAGAATATAACAATATTTAATTAAAAGATGAAATGCAATTAAGGTAAAATGAAATTAAGGTAGAATAAGACGGGCAAGAGAAGCAAATATTTAAATAACCAGAAGAGGAAGCTTAGGGAAGTCATGGAGGGGTGGGGAGGGGATTGGAATCCATATATTTTCTTTGAGATAATAATGATTGTGTTGAATATAAAATTGTAAAGCTCAATAAAATAGAACCAGTTTGATTCCCTCCCCCTCTTTCTTTTTCCTTTCTCCTCCTGTGAAGAGGCTGCATCCTAATGTTTTAATGCTGTATTTTAATCTTGTTTTTTTTTTAATTGTATTTTAATCAACTTGTTTTTATTATTGGTTGTTAGCCGCCCTGAGCCCGGTCTTGGCTGGGGAGGGTGGGGTATAAATAAAAGTTATTGTTATTATTATTATTAAAACTATTTAAAAAGAAGAAGATATTAAGTTCACTCAGTTGGCACCAAATGTGACAGCGCTATGGATCCCTTGGTAGAAATGACTTCTGCTTATGTCTACAACTGAAGACCTTTCCCACATCCAAGTAAGCCGCCCCGTGATCTTCGGATGAGGGGCAATATGGGAATTTATTTTTTTAAAAAAATACGAGTTCCTTCTCCTGTAAATTTGTGGACAGTGGACAAATTGTGCAGCGTAAAATCCGGCCATTCTGTCTGACCCCAGCAGTGGTGGGAAAGCTTTGTTCACTTAGCAACACTTAAAATAAGTGGCCAGTCATTATTAATTCATCTGGCATTCTTTGTAATAACATAAATCTTAGTGAACTAATTTGGTTTTAAAGTGCTTATAATAAGGAATCTCCAGAGGTTGCAACCATAATTGAGCTACTAATTAATTGCAACGTTATTTTAATGTGGCATTCTTTTCTTCGCTTGACTATTCATCCGAGGATGTCAGCAGCCGTTTTGGCAACCGTTTCTTCTTTATCTACACTCGGCTCTTTCGTGCATGTACGCACAGTATGGCGGAAGATTCTTTTTGTCCAGCATCGGTTTGGCGGTGTGGTCATAAAAGAGCCACTCCCACCTTCAAGCCAAAGCCAAGATCTACCATGTATGATCAGCGAAGAAAAGAGTTAAAAGGAAGAAAGATCAGGTGTTGTAGGTTTCTCTAAACCAGCCCTGCGCTTTGCAAAATTGTAGCAAAAATTAAGGCCCACAGGTGAAGACTATGGCTGGGCAATACAGTGGTACCTTGGTTCTCAAACTTAATCCGTTCCGGAAGTCCGTTCCAAAATCAAAGCGTTCCAAAAGCAAGGCGCGTTTTCCCATAGAAAATAATGCAAAATGGATTAATCTGTTCCAGACTTTTAAAAACAGCAATTTAACAAAAAAATTACTATCTAACGAGACCATTGATCCATTAAATGAAAGCAATAAACAATGTACTGCAGTCACACAATCCATCAGTAGCTGAACTGGGTTCCACACCGTCACAAAAACAAAACAAAAAGAACCGCAAAAACAAAAACGCAAAATAAATAGCAAAAACAGACGTAACACTCAAAACGGAAGTATGGCACTCAAATCGGAAGTGTAACACTCAAATCGGAGCACGTTCAGCTTCCAAAAAAACTTTGCAAACCGGAACACTTACTTCCGGATTTGCAGTGTTTGGGTTCCAAGTTGTTTGAGTACCAAGGTGTTTGACAACCACGGTACCACTGTATCTGGTTTTCAGCACTGTGGTATATCACCAGCTAAAAATCATGATATGCCAATGTATCATGATGTCTGAAATAAGGATGGGGCCACATAGAGTCATTGGCTGGCTTCACGGTTTTTCCTCCATCAGGATTTTTGCCTGTTCTTGTGACTCACGGCCGCCTGCATGAGGCTGGGGAGAGCTGAGCCAACAGAATTAAAAGGGGTTGCAGGAATCGAGAGAAGCATTGGCTTCACAGTTTTTCCCACATTGTGATTTTTGCATCACACACACATCATGATTAGCCATATATTGCCAGTTCAGTTTCATTGAACTTAGTGGCGGGAAAATAAGGCTAGCTTCAGACATTTATTTTAATGTGCAGGCAAGTTGGCATGGATTTAAAGGTTAAAAACATCAACATGAACCTGTGTTGGATAAGCTATGAATGTGATATTAATTGTCAGGTATGCGTGACCACGAATGAATACAATTCTCTAGGCGGCTTGTAAAATAAAAGCAAAGAATATGCAATATTTAAAATACAGAATGCAATAATTAAAACAACCAAGTAAAAACAACACAAAACTTTACCTAGAAGAGGCAGAAAAATGTAATTTGCAGCTGAGTTCAAAACCAGTTAAAAAGAGCAAGATCAGGTCTTTCCCCCCAGCACTAGGTTCAGTGAAATTAACAGGCACTGGTGTGAGAGAGGTTTCTCTGATGACTTGGAATTCACTGCCAGCTGACACCCCTCCCTAATAAAGCACCACACACCTGGTCTTGAAGACCTACTTATTTTCACTGGCTTGTTCATTATTCTCAATTCTGCTATTTCAACTTTTGGGTTGATAGTCATGTAAAAAAAAAAGGTATCTGGTTTTCTTTTCGATCTGCAAGCATATTTATTATTGCCTTTATTAATTAATTCTTTTCTATTTTATTATCATTTGAATTGCATTTTTATCTGTTGCTTTGAATAAGCTTTAGACAGGAAGGTGACCCATAAATATTATAAATTAATAACATAAACACATTTACATAAATCCTTTCTACGAATGTTCCACTTCTGAGTTTTCATTATAAGGTCAGGGCTTTGTACTGAGAGGGAGAATACTTGTAATTTTATTATGAATGGACAATGTAATTCAAATGGTTAAAACTTTATAATGGACATATGGAACCAAGGAACCAAGGAAGGGAATAGGGGGAAGTCAATCTATTTTGGTTTTGGTTTTATCTTTATTATTGTTTGTTTGTTTTTGTTATTGTTGGAAAATTAATAAAATGCTATAAAAAGGGATTTGTACTGAGAGGGAAACCTCTTAATCTGTCTGCCGTTGGAGAAGGAATTGGGGAAGCAGGGCCTATGAGTCAGAAGTTGTGTTTTGAAGAAAAATAAGTGTGCGGCTGGGCAGCATATTCATCAGACACATTCATGGGGTTAAGATTTAAAGGCTTGCTAGGACATCTTCATCCCACTCCTGCGGCATTACTCACTAGAATTAAATCTCAGATTGCACCATTCATGCAGATTGAAAGCACTGCTAGTGGTTTAAGGGTGATGTCACCGGCATGTTGTTAAGGAGCCATTAAAGACCGTGCATGTATTCTCATTAAAGTCTTGCCTTCTCCCCCTTCCTCCACCGCTGCGTTGAAAGCTGATTAAAAAGCAGCAGACATTACGGCAAGAGCTGTTTTGTCTGTTTCGTTTGCTTGTTTTAAAGTTGGGTTTTGAGTAGTGTTGGGCGACCAAGCAACAGGTTCCTTCCCTCACCTCATCTTTAGTTTTTCCAACCGTTCACCGGATATTCTCAAGAACACATGTCTTCCAGAGTATGTGATTTTAGGGTGGAGTTGCTTGTTTGGGGAAAGAGGGGGCTTGGGAAAAGTAAACCTCAAGGAATTTGCCCCCGTTTTCCCTCTGCCTCTCCTCACCCCCCATTGACACACACACCCTTCTGAGGTGGGTTGGAGCTGGTGGTGAGAGATTGCTAGGAACTGGAGAGTGCTTACCTGCTTCATCCTTAAGGCTTGGCCATCTTGAACATGCTCAGAAATGCATTTCTTACCAGAATCCGTAAGATTTGTAATTTTCCCCGTCCACACAATACCTCAAAACCACTGTCATGCTGCCTTAAACAGTCGTGGCCTTCTCCAAAGAGTCCTGGGAACTGTAGATTGTTAAGGATGCTGAAAGTTGTTAAGCTGCAATTCCCAGAATGGTTTAATGGTCAATCCCTCTTCCCAGAAGACTCTGGGAATAGTAGATCTCTTGGGGGTGGGCCTCTCTCGATCATAGTAATCTGTGTTTGATCCCTTTTTCCTGACTCTGACTTTCTAATGTTTCTTGTGTGGCAGGCAAGGCCTTGACGTATCTTCTACTGCAGCCTCCCAGCCCAAAACTTCCGCCACACAGCACCATCAGAAGAACTGCCATTGATCTCATAGGACGAGGGTTTACGGTATGGGAGCCTTATATGGATGTCTCTGCAGTGCTGATGGGCCTATTGGAGCTCTGTGCTGACGCTGAGAAGCAACTTGCAAAGTATGTACTTCACCCAATAATTTGGGGCCTGTCGGGGGGTGAGGTGATAGTAGTAACTGGTTTCGCTTCATGTGGTTTTGGTTGAGATATCCAATAACACCAAGGTCTAGGGGGGCCAGTTACACATTGCCAGAAAAGTGGGCTTGATTCACACATACACAGACTCACACACAAAAAAGAGGATAGCAATTTGCATAAAATCAGCATATGGTAATTTATATAGAATCATAGAATTGTATAGTTGGAAGGGGTCCTGAGCGCCAATTAGTCCCAACTCCCTGCAATGCAGGAATCTCAACGGAAGCATCCATAACAGGTGGCCACCCAACCTCTGCTTAAAAACCTCCAAGGAAGGAAAGTTCACAATCTCCCGAGGGAAACTGTTCCAACTGTCTAACCACTCTTATTGTTCAGTCGGAATCTCCTTTCCAGTAACTTGAAGCTATTGGTTCAGATCCTAGCTTTCAGAGCAGGAGAAGAAGAAGAGTTTGGATTTGATATCCCGCTTTATCACTACCCGAAGGAGTCTCAAAGCGGCTGACATTCTCCTTTCCCTTCCTCCCCCACAACAAACGCTCTGTGAGCTGAGTGGGGCTGAGAGACTTCACAGAAGTGTGACTGGCCCAAGGTCACCCAGCAGCTGCATGTGGAGGAGCGGGGACGCGAACCCGGTTCACCAGATTACGAGTCTATCGCTCTTAACCACTACACCACACTGGCTCTCACCCTGGCTTACTCTATCTTCCATGCAACAGCCCTTTAGATATTTGTCGATGGCTACCATATCTCCTCTTTTCCAGGCTAAACTTCCAAGTTCCATCAACCGTTCCTCACAAGACTTGGTTTCCAGGCCCTTGATCAACATGTATAGGTGCAAATTTAGCAACAATTATTAGGATTTTAATAGGAATACCTTATGTCTCAGCATAGCGGAGAAGACACCGGGGCCTTGTGTGCCTGCCCCATCTAGTGACCAGGTGGTGCCCATTGTTGATGGGCAACATCAAAGCTCCTGCTCTTTTTATGGTTCAAACACATGTTCAAAATTAGTATGTTTTGTTGTGCACTTTCGACATATTAGGTGTGATCTAGCGTGATCTCTTACGAAACCAGACACCCATCTTTCAAATATGGCTCCATACTACGTGTAAAATGGGAAAGAATCAATGCTTTTTATTCATGTATAGGTTTCCTTGCCTTTTCGTTAATCTCCTCCAATCAATCTGCTTACGCTAAGACAAAAGTCCTCTTCAGGCAAGTACTTGAAGAGGATACGTGTGGGAGACCAAGCTGGATTGTGACTGCTAGGTATGCAGTCACAATCACGCACCCATGTGCACACCAGTCGTGCCCCATGCCCGCCACACATTTGCCTTGAACATCTACATCTGTACGCATGTATGGTTTCTTCCGTGTGAACAGCAACGTTGATTGTCCAGGGCTTCTGTCCACATTCATATTGGAGTGAATCCATGGCCAGCAGGGAATGCAGCTGGTGTGTGTATTGATATCAAAGGAGCATTGCTAGTGGGCCGGATCCCACTCGCGTCACGTGCATGCCCTCTCCACGCATGTAAGATGCATGAAGAGGGTTGTATTCTCTCTTACTCTTTTAATTTAGTACTAGGGCAGACTGGCAAGCGTAATCAAAACAAAAAAAAATTCCTTCCAGTAGACCTTAAAGACCAACTAAGTCAGTTCTTGGTATGAGCTTTCGTGTGCATGCACACTTCTTCAGATACCACATGCACACGAAAGCTCATACCAAGAACTGACTTAGTTGGTCTTTAAGGTGCTACTGGAAGGAATTTTTTTTGTTTTGACTATGGCAGACCAACACGGCTACCTATCTGTAACTGGCAAGCGTAATATTACAGTAAATAAATATGAATAGCTAGTTCCATGCAGCAGTTCTAAAACTGATACCTCGGTCTTGTTGTGCAGGTTGAAGGAAATGACTTGGTGTACTTTATGACTTCCTTTAAAAAGTACACCATATTTTCTAAAAACTAAAACATAAGCAAGGTTTTGATTATTATTTTATGTATCCAGATTACTTCAGGAAAGGGGGATCCACCTGCTGTAGTTTTTAAAGTATAGTAATGCCATATATATATATATATATATATATATATATATATATATATATATATGCTTGCAATCTTCTTGGGTGTGTGGCTTTTGTTTTTTTCCTTGCCTAGGTAAAAAATATTTCAAGACAACCTTTTTCCATAGATAGATAGATAGATGTGGGGGAAATGCCTAAAATGTACGCTGTTCTCAATCTCAAATTCTTCAGTTCAAATAGATAGAAAATGCAGTCAATTAAAATGATATCGGATCATCTGTATAAATGTTTTGAGTTTCATTGCTTAAGACTTGTTTATTTCATTGAAATATGTGAACAAGTTATATCTTATAAACAGATGTATCTGATAAATCCTTGGAGTAAAGGCAATCAATATAACCATGTACTTTAAAAAAAAAAAAAGGGGGAGGTGGGAATATAGCGGCAGTGGGTGTTTTCATTGTGAGCACAACCTTTCCTTGTAGGATGAAATATAAAAATATTGTTCAGCTATTAGGATGGTCAAGTGCTTTAATTCATAGCTGCTTTCAGCTGCCTCTTAAAACCCACAGGGACATTTTCCTGCACTATTGGACAGGATTGTATTCTCTTATATAGATACATGCCTGCTTTTGTAAAAAGCGTTGATAATTGCTCTTCCTCTCACATCCTCCGTGATGAAAAAGCACGATATCTGATTACTGTTTTGTTGGCCAGTTAAAATTGTACTTTAACTTGAAAAAAATCAACACATTTGGGTGTTCACTTCTTCCCTAGCACAACATAAGTTTGCCAGGCAATTGTTGTTATTCTAGGCAGAAGGCCAAAGCAACAACAACAAAAATGACACCAAACTACAGACTTGCATTTTAAAAAATTACATTTCATTCCAGTATATACATGGTTAATCATTTTAACTTACAAACTTTGATTTAGTTGCCCTGATTTTTATAAGCAACTAAAGCAGAACATGCCAGATCTCTAGTCACAAATAGATTTATGCCACTTAATAGAACCAAAGTGTTCTAAAATCACAAAATATAACAACATGTAGGTGTAAGCCTACTATTGCTCCTTGCTATTTAAAAATTATAAGAAAAGTTTGTTCAGAGCTGACCATTTGTTAATTTTTGCTTCCGATGCAAAGTCTGTTCAGCAAACTTTTTCTTTAATCCCTTTGTTTGATGCTTGTAGCACAATATGTCACCATTCTTTCTGATAGCAATATTTTTATTAGTATTACTATTAAGAATATTTAATCCTCTACCCTCTGTCTTCTGCTTGGTGAGTACTCAGAGCAGCTTACAAAAACGGAAATAATACAATAAATAATAATGTATAATACATAAACCACATAATTTTTAAAAAGAACTTGCTAAAAGCAGAAATCATTTTAAAAAAAGAAGTTAAGTAGCAGACTATATTTTGGTTGGGGAAAAGAACAATCCGGTATTGCCCTCTAGTTCTGCTGCAATGTTAGCAATTCATGTGCCTTGCCTAAAGAAAAAGACAATAAAGTCATCTCTGTGACAAGAATGTGTTTTGATCTGTGCACTCCTAGCTCAAAAATTATATTCTGAGGCATGTTCAAGCATCTGAGAATATAAATGTCATGGATGAGACAACACAACACACTCTTGCACGTATGAGAACGACAGTTGCACAGTTTTCTCTCAAGCTCTCTGTATACTTTCCCCCTCTCATACTGCTGATGAATTTTCCATGCATTCATTTTAATTATTTATAGAGCAGATAACAGGCAAAAGGAAGAAGATTGAAAAAACTGCATTTCTGCCTGCAGCCTTGGCACTGCAGTTTGCCATGAAAATAAATTTAGATGTGCCATGGTAGAAATCGGGATTTCTTTGTGTACCCCCAGAATCGTTTTGCAGCATACACAACTGATAGTACTTACTCTATAGCATATGTGTAGAATCCTTCAATAAGTCTCCAGTAATTCCAGCTGATTTCAAAGTTTCAACGATTTAGCTGTTTCTTTTTCTTTTAAATTTAGATTATCACTGCACAAAAAGCCTTTAATTTCATCTTTTGAACAGGAATAAACTGTTATTACACATTCTATTAAAAAGTCATTTATGTGAACTTGAAAGATATAAGGTTTAATTCTGATCCTTCCATGCAGTTGGTACTGTGTTTACATTAAACTATTTCTTTTTACACACATACACACATACACACATATGCACACCATCTCTCCTATCATTTTGAAATCAATAATTTTTCTTCAATTCTTTAATTATATTACTGTTATATTACTTTCCTTGCATTAAGTTTTTCTTTATAAAAAAATCCTGTTCAATATCATGTGATTGAGGTAGATTACCATGTCAACGAAACAGACCTGCACAATTGCTTGCCTTATATGAATATCCCTAGTCATCATTCTGAGTCATCAAATGACTTGGACTTTTTGTGTACATAGTGCAGAGATGAATATTCAGAGCAACCTTTTCAGTGCGTTTTCTGGCAAAGTGAAAGAGGTGATGGATATAAAGTGCTGGTACCAGCTTGAAATGTTTTAAGTAAAATCTTCTTGTCTCTTTGGGGAGTAGATATGTTTCTGTCTGTATCTTTAAATACAGCTTTCATGAAGACCATTTATAGTTTTTGCTGTTGTTATTGTTATTATTATTATTATTATTAAGGATTCTATTTTCAGCTTCCTAGCGCATCTCTAGCTGTCATAAAGATTAGTATTGCTCCCTGTATACAGAGCTGCTGAATAAATGAATGTATCAGCATGTAGCCTTGAGGAGACCAATGCAATTTTCATCATGATAAATTGCATAATAAGCGAGAAAGTGTTTGCTTATTAATCCATAACAAGATTTAGATTGAAAACGGCCTGTTACATCCGTGACAGGTACAGTACTGGCTTGCAGAAGGACTTAAGATGGAAAGAAATGGAGCAACAAAGTGTGCAGGGGGTTAAGTGTGCATCTTACCCTCCCGGTGCCCTGCTGAGCTGCCCCTTTTTTGTGCCTGATTTACCGTGCACAACAATAAGAGCGCACAGCTGCCTCGCTTCTGTCTGTGATGTTAAGCATGGTTTATAAAGGAGCTTTTATGTCGAGCGTGTGGTTCCGAGGGGGTGGGGGGGAAGGGGGGAAACCACTCCGCATTTATTGACAAAGAAAAACACACGCGGTGTTTATCTTTTTGTGTGTTCGGTGCGCATCTGTGTGTGCGTGCACACTGAATAAAACACATCGCCGAAGCTGCAGTATTCTGCCGAGCTTTGAATTTTCTCCTGCGCGAGGTCTAAACCCGTCTCGCTCCCCCTGCCATCTTGTGCCTCTCACCTCCCTCCCCCCCCACACACACCCCGAAAAAAAGAGAGAGATTAGACTGTGCAAGATATGTTGAGTGGAACTGCACAAGAGGATTAAGAGTATTTTTCTAGCATTAATTAGGCTTTGATTTCTAGGCTTGGACATCTGTAGGGATCTTTGTTGCCCATAATTTCCCTCCTTTGAATTATAAGCTGCAGTTTGATTCAGATTACTCTGTACAGTTTGTTCTTGCACACTTTTGTATAATTAAGCACCGGCTTTTAATTTGTTTTTTTTTAAGTGGTGGGTTTTTTGTTGGTTTTTTTTTTTTTTTTTTTTTGAGGGGGTGCAATTTATCAGTACCGTTCCTGCATAGCTCCCATCCATTTTGACGGAAATTGCATCGAAACAGACCTTGGTGGCAGTGAGAGCCCTTTCTATCTTCAGGCTGCATTAATCGATGATGGCAAGCAACATATAGACTCCGGTCATACAAAAAATATATATAAGGAAAAATATATCTGATTGTGAGTGAGAACCTGGGAGCCAGTGGAGAGATTGCAGGATATGAACATCAGATACCAAGGCTTAGATATCTTCTACCCAAGGAATTCATGAAGGGCTCGTTTGTCCTTCTGAGTTGATTATTTGGGGGGGGGGGTCAGAGGGAAATTAGTGATTTCCTCATAATAAACAGAAAGTTCTACAACCCAGTTGCCCAGCAATAAAATGTTTGTGCCTGTTATGGCACCATCCTACACATGTATTCAGAAATAAGCCGTATCGAGGTCAGGGGGCTTACTCCTGGGGTAAGTGGGGCTACAGCCTTTGTGCCTCTGAATTGCTAGCATCAGAAATATATGAACTGGAGTTATTATTTTAAATTCATAAGTGTTTACATACTTATGAACAAGTTGTTTACAAATTAAGTATCTTGTGTGTTGAGACAAATGTGCATATGCTTTGGTTGTGCCACTGGGTGGTTTTTTAGGGTGGTTGAAAGGAATGTTTCTACCCTTTTATCATCTTGAAGTGACCTTATGAAAACCCTTTTCGCCATAGTGTTTGTAAGTCTTAGTTGTTTTCATATTTTTCAACTAAAAAGAAAGAATCCCCCGTCCCCCAAAATCCCCAGCTTTGTGCCCTTGAAGTACTGTAACCTACTTGTTAACTATATTGGTTGCAATGCGGGGGCGGGGGGAACTTCAGTGTGAAAATACTAATAAGTTAAAGGTTGAGATTATAGCATCATTGATTGACCTGGGGCAGAGGACAACACATGCCATTTATCTATCATCTATCTATCTATCTATCTATCTATCTATCTATCTATCTATCTGCTGACTTTATGTCCCACCCTAGGGTGCCAAACAGTCTAAAAACAATTGCATTTAAAAACATTCTTGAAAAAAGTTACAATTAAAACCATTACTCTGCCCAGGGATCTTAGAGTTGCAACGAACAGAGTTCCTCGCCCACCAAAATGTCTAGGGAAATTGGAATGTTTTCGGATTTCTCCTTAAAGTGAGCCCTGATGTCGACAGACACACCTGAATAGGGATGGCATTTGAAAAACAGGGAGCCACCACTGAAAATACCCTGTCACACCTGCAGATTGTAGGGTCTGGGTAGTTGATATTGGGGGCAATGCTCTTTTCGGTATTCAGGTTCCAAACCATTTAGGGCAGACATAGGCAAACTCCAGCCTTCCAGATGTTTTGGGACCACAACTCCCATCATCCCTAGCTAACAGGACCAGTGATCAGGGATGATGGGAATTGTAGTTCCAAAGCATCTGGAGAACCGGACTATGCCTATGCCTGATTTAGGGCTTTATATACTAGTGCTGGGACTAGTGGTGCTGTGGGTTAAACCACAGAGCCTAGGGCTTGCTGATCAGAAGATCAGCAGTTCGAATCCCCATGATGGGGTGAGCTCCCATTGCTGGGTCCCTGCTTCTGCCAACCTAGCAATAAAGTAAGATGAGCACCACAACCCCAGAGTCGTCCGCGACTGGACCTAACGGTCAGGGGTCCCTTTTCCTTTACCTTATACTAGTGCTAACACCTTGAATTGGTCCTGATAGCTCACTAGCAGCCAGTGCAGTGCTTTCAGGACCTGTGCAAAGGCAGGCATTTTAGCAGGGTGTCTTAAAGCTACAAAGTGCTCATTGCAGTAGCCTCCACCCCTTCCTTTGATGTGGAGGCATCAAAAACCGGCATCCACTTCCTCTTGGAAGGCTATTCTTCTATGTTGTTATGGAAGCTCGACTGTGCTATACTCCTCAGCAGAAGTTCCCAACCCACTTGGAACTCGTCAACCTAAGCCCACAATATGGGACACATTTGAATTATTTGGCATGTATTTATCCATCTTCTGTCTTGCTTTTTCAGTGCTAGGAAATGTTCCATTGAAAGACAAATAATGGTTGTACAAAAGAGACTTTGGTGGCGGCAGCTCACCCTGAAGGACTGAGAAATTGTGCCTGCTGTATTCTTTGCAGCAATAAAGGAACGTGGGCTATTTTTTGCATTTGGACACCACTCCTCTGCTTTTTATTTCTTTCTATACAATCCTTTCTGTGCTGGTCCAGGGGGGAGGTTACCGTGGGGCGAGGTCCAGGATCTGAGTTGAGGGTCAGCAGACAGTCCTCCTCGGGTGAAGCGGGGTCCACAGCGAGAAGCTGGGCAAGGACAGGAACTCTGGGGGAACAGGACTGGATGCTGGCCGAAACAGCTCTTCAACAACGTTGCTCCCACAACCTGGGACCGGGCTGACTGGCCTTTATCTTCTCTGAGGCCAGGGGCGGTCCCGGCCCCCAGGAGACCCGCCTCTCCTGGCCTTAAGGCGAGCACTCCTCCTGGGAGCAACCAGTTCCCTCCGCCTCTCTGCCCTGAGCCTCTGCAGTTCAGGAGAGGCTGAAGGGTTACTGGGCCCAGGGGGAGACTCACCTGTAGGCACTGAGTCCTCAACCACCTCCGGAGCCAGAGTGAGATCACCTGGTGCCTGCTCCTGAGGATCCGGCACAGGTGCAGGTGCTTCAGAATCAAGGCCTTGCCCCAGTTCAGCTGGCCCTGGAGGCGGGGACTCCTGTGCAGGCTGAGATTCCTCCAGTTCAGCCTCTGAATCGGATTCCCAGGCTATCACACTTTCTTTAAATGGTGCTGGCATCACTGGTGTGATCTCTCTTACATCAGGGTGTGTCTCACTTGTGGCTCTGAATCACGAGCTGACCAAGTGCTCTGTTGCAGGCGTGAGGAACCTGTGGTATTTCTGGACTCAACTCTCATCAGCCCCAGCTTACGCAGCCAATGGTCAGGGATCCTAGGAGTTGTAGTACAGCAACATCTGTTGGGCCACAGGTTTGCCACCCATGCTCTGTAGTAGAGCTTTCCGAACTTTTCATGTTGGTGACACACTTTTTAGACACGCATCATTTCGTGACACAGTAGTTCAGTTTTACTTTCAAACCAGAGGTTAAACTAACCCCTTTCCAGCCCCAGGAGGAGCATGGGGAGCGTTCGCACGACACACCTAATCACTGCTGCCAACACACTGTTGTGTCGTGACACACAGTTTGGAAAGCTCTGCTCTATAGGCTTGACAATTAAAGCAAGGTCCAGTTCACTCCAGATCTGTTAAAACTTTACTCTTTCAAAAGAAAAAAAAAGGGGGTTGCATGCGTGTTAGGGGAATATGCTGAATATCTAAACTGGAACATTCTCTTCCTCTTCATTAAATATCTTCAGTATTCAGCTAACTCATTCGTTCAATCAGCACAAGGAATTTTGGCTGTTCAGTGGACTTTCCCTTCCCTGTCCTCTTCCTACACACCTTAAATCTGTTCTGGGACAGATCTGGGGGAGGCTTCATGGTGAGAAGGGTGGCTCCATTGCACAAGTGGAAATCCTTGTGCTAAAGGAACGAATGCATTGGATACCACCCTTTTCTTAGTTATTCTATATGGTGAAGCATTCTAATATCTTTGAAACCATTAGATATTATGGAATTGAGTGTTCTAGTATCATAGCATTAACACCAGTAGCAATATCATAGAAACATAGGGAGCTGTTTTACTACTTATCCATCCAGCCCACCATAGTCTACTATAACCAGAAGTGGCTCTCCAGAGTCTCCAGCAGAGAAGGTTCTCATACTTGCTGCCTGGTCTTCATAACTGGAGATGCAAAAAAACTGAACCTAAGATCTTTTGCAAAGCGTCTCCTGTCGCACCAAGCTTTGGCCAAGTCCCTCCCCAATCAATATCCTATTTATGCTACAGATTTCTTTTAACAGTAACACCCATAAAGGTAAAGGACGTGGGTGGCGCTGTGGGTTAAACCACAGAGCCTAGGACTTGCCGAACAGAAGGTCAGTGGTTCGAATCCCCACAACGGGGTGAGCTCCCATTGCTCGGTTCCTGCTCCTGCCAACCTAGCAGTAACACCCATAGCATTTTATAAATATGGCTTCTTGCATAACAGCAATCTGTGTGTAGGTGGGAGTGGTAGGCAGCCCCCCTCGTAATGTTAATGATGTGGAAGAGTAAACTCCTCAATAAAATATTAAGCACTGGGACCAGCCTGGCTCTTCCTTGCCCATCTTAGCTTTGCATCTGCCTCTATTTTGGTCTTCCAACTTGGTGCAGTGTGCCTGTTCCTTCATGCACATTTCTTGGTCTGACAGACCAGCTGGCCCAGCTATAGGAAGAGGTTAATCTCTGGCCACATACTAACACTACAGAGTGTCGTTAATGAATTAACAAGGAGCCTGTTGCTTTTCGGGGCGGGGGGATCCATGCTTTGCTCAACAGGAGGAGGGAGAGTGCTGTTGGCAGAAACACATACAGATCTTTCTTAGGACAGAAATTCTTAGGACTTTGCATGTTACCTTTTTAATACAGCTGCCTCTTTCCAGGGCTGCACTCAGAAGGTTCATAAGTACAACATTTTGCAAGTTTATCCCTTGGCAGCAAGGGAAAATTGGTGTAATGGAAGCAGCAAGTATGCAAGTCGGAGCCCTGCTCATGATGGCCAGGCCATTAACTGGGCCTGTTTCATTGTATTATATAGTATCTGCTTGTCAGCAGATAATAAAGTACTAGTTACTTAATGGAGTCCAGGTAGTTTTACAAATATTACATAGATAAAGCAGGAGTTGGCTCCTGTTTTCTCTACATTGCTCTCTACTCCACGTAGATTTAGGTTGAGAAATATTGTTAAGTGCTATACTGAGGATGAAGAAAGCTGATACTTAACTTTAACTGTTCCAAATACCTTACTCAAAGCTGGCTCTCCAGGTTACTACACCCATTAACTATATTTTCAAATGTCTAGGAATTAGCCATACATCAAGCCCAGTTGAGGTGTTTACAAATGCCCTACAGTGAGACTAGCAGGAAGGTTCTTTTCGTAGTTGTTGGCCAACAAAAGCAACCTAAATTTGAAGTTTTTTCTGCTGCATAAATTACTGATTGTTCACTGGCTGCTTCCTGGTTGTTCATCATAGCATACTAATCCCTGTGCTTTCCAGTATCCTAAAGTCAGTGGTGTTGTTGGCAACAAACAACCAGATATTTTGTGTTTGAATAAATTTTGTCCAGAGCAGTGTAAGAATTTCCACACCTGAACACCATGTTTTTGGTGGTCGCTGGTCTGCTTTTGGAATGACTGAAGTTTGGAAGAAGCTGATTTAATGCAGCAAGCCCAAATGGAAATGGAAGTCAGTATTTCCAGGGCTCTTTGGCCCTGTCAGCCGGGATAAGACAGGGCAGGGCGGCGGGGAGAGAGACACCAACTGTACTTGGCTGATTGCAATAGTAATCATTGCAGAGCGATGTGCGTATTGCCTCTAAAACTTTTGCCAAGAAATAAAACTGTACAGTCCTTTTGCTTGACACTGTACATTTGTGTTGGCTCGGGTTCTTGATATGTATTCAGTACTAGGGCTAGATAATTTGTTAACAAGGCCTTTTTAACACTTTGGACAGATGCACATACTGTTTTCAATCTTCACGGTTAATTATTTGATTTTGTATTAGATGCTCGAACACCCTGACTCCTAATCACGCCTCATTGTTGGAAGTCCATTATATTCTAACTGTTTGAGTGCTCCCGTTGACCTTGAACTGACATTATAAGCTGTGTCTAATCTTTTCACTCTATATTTCTAATGCTTCTTTTCTTCCTCTTTTGCCCCCTCCCTTCTTTCTTTGTCTGATCTCTGATTAGCATCACAATGGGGCTGCCTCTGAGTCCAGCAGCTGACTCCGCCCGCTCTGCACGACACGCTCTCTCGCTCATTGCCACGGCCAGACCACCCGCCTTCATAACAACTATTGCCAAGGAGGTGAGCAAAAGAACTTTTCCAGGGCTCGCTGTGCTCCACTTCAGAAGGAACAATCGCTTCCTTGTTTAACAACAAGAAACATCTGGGCATTCACTATATATATATATATATATATATATATATATATATATATATATATATTGTGTTAGTATATTTTATTGTGTATACTGGCATACAAGTGCAATATGTACACGGGTTTTTGCATGTGCGTGTTTTGGACACACACATTATATATGTGTATAAAGAGGGGTGGAAAACAACCAGACAGTCCTTCAGTCAGGCTCCTAATCCAGAAAGGAATCTGCAGAGTAATTTCATGTGTATATTTATTTGGGCCTCGGGCTCTGAGTTGATGACAATATTGTCAACTGTACTCAGAAACAGAACACTGTCATATATTTAATCATTGCTTTGTAACACTGCACTGTGACTTAGAGCCAAACTAGACATTTGCTTAGTACATAGCATGCAGTTTCATATCTACTTCCCCACCCTGCACTGGTGGAAATGTGGGGGGAGGCATTTTTTACTTGCAGGCATCATGCAGGGGGGAGGATGCTTTAGGGCCCCCCCAACTGCAGTTGGAATGGAAAGCCCCCCCCCCCCCCCCCCCGCCATCCCTTGCTTGGGTCAAAGCCTTAGAAGACAAGTCCCTATTAAGAAGAAACAGGCTCTCAGGTGGGAGCTGGGAGGGTCTACCTTTCTATGGATGAAGGATATGATATAAATGGGATGAAGGCCCTTTGTATATATTCTTTTTCTTCCTTCTTTATCTTTTCTGCCTCTCTGTTTCTTGATTTTTCTTTCATCTTATTTTGGTTTTTTGTTATTCTTTGTTTTTAGACTGGTTTGACTTTTATTGTATTTTCTGTTGAAAACTTTCAGTAAAAAAGAAGGAGGAATGTCCCTATTGGGAGTGAAGGGATAAGCTCTCCTTCCCAGCACACTGCCTTCCCAGTGGCATTTGCCACTCCATCGCTCATTGTCCCTCTGTACATATTCTCAGAGCCACCCTGTCTGTGTGAGAAAGCTTGCCAGCACACGCAAAGTACTGTATTTTTCCGTCTATAAGATGCCCCCATGTATATTTTGGGGGACTCCAATTTGATAAAATGGGGGAGATGGCCCAGAGTTGTGGAGCTCACCAGACGTGACAAAGCGTCTGCCCGATAGCCACCAATAGTTGGCAAGCGCAAGCACAATTGACGCAGTAGAAGCCAATCCACAGCAGCCCTTGCCACAGCCACCAATCACCAATCCATTGAACGAAGTAGCAGCCAATCCAAAGCAGCTCTTGCCGCAGCCACCAATCACCAACACAGTTGCCGCAGCAGCAGCCAATCCAAAGCAGCCCTTGCCACAGCCACCAATCACCAACACAGTTGCCACAGCAGCAGCCAATCCAAAGCAGCCCTTGCCGCAGCTACCAATCACACACCCAATCGCCGCTGACAACCTCCTGCACGCGGCTGCAACCATTTGCCTGTCCCCCCTCTGCACTATCCGTGTACAAGACGAGCCCTGATTTTGAACATTATTTTACAGTAAAAAAAAAAGGTAGTCTTATACACGTAAAAGTACGGTGTTTACTAATCCATACTGACTCAGCTTGAGAATTCATCCTGCGTTGCGAGCTGTCATTTTGACCTGGTTGCCAATTATGCACCAAGCATGAGACTTATTCCTGATCAGTTTATCAAGAGTCAGGACTGTTAGCATTGTGAACATCCTCATTCGCCCCATGTACTTTGCAAAGGAGGAAGTCATAAGGAAGAACCCACTGATACTCATTATGAGCACTTAGGAGAAATAATCACTACCAATTAGAGCTTTCCTAGTACTTTTTTCTTTAAGAAAGAAAATCAGTAAAGTCCTGTGCTAGTAAACATAGCTGTGACTTTATTGCCAGGAAATAAAGTGAGAATCCAGCAGAAAGGGTTAAATGTATTAATTGCTTGAGTTTCATAGACATAATACATATAATCTACAAATATGAGCAGATGTTCTTCATCCCCATTCTCTTTCATTAGTGTTCAGTGGGATGACTCTGTCCTTCGTTCTGTTACACCTGCTTTCCATTTTAACTCCGATAGTTTTATAGAGAGATATATAGTTACTGAATTAGAGAATACTGTGTTTGCCATGGCTTCTAGATCATTCCCCCCGTCCCCTCTCCCCCAGCTACCAGCAGTCCTTAGTGCATGTGGGGATTCACTGAATTAAAGCACATGTAATCCCATTGAGATTTCTTATTGCATAGTGTTTTAGATCTATGTGCCTTGCTAACCTGCAAGAGAGAGACAAACTGAAGACTTCAGCAAATGCCCCGTGAGTAGCAGGCAGGCCCAAGGATGGATATCAAAAAGGGAAGACATTGGTGCCCCTTAGCACACAAGGACCAGCAATGTGGAAGCCAAAAATCCAGGGAAAATTTTGAATGTAAGCATCCCTAACAATCCTACTGTTTTTTACAGGTGCACAGGCACACTGCTCTCCAAGCAAATACTCAGTCTCAGCAGAATATTCATACCAGTACGTTGGCTCGGGCCAAAGGAGAAATTCTGAGAGTTATTGAAATACTTATTGAAAAAATGCCTATGGATGTTGTGGATCTCCTTGTAGAGGTAAGGCCATCTTCTATGAGCCATGTTTGTGTTTCTTGTTGGGCAATTCAATGACATTTGCGCAGGCCTTTCAAGGTGCTGAAGGCGTTTGTGCCTATGTTTGACCTGGTTATTTTTTTAGAAGAAAAGACAAGTACGTTTTTATTGGCTCACCAGCTGCTAAAATAAATCAAAGCCTTTGCAAAGCACTTCGAGGAGGTAGTTCATGATAGAGAAGATGCTTTGCATTTAAAAGATCCCTGATTCAATCTCTGGATGGGGGGTTGGGAAAGACTCTGTCAAAAAATTCAGCCCCAGCCAAAATACTGGCCTCATGTTGACTGTATGCCTATCACATGAAGATTCCACTTGATAACTTGTACTTACTACTGCTATAGCGTGGTGAGCCCATTCACCTTGCAGTACTTCTAGCATCATTCTGGAGAAGCCACGTTTCTTTGGCAGTCATCACAGCGCTTGATACACATACCACTGTCCCCAAACAGGTTGGAAAAACAAGATAATGAGCTAGAGAGGCGGGACAAGTCATTTCCTGGATGCTTCTTCAACCTGGCCTCCTTGTGTTACCCATAGCAATGTACGCAGGACGCTTTGCATACACTTCATGAACTAGTTCAGAAGATGGTAAGGGGTGTACAGAGTAGAATCAACTCAAGAATAGGGGAGATGGCAGAAAGCAGAGGTGGTGAAGAAGAGGGGACAGTAGATGAAGATAATCAATGAACTCAAGCCACAGAAAGGTTATGCAGTGGGGCAAGGAGAAGGTGGCAGGTAAAACGGGCTTTGTAGCTCATTTTTGTTGAGTGGAAGAAGTGACTAGTTATAGTAGTTGGTGATTGAGTGGGAGATGTTGGAGCGATTGGGTGGAGGTGTGGCAGTAGAATGGAATGAGTGACGCTGAATGAGTAGTAGGTTTTGTATGATTGCCTAAGGCAGAATCTGGGTGTGACACATAGTATTTTGTGAGTCAAGAGACTGCCTTTGCAAGAGGGAGACTATTCCTGATTCTAAAGATGTTTCAAAATGTGCTGCTGTGTTTTTGGTTTGGGGTAATTTATTGTTCCGCAGAGATTCCTGGAGGGCATTTATGGTGCTTGGGTTGGCACCTCCCACTAGCTGTGCAGGCGAAAGCCTTTTTTCAGATTATCTCCCCAAAGAGGAAAGGGGCCATCCTGCCAACCAGACCAGCCCTTTCTAGTGTTGCGGGTAGTGGGGTTGAGCTGAGCTCCTTTTAAAAAGTTGGAATCTCTTTTTCTTGTCCATTGGTTCAAGTCATGCCCTCTGAAGCAGCAGAAAGCAAGCTTGCTCCATATTTTATGTGATAGCCCTTCAGACATTTGAAGACGACCATCATACCTCATCTCAGTTTCTTCTTCTCCAGACTAAACATTCCCAACTCCCTCAACCATTCCTCATAAGGCTTGGTTTCCAGACTCCTAATCATCTTGGTCACCCACCTCTGCACACATTCCGGCTTGTCAGCTGATCCTTCCTACGCTTAGTATTAAAAATTCTTACATTTTTGTTTTTGTATACTTAACATTTGTTTTAAAATTTGCTTATAGGTTATGGACATCATCATGTACTGCCTTGAAGGTTCATTAGTCAAGAAAAAAGGACTTCAAGAGTGCTTTCCAGCTATCTGCAGGTAGGGTCACAAATTGAAAAACGTGTGGGCACAGAGACTGGTGATGAGCAGATTTTGCAGCTGTTATAATTCCTATCCCTTCCTGTTACTACAATTTATTGGCATTAGGCAAATGAATAGTCTGTCCCAGGAAAGTTACTTGCAGGGTTTGGATCAATTTACATTGACTCCTATCTAAACCAAAAGCATGGACAGAAGCTCATGGTTAGTACTAAGTTGAAAGTTCTTTGGAATAGCTCATAATGTGCCGGCTTTTGTTGGAGGAATGGGACATGGAAAAGGGCGTTAATTTCCTTCATGAGCACAAATCATCCCATGTCTGAGATAAGCCAACAGGTGCATGGTCAGCCAAGCCAGTTGCTATGGAAACAGCTCAGTGCCATCTATAAGTGGTTAAGGCATGTCAGTTCATTAGTTAGTCAGTGAATCTTGTGAAGTGAATTGAATTCTGTGTTACATCTTGGAACTTCTGGAGCAGCAGAAATACTTTGTACTTGTATATATGTGTGTGTGTATCTGCAAAGCCTATAAGCTGTATGTATATATCCACGTCCAGAATGGTATTACTGAAGCCTTATCTTCTGCAGTAGTCAACTATTTTGGACCTTAAGTTGCCTCTGTGTGGTGACTAGAACTAAGGGGCAACTTCCGCTGAGTGGGTATCTCACCTCAGATTCCCAACAACTTTTGAGCATGGTGAAGGATCATTTCAGAAAACCATGCCCTCCTTTTTCAACTACCTGTTCTTATGGTTTGGGTAGCAGTGGCTATTATGCCCTCCACATGGCATAATCCAGATTGGAGTGAGTGCAGGGGAAAAAAGCAGGTTTTTCTGTCTTCACTCTGGCATCTTCAGGGTAGAAAACATTGAAGAAAAACAGTGCCAGCAGTGAGGAAAAGCAATGGCTTAAAGATTGCATCCACAAGAGACATTGATACATGGCCATACAGCCCGCACCTCCCCATGCTATGATCTCCATAGGGCCCATAGGGCAGGTTTGCTGCCCAACCAGAGTTGATGTGAAAATCCAATTGTAAGAACCATGCTGCCATGTGTATCTTCAGTGTTAAAGTTCTATTGCTCCTGAAGACCTGCTTTAGAGGTTTTGATAGGTACCCATTTGCCAAGACTATCAGGCTGTTGCGCACATAAAGTAGAGTCTTTCGAGCTGTAGTCCCTCAGATATGGATCTCAATTGCAGGAAGAATCAGACAGGCCTTATCCCTTGATAGTTTCAAACTGCCCTGTCACTTCCTGGAATAGCCAAGATACCTTCCTGGTGAACTGGTGGGCCATTAAGGAGAGCAGAGGAATTGACTTTGTACGAGCCAGCAAATGGGTGGCCCTCCTTCAACTGGCAGGTAGTTAGAAGAAGAAAAAGGCAGAGTTGAGAAGAGAGGTTGGACTGATGAGAGCTAGAAGCAAAGCAGCAAGCTGGGAAGACAGAGACAGAGCAATGTTTGATTTTTGTTTAAATCCAAGGCTGTGGCTATGGGGGAACAAGGCCCTCTTGGGGCATTAATACTGTGGATCCCTCCGTCATAGGCTCAAGTTGTATATATGTGTAAATAAACCACATATCATGAAGACACCACAGTGTGGTGGACAGAGAGCCAGTGGTTAGGAGCAATGGACTCGTAATCTGGTGAACCAGGTTCGATTCCCCGCTCCTCCACATACAGCTGCTAGGTGACCTTGGGCTAGTCACACTTCTCTGAAGTCTCTCAGCCTCACTCACCTCACACAGTGTTTGTTGTGGAGGAAGAAGGAGAATGTTATCCGCTTTGAGACTCCTTAGGGTCGTGATAAAGCGGAATATCAAATCCAAACTCTTCTTCTTCTCCGTCATTCGAAAAGGAAACACGAACCTTGGGTAAGCGCCTGGAACCCCTAGAATCTCACACCACTCAAAGATTGGGGCGCCATGCAACAATATTTAGGCTATGCAGGTTTCTCATGACAATGCTAGCTTCTGAGCAGTATTTTAGAGCAGATGATTAGGCTAATATTGTCTGTATTTTGATGCGTATTTTCTAAGCTGCTTTTGGGAAGATTTTTTAATTTTCACAGTAGGTTATAGATCTGTTAAATAAAAGAGCACAGGTAGTGATTTCAGTGTAGCACGCTGTGAAAGCAAAAAGAGGAACGGCAATTCTTATAGGGTGCGCTACTGAAAATCTGCTCTGCATCACATACTTGAAATGCAAAGGGAAGGACAAGTTGGAATTAATGTGAGAAAACTCTCTATCCTGGAGGCATGTTTAATAGAGACACATTGCCTTTTAAATTGTGTTAAATAGCATGTATTATATCTTATTGTACGTAATTATGGCTCCTATAAAAATGATACAGCATTGTGCTAATGACAGTACAGATTAGCTTTTAGACCGGGAGAGATTTTTTTTTAATATGATTTTGCTTTGTAACTCTGGAAGGAATCCAAGTGGAAACTTTTGACATGATCCTCTTACTAAATATTTTAATATGATAATGATCTTCCTGTTATACTGATTAAATGTTCAATTGCATACCTGTTGTGATCATATAGTGCTGTCAGTTCGAACAATATAAAGGCATATCCCCCCCCCAGCTGAGCTGTTATTTTTTGTTATTATAAGCCATGATAACAGCTGTCTCCTAAGTAAAGTGTGGAGACTAATGACAATTCTATTGTCTTCTTTTCAGCAAGGGAGGGGCGCTGGAGGCAAGAATACTAAAGGCAATACTCCAATAAGAACAAAAGCCATTCCAATAGGATTTGTTGTTGATTCCCTGTACTTTTTGCTTTCTGCCACAAAGGTCTGTTGAGGGTCATGGTGTTTGACTGACCTATAGTCTTCAAGTTAGCATGAGTTGGGGGGAGGGGACCTATCACGGTCCTCATGTTCAAAGTAGGTTGGTGGTCACGTGCTCCTCTGCTCGCAGACCCTGACATCCCCTTCCCCATCTGTCATGCCCAGACATCACTTACTTGTGACCCCTCTATCTGTGACAATCCCACTCATGACAATCCCTGTGTTGAAACATAGATCTTAGAGACTCTTTTCCTTCACACATGGTTCCTGCCACAGCTAAAGCAGATCACTCAGTAAGCATCTTTTAGACCAGAGGTTCCCAAACTTATTTGGCCTACCACCCCCTTTTCGGGGGGCGCCCCCTGGAAATCTACCTTCTTTAAGCAAAGGGGCGGGACCGGCATTGCAGCATGCCAGCCATTGGCCAAATACGCAGGCAAGCTGTGATCCACTTCCTGGGCCTGAGTGAAGCCAAAAAGGGTTCATCCAATCCTGCTAAACCTTCCCAACTCCAGCACAACGACCAGATCCAAAGTATTGGCTTAGAAAAGGTGTTCCTTCATGCATGGAGGAAATGTCTCTTTCACAGTGATGCCTAATGTCACCCATGTACAAAATCCAGAAACAAAGAGAATATGCTTTGATCAACACAGCGGTACTCTCACGTGCAGATTTATTAGATCCGTCTGTTATATTAGAACTCACAGATCAACGAATATTTGTGGCCACCCTGACAATTTGCCTTTCCTCTTCCATTCTTCTATTACAAGTTGGCCCTGGAGGAAGGCAAACTGTTGGAGAAGTAGTTATGGGGATGGGGTGGGGTGGGGCTACTTGGAAGGGACAACCCCCTTCCCTTCCAAGTAGCCCTCCCCAACCCCCACCCTGCACACACAAAGAAATTACTGGTTTGCAGACTAATCGTCTCCCCTCCTTTTATTTGAAATTTTAATAATCTTTTAGACTTTGCCTTTGTTCTGGTCAACTTCATGTTCAATGAAGATTCCCATGCAATGTTGTTTACCAGAACTAAGGCTGCCCTGGAGCAACCTTTGCAGATCAAAGCAAAAAAAGTTAAATTGCAAAGCAGTTCAGCCGCATTGAGAAGTAAATTAGTTTAAACTCAAGGAAGCTCAATTCCTGGATCTTAATAAGGGCGAGCATCTCATTTTAGCAAGCATAAATTAGGCGCCTTGCTAAAACTGTGGCCTACACCTTATAGTTTTAAAAGTCTGCACATTGCAGACCTGATTTGGAGCATCTACATTTTCACTCTGTTTTTGTAACTCATGTATGTATGCTTCAGTGGCGGTGAGCCTCATATTTCATATTAATTGCTATCATTATCTAACTGCGCTTCAGGATTGCAGTGCACATCAAGAGAACAGTCAGCCAATGTAATCCACATCGGCTTTCCCACAAGTAGCAGTGGGGATGTCCCATTTAATCTGTAACGTAAATCATATAGGGATATGCATCTTCATCAGCTTTCTTGAACCATTTGTTGCACAGAACTCTGTGGGTCAAATCCAGTATCTATTGACAGTGTTTTATTCAGACCGATATCTTCTGATATTTTGGCTAATCTTGTATTCTGACTACTGAATGTGCCATTAAAATGCCAGACAGGGATCCTGCAAGCTGAAACAATAGAATAGTAGTAGAAATTGTGTTAGGCATAGGGTAATGTAGTTTTTGACATTTTGAAAATGTTAGGAGTAGCAAGGCCTCCTCTTGTTTAGGCCTTAATTCAGCAAAATCTTCAATACAATCATTACCATGAGCCTTGCTTTAAAAGGACTGGTATCACTGAACTGTAGTTGTTTGATATTTGGGATTAAAATTCAGTGAGGAGCTACAGCTGAAGAATCATTGAAAAGAATGGTAACAATATTGATGGAGTATCAGTGGAGGTGTTTATTCTAGTACATCCTTGGTTTCCCAGACTTTCCTTGAGCTCTGACCTTGATTTATGTTTCTGAACCCCCCAATTTCCTGTTGTTTATTTGTTCCGTGTGGTTTTTTATTTTGACTGTTGCTTTGGTTTCATGTTGTGTTTTTGTTTTGATGACATTGTTTTTATATTGTACACCGCTTAGAGGTTTTTTTTTTAAGTGGCTTATAAATGATTTGTATATTAACTAAATAAAAATACAAGCGCTATAGTTGTTTGGGGACAGGGAGGGGGAGGCAGATGGAGAGGAAACAGGAAACAAAATGCAACTCAATGAAGAGAGAAAGTCGATTCCTAGGAAACTGAAGTGAGGGGGTTGGGAATGCCCATGGTGACAGAGAGGAAGCCAGAGGAGAGGGAAAACACCAGGAATTCTGACCTTAAAGGTCATCGTGAAAAAGGCTGTCCATTCAGCCTCAGGTCACAGTGAATCAAACCTAACAGAAGGTGTGCTTCAGGTTTCCACTTATATGCCCAGTTCCTATTGCTTGAATCTTTCAGTTCAGGTCTCCAGGATCCAATACCTGAGTTCCAACCTCATCTCCTAGAGTCAACAAAAGCATCAGCAGCCAGTCTGATAGGGAGAATGCTAGTCCACAGCATACCCCCCACCACCACCATGGAGACCTCCTTCTGACCTCTGTTTTAGAGCTCCAGTTTAACAGGGTGGTGAGAAGAGAGATTTCTGTGTGAGATTCCCTAGGCATCTTTAGCTGTGTGCACTGATTTCTGCACATCCCCATTTCCTCTTGCCAGCACTTGGCAGCATCTGTAGCCAACAAAAGGCTGCTTCTCGAGGGAGTACAGAAGTGTGAACCTAAGTGTTCACTTATGGTTGCACTCGGGTTATTGTAAATATTTGGAATCCAATCTTATTCACTCTTTAAATAAGTATTGCCTAGTTCCCCCCTCTATTTATTTGTAAATATAGACAATGACTTGAAAGAATTACCATAGAATGGCTTGAGTCATGGCTTATTTTATTCCAGATAAAATAGGTGTTAAGCAAACAGCTTATTTATACCAAAGGAAAGAGTGCCTGTGTCCCAACATCACCTTGAGGTTGATTATTCAAAACAAGTGCAAACATTGCCCTTCGCTATGTGAATTTATTTGCCATGGCCTGTCCTTCTCAAACAGTCATATCATATGTCAACTTTGAAACTGTGACAGTTCACAAAACACAAATTCTATGGAACCTCTTAAGTATAGATGTATGAATTTCAAATTTATTGCTTAGCCAATTGGCCATTACAATGCAATAATTAGATCACCAATGACTGAACATGACCAAGCATTCACAACGTAATTGGCAATTCCAGATATAATTTAAATCAAATAATTGCATTAACTACAATTACTGATATGACAAATCAGCAATCTATCAAACCTATCAAAATCATTCATGTTAAGATAAAATCTTGTCCAAGATAGACATGTTTAGAATAAGTGAAATTAGCTAAGATAAACTTACTCTGAATGTCTATAACTGGAAAGTTGGCATTATGAGATAAAATCTATCATACTTTAGGAAGACTTAAGATGGAGAGTGGCAAATACGTAAATAGATATTCCACATTTCAGTAAAAGCATGTCAAAGAAAATGGATCATCTATTATTAGTACCATTGCATGCACACCATCTGAATGCTTGTAGCAAATATTTTTAAATACTCTCAAGACAGTGTGTTTTTAATTTATGTATTATATTTTAAAAGTTCTTATAAATTTAGTGGTCAACTAGCTTTAAAAATACATATATGTAAGAATGAAATTTTGGGAAACCAGCTAGAAAAATATTTTTGTTCCTGTTCTCTGAGGAATATTCTTCTGTATTGACTCTACTAATATTTTTGTTGTAGTAGTTGTAAACGATTCTGTTTCCCATCTTGATTGTCTGATGTTGGGCAAGCCACATTTCCTTCCCTTCATTTTTCTGTCAAGAAGCATTTTCAGTTATACTGTTTTCTTACAAAAATAAAAATATTGATATAGAGTAACACCAGTAAAAAAAAAAAATACCAGCATGCAAGACCTCAATGGTGGTGATGCAGAAGAACAGGCCTCTGCACCAGCTATTGTAAATTGTCAGGGGATTGTGCACACAGAAACACAGACTGAATTCATACTAAGACAGAAATCCTGATTTAATAAGCTGGGAGATTCCTGAGCAGCACGCAGGTCCTTTGCAACCACTTTGCTTCTTCCTTTGTGAACGTGACTGACAAAGTTAGGATTCATCGTTTAACCATAGCTTTCTAATCCATGCAAACCCAGCCTGGTTCAAACCAAGCCAGAATATCAAGCCAACTTTAAATCAGGACTTGCTCTCCTGGTTCATTCTGAAGTCACAAACCATAGTTTTCAAGTTCACACGTAATAGGAAGATATGGTTAAGTGCTGGATCCCAGCATGTTCAGCCATGCACATGGAGGGAGGAGCCAGGGGGCTGCATGCTGGTGCATGCTTTGCTTATTATGCCAGGATGTTTGGCTTAGTATTGCATGTGAATATTGCCACACTGTTTTGGAAATCCCATGCAAGTAGCAAAAGCTTTAAGGGGTGTTTATTTCAACTGCATGAATTGATATTCTATCCTTCAGTATAAATATTTCCAGGATGGTTTAGAACAGGCTTCCTCAACCTTGGCCCTCCAGGTATTTTTGGCCTACAACTCCCATGATCCCTAGTTAGCAGGACCAGTGGTCAGGGATGATGGGAATTGTAGTCTCAAAACATCTGGAGGGCCAAGGTTAAGGAAGCCTGGCTCAGAACAAAATAGAGAATTATAAAATCTTAAAACCTACAGATACACACAGAAAGATAAAACAACAGATTAAAAAACTAACACCATTAAAAGACACTCTCCTCAAATTAAACGAGTATGAAACTGGTAGAAACTTGTAGTGCCGGTATATCCTAAGTAGATCTCTGTGTGCTGGACCATTGCCATGAAGGATCAGAAATCAGGAACCTCAGTGGTTCTTGGGTGTCACTTTGTCGTGTCATCATTAACAACCCACTGCCTTTTTGCGAGAGAAATTGCAAACGTCCAGAATGCAAGGTTAACTGTTAACACAGCCCTACAAAATTGCCCCCAGCTTTATATTCCCTTATAGGATACTCTTCGTTGCATTTAGCTTGGTAGTGTCACAGATTGTGCAAGGCTGCATTAGAGCGAAACTGCATTCCTGTGCAGAGAAGTCTTTGCTGGTGCAAACTGTGTATGAAATTATGCTCCCCAAATTCTACTCAATCCCAATCAAGAAAACACAGAGCCACCTGTTGCTTTCTCCCTAATCTATTGTTGTACAAAAAAACAAACTGCAGCAAAGCAACATCTTAGAATCCTTTTCATTTTTGTTGCCTGTGTTTTGTTCAGCTGTATTAAATAATTATGGACATCTTTCTGTGCCTCAGGCATCAGAATTCCTTAGACTAAAACCTCCTTGCTCTTCAGAATCGCTTTTTCAGTACTGCATTGTGTTTTGCCCCCCACTGCAGCTGAAAAATAAAAGATGCCAATATTTGCATTATAATCTATTCTTTCCTCATCATATTCTTGTTTTCATCAGGAATTTGTTTCTCCCTCGTACCATCTTTCCTGGAAAGAAGGTTGGTTGGGGCTGTTTGCAATACTGTGGTACCTCGGGTTACATACACTTCAGGTTACATACGCTTCAGGTTACAGACTACGCTAACCCAGAAATAGTGCTTCAGGTTAAGAACTTTGCTTCAGGATGAGAACAGAAATCGTGCTCTGGCGGTGCGGCAGCAGCGGGAGGCCCCATTAGCTAAAGTGGTGCTTCAGGTTAAGAACAGTTTCAGGTTAAAAACGGACCTCTGGAACAAATTAAGTACTTAACCCGAGGTACCACTGTACTCTTCTATATCTATCTATCCCTCTTCCAAGAGAAGAGATTTTGGAATTCCAATGTAAGCAAGTGCAGTTAATGTTAGCATCGCCTACACACTGCCATGCAGGAACAGACAGAAATCGCCTACCTGCTTCTGTGCTGTGGTGGCAGGAGGGGAAATCCCTTCATATAGTGGCAAATCAGGCCTTCAGTGCAGAAAACTGTAGCAGGCAATCAGTAAACCAATGATCAGCATTTGATCACCAGATCACCACCTAGTTAAACCATCAGCAGCAATCCAGCTGTTATCAGTTGCATGTGAAACGAATGAGGGAGGCAAAAAAATATTGTATCTAACCTCCATATGGATGCTGTATCCTAGCTCCCATTTCCTCTCACAGTGAAGTCAGAAATATGGAACTGTGTGCTGAAACGAATAATGTTATTTTCGCTTGCTTGGGTCTTTGGTGCTGCATATGCTTGTTATTCCTCGATTGTAGCCAGAGTTGTGCATATATCCACATTCGAATGGGCTTACCCTTGCAAAAGGAGTGTATCACAGAAAAACAAAACCACACAGGTTTTTTTTTAGCCAGAACTCACAGGAACTCAGTTCCAGCACCTCAGGGTAGGTGCCATTGCCATTCTAAGAGAACGAGGGAGGTGTTCATGGTTAGTTCCGGCACCTCTTTTTCTAGAAAAATATCACTGCTCCTAATGGTTGCCATTGCAGTGCAGCTTGCAGAGTTTGACCAGAGAGACCTGGGTTCAAATACCTGCCCAGCCACAAAACTTGTTAGGTGATCTTAGGCGAATTATTCCAGAATGTGGCAGCTAGACTGGTAACTGGGAGCGGCCGCCGAGAGCACATAACACCTGTCTTGGCGTCATTGGCTCCCAAGCACAATTCAGAGTGTTGGTGCAGACCTTGAAAGCCCTAAATGGCCTCAGCCCAGTATACCTGAAGGAGCGTCTCCTCCCCCATCGTTCTGCCCAGACACTGAGGTCCAGCACCGAGGGCCTTCTGGCGGTTCCCTCACACCGAGAAGCAAAAGTTACAGGGAACCAGGCAGAGGGCCTTCTCAGTTGTGGTGCCCACCCTGTGGAATGCCCTTCCATCGGATGTCAAGGAAATAAACAACTGTCTGACGTTTAGAAGACACCTGAAGGCAGCCCTGTTTAGGGAAGTTTTTAAATGTCTGATGTTTTATTGTATTTTTAATATTTTCTTGGAAGCTGCCCAGAGTGGCTGGGGAAACCCAACCAGATGGGCAGGGTATAAATAAATTATTATTATTATTATTATTATTATTATTATTATTATTATTGCACTTTCAACCTCATGTGCCTTACAGGGTTGTGGGTAAGATAAAATGGGATTGTTAAACTGGAAGAATATTGACAGTTAAAATGGTAGTCCTCTCAAATATGTTTTGTTTTTCCCCCAAACCATCCCAATTATAAATGGAATTAGTTGCTTTAAAGAATGGCATAGGTTCCTGGCGAGGTACATATGGCAAGACAAGAAACCCAGCATCAAATTCAAATTATTAACGGACTTAAAAGAAAGGGGTGGATTTGCACTGCCAGACTTTAGGTTATACTTTGAAGCTGCATGTTTAGTATGGTTAAAAGACTGGATGCTTTTAAAGAATGCCAACCTGTTAGATATAGAAGTAAGGGATAACGTAGTAGGATGGCATGGTTATCTGGGTTATGAAAAAGTGAAAATACATAAGGGTTTCAAAAACCATATTGTTAGAAAGGCAATATTCGAGGTGTGGGAGAGAAATAAAAAATTGTTAGAGCCAAAAATATCCGTGGTGGATATCACCAATGGAGGCAATGGCGGTTAAAAGGAAAAACATGAGTAGCAATTGGCTGACATATAAAAAATTATTAGAAGAACGAGATAACCAGCTTAAGACTAAAGGACTATGACACATTAAAACATATCAGCGTAAGTTGGCTACAATATCATCAACTCAATGGAATTTTCAAACCTGATGAAAGGGAAAATGGATTTTACAAGATAATTTCTGAACTAGATAAAGAACTCCTCTCAAATAATAATATAAAATCTGTCTAAAATGTATAAATTATTATTAAATAGGCATCTAAAAGATGAAGAGGTCAAAGATGTAATGGTAAAATGGGCACAGGATTTTGGATACAATATAGAGCTAGAAAAACGGGAAAACCTTTGGAAACACGATATTAGATTCACGGCATACGATTAAAGAAAACCTCCTAAAGATGATGTACCGGGGGTATATGACACCAGCAAAATTGGCTAAAAAAAAAATAATCAGTAATAAATGCTGGAAGTGTAATCAAAAAGAGGGGAATTTTTTCCACATGTGGTGGACGTGCCCCAGAATAAAAACATTCTGGGACATGATCTATGAAGAAATTAAAAAAATGATTAGACACACACACATACAGAACTTTTTTAATTAAGAATTTTCACTACAGACATCCCAAAAGATAACAAAAGAGTCTTTTTATACGCAATCACGGCAACTAGGATCGTGATAGTGAAACACTGGAAATGTAATACAATACCAACAAAGGAAGGATGGCTCTTAAAATTAAGTGAATATCTAGAATTAGCTAAACTTATTGACTCAATAAGAAATCACTCAAAGGAGAGAATAAGAATGGGATGTTTTTATAAATTACATGAAAAAAGGAGGTTCCTAGACCATCACTAGGCTTAGCTTAGATTAAAATCCCACTGACAACCAGAATGTTTCTCCACAGATTTAACAACTGATTACAGATATTTAGAATAAGGAACTACTAAGTACATTCAAGAATAGCAGGAAGTCATGTTATGAATCAAGGAGTCAAGCCAGTTAACTGTAAAAAGACAACTTGTACTCCTTACGTACAAGTGTAATTGAAAATGTTTGTTTTGGGGGTACTTGTCTTTTTCTTTTTTCCTTTTTCTTTTCATGTATGTGGTTTTTTGTTTGTTTGTTTGTTTGGGGTTGTTGTTTTTTTTTGCATACTCTGTGTGTTTATATATATATGAAATATTTAAGAAAAATAAAAAAAGAACAGCCTGGCTAAACTAAAATAAAAATGGGATTGTTAGGAGAAGTGTGGGATGAAGAAATAAATTCCCCAGAATTAAATACTATATGTGTTTCAAGAAAAATCTTATCTGGTATGGTCGGCCAATTGGTGTCAAAGAAGGACAGGACTTTTTTTATGTATGCTACAACAGCAGCAAGAATACTTATTGCAAAGTATTGGAAGACAGAAGAGCTACCCACCGTGGAAGAATGGCAGATGAAAGTTATAGACTATATGGGACTGGCAGAGATGACCAGCAGAATCCGAGACCAGGGGAAGGAGATTGCGGAAGAGGATTGGAAGAAATTCAAAGATTATCTTAAGAAACATTATAAACTTGTTGAATGTTAAGATGAAGTTGATTCTGAAATTAAGGGGTTGCTAGCTGTAATTATCATGTAATATGGAAGGAAACTTTAAGAAATTTAATTAAAATTAAGGGAAGGATTTGTTGAAGATAATAAATTAGAGAATGGAATGCAGTGTGGAAAGGTACGAGGAGGTCGGGAAAGATATTTTCACGAATATAAGGGAATGAAGTTATACATGTGATTATTGTTTGTTTTTACTTTTTCTTTCTTTTTCTTTTTATATATGTATTTTTGGATTTTACTTTTTGTGTCCGTTTTGTGTGATTTTTGTGTTTTATAAAATTTGTGAAAATGCTAATAAATATTCTTTTTTAAAAAAGGGGAAAAAAGGAAAATCTTATCTGGGCAGATTGAATAAATATCCTATAGTCTTTAAAAGAGAGAGAGAGCTCCAGTCAGGTCTATTCAGAGCAGTTTCTATGTTCTGCCAAGAGTCTTTATTCAGTTTAAATTGTTGCATAGGAAGCTGGATAGGTGCATTCATCTAGTAAGGTGCAGAGCCGCAAGACAAGGGTGCCAGGGCCATTAGAAAAGCCGTTTGCATATCCCTAGCTAAAGTGGATTTGCAGAACTAGGCTGTGAAATAAAACGTTGATACTAGCAGTGCTATTAATTACCAGAATGTAGTAAAAAAGAAGAAGTTTTGCATCCCACACCGTCTGATCAAATCTTACTCGTTCCTTGCTCTAATGTTCAATTCAGGTTCTACATGGTCAGCTATTATGAGCGGAGCCACAGAATAGCAGTTGGATCTCGCCATGGTTCAGTGGCCCTCTACGACATCCGGACTGGAAAATGTCAGGTAAATAAATCATTGTGATCTCCTCTCTGTAAACTGTGGAAGTTATTGAAAGGAAAGAGACTAGCTCTGCGCCAGTTGACATGCTGAGTCGCTGGAACATTATGGATAATGCTAAGGGAGATCAATAGTTTAATGAAGGACTCAATGTATATAGAGTCTTACTGTTTTCATTTGCTGTAACTGAATGGCGAGCACAGATGGGTTAATAATAGCTGTCCGAAAAAAAGCCGTAACTTCTCAAAGGGTATCTTGAGTGTTTTGCTTACTTCAGATACCGTTCCCACCCCACCCTGTTAATTCTGCTGTTTGAAGTAGAGCTGTTTTAGTGAGATCATTAAATATATACAAGCCTGTATTTCTCTTATATATATAAAGGCTTTTTAAAGCAAGCACAATAGATTAAAAACATTACAAGTAATCATCACCAGAAAGTAGTTGAAATTAACCTGCGACCGTAAGCACAATTACTACTAAGTTAATCACACAGTAAAGGTACTTAAGATCAAACTGTAAATTTATTCCACTGGGTCAAAAACACACCAGGTTCTTCTACCAAAGCAGAAAAAAACAAAAATGTCTAATCTTAAGAGACAGATACCAGCCTTCTCATATTGCTAGGAGCCATAAGTCAGGATCCTCTGATACTTATTTTTCCTTGTGTTCTCAAGACACACATATACAAACCTTACCTCCCCCTCCCCCATATATCCCAGTTACTTAGGGAAGAGGCAGTCTATTCCAGTTTGCTCTCAGCTGCATTAAAAATTACGTGCTAAATCTTTAGTTGTTTTTTCTTCGTTTTTAAAAATACCCTATTTATTTTAGAACATGAGCCTCTGTTCTTCCCAAGTGCCATAGTTGTAGTGCTGATTTCTTCAGATCCCAATGGGGGGGGGGGGAGGTGCAGGGAACTGTTTCCAGTCAGTGGCGCTTAGGTCCTGTGACCTCCACAGATCATTTTGGCAGGTCAGCAATGCCTCCCACCTGCCAATCGCTCGGCCTCACCCTGATGTCAATGGAAGCATTTCCCCCTTTATTTCAAGCCAAGCAGGCAAAGGGACATGTCAGATGGCAATGGTGGTTGCTCGTGAGTAACCAGTCAGGACTCCGACCTGTCTTTTACAGGCTTTAATTTGGCGCAGAACTATTTACAGTGCAGAGCCACAAGTTGATGTTTGCCTCAATCGCTAGCAGAATCAGGGAGTGGTTGTTTCTGGGACCTCCCCCAACATAAGAGCTTAGTCACCCCCAGCCTTTTCCTTCCTTCTTTGCGTTTTACAGCTCTGCGCAGGGTGGGCAATGGAAGGGGTGTGCTTCCCTCCTGGCCGGCTTGGCCAGGAGCGGTGCTGAGGCTCCCAGCAGCATCCTCTGGTCCTTGCCCCTCTTCCCCACTGGAGGTGTGGCTTTCCTCACCACAGGAAGAGGAACTGCTTCGCAAGATTTTTGGAGGTTCCCTGTAACCCAACTGCCTCTCTGCTTCCCTATTGTTCCTAAGGCAATACCCTGTCAGGACAGATCTTGGTTAGCGCCACCAGCCAGGTGATTGTCAGCACTTGCAAAGGCTGTGTTTGCACACCCCGCTTTCAGCATGGAGTTCCATCTTTACCAGCCCCACACCTGACATCATATATGATGTCAAGTGGAGGGCAGGTGGGCGTGGCTTGGGGGAAAGAGCCTCGCTTGGGCCAAATTTGCCTGCAGGCTGGAGACTCCCAACTGCTGCTCTAGGTTATTTGTCTATGTGTTATAAAACGCACATCTCATAAGAGGAGCATCTTACTCCCATGCATCCTTCACTGAAAGAAAACCCGTGGGCTGGCAATAAATTGAAATGCAATTTAACATTCCAATATGGCCGGTGCTGACCTCTTAAGAGACAATTTTCACATCTGACAATGAACATCAGAGGAAACACAAATAGCTGGTCATCTTTTGGTGTCTCAGCTCCTGTTTTGTTAGGCAAAAGAAGGGATTTTATTCTCTTATCAGGGGATACACCTGATTGATCCATCTTGAACGAAGGCGTTTCAAGCATGAATGACCTCAGTGGTCCAGAGGAACCCTCACACATGGTCATGTTCTCACATAACAGTGAGCCAAAAATGCTTCACTTTATAAAGGAAGCTGGTACATACATACAACACAATTGCTTCCACTTCAGTCCTCACCTTGTGCTGACAAGTAAACAAACCAAGATGCTTGGGAACGTGGTTTGTTACTCCCAAACAAGCCACAACCTGTAATCCAACAACAAACCATGGTTTAAGACTGGCTAGCAAATGATGTTTCTATTCTCATTTGTTTTACTCTCTGTGCCTTCCCCCTTTATTTCAAACAATAGCACAAAGAAGAGTTTATCCTGTGTCCCTCCCTCCCTCCCACAGTTAGTTTGCTAACATGTCTGCAGGGTAAATACACTGAGTTTTATTTCCACCACTAGTTCTAGAAAGCATGGCTCCACATTATGGATTCTAAAATGTGCTTTTAAAAATGTGTCTGTGAGTCTAAAGTAGCTAACAAAGGTCAGAGGTGTTGATGGGCAGGCTGGGCAAGTGCTTACAGCTACATCTCTGTATGAATGGCTGAATCTGCAATGAAAATCTTCCCTCTGGCTTGGTTTGCCCTTGGTTCAGTAGACATGCTGGAGTATCTTATCTTCCTGACTTTTTCCCCCTTTCCTCCCAGCAACCTTTTAGGATGCATTCTGTGTTTCGGCAACGGGAAGCTTGAAAAAGGCAAATAACTGGCTTATATTTGTACCTTTATCCAGAAGTGTTTTGGGTTTTTTTTTTGTTGTTTAACATGGCACCATCTTTTAAATGACTACAACTAAATCCAAGCCTTTTTAGGTAATTCGTATGAACAGCTCCATCAGCCGGTTTGGTTATATTCACGGGAAATGGATGTTTGAGTGAGGAAAATATGTTCTCATTAGAAGTACACTCAAGGACAGACTGATTCACACTATTATTATGGTTTGGGGTTGCATAGGCACAAATGGGCTTGGAGGGAATGCTGTGGGAACCACTCCATCTGATCACTCCCCCCCCCCCAAGTCCTACTCCATTTCCCCCCCCCCCAACATTTTCCGGGGGGTGGAGTTCAGTACAACTGAAATGGGCCCTCTTGAATTAGTTTCTTTTTAAATAGGGTCCAACCCAAAACTTTTAAAGCTTTCGTTGATAGCTTGCAGTGTAAAAATCATCCGGTGATTGATAGCACTACAAAAACATGGATCCAAGGCACAGGTCCTCATGTACATAGGAAGACAACAAAACTATCAACAAATTATACAACAGAATAAGTGGTAGTTTTCTTTCCATTTTTCAAAAATGCATATCCAACGTTCTCCTTTCGACGTTGACCAGGAAAACTTATGGTTGCTATGTAAGAGATTTAGGGTGCACTAGATTTGCTTTTGAGTGTGTGGCAAACAGGAGGGTTGTGGGCAACACTAGCAGATCCTACTAGATAGAATGAAAGTGTCAAGTGAGGCTCCTCATGATCTTGCTGCTTGGAACAGAATGAGATTTCTCCGTCCAGACCTTCTGTACTCCACAGAAAACATGGAAGCAACATGTCTTATTTTGTGCTGGATGGGGGAGAAAGACCCCTATCCTTCCCTGATTTCTCTGGCACCCCAGGCACTTGGGTGGATCTTTCACTGCTCTCCAGGCTTTGGAGACTCTCAGAAGCAGCAATAAATTACCTCATGAAGTGAGGAGTTGATGTCTTGCCTCCCCTAAGTCCTCTGCTTGTGCAAGAAGGCTTGGATGAATGTGTGAGAGTGGTGGCCACAAATAATGGCTAACTACCATTAGGGCTGCCATATTGCCCCTGCTTTTTTCCATCGTGTTGCCCTACATCCAGGTTTTCCCTGACATTTTGCTAATTTGGGAAAATCCCCCCCTGACACCATTTTTACACCCGAAACCATGACATGTCAAGAATTTTCCTGACGTGTGGCAAGTGTAACTACCAGAAATCCCCGAACTTTAGGAATTCCCTACAGCCAAATGACTTCATGGTGCCTTTAACAACACCTGTTGGGTTTATCTACCTGGTTCACTCAACATTTTCTCAAAATGACTAATAGTTATGAAAGTTAAATGCAACCCACTTATATTCAGAGGCAGGGCACCACTAAAGATCTACTGCAGCAGTGGGGATCCTTTGGTCCTCCAGATGTTGCTGGGTTCTGATATACATCAACCTCAGCCAGCATGGTCAGTGATCACAGGTTGGCCTGTAATTGGTCACAGGTTCCTCCAGCCCTGATCTACTGTTTGGGGACCAATCTAGAGAGATCTTGTCTTCATGCCCGGCTTGTGAGTTCCTGGCATGATCCAACAGGTGTCTGTTGGAAACAGAATGCAGGGCTAGATTAGCCTCTGCATGGTCCAGTTGGGCATTTTTTTATTATTAGAAACAATAACACAAAGAGATGTGACAAACATGTATCATAATCTTCATTTTCTGGGAAATGGTATTTGCAGCATCTGTTGTAAGCTAGGTCCCTTTAACTTAATGCTTTTGCTGCTGGAAACGTTAGTATCACTGTAAACTTAACTGCTTATCCACACTGGAATATGGGACGCATCCCTTCCTGTAAATAAGGTTCAGTTTCAAGAAGGGAGTTCTAGCTGCTTCCATTTGACAAATGATTTCAATAAGTTTGTTGTTAATTATTTAGTAAGCTGGCAATTATAGGAGCCCGTTGGAGAACTTGTTAGCTGTTGCTCTCAGGAAGCATGTGGTTCTCCTGCTCCTGTTCTTGTAGTCGCTTTTGAAATGTTGTGGCTCCCAGTGGCCACATTGGGTGTCTGTTTGCACCTAATGTAGTGCAGATGTCAGTGGCAAAGCTGGCAACTGCCCCAAATGAAATGTGTAATTCACAGGTCCCCAAAGAATCCAACACTTCCTCTTATAAATATGACACATCTTTGTTGCAAGCGAATAATTTTAGTCCCTTTGCTGATACTAGATTTCAAGATTTTAAACTTCTTGCCTTACCCTGATGCTAGAGTGCAAGGGAGAACAACTTGTCTGCAGTGCATACAGTAAGCCCGCAACGTACGCAGGGGTTACGTTCCAGGGATCGTGCCTAAAGACATACCTGCACAGAGTCAAAACACATTGGGTTCAATGGCACGTGGGATTGCCAAAGTCATTTCCCTCACCCCTTTAATTAATTAATTAATTTTGCCACACATGTAAAACTGACTGCGCTCAAGTTAAATGGGCGTAAGTTGCCGGCTTACACACATGCCTTAAGGTGAAACTATACGATCAATTTGTGCAGCTACACTGGGTTTGGAAGCAGACAAATTGGGATCCAGTTTATAACCATGCTTCCTCCTCTGGTTTGTAGCCCTCAAATGGAATTGTAATACTGTGTAATGCTTGTGTTGTGCCAGTAGATGTCAGTCTAGTGCAATACGTAGAAACAAATTACATGCATCAGACTCGAGTAACAAAACATATGCATCAGACTTGTTCTAGCCTATAGAACAGTTGTGCTTTCCATCACTATTTATGTCAGAGAAGTCCTTGGCAGATAAACTTCTTATGTTCTACAAGTGATGCCTTAAAAGGCCTTCTGAAGTGTTCGTGTTCAGCCCTATGCAGACTGTAAAGCCAATGCTACGTCTGCATGGGAAATCTTGCAGAGGAAACAAACCTACATGAAAGCTTTGTATCTGAGCTAAATTACACTGATTCCAAACCTAGAGTCACTGTGTTTTCAGTAAGGTTTGCATCATAGTGCAGATATTTGGATACTGCAGTGTTAAATTAAAAATCTTAATTTACAGCAGGGGATGAGAACCTGTGTCCCTCTAGATTTTGCTGAACTACAGAGAATCCTGTGCCGTGGGCCTCTTCAAATCTGCAGTCAGTCCTTGAATGGCATCCCCTCGCTGTTATTGAAGCCCCATTGAACAGAATTATCATCTCCTAAAAACTTGCCATTCCTCTTGGAGCCGTATGTCTCATGTTCTTCAGTCTCCAAATGTGTTGCTTTCTTTCATTGCAACCAAAAGTGTAAAGCCAATTATTCATATTGCGTCCCAAAAGTCTGCATAGGAAAGACCACTGTTTCAATTTCTCCTCTTATCCCAAAGAAGTCTCGGTATTGTATACCCATTACCCCAATATTATTGGAGAAAATACCGTATTTTTCTGTCTATAAGATACCCCCTATTTTGGGGGACTCAGATTTAAGAAAATGAGAAGAGATGGCCCCGTGTATAAGACGCCCCCTAATTTTCGACATTATTTTTTAGGGAAAAAAACACAGAAAAATAGAGTAATTAGAAATGTAGGTGAAAATAGCCAATGCTGATTTAGGCTGTACCCTTTTCATGTTCTCTAAATTTTAGAAAATGAGAATACTTTGAGATGGTGGGCAAGGGAAAAGGTAGTGACAGCAAGGAGGCAGGGGGGTAACAGCAGGGCCATGAGGCTGCAGGAATGTGGGTCTGAGCAAGTGTCCAGCCATGCCTATCCTTAATGCTTGCCCTGTCATCAGGGAATGGATGGGCTTTGTGAGTGTTGAACGGGTAGGTCACTTGGGGATATTTACAGATGGGTGAGTCATGGATGAGGGAAGGAAGGCACTTGATTGAAAATCTGGCTTTCTTGTTTTAAAACATTGGAAAGTTATCTGCAGGGAGGGTAGTCCCCAGAAGTCAAACGCCTTGCGAGACAAACGTTTTGGCTCCCAAACGCAGCAAACCCGGAAGTGATTGTTCCAGTTTGCGAACGTTCTTTGGAACCTGAATGTCCATTGCGGCTTCTGCAGCTTCTGATTGGCTGCAAGAGCTTCCTGCAGCCAATCGGAAGCCGTGCCTTGGTTCCCAAATGTTTTGAAAGTCGAACAGACTTCCAGAACAGATTATATTCGACTTCCAAGGTATGACTGTATTGGGCTAAGCCAAGGGTGTCTTACATTGCTATGAAACCACCTGAGTTTAGTTTAGTTTAGTTGTTTAGTTTAGTTTAGTTTAGTTTTTAGTTTAGTTTTTAGTTTAGTTTAGTTTAGTTTAGTTTAGTTTAGTTTAGTTGTTTTGTTTAGTTTAGTTTAGTTTAGTTTAGTTTAGTTTAGTTTAGTTTAGTTTAGTTTAGTTTAGAACTATTTATCCAAGAGTAAACAAACCTATAATCAGCTGCCTGGAAATCCATTATATATTCCATAGAAATATGAATTCAGAAGCAAAGCCCACTGGGGTTTATTATTATTATTATTGGGGTGAACTCCTGGGTAAGCGTGCTCAAGATTGCAGCTTTACAGTAGCACAAGGCTGTTGTTACAAACAACATTTTATTGTTATCGTTATTATTTATTAAATTTGTATACTGCCCTATACTAATAAAATACCATTGCATGTCTCAAGATACTTTTGTTTAGCATGATATTCTGTTGATGCAATTAATTAAATTTCTTCTGCATTAAAATAAACATACTGTGTATCCTTTCTCTCACCTCCACGAGGGATGTACCTGCTCTATAGGACTTCTTTTAGTTTTTTGTGATTCTGTAAAAAGGCAGGCAATGCCCAAATCATTATGCTTTTTGCTTCATATTTTAGTGATATAATTTAATGGCATGTAGTTAAAACAGTCTGGTGGGCTTTGCCTATTAGTCATAGCTTCAGTTAACACTCAGTTCTCCATACATTCTTGGACTGTGTATGCATCAATTCTTCTATCAATTTTTCATATACAACCCTCTAAATCATATCCGGCAGTAGCTGACAGTACATGTGTTGTTGTTGTTGTTGTTGTTTTAATTATTCACATCGCCTTGGGTTTGTTAGGTTGTTTTCATGTTCTTTACTTTGTATACATATCCCTCCAAAATGCAATGAATAATTTCTGGTGTGTGAAGAAACAAACTTCTGTTGTCTGAACAAAGGGAGACAAAAGGTTACTTTAGCTTGGATTTTTTAGAAGCAGACCAGTTGTTTTTGTATGCATTCTTCTCCTTTTTCAGCACATTTTTAATCAGGTCCCGAGCAATGATGGCTCTATATTGCAAACTTGGAGATTGCATCTAGTGATTAATGCCATGATGGATGCAGAGAATCGCCTTTTCCTTGAGAAATAATAAATCAACATTTATTTCCAATACATTTTTTGTTTCGTTTTACTGAACGGTTTCGTAAAATTAGCACCACATACTTAAAAAAAGTAGTCATTTATTAATACTGTGTGCAAAATATTGCCTCTGGCAACAATGATCTGCATTGCAATATTATCCTGTTACGTTGATTCATTAGTTTTGTAACAATCTGTACATATAAATCTATTAACCTAAGACTGTTACTCCCTACTTAATTTTAAAGGCAATTGATCGTTAAGTGTTGTTTTCTAAATGGGCAACTTCAAAAACTTAATATTGTGATTGCCTGGTTGGAATCCAGGTAGCAGCTGGGGGGAGGGATCTTTAAAAGATCTCTCTCTTAAGAGTTCAGCTGCATTCCTTTTGGTATTGCACGTTAAGTATTCAGAGTACATACCATTTCCTGTCTTACAGTCATCGCTCACTGTTTAGATCTGTTTCCATTGGACTTTCATGTTCTATACCTTAGATTTCTTTTCTTTTCTGCTACAAACGTTGGTGTATAAAATGCTTTTAATGGCAGTTGCCTTGTGCTTTGCTGCAGATGAAGTTAGAATTCATTTCATTTTTAGGGTGCTTTCCTGTAGTGGTGGGTAGTGTATTGTGGGAAGTGGAACAAGGCAGTGTCCTTCCCATGGCTGTATTGATTTGCCCTTCAGCTGTTTGCAGTGCATAGAGAACCTAAGGCCTTGTTGTTGATTATCTACACAATGTCTCTGTGAACATTATTGACCCATTGCTGCTTACTGCCTGTGGCTCTTGATTTTTCACACCGTCTCCATGACACTCATAATAAAACATACTATCTTATTGCTACTCGGCTCTGGAAAGCAAGTGATGTAGCTTTAGTACAACTGCTGCATTTCTGGATAACATTTATTATATGTTGGACAGAGACCTATAGCTGCTTTAAGGCTGGACATTGTGTGTTAGATTTTAGCAGATTTCCACACTTTGGAAGAAAAATATTGTCGCGGTTTTGAAGAGGCGAGCTGACGAGTTGCGTCGCTGAAAATGAAAATGAACTGTGTGATTATTGCAACTGATTGCACAATATTGCTAAATCAACAGGCACTTCATAAGAGCTGAAAACACACGGTACTCAGCCTGGCGTTATTTGCAAGATGATAGTCCCTTCAGTGGCAGTGCTTTGGCTTTCACTAATTGGCTGTTGGGCTCTGCTTAAAAAAAGAAATAAAAAGGTTTGCCTCCTACTTTATTCAGTGATTTGTGACGAAACAGCATTAGACTCCTATCCTTACTCGTTTTAAACTGGGATGATCCCGTAGATGTATATAGGAATATGTTAGGCGTACAGGACATGGTTTGATGGGCATGTCTGTTTAGCACTTTAATCGATCACCGTGGCCCATGGTTTAATTCACACCATGGCAAAAGCATTTCAGTTTATTTGTATGGGATACCCTCCTTAAAATGTTGGGGTGCTTTTTTTTAAGTAGGTGAGTGTAATAGTGCACTGTGCTATTCCTGTTGTTTATTGGCGATGCATTCGAAGCCACACTAGGCCTACAGATCTTTTAATAGAGTTACTGCTGTCATATTAATTTACTTATACATTCTAGAAAAATATGCTTTAAAATTATGGCCTTCAAACGCGGTCATAATTTTGTTCTTTTACAGCATTGTAAAATTGCTTTTACTGCATTGTGGTTTGAGCACTGCTTAAATCATGTATTCCTTCCCTAAATGCATAACATGCTTAGCCTTATCCACTATGAATTTATCTACCAATGGTTACCAGTATTGGAGGCAATATGCTTCTGATTACCAGGATCGCAAGCCAGGAGAGGTCTTTTGCCCTCATGTCCTGCTTACAGGCTTCTCATGAGTAGCTGGTTGGCCACAGTGAATATAGGATGCTGAGTTAGGTGGACCTTTTCACTGATCCAGCAGGGCTGCTGCTCTTATGCTCTTATTTCAGCTGGCTTTTCGAGTCAACTCAAGATTTGCAGCATAGTAAAATCTCTCCACAAGTGGGAATGAGAAAGCAGGAACCGTGTGTGCTTATGGATCCTTATGCAGTTTATGGATGATTTCTGATGCATGTTAAACCATGTCTTTTACTATTCCTCAGGAGCACTAGTATTTTTCATCAGATCACTGGTACTTTCTTTTGGGTGTGTGCAGAACATCACGCCTTGGCTTAATAAACCAAGAAACGAAGAAGACTCGTTTGCCAGATGCAGCTGTTTTGCTTCCCACTTTGTGCAAATGAGCCAACAAAACATGAAAGTATTCAGTCTGAACCTAGAAACTATGGCTAGCATTAGCTTTGGAACAAGCCAGGCTACAAAGCCAATCTCAAACCATAGTTTTATATTCTTGCTTTTTCCAAAGCTGTTAACCATAGTTTCCTGATTTGGCCATAACTAGAAACTATAGTTAATCCAAGATGTATTGTTTTCTTTGCCAGCTTATGGAAGGAGAGGTTGTAAATTGGGGAGTGGGTGATGCAAGGCTACTTCATATTAAGCCAAGATGCTATCTTCCGAGTGCAGCCACTGAGAGACTGTGATAAACAATTAAATGGACTTCTACACTACATATGCAGACCTAATGTAGGTTTGTAAACTCTTGTGTTGACCTAACAATGGATAACATTAACATGAGTCCAGATATAATGTGCCACCATTGACTCCAAATGGTAAAGGGAGCAGGGAATGTGTACACAAGAGAGGAGGAGTACAAGACCTTATGGATTTGATCTTTTACACAGATCACAGTGTGAACTGTTTTTACACTTTATTATTCAAGAATTCTGTGGTGTCCTGTGTTTTTGACATTATCTATAGACAACGTTATTGGTTCACATGTGGTATATGCATGTAGACTCTACACCATAAAGAAGCAGCACTAAAGCCAGAGGTTTTAACAAAATACTACCCCCTCTTCTGAATTCACAACCTTATCAGTAATACGGGTTGCTCAGTATTTTCCAACTAAAGCAATAAAGAGGCAAGTAAATGAGTTAAATGGACTTTTGAGTGTCCACACTTCCCTCCTAAATGCTTGTCTACTTTGATTATCCCTATGTGTTTTCGAAAGCACTTATTGCAAATATTTGCATTCCAAGTCCAGTTGGTAAGGAGTTAGCAATCTCAGGTTTCTGTGAATTTACATTTAAAATAAGCCTGAACAACAACAACAAAATCTGTATCATCAAATGATAATGAGCAGCCTGGATTCTGCCCAAAATCACACCAGCAATTATTGTAACCCTATAAAAGCCTTTAGGGTTTCTATTGACCACAAAATGTGGTCATATATTCTTCTGCTCGTGCTTATGCAAACAGTGTCTTCACATGTTAACGATTCTGCTAAATATTTGAATTACAGCTACTCTGTAGTACATTGCAATGCACCATGTCATATGCTCATGGAGCCATTTCTTGTCCTTCCTGAATAGAGGGTGTTCTCTAATAAGAAGGTGATATGTCGTTGCAACCTTATTTTGAATGGCCAAATGTCTTATGTGTATGCTGGTCTGCTTCTTCTGAGTCATAGTTATCAGGTATTGTAAAGGTTAAACCTTATCATCTGTGCACACACACATACGGACACACACACAAAAAGGTTGAGGTTTCATCAAAAACTTCCATCCTCACAACCTGTCGGCCACAATTTGATGATTATTATTGATTATTTCACAGCCTTTCACTCACTCTCTGCCACTGCGGCCCGCCTTGATATACAGATAGGGCTGCAGTCCAGCTAAAATAAGACTCCATCTTGATAATGGACTGAGATGAGATATTGTTGTTTGATAAAGATAATTGATGTTTCACTGTGAATTGGAAAGCAGTTCCGAATTTACCAGGTCCGCAAGCGTGTTCTATCTGCAAATAGGCCAAGTGTTTACAGAACAGAACAAAAGACCTGGATTTTGACAGACCATGTTCTGTGCGCTTTAAAAGCATTTGCCTATTTTTCTATCACTGACTGCATTTCAGACAGCAAGAAAATATATAGGGGGATGCACCCAACCATCCACTTCTTCCCTTGTACTCCTTTTAATTAAGTACTGGATTATGAGACTCCTTTTTGCCGGATCAGGCTGTCTTTAGGTGCCAGCTGAATATAATGTTTTCCTAAGCACACATTAAATTTCCTTTCCTTTCACAAAACCATTGACAGAACCGACGATTAAGTGTGGGAATTTCCACTCCACATATCAGCTGACGCATTCTTGTATAGCACGTAATTACTGTTAAGTGATTATATGCCTTTTGTTGGCCATGTCTGTTTTCAGCTGCTAGATTTAAGTTGATTAAGGTATCGCTCATCTTAGGTGCTGTTCATCCGATTTCTTTTAGTCTTGTTATCACCTTCATAACCCCTAATTAAGCAATAAGGCTTGACAGGGAGTAGGGTTATCATCAGATAATGACACCCCAAGTGTGTTAGAAGGCGCAAGGTTCAGCTGAGTGCCTTTAATCCTCCAGGGGTGTGATTATCTCATGATAAACATACAGCATCACAGCTCATTGATATTATTGCAGTCCGCTTGTGCCACTCATATTGGTACTAAGTCTCAACATTTTCACCCATTTTTCTCCTTCTTATTGTGCATATATAAAAGCAATAATTGGTCAGCAGGACTGTGCAGAGGCAGGATGTGAAAAGCCGCGTTGGCACTAAACGTTGAAAGTTTTAGAATTAAATTCAGAAGGGAAAACGAAAGGGAAAACCTTGGCTTTTTAAAGGTAAAGTTAAGACACAAAAATGAGGCAGCTTGAATGCCAGAGAGCAGGCTGATGTAATACTGAGGTATTCTTTACCTTCAATGGGCAGCCTACTTCATAGGGTATCACAGTGCAAGATAGGGTTTCTAAAAGATTCGTCAATTGGACAATAGTAAACGTTCAGCTAATCATGGTTAGAAATTTACACTGTTGCCAGCTGTAACAGTGTTTTATTTGATTGACTAGAATTACTGCTGGAACTGGGGTAGATCCTACAATCTGAATATTGTGGGATTTGGAGATATTTTTCTCTGATTTTCGGAAACATAAAAAATGCTCTCAATTCACTGAGCCTTAAGAACAGAGCACAATACATATCCATTGTTTTTGTTGTGTGTGTTTTTTTAATGCCATGGCTTAGAGTGTGGAGGTAGCACAGTACTTGGTAAGATCCACCATAAACCTTTATTTGATTACCTGGGTGGGTATTAAAAAATGGTCTGTTGTTTGGCTAAAGTGAGGAAATGTTTTGAGTTGTCAGCCACATTCAGTTAAAGCCTCATCATACATGACATTATTTCTGCAGGGAGAAAAATCACCACAAGGACATGGTTCTGAGTCCTTGCAGCAAAATAGATGTTCAGTCTACATTTCATAGTCACTAACTTTTCAAGTCAAAACATATTTACCAAGAAGTAAGTCCCACTGAGTTCTTGGTGGGATCAGAAATTCCATTGGGATGCATTGAAACAAATAGGAACTTCTCAGGCAAAATACATGCTAATGTTTTAATTTTAAAAAATTCACCATTGTTTCATGCAAACCAAATTTCATTTTTGAGGTGTTCCCATTTTGCAACACTTTTGCCATATCGCTAACTTTGAGGCAACTTAAGAGCACTTACCACTTCAATTGATATGGCTTCCCCTAAAGAATGCCAAGAATTGTAGCTTGGGAAGTATGCTGAGAACTCATGTGAAAGAGGTCCACACCCAGGGCTTTTTTTCAGTTCCTGCCCCCCTCAGGTGGGCACCATTGCCATTCTAAGAGAACAAGGGGTGTGTTCAGGGTGAGTCTCTTTTTCTAGAAAAATTGCACTGTCTAACACACACCATATAGACACACACATGCGCGCGCGCGCGCACACACACACACACACACACAGACTTGCAGTTCCCAGAATCCCTCAGAAGAGGGAATGTCTGTAAAAATGTGTTTGTTTGTAGTGTATGGAGCAGGCAGAGGCAAACTCGGCCCTCCAGATGTTTTGAGAATACAGCTCCCATCATCCCTGACCACTGGTCCTGTTAGCTAGGGATGATGGGAGTTGTAGTCCCAAAACATCTGGAGGGCTGAGTTTGCCTGTGCCTGATGTGGAGTATATTAAGGGAGGATTCACCAGTGGCAGCCAGAGGTGAATAATAGCGGCTCCTGCTCCTGCTTATTCCTTTTGTGGTGAAAACCATAACTTGGAAGAGGGTGTGCATGAGGGAGAAAGGGCAAAGATGGTGAACCAAATTCTAAGGAGTCAGGAATTTGGAAGTGGTTTAGAATAGTCAATAGTTAGAATCGGTGAAACCTTTTACAATACCAGCAACAGTGTGACCAGAAGCAACAAGTTGAGAGTTTAGGGTTCATTGTCAAGATCATAGATCTTAACAGGTAAAAACAAACTATTGTTATTTCAGTGTTCTATAAAACCAGACGGCGTACACAAACAGCCGACATACTTAGTCATCGTTACAGCAGTCAATCACACAACACATGAAAAGTGTTGGCGCACCATTTCTAAAGTGCTTAATATTTACAGATCTCTAAAGATTGCATGAAAACAGCAACATAAGAACAATAAAGCAGTATAATAAAAGCAGAAATAACATTATAAAACCCAATAAAACAATACTGGAAAAACAGGAATCGGATACTAATGGGGGTCAGGGAAAGCCTAGGCAAAAAGATACGTCTTTATAGATGTTTCTGTTTATAGTGGGCAATTAATGCTTACTTTTCTGTTGAAAAGTAAACTGGGTTGAGTATAGGTCCATGTAATGTTGTGGACCAGGACCAGCGAGAGAAAGGGAACAAATGCAGATGATGTCTTTCAACACACTCAGGCCTGGGCAGCACCTAATCTTTTTGTAACCAAAGTCTAGTCTGGTGTGGAAAAACTGTACAGCAGAAACACATTAGCAGAAGTTCACTGGTATTCCTACAAGATTAGGACTATAGCTCAACTGCAAGATTGCATGTAGAAGATTCCAGGTCCAATCCCCAGCAACTCCCAAGGGAAAAGGTAAAGGTAAAGGTACCCCTGCCCGTAGGGGCCAGTCTTGACAGACTCTGGGGTTGTGCGCCCATCTCACTCAAGAGGCCAGGGGCCAGCGCTGTCCGGAGACACTTCCAGGTCACGTGGCCAGCGTGACAACGCTGCATCTGGCGAGCCAGAGCCGCACACGGAAACGCCGTTTACCTTCCCGCTGGTAAGCGGTCCCTATTTATCTACTTGCACCCGGAGGTGCTTTCGAACTGCTAGGTTGGCAGGCGCTGGGACCGAGCAGCGGGAGCGCACCCCGCCGCAGGGATTCGAACCGCCGACCTTTCAATCGGCAAGTCCTAGGCGCTGAGGCTTTAACCCACAGCGCCACCTGCGTCCCCAAGGGAAAAGACCTCTATGCAAAACCGCAGTGAGCCACTGCCAATGAGTGTCAGAAATGGCAAGTAAGATGGATGAACTTGGTATCGGGCCATTTCCTATGTTCCTAAAGTGTATCCTTGCAGCCAATGTGGGGTTCACATTTTCAGAAAGAAATGTCTCGATTAACATGGGTTTGTCCCTTATGGCTGGTTGTTTTAAGCATGATTTTCTCCATTTGATTTTCCTCAAATTTCTTGTGCTTTAAAAACAGCGTCAGTTAAACATATTCCTTAATCTTTCCAAGGATGACCTATACTCCTAGTCTAGACATGACCTTTGCAAGTTACAACGTTGTTTCCAAGGGGCTTGTCTTCTCTTAAGGCAAAGCAACTGCATGGATTAAAAAAAAAAGAGTTTTGCCTTCTACCTGGACCATAGGAAGATGCTTTATATAATGAGCTAGACTGTTGGTCTGTCCAGTGCAGTATTGCCTCCAGAGTTTCCAGAAACAGGTCTTTCCCAGCCCTACCTGTAGATGCTGGCAATTGTATCTGGGATCTTCTGCATGCAGAACAGATGATCTACCACCGAGCTTTGGCGCATCCCCATTTTAGGTTGCACCTGCCCAGATGTTCCAGCGCTTCTGCTAGCGCAAAGATTTCAAGGGCACTGATTGTGGTTTTGATTGATTTGGATGGTTTGGAGGGTTGTTGCGAACTGTATGAACAATGGGAGGAGGGAGAATCATAGAATGGTAAAGTTGGGACCTAATTGGAAGTGTCATCTGGTCCGGCCCCCTGCAGTGCAGGAATCTGAACTGAAGCATCCCTGACTGATGGCCATCCAACCTCTGCTTAAAACCTCCAGTGAAGGACAGTCCACCACCATCCGAAGGAGTCCGTTCCACTGTTGAACAGCTCCTACCATAAGGAAGTTCTTTCTGATGTTTAGTCGTAATCTCCTGTCTTGTAACTTGAAGCCCTCCGTTCGGGTCAAAGGCTGGATCACACTGCTTAATCAAAAGCCTTCTGTAGACAGAAGGAAGTTTTCAGCCCATTAAATCTAGATCAAACACATCATTACATTGTGTAACTTTATAAAATTGGTTTTATATTGTTTTAGTTTACATTTCTCTATCTGTAAGCTCCTCTGAATGCACATTAGAGTGGCATGTGATTTGTGTTAAATTAATTATAATGCCACAGTATGTGTGTGTGAACGTGGGGAGTTAGGGAGCAGATGTGCACAGATCTGAAGAGAAACTGCTATGAATAAACTTGTACGCTTCTGGGAATTGATTATTTCTAACAGTGCAAGGAAGTGTTGGGTGAAGAACTCCCTTACACACTCATAAACACACCAAGACCCTTAGGTATATGTTCGTGAATTCTCTCAGAGTCTTGCTGTGGGGTCTTACAAAATGGCCTTTCAAGAGAGGATATAGGGTCATTTGAAGGCTGCAATGGAACTAAACCTTTTTAATCCCCATATCAAACGATGAACGTTAATCCAAGTAACTTACAGCATGCAAGAAAAATCCCATTTGAAACATTTTGGTAGCATGAAAGTAGAAAATGTGTGGAAGCCTTTTGCTGCTTGAACAAATAACTGATGCTAAGCGTCGTCTTAATGTATTAACTGTTTTTAATGGCATTTCCTTTCAAAATGCACAGCATTCCTGCCAGGAGAGAGCAGGGTGGTGTTGGTCTGACTCAGTTTCTCCCCCCCCCCCGCTCAATGCTTTAGTTCCTCTTTTAATGTGAGGGGTTGAAACAGTTGTTGTTTCCCCCTCCCGCCTTCCTCTCTCCTTTGCTTTATCCAGTTCATTTGAGGTTTTGCCTTTTGGGGCTATCTTGTATGGATTGTCAAAATGCCTTGGGACACGTTACTGTACGTGAACTGCGCAACGCAAGAGCAGATTGCATGGTATTGACCGGCAATGCGGGAACGTGGATGTGCCTTATGAGACAGCTGTTGGAGGGGCTAGCAGTGCAGACAAGCTGAGGTTGGCGGCGTGTGATCACATCAATTCGGGGGATGATTAGAGAGAGCATAGATTGTTAAAGCATAGCACCCTAATTCCCACCCTGCCAAAAATTCAGCTTGGTAGAGCAAAGTTTGTTTCCAGCTCTTCTCCCTGCCCCCAATAAAGGCATATGTAGCATTTCAAGAGAGCAAGCACCGAAAAAGAAGGCTAGCATTAATTATCCATAATTGATTTTTAAGCATACTTTTAAAAAGTAGTCTATTGTCGTCAGTGTGTGCAGTACTTTAAATAACCAGAAGATGCACAGCTGTCCTCCAAGGTGCTGCAGTGGTTAAACTGTGAGAAATTCGAAAGACAAGCTTCAGACAAAGGAAGTGTTTTTTTTAAAAGAGGGAGAGAGAGAAAGAAAGCAACAAGCTGCAAATATCATCATTCCAGGCTTAAAACTTGATGTCAGTATTTACTGTGCTCCTCTTCCAGCAACACAGTGGCGCGCTGTCCCAATGGAGATCATTAGACGTTGGAGAGCACATTTCTCTTAGACCCCAAACACCTTATTGGCTTCTCTTTCTGTCATGCCTGGCTCTCCATGTGCTCTAAGCAGCCTGGGGCCCGATTCTGTAAGGAGCCCCTAGCATTTGCTTACTACCACAAGGGAGGTCCTACGTTAACATTTTCCACATTTTGAAATGGCCTTGTGACTTCTGAAACCAAGCCAGCTTTGCGTCTCCTCTTCCTGCCAATGGCCTCCATGTTGGAGAGAGCCTTGTCTTCGATGTATGTGGTCGGTGGGAGTCCGGCGCGGGGCAGGCTCTTCCATATTGTTTTCATTTCGAGGTAGCAAGATTCAATTAAATAGTTAACTCTGGTTTGACACTTCTAATTCCTTATTCATGTAGCTGCTGTTTGCAGAGTGTGTCTGGGTTGGAACTGAGCTACTCAAGCAGCATAGCAAGCTAGGAGGTGCCAATTTCAATCTTATCAGTCCAATGGGCAGCTATGCATGGGGGGGGGGGAGCGAACTACCTTATTTATTTCCAGGAGCAGATTCCTGAGCGAATATTTTTGAAGCGGCTTTTAGTGGTAATTGGGTGGCAATCTCTTAATTGATGGCTTTAGGGAAAGAAACAGCCATTATGCGAATAGCTTCTTGGGGGTGGGGTAGCGTTTAAGGGTGCATCTCTAGAATGTGCAAGTGCTGCACCAAAAGAAGCCTCTAAAAAAACCCAGGTGCAACAATATGATAGGTGAGAAACCTGCACTGCTGTTGTTTTCTGGGGCAGTCAATTGGGCCGCCTTCATGGATACCACCGTTGCTTCCATCTTCAATCCAGAAGGTACCAGGGCAACATTGAAAGAGTGCAGTTCATCCCTGTATGCTTGAAGAAATAAACCCTGAAGCAGAGAAAACAGCATGGTAATATTAGTGGTTTTAAGGACCGAGTGTCTTTAAGGATCTCCACTAAAATAGAGATGAGGAACCTGTGACCTTCCTGAAATTGTTGGATTCCAACTCTCATCTCCCCCAGCCAATGTGGTTCTCATTTTCTACGAGGTTTTTTTAATGTATTGTGGTCTTTGATATATTGTGACTCTGTTGTTATTTTTATTTATAATTTGATAATGATTTATTGTAATGGTTGAAAGTGAATTTACATTTAATTATTATTTGTTGATATTTTGAGAGTTATTTTTGTACTATTATGTTCTACTGGATTATTACTTTATTAGATATAAGTTGTTTGTTTTAAGTCATTTTTATCATGACTTATTTGTATTGGATGCATTAAAAGATCGTTAAAAGAAATGAAATGAAATATCCTGAATTCCCCCCCCCCCCCAAAACTAAGAAGCTTGCCACTTGTGTCATATGTAATGATAAAAGAATAGCTACCATCTCCTCTACTATGTGCGATTTTTAAAGATGCTGGCATAGCACTACAATGTACTGAAGGGTGGGTAACTTGCATTTAAAATAAATGAACAAAAGTTTCACAAAAGCTGTACTTGTAGCCGCTATCCTAATCCATGCAGGATTGTCACCCATAAATTATAATTATTTGGATAACTCTGTTTCTTTCTAAAATAAGCTCAAAGTGACCAAAAACATAACATAATATTAAAACACAGGGTGGAAAGTCAAAATTTCCAAAATCCCATGTGTGCAATAAAGCCAAGAGCAGGAGAAAACAATCCGGCACCAAATTGGGGAGACAGGACATTGACCTGTGCAAACACTGACCCCAGCAAAATAAGAATTTCTTGGCAGATCACCTGAAGCTTATGTTTTGGTGTGGTTTTATTATGTTGGGAGCCACCCAGAGTCACTGGGGCAGCTCAGTCTGATGGGCAAGGTGTAAGTATTATTATTATTATTATTATTATTATTATTATTATTATCATCATCATCATCATCATTATTATTATTATTAAACCAAGCAAGCTTTTCCAGAGAGGAAGATCAACAAGCTGGTGGCTGCAGTAGCAAAGGGACTGTTACGAATGTGGTTTCCAGTTGGGGTGCGAGTGGCAGCGGGTACTGGGCTGCCTGTCTCCATACAATTCTGCCTGGTCATTAACATCTTCTTTTTCTGGGTGAAACAGAAAAAAGCCAGCAATGAACATGGATGGGGCCTTTTCTGTGATGTTACCACAGTGGTGGAACTCCCTTCACAGATATGTTTCCATGATGTCAATTTTAAAAGGTTTAAAAGCAAGCAAACAAACAAAAAACACCCAGTCATTTGCTGTTGCTTTTCAGTGGATTGTGGCGACTGTTCTGGCTGCTATTACTGATTTTTACAGCCTTACGCTCCAGGAGGAAGGACACCTCTTTTTAAAAAAAATTCAGCACCCCAAGGCCTTCCCCAGCTGTGCTAGTATACAGTGGTACCTCTGGTTACAAACACTTCAAGTTACAGGCTCCGCTAACCTGGAAGTAATACCTCTGGTTAAGAACTTTACCTCAGGATAAGAACAGAAATTGCACGGTGGTGGAAACAGGAGGCCCCATTAGCTAAAGCGGTACCTCAGGTTAAGAACGGTTTCAGGTTAAGAATGGACCTCCGGAACGAATTAAGTTTGTAACCAGAGGTACCACTCTATAGCATTAGAGGGCTCAGTCCAAAACCTTACCATTTTATTGCTGTAATGCCAGGGAGTGGGTGACTGGAGAGCAATGAAGGAGGATAGTGTCCATTTTTTCTTTTCTTCTTCCTTCAAAGTGGTCTTTTTCATCATGGCATGCATTCCCTTAGCTGATCTGGGCTTGAGCGGACCAATTCTAACTCTCTTCAGTCCTTTCCCCCACACTATCCACTGACATTCAAAGATTCTGTGTCTCAACTTTCAGACTAAATTGATCGACCCATAACAATCCGCTAAACATCTGGTTTCTCCCCCTGCCCCTGCCCCCAGGGCAAAACTCAGAGCTTCCTATAGAGTTAGAAAATAATAGTTGTTATTAGAAGTAGGGTGGTCATATGCCCTACTTTGCAGAGCACAGTTATCTGTTTGAGGGCAACTTCTTTCCAGTCCAAGAGTGACTCTCAAAGATTAAGAACTATAAGGAAGGGGTACCAGGAAGGTCCTTCACCAGCACCTTCAAGAACAAACAGGAGTAACCTTTTCACAGTTTTCAATATGACAAGATGTATTTCTATTTGAATGATAGTAATTAAACAGAGATCTCCCAGTGTAGGAATCACTAGCCTTTCAGGGCTCGTGGGTACATATGCAAGATGGAGAAACTGCTATAGGCACCACATATATACAAACACACACACAACAAGCAAACCTAGCAATTTATTTTCAGTGGGGAAAGATACCCTGTAAGCACCAGAGTCTGGTCCATATGTTCTCCATATGCTGGTCCATATGTTCTCCTGGTGACCCCTGGTATAGAGGCACATTTGCACCAGGCAAAGGATGTTAAAGGGGGTGGGGAGTAAGTGGGCACTGGTTTTCTGGCAGTTCCATATTGTTCAGTAAATTCAATATTATTGCAAATTTCATCTTATTTTGGAATTAATAGATTTCTACACATTTGGTACCCTGGAGTCCATGACATCAAAGGTTAAGAGTTCCCATTTTAAATATCCAAACATTTTAGCCCATGGTCACTTCATATAATTCATTTTTTAAATAAAAAAACCCTGCAATGTAAAGTAGAGAAAACCTTAGTTCAGCCAAAAATAATTTAGCGAGAACAGCCTCTTTGCCTTGGCTTATTCAAGTGATACATCCTAGTGCCCTAGTTTGATCCTTGCCTCTAGAGCTCAGAAGAGACCTCAATTAAAATGCTTCCTTCCCCCAAGATGAGTTGGAAACAAATAAGATTGATTTTTTTTAAGGGCGAAATTTATTGGAATATCTCTTTGAAAACTGATTTGCTCTAAGAGATTAATTGCAAACGGTTAGAATTGCTGTCTAAATAAAATGGCATTCTGCTTTATGGGAAAACACTTGACCAGAGCTTATGGGTTAAGTGGTGCTGAACATTTACAGCCAAATACCTCTTTCTCTTATGCCGTGAGCAGTGTCTACATGAAACATGACAATCTGCAAACTTGATCCTTGAAACAGAAGTTCCCAGAAATTCTTTGGAAGGTACAAGCAGATGCACAACTGTGTTTTCCTTTTCATTTGTTTGTTTGTTTCCAGAATAATGTCCACAAGCTGAAGTTTGGAGAGACATTTGGCACTTAGATACTGAGGACTGGTCATTTACCTTATCTCTTCTTCCTTCTCAGGAGATCATAACTTTAATCTTTGGCCGCATCATTAATATAAAGATTCACTGCATAAATTGCTTGTGCACCAATGTTCCTCACTTCAACACAGTGCCAGCCCCTCAACCCCTCCCATTAAAGATTGGCAAATTGAAATGGAGAGCTTTATAAACTTGCAGAATTTCTAAATAACTGGCTTTAGAATTACCTGACACTGGACAACGTGCTGTTTTGAACATGCACAATTGTGGATAAGGATGAAAGAACAGTTTTAGGGCACAGAAGAGTTTCCCATGTGTCCACCAGAATGCTTTGTTTATTTAATGACAGAGTCCCATGCCTCATCACAAGTTGCTTTTGAAAATCTCACCAGTTTCAAAAGCAGTTTACCAGGCATGCTGGAGTTAACTGCCCAAAGCCTTGAGCGTGTGATAGTAGCTGGTTTGTTCTTTGCATCCGAAACATTTTTATTTTGTTTTAGTTCTTCGTTAAATGATTCACTACAGGTTCTGTTATATTTTTTGGAGGTTTCTACTCTTAAGGTCCTTGCAGTCCTGAGTCTGGTCCCAAAGCCTATTCTAATTAAGCAGAAACTAAAGTCTGGCTTTTGTGTTGGAGAGGGGAAATGTGGCTTTAAAAAATAAACCATGAAATCATGTTATTGTAACAATGCATATCAAATATATATATACCCTTACCTAATTTAAAAAAAAATATTTCGCAGTCCTCAAAGGCCATAGTGAGGCTGTTGAAGTCCTTATAATGCAGAAGATCTTGATTTCAGGAAATAGTTGTATTTTCAACTTACTGATGTGTTTTTTCTGTTTAATGTTATTTCTTACATAACATGACTTCCACAGAATACTCCAAATATACAGTGTAATTCACAATATAAAATGCCTATAGCCCTCTTGAACTCCATCAAAAGATGGATATAGCAACAAATTATCCAGATATGCTCTTCAAGTAAGTTAAACCCTGGTTTAAATTTATATAGAGCATTCTCCAGTCCTGCAAATCACATTGGTTTCTATTCTTTTTGACTCTTATATAAGAAATGGACAATAATAAACTAGGCTTATGGACTAGTGTGCAGACACAAAACTAAAAATCTTACTGCTTCTGAAATACAATTTTATGAGCAATACACTTGGTTGCTTAAGTGGGTTAACATTATTTTTTCCTATCTAGCATCTGTTTCCAATAAAGAATAATGTGCTTGAATTATGAACCCTCATATAAGCATGTATATTACCATATTTCTGTTCCCTGTTTATTATTGTTATTTTTTTTTTAAAAAAAGAAAAGAATAAAATGCTCTCAAGCTATTCATTCCAATGAACATCAATTTTGTGGGGAAAATGAGTCTTTGGTGATTTACAACAGCTAGGGCATGTAAATTCAAGATCATTATCCGTCTGATTAGGTGAATGGGATGCATTTTGCCAGTAAATTGTGTGGGTTTTCATTACGGTGATGGTGGTGTTCTGCCAATTCTCAGTATTATATTTTGCAGTGCACAGAACACTTCCTAAAAAGTTAAAGATGTGCAAATGTTTTCATGGTTTTCTGTTTGCTTCTGTTTTAAGTGCCTGCCGAGTAATATTTTAAAACAGTTTTTTAAAAAAGTTTGGAAAACATCACATTAGCCGGTTCTTCATAAAATTTAATATTAAGCAATAATATAACAAATTATAAATAGATTAAAATTTCCCCTGGATAGATTCATATTTCATGCTTACAAATAATAATTATATTTCTTCATTTTAAAATGTGTGGAATGAACTAGTACTGCAGTCTTACTTCTTTGGTAAGGAAATAGTTGTGTGTTATTCCTCACCATGTCTACTTCTTTAAGCAGACTGATTTCTTTTTACTTTTCTCTGTATTAAGGTTACTTATTAGCCATGGTTGAGGGATTTGTTTCACATTTTTGTGTGAACATTCCAGATTTGCTTCTCCGAAAATGTGCACAGGAACGGCAACACACAGCTCTTCTCTGAAATGTAAACATTTCCGAATTTTGCCGTTTAGTTCTCCAACTAGAGAATATGTACCAAAAAATGTGTATATTAGTGAGAGGTGCGTAGAAAACTGTATATATTCACAAAAATAATTTGCAGAAATATATTATTTGTTGGGGGGCCACTGTTTTTAAAAATGCACGCACTGTGTAAAAATCACATGCAGAAAGGTTAATATTAGAAATACACATGAATGTGTGTGTGAATTTTCATGAAGGTTTCCCCCCCCCCAATCATAATAAGAAGAAATCTCAAATTTAGACAGAAATGGGGTGAACGGAAATAATGATTGGGGAAATGAGAAAGGGAAACTGACAGATTCACCCCTCCCTACTTATTTACGCATTGCTAGCCTTTTAGGGGAGCAAAGAGTTGTTACAAAAAAAGGATGCTGCATCAGTTTATAAGCACCAGCCACACACTCCTGCATGTTTACATATAGAGGGATATCAGCTGCCCTTGTTCCAATGAAGTATTTTATGCCCCTTACTGTAATCTGTGAGGCAGGCCTTAACTACATCCACTTAGAGGTGAGTGCTCCTAATTAGGAATAACTGTTCAAAATGTGCTGTTGACTTTACTGCCATATTAATTTTTGGCAGTGTCATCTTGAAATATCTGAAACAGAAAAGAAGCGTGAGCCTCTTAAACTGCGAATGTAAATCAAATCTTTGTAAATGTCTGGCGTGCTTGAAAAATAGGCTGCATTGATTTTTTTTTTTTAAGAGATCAGCGTAAATAACTTAATAAAATGTGATGGGTTTAGAGGATATGGGACACATTTGGTGGTTCTCCTGTTTAGCATCGCGTAACACCGAGGATGTATATAAAACAGTATGTTTTAGATAACGTTTTGTGGAACACACGGTAACACTTGGATGGCTGCAGCTGTTGTCTAATTTTTTCTGGATTAAGTTTGGTCAAGAAAGACGCTGCCTCATTTTCAGCTTGTCATTTGCCCAGGAAGTAAAAGCAAATTGTAATGAGGGAATCACAGCAGGAGAACCTCTGAACAAATGAGAGGCATATATTGACTGACAGCCAGGATGCCATTTCAGTGATAAATGTATTTTTATACACTGCTGTTCAAGGTCACTTTCTGCTCTGTTTGTATGCTGGCTGTCAAATCATGCAGTTTTATGTTTTAATACAAAGTAATTTGTGGTGGCTGATGCAAAATAACAGCATTAGGAAATTATAAAATTAAGATGTATGTCCGCATTAAAAAATGTATCTAGTGTGAATCTAGCTTTTATGGAGAGACATTTTGAGGGGGGTGGGGAAGGTTGAAAACTAATTTCAAAACATAAGCATGTGATTTCCACCATTACCACCCTTTCAAAGCTTAATACTGAGGCAGCAATGCGAAACACAATGGGAAAGGAAGTTCAGCTGAAATAAAAGAGATTTACTTGTAGTAAATGCATGTAGGAGCAATGTGTATTTTTTCCCCTTCAGGAACAAAATGGCACTTTGGGGAGTGGTGTGCTTTGAATTTCATAATATTCACTTACACTGGGAGAAGCCTCTTGCAGCAGATCTTTGTGAAAATTGTAAAGCCATTGTGATTCTATCTTAAAGGTAAAATTATCTTAGAGGATATGTAGATGCTGGCTTCTAATGTGAATACCTCACATAAGCATGCAATTTGAATTGAAGGACATGTGCCTGAGTACATGAGTTACTGGCTCATACATAAGGGTTTGTTTGTTTTTTACGTACCTCTAAAATTATTAACTACACATATAGCAAATACATGATTGGCTGCAGTTTCCTGTCTTCTGCGTACTTCTCCCAAACCACATAATGTGTGGAATGCCTTAGTGATCATGCGAAGTATGGAGATGGCCAGGCACATGCTGAATAAAAGCAAGTGTGTCCTGCAGCATGGAATGTGTTTTAAAGATGCATGTAAACATGTTTTGACGTGAAAGCTGCATGACGACCTAATGGTGTCAGATCAGTGGTCCATATTGCCTAGTATCCTGTCTCTGCCAATGGTCGTCAATATAATCTTATTTATTTTTATTATTATTTTATAAGCAAAGATCAAAGACTGAGTTCCAGTTCAATTCTTCTGTTAACCCTAAAGTAAAAGAACCCTAGTTCTGGAGGTCGTGTTTTTTGATTCCGTACAGAGAAGGGTTGAGAAAGTGGTCTTTGCATGAAGAAATTGCTAATAACATTACTTCAGGATAACTTTTAACCAGGAATTACAGGTGGGAATGTCTTGTTTACATTAAAGAAACTGATGGACTCTCACAACTCAGGAAGGGATTTGGGGGTGAAGTGCTGAAAATATTTTGAAGAAAACAAACCATTCAAAGGCAGGATTGATCCATTGATGATGATGATGTTGATGATTCAAGCTGTGCCCCAAACAATTCCTCCTACTAGTGATCAGGAACGAATTTTGCCTTCAGGTCAGAATGAAACCATATATAACTTAATTACTTTGATTCAGTCTTTCCTTATTGGCTCCCCTGAGATATTCCTTACCTTTTGGACACCACTCTTAGCATAAGACTATTAAGAAAGGCTTGCTGGGTCATACTTAAGGGGCCTCTCTGGTTCAGCATTCTGCTTCCCGCAGTCGCCAGATGGTTCTGTGAAACACAGAAGCAGGATATGAAAATAACAGTATTGCCCTATTGTTAGACCTCCTCATCTTGTACTCAGAAGTGTTATTACCTCTCAACATGGAATAGCTAACCACTGTTGCTGGACCTATCCTCTTGAGATAGTGACCAATTGCCACATATTGCGGCAGTCAGTTCCTTAAGTTATGTGTTACCTGAAGAAGTACTTTGTTTTGTCTTATCTTAGATCTGCTTCTGGTAGATATAAAGGATGCTGAAAACAGGATCCACTCTCTACATCAGGTTTAGCCAACATGGTACCTTTCAGACGTTGTTGGACCACCTCTCCCATCATTCTCAGCTAGCTTGGCCAGTGGTCAGGATTATGGGAGTTGCAGTCCAAAGCTTTGGGATGGGGGAGTGCCACTTTGGCTGCTGGGCTCTGCACTGTGTGTTTTCTAAAACTCTTCTGTGTCCCTCCCTAGTTGTCTTTCATTGTGTGTTTTTTTACATGCTGTACAAATGCATGCATGAATATAGGGGCCTCTCTGACACAACACATGGGGATGTAGCCATAGAGGAAAATCAGAATTCCTGCTCCATGATTGCAGTCATGGGATTGTTGTCTATCACATGATGGTGTATGATTTGACTCCACAGAGTGGGAAGTGATGGAGACAGGATGTTTGTGTTACTGTGTTCTGTGAAGTGGGACTATTGTCCTTTGTTCTTTTTCTCTTTGCTGTCTGATGCTAGAGAGAGAGGGAGCCATGCTGCAGTGTTCTGTGTGTGGTTACAGTGGTACATCATGTTAAAAACTTAATTCGTTCCGGAGGTCCGTTCTTAACCTGAAACTGATCTTAACCTGAAGCACTGCTTTAGCTAATGGGGCCTCCCGCTGCTGCCGCATCACCAGAGCACGATTTCTGTTCTCATCCTGAAGCAAAGCTCTTAACCTGAGGTACTATTTCTGGGTTAGTGGAGTCTGTAACCTGAAGCGTCTGTAACCCGAAGTACCACTGTATATGTAAATAAAGTAGATTAGTCAAAATGCTGAGTTGCTGAGGTCTGTTACGCAAGCTGCGAAGACTCTGCGGATCCCTAAGTGTGCCAGTGTCTGTTGGTATCGTTCGCTGTGATGTTCGGGCTGAAGAGAGCATTTGAAGCTCCTGAACGATCGACCAGGAGGGAGAGAACATGCCAGTCGGGCATGTGTCTCTGCCAGGGTCCTACTCGAGAGTAGGACAAGCTCCTGACAAGGATTATGGGAGTTGCATCCCAAGCTTTGGGATGGGGGTGCCACTTTGGTTACTGGGCTCTGCACTGTGCATTTTCTAAAACTCTACTGTGTCCTTCCTCAGTTGTCTTTCATCGTTGTTGTCTTTTACATGCTCTACAAATGCATTTATGAATATTGGGGCCTCTCTGACACAACACATGGGGATGTAGCCATAGAGGAAAATCAGGACAGCTCTGTGTATACACAGAATTACATTAGCTGTGCAGATCTCCTTGATGTCCGCAAATGGTTAGCGTGGTTTTCCAGTTCATTTTGAAAGGTCTGTAATGGCTTGATGGAATTGGTGCGGTGGAGATTGCTTGTCAGTTGCCATATAGTTGGATCCTATGAGATGTTAATTGGAGCTACCTGATGAAATGCAGCCTTGTTGAACCCCCACAAAAGAAAGTCTGTAGCACCTTAAAGACTTGTGTATCATGTTATGGGGTTGTCAATGCAGCAGAGAACCGGGTTACTGGGAGCCGTATAAATCCAGTTAATAAACAAATAATAAGGAGCGCAGTACAGGATCAGCCCACGCCTTTCCTTAAAAATAAAATTGCTCTTGTTAACTGCTCTTTTCAAAAAGCACAATTAACATGGGGTTTGCACCCATGTCTGACAACCCTCTCCCACTGGTATCCAGTGGCAAATTGCCTGCAAACATGGATCTTCCATACAGCTATTATGACCAATAGCCATTGAGAGATTTATCCTCCAAGAATCTGTCTAATCCCTTCTTAAGCTAGTGGCCACCATTACATCTCATGGCAACGAATTCCATAAATTATTTCTGTTGTAGGAGTCAAGTCCTGATTTCTTTGCTCCAAGGGTGCCCTAATCTCACACCCCAGCCTTATTATTATATCTAATTGTTCATTGTACATAACGTTTTGCCATTTATTCCAGATCTCATCTTACATATGTTGTCTCAGTGGCACAAATGCCCCGGGGTCCCATGTGATATCATGATACATCTCTATTTTAAAATCGTTGTGAGACAGTTCAATGGTTTTACTTAGCATAGCGCTTGGTATGCAATTATTATTATTATTATTATTATTATTATTATTATTATTATTATTTATACCCCACCCATCTGCCTGGGTTTCACCAGTCACTCTGGGCAGCTTCCAACAAAATACTAAGAATGCAAGTAAAGATTTGCCCTGGCAATGGATTATCCATACCTGATGACAGTGCTGTCTGGTCCTGTTAAGAAGGCAGGTGGCAGGTGGAATTGGCACTAGTCAACTAATTCTCGTTTTGTCGCCATCCTGCCTGCCGAATTGCAGGGGCAAAGGAGAAGGAAACTGACAGGCAGTAACACATCCTGGGCAGACTGAGATTGGTGGGGCAGAGCCCTATCTGCCTTAATGGACTAGCCTACCTTCGACTCCCAGTATAGAAGTCAGAACTTGAAGGATCACCTCTTCCCACCTAGACTCTGACATCTTTTTTTTCTTAAGCCCTCCTTAGAGTACAGCTGCCAAATGAGGTATCAAATGGCCTCTTCAGTGTTGGCACCCCAGTTGTAGCATGCCGTCTCCAGAAAGGCCCGCCTTGTGCTCTCCTTAGTATCTTTTCAGTGCCAAGCAAATTCCGTTTTTTTTGTCTCAAGCCTTTTACAATCATGCTGTAGCTTTTAAACTTTATTCTAGCTCTGTTGGTTTTTGAATTCTGTCATCTTTCTAGGCGATTCCCCCCCCCCCCTCACCTTACGGTGTTTTTGTCATACTGTTATATTTTTTATTACTTATTTTTTATTCTGTGAGTTGCTCAGAGAACCTTTTGTTAGGGAGGCTTTCAGATTAAACATAAATAAATAACTAACAATAAGGAACTTTGGGTCCCGTTCCTCCTCTATAGAGCAATTGGCCAAGCAAAAGGTTTTCCCCCCTGTATTTTCTTTTCTGCTGCTACTGATTTTTTGTTTTCTGCATTAATAAACACAAACCTTTCACAGATGCTAAGTGCCAATCATACGTCTTGTAAGCTGCTGCTAAATACATCCTCCCAGACAGGTTTTATTTCAGAAATGCGCTGCCCTTTGCCCACCAAAACCCAGTATATAGAAATGCTTTTGATTCAAATGCAAGGCTTTGCATGGATGCGTGCACATACTTGTTTATTTGATGAATAAATAAGAGTGAGCCCTGCAAAGTGCACCCTGAATTACACCGAGGAGAGGGAAATCTGTTTTTAAAGGATTAGCATCTGCAAGGAAAGCACATAAATTAAAACATCAAAGCGATTTGGCTCCCTTAAGGATTGTAGTTATTTGGATAAATTGTCAGTGGCCAAGAGTGCAACAAGTTTGCTAGCAGTATTGATTTTCACCTTTGAATTACCCAAACATTTTTCACTGGCAAATATTAATTGCTTGTTAAGTGCTGAGGAATATGATGGCCAAAATATTGAACCCCATAACTAATCGGCCTTTTAGTTTTCCTTATCATTACATAGTGGAGATTACATAAGGCACTGAAGCCAGTGTGTCTTGTTTGTGAAGTACCGCGGGCAGATACTACAATTGGTTATCATTGTCTGCTTTTTCCTATTTTAGTGCAGCTTTGCTCTCTGGCAATCAGCCTTTAAACTGAAGATTTACCCTTTTGGTTTTAAGGATTTCAGGATATTAAACCTGGCCCTGAAAGATCTGAGAGTCTGGCAGAACCATGTTTCTGAAATCTTTTGCAAGAAGCATTGTTTTCCTATGATATGAGATATGCATAAACCCACAATTCTCAAAATCGTAGGTTGTAGACAAGCCATCCAAGAAAAACTGTGTTTCCGCACCTATTTGGATAGCACATAGTGGTGGGGTTTCTGGAGAAGTGAATTGATGTCAGACTTAATCAAGTTCAAGCCTTCGCTACAAACAGAATGCTGAGGCTCCCCTGGTGTTTCCAAGTAGAGGCCAATTCTCATGATGCTACCATGGGCTTTTTAAAGCAACCATTTTGTGTGAGGCAGGGACTTATGGATCTGGGTCCCAGCTGCCGCCTTGCAGGCTTATTTTCCAGCTATCTCAAATCATGGGAGTTTTGTTGTCAAAGCTCTGTGAGCTCAGGACACATAATATGGCTGCACTGATAGAGTCTGTGCTCAGACACAGCTCAGAGGGCTTGTGCACTTCCATGTCTCGTCCCTAAATCTTTGATAACACAATGGGAACTGCATCTTATTATTTTATAAACCCTTTTTTTTGTCACGGACATACTGTGCAGTTAAGTTTACTGTTCCAAAACTATGCATGTGCTGGCATTAGGCATTATCATTATTTATTATCATTACCGTATTTTTCGCTCTATAAGACGCACCAGACGATAAGACACACCTAGTTTGGGGGGGAGTAAAACAAGGGGGGGGGATTTGAATCCCAGAAGCCAGAACAGCAAGAGGGATCTGGCTTCTGGGATACTGTGTGGCTGTTCTGGCTTCTGGGATAACCACGCCAAGCCTCTTCAGGGCAGCGGGATGAAGGCTCCCCCTGCCCGAAGAGGATGCGCGCAGCTAAGGCAGAAGCCAGCATGTCGCTGAAGGGGTGCTGCGCAGTTCTCCCTCTCTGCGCAGCGCCCCTTCAAGTGAAGTTGGAGGAGGAACAGAAGGAGACCCTTCTGTTCCTCCTCCGGCTTCGCAGGACAGGTGCCTCGCTGTGAAGCGAGAGGAGGAACAGAAGAAGTCCCTTGTGTTCCTCCTCTGGCTTCCAGGAGAGGCGCCTCGCTGCAGGGACGCTGCGCAGCTCTACCTCTCTGCACAGCGCCATTCACTCCATAAGACGCACTCACATTTCCCCTTACATTTTAGGAGGAAAAAAGTGAGTCTTATGGAGCGAAAAATATGGTATTTATGGCAGTGGTTCTAATTATGTGCCAAAGGTTAGGCTTTCCCAAGCTGGCGCAGCTCTGATCAACCTTAGCCAGAAAGACCAGTGACCAGGGATGGCAGCAGTTGTCATCCAAAACATCTGAAGGGCACCAGGGTTGGGTAAAATTGCTGCAGCTTATATCCAGTGAACTTGAAATCATAGAATTGTAGAGTTGGAAGGAGTGAAGGAATCTTTCACCCAACATGGGGCTCAAACCCACGGCCCTGGAATTAAGAGTCTACGTAGAATGTTGTGAACTGGCAGCATTCGTTCCAAGAGCTTTTCTGCTGTCAAAGGGGCAAGTAAGGATAAAAGCTTGCAAAACAAACTCTACAGACAAGCAGGACAGTTTTCTAGGCAGCCGGAAAGAGATTAGTTAAATATTCTCTCTTATCCCAATCTTCAAAGTGGTTTGCAACAAATTTGCATAACGGAGGTAGGGAAGGGGAAGCCTCAAAGTATATGAAGGCTTCTTCCTAAATCAGACATAAGCAGCAGAAATCTCCCCTTTACCTAAAGTTCTAATAAAACGTAACAGCACAAGACTTGTGAATTTGACAGCCCTAATCAATCCTGCGGTCTGGCTGTTAGGCACAAATTCCTGAAACAAGCCATAGGATGGTGGTGTCTGTCAAAACAATGATAACTAAGTTGCAGCAGTGCTAATGTAGCTTTAGGGATGTGGGTGGCGCTGTGGGTTAAACCACAGCGCCTAGGACTTGCCGATCAGAAGGTCAGAGGTTCGAATCCCCACGACGGGGTGAGCTCCCGTTGCCTGGTCCCTGCTCCTGCCAACCTAGCAGTTTGAAAGCACGCAAAAGTGCATGTAGATAAATAGGTACTGCTCCGGCAGGAAGGTAAACAGCGTTTCCGTGTGCTGCTCTGGTTCGCCAGCAGCAGCTTAGTCATGGTGGCCACATGACCCGGAAACCGTACGCCGGTTCCCTCGGCCAATAATGCGAGATGAGTGCCACAACCCCAGAGTCGGTTACGACTGGACCTAATGGTCAAGTGCCCCTTTACATTTAATGTAGCTTTAGAGGGAAGGCTGTCTCTCAGTACTCCAGCACAGGAATTGCCTGTGTATGAGCCTGACCCTGGCAACTCGAGGAACAGCTAGAGGACAATCTAGATTGAGCCGGATCAGGCTCAGTTACCTTCTATATCCAGCCCGTGGACGGTCTGGGAATCCAGGCAGCCAGCATAGCGCACATGCACGATGGTTTTTGCGACTCAGCCAGGCTTGGGGGTCAAAAGTGAGGCGGGCGGCTGCTGAAGACAAGCCCCTTCTTCGTCCACCGTGTGCGCGCAGCAATCTTTTCTTCCGGGGTGGGGAAGAGGGAAAAGGAGCCACAGTTTGGATTTCCACCATGGAGCTGCAGGCAACTGACCTCAGGAAGGGCAGTTGTGGCGCCGGTGTCTGTGTTGGCGGTGCTCCCTGCAAAGGAAGTGAGGAATGCCTGGGCGGCTGCACTCCAAAGCAGTTCTGTACTCTGCTGGGGAGGCCACTCATTAGCTACACGGTGCAAGCCATGGAAAGGTAAATAGCCGTCGCCGCCGCGTCTTCCCTCACGAGGGGAAAAGAACATTTTTGCTTGAATGGCGCCAGCCTGACTTAGCATGGCGAACAGTTTTTCCCTCACCCACGCATGTGCACATGCTCTCCAGAGCTAACAGGAATGGCACATTTACCTCAGCCACCCACCCCGCCTTACAAGAGAAATAATAACTGCCAATGTGTAAAACGCAATGGAAGCAGCGTGGGTGTATGGGGGAACACCCCCCCTAAAAAAGCACACTTGGGCAACGTTGGGGTTGGTCCCAATAAGGGTTTTTACCAAAAATGTGGGTCGCAATCATGGCAACATATAGTCCGGACTTCCACAAGGTCTGAGGGACAGTGGACCGGCCCCCTGCTGAAAAATTTTGCTGTCCCCTGGTGTAGTGTAGCACCTCTATTTCCTTGATGAAATGCGGGGATACACTTCCACATAGGTGCACCCTGCACACCAGAACCCGTTGCTGCATTTTTCAAAATGCATGCAAGGAGACACGCAAGTGGTCCGTTGAGATGCCCATGTTGTGAAGCCTCCCCAATGCGTCTCCAATGTTTGTGCACATGTGGCTTGCGTCTGGCCATATCCACATTCCCTGCTGTCTTTCATTATGCACCTTTAGGCACCTGGCAGAAATGTTCCTCTTTCACCAGGCCTTTGGCAGATTGACATCCAGCGGCCTTCAAAAATGTGTTGGGGAGCAGGGAGTTACAGTGGTACCTCGGGTTAAGAACTTAATACGTTCTGGAGGTCTGTTCTTAACCTGAAACTGTTCTTAACCTGAAGCACCACTTTAGCCAATGGGACCTCCTGCTGCCGCTGCGCCACCACTTCACGATTTCTGTTCTCATCCTGAAGCAAAGTTCTTAACCCGAGGTAATATTTCTGGGTTAGCAGAGTCTGTAACCTGATGCGTATGTAACCTGAAGCATATGTAACCCGAGGTACCACTGTATTGGGTTGTTTTTGTTTTTATTATGTGTTTGTGCTTTTATATTGAGATTTTATGTTGTAACCACCCTCAGGCCCGTGGGCATAGGATGGTATACAAATTTTAAGCAGCAGAAGAGGAAGAAGAAGAAGTAGTAGTAGTACCGGCAAAGCAGGGAGATCCTGGTTCAAGTCTCCATTCCGTTTCTCAGGCTAAACTAGTCCACAGGGTTGTTGTTGAAAATAAAACAAGAGGAGTTGAGAGTTAACGTCTACCACCAGAAGCTCCTTGAAAGATAATAAGTTGGATACAAACTAATTTCCAGTATTGTGTGATAGATAAGATAATGAGCTGGAATGTGTTTGGCTCTCCTTTCAGCCACACGCTCATTGAATATCCTAAGGCAAAGAGTCCTCCCTCTCTCTCTTTCTCTCTTTCTTCCTCGGCTCTTTATATGGGATAAAGAGGTCAAAATGCTGACCTACCTTACTTACAGCCTTACTGTAAGAATTATTGAGGGGAAATATGTGCAAGTGCTTTGAACATTGGGGAGAATTGCTCTGTTTCTTTATTCCTTGTCACTCATTCCCCACATGCATCGGCATAGATTAAACCGAACGTCATTTGCACAGGCCCACACCTGAGGGTGCAACTTTCATGAAGTACAGTCCCTTTCGGCTCTGTTCCGTTTCATTTTTAGCGTTTGCATAAATTTTCTTCCTGGCGTCGCACTTGTTTAAGTAGCCTAGGAAACTCTAGGTATTCATTGTGGGTTAAGAGAGGGATCGCCGTAGGAATATAACTAGCTCTTTGAATCACGCCGTCTGCTAAGAGCCCTACACGGATATTCTCTCCACAGCCAGTTGACCCACTCGGCAGAAAGGTCAGCCTGCAGAATAGGTCAAAAGAACCCTCTGTGCGTCGAGGGAAGACACCATCATGCATATATTGCTTCCCGACATGTTAGCCCGAATCATCCCTGTGCCCTGCTTAATGTGTGCTGCAGAAGAAGCGAGGGGACTTCCCCTCAGCAGTGCATGAGCAGAGCCAATCTTTAATTTCGTTTTTTAAGGAGGAGAGTATAGCGGGTGTGTGCGTGAGGGAGGGATGTGGTGCATTCAGAGCTCTGATGAGCTTGGAAGAGGAGCATGTAGTGCTGCACAGAGCTCAGAATATCTCGCCCTGTCTTACTTGGTGCCAGACATCACCACCCCCAGTGACGACATTGGATAATTCACCCTGTTCTGTTGTGGGATGCTGCTGCTGATGGTTTTGCATTGCAGCAGTGAGGTGGGAAGTGTGGAGTGCTCTCAAAGAGATAATGATGGGCGGCTATGCTCTCTCTTAAGGCAAGAGTTGAACACAGAAGGCCGTGGATTCTTTAACCAGCCAGAGGCCTAGTTATACAGGAACACTTTTGCCTAGCTAGCTCTTCCAGCTTAATTTTATTTCAGAAAAGGAAATGGGTCTGATTCTGTCGGAACACGCCTGGGGGGCATACGTAGCCCCCAGACCTCTCCAGGCGTCTTCCTGATGAAGCACTGATGAAACGTTCACAAATCAGTCCCAGTGCACACCAACCTAGAAAGTAAACACTGACATGTGATGTAACAATCACACATCCAGCAACGGAGGAGTGAAATGCTAACAGATTCTTTCCATGGGAAAGTGCTATCGTTGCACATCACAACTATTAGTTTGGTCTTCATAAGAGCAACCTCTCTTGGAAATCCGAAGTTATAATGGCCTTCAATCTATATCAGACATAGGCAAACTCGCCCTCCAGATGTTTTGGGGCTACAACTCCCATCATCCCTGACCACTGGTCCTGTTAACTAGGGATGATGGGAGTTGTAGTCTCAAAACATCTGGAGGGCCAAGTTTGCCTATGTCTGATCTATATGTTTGGTGTATATTTGAAATCCTCTTTTAATCCAAATGTTACTATAGTTGATGCCGGCTGACTAATTTTGTATATCATGGTTCTTTTTGTTCTTTATAGACCATCCACGGCCATAAAGGAGCCATAACAGCTGTGGCTTTTGCTCCCGATGGACGCTATCTTGCCACTTACTCCAACACAGACAGTCACATTTCCTTCTGGCAGGTATGTTTCATGCATGTGACACTTCTTTGTCTCATATTTGAGTACGGCTGTTTTTCAAAACTGTTATATTCTGAGTCTGCCAGTCCCATAAGTGGGTACTGCAGACATAGTCTGAAGTTCCCCATTGTTTGCTATTAAAAAAAAAATCCCAGGTGTTTTAAAGCTTGCAGTCTGGGAAAACCTAGTGTTGCTTGGAAGCCTATCAGGTGTTCCCCAGTGAGAACATTAGTAATGGCAGATGAGGCTCCTTATCAGACAGGCAGTCTGCAAGGACCAATATTCCCTTCCAGTGTTATAGCCACAAGGGGACGTTGGATATTTTCAAGAGTACACTCTCAGTTCATACAGTGCAGGGGGGAGGTTCAAAAGGCCTTTCAAGAGCTCTGTGTGAACTTAGTACACCCTATAATATGTCTGAGAACCTTCTTCAATGTACACGGGTTCAATAGCACACAAGCAAGAGTTTCCTCAGCAGACAAGTCAGTAAAGAGAGCTTCTAAGACCTCTGTAATGAAACATTCAAAGAACACCACAACCATCAACTTTCAAGAGTAAATACCAGGAAAGCCTCTTCTGATAGTCTCATGTGCCTCCAAGAATCAGCTGAGCCTCAGAAACTTGAGGTTTTTTTATTTAAAAAAGACAACTCAAAACCTTTGCTTAGCTTCCACGTGGAGAATATTCCATAACAGCTTGACAGCCAACGAACGTATCTCCTTTTGCCTCCTCAACTTTTGGTTGTGACACTCAGAATTGGATGAAACCAACTCCCCCTTTTTAATCCGGAAAATACAGGAACAGAGACAATTCCATGGGAATGTGTAGTTTCCAAGCTGACAATATTTATTTAAAGAGATATATACTCTTCCTTATTAAAGAAGAAAACCAATTCAAACACGCTGTTTGCAAAATTGCCTGGTGCAGTCTTTCAATCCATCCTTCTGATCCAGAGCCGCTGTGTAAACGGAAAGTGCAAAGGGTTTGGGGGTTCCCCATTCACTTCAACAGATGAGGCAGACTTTGGGGTCCACTAGAGCTGTAGTTTGGTGGGTAGATTCAGCCTAGGAAGCAGCCATTGACCTGCAGCCTCCATCTGTCTCAGCAGAGAGGAGCCATGACACCACATTCCCTCATGTTTCCAATGCACCCATGGTCAAAAAGTATTGTGAATGTTGAATGAGTCTACTTTCCTGCGAGTAAGTTTGGGCACAGCCTGCCGGAATGTTCTCCTGCACAACCCCCCCCCCCCCCTTTGAAATGAATAGGAGCTGCACAGTTGAGCAGGTCCTGTTCATTTGAGTGGTGTTCAAGAGTGACATCTTTCTGGTAGATAGTGCCTTTTGTTTAGAATTGCCGCCTACATATGCAGATATCTGTGCAGGGGGAAAAGAGAGCTGGACAAAGCTCTGACAGCAGAATGATTGCTTCCTTGTCTTGTAAAATTCCTGTAACTATCAGCTATTAGTATATATTTTTAATCTACCGTGGCTTTCTGCATGTCATTCAATGATAACTGTATGTGTCATTAAAGAGTATTGAATTATTCTCCATCATCATACAGTGTGCGATTTCTGAAGCAGTGAATAAGAACCGTAAAAACGCTCTTCCATCACTTGCATATATTTAGTTGAGTTGCATGGGAAGATCTAGAAAGCAATCAGACGTATTGATTGAGATGTTTTACATGATCATCTTAGATTGCAGGGGGTGGCAGGGACAATATTCCTATACAGGCACGTGCTTCGACATATAAACTGCTCTGTTTAATTCCCACCCCACCCCTTGTTTCTTCCTTTCTTTCTTTTTTACAAAAAGACAGCTTTAACATAAAGAGTTAAGATGAGCCAACACGTTGCATTTTAAAATGTGACCTCGTCCACTAGTGATTCCTCCCCCACCCCCAGTGGTCTATTCAGTACTACTATTAATGCAGGAAAATCAGTAACATTAGTCATCTTAAAAGGGTTATTACTCAAGATGATTTAAATTGTGAAAATGTCAGTGGGGCTTGCATGCTCCCTGCTACAGATGCCATGATTTACACTCTCTGACACCATTCTGCTGCTGAGAAGGTCCAGGGAAAAAGTAATGGCTTCTATGTTGCGCTGATCAGAATTCAGAACATGGTATCGACAATAGCACATCTTAAAAACGTCCTAGGATGTGCCAAGGTTTTCATATGTCAAAGTCTCAGGCACGCAGCTGAGGCCGCCATCTCACCTGTTCTATGCAGATTCAAAGTTTCTAATGGGTTTAGCAGATTTCACTGATACAGGGCTTTTGCTTTATTTCCTTGTTTTTAAAGCACATCACAGGTGAAACAAAGTAATGCAAATTGACCAGTTATCATGTGAATTAGAAGCTCCAATGTTTAAAGGTTTGTTCCCTTTATATTTTGCCCATGGAATGGATGGAGCTACAAAGAAGCTGTTGCCTGTTATTGCTTTTCCCCCACCCCTAATCAAAATATATAGGGTCAAAAATGCAACTTTTTTTAATTCAGGAAGCTGCATTCGGCAGAGAGGATTGTTTCCATCACTAGGCTGTGCAGCTGCAACAGTTTAAAATGCACACAGTCACAGAAGACGGTCTGAGCTCAATTAATATTGCAATTTCTCATCTTCAAAAACTAGCATTTTAAAACAAAGTTTGAGTCAGCAGTTCTCTCTGGAAATGGGGGGGGGGGTTGGATTTTTCCAGCAAATTCTATTGACCCTGTCCGTTGTTAGGCATGGAGGTTCCAGTAAGTATATGCAGCTTCCCTGTCTACAAAAAACTTCCCTCTTTGCATCATTGGAGGGAGGTAGCTTTGCACTGAATTCAGAATTAGGATGCAGGGCAAGTTGTGAATTGCCACCATTCCATTTTGACTGCTGAACTTTGTAAAAAAGAAAATTGGCATAGAACACAGGCAGGCTTTGGGTTTGTTCTCTTCCATATAGAAGTGTGTTTCTTTCAAATTGCCTCCAACATTTTCAAGTGTAAAATTCTAGATACATCTGTAAAATTGCCCTTAACATGATGTATTAAAGGTAAAGGTAAAGGGACCCCTGATCATTAGGTCTAGTCGTGACCAACTCTGGGGTTGCAGCGCTCATCTCGCTTTATTGGCCAAGGGAGCCAGCATACAGCTTCCGGGTCATGTGGCCAGCATGACTAAGCCGCTTCTGGCGAACCAGAGCAGCGCACGGAAACGCCGTTTACCTTCCCGCCGGAGCGGTACCTATTTATCTACTTGCACTTTGATGTGCTTTCAAACTGCTAGGTTGGCAGGAGCTGGGACCGAGCAACGGGAGCTCACCCCGTTGCGGGCATTCGAACCGCCGACCTTCCGATCGGCAAGTCCTAGGCTCTGTGGTTTAACCCACAGCGCCACCCGGGAGCTCTAATTAAATAGCCTTTTTGAACCTCTCTTTAAAAAAGCAAAAATGAAGGATCGGCCATGTTTTTCATGGTACTCATAATGCAACTTCATCAGGGATGCTCACAACGTTTTTATGGATTCTCAGTGGCTATTGGTTCAGAATGAATGGAAAGAAACTCCAATTAAAGCCATATTGCTATCACCAGGAAGTATAATCAAACAACTTCTCTAAGCTCTTACAGGGTGCTCTGCACATTTTACACTGCTGTGCTCTCCACAAACAAATGTTTTGGATATCGATACTGATTGACTGGTCCTCTTTTTTTTATCCCCTAATGGCAGATGAACACCTCTCTTCTGGGAAGTATCGGGATGCTGAATTCTGCACCACAGCTCCGCTGCATTAAAACATATCAGGTTCCCCCCGTCCAACCTGCATCACCAGGCTCCCACAATGCCCTCAGACTGGCCAGGCTCATCTGGACTTCCAATCGCAATGTCATTCTCATGGCCCACGACGGCAAAGAGCACCGATTTGTGGTGTAGAGTCAGGCGTTCTGCTTTTGTTTCTTGCTCTCAATACAGTTTTGTTTGGAAACCCCCTGTAAATCTCATCTCCCTCATTGCGATCTTGACACCAGGTGGTCCACGCCAGGGTCCGCACCAGTAACGCAGCGAGATTGGCCAGGGGAAATTGCTTCCCTACAGCAGAAGCCTTGCTGTTGACTTAGAGGCACACGTACCAAACTCAGCAGCCTGCAGCAGTTATGCCAGCATTGTAGGGTTTCCCCCTTTATCCGTAGGGAGAATAAGAACCATGAGAACGCAGCTGTGCTTCTTCGGGTTGCGACTGCTTCAGTAAGACTCTCTGGAAGATCTTGATTTTATTAAGTTAAAAGGGGGGGGAGGGAATCAAATCACAGCATTTAAACCGGGCTTAATCTAATCGCTTTGAGAGTGGCTGAAATGATTCACAGGATTTTAAGTTAAAACTTTGCTTCTTCTTCCTTTTGAAGTATTTAGAATCCTGATGTTTACTGAAAGTATGTTTGTTTACATGGATGCTCCTCCAGCTGTGCTCCTAGCCTAAAATGGGTGGTGGCAGAGAGGTGGGCTTGTAGCATCCACACACAGGTCTTCACGTGCATTCTCATGGCACTTCTTAACTTACAGGACAGGGTCAGATGGCTCCCATGTGCATAGGAACTCCCCTGCGTCCACTAGAGATGCTGGTTCACAGCATTAAAGGTTTATTGTACCTGTCAGGCTCAGGATTTCACGGCAAAATATATGGGAAAGAGAATTTCCCACTTCCTTCAAACCGGCGACGCTTCCTTATATACATTCTTGATTGATTTGGAAATGATGGCGTGCTTTAATGAGCAAAGAGGCAATTTTATGTTTCACATGTCAGGGAAGAGAGAATAATATTGACTGTGGTGTTAATTTTTTTTTATTTGAAAAAAATGAAAATTTGCAAAGAGGGTGGCTGTTTGCATTTCCTTTGCTGATAATATGGATATTTGGGTCCACAAGGGTTCTCTCTCCCAGATTTCTCTTGAACTGGACCCAACAAAAATATGACCCCAGTGAATTTTGTTCTGATGTCAGCTTAATCATGATGCAACACATTTTCAATATTTAGATTTCAGGGGTTTTAAGAGGTGGAAGTATTTGATGGAATGCATCACTGGTCATTGGTGCAGGAAATTGCTACTATATTTTTAAACATTTTCAATAAGTGAGCAGTGTAAGATGTTCACATATCGCCTGTATTTATTACTGTGCGAATGCACCTGGAGTTTTGTTCCTAGTACAGCAGGGAAAACATTCTGGAGAATGTTTTGTTTAAATGGTGGTGCATATAGACATGTGCTTTTCTAGCTTCCATTCTCTTTGCCTTAAATCTGGGGAATACGCAGAGAGAATGCTCTTAGTGTCTGCTAACGCATTCAACAGAAATTGAGCCTGTCAGATCCAAAAGTAGATTTCGAATGAATAGATAAAAAAATGATGACTTCTGAGTTGAAAAATTACTGAGTACATTCTTTTAAGCACTGCTTGCATGCAGTCCCCATGGATATGAATGAGAATTGCACAAGAGTAATCCAGTAGTCTCGCTCTCATCTCATACGTTTCAACGGGGCCTGTGCTGAAGCAGTTCCTAGTAGTTTGCATACATTGATTATTATTATTTTGTTAAACATCTCAGTGGTCTGTTCAATACACTGTACATGTAAGTAGGATTACACAGGCTGCAATCAACATATCTATCTACATGAGATTTTAAAAGCAGAGAAAGAAATTAAAGACCATTAGGAATGTTGATCGCATAGTTGTTGTGAGTTTATATCCTTTTTAACTATGGCAAAGCTTAAATGGAGTTTATCTAATGGTGGTGAAATTCTGTTGTGGATCTTCCGTGTTTTTGAAGTGAACTCATGCAATAGGTACCAGGATTTGGAAAAGGCACGAAAGTGTACACAAAATATGTACACTCTTTTCTACCGAATCAGAACGTTAGTATGACATAAACAGAAATGGACCATTTGTGCATTTCCCCTGGGGCATTCCAGAGTCATATTTACTTCTCTTAGACAGACTTCTTTGTTGTTCATCCATCCTTTTCCCTTTCCTTGATTCAAAACTCCACAAGGCTCCCTTGCTCACATGGAGCTCTGCATGGAAGCTGCCTTGTCTCGTCAGCGGTGGCTAAATGCTTCTTGCATGCAGTGGGACTTGGTGCAAAGATTGTTCCCCATCACTGCAGAAAATGGAAGGAGCCTCTGCTTGCAGAAAGCTCCACAGACCCACTGTGATCAGAGCTTTATATTGCTATAAGCAGAGGGCTGATACCCAAAATGGCACCTCTGTACAGAGTTCCTCTCCTCCCCCCTTCTTAATATGTTGCAACAACATCCATGTCCCGACACTGACATAGCCAGCCAAGGAAATACAAATGCACATAAGATTTACTTCAAACTACAAGGGGGGCATTCAGAACCCAAAAAGTGGCTGCTGATTTCACATGCCTGCAGCTTCTGTGTGTGTTGCAACATGGAGTTTCACTCTGGGTGTCTACCAGACCTGTTACATTATGCTGAATGAGAGCAAATCTGCCAAGTGGTGCTACACAATTTATGTTCATTTCAGTGGGACCTGTGTGAAGCTTATTTATTTCAAGTGCAGAATGTGGAGCAACTGCACTGCCCCACAATATTTTTATTTTAAATGCTTAACATGTATTTCCTAAATTCCAGCTGCTTTAAATAAAACCATGGAAAAACACGCTACATGCTTTTATCACTAGGAAGTAGTTCAGTGTTGTGAAAGATCTAAGAAAGAAGTTTAAATGCTGTACCTTCTTAAAATTATGTATTCTGCAGATATCTAACACGTGGTGCATTATGTCTATTTAAATTTTTAAAAGGGTACTTTTAAACCAATAGGGGAAGCTAGCCTGCAAAAAAAAAGAGTAATTTAAACATGAGAATCAATATTTATGTGCTAGCAGCTACAACAATCCGCTAGGCTTTGAATGGGAACCCACATGACCCTCTCACTGAAATAAATGGAGACTGTGCTATAGCAGGCAGCGTTCAGTGGATTTTTGGCCTAGAAGTCTTAATTTCCCTCACACGCAAATCAGCACTTGAGTGACTTTCTCAGGCCTCACTGCAAACTTCATCACGGCTTAGACCTTTCAGCACTGCAGTAAAATTTGTATTGTCATTCCAGTGTAAGCTTTTAGTGTTTTATTGATTTGTTTAGTACTGTATTTGGATTTGTCCTTGTAAATGTAGAGATGTACGTGGCTTCATTGGCAGTTTACAAGCAAAAGATGACATGATGAGACACCTGTATGAAAATGTTGTCATGACTAAAGTCGCGGTGTACGGTAACTGATTAAAATGTCTGCCTCAAGAAACAACTGGGCGATTCCACTTATTGGCTGCTGCATGTACCCAATGGCCCTGTGTAGATAATGTCTGTGAAATAAATGCTAAATTGGACCAGAGAGTGCTTTCCCTATATTACAATCATCATGTTGATTGCCACACTCAACAACGCCAGGCGGTTGCACTAAGCCTGGCTGGACGCAACAGTCATGTTATAGCTGCGTTTGGAAATATATACCACAATTGTAGTTTCAGCTACCCACGCTCTATAACACCGAGAAACTAGCAGTAGTAATGTTATAACATTCTGTGGGCACTGTGACCCTCAGTTAGCGGTGTGAAACGAGGATAGGGAAATGCAAAATGTTGTAATGTCATGACACTTAAGATGTTAGGGAGGGAGTACATGTGACGTATTTCACAGGACAGCCATGTTTAGCATCCGATGCTGTGCTTACCATATTACCTAGTTTGGCCCTTAGTTTTGTGTATGTGTGTAGAGAGAGACAGTCTGTGTTTCCTTTTGGTGTCTGGGACATTTCATTTTGGTAGGTAGAGACTCAGCTTCAGAAAGATCCGATTTATTCATAAGGCAAAAGGAATTAGGGAAAGTAATCAATGGGGGAAATACTCAGGCTTGTTATTTTAATTTTAGGGATGATGTGATTACATCTAGAAAGGAAGGCAGGAATTTAATTAGTACCCTCCATAGTACAGGAAAATAGGAGGTCTTTTTTTCTTCTCCCCCTCTCCCGAGAAATTGAACGAAGTTATTTGCCGAGACATTAAGACAAGGGCAGCTTCCCACTGGGAATGCTTCAGAATGTGCTGTGTCTCCTTCATCCAGCAGTTTTTCACTTGGATCTACATACCTGTGGTATCAATAGGCTAATTATTCTTCAGAGAGGATCATAACCAATAATTAATTCGGTCCTTTGGGTTGGTGGGGGGGGGGTTTCCTTTGGAAAAGCAGAAGAGTATGGATTGAGGTGGTCATTATGTAACAGAGGGGAGGGTGGGGGCATCAGATAACCACAAGCCTTCATAATTGCAACACTTCAAGAACCTCTTGATTCTCAAGGTGTGTTCCTCTGTTACAATAATTGATGGCTTAAATATATATTTTTTTTCCTATAGGTAGAATCTGCTCAGTAACTGTTCTGTTGCTGATCACATAAACTGATCAAACGCAGAAAGGGCACGACATTAATAGGAAGGTAAAGCCAGGCTGTGCTGGGTGAACTTTCACCTTTCACCTCTTCAGCTGACAGACAGAGCCGAGTGTTGGAAAAAATCAATACTTAGGAGCCAGGAGGGAAATATTTCCAACCTCTAACTAGAGAATGTATTTTGACAAGGCCAAGATAATCCAAACTGCAGAGGAGAAAGAGAAAAGAAGACTCATTTTTAAAGCTTGACACTTCAAGGTGTTTTTGTACAATGGTTTAGAGAAAGCATCGATAACGTACAAATACCAAAGGTCAAAAAAGAAAAGCAGGGGAGAATTTCAGAAATTGCATGCATTGTCTTTCTTTCTGTTTGCTTTACCAAATAACAAGATTGCAGCCAAGCTTTGATTACCAGATACATGTACACGGACATTAAAGAATTATGTGATTCCATGAATTCTCCCCATTTGTGGGGAGTGGCACGAGTGGGGGATTAAAGGCATCGGTGTTCTGCCTGCAGCAATTCCATTGTGTAGCACGTCTGCCTCCGCTCTCTGCTCTATCCTGGCACTTCCTTGCAGTAATTGCTTATAATATTATCTAGTGAGTTGTTGAGCATCTTCTTTGTGAAATGGGAGCTACTGTCACATATATGTACCAAAGCGCATGGAAACTGCTGGAGCCCATTCTGCATGCATGCTGACCACTGCCAGAACTGGAAGTGTGAACAGACCCAACACTGACACACACCATGTGAGAATTCTGTGTGCCTGTATCTGACTCCCACACATTAAGCCATCAGCTAGCTTTGCAGTCATCAACTGATGAATATTCACGTGTGAGACAGACCTTAGATTAGCTCTCTCAGATTCTGCATCCAGAGATTGGCATTATTATTATTATTATTATTATTATTATTATTATTATCCCAAGTCAGTAAGTTGGCTGGTTTATTTACCTAGCTATTTATTTTATAAAATTTATACAGTGCTTGATGGTAAAAAAACAAAACAACAACACCCTCAAAGCAGGTTACAAAAGATAAAACAGTCAAATTCAGAAAAAATTACAGCCATGCTGGTCTTGCAGAAAGATAAGCTTCACCTGGGCAGCTCAGCCCCTGCGTACATCTACTCTGAATTCTGGATTCAGTGGAATGCCCCCCAAGTGAGCGTACCTGGGATTGCAGCTTTGAGGTCTTACCATGAAGTTACAACTTGGGGTTTCCAACCATGGCCTGGTTCACACCCTAGGCAGTCTCCTTGATATCACCAGCCCAGTAGAGTTCATGTTGGAACCATCAACATCTGTATGACAGCTGCAATCACATAAAGAGCATCGGCCGTGTGTACATAACTGGTACAGAGGCAGCAATTCGTGTTAGGGGTGTCTCCATGCAATCCTCACCAAGTCCAGCAGTTTATATAGTCTTGATGGAAAGCCATTGTTCTATCATGCTCACTATGACAGCAGCTACTGTACTAGAGCAATGCTTCCATTGCTTTTCAGTGCACATGCAATTGTTCACTTTTACCTGTTGCAAGGTAATCTAGGAAGCTGCCTTATACTCATTGGTCCATCTCACACGGCATTGTCTACACCAGCAGTGGCTCTCCAGAGTCTTTGCTGAGTCAACTCAGAGATGCTGGGGATCAACGCTTGAACTTTCTGCATCCATGTTCTGTACCATTAATACCCTTATGGCTGTTTCTCAAAATTACATGAGAGTAGCCCATTCAAATCCAGTAAAACAGATAAATGCCCCCTCCATTAGCATAACCACAGTCTCTGGAAGCCAGCGAATATTGTGAAAACTAAGCATGTACCCACTGATCATTTGCAATCAGTTGGCATGTCCAAAGGAAAGAATCTTTTCAGCCATGACTCCACATCTCTAGAACACATTGCCACCTGCACTGTGACAGGCTCCATGATTTCTGGTGTTCGAAAAAGTTCTAAAAGAACCCCATGTTTCATTCGTTATTATCCTGAGTCTGTTTAGGCTTGATGATGACGTGTTATTATTGAAGGCTTATAATGATTATTTTGTTCCTGCATTTGTTTTGTTTTGTGTGTTAGAAGCCACCTCAAGAGGGGTTTTAAAGGTGACCTAAAATATATATCTAAATAAATGGGTGAATGTTATTATTGCCATAAAGGTGCCTTTGAAAATACAAGAAGACAGATCCCTACCCCATAAGGCTTACAGTCCTGAAATTCAACACAGCAGAGAATTCAACAAAAGGAAGGTAAGGATATATAGGCAAGGGAGATGATGGCTGCTGATTGATCGTTTATTTAAAATTTGTTGCTGTTTTGACATTTTCCATGTTAAGCTTGTGGACTGCTTTGAAGACCTTTAAAAAAAAATAAAAACTCAAAATATTAAAGGCCAGCCCAGTAGCACTGAGATCAGAATTTTGGGATAGCACAACAAAGGAGACAGCTGGATATTTTTCTTCCTGCCGTTTCCTCTCCTCCCTCCCACCTCTACCACCCATTTATCAGAAGTAGTTGCAGGGGATTTTCTGTGCGCACCCAGAGAAAAGGCTGAAATAACGGCAAAAAAAAAAAAAAAGACAAATAAGAGGTTGAGAATAGGAGTGACGCATTCTTAGCAACAGGAGAGGCGTCTCTCCAAACTGCAGCACAGCAATGAATCTGAACTGGTGCAAATTGCTTAATGGCTATGGCCACCTACTGGCTAATTACTTCAATATCACAGATGATCCTTCACTTGTAAGCTCTGCAACCTCCACTCGGAAAAAGATACCTGCGATGAGAGGGGGGCACTTGAGATCTATAGGGAAAATATTATTACAGGAAATTACAACTGTCTGCTCTTTTGTTGCAGGAAACAGGGCTTCTGAGCATTACAGGGTTTCAAACCGTCAGCACAATGGTGTTTTTCTGAGAGTGTTTTTCCCCCCCAAAGCATAGTACCTGCTCCTTGTCTCAAGGCCTTGCAAATGATACATTCCCTGTATGTTTTAATTGAGCATCATCTTCAAGGTACACCACTCATAAGTGGAAGCAAGTTCTGTTTCGAAATGCAGAGGTTTAGCTGCGAGTATAAGCAAAACAGCAAGTATTGATCGAATATTTTTGGCGAGCCTCTAATAATGGTGCTCTTATTATTGTTAGTGTTTTATACGCTGCATATTTCTTAGGAGACGCGGCCGCTCCTGGTCGTTTACTGAAAAGCCGGTTCAAGAGAACAGATTTATTCTTATCCTTTCAAGGGGGTGTGGGGATGGTTTAAATTCTCACTGTTAGAGGAGCATCCTTTGCATTAACCCTATCGCCGGGTAACTTCACTGAAACTCACTGGGCATCACTCCTGCTTCTAGCCCTCATGGTTGAGAACAAAACCTTCATGAGGTATAAAGCAAGCTCCTCTAAAGGCTGTGACACTAGAGGGCGCTCTGGGTGGGGTTTCCAGCAGCCAAGGAGAACAGTGGGTGTTCTTTAAAATTATACGCACATGCTGTGTTTGTTCTTTAGAATTATACACACCACTGCTGTGCTGTGCTTTTTGTTTTTGTTTACTTTTAGAGAAATCGGCGCAGAAAGAATTTCAGTGGGAAGAAGTTCTCATAGAAAAGCAAAATTAGCAAATGTGCTGATGTCAGGGGCTCAGTAACCTGACTTTTCCAGCTTCTCACACCTCAAGGAAAGCCCAAGAAAAAGCATGATGGGAGCCAGTGTGCTGTAGTAGTTAAGAGCAGTGGACTCGTAATCTGGTGAACCGGGTTCGCGTCTACACTCCTCCACATGCAGCTGCTGGCTGACCTTGGGCTAGTCACACTTCTCTGAAGTCTCTCAGCCCCACTCACCTCACAGAGTGTTTGTTGTGGGGGAGGAAGGGAAAGGAGAATGTTAGTCGCTTTGAGACTCCTTCGGGTAGTGATAAAGTGGGATATCAAATCCAAACTCTTCTTCTTTCCTCCTCCCATGGGGTTGCCAGAGTCCATCAGAGCTTGGGGCAGCTGTTCCTTGCTTCCTTCACTAGCAGACCACCCTTGGGCTTTCCTTCAGACTCAAGAAGCCCTGCTCATTTTGGCAGCAGAAACATCAGCCAACCACTCTCCACCCATTTCTTTGTTGACCCTCAAGAGAGGGCCCCTGGCACCTTCAGGTCTCTCCCATCCTTTCTTCCTCTCGCGCTTTCCGAAACAGTATCTCACCCGAAACACACAGCTAGCCAGACTCCGAAAAATTCTTGCTTCTCTGAAATTTGCAATGCAGTTCTCCAAGGAACGTGCACAAAAAAAAATCATTGTGTGCTAGGATACAGCATGTGCCTAAAAATGTATATATTAGTGAAAGTGGTGTACAAAAAAATACAGGTTAGTGGAAATGGCTTAAACTGTGGAATTTGCTTCTGCAAGATGTAGAAGAGTTTGGAAGAGTTTGGATTTGATATCCCGCCTTTCACTCCCTTTTAAGGAGTCTCAAAGCGGCTAACATTCTCCTTTCCCTTCCTCCCCCACAACAAACACTCTGTGAGGTGAGTGGGGCTGAGAGACTTCAAGGAAGTGTGACTGGCCCAAGGTCACCCAGCAGCTGCATGTGGAGGAGCGGAGACGCGAACCTGGTTCCCCAGGATTACGAGACGACCGCTCTTAACCACTACACCACACTGGCTCTCATCCACACTGGCTCTCATAGTGATGTAGTGATGGTCATCAATTCTGATGGCTTTGAAAGAGTGTTAGGCAAATGTATAGAGGATAAGACTATCTGTGGCTACTGGCCATGATGGGTGTGTACTATCTCCACCAATGGAGGACGTTTCCCTTGATATTTCCATTCCTGAGTGCTGTTACACTCAGATCTTGCTTTCAGGATTCCCGTTGGCATCTTTTTAGCCACTGTGAAGACAGGAAGCAGGATTAGATGAGCCTTTGGTCTGATCCAACACGGTCTAATTACAGTGGTGTCTGATTACCTGATATCATCACCACCACCACCATCATCAACATTGGCATACCACCCTTCAGCTGTAGATCTCAGGACAGTTCACAAAATAAAAAGATAAAAACGCAGAATACATCATCATCATCATACCCTCCCGATCCCTCAAACACATTTAAAAGGGCATCAGATGTTAATCAGCCAAAGGCTTGATTGAAGAGGAAAGCTTTCACTTGGTGCCTAAATGAAGGCACCAGCCAAACATCCCCGGGGAGACCATTCCACAAATAGGGAGCCACTGCAGAAAAGGCCCATTCTCGTGTTGCCATCCTCTGAACCTCTGGCGGAGGAGGCACATGAAAAAGGGTGTCAGAGAACACCAGGTCCAGGTTTATTCACACGGAGAGAGGTGGTCCAGCACTTGGAATTGGGCCCAGAAACTAATTGGCAGCCTGTGCAATTGGGCCAGGAACAGTGTAATATGCTCAAACCGTCCTGCGCCAGTGAGCAACCTGGCTGCCAAATTTTGCAACAGCTGAAGTTTCCAAACCATCTTCAGAGGCAGCCCTATGTATAATATATAACGTGTTGCAATACTCTAACCCAGAGGTTATCAGAGCATAGACAACACTAGTTAGGCTAGATAGGGCACAGCTGGGGCCCTGGCCGAAGCTGATGGAATTTCTTATACGTGACTATGTGTTTGATGAAGGAAATGTTGATTTGCTCAGAAGACCACCAATAATTGTGGATACTGCATGTTGGTTTTAGTTTTTGTGCTCATAAAATATGGATTCTTAAGTCCTTCTGTAATTGGTACTTTGCATTTGTTAACAAGCTGGGATAAATAATGGTCTGTTTGCGCTTAATAGACTATTCCCTTGGCACTGGGAATCGCAGTCCTTGGGGTGGGGGATGATGAGCAGATGTTTTCTCTCAGCATCTGCCTGTCAATCTACAGTTCCCACGATTCTTTAGAAGAAGGTATGGCAAAGTGGTCGAAATCTAATCTACCTGCAATGTGGACCCATCGAAACTTGGCCATTCAGCCTTTTAGGACTGAACTACATGTAGCATAGTCAGCTCAAGAATTGGGGCCGATTGGGGTAGCAGTGAGGCTTTAGGCCAGGGGTCTGCAACCTTTAAGACAAAAAGAGCCACTTGGACCAAAGAAAAAAACAACAGGGAGCCGCAAAACCATTGCGACATTTAAAACAGTGGGGAGTGTCGGGGCACACAATGCGCCTCCTCCCCTCACTAGTATCCACCCCGGAGCCGCGGCAAAGGTGTAAAAGAGCCACATGCGGCTCCGGAGCCGCGGGTTGCTGACCCCTGCTTTAGGCCAAGGATGGGAGACTGTGGTTCTCCAGCTGCTGTTGGAATATACCGTATTTTTCACTCTATAAGACGCACCAGACCACAAGACACACCTAGTTTTTGGAGGAGGAAAACAAGAAAAAAAATATTCTGAATCTCAGTAGCCAGAACAGCAAGAGGGATCGTTGCACAGTGAAAGCAGCAATCCCTCTTGCTGTTCTGGCTTCTGGGATAGCTGCGCAGCCTGCATTCGCTCCATAAGACACACACACATTTCCCCTTACTTTTTAGGAGGGAAAAAGTGAGTCTTATAGAGCCAAAAATACAGTAGCTTCCGTCCTCCTTCTTCATTGGCCATGAAGGTGGGAACTGAGGGAATTGGACTCCAACAACATCAAAACAGCCCCCAGATTCTCAGTCCTTGCTTTAACCCTTGGCCCTTGTTGTTGTTGTTATGTGATGATGATGATGGTGGTGGTGGTGGTGGTGGTGATTAAATTTTTTAAAATCAACTATGCAAGGGTAAAGTGAATGGCAAATACCATACCTGTTTTGACCTTTAAATAGCTGGGTTTGAATGTTTGTGTGTGCCTATGTATAAAGGAAAGAGACAGGCCATAGGAAATGTAAAAAGGTAAAGCAAACCCAAATAAATTGAATAAAAGTTTTTTTGAGGGGTGGGGTGTAAAATGGTTCTTCCAAAGATATATTGCAATTAATTTCATTGGAGTTTCACTTCAAAGGTTCCAAAAGCCTGTCTGGCCAGCAAGCACAGCTGGTGTTTGCACTGTAGTTATATAAATTTTTTGAGCTTAGTTTGTAAACTAAATTAAGTGCAGCTAGTCCTACATCCTCCTTATGCGCGCGCGCACACACACACACACACACGGAGATGTATCATCCCTGGCTTAGAAGTGATGTCAAATGTCTTTATTTCTCTCTGTGTGTATTATAAGCCCATTTCTTTTTCTGAAAGCCGAGCAGTGCAGCTGCCAAATGCACTGGGATGTTGTAGTGCAACCAGTACTCTTGTCCGTCCTGATTTCCAGGTTTCCCCCCTTTGTAAAATAGGCCCCGCGTTTCTGGCTAGGGCAAAGGGAAAGAAGGGGAGTTTGACAAACAGTCAGAGGCTTCAAGGGTAACTCATTGAACAGGAGCAATGCCTCCACCCAAGGAAAAGGCCTTTGAAGAGGCTGCTTCATAGGACACCTTCCCTGATCCCTGATGTCGGCGGATTAAAAATTAATCTGCTATGAAAAATTAAAAGGTGAAACTTTCCTCTGGAGTGGCTCGGCAGCTCGGCTCTCTCTCTCTCTTGCCGGCAGTTGATTGTATATTAATGTGAAGACTGAAGGAAAGAACTGATCATTCTAAATGAAAATACAGATTTGTGTAAAAATCTGGATTGATTTTTCTTAATGTCAAATGAGAATTGATATAATTGTAGGCATTCCTCTCTGCCTTCTCCATTGGAAGGATGAAGTTTATATTTTTAAGAGCTTAATGTGGCAGCGCTGCTGGGGAGGCGTGTCCCGTTTTGCCACTAGAGGTTTAAACAGGAAGGGCCCCTTAGCCCTGCCGCCACCACCACTGCTGCTGCCACAACCTACCTGTTCCTGTCGCCGCCACCTGCTCTGTCACATCCACTGCCTAGAGTGAAATCTTGCCCCAAATGGATGCAATCTTTTCCCCCCATTATTATTTTTTTTATTAAAGATTTTCTTGATTTACAAAAGTGTTTGCAATGTCTCTCTCTCTCTCGTATCCCCCCCCCCATGTAACATTTTTACAAATCAGTTTCATTTGTTGAGACATTAGGAAGAAAAGTGGGAAAGATGTGGAGGGGAGGGAAGATGGGTGGGGTGGGGTCAGATGGCGATGATTCTATTTTACTTACTATATGTAGGGTTTGGTGTCAGTGTTGCTTGTGCAGGTTCTTTGCTGTTCACTTGTGTTCCTTTGGTGGTGAGAGAGGTTGGGGTTGGCCTTGCTGTTGTTGTTTAGTCGTGTCCAACTCTTCGTGACCCCATGGACTAGAGCATGCCAGGCACTCCTGTTTTCCACTGTTTGGTCCCGCAGTTTGGTCAAACTCATGCTGGTAGCTTCGAGAACACTGTCCAACCATCTCATCCTCTGTCGTCCCCTTCTCCTTGTGCCCTCCATCTTTCCCAGCATCAGGGTCTTTTCCAGGGAGTCTTCTCTTCTCATGAGGTGGCCAAAGTATTGGAGCCTCAGCTTCAGGATCTGTCCTTCCAGTGAGCACTCAGGGCTGATTTCCTTCAGAATGGATAGGTTTGATCTTCTTGCAGTCCATGGGACTCTCAAGAGTCTCCTCCAGCACCATAATTCAAAAGCGTCAATTCTTTGGCAATCAGCCTTCTTTATGGTCCAGCTCTCACTTCCATACATCACTACTGGGAAAACCATAGCTTTAACTATATGGGCTTTTGTTGGCAAGGTGATGTCTCTGCTTTTTTTAAGATGTTGTCTAGGTTTGTCTAGGGTTGGCCTAGGGTGTGGTTATTCATTTGTGGTTGGCTGTGGTGGTCTTTGTTTTCATGTGTGAGTGGGGTGGGTGGGTGTTTTGGATCAGGTTGGCCATACTGATTTGTATGCTGTTGGTGGATTTTTGTCATTGTCTTGTTGGGCTGTGTATGTGATAAAGGGGAGCCATATGGGGGTGAAGGTGTCTTCTTCTATTTGTCCCGGTGTCAGTTTTAGTTTATTGGTTAATTTTTCTAGTAGGGCTGTTTCCCAAATGGATGCAATCTTGCCCCAAATTGGCACTGATGGCTGCTGTGTGTCTCCGTTGCTGGCAGAGGTGGGCAGGGAATTCCGGGCAGCTTCTGCCCCCTGAAGCAGTGGCCTTACCCTAACCATGGGGGAGGGGAGAGTTCTCTTGCATTTGGTTCCTGCTTATGGGTTTCAGACAGGCATCCAGTTGGCCACTTTGAGAAGAGGATGCTGGACTTGATGGGACGTTGGCCTGATCCAAGAGACTCTTCTTAGGCACATTTCTTGCCTGGGAGCTGATGAAGAGGGCAAATGCATTGTCTGTAGTGTTAACACTCCCTGTCCTAAACCTGTGTGCCTTGTTTTAATCCATTAAAAATAAATAAATCTCAAGGTACTTCTGCTCAGTTAGGAATGAGGGACGTGATCTTGGAGGAGGTCTCTCAATACGGATGGCAAATCAGTAAAATCTGAGTGATGGGATGACATTAAAACAATATATTGATAAAGTTGGTATCCTGGCCCCTCAGTGTCCTGGCTAATGCAGCAAAACAGCTATCTTTAGAAATGCTTATACTCATAATTACACAACGGCAGGACAAATTAGTCCAGGAAAACGTGCATGAAATACAGTAAGCCGATTCTGCTCTGCAATGCAAGACCAGTGGTGGTGGTGACATTATAGAAATGGCTGGTTTTGACTTACTGGAAGGCCTTAAGAGATAGCCGGGCCATAGCTGTCAACTTTTCCCTTTTCTTGCGAGGAATCCTATTCGGAATAAGGGAATTTCCCTTTAAAAAAAGGAAAACGTTGACAGCTATGAACCAGGCAGGGCTGACCACCTAAAAGCAAGCACCCCCTCCACACACACACTCCAAAATAAAATTTTAAAAGAAGCAAGGGTATAACTGTCTTAAGTCTGTACATCCCAAACTGTGCAGCGGCAAACTAATGTGCTGTGAGTTCAATTGGACTGAATCCCATGTAAGTGTGTAGATGATGGCTGCCTTAATTATTCCCAGGTGAGACAGCAAAAGGAGGCTGCTTTGTACCCTGTCAGATGGTTTGCCCAATTAGCCTAGTATTAGCCTACTAACTGGAAGGGACTCTCCAGTGACTCAGGCAGAGATTCTTCCTGCCACCTGCTGCCTGACCCTTTTAGCTGGAGATGCCACAGAGCAAACATGGGAAAGAGGCAGAAATTAGTGATTCATGCAGGAACATGGGTGGTGTTTATCTGCATGTTCTAAACCCGCCTTCTCCAGACTGGAGCACAATGTCTCTCAGTCCAAAACAGAACAGCCAATGGACAGGGATAGTGTGCTTATAGAGCCACAAAAATAATCCAGGGGTGTTGGAGCAACTCCCCCCTATGAAAAAAGGTTCGGGGTTCCTTAGTTTAGAGGGCAGGCTAGTAAGGGGAGACATGATAGAGGTGTGTAAGATTCTGCATGGTGTGGAAAAAAGCAGACACAGAAAAGTTTGTTTTTTCCCCATTGTACAAAAGTCTGGGGCTATCCAAGGAAGCTGAATGGTGGAAGACTAAAAAAAGGACTTATTTGCACAGAGTGTAGTAAATTATAGAATTCATTCCCACAAAAGGCAGCAATGGTCACCAGCTTTGGGTCTAAAACAGGATGAGATGAAGTCGTGGATGATGAGATGATCAGTGGCCGCTAGCCATGATGGCTGTGTTCCATGACCACTGGAAGAGGCAGTAGGCCTCTGGATACCAGTACCATTGAAAGAAGAATGGCAGACGAAACTGATGGACTATGCGGAGATGGCGAAATTGACAGGGAAGATCTGAAACCAGGAAGATCAAGTATTTGAAAAAAGACTGGAATAAAATTTTATGTTACTTAAAGACCACTGTGAACATCTAAAACAGACTTCCTCAACGTCGGCCCTCCAGATGTTTTTGGCCTACAACTCCCATAATCCCTAGCTAGCAGTACCAGTGGTCAGGGATGCTGGGAATTGTAGTCTCAAATCATCTGGAGGGCCAGGGTTGAGGAAGCCTGATCTAAAATCACTGGCAGGAATGTGAAGATGCTTGTAATGTGAAATTCTTGTCATATGGGGTGTTCTTTTTTAGTGGGAAAATTAGTAATTGGATAATTTAAAAGGATGCAGATAACATTGTATTATAGAATGGACCCAGGGAGGGAGGGAGGGAAGTCTGATGATTCTAAGGAACCTTTTTTTTTTTTTTTGATGTGTGAAATGGTTAATGTAAAGATATACAAACAAAATGTGAAAACTAATTGTGTGAGTGTGTGTGTGTGTGTGTGTGTGTGAGAGAGAGAGAGAGAGAGAGAGAGAGAGAGAGAGAGAGAGGCCTCTGAATACCATTTGGTGATGGGAACAACTCTGCCCTTCACTCAGGCTCTGCTTGTGGGCCTTCCATGGCTATTGGCTTGGCTGCTGTGAGAACAGAGTGCTAGACTAGAAGGGCCAAGATCATCTTCTGTTAACAGCTTGAGGACATTAGGTTGCTTTGACCCTTTTCAGATGCAGTGCATTTCCCATCTTTATTCAGAATTGCAAGTATGCATCTGGTATTTGAATTTAAGGAAGCTCTGCTGGCAACGAGCAGGAGTGACAGAAAAGCAAATATTTGCACAATTTAAGACTGCAGGCAAGTTTAACAACAACAATTTTATTATTTATATGCCACCCACCTGACAGGATTCCCTCAGCCACTCTGGGCGGCTCCCAACAAAGAATTAAAAACTCAATAAAACATCAACCATTAAAAACTTCCCTATACCTTCAGATGTCTTTTAAAAGGCATATAGTTGTTTATTTCCTTGACATCTGATGGGAGGGCGTTCCACAAAGCAGGCGCCACTACCAAGAAGGCCCTCTGCCTGGTTCCCTGTAACTTCACTTCTTGCAATGAGGGAACCGCCAGAAGGCCCTCAGAGCAATGTGGAGACACTCCTTCAGGTATAACAGCGCCAAGGCCATTTAGGGCTTTAAAGGTCAGCACCAGCACTTTGAATTATAGTCATACCTCTTGTTACGTTTGCTTCATGTTGCGTGTTTTCATGTTGCGTTCCTTGGCAACCCAGAAGTAGTGGAAAGGGTTACTTCCGGGTCTCACTACTTGCGCATGTGCAGATGTGCAAAATCACATCATGCGCATGCGCAGAAGCGGCAAATTGCGACCCGCGCAGACGCGAGTTGCGTTCTGCTCATGTTGCGAAGGGGGCTCCGGAACGGATCCTGTTTGCAACCAGAGGTACCACTGTATGTTTAGAAAGGTTTGGTTTTTTAAAAGAATGTAAGAAGAGCCTGCTGGATCAAACCAGTTGCCCATCTAGACCAGCATTCTGTTCTCACAGTGGCTAACCAGATCCTTGTGGGAAACCTCCACGCACACACAAGAGCACCTTCTCTTCCTGTTGTTTTCAGCACCCTGGTGTTCAAAATCACTGCTGTCTCCAGAACAATACTGTGTGTGTGTGTGTGTGTGTGTGTGTGTGTGTGTGTGTAGTTTCTGCTTGAAAACAGGAAGTAGAAGTATTTGACACTGATATGAATATTTCCCCTTATAAACGGTACAGCCTTCGGCACAAAATAGTACCCTTGATGCCATTCCCTGCCACCATTCAAGTAGCTGCACAGCTTCCATTTCCTTTAATTCAGCCATTTCTGCCTTTCCTCCACCTCATTCTCCAGCATGGTTGCCAAGGTCAATGCAAATCACTGGCTGAACTTCTACCGAGAGCAGCTTAAGTCTTTCACTGCATTTGTGTTCAGCAAATGAAGCTACCTCAACAGGCTGGAGGAGTTTGATCCCGCTGGGACCCGGTATAGCCTCAGATATAATCTCCCTCTCCAAATCTACCGCATGAATCTTTAAGCACTGAATCCCAAATCAATGAAATTAATGATCTCACCCACTGCTAATTTATACCTGTCTCTAAATGAAGACATAACTTTTATTTTGTCCAACTTGCTTTGCTCGCGCCTGACATTAATACGGAGGCTAAGAGGGATCAAAGGAGACCAGGAGGGAATTTTCTTCACTCCTGCACTGTGCATGCTGAAATATTACATCTCTAATTAAACAATGGCACTTTAAAATCATTTGGCATCCAGGGCCAAAGCCGCAGCTGCTGTAATTACATGGAAAAGGAGGAGATGATTGATAAATTCGAATGGAGGAATAATGTGAATGATTCATTTCAGATGTAGTTTTCATTCAAGGATCAAAGGTTCACCGGCAGCCCATGTGATGCCAATGAGTGCCTAAATTACATTAACTCAGTTCTCATTAGAATGTTGGCTCCTATAAATACCTCTTTTTATCATTCGTGAATAATTGCTTTTATGGCACTTCTGAAATGACAGAACAAGTGCTTAACATGTTCAGGTTAGGCCCCAGAGATAGTGGGTGTGGATGGGTGGGAGTGTTGAGACCAAAGATTTGCCTCCACTCAGAGGAGAACTGGTCCAGTCTGGAAGAGAGATGTTATTTTCTGCGTTGCGCGGCTGTTAAAAAGAATCGAGGCGACACGAGAAAATGCAGCGCCTATTTCCCTTGGATGAAGGAGGAGGCCAGATGGAGCTCCTGTCCTTTTAGAAAGTGGTGTGCAAGTGGGACGTTTTGGAGATTGCAGCTTTTCCCACCACTACAATGCTGTGGCAAAACAGGTTGTACAGTGGTACCTTGGGTAAAGAACTTAATTCGTTCCAGAGGCCGATACGATACGATAATCTTTATTGTCATTGTCCCATACAGAACAACGAAATTCATCAGACATTCAAAAACCAACAAGCCTGCTATCCCAGCTATCCCAGCCTGGTTAGCACCCTAAAACTCTGATACCCCATAATTAAATACAATATACTTCCATAGAGACTACCATACACTGTGTTTAAAACCAAAACCGCATTTGGATAGAAACTGTTTCTCAGGCGGCTAGTCCTAGTCTTTATAACCCTGTACCTTCTTCCAGAAGGCTGAAAGAGATCATTTCTGGGGTGTGCACTATCCTGCGCTATCTCTGCAGCTTTCTTATGACACCTGGAAGCATAGATTTGATCCAAGTTGGGAAGAGTGCATCCAATTATTCTCTCTGCAGTCTTTAGAACCCTGGACAGCATTGTTTTTTCCCTGACCTGTTCCCCCCCCCCCAGGTCCGTTCTTAACCTGAAACTGTTCTTAACCTGAAGCACCGCTTTAGCTAATGGGGCCTCCTGCTGCTGCCGCGCCACCGCCACACGATTTCTGTTCTCATCCTGAAGCAAAGTTCTTAACCCAAGGTACTATTTCTGGGTTAGCGGAGTCTGTAACCTGAAGCATCTGTAACCCGAGGTACCACTGTATCAGCATCTGTTAAAGATGGAGAAGCCTTTCTATAGGAAGCTACTCTCTGCCATTGATCCATCTAGCTCCACAATAGAGTTTGTTCCAGTCCTACCAGATGCTGCCAGGGACTGAACATTTTGCCTGCAACACACCTGCTTCCCCACTATGCTATAACTCTCCTTACTGCCCTAGAGGCTGTGCTTAGAGTCGCCCACCTGTATTGCCAAAGCCTTACAAGACAGCGCTTACTGATTAAGACCATTTATATACTGCTGAATTACAAGGTGTCTCCAAGCAGTGTACAAGGAATGCAATGCAACCAGAAATTGATTAAAACTATAAAATTCACAGTAATAAGATGGCTCCAACAAATTAGTTATAAGGAATATAAGTATAAATGCAACGGAAAGATAAGACAAATTTTGGATAAATAATATTCTAGAATTAAGATTTAAAGAATAAGAGTGATTTAAATTCTAAAATTTGAGACCTAATATTGGACAATTACATAATATAAATCGAAATAAGTAAATAATTTGCTAGAAAAATTTATGTGTTCAGAGTGCAGGAACAAGAGTTGTGAGGAAGTCCAAAGATGAGAATGAAATGTGGTTATTGAAAAAGAATATGTATTTATGTACGTTGTTTATTGTTTAAAAATTTAATAAAAATTATTAATAAAAAAATAAAACTATAAAATTCAGTTAAAGTGCCTATTAGAATAATTTTTTTAGACAGTCTCCAGTAGGCACCAACAGTTCAACATGGGGGTGGGCAGAGGTTGCTATTAGGGCAAAATGCAATAGGTTTGTTTTATTTGTGTCTTCAACTTAGATTCCACCTTTTTCCTCCACAGAGTTCAAAGCGGCTTACATAGTTCTCCCTCATTTAATCCTCACAACAATCCTGTGTAGGGTAGGCTGAGAGTGAGTGACTAGGATGTTAGGATAGTTCCGTTCCTCCTTAAAAAGGGAGCAGGCTGTTGTGTGTCACAAGCCTGCATACTTCCTGCTCACAGGGAGTTTCCGTTTTGTATATAGCTTTTGTTTTCTGTTCTGTTGCCTTGACACGAAGGCAGGCAGTCATGTTTTTCCTTTGTTCTGACCAACGCTGAATAAAGTTGTAAATATGCTCTTCTGGGTGCATCTACTTTTGCGGAGTCTGCTGCAAGGGCGTGCACGAGTCCTGGAATGTGTCTGAGGCTTGTGTCACTAACTGACTGATGCTGTTCTATGGGAGGTCGCTGGATCGTCTGGAGATGCCTGTCTCCCTGGCAGGATCCCAACAACAGGTTATGGGCCCAGATTCACGGCACTTACAGAAGAGTAAGACTGCTGGGGACTGCGAGAGGTATGCTTCATGGCTGAGTGGGGATTCAAACCCTAGACGCCCTGGTCCCAGTCTGGCACTCTGTTCACTGCATCACACTTATTTTATTGATTTTATATTTATTAAGTTTGTATACCAGCCTTCATACGAGGCTCACATGGTGGTTTGCAGTCTAAAAACATAAAAAACACTTAACATAATAACATACAATAACGTCAACTTCAAATATCTGAAGGGCTGGAGTAAGCTTGCTTTCTCCTGCTCCAGAGGGTTGGTCTAGATGACCCTTGGAGTGCCTACTAACTCTACAATTCTGTGATCCGATCCTATGATTTATAATCACACACTCTCTCACTTCTCTTCTTTTTGCATTTCCCTGTTGCTTAGGAGGATGGGCAGGCTGCGAAACAGGCCAATGTAATGCAAACAGTACAGTGTTACCTCGGGTTACAGATGCTTCAGGTTACAGACTCTGCTAACCCAGAAATAGTACCTCGGGTTAAGAACTTTGCTTCAGGATGAGAACAGAAATTGTGTGGCGGCGGCAGTGGGAGGCCCCATTAGCTAAAGTGGTACCTCAGGTTAAGGACAGTTTCAGGTTAAGAACGGATCTCCGGAACAAATTAAGTTCTTAACTGTAATGGGAAAAGGGGGCTGCTCGTGCATAAGCGTTTAAATCCTCCAAGCTTTACCATCAGTTCCTAAACTTTCCCAGTCCGAGGAGCCATGGGTGCGTGGCTACCTCAATCGCTGGCAGAATCCGTCAGTGGGCGTTTCCGGAATTTACGCCAACATAAGAGTTCCTTGACGGAAACTCTCCTTCTGGATTCTCTGCGCGACAGTTTCCTCTGCGGAGTGGGCGTCCCCAGCGGAGGTCCTGAGCCCTCCCCGCTGTTCTCACTGGAAACATCTTGGAGCCATTCCTCCAATTGAGTTTCTGCAGGAACTCTCCCTCTCCCCCTACTGGTTCCTTCCTCTGCATCCGAAGCTCTCCTAGCCTCCTTGAGCCCTTCCACCACCTGACACTCTGATGGCAGTTCCCTGACATTAACCAATGTACTTTGGCCAATAAGCTGATCAAGCAAAGGAGAGCCATAGATAATCTCAGAAACAACCCAGACATTATAATTAAAGAAGCGGACAAAGGTGGAGCTGTCGTCATCATGAACAAAACTGACTACATTCAGGAGGCTCACAGACAACTTTCCAATACCGACTTTTACATAAAATTGGACTCAGACCCCACACAAGAATACAAAAAAGAACTGAACAAGATTGTTAAGGAGCTACCCCCACACATCCAAGAACAGATCCTCACTAACACACCAACAGAACCTCGACCAGGAACTTTCTATCTTCTACCTAAAATACACAAACCAGGAAATCCAGGACGCCCCATCATTTCAGGTATTGGCACTATTACAGTGGGTGTCTCCGGTTATATGGACTCTGTTCTGAAACCATATGCCATCAGTGCTCCCAGCTATGTACGTGACACCACAGATTTTCTGAGGAAAATACAATCTTTAAATAATCTTCCCAACAATACTATACTAGCTACTATGGATGTGGAATCTCTGTATACCAACATCCCACACAACGATGGTTTACAAGCTATAAGGAACACCATTTCAGATAAAACCACAGCGGAATTTGCCACCAAACTCTGCCAATTTGTCCTTACCCACAACAACTTCAAATTCGGTGATGACCTGTTCATTCAGATCAGCGGCACAGCAATGGGCACCCGCATGGCCCCACAGTATGCCAACATCTTCATGGCAGATTTAGAACAACATTTCCTAAACTCCTACCCACTCAAACCTCTCTTGTACCTGCGATACATGGACGATATTTTTATCATCTGGACACATGGTCAACAGACCCTGAACACCTTCCACCAGAAATTCAATGATTTTCACCCCACAATCAACCTAACAATGAATCAATCTATGCAAGAAATACATTTTTTGGACACTACTATAAAAATACAGGATGGGCACATAGACACCACCTTATACCGTAAACCAACTGACCGACAAACATATCTACATGCCTCTAGCTACCATCCCAAACATACCAAACAGTCCATTGTATATAGCCAGGCACTACGTTACAGCCGCATCTGTTCCAATTCTACAGACAGAGACTCTCACCTAAGAGATCTACAGCAAACCTTTTTAGAACTAAAATACCCAACAGATGAAGTTAGACAACAGATCAACAGAGCCAGACTGATACCCAGAGAGAACTTGCTGCAAGACAGACCCCAAAAAGAAAATAACAGAACACCTCTAGTCATCACATACAGCTCCCAAGTTAAAACAGTACAACGCATCATCAGAGATCTACAACCTCTCCTGGACAATGACAGTTCTCTTTCTCAAGCTTTGGGAGGAAGACCTTTCATTGCCTACAGACAGCCACCCAGTCTTAAACAACTCCTAACCCACAATAATACTACAACCAGACCTAACACGGACACTGGCACCAGAGCCTGCAATAAACCCAGATGCCAACTTTGCTGCCACATACACCCGGACAACACCATTACTGGCCCCAACAACATCACACATACCATCTCGGGACTATTTAATTGCTCATCGTCTAACATTGTGTATGCCATCAAATGCCAACAGTGTCCTTCAGCTCTCTATATTGGACAAACAGGCCAGACCTTACGCCAAAGAATAAACGGACATAAATCGGACATCAGGAATCACAGGACAGAGAAACCAGTAGGAGAACACTTCAATCTCCCAGGACATTCTATACAAGATCTCAAAGTAGCTGTTTTACTACAAAGGAATTTCAGAAATAGACTGGAAAGAGAAGCTGCTGAATTACAACTTATCACCAAACTTAAAACCATTGAGAAACCTGGTCTGAACAAAGACCTTGGATTCTTATCTCATTATACATGACAAAGCCATTTTTCACCTTTTCACCCCTCGCTTCCTCCTGTAAGACCTATTGCAGTCGTTAAGAGTCGTCAACAGGCTCATCACAGCTATCTGCCAATCACCCATTCCCACCACCCTTCTGAGTAATACCCCTCCCCACCTTCTCACTATATAGAAGGGTCTGGAAACTTCTGTTTCAGTGTATCTGAAGAAGTGTGCATGCACACGAAAGCTCATACCAAGAACTGACTTAGTTGGTCTTTAAGGTGCTACTGGAAGGAATTTTGTTTTGTTTTGACTATGACAGACCAACACGGCTACCTATCTGTAAGCAAAGAAAGATTAGGCCGGATCCAGACTAGGTTTGTAGCACTTCGTCCAGCCACCTTTTGATCACATGGATTTCAATGGGGATCTGTGTGTGGCTCCGTTGTAACGCAGTTGACCCAAATGGCTTCCAGCCTCCAGCAAGTGGCCGGCATGGCAGCAGATTAGATTTCAAGGTGATAGTGACCTTTGGCCTTCTCTCAAGTCCTGCACAACTAGTCGTTCATCATACAGCCACTCACTAGGAAGCTCTGAGCCATCTTTGCAGCCAGCAAATGCTATTGATTGATTTCATTGATTGAAATCTGCATCTTTCCTGAAGTGAAGGCAACTATTCCCTCCACACCCGTTGCCTAGAACTTTTTTTTGACTATTTCTCCCATTTCCTGCCTAGTCATTTCACATCTTGAAAAAGGAACAGGGAATTTGAGAGAAGGCAGGAGAAAGGTGTGCGGGAGTCCTCTGGTTTTAAAAATATTCTTAGGACTGTCAACTTACTCAATTATTAGTAATAATTTTCTGTGTAAGAACCACACCGATTGATTAATTGTCCAAACTGGCATAAAAGTGCTCCTTGTAATAATAATAATTATTTATTTATACCCTGCCTTTTTCCCTGACTGAGTCAACACCTCAAAGCAGATGTTCTTCTGAACTACTGAGGACTAAGTACCATGAATTTTAGTACATCCTTTTTGTAAATTACACTTAATGAGTTCCAAAGCTAGGGTTGCCATATTTCAAAAAGTGAAAAGCTGAACCCAATGGTTGTTGAGGTTTTTTGGGCAAAGTTGTTGAGCTGCCTTTTTGGAGCGGGGTGCAAATTGAAGTTTTCGAGCTATTTTTAAGGAAATTCGCTAAAATCTAGACTTTCAACATGGGTTGTCCTAATTTTCCTGGACATTTCAGCGGACACTGCTTTCAACTACCATATTCTGTCTATGTCCGGGAAATTCCGGACGTTTGGCAACCCTATCCAAAGCTGAGTGGTGATTTAAACTCTGGCCTTCTAGGCCCTAGTCCAACACCCTAACCACTATGCTACACTGCACAGATATGTATGAAACAGAGAATGCAGTGCAGTTCTGTACATGTTTACTGAGAAATAAGGCACAATGAGTTCAGTGGGACTTACTTCTAGGCAAGTGTGTGTAAAACTGTCCTAAACAAACAGACAAACCGGCAAACCTGTGTCTGTTTACTCCAGAAGCCATTCTCACTGTGTTCAATGAGGCTTACTTTCAAGATAGGAGTGCACAGGATTGCTTCTTAGTAAGCAATCACTGTCACCCACTGTGAGAAGGAATGGGCCTCAAGTATAAGTCTATGTACACACAGAGAGAGAGAGAGAGAGACAGACGACAGACAGACAGACAGACAGACAGACAGACAGACAGACAACCTTCATTCCCAGTTAGGATATCACACCAGAACCACTATAGTCTTGGAAAATAAACTAGTAAAACACATAGTTAGAGATTGCATTACAATGTATTTGGCATTTCTCTCACCTTTCAAAACAAACAAAGGAAAGGGATTTGAAATGTGAAAGGTCTGCAATGTGAAAAGTTTACCCCTCTCTGAATTTTGCAGCGCAGTTCTCCAGTCAAGTGACGTACGCAAAATGTACACATTAGAGTAAAGTGTGCATAAGTTTGTAGAAAATAACATGCAAAAATACATTATGTGGGGGGAATTGCTTTGCAGAAATGATTATGTCAGGCAAAATCGCATCTAAAAATGGTTTCACTAGGAGCAGTTCACACCAAAATGAAGTTGAACTGATGTGCAAAGGTGGAGAACCAAGATTGCGTCCATACTATACATGCAGAGCATCTGGCTTCCTCCAGACAGTCCTGGAAACTTCAGCTTATGTGGCAAAGAGCTACAATTCCCAGTATCCTTAACAAAATACAGTTCCCAGGATTATTTACGGGGAGCCATGTGCTTTATGTGTGTGTTAGATGTGACCTGATTTGGGGGAAGCGGGGAATGAGAAACACAAGGGGACTGCTGAAATGGAGAGACTTTCCTGTTGCCACAGCCATTTTGCTAGCCTGTCTTATACCGATATGCACGGCCGGCCACATTGTTTTCTTCTTACTGGATCTGGAAGGTATTTATACAAGGATGTGTCATTGCCCGACTTCCTCTCTCCAGCAGTCAGAGAGAGAGAGAGAGACGATCGTCTCCAAGGGGCAATGTGTTTCTGCTGGACAGGTAAAGCTCACAGCTGATGCTCTTTCGAAAGGGTTGTCTCGGTCTCCCTCCTGTGTATCATCACTTTTAAAAATGTCAGTAAGCAAAAAGCTCTTGAACGTATTGAGAGAGGGAGAGAGAGAGAGAGAGAGAGAGAGAGAGAGAGAGAGAGAGAGGAGGACGGATGGATGGATGGAAAGCGAACACATGATAAAACAAGGTTGGCATTTTAAAAAACATGCTTGCTCTCAGGTTACTGAGTTCACTCTCTCACCTCAGCTTAGGCCTTGCCCTTGGTGCCGATTTGATGATGCCAAGTAGCAAGACTCTTCCAGGACAGTACCCCTTCAGGTTGCTGGTAGGGCAGCCATTTTTCTGAAATCTCCATTCCCTCAGAAAGCAAGCACAAGACTATGGTATCAGAGCAGAGGGTGAAAGCAGGCGATCCTTTGGTTCAGGGGTCTCAACTTGAATAAAAACTTTGGGAGGCAGGTGTGGCGATCACAGAGGGTCCCCGGACGTTTCACCGTCTATTGATCCCTGTGCCACCACTTTATTTCTCGCTGCCACCACCCAGGCCCTACCTGGGACAATACTGAGTCCAGTCACTTTAGCTAATGGGGCCTCCTGCTGCTGCCGCAGCACGATTTCTGTTCTCATCCTGAAGCAAAGTTCTTAACCTGAGGTAATATTTCTGGGTTAACAGAGTCTGTAACCTGAAGCATATGTAACCTGAAGCATATGTAATCCAATGTAAGACTGTATCATCATCATCACTGTTATTCCGGCAACTCCTGCAGCCAAGCTGGTTCTAAGTGTATTGCTCTACTTGCCCCAATTTCCTTTGGACCATATCAGTCAGGCCAAGAGGGGTCTTGTCGTCTGGGCAGCCCAGGACCTCTGTACACATTGCCCACCCTGGAGAGGTCACTTCAGTGCTGCTGATGCAGCAAAAACAGCAGAGGAGGCAGCAGATATGGGTTCCCAGCCTCTGCAACCACAGCAGGCGCTGTGTTTCCCCAGCAGTTTGCCTTCACCCCCGGAGGTGATGTTTCTCAAGACAGACGTATGCCAACAACAATAAACCCTGACACTTCCGCCAGTGTTGCTGAGATCAGGGCAAGAAGCTTTGCACCACCACAAAGCCAAATATGAACCGCCGAGGTAATATCTGCCAGTCTGTATGAGACCTTTGCTTGCTGGAGCTACAAATATACCACATGGCAAAAACAGTTCCTTCGCTTTGTCATCTTGTAAGATTGAGTTTCGACTGTGAATAGTAGATCGCAGTTTCAGGCAGCTTCTGCCTTTTGTGTGCAGATGGCCGAGCCATCAAGACTCTGAAAGTCCCCTTTTGTCTCTTAAATGGTTTCTCTCTTTTCCTTGGTGTGCTTGATGGCTTCAAATGACCCGTCTGTGTGAATGTGGATTTATGCCTTCTGGGTGATTGCAAGCTTCCCCCATCATAAAACCTGCCTATGAGATTGGGAAAGCTCTGCTGTAAAGGTAAAGGTAAAGGTACCCCTGCCCGTACGGGCCAGTCTTGACAGACTCTGGGGTTGTGCGCCCATCTCACTCAAGAGGCCAGGGGCCAGCGCTGTCCGGAGACACTTCCGGGTCACGTGGCCAGCGTGACAAAGCTGCATCTGGCGAGCCAGAGCCGCACACGGAAACGCCGTTTACCTTCCCGCTGGTAAGCGGTCCCTATTTATCTACTTGCACCCGGAGGTGCTTTCGAACTGCTAGGTTGGCAGGCGCTGGGACCGAGCAGCGGGAGCGCACCCCGCCGCAGGGATTCGAACCGCCGACCTTTCGATCGGCAAGTCCTAGGCACTGAGGCTTTAACCCACAGCGCCACCTGCGTCCCAAGCTCTGCTGAGCTTTCTGTAAATACCTAAAACATGGTACATGGAACAAAGCAGCCAATACAGGCAGAGAATAGATGTTCTGGGAGAGCCCATGTACATCAGACATATCTCTGATCCATCCTTTCCTTTCGGCCAGTTCTTTGATGGACATTGCAGAAGCATTGCTAATGAATGAATCCATGAGAAAAAGAATGTTCCATTGGAATGCAAAATCCATATGGACTTTATGGGGCATGGGATGGGACAGGGGGGGCTTCAGCTCCCCTAATATTTTTTGGCAGGGGGCAGCACCCCCCAATATTGAGAAGGCTGCCACCCACCGCCACCGTGCGCCCCAGCCCCAGTGAAGCAAAAACTGCCTGCGCTTGTCCCAGACTCCATGCAACTGGGATGAGCGCAGGCAATCTTTGCTTCACTCGTCCCAGTCGTAACCTGGCCCCTTGGGCTGCGGCTGGGATGAACAAGCATGGAGATCGCCCTCCACATGTCTTCTGCCTGGCACATGCCAGGCAACATCTTGTGACGCGTCATGTGACTGTGCCCCCTCAACGTAAGGGGTAAGTTGGCGCTCCTGGCAGGGGATGAGAAAATTTGTGACCATGAGCAAGTGAGAAAATCTAGCACAGGTTTGCACAAACATTTACAATGCTGCAGATGGCTTGGGCCATTTTTCTGTTTGGTTCTGTTATGTTTTGGTCATTGCTTATTTGAGATGGGTGCATTTATTATTGATGGGTTTATTAATGTTTGGTATTTTAGAAGTATTCTGTATTTGTGGAAACTGCCCTTAGCAAATTTTCCTTTTACAGATGACTATTCAATCTGTGTGTGTGTGTGTGTGTGTGTGTGTTGCTTCATAGGTTTTTAGGCTTCAGTCCTATGCATCTTACTTTGAAGAAAGCCCCACTGAAGCTGGTAGCACAATCCACGTTGGTTATCAGGGTCACTTGTTAGATTTCCAGTTGCAAGGAGGCTTATGAGAACATTCAAGGAAACATGCTTGGAACTTTTTAGCCAACCTTCACACTAAACATGTGAATCATAGAATTGTAGAGCCGGAAAGAGCAGGAATCTCAGCTAAGCATCCATGACAACCATCCAACTTCTGCTTAAAAACCTCCAAGGAAGGATAGTCTACCAGACAGGGGTCAGCAAACTTTTTCAGCTGTGGGCCAGTCCACCGTCCCTCAGACCATGTGGAGGGCCAGACTATATTTTTTGGGGGGTGGTGTGGGGTGAGAATGAATGAATTCCTATGCCCCACAAACAACCCAGAGGTGCATTTTAAATAAAGGCACACATTCTACCCATGTAAAAACACACTGACTCCTGGACCGTCCATGGGCCGGATTGAGAAGCAATTGGGCCGGATGCGGTCCATGGGCCTTAGGTTGCCTACCCATGGTCTACCACCTCCTGAGGCTGACTTGGCACAGCCAGACACATTGGGGTGGGGGCCAATGCCCATGCCTCTGCGCCCGTGATTGCTAGCCTCTTTGGGCCCATCTGCAGATCAGGGACTCTCCCACCCACCCACCCTGCAACCTACTTTATTGGGTACCATAAAGCCCGGTTTCATGGGGGGGGGGGAATCCTGTGGGTACCAGGGAATATTCTGTGGGCATCCCATTGCTCTATCCACTTCTATTGATTGATTTCATTGTTTCCCATGAAGTGCCTTGAAGTGATTCAACGACGAAAGCATCAACAATAAAAACACATGTTTTTCATGTATAAAAACACAAAATGTTTTTCACATATTAAAACAATGTTCAGATTGAATTTGAATACAGGCAGAAAAGGGAACGTATTCAATAGGTGCTGAAAATACACAGCGTTCATTTCAAAGCACTAGGCTCCGTCTGTTTGTCCCCCTCAACATGCCTTCCTTCAACTGTGTCATAAAATAGGAACAATCAGCCGCTCCTCACTTTTCTTTGGGAGTTTCGTGTGTGACATCCCCTGCCCTCTTACCCCCTATATCTTATCCCCTCCTCCCCGCTCCTATTTTTGGATCCACCTCTAAGATGAGGCTCCGAGTCAACTCCTCAGCTAGCTTAAATTGGCTCCGTTCCGCAGAAGTCAATAGCTTTTGTGTGTTTTCTGTTTTTCATGGGAGCACCATATTGGAGAGGTGAAATTGGATGTCCGGGACGTCCTAGGATCTTAAAAGCATGAGTAATGCCATTTTGGGAGTCTGCGGTGAAGATCTGAAGGTTTTCCTCTGATCTCAGGGTAAGGCTTATTGTCAGAACGCTGCTCCTTGGCACTCTGCCATCCTTCTAGGGATGCAGCAAATTAAAGGTTCATGGCATGAAACCAGATTTGCTCCACTGTGTGCCCTTTTTTCCTTTCTGAGCAGGTGCGAATCCCCCCAAACACTGGTTTATGCACTTGGGTTTGGGGAGGGATGGTTTCCTTCTCATTGAAAAATAAAAGGAAGTAGCAAACACCCAACAAGTAATGTGTTCTAAACATGTTTCTTTAATTGGGGGTGGGGGGAGGAGTGGGGATGGCTCCCAAGAAATAGCTCAAAGTAAATTCTTTTTTTCGTACTTCCCATGTTCCCTGACCCCAAGGGGGGAGCAGCAAATGCACAGCATTCATCAAAGGCACAGAGTTTAGCAGCTGTTCTTGGCACGGGTGGTGGATACAGCAATTGCCATTTGTAGGGTGAGAGGAGGATTAAGGGAAGAGACCAATTCTATGGGCTGGCCATGTGTCAAATGCGCGGTCAATGAATGCTCCAAAGTGCCACTGTATATTTTTCTTCCTTTCTCCTCGAGTCCTTGAACCAATGTGAAAACAGATAAGGACATAAGGACATAAGAACATAAGAAAAGCCTGCTGGATGAGGCCAATGACCCATCCAGTGGCCATTCAGATGCTTGTGGGAAACCTGCAAACAGGGTCCAAGCACAAGAGCCCTCTCTCCTCCTGTAGTTTCCAGCAGTGGCGTAGCGTGGGTTGTCAGCACCCGGGGCAAAGCAAGTAATTTGCGCCCCCTAACCTGTGGATTTGCGCCCCCTAACCCGTGGATTTGCGCCCCCTAACCCTAATCCCCAGATGTTGCGCCCGGTGCGGCTGGCCCCCCCTGCACCCCCCACGCTACGCCACTGGTTTCCAGCAGCCGGTATTCAGAAACATTTCTGTATCCACACATAGTCTTCATGGCCATTGGCCACATCCTGATAATTCCATGTAATTTTCTAGGTGAAGACTGTTTTATTCCAACAAACGTTGGGGAACGGGCTTTTGCTTTTGTTTTTTGTTGAAAAGGAAAGGGTTTGTTTATAGTGCTCTGCTCTTTTTCTTATCTGTATTTTAATATATTTGTTGTTTATATTGTTTTTAATTCTATTACTTACTTTTCAGCAATTATCTTTTATATTTATTTATTTATTTATTTGTATTTTATCTCTATTGTTTCAATTGGTTTAAGTCACCTTGAGTCCCAGCCTGGGGTAAAAGCGAGAAATAAATAAATAAATATAATTGTAATAATAATTTTACCTTTTTATTGCATGATCTGTCTGTCTGTTATGTGGTGTGTGCATGCCGTCCCCTCCACCCACTCGCGCATACACAAGTTTTTATGTACTGTTTCTACACTGAACCATGCTAGGCATGCACAGTGGAAGGAAATGATTTTGGCAAAGGACGAGGCAGACAAGTTAAGTTGTGCCCCTCTGTGACACGTCAGGCTTTGTGTTCCTTCCCCTCACGCTCATTCTGCAGCGAGCTCAGCTTGAGCCAATGTGAAAGAAAGCTTGGTCTGGCTCAGAGATTATGGGTTGAGGATTGTGGTGGCAGATGGCAGTCTGCTTATAGCTAAAAAGAAGAAGAGGAGTGATCTCTGGTGCTTTTGCGCATCTTGAAAAGACCCCTTTCAGAGTTTAACATGGCTTGAGGAAGTGACAATAATAAAGGTTCACTTTGGGGGCTTTGAAAAGGTTCCATTTCTTCCTTCAGCCTTCTCTTAGAGAGAAGAGACCAGCTTCTTGCTATTTCCTCGCTCAATTACTCTGTTGAAACCTTTGCACCGCTGATTGCTTTGTTGCAATGAGCTACAAAAATGGCTTTCCAATAGCCAAGAACTGCTGTGTTTACATGCATAAAGTTGAGTTGATAAAATTGTGGCAAATGGAAGTCACTGAGTGACCTGGATGTCCATTGGTAAAACACACCCAAGCATTTTGTTACATTGTTATGACCTGAACTCTGTACAATCCACTTCAATTCCATACCAGACTGGTAAATTTCAGGTATTGTCCAGACTTGATCTTTAGCAACGTAAACTGATATTTTCAAGCTGATATTTAGCAATGCAATATGGAGCAAGCTGCACTGTTTTCCGCTTCAGAGAATGGATTCCACAGCATAAAGTTTCATTGCATTAAAAAATAAATACTTTCCCACAAATTCCCTGAATGCTACGAAAGCTACTTTCTGACGATAATCACTCTGCTACATCCTGGAATTCATTAATGCTCTCTAAATGAAGAAGAAACCATGCAATCATGGAAGGGATGATTCTGAAGCAACAGAAGATAAAAACTGTAATGTTGTGGTGTTCTGGCCTGCTTTCTTGAGAGTCCCTGTGTAAGCTCCATTGATCATTCATAGAATGTCAGGTGGCTTACAGATGGGAACACAAGGCTATTGATTTTTACTAGCTTGCTAAAAATTGAAGGTGGGGGAGGGAACTTGAAGAGCTTGGAACTCGAGCTTTGTTTCCAAAGGGACAATTCCACTCCCCCGCCAGAACTTGGGTCAGAAGGAAATCTAATGTGTTTGCATATTTGGAAAGATGAACGGTGGACTGCCCCCTAGACCCAACACCTTGTGCGTGTGGTCTCGATTCTTTTGCAAGCCACTTAAGATGCATGGGGCAGGCGGAGAGAACGAGGGACCAAATATCTTAAAAGCTCCATCAATGAAATGAATTCACCCAACCCTAAATTGGCAACAGTTCCACAACTAAAGATCTAAAGGGTATGTAATCAAAGAGAGGAAGCCTGATAGGTTCCCATCAAGTGCACTGACTTGGAAAATGGGGAAAGTTTAGGGTCAGGCATATGTGTTCTCAAGGGAATCCTTGCTTGCTATGGAAAACTAAAAGCAAAAGAGCTTTGGAATACTGCTATTATGATTATTTATTTTGTAGATATTTCTCTCTCTCTCTCTCTCTCTCTCTCTCTCTCTCTCTCTCTCTCTCTGTGTGTGTGTGTGTTTCTGTTTCTGTGTGTGTCTCTGTGTGTCTGTGTGTACATATATACAATCTCCCCCTGCATTTACTTAAAATATCCAGTTGCTTATGGAGTGGCAAAGAAGGAACTCTGCAGTCCGGAACAAACCGAAGATGAATTATTAATGTCAGCGCAGTCTCAGCCACAGAGAATGTTTCATCCAGTGGTTAATAAGGAGTGCATAGAAATATCCAGTGCTATATTAAATTAAAGCAAGGCTTGATATTCTCCTCCTTGCTCCTTGCATCGTGGTAATTCGTTTTTACACTTGCATGTGCTGGGCGAGGATGATCCTTGCTCCTGGATCACCTCTCCTTGGGATCGGCACCAGGTAGCCTCTGCCAAAAGGAGTCTTAATCTGTGGAAAGGGGTAAAGTGGGGAAACGTCTCACCTTGTTTTTCCCCTGCAAGTGATACCTTTGTGTGGATAGGGAAGGAGCCTTGTTTTCAGTGCCTGCTCACCTATTCACACCTCAGAGCTTAGGCAGAGATGTGCTCAAAATGGTTTTTGTAGCACCTAAAAGAAGCCACAAGGGACGTGGCTGGCACTGTGAGTTAAACCACAGAACCTAGGACTTGCCGATCAGAAGGTCGGCAGTTCGAATCCCCGCGACGGAGTGAGCTCCCATTGCTCGGTCCCTGCCCTGCCAACCTAGCAGTTCAAAAGCACGTCAAAGTGCAAGTAGATAAATAGGCACCATTCCAGCGGGAAGGTAAACGGCATTTCCATGCACTGCTCTGGTTCGCCAGAAGTGGCTTAGTTATGCTGGCCACATGACCCGGAAGCTGTACGCCGGCTCCCTCAGCCAGTAAAGCGAGATGAGCGCCGCAACCTCAGAGTCGGCCACGACTGGACCTAATGGTCAGGGGTCCCTTTACCTTACCTAAAAGAAGCCACAAAATTCAGTAGAGGGGCTACAGCGCATCAAAACTGGGAGGGGAACAGGAAGTGGAGATAGAGGAGGGAGCTTTCTGTTTCCATGTGGAATTGCAACATTTTGAACAGAGACATTCACAGGGTGAGAGGCAGGAGGCCATTTGTGGGTGTGAGGATTCCATCATGGAAACAAAACCTTCCCTACTACCTTTCAATGGGGAAGGAGGTAAATGCCATGCTCCAAAAGCAAGTTTAGCTAACCTGGTGCCCTCTGATCCTCAACAGCCCAAGCCAGCATGGCCTATTGTCATGAATGATGGGAGCTGGAGTTCAGAACCACAAATCCCTCTCACTCCCCCATCATAGAGGGATTTGAGCACTGAGCTGCCCCATCTTCCTCAAGAGGAGGATGAATCCCAGGCATGCATCAGAGCCTGTACAAAGCTCTGGGACATACAAATTCCCGGACTAGCATATGCACACAAGGTATCTGTGCTCTATTCTCAGGAAGTCATGCAGAAGAAAATAAATTCCACTAGGTGGCTACCATAAATGTGCACTCTACATTCTTCACATCATTCCATGGAAACAAAAAAAAGAAGACAGGATTTCCTCTTGTTTCAAAAAACCCCAGTGGTTTATTTAGGGAAACAGGCACTCGGTAGGTTGAGGGGAACTGCACTCTATTCAACAACTCCTGTGCTGAAGTAACTAACGTCAACTTTGGATTAGGTAGAAGGGAGAGATAAATAGAAGTAATTAAAATTGGTGTCAATAATGTGGTGTGTCATATGCCGCAAGCAAGACACGTGCAGAGCTGTATAATTACCTCCCAAGCTCTTCGGCTGTCAGATCAGAAGCGGGAACTGGCTCCAGCGAGTGTGAAGGCAAAAAACAGGACAACACACAAACACACACTCTCTTTCTCTCTCACACACAACCCTACATATACTTTCCCAGTAATTAATATGGTAGCAGGAACAATGCGTTAAATCAGATTGGAATTGCTAGAAGACAAAGAAGCAGAATTCGTAGCTCATGCCCACAGAAATATATTCAGGGTCCAGAGGGGAAGATGGAGACGATGCTGATGGCAAAGGGCTCCAGTGTTACACTTGCAAAGATTTATGAAACTATTGTTTGTAAAACAATGGGTCTATATTTAGTCATGTCCTGCGGGATGGGAGCCCCGAACCCAGAGGTCAGGATGCAGAGGTCAAAGGTCAGAGTCACAAGGGATTAGAGGAGATTAAATATCTTTCTTCTCAAAACTGGAGGTTTTGATAATTAATTGGTCCCCAAACATAAAGGCTTTGAATTATTTTCCCTCTACATGTGCTAATATTTCCAACATCTCCTGCTCAGTTAAACACAACCCGGAGGTTAGAAGAAGAAGAAAACAGGTTGTTTCAGAATAACAAAATGTGCAAAAATTTCTCTGGCTTTCCTGTATATTTCTATAACCCATGTTTAAAATCTAATTTCAATTGGCCACTTCAAAATATATATACAGCAGCATCATTGCAACAGACTGAAAAAGGGCTCCCACAGCTGAAATTATTTTTGGATGTGTTTGCCCTTAGCACATTTGGCAACAGTGAAGGATGGATATCCCTCATTCCAGGCCCTTTCGTGGCTCCCATTCATTTCTGCAGAGAAATATTCCTGGGGAATTGCACCCAAGGTAATTTGCATCATTGCAATAATTTCTGTACTTTAAAAGAAGCGTAAGTCAGTGTGTGGTGTGTGTTCCCCACCAAGCCAGCCTTGAAGTGAGAAGTGTTCATGGGATCTGGTCTACAGCTGTGATCAATACAGCCATGTTACAAAGGCCATCATGCATTACAGCAGCTTTTGCTGACCTGGTTCCCCCTCCAGATGTTTTGAATGACAATTCCCACCAGCCCCAGCCAGCATGGCCAATGAGGAAGTCTGATAGAAAGCATGGCTAGGTAAGCCTTTTCATCCTGAAGACTGCATTGCCCTCTGGGGTCCCCTGCAGGGTCTGCATGCCAGTAGCCAACACATTAGAGTTGTCAAGGTTTCCATCCTTCCCAAATCTTGACTTTCCTGTGCACACAGGTAGATGCTCTTGCGTGGACACAAATTCCCCACCTTTCCCTCTCTAACTGCCTAGAGAGAATACACATAGAGAACTCCATAGCTACAAATTATTTCCTTATTTATTGTCGTAAATGAAGCGAAGCAAGTACTCCTTTGTAGGGATGGAGTTACTTCTTCCATGGGCAATAAAAACAAAAGCAAAAAATAGAATCACTGCAGGGCAAGAACCAAGTGCCTGGTACTACCTTGTTTCAGACGGCAAATTCTGTCCTTAGGTGAAGCGCCATGTTTTTTAATCTGGAAGCAAGGTGGAGCCACCCTAAAGCACCAGCCTAAAGCATCAGCCACCCTAAAGTATCAGCCACCCTAAAGCACCAGATTCCCAGCTTGGGACTGTTCTGTGCTCCACTCCTGCGCTCTAGTAGCCTCTTTGTCATCAAGCAGTTTTCTCCAGCTGTGGTTGGTGCGCCAACTGCATCTCCTTCACGTTCTGATAGTGCTTTGCATTTTGGATGCCATCGCCTTCAAATTCAAGAGTCTCTGTCCTTAGGGTGGGTGCTGATTCCTTAAGAACGCTGGGTAAGTTCTGTCCTGTTGGAGCTAGGAGAGCAACTGATTTTAGCTGTGATTCCTGCATTGCTGGTGGGTTGAACTACATGTCCCATCGGGTCTCTTGCAACTCTACAATTCTATGGTTCTGTTGTTTCCTGCTCCAGAAAGACTGTGCCAGGGTGAGCTATTTCTTTATATATAATTTTTAAATTAGTTTTTCAACGTATCATTTTCAACAGTAATTAAACATACTTCCATATCTTATACCATTTTTTTACCTCCATCAATCACATCTGAAAAATTTCCAATCTATTCACTAAATATACATTTCTTATTTCCACAATTACATTTAACTCATAACTAATATCTCTATTCTTTCTCTACTTTGCAATGCTTCATACATTTCTCCTTACAAAACTTCTTGTAGTCCTACTAGTGTAATTTGTTGATTACAGTTGCTCTTCAAATAGTTCATATATTTCTTCTAATCTTCTGTAAATCTCTGGACCCATAGGTTTCGAATCCTTCCTGTCATTTTATCTAATTCTGCATAGTCCATTAATTTTGTCTGCCATTCTTCTTTCGGCAGAATTTCTTCCTGCTTCCATTTCTGGGCTAGCAATACTCTTGCAGGGCGAGCTATTTCAGGCCAAATGAACCATGGACTGACATGAGTCTCCTGCAATGTACGACACAGTAGCAGTGCACAACATTGTGTGCAGCCAGGCAAGGATCTCAAGCAGCAGCCGCAGCGTGAAAATTGGCTCATTTCAAATACACAAGCATGTCCCTGTTTCCTGAGCCTGTGCAATACTGGTGAGCGTACCTAAAAAAAGGTAGCCTTAGCAGGCCAGCTTGGGGGTAGCAACAGATAACTGGGACTGATTCTTCGTGGGGAAGGGGGCGTAGTTCAGTGGTAAAGCATATCTGCTTTGCATGCAGTAGGTCCCAGCTTTGATCCCTGGCAGCTTCAGATCTTTGCCCGAAACTTATCAGTGTAGGGTAGACAATGCTGAGATAAAGGTAAAAGGTAAAGGGACCCCTGACCATTAGGTCCAGTCGCGGATGACTCTGGGGTTGCAGCGCTCATCTCGCTTTACTGGCTGAGGGAGCTTCCGTACAGCTTCCGGGTCATGTGGCCAGCATGACTAAGCTGCTTCTGGCGAACCAGAGCAGCGCACAGAAACACAGTTTACCTTCCCGCCGGAGTGGTACCTATTTATCTACTTGCACTTTGACATGCTTTCGAACTACTAGGTTGGCAGGAGCAGGGACCGAGCAACGGGAGCTCACCCCGTCACGGGGATTCGAACTGCTAACCTTCTGATTGGCAAGTCCTAGGCTCTGTGGTTTAACCCACAGCGCCACCCGCGTCCCTCAATGCTGAGACAGGATGCACCAATGGTCTGAGTTGGTATAAGACAGGTTCCTTTGCCCAACAACTGATTTGCCAGATCCTGGCTTCTCTGCCTTCCAACTGCTGCCTTGTATTTTTATTCCGTAGTGCCCTATGCAGCACTGATGCTAAATGCAAATTCAGAAGGGGCCTATGGTTTGAGAATGGGTGTGGTGATTCTACATTGCCACTGGCCATTAATGCCTAGGACTATGATCTGCAAGCACAGCAATCCCTGGTTCACTGCTCACTCCAGATGGAAATTCACTGAGTGACTCTATATTAGGCTTGCTGCTATTGTATTGGCCCTCCCCACCGCTTTACAGAAATAATAATAGTATTTCTACTTTGCAAAGCTGATATAAGGATTTCGGAGAAGACATACGTGAATGCTTGAAGGGCGCTATATAAATGCTTGTTGTTGTTTACACATGCTTGAGTGACGCATGTGCATGGCAGTCCAAGCCATGCAGTGGTCAGAATATTTGGAGCTTGAAGTTTAGGGAGATGGTCTCAAATATTCCACTCTCTGATTGCATTGCTTCTGTCCTGACAATGCTATATCTCCCAGGGAAGTAAAACTCTGCCGTAAGCTCATCTACCTCCTGATGAGTTATCACTCTCTGTTAGACCTCTGACCTCAGGTTGCATATCCCAGCCGTGACCTTCATCAAGAATACATAGAGGTGGAAAAGGTGAAGCCATGCTCAAGCCATCACTATGGCAACCCTCACAAATAGCATGGGGTGGATGGGAAGTGAGCAAAGTTTCTCAGAGAATGAGAGAATTCACAAGAATGCTAAATCCCAAGAGGGACCCACATTTCTCAGGAGGACGACAGCAGACCTGGCTAGTGGCTTCAGTGTGTGTGTGTGTGTGTGTGTGTGTGTGTGTGTGTGTGTTTGTGTGTGTTCATGTACATACATGTACATCTGTGTGGGTCCTGTGCATCGTTATGAAGGTTTGTGTATTTGCTTGGAAGACACACATTATGGCTTGACCTAGTTAAGCCAATCCTACCTTTTTATGCAAGAGCCCTTGACTTTTCTCCTTAACTGGAAAGCTCATCTTCTCTGGCAATAGGGAGCAACCAAAAGTGGGTGGAGATGGCCATCTTCATCTGGGCAATATCCAGACAGAGTCTCCCTTCAGTGCTGCCCAACAGAGTTGATCCTCCATCTTAATAAATAGATTTGCTGCTAGCCTGAATGCAGGTAAGATAGTGAGCCCTCCCTAGCTCTGTTGCTAAACTGTGAGCTATGCGACTCATTCCTCCATCAACTTGGATGGCTTTAAAAGAGGATTAGACAAATTCATAGAGGAGATGGGTATCAATGGCTACTAACCATGATGGCTGTCCCACACCTCCACAGTTGGAGGCAGCAATGCTTCTGAATGCAGTTGCTGGAAATCATAGGAGGGGATGACGACGACGATTTATTATTTATACCCCGCCCATCTGGGTGGTTTCCAACAAAATATTAAAATACAGTAATGCATCAAACATTAAAAGCTTCCCTAAACAGGGCTGCCTTCAGATGTCTTCTAAAAGTCTGGTAGTTGTTGTTCTTTTTGACATCTGGTGGGAGGGCATTCCACAGGGCGGGTGCCACTACCAAGAAGGCCCTCTGCCAGGTTCCCTGTAACTTGGCTTCTCGCAGTGAGGGATCCGCCAGAAGGCCCTCGGTGCTGGACCTCAGTGTCTGGGTAGAATGATGGGGGTGGAGACGCTCCTTCAGGTAAACTGGACCGAGGCCGTTTAGGGCTTTAAAGGTCAGCACCAACACTTTGAATTGTGCTTGGAAACGTAGTGGGAGCCAATGTAGGTCTTTCAAGACCGGTATGATGTGGTCTGGGCGCCACTCCCAGGCATGAGTCTAGCTGCCGCATTCTGGATTAGTTGTAGTTTCCAGGTCACCTTCAAAGGTAGCCCCAAGTAGAGTGCATTGCAGTAGTCCAAGCAGGAGATAACCAAAGCATGCACCACTCTGGTGAGGCAGTCCGCGGGCAGGTAGGGTCTCAGCCTGCGTACCAGGTGGAGCTGGTAGACAGCTGTCCTGGATACAGAATTGACCTGTGCCTCCATGGACAGAATTGACCTGTTCCTCCAAAATGACTCCCAGGCTGTGCACCTGGTCCTTCAGGGGCCCAGTTACCCCATTCAGGACCAGGGAGTCCCCCACACCCGCCCGCCTCCTGCTCCCCCAAAACAGTACTTCTGTCTTGTCTGGATTTAACCTCAATCTGTTAGCCGCCATCCATCCTTTAACGCCTCCAGACACTCACACAGAATGCTCTTGTGCTCAGGAGCCAAAAATGCTCTGTTCCCTGGAGTTGGCACTCCGATGGCATATGAAAGATCACATAAAAGGCAAATACTATTAGGCAATGACATGCTGGGGAAATGAAATTAAGTGCTGCCATAGGTTAGTTCCACAGGTACCCTAGACTGCAAACATGCCTTTTTAAGGAGACTAGTAGCCCATCCAATTTCCACCTTTCCCCCCAATCAAATACGCAATCTTTTAAAAAAAGCATTTTATTTATTTGTTTACTTATCATTTGAGTGTGTGTGTGTGTGTGTGTTTCCAATTATTTTTACAATCCCCTGTGGGAATGCATGAAAGACAACCCAAGGAACTCTGCTTATTCTGACAGTGTGTGTGTGTGTGTACTGCTTTTTTTCTGGGAGAACGTGTGGGTATGCATACCCCTAAACATTTTGTGAATCTAAGTTTGGCCTCATTAAGGGGCAGTATTTCAGTATGAATAGGAAAATGAGAGTACCCCCTAAATATTTTTCTTTTTTAGAAAAAAAACACTGTGTATATACATGATGTAACAGATATACCTTACATTGGTATATATGATGCGCTATGAGTTCAACTGAGGGTGAAGTTAAATTTCAGCCTTTTTCTGAACCATTTAAATTTTGGAGGGGTGTCTGTGTGTGTTTGTCTGTTGCATCAAATGTGGCTGTTCTAAAGATTTCGCATAACAAAACAAGGGGCTTCCTGGGATGCACTTCTGAAGAGATAATCACATCCTTCAAGGATTAGTCACACTCCACTGCATCCCTGTGGTGTGAATTATCTAACAAAACAGCTCTCCAGGTTGGGTTGCTCTAGCCCAAGATAAAAACCAAATCCTTGTTAACTGTTGCTGTACTGAACTTTCATCGGCGTTCCATGGATGTCCCGTGATAGGAGTTATGAGTCACCAGGAAGACTTAATGGAGTTACAATGATGGTTTGAGAATTGCTGCAGCTCTGGCTCTGATTTGAGGTGTGACAAGCCCAAGTCTAGGGGACTGTGGCCAACAGCAGTAGAAAGTCAGTAGAGCACGAGACTCTTAATCCCAGGGTAGTGGGTTTGAGCCCCACGTTGGGCAAAAGATTCCTGTATTGTAGTGGGTTGGACTGCATGATCTTCGTGGTGCCTTTCGACTCTATGATTCCAGAACTTTGCATAGACAAGGTTGCAGATCCAACCCCTGACATCAGGTAGCCTGTCTGAGGTCCAGAAGAACTTCTGCCAGTGAGAGCTAGCGATATTGGCCTGGGTCAGGGATGAGGGACCTCATTCAGGCCCAGGGCCTGAATGTTTTGTCATTTTTCTTCTGCTGCTTTTATCTCGAGTCCTGCTCGCGATTTCATTTGACTGTAAAAAAAATTAATAGCCCATGAATTGCTTCCATTCTTCTAAGAAAAGTTCATTGTCTCTCAATTTTGCTTTCAGTTTTGCCATTTCTGCATTGCTTTCAAAAGCCGCTCCTCCTTTGTTGGAACCTTCCCTTCTTTCCATTTCTGTGCATGTAATATTCTAGCTGCTGTTGTCACATGCATAATGGAAATTTTCTCTGGAACAACTGTCCCTATTACACCTATAAGAAAGGAACGGATCTGCAAACTCGCTTCCTGCTATATTGAGAGGAATCTGCTCTGCTACATCACTCACTAGTGTGAGTGAAGGAAGGATAATACTGATTCAATATATCCTTTCCTCCTATCCTTAACATTCCCACAAGAGCTGTGGTTTTGCTAGGGTGCCTGGACCAGTCTGGGAGCTGTCCAGCAAAGTCCAGAGCTAGGTGAGGTGAGGTGCTTCATAGTCCTACCTCTTTCTGTAGTTTAACAGATTGCTGCTTGGAAGCACATGTTGGTGCTTGTCTCCTGGTCATTTTGTTGTTGTTTAGTCATTTAGTCGTGTCCGACTCTTTGTGACCCCAAAGACCAGAGCATGCCAGGCACTCCTGTCTTCCACTGCCTCCCGCAGTTTGGTCAAACTCATGCTGGTAGCTTCGAGAACACTGTCCAACCATCTCATCCTCTGTCGTCCCCTTCTCCTTGTGCCCTCCATCTTTCCCAACATCAGGGTCTTTTCCAGGGAGTCTTCTCTTCTCATGAGGTGGCCAAAGTATTGGAGCCTCAACTTCATGATCTGTCCTTCCAGTGAGCACTCAGGGCTGATTTCCTTCAGAATGGACATGTTTGATCTTCTTGCAGTCCATGGGACTCTCAAGAGTCTCCTCCAGCACCATAATTCAAAAGCATCAATTCTTTGGCGACCAGCCTTCTTTATGGTCCAGCTCTCACTTCCATACATCACTACTGGGAAAACCATAGCTTTAACTATACAGACCTTTGTTGGCAAGGTGATGTCTCTGCTTTTTAAGATGCTGTCTAGGTTTGTCATTGCTTTTCTCCCAAGAAGCAGGCGTCTTTTGAATCATAGAATTGTAGAGTTGGAAAGGACCCTGAGGATCATCTCGTCTAGCCCCCTGCAATGCAGGAATCTCAACACGCGGTTGCCCATCCAATCTGAAACCAGACCAGACCCTGTTTAGCTTTGCTGCACCACTGGGAGACCAATAACCTAACCTGGGGAAGGACATAACTCTGTGGTACAGCACATTCTCTGCAAGCAGAAGGTCCCTGGTTTGATCCCCAACATCTCTCCATGGGGAGTCATTCCCAGCCCTATCTGAGAGCCTGGAGATCTTCTGCCAATCAGTGTAGGTAATGTTGAGCTAAGTGGACCAGTAGTCTGACTTAGTAGAGAGCAGTTTCCTCTGTTCCTAGGTCTGAGGAAAGAGAGGGCAGAGGCTGCCAAATGGGCAGTGGAGTTCTAGTGCTAGGTTTCAGGGTGAGTGCTGGGCTTTCATTCTGCCACTGAAACAAAATTGGGCATGCCCTGCCTCTCACCTTCCATTCCAAGTCACTGTTGTGCCCTCAGCTGAGTGACCAATGCAGGTGTGAACCACTCAGGCTTCCTTAAACCCCCCTCCTCTTTCAAAATGAGTTTGTTTTCATCTCTTTTCCTGCTGAAGATTGGGAGCAGGGGTTTCATCAAGGGACATGGGTACCTTGGTGATACAAATTCCTGGGTCAGGGTGTCAATCACTATTAACCTTCCTTGGGAAGCTCTCTTCTGTTGGATCATTTCAGCCTTCCACCCTGAATATTTGGCAAGACACCTCTGCTCTTGTGTGTTGTTGTTTTGGTGGCATGGCGTGGCACAAAATGGCTCCTCTGGGGACATGGCGCACCACAAAATGTTAACAAGAAGCAACAGCATTTTCTTCTACCAGCCTAGGTTGCTATCTTTTCTATTGCATCTACTTATCTCTTGTTTTTGTTAACACGTTGCCACTGAAACCGTAGGCTTACACAGGAAAAAAAGAATACACATAGTACATACATAATAAAATTCACTCTAGGCAAATATTTTTTTTTTAATCCTCCAAAAGATAAAAGCACAAATAGTAATAAATGCAGCTCAATTGAATATAATCTTCTAAAATGTTAATGACACTTCAGGTTTTTTTTTTTTTTTTAAAGTGTTCATCTCATTCTGCTAACCAGAAGCCTATTAAAATATTAAATATTTATCAGGTGGATAAAATCATTTATTAATACTTTCTCATTAATCGACTTTCATCTTCTCATATTCTTTAGGCAAATTAGAATTGAATTAGACCAACTGTGGTTTGCTGGGCTTAATTTTGTGGTTTACTTGCTCATTCCAGCCATTGATGGTAGCCTCGTGAATCGATGAAGGAAAGAGACTGGAGATTTGCTAAAACCTCCTTGAACTAGAGCAACCTTCTCAAGGCTGATGCCCTCCAGATGTTGCTGGACTGCAACTCCCATCATCCTTGACTATTGACCATGTTGGCTGGGGGATGATGGGAGTTGTAGTTCTGCAGCACCATGTAACAGCGCCATGTTGACTACATCTGATCTAGAACAACTTGTGAGCCCCCAGAGGCTGAGAAACCACACTCTGCCCCTTCGTTAGTACACAGGTATCTTTGCTTTTTTCACTGAAATGAATAGGACTGTCCTCCTACAGAGAAGAGCACTCCATAGAGAATTTCATCTCATTTATTATATTTCTAGGCCACTTTTCACTTTTCACAAGTCACAAAGCAGCATACAAACAATAAATAACAGTAACAGAACAGAGCATCACAATTACAACATCAATCATATAGAGTGATTAACAAATCATTAGCTAAACAACCACCTTCTATAAAGCGCTATTAACAGAACAGCTAAAAAAGAAGCCGAACACCACAACCACAACAAAGGTTGTATTACCGTACTGGCCGGAATATAAGCCTCACTTTTTTCTCAAATTCCAACTGTGAAAAGTTAAAGTGCAGCTTATATTCGTGACCTTATGGTATGCAGCCAGGAGCAGCGAGGAATGGAGCGGCTTATATTCAGGTATTTTTTCCCTTTTTTCTTCCCACCCTGTCCAGTTTTAAAGATGTGGCTTATATTCGGACCAATAAGAGTCACAAAATATTGCAGGACTCATAATCCGCAAAACAATATTAACAACATTAAAGACCAACCAAAAACAACAAAGCACTGTTGAATTCACCCTCTCCTCACTCCCATGAACCACAGCCTTGCACTCAGTTCATCAAAAGACACATACACAAAATGCCCGTGGCAACAACTCCATTCTGAAGACTCCCAGGGCTGGTGGGGCCAGACAGGTGGAAAAAGCCATTGGCTGGTGGTCAGCACAGAGTATCATTTCCCTCATGACCTGATCAGGTTGATTAAGATGATAATAATAATAATAATAATAATAATAATAATAATAATAATAATAATAATAATAATAATAAAATAAATATATATATATATATATATATATAATATTTGTACCCCGCCCATCTGGCTGGGTTTCCCCAGCCACTCTGGGCGGCTTCCACAGAGACATAAGAACAGCCTTGCTGATGAATCAGGCTAGAAATAAATAAATAAATAAATAAATAAATAAATTTTATTTATACCCCACCCTCCCAAGCCAAGACCGGGCTCAGAGCGGCTAACACCATGTATAAAAACAATTGATTAAAATACAACTGAAAAACAAGATTAAAATACAACATTAAAATGCAGCCTCATTTCAGTAGAAACTCAAATCAAAAAAATTTGGGGGGATTTAAATGTAAAATCTTCACCAAGGCCAACTATCCAGACTGGTCCTTCGTGGGCCAGAAAAAAAAGCCAGGGAAGTCCCCAAATAGGAGTTCCATCACAGAAGGAGAAAGGAAAAAAGAAAGAGGAAAGAGGAGGAGGGGGTCTAGTTGATTCCAAGCCAAAGGCCAGGCGGAACAACTCTGTCTTACAGGCCCTGCGGAAAGAAATCAGATCCTGTGGGGCCCTGGTCTCATGAGACAGAGTGTTCCACCAGTGTTGAAAAGGCCCTCTGGTTGAGGCTAATCTAACTTCCTTAGGACCTGGAACCTCTAGGGTGTTGCTATTTATGGACCTTAAGGGCATACCAGGAGATGGGCCATTTAGTCCACATTCCTGTTCTCACACAGGGATGCGGGTGGCACTGTGGGTTAAACCACAGAGCCTAGGACTTGTCGATCAGAAGGTCAGCGGTTCAAATCCCTGCGATGGGGTGAGTTCCCATTGCTCGATCCCTGCTCCTACCAACCTAACAATTCGAAAGCACATCAAAATGCAAGTAGATAAATAGGTACCCCTCCGGCGGGAAGGTAAACAGCGTTTCCATGTGCTGCTCTGGTTCGCCAGAAGAGGCTTAGTCATGCTGGCCACATGACCTGGAAGCTGTACGCCGGCTCCCTCGGCCAATAAAGCGAGATGAGCGCCGCAACCCCAGAGTCGGCCATGACTGGACCTAATGGTTAGGGGTCCCTTTACCTTTACCTTTACCTGTTCTCACAGTGGTCAACCAGATGGGAAACCTGAAACCCTGCTCCTGTGGTTTCCCGAACCGGTATTCAGAAGCAAATCTGCTCCTGTCCATGGACAGAGAGCACAGCCATCATGCCTAGTAGCCATCAATAGCTTTAACCTCCATGAATTTGTCTAATCCTCTTTTAAAGCCACCCAATTTGGTGGCCTTCACTGTCTCCTATAAGTCCTATAGCTTGCGCAGCCAACCAGTGCTTCGATTTCCGTAATATACATTGGGAATGAGATGCATAGGAAGCATACTTTTTCTGCTTTTTATTCACACAGGCAGGCTGCATTCTGCTTCTTGAGCCTTCAGGAAGATGCCAAGTGGACATTTTTCTCTCGCTATTCTCTTCAACTTTTGCTAGAAAGAGAAGTCACAATTCAGCACAAACTTAAAAGCGGGGAGGGGGTGGCTGTGCTGTGCTGGACTGTGTCCAGAATCATTTCAGGACTGTGTCTGCATCTTCTTTTTTGCAGTCCTCCTGACTGCAAGATGCTTTCTGCCGTTTGAGATGCTTAGCATAATCATTGCTTTCTCGGAGCAGAAAGGCAAACTGATCTATCTTGCTGAATGAGGCTCTCCGGTTAAAACTGCGAGTTAAGTGGTTAACCTTCTACATCCACTGTTTGTTTTTACTAGTGAGCAAATTAATCTGGCCTTTTCCAGAACGTCATATGGTAAATTATACCTTTCATTTTGGGGCTACCACAGGCTCCAGCGCTTCTTAGCTTTCAAGCCCAAGGACTTGAATACCCATTTGCTGCACTCAGGCTGCGACTGCCGTTTGTTACGGAGCCAAAAATGGCACCGCTCGTGGGCAAAAGAGATGTATTGGGATCATCAAATTTGAAAGGAGGTTTGCCCAAGTTCTTTTTTATTTTTAAGGGGAAACGCTGAATAGTGTGGAACCTCCCCAATGCTGACTGTGTGTTGCAGTGGGAGGGGGAATGACTGGGAGGGATATTGTAATGGAGTATCCTGCAGGAGGTCATGGCTGACCTATCTGTAATGCTAAACAGGACCACGCCACGCCACTGCTTTCTGTTGTAGGTGCCACTTGTGTAACACTGAATGTTGGACACTGAAATCACCTGGGACAGGTAGTTGGTTTATCGCAGAGATGAGGAACCTCAGGTCCAGAAGTCAACTGTGACACCTCAGGTGGTTTTATCTGGCCCTCAGAACTATCCCTGGGCCACGCCTTCTCTCCTTAAGCCACACCCCTTCACTAACCTTGCTTCTCACCCCAAGGATACAGAAGCGTGTCTTGAAACTGACCTACTGCACAAAGGTAAAATTTATTTTTGTTGCTCTAGCCACTTAGGTCTCTGGCCCCACCCTCTCCTGGCACATGGCCCTTGGAAAGTTACAAAGAAGATAATGTGGCCCTGGAGATGAAACTGTTTCCCCGCTTCTGCCCTAGCCCTGTTGGGGATCCTTCTACTTTCTGCCTCAAAGGTGAATGGCAGGTATTGGTCACTGCCACATCCTACAGCACAAATTCCATCCACAAATTGCAAGTGATTTTAAAGGAACGACAACCCTGCATTTCTGTCATTTACATACTAATGGGAGATAGGTGCAAATGTCATGTGCGATATCGCTCTCAAGATTCTCCAGAATCTGCTCCAGATGTTAAATTCTGCACCTTGTGCATGTCAGAACTGCGAAATACAGTCATACCTCGGGTTACAGTCGCTTCAGGTTGTGTTTTTCCGGGTTATGGACCGCTGAAACCTGGAAGTACCCGAATGGGTTACTTCCGGGTTTTGGTGGTCGCGCATGTGCAGAAGCACCAAATCGCAACCCACTTGTGCGCAGATGCGCAGACGCGGGTTATGAACGCTGCGGGTTGCGAACGTGCATCCTGCACGGATCATGTTCGCAACCCAAACATCCACTGTAAGTGTTTTTCAAAGACACCACCTATATTGGAAATGGAGGTATTTCCCCCTCTTATGAGGTTGCTAGAGCAGCCAGTGTTGATGTAAAATGCCATATATATTGTCAGGACTGCTGACCCCTGACATATATATATATATATATATATATATATATATATATATGGCGTAAATATTAGGTGACTGTACTGATTAATAAAGCAGTGGTCTTAAGGCTAATGGACATGCCCTCTAACAGCACAGCCTGCCCAGTTGGGCTGTTTATGCTTTCCAGAGGGAGAAAGCCAGAGCACTTGCAACCTTCAGACAAGGCTGCCAACTGTGAATTTCCTAGCCAGGGGCTTGTTCCATGCTGTCCCATTAACATGCCGAGGACATTGCTGAATTAGAAACGCACCAGCTGCAATCCTGTAACCACAAAATCCCACTGCCAACATTTCTCCTTCTTGGGGTCTCTAGCATTTTTCTCTTCCTCTAAAGCAACAGAGAGAGAGAATGAATTCTATTCCAAAGCAATTAAGGTAAATTAAAGGGAGAAGAAAGACAGGCGACCCCACCTACTAAAATGCAGCCTTCCCCCTTCAGTTCAGTTAATAACCTGAAATTGTCAAATGCCATTCATATTGTCTATGAAAGGGACATGTTCCTTTCTCTTTTGGTAATTGGTTGATTTTTTTTAAAAAAAAATCTCCTGCCCTTCAACTTTAAGTGTGCACAAGGCAGCGAACAACAAATGGAAAACATTAGCTAATGTAAAGCCAGCTAAGAAAAGCAACCACACGCTCAAATAGCAATAATGAAACAAACCCTCAAAAGTACAATAGGAAAACAAAACAAAACAGGGATAAAGAACAAAGAACAGAAGTCTGTTGTGGTGGTGACTACAGTGTCAGTTTGAGACCAGAGAGCACCAGGTTCGAATCTCTACTCAGTCACAGGGAAGACTGACAGGGAGGGTCAATGTGGCTGCATTCACAAGGCAGTTTATTCCATTTCCTCGATGCTTCCCTAACCATTCATTTCCATGTTCCGTTTGAGCTCAGCAAAGCCAGGTAATCATCCGACTGATAATTAGAACAAGGTGGTTTTTCAAGGCACCTAAAGATAAGATGAGATGGGGCAGTCTAATGTCCCCGGAGAAGCTGTTCAATATCAAGGGCACCACCACAAGGAAATCCTCATTACTGGCCTCTCATAAGACAGTGGGGATGCCTTGAGCACTATCTATTTAAAACTGTACCATAGCACTTTAAACAGTCATGGTTTCCCCCAAGGAATTCTGGGAACTGTAGGTTGTTAAGGATGCTGGGAGTTGTTCAGAAACCCTTATTCCCCTCACAGAGCTACAATTCCCAGACTGGTTTAACAACCAGTCTCTTTCCTCAGCGAACTCTCAGAGGGAGGGTTGTAGATTAGTGGTGGAGCTGGGAATGTTCTCTGCTTAAATCCTAGAGAGCAGATGCCTGCCAGTGTGGTGTGGTGGTTAAGAGCAGTAGACTCGTAATCTGGTGAACCGGGTTCGCTTCCCCGCTCCTCCACAGGCAGCTGCTGGGTGACCTTGGGCCAGTCACACTTCTCTGAAGTCTCTCAGCCTCACTCACCTCACAGAGTGTTTGTTGTGGGGGAGGAAGGGAAAGGAGAATGTTGGCTGCTTTGAAACTCCTTTGGGTAGTGATAAAGTGGGATATCAAATCCAAACTCTTCTTCTTCTAGACAATATGGAGCTTGATGGTTTGACTCAGTTTAAGCTCGCTTCCCAAGTCCTTATGGACACGTGCTTTGACACTGAAGCTGCTTCTTCCCATTTTCAATATCTATTACAAAATAAATATATGCTCTACATTTAGAGAGTCAGAATATTTTTCTGCCCCCACAAAACACAGTGGAATGAGTTGTTGCTGAGAATTGTATAGAAGTAAATATAGAGGTCGTAGTGTTTATGACTGTTCATTACACGTGTATCTCGCCGTTCCTGCAAGCGACTCTGAGTAGTGCAAACATTTTGCACACATCCTCCTGTTATGCGCACAGAAATCTAGTGTTGTCATTAGGCAGAAGGAGGTGGCAGCCTGAGGCAGCTGATTTTGGGTGTCATGAAAGAACAGCAAATTACTAGTTATTTCATTTATGATTGCTGCATTTTCATAGCTGGGGGGGGGGGCTTGGTTTCCTTTTTCATGCCCCAACTTAACTTGGCTGGTCTTGAGTCTAGCACACCTTGACTTTTCTTCTTCTTTTTTTAAGGGGTAGAGGTCACTATTTGCTGTTATGCCTGAGGCAGCAAAATGACTTGAGCTAACCCTGAACCGGAAGATCATGAGGGGAATTTGTGCCTAGGCCTCTGTGCTCAAAATCCAACTGTGACTCCACAGTTGAAACAGAACGTGCTTTCTCTTGTGCTATACCTGCTGTCATTCAAAACTTTACAAACATTAAAAAACATGAGGATAGCCTGCTGGACACGGGCTAATGGACCATTGAGTCCAGCATCCCATATTCCCAGTGGCCAACCAGTGGCTTGTGGGAAACCTGCAAGCAGGACCTAAACACAAGAGCACTCTTTCCTCCTGTGATTTCCAGCAACTAGTATTCAGAAGTCTTTCTGCCTCCAACCATGCAGGGAAAACACATCCATCCCAGCTAGCAGCCATTGTTAGTCCTCTTCTCCATGAATTTGTCTAATCCTCTTTTAAAGCCATCCAAGTTGGTGGCCATCAGTGCTCCCTGTGGGAATAAGTTCCATAGTAACTACAGTGGTACCTCGAGTTACAGACGCTTCAGTGAGAGTCAGTGTGGTGTAGTGGTTAAGAGTGGTGGACTCATAAGCTGGTGAGCCGGGTTCGCTTCCCCGCTCCTCCACATGCAGCTGCTGGGTGACCTTGGGCCAGTCACACTTCTCTAAAGTCTCTCAGTCTCACAGAGTGTTTGTTGTGGGGGAGGAAGGGAAAGGAGAATGTTAGTCGCTTTGAGACTCCTTTGGGTAGTGATAAAGCGGGATGTCAAATCCAAACTCCTCCTCTTCTTCTTCAGGTTACAGACTCTGCTAACCCAGAAATAGTACCTTGGGTTAAGAACTTCGCTTCAGGATGAGAACAGAAATTGCATGGCGGCAGCACGGCGGCAGCAGGAGGCCCATTAGCTAAAGTGGTACCTCAGGTTAAGAACAGTTTCAGGTTAAGAACAGACCTCTGGAATGAATTAAGTTCTTAACCCAAGGTACCACTGTTTGCAGCATTTGAAGAAGCACTTTCTTTCATCTGTTCTGAATCTTCCAACATTCAGTTTCATTGAGTTCTAATGTTATGAGAGAAGGAGAACAACTTTTCTCCATCCCATGCATTGCTTCAAATGATCATCTCTCCCCTTTCTTGCCTTTCCCCTAAACTTGAAAGTCTGAAATATTGCATCCTTTCCCAACAGGGGAGTCGCACCATCCCATCGATCATTTTTATTGCTCTTTACCAGACCTACAACTGTGCCCTATCCATTGGCATGTGAAGGTGCACCTTTCTAGGAAACATGTTGTTGTTGTTGTTTAGTCATTTAGTCATGTCCAACTCTTTGTGACCCCCTGGACTAGAGCACGCCAGGCACTCCTGTCTTCCACTGTTTGGTCCTGCAGTTTGGTCAAACTCATGTTAGTATCTTCGAGAACACTGTCCAACCATCTTGTTCTCTGCTGTCCCCTTCTCCTTGTGCCCTCCATCTTTCCCAACATCAGGGTCTTTTCCAGGGAGTCTTCTCTTCTCATGAGGTGGCCAAAGTATTGGAAACATAGGAACCCGCCTTATACTGAATCCTACCCTTAGTTCCATACTGCCTACATGGATTGGCAGTGGCTCTCCAAGGTTTCAGGCAGCCGACATTCCCTGGAGACCTTGGGGATTGAACCCAGGGTGTTCCGAATGCCAAGCAGTTGCTCTGCTACTGAGCTAAGCCCCTTCTGCTTCCCTCCCTGTCCCTTTTTCCTTTTGCACAGTGCCTGTTAGATTATGCAAGGCCCGTCCTGCCTTTTAACCTATGTGCAATGTTCAGGAAATGAAACATAGGTGTTGCATTACACAGCCATATACAATTATTGCATGTGTAATTTATAACTGAGCTATAATCTCGGCTCCCTGTCAGGCTCCGGCTAAATAATGCCTCCTGACTTCTTAAAGGCAGGCGAGTGTATATGTCATTTCTTACATGAAAGAGTCTTCACCTTGAAGAAATGCACGGATGAGAGGCTGTCTTTTGAAGGGGTTTCCCCTGGAGGAATAGGAAGCTGTTAGTTGCCTCTTCTGCTACTGAGTTACTAAGGAGTGTGTGTGTGTGTGTGTGTGTGTGTGTGTGTGTGTGAGAGAGAGAGAGAGAGAGAGAGAGATATGCCTGGCTGAAAGCTTTCCTAGCCGAGTGTGCAGACTCTCTATCTGATACAAGGAGCACAGAAGAGGAATCTGTTAGAATTATTGCATTACTGTAGAGGCAGGTGAAACTGGGGGTGGGGGTGGGGAATCACTTCAGGAGCAGAATGCTGGCAAAAGGGGTGCTCTGTAGAGACAGAGCTGCTGCAAACCTCTTTCATCATGAAAGGAGCCAGGAGCAATTTTCAAAATGGCACAATTGACCCTTGACTGACTGACCGCTTCAGATTGCCAGTAAGCTCCTATAGAAGAGAGGCTCTGTCAAGAACATCAGTTTACAGACCATTCCAGGCACAATTGTGACTCCTTTTGTTGTGGGAACCCAGACGGCTCTTCAATATAAAGTGCTTCTGCGGCAGCGATGTTGCATCCCCCGCGCCCCCACCCCGGCTTTCAAGTCTCAATATTTGGCTGCTGAGGAAATCCTTCTTTCATTCCACTTGAGGTGACTCTTGCTGTTTTAAGGGCCGTGTGGAATTGGACAATGTGAGCTTTTGCAGGTAGGTATTGGGTAGCATCTGTGCCATCACCCATGGCACACTTGGATGCTGAGGGCTTCACAGAGGGCAATGCGCTCTGCTGGCTTGTGTTGCTATGGGGTTGGAGTGCTTCTGGAGATGCCGTATTTTTCACTCTATAAGATGCACCAGACCATAAGGCGCACCTAGTTTTTGGAGGAGGAAAACAAGAAAAAAAATATTTTGAGTCCCAGAAGCCAGAACAGCAAGAGGGATCGCTGTGCAGCAAAAGCAGCGATCCCTCTTGCTGTTCTGGCTTCTGGGATAGTTGCGCAGCCTTCATTCACTCCATAAGACGCACACACATTTCCCCTTACTTTTTAGGAGGGAAAAAGTAAGTCTTATAGAGCAAAAAATACAGTATGTATAAAATTATAGACTTGGAATGGACCACAAGGATCATGTCTTCCAACCCTCTGCAATCTTTCACCCAACGTGGGGCTTGAACTCACGGCCATCTCTACCAATTAAGCTATCGCTCGATGGTGTAGCAGAGCAGCTAAAGGCTGAACTTGATGTGACAATGGAGGTGCTTTAATTTAATATTATTTTTTTACAGCTGTCATGAGAGGAGGATGCAATCTGGAGCAAAAGTACGGCACAGCAGGGAGAATGCCTCACTACTTTTCCCTGTGTTGTTTTCCTTATGCGTAGTTGGGGAGCCTAAGGCCAGGAGGCCGCACATGGCCCTTCCAGCCACTGTATCTGGCCCTCAGAACTCTCCCCACACCACTCCCCCTCTCCCCAGGCCCCACCCCTCAGTGGGGTGTTTGCTGCACACCCTCCTTGCAGCCTCAAACTCTCAGAATGCCTCTTCCATTCCTGGATGGAGGAGGCTCTGAATGTGGGGAGAAACTAGGCTACTGTACAAAGGTAACATTTACATTAGTTATTCCACCCACTCTGATGCCAGTCACCACTAGGAAGTGGCCCTCTGGACAGGTAGAGAGGTTTGGAGGGCCAGAGTTTGCAAGCAGGCCTGAGGTTCTCTACCCTGAGGCTAAGAGCTGCCCCCACCCAGTTCTATGTGTCTTAAAGGTAAAGGGACCCCTGACCGTTAGGTCCAGTCGTGGCCGACTCTGGGGTTGCGGCGCTCATCTCGCTTTATTGGCCGAGGGAGCCGGCGTACAGCTTCCAGGTCATGTGGTCAGCATGACTAAGCCGCTTCTGGCGAACCAGAGCAGCGCACAGAAACACCATTTACCTTCCCACTGGAGTGGTACCTATTTATCTACTTGCACTTTGATGTGCTTTCGAACTGCTAGGTTGGCAGGATTGCTAGGTTCGTGGCTTACTGGGGATTTGAACCTGGGTCTCCACAGGCCCAGCATTCCTGTGCGTGTCTTTCAGACATCCCTTACTGCTCACCCAGGCCCAGTTTATACCTGCACGTGCCTCACTTGATTCCCCACCTCCTGCACCCCTTTCAGATGTCATTTTAACATGTTGTGACCGTGGGTTAAAAAGGGAAGGCAGCAGAGAAAAGACTTCAGACACGGAAACAGAACCATGGACAGTGCCTGGTAGCGTTGGAAGAAATTCCAACTACAGATTAGGTTAGTTCTGCACCAAAGCATGTTCTCCAATTTCCTGAAATGTTCCTCCCTCTTTGATAATCTTTGTCTTCTTGATGGTAGCTCCCAGACTCTGGAACTCCCCTTCTGGAGAAGCAAAACTGGCTCCCACCTTGTTGCTCTTCCACCAGCAGGTTAAGGCTGTTTTATTCTGATAGACTTTGGGGAATGGATTGTTTTATGGAAATGGCTTTCAATAGTAATGTGCTGCTTTCATTGTCTGTATTTCTCTCTCTGTGTGTGTATTTAAAAATTCTATTCGAGTTTAATTGCTTATTGCTTATTATATTTTATATGAGTTTAGCTTTTTTTGCATTTTATCTTTGTCCTTTTAATTTGTGCAAGATACCATGAGTCCTAAGGGATGTTGGGGGCACTGTAGGTTAACCCATAGAGCCTAGGACTTGCCAATCAGAACATCAGCAGTTTGAATCACCAGGTGAGCTCCCGTTGCTCGGTCCTTGCTCCTGCCAACCTAGCAGTTCGAAAGCACGTCAAAGTGCAAGTAGATAAATAGGTACTGCTCTGGAGGGAAAGTAAATGGCATTTCCATGCACGGCTCTGGTTCGCCAGAAGCGGTTTAGTCCTGCTGGCCACATGACCCAGAAGCTGTATGCCAGCTCCCTCGGCCAATAAAGTGAGATGAGCGCCGCAACCCCAGAGTCGGCCATGACTGAACCTAATGGTCAGGGGTCCCTTTACCTTTACCTTTACCTTTACCATGAGTCCTGGTTTGGGGGGAAAGTGGTAAACAAGTAAGCAAGTAAGCAAGCAAGCAAGCAAGCAAAGAAATTGATGGAGATTGGTTTTAAAAAAAAAAGCAAGAGAAATTGTTAGCACAGAACTAGACACAGGCACCAGAGAGCAGCAGACTAGAATGCCATTTCAGCAGGTGTTTGTAGCTTGCTCAGAGTTTAAACAGGGCTGTAAGCAGGCCTGTGTTTCTGCCTCTGACCCCTCTGGGTAAGCTATCTGGACCTAAAGGGGCCGTGCTGGATTCTTCAAATACTGGCTCCAATGCGGCTTAGGGAGTTGCATGAGAACATAAGAAGAGCACTGCTGGATCAGGCCAAAGGCCCATCTAATCCAGATCCTGTTCTCAAAGTGGTCACCTGGGTGCCTGTAGGAAACCTGCAAGCAGGACCCATGCACAAGAGCGCTCTCGCCTCCTGCATGGTATTCAGAAGCCTTGTTGCTTCTGAGGCAGAGGCAGAGCATAGCCATCATGGCTAGTAGCTATTGCTAGCCCTTTCCTCCTTGAATTTGCCCAATCCTCTTTGGAAGCCACCCAACTTGGTGGCCATCACTGCCTCCTGGGGGAATGAGTTCCATAGGTTAACGGGGTGGTCTCCTGTTTGGTTGAAGGTTTAGAGGTTTAGAATCATAGAATCATATAATCGTAGAGTTGGAAGAGACCACAAGGGCCATCGAGTCCAACCCCCTGCCAAGCAGGAAACACCATCAGAGCACTCCTGACATATGGTTGTCAAGCCTCTGCTTAAAGACCTCCAAAGAAGGAGACTCCACCACACGCCTTGGCCGCAAATCCCACTGTCGAACAGCTCTTACTGTCAGGAAGTTCTTCCTAATGTTTAGGTGGAATCTTCTTTCTTGTAGTTTGGATCCATTGCTCTGTGTCCGCTTCTCTGGAGCAGCAGAAAACAACCTTTCTCCCTCCTCTATGTGACATACTTTTATATATTTAGAGGCGGAGTGTTTGGAGTTCGCAGAGAAGGGCAAGCACCTTCTTGTGCCAAGGCCTCTTTGCACCTGCCTTGCCCCACCTCCGGCCCTGGGACTCCTCATGAGGGAGCTGTTCCTGAAGGAAGAACTGTGAGGGGAGAGACTCCATCAGGCAAGGCCTCCTTCCACCTGCCTTCCTCTACCCTCTAGTCCCTACTTCTCAATGTGTATTGTATTATTTTAGGTACTGTGGCTTGCCATTGTCTTATTGATTATAGTTCAGATATTATTTATTGTAACTGCTGAGTGGCTTTCTGTTTAACTTTTATATGTTGATATTATTATTTTACACTATTCTAATGATTGTTGAAAGTTACTTTTTTGATGTAGGTTGCCTATTTAAAAGTTATGTTTTATTAGCACATTTTTGTATTGCGTTAGATTGTTATAAGATGTACATTTTTTGTTTCAGTTACAGATAGGTAGCCGTGTTGGTCTGCCATAGTCAAAACAAAACAAAATTTCTTCCAGTAGCACCTTAAAGACCAACTAAGTCAGTTCTTGGTATGAGCTTTCGTGTGCATGCACACTTCTTCAGATACCTGAAGAAGAAGTGTGTATCTGAAGAAGTGCGTATCTGAAGAAATGTGCATGCACACGAAAGCTCATACCAAGAACTGACTTAGTTGGTCTTTAAGGTGCTACTGGAAGGAATTTTTTTCATTTTTTGTTTCTTCAGCTTGTAAACCGCCTTGAGTATTGTAAGATGGAAAGACGGTATACAGATTAAAAATGATGATGATGTAGTTGGAAATGATCTTGACTACTGAGGTTCTCCTCTTGCATGTGGGATATTAAAAATTCAACCCAACCAACAATTCATGTTTTGCTAAATTGGCACATGATAGGGGCTGAAGCTCAAGTAGTTTTCCTGTAAACTTACTAGAGAACTCTGTGAGAGACACTCCCACTGCCAGGGGGAGGGTGTAGATAGATATATGCAGGATATAGATATGGATAATCTTACCTGCCTGGGCATATCCTCTTTTTTGGCATTTTCCATCAAGCCAGAAATATGAAGAACATCTGCCGTGTCTGAGCTCCAGTGCTCAGACACCATTTTAAATTAGATTAAAGTATGTCTTTGTAACTGAATTACCATTTTAAACTGCCTGGACAAAGCTGCTGTGGCTGGTACCCTTCAACAAGTATTCTGAGTGAGTAAACGGTATGTTTGCCTTTTACAAGGCTGCTTGTGTGATTACTGTTTTAGGGAGAGGGAGAAAAGGGAGAAATACAGCGGTACCTCGGATTACAGACGCTTTAGGTTACAGATTCTGTTAACCCAGAAATAGTACCTTGGGTTAAGAACTTTACCTCAGGATGAGAACATAAATCGTGCGGTGGCAGCCCAAGGCCCCATTAGCTAAAGTGGCACCTCAGATTAAGAACAGTTTCAGGTTAACAACGGACCTCCAGAACAAATTAAGTTCTTAACCCGAGGTACCACTGTACCAGGTGAATCTCGTCTGCCTTAAAGCATCCTGGATTACTTAAAATTAAAGGGTAAAACTAGCCTGTCTAAGCTTCCCTTTTCAGCTGCAAAGGGATGGCATTCTTCTGAACTCACAAATGTGAGGAAGGATAACTTCTAATAAATAGATCCCTATATAAGTACAGATACATACAGAGATTACTTTATTATGGCTTAATGAAAGATTAGCCAACACTCCCCAGTTTGTATTGGGAGTTTTCTTCCTTCTATTCAATTTGCTGTTGATTCACCCCTTAGAATACAGGACTGTATCAAATTTTGGTGCACGACAAGGATTATCTAAGGTTAAACGATCACGCAAATTCATTTGTATTAACAATTTGTGTAACCACAGCTGGTTACGGTGACAGCTTAAAAGAACACAAATGAAGTAATTGACTTCATTGTGGATGAAGACTCCATCTCCTCGTCCCGTCCCCCCATGCCTACACTGTACTATGGTTTCCTGCTGTAATTTCTCTGATCATTAAAATTGCAGCGAATATAATTATTTGCTGGGGCACCAGGGGCATTGTGCAGGAACTAAAGAACCTGTTAACGGGTCACGGGAGTTGCAAGGAAACACTGCAGAATGATTCCCATTTGGCTCAAGCAAGGAGAAAATGTCTCAGCTCTTAGGAAAGCTGCCAGTGCAGGAAAGCGGAGAAGTGAAACATTTCTGGGAAGGTAAAATTCGAAAGTTTCCATGTGCCAGAAAAAGCACTCTCAGTTTAAGACAGATTTGCTCTTTAATTGTTACAAGTGTGGTCCTGCAACAAAACATTGCAGTGTGAAGTGCTTCTCTTCATTGTTCTAGCCCCACCACCACCAAGCATGCTGACTCTGATCACACGGGGGGTACACTAACACCATAATAATAATAATAATAATAATAATAATAATAATAATAATTTATTATTTGTATCCCGCCCATCTGGCTGGGTTTCCCCAGCCACTCTGGGCGGCTTCCAACAAAGATGAAAAATACACTAAAATGTCACATATTAAAAACTTCTCTGAACAGGGCTGCCTTCAGATGTCTTCTGAATGTCAGGTAGTTGTTTATCGCTTTGACATCTGATGGGAGGGCGTTCCACAGGGCGGGCGCCACTATCGAGAAGGCCATCTGCCTGGTTCCCTGTAACTTGGCCTCTCGCAGTGAGGGATCCGCCAGAAGGCCCTTGGAGCTGGACCTCAGTGTCCGGGCAGAACGATGGGGGAGGAGATGCTCCTTCAGATATACTGGACCGAGGCCGTATATCTCACCACAAGAGATGCTATTTGGGGATTTCCCATTTTACATCAACTACAGTCCTAAGACACATGCAAGGAATGTGGTTGCAGGGCCTTGAAATGAATGAGAATACTTTAGAGTAAGGAACGGAATTTTGAGAGGCATAGCTGAAAGATTTTATAAAAAAGAGCTCGTAGAGATGCGATTAATATTTAAATATATTTCACAACTTGCAGTATTTAAACATCTGCCTTTCAGGCTTCTCTGTTGGGGCAACATCTTGCAAAGCAGAGCCTTCCTCAGGCTATCTGTGACTATAGTTTACTCACAGTAGACCCATTTAAATTAATGGACCCAAGTGAGCCAAGTCTATTAAATTCAATGGGTCTGCTCTGATTATGACAATATTGGAAAACAACCCGTGATTTAGATTTTTATAGCCACCCCATTATGCAACATTCCCATGGCAGTTTCCAGGGGTAGACAGACATCAAAGGAAAGCAAAGTATATAATAATAATTAAAAACCAACAATAACCAGGGAAACATGAGGGAGATGGGAGCTGTTCTAGTGCTGCGACCAAAGCAACGTTGGGGACCAGGTGGCAACAAATTACAAGAGACCTCGAAGAGGGGAGAGAGAGAAAGAAAGAGAGAGAGAGAGAGAGAATTTTAAAAAATAAGCCAATGAAAGAAAAATTGAGCCAGGCAGTTTAAAAAGACAGAAAAAAAATGGAATTACAGCAGAATCATACAAGGAAGATGAAAGCAGAGGCCAACAGTACATAAAGAAGGAGGGGAGGGAAGAGGCAAAGGGAGAGAGAGAATCTGGCCGGATAACTTTAGCCGAATGCAGAGATTATAGTTCCAGGACTGTTAACTCCACGTGGCTCCCTGGGAGATGGGCGTTCTTCATAGCTAGGCTAAATCAGGGGTTGAAGGATTTTCAAAGATCAAAACCTGCATTAATAGTACTGGTTTGTTTCTCTGTCCCCAAGCGAGGCAGAGAAGTCCAGGGTTGCCTTTGTGGGGTCACTTTCCTTTGGAGGAGAAAATACTCAGTGGTGTATATTCCTTTACAAAGGAAGACACACACGCATGCAACAAAGCAAGGAATGAATGGAGGGAATAAATATATTCCCACAGAATCATAGGAAAGGGGAAAATATCAAAAGGGAACTTCTAAGTAAGTTTTGATGAATCAATCTGCTTCCAATTTGTGTCCATTTTGTTCTCGCATGTTCATTCCTAAATCTGTTCTCCATTCTGCTTCCACATTAATCTGCAATTTATTCATTTACTTAAAGAAATCAGAATGACATTTGCACTGGCATGCATAGTTAAATGCATAGTTTATCACATGATATGCATATTATCTTAATGTGTGCATTTCTAATCATCCAGTCAAAGGCAACTATGGGCTTGCAGCGCTCATCTTGCTTTCAGGCCCAGGGAGCCGGTGTTTGTCCACAGACAGCTTTCCATTTCATGTGGCCAGCAATGACTAAACCACTTCTGGCACAATGGAACACCGTGACTGAAACCGGAGTGCACGGAAACACCATTTACCTTCCCGCCATAGTGGTACCTATTTATCTACTTGTACTGGTAGCATGCTTTCAAACTGCTAGGTTGGCAGTTCAGGGCTTTATCTATGTACAGTAATTGTCAGCTTGGCCTGGTAGCACATGGGAAGCCACTGGGTTGCCCATCGTTGCTCTAACCCAGAGCTTTCCAAACTTTTCATGTTGGTGACACACTTTTCAGACATGCCTCATTTTGCGATACAGTAATTCAGTTTTACTGGCAAACTGGAGGTTAAACTAACCCATTTCCAGCCCTGGGAGAAGCACGGGGAATATTCGCGCAACATGCCGGCACACTAATGTGTCGTGACACACAGTTTGGAAAGCTCTGCTCTGACCATTAGATCACAGCAGCTCTTGCTAGTCTTCTTGTCCCCTTCCTTTTTCAGAGTAGCTTTAGCATCAGGAAGAGTATCAGTTAAGATTCAAAGTGACTTGCATTAGATAAACTCCTGTGCACACATCATCGTCTCTGCTCCCAAAAGCATACTGTTTAAGCGCTGACCTCTAAAGCCCTCCGTGGTCTGTTTTAACTCCGTTAGGCAAGAGGCTGGCTTCCATCTTGTATCCCACTCTGTGGGTTGTGTTCAGCCAGGATGCTTTCCAAGGTCATTCCTAAGCAAAAAACTTTCTGATTTCAGTAGCAGGGTGCCCTACATTTTGACTCGCAGCAAAGGCAGTGACATAATGGATGTGAAAGCACATGAAATGTAGCCAAGTCCAATTTTGTTTTCCTAGAATGCCATCTTTGCAAGAGATGGGGAGATGGCAGTTTAAAGGCCCATCTTTGGCGTGAACAGGGACGCGGGGGGCGCTGTGGGTTAAACCACAGAGCCTAGGACTTGCTGATCAGAAGGTTGACGGTTTGAATCCCTGTGACAGGGTGAGCTCCCGTTGCTTGGTCCCTGCTCCTGTCCACCTAGCATTTCGAAAGCATGTCAAAGTGCAAGTAGATAAATAGGTACCGCTCCGGCGGGAAGGTAAATGGCATTTCCATGGGCTACTCTGGTTAGCCAGAAGCAGCTTAGTCATGCTGGCCACATGACCCGGAAGATGTGGGTCCCTCGGCCAATAAAGCGAGATGAGCGCCGCAATCCCAGAGTCGGTCACAACTAGACGTAATGGTCAGGGGTCCCTTTACCTTTACCTTTACCTTTACCTTTCCATGAACAGCCTCATATGCACGATATGAAAGAAAAGAGATGGAAGATGTACAAAGAAGAGCGACAGTCTCATTTTGGATGATACTAGTGGAAAGCATCCGGTCGTGCTTTGGAATTGCAAGAAAGCACAAAAATCAGTGGGGTTTTGAAATCAGTGGTTGAAGTCAGTGCAGCTTTGAAAGAATCAGCCCACCACCTAGATTCAAAATGGTGCTGAGTTGTATCTAAAACCCAGTTCTTTATCTGGGCACTGCCGGAACACACCTGGGGGCACACGCAGCCCCAGGATGAGACAGACCTCTCCGGGCATCTTCCTGATGAAGTGCAGCCCTGGGATGTTCTCTAATCTTCAGTCCCGGTGTGCTGTAGCGACACATATCAGAACACTATGTGCACGCTCAATCAGTAGAGTATAGCAGAAACGGCATGGAGCGTAGGTGTGTGCATTCTAAGTATTTATCAAGCAAAATATACAGGACAAAGCAATCATGGCATCCTCTCACCTCTTCTTCTTCTTCTTCAAGAGAGAGAGAGAGAGAGAGAGAGAGAGAGAGAGAGAGAGAGAGAGAAATTGGTGCCAAATAAGGACAGAACATTCTTTATGTATGCAACAACAGCAGCAAGAATACTCATCGCAAAGTATTGGAAGACACAGGATCTACCCACTCTGGAAGAATGGCAGATGAAGGTGATAGATTATTTGGGACTGGCAGAAATGACTGGCAGAATCTGAGACCAGGGAAAAGAGACGGCGGAAGAAGATTGGAAGAAATTTAAGGACTATCTTGGGAAATATTGCAAAATTAATGAATGTTAGAATGATGTTGGTTTAGAAATTAAGTGGTTTTCAGCTGTAATGATTAAGAAAATTGGAGAGAGAAAAGAAAGAAAGGTTGAAAATTAAATGAAGATCAATGGTGAGGATTTGCTGAATTAATAATTAGAATTGGAATACAAAAAGGGGAGGTATGAGGAGGTCTGGGAAGTAAGTCATAAGAAAATAAGTGAATGAAATTTTATTTGTTTTTAAATTGTTTTCAGTTTTGTATTTTTCTATTTTGTTATTTTTTCTGTTTGTGTTTTGTTTTTATTATTGTTTTTTGTATAACCTTTGAAATGTTAATAAATATCTTTTAAAGAGAGAGAGAGAGAGAGAGAGAGAGAGAGAGAGAGAGAGAGAGTGTAAAGAAGAGTACAGTACAAGCGGAAGAGATAAGACTGGCTTCCGTTCTCACACTTTCCAAGCCTGGAAAGTAAACACAGACATGCGATATAGCGATCACACATCCAGCAACGGAGGAGTGAAATGCTGACAGGCACCACCATGCAAAACAGAGAAAGAGACAAACAACATAAAAACATTATCAGGCTGAGAGATGGTGTGTGTGTGTGTGTGTTTTATTTTGATGGCTACCTTAAGCCTTCTTAAACCTGGCGGACTGATTGGGCTGCCAATGTCAACACAAAGGAACTGTTTGGGTCTCTTAGGACTTAAAGTAACAACATCGAATTGGCTGTTCGGTTTGCAAACTGCGAATTGAACTTAGAATCCTGCATTGTGTGGATCCGCCCCATGTCTCTGTATGGAATCTCTCTCTTTGGTCCTCTGGAAGGTTTTTTGGGGCGGGGCAGGGGAGGATTTGCACTGGGGAATCAGCCCGTAGGCCGAGGGTTAAACACCTTGGCAGGAGATGTTGGGGTTGAATCTGGGACCTTCTGCATGCAAGTCAAGAGCTCTAACCACTGAGCAATGGTCTGTGTTTTGGAGCAGAGGCAGCACAAGTGAGCCTGCGCCCTCGCTTCCTTGTGTCCATTGTGACGGCTTTGGTCTACCTCTGAAATATACCAGGGCGGAGTTAACAGAAGAGTTTTCTCAAGAGCTCTTGAAACTTTGCAGAAGAAGAAGAAGAAGAAGAAGAAGAAGAAGAAGAAGAAGAAGAAGAAGAAGAAGAGAGAAAAGATGCTGATCCACTCCAAGTGACTAAGGGGAAGGCAGAAGAAGAAGAAGAAGAAGAAGAAGAAGAAGAAGAAGAGGAGGAGGAGGAGGAGGAGGAGGAGGAGGAAGAAGAAGAAGAAGAAGAGGAGAAGGAGGAAGAAGGGAACCAGCCATACGCAGCTGGCAAAAGAAAATAATGAACTGTCTGCAACTGTGAAATGTTGCTCTTAAAAAGATCGGCGAGCAGGATGGGGTGGGGGCGGGGGGTGGTGGATTACAATGGCACATGGTTGGTGTTGAAGGATAAACTGCTTTGTACGGTGACACTTGTGTTACAGTGTCAATTGGTGAAGGGTGACGCGGTTGCTTCTCTCTCTCTCTTTGCTGTGAATTGCACGATGGAGCGAGAGACATGATTCAAACAAACTGTCGTCAAAAGAAACCTCTGCTCTGTATAAATGGGCCAGCAGTCACCCACTTTAATAGAATGCAAACAACATTGTCATGTACCAGATGAGACAGGTCGCAAGCTGGCCTGTCACATTCTAGGACAATTGAATTGATTTGTGTTTTGCCTTCTTGTTTTGTGCTGAAATGATTCGTACACAGGATACACACACACACCAAGGTTGTAAAAATCTGCAGCGAGTGCTGGATTTTGGAAGCGTCTGAAATGTTATTTGCACTGCAGCCAAGAGGAATATACAGAGTGCAAGCATACAAAGACAATTTTAGGACATGGGGTTGTGTTCAAAGAAATTCTACTCAGTGTAGACCCAATGAGATTAATTAACCTCTACTGTATTAGCCATGCCCATTAACATCACTGGGTGTACTCCATGTAAGAAAAGCACTAGAAACTACCTATGGTGTTTAACACAATACAATAAATCACTCTGCATAACTTATCACAAAAACCAAAACACTGTGCTTGTCTGCATCTTAAAGGAACACAGATTAGCTAGTTAAACAAAAAAGAAAACAGCTGTACTAATCAAGTTAACATATGAACAAAGAATAACAGAGAACAACCATGAAGATAAATTTATACAAAGAGGAATCCTTTTCTTTAATTTTTGGAATGATAGAATTATGGACAACATAGAGACTTATAACTCTTTTACAGCTATATAATCCATTCTTATCATTACCTTAAAAATAAAAAAATACTCTGGGAAATTTTGGTAATTATTATTAATAATTCCATTTGTATACCACTTTATATTTTTAAGGAGGGGGGATCTCAAAGCAGTTTACAACCTACATTAAAACATGTAATAAAAGAATCCAGAACAAAACATTACTGAAGAAAATGAAACATAAAATATGCATTCTAAACAACGTAATTAACAGGAAACGAAAATATTGTCTTTGAAAATTCAAACTAAAACATTACAAAGGAGGTCAGCTACAGATTGCATGTTGAATGGAGCAAAGTTAACAAAAAGATGCACTTTTAAATCAGCATAATTAGCAAGAGAATAACATGTCATCATAAACATAGATCATATCTGTTGCTGAAGGCCCATATTTTGGGTTTTTTCTCATTGCTATGTCTATTTCACTTGCAAATGAACAAAATGCAATGATTTTTAAAAATATATATAGCCTAATAGTTTGACTGGGAATCGTCACTGGGACCATATAACTCTGATCCAGTGGCGTAGCGTGGGGGGTGCAGGGGGGGCCGGCCGCACCGGGCGCAACATCCAGGGGTTAGGGTTAGGGGGCACAAATCCACGGGTTAGGGGGCACAAATCCACGGGTTAGAGGGCACAAATTACTTGCCTTGCCGGGTGCTGACAACCCACGCTACGCCACTGCTCTGATCCTAAAGAACGTGCATTGGCTCCCATAATGCTTCAGAACACAACTCAAAGTTTTGGTGCTGACTTTCAAAGCTCTAAACAGCCTCGATCCTGAAGGAGCATCTCCACCCCCATCGTTCAGCCCGGACACTGAGGTCCAGCGCCGAGGACCGTCTGGGGGTTCCTTCCCTGTGAGAAGTGGGGTTACAGGGAACAAAGCAGAAGGCCTTCTTGGTAGCGGTGCCCACCCTGTGGAACACCCTCCCATCAGATGTCAAGGAAATAAACAACTATCTGACTTTTAGAAGACATCTGAAGGCAGACCCTGTATAGGAAAGTTTTTAATGTTTGATGTTTCACTGTGTTTTAATTTATTGGAAATATAACTAACTAACTAACTAAGTGAAATACATTGGAACTTCCAAAGCCCCACCTGGAAATTGTCTGCTTAAGATATAATAGGATATTTTGTGACTATTCAGTGAATATCTCCAAGTACCTTATGTTGGTATTTGACATCCAATAATGTTTAAAACTGATACGTCATTTTTCACCTGGGCTGTATTTCGTAGCTGACATGCAATAGTATTGGTATTTGACAACATACAGATGTTTTTTTGATAGCTAACTGTTCGTGAGATTTTGTATTTGACACCTGCCCAAATAAAATTCACCAAGAGGTGCCAACATGTGCCCCCCCCCCAAAATCAAACATCAAAGTCAAATTCAACATTTGAGGTTCAAATTCTATTTTCAACATTTCTTGAAGCTGGAGTATGACATTTTGGGGAATTAAGTGAAGATGTGTTTGGGAAGGAGGCCAGAAGACCTTAGGGCACTCTCAGATCTCTCCCACATCCCTCCCAAACCCAGCACCTCACTTACCCAGCTTTGGAAAAGCAGCGTGAGGGCTGCCAGTGGGGGGGGGGGCGTCAAATGTTGCTAAGGGCCGCAAAAAAGAGCATTAGGGGCCGTGTTTTGTACCACCATGTCTTTTTGCAATGGAACATTTAGGCATGTGGTACGGAACATTTCCAACTTTCCATTTTCAGGCCAGAAAAAAATGATGGGGTTGCTGTTTGAAGCACTTCCTCCTTCCTCAAAAGAAAACAAAACCCTGTATGCCCATCTTTTTTTATTGCTCCTCCGCTCCCATGTGCTGCTACTTCAATGGTGTTAAATCACACACAAACACACCTTGACAACTTTCAGAATTAGCTAACCAGAGATCACATGCTCAACAGGCTTCTGCTGCTAACTAGGCTGTACAGCTAATCAGAGTTGTATGTGTGATGTCACTAATGACATCACTGGGAGGGGCGGGGACTGGTTGAATTAGCCAACCAGCGGTTGCACGTTTGCCAGGATGGAGAGAAGTGGCTCATTAAATCTGGCTCTGTTATGACATCATGGGGAAGGTGGAGCTGGAGTGAGCAAAAGACGAGCAAACTCAGCCAACACGTGAATCTTTTTGCAAGCAGCGGGGGGGGGGGGATCAACAAGGGAGGGAGAAAGGAGAGGGCGTTTTCCAACACTTTTCAAAACATTTTTTTGGGAAAAGGTGAATGGCTTTCATTCAGCCCTTTAGCATTGTATAAATTATAATAAAGGGACAAAGTGAAAATAGTGCCTTCTTCGGTGAGCCTCAGTTAATGATACATATGCTGGGCAGGGTGCAAGGCATTGTTGCTATTTTCTGAACACCCTTGAAGGTCCAATGGCAAGCTGTGAAGCTGCGAGGCCCAGAGATATATATTTTTTATTTTTTTATATTTTTTTGCAGTAAGGATAATAATAATAACCGTGTCAAGGACACTATTCTGGATGCTGCCTGGAGAGCTATTCAGTATAGTCCTATTTACGGCCATTATAAAATGCCTGTGGATAGTTCAACGACCGATTTTCAAGAGTCCTTTTTCTGCTGTTTGAAGGATCAGGAAAATCTATCAGCTGCAGAAATTAAGCTATTTTTCTTCAGGGGGAAGAGATGGAGCGGGGAAGCTTCATACATTAGAATGCTGGCTGCAGATTTGAGATGAATGAAAAATTGGCCTGCATATAAATGAGTCCCGGAGATAGATTTTTAAAAGGCTGAATACTGGCTTGGTTGCAGATGCTGTTTACAGTGGATGGAATTCCAGGCAACCCACAGTTAGATTGTAAAGCCTGCAGGGGGGTTATTCTTACCTCTTTTGTTTCCTCCCCCCGATCTTTCATGTTAAAAATGATACTTTGGATTAGCAGGATGTGACACACAGCTATCATCATCACTTCACATGGAACAGTGCGGCTCTTAACGTGCAGGGCGCTGTACAAAAGCAAAGAGGTGAGAGGTGAGCCAAATGGCCAATAATAGCATAAGGACTTGAAGAACAGTGAGCATAGAACCATAAAACTGTAGAGTTGGAAGGGATCCTAAGGATCATCTAGTCCAGGGGTCAGCAAACTTACCATGCCTGAGGCCGGTGTCTCCAGCACCGATTGCGCGGCGTGCCAGAGGGCAGGGGAGCGCGTGCCCATACACGTGCACACACACACTATTTCCAGCGCACTTCCGGGTCAGAGGAGCACCATAAATAGCTTGTGCGCATGTGCACAGGCCTCCTCCGACCCGGATGTGCACTGGAAATAATGCATGCGCATGCGCACAAGCTATTTTCAGTGCTCCTCCGACCCGGAAGTTGGCAGCTGCCCAGTGCAGCGCAGGTAAGAGCGGGCAGTGGCAGCGGGAGGTGGGGGTCGCCGTGGGCTGTTTAAACAAGTCCCTCGGGCCTTATCCAGCCCACGGGCCTTAGTTTGGGGACCCCTGATCTAGTCCAACCTCCTGCAATGCAGGAATCTCAACTAAAGCATCCATGACAGATGGCCATCCAACCACTGCTTTAAAACCTCCAAAGAAGGAGAGTCCACAACTTTTCATGGAAGTCCATGCCATATTTGAACAGCTCATACTGTCAGGAATTTCTTCCTGGTGTTTTGTCGGAATCTCTTTTCTTGAAACTTGAATCCATTGGTTCGGGTCCTACCCTCCAGAGCAGGAGAAAGCAAGCTTGCTCCATCTTCCATTTTCTGTTCCTCATGTGACAGACCTTTAGATATTTGAAGATGGCTATCGTTATCTCCTCTCGCTCTTTTCTTATCCAGGATAAACATGGGGAGATCATGACAACCAAAATGGCTGCTGTGCTCTTGCGATAAAAAACGGGAATATGGAGCTCTGGATTTGGGCTCCAAAGTGTTGGAAGGTACGCATTCCCTGAAGTGGACCTGGAATCCACAATTCAAAGTGTTGGTCCTGACCTTCAAAGCCCTAAATGGCCTCAGTCCAGTATATTTGAAGGAGCGTCTCCACCCCTGTTGTTAACCCAGACACTGAGATCTAGCTCTGAGGGCCTTCTGACACTCTGTCATTGCAAGGTTGCAGGGAACCAGGCAGAGGGCCTTCTCAGTAGCGGTGCCCTCCCTGTGGAACGCCCTCCCATTAGAAGCCAAGGACTTAAATAACTATACAACATTTAGAATACATCTGAAGGCAGTGCTGTAATGGGAAGTTTTTCATGTTTGATTTTTTTAAAAAATGTTTTTATATGTATTGGAAGCTGCCCTGTCAGATGGGTGTGGTTTAAAGAATAAAATTATTATTGTTGTTGTTATTCTTCTTCTTCTTATTATTATTATTATAACAACAATGCCAGACTTTTGTTGTATCAGGTGCACAAAAATGTAGTATGTGAGTACTATATACACTTGCACAAATGAGTATCATATAGTCACTCTTGACAGGTAGCCCAAGTTATTTTAATTATTATTTCATCCTTCCTCCATAGAGGTCAAAGACAGCATTTAAATCCAACCTCCTAAGCATTACACCACACTGTCCCTTAGGGCTTTGCCTCTGCAGAGTGTGTGGGAAAGGTTTCCTGTGCGCTTCCCATCCTGTAGTCCCTTCCTTTATCTTCTGTGCTGCCCTTTAGACGCACGCCTGTGGCTCCAAACCTGTTGCCCTTGCGCGAATGTTGACAGGAGGCAGCTGCCAAACCCTTCGCAGCAATAAGGCGTATTTCACATTATGTGTTTATGATCCAATCAAGCACACTTTGCGTTCGGCAAATGGGATAGAGGTGGCTGTACGGTTGCTGTAATGTGATATGATCTGGGATGTGTCACGGGAAGGATTACGTTTATCCAGTGGCAACATGTGATAGCAAATACGATAGAGGCAAGAGGTAACACAAGGAGAAGAGGGCAACCTCAAGGTAAGAGGGATGAGTGGAAGCAGGGTGAGAGAGAGAAATCAACCACAAATTTTTAAAAAGGGAGGATGAAAAAGTTTCAGGATTCAGGGTAATCATGTGAAGTAGTGATGTGCAAATTCCCCTTCAGTCAAGTCTCTAAAATCCCTAAAAGCTGGATGTGGGGAGCTGAGCCTTGGTCCATATACCCGAAGGAGCGTCTCCAGCCCCATTGTCCAGCCCAGATATTGAGGTCCAGCTCCGAGGGCCTTCTGGTGGTTCCGTCACTGTGAGAAGTGAGGTTACACGCAACCAGGCAGAAGGCCTTCTCAATGGTGGCGCCCGCCCTGTGGAATGCCCTCCGATCAGATGTTAAGGAAATAAACAACTATCTGACTTTTAGAAGACATCTGAAAGCAGCCCTGTTTAGGGGAGTTGTTAATGTCTGATAGAATCATAGAATCATAGAGTTGGAAGAGACCACAAGGGCCATTGAGTCCAACCCCCTGCCAAGCAGGAGCAGACTGAGCAGGGGAAAGTCCGCTGTTAAGAGGCAGGCAGCATCACCACCTTCCCTAAGTATTTTATCACAAGATGGCATTTGGCGGTGTTAGCCGAGACATATTAGAATCATAGAGTTGGAAGAGACCACAAGGGCCATTGAGTCCAACCCCCTGCCAAACAGGAAACACCATCAGAGCACTCCTGACATATGGTTGTCAAGCCTCTGCTTAAAGACCTCCAAAGAAGGAGACTCCACCACACTCCTTGGCAGCAAATCCCACTGTCGAACAGCTCTTACTGTCAGGAAGTTCTTCCTAATGTTTAGGTGGAATCTTCTTTCTCGTAGTTTGCATCCATTGCTCCGTGTCCGCTTCTCTGGAGCAGCAGAAAACAACCTTTCTCCCTCCTCTATGTGACATCCTTTTCTATATTTGAACATGGCTATCATATCACCCCTTAACCTCCTCTTCTCCAGGCTAAACATGCCCAGCTCCCTTAGCTATTCTTCATAAGGCATCGTTTCCAAGCCTTTGACCATTTTGGTTGCCCTCCTCTGGACACGTTCCAGTTTGTCAGTGTCCTTCTTGAACTGTGGTGCCCAGAACTGGACACAGTACTCCAGGTGAGGTCTCACCAGAGCAGAATACAGTGGCACTATTACTTCCCTTGATCTAGATGCTATACTCCTATTGATGCAGCCCAGAATTGCATTGGCTTTTTTAGCTGCCGCATCACACTGTTGGCTCATGTCTAGTTTGTGGTCAACCAAGACTGCTAGATCCTTTTCACATGTACTGCTCTCAAGCCAGGTGTCACCCATCTTGTATTTGTGCCTCTCATTTTTTTTTGCCCAAGTGCAATACTTTACATTTCTCCCTGTTAAAATTCATCTTGTTTGTTTTGGCCCAGTTCTCTAATCTGTCAAGGTCGTTTTGAAGTGTGATCCTGTCCTCTGGGGTGTTAGCCACCCCTCCCAGTTTGGTGTCATCTGCAAATTTGATCAGGATGCCCTTGAGTCCATCATCCAAGTTGTTGATAAAGATGTTGAATAAGACCGGGCCCAAGACAGAACCCTGTGGCACCCCACTAGTCACTCTTCTCCAGGATGAAGAGGAACCATTGATGAGCACCTTTTGGGTTCAGTCAGTCAGCCAGTTACAAATCCACTGAGTGGTAGCATAGTCAAGTCCGCATTTTACCAGCTTCTTTACAAGAATATCATGGGGCACCTTGTCAAATGCCTTGCTGAAATCAAGGTAGACTACATCCACTGCATTCCCTTCATCTACCAGGCTTGTAATTCTGTCAAAAAACGAGATCAGGTTAGTCTGACATGACTTATTTTTCAGAAATCCATGCTGACTATTGGTGATCACAGTATTCCTTTCTAGGTGCTCACAGACTGTTTGCTTAATGATCTGCTCCAGAATCTTCCCTGGTATTGATGTCAGACTGACTGGGCGGTAATTATTTGGGTCCTCTCTTTTCCCCTTTTTGAAAATAGGGACAACATTTGCCCTCCTCCAGTCTGCCGGGACTTCGCCTGTTCTCCAGGAATTCTCAAAGATGACTGCCAGTGGTTCTGAGATCACATCTGCCAGTTCTTTTAATACTCTTGGATGCAGTTCATCTGGCCCTGGAGACTTGAATACATCTAAACTAGCCAAGTATTCTTGTACTATCTCCTTAGTTATTCTGGGCTGTGTTTCCTCTGCTGAATCATTTGCTCCAAATTCTTCAGGGCGGGCATTGTTTTCTTTATCGGAGAAGACTGAGGCAAAGAAGGCATTGAGGAGTTCAGCCCTTTCTGTATCCCCTGTTTGCATTTCACCATCTTCTCCTCTGAGTGACCCCACTGTTTCTTTGTTCTTCCTTTTGCTACGAACATACCCATAAAAGCCTTTTTTGTTGCTTTTAACATCTCTAGCAAGCCTGAGTTCATTCTGTGCTTTAGCTTTTCTGACTTTGTGTCTACACGTGCTGGCTATTTGTTTGAATTCCTCTTTGGTGGTTTCCCCCCTTTTCCATTTTTTTTGTACACATCCTTTTTTAATCTTAACTCAGTTAAAAGTTCTTTAGATAGCCACCCTGGCTTCTTTAGGCACCTTCCATGTTTCCGTCTCATTGGTATTGCCTGAAGTTGTGCTTTTACTATCTCCCTCTTAACAAACTCCCAGCCATCATGAACTCCCTTTCCTTTTAGTATTACTGTCCATGGGATCTCACCCAGCACTTCCCTAAGTTTTATGAAGTCGGCTTTCTTAAAGTCAAGAAATTGAGTCCTAGTATGCTTGGCTGCTCCTTTCCGCTGTATAGTAAACTTCAGAAGAGCATGATCACTCGCGCCTAATGATCCTTCCACTTCTACCCCACTAACCAGGTCATCAACATTGGTTAGGACCAGATCTAAAATGGCTGTTCCTCTTGTTGCTTCTCCCACTTTCTGGACAATGAAGTTGTCTGCAAGGCCAGTGAGGAATCTGTTTGACCTTATGCTCTTGGCTGAGTTTGACATCCAGCAAATATCCGGGTAATTGAAGTCCCCCATTACTACTATCTCCCTTCCTTTTGCATGCTTGGCCATCTGTTCCAGGAAGGCATCATCTATGTCCTCCGTTTGGCTTGGGGATCTATAGTAAACTCCCACAATGAGGCCCCTGTTATTCTTCTCTCCCTTAATTTTGACCCAAATGCTCTCACTTTGGCTTTGAGGTTCTAAATCTTGGATCTCTTCACAGGTATACAAATCCCTGACATATAACGCCACTCCTCCTCCTTTCTTGTCTGGTCTGTTTCTCTGAAATAGATTGTATCCCTCCATTATTACATTCCAGTCATGGGACTTATCCCACCAGGTTTCAGTGATGCCTATTATGTCATATTTAGTTTGCTGTACCAAGAGCTCAAGCTCATCTTGTTTATTACCCATGCTTTGCGCATTAGTGTACAGACATTGAAGTCCATTAATCATTCCCCCGTGTCTCTTATTTAAGGATTTTTTCCTCCCATCACTAGGTCTGCGTGCTGTTTGCTCCATTTGGTCTATGACATTTGGATGATCATCTTCATCAATTGATAGACTCCTACCTTCAGGAGCACTGTCTCCCTCCCCCACATTAGTCAGTTTAAAGCCCTCCTGATGAGGTTTCTGAGATTTTTGGCAAAAACATTCTGCCCAACCGTTGTGAGGTATTTTATTCTGTTTTAGTATTCTGTTGGGAGCTGCCCAGAGTGGCTGGTGAAACCCAGCCAGATGGGCAGGGGATACACACACACACACACACACACACACACACACACACTATATGTATTGGGTTACATACGCTTCAGGTTACAGACGCTACAGGTTACAGACACTGCTAACCCAGGAATAGTACCTTGGGTTAAGAACTTTGCTTCAGGATGAGAACAGAAATCATGCAGTGGGAGGCTCCATTAGCTAAAGCGGTGCTTCAGGTTAAGAACAGTTCCAGGTTAAAAACGGACCTCTGGAATGAATTAAGTACTTAACCCGAGGTACCACTGTATATTTCCAATTTAATTCCAGGCTTTTATTCAGGTTCAGTGGCACCCACAAAAATAGCACTAGAAGTTCAACAACGTTCGATCTAGCCTACCCATGTGATTGGAAGCCTCTTCTTCCCACCCCGAAAAATGGTATCTCTGGGATCTTCTGATACAGGGCAGTATATAAAACATAATCATAATCGTAACAACAACATTCAAGAAGAAGAAATAAGAAATGATTAATAGCAACTCTGACTTTAAAGCACATGATTTCCCCAAAGGATCATGGGAACTGTAGTTTGCCACTCAGAGAACAACAAGTCCCAGCACACTTAACAAACTACAGTCCCAGGATTCTTTGGGGGGAGATGTCTGCTTTTAATGTGTGGTGTGTGTGCAGCCTGGGTCTAAGGAGGAGGTTGGCAGCCAGTTGTATCCCCGCAACTGGTTGTAAGTAAGAAAACAGCCAGGTCAGTGTGGCCCGAGGGCAGACTGACGTTGTGGGAAAGGCAGCGTCGCCTAATGGAGCAGCCTCCACTGTGCTGGCTTTTGGCCAGGGAAATGAGATGTAAAATATATGATAGGTAAAGGTAAAGGGACCCCTGACCATTAGGTCCAGTTGTGGCCGACTCTGGGGTTGCGGCGCTCATCTCGCTTTATTGGCCGAGGGAGCCGGCGCACAGCTTCCGGGTCATGTGGCCAGCATGACTAAGCCTCTTCTGGCCAACCAGAGCAGCGCATGGAAACGCCGTTTACCTCCCTGCCGGAGCGGTACCTATTTATCTACTTGCACGTTGACGTGCTTTTGAACTGCTAGGTTGGTAGAAGCAGGGACTGAGCAACGGGATCTCACCCCGTCATGGGGATTCGGACTGCTGACCTTCTGATCGGCAAGTCCTAGGCTCTGTGGTTTGACCCACAGCACCACCTGTGTCCCAAAATATATGGTATTGGGAAGGAAATCTGAAGCTTCTGTTGCCCCCCCCCTTTTTTGCGTTTTCCTTTAAGCCTTCTTTTCATTTGCCTAAGGAATTGCTTGCATCTCCTTATCTTGAATTGTTTCCTCCATGTCGTAAGGGGCCGGGAACTATTTTATAAAAGGGAGTATTTTCAAGCTAAGTACTGGGCTTGACCAATATGTCTTAATTACTTGCATTTAAAAAGTTGATCAATACACTGAATAAATGGTTCTCCCAGCCACCTAAATGGGCTCCAGTCAGGATTTTTGTTATCAAACTGTGTGCTCTTGCACTATCCTGTCTCTATAAATGGAAGTCCATTTTCATTCCCAGGGCCTCCAGTTAAATCTAATTGCATGGGAGAAATAGCTATTATTATGTTTTCTCAAAAAGAAAGAAAGAAAGAAAGAAACCTCACAAATTCCTTCTGTGGATAACCAGTAAAAGCATCTGCTTAGGAGCTTCTGGGGGAAGCCAAAGTCTCTGACATCTGACAGCGACTAGAGATGAAGGGGCAGAAACATCACTCAGTTTGCATTTAAACTTACCAAAGCAATATGCAAACTGAAACACAACCAACCTTCGGAATTTTGCACTTCTCTGAATTTTGCAGTGCAGTTCTTCGGCCAAGTACTGTGGACAAATTGTGAGTGTCTGTGCATATATTATTGAAAGTAACATACTGAATTGCATCGCGTTTGGGGAAATTGGTTTGCAGAAATTTGTATACAAGGAAAGATTGCAAACAATTTATTTAATCTAAAGGGGGGGTGGAAGTCAGGGGCACTGTTATGCAGTGTCTCTGCTCCTTCCTCTTGGGTCATGTCCAGGAAGTGGTGTGGAGGGTGACTGTTGACCCCTAGGTGCTCACTTGTGAGGTACAAGTTATAAATCATCATTATAATCTTGCATTCATATCCTACTTTTTTCTCCTCCTCGTTTAATCTCCACAACGATCCTGTAGGGTAGGTTAGGCTAACAGGCAGTGACTGAACCAAGTCCACACACATTGTGCTCTATGGGCAAGTGAGATTGGAACCCTGGTGCAGCAGTGGAGCAAGCCAATCGGGCGCCTAGGGTGGCACACATGCTCTGCGGATTGGGGCCAGCTGGGGCAGGACGCTCCGTGGGGCCTCCAAGGAGTCTGCCTGCCTCCTCCCGCTCAGCTGAGTTGAGGGGGAGGCAGTGGGCGGACCATTTGGGCAGCACGGAGCCTGCAGGCGCCCAAGCCACCACTTCACTCCCAGGAGAGACGCATTGTTTGGGCGCACTGCAGGCCCCATGGTGAGTACCGTCCGGCATTTTGTCACTCCCCTCAGTAGTGACACCTGGGGCGGACCGCCCCACCCACCCCCCTTCCTTCGCCCCTGCCCTAGTGTTAGAGCTCTGATACACTGGCTCTTGTAGACTAAAATGTATATACAGTGGTACCTCGGGTTACAGACACTTCAGGTTACAGACTCCGCTAACCCAGAAGTAATACCTTCCGGACTTCTTGTGAATGTATTGCCAAAAATGCTGTTTTTGTTTCAAACTTTGCAGATTGTGGACAAAACGGAGTGCTTTGGGAAGTGGCAGAGAGATATTTCCAAATTTGTCTGGCAGGGCAAAAAGCCCAGAATAAAGTTTAAGATACTAACTGATGCGAAAGAAAGAGGGGGCTTTGCCCTGCCAGACTTAAGGCTGTATTACGAATCAGCAGCTTTCTGCTGGCTAAAAGATTGGCTGCTTCTCGAAAACACTGATGTATTGGATTTGGAAGGCTTCAACAATGCTTTTGGTTGGCATGCATATTTATGGTATGACAAGGCTAAGATTCATAAGGCGTTCAAGAACCATATTGTCAGAAAAGCAGTGTTTAATGTCTGGACAAAATACAAAGACTTATTGGAAAATAAAACTCCGAGGTGGCTTTCACCATTGGAAGCTAAGGCCCGGAAAAGACTCAATATGGAGGCTGAATGGCCAAAGTATTGGGAAATATTAGAAAAAGATGGAGATAATTGGAAATTGCAGAGTTTGGAGAAAATGAAAGACAAAGTGCGAGATTGGCTACATTACGCTCAGATTAAAGAAGTTTTTAAACTTGACAAAAAGTTAGGATTCCAGGTGGAAAAATCGAAGTTGGAAACGGAATTGTTAGAGCCTAAGACTAAGGTACTTTCAAGAATGTATAACTTGCTGTTAAAATGGAACACACAAGATGAAACGGTCAAATCGGCTATGATAAAGTGGGCACAGGACATTGGGTATAATATCATGTTTGAGGACTGGGAAAGGTTGTGGACCATGGGGTTGAACTTCACTGCATGTAATGCTTTGAAAGAAAATATTATGAAAATGATATATAGATGGTACATGACCCCAGTCAAACTTGCAAAAATATACCATTTGTCTGATAACAAATGTTGGAAATGTAAAGAAAATGAAGGAACGTTCTTTCACCTCTGGTGGACTTGCCCTAGAGTGAAGGCTTTCTGGGAAATGATATATAATGAGCTGAAAAAGGTATTTAAGTATACCTTTCCTAAGAAACCAGAGGCCTTTCTTCTGGGCATTGTCGGCCAGAGGGTGTTAAAGAAGGACCGAACATTCTTTATGTATGCAACAACAGCAGCAAGGATACTCGTCGCCAAGCACTGGAAAATCCAAGATTTACCCACACTGGAAGAATGGCAGATGCAACTGATAGACTACATGGAACTGGCCGAGATGACCGGCAGAATCCGAGACCTGGGAGAGGAGACGGTAGAAGATTGGAAGAAATTTACAGAAACATTGTAAATTGTATGAATGTTAAGAAGGATGCTAGATTATAAATAACTTGGCACCATTAAGTTAGGTGAAGTGATATATGAAGATAAGTTAAATTTAAGAAAAGACAAATTTTGGATAATTATTAGGCTAAATTTAAATTTTTAAGGTTTGAATAAATGATATCGAAAATTTGAGACACAACGTTGGAAATTTAGATAATAAGAATGGAAATAAGGTGATAAATTGCTGGTTAGATATTTATAAATTAGGAACGCAGGAGCGGGAGATGCGAGGGAGTCCAAAGAAGTTAAGAAAATATGTCATGATATGTGTTATCTTGTTTCTTTATTTGTATTGTAATTTTTTAAAAAAAACCTTCAATAAATATTTATATAAAAAAAAATACCTTCCGGACTTCTTGAGCCCCGCCATTTTCCTGTACAGTGGTACCTCAGGTTACAGACGCTTCAGGTTACAGACACTTCAGTTTACAGGCTAACCCAGAAATAGTACCTCGGGTTAAGAACTTTGCTTCAGGATGAGAACAGAAATCGTGCGGTGGCAGCGGGAGTCCCCATTAGCTAAAGTGGTGCTTCAGGTTAAGAACAGTTTCAGGTTAAGAGCGGACCTCTGGAACAAATTAAATTCTTAACCCGAGGTACCACTGTATGAGGTGAAATTCGCCCTGAAACACTGGTGAATTTTCATGGCGATTTTTTTAAAAAAATGCAAACTGAACTTAAGACTTGGGAGGGAATGCAAATCTGGGAGGAAAGGGAAATTAACACACAGGGCCACCTCTAGCAGTGGCTTTGCTCTCTCAGCAAATTACAAGGCTGAATTTAAAAGGCCAGAGTTCTATAGAGGCAGGTAAGTTGACATCCCTCTGGTTTCTCCTCCCCCGCCTCCCTTTGCTGATATATCTGTCAAGAGGAAGGCAACAACATAGTAATGTATTTAGCTTTAAATGATCTAATAACGCTGCCCTTCTCGCACTTACTGAGTGTACGCCTTCCATTTTACTTTTATGGTGCATGAGGTCTCAATTGATGGGAATGGATGTACCACAATGGGCCCAGGTCGTAAATTTGCTGCTTTATTATTAAATGTGACTGTCCTGCTGGTGTACAGGAAATCTCTGCTGTACATTTTGCTTCTCGCATGGAAAGTATATCTAAGGGGGATGCTCAGCCATGCGTGCTAGACGGGGTTCTGCTTTTGCTGGCCGCTGGCAAAAAGTGAGAGCATTGGGTACAAAAGTGCTGGGTTTCCATGGTGCAGGTTTCATGGTTGCCAGAATTTCTCCGCATTTTAGGGTGGCCCTTTAAAATGATCATGGTTTTTGCAAAAGAGATTCCAGAAATTTTGGCTTGCACAAATTAAAGCAGATCAAATGGCTCTAGCACCTTATCCCACTATAAAAAAGGAGACTGTTTGCTGTTAGGAAACTGACAAGGAAAGGTACAAATTGTGGAATGACCGCTCCCCGCTTAAAACGGGGGACGCCCTTTGCGTGGACGCGTGCAGCCCCTAGATCTGGAGCGGCTCCAACAGCATAGGCTTGGCTTTGCCTTCCCTCAGGTGGGATACCTGGAGGTCTCCGCCTACCTCAGTCAGTTGTCCAATCCCACCTGGGGGAAGCGTTGCCAAAGAGACCAGGCCAGGTAGGGGAGGGATTACCTGCTCACACAATAGAGGGAGCATCTTACCTGGGAATCCTCACTTGGCTCCAGAGCTTCTTCGGGAAGGACGTCGCTGGACGTCGCGGGAAGGACACACACTGGATAACCCTGATGCTCCCTAGGTCCCCGGCTGGGGGCTGGGGAGGGAGAACGCCCAATGCCTGAGCCAAGGTCTACCCACATTTGAAATTCAATAAAGTTGTGGCCAATTTAATCCCATAGCACGTTGTCTTGAGTCGTTATTCCACATGACGGGGGGACCGCGCAGGATCTGGGGACTCTGCCTGTCCACGCAATGAACCTTGCAAGTGAATTGGGATGAATATTCATTGTCAATGAAATCAGACCAAATGCTTCCTAAAAACCAGACCTAGTCTAACTTCCTTGCAAGCAAATCAAGGTGAATGCTCACTAAACAGGTAATCTGGAGGAGCCCTTAAACACATTCAGAATGTAATTGGGATAGAAAGCCCAAATGCTCAGCTGTTTTGTAAAGCTCCTGGTTTCCCCACACCCTTCACTTTGGTTGTGTTTTTTTTGGATTTTGTGAAATGTCCAAATTTAAGGAGCACCCCCAAATGCAGGAGAGCTTTCTTCTTACCTGAGGACTTGAAGTCATGACTGTTCAGTGTGACGCCTCAGGTGTCCATGTCTGGTTTGGGCCTGGGAAACCCAGCTTCAAAGATCTGCTTGGTCATGAGTCTCACTGAGTAACTCAGACAAATCACTGTTTATGAGGGGCTGAATATACATCGCTTTAAGCCTGGGGGTTGGTATCCTCTCCTCATTCCCTCTCTGCATCTCCCCCCAATACAGTGGTACCTTGGGTTACATACGCTTCAGGTTACATACGCTTCAGGTTACAGACTCCACTAACCCAGAAATAGTGCCTCGGGTTAAGAACTTTGCTTCAGGATGAGAACAGAAATCGTGCTCCGGTGGCGCGGCAGCAGGAGGCCCCATTAGCTAAAGTGGTGCTTGAGGTTAAGAACAGTTTCAGGTTAAGAATGGACCTCCGGAACGAATTAAGTACTTAACCCGAGGTACCACTGTATTTAACTCAAGCAGATGCATGTTTTGACATCACATTGCTCAGCAATTTCAATGTCACAAGTCACAACCAACAAAGACAGATGGCTCGGTATAAGATTTCAATACTCTGGCTCCTGATTGCATGCCTGCGTCTTTCAATAAGCAAAAATCAGTGTATAGTAAAAGCTAATAAACAATGATACCTTGCTGTGGAAGATTTTATTTTATTTGCTTTACTTCAGCTTTCTATGTGTTTTCCACTTTTGCATTTTATTTTCCACTGCTTTTGTTTCCTGCTAGGCTGCGTCTAGGAAACAATTTCAAGGCATTCCTGTGGGACAATAGCTTGGATGGTGAATTTCCACAACTGACATTATGAAATAAGTGCTGCAAGACCCTCCAGGCTGGTCTTCTTTTTGCTCTGCTGAGAGAGCTCTGACTACCAATGCAAGACTAGATAAAATTTTGTTCTGCAAATTCTCTCTGTATCTCTCATAACATATTCATGCCTAGCTGAACAGCAACAGTTCTTAAATCTCAACCATCCCATAGTAGTAGAATTGGGAAAATGTTGCATGCATCCTAGTGTGCTCCTGTTCAGTGTTCCAGCCAGCCATGCCCTTTTTATGTTACTCCATTGAAGTCCACGTCCCCTCTGATTTTACATTACTCAGCAGTTCATGGCCACTTAGTCATCATTGAAATGCAGACGTTTTCTGCAAACCTCCAGGTTCCCTTGATCATCCTGGAGAATTTCATTGCTTTTCATAAATAAAATAAAAGCAGATATGTTATTGCCTCCATCTTAGCCTCCCCTCCTCTTAAAAAAGCCCCAGCACTCACCCAGAGCTAAGATGGAGGCAATAACATACCTGTTCTGCTCTGGGGGTTCCCCCAATACTACAGAGCAGATTGTACACAGGAGGGGGAGAGGGGTGAGATCCTGTTGCACTAGGGCAAGGATTTCATGGACTAACACCCAAAGATATTTTTTCAACAGTGTCAAAAATATTCTTAGGGAACAGCGAGTTTGGCCCTTGTTTCCTGCTATCATAGTTGCAAAGGAATAATAATAAAAAATAAAAAATAAAAGAATGGATGCAATTCAAGATTCAATTCAAGACGTGAATAAAAGGACCCAGCCGCATAATTTTAAAGCTCCTGATTTTTGTTCAGCCATGGATTGTCATGCCTGCATAAGATGAGAGTTGATAACAGACTGCAGCATCTTAGACTACCCAAAGCTATCTGCTGTCTGTGCAATGACAAGAGATTTGTGCTGTCTGTGCAGCAAAGGAAGAAGAGAATTGCTTGAAAGTTTTCCTTTGTAGCTGAGATAGCAGCATGTGCTCCCACATAGAACAAGGGAACAGAGTGTCTTATATCTCTTTTGTGCTGTGTGGGCTCAGCTAGCTGTGCTGCAGCAAGAAAAAGGTTGCTTGTCTCAGATTCTTAACTCTTTCTTGGGCTTTGCAGTTGCATCCCAGAGGATGGGCCTCTTGTAATCAACTTATAGTAGATGCTGTTCTGTTGTACAAAACAAGTTGATGAACATCTGTCTTAAGGCTGCTGGGTTGTTGTTTTTTTAAATAGCTTGGTGATCCAATTTGCTTGCTTGATGTTCCCGAGACTTGGCTCACCTTCTCACAAAGTAGATGCTTTCTTCTCACAAAGAATTGGACCTCGTTCAAGAACTGTGGTGGGACGCCCATTGCTCAGTAGCAGAGCACCTGGATTGCATGCACAAGGTCACCAGGTTCAATCTTCAGAATCTCCAGGTATGGCTTGGAATATCCCCTTCCTAAAACCCCGGTGAACTGCTGGTGGTCAGAGTAGGCAGTACTGAGTGAGATGGAGGGATAGCCTGACTCAATATAAGGCAGCTTCCTCTGGTCCTATGATGCTTTCAAGGGACCAGGCTGAAGCAAGCACAACCCCAGCAGCAATTCCACATGCACACTGCCCAGCTGATTGCTGGCCTGCTGGCGGGGAAAGTGAGTGGGGCATCCCAGGGTTTGATGCCTTCTCAGCAAGTTACCTTTGGAAGCTCAGGAGCGTTGACACAGTGTGATAGCCACCTGCCACCTGTTGGATGAAAAAGGTCAAGGTACACTGCCTCTAACATGTGGAAGCCTCTCCAAGTATTGAGGCATCTAGTCATAAGCCTGCATTTTTTATCAGAGCTTCTATATTTTATCAAGGCTTGTATTTAAAAATGAGCTTAAAAAGATTTTCAAATGTTTCATGCCAGGCAGAAAGAACCTTGGCAAGAGGTTTTTCTCCTAAGACAAGGGGGCCCCATTGATTTATAGTAGAAAAACAATTCTCAAAGTCATAAAAAAGGGAGAATTACATATGCTGCCCTTGCAGACTGAGAAAACACAATTAAAGGCAAGGGTAAATAGTAAAATAATACCAATGTGCCTCTCAGTAAAATGAGCCAGATCTTCTTTCCAAGGTTAAAAAGGCCAAGAGCAATGGAGAGGCATCTAGCTGGCAGAAAAAGAGAGCATTTTAAAGAAATCTTTAAAAGCTGTTTCTTTTTCTTAAACTGAGAGAGTTAAAAAGGTTAAATGTTGGGAAAGGCAACTGGCTTGGCTGGAGAAGAAGCATCTAGCTGGCTGGGAAAGGAGGGGGAAAGGGGGGAGGTGTAAACTGAAGAGGCTTCTTTTTAAAAGCTGTTTTTTACTGAGTTCCTTTTTACTTTACAAAGGCTTTATTCTTTTAAAAGGCTACCTATGATAAGTGAATGAAATATATTAGCTTAAATATATTGGCTTAAATGTAATTATGCAAAGGATTTAAGGAATGCTAGATTCTTATTTCATATGGTTGTAAGAGTTGTATTTATCCTGAAATTAAGTCAGCCACCAGCCTAGCCCCCCTGCTAGACAGAAGACGCCATCCAAGCACTCTCGATATATATGGTTGTCAGGCATTTGTTTAGAAACTTTCAAATGAAGGAAATCTTTCAATATTGATGTGAAACTCGAGATCCTTGACATCTGTTGAACATAAAAATGTAAGATTAAACATTTGTTTTAGAAGGCAATAGGGCAAGGAGGGCAAAGAGGTGAGCTGGTAATTAAGATTCCATGTAAGATATATTATTACTTATTTGTCATTTATATATAGCTCTTTGTCTCCCTTATAAGGGCAAGGAAGTGGGTGTATCTTTTGTGGGTGTATCTTTTGTGATTGGTTCTACCAAACAGCCAATAGGAATTTCAACCAGGCTGATTGGACAGAGGCAGCCACAGGAGGAGCAAAGGGGGCTGGATTAAGGGAATATAAGTGCTGGCCAGGATGGCAAGAGGCCAGGCCAGAGCTTGGTAACCATATACCACTGAGCCTCTCATTTATTTGTCTGACAAATAAATTATTATTTTAATTTCTCTATTGCTGCGTTGAATATTTCATTCCAGCTAAGCGTTAACCACAAGCAGGGTGCTACATTTTATGGTGCCGTGACTCGGATAAGTGGTCTGCTGGAACGCAGCCCCTTCGCCCTACTGGGCAGGGTACAAGAGAGAGGACCACTGCTTACCCAGCGCGCACTGGTAAATTTTTCCAGGGGGAACGCAGAAGACTCGTCTGTCTGATACCCTGCTCACTGGCGGCGACGGACCGGGGGAAACAGGGAACCAACCAAGGGTAAGTGCACAAAGGGATTTTTGGCCCTCCAATTAATTGGGAGGAAGAGAAGTCTTGATCAAACTTCTGCGTCTCAGTAAGGGGAAACTGAGTACGCTAGGTGGTTGGGTACATCAGATGTTGGTCTGGTGGAGGAAAAGGGAAAATTGACAAAGCGTGTGTGTGAGTGACTGAGTGGATACTTCACAGGGCCATACAATGGGAGTTGGGGGTTCAAAGGGGGAAAATACACCTCTTGAGTGTATGTTAAATAATTTTAAGAAAGCCTTCTCAGGGGCATATGGAGTCAAAATGACGCCAGAGCGCTTGAGAACGTTATGTGAACTAGAATGGCCGAAACAAAATACTGAATGGCCATCTCAGGGAACTTTTGATATAAATTTAGTAAGCAAACTTTGGTCTAATATCGCCAAAGAAACTGGAGGGTGCCCAGAACAATTTCCATATATAGATTCCTGGCTGAGCACATTAAATAAAAATCCTCCATGGATAAGGGAATGCAAAGTCAAACGATGCAAATTATTGGCTGTAAAAGCTGAAGCTAGGAAAGGAATCTTGCCAAATAAACTCAAACCCATTTTTGAGGGACCAGAGGAAGAGGTGCTTCCACCTCCACCCTATGCTCCACATCGAAGGGAGCTTAATTCAAACACTCCGCCAGTTGTAACCCCAAGGCAAGAAAGTGGAATGAATAATGGGAGTGGAGTCACAGAGCTTGATTCCTTGATAGATTATGATAAATATCTTCAGGAGGCATTGGAGTCCTATAATAAAGCCCAAGCAGAAGTGGTTATTCCACCTGTGACTCCTAATAGACCTGCATCTACAGTCTCCTTTAGTGGAACAACTGATTGCCCACCCCAAACCCCTGTACATCCAAGTCCTAGAGAATTATTACAGAAGTTACAGGGAGACCTTAATCGGTCAGCAAGCAATACAGCCAGGCGTATAAAGCTGCTAAAAGAACGCCTTGGGACAAATACCATCCCCTATGATTTGAGGCCCCTAGAGCAAAGCGAAGAGAAAGATCACGTAGTAGCCCCTCTTAGAAGAGTATTTGATGCACTTGAGGAGCCTGCGCTGGTTAACGGGCAACCCGGACCACGGCCACCTCGAACTTCGACCCTGCAATATATTCCATTCACAACTACAGATTTGATGAATTGGAAAACACACACCCCATCTTTTGCAGAAAAACCTCAGGCTATGATGGACTTGGTGACTTCAATAGTAAATACTCATAGCCCTACTTGGACAGATTGTCGCCAGCTCCTAAATACTCTTTTCACCACTGAGGAAAGGAGAGACATAATTGAAAAGGCACAGATATATTTGCGTGAGCAGGCCAGAGTGGGAAATATTTTTAATATTGACCGTCATCTCCAAGATAACTTTCCCTTGGAAGATCCTAATTGGGATCCAAACAATGGAATTCACCTGGCCAGACTTACCACCTACCGCCAGACACTTGTGCAAGGTATCTGCAGGGCATGCCAGAAGCCCACTAATATGTCTAAAGTCTCAGAAGTAGAACAGAAACCAAAAGAGAGTCCAGGAGACTTTTTAGAGAGGCTGCAAGAAGCCTATCGTATATGGACTCCTTTTGACCCTGAAGCCCCTGAAAACAGCAGAATGATTACTGCTACATTTGTGGCCCAGTGCGCTTCTGATATTCGTAAGAAAATTCAGAAATCAGAAGGATGGGAAGGGATGCTGATGAGCCAAATTATGGCCATTGCACGCCGAGTTTATCGGAATAGGGATGAGGCTGAGAAGCAAGAGAAGAAGAAGTGGCAGAAGGAAAAGATGGTAATGCTAGCCACAGCAGTGAAGCAAGACCACCGCCCCTTAAATGGAGGGAGAGGGCGAGGAAGGAATCCACCACTGGGAAGGAATCAATGTGCAAATTGCAAGAAGGAGGGTCATTGGAAGCGGGAGTGTCCTGAACCCCTGAGGTTGGAAGAAGTACGCCCAGGCCCAGGCCCAGGCCCAGGCTCCGGCCCAAGAAACCAGGGACGGGGACGGGGAATGATCCGAAATGGAAGATATCAGAGACCAGGACAAGGACAGAATAGAGACAATTTCATTGGACTGGCAGAAGAGGATTTTACTCAAGACTAGGAACGACCGGACTCCATAAAGTTAGGCTTCCAGGAGCCCACGGTCACGATTCAATTAGGGAGCCATTTAATAGACTTTATGATTGATACTGGGGCTGAATACTCAGTACTCCCAGAACTATTGCAGAAAAAGGCATCCAAAAGTGTAGTCATTAAAAGTGCCACTGGACAGTCAGCTAAGAGGTCTTTCCTCCAACCTTTGGAATGCCAGATTGGGGGACATCGTTTAACCCATCAGTTTTTGTATATACCTGAGTGTCCAATACCTCTCTTAGGCAGAGATATGCTGTCCAAATTGCAGGCCCAAATCACCTTCACTCCTCGAGGTCCAGAAATGAAACTGCCATCAAAAGCAGCAGGAATAATTACCCTCTCAGTACCTAAGGAACAATCATGGCGCCTAATGTCAGCCCTGCAAGTCCAACCCACATTGGATACAGAATTAAACAAGCTCCTCCGAACTCTACAAGTGCCACCAGGAGTATGGGCCGAAAATAGCCCACCAGGAATGGCTAAGAATATAGCTCCAATTGTAGTAACCCTAAAACCTATGGCTACCCCCGTATCTGTAAAGCAATATCCCTTACCCCGGCGAGCAGCAGAGGGCATCCAGAAACATTTGGACCGCCTATTAAAATATGGTCTGCTTAAGCCTTGCCAATCAGAATGGAACACACCCCTTTTGCCTGTTCGAAAACCTGGGACAGATGAATACAGGCCAGTGCAGGACTTGAGGCTCGTAAACCAGGCTATCGAGACCTTGCACCCAAATGTACCAAACCCATATACCTTGTTGAGTTTGATCCCACCAGAAGCAACATTTTTTACTGTATTGGACTTGAAAGATGCATTCTTCTGTTGCCGGCTGGCACCACAGAGCCAACCTATATTTGCCTTCCAGTGGGAAGACCCTTTGACAGGAACAAAAGGCCAGCTAACCTGGACAAGATTGCCCCAGGGATTTAAAAATTCCCCAACTTTATTTGGCACTGCCTTGGCGAGGGATCTAACAAGTTACCCCTCAATACCGGGAGAAAAGGTGGTTCTGCAATATGTAGATGATCTTATACTAGCGGCAAAGGATTTTAATACCTGTAAAGAAGGGACAGAGGAACTGCTCCACTTGCTCTGGGAAGCTGGCTACCGAGTTTCCCAGAAAAAGGCACAGTTATGTTTAGAAAAGGTCAAATATTTGGGCTTTGACATCTCACACCAACAACGAGCATTGAGACCAGAGAGGAAAGAAGCTATTTGCCTTATCAAGGAACCTACCACAAGAAAACAACTTAGAGGATTCCTGGGAACAGCAGGGTTTTGTAGACTATGGATATCTGATTTCAGCAGTCTGGCCAAGCCCTTACATGAAAGCACTCGAGGTGCAGAAAAGGACCCATTCGTATGGGGACCTGAGCAGAAACAAGCCTTTTTAGTTATCAAACAACGACTTATGGAGGCCCCAGCCCTTGGATTGCCTAATTCGGAAAAACCCTTTCAGCTGTATGTACATGAACAGAATGGGATTGCAGCTGCAGTCCTGACCCAGAGATTAGGAAGTTGGAACCGCCCAGTAGCTTATTTGTCTAAACAATTGGACTCAGTAGCAAAAGGATGGCCTCCATGCCTAAGGGCAGTAGCGGCCACTGCAAGCCTTGTCAAAGAAGCTGATAAATTTACCTTCGGCCAGACGATGTATGTGAATGTACCTCATGCTGTTCTGACACTCATGGAATATAAGGGTAGTTATTGGCTAACGAACCCAAGGATGGCTAGATACCAAGGCCTATTGTGTGAAAATCCCAGGATTCATCTACGAGTAGTGAATATGCTCAATCCAGCGACTTTGCTGCCCCTACCAGAGGTAGATGATGAGGAATCACATGATTGTCTCCAAGTAATGGATGAAGTTTATTCCAGTAGACCTGATCTGAAAGATGAACCATTGAAAAATCCAGATGTTGTATATTATACGGATGGTAGCAGTTACCTTCATGAAGGTGCCAGACGAGCAGGATATGCTGTGGTCACCAATGAGGAAGTTGTGGAAGCTGAAGCTTTGCCTGCTGGCACATCAGCACAAAAAGCTGAACTTATAGGCTTAACTAGAGCTCTGCAATTGGCAGCTGGATGTAAGGCAAACATCTATACTGATTCTAAATATGCCTTCTTAACCCTGCATGCACATGGAGCTCTATGGAAAGAAAGAGGTCTAATAGGAGCCCACGGGAAGGCCTTGAAATATGGACCTGAAGTAGAAATCCTGTTAGAAGCAGTATGGGCTCCAGAACAGATTGCTGTAATGCACTGCAAAGGTCATGGACGAGGAAGGGATCCAATAACAAGAGGAAATCATGCTGCTGACAAAGCAGCCCGAGAGGCAGCCCAAAAGCCTGTGGGAGGATTTATAGCAGCCCTCATACCAGAGGTAGTTCCAGAAGAAGTTAAACCTCACTATACCCCAGAAGAGAGGAAGTGGGCTGAACAGGAAGGAGCGGTTATGAAGGACGGTTGGATGATCCTGCCGGACAATAGGATTTATGTACCTCATCATCTAGCAGGCACAATTGTAAGAAATTATCATGAATCTACTCACCTTGGCGGTACTGCAACCAGAGAGAGTCTCAGTCGGAAGTTGTATATTATTAATCTATCACAATTAGCAACTTGCATTTCACAGAAATGTGTTCTTTGTGCTAAAAACAATCCCAGGCAGGGACCGGTACAACCTCCTGGAATTCAACATGTGGGATATGTCCCCATGGAAAGTCTAATTGTGGACTTCACAGAGCTGGTCCCTTCTAAGGGATTCAAGTATCTCCTTGTGTTTGTAGATACTCTTACCGGATGGGTTGAAGCTTTTCCCACCCAAACTGAAAAGGCACGAGAGGTAACTAAGAGACTCCTCACTGAATTGATCCCAAGGTTTGGATTACCTAGATGCATTGGAAGTGATAATGGGCCAGCGTTCATTGATCAAGTAGTACAAGATGTATGTCGAGTCCTACAAGTAAAATGGAGACTGCATGCAGCATATAGGCCTCAGAGTTCAGGGAAAACTGAAAGAATTAATCGGACTCTGAAAACCCAACTGGCAAAATTAACCCAGGAAACGGGATTGGGATGGGTAGATGTGTTACCCATAACACTGTTTCGTGTTCGGTGTGCACCCACAAAAAGACTTAAGTTGTCACCTTTTGAGCTCCTGTATGGGAGACCGCCCTCCTTTGTTCAGGATATTCCAGCTGACCTTAAACAAATAGGAGATCATGTGACACAGGGACAAGTGCAATCTCTCTCCCGTGTTTTTGTTTCTCTTAACAGGTGGGCCCTTGAACGCACGCCGTGCAGCATTGCCGAGCCGATTCATCAGTTCCAGGCTGGCGATAGCGTATGGGTGAAAGAGTGGAAACGTGATCCACTTGCACCAAAGTGGCGTGGACCTTACACCGTCTTGCTCTCTACTCCAACAGCAGTGAAGGTAGCTGAGGTGACCCCCTGGATTCATCACTCTCGTTTGAAGAAGTCCGAAGGCAGTTGGACGTGCAAAGGTGACCCCTCTAATCCTTTAAAACTAACTCTCTCCAAAAACCCCTGTATCTAGCCCTACCGGGAACGGGCTAGGTCACGGGCAACATTTGACGACCGGCCTGCTGCAGCCACAACCTGGAAGCTGGCTGACCTGCGCACGCCTGAAGCTTGAGGAGCGTCTGAACCAGCGACTGTGAACGGAAAGATTCTCTAATACAATTGATTGGCTGCCCCCTTGTGGAACAATTATCAGAGATATTACTCATTGGGGATCCTCGGGATATATGTTTTGGTCTTGGTGGTTCCCCATTTCTGTCACTGGGGGAATTATATTGGGGCTAATAATTATTTGCTATCACAATAAGGTAATCTTTTGTGGAAGGAATGCATATACTAGACATCAACATGATTTTATTATTAATCCTGATCCCTTGGGAAGGGGAAGGGTCCTTGAATCTGACCAAATTGGCTAAATATGGATTCAGCCATGACCACAATATGTGGGTAGGTTTAGCTGAAATGGTAGCCAATGTTGCAAATAGGACCAATTGCCTTGTTTGCTCTCTTGGGCCAGATGATTCAGAGGGAGGTATGCCCTTATTACCGATACCATTAGATGCCATTGGTATGGTAAGCGAAATGCCACACCAAACAGAAATACAGAATTTCCCCGGATGGAACTCAACTAAACCATTACGAGTTATACCTGTACAAGGGGAATTCTGTGTACATAAATCATCAGATGCAGCTGATTCTCCCATGATAGGCTCTTCTCATTGTCACTATACTTGGGATTATATTAAGAATAGTCATACCTGGGCACACGGTACTACCTATCGAACTCGGAATACCTTGCCCTGTGCACCTCCTTTTATTCACGCATGGAAAGTGGTGTGGAACATAACTGTGACAGAAAAAGGCAATCTAACATACTGCACTGTGAACTCTCCACCTCTTTTGGTATTTCGCCTTCTGTACTCCACGTACCAAAAACCTCAGACCCGATGGTTGTGGTGGATATGTGGAGAATGGGCATACAAAAAGCTCCCTTCCAAATGGAGTGGGACTTGTTTCTTGGGTTGGGTATTACCACCAATGTGGATTATGCCCACTAGTTCGGCCAGGCGAACACGAAGGAATGCTGATATTTCTCATATAGCAGGAGGAAGTACCCAAAGTTGGAGCGGTACTGATGATTGGCCGCCAGAGCGCATTATAGCCTATTATGATCCTGCCTCCTGGAATCCTGGTGAGCTCATACAAGGGGCACGGGATCCTATTTATAATCTAAACAGAATAATTCGATTGCAAGCAGTAGTGGAACTTGTAACCAATGCAACGGCCCAGAGTTTGAGACTTATTGCACAACAGTTGGATGAAAGTAGAGCCGCCATTTTGCAGCTGAAAATGGGAATGGATTATGTACTTGCCAGGCAGGGAGGCCTATGTGGAGTCTTGAACTTGACAGGGAATGCCTGTTGCTTTAACATTTCAGATAATGGTGAGGCAATCCGTGTGTTGGCCACAAAGATGGAGAATATAGCACATGTCCCAGTACAAACATGGGAAGGATGGGATATGGGATGGCTCACCAATTGGTTACCTAATGTCGCAGGACTCAAAGGGATACTATTGTCTTGCTTGTTTTTCTTGACAGTAGTGGTAATGGTTTTGTGTATGATGCCATGTATCATTTCATGTTTTAGAAGTACAATTAGCAAGATGGTTTCAAATGAAACTCTACCTCATATCATGGCCCTATACAGAGCTTTACCTCAGGAATATGATGAAGGTCAAGCTATCAAGGACACTTGGGATGAAGGTCCTTGAGCTTGAAAGGGGGGAATGAGGCATCTAGTCATAAGCCTGCATTTTTTATCAGAGCTTCTATATTTTATCAAGGCTTGTATTTAAAAATGAGCTTAAAAAGATTTTCAAATGTTTCATGCCAGGCAGAAAGAACCTTGGCAAGAGGTTTTTCTCCTAAGACAAGGGGGCCCCATTGATTTATAGTAGAAAAACAATTCTCAAAGTCATAAAAAAGGGAGAATTACATATGCTGCCCTTGCAGACTGAGAAAACACAATTAAAGGCAAGGGTAAATAGTAAAATAATACCAATGTGCCTCTCAGTAAAATGAGCCAGATCTTCTTTCCAAGGTTAAAAAGGCCAAGAGCAATGGAGAGGCATCTAGCTGGCAGAAAAAGAGAGCATTTTAAAGAAATCTTTAAAAGCTGTTTCTTTTTCTTAAACTGAGAGAGTTAAAAAGGTTAAATGTTGGGAAAGGCAACTGGCTTGGCTGGAGAAGAAGCATCTAGCTGGCTGGGAAAGGAGGGGGAAAGGGGGGAGGTGTAAACTGAAGAGGCTTCTTTTTAAAAGCTGTTTTTTACTGAGTTCCTTTTTACTTTACAAAGGCTTTATTCTTTTAAAAGGCTACCTATGATAAGTGAATGAAATATATTAGCTTAAATATATTGGCTTAAATGTAATTATGCAAAGGATTTAAGGAATGCTAGATTCTTATTTCATATGGTTGTAAGAGTTGTATTTATCCTGAAATTAAGTCAGCCACCAGCCTAGCCCCCCTGCTAGACAGAAGACGCCATCCAAGCACTCTCGATATATATGGTTGTCAGGCATTTGTTTAGAAACTTTCAAATGAAGGAAATCTTTCAATATTGATGTGAAACTCGAGATCCTTGACATCTGTTGAACATAAAAATGTAAGATTAAACATTTGTTTTAGAAGGCAATAGGGCAAGGAGGGCAAAGAGGTGAGCTGGTAATTAAGATTCCATGTAAGATATATTATTACTTATTTGTCATTTATATATAGCTCTTTGTCTCCCTTATAAGGGCAAGGAAGTGGGTGTATCTTTTGTGGGTGTATCTTTTGTGATTGGTTCTACCAAACAGCCAATAGGAATTTCAACCAGGCTGATTGGACAGAGGCAGCCACAGGAGGAGCAAAGGGGGCTGGATTAAGGGAATATAAGTGCTGGCCAGGATGGCAAGAGGCCAGGCCAGAGCTTGGTAACCATATACCACTGAGCCTCTCATTTATTTGTCTGACAAATAAATTATTATTTTAATTTCTCTATTGCTGCGTTGAATATTTCATTCCAGCTAAGCGTTAACCACAAGCAGGGTGCTACAGTATGCCCCATGGAGGACCTTAAGGTCCATAAATAGCAACACCCTAGAGGTCCCGGGCCCTAAGGAAGTTAGATTAGCCTCAACCAGAGCCAGGGCTTTTTCAACACTAGCTCCGGCCTGGTGGAACACTCTGTCTCATGATCCCTGCAGGATCTGATTTCTTTCCGCAGGGCCTGTAAGACAGAGTTGTTCCGCCTGGCCTTTGGCTGGGAGTCAATTTGATTCCCTCCCCCTCTTTCTTTTTTCTTTTCTCCTCCTGTGATGAGGCTGCATTTTAATGTTTTGATGTTGTATTTTAATCTTGTTTTTAAGTTGTATTCATTCAACTTGTTTTTATTATTGGTTGTTAGCCGCCCTGAGCCCAGCCTTGGCTGGGGAGGGCGGGGTATAAATATAATTTATTATTATTATTATTATTATTAATTATTATTATTATTATTCATCTGGCAGTGTCTAATAGCCAGCAACAAGTCTAACTTTCAGTGGATATTTGTGCTGAACCCAGGGGTTAACCCAAGCAACGTGGTCCAGGTCTGGTCCTGAATCCAAGGATTCCACAGGGAGTCAGTCCAACAGGGCCAAGGCAGGAAACCAGGCAGGCACAGGGTCTCAGGCAGGTTCTAGCAAACAGCAATGTTGCTCCTGCAACCTGCAAGGACAGCCTTTTATCTTTGTCAGGCTAATGGCCAGTCCTGATCCCCCGGTGACTGACCTCCCTGTCTTGCCCAAAGGCGAGCACTCCTCCTGTGAGTACTCAGGTCTCTCCTTTTCTCAGACCTTAGTCTCTGCAGTTCGGGAGATGTCAGTGGGTTACTAGACCCAGAGGCTGCCTCAGCCTCTTACAACCCAACTGGTAGTGAAGCAGCTGTAAGTGATTGCCCAGCTGAAGGCAACAAGGTAATGCCCGCATCTGGAGCCAGGGCAGGCTCAGGCCCCTGACTCGGCCCAGCTGGTGCTTGTTGCAGGGGAACCTGTGCAGACTGAGGCTCTTCAGAATCAGGCCCCAGACCTGGTTTAGATGCTGCCTGAGGCAAAGGATCTGGTGCGGACTGAGACTCCTCTGGTTCCGAGCCCGAGTCCCAGGCCATCACAATATTGGCAGGTACAATTTCTATGAGTGTTTAAAAACTCATTGAACAGTAGTGTTAACATAGATCATCTGATGATGCCTTGAGCAAAGAAATGCTTCCCTTTGTCTGTTCCTTTGAAATTTAGGGAAGGCGAGGAGTAGGGAATGAACATGGCCCTTCAGGTCTCTCTGTGTGGCCCTCAGAACACCCACAGGCCACACCCTCTCTCTCTCCCACCTTGAGAACACCTATTGATTACCTTGATGAGTGTGTGTGTTCTTATCAGCAGGCTCAAAACTTGGAAACATTGTCTCTCCCTCTTGGCTTCCCCCCGCTTCCACTTCCTCTTAGTAGGAATTCACTTTTCCTAACCAGGTTTATTAACCAGCCCGCAGTGAGCTTTTCTCAAGCAATGCAGCCAGTGCAGCAAATTGACATATTGAAACCATTAGGGCCAGAAAATTAAGATCACTTTGCTAACTGTCTATAGCACGCTGGTCACATGCATTACCTTCTTTAACCCGTGCACTTTCTCCTGATCACTGAAGCTTTCCATGTAACGCAGCTCAATTGTGTGTTTGTCTTGTTGCCCGACCAATTTACCTGTCTCGCTCCTCTCTCGTGGACCGGATAATGTCAGCTAATTAAGGCAGGAGGCTGTGACTGTGGATGGGAGAGTTTAATTCTATGCCGGCAAATTGCGTTGCGAGGTTCTACTTGGGAGAGTTAAGGATTCCGCCGCCTTACGGAAAGCTATGTGTGTGCCTTTATTTGCACCATTCTCCACGTTCCAGTTTGTCAGTGTCCTTCTTGAACTGTGGTGCCCAGAGCTGGACACAGTACTCCAGGTGAGGTCTCACCAGGGCAGAATACAGTGGCACTATTACTTCCCTTGATCTAGATGCTATACTCCTATTGATGCAGCCCAGAATTGCATTGGCTTTTTTAGCTGCCGCGTCACACTGTTGGCTCATGTCAAGTTTGTGGTCAACCAAGACTCCTAGATCCTTTTCACATGTACTGCTCTCAAGCCAGGTGTCACCCATCTTGTATTTGTGCCTCTCATTTTTTTTGCCCAAGTGCAATACTTTACATAGTACCTCGGGTTAAGAACTTTGCTTCTGACTTGTGGTCAGAAGAGTCTGGAAGAAGTACATACTGACTTCCACAGAACTACATGCCTGATGCAGCAGAAGGTGGCCAATAGGCCCAGGATTGTTACCTTTGAAGCTGCTATTGCTAGGTCTGGCACTGTGGCTTGTTCTCCCTATGTCAGCAGTGTGCATGCCTCCCAGTGTATAATGATTTCATTGTTTCCTAGGATATGGGAGACTTCCTGGAGAGTGGTGTTTTTAATATGCCATTTGCACAGTTTTAAGATGCTGGAGGAGACTGGCAACTCTGACAACAGCATCTTTGCAGGAACAGAAAGCCAAGGGCTGTGCTCTGCACTGTCTGCTTGTGTGAGCTCAATACAAGAGGCAGGCAAGATATACAGCCAAAGAGGATCTCAACAGGCCTTGGGATATCAGCAGGACATTGCTGGGGCATGCTGCTGGTGGCCAGAAGGCTTCTGCAATGGTTGCGGTCTGCATAGTGTGGATCAAGCCCTCACCTCAATAGAGACAACCACTGGGTGAACCACAGGACTTACCAAAGAATAAGCCAAGACTAGAAGTCAAAGGGGAAGAACAAGGAGCAAGGAACAAGGAGCAAGGAACAAGGAGCAAGGAACAAGGAGCAAGGAACAACCACATAATAGAGCTGTGGTTGGAGAACAAGGAGCAAGGAACAAGGAGCAAGGAACAAGGAGCAAGGAACAAGGAGCAAGGAACAAGGAGCAAGGAACAAGGAGCAAGGAACAACCACATAATAGAGCTGTGGTTGGAGAACAAGGAGCAAGGAACAAGGAGCAAGGAACAAGGAGCAAGGAACAACCACATAATAGAGCTGTGGTTGGAGAACAAGGAGCAAGGAACAAGGAGCAAGGAACAAGGAGCAAGGAACAACCACATAATAGAGCTGTGGTTGGAGAACAAGGAGCAAGGAACAAGGAGCAAGGAACAAGGAGCAAGGAACAAGGAGCAAGGAACAAGGAGCAAGGAACAACCACATAATAGAGCTGTGGTTGGAGAACAAGGAGCAAGGAACAAGGAGCAAGGAACAAGGAGCAAGGAACAAGGAGCAAGGAACAAGGAGCAAGGAACAACCACATAATAGAGCTGTGGTTGGAGAACAAGGAGCAAGGAACAAGGAGCAAGGAACAAGGAGCAAGGAACAACCACATAATAGAGCTGTGGTTGGAGAACAAGGAGCAAGGAACAAGGAGCAAGGAACAAGGAGCAAGGAACAACCACATAATAGAGCTGTGGTTGGAGAACAAGGAGCAAGGAACAAGGAGCAAGGAACAAGGAGCAAGGAACAAGGAGCAAGGAACAACCACATAATAGAGCTGTGGTTGGAGAACAAGGAGCAAGGAACAAGGAGCAAGGAACAAGGAGCAAGGAACAAGGAGCAAGGAACAACCACATAATAGAGCTGTGGTTGGAGAACAAGGAGCAAGGAACAAGGAGCAAGGAACAAGGAGCAAGGAACAAGGAGCAAGGAACAAGGAGCAAGGAACAAGGAGCAAGGAACAAGGAGCAAGGAACAAGGAGCAAGGAACAACCACATAATAGAGCTGTGGTTGGAGAATCTCTAGCCCACAGGCCTAAATACATCTTCACGTCCTCTGATATTGGCATGACATGCTGTTTGGGGTGAACCACATCTCCTTTCCTGTACCTGACATCATTTGACACCAGGTGCACGGAAGCTCAAAATAGAAACTCGAACTGCAAAGGAAGAATATAGACGGAAGAAACTCACACGAAAAAGGCAACAAATTCAGGCCAGGGTTGCAAAAGAAAACCTTTTTATTTGCAGCTGCAGCCTGAAGTGTCAATCAAATGACATCATGTGCTGCCAAGTGATTGGCACCTGGGCAGCCCTGCCTCAAGGCCCAAGTGGCCTGCCCACATTTGAATCTTGCCCTTCAGATGAGTTCACTTCCCCACTCTAGGTATGCAGTGGTACCTCGGGTTAAGAACTTAATTCATTCTGGAGGTCCGTTCTCAACCTGAAACTGTTCTTAACCTGAGGTGCCACTTTAACTAATGGGGCCTCCCGCTGCCACTGCATGATTTCTGTTCTCATCCTGAAGCAAAGTTCTTAACCCGAGGTACTATTTCTGGGTTAGCCTGTAACCTGAAGTGTCTGTAACCTGAGGTACCACTGTACAGGAAAATGGCGGGGCTCAAGAAGTCCTTGTTCCTTGAAGAAAGCTTAGCTGAGAACAGGAAGACTTTTATGCAGATCTTCATCAGCAAATGTTTCCTCGCCCTCTGCGGCCCCATTCTCAGGTCGTGAGTTGGGAAGGCACTTTCTGCTCATAGAGGGGCAGGCTGAAGAAGATGCCATTTCTGTGGTAAAGTTTAGCAGGCCATGAATCAGCTGTAAAGGCTTCTCTCCTTTTTGCTGGTCTAGGAAAGTGGTTGCAGTGACTTTTGCCCCACAGGACTTTTGCATCGGGATGCAGCTTCCATGAGGGGAAACCTGGATGCCCTCAGTGCCATACAGGCAGGGGCGGAGGAAGGGGTGTGTGGTAGGGCTGGTCCGCCCCGGGTGTCACCACTGAGGGGGGTGAGAAAATGCCAGGTGGCACTCACCGCGGGGCCTGCAGCATGCCCGATCCACGTGTCTCTCCTGAGAGTGACACGGTGGCTTGGGCGCCCGCAGGCTCCGCGCTGCCCCAAATGGTCTGCCCACTGCCTCCCCCTAAGCTGTAGGGTGCCTGAGTGGGAGAAGGCAGGCAGACTCCTTGGAGGCCCCACGGAGCGTCCTGCCCCGACTCGCCTCACCCCGCGGGTGGCTGGCCCCACCCCTGGGCACAGGGCTAGCGCACCGCCCCAGGTGCCCGATCAGCTTGCTCCACCCCTGCATAGAGGAGTAGGGGCAGCCATGTTTTCTTCCCACAATGCACCTGTAGTGACATTGCACCTTCCCTTCAGATGCAAGAGTGACCCCGGAACAGGAACGATCTATCATTTTCTCACAGCAGTTCAATCTGGGTAGTACAGTGGTACCTCAGGTTACAGATGCTTCAGGTTACATACGCTTCAGGTTACAGACTCCGCTAACCCAGAAATAGTACCTCAGGTTAAGAACTTTGCTTCAGGATAAGAACAGAACTTGTGCTCCGGCGGTGTGGCAGCAGCAGGAGGCCCCATTAGCTAAAGTGGTACCTCAGGTTAAGAACAGTTTCAGGTTAAGAACGGACCTCCGGAACGAATTAAGTTCTTAACCTGAGGTACCACTGTATTTTTATTTTTAAAAAGATTTAAGAAACCTCACAATCTATATCCCACTTTTCAACACCAGGGAGCTCAGGTTGGTATACCTGTTTCTCCCTCCATCCTTATTTAATCCCCTGTGAGGTAGGTTAGACTGAGAGACAGCGACTGTCCCTAAGTTGCCCAGTGGGCTTCATGGCCGAGTACGGATTTGAACCCTGGTCTTCCAGTTCCTAATCCAAAAACTCTAACCACTACACACTGGCTGGAGGGCCATGTGGAGAACTTGTTTTCTAGTTTGAGAAGAGGCCAAAATCTGCTAAAAACTGATAGGGTGTCAGCCACAAACTTAAATATTCCTGAAAAGCAGAAAACAAAGGGGGAGCGGAGTGTGGAAGGGGTGTGTGTCTAGATAGGGAAAGTGATTTACTAGAGACATGTGTGAGAAATAAGGATTGTCCCTGGGTAATATGGTGACATTTGGAGTCTACGTTGAAGCTCTTCTTTGCCTGCTCTCTGCTGTGATAACAATCGCAGGCCTTGCATTGCTTTCTATCACGTCAGTTTTAGGAAGACTGCAGCACTCTGCACACTAACCTGGGAATGAGTCCAATTGAACACAGTGGGGATTATTTCCAAGTAAACATGCATAGGACCCTGCTGTCGAGAATGTTTAATTACACAATTGATCCGGTTGTGCCTGTTATAGAATAGCTGCAACTCAAAACACATTTACAGCATTTACTGTCCGGATAAGTGCTTATTAGGAAGAGGAGGGTGGCTGGGGAAATAATAGACATGTCTGCACACAGTGGGGTTTTTTGTTTTTGTTTTAATCCCATCCAAAAGGCAAAATAAGGACATTGTTAATCAAGGCTATGCACCAGGAACGGAGACTATCCTGGGTCAACAAGGACTGCCAGACCATATTATAAAGCCAATATAGGATTTTGCAATAGATATGTCCTGAAGGGATGAGAAGAGCAGTTCAGGCTACTGCTTTTGCATGGCAAAGGACACAGAACTGCATAAAATGTGCAAGTACAAAGTTATATGTATAGATGCAAGATTAGAATTACCATGGTTTAACTAGAAATCCAGAGCATCATGGGGAAGACTGTGTGTCCAGGTGACCTCTAAATGGTTTGATTGATTTGACCAATTTCTTAGACTTGTACAGTGGTACCTTGGTTCTCAAACGCCTTGGTACTCAAACAACTTGGAACCCAAACACTGCAAGCCCAGAAGTAAGTGCTCTGGTTTGCAAACTTTTTTCAGAAGCCAAACATGCTCCATTTTGAGTGCCACACTTCCGTTTTGAGTGTTCCACTGAAGTCTGTCTGTTTTTGTTATTTATTTTGCGTTTTTGTTTTTGCAACTTTTTGGTTTTGTTTTTGTGACTGTGTGGAACCCAGTTCAGCTACTGATTGATTGATTGATTGATTGATTGATTGTGTGACTGCAGTACATTATTGCTTTCATTTTATGGATCAATGGTCCTGTTAGATAGTAAAATTCATGTTAAATTGCTGTTTTAGGGGTTGTTTTTAAAAGTCCGGAATGGATTCATTCATTTTGGATTACTTTCTATGGGAAAGCATGCCTTGGTTTCGGAACGCTCTGGTTTTGGAACGGAGTTCTGGAACGGATTAAGTTTGAGAACCAAGGTACCACTGTATATCACTTTATGCTAATCCCCCCCAGTGTATAAAATACAATAAAGCATAATAAAGCAATGCACACTATCAGCACAACCACCATTGTAAACACACACACACACACACACACACACACACACACACAAGCCCAGATTGAGTAACCGTAACACCAATATCATTAAAGCTGGCCATCTGCTTTAATGATAATGTTTTCACCTGGTGCTGAAGTGACAGTAAAACTGGTGTCAAGTGTGCCTCCCTAGGGAGAGAGTTCCAAAGGTATGACAAAGGTATGCTCACCAGCCTTGTTGCTTCTTCTGGAGGTGTGGCACAGAGGTGAACCTCGATTGCTGAACGCAGGACTTGGGCAGGTTCACATGAAAAGAGGCGTTTCTTTAGGTAGTGGGGTCCTGAGCCATACAGAGTTTTCAAGGTTGATGCCAGCACACTGAATTGAGCCCAGAGACATTAATGGGCAGCCAGTGTAGATGGAGCAGAACTGGTATTATCTGCCCCAACCTTTCCTGTCTTTTCTAAAAGTCGGACTTCCACCTTTTGCACTCACTGAACTTCCCAAACTGCTAAGGCAGCCCCATTGCCGTAACCCAGCCGAGAGGTGACCAGAACATAGACAACTGAAGCAAACCTTCCTGCCTGCTCAGGTGCGTACAATTGCCGGCCACTTTCAAGGTTCCTGGTTTTGTTTCTCGGACCAAACACCCCTCCGAGTGGCTGACTGTCTCTCTGTAGCGTAGGACCTATGTCTTCCCCCAATGAATCCTGGGAAATGTAGTTTCTTCAGGGTGTTGGGAATTGTCATTTTGTGGTGGGCAAACTACAGTTCCCATGATTCCTCATGGGGGAGAGCCAGGCACTTCATATGTGTACTAATGGGTGTGACCCTAGTTGAATGTTCTACGAAGGAAGCACACTGAGAGCACCTAGCTTTCCCCCAGATAAACATGGGAACTGTCATTTCTTTGGGGTGCTGGGAACTGTAGTTCGGCGAGGTGTAAGCTACTGTTTTCCAGGATTCTTTGGAGGGGAGGGCACTTGCTTTAAATGTATGGCATGGATGTGACCCTAGTGGCAAGTTCTCCCAAGAGGACGGCATTTCTCTGCCTGTGTGGAGATGTGTGTCTCAATCCTTTTCCTTCATCTTCTGTTCTTCCCCTCCTCTCTCTCCCTCTCCCTCTCCCTCCCACCCACCCACCCCACTTCATGACTTTGTTCTCTGTCAAAAGGCACAGTGTCGAGGAGAAACTGCTGCTCTTTTGTGCCAGAGATTTGAATTTGACCCCCCTCCAACCTTAAAAAAATCAATATTCCCAGGGAGAAGCAGTGGGCACTGCTTTCCAAGTCCTGCTCTCAGCAGAGCAGTCCTTTTAGACTGATGTTATCTGACTCGGAGACTTCTGAATACTTGAGCGAGGTTGGGTGGTGCTGTGCTGCTGGTGGTCGTGGTTTTATTTTTATTTTTTCATATATCTACCCCTTTCCATTTTCTTTAACAAAACGCTCTCAGCGTTTAATGTCACTGTTATCTTTAGCTGCCTCCTGAGAGCCACCGCAGGTTTAAAATAAATAGATCCAGTTCGAGAATATATAAAATAAATACACTTGCCTCTCTGGCTAGGCAGAGAGAGAGAGAGAGAGAGAGAGAGAGAGGTGGAACAGGGTTGGAGGGAAGCGAGCCCAGGCCGCATTTACATTGAGGGAAGCAGTGGCGTGTGACAGAGGTCATCAGCTGCTGCTGCGGACCCTCAGTCGGAATGAAAAATATATGAAGCAGAGCCGTATTGCTTGGGGGTAGGAAGAGGAGGAAAAAGGAAAGGGAAAAAGGAGCAGGCGATGGAAGTCTGGTTTGGGCCTTCCCCCCCCTCCTGCCCCGGTGAGATTGCTGGCCGTTTGCTCTGGGCTCCAGAGTAGCTTTCAAAGGAAATCTTACGGTGAGCCTTAACCCTGTACAGTTGTGAGACTCTGGCTTTAGAGGAACACAGGAAACCGAAGTCATGTTTGCATCATACATTTGAAGCGCTTTGATGCCACTTCAAAAAGTCAAAGCTTTCCCCCCGAAGAATTCCAGGAGTTGCCGTTTGCCCCTATGCTCTGCACAGGGTTGCAATTCCAAGAGCTCCTGATGGTTAAACCACCCTGGGAACTGTGTCTCCGGGATGGGAATAGGGGCCTCCTAACAATTCTCTGCACACTTAAAAAGCTATAGTTCCCAGAATTCCACAACTGTTTAAAGTGGTATCATAGTGCATCACATCTATTGTGTGAATGTGGCCTTCAGACCACTGACCTATGTATCTCAGCACTGCATACATCCAGAGTGGGGTGTCTGTATGTCAGACCCTGCAAGTGTCCTTATTACCCAGGGATAGGTCCAGATTTACAGAAGCCACCCGGGGTTCTGATTTGATCCCAGAATGTCCCTTAGGACTCCCCTATTTTCATCGGACTGAATGGAGTTATGAGACCCCCGAACCAAGGAGATAAGCAACTATACAACCTTTAGAAGACACCTGAAGGCAGCCCTGTACAGTGGTACCTCGGGTTAAGAACTTAATTCGTTCTGGAGGTCCGTTCTTAACCTGAAACTGTTCATAACCTGAGGTACCACTTTAGCTAATGGGGCCTCCTGCTGCTGCCGCACAATTTCTGTTCTCATCCTGAAGCAAAATTCTTAACCTGAGGTACTATTTCTGGGTTAGCGGAGTCTGTAACCTGAAGCATCTGTAACCTAAAGTGTCTGTAACCTGAGGTACCACTGTATAGGGATTTATTATTATTATTGTTGAATGTTTTACTATGTTTTTATATGTGTCCGAAGCCGCCCAGAGTGGCTGGAGCAACCCAGTCAGATGGGTGAGGTATAAATAATAATAATATTATTATTGTTGTGTTGTTGAATAGGATGTTCCTATTTTCATAGGAGAAATGTTGGAGGGTATGGAGTGCGGCTATTCATGCCCCTCTGCCTGGTCCTCAGGACTCTCCCCAGGCCACGCCCACTCTTCTGAGGCCACACCCCACACTGGTCCTTCTTCCAACATCAGAATGTTCTTTCCTGGCTAGGTAGTGGAGAAAGAATAGTGTTTGTATGTAGAAACTAGCCCCAGTGCAAAGAGCTCCACTCTATTTTACCTCTGGCCTCACTCAGCATTGGCATTGGAAGGCTGCTCATAAGAGAATGTGGCCCTCAGTCTGAAAAATGTTCCCCACTTCTGGTTTCAGGATTCATCCTGGAAACCATTTTCCATTGCAAAGTAGGTGCTGCAACAATGTCCTTCACTCACATTCTCAAATGGTGTGTGCAATCTTCAAAGAGTTTCACTTGATGCTCTTCCATGCAAAAATAAATATATTCTCCATGCATGCAAAAGCAAACTTATCAGGGCAAAGTATTTTAGCATAGCCTTTACACACACACACACACACACACACACACTGCCTGCTGGCTTTCTATAAGCAGGGACCGGTGAGCATTCCACCCCATTAGCTCCAATCTGCAGCCTAAAGGATGTGGTACAGTCTGGAGCTAGGTTTGCCACATCGTCCGCTGCTGTTTGCAAGGACTCGAAGCTTCAATTTTTAATGTGTGGTTTTCCACCATTCAGGACAAGATCCATAACTATTTAGGGATTCTCGAAGGCCTGTCTTGCTGGTCTGCTGAGCATTTGGTGGTCAGGTGCAGCTGCAGGCTTCAAAGCGATCCTGTTGTTGCAGAAAAGAAAGGGGAGAGAGAGACTCCTAAATAGGTTGTCTAGAGGAGAATCTCCAGCAGTGGCGTAGCCTGGGGGGTGCAGGGGGGCCGGCCGCACCAGGCGCAACATCTGGGGGTTAGGGTTAGGGGGCGCAAATCCATGGGTTAGGGGGCGCAAATTACTTGCCTTGCCCCGGGTGCTGACAACCCATGCTACGCCACTGATCTCCAGGGCAGGCAATATCGGTGTGGAATTTTCATCCCGGCCTGGAGACGACAGTAATATGTAACAGGGCTTCTCTCCCACCCAGCCCCAGCCCCACAATATTCTCTAGGGTGTTTTGCAAATGAAATTTCAAGAGCTCCTCTTATCTGAAATGCTGTTCTCCAGTTGTTGCCCTCAAACATAAAATGTGCATGCCTCAAATCATTTATGGAGAGTACATACATACTGCAAAGCTGTGATTTCTGTATTGCAAGGGAATTGGATTAAATGACCAGTGTGGTGTAGTGGTTAAGAGCGGTAGACTCATAATCTAGTGAACCAGGTTCACTTCCCCGCTCCTCCACATGCAGCTGCTGGGTGACCTTGGGCTAGTCACACTTCTCTGAAGTCTCTCAGCCTCACTCACCTCACAGAGTGTTTGTTGTGGGGGAGGAAGGGAAAGGAGAATGTTAGCTGCTTTGAGACTCCTTAGGGTAGTGATAAAGCGGGATATCAAATCCAAACTCCTCCTCCTCCTCCTCCTCCCCTCCTCCTCCTCCTCCTCCTTCTTCTTCTTCTTCTTCTTCTTCTTCTTCTTCTTCTTCTTCTTCTTCTTCTTCTTCTTCTTCTTCCTCCTCCTCCTCTCCTACCCTACAATTCTGTGATTCTGTATCATGTTTCCCTCTCCCAAATAATACCCAAATGCATTCTCATATTAATTTGGAAGGAAATCGCACCACCACCAAATTATTGTAGCAGGAACCCCCCCCCCCCCATCATTCAGTTCGTACAAACTTCACACACACTCACACTCACACACTACATACGCTACGCTTCTGTTATAAATTCATAGAAAATCAACCATGCATCGGATTTGCACTGTTCTACTTTTATTTTACTCCATGAACGAAGGACTACAAAATGGGGAAGGTTTGATACAGGGCACCATAATCCCTTCACCATCCCAGCACATCCACAGGAGCCCTGCCCAGTTGCTATGCCAACCCTGATGGTCCTAGACAGAAGACAATCAAGATCACAAAGAACTTGCATATGGGAATGGATTCAGCATGGACTGAAACAAAGGACAATGATCAGATCTTCCCTCAGGGGGCAGGAAACTGTGACTACCTTTTGTCTTCAGAAAATGACTCATGGGGAGGAGGAGAAGGGAACCAGCCAGGTGACAAGACACTCAGGTTACCACCACAACTCCTCCCTCAACCCCTCCTTTCTGTAATGTATGCATGATGTTTCTGGGGGTGGGCTTGACCTAGAGGATGGGAATTTCAAAAGTTTTTATAAGGTCTGGCACACCATTTTTCTGTGTCTTTCCTCTCACCTGCAAGTGAGGGGAGCACCCTGTTGCAACAGTCAATAAAGGCCAATCCTACAGGCTGCTGATTTGCTCCAATTTACTCTGGTTGGTGTCTTTACTTTTTGTCCAAGGGAGCCCTCAGATTTTTCCGGTAACATTATATATGAGAACAACCTTAATATCTGAGATCAGGCACATGTTACAGGCAGTGTGCCGAAACTGAAATGAGGAGCCCTGGGTTCCAATTCCCACTTCACCAGGAAGTTCACTGCGAGGCTTTGTGCTGTCAGTCTCTCTTGGCCTAATCTACCTGTCAGGGATGTTGTGAATATATAATGGTGGTTATATACCATGGGGGGGGGGGAGGTATTGCAGAAATACATTGTGCTGCTCCCCTGAGATCTTCGGAAGAAAGCCAGGGGTACAAATCCAATTCTTTACTAGCAGGACTTTTTACTTGATTTTTTAGCTTATGTTTTAATGCTTGGTTGTGTGATTTGCTGTTTTAACTGGGGAGGTGTGTATATATATATATATATATATGATTTTACAAATTAATGTTTACATTCACAATCATAGATTAAAAAACAACAACAAATGAACTAGATTCTTCCGAATCTTTTGACTTCCTTCCATGGGTTCTTTGTTTGCTCTTTTCTACTGCATATCATACGCCAAAGTCTTTGTTACCTTGCAAGAGTTATTTCAAACCAGCTAAAGATTTCAAGTGTTGACAGTGGTCTTTCAAATATAATATACCGTAAATTTCTCCCAATCTTTATTGAAGTTTTGATCTTCCTGATTTCCACGGTCATTTTTGCCATTTCTACATAGTCTTTCCACCTCATAGTCTTTGTTGTCTTTCCACCTCTGGACTACCAGCATCCTAGTGGCTGTCACTGCGTAACTGTACTCAACTACTTAACTGGACAGATGTGTAAACCACCCTGGGATCTTTTTGCATGAATGGTGGTTAAAAATAGAAATCCTTCCTCTGTAAATAATTCCTTCCTCTGTATATCTTATTCTTTCTTTTTTTTAAAAAAATGTCAAATCCTTTATTATTTTATTCACATAATATACATTCTTTACAGCAAATAACTCCAAAATAAGCAGACAACTCCAAAATAAAATCATATGTAACAAAACCATAAGTCTCATGTTTTCATTTACACTGATCTCCTTTCCGATACTTCTACTTGATATTTCTTGCTGCTTTCTGCTCTCCTTATAGAATCTTTATAAAAATTTAAATTTCTTAAATCTTATACCAATCTTTAACAATTTCAGTTAACACCTTTACCTCCCTCCCCCACAGCCCAGTACTTCCATCCAACCCATGTGCGATCTTCTTTACCTCCTATTATTTTTGTTAAAAGGTAAAGGGACCCCTGACCATTAGGTCCAGTCGTGGCCGACTCTGGGGTTGCGGCGCTCATCTCGCTTTATTGGCCGAGGGAGTCGGCGTACAGCTTCCGGGTCATGTGGCCAGCAGGACGAAGCCGCTTCTGGCAAACTAGAGCAGCGCACGGAAACGCCATTTACCTTCCCGCTGGAGTGGTACCTGTTTATCTACTTGCACTTTGACATGCTTTCAAACTGCTATGTTGGCAGGAGCAGGGACTGAGCAATGGGAGCTCACCCCGTTGCGGGGATTCGAACCGCCGACCTTCTGATCGGCAAGCACTAGGCTCAGTGGTTTAACCCACAGTACCACCCACGTCCCTATTTTTTTTGTTACTCTTGCTTTATTTGTTATTCCATCCTTAATACAGTTGTACCTCGGGTTACCTACGCTTCAGGTTACATACGCTTCAGGTTACAGACTCCGCTAACTCAGAAATAGTATCTTTGGTTAATAACTTTGCTTCAGGATGAGAACAGAAATTGTGCTCTGGTGGTGCAGTGCCAGCAGGAGGCCCCATTAGCTAAAGTGGTGCTTCAGGTTAAGAACAGTTTCAGGTTAAGAACGGACCTCTGGAACAAATTAAGTACTTAACCCGAGGTACCACAGTATATTATTATCCTATTTTCTTCTTCTTCTTCCTCCTCCTCCTCCTTCTCCTCCTCCTCCTCTTCCTCCTCCAATGTTAGTCAGAGTAGACCCATTGCATTCCCTGGACATGACTAGCTTAAATCCACTTGCAGAGGTTTGGGCTAGATAACCCCCAACATCCTTTCCATCTCTATAATTCTGTGGTTTTGTTATTCATTCCCAAGGGACTGCCCTGAGTAGAACATGGTTGGCAGCCATCTTCAGAGACCACCAGCCGCCTGCCGCCTGAGGACAGCCCGCTAACAAGAAACGCTTAGGTGCAAGTCCGTGGTGATGTCAGGGGCCCAGCCCCCTTCCCTGTAGTTCTGAGGGAGCATCTATTCATAATGACTCCAGCCAACAAGATTAATCATTATAAGTACTTTCCCCATTTGTAATGCTTTTAGGTCCTGAAAGTTGCTAGGAGTCCAAGGACAAAGGTTACTCGGAGGTTAAAAGATAAAGTACAAAGATGTGTTTACCATCCCACAGGGTTTTGGTGACAAAGCGGAGGGCCGAATAGGAATGAGTCAGATAAGACTAATAAAAGTATTAATGAAACCTAAGGGAATGCAGACATTTAATTTGTGTTTGAGCATGTGTTTCTTTTAAAGCGGGGAAAAATGAATCCATTTGACTTGATTTGTTGTCACGCTTGAGCAGGAGAGAAAGTGGGGGGGGGGCGTTGTTCCTTTGGCTCGGTCATTCATATTCCAGGTCGGAATGATTTAAGCATGATCAAACAGCCTTTGAGGGAGCTAGAAGCCTCTGCAATGGATAGTAAAATTCAGTTGATGTCTATTTTCTGTCTTTCAGCAGTAAGGCTATACCTCTTGAGAGATGGAGGGATGCACATTTTGTGTTGATGATTATAACTACATTGGTAGAGCTCGTTCTGGAGTAATCTTCACAACAGTCTGGCAAGGCAGATCAGTATTCCGTTCACCTCCAGGAAATGCAGGAACTCCTGGTTAGAGGCTCAGAGGTAGCTTGATGAGTTGTCTAGGAGTGTGTGTACATGAACCTCAGGGTTCTCTCTAAACATGGAAGTGAATGTTGTTGTTGTTTAGTCATTTAGTCATGTCTGACTCTTCGTGACCCCATGGACCAGAGCACGCCAGGCACTCCTGTCTTCCACTGCCTCCCACAGTTTGGTCAAACTCATGCTGGTAGCTTCGAGAACACTGTCCAACCATCTCGTCCTCTGCTGTCGCTTCTCCTTGTGCCCTCCATCTTTCACAACATCAGGGCCTTTTCCAGGGAGTCTTCTCTTCTCATGAGGTGGCCAAAGCATTGGAGCCTCAGCTTCACAATCTGTTCTTCCAGTGAGCACTCAGGGCTGATTTCCTTCAGAATGGATAGGTTTGATCTTCTTGTCTATGGGACTCTCAAGAGTCTCCTCCAGCACCAATGGAAGTGAATAGGGTGTGCAAAATTAGCCTCTACCCCTGGAAGGCAGTGCGAAACCCCTGTACTGGCCAGTCCTGGCATGAGGACTAGGAGCTTGGCTGCTTTTCAAATGGGCAATCCCTGCTGCAGTCCAGGCCTCAGCTTCTTGGTACTTTCCCACTTTCTCTAGGGCAGCCTTCCCCACCCTGAGGTCTTCAGATGATGCTTGATTAGAAATACAATCATCCTTGGTCACTGGTTGTGCTGGTTGGGGATTTGTAGTCCAACACTAGCTGAGGAGTCAAGGCTGGGGAAAGTTACTCAAGGTATATTAGGGGTTGGCTGCCTATTTGTACACAAGGCTGGGTCTTGGTTTGCAGGCTTGTTTGAATATCCCACTGGTCCCAAGGACACTGACAACTGGAATAACAAGATGCAATTGAACCCAACAAAAACAGCAAGTCTTCAGCCCAGGGCTCCACAGTAGGCTCCTTGGATAGTTTTGCAAAGCAGTTCTCCTCTTCTGATCAGAGCTGGTCAGGGCTGCTAATTTAATTTCCCACAATGCCCCAGAGCAGAGAATCCCTCTCAGCCTGGAGGCCACACTTCCCTTGGGTAACCTTCCACAGACCACATGGCAGGTCAGAACGAAAAGTGATCAGAGCAATGAATGCACATTTTGCATTTCCACTGCAGGCTAGTTTCACACCCATGGACATCCCCCTCTCTGTGCTCCGTAGTGGCAACTGAGAGCTACAGACTTCAAGGATACATCCCACCCAGGCAAAAAAAGGGGGGCAGCAGGGGTGTGGGGAGTAACCCAGGGAGAGTCCTGAAGAAATTCCCCCTCCCGGTCTGGCAACAATTGTATGTTGGTACATTTTAAATGGTGGTTTGTACTATCCACCACCAAGGTGGGTGTTGCTGGGGCTCATGATCCTGGCAGCTGTCCAAGGTGCTGAAGTCAACAGTGCTGGCCCAGGTCCTTAACCCTGTGCATTTATAGCACATCTATAAAGCTCAGGACTTTCTCAAAAGAATCCTGGGGACTTTAGGTTACCCTCCACAGATCTGCAATTCCCAGCACTCTCAGCAAACTACAGCTCCCAAGATTCTTTGGGGGGAAGTCATGTGCTTTAAAAGTGTGACGTTTATGCAGCCTAAGTTGGAGGTTGAGAGATAATGGCTATGTAAATTCATGGATGGAGCGAGATTAGAACCTGGTACTTCTCAGTTCTTTGCCACTGCATCAGCTACCAGATTAAGGCTTGTCAATCTACTCTTTAACATACAGTTGCATGAATGGATGGGAGAAATGGAATGCTTCATCTCACATTCAGAACCCTTGAGACCAGAATTTGTCACTTCTCGGATTTATCTTCTAAGATGGCCCTTGCATTTTGAGCTCTGGCCCAAGTATGGGTCTAAAGGTGACTTTGCACACAATGTTTTTCTTGCACATCACAATGTTTGCACTTTGCACACAATTTTTTTTCCTTGCACATTAACTGTTTCCCTGTCACATAAAAGAATGCACCTGTGCACATCACAATGCTTGGAAACTTTAAGATATGCCAATGGTAATGTTTATTCAGGGTAAAGACAATGAACTAAATTCTTTTCCTGAAAATGAGTGGGTGGTGCTTGGAATGCCAATTTCTCAATCTGACTTCAAATGAGTATTCTGGGTATAAAATTATATCAGGGTCACAGAACCGTCCATACTTGGCTCTGGGAGTTGACTAATCTTTGTGGCCCAGTTCTAACTGAGCAAGGGCAGGGAGGAGCTAATTGCAAACCTGCTTATTTTCTGACGCTACCTTGGGTCTGGTGTGTTACTGTAATATGGAATTAAAAGGGAAATATGAAAGGCAGAGTCTTTTCATTCCCTTTGTATCTGATGTTCAGGTTGTGAAAGCTGTTGCTTCTGTAAATAAAACTGCACACAGACCCAGTGCACAGGAAAGAACCATCTGAAGACTCATGGGAACCTCAAGGTCAGGGATACAAACTTTTCTTTTTTTAAAAAAAAGTGTGAACCTCAACAGTGAGATCTGAGCATGCTTAGTTGATGGAATGGAATTGTGCTTTTTTAAAAAAAAACTGACTGAGACACTGAGAAGGAGCACTCTGCACTGCAACATTTTGCTGCAGTCCCCCTTCTTTTACCTACAATTTCTGAACCGAAAGGATATAGCAAACATTTGGTCAGAAATTCTGGGCAGATGTTTGTTTTATCTCCCTCACCCCTTTACTGCTTACAGGCTTAAATATCCTCCCCTGAGAGAAGCATGCTCTGTTGTTGTGCCATGATGTGCCTGGCATATCATGAAAACTGCAAAGTGTTTGGAGAGTCTCTGATGGCAAAGGCCCATTAAAGTGCAGGGTTAGATTCCTGGAATTAGTAGTAGTTAGATTAAGAAATGCAGCTCTGGAATTAGCAGAAATGTCTAACGATGCCAAGGTAAGGGACAAAATATCAGGGTAATTACTCCCTGGAGCATCAAGCGAAAACAAGACAGAGGAAATGACTAAGCGTCTGTATGCCATTAAAACAAGAGCATGGCACTGCCTGGATTAATTGTGAGCACTCAAATGTTGAGGCAGGCTTTTAGATGGGAGAGGACTCTGTCTTCTAAAGGGTATATTGATGAGAATCAGCTCTATATAACCAGATTTTATCTGCAAAAGGCCGCCCCCCCCCCCCACACCCCAGCTGCCTGGCCAAGTGGCAAGTTAGCTGGAAACTGCCAAACACATTCTCTTCTTTTATCATGGATTTCATTTGCCTATGTGTTCTGAATCTGTACATCCCTGTGTCAGAACTTTCCTTCCCAAGCTCAGCTCGGGTCTTACGTGGAAGTTCCATTTCCGAAGCCAAGGCGCTGGTGCTGTTTTGAAGCCTTCACACACACACACCAACTCTGATTTAGACATGGGTGGCGCTGTGGGTTAAACCACAGAGCCTAGGACTTGCTGATCAGAAGGTCGGCGGTTTGAATCCCCACGACGGGGTGAGCTCCTGTTGCTCGGTCCCTGCTCCTGCCCACCTAGGAGTTTGAAAGCATGTCAAAGTGCAAGTAGATAAATAGGTACCGCTCTGGCGGGAAGGTAAACGGTGTTTCCGTGTGCTGCTCTGGTTCGCCAGAAGCGGCTTAGTCATGCTGGCCACATGGCCCGGAAGCTGTACGCCGGCTCCCTTGGCCAATAAAGCGAGATGAGCGCCGCAACCCCAGAGTCGGTCACGACTGGACCTAATGGTCAGGGGTCCCTTTACCTTTAAGGGATGTGATCCCCATGAATTCCAACATGAGCTGACCTGATCTGTACCTAACATGCAGAATGGAAGGTAGTTATCCTTTGCGCTTTGTGCAAAATTCAAAGAAATTGCAATGCAGTTCCCAGCTAAGTTAGGCAGGTGGGAGCTGGCTGAGGTCAGGCTAAGGTTGACGGGGCAGTCCCCCAGTTTCCCTTATGGGCCACAGATAAGGTCCCTTCCTATGTGAGGCACAGTAGAATTCTCTGGTACAAAACCCATATAGCAGGGAGATCCCAGAAGCATCACCTTTGCTCTAAAAGCACATACCCAGGCCAGTCTGAGTAGCGGCATTTTACCTACCTTTCTCATCATAATGATGATGCATGCCCAAAAGTTTGGAATCTGATTGAGAAAAGACATGCTTTTTTAAAAACAACAACAACTGAAGACCAAAATGTGCCTCTGATTTGAATCTAGGAAACAAAATGTGTGCTACATTCCAAGAATTTATAGCTGCTTCCATTGCTTAATCTTTCAAATATATTATGTTGTTGTTGATTTTGGAAGCATAGGAGGGGGAGGCTGGAAAGTAAATAATGGAAAGCCCCTAACTTAGAGGGACAGCTGCACGACTGCAAATAAAATGATACGGGGCCCCCGACAATGTCATTGCTGCACAAGTTTTAAATAATAAGACACGACAACCCAGCCGCTGATATTGGTCATTGTTTTGTTTTAATCCTGCTGCCCAGCAAGGAAATGCTGTAAATCTGAGGTACTGACCCATGTCTACACATTTACCAGATAGTCACTGATCAAAGATTTATTTATTAGCCCAGGCATGATTGATTTATATGAGTTTTGTTTGAGCAAGTTAATTGCAAACGGCAACTTGGGATGCACACATTACAATGTGAAGGAACCAGGTTACTAACCTCCTCCTGCCCACCCCACCCCCAACCCGCTTACTGTTAGGGGCAGTGATAACGTCATGGCAGCGATAACATGTTGACTTGCGTCTGGATCAACAGTGTGACTCTTTTGGATGCCTTACCCAGGAGAGATTAAATGGTCCCTGCCATTAATAATCTACTCAGCAAGGAGCCAGGGGTTTTAGCAGTGTCAGGTGAGAAGAGATATTTCCCTTCCTGGGAAAGTCTAATATTTAAACTGTTGTTTAAACTGGGAAGGGGGGAGGGAATCGCTATGCAACCATGATCTCAGGAAGAATTTTCTCTGTGGCCTTCAGGATTTGATGAGATTTCTGAGGTTCTAAACTCCAGCGGCTGACTTGTTGAGTTTTAAAATTAAGTATCTTTTGCTTATGGTTACGAAGCTAATGGAGTTTGGCACGCATTGTTTCAAAAAGTTCTGATGAGTTCCTTCACGTTCATCACATCTATGTTGAAAGCAGGGGAGCCAGTGGCTTTTCAGATGTTGCTGGACTACAACTCCCATCAGTCTGATCAATGTTCAGGAATGATGGGAGTTGAGGTCCAGCAATTTCTAGGGGGCTATAGGTTCCCCACCCCTGGGTTAAGCTATACAAAAAGCTATTGAAGAAGCAATAAGCTTTTAGGCATCCCTTGACAGTAAACTGTCAGTAGGCCACTATTACATTTCATGTAAGTTAAGAATAATGACAATATTCATTTCTATTTGTGCTTAGGACCAGAGGGGGATGGGAAGCTAGAGGGGGAAATGATTGGAGCAACAAATGTAAATTTTACCTGTACCCTAGGCTAGTTTCTGCACACACACAAACCTCTTTATATTTGTCATGCAGACCAGCAGGAAGCGTTGAGTTCAAGGAGACATTGCAGCCAGGCAAAAACTCTCCAGAACGGTTCAAAGTTGGGCTAGTGAGTGGGTGGTCCGGGAAGAGTCTCAAGGGCCAGACAGAGTGGCCTGGGGGGGCTGCATGTGGCCCCCAGACCTGAGGTTTCCCACCATTGGCTTAAAGTGATGAAGAATCTTCAGATACATTTTCTCAGCACAATCCTGTAAGATAAAAGCACTGCTCTCAATCACAGTGGCAGCCTCCACACTGCTCACACCACTAGGGGGCAACCCAGCCAGATGGGCAGGGTTTAAATAAATTATTATTATTATTATTATTATTATTATTATTATTATTATTATTATTATTTTATTAGCCTGATGCATCAATGAGTATCAGGCAGCTGCCATTACTCATACAATCCCCTGTAGAAACATAGTCTTTTCTGCCACCATACTCCTTGAGGAAAGCTACCCGCCCATCTCCAGGTCTACTGGAGAGAAATAGGGAGGGAGACAGGGCCAACCACTGACATATGATTTAATTTGTACTTCTCGAGAACCAGGTATCCTTCAAAATTCGCACTTCTCCAATGCAGTCCTCCCACCAAACAATATGCACATATTGCGGGAAAACACACATCTTAGGTCTCATCTAGACACATCAAAGAAGCATTTCAGTTCAAAGCGTTGTAAATTTAAACAGGGAAAACCGGTAGAGAAAAGCAGAACTCCACATCGCCATCTGGTGGCACAATGTTGCACCGTACATACAATGCATATAAATCGCTTTTTCTTTACCAGGCTAGCTGAGCACTTAGTGAAAATAACATACACAAAATGCATTATATCAGAGAAAATTGCTTTTAGGGATGGGTCTGTCATTCCAAACCGCATGCAACTATGTGTTAGTTAGAAGAAATTTGCACTCAAACGCCGACAGATTTTCATGAGGATTTCTCAGAACAAACAAATTGGCAAATGCTACAGAAATGGGGAGAACTGAACTGAACACTGGGGGAAAGAGAAGCTGAAATTGGCAGGTCTGTGCATCCCTATATCCGAGCCAAATTAATCTGAAAAACTATGCATGCGTTTTATCCCCCACAATGACGATTCTGGGAAGGATTTCTAAGATTCAGGGAAGGACTTGCAAAGGAAAGCGGATGTTGAAGGTCCAGCGCATGCAGAAACACACCCTGAAATTAATCAGGAGAATGGCACTGAGATGCCTGAGGATCCCTTTGGAAGTCCCAGCCTTGTTAGGAAAGGATTTCAAAACAAAACAGGACCCAGAGCCATAGTAGAGCTCCACTAATTACCGCTAAGAACCGACCACTTTGGAGAGCCACACACTGCGGCTTTTCTCCTGGCTGACAGACAACTGTCAGCTGGGCAAGAGCTACTAATTAGTAATTGATAAATATAAGTGCGCTGTCTTCCCGGAGTAGAGTACCACTTGATGATAGTAATTAATTGTTCATTGATTCCCATAGGCTGACGTGAGGTCTGCTCAGCTGCTTCTGCGCCTTTCCCATTTGTAGATAGAGGTGAGCATGCCTGGCAAGGATGCTCCTGGCTCCCAAAGTTTCTTTGGGGGGGGGGGAGACTTTGCACAGGAGATCATTCTAAATGGAATTTAATTAAACGCAGGAAGCATGTTTGATGCTGATTCTCCACAGGTGAATGTCAGGGGTGCCAACTTGTATAAAATATTGAGGGGCAGAGGGCCAGGTAAGCCCTGCTCCACATAATCAATCACAAGATACAGGTGTTCACTCAACATTTGAATGGCAATACTCATGAACTGGGGGGGGGCAGCCCCCTCAAATATTTTATGGAGGGGCCAAAGGGACCTCGGCCCCTAGGAGTCAGCTCCTATGGTGAATGTCAAGGGTAGAACCTTTCTTCCATGTGTGGGGTTCCTCAAAATCTCCTGGGGGAGGGGAGTGAAAAGAGAGAACCTGCTTAAAAGAGAACTCTAACTAGAATTTTGTTAGGGACATGGGTGGCACTGTGGTCTAAACCACTGAGCCTCTTGGGCTTGCCGATCAGAAGGTCGGCGGTTCGAATCCCCACGATGGAGTGAGCTCCCGTTGCTCGGTCCCAGCTCCTGACAACCTAGCAGTTCGAAAGCACACCAGTGCAAGTAGATAAATAGGTACCGCTCCAGCAGGAAGGTAAACGGCGTTTCCATGCGCTGCTCTGGTGTCGGTGTTCTGTTGCGCCAGAAGTGGCTTAGTCATGCTGGCCACATGACCCGGAAAAACTGTCTGGGGATAAACGCCAGCTCCCTCGGCGTGTAAAGTGAGATGAGGAGGGAAGCAAAATGGGATAACCTGCACAAGAGAACCTACATAAATATGAGCCTGAAGGCGGCTCAGCTGGTTGGAGCATGGTGCTGTTAATGCCAAGGTCGTGGGTTCGATCCCTGTATGGGACAGCTGCATATTCCTACATTGAAGGAGTTGGACTATATGATCCTCAGGGTATCTTCCAACTCTATAATTCGATTATTATATGTGAAAATTAATTTAATACAGGAAGCATGTGTGATGTTGACTCCCCCACTCAAGGTTAGGCTGGAAACCTTCTTCCTTACATGCTATTTTTCCATGTTCCAGTCTCCTCCAGTCTTCTGGGGGAGGCAGGCAAGAGGGGATAAACTTCAGAGGGGTTCACTGTAAATGGAATTACCATGAACCACAAGAATCACAAATCCTGGGCAATCATGGGTTTAATGGCTCTAGGGCTATGGGGGTCTTCTAGCAGGTAACCTCTTAAACATTAAGCCCCTTAACCTAGGAGGGTGAAGATGTGCACACAAAGAATTATGCCACGCTGCTCTCTGATTTCCATTTTCAGTCTGGGGACGCTAGCAAGCCCCTGGCACTGCCACCTTCTGGCCTCAGCTTTGTGCCCATGCAGCTAAAGGAGATCAGCAAAAACAAGATGACTGCATGTTGACATCCTCAATATATCTCTGGTGATGCTCTCTTTTTTCCTTGGCAAGATTCACAAGCAGAGTCATTGCAGGTATTGCCAAATATATGTGTGTGTGTGTATGTGTATATATATATATATATATGCAGGTTTTGGTGTCCTCGGGTGTCTTCCCGTGTAAAAGTTGGGGTGTCTAGGCGACGTTTCGACGAGGTCTCACTCGTCATCTTCAGGCTGGTGCTTTGATGGTTAACAAGAAGCCGAAAGCACCAGCCTGAAGATGACGAGTGAGACCTCGTCGAAACGTCGCCTAGACACCCCAACTTTTACACGGGAAGACACCCGAGGACACCAAAACCTGCATATATATATATATATATATACATACCCAAGGCTACAATCCTTCTCTCTCCAGGCACAGAGAGTCCCATGAGGATATTCTGTGGTTTGAACACTTTATTGATTTAGGATATGTTTGGTGCTGGGCCAAAATCCCTCCTTCTCAATTTTGCAGTCCAATCACAGTCGGAAAAAGGGGGCATTTGGGTGGCTGACAACAATTACAAGCATTTCTCCTGGCCCCTTTAAGGCCAGGGACCAGTCCACCATCCCTCAGACCATATGGAGGGCCAGACTATATCTTGGGGAAAAAATATGAATGAATTCCTGTGTCCCACAAATAACCCAGAGATGCATTTTAAATAAAAGCACACATTCTACTCACATAAAAACACCAGGCAGGCTCCACAAATAACCCAGAGATGTATTTTAAATAAAAGGACACATTCTACTCATGTAAAAACACGCTGATTCCTGGACCGTCTGCTCTTCCTCTGGGTTGCCTTCTGGGTTGGGAAGCCAAGAACGCAACTGACCCCCATCCTGCCAACCTCCCCAGCTGCTACAGGTGAAATGGCCAAATGGCCAAACTGCCATCTTCAAAAACCATGCCTAACTCCCGAAATAAAGTTATTTTATTGCTTGTGTCATATACTGCAGCGAGACAATAAGAATGGCTTGAGCAACTCGCCACAGCTCTTACACGTATTTTCAGGAGGAGCTGAGACTTATCAATCTATTTCCACTTAACAATTAAATTTGCCTTCAGAAGGGTTCCTGAGGGCACATACCAGTGTGTCCATTATGTTATTACTGCTAATTTCCACTGAATAAGCCAAAATTAGAGGCCACTTGCCACCAGAAATGACTGAAATGTTATGGAAAAACTGAATCAGAGTGAAGCGGGTAAGTAAAATGCTCTAAAACAATCCATCTGATTATTATTTGTGTGTGTGTGTTTATGTATAAAAAAATAATCTACCTTTCCAGTGGAACTATTTTGAGCTCTCTTGTTCAGAAGCACGGGGGAAAGCCAAACTTCTGTACTTTCTAAGAGGGAAAGCTGTGGTCAGATCTGTACATTATTACTGAGGGAAAGCTGGGTATAGCCTTTCCTTGAATAGCTTTTCTAGGTTATTGCTGTAACATGAAGCAATGGGAGTTGCTCCAGCGGTTGTCAGGAATGACACTTTATCTAACCAGGAACATGCAAATCCCTTCTGAGAAATGTTACTCTTATCAAGACTGCCGTGACCTCCCTTGGACCTCTTCAGCATGTTCATCTGAGAAACAATCTCCAGAGTTTGCTCTGAGTTTTGTTTTCATCAGGAAGATCTCACCCCAATGGCTACATGCATACACAAGCACACACACCTTGACCTTATTTCAGACTTACTCAGCTTTTGTTTGGCTTCCCTTTCAAATTCGTTGGATGTGTTCATCCAAAATTTGCTTCAAATTTCACAATAAGGCTTTGTGTGCTACCAGTGTGCCAGAGAGATGGGGAGAGGGGGAGAGAACGTTTTCCTGCTTCCCTCTTCTCACTGCTGCCACTGCCCAAGCCAGGTAAATGTTGTTTAAAACAGGGGTAACCCACACAATGCCTTGCAGATCGTGCCTTGCAGGAGTTGTTGTTGGCACCTGTCCATCTCAAGAGACAATGTGTCTCCAGGGGTGAAGTCAAACCGCTGCTGAATTAAATCTCACCTGTTTCTATTTACACATCCCCACTTTAGATTAGTTGGGATTCTAAATAATGAGCCCATATTCGGATAAATTCTTGCAAATTTTCTCATTTTGGAATTATCCCCACATTTCAGAAGCATATCTACCATTCTTCTGCTCAACTCAAAGAAACTAAAGAGGACCAGAGGCAGTAGAAGAGAACAGCATGATCCCTCGTTTTTTACACCATGGTAGGTAGGTAGACGCCTGCCAACCTAGCAGTTCGAAAGCACCCTCGGGGGCAAGTAGATAAATAGGGACCGCTTTCTAGTGGGAAGGTAAACGGCGTTTCCGTGTGCAGCTCTGGCTCGCCAGAGCAGCGATGTCACGCTGGCCATGTGACCCGGAAGTGTCTTCGGACAGCGCTGGCCCCTGGCCTCTTGAGTGAGATGGGCGCACAACCCCAGAGTCTGTCAAGACTGGCCCGTACGGGCAGGGGTACCTTTACCTAGGTAGGTAGAGAGAAACTGAACACTTCTTTTAGGAAGTAGTGGCACACCAGTCTTACGGTGGCAAAATCCACCCCACATTTCCTTTTTATTTGTATTGGAGTAAGTCATGTGAAACAGTGTCAAAGGCCTTACTCTGTCAATTTAATAAAGTCAATTTATGGTGCCTATCAATCTTCTAACCAGCTGGGATGAGGAGGGAATGCGGAAGGCTGAGTGGATGGTGATAAAGTCGTGACATGGTGGCAAATCTTCTGCTTGGCACCCCCAGGGAATTGAATTGTTGCCTGTAGTGTACCCCCTCCCTATGTGAACCATGCACAACCTGTGGTTCTGTATGCCCCTCCCAGTCCATGTGAACTGTGCTCAGTTGACCTGTGATTTGCTGTGATGAAATCCTTTATCTCTGTGAGAAAATGGCCTTCAGAATGGTTGTTGGAGGCCAAAAATGCCTTTTTACCCAACTTAGACTGTTACACAAACTATGCCCCTGTCTAGAGCTGTCAGACCGGGCTTTTGTTATTCATACACCGATAATACACAAGCTTGGCTACCGTAAAGCATTTGCTCCCCCCCCCTTTTTTTCAAAAAAATTTTTAATGGGTTTTGCATTTAACATTTGCATTCATGTGTCATATGTGTATAATCATATACACATAGGATTCTCTGAATCCCTAGACTTTCCTCCATCCCTTCATGGGTTCCATAGTTATTCTTATCCAACTGCATCATATAATGTTCTTAATATTTCCTTAAATCCAGAATGCGGCAGCTAGACTGGTGACTGGGGGCGGCCGCCGAGACCATATAACACCAGTCTTGAAAGACCTACACTGGTTCCCAGTACGTTTCCGAGCACAATTCAAAGTGTTGGTGCTGACCTTTAAAGCCCTAAACAGCCTCAGTCCAGTATATCTGAAGGAGCGTCTCCACCCCCATTGTTCTGCCCGGACACTGAGGTCCAGTGCCCAGGGCCTTCTAGCGGTTCCCTCACTGCGAGAAGCAAAGCTACAGGGAACCAGTCAGAGGGCCTTCTCTGTAGTGGCACCCGCCCTGTGGAACGCCCTCCCACCAGATGTCAAAGAGATAAACAACTACCTGACATTTAGAAGACATCTGAAGGCAGCCCTGTTCAGGGAAGTTTTTAATGTGTGACATTTTGATGTATTTTTAATCTTTGTTGGAAGCCACCCAGGGTGGCTGGGGAAACAAACAAACAAATTATTATTATTATTATTATTATTATTATTATTATTATTACTAAATTCTTACCATAGTTTGCCATGAAGCATTTTCAATATTATTCATTCAGCGAAACCTGTGACTAGGACTGGGCGATATCTGGTTTTCAACATCGTGTTATATTGCCAGCTAAACATTGCAACATACTGACATATGGCAATGTCTGAAATAAGGATGGAACTATGTAGAGGCATTGGCTGGCTTCACAGCTTTCCCCACATTGTGATTTTTGCATCGCGCACACACATGCCATGATTCGCGATACATTGCCAGGTCAAAAATTATGAAACTGGTATCATGATATGGACTTCAAACTGGTTTCGGATGATATATCACCCAGCCTTAACACACACATCAACATATCATGATTTGTGATATATTTCCAGGTCTAAATTTAATAAAACTGATATCATGTTGTGGATTTCAAATCGCTTTTGGACACTATATCAATATATCACCCAGTCCTACATGTGACTCTTTGGATGCTAGTGGGAGCCAGGAAGTCAGTTTTTATTTCTGCATGTAAACACTCAAAATGTATTTCTGAGGGTTTACTAGCAATAATAATAATAATAATAATAATAATAATAATAATAATAATAATAATTTATTTATACCCTGCCCATCTGGCTGGGTTTCCCCAGCCACTCTGCGCAGCTTCCAACAGAATATTAAAATACAAGTCTATTAAACATTAAAAGCTTCCCTAAACAGGGCTGCCTTCAGATGTCTTCTAAAAGTCTGGTAGTTGTTGTTCTCTTTGACATCTGGTGTGAGGGCATTCCACAGGGCAGGTGCCACTACCGAGAAGGCCCTCTGCCTGGTTCCCTGTAACTTGCCTTCTCACAGTGAGGGAACCATCAAAAGGCCCTGGGCACTGGACCTCAGCGTCCGGGCAGAACGATGGAGGTGAAGACGCTCCTTCAGGTATACTGGACCGAGGCAACAACCTTGATTGTGGATACAGTGATATCCGCACACAACAGGCTGATCACGTACCCAGAGCCATAGCTAGGTGATCTTGCGCTCCTGGCCGAACCGTCCAGATTGCGCCCCCTAACCATGGACAGATTAGCTCTTTTCCCCACATCTCCTCCAACCCCACCCTCCACCCATTCAATCCACCCTCTATTTAAAACCTTTTCTTATGAGGCAATAATCAAAATTTTTATTTATAGACATATTTATGGATATATTTTTAGCCGATTTTGTGCCCCCCCCCGCCTGCACCCCTGGTGGGGGCCCACCTCTCCACCCCCTAGCTCTGGCCCTGCACATACCCCTTGTGTGTGGATGTGCAAATTTTGTACTCAGCATGTGCTAGAATCGTACACAACAGCTACAGGCCCTGTCCCGCCGCAGAAATGTCAGATATAATGGGAAAGAAAAAAGGATAATAAGAAAGAAGCTTGGCTGAAGCCACCGATATGGACCTCATTCTCCTAGTCACTTCAGGATGTTCCAGTTCATTAAGCAAGCTTGAATGCGAAGGGCACAGCCTCTGCTTCTGCTGTTCTGCCACCGTCCCTTGGGTACTTTCCATCAAAAGAAGACCTCGGAGAGAACAATGCGTTGTCAGGGGCCCAGTGAGGAAATCATCCGCCTTCAAATTTGGCAGCTGACTTGTCCTCACGTCCTATCTGTTCTTCAAATATCTGAAACAGAAACCCCCAGGTCATAAAGGTAAAGCTAGATTTGGGGATGCATTTATTATTACAGTCATACCTCGGGAGTCCGCTTCAGGTTGCATTTTTACGGGTTGCGGACCACCAAAACCCAAAAGTACCGGAACAGGTTACGTCTGGGTTTGGTGTCGCGCATGCGCAGAAGCGCTAAAGGGTGCTTTGCGCATGCGCAGAAGGCCAAATCGCAACCCGCGCGTGTACAGACGTGGATTGCGAACACTATGGGTTGCGAATGTGCAAACCGCACGGATAACGTTCACAACCTGAGCATCCACTGTATTATTATTATCATTATTATTATTATTATTAAAAAATAACAATTTATAGTAATTCTTTATCATCATCGTTACCATCATAACTATCACCCTAACCAGCAAAAGACTGCCAGTTCTGCTGCTGTCTTGCATGTACCGTCCTACCTTGATTCTCAAACGCCTTGGTACTCGTATGTTTTGGCTCCCGAACGTCGCCAACCCTGAAGTGAGGTTTCAGACATTTTTCAAAAGCTGAACATCCAATGCGGCTTCTGCGGCTTCCGATTGGCTGCAGGAAGGTCCTGCAGCCAATCGGAAGCCGTTTCAGTTTCAGGAGTCCAATGGACTTGCGGAATGGATTAAGTTTGAGAAGCAAGGTCTTTTCTTTTAAAAAAAAAATTATCGATTTGCAAATTTCCATGCTTCTGAATTCCAGTTGCTGGAACCCACAGGAGGCGAAAGGGCTCTTGTGGTCAAATCTGGCTTGCCAGTTTCCCACAGACTCATGTGAGAACAAAAGGCTGGACTATATGGCATAGCTGTCAACGTTTCCCCTTTTTAAAAGGGAAATTCCCTTATTCCGAATAGGATTCCTCGCAAGAAAAGGGAAAAGTTGACAGCTATGCTATATGGGCCATTGGCCTGATCTAGCAGGCTCTTCTTATGTCTTTCCGTATCTGGATGAGGGCTTCTTAAAAATCATGACAACAAACTGAGGAGGAAATGTAGAGAAATGAACTTAAAACTGGAAAAATCAGAAGCAGGCGGAAACCAGAAATGACATTTTTGCCTATACCTGGTCATGTCTGGATTCTTATTTTGAGAACTTTTCATTCTGGAATTTGCAACACCCATTATTCTTCTCTTTTTTCCTCTTTGCTAGGTAGATCAGCAAGTTTAGGGGTAACTTACCTCTTGTCAGACAAAGTTCCTGGAGTTTCATTTGTGGTGGCAAAATTGAAATCAGGAAATTGAGGCAGAGAGGGAAACCATCAACCAGAGAGTGAAAGGATAGCCTGATTTTATTGTTCCAGGTATTGTCCTTGGGGTGGAGGAGGCATAAGTTTTGTGGTTACTTACTATTGTAATTTATTTGTATGCTGCTCTTCTATACAGTAATTGTATCCGTATCCTTAATGTTCCTAATTTTGATCTATAGACTGCACTAGTAAATCGATCAGTAGGCAAAATCACATAATTATTTGCTGTTGATGGAAACATGAGGACCTATGCATATAAGTTTGATGAAGTGTTACAAGGAGAAGGAGGAGAGAGTAAAACACAATAATTTCAAGACCAGCTCAAGACATTTTGCTACCTGAAGCAAAGCGCAAGATAATAATAATAAATAATATTTTTTTATTTATGCCCCGCCCTCCCCAGCCAAGACCAGGCTCAGGACGGCTAACAACCAATAAAAACAAGTTGATTAAAATACAATTTAAAAAAAAGATTAAAATACAACATTAAAACATTTGGGTGTAGCCTCTTCACAGGAGGAGAAAAGAATGAGAAAGAGAAAGAGGGGGAGGGAATCAAACTGATTCTAAGCCAAAAGCCAGATGGAACAACTCTGTCTTACAGGCCCTGCGGAAAGAAATCAGATCCCGCAGGGCCCCTGGTCTCGTGAGACAGAGCGTTCCTCCAGGCCGGAGCCAGTGTTGAGAAGGCCCTGGCTCTGGTTGAGGCTAATCTAACTTCCTTAGGGCCCGGGACCTCTAGGGTGTATGCCTCCGTGGGGCATACCAGGAGAGGCGGTCCCGTAGGTATGAGGGTCCTAGGCCGTGAATGGCTTTAAAGGTCGAAACCAGCGCCTTAAATCTGACCCTGTACTCCACCGGGAGCCAGTGCAGCTGGAAAAGCACTGGGTGAATATGCTCCCATGGCAGAGACCCTGTGAGGAGCCTCGCTGCAGCATTCTGCACCCGCTGGAGTTTCTGGGACAGCTTCAAGGGCAGCCCTGCGTAGAGCAAATTACAGTAGTCAAGCCTGGAGGTGACCGTCGTCACCTGTGTCGGCATCCTTCAGGGGTCGAGATGCCAACTGGCTAGCCCTCAGCTGGATCATGCCCTTCCAAGCTGTGACGATCCCCCGATCTCTGGTGTGACGTAAATCAGCGACTCAGACTTCAAAGCCTGAGCACACTATATTAGCAGAGCATACTCCGCAAACAGAAGTGGCGTGAGGCTTGCGGAGGCGTACTAACAAACTACAGCTTTAGTAAGCATAAATCAGGACAAAGAAAACATGTCATCTCTCTTTTGTCTCGTCAGAGAGAGAAGCAAAAGCAAAAGCTATACACAAATGGAAATTCCCAGCAGACTGTGCTGGGGTGTAAACAGACATGTGACACGCAACAGTTCCATGTCTGTAACTAAAGGTGGAATAGAATTTTACAACATTCTGCCCAATTCCATGTACAGAGCAGATGGATCTTACTTCAGCATTGGGGATAGGGCAACATATTCCACTGCACTTGAGGGCTGCATGGCTAGCTTATGGGGTGAGCTGGTTACCTCACTTGACCCAGGGGTATCTGCTTTCCCTAATGATAGAGCTGGACCTGAATTGCAAACTTATAAGGCAGACCCAAGTCCGATGTTGAAGTTAGTGTTGTGCTTAAAAACTGTCCTGGTGGATTTTTTCTTTGCCTTGCTCCTGAAGCAGCAAAGGTGTGTTTGCGAGTGTCCTTTCTAAGTATTGCCTAAGCACAGGAAGCACTCCAACCACTGTACCATACTGTCTCCACAGGAGGCTAGTAAGTGAATGCTGTTGGCATCCAGGAATGGGAAGCCAGACTGAATCGACTTGCTATTTCCCTTTCAAACTCCCTTGTTCCCTGTACATGTGAGTTCTTCATTCTCAAAGATTGGAAGGCGTATCAGCGGCTGGTTTTAAGCTGATGTGAATGGGATTTCATTAATTCACTCCTCCTGTAACTTTTGCTTTAAATTTTCTAAGGAATTTGAGGAAAAAGAGAAGGGGGTGCGCCGATATATACAACCCACAACATATTCTTGGTGTCACTTCAGTTTTTCATCAAGATATGCTTGGGGCAATATTGTATTTCACCAGATCAGCTGGAACAGGCTGGGGGATGGAGTCAGAGTACCAATTTCATTTCTTTGTCATAGAAAATGAACATGCTTCTTTCTCCCCCTTTTTCTTTCTCTCCCTCCCGCTGCCCTGCAACCTCCCAATACCGCTTCTTATCTTCAAGATACCAGTAGAGGCCATCTTTGTGTAATTAAATTAGGGTTAATGGGCAGCCCAAAATCGTAATAAAGAAGATTTTAGAATTGTGCATCCTTTCCCACAACATTAATTTTATATCATGCTTTTATGTCTGTACAAGTAATTAAGTTAGGGAACATGTAAGGAACTCTGAAGAGACAAGCTTTGTGGAACCACACAAGTCGGGCTGTAGCCAGACCACATTGTCATGGGAGTCACGGAAACAGAGCTCTTAAACCATCTTCTATGATTGCTGTAGTTTCAGCAATCCTGATGTCATTTTATCCTCGCTCGGCAGTTGAGGAGGTTATAGGCAGGTGCAATCGCTGGAAGGATAGGGAAGGTACAGAAAGCTAAACATCTTTTAAATGTGGGAGCTGACAAGCAACTAGCTAGAAGATTATACGCCCGTCGATTCCTTGCGGTTTGGAAACACACACACACACACACACACACACACAGTCCCTCCACCACCAAGTTTAGAGAAAGTGAACAGAAAAACAGTTCCTAAGCACATAGAGAAGAAGAGTTTGGATTTGATATCCCGCTTTATCACTACCCGAAGGAGTCTCAAAGCGGCTCACATTCTCCTTTCCCTTCCTCCCCCACAACAAACACTCTGTGAGGTAAGTGGGGCTGAGGGACTTCAGAGAAGTGTGACTGGCCCAAGGTCACCCAGCAGCTGCATGTGGAGGAGCGTGGAAGCGAACCCGGTTCACCAGATTACGAGTCCACCGCTCTTAACAACTACACCACTGTGTACTGCAGTAGAACTTTACAAAGGGCTGTCGCCAATGCACAAATGCTGTGGATGGCAGGATTTGGGCTTGCATACTCTAAAACATTTCCCCGATGAAAATAGGAATGTTAATAATAATAATAATAATAATATATTTATACCCTGCCCATCTGACTGGGTTGCCTGAGCCATTCTTAGCCAGTGTTGCTGCTTCCAGAAAATGGGACAACTCCACAACTAAAGGAGTCATAGAGGAGACTCTTCCCATGCAGCTGTGGATGTCCGATTCTATAAATCAGAGAGGGAAGGAAGAACAGTGTAGCAACTCCCAGGTTGCTAAAAGCATAAAATACAGTCCTAGGAGTTGGAGACTGCAGAGGGTTTTTTAAATATATATATATATAATTCAAATGGCTTCTCTGAGGCCAGGTTTCCCACCCACCCCCCTTCCATTATATGGCCTTTATCTCTGATGGACTTTTCTTGTTCAGTGGATGCAGTTTTTAGTGTGGTAGGATGTAGGTCACATTTGACAAAGAGTTGTGCTGTGCCTGAATGCACGAGCAGGGACTTCTAAAAGTGAGTCTGCTAATGTGCAAACTTGCAAGCTTAGTCATCAGTGGCATTTGGCAAAAGGCAGGCGGCAAAAGTCCAACTGCCGAAAGAAAAGGGATCCTGGTTTGGTTTTGGTTTTTTAAAGAAAGCTGCCGATGGCCAGCAAATGAAATGAAACGGCCAGTTAATGAAAACCAGCTCTTTCATTTCTGCTCCCAGACAGCGATAAACAGGCAGACAAAATAATGTGGGGAGCAGGCAAAAGGAAGAGAGACTATTATTTCTCCCTATCTCAAATACAGTGGTACCTCGGGTTACATACGCTTTAGGTTACATATGCTTCAGGTTACAGACTCCACTAACCCAGAAATAGTAGGTAAAGGTAAAGGGACTCCTGACCATTAGGCCCAGTCGTGGCCGACTCTGGGGTTGCGGCGCTCATCTCACTTTACTGGCCAAGGGAGCCAGCGTACAGCTTCCAGGTCATGTGGCCAGCATGACTAAGCCACTTCTGGCAAACCAGAGCAGCACACGGAAACACCGTTTACCTTCCCGCCGGAGCGGTACCTATTTATCTACTTGCACTTTGACGTGCTTTCGAACTGGTAGGTTAGCAGGAGCAGGGACCGAGCAACGGGAGCGGGTTAAGAACTTTGCTTCAGGATGAGAACAGAAATCGTGCTCCGGCGGCACGGCGGCAACAGGAGACCCCATTAGCTAAAGTGGTGCTTCAGGTTAAGAACAGTTTCAGGTTAAGAACGGACCTCCGGAACGAATTAAGTGCTTAACCTGAGGTACCACTGTACTAGAACCCAGTAGGGTCATCCAAAGAAGCTGAAGATTCAGGAGAGGGGGAAAAAGAAGTACTGGACTAGGATAGCTCAGTTGGTAAGAGCGTGGTGCTGATAACACGAAGGTTGCAGGTTCGATCCCCATATGGGACATCTTCATGTTCCTGCATTGCATCAGGTTGGACTAGTTGATCCTCAGGGTCTCTTCCAATGCTAGAATTCTAAAGTTAAGCTGTGAAATTAGCTCCCACAAGCTGTTGGTATGGCCACAACCAGGTGTGCCAGCTAGGGGGCCCCAAGGCACTTTGCCCTCCCTCCAAGTTCTTAAGGATGGAGCTGGGCCTCCTCAGTATCGAGCAACGACATCATGCATGCTACATCGGTGCATCCCACGATGTGGTGCCTGACGCCAGACGTTAGCCCCCACAATAACAGGAGCAAAACAGCACTTCTGGACACAACTTCACACGGGCAGATGGGCACACACTATCTGGCCCCCAGAAAAGTTTCCCACAAGACACACACCCCTCATCTGCCACCTACTACGTTTGTCCCCTGCCATTCCCTGCTGGTCTTCTGCATGTTCCACCCAGTTGTGGTGCAAAGATAAGTAGAAAGCTTGATGTGCTGAAAGTGGAACTGAGATTCTCCAGCTATCATCTGGTGTGTGTGCAAAGGCAACAAGGTTTGTCTTGATCCTGGTGGTGGGGTGGTGGGAAGTCAAAACCTCTCCTCTCATCGCAGCACCACTATAGGGATTGATATGTATATAATTGTGAGTGTGTTCTCCTGTGTGTATGTCATGGGTGTGTATTCATGTGCATGCCAGCTGTGTGTTGGCCATGCCCACTTATGGACCACATCTACCCCCTGGCATGCAGCCACTGGAGGGACTGGAGAGTCTTTCGGCAACAAATGATTGCTTTTATAGATCAAAACTAGCACTTCGAATTGCACTCAAAATGAAAAGGCACCCAGTGCAGTTGGTACAAAAAGGGACAATACGAGCCCTATATCCCACCAGGGGCGAAGGAAGGCATTGTGACACCCGGGGCAGGCGTCATGACATAGGGCCCATGTGTGACGTCACTACATACAGCACATGCGCCGTATGTAGTGACACCGCACATGCACTGTATAGCGGTTTGCCACCAGTGCTGCTCCAGCACCAAACGGAGGGATCCCGGCACCATCCGTATAGCGCTGGAGCGGCGCCGGTGACAAACCACTACACAGCGCATGCACAGTGTTGCTATGTACAGTGCATGCCTGCAACGCTGCACATGCCTTGTACTTAGCGGATTGCTGTCGGCACCAGGATCCTCTGCTTGCGGCTACAGCTGCAAACAGAGGATCCTCCAAAGGCAGCTGTGGCGGCGCGATGGCTGCTCGCACTGTCGCGAGCCCCTGCAGGGTGACTTCTTATCACCCCCGCAAACATGGAACCCGGGGCGTACCACCCCCCCATGCCCCCCATTGCAACACCACTGTATCCCACCCCTGTGAAAAGCCTGGCTGCTGTGTGAGTAGCCTTCCAAACCATCTTCAAGGGCTGCCCCACATCAAGCACATTACCGTAATCAAGATAAGTTGCAGTGTCAGTCCGGAAGGTTTCAGCTTAATCCTGCAAAGGTGCTCCTGAAGATCCAGGTTTAAGGCCAGATCCAAGAGGTCGTAGGAAAACTAAAATTGTGTTATTAATTATCAGAAGTAGCGCAGCCCCTTCTAACACCTGGTGAACATCCAAACTGAAAGGCTTCCCACTGATCAGAAAAACCTCTGTCTTCTCCAGATTTAGCTTCAGCTTGTCAGCCCTCATATAGTCTATTACTGTCATCAAGCATTATTGATTAACTATTTAATAATTTTATATTGAAATGTCATTGTGCATATATTGAGTGTCGGCGTGGATAACAGTAATTTTAGCTGACACATTCTGGACAAGAAGCAGGGTAGAAATGCAAATGACAAAGGAATGATAGCTTTTATTATTTGTTTATTTAACAGCATCCACATTGGGCTCCTTGGAGATATGAACGTAATCATGAATAAATAAAAATAAATAAACCAGCAGTGCTCTTCTTAGCAAGATCTCTGGACAGCTTCAGAGAGTGAATCAGAACAAGCAATCCATCCCAAGGAATGCAAAGCCCAGAGTGGTGATGGCACCGCTGAGAGGCAGAATCAGGTAACAGGAATTCCTCTGAGCCTGAACCGAGTCGAGGTGAAATTACTTCAGTTGAGGAGAGTCTGTTACAAACTGAGCTGGGGTATGCCCCTTTCGCTGCTTCTGGGATTACTGGGGGGTGCATGAGACTTCAGAAGTTGCAGGCAGAATCTGGATTTACCTCAGGGGACAGGCTGAAGATTGCTTTCAGAGCCAGCATCTCCCCTCCGCTGTGGCAACGCCTTGATTCTTCTGGGGAGGAAAAAGCTCCGCTAGGCAAAGTCTGGCCGGTTTGAAGGCAGCCGCAGTATTTATAATTTATAGGTGGTCTATTAAAGTTTCTCCATTTTTAAGTTCAAAGGAGTGAATGTCTTCATTCTGAACCATATAAAAATAGCCTGATTAATTGACTGTCTGGGAAAAATATAGGCTGCTCTTTTTTTTTTATTCGGCATGAAAATATCATCTCATTATTATGTCTTGAGTTAGTGGATATTGAAATAATTCATTATGGTTATAATTAATGCTTGTGCTGAATCCAATATTTCCTCCCCCCCCCCCCCGCCACCTTTCCTTCTTCCCTCGGTCTGTGTAGGTTGGAAGCTCTGTGGAGAAAGATTGGCTTGAAAGGGTTGAAGGCCTATCAACCTTCCAGACTCCAGGAGTAGGCTCATACAGTCAATGGCTCTCGTGAAACCCAGAACAGAGACTTTGGCCTAGTTTCCTCCATGACATAGGAATCTATGAAGACGATCATGGTTAGACTGAAGAAGGCAGGCAAAGAAAACGCTGGGGCTGCCCCAGACAGTCTGCCCCCTCCCATCTGCAGTACTAATGGACACCATCTTGCCTTGTCAGAAGGACAAAGAGAGGGAGCCAGGCAGGCATAACAATGGGACCTCCTCCATTTGGACTTGATGTAGGAAAGAAGCAAGACTGACTCCATTTTGGTTTAGGACTAACCACATTTGTATGTAACTATGCAGTGAATGCGGGACGCAGGTGGCGCTATGGGTTAAACGACAGAGCCTAGGACTTGCCGATCAGAAGGTCGGTGGTTCGAATCCCCGCGGCTGGGTGAGCTCCCGTTGCTTGGTCCTGCCAACCTAGCAGTTCGAAAGCACGCCAGAATGCAAGTAAATCAATAGGTACCGCTCCGGCGGGAAGGTAAATGGCGTTTCCGTGCGCTGCTCTGGTCCACCAGAAGTGGCTTAGTCATGCTGGCCACATGACCCAGAAGCTGTACGCTGGCTCCCTCGGCCAATAAAGCGAGATGAGTGCTGCAACCCCAGAGTCGGTCATGACTGGACCTAATGGTCAGGGGTCCCTTTACCTTTACCTATGCAATGAATGCACACTTAAAGCACGAGCAAGACAAGGGTGTTTGCAGAGTTAAGCAGCAAAAAGGGAGGGGGACTTAGATAACCTTTAGATAAAGAAATATACATTGTGGTTAATGTGACCTTTGCACATAGGTATTGTGGTTTCTATGGCAGTTAGGGCTGGCAGCTAGGGTCCTGTTCACCTGGGGTTTAATTTATGTTGCTTACTCAGTGGTATAAAAGTCTGCTTCCGAATGTAATTGGGGGTTCAGCTTCTGATCTATGCTGCACCTTTCTCATCCGTGTTTGAAATAAATCTTTCCGATGGTAATTCTCTTGGTTTTCTCGTGAGTAAAACAGACTCAGCTGGGCAACACATTTTGGGTGGGGTTTTCCCCCCACCACCCCATCCAACTTTGATTTCATATTATTTATCTGTTTCAGTATTTTAACGTTGTAAACCTTGGTGGGTACATTGGTAGGAAGGCATTGTTTAAACGCAACCAATGCTTTATAATAATATTATTATTCAGCATTGCATTTCAGGAGCCCACCTGAATAGTCTGTAGTGTAGAGGCCAGACAGGTTTGGTACCTCAGGGAGAGGTAGGCCTCCTCTTCACATCAGCAGGCTGCTCCTAAAATGGTGTAGTGGTTAAGAGCGGTAGTCATGTAATCTGGGGAACCGGGTTCGCGTCTCCGCTCCTCCACATGCAGCTGCTGGGTGACCTTGGGCTAGTCACACTTCTTTGAAGTCTCTCAGCCCCACTCACCTCACAGAGTGTTTGTTGTGGGGGAGGAAGGGAAAGGAGAATGTTAGCCGCTTTGAGACTCCTGAAGGGGAGTGAAAGGCGGGATATCAAATCCAAACTCTTCTTCTTCTTCTTCTCTCCTCATATCTAGTACACCTGTCACAGGTGGTAAAAGCATCGGCTTTTTTTGACATTATTTTTGGCAGGGTGGTGAAATGGAGAGCATACAATGGCAGTGGTGGCAGGTCTCCTGACAATTTCCACACACACGTCAGCATGTAGTGGCATTCAGACGAGAATAGTGGGTAAAATAAAAATGGCGTCAAAATACAATTTTGAAAAGTATCTCGAAACAAACATTTCAAAATTAATCTTGTCTCAAAACTCATAATCATTTATTTTTTTTATCTGTATTCTCGGACAGTACAGAATCTGAAGGATAACTATGCCCTGATCTGCAAATTAGTTAGTGACGATCAGTTCAGTTCATATCAAGATTGGCAAATTCCTCTGGGTTTTTTTTTATTACTATTATTAATGCTTATCAGATTTCTCAATCACTTCCCACAACTGGCGGAAGTCCCAAAGCAATTTACACAACAGAAAATAAAAAACCAAACCATTTTATTTGGGTGGAGTTGGTTTTAGCTGGTTTTAGCAGTACCGTTTGATTTTGTATATGTCCATCTTTGGGCTTTCAGGTGAAGGGCACCCTATAAATATGGTAAATAAGTAAGCAAAATAAACATGTCTTCACCTGGAGCTGTTGTCAGTATTTTCATCCCTCCCATTGCAAGGATCACCAGATCATGGTTTTGTTTTTTACTTTCTGTCTGTGAGAAAGGAGGGGATGGAACTACTCTTCCAGACTTCCGTCCCTAGTACTGTGTTGGTTTTTCTTTGGTCCGTCTAAAGACAAGATGGCAGTATGAGAGAGCTGTATCTCTCGTACATGTTTGTTATGTTCTTTTATTTGTTTTATCAGTAGAAATACATTAGGTATGCAACAAAACCTCCACAGTCTTGCTTCCGTTACTCTGCTGCTTTTGAGGTGTTCACATCAGCAAATGTGAGTCCACTGCACCAGGACCTGTTCCTTGGGAATGCTGTGCTGCTGTTCCTGCGTTCCTGTGATCAGAAGGTCAGAGAAGGTGCTCCCGACACCCAGCCCATGCAGGAGCTGAAGATGTGGGCTGTACATGGGTGTAAGGAAAGCTGTAAAGATGACAATGTCTGTGCCAGGTGAGCTTTCCTGGGGAGAGCATTCCACCAGGAATTTCTGCTACCACAGAAAAGTCCCGCTCTGTCATTGCCCACCCTCCGGGTATGTCTCAACGGGTGCACACTTGATTCTGCCAAATGCAGAAATTGAATTGGTGCTCTTTGAGTGCTCCTGCGCATTTTTCTTCCTGCCACCCCACGTAGCTGGCAGGAACCAACAAGAAGCTGTGCATGGCTTTTTGTAACAAGCACTGTAGGAAATGGTACTTGCCCTTTCCACAAGCCCATCCCACAGTCTTGGCTGCGCACTCCAGCGCCACGCAGAGTGCAAGGAAAAAGCTCCACCAGGATGGGTCTTTTGTCTATCAGAACTTGATGAAAGAAAGGGGGGGGGAGGAAACCACAGTTAGGCGTCAGAGATGGGGGAATCTGCTCTGGAGCTTGCCACCCCCTTTTAGGCTGCTAAATCCTGAGAGCAGCATTTTTAACTCTCTCTGTGCCTGAATCGGCTTCGCTGCCCCAGAAATCAAAGCGGAGATATTCCACCGCCACCCCACAGCCTGTTTTTAATTAATTGACATTCTATTTTTATCCCTGTTTGGGTCAGACGCCTAAACGTCTATCCGTTTGATAGCACCCGAGGGAGTCTTTTGTTCCAAAGAGGTGAAAAATTGTACCCACAAAAAGAGTTTCCTCATCCGATCAATTCCCTCTAACAACTTTATTGATTAGCTGCAGCAACATTTTTCATTTATTAATTATGAAGAAGATGTTCCGGGGGGGGGGGTTCTTTAAGTTAACTATCCTGATAGCCCTCAACCTCCTTGCCCCATCTGCCTCCGTCTGTATTAGCAACCCCTGCCTCAAGCTCCTGCTCCAAAAGGAAGCTGGAACTATTAGTAATTTATAGGAGGTCTATTAAAGTTTCTCTGTTTTAAATGTGGTCAGCAAGAGGATCTTCAGTCAGAGCCCCCGCTTTTTTTTAAAGGCCTGATTAATTGACTGCCTGGGAAAATCTACTGCTTGGTGCATGCTTATGTAATATACCATTATTAATTTCCATGTGGAAATATATGCTGTATTCCCGTGATGTCATAAATCCCCACGCTGTTTCTTGAGACATGATTAATTTGTTAATTTATTTTGCACCGGTGAGCGCAAAGCATCCATCCACAGAGGAGGCTGCCCGCCGTCTCTCTGGGTGAGTCTCTCCCCTGGATTTGCCTCCTTCCAGTCAGCAGGCTGTTTTGTAAGTGAGGGGGTACAGTCCAACAGGGTACAGTGGTACCTCGGGTTACATACGCTTCAGGTTACAGACTCCGCTAACCCAGAAATAGTACCTCAGGTTAAGAACTTTGCTTCAGGATGAGAACAGAAATCGTGCTCCGGCTGCGCGGCAGCAGCAGGAGGCCCCATTAGCTAAAGTGGTGCTTCAGGTTAAGAACAGCTTCAGGTTAAGAACGGACCTCCGGAACGAATTAAGTACTTAACCTGAGGTACCATTGTATATGCAGGGAGAGACAGAGGGACAGGGCTGGTCCATAGTTCTGGAGAAGCACAAGGCCCTGAGACAACAACAACAACAACAACAACAACAACAACAACAACAACAACAACAACAACTTATTACTTATACCCTGCGCATTAGGCTGGGCTGCCCCAGCCACTCTGGGTGGCTTCAAACAGGATATTAAAAACACAATAAAACAACAAACATTAAAAACTTCCCTAAACAGGGTTGCCTTCAGATGTCATCTAAAAGTCAGATAGTTGTTTATTTCCTAGACATCAGGTGAGAGAGCGTTCAACAGGGCGGGCGCCACTACCGAGAAGGCCCTCTGCCTGGTTCCCTGTAACCTCACTTCTCGCAGTGAGGGAACTGCCAGAAGGCCCTCAGCACTTAGACATCAGTGTCCGGGCTGAACGATGGGGGTCCAGATGTTCCTTCAGATATACTGGACCAAGGCCGTTTAGGGCTTTAAAGGTCAGCACCAACACTTTGAATTATGCTTTGAAATGTACTGCGAACCAATGTAGGCCTTTCAGGAGCGGTGTTATATGGTCTTGATGGCTGCCAGTTACCAGTCTAGCTGCCACATTAATTGTAGTTTCCAGGTCACCTTCAAAGGTAACCCCACGCAGAGTGCATTGCAGTAGTCCAAGTGAGAGATAACTAGAGCATGCACCACAAAGCTTAAAAGACCATACAGAGATCAACTATGTCCCAAGTTGAAATATACTCAGAGTCGCAAAGTGATTTCATGCTCTTTATTCAGCTCATAGTGGTGAGGAGGAATGAATGAATGTCCCCTCAAAGTATCTGCTTTATATACATTATTTACACAATGGGCTGCACATGATTGGCTAATTCCGGGATTCTACTGTAGGCCAATCAGGTTGTGGATTCACTTCTATCTGGAGCATGATTGGGTGGTTCCTGCTAACCAATCATACTGCTGCATTGTTCTAGGACCAATCAGACTGCTGCATTCTGAATCCTATTGTTCTAGGACCAATCAGACTGCTGCCTTTTGGAGCCTATTGTTCTAGGACCAATCAGACTGCTGCAGTTTGGATCCTATTCAACTCAGTACATAACACCCCTCCCCTCTAAGTTCCAGTCCTGCCCGGAAGGTCGCATTCATAGTCCTCAAGGTACGCTGGTGGCCTACGTGTGCGTTGCGGCCTGGGGTGTTCCCTGGTCCGGGGTTCAGGTTCTGGCTCGTGTTCCAAGGATGGGGCTGTTTGGTCTGGCGCAACCGGCTCGCTCAGTCGTGGTTCTGGTTCCGGTGTCCTTTCGGCCTCACGGGTCCTCTCTGTATTTACTGATTCTGCCTCTCCTGCTTGCCCCTGCTGCTCTATGGGCCTCACTGCCCCACTGTTCCCTTGGGACTCCTCTGACTTGTCCTCCTCCTCCTGGTTTTCTCTCGGGAATCGTCGCCGTATCTGGTCGCAGTGGCGGCGCCAGCATTGCCCCCCATCTGTAAGCACCTCGTACGACACAGGGCCCGTGACCCTGGTGACTGTGGCGGGTACCCATGCAGGGCCTGCCCCAAAATTCTTTGCGTACACTGGGTCCTGGGCCTCGAAGGTCCGGGGGTTCCTGCCTTCCCCCACCACTACCTCATCCTGAGCTCTATCGGGGTGAAGGCGGTCCAGTCTGATTGTAAGGCGCCGACCCATTAGTAGTTCAGCGGGGCTCCGGCCAGTCGTTGAGCTGGGGGTGCTGTGCTGTGCTAGAAGGAATGTGGCAAGGCGGTACTCCCAATCCCCTTGCGTCATGCGGCGAAGGGTGTCCTTGGTGGTCCGCACCATGCGTTCTGCTTGGCCATTGGTGGCCGGGTGGAATGGCGCCGAACGGATGTGGCGGATGGCGTTCTGCACTGTGAAGGTTTGAAATTCTCCTGATGTAAATGCAGTCCCGTTGTCTGAGACGAGAGTGTCAGGGAGCCCGTGGGTTGCAAACAGCCTGCGTAGTACCCGGATGGCTGCGGACGTAGAAGTGGACGGTACCAGTGCGACTTCCAGCCATTTGGTGTAGGAGTCCACCACTATGAAGAATGTTTTCCCCTGAAAGGGGCCAACGAAGTCCACATGCAGGCGTGACCATGGTGCTCGGGCGGACTCCCAGGACTGGACTGGGGCCCTTGGGGGATCTGGGCGGGATTCTTGGCAGGCCTGGCAGTGTTTGACCCAGGCCTCTATCTCTCCGTCGATCCCCGGCCACCACACATAACTCCTGGCAAGGGCCTTCATTCTTACTACCCCTGGGTGTGTCTCGTGTAGGGCTGTGAGGACCCTTTTGCGGAGGGGCTGGGGAACAACGACCCTGCTTCCCCATAACAGGCACCCCTTGTGGGCTGACAGTTCATGTTTGCGGCTTGTGTAGCCGGCGAATTCTGGCCCGGGGCTGCTGCTGGGCCATCCCCTCCACACCCAGTCCAGGACCCGGGAGATGACCCTATCTTTCTTGGAATGGTGTGCAACTTCTTGTGCCTGAATGGGGCGGTCAGGAAGCAGCTCCAGGCTCATAACCTCTTGTGCAGGTGCTGGTTCGGGGCCTGTTGCTTGACCACAAGCAAGGTGCTGGTTCGGTGGTAGCCTGCTGAGGGCGTCTGCATGGCCCATCGCCTTTCTAGGGCGGTGGATCAGTGCATACTGGTAGCTGACAAGGAATATTGACCACCTGAGGACGCGAGGAGACAGCACTTGGGGGGTCTGCTTTTCGGGGGCAAACAAGCCAAGCAACGGCTTGTGGTCAGTCACCACGGTGAAGGGCCGCCCGTACAAGAAATCATGGAATTTTTTTACTCCCTTCACGATTGCCAGACCCTCCTTGTCGATTTGCGAGTAGTTCCGCTCGGTTTTGTTGAGTGTCTGGGAAAAGTATGCTACCGGTACCTCTCTTCCGTCCGGGAGTTGGTGTCCCAGGACAGCGCCAATGCCATAGGGTGAGGCGTCGCATGCTAACACAACTGGCAGCCTCTCGTCAAAGTGTGCCAAGACCGAGTTTGAGCAAGCAAGTCCTTGACTGCCTGGAATGCGGCCTCCTGGCACTGGCCCCACACCCAAGGGGCCCGCTTGTCCAGGAGTCTGTGTAGGGGCTCCGCTACCGCCGCCTTGTGGGGAAGGAAGGAATGGTAAAAGTTCAATAGTCCCAAGAAGGCCTGAAGTTCAGTCTTGTTCTTGGGCGCTGGGGCATCACAAATGGCCCGTACCTTGTCCCCAGTCGGGTGGACCCCTTCTGCATCCACCATAAATCCCAGAAAGTCCACTTGAGGCACTCCTAGTAGACATTTTTCCCGCTTCACCTTGAGACCCGCCATCTGGAAACGGTGCAGAACGGTGCGGAGGCGGTCCTCAAACTCCTCTGGTGTGGGCCCGGCAATCAACACATCATCGAAGAAGGGGGTGACACCAGGAATCCCTTTAAGGAGAGAGTCCATTAGATTCTGGAATATGCCTGGTGCCACGCTGACCCCGAATTGCAGCCGCTTTACCCTGAACGCTCCTCTGTGCGTCACAATCGTCTGTGCCTCTGCTGTGGCCTCATCTACTGGCAGCTGTTGATATGCTTGGGCCAAGTCCAGCTTGCCAAAAATTTTCGACCCAGCCAGGGTGGCAAGGACATGGCTGACCACTGGCACTGGGTATGCATGGGCCGTGAGGGCCTTGTTTATGGTACATTTGCGCAGATGCGGACTGAACCATTAGGCTTGACGGGTATGACGATTGGGGTTTCCCAGGGGGCATTAGGCACCGGCTCCAGCACTCCTTGCTCCACGAGTCGGTCCAATTCCTCGTCTATACGGGGTTTCAGGGCAAACGGGACCCGGCGGGCCTTGAGCCTGACCGGTCGTACTGCGGGGTCAAGCTGTAGAGCAATGGGGGGCCCCGTATACTGTCCCAATTTCCCATCGAAAACCCCCGGAAACTCCTTGCATATGACGTCCACGTCCACTTGTAAGCTCATGTGGTTCACCCCGGTGACGGCTAGTCCCAGTGGTCCAAACCATGCCAATCCCAGTAAGCTAATGTAGGGGCCCTTGACCACAAGCAAGTCCAGTTGCCGCGTCCGCCCTCGGTATTGCACCCTGAAGGTCCCCACCCCCATTGTGGAGACCTTACGTTTCTGGAAGTCCCGGAGGGTGAATGGGGCCGGCCTGAGTTTGGGACCCCCAGTAGGACACAGTTTCCTTAAGGTCCTTGCCGAGATTATGGATAGAGTTGAACCCGTGTCAAGCTCCATGCGGCATGGGGCCCCCTCTATCTGTACCTCTACATAAATTTTCTCTACGTTGGGGTAGGGCAACTGGTATACCTGGAGGTCCGTGAGCTCCGTCGAGTTGCCTTGGTGCGTTGGGCCCCGGGACCTGGGGCTCTTGGATTGGTCATCTGATGCCTGGCGTCGGGTGGGCCGAGCCCGACACACCCGGGCGATGTGTCCCATTTTTCTGCACTGCCTGCACTCTGCGTTGCGGAAACGGCAGGTCCTCCTCTCGTGACTTTCTCCACAGCTTGCGCAGTTCCCTCCTTCTCGTCGAGGCAGCTGTGGTATGTGGGCTGCTTGAGTGCGCTGCTGTACTCGGTGCACCTCCTCCCTGTCGGATCCCGAGTCGTTGGTGAGGTCTTCGTGGTGGACCCTCGGTTGGGACGGCTGGCTCGGCCGTGCCTCTTGCGTCGACCTCTTGGCAGCTTCCGTTGCCAGGGCCTCCTCCAGAGCGACCTGGAACGTTAGGTTCTTCTTAGCATAGAGGCATCGTTGCAGCTTCTCATCCTTCAGGCCACCGACGAGGCGGTCATGAAGCATGTTCTCCAGCTCTGAGAAGTTGCAGAACCGGGCAGCTTGGCGGAGAGAGGTCACAAACCCAGTTATGGTTTCCCCAGGGGCTTGCCGCTTTGCGTAGAAGGCATTTCGACGAGCCACCACTGAGGGCTGTGGCGAAAAGTGCCCCTTCAGCTGTTCCATTATTGTTTTGTATGGAACAGTAGCGACGTCTTCAGGCGCAAGGAGAGCCTGGGCGATTTCAAACGTCTCCTCTCTGCAGACGCTGAAGAATATTGCCCTCTTCTTGGCGTCTTCTTCATCGGTGACCCCTTTGGCTTCTAAGAGGAAGGTGAAACGGGAGGCATACGCTTCCCAGTCTCCAGATGCTGGGTTGAACGGCGAGAAGCTGCTGTCGGTTGCCATTCTGAGTTCCTTGTGTCCCGGAGCTGAAGCCTGGATACACGGTGCGAGGCAGCGGTGCGGCAGGTGGTGGTGCTGCGGTGCTGTGTGTGGCAGTCAGCTCAGCGGGATCCCATCCTCGTCGCCAGTGAAATATACTCAGAGTCGCAAAGTGATTTCATGCTCTTTATTCAGCTCATAGTGGTGAGGAGGAATGAATGAATGTCCCCTCAAAGTATCTGCTTTATATACATTATTTACACAATGGGCTGCACATGATTGGCTAATTCCGGGATTCTACTGTAGGCCAATCAGGTTGTGGATTCACTTCTATCTGGAGCATGATTGGGTGGTTCCTGCTAACCAATCATACTGCTGCATTGTTCTAGGACCAATCAGACTGCTGCATTCTGAATCCTATTGTTCTAGGACCAATCAGACTGCTGCCTTTTGGAGCCTATTGTTCTAGGACCAATCAGACTGCTGCAGTTTGGATCCTATTCAACTCAGTACATAACACCAGTGATGCCTCATCTACCTTCAGGCTGTAGCAGATGGTGAGATGGCACAGGTGGGACTCCATTGCTCTCAAGGCTTCCTAGCCTAGTAGGTCTCTGGCACTTATTGCAAGGCTCACTGTGTTGGGAAGTCAGGGGAGCAACAACGCCCCACCTGTTCCTTCTCTCCAGCTGCTAGTGGAACAGGCTCTTCTTATGGTTCCATTTCCCTTGGATATGCAAGGGCTGAAGACCCACAAGAAGACCTTCTCTGCAGTGGCCCCCAAATGACAAAACTCCCTCTCTAGAGGGCTGCATCATGCACCATCTCAGTATTATTAGTATTATTAGTATTACTGGCATACTGTGCTTCGTCCACAGATCTCAGGGTGGTTCACAACATAAAAATACAATATAAAAGCACAAAATACGTGATGCTAACGAGAACCAACAAACCAGCCAGTCACTGGAGATACACCTCTTATCCTTGGTCTTTGGCAATTTGACAATTGACTATCATTGTCAGTGTGCCCCATCTGGTTTGTTGATGTGTATATATTGTATGGTATTTTGGGATGGGTTTGTTTTGTTTTGTTGTATTATCTTTTAAAGATGTGACCTGACATAGCATCTTACAGTGAAGGATGAGTAGAAAAGGTAATATATAGAAAATGTCTGAATTAGTAGATTTTTTTATGGCGAATGACAAGTGAAGAAGAAGAAGAAGAAGAAGAAGAAGAAGAAGAAGAAGAAGAAGACTGGATTAATAGATATTTAAATCATTAATTAATTAATTAATTAATCTCTCCTGCTGAAAGTTGGTTTTTAACATTTCCTAAAATCAATTTAAGGCATATCTGAAAATGTATTATTATCATTATTTACATTTATTCACCATTTAAAATCTCTTGAAGTGGCTGGCAGCTGTAATAGCATACAGAATGCAAAATTTAAAAAGACATAACAATGGCTTAGATTCATGACTTAGGTTGAAGGGCACAAGCTTCCCCCCCCCCCCCACTGAGGGAAATACTGCCCTTTTAGTATTAGAAGCAGCTGAAATCAAGAACCTTATTCAGCAGAATAATAATAATAATACTAACCTTAAAACACAGAAGCCCAAAGGCTGCTTGTACCCTGGGCATCTATTCAAGGTCAGGGAGCTTGCTCCCTGCCTTAACTTTCCAAGTTATTCAGCAGAAAATTTGGCTGGGTAGCAGAGCTGTCCTCAGCCAGCTCCACGACTCTCCACAACATCACCAAGGACTGTGACTCTTAGTCGCTCTTCAGAAGTGCATTTCACAACTCTAGCAAGATGCTGCGCATGGGGCTAGTAGTCTGAAGTCTACGGCTCATCCTCAAGGGCAGCCCCATGTTGAGTGAGTTACAGTAATCCAGTCGGGAGGTTACTATTGTCCAGGAATGATTATAGTTGGTGAATCATCCAGAGCTAGAAAATGACACTCCATGCTACTGATGCCACCTGGGCCTCCAAGACTTTCACCAGACTACAGTGGTACCTCGGGTTAAGTACTTAATTCGTTCCGGAGGTCTGTTCTTAACCTGAAACTGTTCTTAACCTGAAGCACCACTTTAACTGATGGGGCCTCCTGCTGCTGCCACGCCTGTGTGGTGGTGCTTTGGGGGCATGGTTTTGCCCCAAACAGCCTGACAGGTTAAGCTCTGAAGACTGCCAGCCTAACTTTGCAAATTGAGGAAACTGGTGAAACAGCACCTGCGCCCCACAAGATTTGTGCCTCTGCCCAACAACATTGATCCCACAGAGGGGGAATCAGGCAGGAGTGAGAGCAGTGGCATTGTGCCTACTTCTTCCTCTTGGAATGATACAGCAGTCAATCAGGTAGGTCTCAGCCTCTTTGTACAGATTTCCTGCCCCGCCAGCCTCTCCTTCCTGCCTAATGCCCTGCCTGTTGATAGCCATGGGTTGCATTGGGCTATTCAACCCAAACTGCAGCTTTCTCTGGTTATCTGCACCTCTGCCCAAGTCCCTACAACTACGCCATCTTTTGCACATGCCTTGGGACTCAGCTTCACCTGATCTAGGGTCTCAATTGGGGCCTAGCTGGAAAATTCTCCAGAGCATTCACTCCACAAATGATTTCCATAAATCTCTGGGTGCACACCTTAACTGGTCCATTCCCTGCAGGGGGTTATCCTACTATCAGATCAAATCTTCCCAAGAAATGAACATAGCAACCCATGAGGCTGCTTTAAATCAAGTCAGACCACTGGTTCTTCTAGCACAGTACTGTCCTCACTGACTTTCAGGGGCTCTTCAGGGTCTGATATCTTCCCATCCCTACCTGGAGATGCCAGCAATTGTACTTAGACCTTCTGCATGCAAAGCAGACGCTCTTTCCACTGAGTTATGAACCTCTCCATGACACTGGTGTAATAACTGCCCTTCCTACAGATCCATCAACAAGATATCCAATTAAAAGACAAGCAGAGATTGGGGATCTGCCTCATGAGGACAGCCCCATATCTGTTGAGGAGGCCAGGAATTCTTCAGTTGATTCTACCAAGTTGATTCTACCAAGGTGGCCTAAGCATGAATACTGAAATCCTCCAGGACTATCACCACTCCAGCTTTCCCCAGAGATCACCTCTCTGGGACACTTCTGAACCATATTCAACAGAATCCCCACCTTGCTTCTTGACTGAAGGCCAAGTACAAACCCTCTGATCTGGATCAGGATCCCAAGCACCCTGGTCTCCTAGCAAGGGAGATCAAATCCCTATTGTCAGGGAACTGCCATCAGCTCAGAGGCGAGAAGTGGAAGAGCAGTTGTGTTACAGGGAGCCCCCGAAGATCTTGCGAAGCAGTTATTCCTCTGGCGAGGAGGGAAGCCCCGCCTCCAGTGGGGAAGGGGCGCAGGGATCAGAAGATGCTAGGGGGAGCCTCAACACCGAGCTTGAGCAAAGGGGAGGGGAGGCAAGTCCTCCTTTGCCAGCACCCACGTTGCGCAGTAGGTTTGCACGCAGAGAGAGGAGAAGGATGGGGGTCACACGACTGTTATGCTGGGGAAGGTATAAGGACCGCCCACTCCCAAATTCTGCTAGCGACTGAGCAGACATGGACTTGTGACGCTCTGCACTGTAAGATAGTTTGTACAGATAATAAAACCTGGAAAAGACAGGTTGGACTCTTGCCTGTTTGCTCTCGAGCAACCACACCACCACCTGACACCTATGGGTGACAGGAACTCCTCACCCCTGCATCCTCCAACCTAAACTGGTGTTGAACCAAGTGTCCAGGTCCAGATATATATAGACCACCCAGCTCATTCTCCCAGGTCTTGGTGATGAATACCAGTTCAGCATCTTTCTCCACAAGCAAAGCATGGATGAGTGATGACCTGGTATTACAGACCTTTGCATTCTTGCCTTCAACACACCAAAGTAAGAAGCAGCAGCAACAACAACAACAGAGAGGAAGACAAGCGGGAGGGGATGCTTATAAGATTTCTGAACCTCAAATTTGGGGCTCAGTTTGGCTTTTTGTTTGTTCAAAGGATCAGGTCATTGTGCATTTAACTTAAACTGGTTTGCTCATCCCTGGGGTAAATACAGATGCACACAGAGATAAATATATGGGCTCTGCCCCTAGATAAATATATAGTCCCTGCCCCTGCTCCCTGTAGAGTTGATAACAAAACTCCCATTCATTTCAGCCTCATTATGGGCTTATCTTTTTCTTCTTGTTGTTGTATAAATCTAAGTCGTGCTAAGAGAGCAATAGCAGTCCTTGTGGGAGGCTCTTGGCTTCCAAGATGGGCTTATCATTTTATTATTTGGCTTGTTTCTTTAACACTGTAATTATATGACAGCGAAAAGGTTTGAAGTTGTGTCTTTTCTTTCTTTTTTAAATCTGTTGCTCAACTTGAACAAAAATACCTGGTTCTGAGTATATGCCACAACCCCTTCCAAAATAAAATGAAAATGTCAACAGATTTTGCAGAAAGTTCCTGGCTTTTCTAGCATGCCAACTTCACCATGAGAGGGAAAACTGCCCTAAGATTCAGCTTCCAGGTCTTTCTTTCCACCCTCCCAATATTGCTGTTCCTATGCTTTATAAAAAGCAATTCTCTCCTTGCAGCTCTGAGATGTGTAAAGACAAAGTGAAAGGAGGAACTCCTCTTTGTTAACAAGGAAGCCCCAAAAGGCACCGTAGGAAATAATAATAACAAAAAATCTTCAGTCGATGTGAAGCCAGCAAATATTCTGATGAGTTAGATATTGCAGTTTAATGGTAAACTGGGTACACCATGGAGGAGCAGTATGAAACTCTGGGTGGCTGAATGCTATTAATTTTCAAAGTGTATTACAATTACAGGGACACCTGTGCTGCAGAACTCAGAGCTGAGCCACTGAGAAACTCCACAGTTCATAATAGCCCTCAAAATAGCTAATTTCATGCTCGCAGTGGGCCATCCACCATCTGCACATCCAACAGTGGCAGAGAGGCAAAAAGGAAAATGCTTCTTTGGTTTCAAGGCCCTCTGATAGGAGTGCAGGAGGTGCACTTTGCTGGCAATGTTTTTAACTCTGTCACTGCTGCTGTTGCTGTTGCTTTTAGTTATTTCTTATGGTTGGTTGAGATGGTTCTCTCTCTAATGCTTTCACCAGCCAGGGAATTTTGACCCCAATTAATTTAGAGGGGGACGCAAGAAGAGATCTGTAAATTCATCTCTACAATCTGAAATGCCTATATGCACAATTGTAACTGTTGCATTGCTTTGTAAGTTCTTTTAATAATTTTTTCTACCTTATCCATAACCCATCACACAAGCACTTGATGAAATGATAAGCTTTACATATGAAGCTGAACAGCAGAGATTCTCACTTCACAGCTGAGGCAAAGAGGAGAGGTCATCAAAGAACAACGATGCGCCAAGGGCTGTATTCAAAAAGCAGTCACTCCGCGCATTTATAAATAAATACAGTAAGCGAGGAAGCAGATCAAGAGTGGGAAGATTTCTTGGTGAGTCATCAGGATAAGATCCACTTGATTAGAATAAGTTAATATTTGCAAGAGGAGATGAGCAGGAACAGCAAAGCCTTGAAAAACCACCAACTCAAAGAGACAAGAGGGAGCGATTCCTATATATTTCAGAACTACAGATGGGAACTTGGCAAGTCTTATGAATATTTTGTACTTTAGCAGAGGAGGGTGTCAAAGGCATTCACGTCAATTTCCTATGTTCCTTGTAGCTTCAGAACCTCCAGGCGCAGCACAGCTGACTCTTGGCGGAGGAAGGGGCTATGCAGACGGACCTTTAAAGAGTTTGCACTTATCAAAAGACATCAAGCTCAATGTCCCTGTGGGATTATCCACCCACCATCTCATGTCAAATTACGTGGCATAATTCTCATTTCCCAAATTGAACCATTCAAGAACTAAGGTCTTGAATCTCCCATGAATGAACAGGGGGGAAATGTATGGCATCACAAGGAGGGTCCATCCACTATTGTGCCCCCAAACATATAAAGTTGTTTCATCTACATTGGAAGCTGACTTCTATTGAGTCAGACCATCTAGTTCAGTAGTGCTACTCTGACTTGCAGTGTTTCTCCGGTGTTTCAGGCAGGGGACATTTGCAGCCCTACCTGGAGATGCAGAGGATTGAACCTTGGCCCTTCTGCATGCAAGGCAGATGCTCTACCACTGAGCTACAGTCATCCTAGCCCAACGGTGTTAATCCTGGCAGTTAGCCACCCCAGCCCTGCTATATTTGAAACCCTTCAACAGGAGACGCCAGGCATTGAATACTGGGCTTTATGTTGAGATGTGAATAGATTCTAGGAGAGGATATTTTTAGCAGATATTATTCCCCTCCCTCTTCACATTTCCCATTCCTTTGCATCTTAACCTACATTGGCTCCCAGTATGTTTCCGAGCACAATTCAAAGTGTTGGTGCTGACCTTTAAAGCCCTCAACGGCCTCAGCCCAGTATCCCTGAAGGAACATCTCCACCCCCATTGTTCTGCCCGGACACTGAGGTCCAGTGCCCAGGGCCTTCTGGCAGTTCCCTCACTTTGAGAAGCAAAGCTACAGGGAACCAGGCAGAGGGCCTTTTCGGTAGTGGAGCCAGCCCTGTGGAACGCCCTCCCATCAGATGTCAAAGAGATAAACAACTACCTGGCATTTAGAAGACATCTGAAGGATGTTTTTAATGTGTGACATTTTAATGTATTTTTAATCTTTGTTGGAAGTCACCCAGAGTGGCTGGGGAAACCCAGCCAGATGGGCAGGGTACAAATATATTATTATTATTATTATTATTATTATTATTATTATTATTATTAAGCTTAGATTAGCTAGTTTTAGTCTTTAAGTTATCCAAGTTGCTCCAGGCTGCGTGGCATCTCCCAAGGTGGCAGAGGACAGGGGACAAAGGTAGGAGGGGGAAGGGGGTGGGCAAGGAAGGGCTCAGCCTCCTCTGCCCCCTCAAGATTGGGGGGCTCAGCCCTGTCTCAACAGACATGGGGGGGGGGGGGACTGAAGACACCTCAGCCCTATACAGTTCACGCCTATACTAGGCTGTTTGAGGAGGACCCTCCTTGTATTATGTTTTTTTCCCCTAAAGTGGTCTTGTACTTCTGCAAAGTAGTGCCACCAAACATTTTGATACCTCCAGCTTCCATGTGGGTGATGCTGTTTTGGTTCAGCAATTCAAGGAATGAGTTTGGTATATGGCCTGTGGAAACAGCAGGATAGTTCAGAAGTAGCTTTCTAGGAATGGACCGTGATAATGCACGAATGGGTCTGCTAAATACATCTTCTCCTTGTGATAAGTTGCAAATGAGCTGCATTGCCGAATTATTCACTGACCTTCTGGAGCATGATAAGAGCAGCTATGAAAATGGGAAGAAAGAATGGGGGAGGTCTGTGCAAAATGTTCCTAAACGGTTTGTGTCTAGGCTTCTGGGGCTAAGTAGTGTAAGGAATAAACAGCATGGCATCAAAGTCTGTGATGGTGAGTTATGCATAGAACCTTGTGAGTAGCTTTGATCCATTTATTTTCTCATGCATACCCAGGTTTGTGAGTGCCAGGGCATGTGGATGGTCTCTATTGTAGGCAGAACGCTGGATTAGATAGACCTTAGTCTGATCTACCAAGACAATTATTATGTTCTTATTGTTTTCCAGAGTGTCTGAGGATGACACACAGTTCAATCCAATGCATGTTTACTCTTTACAATGAAGGTTGCCGCCAGTAAGTGAGATTAGGAATGCAGACTGAATTGCTCTTCCCGACACAGATCGTAATCGCACTGTCAGAAACAGCACATACTTTGAAATTTTTGAGGAGTAGCACACATCTCCCTTCCTATCAGGCACACAGATTAAGAATGCACGGCATCTCCTTGATTTTTCAACCCCGAATTAAGGCCATTTGCAACATCATCCAGATTTTGCAAAGTATATTCTTATTGTGAGTGACATGGATACCTGTTTGTTTGTTGGGAAATTGTGTAGAGGGAATCTAAAAGGATGGAGAAAGGATTATGCAGGAGACAGAAACATTAAAAGACCTATGGATATTGGGGTGGAGAAACAGTTCTCCAGGGTTTCAGGCAGGAAGTAACTCCCACCACAACCTGGAGATGCCGAGATTTGAGCCTGTGTCCTCCTGCATACAAGGCAGATGTGTTATGGTCCTCCCTGAAGACTGGAGACTGGCAGAAAGAACAGGGGCCTCCATATTGGCTCTGTTGCATCAGCTGGGGCTAGCTGCTATTTGGTGGTTCATCTCCCAACCTATTAGTAGCCATCCCACCTGGCTGTACCTAACTGAGAAGTGAAACAACATGGTCCACTCCATCAGCCAGGCTGTGCCCACAAGCTCTTTGGCTCTTACCCTCCTGGAAGTGTCTCCCTTTGTGGCCACTCTACATGGTCATGGAACATTTATGAAACTACCGTATTTTCCTGTGTATAAGACGCCCCCATGTATAAGACACTCCCTATTTTGGAGGACTCAAATTTAAGAAAATGGGGGGAGATGGACAAAGTCATTGAGCATTTTGGGGGGGAGGATTGCCCAGAGTTGTGGAGCTTTTCTGGGGGGGGGGTGACCAAGCTTATTGAAGGGAACTGCAGTAAATCACTAACCCGACAGACAAATGCTGACAATTGATTGCATCACAAAAGGAAAGAAGCGTCTGTCGGCTCGCCAACAGCAGCCAGCAATCGCATGCCCAATTGTCACAACGGCAGCCAATCCACAGCAGCCATTGCTGCAGCAACCAATCACCCACCCAATTAACGCAGCAGCAGCCAATCCAAAGCCGCTCTTTCCACAGCCACCAATCACCCACCAAATCACTGCTGACAAGCTGCAACCAATCACCAGTTACCCCTATGCACCATCCGTGTATAAGACAACCCCTGTTTTTTAACATTAATTTAGAGTAAAAAAATCCTTGTCTTATACACAGAAAAGTACGGTATATGACAAATCTATGCTTCTCTTCTCTCACCATCCCTTATTTCCTTTTGCATCACATCACAGCTTATGAGCAGGGACTTTGTTGAAATCTTAAACTCTGTGCAGGACCTAAAAAAATTAAGGTAGCAGCACCACAACAGCAGCACCAGTATAATCCAATAAGATGACATATTTATCCTGAGTGAAGCACTGGGGTCAACATCCTGCCCGAAATCAGCTTACAGGTGTGAGGACAGTTCCACACCATACATTTAAAGTGCATACAAAGAAATCCCAGGAACTGTAATTTTCTTATAGACCTACAATTCCCAATACCCTTGTTGTTGTTGTTGTTGTTGTTGTTGTTGTTGTTGTTGTTGTTTAGTCGTTTAGTCGTGTCCGACTCTTCGTGACCCCATGGACCAGAGAATGCCAGGCACCTCTGTCCTCCACTGCCTCCCGTAGTTTGGTCAAACTCATGCTGGTATCCTCGAAAACACTATCCAACCATCTCGTCCTCTGTCGCCCCCTTCTCCTTGTGCCCTCCATCTTTCCCAACATCAGGGTCTTTTCCAGGGAGTCTTCTCTTCTCATGAGGTGGCCAAAGTACTGGAGCCTCAGCTTCGGGATCTGTCCTTCCAGTGAGCACTCAGGGCTGATTTCCTTAAGAATGGAGAGGTTTGATCTTCTTGCAGTCCATGGGACTCTCAAGAGTCTCCTCCAGCACCATAATTCAAAAGCATCAATTCTTCGGCGATCAGCCTTCTTTATGGTCCAGCTCTCACTTCCATACATCCCCAATACCCTTAACAAACGACATTTCCCAGGATTCTAGGGCGGAAGCATTGGATGTGCTGTATGTTGTGCATCTGCACTATCACCCGCATGTATGTTTGCAGAAAGAAAAAGACGAAATCATCATGCCATTCATGCTGGCAGGCAGGAGCCACTGCTTGGCACTCTAACAGAAGACAGAATTATTCTTGCGAGCTGTTTGGTGGAAGGGAAGGAGTGGGGGAACCGAATCGAGCCCCTGTTTTCCCTCTTCCAAGTACCTGATCAGTGTAATTCCAGCTTCTTTTACACGGCTAATGCATGTACAATCCTAGTCCACTGGAAAAGGCTATGGGGATCATGCGTGTGTGGTGGTGTACAGTGGCTTGGGTCTACACAAATTCCCCCGGCAGCTAGAAATACTCACACAGAAACCTGATTCTGCTCACGTTGAGCCCTTAGCTGGATCAGGGCGAGGGAACGAGAAAAATTGATTTTTTTTCCCCTCAGGTGAAAGAATACTGTGGGAAAAACTGCAGCAAGAAATATTTTCCCCTAAATGCATTTCTTTCTTCTGTTTCCTCTCTGGAATGAATCTGAATTTATTTCCCTTCCAAATTCTGAAACTTGTTCCATTTCTAAATTCTCAAGTATAGGTGAAGCCTCGTTTTATTTGTTGTTGCTGCTGTTGTTATTTCTGTTGCTGTTGCTATCTCTCTCAGCCCTCTGGTGAAGCTGCCCAGGCTGCAGTGATTTCAGCGAATCATTAGCAACTCCCTTCTCTCTGCAATAACTTGCACTGGAGCCATCCATCTCCTCAAAAATTTATTACAGCATATTGAGGTTTTCTCTTGGACTGTTCGTAGCCAATTCCATTTGAAGGCAATCAAATCTCAGTGGAAGACCCCCACTCCGTATTGATGTTGCTTTGAAATGTTTTTTCCCCTTATTTCATTCTTTTCCCTTCATTTTTCATCCTTTGGGTGTGTTGCTCTGCTTTCTCTTGACTCTGTTTGGCGAGCTCCATGCAGTCCAAACTAAGCACCTGATAATCAGTCCTCCCTATACCAGCCACTTATCTAAGGATACCAGTGAGCCATGGACCTTTTTAAAAGGTTGCGTCTGTTAAGGCCGTAGGAAGAGATGGTCTAGACAATATTCTTGCCATGGGGACCAGCATCTCTTTAGTGATGTTGCTGAAATTCATATTATATGGATTTGTCTAGCTCGCAATGCTCAGTTGTATTATGAACTGATTACACTCCACCTGAAGATCTTCGATGGTTCAGATTGCGTTCCACTCTCCCCGCCATGGTAGCATCCCAGGCACAAAGGAGCTGTAGAAACATTGGGAGCCAGGGCGCCTAATGTCCATTCCATGGCATTCCCCTGCCAAACTAGGTAATGCTGGGGGGAAAGAGGAAGTGGGGCAGAGTCTAGAAGGTTGTTGGCTCAAGAGAAATGCAACTCATTTATTTATTTACAGTCATACCTCATGTCATGTCCCCTTCACGTTACGTTCTTTCAGGTTACGTCCCACGGCGACCCGGAAGTACCAGAAAGAGTTACTTCTGGGTTTCGCCGCTTGTGCTCGCACATGCACACAAACGCAAAATGATGTCACACGCATGTGCAGAAGCAGCGAATCTCAACCCGCGCATGCGCACACACACTGCTGCGGGTTGCACTCTTTTCACGTTGCAAACGGGCCTCTGGAACAGATCACGTTTGCAGCCAGAGGTACCACTGTATTTTATTTAACAAAAAGTTATATATCACTTGATTTAAAAAACAAAAAAAACAAAGCAAAACACATGCAACCCACACCCTCTAAGTAGTCTGCAAAACTATAAAACAAAACATTAGCATTCCCGATTTAAGAACAGTTAAAACAGATATTTAAAAACAGTCAAAAGAATATGAGAGTAAAGAGAGATAAAACACATGTGGATAGACTTGCCTGAACAAAAATGTTTTAAGCAGACACCAAAAAGTAAACAATGAAGGTGCTATCTTGGTGTCAATAGGCAGGGAGTTCTGACGCGTAAGTGCTGCCCTAATAAAAGATCCATTTCTTGCAAATCTGGAATGAGTGTGGAATGTGATATTTGGATGAAGAAGCAGCTCTTTTTCACTTGGCCAGGACAGGGAAGCTCCATTGGCCAAGCTCAGTTGCATAGGAAGCCCCCTTATACTAGTTCGGTGCTGTCGCCTACACTGCTGGCAGCAGCTCTCTGTGGTTAAGACAGGTAACTTTTGCTGACCTAGCTAGAGAGGCTGACCTGGGACCTCCCTGCATGCAAATCATGTGCTCTGAACTATGGCCGTCCATATTCTCTAGCCATTTGCTAGAAAGCACTGCATGAGTTCCACCTGGAATGAAGACCACCTATCACCTAGACCAGCGGTTCTCAACCTGTGGGTCCCCAGATGTTGTAGGACTACAACTCCCATCATCCCTGAGCTCTGGTCTTGCTAGCTAGGGGTAATGGGAGTTGTAGTAGTTCAACAACATCTGGGGACCCACAGGTTAAGAAAGGCTGACCTAAACCATTGTTCTGTCAGTGTGGCAGAAGGTATACAGGACTGCCCACAGCAGCTGGAGACTTGTGTTGTGATCTTAGTTACCCAGCATGAAGGTCAAGATGTGAATGCTCCCACCATGCCAGGTATTCAGCAGCGCATCAACCCATGGCATGGCAACCCTCAAAGCATCCATTAATTGAGGCCAGGCACATGAGAGCTATTCCTGGGAACTGTTAAGCCCCATGTTGGCTGTTCAGTGCCTCATGGGCAGGAGGACAGAGGAGTGTGCTGTTTGTTCAGTATGAGCTTTCTCACCCTTCTCTGCTTTATGGTTTCCACTAGTTCTCATGATGTATCAAGTAGTTGCCCTTCTCCCAGATAAAGGTAAAGGGTAAAGGGACCCCTGACCATTAGGTCCAGTCGTGGCTGACTCTGGGGTTGCGGTGCTCATCTCGCTTTATTGGCCGAGGGAGCCGGCGTACAGCTTCCGGGTCATGTGGCCAGCATGACTAAGCCACTTCTGGCGAACCAGAGCAGCGCATGGAAACGCTGTTTACCTTCCTGCCGGAGCAGTACCTATTTATCTACTTGCACTCTGACGTGCTTTTGAACTGCTAGGTTGGCAGGAGCTGGGACTGAGCAACGGGAGCTCACCCCGTCGCGGGGATTTGAACCACCAACCTTCTGATCAGCAAGTCCTAGGCTCTGTGGTTTAACCCACAGTGCCACCCGTGTCCCTCCCAGTCTCCCAGATACTGCACCCCAATAAGCTATTGCTTCCCAGTCTAGAAAAGTACCTACCTTCTTTATGCTTTTGGACTCTTTCATTTTGGTTTTGTAGCTGCATTGCTTGTAGGGGGAGATGAGAGACGCCGTAAGAGTAACCAGTCTCCTTCCCTAAGGGGAAGGAGGCAACAAAAACCTCTAGGCTGCTGTTGTGAGGGAGCTGTTCGTGGTGCTGAAATTTTGATTTTGAGAGCAGAGCTGGGGAAGTGTGTTTGGTCTGAAGGCTTATTGACAGTTTAAAATTGGCATGTGGAATGCACTCTCCAGATTTCTCTCATTTTCCACCAGCATATAAGTGCACGGGCATGGGATGCAATATTTGACGGTATATCATACTTGATATATAACAGCATTACTGTGCTACAGGATTTTAGCAGCTGACATGCAATGCTGTTTAGTATCGGACAGCATTTGATAGGTAGCATGGATTGGCAGCATCTGACAGTGTTTGGACTTTGATCCCTGCCAAGATTATCAAGAGAGGTCAAGAAGTCTAAAGCACTCACCTTTTGAGGTGAAACTTGTGAGAATGTTCAGGGAGGCAGGAGAGGATATATTGTTTATTAATATCCTTCCTAACTTGCTCTAGCAAGTTCTATAACTTAGTAGAGTTTTACATTCGCCTTTTAAACACACAGCAGACAGCTGGTTGCAGGTTTGCTTAAGCCTCTCAATATTAGATTCCTGCTAAGTTCCCTTATATCCCTCTTAAAAGAATAAACACTCCACAATCCTGTGTAAAGTATATAAAAGAGGTTTACTCACATCATCAGTTCAGAGTTGGAGCCCTGAAGGCAGTCTTAGTTACAAAGTATATACATGTGGATCTATTCCATATGGAGGTAGTCCCAGTGTCCTCTGTTGGCTGAGAGCCAAAAGAGCAATTCTTGCTAAAAGCTGCTCCAACGATGGAGGAAGTCAAAGAGAGAGGGTGTGCTGCATGCCTTGTCTTTTTGCTACCTGGACAAGTACGGTCACTCCCACCTCTAGTCACATGCAATGGAAGTATGTCCCAGTCAGGAGGAAACAGGAAGTTTTTGAGTGACTGGACCAAACATTCCCACGCATGTCCACTCTAGGGAAACAAGGAATGTTGTACTTGACTGCTACTTATACATCACATCCCACAAAACTTCCCATTCACAATGTGAACTTTCACTTTAAAAATAAAAAAAGTAAAACTAGAGAATGGGGAAACATGCAAATACCTGTTCCAGCTCTGTTCACCATTGCATAAAACCACTTTTGGACATTAAGTGGCATCCCAGCCAATGGATGGAGATGGTGCCTCTGGCTTCCATTTTATGAATGTCACCTGCAATGTCTAAACTGGAATTCATGGCATGTGGAAGGAATGGGTGAGCTTAAAAAACCTTTATACCAGGAGTGGGAAATCTATGGCTCTCTGCCTGATTTCAAAAGCCCTCTGTAAGAAGTCAGTTGAGAGCTATGGCGAAGTGATCCTCAGCAGCCCTCTGGATACAGAAGGAAGGGAGGTTGAGGGAGAAGTAGGTGGCAAGAAAAGTAAAGGGAATCACAAAAAGAAAGAGGGAGATGGGGAAGAGAGAGAGAGAGAGAGAGAGAGAGAGAGAGAGAGAGAGAGAGAAGGAGGTGGTAGAAAGAGAGAGAAGGGGGTGACCACACATACTCTGGCCTCTGGCTTCACCCACCACCAGCTTAAGTCACTCCCACAAATTGCCATGTGCTTATCACCCCCCAAAAACTTGCCTGTCTGTGTTGTACATGCCTACACCAAGCAAGTTCCCTTTGGGGCATTGCTGTGGATGTGCACAGAACATCAACAGTCAGCATTCTGTGCCCATTGAGCATGCTCAGTCTACATTGGACTGAGATAAATTGTAAGGCTGTTATAACACTGCAGTTTCTGGGGCCGCCACCAACAGGGTGGGAGGCAGCACTTCTGAGCTGTTAAAATCAGAGTAGGAGGTGATTCAGAGAGCAGTCTAGCAAACTGCTCTCTGAAGCGCCTCCCACCCTCATTTAAAAGGGGTTGGGGTGTGGAAAGCTGTGGTTCAGAGGGGCTTGTGGTGAACTGTGCTAGAAGAGGGAGGGGTTGGGGAGAGGTGTGAGGGGAAGGGGAGGGGAGCTGTGATTGTGAGGGGTGGAGTGGGGAGAGCTGTGAGAGCAGTGTTGTTAAAACTTTTTGGTACTTCTGCAAAATCTGGAGCTCCCCATCTTCTGTGAGGATGGTGCTGTTTTGGCTACACACAGTGAAAGAGTTCATTATTAGTTATATATGCTGAACAGATGGTGTTTCCCAATTAGCCATTCATTATTTGAGAGACAGTGTCGGGGGGGGGGGGAGCGGCATTTGGATCTGAATTAAGCTCAGCACTTAATGCTTAAGTGTCTTGTTGAACAAGAGCCTGGAAAAGGAGTTGGGGGTGTGAGGAATATACGTCACCATAAATAAAGAAAATGTAGCTGCGGTGGACAGAAAACTCCCCAAAGCAAGGTGATGGGAAGGACAAGGAGGCAAAGGAGAAGGTCAGAAGAAGGGTAATTAAGGAAATGCACCAAAGAGGAATTATAGAAGAGAGGATTAGAAAAGTACAATAGGTGTCAGTTCGTGGGCAGATAAATCACAGGTAGTTGTAAAGGAGATAGCAAGGATGTGATAGGAAACTCTGGGATGAGAGTATAGTGCAGGCGGCATCTGAGCTTGAAATATGGCATGTCGGCAAAAAATAATAATAATAAAAAATAGCTGGGGTGATTTATATGCTGTCATGTGCTGTGTTGGGGAAGTGGCAGTTCCACTCTAGGCTGCTCTTGGGAGACTATAACTGGAATGCTGCATTCCGGCCCGAACACATCAATAGCTGAAAAATAGCAGCAAATAACAGAAAGAGCCACGAGGCAACACTGCCCAGCATTACAGGGGTGCTTGAAAATACATAAAAGGGGTCATTAGTATGGCAAAAATGAACATGGCTGAGGGTGTACACAGTGTAATTGACAGAAAAGCATTCCAAACCCAACCCCCCTCCAGGCGAATTTATTTAAGAGGCGTCTCCCTCCCTCTGTTCTGGGCAGAATGCATGTAATATGGGAGCTTACATGCCGTTGCTTGCTTCCCGCCACACAAGCCCTCTCCAGGCATTCAGCTGGCTACAAATGAAGGAACGGAGGGTGGGTCGGGGATCCCACCTGCTGGCCCTGCTCCTGATCCTCACGTGGATCAGGCCCATTGCTTCATTTCATCTGTCCCGCAGCTTGCCTGATCCTTTTTACAGCTTTCCATAACTGACCAGAGTACTAAAAATGCAGAATCGGTTCAGCTGACAGCCAGCCTGATTGCGGCTTCCCGAGACATCCATCTGGCTATGGATCCATAGGGGAAAAGCAGGAACCTGGTTGGTTGGTTGGTTGGTTGGTTGGTTGGTTGTGTGGACCCCAATCATTCCCTACCCCCATGGGGCAATGGCCTGATATAGATGGTCCCCCATTTCTGAATTCATGGGTCCTGTGGGCATTAGAACCTATACACGTGTACTCATGTGCGCGATCCATGCCCTGGGGAAAATAGAATTCCACAAAACAGTGGGTATATCCGGAATCACTGTTCACAACGTCTGTTTGCGAACTACTTCGGCAGCGTCGGACGCAATAATAGTAATAATAATAATAATAATAATAATAATAATAATAATAATAATAATTTATTTATACCCCGCCCTCCCCAGCCAAGGCCAGGCTCAGAGCGGCTTACAAGCAATAATAAAAACTACATGGAATTAGCTGAGATGACCGGCAGAATCCGAGACCTGGGAGAAGAGAAGGTTGAAGAAGATTGGAAGAAATTTAAGATTTATTTTTAAAAGTATTGTAATTTGGTTGAATGTTAAGATGGAGGCTAGATCATAAATAACTGACCACCACTAAGTTAGATGCAGTTAGGATGCTAAGTGAGATTGAGGAAAAATCATAAACCATTGGGAGAAATATTAGATTATTTTTTAAATGAATGGGACATAAGTATGTAAACAAGATGGTAAATTGCGGGCAAGAATTGACAATGATGCAAGTGGGAGCGGGAGATGTGAGGAAGTCAAAAGAAGTGAAGAAAATATGTTATGATATGTGTTATATTGTTCATTATATTTGCATTTATGTTTAAAAATATTAATAAAAATATTTTAAAAAAAATAAAAACAAGATGAATGATTACAACTTAAAAACAAAAATAAAATACAACATTAAAATAATGGAACATTAAAATATTAAAATGTAGCCTCATCGCATGAGGAGAAGGAAAAGAAAAAAGAAAGAGAGGGAGGGAGGGAATCAAATTGGCTCCAAGCCAAAGGCCAGGCGGAACATCTCCGTCTTACAGGCCCTGCGGAAAGAAGTCAGATTCTGCAGGGCCCTGGTCTCATGAGGCAGAGCGTTCCACCAGGCCGGAGCCAGAGTTGAAAAGGCCCTGGCTCTGGTCGAAGCCAATCTAACTTCCTTAGCGCCTGGGACCACTAGGATGTTGTTATTTATGGACCTTGAGGCTCTCCGTGGGGCATACCAGGAGAGGCGGTCCCGTAGGTACGAGGGTCCTAGGCCGTGAAGGGCTTTAAAGGTCAAAAACAGCACCTTAAATCTGACCCTGTACTCCACCGGGAGCTAGTGCAGCAAAAGCTTTACAGTCTGTTTGCACCAGATAAGAATCTGATACATTGCTTCTTTCAGAGACTTGCATAGTCTTCAAAGACCTTCAGAGACTTATAAGTCTTATGTTTATTTGGTTTCAAGTTTTCAAGAGAATGCATTAAGAGTGCATATTTTGTGACTTTCAGAGATTCATAAGTTTTCTGTTTATGTGATATCATTTATTTCATATTATATAAAGAGTGTATATTGATATCGTATCATTGTATTTGGTCATCGTGTTGCCTTGGGTATTACTGGGGGAAATGGAAGCAGAGGCCATGCATAAGAGAGCCTGGCTGTATGTGTTTGAGGTCTAGGCAAATTGACCACTGAATGCATGGAGATTGGGGGCAGGACGAGAAGTTGTGGTGCCATCCCTACCCACCTCCTACCCACACAAATACTCGCAGGTCTTGTTGCACTCAAGAACTGGATTCCCCATTTTTTGCTTGTACACACTGAACACTTCCCTGTTCCAGGTGGGAGATATTCAGGAGGTGCTGTATTTTTCTGTTGTGCCAAAACAAACCCTTCTTTCACCACTTTGTTGGGAAGGTGGGGGTTGAAACAAAACCCTCTCGATAGATTAGGTGAAGATATTTCTCTGGCATTTGGGGAAGGTGGCTACCATGCTACCTCAGCTAACTTCACAACATGGAGTTCTTGTTTTTCTATTGCTTTTTAACTATAAAAAATAGCACCATGCCACTCACAGCGGTGCCAGACTCCCTGTCCAAAGTTTCCCACCAACCAGAATGCCTTGGGAGAGCTGCCATGTGACATCACATCAAGTTGTTCCCAAGGCATTCTGGGAAATATAGCTGGTAAGAAACAACATGAGCCTCTCCTCCATAGCTTCCCACTGGCCACACTTCCTGGTGAGACCCAGTGAAGTTAACAGTAAACGACAACTGAAATTTTCAGATAAATTTCTCATATGCAACCCAAGAAAACAGAATAAAATTAGCCCTTGTTTCTACAGTGGATGAATGTTTTGGGGAAACCAGGGGTTGGATTTTCAGCCAGCTTGAGTGCAAATCAACACTTGACGTTGCACACATGAAGAGATGGAGATACATACCTTAAGTAAAGGTAAAGGTAAAGGGACCCCTGACCATTAGGTCCAGTCGTGACCAACTCTGGGGTTGCAGCGCTCATCTCGCTTTATTGGCCGAAGAAGCCGGCGTACAGCTTCTGGGTCATGTGGCCAGCATGACTAGCCACTTCTGGCGAAGCAGAGCAGCGCACGGAAATGCTGTTTACCTTCCCGCCAGAGTGGTAGCTATTTATCTACTTGCACTTTGATGTGCTTTTGAACTGCTAGGTTGGCAGGAGCAGGGACCGAGCAACGGGAGCTCACCCCGTGGCGGGGATTCGAACCACCGACCTTCTGATTGGCAAGTCCTAGGCTCTGTGGTTTAACCCACAGCGCCACCCACGTCCCTTACATACCTTAGTTACCCATTATATTTACATGGGGACATGGCCAATATATTGGTGTCTGCCTATGACAGCTCCCATCACTTCTGACGATTGGCAGCAGTGGCAGAGGCTGATGAGTTGTAGTTTGCAAACATCTGGCAGGCTGTCCTTGCCCTATTGCCTTACCTTGAAGCTTGAGCCCAACTCCTGAAACAGATCGCTCAAAGGATAAGAAATACTGTGCAGAGAAGTACAATACATATATATATGTGGAAAAAAGGACAAAAGGAGTAGAAAATGTGCCTTATATAAAGGGACTGAGATGAACACAAAGGAGATCTCAAAGCACAATCGGCACGCTCTACGGTAGATACATGAGAGAGAAAAGAGATATGGGCAGGGATTTCAGCTTTGCTGAGACAGGGAGAATTGACTTGGAGAGAATTGTCAAGAGAATTGTTGGTCAGCGTGCAATTCCATTGTTTGAGGGTAATTGGCATAGTTTTGGGGGTCAAAATGGCTAGAAAATGGGGAGGCTGCAGAGTACACAAAGAGAGGTGGAAAGGGGGGTATTATATGGCATGTAGCGGGGTTTAGTTACAGAACTGGGGGTGGGGGCTTTAAGAAGAAGAAGCTTGCAAGGAAGATATGCCAAAAATAAATGGGGATAAAGGAGAAAAACAGAAAGTGGAGAAATGGGGGGTGGCGTTGGAGTGGGAATGAACAAAGATGATCAATACTTGAAGGAAGAGAAGAGAATATTTTTTTTGTTACTGATCCAGGCAGTTCTTGCTGCAGGATGACTGAAGCAAACAGTATCTAGAGAAACGGAGTCCTAGCAGGAATCGAGGGGAAGGCTGCATTTTGTTGCAGCTCATTTAAAATTAATTTAGTGCTTATTAAAAGTTACGTTTGGACCTTGAAAACTGGACATCCAGAGGTGTATGTTTCCTGGCCAATGCATCAGTATATGGACTCATGGCAGCAGTATCTGAAAGAAATGGATGTGTGGTGCCACAAGCAATGTTACCTTGAAGTGATACTGTCCCAATGAAATCTATCATTTAAATTAGGAACAGGAAATGTTGAGAAGCTGCAATCCCCCATGGGTAATCTCTCAGAGGCAGCATGTGCTGGAGGGAGTCCCAAAGTCCAAAGTGGACATGCCCTTCTTTCTGTGTGTATTGTTGTTGTTTAGTCGTTTAGTCCTGTCTGACTCTTTGTGACCCCATGGACCAGAGAACGCCAGGCACCTCTGTCCTCCACTGCCTCCCGCAGTTTGGTTAAACTCATGCTGGTAACCTCGAAAACACTATCCAACCATCTCGTCCTCTGTCGCCCCCTTCTCCTTGTGCCCTCCATCTTTCCCAACATCAGGGTCTTCTCCAGGGAGTCTTCTCTTCTATCTCTGTGTATCTCTCCCCGCCCCCTTTTCCTCTTGCTTCCCCACTTTTTGCCACCCACATTAAATTGGTGCAAAGGCCACAAATGGCCACAGGTTGTCCACTCCTGTCTTAAATCAACCTCAGGAAGCTACTAAGCTTGCTTCTCACCATCCCGACCCCATTTCTGAAACCACTTCTCTTTTCTATTCTGCAGCCTCACCCATTTTCACCTTCACACCCCACCCCCTATGTCCATGTCCCCTGCATCCTTCTGTGCCACCCTCATAGTAACTTTCTGCATCTCCCTCCTCCCACACATTGCAACTACCAAGCACCATTTTCATGGTGTGGTGTAGTGGTTAAGAGCGGTGGACTCGTAATCTGGTGAACAGGGTTCGCTTCCCCACTCCTCCACATGCAGCTGCTGGGTGACCTTGGGCCAGTCACACTTCTTTGAAGTCTCTCAGCCCCACTCACCTCACAGAGTGTTTGTTGTGGGGGAGGAAGGGAAAGGAGAATGTTAGCCGCTTTGAGACTCCTTTGGGTAGTGATAAAGCGGGATGTCAAATCCAAACTCTTCTTCTTCTTCATTTCCCACCCAATTGAGAAGCCACCATCTTCTCCTGTTCTTCATACCCTTTCACACCTCTACTTCTCTTTTTCAACCACATTCCCATGTCTCTTCTCCTTCTTTGAACCCTCATTTTCACCTTCATTCCTCCCCACCCCCCTTACATTTAATATTCATTCTATTGTTGTAATATATGCCCTGGGACCTTATGGTGATGGGTTGGTAAGGAATCTTAGAGCAAAAATAAAATAAATAATGGTGAGGTCAGTTCTGTATAACAGTAAACTATGGTGTGTTTGCGCATTTGTCAATGATGTACAGTGGACGCTCAGGTTGCGAACGTGATCCATGCGGGAAGCACGTTCGCAACCCGCAGCATTCACAACCTGCAGTCCCACATCTGCGCACACGCGGGTCGCGATTTGACACTTCTGTGCATCCGCAAATGCCAAAACCCGGAAGTAACCCGTTCTAGTACTTCCAGGTTCGGCGTGGTGCGCAACCTGAAATCGCACAACCCGAAGCATTTGTAACCCGAGGTATTCCTGTATCTTCCAACTGAGCACATGCTTGAACCAAAGTATGAAATATACAAAACTGCCTGCACTCTGTTTTGCTGGTGGCCCTGCATTTATTTCATAAAGTCGGTATGCAGAAAAAGTAAGACGAGTGACCCCACAAAGGCACTTTACAAAAATAAAAAAAAATTAACCGGTAGCTACTACTGCTGAGAACAGCTGGCCTCTGTTTTATTTTTGATCCAGCTGGGTCTTTTCTGACCACCTTTAGTATTGTCATCATGATCTCCTTTGGGTTTTGTGCTGATGAAACAAATACATGGAGACATCAGCAAAAAAAAGAAAGAAAAATAAAAGCTACCCCCAAACAAAACCTCTTTGCAGGCGTCCTCTAAAGTCACCTTGGATAATGGAGAACTGGGAAATGGAAAAAATGCAGCCAGAGTTCTGGTAGAATGTTTTCGGGCAACTTAAGATCAATTCATGCCATGGAGGCCGAACAACAGAGGCACTGCTTGTACCTTGGTTGATTACAACACCCAAGGAAAAACCAGGATCTGCACAGGAGTGTCAGGCCTAATGAGCAAAGCAACTCTTTGGTAGGTTTCACCCCTGTGAATCGCTTGCAGAGTCTGAAGGTCCCCACCTTCCCACAACTGCTTAAGTCCCCTCCTCTCTAGGGTTTTTCCCAAGCTCTCCCCTGCCTCTGAGCCTTCTTCCATTGGTGGTTCCCCAGCTGGTTGCTCCCACCATTCCTCTGCATCCAACCAGTCCCTGGCAATATCCTGTCCTCCAGTGTGGTGTAGTGGTTAAGAGTGGTAGACCCGTAATCTGGTGAACCGGGTTCGCATCTCTGCTCCTCCACATGCAGCTGCTGGGTGACCTTGGGCCAGTCACACTTCTCTGAAGTCTCTCCTGCCAAACTAGCAGTTCGAAAGCACACAGTGCAAGTAGATAAATAGATACCGCTCCAGCGGGAAGGTAACGGCATTTCCGTGCGCTGCTCTGGTTCGCCAGAAGTGGCTTAGTCATGCTGGCCACATGACCCGGAAGCTGTACGCCGGCTCCCTCAGCCAATAAAGCGAGATGAGCGCCACAACCCCAGAGTCAGCCATGACTGGACCTAATGGTCAGGGGTCCCTTTACCTTACATTGGTGGCAAGGGACTCATTAAGAGGGTTTGCAAGAGGAGTGGGAGGCATAAGTTGTAGTCATTTCTGAAAGTCCTGCACACTTTTAGATTTTCCTCTCACTCCCCCAGATTCTCTCTCCTATCAGGAAAGAGCATTGCTTTGTCATTTCTCATTCCAGGCCAGCTTAGTGGAAAATGCCATGTCTTGTTGTTCAGGATGTCCTACTTTTAGTCTGGCTTTATCTGGGTTTGAGCAGTTACAAAGAGGTCAAGTAACAGACTTGTTTGCTGTTCACACTGAGTGACTCAGTGGTCACAGCTGGGATTAGAATCTAGGGCTCTCTTACGGGCCCCGGCCGTTTGCGCTAACGGCTGTATTTCAGGCATCCTGCCCTAAACAGATGATGAAGGGGGGGAATGATTGGAAAAGATTAATAATCATCATCATAAGGATGGAAAGCTAAAGCCCAGAAGGGTCAGGGCGCTGTAAGGACAATTATTTTACTTTGGGGACAAATGCTGCCTTCAATTGAGGGATTAGGAGCCTCCGCTCAAAAGGATAATGATAAATACAGCAAATGATTATTGAAATGTTCACCACTGTGGCAACAAAAAACTGAAACAGATTACCATTAGAAACACACAGGATTTTGTGGGGTTCTTGGGTGGGGGAGAAGCAGTAAACATGCTTTGTCGGTTGGGAAAGGTACCATGAAGCCCAGATTATCTTTTGCTCTAGGTGCACCTACAACACAGATGTAAACCGCTTTTATAGTAGGGGTGGGGAAATCAGTCAATTTCTGCGTTTCTCGGTTTTCCAGTCCTACATTCAGTTCTCCATCTCACATCAGTTTGCAATTATTGTAATAAAAAATGCAATAAGAGGAGATCAAGAGGCGACATGACAGAAGATTTTATGGCATGCATAATGTGGACAGAGAAATGTTTGCATGCAATTTTGCCTAATACACACAATTTTGCAAATCAATCCCCCCCGCCCCCCAGTGATGCATTTTTGTGTTATTTCCACTAATGTATGCTGCAATATATTCATTTTCCTACATGTTACCTGACTGGGGAACTGCAGTGCAAAATTCAGAGAAGTGTGAATTCTGAAGGAAGGCTGTGCATTGGTTCTCCTATTGTTTCAGAAGGTGCAAACGAGGTGAGTTTGTCTTTAAATGCAAACTGAATGGAGTAACTTCCCCTTCATCCCTATGAAATAACGCCTCCCTCTTATCAGAAAAAAACCACATCAGGCATGGTGGCTTTCTGCAAGGGGTGCTAGGCATCCCCTAGAGCAGCCTTTCTCAACCTGTGGGTCCCCAGATGTTGTTGAACTACAACTCCCATCACCCCTAGCTAGCAAGGCCAGAGCTCAGGGATGGTGGGAGTTGTAGTCCAACAACATCTGGGGACCCACAGGTTGAGAACCGCTGCCCTAGAGGGAAGTCTCGGTGCTACCACCAGATTCTAGTTCCCCGCATTCTTCGAGGGAAGCAATGGCAGTTCCAAAAATGACCACTATGGCACCACTTTAAGCAGTCATTGCTAGGAAGAAAAGGCTCAGGAGTAAACCCTACACAAATCTGGAGTCCCTAAGACAGTTGGATGGAGCCTTGCATGCCTCCTTCTGGAATGTCCTACAGCAAAGCTGGTGCTCTGCTTTCCTTTGGACCACACCAGTGGGAGTCTTGTTTTCTGGCCAGCCAAGGACCTCCATACACACTGCCCAGGTTTGCACCCCAGACAAATCACTTCGGTGCTTCTAACGGCAGCGGTTTGACTTCACCCTTGGAGGTGCACTCCATGGTCTCTCGAGATAGATGGATGCCAACAATGGTCCTCCAGCCTCTGCGTCAGGGGTGGAGAACCTTTTTCCATCTTGAGGGGCTACAAGCAAGTGGGGGCGGGGCCAAAGGCAAAAGTGGGCAGTTCAAAGGACGTGGCTTCCATTTGGTTCAGAAGGCTACATTCCAACCACGCAAAGCTCTGAGGTTTCCTTGTTCCCACTGAGCTCTTCATCCTCCTTCAAGGCAATAAATATCCTGGCTCAAGGACACTTTACAGCTGGTCAAGTTCACTCAAGGAGAGCACAAAGCAAGGTATGTGGGCAGCATCACGTGGCAAGAGAAGATTTGCCTGGGAATGGTGTGTGGTCTGAGGAGGGTCCCAAGAGCCACACAGAGAATCCTGGAGGGCCGCATTTAGATAGGAATGAGATGGGAGGAGGGCACAGGAGCCAGTGTGGTGTAGTGGTTAACATGCTGGACTAAGACTTGAGAGACCAGGGTTCTAGTCCCCACTCAGCCATGAATTTTCCTGGGTGACCTTGGGTCAGACTTAACCTACCTCCCAGGGTTGTTAACAAGGATAAACTGGGGAGAGGGAGAACCACATACACAACCCCCTGAGAGCTCCTTGGAGGAAAGGCGGGCTACCAATGCCCTAAATAATAAATAAAAGCCCTTTGCGAGAGAGAAATCTTCTCTTTGCACACAAATATCTAAAAACTATTAATTTTGGGTCAGCAGCTAGGAAGAAATACATGAAAGGAAAATTGATTTCTATTTAAATGGTATGTTTTCATCACCTTTTTTCCAAGCCTGAACATTCATCTCAGAGCACCTGTGCTAATTGATTTCAAGTGGAATTCGACGCCATCGCTGTAAGAATAATAAATCTAAGCCCAAGGAGTCCAGAGGAGGAATATCAGCTAATGCTGGAAGGGCTGGAGAACAATGACTGGGAAGGAAGGGAGGGAAATGAGTTTTAACGCGGGAGCTGCTTTGAGGCTTCTCTGTCTGTATGGCAGGGACTAGTGGAGAAGGGGTTATAGGAGTGTCAGCAGAGCCAGGTCAGATTTTTGGCTCAATCCTGCACTTCTGTATGTCCACGGAAACTCTAATTGCCCTTTGGGGTGACTCAGTATAAAACAACTTGAGCGCTATCATTTCTTGCAGGCATAAAGTCAAACGGTGCAGAGGAGCGTTTTAATTTACAGAAATAAATTCCACAGGCAGTGTAATTAAAAGGGCTTATAGTTAATATGAAAGCTGCCATCAATCTAAGTAATGTTCTCCAAGCAGGAGGGAATCTGGAGGAGGGAATCTTGAGGGAGAGAGAGAGAGAGAGAGAGAAGGAAAGTGGGGGCAGAATTGTTGCAATGAGAACTGAGGGGCTGTAGGGTTGTAGGGCTGTGATCACATTTGAAAGGGCAGGCAAACTCCAGAAAGTAGATTCGACCCAGCCTAGCTAACCCCCGTAATCCACATTTTTGAAATGTTATTTTACTTCTTTGATTCTTGAGTTATTCCCCTCTTTTCTTTCCCTAATGAAAAAACAAGGGAAGGGAGAAGTGCTGGATCTCAGTGGATGGGTGGGAAGTACAGCTCAGTTTGCATTTTAATATAAACCTACCTAATTCCCGTTTCTCGAAACAATATGAGAACCACGATGCAGCTGTCTTTTAACATTTGCACTTCCCCATCATTTGCCATGCAGTCCTCCAACCAAGCTAAAATGCATATGATAAGGGAACATGGGCCTTAATTGGGGAACACAACATATAAAACCTCAATATATTACAGAAATGTTGCTTTCAAAAAAGAAAAGAAAAACGTACATATTAGGGAACATAGCGTACACAAATGTGTATATTAGAAGAAATGTATACAAGAATGTTGGTAGTTGTTTTTTTAAAAAAAATACAAACTGATGTGCAAATGTGGGAGCTAAAATGAAAAAAAAGGGGGGACTGGAATTGACAAGATTTGTCCTTCCCTAGTGGGGTAAACCCATATCCTTGGTAAGCAGGAGTCCCTAGTACAGTTCTACACATGCCCACTTAAAACGATCAGCTGAGTCTTACAGATGTAAAATGTCATTAATGTAAAATTTAAAAGCATTTTCTCTAATACGGCTTTATGTTGATTTTAGTGCAGTGGGGTTTTTTTTTTGTCCATAGGCTATTCCAATCTGCTTCTTCAATTTTGATACCAAAATTGATACCCCAATTTTGTTTAATAGCTGAACATTGGCTAGGTCAGGTAAATATTTTGTATAAAATTAATAATTTGGGTGGGTTGTTCATATTCAAAATCATGTTTTCAAATGGTGTCAATGGTCTAATTCCTTGAGATTTAACTGTTGAATTAGAGATAAAGTGTTTTACCTGATAGAGTCAGCTATATAGACAAAACATTCTCTGCTGAATGTTGGAAAGGGTGAAAAGTAATTGGCAAGACTTTCCAAATATGGTGCACAATGTGAATTAGTGCAACCATTTTGGAAAAGGGTATTTGCAGAAATAAACAAAATTACGAAATAGCACGTCCCATGCAACACATGCCTAGGTGTCTTAACAACTTTTAAAGATACTCAACTTAAATTATTGCACAAGGAACTTATCACTTATCACTTTTCTTCTTGTAGCAGCACGATTGCTCAAAGCAAAAAATTGGAAAGGACTTAGTCATCTACATTTCACACAATGGAAACAAGAAGTATGGAAAATTGCTTTATCTGAGAAACTAAGTAAGAGAGTACCGTACATGCCCTGAATGATGCAATTGATATGAACGACTTTGCTAAAATATGACAACTGGCAACCACCAACTATGCATATAGATTTATGAGATATAGTGCTGTATTATTCATCTGTTCTGGGGTGGGAGCAGGGAAACGAATTGTATTGGTATTGTTATGCTTATGCTAATATCCTGTTTCTTGAAATTTAATAAAATAAAATAAAAAGAAGGAACAAGATCTGCTGAGCTAGAACAGGCCCCTCTTCCCAGAAGGTCACTGTTACTTGGAGAAGGCAGCACTTGAGTCTATATACAGTGGTGCCCCACAAGACGAATGCCTCGCAAGACGGAAAACTCGCTAGACGAAAGAGTTTTCCGTTTTGGAGGTGCTTCGCAAAACGAATTTCCTATGGGCTTGCTTCGCAAGACAAAAATGTCTTGCAAGTTCCTGTGGGGTTTTTTCCCTTCCCCCCCTTTTTCTAAGCCGCTAAGCCGCTTATCCACTTATACGATAAGCCGATAAGCCGCAAAAAGCCGCTAAAAGCTGCTAAGCCGTTAATAGCGCTAATCCGCTAAGCCGTCAATGAGCTTGCTTCACAAGACGAAAAAACCGCTAGACGAAGAGAATCGCGGAACGGATTCTTTTCATCTTGCGAGGCACCACTGTACTCTGTACACTATATATGCTATATGCACTTGGGTCTATATACTCTGACTCTGTATATAACGCAGGGGAAGCAGAGGTCCTTCAGATGTTGTAGGACTCCAACTCCCATCCGTCCCAGCCAGCATAGCCGATGGTCAGCGATAACAGGACTTGTAATCCATGAAATATCTTGAGGGCCTCTGCTTCCCCACTACTGTAATACTGCTACACTGAAGAGGAATCACAACTCTGTGACAAAACTTCGAACACAGAAGGCCCCAGGTTCAATCTGTTGTTAGGAGGACCTTGACTAGTGGGTTGGCCAAATCACTTGCCTGAGACCTTAGAGACCCATTGTCAGTCACAGAAGGCATCACCAGACCAGAGAAACCAATTGTCTGATTCAGAATGTGCACAAGCACAACTTGCAGGACCGTTGAAGGAGGACATTTTAAATGTCCAGTGATGAAGACCGAAAGGCTGTCGTTTACCCTTTAAAAGCCCACTGGAGCAGCAAAATTTTATTCTCTTTCTGAGATCTGTTTGGGGTGTAGTAAAAAGTAGGCGACTTGCATATTAGAGTGTGAGCCCACCATGAATTCACATGGGCACCTTTACTGGCTTCAAGCCCCCATCTGCAGCATCTTCTATAATGCTGTCCAATACATTTGCAGATCTCTGTCTGCCTGCTGCTGTCACCATGCACACTACTTTGCCTGCAGCTCTGAGGACTCGCACTGCCTCCTCCTTCCTTAGGAGGCCATTAAAGCCTTTGTAACGTAAGTTGCCTTTACTCCAGTCATCCCCATGCTCTCAGATCTATTGCCAAGCCTAGCAATCCACACACCTAAAAAATCCCCAAAGATTGCCTCGCTTTATCGCTTATTCCTCTTCCCCTCCATTTTGATTGCATATTTTATTTTTTATTTTTTACAGCCAGGGTAATACAGTGGTACCTCAGGTTAAGTACTTAATTCGTTCCGGAGGTCCGTACTTAACCTGAAACTGTTCTTAACCTGAAGCACCACTTTAGCTAATGGGGCCTCCTGCTGCCGCCCCGCCGCCAGAGCACGATTTCTATTCTCTTCCTGAAGCAAAGTTCTTAACCTGAAGCACTAGTTCTGGGTTAGTCTGTAACCTGAAGTGTATGTAACCTGAGGTACCACTGTAACACTGACCTAACTTTCAGAACACTTGTTAGGACTGGTGAGATCAGGCGAGTTATCTACTTGAAATGCGCTCTCTAGAATGCAAAGGGTGTTGACGATGGTAAAGTTCTTTGGACATGACAGAAGCACAGGGGATCAGATGTCCTTATTGAAGGTTCATTCCGATTGGTTTGCCAGGAAGTTATGCAACAAGAAGCATTGGCCTTGATTTGCTTGCAGGATGTGTCTTCCCATTATTCATTCATCCTATACAATAGGCAAGACGAATGCCTCAAAAGACGAAAAACTCGCAAGACGAAAGACTTTTTCGTTTTTTGAGTTGCTTCGCAAGACGGATTTCCCAATGGGCTTGCTTCGCAAGACGGAAACGTCTTGCAAGTTTGTTTCCTTTTTCTTAAAACCGTGCATTCACTTCGAGGAGCAACTCATAGCACGCGGTGTGGTAGCCTTTTTTGAGGTTTTTGAAGACTTTGGTGATTTTTGAAGCTTTTCCAAAGTCCGTGCTTCGCAAGACGGAAAAATCGCAAGACGAAAAATCTCACGGAACGAATTAATTTCGTCTTGCGAGGCACCACTGTACTTTTTTATGCTTTTTTCTGTTGCTTTCATAACTGCCAGAAGTCATTTTAAAAAACATTGTATTAGTTGCACAAGGTGTCAGCAAACTTTTTCAACAGGGGGTCAGTCCACTGTCCCTCAGATCCTATGGGGGCGCCGGGCTATATTTTTTTGATGGGGAAATGAACGAATTCCTATGCCCCACAAATAACCCAGAGATGTATTTTAAATAAAAGCACACATTCTACTCATGTAAAAACACTGATTCCCAGACTGTCCGCAGGCTGGATTTAGAAGGTGATTGGGCCGGATCCGGCCCCTGGACCTTAGTTTGCCTGCCCATGCACTAGGGTGATAGAGCGTTTTGATCCATTTGAATTACACAAACCTAAATTTCCAGAATGCACTTGAATCTCCCACCCCACATTAAAGTCCCTGGAAGCATCCCTTTTTTGTCCACTTGCACCAGCGTACCAGAGCTGCCAAGCCACAAAACACCCCCATGTATGTAATTTATTAAGTTCGCACTTATGCACAATCATCCTTACACATCCTTACAATGGTGACCAGCTGAGTTTGGGAGTGAGGGTTAGCTTGCCAGTGTTCCTAAACACTTTGAACACACATCTCGTGCCACAGAACAGTGTTTAAAAATTGCAACAAGGAAGTCAAGTTGAACTTACGGAAATTTAAACAAGCTTGATACTTGCTGCAGAATCTTTCCCTCCTATATTTATTATTATTATTATTATTATTATTATTATTATTATTATTATTATTATATACCCCAGTGAACAGTGCCCAGCTGGAAACGCACCAGGAACTTTTGATTAAAAGAATTTTGTTCCCCACTTGACTGAACTTATATCTGTTGTCACTTACAAAAGAGAAAAGCCAGGTGGTTATTCTTTACACAGATGGAGCTTGCAAGAAACGAAGAAGCCAGAAGTGCCAGGAAGTGTGGAGCAGATGGCAGTTCCAGCAAATCTTTCTTTTATTTGGGGTTTTGCATGTTCCCATGTTCTCTTCGGCCCCACTGCCTCGCTTCACGCCGATTTCCAGCATGCTGTGATGTAAAATAACACACCTCAATGTAATCCGGTGTAACGCAGACAAAGTGGGAAGAAAAGGCCTCTGGGTCTCACGCAGGGCTCTCCTCCTGCCTGGGCTCCCTGTCAGGCCCTGCAAAAAAAAAAGGCCGAATTAAATTTATTGCAAGAGATATTGGCTACAGTGTCCCTTTGTATTTGGGAGGGTGGGAGGGAAGGGAGCAAGAAGGGAATAAATAAAATTTCCTTGAGGCACATTGATTTTCACTGCCAGCCATCTGATAGTTAGAGAGAGAGGGAGAGATCTTGGGGATATAAACCCTGCAGGAAAAAGAGCTTCATCATGACTATTTAACTCACATCTGGGGAAGGGCTCTTTGTCTCTTTAAAGAAAGGCAAGACACACACATACACACACAAGGTGGAAGTTTTGTATATTCTGCCTCCAGTTCACAGTGAAATCCAAGCAGCGGAATGAGACTAATGATGGGGCGGACAAGACAACCAACAGTAAGATGAAGAGAGGCTGTATTAAAAATTTATCGTTTGCCTGGGATACACTTATTAAGGGGATGCAAGCTGGCTGCACTAATTGGGACCAACAACAGCTTTCACCCTGAGCCAGTGCATCAAGCCCAAGCGCTCTTTGTTCTTGCTGTGGTGAAAACACCAACATGGACCACATTAGCTTCAACAGAGGCAGAGGACCGGTTGATGCCAGTGGACCAGAGAGCAGGTTCTAACTGCCACACACACTAACTGCCCCCACTTAAGCAGGGAGTCATTTACTTCACTGCAGGGGCCAAGAATCGCCTCAGGGGTCTTTGTCTACACAGGAGTGAACCCAAAGCTTTGTCACAAAGATAATCAGACCTCCCACTCAAACAGCCAGGAGCTAGGAAGATTAGCCTCTCCTCAGGTGCTGTTGACCTGATTCTATCTACGGCTTCTCCTACTTGTTGCTAATTGGCATGCACACACACACCAATATATATTGCAGGCAGCTTGAGAGCTTTTGGGTTTGATACTTGGACATGAGAAAAGACGATGGAGTGTCCTTTGTGCCAAGTAGTGCTTTGTCATGGGGAAGGGCCACACCTCAGTGGTAGGGCATCAGCCGTGGAAGCAGAAGGTCTCAGGTTCAACCTCTGCCAGAATCCCCGGAGAGTCACTGCTTGTAGACCAGTGGTTCCCCAACTGTTGGACTACAGCTCCCATCATCCCTATCTAGCAGGACCAGTGGTCAGGGATGATGGGAATTGTAGTCTGAACACAGCTAGAGACCCATGTTTTGGAAACCCTGGTGCAGACAGTACTGAACTACACAAACCAATCTGTCTTGGTCTAAGGCATGTGTCATGAGCCCCACAGCACTGTTGGGGTCAGGCTTGCATGGCCAGCTCAGTCAGAGAAGGAAGAAACAGGGTGGGCTGCTGAATTGTGGCTATGAGGAGGGGGTTCTCCCCATTCTTCCCTGACTCCAGCTGCTTTGGAAAGGGGAGCAGGGATGCTGGTTTTCCCTCTACCCTCCTGTGGAGGAGAAAGCCAGAATGGTGGATGGCAGTAGGGGGCATTTGATCAATGTTGAACAGGCAGCAGAACAGGAAGGTGAAGCTTTTTTTTGCCAGGCAAGAGAGCCTCACAAGCAAATATGGTCTTCAAAAGCTTGGTGGGAAAGGCAAGGCAACTTGTTGGGACATCTTCGTTGCTTCTGTCCAGTTCTGAACCTCTTGCCCTGCTTCTGAACTCCTGAATAATCACACCTGAGCTCTGGGTCTGTGGCTGATCTCTTTCTTACAAGAAAAAGCCTCTGCATGAGTCAGGATGTATGTAGGGTAACAGCAAACATCCCGCTTTCTGGGATGTCACCCAAGTAAAAAGTAAGTCAATCAGGTCAGGTCAGTAGCTGAATCCAATGGACTCTGGCAGGTGGGGCAACAATAACAACAGAAAATAAAACCTTGTCAGGCTAGTCTGTGGGCGGGGGATTAATTCAATTTTGCTTGTGTTTTAGTGAGAAACTACCTAATTCACACTTTCTGCCCAAAACACAACTATCCTTCAAAATTCACATTTCTCTGAATTTTTGCAATGCGGTTCTCTAACCAAACAATGTGTACAATTCCTAGAGTGGTTTAACAATCCCTCCTCATGGGGAATTCTGGGGATTGTAGTCCTGTGAAGGGAACAGGGGTCTTATGACAACTCTCAGCACCTTAACAAACTACAGCTCCCAGAGTTCTTTGGGGGAGGCCATGGCTGTTAAAGCAATATAACAGGGCTTTAAATGTATGGTGTGACACACCGGGCCACTTGAGGAAGAGCTGCATGCACCCTGATATTCACATCTCATACTTTTGATTTTCAGCTCGGGCGTGCTAGGCAAAATGGTTACCCACCACTGTGTTGGTCCAATTCCACACCTGAGTGAAGATTTCGGTGTCCAATCCTATCATTGCAGTGCTCGTGGGAGCACAGTGTAACTTCTCACAATAACAGGAGCCTCCTTTATGTGCTACTCACATGAAGGGGGCTCTGTGTAACACACCAAGTGGGTGCTAGAACTTCTTTCCCTGGTGTGCTAGATTTTTGTATGTGGGGAGTTTTTACCATATGCAAGCAATCAAGACTGTGGAATCCCTTGCCTGCACAGTGGTACCTCGGGTTAAGAACTTAATTCGTTCCGGAGGTCTGTTCTTAACCTGAAACTGTTCTTAACCTGAGGTACCACTTTAGCTAATGGAGCCTCCCACTGCCACCACACTGCCGCCACGTGATTTCTGTTCTCATCCTGAAGCAAAGTTCTTAACCCGAGGTACTATTTCTGGGTTAGCGGAGTCTGTAACCTGAAGCATCTGTAACCTGAAGCATTTGTAACCCGAGGTACCACTGTATTCTGTCCTTCCACCTTCTCCCTGCATTATTCACATGACACAGCCTCCACGCAACACGGCAAGTGGGTGCTAGAACGGTTCTCCCTGATGTGCTAGATTTCCACATGCGGGCAGTTTTTGCCATAGTCAGGCATCCAGGAGTGTGGAAGTGCTCATCTGTATTCTGTTCTCCCACCTCATTCCGCTGCATCTGTAGATCAAGCCTGAGCTATGACCTCCTCCCTTGCCTTTCAAGATAGAACAGTTCAGAACAGCCCAAAATTGAGTGGGTAGATATTACTGGCATTTCTTTTCTTCCTGTTGCTTCATGTCTCAAGCTTAATGGCTGCTAAATGTACCTTCTGAATCCCGCAATAATTATATAAGCCTAACAAATCCTCCCCCGTGTGTACGCCTCTGTCTTTATGCCCGGGAATAATGCACAGAAGCCGAGAAGGGGTGGGAATGGGCTTGCGTGTGTGGGTGTCGCCGCAGTGAAAAGAATAATGCGCTCTCAGACCGAAGTGGCTCATGACAGCATATTCCTTTCTCTGTAACTCGGGACTGTGTAACCTTGCCAGCCAGAGTGGTAGACCTGGGGGAAAGAAAGAGGGGGGGAAATCTGATTATAGCTGCTACAATTAGGCCTACGAGCAGTTTGAATGTATTGATGCAGCTGAAACTGCTAAGCAAAATAAAACCAGGGGGAAAAATAATAGCCAGTGGACAAGCAGAAACCATGGAAAATGTATTGATTGCAACAGGGGCTCGCCGCTACATGGCAAAGGGATCTCAGAAGAGCTGAGCTTTGTGGGTAATTTCTGGCAGACAATGCACTGTAAGCCTTCATTTGCAGAACCTGAAAGTTGAACCAAAGCTTCCAGGTCTCTCTTGTATATGCTTATTTAGCATCCTGGTAACAAGCAGCCAGCCCCCGTCAAAAGATATCATTTTGCTTCTTTCCGGGTACAGAAAAATGTACTTTGTTTTGTTTGTCTCGTAGGCTGATTGTGGAGGGAAGGCTCTCTCCAGCAATATCAAGGTGGTTTTCCTACAGTGGCTTGAAAGTGCTGGCCAACTGCCCTGAAACTCCAATCCCAGGTATGAATGGGGCTAAGGTTAATGAAAGGAACTCTTGAGTTGGGTTCCTTTTCCATTGCAAAAACCATGCACTTGAGCACTACAAGGGGTGAATGGAAAATATTTTAATATTTATGAGGAGAGTATCTGAAGCATCTGAAGAAGTGTGCATGCACCTGAAAGCTTATACCAGAACAAACTTAGTTGGTTTATAAGGTGCTACTAGACAATATTATTATTATTATTATTATTATTATTATTATTATTATTATTATTATTATTACTATTTGACTGCATCCATACCAACACGGCTACCTACCTGAATCTATGAAGAGAGTGACCAAGATGATAAAGGGTCTGGAAACCAAGCCATATGCAAGAAGAATTACTGACAAAAGAAGAATGGAGGGTGAAACTGATGGACTATGCAGAATTAGATAAACTAACAGGAAGGATTCGAAACCTGCGGGACCAGAGATTCTCAGAAGATTGGAGTAAATTTACGGACTATTTTTAAAAGTAATTGTGATAAACAGATTACGCTAGTAGGTTTGCACGACGTTTTGTAAGGTGTGTTATTTGAAATATTGCAAAAAAGATAATGAAGAGAATTGTTAGTTAAAGATAATTAAAAGTAATATGAAATTAAGAAATGCATAAGAAGTGATAAGAATGGAAAATCATCAGAGGTGTTGACGGAAGTCCAAAAAATACTGTATAAGATGAGAAGTTCTGTTGTATGAATGTTAATTAATATGTTAAAAACTATTGAAATGTATTTAAAAAAAGGAAACCAAGCCATATGAGGAATGGTTGAGGGAGCTGGTGTCCACCCAAATCATGGATGAAGGAGGGAACAAATATATATACTACTTCCATAGGCTAATATTACACACAGATGCAAACTGAGAAATAATTGGTATAATTTCAACAGGAAAAAATAATGCTATGCACTGTTCAAGTAGGGCTTGGTCATGTGAGCATAAGAAGAGCCTGATGGACCAGGCCACAGGCCAACCAAGTCCAGCATTTTGTTGTCAAGCAGAGGCCAACCAGTACTCATGGGAATCCCACAACAAGGATGTGGTAACAGTGCTCTCCCCACCTTAGACTCCCAGAAACTGGAATTCAGAAGAATGTTGTTCTTTAGTCGTTTAGTTGTGTCCAACTCTTTGTGACCCCATGGACCAGAGCACGCCAGGCACTCCTGTCTTCCACTGCCTCCCGAAGTTTGGTCAAACTCATGCTGGTAGCTTTGAGAACACTGTCCAACCATCTCCTCCTCTGTCGTCCATTCTCCTTGTGCCCTCCATCTTTCCCAACATCAGGGTCTTTTCCAGGGAGTCTTCTCTTCTCATGAGGTGGCCAAAGTATTGGAGCCTCAGCTTCAGGCTCTGTCCTTCCAGTGAGTACTCAGGGCTGATTTCCTTAAGAATGGATATGTTTGATCTTCTTGCAGTCCGTTGGACTCTCAAGAGTCTCCTCCAGCACCATAATTCAAAAGCATCAATTCTTCAGCAATCAGCCTTCTTTATGGCCCAGCTCTCACTTCCATACATCACTACTGGGAAAACCATAGCTTTAACAATACGGACCTTAGTCGGCAAGGTGATTTTGCTGTCTAGATTCAGAAGAAAACTGCCTCTAATAGTGGAAGTAGAACATAGGCATCCTGGCTAGTGGCCGTGAATAGCCTTATTCTCCATGAATTTGTCCAATCCTCTTGTGAAACCATCCAGTTTGGCGGCCATCTTGACAGCTTGTGGTACTGAATTCCACAGTCCGACTATACACTGCATTATGGTATTGTTGTATTGCATGGCATTCATTTTCTAACACTCCTTTCACACTGCAGTACCTGGTATGTTGCAGAACTTTGACTTTTTGACCGATATACCAGTATGCCACGCTGAATTTCATTCACACCGGTTGGGCATTGTGTGGCACCACAACGAACGTCAGTGAGGAACGTCGCTAGTCCCCCACTCCTTCCACACATGTATGCTTCTGTTCCCCTGTGATTTCCCCACAAAAACAGCAGAAAATAACTGTATACTGGTATAAAGTCCCAGATTTTGTCACTTTACTCCTGTGATTTTTCTGGGTTAAAGGGGCTGCAAACGGATTATTTCTGCAATCAGATAACAGAGAAATGAGTGTTAAACTTGTGCTATATTAGATTTCCAGAAATGCATTTTACGTCATGCTATAGCTCAGATATAGTGCAGAAATTAACAGGGAAGAAGAGAAATGGAATAAACCACCATGTGAATGCAGCTTGTATATCACAACCTTGACTCAAAACTTAAAAGCATCCATCTTTCCTCTCTCTCTCTCTCCTTCCTTTTCTTCCTTTTTTTTATATCGAACTAGGGGAGGGGGGGGGAAATAGGTCAGGAAGACTGCAACGAGAGGAAAAAAATGCAATCATCTATAGATGTGATTGCAGTGAGCCTCCTACATATAACCAAGGCCTCAGTCATTACTTGTCTGACATGAACTGAAACAAATAATAAAAAAAGATTGTACATTGTGTGCTTTGCATACACATTGGGATAAAGACATCTTACGTTCAAGGGGTGCTTCACACATTCTGGGACAGCAGTGTGTGTGTGTGTGTGTGTGTGTGTGTGTGTGTGTGTTGTAAAGGCAGATGTGTGCAGATTGGACAAGTCTAAGCACATTAGAATATTTTTTAAAGAAAGTTTTGATCAGACACAGATTTCTCTAGCCTAGAATTCTGTTGCTGACAGCAGCCAGCTAAATGTCCTGGTCAAGATGATAAGCTAAGAAAATGGCAGCCTTTCCCTGAGGTTTGTCTCAGACAACTTGGCATGAGGTATTCTGCTACTGTAGGCAGAGGTATCATTTTGCTCTAATGATGGGGATGGTTTAATTTATATGCCGCTTAATGTATTTTAAACTATCTCTAAGGGGTGAACAGGGACACAGGTGGCGCTGTGGGTTAAAGCCTCAGCGCCTAGGACTTGCCGATCGAAAGGTCGGCAGTTCGAATCCCTGCGGCGGGGTGCGCTCCCGCTGCTCGGTCCCAGCGCCTGCCAACCTAGCAGTTCGAAAGCACCTCCGGGTGCAAGTAGATAAATAGGGACCGCTTACCAGTGGGAAGGTAAACGGCGTTTCCGTGTGCGGCTCTGGCTCGCCAGAGCAGCGATGTCACGCTGGCCACGTGACCCGGAAGTGTCTCCGGACAGCGCTGGCCCCCGGCCTCTTGAGTGAGATGGGCGCACAACCCCAGAGTCTGTCAAGACTGGCCCGTACGGGCAGGGGTACCTTTACCTTTACCTTTAAGGGGTGAACAGAAAACTGAAGCCACAACAGACAACTTAAACACAAATATTTCAAAAGCTACATGGTTACATATAAAAATGTCGCATCAATACAAGGTCAAGGAAATAAACAACAAAGCAGCCCTGTTTAGGGAAGTTTTTAATGTTTGATCTTTTATTGTGTTTTTAATATCCTGTTGGAAGCCGCCCAGAGTGGCTGGGGAGGCCTGGCCATGTGGGTGGGGTATAAGTATTATTATTATTATTATTATTATTATTATTATTATTATTATTAGAGTTTGGATTTGATATCCCGCCTTATCACTACCCGTAGGAGTCTCAAAGTAGCTAACATTCTCCTTTCCCTTCCTCCCCCACAACAAACACTCTGTGAGGTGAGTGAGACTGAGAGACTTCAGAGAAGTGTGACTAGCCCAAGGTCACCCAGCAGCTGCATGTGGAGGAGCAGGGACACAAACCCAGTTCCCCAGATTACGAATCTACTGCTCTTAACCACTACACCACACTGGCTCCATTCATTTTCCTTCTGACACACCCTCCATCTCAGCCTCCGAATTCTCACCCAGGGTCCAAGCAAACTCTCAGGTCACTCACTACGAGAAGAGTTCCTGAAAACAGCAGGCATCACCCTAGTCTCTTATGCCTGGGTTGCATTTTATGGGCTGGTCCACAGTGGGTGGTAATTCCTCAAGCTGCCCACAGCTGTGTCCCATTCAGCTTCACTCTCCACACCCAGTTCCAGGGGCAGCAGGTCTGTTGCGTTTCCCAGAGGGCCCAGAAAATGAGGGAAGGACCCTCTCCACTCACAGCTCTTTCTTCCCATTCTGTCCTCTACCTCTCCAGCTTCCCTGGAGTGCCTACATCTATTATTATTATTATTATTATTATTATACATTTATTTATACCCTGCCCTCCCCAGCCAGAGCCGGGCTCAGGGCGGCTAACACCAGTAAAATTACAATTAAAAATAAAAATAAAAAATAAACCAATTTAAAATACAGGTTACAATATAATTTAAAATGCAGCCTCATTTTAATAGTAGCCCATAGATCAAAACCATAAGTGGAGGGAAACATAAAGGTCCGACTGAGTTCAGACCAAAGGCCAGGCGGAACAACTCTGTCTTGCAGGCCCTGTGGAAAGATGTCAAGTCCCGCAGGGCCCTAGTCTCTTGTGACTCTTGTTCCACCAAGTCGGGGCCAGTACTGAAAAGGCCCTGGCCCTAGCTGAGACCAATCTAACCGCAAACTGACAAGCTGGACATGATGGTGATGAGCTTTTGCTGCTGTTCATTCCTAGCATCTAGTACAGTGGTGCCTCGCAAGACGAAAATAATCCATTCCGTGAGTCTCTTCGTCTAGCGGTTTCTTCGTCTTGCAAAGCAACCCTATTAGCGGCTTAGCAGCTTAGAAAAAGGGGGGAGCGGGGGGAAATCGCAAGACTCGCAAGATGTTTTCGTCTTGCGAAGCAAGCCCATAGGGAAATTCGTCTTGCGAAGCGCCTCGAAAACAGAAAACCCTTTCGTCTAGCGGGTTTTTCGTCTTGCGAGGCATTCGTCTTGCGGGGCACCACTGTATTCTGTAGTAGCCTGCCTCTGAGCACAGCATTTCTATGTATCCATCATGGCTGATAGCTCATGGGAGACCTACCCTCCATGAATTTCATACCCCACCACGGACAGTCTGATTTGATCCTGAAATGTCCCTATTTCCCCCTGCATCCTGCAGGAATGAGTTCCATCGTTCCATAGCACTGAGTGAAGGCGTGCTTCCTTTTATCTGCCCTGAATTTCCCACAATGCATTTGTGTGACTGGCTTTTATACTTTGCTGGCCTCTTAGAAGCCCAGCAGGGCATAAATTTAAGCAACAGCTTCTGCTGTGGTGCAGGAGGGTGCCAGAATGAGGCCTAGCGAACTTACAGGTTTGGAAACACAAACATGCCAGCATGGATGGAGTCCGAATAATTTCCTCTTTTATAACACTTTGCTCTACCTTGGTGGCAATTTCGACCAATTTTTTTGCCTTGCCCTCTCTCTCCCATGGCCTGTCAGTGCTATATGGCCCTCGTAAAGCAGAAAGGCAATTGCTACGTACACTCACCCAGCTTGTACGGCCATAAATATTAGGGGATCCACTTGACACTCACTGCATGTTCTGTAATGACCTTGATTATTGCTGGCTGACCAAGGCTCAATTACTGTCTCTGCAGATTTCCTTCAAGCTCTGTGCTTTTATGGGTCCCAGTTCTCCCATTTCATGGGTGCTCTCCCCACCCCCTGGGACGGCGATTAGCTTTGCAAATATTGCTCATGCAGTTTAGGCAATTGATAGAACTTTTACTGGACAGGACCATTTTAGGCAAAGGGATGCATTTTGTTTTTTAATCCATTCGCCTTCTCAGAACGGCCCCCGCTGTGCAAATAAAACTAGCAGGTCAAACTGACCCCAAGTATGCAATTTCTATGGGACGCGGGTGGCGCTGTGGGTTAAACCGCAGAGCCTAGGACTTGCCAATCAGAAGGTCAGTGGTTCGAATCCCCACTACGGGGTGAGCTCCCGTTGCTGGGTCCCTGCTCCTGCCAACCTTGCAGTTTTAAAGCATGTCAAAGTGCAAGTAGATAAATAGGTACCACTCCAGCAGGTAGGTAAACGGCGTTTCCATGCACTGCTCTGGTTCACCAGAAGCGGCTTAATCATGCTGACCACATGACCCGGAAGCTGTACGCCGGCTCCCTCGGCCAATAAAGCAAGATGAGCGCTGCAACCCCAGAGTTGGCCACGACTGAACCTAATGGTCAGGGGTCCCTTTACCTTTACCTTTACCTTGATGCAATTTCTATAGATCATGAGAGTAATAGAATTGAGCAGGATGGGAGCCTGAGGGTCATCTAGTCCAACCCTCTTATCAATGCAGGGTGCAACTGCATCATCCCAAACAGAGAGCCATCTGGCTTCACCTGCAATATCTCCAGTGAAGAGGAGAGCATCACATTCCTCTGTAGTCTGTTCCCTTGCCTAACAACATTTACCATTATAAAGTTTCTCCTATTGTCGAGCTAAAATCTGCTTCTCTGCAATTTCCACCCATTGGTTCCCATCCTGCACTCTGGAGCAAAAGAGGATTAGGGCTGCCAGCCAGCTCTTTCAATAGTTGAAGAGCTCTGTCATGTAAGACTACCAGGTGCCTCCAGATAAGATTGGCCTTGCCCCAAACCCTGGAGAGCTGCTGCCAACCAGTGTAGACATTACTGGGCTAGATGCGCCCTGACTTGCAGCTTCTTGGGTCCCTATGTCTTCCTTTAATCTTCTCTTCCCCAGGATGAATATACCCATCACTTTCAGCAGTCCCTCATAGGATTTGGTCTCCAAAACCCCACCCCTAAATTTCATTGCTGGGGGGTGAATGTCTGGGGTGGGAAGGAGGCAGGGGCCAGGATCAGATTTTTGAATGAAAAGACTTGTGGACTTGGTTCTGGTGCTGATTAGAAATCCCTCGACTGGGCATGCTCTCAGAGGCACCTGTTCCAAATGTACACCGGCCACCTAAGCCACTGTTTTGCACTTGGCTCTCTGGTTAGTGCATCTGAATGTTTCAGAAAAAAAGAGAAATGAGTTCCCACAAGCCTGAAAGCTGCCCACCCTGGATCTGGTCCTGCCAGTACAAAAATAAATAAATTGGGAATCAGCTTTGGATTTTCCAGATGGAACACCATAAACATTTTTTCTTTCTTTATGCAGCATCATAAAAGGATTCCTTCCCATGAACGTGCAAGAAACGGTTCCTCTTGCAAACAATTGCCCCTCTGCTTCACCCTTTTAAATTAAAAGAGGAGAAAGGGCTTCTATGCCGTCCGAGAAGTCTTTTGGGTTGTGTGTACAGTACTTACACATCAGAAATCTAATTCACTTGAAAGGTTTCAGCAAGAATGAGCCTTTTTATGGTTTTCCCCTTCAGGTTACCTAGGAAATTTCTCGAGGGTTAAAGGAAGAGGAGTGGGGGCAGCAGGGGGATGAATTGACCTGCCTTGGTTAGGCTAATTGCCAAATTGTCTTGCTGTCCTCTGGCTTCTCTGTTGTCTGGCTAATTGGATGGACTCGAGCGCTGGCTGCAAGGCAGCTCTGAAATGAGGCAGGTCACTGCTGATACGAAGCTTTGGTCATAAATAATTTGAAGTGGCATCATCCCACTCTTCATTCATAGCTGAGCTAGTGTGGAAGGCAGAATCTCTCACTCTCCATGCCAGCAAAGAGGCAGGGGCAGGTCAAAAGTGGGTGTGCAGGATCCGCTCCGGACCTCTCTGGGACCATCTTTGCTTCTGAAATCAGTGCACTGCACATGAGTGGAACTGGGGTGGACAATATCAAACAGTTCACTGGGGTATCTGTAGCAGAGAAAAGAGCCTGTCTGAAATTTCTGCAGTGTTGCCTTCTAGAGCAAATGCACAATGATGGGAAAACAGCAATATGTCTGGTGCCATCAGCAAGCTTGTTGCTATCAGAAAGGTTATCTTTATTTACAAGGGAGGTGCCAAGCAACCCCCACCCCTTTCCCATTTTTGTTGGCAGGGGGAGCAAGTTTCTTTTTCTGCTATATAGAAGCATAGAGGGACCCTGAGGATCATATAGTCCAACCCCCTGCAATGCAGAAATATACAGTGGTACCTCGGGTTACATACGCTTCAGGTTACATACGCTTCAGGTTACAGATTCCGCTAACCCAGAAATAGTAACTCGGGTTCAGAACTTTGCTTCAGGGTGAGAACAGAAATCGTGCTCTGGTGGTGCGGCGGCAGCAGGAGGCCCCATTAGCTAAAGTGGTGCTTCAGGTTAAGAACAGTTTCAGGTTAAGAATGGACCTCCAGAACGAATTAAGTACTTAACCTGAGGTACCACTGTACAGCTATCCCATATGTGGATCAAACCTGTGACTTTGGTGTTATCGGCAACATGCTCTAACCAACTGAGCTATCCGGTTGCCCCTGGATTATGCGAACATTTACAAGCAGTTGATTCTTTTAGTCAAGAAGGGAAACATGAAATGAACCTGAATGCAGAACCAGCACACCTTCTAACAGCAAACTCAACAGCCCTGTAATGGCAGAAATGAAGAGAAGACTGAGAAACATGAAGGTGGCATTTGTATGCAGAAGTACCCCAAAATTCTAGGGAACTGTGGACAATTAAACACTAGAGCACCATAGATTTTGCTGTGAGACCAACCAAGCACTGGTTAAAGCTGGCTTCCTCAACCTCGGCCCTCCAGATGTTTCTGGCCTACAACTCCCATGATCCCTAGCTAACAGGACCAGTGGTCAGGGATGACGGGAATTGTAGTCCGAAAACATCTGGAGGGCCAAGGTTGAGGAAGCCTGGGTTAGAGCAGATAACTGCAACTACCATGGAGTAATAATAATAATAATAATAATAATAATAATAATAATAATTTATTTATTTATTTATTTATTTATTTATTTATTTATACCCCGCCCATCTGGCTGGGCTTCCCCAGCCACTCTGGGCGGCTTCCAACAAAATATTAAAATACAGTAATGCATCAAACATTAAAAGCTTCCCTAAACAGGGCTGCCTTCAGATGTCTTCTAAAAGTCTGGTAGTTCTTGTTCTCTTTGACATCTGGTGGGAGGGCGTTCCACAGGGTGGGTGCCACTACCAAGAAGGCCCTTTGCCTGGTTCCCTGTAACTTGGCTTCTTGCAGTGAGGGAACCGCCAGAAGGCCCTCGGCACTGGACCTCAGTGTCCGGGCAGAACGATGGGGGTGGATACGCTCCTTCAGGTATACTGGACCAAGGCCGTTTAGGGCTTTAAAGGTCAGCACCAACACTTTGAATTGTGCTCGGAAACGTACTGGGAGCCAATGAAGATCTTTCAGGACCAGTGTTATATGGTATCGGCGGCCACTCCCAGTCACCAGTCTAGCTGCTGCATTCTGGGTTAATTGCAGTTTCCAAGCTTCAAAGATAGCCCCACATAGAGTGCATTGCAGTAGTCCAAGTGGGAGATAACTAGAGCATGCACCACTCTGGCAAGACAGTCTGTGGGCAGGTAGGGTCTCAGCCAGGGGGTTGGGAAGGCAAGTGAGGAGGCACTGGGCAAGCTGTGGGGCTGAGACCCACTGAAAGTAGCTGAAGATACACTGGTGGGTCGTAGCCAACTGTTTCAGAAACACTGTTCTATCTATATCACCCCTGTCCTAGCTCCCCCTCAAAAAACTCTCTCCATTCCAAAGTGCCTTAACAGAAACTTTCAGCAACAACATCCATGGGATATTGTCTTGTGGGTTTTCTTCCCCACGGCCAATAAGGCTTCTTAAATGAGAGAAATCAGTGATGGAAAGAAACTTGTTAGACCATACTAGTATTACAGTTCACACTCGCTTCCAGATCATTAACACTGGATCGAGCCCAAATTCCCTGCGGTCTCCAGGCCAGACAGCTCCCCACAACTTGATACATTGCTAATAATAATTATCGACTGTTTACAGTGTTTCAACCACTTTCTCGGCTTCATGACAGTTCTCATGCCCAGGCCAATTTGAAATAATTTTCCCCCTCCCCCCACAAAGATTTCACAATCCACATCTGTTCTACAGCAATCTGTTTTCAGATGATAAAGGAGGCTCCATTCCCCCTGGAAATGGCTTTCCTTCCTTCTCATATTTCTAGAGTTCCTTGCAAGAAAAGGAGAAAAATAAGAGATAATAAGAATAACAATAGAATTCGCTTCACCCTTTTCATGCTGCTTTACACGAACAGGGCCTTTGCAGTTCTTACTAACATCCTTTAAGGAGGACGCTGTGCTTCGAGTGTTGGACTAGCATCTAGGAGGGACCAGGGTTCAAAACCCCCTCCTTGGCTGTAAATCCCATTTGGTGACCTTGGGCTTGTTGTCGCCAGCTCTCACGCTAGCCTGCCTCACAGGGTTGTTGTGAGGATAAAATGAGGAGAGATAGGGAGAGATGTATGGAAATGAGAGCTGGACCATCAAGAAGGCTGATCGCCAAAGAATTGATGCTTTTGAATTATGATGCTGGAGGAGACTCTTGAGAGTCCCATGGACTGCAAGAAGATCAAAACTATCCATTCTTAAGGAAATCAGCCCTGAGTGCTCACTGGAAGGACAGATTGTGAAGTTGAGGCTCCAATACTTTGGCCACCTCATGAGAAGACTCCCTGGAAAAGACCCTGATGTTGGGAAAGATGGGGGGGCACAAGGAGAAGGGGACGACAGAGGACGAGATGGTTGGACAGTGTTCTCGAAGCTACAAACATGAGCCTGACCAAACTGCGGGAGGCAGTGGAAGACAGGAGTGCCTGGCGTGCTCTGTTCTATGGGGTCACGAAGAGTCGGACATGACTAAACGACTAAACAACAACAAGGGAGAACTATATGTACCACCTTGAGCTCCTGGAAGGAAAGGTGGGATAAGAATGCATTGACTGACTGATTGATTGATTGATTGATTGATTGATTGATTGATTGATTGATTGACTGAACAAACCCATATTATAGAACCATAGAATTGCAGAGCTGGAAGGGACTACAAGGGTCATCTAACACAGATTGGGAGATTGACTCCAAGAGATAACAGCTTGTTGAAGATGACCCTGTCAGCTCAAAGCAGAGCTGAAGTTTGATGCAGGAATTTCCAGCTCACACCTCATGGTCTCAGTAACAATTCTTATACTAACACACACACACACACACACACACACACACACACCCTCTCAAAGTACCAAATGGGTGAAAGCATCACTTTTGAAAGACGAATAACCACTTTTCCATGCTGATATTTGCTCTTGTTTTTCAGAACTTACAGAGAATGAATTATATCCTGCTTTGATCGCACATCAAAGTCCATCAATGGTGTGGTCTCTTAACTCCTCATCTACACCCTTGGTATGAAGGCCTTCCCAATTTGTTGGGGAGGATGTGGAGTGTCAAAGTCCTTTCTCCAACCCCATTAACCCAGTTGCTTCTGCTGTGCCCTAGACTTCTGTCCATTTCCTCCATCCCAAAGAAGTCACTTGGAGCCATTGAGAATCCAGATGACCCCTATCTTTCTTTCCTTCATTTACTTAGCCCGGCCTGAGTTTTCCTGGGTGTACTCATAGAATCGTACAGTTGGAGGTGATCTTGTAGGTTATCAAGTCCAACTCCTTAGTCAATGCATGATCATAAATGAAAGCATGTTGGGAGAGTGAGATGGACTGTTGGAAATTGACATGGATAGACAGATGCTGCAGCTGCAATATTCCACTATTGCCCTCCAACTCTGAAATTCTGTGATTCTGGGACTGATGGAAACTGGGTGTATGTGTGTCCAGGTCTGACTTAGAAGCTACTTGTTGCTGACCATCATTCTACAGAGTATAGCTGAATGAACACAAGAAAGAAATTCTTAAGCAGAAGCATTTACGAGATCCATTCTTGCTCCTTGAAGAGAAAAAGTTTCCAGTCATTCATTAATTCCTTTGCATCCTCCACATTTCCTGGCGATGAATATTGTAAGAAGATGGTGCCATTCCGTATCAGAATAGCTGTCAAGAAATATCAATAACCCACAGAAACTGAGATCAAACACCAGGGTGTTCTGTTTCTCTCTGTGGGGGTTGGGTTTTTTGTTTTTCTTTTGAGGGGTGTTTTCCCCACCCTTTCAGATTTGTGTGTTGGGATAGAAGCAGTACACCTTATTTTCCAAGCTACCTTTGGAGGGGAGTTTACGGGGGAAGAGGTTTTTTTTCTGGTTGCTTGTCCAGAACAAAAGAGACTTCACGGTGGGGGGGAGTTTAAGAGATGGTGAATTTGATAAACCGTCTCATATTTTTAAATGAAAAAAAAAAGATACTTCATCTCTCTAACGACAGAAAGGTTTGGGGATAGTTTACAGTAATATATGCCTTTTTTTAGTACATGGCTCGCAGACCCAACCCAACGGCTACATGAAGAATGGAGTTGCTGGCAAAAGGTTAATAGAGCATTGGTCCTTTTTTAATTGAAAAAATGACGGAGGGACCCATGTAGCTGGCTGAGCCGTAATATTATTACAGGCTGTAAGTATTGTTCCATAGACGTACTGTTCATTTGGGAGCACAGTAATGAACATCAAGCTATGTTTCTCAGCTTCAACAAGAAAGTGAACTTATTCTCAAATAGGTTAATAACCATCTCCTTGTGTCGGGTGGTTTTTTTTTTGTTTTGTTCGTTTTTAAACTCCACAATAAATTCCCTCCTTAAAAAATAATATTTATCTCCCTTTTCACATTTCATTTGCCACCCCAACCTTGTAATCAGAATCACTGGCAGCATTAGAAAATACCCATGTCTTTGCACCAGTGTTACTAAGTACTCATTTTACTTGTTATGTTTTTAATTTGTTTCTTTATAATAATCCCCCCCCCGACTCTTCAGCCAAAGGTTACTACAGAAGCTTACAAATGTCCATGATAAGTTCCCCTAGGCTTACAATCTAAAAGACATGGCACAAGAGGAAATTAGATTGGAAGGGAGGAGGAAAAATGAAGACTCCAGCACTGTTTCTTAGTTGTAGAGTTATTGTGATGGCCAGCTGGAATGGAAAACGTTCATGGAAAGGAGAAGCCAAGTGTTTCTGGTCTTTCCATTGAGCTAGCTGAGAGGCCGTGCAATCCCATCTCTCCCGATCCCCATAGCCTGATGCTATATTCGGCTCCTGATTTTATCTTACCCTTCCTCTGCATATACTTTATCCTCACAACAACCCTGTGAGGTAAGTAGATTAAGCTGAGAAAGTGTGACTGGCCCAAGGTAACTTTAAGGTCCTCAAGGCTGTACAGGGCTTTGAAGCTGGATCTCCTCATCCCAAGAGGTAAGATTGGGAGATAGCCTTGCCCCAGACCCTGGAGAGCTGCTGCCAGCCAGTGTAGACATTACTGGGCTAGATGTGCCATGACAAGTCACATCCCTGTGTCCTGATCAAGAATTCCTGGCTGATGCAGAAATGTGGAGAACTGAAGTTAAGATGGAAGAATTAGAAAACTGGGAGCATTCAGAACTAGCAGATTCACTTCATCCCTGCTCAAAAGTAAGTCCTGCTGAATTCACAGTCCTAAGCATATTTATTCAAAAGTCCTGATGCATGTCATTAAGGTAAAGGTGAAGGGACCCCTGACAGTTAAGTCCAGTCGGGAATGACTCTGGGGTTGCGGCGCTCATCTCGCTTTATTGGCCGAGGGAGCCAGCGTACAGCTTCCGGGTCATGTGGCCAGCATGACTAAGCCACTTCTGGCGAACCAGAGCAGCGCACGGAAATGCCGTTACCTTCCCGCTGGAGCGGTATCTATTTATCTACTTGCACTGTGTGCTTTCGAACTGCTAGGTTGGCAGGAGCAGGGACCGAACAACAGGAGCTCACCCCGTCACGGGGCCTCAAACCGCTGACCTTCCAATCGGCCTTCCAATCCAACCTTCCAATGAGTTCAATGGGATATATGCTAGCAAAGGTGTTGAGGACTGCATCGTAAGGCTTGTTCATACATTGCATTGAACACAGGTACAAGCTGTGCTTCCAACAATGTCTGTGATTCCTGATGCCTGCTACGAATCTGATATAGGCCAATACAACAGCTCAGAGAAAAGGATTAAATCCCTCTCCGACCCCACATCCAAGTCCTGACTGGCGAGGCCCCATACCTACTCTTTAAAATACATATATTTAGAATCATAGAATCATAGAGTTGGAAGAGACCACAAGGGCCATCGATTCCAACCCCCTGCCAAACAGGAAACCCCATCAGAGCACTCCTGACATATGGTTGTCAAGCCTCTGCTTAAAGACCTCCAAAGAAGGAGACTCCACCACACTCCTTGGCAGCAAATTCCACTGTTGAACAGCTCTTACTGTCAGGAAGTTCTTCCTAATGTTTAGGTGGAATCTTCTTTCTTGTAGTTTGGAACCATTGCTCCGTGTCCGCTTCTCTGGAGCAGCAGAAAACAACCTTCCTCCCTCCTCTATGTGACATCCTTTTATATATTCGAACATGGCTATCATATCACCCCTTAACCTCCTCTTCTCCAGGCTAAACATGCCCATATTTAGAAATCCATGACATCACAGCATCATACAATGCATAATTATACAAAAGAACTTTAACATAACCCTAACAATACAATACAATGCACAATTTAACACGTGTAAAAAGAGAAGATTCGCAAAGCCCTTAAATACATTTGCTTAGCAAAATCCATCTGGGACTTCTTAGCCAGGTAACCAAAAATAATAATAAAATTCTGGAGAAGCAGTTGTATGGCACCTCTCTCTGACCGGCCACATAACGCAAGAAAGGGTTCCATGGATCTGCAAAGTCGTTTCTCCTGTTTATACTATTTTTTTTAAAAAAACTGTCTGTACAATTGCTAGTTGCACCAATGGGTCCCCCATTTAGTTAGTCCCATAGAGCTGGCTCTTTTTTTAAAAAAATAATTTTTATTAAGATTTTCCAAATTAAAACAAATTAAATCCAATTTATACACTTCTTCCAATAACCAGGACTTCCCCCTCCCCCCCCTCTTGTGTTCCAAATCTTCTAAATAAACAATTAAATTCAACAAGTTCTTATCCCCAAATTACACTCATCGTCAATAACCCAATTTTTTCAAATTCCCATCCCCTAAGATCTGTCTTCCCTTCCACGAGTTCCCCCCTTTCAGATATAGTGCGGATGGAAAGAAAATACAAAAAGAAAGAAAAAATAATTTTACAGCCTTTGGATTCCAAATTTCCCTCCCCTCTTTCCCTGTTGCGTTCCTTATATCCCTCCAATTCTAATATCTTCCTGGTGTTCCCACATTTCACTAAACCCATATCTCTCTGATTCTTTACCAGTCATTTTTAATCACAAGTGTCCAATCTTAGAAGGAGTCTATCTCAAAAAGGGGCTCATTTCTTCTATCCAGATTTTTGTATCCAGGAGTAAAAACTCCAATTTTATTTCCATAAGCTTGTCAAATCTGGATATCCCAAATGTCCCCACTTCCAGTTCTGTCCAGTTCTTGTTGTTTCCTTATTCTTGTCGGTCACTCTCCTCCTTTTTGTTTCCCTGTTCTCCCGCAGCAAGGTTCTTTTTCCAAAAGCTTCTAATTCCTCTGCAGAGGCTTGTTATTCAGGAGCAAAACATTACGTCATGTCCCTTTCATTTTCCAACAGATAAATCCATTGTTTCTTGTAGTATGTAGACCTCTGTAGACAAAATAATGTTCCATTTCTGCAGTTTCCCAGGAGGTTGAAAGTTCTGTTCAACTGTTCAAGTTTCCTAGCAAAAACACATGCAATATCCCTCAGCTCCTCTAGATGGATTACAGTAACTGAGTTCCCTTCCAGATCACATCCACCAGTCCAAATAGCTTGTTAATCCTTATTTGAAACAATTTGTATCCAATTTATATCCAAATGTAACTGGCAAAGTCCTCAAAACACCGTCTCTATTTTGTTCTTCCGTTTTGACAGCTCTTTGACAGCTGTCAAAACCTCCATTACTCTTCTCCAGGTATTCTCGCAAATCGCTCCAGGGATTCCGGGGGGGGGGGGTTGCTTTTTAATGCAAATTCTCCTTTTCTCCTCCAGCTCAAACTTATAATTTTCCCTCGCGAAGTTGTTAGTTCATCAAGATAGGGTTACACTCGATCTTAGTTGTCAAGTCCTTTGTTTTGTCTTTTCTACAATAAAGGGGGGGCTGACTTCCTTTTTCCACCTCCCCCGTTCGCATCAAATTTTAAAAATTTATCCCTCTTTTTAATCCATAGTCCAATTACTCACGGGTTTTTCTTTTGGATCCAAATTTTCAATAGAAGAAGCTAGCGCTCTCCACCGAATGGCATGCGGCTTCGCTCGGCAGGGGAAGCGGCGGACTCAAAGCACCACCCCCCCCAGGCGCCCGTTCCTTAGCCTTTAAAAAGGCTCTTTCGCGGGCCGGGGAGGGGCGCAAAGGTGCCAGCCGAGTCACCATGTCCATGGGGCTCCGTGCCCATGGCTTTTGAGGGTCCCCGCGTCGCCGGCGCGGTAGAACCCAACCCCTGCCGAGCCGGCTCCCTCCGGAGCACGGAGGGAGCCCGCCATTCGGCGATGGCGCCAACCCGGAAGTCCCATAGAGCTGGCTCTTGAAGCGCCATGGAGGGGGAAAACTTTATATCCACCTGTAGACGAAATATATAAAGCTAATAAATGAAGCCAGTAAGGCACACCGAGCCTGCAATAGAGAATACAAAAGGCCTTGGGACTGGAAAAAAACCTGAAGGGGAGAATCTGGTTCAAATAATAAATAAAAGATACAACATGTATAAATTATAGCTGTAAAGTGTGATGTTGGGGGATGAAGGAAAAGCTGCAAGGATGCAAAGGAAAGGAAGCGACCTTGATGGCTGTTGTTTCCTCAGCTTCCTCTAAGCTGGGGGTATTTTCAAAGGTTGGGGGGAGGGATAGAAGCCCAAGGGAGGGCTGAGAATTGGGTGGAAGAGAACAAAGGCGCTTGCCACTGCTATTCCTGCTCAAGCTGCCTCAGAATTCTGGTCAAAAGGAAGTATTCCCTTGGTTAAAACGGGGGGGGGGGTGTCAAAATGGCTTGCTGCTATGCTCAGGGTTTCCTCATAATCAAGGCTGCCCCCCAAAAAACCGTTCCTCTGTCTAAGGTGGAAATGAAGACACACACAAACATCCTTGGTTAAGATGCATGGTATCCAACAGTGCCAGTCGCGTAGCGTGGGTTGTCAGCACCCGGGGCAAGGCAAGTAATTTGCACCCCCTGACCCGTGGATTTGTGCCCCCTAACCCTAACCCCCAGATGTTGTGCCCGGTGCGGCCAGGCCCCCCTGCACCCCCCACGCTACGCCACTGAACAGTGCCGGCCCACCCATGAGGCAGAATGAAGCAGCCCGCCTCAGGCAACAGAATCTTGTGGCTTCCAGCAAGATCTTGTGAGGCGCCTGTAGTCTTGACTCAAAGTTTCTTCCCCACGCAGGTCTAAGCTAAGGCTGCTCAGAAAGTCCATAGCAAAGCAAGGACCCGTACCCAGAACTCAGCTACCCACCCGACATATTTCTTACTGTCCGCCATATTTCTTACTGTCCAAAGTCGCCTCAGATTGCAGGATTCCAGTTCAGAGTAGCAGCCTCTTCCAAAATACAGGAAGAGGGGTATAATCCGTCCTGATTTTCCTAGGGAAATTCTGGCTGCACCTCTGGGATACGCACAATGCGATCTGGCAAGCCTAATGCAGCGTCTCTCGCACTTTTGATTGACAGTTTTCGCTGTGCTCTTCAAACATGGAGCTTTCAACCTGCTGGGAGACCACGTTAAGAAATCACTGGGGAACCGGCCCTTCTGTGGGGTGGGGGGTGGGGCACAGGCTGTACCAAAGCTGCCGCGGAAAATGCCCGAGCCTTTTCTGGATCTGTGTTCCCATTATGAGGGCTTAAGAGGTGGGCAAATATTGAATAATTACTAATAGGGGTAGGTGGCCCTCCAGGATTAATTACGGCGGTGAATGTTTCAACCACAATTACATGCGGCCCTGATGAAATGTAGCGTTGCAAAGGAATCCTGAGGAGGGAGCTTCCCATCCTCCTGACATCCAATAAAGCTGTGTGACCCTGAGGATATTGTCTTTCCCAGAGGTCAGAAATATGAATAAATTATACTTCTGACAACCTTGAAACCGAATAAAGGAAGAGAGGATGAAAGAGGGGGAGAGAGAAATTCTCTCACCTCTCATGAAAAATCTGACATGTGTACATGAGAGGAAAACTGTTCAAATTAGACAGAACAGACGTGTGAGACATGGAGGAAAGAGAGGGGGTGGGGTGGGGGTGGGGGCAAGGTTGTCTCCTGGTTTCATTTCATCCAGAATTGAGCACATGAAGATTCGTGTCAGCCTCAGAAGTAGGATGCGAAACAGCCAATTCTTGCTTTTGGATGTCAATAAAGGGCCGCAGCTGAAAACCTAGATTGCATCTACCAGTCAGTGCAAGCACTGCTGAGTTAGATAGACCAATGGTCTCACTCAGTATAAGGTCATTTCCTATGTTCAATCCCCAGCAACTCCAGGAGGGCATGTCCCATGTCTGAATCCCTAGAGAGCCATTGCTAGGCAATGCTGACCTAACAATCTTTTGAAAGCCAGGGGGGTCATTTTGCCTGCAACCAATGAATAGTCAAAACAGAAAGTTTTTGGTTCATCTCTAGTCTGAGTAAGCCGTAGTCTCTCTGTGGTTGAGGGGCTTTGTACATTCTGGTGGGATCTTAACGTTTTGCCCCTTTATAATGAAGGAGATTGCATTTACAGTGGTACCTCAGGTTACATACGCTTCAGGTTACAGACTCTGCTAACCCAGAAATAGTGCTTCAGGTTAAGAACTTTGCTTCAGGATGAGAACAGAAATCGTGCAGCAGGGGCAGCAGGAGGCCCCATTAGCTAAAGTGGTGCTTCAGGTTAAGAACAGTTTCAGGTTAAGTACGGACCTCCGGAATGAATTAAGTACTTAACCCGAGGTACCACTGTATATCCCATCTTTCTTCTGCGATGAGGCAGCCGACGTCACATTCTGAAGTAGGCCCTTATTCAGGTACTAACAAAGCATGATGCAAATCAGTTAAACACTGTAGGGTGTGCAATGCTAAGTGTGGAAACGAGTGCTGTAGCTCTGTCCCCAGTGATGGATGGGGATATCCATTATATGACATGGCTCCCAGAGCCATAGGATTGCATCCCAAAAGACTAAGGATTATTAATCAACTTTAAAGATGTAGTTGGCTAATGGTCATATAGTTTCACAATTTGACGTATATCAGATCATGAGGTTTCCTGGTGATCATCCCCACCCCCAACAACCAGAAAGAAGCAGCATGAATGGTGGAATACATAACTAAAAGCTGTAAGTCAGTCAGGGGATCTATCTACTTTTATATTTGCAGAGGTGATGTGGTGATTATGCAGCAGAGCTGATTGGATGACGAACAAGATTTGTGCAGAACTCAGCATACCTGGCTGCTGTTTACTGCGCCCTGAAAAATGGATCGGATCAGAAAGCTCTGAATTATTGCCTTAGCGCATGTCAGAAAATTCGCAAGATCTGACTGTGATGCTTGGGGGGGGGGGGGAAACCACCCGAAAAAGGCATCTTGCAATGACTTCATGGCATAAACTGTCTCAGTAAAAACAAACACCAGGAGTGGCTGCTGTGACTTGGCCCAGAGACCGTCTTGCTCTCAGCCTTTGTTGCAAAACGTAATCCTGGAAGATTTCAGGCCGAGCTGCAATCCTAATTCATTAAAAATGATCCGTGAGGGGACAATGTCATCCAAAGGAGTTGAACTTTTGCTTGGCTGAGAAGCAAAATTGTTAAATAGTTTGCGGCAGGTACTTGGGAGTTAGCTGAAGATTTATGTTTTGAGGGAAAGGCACTATCTGTCATCTGTGAAAAGCCTCATTTACAGAGAGACAACATGAGAAAAGGCAATCAGCTCGAAATCTGCTAAGCTGTGAATTTATAACTGCGCTGCAAAGGAAAAAGGTTGTCTCTTGTTTCAGGTCTTGTCAGCAGGAGCTGGAGAGACTCAAATCAAGGCAAGGGGAGAGCAGAAATGAATTACGCGGCTGGCCTTGGGAGGGCAGGCCTCCCGGATGAAGGGTAGGGGTCAATGTAAGGGGGTTTCCAGAACCATCCATTCCACATCTGGAGCGCGCCGTGAGCCAACGTCAATGGGCATACCTAGCAAATTTGTAATTTAAGTTGCAGGTGACCAGTCTGGAGCAAAATCTCTACATCGACAAAAAAGGGAAGAGCAAGATTAATGGAGGCGAGGGATAAAGAATTTCCTGCTGTCCACTTATGGTGACCTTGAACATTACGGATCATGTGGTCCTCTCCCAAAGGGAAAGGTCACCGTCCTCACAATTAGCAACACAGGGGGATATTATATTGTCGCTGGCCCATGTGGAAAATCTATGCAGTCTATGGGGCAGGGGGAGACCTCCAAGAATCAATCCCTTAGCATTTGCATAAGTGGTTTCAAGAGTTCAGGTCCCAAGATCTTTGTAACATCCCTGTATGGTAGGCCTGTATCATGTTCCCCAATGCAGAAGGCAAGCTGAACGAATATTCACTTGCATCAGACCAGCTAGTTCAGGGGTAGGGAATGTGTGGTTCCCCGGAGGATGTTGGACTCCATTGCCCACCAACCCTAGCCAGCACGCCCAATGGTCAGAGATGATGGAAGTTGCAGTTTAGCAATCTCTGGAGAGACGTTCCCTACCTCTTGTCTAGGCAGTTGCCAGTCAAGGCCATATTTGAACCAGACACTTCCTGGTGTGCAGCTTGGTCATTTATCGACAACACACCATGGCTGAGGAACCTTTTCCAACCAAGGCCCACATTTCATTCTGGGCAACCTTCCAGGAACCACATGTTTTCTGATAAGGAAAGTGATGGGGAAAGTGTGGGATAGCTTTGATGTAGTGTCATGTAATCTCCCCTCAAACAAATCACAATGAAGGTTCATTCGATAGCCAATGTCGCCTAACCTCCCTACAAACAAATCAGGGTGAATGTTCAATAAACAGGTCAGCTGGAAGCAAGGCGGAATGGGTCTGTCATTTTTGCTTTCTTGCATTTCCTCATTTTTCAAGGTCTCCGCATTTCTGCAGAGATTTGCGGTTATTATTTTTAAATCCTCTTGACAATTTGTCTGCATTTTAGCACAGATTTCTCCTCATGTGCATATTTGCAAAGCAATCTTCCTTAGAAGAATGCATTCATGTTTGTTATTTTCACAAATGTATGGATTCATATGCAGAGTTTACCCTCATATATACATACATTTCCATTCCTCGGCTCTAGAGCTCCTTTGCAAAATTCATAGAAGTGCAGATATCAAAGGAAGGAAGGCTATCGGTCAGATCACATCCTATTTTGGAAATTTGGCAGGTTGAGATGAAAACTTAACCAAATTTCTCCCCCTATCCCTCACTGGAAGCTCCCCTTATTACATTTTGATAGGAAGCAAAATGTTTTTGCAGTGGAAAAGATCGTTCCTTTTCCAATTTCAAGAACAGGGGAAGAAAGACTGCCCTGGAATTACAGTCCACCGCTTCCAGCACATTCCTTTTTGCCGCTCGCTGTCTCCCCGCTCTGTTTCTCTCTCCCTCTCTGGTGTCTCGCTGTCACTCAAGCAAGTTCTTTCCCTGTTAGGGGAGTGTGAATGCTGTTCGTCATGGAAGTATTGATCCCTTTCACAAAATCTTGGAGTAGCTGGGAGAGTTTACACTCTGACCTTCATCTTACCCTTCCAAAGTATGTACACAACACTCAGAGACTTTAATTTTTTTTCCTCCCAGAAAAAGAAAAGGACTATAGCCAAAGAAATGCAATTTCTTCCCTTGAAAGGTACCGATCACACTTTCTTTTCAGAGGAGGAAGTCCATGACCTGTAATTCCAGAGCACTTTTGAATCTCTGCAACCTCACGGAAGATCACTGCACACACACACACACACACACACACACACACACACACACCCTAATCCTTTCTTAAGGTTTCCTAAATAAAGAAGCGAGATGAGCTATGCAAGAGTCAAACTGCAGGATCAGAAGGCACAAGATAAGCTGTTCAAGAGTCAAGCTGCACCTCCTTGCAAGACCAAGAGCTTTAACACTATGGGAAATGAAAGCAGTTGGCCCGAGTCTTAGGAAGCTTGCTATGTTTTTTCCTTTGTTTGTTTGTTTGTTTAAAAAAACAAAACATTGTGGCAGAAATGGAGAGAAAGAGAAGTGGAGAAGGGCTTGCATTTAAGAATGCTGCTGTTTTCGTAAATGCCCTGGAAACTCTGTTGAAGGGAAGCGAATAAACATTTTAAAGAAAATAAAAAATATTGCTTTGCTGAAATTACAATCTGCTTCTGCCACTCCTTCTGTGTTCCAGTAAATGTTGCATAGTCTGCACTTTTGAAAATATGTAGAATCTGTCTCAAGCTCAAGCTGGCAAAAGTTAGTTCTGACAACGCAAAGGGACTTACGGTACTTTTGCTCAGCTGTTCCCTATTTGAAGGCAAGGTGCTTAGAAGACACTAAGCATTCTCTATGCTATATTATTATTATTATTATTATTATTATTATTATTATTATTATTTACACCAAGGTGGCTCCTAGTGTAAATTAATGTACAACTAATTACAAAAAACAACCATCACTACTTCTATGCAAGAGTTGTGCATGGGGCTCTGCATGTTTATGTGAACCCCAATGGCATTATTTGAGAATTACTTTCAGGTATTATTTATTGTTATTGTCTTGATATCATGTCCTTCCTTAAATCCCTGTGCCATGTGATGTATGCTGGATCTTGCAGTGGGTGATGGAAAACCAGCAGGTGGTGGTTGGCATCTGACTGTCTCAGGAGACAGTGGAGGAATGCACCTTTAGGGAGTGAGGTCAAACTGCTGTAAGGTTACGGCACCTGTTGTGATCTGGCAGGAAGAGTAGGTTAGGATGCAGTGGATCTCCAGCTCAACTGGCTAATTGCAAGATCCGCAAGGCTTAGTGTGCAGTAAGTCCCTAACTTCAGTTCAACCAAAGATATGCCAGCGTAACTTGCTCATCCCAGCTCAACCTAATAATAATAATTATTAATTTTTATACCCCGCCCTCCCCGGCCAGAGCTGGGCTCAGGGCGGCTAACACCAATAAAATCACAGTAAAAACATAATATGGGGGAAAGAGAGGGGGGAAGAAAAGAAAAGAAAAACCAACTTAAAATACAGGTTAAAATGCAATTTAAAATGCAGCCTCATTTTAAAGTAGCTGATAAATCAAGACCATAAGGGGAGGGAAACATAAGGGTCAGACAGAGTCCAAACCAAAGGCCAAGCGGAACAGCTCTGTCTTGCAGGCCCTGCAGAAAGATGTCAAGTCCCGCAGAGCCCTAGTCTCTTGTGACAGAGCGTTCCACCACATCGGGGCCAGTGCTGAAAAGGCCCTGGCCCTAGCTGAAACCAATCTAACCTCCTTGAGGCTCGGGACCTCCAAAGTGTTGTTATTTGTAGACCTTAAGGTCCTCCGCAGGAGAGGCAGTCCTGTAGGTACATGGGTCCTAGGCCGAATAGGGCTTTAAAGGTCAAAACCAGCACCTTAAACCTGACCCTGTACTCCACCAGGAGCCAGTGTAGTTGATAAAGCACTGAGTGAATGTGCTCCCATGGCAAGGACAAGGCTAAGACAAGCCTGGTGTAAATCACAAAACCGGGGGTTCTGTGTGTGTGACGGGGGCTGGATCAGAGACGGGGGAACATAGGCTAGATCCTAAGACCACCAGCTCAGTCATGTGACCTGACGACTTGCCTTAAAACACTATTTTTAAAGGTTTCTTCCCCCGTGCCAGGCTTGGGCAGAGCAGCAGCCGCAGCCTCATGGCTGAACGGCGTTTGGATCTGGTGTAAATTTACGCCAGCTTAACCTACAGTAGCTTGTTTTACACCAGCTTCTTGTGAATAGGATTGCGCTCTCTCTCTCTCTCTCTCTCTCTCTCTCTCTCTCTCTCTCTGTCTCATATCCAATGGAAACCAAACCTTGGGAAAGTGGGGAGCATTTGATACAATCAACAAACCATCTGCAAGAGCACCTGTTTTATCAGGAAGGATGGAAGGATAAAGAAAGTTGTGGAGAGAGAAAGCGCTGATGGCCAAGGTCTTGAGAGAAGTCAGGAGAGGAGGTGACACTGACAGCAGAGGAGAAAAATTCAATTGTCCCACAAGAGAAGACTGAAATAGAATCGCAAAAAGCATAGTAAGCTTCTTCCCTTTTATTTAAATTCACTGCTGAAGCTTCTCTAAGAACTCTTGGAGCAGCGGTACTTTAAAGTGATTACAATAATGGATTTTTGCATTCTGCAACACAATAGAATTAGGAGGAGGATTTAGTAAATGTATTAAATCTGTTAAGAGAAGTATGGAAGCAGGCAGTGTCTTCAATTAATTGCATTTGATTTTAACTACTTGTTACAGCTTTACTGCAAAGTGGTCCCTTAATAATCCAGTCATTGTTTGCCTTGGCATATTGCATGACGCACACGCTGGAGAGATGCTTTTGCAAAGTGGAAACAAGAGATATGGCTTGGATGATGCTCCCGACCCAAATGTCTGGTGTCCTCGTTGCAGCGAGGTGCCTCTTGCATGAAATCTAAACAATATAATGCACCACTATTGCAGAGAGTGTCATACCTGACAACTGGCATGATTTTAAGTGTCGTGCAGCGGCATCTAATTATTGGAGACATGGATGTAATAGCATTTGTGTCACAGGAGTGAACAGCAGTACAGATGTTAAACACTCTCCTACTTCTCCAAGTGGAAAGAAGGCAGCCAGGGTTTATTTTCCTTTGCAAGAGAGAGCGCTGGAGCTATGGTGCCTTTGCAATTGTACAGTTGTGATCAGACCCAAGATACAAGTGAAAGGCCCATTTAGTCGCGCATCCTCTTTTCAAAGTGGCAAACAAGGGAGGTCTGTAAGTCAGACCTGAGCACTCTCGTCTGGTGCCCAACAACTGGTGGGCAAAAGCACTCCTGCCTCCCAACTGTGGCGAAACTGGGAGTTGAACGAAGGCGACATTTTCTCAATAGCATGTGCAGAGAATTTTTTCATGTATAACATGCCCCTGTGTATAAGACGTCCCCTGTTTTTGGGGACTCATATTTAAGAAAATGGGGGGGGGGGCTGCGAGACAAGGACAACTGTGACTTTAAAGAAGAATGGGAACCTTTTACAAACTGCTTTAGAAAACAACAAAATGAATTGGACTCCTTGGCAGGCTTTGAATAAACATATACAAATTTATTTATTAATAGATAGACAATTTAATGATCTTTACAATTTTATAATTTGCAGAGAACAAAATGTGCTGAAAAATCAGAGAGAGGAACTGAGGGAAGTCTTGGGGGCAGGGTTTTTTTGGGGGAGGGGGGGAAATTGGGGGGGAATGACAAAGATGATATGTTATGATAATTTGTTATATTGAAACTATTAATAAAAATTATTTTTAAAAGAAAAAGAAAATGGGGAGGGGGGGTTGCCCAGAGCTGTTGAGCTTTTTTTTTAAGGGGGAATGCTGAAAATCAACAATGATGCTCACACGCATGGCAAAAGCAGCCTATCCCCTGTCCCCTCGCCAACGAAAGGAGCGAATTGCCTGTTCAATTGTTTCAGCGATAGCCTATCAACACCAGCCACCAATAACAATCTCCGACTCGTGGCAGCAACCAATCCCACATCCCCGCAATGCACTATCCATGTACAAGATGACCCCCAATTTTTAACATTAGTTTTGAATAATAAAACCTAGTCTTATACACAGAAAAGTACGGTAAAATGCATGAAGCTAACTTTAACTTCAGCGTTGGATGAGCTGAACCCAGCCCATTCCAAATCCACTTTTGGGTGAGTAGGGTACCACAACTCTGGGCAAATACAATAGGTGAGCCTCAAGAATGTTCGATATCCAGGCTTAGAGACCCAGAGCCCAGAGGAGCTGACCTCCAAAACTCCCTCCACTTTCAAAGGTGCCCAAAGCTGTTCCCATAACTTACAGATATGGCAACCTGTTCCCATATCTTACCAGAACTTTCCCCTCACTGTCCTACAAACAATGTGGCCATATTAATCACGCAACCAAATGAACCTGTTTCACTGCGGCCGACCGGACATCCCTCGAATCCAGTAAAGCGTTGATGGGAAAACCTGCCCAGCTCAGCTACTTTGCAGGCAAGCCAAAATTTCTACTCACCCCCATAGGAACTGGAACTCCTATCCTGGAGCAGACGTTGGGCTGGGTAGACACGGAAAAATGGCCAAAGAGGTCCCATAATTTTAAAAAGCTCAGAAAGCTGTCAAGCCCCACAAAGCAGCATAGCATAGAATGCTGCATTTTTATTATGTTGGAAGCCACTGAGAGTAACTAGGGCAATCTAGTCAGATGGGTGGGGTATAAGTAATAAATTATTATTACTGCTGTTGTTACTGTTATTACTACTACTACTATAGATGGAAAAGCCTGAGGAACTAAAATGATCTTCACATTCTACCTTTGGAGTGTCACCACGAAGCAGGCCCTGTTCTCTGTAGCTGTCTGCCACAGCTCAGAGGGCAGGGGCATTCAGAGAAGGGCTCCTGTTGAAGACCTTTGTGTATAGAAAGGCACACGGGTGGCACATGGAATAATGGCCAGTTTACAGACATTCCCTGCTTCAGAAACCAGTCTAGCGCCGACACTAAGAGCAAGAGTGGGTAAAATTTTTGACTACCACAAAACTACAATTCCCGGAGTTCTCTGGGAAGAGGGGATGGTTGTTAAACCATTCTGGAAACTGCTGTTTTCGAAGGGACTTAGAGGTATCCTAGCAACTTACAGGACCCTTAACAAACTGCATTTCCCAGCATTCTTTGGGAGAGCCATGGCTGTTTAAAGTGGCATGATACTGCTTTAAATGTATAGTGCAGATGTGTCCTCAATGAATATAATGTACAGCAGATAGGGAAAAGAAGTAGGGAAAGGTATTCAGGTAGTTATCTCTGGTGTGATAATGGGTGTTACAAGGTTTTCTTCTGCCCAGCTCTGGGTGTTCCCCTAATCCAATAAAATTACACAGGCTAAAAATATGCATGCTACTCCACACCAACCAAAAGCACATTAATAATGTTGTAAATTTTATCAGACTCGTTATAAAAGAGGAGCCTATTTCACCTCTAATCTCTCCTAGGCATCTTAGCCATTATCCAGACATCAGGGGGAAAGGTAGATTTCTTTCTGTGTGGGATTGCTGGTGCACAGCCTCTACATATAATAGATTACATATAAAAGACATTTATAATAATTACTCAAAACAAGCGACAGTTGAAACAATAAGGAGGCTTAGTTCCAAAGTTCTTTGACCGACAATGTTTGCTTTGACTTGCTGCCATTAACACTCTAATCTCAACGTGGCGCTAACTGGTACAATAAAAGGGGGGGCGAGAAAGAAAGAAACCCTGGCTGAAATACTAATTTGCAAAAATATACAGAGTGCTATAATTTTTTATGGCAGTGACATTAACTCCACTTTGATTGTGGGCCGACATGTCTGTGTTAAGCAGGATGTACGTAGGAAGATGGGTTTTCTGCCAAACTGAGTCTTGAGGAGGTCTGGTCTCTGTGACTAGGGCTCTGTTCCTTTCATCCGAAACCCTGGAGCACCCTGCCAGTCAGTGCAGACAGTACTAAGCTATATGGATGGATGCTTTGGCTCAGCCTATTTCCCTAAGAGCATCTTGGGAAGTTTTTGCACTCTTAGGGAATGCTATGGTTCGGGATAATATCAAGAGAAGAGTGAAGGGCTATATAGTTGCCAGTTTAGAAACCCCAGTGGCAATGTCATAGTCAAGAGCACGGGTCAGCAACCTTTTTCAGCTGTCCCTCAGGTCCACCATCCCTCAGACCATGTGGGGGGCCAGACTATATTTTGAAGGGGGGGAAATGAACGAATTCCTGTGCCCCACAAATAACCCAGAGATGCATTTTAAATAAAAGCACACATTCTGCTCGTGCAAAAACACCAGGCAGGCCCCACAAATAACCCAGAGGTGCATTTTAAATAAATGGACACATTCTACTCATGTAAAAACACACTGCTTCCCGGACCGTCCAAGGGCCAGATTGAGAAGGTGATTGGATCACATCCAGCCCCCGGGCCCTAGGTTGCCTACCCCTGGTCAAGAGCTACCTAACAGTTACAAGACCTTCCAAGTGCCCCGATTTTCGAGGGACAATCCCAGATTTGCAGAAGCCATCCCAGTTTCTGATTTGATCCCAGAATGTCCCGATTTTCCTTAAAATGTCCCTATCTTCATTGGAGAAATGTTGGAGGGTATTGAGTTATGTGACACCCCCCCCCCCCAAGCCAGGGAGATAAGCAACTATACAACCTTTAGAAGACATCTGAAGGCAGCCCTGTATAGGGAAGTGTTTTTTTAATGTTTGATGTTTTGTTGTGTTTTTATATGTGTTGGAAGCTACCCAGAGTGGCTGGAATCAGATGGGTGGGGTATAAATAAGAAATACCATATTTTTCCATGTATAATACACCCCCATGTATAGGACGACCCCTATTTTTGAACCCAAAATTAAGAAAATGAAGCCCCAAAATAAAATGAAATGAAATGAAATGAAAATCTGGATGATTGGTGGCGGCAAGTTGTTGATCTTTTCGAGGGGAGATCACTCTCAAAGTTTCCACCAGGAGTGCACTGTGGTGCAGAAGCAAAGGCAGAGACTTGGGGGGGGGCACCACACGCTTCCCCTCAGTGGGGAAGCAGGCTCCCAAGCAGGATGCCAAGGAAGAGCTGGGGGAAGGCAGCGACCGCTCTGCATCAGGCCATGCCGTTGAGCAAACTGAGCTGAGGAAGGTGGTGAGCGGGCTGGGGGCAGGGTGGGAGTTTGAGAGGGGAAGAGGAAAAGAAGGAAAGAAGGGCAAGGAGAGGGAGCTGAGGCAGCTCTCGACAGCGGTGGCGGTGGCGGTGGCGGTGGCAGCTGCTCTCGAACCAGTGGTCAAGCCAGCGGGGGATTCAGGAGGTGAGCCAGTCGCCAGCACACAGCCCAGAGGAGGAGGAGAAATGGGGGGCAGCAGGAGGGACTGCCTCAGCCCAAGATCCTGGACATATGCTTAAATATTTTTTAAAAATATGTCTTTGTTTTTTCTTTTCTTTTTTTTCTTTTTTCTTTCTTTAGGTACATAAATTTGGTATATAAACTTTGTATACATGTTGGAAATTATATTATAATATGCCCTGTAAAGTAATATGATAATGTATACATATGTGACATAAGAACATTAATAATTAAAGAAATCCTAAATAAATAAATATTTTTTTAAAAATTCCCCCAGATGCCCATGTTCCATGTACAAGACGACGCCCAATTTTTTTACTAATTTTTTTATAGCAAGAAACTTTGTCTTATACACCCCTTCATTCCTGTTTTCATCAGAGAAATGTTGGAAGGTATGCAGTTACTGAGCTTCCCAATTTTTTTGTCAGAGCACAGGTCGCGTTTTGGGTGAGGATTGGGTGGGGGGAAGGCATTGATCACAGGTTCCAGCCATGTGAAATAAACAGAAAGGGGAAAGAGAGGAAGAAAGAATTCTCCAGCTGACTTGTTGCTAAGCAACCACGGTCTGCCTGAGCTGTCTTCCGACTGACAGAGGCCTTGCCCATGGCTTCTCCCCCCCCCCCCACCTCACTCCGCCAGCAAGCCGCTAGCCCCAAGACCTGGCACCTTCCATTTATAATATATACCAGAATATTTATCCTCTTGTAAATACCCACTGTATGAAAGTGATAATGGGCCTTTAGTAAAGCAATCTTAACTTCTAAATGCTGCTGCCCCCGTGCAGGGTATGATTGACAACCCAAATCCCTTGAGCTTTTCATTTGTACATATCTCTCTCTCTCTCCATAGTCCCCCCCCCCCACCTTCCAACCTCACCTCTTAAGTAGCTCTTTTGTGTGTGAGGAAGGGGGGGAGGAGAAAGAAAGAAAGAAAACGCAGAAGGAGCTTTTAAAAATGCATTATTAAATCCTGCATTTTAGTCCGGCTCCTCTCTTTCCAAAAGGGCTGCCTTAGCTCTTTTGTTACAGCTTCTGTGTCCTTTTAAACGTCCCCCCCTCCCCCACAACCCCTCGAAATTAGCCGGTTCGGGCCTGACTTCTTAAGTCTTCAAGCCATTGAAAGTTTCCATGTTTTGGCCCTGCTTGTAATTATCTGGATGTGAAGGGGAGGAAGCAATTTGTACTTGTGAAGGAGGCACTGCTGCTTAATGCCGCCACCACAGGGATAATCCACTGCCTTCCTAGAGTATCTGTCCCCTGCTATGAAGGACAGTGATTTTATTGGCAGAGTGGATGGAGGTCAAAGCGCTCCTAGCCCAATTAGAGGCTTGGTGAATGAAATTGACTGAAACTTAGCCAGCAGAAGACACTGCCTTTGTCCCCTGTAGCAGCACAGATCCTCTGCCACACATTGTAGAAGTAAATGCCTCTCAGTGAGGGAGCGAGTCCATTTCCCTCCCCTTCAGGCAAAAGTAACGCAGAGCTGGTTCTCTCTCTCTCTCTCTCTCTCTCTCTCTCTCTCTCTCTCTCTCACACACACACACACACACACACACACACGTGTCTGCTGTGTCCCAGATTTACAGAAGACATCCCGGTTTCTGACTGGATCCCGGAATGTCCTGCTTTCCCTTAAAAAGGTAAAGGGTAAAGGGACCCCTGACCATTAGGTCCAGTTGTGGCCGACTCTGGGGTTGCGGCGCTCATCTCGCTTTATTGGCCGAGGGAGCTGGCGTACAGCTTCCGGGTCATGTGGCCAGAATGACTAAGCCGCTTCTGGCAAACCAGAGCAGCGCACGCAAACACCATTTACCTTCCCGCCAGAGGGGTACCTATTTATCTACTTGCACTTCGTGCTTTCGAACTGCTAGTTGGCAGGAGCAGGGACCGAGCAACGGGAGCTCACCCCGTCGCAGGGATTTGAACTGCCGACCTTCTGATCAGCAAGTCCTAGGCTCTGTGGTTTAACCCACAGGGCCACCCGCGTCCCTTAGGGAGTCCCTATTTTCATTGGAGAAATGTTGGAGGGTATGGAGTGTAATAAACAAAACCTGCCCTTATTCCTTTATGGGGGACACAAGAGCCCTTATAGAGTCCTTTGTAGGTTCTCCATCAGTAGGAGAAAATAACAGGCCAACCAGAGGATATTGAGAAGTAAAGCAGCTAGTAAGCCTGATCTTTATTGAACTGTTGCAACAGGGTGCTCCCCTCACACGCGGGAAAGGAGGAGGACCCAGAACCAAGGTGTCCCTGCCCTTATATAGACATTTTAAATTCCCTGCCCTGGAGCTCAAGACCACCCCTCCATACATCATACATACATCACAGAAGGGGTGTAACCCAAGACCACCACCCCCACAAACATCATAACTACTTCACAGAAAAGGTGGTCTACAACAGAAATTTGAATGTTGTTGTTTTTCCTGTCTGCCAGGTTATCTGATAATGCCTTATCTGATTGCCATTCCTGGTAATCTGGCCATTCCTTTGAGATGGTGATTTCCCAATTCCTGAGACAATGGGAAGGTTCCCTGACCCCCTCCCTCATCGCAGAGAAAACATTGGGTCAGTTTGGGAGTCAAAATGATTTCAGGGCAGTCTTCCTGTGCTGCTCCAGACATGTGGTCCACATATCTATGTACGTGCTCGGTTGGCACATTTATGAACATTTATATTATACACACACACAAACACACACACACATATATATGACCTTAAACTTTTTATCACAGGAGTTATCCGACCCCTGAGCCATCTGAAGGCAGCCCTGTCTAGGGAAGATTTTTTAATGTTCAATGTTTTATTATGTTTTATATAAGTTGGAAGCCACCCAGAATGGCTGGGGCAATCCAGTCAGGTGGGCTGGCTACAAATAGTAAAATTATTGTTATGAAATAAGACGTCCCTATTTTCATCAGGGAAATGTTGGAGGGTATGCACACACATACACAAGCTTTTCTGTTCCCAAAGCATGCCCTGTCCCCACTCACAGCCTTTACTGACCATGCTCTGATCCCCTCTTTAGTGTTTTTGCCTGACTGGAACGTGTCCTGGAATTCATCCCCGGGGGCGGGGAGGTGGCTGCATGTTTCTGAGCACAATTCAAAGTGTTGGTGCTGACCTTTAAAGCCCTTGGCCCAGCATACCTGAAGGAGTGTCTCTACCCCTATCGTACAGGTCAGACACTGAGGTCCAGTTACAGGAAACTAGGCACAGGGCCTTCTCAGTAATGGCACCCTCCCTGTAGAACACTTTCCCTTTAGAAGACATCTGAAGGCAGCCCTGTATAGGGAAGCTTTTTAAGGTTTGATGTTTCACTGTGCTTAATGTTTTAATTTGTTGGAAGTCACCCAGAGTGGATGCGGCAATCCAGTCAGATTGGCAGCATATACCGGTAAATTTTTTGTTGTTGTTATTTGCTAATAACTAATCCATGAGTAGGCAAACCAAGGCCCGGGGGCCGGATCCGGCCCAATCACCTTCTCAATCTGGTCCAGGAATCAGCATGTTTTTACATGAGTAGAATGTGTCCTTTTATTTAAAATGCATCTCTGGGTTATTTGTGGGGCCTGCCTGGTGTTTTTACATGAGTAGAATGTGTGCTTTTATTCAAAATGCATCTCTCGGTTATTTGTGGGGCATAGGAATTCATTTTTGGGTTTTTCCCCCCACCAAAATATAGTCTGGTCCCCCACAAGGTCTGAGGGACAGTGGACTAGCCCCCTGCTGGAAAAGTTTGCTGACCCCTGAAATAGCCTCCTGTGCAAAAGTGGCATTTACATTTGTTGCTTCACTCAATTTTGCCTCTAGCCCTGCTCGCCACTGACATGAGACAGGTTCCTCACCTCTGCCCAAAGGAACAATGTGGACTGGCTATGGAACTCACTCTCACAGTGGCAGTGATGGTCACCAACCGAGATAGCTTTAAAAGAGGCTTGGGGAAATTCATGGAGGAGAGAGGAATCCACGACCACTAGCCAAGATGGCTATGCCACACCTGGAGGCAGCAATGCCTCTGAAAAACAGCTGCTGGAAACTGCAAGAGGAGAGGGTACTCTTGTGCTCAAATCCTGTTTGTGGGTTTACCATAGGCCTCTGGTTGGCCACAGTGAGAACAGGATACTGGAATAGACAAGCCCTGATCCAACACAACTTGTCTTATGTTCAGGAGCTGGGTAACAGGAAGGCAACCTATTCCAAGGGTTGGCATATTTCAAAAAGTGAAAATAATCCAGACACAAAAGTTGTTGGATTTTGGGGGGCAAAGTTGTTGAGGTATTTTTAAGGAAATTCACCAAAATTTAGACTTCCGACATGGGCCTGGACACTGTTTGAGACAGCAAAATCCCAGCTATGTCCAAGAATTTCCAGACATATGGCAACATATTCATCCCTCACTGATTCTTCTTTGAGTAACTTCCTGTAGATTATTTCTCTTCAGACTTTACTTCCTCCCTGTTTCTTCTCCAAGTTTAGTGTCAGTGTTAACTTCTTGACTTCATGTAGACCACATACATGCTGGTATCCAGAATGGCTCTGCTTGCCACAGGCAAGAAACCTTAAATTTCTTTATTCTTTCAATTGTTTAGTCGTTTAATTGTGTCCGACTCTTCGTGACCCCATGGACCAGAGCATGCCAGGCACTCCTGTCTTCCACTGTTTCCCACAGTTTGGTCAAACTCATGCTGGTAGCTTCAAGAACACTGTCTAACCATCTCGTCCTCTGTCGTCCCCTTCTCCTTGTGCCCTCCATCTTGAGGCATCTAATCATAAGCCTGCATTTTTTATCAAAGCTTATATATTGCAATCAAGGCTTGTATTTAAAAATGAGCTTAAAAAAAAAAAGGATTTTCAAATGTTTCATGCCAGGCAGAAAGAACCTTGGCAAGAGGTTTTTCTCCTAAGACAAGGGGGCCCCATTGATTTATAGTAGAAAAACAATTCTCAAAGTCATAAAAAAGGGAGAATTACATATGCTGCCCCAAGGCTGAAAAAACACAATTAAAGGCAAGGGTAAATAGTAAAATAATACCAATGTGCCTCTCAGTAAAATGAGCCAGATCTTCTTTCCAAGGTTGAAAGGCCAAGAGCAGTGAAAAAGGCAACTGGCTTGGCTAGAAGAAAAGAGAGCATTTTTGGGAAATTTTCTAAAGCTGTTGGGAAGAGCTAATGGGAGAAGCATCTAGCTGGCTGGGAAAGGAGGGGGAAAGGGGGGAGGTGTAAACTGAAGAGGCTTCTTTTTAAAAGCTGTTTTTTACTGAGTTCCTTTTTACTTTACAAAGGCTTTATTCTTTTAAAAGGCTACCTATGATAAGTGAATGAAATATATTAGCTTAAATATATTGGCTTAAATGTAATTATGCAAAGGATTTAAGGAATGCTAGATTCTTATTTCATATGGTTGTAAGAGTTGTATTTATCCTGAAATTAAGTCAGCCACCAGCCTAGCCCCCCTGCTAGACAGAAGACGCCATCCAAGCACTCTTGATATATATGGTTGTCAGGCATTTGTTTAGAAACTTTCAAATGAAGGAAATCTTTCAATATTGATGTGAAACTCAAGATCCTTGACATCTGTTGAACATAAAAATGTAAGATTAAACATTTGTTTTAGAAGGCAATAGGGCAAGGAGGGCAAGAGGTGAGCTAGTAATTAAGATTCCATGTAAGATATATTATTACTTATTTGTCATTTATATATAGCTCTTTGTCTCCCTTATAAGGGCAAGGAAGTGGGTGTATCTTTTGTGGGTGTATCTTTTGTGATTGGTTCTACCAAACAGCCAATAGGAATTTCAACCAGGCTGATTGGACAGAGGCAGCCACAGGAGGAGCAAAGGGGGCTGGATTAAGGGAATATAAGTGCTGGCCAGGATGGCAAGAGGCCAGGCCAGAGCTTGGTAACCATATACCACTGAGCCTCTCATTTATTTGTCTGACAAATAAATTATTATTTTAATTTCTCTATTGCTGCGTTGAATATTTCATTCCAGCTAAGCGTTAACCACAAGCAGGGTGCTACAATCTTTCCCAGCATCAGGGTCTTTTCCAGGGAGTCTTCTCTTCTCATGAGGTGGCCAAAGTATTGGAGCCTCAGCTTCAGGATCTGTCCTTCCAATGAGCACTCAGGGCTGATTTCCTTCAGAATGGATAGGTTTGATCTTCTTGCAGTCCATGGGACTCTCAAGAGTCTCCTCTAGCACCATAATTCAAAAGCATCAATTCTTCGGCGATCAGCCTTCTTTATGGTCCAGCTCTCACTTCCATACATCACTACTGGGAAAACCATAGCTTTAACTATACGGACCTTTGTTGGCAAGGTGATGTCTCTGCTTTTTAAGATACTGTCTAGGTTTGTCATTGCGGTCTTACCGGGCTGTTTATATCTGCATTCCACTGATTTTGCCATGGTTGTGTTAGCATGTGCAGCTGCTGACTGGCACATGTACATCAGATACAAAAAACCCTTCTGTACAAAGTTCTGTGTTCGCTGGTCAGCTTCCCATGGCAGCCCCAGACCCAGATAGTGCAGAGCAGGGGCATGGCAGGCAGGAAGGAAAACTAGGCAGGCACCTGGACAACATGGCTTTGAAAGAGCTGGCTTGGCCAAGATTTCCAAATCCCTTGCTGCTGCTCCACTCCTCCTCCCCAAATTGATCTCATCCCCCAGAGATTAATTTTTGCACAATTATCCCGGAGTCTGTGATAATCGCTCCATAAAAAAATGAAGAGATTTGGGGGGCTTTGAATGTGGAGGATTAGGCTTTAATACAAGTAATCTGTAGGAGGCTTGGCTGAATGTATGCCACTAATCACCCCTGCACCATTTGCAGCTTCAGCCTTTCATCAGTGTGTGTGTGTGTGTGTGTGTGTGTGTGTGTGTGTGTGGAAACTTCATAACAGAAAATGCATAAAAGCCATCCGCTGACAGGTCAAGCCGAAATGCAATGTATTTTCAGGCTGATTCAGGAATAGGAAATTCTGGGGTGGTGCCATGTTGAAAGAGTTGAAGCTGGAGGTTCATATTGCTTCATGCATCCCACTTCCACAGGTGATGGAATCCTAGAATGGGGCTACCTTTGAAGGTGACTCGGAAAATACAACTAATCCAGAATGCAGCAGCTAGACTGGTGACTGGGAGCGACTGCCAGGATCTACATTGGCTCCCAGTACATTTCCCAGCTCAATTCAAAGTGTTGGTGCTGACCTTTAAAGCCCGAAATGGCCTCGGCCCTATGCACCTCAAGAAGTGTCTCCACCTGCATCATCCACTGAGGTCTAGCTCTGAGGGCCTTCTGATGGTTCCCTAATTGTGAAAAGTGAAGTTACAGGGACTCAGGCAGATGCCTTCTATCAGATGTCAAAGAGAGCCACCCAAAGTGGCTGGGGCAATCCACTCAGATGGGCTGCTTCTTCCTCTTGTTGTTGTTGTTGTTGTTGAAACTTGGATCTTCTGCATGCAAAGTAGTTTCTCCAACACTGAACTATGGCCCTTTCCCAGATGAGCATGAAGAAACAAGTTAGCAGGGCAGGTCTCTCCAACAGCATCCGTTTCACAGGAGCAACAAAAATTCGGCTGGATCATACCAGTGGCCCATCCTTTTCTCATGGTGGCCAACCAGGTGCCTGTGGGCAGGATCTGAGAGCAAGAGCCATGTCTCCTCCTGCAGTTTCCAGTAACCAGTTTTCAGAAGCATTGCTGCCTCCATAGCCATCTTGGTTAGCAGCCATGAATAGCTCTCTTCTCCATAGATTTGTCCAATCCTCTTTTGAAGCTGTCTAGGTTGGTTCCCATCACTGCTGCAAGAAGACGTACTTTATCTGCCCTGAATCCTCTAACATTCAGGTTCCCTGGGTGCCCACAAGTCCTAGCGTTCATGAGAGAGAGAAACTTTTCTCCATCCACTTTCTCTATGCCATCCAAACTTCTATGATGTCACTTCTTAAGTTGCCTTTTATCTGAACCAAAAAGTCTGTGGGGGTGTGGCCTAATGAGAGGGAGCGTGGCCTACAGGGAGCTTTGAAGGCCAGGTAGAAGGGTCTGGAGGGCCACATCAGGTCCCCATGCCTGAGGTTCCTCAAACCAAAGTAAGATACCTACTGGAAGCATTTAAAGGTAGTAGCAGTAGCATTAAGGTCCGTATAGTAAAAGCTATGGTTTTCCCAGTAGTGATGTATGGAAGTGAGAGCTGGACCATAAAGAAAGCTGATCACCGGAGAATTGTTGCTTTAGAATTATGGTGCTGGAGGAGTCTCTTGAGAGTCCCATGGACTGCAAGAAGATCAAACCTCTCCATTCTTAAGGAAATCAGCCCTGAGTGCTGGAAGGACAGATCCTGAATCTGAGGCTCCAATACTTTGGCCACCTCATGAGAAGAGGAAGACTCCCTGGAAAAGACCCTGATGTTGGGAAAGATGCAGGGAACAAAGAGAAGGAGACAGCAGAGGACAAGATGGTTAGATAGTGTTCTCGAAGCCACAAACATGAGTTTGACCAAACTGTGGGAGGCAGTGGAAGACAGGAGTGCCTGGTGTGCTCTGGTCCATGGGGTCACGAAGAGTCGGACACGACTAAACGACTAAACAACAACAACAAAGCAGTAGTGTTTAAGCTGGCTTTTGTTGACTGAGAACAAGGAAGATTCATGTATCCCCATTAACACGTTGCTTTGTCCTTAGGACACCAGAACGGAGCATAGATGAGCAGGTTCTAAAAATACGACTTGATTTGACCATTCACCTAACATCCATTGTCTGGGCTTTTCATTTTCTCGGAACAAAAGAGTCAGAAAAATCCTTCCTCTGCATTCGCTCCATCCCAGGAGGACTCTCTTTTTGACAGCGCTGCTGCTCTGGGGCTTCTGCAGCCACCAGCAAACAAGGAACTGTCTGCCCCCTTCGCCCTGACCAGGAACGCTTGCACAAAACTTGCAGCCACCGCCTCTCACCGCATTCTTCCTGCTTATCTTGCATTTGCTCCACGCCAGCCAATGTTTGAGAAACCCAAAGAACAGATGCATCCCTTTCGATCCCTGCAACCCCAAGGTTTTCATCCCCTCTAAACCATCTCGAAAGTGAAGCCCATACAACTATATTGGGTGTGTTCTAAAGAGAGAGAGGGGACTAAATTTGGACCACTTTTGAAAAAGGCATGTAAAAAGCAAAATTATTAAGGTGCTTCACCTTTGTTTTTTGTTTATTACCTACATTATTTATAGACCCCCTTTCAGAGCAAGCCCTTCCAAGGCACAGTACAGTTAACTGGTTTTTTTAAAGTGCTACGTTACATTACTAAAGGCACCAGCCTTTAGTAATGTTGTCGCTCTGTGATAGGGCACCTGATGCGCCTGCAGAAGGTCACAGGTTCGATTCCTGACATCTCCAGGTAGGGCTGGGTGGGAATAACCCTTGTCTGCAACCCCAGAGAGCATCTGCCAGTTAGTGTCAGCAGTGCTGATTCTATGAGGCCACTTCCTGTCTATGTAAGAAATGAAAGCTAGCGAGGAACACTATTTATTTAACCATATACTGTGTCACCTGGCAACAGCTGCTATATTAGGCTGTCATAAAGGAGGGAAGAGGGGTGAGGCAAGGCCAACGCCAGCTCTGCTAAGAAGCCATCAGCTGCCAGTTATCGGAAGTAACCAGTTGCACCAGACGAAAGCCAAGGGATTCAGGGCCCGTCTACGTATTTGCCTAGCTAAGAGACTAGCAGCTTTTGGTACCTCCTCTCCTTGAACTTTTCCACTCCAGATGATCATTGGAACCATGTTTATCTAAAAACTTGAACTTGAGTGTGTTTATTTCCTCCTCCCTCCTGATCCATTTTCCTTTGGTGTCCCGTCTTTTTGTATTGTAAGCCTGAAGGCAGGGACAGGGGTTTTTGTTGTTGTTGTTTGTTGTGTGTAAGCAGCTCTGGGAGAGGATGAAAACTGAAACACAAAACTTGTAGAGGGCAGTAGAGGCTGCTGCGGTGAGCAGTGCCGGATTTACGTATAAGCTGAACAAGCTATAGCAGGGATCACAAACTTTTTCAGCAGGGGGCTGGTCTACTGTCCCCCAGACCTTGTGGTGGCCGGACTATATTTTGGGGGGGAAAATATTAATGAATTCCTATGCCCCACATATAACCCAAAGATGCATTTTAAATAAAAGGACACATTCTACTCATGTAAAAACACCAGGAAGGTCCCACAAATAACCCAGGGATGAATTTTAAATAAAAGGACACATTCTACTCATGTAAAAACACACTGATTCCCAGACCGTCCGCCGGCCGGATTGAGAAGGCAATTGGGTCGGCTCCAGCTCCCAGGCCTTAGTTTGCCTACCCATGATTTAATATGCTCTCTCTTCTTTTCAGTAGAAAATAAGGCGGTACAGTGGTACTTTGGGCTAAGAACTTAATTTGTTCTGGAGGTCAGTTCTTAACCTGAAACTGTTCTTAACCTGAGGTACCACTTTAGCTAATGGGGCCTCCCACTAATGGGGCCAGATAAGATGTGATCTAAGTTTGTTATTGGTGTGAGCTTTTGTGTGCATGCACACTTCTTCAGATACACTCAGATACACACGAAAGCTCATACCAATAACAAACTTTGTCTCTAAGGTGCTACTGGAAGGAATTTTTTTTTATTTTGTTTCGGCTACGGCAGACCAACATGGCTACCTACCTGTAATCAGATGTTAGAAGACCGGGGGAAATTATGGAAGGATGGAATAAACTTTACAGCATGCAGTTTGCTTAAAGAAAATGTCATGAAAATGATGTACAGGTGGTATATAATGCCAGTGAAAGTAGCAAAAATGTACAAATCAAGTAATCAATGTTGGAAATGTAAAGAAAAAGACGGTACCTTTTATCATATGTAGGGAAGTGAAGGCCTTCTGGGAAATGATATATAATGAAATTTTTAAAATGTTGAAATATACATTTGTAAAACAAAAACCAAAACCAGGAGCCTTCTTATTAGGAATTGTAGGTAGAGAAATACACAGGTAGGGTTATTTTTATATGCTACAACTGCAGCAAGAATGTTACTAGCCCAATGATGGAAGCAAAAAGAGATACCATCGAAAGAAGAGTGGCAGATGAAATTAATGGACTATGCCAAATTGGCGAAATTGACTGGGAAAATTCAGAACCAGCAGGACCAGAACTTCTTGAAAGACTGAAATAAATTTATGTTGTACATGAAAGACAACTGTAAACAACTGACATCACTAATAGGGTTACAAGAAGTTTTGTAGTCTTAAATTATCATTTATTACTAAATGCAATTTACAAATTGTTTATTTAAGATCATGATTTAATAGTAATATTAATAAGAATAAAATGCATATTAGAGATTAAGTTGGAAAATCATTATTTGAGGAAGAGGGAAGTTCCAAGCTTATATAGCCAAATGTTTCTTTATTTTATTTATAAAATTGATGTCATGGTGGAAAATATTTGGAAAAACCAATAAAAATTATTATTATTATTTTAAAAAGAGCTCGGATGTTGGTTTCTGCCCAAATCTTTAATGCTCTAGTCAGTGCAGTGCATTGGCAAGGCAAGGGTGAAAAGGAGCAGCAGGTGGACTGGGAAGGATTAGGCCAGATAAGATGTTGATCTAGCAAGGACCGTGCACCTGCCTCTTGCTTTGGAAGAGTGGGACAGGTCACTGGGCAAGGAAATGGGCACACCTTCTAGTGCGTTGGGCCCCAGTGATCTGCTCATGCCAGTGCTGGCATCTCCGTGTCCTTGGAGACTTGGCACTGAATCAGCACCTGGATTGTCATCAAGGGCCTCTTCTGACAACGGAGGCTTGCAGGAGGTTTCCAGAGACACAGGAGCAAGGCTTTCCCCTTGTCAAACCACTCAGCTTCTCTGTGGGATCAGGTTCTGTAGTCTCCCATTCACTGGCTTCCTCCTCTGGCTCCAATGTTACTTGGGGTCCTGAGGTCTGTTGGAAGGGAAATGGGAAGGAGGAAGAAGGAGAAAGCTAGATGCCATTATGTTAAGCAAATGAGAGGAGGACAGGAGTGGAGAAATACGCTGACCTAAAAAGTCTCACACCAGACAGAAAGGACAGGCAGCTTCAGTGGAACTACCAGCCTTGCAAGACATTATATGCTGTTTCAGCAGCTCAGTTCTAGCAAAGCTTTCCTTATGCATATTGCATTGGTTCTTACATTCATTCAAAGCTGCCTGTTTGGATCTAGATGCTCAGTTTTTGTAAAGTTTATCTTATCAGTTTTCAGTTTCTGTATATAGCCTTCACTTCTCTGTTTGATGTAATTCTTCTTCACAAAACCGAGATTCAGATCCAGCCAACTTCCCTGCTATATGCCTTAAATTCCTTTAGCCTCTTTGCAATTTCCCTCTTTCTTCCCAGTCGTCCTTCATCACCTTCACAATCTACCCAGCACTCGTCTCTCGCTGGCTAGTTTCCTGCTTCTGATATTTTTATTAGGGCTTTTATGTTTTCAGCAAATGTGTCCCTCAGATTCCTTCTTGTTGTTATGTTGGTCCTGATAGAACTGGTCCTCCTTATTTGATTATTATTTTCCATTGCCACTTGACTCTATGATTTAACCATGCTGGCATCCTTTTAGACTTGTAAAGTTGGAAGACACCCAAGGGCCATCTAATCCAACCCAATGCAGGAAATTCAACTAAAGCATCCATGACAGATGACTATCCAGCCTCTCCTTAAAACCCCCCAAATGAGGAAGATTATGCCTCTTGCAGCCTTTCGGCAGAACTCTTATAGGTACTGTAACCCATGAGGACCCATTATATTATCTTCCTCCTAGCGTTTGTTTTCTCATTAGCAATTTTTGTTTTTCCATGTGAGCATATTCATTATCATATGTTGCTTGTCTGGCCCCATTTCATTATCATTAACCTTTACTGCGATGTGATATAAAATGTGAGAAAAGCAACCGACTGCGGGCAGCGTTACTACTCCTACAAAACTGGCATTTCTCTCCGATACATTTTTCCGGCCCGCGCACATCTCACTCAGATTGCATCTCCGTACGGAAATATGGTGAGCTGAAAACAAAAGATGCCTTATGGGACGGCCCTTAATTGGGTTGTTTTGTGGCACGAAATTATGAAGCTGTTAAGGCCATTAGAGAAGTCAAAATAAGTGGATCGAAGGAACTGCTACACATTGCAAAGCCTTCAGCTCGGAGCTAGCCTTTGTTTCTCTATAATTACAGCCATTGGTCACTTAAATAGAGGGTGGGCAACTGGTGGCTGTCAAGACAGATAGAGCCCTGATTTTTGCCCCCCTCCCTTAGGCCATATCAAAGGTTTGACTCATGCAGGAAAGGATGTGAGTTTAACTGATACAGGGATGGAGGTTCAACTGCCAAATGAATACAATTAAAATGCTCCCCCTTTCTTTCTTTTTCTTTTTTGCAATGTGATTAACAGTGCAGTGGGGTGGGCAGTTTGGGGACAACAGCAGGTGGGGAAGGTAACTTTCACCTTTCCTATTCCCTTACTGCAGACATGTTCAAGCGGTCAACCGTGATCGACAGGTAGATCGCCGGGGTGCTCCAGGTCGATCATGGGACTGAAAAAAGCTCAACAACTCTTGGCAATGACAATGGGACACTGCCAGGTTTATTATACTGGGAGTAGATCACAGTCTCTAGAGAGTTAGATGTGCCTGCCCTACTGAATCTTATTGTGATGACTGCTACAGCTCCACCTATTTAATTGGATGTGGTCCAGTAGAACTTACTTCTGAGTAAGCGTGTGATCGTGCTCACAGCTCCATGTTCACTGTACAACTTAGGCTGCTCCTCACTTTGCAAGACCAAATGACTTGAAGATTCTTGAGAGAAGGCCATTCATTGGGGACCGCCTGCTCCCCAAGAGAAGGCATGTTTGCTGAGTTTACAAAAGCAGCAAAGTTGACAATCACAACTGCAGAAGTCAGAGGATGAATAAAACTGCTAAAGCTTTACACCCTGGCAGAGACAGAAAAGTGTCTATTTTTAAAGATATTCTTTTCATTATATATATATTTTTAAAGCCACACTATTTCAAGGATTGCTACTTTGAGGTTATATCGTGAGCATCAAAGGGAAATCTAGTCCTAAAAGGGCTCGCTTTGGTAGGTGCAAATCTTCAAAGCACAACGTTCCTCTGGAGTTAAAAGGGTTGTCCTGTTTTTTTATGAATAAGTCAAAATACGAGAATTTTTCCTAAGTGTACACTTGGCTCAATTGGTTTTTTTGGTTTTGGTTTTTAAGATCTATCCTGGCCAGCTTCAAAGTGAATAAGCATGAATGGCTTCTTTTATGTAGTATGTCTGCATTTCTGTCTCCATGGGGGGAGGGGAATATTGCTGCTTCCCCGCCCCCAATGATCCTTACCGCATAGTGGCAAATGCAAGGCATGGACACATTTGGTTCTCCAGATGTTGTTGGTGATGGGAGTTTTAGTTCAGCAACATCTGGAAAGCCAAGCTTTCCCACACCTGGTATATACCCAAGAACTTTGTTCTGACCTGCTGTCTAATCTTGCTATGGAAAACGTAGAACACACCCCTATGACTTGTATTTTGATCATTCAGGTTAGTGGACCTACAACCTGTGTTGGCCTGATACGCGACTACTGAGATCATTTTACACTGCCTAGGATTTAAAGCACAACTTCCTCCAATGCAGACCAAATTCAGCTTGCGGATTGATGCGGGTGGTGCTGTGGTCTAAACCACTGAGGCTCTTGGGCTTGTGGACCGGAAGGTCGGCGGTTTGAATCCCTGCAACAGGGTGAGCTCCCATTGCTCTATCCCAGCTCCTGCCAACCTAGCAGTTCGAAAGTACGCACGTCAAAGTGCAAGTAGATAAATAGGTACCACTCCGGCGGGAAGGTAAACGGCGTTTCCGTGCGCTGCTCTGGTTCGCCAGAAGCGGCTTAGTCATGCTGGCCACATGACCCGGAAGCTGCATGACGGCTCCCTTGGCCAGTGAAGCGAGATGAGCGCCGCAACCCCAGAGTCGGTCACGACTGGACCTAATGGTCAGGGGTCCCTTTACCTTTACCTTTAGTCATTTAAAAACAACAAGCCCAGAGCAGTTTCCAACAATAGTACGTGAAACCATACAACGAAAATCACACAAAGACAAATTAAAACCAGAAATCAGATAACCGCTGTGAAGAGTTATATTCTCTAGAAAAGTTTTCAGTAAGTGTTTGGAAGCTGAAACAAAAGGTGCCTGCTGTATTGGCCAGTTTCCTGTTGTTGTCAAATGAGCCTTGCCAATTTGAAGAATGACCAGTGGTGTTCCTGCAGATGATCTCAGTGATCAAACTGGGATATAAGGCTTCAGGTTCCATGAACCAAAGTTGCTCAGGGCTTTGTAATTTTTTTTTTACAAGTGATAGTAGTAGATGGTAGTAGTAGTCAGTGCAGATGTTTTAAAGATAGTGTCACATGTTGTCGGCTATGTGCCCCCATCAGCAGTCTGGCCACTGCATTCTGCATCTGCTGGAACTTCTGAACCAGGATCAAGGGCAGCCCCACAAAGAGCGCATTGCAATAATCCATCTTCGAGGTTACCAACACATGGACTATAGTGGTCCAGCTATCCCAGTCCAGGAATAGCTGTAGCTGGTGAACCAGATGGGGCTGGCAAAACTTATTCACTGTACAGTATAGCATTTCTACAGTGTTGCAATTTGTGGATGGTTCAGAGAGCTATTGTTTTGTTTATCCGTAAATGATCTGGCTGTGCACACACCAATGAGCATGAGAGGATGGGCGATAGAAGCCAAATAAAATGATTTTTGCAGGTATTTTATTCTATTCTATGAAATACCCTTCCCCCCCCCCCCCCCGCCTTTAACTTATGGAATTCAGATTTATATTTCCAAACCAACCTTAAGCTCAGCGCACTGGAATCATGCAACAGAATAATGTTCCAAAACAATACAATACCAACTGATAGGGGAAAAGCAGCAGCAGCAGCAGCAGCCAATATCACCCCAGACCGAAAGAAAAGAAACCCAGACATGTCTTTGCTTTGCTCTTCATTAACTTGGTGAGGCAGACAATATTTGGGCCACCTGGGGCCTTCCTCGGTGCAAAAGATCTGATATGACCTGTGCAGTCATTGAGATGCCCATGCAATTTATTTTAAATTGGGAGGGGTAGGTGGGGGAGAGAGAGAGACAGCACAATGGAACTCCCGGAAGAAGTCTCCCAGTGTGATCTGTACCAGTTGAAGTCAGCTTGTGTTTTAGAATTTACACTGGAGGGAATGCAGTACAGAGAAATTGCCACCTTTTGTGGACATAACCGAGTTTCTGCACCTATTAGGGTTGTAATATATCCACCACTGAAACAAGTGCGGGGGTGAGGAGATGCAATTTGGTAGTTTCATCACCTCCAGATCTCCTAACCCAATAGGCAAATTTAGCACATGCAGGAGCACACAAATATATATGGGAGAGAAATTCTGTTTTGAAAGAATTTTGCAATCAGAAAATCTGGAAAGAAGCTATTTTAATTTCAGCGTACGTGCATTTTCAAATGTAAGCAGAAAATTACCCTTGAGATTGTGGTCATGGTTCTCGCATGTAACAGGGTCTTGCCTGTGGTGGCCACGCACCTCAATTCAGAAGCTGGGGATGCCAGAATCAGGCTTCCAAAAGGCAAGCTGAATAGGGTAAAAAAGGTAAAGGACCCCTGGATGGTTAAGTCCAGTCAAAGGCAAATGGGGTTGCGGTACTCATCTCGCTTTCAGGCCAAGGGAGCCGGCCTTTGTCCACAGAAAGAGGTGGGTATGTATAAGCAAGCAATAATTAGGCCCCAAATGGACAACCTATGTTAGTATTGAAGAAAGGGGAGGGGGAGAATGCATGGCTTTTTCAGGGATTCTTCAGCTGTGCTTCCTGAATTGCAGAGACTAGATGAGCCTTTGGGTCCTTTTCAGTGCTATTGTTCTATGATTTTATGAACAGGAAAGCCACAGACCACCTATGACATGTGCTCCCATTGAGAAAGTTACCTTTTCCAATCACACTCAACATTTTCACATCTATCCATGAAACATCTTTGGTGTACACCTAAGCAAGGCAGGATTAAGGTGGTTGAGGGTCCTTGTGCAGTTCCTTTCCCCCCACATTCATGGGGGAACCCATGGAGTTGAAGGTGACACCTAGCTTTCTCGGGAGACAATGGAGGAGGTGAAGTCAAACCATTGGAGAGTTACAGCACCTGCTGTGCCTCTAGAGACCAATAAGGGAGAGACATGTTTTGTTGCAGCCGGGGCAGTTGTGCTGCTGCAGATGCATCATGTCGTTTTTTCTCTCTGCACTCCTACCAGTGGTCATTTCTCCTCCGGTCGCTGCTGTGGATACATGACCTGACTGTCTGTCTGCAGGCAAAGTACCACGAAGTAAGTTTGTTTTAATGCTAAACACTGAATTAAGCCTCCATTGTACATCTACTAATGCACTGAATAGACTGTGGGAAAATCTGTCTATTTACCAGCCTTTAAGCAGCCTGATTTGTGAGTATGACTAGGGATTCAAAGTAATTTGAAAGGGCAACCATTCGGTGTCAACTACTTTTGAAGATGTTCCTGAGGGACTCACCTATCCCCAGCCAGCCAGCCAGCCAGTCAAGCCTTAAGTCTTCGGAGGAAGTTCAAAACATCACTTTTCTTTCTTTCTTTCCTTCTTTCTTTTGCATTCCACTCACCCTGCCCCTCCTTCTGTCCTTACAATCATTAAAACAAATTGAAGTTACAGCTCTCCATGCACCCGGGATCATGAGCTGAGATTAGCAACCTTATGAGCTCTCCATTAGGCTGGTTAAAGGATGAGGGGAATTGTAGATTTCTTCCCCGTTTCCAGTGCATTCTTGTGGTTGGTTTTCAAAGAGCTCTCATAAAAGGGTGTGTATCAGTGCCAGATTTACGTATAAGCTAAACAAGCTATAGTTTGGGTCCCACTCTCTTGGGGGGCCCCCAAAAAATCAAAGGAAAGAAACTGGATGTACATTTCCAAAATATAAGATAAAAAGCAAATAAAATAAAAACCTACATACAGCAACAGTGTTTTGTGTTGTGTAGGCTCCTATGATGTAAGTACCGTGGTACCTCAGGTTGCATACGCTTCAGGTTACATACGCTTCAGGTTACAGACTCCGCTAACCCAGAAATAGTACCTTGGGTTAAGAACTTTGCTTCAGGATGAGAACAGAAATCGTGCTCCAGCAGTGCGGTGGCAGTGGGAGGTCCCATTAGCTAAAGTGGTCTTCAGGTTAAGAACAGTTTCCGGTTAAGAACGGACCTCCAGAACCCGAAGTACCACTGTAATGGGCCCCGCCTGCTAGCCTGCTCCCTAAAATATCACTGGTTTGCTAAAGTGGTCTTCAGGTTAAGAACAGTTTCAGGTTAAGAACGGACCTCCGGAACCCGAGGTACCACTGTAATGGGCCCCGCCTGCTAGCCTGCTCCCTAAAATATCACTGGCTTGCTCATTTCTATATACAGGGTGCCTACATTCTGCATGTACAAATGGCTTTGTACATAAATTACCATATAGCATATATTCAACACAAAAAACAGCAACAATTTGTTGTCGACAAAGGACAGCTGGACGTGTAAAGGACCCCATTACCTTCAGTAGCTTAGGGCCTCCTCAAACCTAAATCTGGCCCTGGGGTTGTGTGTGATATTCTGTGTTCTTAATCGTAGAGTTGGGGCATCTCCACACTCGCACCCACACCATACATTTAGGTGTGGGCAGGAAAATTCTGCATTTTGGGTATGGGCCAACTTCAGACTATCACAGCAGAGAGCCTATGGCAGCAAATCCTTGGGAACTGAACCAGCTAAAAATTCAGTGGCTCCTTAGCTGGCACAGATCCACTCCCATGCTGCCCTCTCCACACTCTCAGATACCCTGTTTGTTATGCACCAGCTACTGTCACTTTGCCCATGGTTTAAGTGGGCACAGTCAAGAGTTCCACATCAGGTTTGCTGGATGAACAGAGATCTCAGTCTCATTTAAACCCTCTCCAGTGTGGCGGATCAGGGGTTTGGAATTGCTCTGTTATTTCAAACGGTAGTGGTATTTCATTTAACAAGATTTGCAGACCACTTAAAAATCACTAAGCAGTTTACATAAAACAATATAAGATAATCATAAGAAAACACCGATAAAAGCAGCAGGCTTTAGAAGCGAGTAGATATAATGAAACTATCAAAGCCATGTGAAATCAACAGAGTTGAAGAAGAAGTATGCAGAATAAAATGACATGTCTTCATATCCTGGCTTAAAAATGGGGGAGGTGGATTGTGTTAGTAAGCATCGATAACACCTCCAGCAAGCCTGCTCTGCTCCTTTCATTAAGTGGGACCCTAGGCGTCTTCTCCAGGGTCCTGTCTTGATGGTACCAAAGTTGTTCTTTACTGTATATGAGGAATCCAGCACAATAATATATCAGAGTAGGCTAACTTAGGGGCATTAAAAAGTCCTGCTGGATCAGACCAATGGCCCATTAGGTCCAGCATCCTGTTCTCACAGTGGTCAACCTGTGGGAAGCCCAAAAGTGGAACCTGGGTGGAACAGTGGTCTCCGCACTTGTGATTCCCAACTCTTCAGAGGCATGCTATCTATTTCCAACAGTGGACAGAAAACATAGTCAACAAGGCTGGTGGTCATTGATTAGTCTTCTCCTCCATGAATGTGTTGAATCGTCTTTTAAAGCCATCCAAAGTTGGTGGTCATCGCTACATATTGTGGGAGCAGATTCCATAGTGCAAAGAATTGCTTTCTTTTGTCTGTCCTTAACCTTATAGATCATTCTTAACTTCTTAAAGGTACACTCCAGTACCCATTATTACTCATGTGTTTGTGCAAGCAAGTTTGTCACTGAAATAACATATCCATAAATGAATGCCCAGTGCTCCGTTGGCTGTGAATTCTTCAGCAATGCTACCTAGCAATGAGGGCTGCTTGATTCTCTTTAATGAACCACAGGAATGGAAGGCTTATCAAACCAGACACTTGTCCGGAGCATGACTGCATTAAAAAAAAAAAAAAAGACAACTAATTGAGGTGCAATTTTGCACTGGTTGTGGCAAAAAGCAGCTTCCTGGACATGGGTCTCCCCACATCTTTAGTTTAGAAGCCCTAAGGCAAACCAAGCTTCTTTGTCAATTATAGAAAAATCAATGAAGATACTGTTTGGGTCTCCTTTTCACCATTCAGCACGGATGATATCCTTCAGTTTCGAGCAATGATTCATTTACTTCCACCCTCTCTTGGGGGTTACTGACATCCTGCTATCTCTAAAGAATGTGAAGCCAAAAACACCCTATTCTTTGTTTCTTTCTACAACATGGGTTCCCCCACCTGCCTCCCCAATGCACAGGACATTCACCTGGACTTGGGGGCTGCTTCAGTGGGGCACTTCACACCTTTTTTACCTGCAAACTTTGGGAGGAGGGGGGCAAACCCCTGGAAGTGTACACATTCAAAGTTACTGTACAGCTATGGCCTCATTTGCACAACATCTCAAGGGAGAAGATTGTTCCTGGACCTCAAAGTGCAGGTGGAAGGTTACATTTTACCCTCTCCTCCATATTAAAATAAGACCCCCGCACTATCAGTTTGTGGGGTGCCTGGACTCCCGCTTCTAATTCCGGTGTGCCAGACATTGAATTTAGCATGTTAAAATATAAACCATGTTAGAAGAAGAAGAAGAAGAAGAAGAAGAAGAAGAAGAAGAAGAAGAAGAAGAAGAAGAAGAAGAAGCAGAAGCAGCAGCAGCAGCAGCAGCAGCAGCAGCCAGGCTTGCTGGCTGATGAAGTAATCACCTGAAGACATGGGCCATTAAGAGAATGCAAGACAGGATGGTGTCCATTAAGAAATCTGTCAATGAGGCAAAGGTTGTCTGCTGGATGCAGAGGGGTAGAGTCCCACCCTGGGCTATGGGTAGTTAGCAAGACAATGCAAAGTCCAGAAGGGAGAGTTTAGGAATTGCAGGGGGCTGATGTAAGGAAGAGGGGAAATAGTTGTGTTTGGGGAAGCAATTTGCAAACTGGAGAAAGACTGCAAAGTTAGCCTACTCTGCTGCTTCTAATAAGGACCTGGCCCATGGAGCCAAAACGGTTCTCCACCCCAGCATTGTCCCCTCCCTTGTGATTGAGTTAGGCTTCTGGCAAACATGCACAACAGCTCCAATCAGAAAGCCAGGATGGGCTGCAGTGCTTCTTGATTGGAGGATCAGTCCAGGTTTGCAGACAGAAAGCTTTAATCAATTCCAATTGGTTAGTTTAAACCATGGGTAGGCAAACTAAGGCCCGGGGGCCAGATCTGGCCCAATCACCTTCTAAATCTGGCCTGCGGACAGTCCAGGAATCAGCGTGTTTTTACATGAGTAGAATGTGCCCTTTTATTTAAAATGCATCTCTGGGTTATTTGTGGGGCTTGGGAATCCGTTCATTTTTCCCCCTTCAAAATATAGTCCAGCCCCCCCACACACACAAAGTCTGAGGGACAGTGGACTGGCCCCATGATGAAAAAGTTTGCTGGCCCCTGGTTTAAACCATTTAAAAACTTTTGGTTGGTTAAAAAGCAACAGCAGATCTTTCCTGGATAGTTAAAGAAATAAATACCTATGCAAAGTTACATTTCGAATTGCTAAATAATAGAAGTAGTTATAAAATATAATAAATATATAAGCATTAATACTATATAAATATCATATAATTATATAAAATAAAAACTGCAGAGCATCATCCTTTCACACTGGCACGGGTGAGGACGCCTCTTTCAAGACTGTTGTTGCAGGGGGATGTTTTCCTGTTAATGGTTTTTTTGGGGGGGGGCAATACGCTGGTTTATGCAACTGTAATCACACAATAAAGGATTTTTCAGAAGAGATTCTGCAGATGAGTATCAGCAGCTCAAAAATGCGCTAATTACTCAACAACTTCGGGGTTTTGTTGTTCAGGATTGGCAAACACCTGCTTTCTCAGAGGGGTGGGAGGCAGATCGCTGGTATTTTATTACCCAGACCCTATTTTCCATGGACAGTCCCAGATTTACAGAAGACATCCCAGTTTCTGATTTGATCCTGGAATGTCCCACTCTTCCTTAGGACATCCCTGTTTTCATCAGAGAAATGTTGGAGGGTATGAAATAGGATGTCCCCAGGGCTTAACCCCCCCCCCCCCCCGACAGAGCTCGCCAGAACTTTTCCCAGCACAATTCAACCCAATGTACTATTTCTGGGTTAGCGGAGACCTGAAGCATATGTAACCTGAAGCATATGTAACCCGAGGTACCACTGTATTACCTTAGTGAAGGACTAGGACTTCTTGTTTGAGCGACAGGGAGTGCTGTGCCTTCCTGTGAGTTTTAAGAACTACCATTCCCAGAGTCCCTTAGTCCATGCTGACCTTCTTCTGTGCATCAGGGTTGCAGATTAACTGCACAAGAGGGAACAATTCCCCAGGAGAGAGGCCTTTATTGCAGCAAGAGCAGATGGAGCCATTTCCGCAACTAAATTTGAAGGCCCCAGAAAGCTGGATGTGTGAGTAAATAGCCTAACCTTAATTTATAGGTTTAGAGGAATGCCAGAGATTTATTTATGTCTGAGGGGTTTTGTGCTTGAACATTCTTCCTCAGAATTCTCGACATCTATCGCGATTATTTTATTGTTTCCAGCATTTAGGCCCCGCTTTCTTAAAACAAGAAGAAAAAAACACCCTAAAACATGCCTCAAAGCGACTTACGACTTTATAAAATCTGAACAGTGTGTGTGTAAATCATTTGAAATCAGATACGTATGATGAAAATGCAATAGGACAGAAATTTCTATAGCCCCTCGAAATAGCAGTAAGCGTTTTGTTTTAAAATATGCGTGTATCGCAGCATTTTTTGGATCGGAAGTAAACATGCATTTTTTCAAATTGGTGTTAAAAAGGTGCCTCTTTGTACAGGGTGAATCCTTTAAAAGAGGCCCCGTGGATACAGAGTACAGTGGTACCTTGGGTTACATACGCTTCAGATTACATACGCTTCAGGTTACAGACTCCACTAAGCCAGAAATAGTGCTTCAGGTTAAGAACTTTGCTTCAGGATGAGAACAGAAATCGTGCTCCAGCGGCGCGGTGGCAGCAGGAGGCCCCATTAGCTAAAGTGGTGCTTCAGGTTAAGAACAGTTTCAGGTTAAGAATGGACCTCTGGAATGAATTAAGTACTTAACCCGAGGTACCACTGTACACATGTTCCACAGGGCCTCTTTTAAAAGACTCACTCACCCTGTACAAGACATGAAAAGGCCCCATTGAGTTTACCGTCGCCGCCAGCGAAAAGGGATCCTTTAAAAATGTCCCATGCCATCTCTTAGCTCAGGCAGACTAGTCCTCAAAGTACCCACCCCCCAGTCCATGCTGCAAAACCCCACAGCTTTCTGCACATGCTCAGAACCACTCTTTTCTTCTGTATTCCTTCAATATAATCCAGGGACTATTTCAAAAAATTAAATAACATGATGAGTGTTCACCAGTGGTGACCTAACTTGGAGGGGTTTTCACAGTGACAACAAGTTCTAACACAGGTAGCCATAAGTTGTTGTCCTGAAAACTGTACAGTGGTGCCTCTAGTTACAAACTGAATTCATTCCGGAGGTCCGTTCTTAACCTGAAACTGTTCTTAACCTGAGGTACCACTTTAGCTAATGGGGCCTCCCGCTGCCGCCACACGATTTCTGTTCTCATCCTCAGGTAAAGTTCTTAACTTTACTACTTCTGGGTTAGTGGAGTCTGTAACCTGAAGTGTTTGTAACCTGAAGCGTTTGTAACCCGAGGTACCACTGTATAACATTGCTCCTGGCCTTTCAGATGCTATCAGACTACAACTTCCATCATCCCTGGCCATTGGACATGTTGGCTAACAGTTGGAGTCTAACACCATCTGTCATCTGGGCCTTGTCCAGAAAGTGGTGGTGGGGGATGAGTGTTCAGACCCCTAGGTCCTCACTTGTGGGGTGCCTCAGGGTTCCATCCTCTCCCCCATGCTTTTTAATATCTATATGAAGCCGCCGGGAGAGATCATCAGGGGGGTTGGGCTGGGTATCCATCAGTATGTGGATGATACCCAGCTCTACCTCTCTTTCAAATCGGAACCAGTGAAGGCGGTGAAGGTCCTGTGTGAGTGCCTGGAGGCGGTTGGAGGATGGATGGCGGCTAACAAATTGAGGTTGAATCCTGACAAGACAGAAGTACTGTTTTGGGGGGGACAGCAGGCAGGTGTGGGGGACTTCCTGGTCCTGCATGGGACAACTGTACCCCTGAAGGACCAGGTGCGCAGCTTGGGAGTCATTTTGGACTCACAGCTGTGCATGGGGGCGCAGGTCAAATCTGTATCCAGGGCAGCTGTCTACAGCTCCATCTGGTACACAGACTGAGACCCTACCTGCCCGCGGACTGTCTTGCCCGAGTGGTGTATGCTCTGGTTATTACTAGATTACTGTATTTTAATATTTTGTTGGAAGGCACCCAGAGTGGCTGGGGAAACCCAACCAGATGGGTGAGATATAAATTAATTTAATTATTATTATTATTATTATTATTATTATTATTATCTTGATAGCAATCTATCATGGATGCTTTAGTTGAGATTCCTGCATTGCAGAGGGTTGGCGTAGATGTCCTCCGGGTTTCCTTCCAACTCTATGATTCTATAAGTCTAAAAGGATGCCAGCATGGTTAAATCATAGAGTCTAGAGACTATGAAAAAACAAACAAATAAAGAGGAACATCTCTGGAGGGCCAAAGGTTCCTCAACCCTGCATAAGAATAAGAATAATAAAAATAAGAATAAGAATAATTAGAATAATAATGATTAGAATAATTAGAATAATAATGATTAGAGTATTTAGAATGATAGTGATTAGAATAATCAGAATAATAAAAATATGCCACCCAGCTCACTGGGTTGTCCTAGCCACTCTGGGTGGCTCCCAACAAAATATTTTAAAAATATTAAAAGAACAGTTTTTAAACACAAACACAAAGGAAAGGGTCCCCAGCTACACACACAGACACAGAAAGAGAAAATGAAACTTGTAAAAAATATAAGAAATAATTAAGATTAATGGAAATAGCAATGCAATGCACACAAGGGCTGCTTACCAAATACAATGGATTGCCTGGAAGTCGTTCGTTAGGCAAGCGTTCACATAACGAGTCTAGAATTTCCGTGCATTCCTATGGATACATTTCTCATCAGGGATTTGCCCAGTCTCTCCGCACAGTCCTTCTCTCCCGCAATGGTTTCTCCCGTGGTTTCTTCCCGCAATGGCTACAGCAAAAGAGAGAAACAGGAAAAACTGAATTGCCCCACATATCTCTCCCACACTCTGATTTGTCCAATCTCACGCCCTGCTTTCGTGGTTTCTGCCCAAAAATGCTTGCTGCCAACTAGCAAAGCACAAACAAGCAAGGAAGTCAGGAAGTGGAAAAACTCTGGATGTTCAGATTTCGGAATCTGTGGAGTGTGGAGCAGGGTTTGGGCACAATTCTTTATGTTTGCATAAGTAATTTTTTGCAGAGCGAGCTGTCAGATAGCAGGATCTGTGTGTACATAACAACAGTGAGGCATGAAAACATACAAAATGAACTAATATGTTGCAATAATAGTACATAAGAGACTGTAGCTCAAAAAAACCACTGAACTAACTGAAAATTCCCATTCTCCTGTTTATTATTGTTTATTTAATGTGTTTTCATGCTTTTGTCATTATGTATTGCAATTTCCACTGGCAACATTAATTGTTTCTCAGATTGTTTCATCCTCTGAGCCCAACATGTTGTGATTACTACAGTTGCATTTTAGAGCATCTGCAAAAAAAACATCAACAAAAATAATCAAGGTCTGAAAAACACAGGAGGAAGAAGGCGGAAAACAGTGCAATGCAACAGTTTCATAACTACGTTGTCATGAGGATCACCTGTAAAAAGTGAACAAACGAGGAATGGCAATCGCAAGAGAAAAGGCTTGGTGCAGAACACCAGACTAGATTGCGTCTATTGTCAAATGCCCTTGAAAAGGTTGTCCTCCAATGTTCAAACTGTCACAGCAGAGTTGAACATTTTGGCAATGCCTTGCTCCTTGTGGATCTACAAGGAAGACAATTCATCTAACATCAGAAGCCACTTACGGTTAATCTCAGCTGGGAAGCTGTTTTACAGATTGTCAAGAAAGGAAGTGTGAGAGCAATATGATTTGCTGGTGTTTCAGAGTGCACTGAAAATGGACAGTTTTGCTAATACCTCGTCTTGGCCCATTTCCTTCTTCCTGGCCACATAATTTGAACATGGGAGGAAACATGCGCCATCCATGTTTTATCCGCCATTCCCTCATTGGGTCCTCAATTTGAGGGGAAAGCCATTGCAGTTTGTGGGCCATTGCAAACACGGGAACATTGTAGGGAAGGCAGAATACACAGCCCCAGATCAATTAAAGCTACTTTGGCTGAGCCACAAATCCTATGTCAAGTCTTTTCATGTTTTCTACTTGACTTGTGATAAACCACATCTGATTCATTCATAACTTTCACTTGAACTCCAGCAACTACAAGGTGGGGGACCTCTTGCAGGTAGCTGGAGGCATTTTTGTGGCTCTTGCTGTAAAAGCAGGCAGTGTCGTTTCTAGTAATGGGAAAAGGGAGTTTTTATATAAAAATCAAAGTGGCCCCTATCAATCAATCAATTGACAAAACTTTATTGCCTTAGCCATTGGGCATAGCAATCAGTCATACACATCAATAACTATAAACAATACAGAGGGATAATAAAATAGCGCTATTACATGTAAGATTCCACATAACAGCCCACAACTTTGGCTCCAGGAAACTTTTGCAGCAACAGAAACCAACAGAACACTCTAATCTCTTACATGCATTTGGTGGTGGTAGGAATTTCATGTTTTTTTAAAAAAATAATTAATTTTATTGAAAGTTTTCAACATAAGAGGCAATAAAACTATTGTATTTTTCGTGTATAACACGTCCCCATGTATAAGACAACCCTATTTTGGGGGACTCAAATTTAAGAAAATGGGGGGAGATGGCCCAGAGTGGTTGAGCTTTTTGGTGGGGGGGGGGGGAGGAATGCTGAAAATCACTAACCAGACTGACACATGCTGACAACCGCTTGCGTCGCACTAGCCAACATGCGTCTGTCCGCTCACCAACAGCAAATGGCAGTTGCACGCCCAATTGCCGAAGGGGCAGCCAATCCACAGCAAACCTTGCCACAGCAGCCAATCACCCACCCTATTACTGCAGCAGCAGCAGCAAACCCAAAGCAGCACTTGACGCAGCCACAAATCACCCACAATATCACTGCTGACAAGCTCCTACTCGCGGACGCAACCTATCTCTCGTCCGTCCCCTAAGACGACCCCCATTTTATAACATTATTTTAGAGTAAAAAAAACTCGTCTTGTACCCGGAAAAGTTCGGTAACCTAAAAAATAATAATAAAGGGCACGGCAGTAAAGAGAAAAGAAAGATAAACAGAAGGGAAAGAAAGAGAAGGGGAGGGAAATATTTTTTAAAAAAGCAATAAAACACAAAACCATATGCATATAGCCCTCTGTCACAATTATATCTTAATTCTTAATCCACACATAGAGGAGTGAATCTTCCCAGCTCTCAACATTTTTTATAGGTAGGCCAATAAGAAGCTCTGGATAAGAGGTGAAATCTCTTCCCTAGCAGGCTTATACAGTGTGCAGTAAATGAAATAAAGCATAACCCTCACTACTCTGTCCTCTCCTATTCTACCATTTCTGTATAAGGCCTCCAAGACTACGATTCTATGATTTCTATTGTCGGAGGGTCCAATGAGATCCTGCCAGAGCCATGACTCATCTACCAGATGCCTTCATTTGCCAAATTGAGGTTAGAGTTTCCAATGCAGGCTGTATCCGTTGCTTGGTGAATCACACACACATCCAGCTCTAATTGGTCATCTAAATTATAGCCTGATTTGGCTACGTGGCTGTGCATGGACTATGCTGGTGTAGATTGTAGAGGTTCATCGAAAGCTATTGCAGAATACTTCCACTAGGCTGTTGGAGGGAGTGCCCAGTCACTCCTGTGTTGAAAGAGCTGCCAGTATGCTACCAGGACAGTTTTATGGTCTTGCTATGGGCATGTATACAAAACAATTGGGGACCAGGGACCTCTGAGGAATGTCTTACCTTGTATACCACTGCCTAGTCACTTCAATCATAGACTCTCTTAGTAATGGCCTATTCTCCCAAGGTTCAGCTTGCATCCTCTAAGACCAGGGCCTTTAGCCTGCTGGCAGCTGCCCTTCGGAATGTGCTTCCAATGAACATCAGGCAGGCTTCTACCTGACACTGGCTTCAAGCTCATCTTTTCACCCAAGTTTTCTTTGAGATCTACTGATTTGTGATGTATTTTGTACTTGTGTTGTGATTCTCTTGTTGGCTGTATGCTGGGCATCCATTTAATATTAAGAAATCGTGCAGAAAAATGCATTCTGGGAGTTTCAATCCTTAAGGGTTAACTTTCTTATCCATGGAAGTACAAGTAAAGGTGGAAATATCATCCTGATCTATTCCACGGGATGTTAGGCTTCCCTCTGGGCCGTCGCCAATGCAGGCATTAAAGTCCCTACATCAGCCTTTCTCAACCTGTGGGTCCCCAGATGTTGAACTACAACTCCCATCACCCCTAGCTAGCAAGGCCAGAGCTCAGGGATGATGGGAGTTGTAGTCCAACAATATCTGGGGACCCACAGGTTGAGAACCGCTGCCCTACATAGTAGGATTAGGGCATCTGAATATTTCACCTTTATCTGCTCTATAACGCTTGTTAGATCGGTCCAGATCTTAACCACCACAGCTAGGGTATGTGCTGGTGGAAAGTAGATGTTGATACAGAAAAATAGGTCTCCTGCCCCTGCACTGAACTGTAGTGGCAAGAAATATTCATAGAGGAGATCCGACTCCACAACACTGATTTCCCCAGCCAAATCCAGTGAGGTAAAGGTGCGCAATCCCCCACTTCCTCGTCCTTTTTGATGTCTCTTGACTGCAGGGAGGCTATGCTGAGAGTATCCCTGCAAGTGTGGAAGGTCAGCATCTTGCAGCCAGGTTTTCTGTAGGCAGATGATGTCAAAATTCTGCAGAAATGTAGTAAGATCTTTATCTCCTTTCTTGCTCCAAGTTCTAGGTGAGGATGTTGAGATCTTTCTTGGGTCTACTGAGTCAACAGTAAGAGCTCTCAGGTGGTCTCACTGTGGCACCGGCTCCAGTGTACCGGCATTTAATCTTGGGGATGTGAGGTTTTTTGATACTGGGCTATTATAGAAATGACTAAACGTCAATTCCCCTTCTCTAGGTGGAGGCTTCTTCCATCTAGGGTGAGAGATCCTGTTGTAGGGTTTTGGGTGCGATGCTGGAATAAGGGTATCATCTCTGGGGAGAGGTTTTTCTTGTTGCCCATGTCTCTCCCTTAATACAGGGATGTTATTGGGGTAGGTTATGTATGGGGGCGCTGTATTCCTACTAGTGCTATTGTTATGTGTGAGACCACTTGGCCAGTACCTTTTTTGATGAGAAGGGTGTCTATCAATTGGTGCCTGTTTGGCGGGATTGTTGTGGTCTATATGTAAATTGAGATTCCCCCCCCCCCAGGAAGTGGTTACCCCACTTAAATGACACTTTGGGGATAGAATTGTTTAAAGTTGGGTCACTGTTTCTTTGGTTGCAGTTTGGCCTTAGGTCCAGGCTGGTGTGGATTCTTGCTAGATCAGCTTCATCTGTTTTATCTGTTTGCCCCTCTGGAGCATTTTGCCAGTCATCGATGACCAGCAAGTCAGGGTTGGATAAAGTGATATGGGAATTTTCCAACCAGTTCTTCTGGTGGTCTTCTGTAGCTATTTGATTTGGAGGGGGCGAATCCTTTCTTGCCCAGACTTGTAAAAGGGCATCTGCCTGTCTCTCCGAATCCCATTCTTTGTTAAAAGGCATATTGGTTAGGATCTTGGGATTGTTTGAATTATTGTTTAAATTAGTAGATTTGTTACTGGTGCAGTCTTGGTTAGGTTTATTGGGTTGTGCCAGCAGAGGTGGGGAAACTGTTGTTAGGATCCCCAACTCAATTAGCCCTAGCAAGACAAGCATGTTAGCCTTGATGCCAGATAGTTCCTTTCTTAAGCAGTCCAAGTTCTGAATTTTTTTTTCATTAGTTTGGGCATTAAGCAGACAATGGTCTTGGAGGTAGCCATACAAATCTGCAAATCTTTCTCGCTTTGCCCTATCAGTTCCTTTGGCTGTGGACTGAGCCTGTTGATTAGGGGTAGAGTTTGTGATGAACTGCATGTTGTTATGATCCACGTGTGTAATATAAGAATTTTCACATACTAGTGCTGGGTCAGGAGACCAGTTACCCAACTGTTCATGGTCGGAGGAGTTTTGCCAACCTTCTGTTTGTTGGTTATGGTCATTAATGCTGCTTAAGGTTGCAAGATTCAGTGACTCTTGGGCAGGGCCAGTGGGGTATCTTCAGTAGCTATATGGCTAGTTACCACTGGATGGCAGTAGTCTAGGGTGGTCTTTTGTAGGAGAGGTAGGGCTGTTTCTTTATTGCTCTGCTTCCTCTCTTGGGCTCTCTTAGCACCATAGTGGATTTATTGCACATTTGCTCTGGGTATCTCTGAAGGCTCAGTGGCTCTCAGTGAAGCAGCTCACAGTAATTAGAGTAGATTGCAGTCGTTCTGTAATTCTTCACCAACAGCGCCGGGCCCTGGAGTTGGTGGTATCATCTGGTGTTCCTTCTCTGTGAAGCCTGTTTGCTGCATGCTGTTCACCACCATATTTTTTTTTCTTCTTAGTGTTGGTGGGCTTAGAAATTTTGGCAAATAAATAAATTCAATATTAGATGTCCCTAACCCTAGTGGCGGGACGCAGGTGGCGCTGTGGGTTAAAGCCTCAGCGCCTAGGACTTGCCGATCGAAAGGTTGGCGGTTCGAATCCCTGCGGCGGGGTGCGCTCCCGCTGCTCGGTCCCAGCGCCTGCCAACCTAGCAGTTCGAAAGCACCTCCGGGTGCAAGTAGATAAATAGGGACCGCTTACCAGCGGGAAGGTAAACGGCGTTTCCGTGTGCGGCTCTGGCTCGCCAGAGCAGCGATGTCACGCTGGCCACGTGACCCGGAAGTGTCTCCGGACAGCGCTGGCCCCTGGCCTCTTGAGTGAGATGGGCGCACAACCCCAGAGTCTGTCAAGACTGGCCCGTACGGGCAGGGGTACCTTTACCTTTAACCCTAGTGGCACCTTGGAGATGAGCACATGGTTCTTGTGGTATAAACTCTGGGAGGCCAGAGCCCATTTCATCCAATGCACCTGACACAGTGGCCTCTATTTCGTGGAAGGTGGTGACTGAATAGTTATAGCATTTGGCTCTTTTTGCCAGATCAGACTAATGCAAAAACACTTCTGGAATCTACATAATTCCCTAGGAAGAAGCACTAACTGCCAAACTAATTTTAATCCGTAGGATAAGTTTGTCCATTGGGTATTTTCTGACTTGGACTTTGGTTCTGATTTGGAGCTTTAACCTTGCTTTTAGCCACATATTTATCTTCCTGGTTTATAGTTCCTTTGTTGTGGCTGTGGCCAAGATAATAAAGTTTGGTGACTGATTTAGCCTCTTATCTAACAATTCTCCAGGTAGCCACAGGTGAGTGGGTGGATTTCTATGCAGAGATGAGCAAACAAGCTGGCACATGATGCTCCAACCCTCTTCTGCTAGCTTGCTTGATTTCAGCGCTAACTGCAAAGGAAGGGATTGGCAGAGAGAGAATGGACCACTCCATCCTCCTTAGGAACATAGGGAGATGCCTTTTACAGAATCAAGTCATTGGCCCATCTTGTTCCCATGTTGTCTTCATTGACCTACAGCATCTCTCCAGGATTTCAGACTTTCTCAACCTGACTTGGAGATGCCAGGAATTGAACCAGGGACCTAACGCATGCAAAGCAGATGCTGTACCACTGAGCTGTGGCCCTTTCCCAAGTCTACTTGTCCCCTTGGTAGAGGAAAGCCACTTTCCCTTCTTCCACCAGTCCATTGGAAGAAAGCAATTTTATTTAATTTTTACTAGCCATCTCAGAGACTAATAGCTTGCATTTCCATGCTGACTGCAGAGTCTTCTCCCTGTTTAGCCTTTTAGCAGGCTCGTAACTTTTGTGAGATTGACTGACTGAATTGATTGACTGGCTTACTGATTGATTGATTGATTGATTGATTGATTGATTGATTGATTGTAAAGACTACACTTTTATTTGTGAGTTGTTGTTGTTTTTTAAAAAAAACCTGCTTCCTTAGGAGCAATTATCAAATTATTTGGTTTGCATCAACCACCACAACAATCAACACACACATCTCATTAAGATGGCAAACAGGGCTCTGAGCAGACTTTCTCTTTTAGGAATAATTATTCTAAGCTTTATTTCTTTTTCTTTTTTTAATTATAGTTATATTATTGCTTTCTTCCATGATGCTAAATGCAGATCACATGAGACCTTCAGCTGGTCTCTCATCCAGACCCTGCTTAGCTTCTGCATAACTCATGCATCATATGGCTTTCAGCCATACCTTAAGACTTGCATATAGACTACAACGAGAACCTAGGCCAAACTACAAGACAAATCCTGACATACATCTATTTGGAAGATTATGCATGGATGGGCTGTGACTCCAACAGACAGGGTCTAATTTGATTCCTCTAGTCAGCTCCGGCTTGTATCTCTGCAGGCCAGGACCTGCCAAGGAGGTCAAAAAGCTGTGCTCATCACTGTACTGTACTAAGATACCTCTTGGTCATCTTACAACCCATGCATAATTTTAAAATCGATAAGGTTGTTTGGAATCAGGTCTATATTTGTACTTTTCTGGGCTGCAAATGCAATACATTGGAGTCTATTAGCAAACAGTGATGATGTGCTGACTTCAAGGGCCAACCTAGATAAGACGAATGAGAATTCTTTTTGAAACGCACATTCCATACCTACAATTCAAGAAGGTGTGTCCTACATTGTCCAAGTGTGTCCAAGTTCTTGTAAGTTATATACAGTGGTACCTCGGGTTAAGTACTTAATTCGTTCTGGAGGTCCGTTCTTAACCTGAAACTGTTCTTAATCTGAAGCACCACTTTAGCTCATGGGGCCTCCTGCTGCTGCTGCGCTGCTGATTTCTGTTCTCATCCTGAAGCAAAGTTCTTAACTCGAGGTATTATTTCTGGGTTAGCGGAGTCTGTAACCTGAAGCGTATGTAACCCGAGGTACCACTGTATTCAATAATCTATCAGAATATAATAAAATTAACTCTCAAAACATCAGCAAATAATAATTAAACAGAAATTCACTCTTAACAATTACAATAAATAATTACTAAACTATGATAAGTTAAAAATAACTGCAAGTCACAACGCATAAAATACCACACTACATACAAAACTATGCAATGCACAAAGAGGTACTATTTTTTTTATTTAAAAACATCTCTTCTGAATCTTCCAGCATTCAGCTTCACTGGAGGTCCACATGTTCTATTGTTACATATTTTTGTTAGAATACCAGCAACTTCACATACCAGCTCTTTAAGCAGCAACAAATATCTATAATAATATTGCAAAAAAAAATCAGTTCCACTTGTAATCCAAACACATAAACCAATTTACAAGGTCTTTCACCTTCACTTACTGGTAAATATTTCTGCAGGGCTGAACCAAATATCACCTGGGGGGAAGTTACATAAGCGGGGTGCCAACACAGAGAATGCCCTGTCGTCATCACCATTATTATTATTATTATTATTAATCATTTCTGCCCTGCCCATCTGGCTGGGTTTTGGTACTTGGGTCCCAAATTGTTTAGGGCTTTACATGCCCTTGGCTTGGACTCAGTGAGTTGCCAATAACCAGAGTTGGGTATCCTTCCTGGTTTTCCTTTCAAGGTAGATGGCAGGAGTCTCATATTGGTGGAAACTCTGACAGCTCTCTTTATAATAAAATAAAAATGAAGCATCACCTGCACTTCCCTTGATAACAGGCCCTTTTTAAAAAAAATAAACAACACCTGAATCATAGAAACTGAGAGTTGGAAGGGACCCAAAGCCATTGAGTCCAACCCCCTGAAACTGTAAAAGGCTAAAGGAAGGGTGTGGCCTTCCAGATGTTGTTGGACTCCCAATTCCCATCATCCCAGCAAATGTCAGGGATGATGGGAGTTGTAGTCCAGCAACATCTGGCGACACGGGTGGCGCTGTGGGTAAAAGGGACACGGGTGGCGCTGTGGGTAAAAGCCTCAGCACCTAGGGCTTGCCGATCGAAAGGTCGGCGGTTCGAATCCCCGCGGCGGGGTGCGCTCCCGTTGCTCGGTCCCAGCGCCTGCCAACCTAGCAGTTCGAAAGCACCCTCGGGTGCAAGTAGATAAATAGGGACCGCTTTCTAGCGGGAAGGTAAACGGCGTTTCCGTGTGCAGCTCTGGCTCACCAGAGCAGCGATGTCACGCTGGCCACGTGACCCGGAAGTGTCTTCGGACAGCGCTGGCCCCTGGCCTCTTGAGTGAGATGGGCACACAACCCCAGAGTCTGGCAAGACTGGCCCGTACGGGCAGGGGTACCTTTACCTTTTACCTTTAACATCTGGCGAGCCTTAGCTTCCTTGTTCCTGTGCTAAGCCTTGCCACTGCATACTGTACCTGAAAGTGTCCACTCATTTTCACAGCTGCCCCTTGTGTGTTCTGGGATACAGGCCCAGAGCTGGAAGGCTGTGCTCACTGACCACAAAGTTCCCGGTTGTCTCGGCTCCAAACCGCCCCCCAAAGGCTTTGCTCGCCACAAAGTTCTCTGCTGTACCAGCTCCAAACCACCAACTCATGTCCGTCTGTAGGCAGTGATGTTTTTAAGGGGCGGATATTGGAGCCTGGAGCATCTTCTATTGTGCCGATGGCATTTGGGCAGGAAAACAGGTGCTACCCCGTCTCAGTCAGACCCAGAACCGCAGTTCAGTGGTACAGCACCTGCCTAGCATGCACAAGTTCCCAGATCCAGTCCCCTCTCTCCAGGCAGGCCTGGGAAACCCCTGTCTGAAACACTGGGCAGAGTAGACCATACTGAACTGAACTGGTATGGTTCAACTCAATGCAAGACGTTTTCCTTATGTTCAGAGAGCAAATCTCCAGAATATTCCAGGATGGTGTGTGTTTGACACCCCCTGAGTGCTTTTGAATGGGACACCTATTTAAGGCAATAGGATCCACAGCTTCCTGCACAAAGGAAGCAGGCAGGATCAGGCAGCTTTCTATAATTTCCGGCAGGATCCACCTTTTTTTTTTTTAACCCACCCCCATCCGCTGCCATTACAACGCTGCAGAGCTCATACCCTCCATATTTTTTTTGTACTATTATTTTTTAATTCTTCATCCTCTCAGCGCTTAGCTCCCCTGTGTGTGCGTGTGCTTTGAATTAATCCTTTGGAGTATTTGTGTATGTTTTCCCTCCCCCGCTCCTTAGCCACACCGCTCTCCCCCCACCCCACCCCACACACACATACAAGCTCCATCCCTGATTTCTGGGTGTGTTAACTCCAATGTAGCTCTTTCAGCTCCGTGTGTGTGGGGTGTGTGTGTGTGTGTGTTCTCTCTTTCACCCCCCCCCCCACCTTCTCCGCCCCCAGGCATGAGAAGCTGCAAGATGGTCCGGGTGGTTAGTGTTCTGGGTCTGGTGATGCTCAGCGTAGCTCTGCTGATTTTGTCCTTCATCAGCTACGTGTCTCTGAAAAAAGACAATATCTTCACCACTCCCAAATACGCCAACACGGGAGTGCCACGAATGTACATGTTCCACACTGGATTTAGGTGAGTGCTTGAAATACATACGTGTATATATTTAAATGTACATATATCATCTTCCAGGGGAGGAAAGAGCCAGTGAGCTGGGCGGAGGGTATGCATGCTGGAGAGGAAGGTTTAGAGGAGGGAAGGGTGTGTGTTGCGCGCGGGGGGTAGATATTACTATTATTATGATCATTATTGGATCAACGCTCCGGGACACCCCCATTCCCCACCTCTTCGCTTTTTGTGCCAGCAGTAAACTAAGCCCCCACCCCTCCCTTTTAAAAATCGATCAGATCGTGCAGAGGTGGGGGGGGGGTTGCCTCAGTGGCCAGAGGAAGGTGGGAGGTGAGGAACCCCCGGCTCCTATAGATATAGATAAAATATGATGCGGGTCTCTGACGAGAATCATGGTGGCTCCCTGCCCGGTTCATGTATATTCCATCATGGGGCGAGCTGATGGCGCAGGCGCCCTCTTTCCCCGGCTGGGGATGGGGGAAGACATCGGCGCGGCTTCCCCACCGTTTTGGGGGCGGGTTGACAGATGCACAAACGCTCTTTAAACGCGCAGGGGGGCTAGGAAGGGTCTCCGATCGCTCCATTCCACCATTCCTTGTCTTCCCCCATCCCCACTCCGGTGTTCTGCACTGCCCCGCAGGTCTGGTGATGGAAGTGGGGAGGGGAGTCCTTTGTGTGATTGTGGCTTTCTTATTTTTATTTTAAAATGCATTTTTTTTAATCTGCTTGGAAGCGCTGCGCTTCCCCACCATCCCAAAGAAGCGCAGATTTACTCCCCGTTTTAGCGCCGGCAGATTAGAGGCACCCTCCTCTCTGCGCATAGAGATCGGGCCCGGAGAATTAGGGGAGGGGAATTGCAGGAGGAAGGTGGATTTCCCAGGCAGGCGAGAGGCGGAAGTCGTGCAGACGATTCGCATGCTCTGCTGGGTCTTCCTCCTCCTCCTCCGCTGGTCCAGAGGCCGGGAAATGCCCCACGCTGTGCAGACGTGGCGTCGCCTTGGCTCTTTGCAAAAAATAAGCCCCTTCCTAGCGCCCACACAAATGATTCTGGTGGGGGGCGTTGCTTGAAGTGGCCTCCTACCTCTCAGAGAAAGAAGAATTTTTAAAGTGAATGGAAACTGGAGGCTCCGACGTTATCTTTCGGAGGTCGCTGTCCATGGTGCTGAATTTGCATCCGCTCCCGTTCTGCGCCCCTCCGCCTTCACTCCCTTCCAAGCTTACTCTCCGCTAATGAACCACCCAGATGCTAACGGCTCTGGCTATTCAGAATGGGGGGGGGGGGGTCAAAATCAGAGTTTGGAAGGGACCTCAAATGCCATCTAGTCCGACCTCTTGCTGATGCAGGAAATCCTGCAGAGTCCCTGTTCGGTGCCCGTCCACCCTCTGCTTCTAATTAAGGAGAACTCTCAGATCACAACATTTGAAAGGGCGGACCATTCTGTTTGTTTTCTACTTTTGTGCGTAGGTGCTGTCTACCAGAGGAAGCAGAGCTGAGCTGAATGGCCCAGTACAAGGCAGCTGGATACCTTAATCTATATTCTGTGCGTGGGTCCCACTTGAAATGGCTTTTGCATGTTGTCGTCTCCATGCTGCCACTTTAATAAATATAGTGTTATGTAACCATAATGCTGTGGCTGCTTCTGGTGGCATCGTCTGCTGTCTAGACTAATGTGTGGACTGGCTCTTAATCATTAGAAAATTTGAAGTATTGGGGGAAATTAGAGGCTAACAGCATAATCAGATACATGTCTTCTCAGAGTTAAGTCTTCCTGAGTTCAGTGGGACTTACTGTTGTTTAGAGTTGCAGCCTAAAAGATGCTTTACATCAGGGATCGAGAATCTGCTGTTGGATTCCAGCTCCCATTAGCCCCAGCTAGCATGAGTGATGGGAGCTGATGTCCAACAAAATCTGGAGGGCACTATAGGCTCCTCACCCTTGCTTTATATGTTACATTTGTTCTAGTCAGATGTAGATAGAAAGTATGGTGTACAGCTCATCAGGTTAGAAGAATGTACACACTGGCACATTTACAAAGCTAAGCAGGGTCCGGTATGGTTTCTAATTGGATGAGGGACTGCATGTTGAGATTCCTGCATTGCAGGGGGTTGGCCTAGATGACCCTCAGGTCCCTTTCAACTCTATGACTGCCTGTATGCATGCAGCAAGATGCTTAGGAAGGACTCTAGCTCAGTGGTAGAGTAGCTGCTTTGTTAAATCCCTGGCATCTCCAAGTAGAGAATGGAAGATACTTCCATCTGAACAACCCTGGAAAGCAACAATCAATCAGCATAGATAAAACTGAGTTAGGTTGAGAAAAATAACTACCAAACTTTTAGAAGATATCTAAAGGTAGCCCTGTTTAGGGAAGCTTTTAATGTTTAATAGGTTATTGTATTTTAATGTTTGTTGGAAGCTGCCCAGAGTGGCTGGGGAAACTCAGCCAGATGGGCGAAGTATAAATAATAACATCATCATTATTATTATTATTATTATTATTATTATTATTATTATTATTATTTCAAGCATTTTCATCAATGGGGAAAAAATATCTCTTTTTTTATTCCATAAAATTTATACACTGCCTGAGTGTAGAAAAAGCCACCTCAAAGCGGTTTGCAAAAGATAAAACAGAAAAATTGGGGGGGGGGGTTACAACCGTACTTACAAAAAGTTAAAAACTTAACAAAAGTACAGAGAGGAAGAAGGGCCAGTCTGCAGGGGAGTTTCTCTTACAGGTTCTAAAGATCTCAGAAATCTGCTCTGCAGTTCCTGGGAGTAGGGCTTTTTGAGTGTGGCTTCCTCTCCTCTGTGGAATAGCATTTGCTGCCATGATATGACAGACAACCACGATCTTCACTTTCTGGAAACAGCTGGAGACCTTTTTGTTCTGACAGGCTTTTCCAGCTGGATAAATGGGTCTTTACTTTGTTTGGTTTTAGTTTCTTTTTAGATGTATTTGCTGTTTTTTGCTTTTTAATTATCTTTCATGTACATCACCTTGAGATTGTTGTTTTGAAGGCAATTATTATTATTATTATTATTATTATTATTATTATTATTAATAATAATAATAGGTGGGGCAGAAGAAGCAGTAGAGGAACAGGAGAGCATGAAGAGCATGAATTTCTGGGGATAAGGAGAAGACCAAAAAGAGTCTAAAGAAAGATGATTAAAAGTGGTAGCAAGCATAGTTTCAGGTCTCTAGCTTGCCTGTAGCATTCCATAGCATATTTTCCTTCCCACAACATATTAAGTGCAAGATTGCATATGTAGCAGGATCTAATAGTAAACTTTCCATCACTTTGGACAACAGGAGCAATGCTTTCGAACCCTCTTCCTGTGGGGGAGGCGTCTCCCAGCACATGTACGAATAGCATGTCAGGAAGAATGAACAACTTGCCTCTAACATTTATACGATCTGAAGAGAAACCAGAGTATGGTTTGCACTTCATTCTAGACTGTAATAGAATAGTTAATTTACACCTTCAAGCTTCGAGTGAATTCACTGACGGTGTGGATATGTGATCCCTTTCAGGTCCCAGTTTGCACTGAAGTTCCTTGACCCTTCCTTTGTACCCAATACAAACTCCTTGAACCATGAGTTGCAGGATAAAGCTCCCAAATGGACATTCAACAGAACGGCATTTTTGCAGCAAAGGTGAGTGAGAACGAGACAAACCTAAGCCATCAGGCCAAAAGCGTGTTGTCATGTTTCTTTAAAAAAAAAAGCAATCGCAGTTGTTATTTAACTAATTATTTGGCAACAGGTAGTGTGTGCTCTTGGGAGTTTTAAAGATCAACCAGCCATAACAGTGATCTATGAATAAACGAGCAGTGCTTTGAGATGGGCTTCTGTGTTCAAAATCAGATCTTGTGCTTTTCTCAAATGTTTGAAAACAGTGCTTAAACCAATAAACGCTAAGCCCTTCCTATTTTGAGAAGGCATGTTTTTACCGCAGACCTGTCGCTGAAGATGTGACTTCTTTCTGATCGGTATGTGAAAGTTGTATTCGATTTCTTTCTCACCTCCATGGCCTCCTAGCAACCCTGGCTCCAGTGTCAGGTTGTGTGGTGGTGCAGAAGTGCTTACCTGACCTCCAGTCGCAGCAAATGAGTTTATACCGCTTGCTGGAAGGGAGAGTGCCATGGCTGCAGAAAGGGCAGCATGGTACATACACGCCAGGAGGTGCATCAGATTGGCACTGCCAGGGCGTTTGCATTGCACCAGGTTTGTCGCAGCCTCACCCCAGCCCTCTCAGTAAGCAGCGACAACTCACCTGCCGGGAGGTCAGGTAAGCACCACCTCCCCACCATGCCATCTTCTTGTCTCTCTGACCCCCGTTACACTCTCAATGTGAGAGCAGCTCTGCCACAACAAAACTTTGCTTGCTGAGAATTCTGAAGTCAACAGAGAAAGTTGAAGGAGGATAGAAATCAATTGCTCACTGCAGGATCTGACTGCTTGCTCCATCCAGCGATGTGGGGTATAAAATTTCCCAGGGCTTTCTTTTTCTGTGGGAAATTTTCTGTTCCCGAAGTTCATTGGTATCAATGAATGGATTCCAGATGCGAATAGAATATTAAGCAAGCTCGGCAGTTTCAAAGATGTAATTAATATTTGTCCGGTGATGTGAGTCAGCGTATATCATGCGCAATTCTTTGAGTTTCTAACATTTATTAGTGCGTCAACAGTTTTCAATAACTTCGGGGAGGTCCCTTAGTTTTAAATGATGTAAGAGGAGCACATGATTCTCTTTGCAATTTTTACAAGTATTCTTTGCAATTCTTTGCAAAAAAAATTACAAGTATTCTTTGCAATTTTTGCAAGTCTTTGCAATTTTTACAAGTGTTCAAATAATACATAATTTAAGCCGTGCCTTATTTCTTCCCTTCAAAGAATTGTGGGGAATTGGGACAAAAATTAACAGGGGGTACTTTTTTGAGGGTAGGGGCTTTGTTTACTAAATTGGGGGGGAGGAGAGAGAGAATAACATCCTAAATTAAATCACTTGCTCGCACATCAGAAAACTGTCAGGTACAAATTACCCTGTGCATGTTAGCTTAATATCCCCAGGAAACATTTCCAGAAACATTTCCCCATATTAAATTTTTGCAAAACCACACATTTCTATATCCATTCATAGTTTGCCGCTCCTTATTTCTTTCTGTCCACTAATTTCCCCAAGGAGCTTAGGTGGGGGGGGGGGTTTAAAAGGAGACAGGGCAGAGGAGATAGCCATTGATGAAGAAAGGTATCCAGGAGCTTCTCCTTTCCAGTGTATATGAAATGGGTCTCCACCCCAACTTTCTCTTATCTTTTGGGCCAGGAGCCTTCAAAATTCTTAGCAGACAGAGCCCTCACATTATTGGGAATGACCTTGCTCAGTGGTAGAGCATCTGCTTTGCATGCAGACGGTCTCAAGGTTCAATCTCTGGCATATCCAGGCTAGGAAATACCTCTGTCTGAATCCTGGAGAGCTACTGCCAGTCATTTTAGAGAATACTGAGCTAGATATGCCAACGGTCTGACTCTGTATAAGGCAGCTTCTTGTGATCCTATCTAAACCATCTTTCCTCTATGCCAAGAGCACACAACTCCTGCACCCGGTTATTGCATAAAAAATAATAATAATGAAAATGCTCTTTATTCCTGCTGTCTTTTATTAGTTTTGTTCCAAGTCTGTTCCGAGTTTTACTAAAGCAGACACTGTTATCTAATAGCGACCTGTTCTGTCTGAAATATAAACTGGGATGATACAGCTGTGCTGCAGTGTTAAAAAAAACAAAAAACTACAAATATATTGGACCAACTGAATAGGCCAGTGCAGGCAGAATGTAGGCTTAATCTGCAGTTAAGTAATTGGGGGGGGCAGCTATGAGATCAGTTTATGATCTTATGTTTGCAGTTATATTTTATTTTATTCATTCTCGTAAATAAACTTGGAAATATGATTGAAGGGCAATGTGTGTGTGTGTGTGTGTGTGTGTGTACACAAAGCTGCATGCTTCCTCCTCCCAACTCCTATGTAGGAACATAAGAAAAGTTCTGCAGGATCAGGCCAAATGCCCATCTTGTCAAGCATACTATTCTCACAGTATCCATCCAGATGGCTATAGATGGGCTGGTGGATACAGGAGAGTGGTAGGAGGCACTAGCTGGCGAACTCCCCTAAGGAACCCCCCAGGGAAGAGGACTCAGAGCCAGGGGATCAGTATTGGGGTGATGATGAGTGGTCAGAAGAAGAAGAGGGAGCAGGCTGGCAGCGGGAGGTGTCAGAAGCTGAAGAGGCAACAGGGTTTAGTGAGCAGGAAGAAGCTGGGGCAGAGAGCAGTTCGGAATCAGAGGCAGAAGTGGAGGCTGGGGAGGAGTGGGGACATGCTGCTGAAGACGCCAGGGACTCTCCCCTTCCTGTTGTGACCAGTTCCTCTCTCCACTGGTCTCCCAGAACATACAGAGGAATGAAGAGGGCAGAGCAAAGAGAGACAAGGCGAAGGCACCTCAGGTTGCTGGAGAAGGAACCAAGAGAGGATCCTTAGAGAACAGTGGGACATTCAGTCCTCACAACTGCCTCGTTGGGGCAAGACCTACTGGGAAGAGTTGCTGTGACCACTAGGCATGCACTATTTTTGGTTTCTTTGAATAAAGAGTTAACTTCACTGACGCCAGGTGTTTTGTTGCTGACCTGCTCCTGACAAAAGCCTGCAAGCAAGACGGTGTTTCATCAGTGCATCTTGCAGGAGAAAACCCCATATCTTAACTAGCTTACGTTATGTGAAAAAGTCTTTTTCCTGGAGTAGCCAGTGGATGGGTGGATTCCCTGGACCACCCTGGAGATCTGTTGGCAGTGTGGAGATCTGTTGGCAAAGAAGACCTGCCCTCAAAGCCATCTTTATTGCAACGGTGGAAAGTTTTGTTGTGAGGGGCTGAAAAGGGGTGTGTCGCGTGGGTGTATCAGGTTGGATCAGAAGAGACCTCGGATCCACAGGATCCCAAGCCCTCCTGTTCCCTTGACATGCCCCCAACAAAGGAGACAGACTGTGCCAGTCCTGGAGCAGACACAGTTATTTTCCCTCCCCTGGAAACCAGTGGATTGAAGGGCAGAGGGGGAAACCTTCCAGTATGGCCAGCACAAGCCCAGTAGGGTTTAGTAAGTGGTGATTCCTCTACCAAGGACTTTTCCTCCTACCCACTTCTCTGTAAAAAAGGTAAAGGAAGCCCTGACCATTAGGTCCAGTCGTGGCCGACTCTGGGGTTGCGGCACTCATCTCACTTTATTGGCTGAGGGAGCTAGCATACAGCTTCCGGGTCATGTGGCCAGCATGACTAAGCCGCTTCTGGCAAACCAGAGCAGCGCACGGAAACGCCGTTTACCTTCCCGCTGGAGCGGTATCTATTTATCTACTTGCACTTTGACGTGCTTTCGAACTGCTAGGTTGGCAGGAGCAGGGACCGAGCAACGGGAGCTCACCCCATCGCGGGGATTCGAACTGCCGACCTTCTGATCAGCAAGTCCTAGGCTCTGTGGTTTAACCCACAGCGCCACCCATGTCCCCTCCACTTCTCTGTAGCATTGCTCTATTAAGGATTACCTTGGCACAGACCTTAACCCCAGTTAATGCCAGACCCGATTTCCAGTTTAACCAGTGTGGCGATCACACAGGGTCCCCGGATGCTTAACGGTCTGTTGATCCCTGTGCCACCACTGTGCTCACTTCTCTTGGGTAAAACACTGAGTCCAGACAGCTGTTAAAATTGAACCAAATAAACAAGCTTATTTTACAAACATTAACAAGTTTATGGTTTCTCTGATAATATTCCTGTCAGTTTCTTAACTTTAGTTTCTTTACCGGCCTATACCTTCCTAATGCCTTCTGACTGATTATCTCAACTGTTTGGCTGACTCCTCTTAACAAATTCTCTCACTCTCTCTCACCAGACTAGCCCAACCCACAGACTTATCCTCTCTGTCTCTTCTAACTCCAGACTGACTTCTCAAACACCCTAACTCTAATTCTTAACTCCTCCCCTTGGGTTCCCATTGGTTAGTCATTTTACAATTAGTTAACCCTTTCCTTATGAACCCAGTATGATGTCACACACCTAGTAGGGCAAACACCACAACCAGTAACCAAATTATTGTTAACAGGACTTTAATCACAGTTGCTGCAGATGGATTTCTTAGCTGGTTAAGGCAAGAGGGGAGGATTTGTGCAGACTGAAAAGGGGGCTGCAGGAGATATCTGCAGCATTATAGCTCGCTATTGATCCCTTAACCTTGTATCAGAGGGATCCGGCGCTTACAACCGCATGAGCCCAGCAAGCAACATAGAATGCCCTCGGAATCACATACCGTATTTTTCGCTCTATAACACGCACCCGACCATAACACACATGTAGTTTTTAGAGGAGGAAAATCCGTAGGCATGCCACCCGTAGGCATTCCCTCCATAACACGCACAGACATTTCCCCTTACTTTTTAGGAGGAAAAAAGTGAGTGTTATGGTGCAAAAAATATGTAATTTGCTCAACCAACAGGCTGTTCAAATGTGTTGCATGCTTTCAAATCCAAGAGCTTTCTTCTGTGGGAGTGGACATCTAGCGTCAAGTAAAATAAAATAAGATGGAATAAGGCACGGTGCTCTGAGGTCAATGTAGGTATGTTGACCGTTGATTGGATTATAGTTTATTTGATCCTGCAAGGAGAAGAGGCTAGAAGTTGGATTACGTGGCTTTTAAAATAGGGATGGCAAAAGGAAGCACAACAGCTTTGGGTTAGGAGTGTCATCACCTCAGTTTCCGTTTTGATGTACCTTTGTAAGGCAGGCAATAAACAAGGCACAATACGAAATTTCATTAAGTGGGCAAGAGTCTATTCAGTTTCAATTTGACTCTTCTTGTCAGTGGGGTCAAGAATATGCTGCGTTATTTCCATGGAACCTTTCTTCAGCTTTCTATATATACTGTCGCGCTAGCAAATCCAAGGCAATTTTCTGTCAGATAAGCAAGTTCTAGATCTTATTAAGCTTTAAACATTTCAGGCCGGCAAGTCTGTAGGTTGCTCTGAGGGCCATCAGAACAGGGCAAAGTGAGGTCTGCCTAAGTGAGATGCCAGTAGGACGATACACGCAAGGGAAACCTACCAACAAGCTGGTTTCCAGATTCCCCAATGTGTTGCAAACATAAATGTTTTTCAGGGGAAATGCACTGCGCCTAGATTGTGGAATGGCAAGATGTGCAGAGCCTTTGACTCGGTCGCTCTCCTGAGTACCCTCACCATCACTGTGGAGTGCATAGGTTGTTTTATTGTATTTTAAATATTTTGTTGGAAACTGTCCAGAGTGGCTGGGGAAACCCAGCCAGATGCGGGGGGGGGGGGGTATAAATAAAAATGATGATGATGATGCAATGAAGCAGGAGACTTGCCAGCTAGAGGGCTGGAGGTGGTATAAATCTTGGTCTTTGGGGTCAGCCTAATTGCTATGCAATGAGTTTGTGTAACTGACTTCTATACTGCTCATTACGATTTGGAAAATAGTTTTGGTTTGAAAACTTGAACATACTGTTGCACGCCACACCAGTCTCTGAACAGTGCAGAATTCCAGGCGCTTACCCAGGGTTTATGTTTCCTTTGGAATGAGGGACAATGGAGACCGTGGTGTCTTTATGATACATGGTTTATTTACACATATACACAGCCTGAGCCTACAATGGAGGAGTTCATTGCATTTAATATCCCAATGGGATCTTGTTTCACCCTTAGCCATAGCCTTGGATGCAAGCAGAAATCAGGCATGCCTCTCCCTCAAGGGATTCAGCCTGCTTCTTCCTCCAGTTTCTAGCTTACGCACACAACTAAGCTCTGGCCTTTGCTTTTTCTAACTACCAGTAAGTTGAGGGAGGGTGGGGGCCCACCCATTTGCCGTCTGGCATAGAGCCACTTCCTTTGTACTCTTAATGGTCTGTTACCTAGGCTGTCACCTCACCAGAAAGCTAACCTAGCTATTCCAGAAATTTGAATTCTTGCTTAAGTTTTACAACTTGCTGGATCAAGGAATTAGAAGGCTTTCGGCATACGGCCTGCAAACCCCTTCTCAACTCATAAGAGTGCGTATGCTCTGCTTGTCAACCACTTTGCCAACCCCACTTTCCCCATACCTGACCCACCCCTTCAACTATCCCCGCACAGCCTCCTCCAAGCCCCACCTTTAGAGAGTAGTTTCTGAAGTGCCTCCATGTTCCAGCTAGGACCCTCGTACCTACAGGGCCGCCTCTCCTGGTATGTCCCATGGAGGACCTTACGGTCTTCAAACAAAAACATCTTGGAGGTCCCGGGACACAGGAGGGTTAGGCTGGCCTCAACCAGAGCAGGGCTTTTTCGGCTGTGGCCCCAATCTGGTGGAACGCTCTGTCACAAGAGACTAGGGCCCTGCGGGACTTGACATCTTTCTGCAGGGCCTGCAAGACAGAGCTCTTCCACCAGGCCTTTGGCCAAGGCACAGTCTGACCCCCTCCTTTGGTAATCCTCACAGAACTCTAGCCCAATGGTTGCCATTGATTTGATTTTGAATTGATTTTAAAATGAATTGATTTTAGAATGCTGTGTTACTTTTATTGTTGTTAGCCGCTCTGAGCCCGGCTTCAGCTGGGGAGGGTGGGATATAAATAAAAATTATTATTATTATTATTATTATTATTATTATTATTATTATTATTATGGAGGGGCAAGGTGCTTCACAGAACATTTCCCCCCATGCACTGCTTGCTCCCTTACTGCCTGCCATTCTATCATCTCGCTGAAATTAGCATGGCCACCTATCAGCAGCCATGCAAACTGCAACGTGACAACAGACTTACATTTTTATGTATATAGGAAGATACTGTTTGGTTTTTAGAATGTTGTAAGCCACCTTGTGGTCTCTGATGAAAGGCGGTCAATAAATGGAATAAGTAAATAAATGATTTTATTGGTGGCTGGAAGAGGAGGGGCAAATTGCAATGTGATGCCATTACCAGATGGATAAGAGATGTTAAACTTTCCAGGGAAAATGGGAGGAACTCAGCAGAAGAATGCTGTTTTCAGTAGTATTTCCAGGGTCATGCATAGCATGTAGTTTCCAGCCTGAGCTCTTTGGAGGAAGAGCAGCATATGCCGGTAGCATATAAGTAATGAAATAGACCAGGTTGTTTAGTTTTCTCTTGATGATGAGTAAATGGAAACCATAATGGTATTTTTATTAGCCTTATTCGCTTTAGGAGAAATTTTAATATTTGCAAATTGACCTTATGATTCCCCAAATAGAATATTAAGAAGCTGTGTGTCTGCAAAGGGGAGACAGCTGAATGTTGCTTCGAGATGCCAAATGAGGATACTGGAAGCACTCACTTCAAAACTTGGAGCGCATTATCATTAATGACATTTAAGGATGACTTGAAAGTTCTGTGCTGATGATACAGGGAATGTGCAGTAATGTTTCTTTGCAAAGCTCTTTACTTCCCCCCGCAAGGTAATAATATAAGATACCTTTGCAGTTTATTTCCCTTTGAAAGACTTCTATAAACTGTATTGCAATCAGGTAGCAGTCCCAAACCAAAATGCATTATCTTTGTGGTCTAGTAGAGGTTGACAAGCGTCGGTGGTCAGAGTCTCAATTACGTTCAATTACACTGGGCACAATTTTTAAGAAACCTTTTCTTTCTTTTTTTGCTGAAATGCATTTCTTAAAATAAAAAAGTCTCTAATCCTGGAAGCTTTTTCATTATATGAGACAGTGAAAGGGGGTCTTTGCAGCACCTTCTTCATAAAGTCTAGAGCAAAGGTGGGGTAACCTCAGGCCCAGAGGCAGGATGTGGCTCTCCAGGCCTCTCTGTCTGGTCTCCAGAACTCTTCCCAGGTCACACCCCCTCACTGAAGCTGCTTCACACACTCTTTTAGTGTTTTTGCCTGACTGGACCATGTCCTTAAGCCCTGACAATGATTCTTGGCTGCCTGTAAAGGGACTCCTGACCATTAGGTCCAGTCGTGGCCGACTCTGGGGTTGTGGAGCTCATCTCGCTTTATTGGCCGAGGGAGCCAGCGTACAGCTTCCGGGTCATATGGCCAGCATGACTAAGCCGCTTCTGGCGAACCAGAGCAGCACACAGAAACGCCGTTTACCTTCCCACCGGAGTGGTACCTATTTATCTACTTGCACTTTGACGTGCTTTCGAACTGCTAGGTTGGCAGGAGTGGCTGCCTGTATGGAGGAGGGAAAAAAGGGTGTGTGAGTTTATGTAGTGGGAGATTAGCAGACAAACCTAACAAATACAGATTCTTGCGAGTTAGCATGAGAATAATAATAATAATGTATTATTTATACCCCACCCATCTGGCTGAGTTTCCCCAGCCACTCTGGGCGGCTCCCAACTGAGTGTTAAAAACAATACAGCATTAAATATTAAAAACTTCCCTAAACAGGGCTGCCTTCAGATGTCTTTTAAACAGACATCTTTTAGAAGAGGCTAAGTCCACAGAGCTAGAGTGGTACCTTGGTTCGCGAATGGTTGGCTCCCAAACGCCACAAACCCAGAAGTAAGTGTTCTGGTTTGCAAACATTTCTCCGAAGCCAAACATCTGACGCGGCTTCCACTTGAGTGCAGGAAGCTCCTGCAGCCAATCAGAAGCCATGCCTTGGTTTTTGAACCGTTTCGGGAGTGGAACAGACTCCCAGAACAGATTATGTTCGAGACTCAAGGTACCACTGTATATTGCTGAGATACAGATACTCAGACCATAGAAATGCAGTTGGTAGACAGGGCTCTGTGTGATGTCATTTCCCATCATCTCCTGGAGAGGAAGGAGCATATAGTACTTCCTGTTCCTCTCTCTCTCTCTGCCCTGTACCTGATTGCCTGAGATTGGTTATACTGTAAATATAAGTATTTTGCTAGCATAGTTTTTACTGCTACTGTTTCTGTGAACCAATGCAAGATTATAAAGTAAATCTTACTTTTATACGTAACTTTACACGTTGTTGCCTGGTTCATTGTTATGCAGGCTAAGAAGGGGGAAGCCAGCTTACAAAGTGAGTCTTTGCAGCCCAGTTCCTAGGCTTTCAATTTCACTGTCGATAATGGGATTTTAAAACTCTGTTTAATGCACACATGTGGGCAGCTGGAGGGATAAATTGCAATTAACATATCCTCCCCTACCCATTAAAACCCTTCCCACACAAACTAACCTAGTGCACATTGCTCCACTCACTTTTGCCTCTATCACTCTCATGTGGCCCCTGGAAGGGACCCCACCCACCTGGTCCACATATATTAGGTTGGATCTAGAGTTTACTCCTGACAACAAGGGGAGAAGTCGGCCGAAGTTGCTTCTCCCACTTTGCCAATGGGATCAATAGTCTTCCATGGACAGAAGCAGCCTTCCTTTGCGGATGGCAAAGTCTGGATCCAGCCCATTGTTTTTGAAGAAGGGCTCAGACTGACAGTATTTCTGTTGCTTCTTAGCACAGGATGGAAAGTATCTGATACTGGTGAATTATTTATCTTAATTTATAAATAGAAATCCTAGCCCACATTCCTCCAAAGCAGCTTACAGATAAGTCTTATGCAGAGTAGATCCATTGAAATGAATGGGCCGAACTCATTAATTTCAGTGGGTCTACTCTGTGTAAACCCTATTTGAATACCACTCTATTAAATCATGCACGCATATATCCCATAATAAAAACTAAAATACAGACACGTGTATATATTACATTACACAAAGCATCCAATTTTCTTTAAAGCAGCAATGTTAGAAGTGGTAATTGTCTCCTTAAGAACTTGGTCAGTGTGATGTACACACTAATAATACAGTGGCACCTTGGTTCTCAAACACTTTGGTTCTCAAACTCTGAAAACATGGAAGTAAGTGTTCTGGTTTTCAAATGATTTTTGGAAGCAAACATCTGATGCGGTTGTTGGCTATTGTTTCCTGAGCGCCTGCACCAATCAGAAGCTGCGCCTTGGTTTTCGAACACTTCGGAAGTCAAACAGACTTCCGGAACGGATTAAGTTTGGCGCTTTTGTTTTTGCTATTTATTTTGCGTTTTTGTTTTCGAGGCTTTTTCGTTTAATTTGTTTTTGTGACTGTGTGGAACCCAGTTCAGCTACTGATTGATTGATTGATTGATTGATTGTGTGACTGCAGAAATGGATATAAGCCCCCCATCCAAACAATGACTATCATCAGTGCAGGGAAGAAAAAAATTAAATTTTCATTTTTATCATCTACAATACTGTCTTACTTATTTTATAGTACAGTACATTGAATATTGCTTTCATTTTATGGATCAGTGGTCTCCTTAGATAGTAAAATTCACATTAAATTGCTGTTTTAGGGGTTGTTTTTAAAAGTCTGGAATGGATTAATTTGTTTTGCGTTGCTTTCTATGGAAAAGCTCACCTTGGTTTTGGAACAGACTTCCGGAATGGATTAAGTTTGAGAACGGAGGTACCACTGTAATTAAAAACTGTTAAAAACACAAAACAGCAAATACATTAAAACAAAACTAAAACCATACAAAGGCAACACTTGTGATTCCAAAACCACATACCTTTGTAGGACTATGGATAAACAAAGCTCTAATTCTCCCCTTGGATTCCCATCCCAAAGAATCCCTTAATACTGCCAACTAGACTAGAGGCTTCCAAATATACTCTGGAGGAACCCAGGAATGACATTTTCTGTCCCTTTGCTATAATTAATAAAGTTATGCCAGCAAAGTACGTAAGCACTTTGCAAGCCATAACAGTGTGGTGGGAGGGACTTGATGGTTGATCTGGCTTCCCATTGCTGTGCATCACTGCCAGTTACCAAGAAGGGTAGCAGCAAAGCAGCAAGGATCTTGGTGGAAGTGCAGTGGAGCCAATCCAATGCTCTCACTGCTGTGCCATCGCCAGAGGTATGGAGAAGCTTTGGCTCCCCAGACGTTGGTGAACTGCAACTCCCATCAGCCCCAGCAATGGCCAGTGGTGATGGGAGTTGTGGTTTCCATCTGGAGAGAAAGTGGATCCCCAAATTTGCATTGTTGTTGTTGTTGTTTAGTCATTTAGTCGTGTCCGACTCTTTGTGACCCCATGGACCAGAGCACGCCAGGCACTCCTGTCTTCCACTGCCTCCCGCAGTTTAGCCAAACTCATGCTGGTAGCTTCAAGAACACTGTCCAACCATCTCATCCTCTGTTGTCCCCTTCTCCTTGTGCCCTCCATCTTTCCCAACATCAGGGTATTTTCCAGGGAGTCTTCTCTTCTCATGAGGTGGCCAAAGTACTGGAGTCTCAGCTTCAGGATCTGTCCTTCCAGTGAGCACTCGGGGCTGATTTCCTTCAGAATGGATAGGTTTGATCTTCTTGCAGTCCATGGGACTCTCAAGAGTCTCCTCCAGCACCAGAATTCAAAAGCATCAATTCTTCAGCGATCAGCCTTCTTTATGGTCCAGCTCTCACTACCATACATCACTACTGGGGAAACCATAGCCATAACCTGCATTACAGCATCTGAAACTCCTACAGGCTGTGAGAAATGGTGTGCAGTCGTACACCCCATCATATGGAAATTAACACTCAAGACAGAGGGATTTGTTATTGTCATAGTTGTACCTGCCCTGAGACCTGTGGATATAGGGCGGTATATAAATTATGATGGTGATGGTGATGGTGATGTAAGAGCCCTGCTATGTCAGATGAAAGGTCCATCTCTAGCCCACTATCCGGCTTCCCACAGTTGGCCAAGTAAGCAGATGTCTTCAGAAAGCCATGAGTGAGGACTGAAGGCCTTAGCCATCTCCCACTGGTGCCCCACATGGAGTGGTGTTTAGTGTCGTGCTGCCCCTAAAAAACAGAGGTTCCAGATAGCCTTCATGCCTAATGATAGATCCCTCTAATCCTCTTCTAAAGCTGTGTAAAGCTAGTGGCCATCATCACATCCTCTGGTAGCAAATTCCATAAATTTAAGTGTTACTTAGTTAATTAAACATGTGCTAGCCCTATGTTTGATTTTGATGATAAGTGGACACACACACACACACACACACCCATTTCAGAATTAATCCACAGGAAGAGGGTTGATTGGTTTAATCCTCTAGATGTCCTAAAACTAATTCACTTTCACAGATGAATCCTAGATTGGAAAGGCTTTAGAGCCCAGTTTGCGAATGCCCAATGTCTTCGTTGGAGGCTTGTGCCCATTCTACGCAAATCGCAGGGAAAGTGGAAGTGCAGCACATACATACACACCCAGGGAAAAAAGGGTGCAGAATTGCATATACTTTGTATATGCTAATTTAGATGCAATTTTAGAAATAATTGGTGGTCGTCAGCTGAACGTTACTCAGAGTAGACCTGTTGAAATCAATGGACCTAGCTTAGTCATGCTCATTAATTTCAGTGGGTGACTCCCAGGCTGCGCACCTGGTCCTTCAGGGGCCCAGTTACCCCATTCAGGACCAGGGAGTCCTCCACACCAGCCCACCCCCTGTCTCCCAGGAACAGTACTTCTGTCTTGTCAGGATTCAACCTCAATCCATTAGCCGCCATCCATCCTCCAACCGCCTCCAGGCACTCACACAGGACCTTCACCGCCTTCACTGGTTCTGATTTGAAAGAGAGGTAGAGCTGGTATCATCTGTATATTGATGGACACTCAGTTCAAACCCCCTGATGATGTCTGGGCAGAAGTTTCATAACCTGGTTAAAATGTCAGGGACAACCCGGGCGCATGAAAGCCCATATCGGAAGTGTTGATTTATTGGCAATTTTCCTTTTTTTAAAAAAAGCTTTAAAATGTCATTTTATTTGGAGATTAAAAAAAAAATTAAAAAGCTTTTGTGTCCAGATTTTCACTTTTTGAAATATGGCAACCCTAAGCCCAAATGTGCTTCCACTTACATCCTAGGCAGTTGTGCATTATAGATCTTATGGAGCTTGGTTCTTCAAAGATAGCATAAAATGTTCTAAAATCTAAAGGAAGGATGACAGAGCTCATTCTGATGAAGTGTCTCCTTGTTGACTGTCATTGTGGTTGCCAGTTATGCTAATACTTTGGCGAAAGTTTAGGAAATGGATGCAGGGTCAGTGTGTGGGCTGTAAGGAGATTTGACAAAGGGCATCAGAGATGGCGATGAGTGCCCATTTCAGCCAATACTGTCCCCAAACATTTCCAAGGTGCAATAGAGGAATGAGCTTCTACCTTCCCACAGTTAACCCAAACCCTTGGGCACCAAGGGGGTATCTGAGAACACTATGATGTTGCACAGGGTGGCATTTGCCAGGAAAACTAGTTATGATATAAGTGTGCTACAGACCTTAATTAATCTATTAATCATAGCATCTGAGAGGGAAGCGTGTGACTAAATAAGGTCACAGAACAAGATGAGGTTCCATATCAAGTTATGGGCTGTACATAATAGATGGTTGGTACTTTGGCATACTGATGGTTTCTATTGATACGGCAGATTAATAACCCTCTACAGTGGTACCTCAGGTTACATATGCTTCAGGTTACAGACTCCACTAACCCAGAAATAGTACCTCGGGTTAAGAACTTTGCTTCAGGATGAGAACAGAAATCGTGTGGCAGCAGCGGGTGGCCCCATTAGCTAAAGTGGTGTTTCAGGTTAAGAACAGTTTCAGGTTAAGAACAGACCTCCGAAACGAACTTAACGCGAGATACCACTGTACTGGATCAACCTACAACAGGAGCGGTTTTTTTTAGATACACCTGGATATTAGATATGGTGTGATATGTTAATTGGATAGGTGTGTGGCAGTTAAGTAATGTACAATCAATAGTCAATGTTCCTTAAGTATGGTTAATAGGTTTATAAGTTCAGGCGTACTCATATTGTTGAGGATATTATGTACTTCTTAGCTTAATGTACTTGGTTGATTAAGCATTAAGAATGAGGACTCAACCGGGCCACATTCACACCATACATTTAAAGTACTTCAAACAGTTGTTGCTTGGCCCCATAGAATTCTGGGAGCTGTAGTTCACTAAGGGTCTGAGAGTTGATAGTAGACCCCTGTTCACCTTCCAGACTTACAATTCCCAGAGTTCCCTGGGAAGAGGAGTTGGTTTTTAAACCACTCTTGAGAATTGTAGCTTTGGGATGGAAATGGAGGATAAACTTCCCCTTTCGGGGGTCTTCTTGGCCTGGAGTTTTCCCCCATGTGGTGTTTATCAACATCATAGTGTTCTCAGATACCCCCTTGGTGCCTGTCAGGGCCCCCTGCCGCTCCCAATTATTTTTAATGAGGTTTCTTGGGTGGGGGGCTGTTTGTTTGTTTTATCTGTGTTTCATTTGTTTGGTGGGCATGCAGATGTTTTGCCTAGTATTTGGAAAGGGGGCTCTGAGCATCACCAGTTTTTCTTCTATGAAGTAGGTATTTTGTAGTGCCCTCAGCAGTTCCTTAGATTTCCAAATGCGCCCTCAGGCTCAGAAAGGTGGGGTGGTGGCTGCTGCTGCTGTAATTTTTCTCTCTTGATTCCGTCTGTGGAGAAGAACTTCCTTGTTTGTTCTGAAGGAACTTCCTGCTTCATTATGAAGTTATTTTTTTGAAATCCTGCCTGGTAGACAAGTGTTAATAATAATAATAATAATAATAATAATAATAATAATAATAATAATATTTTTTTTTTATTCCCCGCCCTTCCCGGTTCAGAAAACCGGGCTCAGGGCAGCTAACAACAAATTTAAAACAATTAATTAATGCAACAAAAACAGCATAAAATACAGTATAAAACATGAATAACAATAAATTCAGAATTCAAAAATCAATTTAGGGGGGAAATCCATCCAATAAACATTAGATGATCACCAGGGCTAGCTGGCTAAATTAGTCCTATGTGGGCCAGCAAGGAGGCCAGGGGAGAATTAGCTGTGGGATCCCAGAGCGGGTAATCTTCATAAAAAAGGGGAGAGGGGGAAGGAAGGGGGATAACAGATCAGGCTAAGTTCAAATTGAAAGCCTTGCAGAACAGCTCTGTCTTACAGGCCCTGCGGAAGGAAGTTAAATCCTGCAGGGCCCTGTTCTGATGGGACAGAGCATTCCACCAGGTTGGAGCCATCACTGAGAAGGCCCTGGCCCTGGTGCAGGATAATCTAACTTCCCTAGGGCCCAGGACCTCTAAACTATGATTATTCATGGACCTGAAGCCCTTTTTCATGTGCCTCCTCTATGAGAGGTTCTCTTTGTGGAATGCTTTCCCCAGGGAGACTTGTCTGGCTCCTTTAGGTGCCAGGAAAAAACATTCCTCTGCCTTTTAAACTGTGGTAGGGTATTCTTTTTGTTTGTTACTGTATTATGTGTTTTTGTGTTCTTATATTGTAAACAGCCCTGTGATCCTCAGATGAAAGGCAGTATAGAAATTTAATAAATAAAAGCAAAAGCAGCAAAGACCTACTTTCTTATTCCCTTTATGACTCAGGATTAATTTCATGCCACAAGACAAATTCTCAGTAGGTGAATATTATTATTATTTTAATTACCCCACTAATACAAATAAATGAGTGAAATGAATGCCTTTTATTTCACAAAACGTTTAGACCACTTGATTTTAAGGAGAGAGAGAAACCCTTGAAGCGGTTCTGTTACGTGCAATGGGAATTCAAGGAGAACGCAACTTAAATCACTCTGAAAGAAGCTATTGGAGTAGTCCAAATCATTTGCCCATGCATGTGCACAGAAAATAGTAGATCTAGCTGAAAGGAAACACATGGAGATCTGCATTGATTACTGCAATGCATCCCTAATTATAATTATTATATAAGTGTTGTGTAATCAAGAAGGTTCTATAATCGTAGAGGGGAGGGTGGCTGTGAGGAGACATGCCTCTGTCTATCCTGAAGGGAGCCTGTGTTCATGAATCTGCCATTACACTACTTACTGCCTGATAGTCATAGGGAAGGGAAGTTAATGTAGGCCCAGATCATGTGATCTATTTTCAGATGGGGGGTGCTGATATTGACTGTGATCTATTTTCAGATTTGGGGGGCGCTGATATTGGGCAGGTGTGCACTGGATTCTATAAGCATGTACAGAAGCCTGTGGAGTGAGCAGCTAGAATAATGGACAGTATTGTCTGAACCAAGCCCAAATGTACTCTGTTCTTGGTGTAAATCAGGAGCGAGGGACCTTTGGTCCTCCTAGCACTGTTGGACTTCAACTCCCATCAATAGAAGATGGACAAGGATGATGGGAGTTGCAGTCTTAGCAACTTCTGGAGGGACAATAGCTCTGCATCCCTGTTGTAAATATTAGTATTAGTATTATTCCCTGCCCTTCTTCAAATGACAGGTTAAAATTAAAATATAGTATTAAAAACAAAAGCAGACCATGAAGCGAAATGGAATAATCCTCAGTAGTATCATCCCTGTTATGCTCCCAAAGTCTGCTGGAACAAATAGGTTGGAAGCTGCCTCCTGAATAAATATAGTATGGAGACAATCTGATCTTTACAGGGAGGGAATTCCATAGCCAGGGTGTCACCACTGAGAAGGCCCTGCTTCTTTTGGTGAAAGGTGCCATATTCCCTGCGGGCACCACAAGCAGTTCAAAAAAACAGGTTGGCTGGAATGGAGGAAGGTGCTCCTTCAATTACATAATTGTGAAATTAGCCCCTTCCTTCCCATTTCCTCAAGGCAAAGATAACAATTCAACATAAGAAGGAAGACCCATCATGTTCATGAAATGCGTGTTCTTTTATTGTTCTAGGCGAGAAATTCTTCAGCATGTTGACGTGATCAAAAACTTCTCCTTGACGAAGAATATGGTTCGGATTGGGCAGCTGATGCATTACGACTACTCCAGCCACAAATATGTCTTCTCCATTAGCAACAGCTTCCGCTTGCTGCTTCCAGATGTCTCTCCTATTCAGAACAAGCACTACAATATTTGTGCTGTCGTCGGAAACAGCGGCATCCTTGTGGGAAGTCAGTGTGGGCAAGAAATAGATAAATACGATTTTGTTTTCCGTTGCAATTTTGCCCCGACTGAGGCATTCCAGAAGGATGTCGGGAGGAAAACTAATCTCACCACCTTCAACCCCAGCATTCTGGAGAAGTACTACAACAACCTGTTGACCATTCAAGATCGAAATAACTTTTTCCTAAGCCTGAAGAAGCTTGACGGCGCCATTCTCTGGATCCCAGCCTTTTTCTTCCATACTTCAGCAACCATTACAAGAACATTGGTTGACTTCTTTATCGAGCATCGTGGGCAGCTAAAAGTCCAGCTGGCTTGGCCAGGAAATATCATGCAACATCTCAACAGGTGCATTTAACTCACCCCGTGATGCTGTTGTTTGCTTTCGTTGTAGTTTGCAGCGGAGTAGAGGAGCAGCAGTCAAGAATCGAGGGGTTTTTAAGAGAGGCAGTGGGTTGTTTATAAATGTGCTCATAATAATAATAATAATAATAATAATAATAATAATAATTTATTATTTATACCCCGCCCATCTGGCTGGGCTTCCCCAGCCACTCTGGGCGGCTTCCAAAAAAATATTAAAATACTGTAATGCATCAAACATTAAAAGCTTCCCTAAACAGGGCTGCCTTCAAATGTCTTCTAAATGTCAAGTAGTTGTTTATCTCTTTGACATCTGGTGGGAGGGTGTTCCACAGGGCGGGTGCCACTACCAAGAAGGCCCTCTGCCTGGTTCCCAGTAACCTTACTTCTCGCAATGAGGGAACCGCCAGAAGGCTCTCAGTGCTGGACTTCAGTGTCCAGGTAGAATGATGGGGGTGGAGACGCTCCTTCAGGTATACTGGGCCGAGGCCGTTTAGGGCTTTAAAGGTCAACACCAACACTTTGAATTGTGCTCAGAAACATACTGGAAGCCAATATAGGTCTTTCAAGACCGGTGTTATGTGGTATCGGTGGCTGCTCCCAGTCACCAGTCTAGCTGCCACGTTCTGGATTAGTTGTAATTTCTGGGTCACCTTCAAAGGTAGCCCCACATAGAGCGCATTGCAGTAGTCCAAGCAGGAGATAACCAGAGCATGCACCACTATGGCAAGGCAGTTCACAGGCAGGTAGGGTCTCAGCCTTCGTACCAGATAGAGCTGGTAAACAGCTGTCCTGGACACAGATTTGACCTGTGCCTCCATGGACAGCTGTGAGTCCAAAATTCAGGGGCACAGTTACCCCATTCAGGACCAGGGAATCCTCCACACCTGCCCGCCTCCTGTCCCCCCAAAACAGTACTTCTGTCTTGTCAGGATTCAACCTCAATCTGTTAGCCGCCATCCATCCTCCAACCGCCTCCAGACACTCACACAGGACTGGTTCTTATTTGAAAGAGAGGTAGATTAAATTTGTAGCCTACTTTTCTTCAGCAAAAAAAAAATAACAAAGAAGCAATCATGATACAGTGGCCCAGTAACTATGTAATGCTAAGCCAAGCCATTACTTACAGTAGCACAAGCAAACATGCAGATTGCTGGAGAGCAGATCAAGGGCACTTTGGTCTTGCTGCTACCCAGAACTAAGCCATGGTTTGGCTTATTGCTCTGTGCAAACCCTGGCTTGTAGCTTATCTCCCCCCAACAAACCATGAATGGTAAACCCAAGAACAAACCTTGGTTACAGATTGTGGTTTGCCTCGAGTTTGACAAACCATGAGCCCAGGTTTGGGTGTAGCACTAAGACAAACCATGACTTAATCCCTGTGGTAGGGGCAGGGAAGGAGTGCGGCAGCTGCCATCTTTGCTCCTGGAAGCCGTACGTTTGATCATTCGCACTCAACATTTGTGAACAATTGTAGCTAATCAAATTCTTATTAAGATAAGATTGTCAGGTCTTTGCCGGTTTAGGCTGCTGGGTAAATGAACGAGGCCCACAAACTCTCGAGAACTTGTGGTGGTGTGAGTAGAGAAGTGTAGAGTAAATAGAAATTGCCACCAGGAGCTAAAAAAAACATATCTAAACAAGATGGGGGGACTCAGGATCAGGAATAGCCAAGGTGCAGCTGGGGCAGAGAGGAACCTACAGATTCTAGATGTTGCTGAACTACAACTTCCATCATCCCTGTCCATTGGCTACGCTGGCTGGAGCTGATGGGTGTTGGAATCCAGCAACCTCTATCAGACCACAGGCACCCCATCCCAGATCTAGAGGGAACCTTAGCCATGTACACTGAGCAACCCCAAAAGCTAAGACTTGACCATTCATTACAGTATCAGGGAATGATCATTGGGGGAACATAGGAAAGATGCCTCACTCCAAGGCATCCAGATGCTGTCATTATCAGTCAAAACAGAAGTCTAGATAGCCACGTTGGCCCATGAGAAATAGTCCCTCTTGGGGCAGCCCCTTAATTGGGCCAACCAAAATATCGCAGAATACTGAACAAGCTCTTATATTGTCGAGATTCATCAGGCTAAGTGGGAAACAGAGCAGTTGTGTGGCTTATATTGAAGCCATGAAGTCTGCATCTGGTCACGGTTTTAATATGGAACAAGTAGCCAGCACTGGGTAGGGCGCTTTAAGTTGCTGTGCACATATCAGGGTTGCCCCAAAAGGTGAAGGAAGGCCCTTAAGCTTACCAGTAAAGGAATCTTTGAAAAGAAGCCCAGAAGACAAGAGCTATCAGTACATGACGGCCTTGGTTGGCCAAGGTTTCCATTTAGTACTGGCACACATGTCATCGTGCTGTGAACTTCTTTTCAAACACTCTCTTAAGTTTTGTGCAGTTCAGATGCAAATGTATGGGTAGAGTTTGAGCAGTCCTTGTGCTCTGAGACACATGGAGTTATAATAAAGATTTCCTTTGCCCCAGGTGTCAGCTGAGTCTCTCCCCTTTGGAGGGGAGGATATGTTCTTCATTTAAAGTGCTCTTCCCCCTGTTTTTCTTGTGCCATAGATATCACGTTGCACCAAGTGCTTGGTAGGAACAAGAAGTACAGCAGCAGCTGACTCCTTGTCTCTGAAAAGATGAGAACAGTCAAGAACAGCTAGTCTTTTCGTCTTTTCAGAGATGAGATTCATCACTAGAGCACTCACTAAAGCAGGCATAGGCAAACTCGGCCCTCCAGATGTTTTGGGACTACAACTCCCATCATCCCTACCTAACAGGACCAGTGGTCAGGGGTGATGGGAGTTGTAGTCCCAAAAACATCTGGAGAGCTGAGTTTGTCTATGCCTTAACAAAAGCTTGCACATTGTTTTTCGATGTCGTGGTTGGCCTAGTAAAGGTGTTGCTCTAAAAGGGATTTCAAAATGACATTATTATGCATTTCCAGAACATTTCCATTCAATATATATAATCCGTTTCCCATGTCATGCTTTCTTTTTATTTCGCAGGTATTGGAAAAACAAGCACTTGGCACCCAAACGGCTCAGTACAGGTATTCTCATGTATACGCTGGCATCTGCAATTTGTGACGAAATCCACCTATACGGGTTCTGGCCTTTTGGATTTAATCCGAACAACCGGGAAGACCTTCCGTACCATTACTATGATAAAAAAGGAACAAAGTTTACGACCAAGTGGCAAGAGTCCCACCAGCTCCCTGCCGAATTCCAGCAACTCTTTCGAATTCACGGCGAAGGTCTAGCAAAGCTGACTTTGTCCCAGTGTGCCTAAGGATTTAACACTTGAAGTGCCAAATGATTGTCGTTGTTTTTTAAGTAAAAAAAAAAAAAGTGCCCAAAATGAATTCACCGTTTTTTTCAAAACAGAATTCTAAATGGAAAAAAAAAGAATTTATGGGCAGGGATTTCCTTTGATTCAGAGATGCTCTGAAAGCACCCTTTGATTGCCATCTTTTCAAGCATTGGAGGGTGTCTTTAGCATATTTAGCAATGCAGAAGGATTTCTTCTATTTGTGCAGTAAGAAAGTCAAAGCTGTTTACAGCAGAAAGTTTTGCATTTCTGGTTATGCTGCCAAGATGGCTCTCTTTAAAGTATTTTCATAGTCATGTATTTTTCACATTCCGCAATATGTCTCAAAACATTGAATGTTAAAACACCTGTGTTTGCTTCTTAAGATTCTTGGCTTGTTTTCTTGGCTAACTTGCACAACTCCTCTTAGTAGCTGAAAAACAGTTTGAGGACCGCTCCTGAATGTTCTGACCGAATGACCATTTGCACCAGTATTAACTCCTTTAAGGTCAATGGGAATATATCACTGTAAGTGGTCACTGTATTATTCCAAAGATCTTTCATTAGCATAACAAGCCCAATGGGGAGTGAAATATACTTTCCATGCAGGCATGCAGAGATGGTCCATTGGATACCCAAGGGATGCATTTGGCCCTTGTCACAATCTTTTGTGGACTCCTATTTCCATCCCACTCAAGCTTGTCCCAACCACTATGGCTAGGTAGAGAAGATCTGGACAGGGCCAGGCAGTCTCTGACTTGACCTGTGCTGCTCCCAGTGTGCTCCTCAAGTGAGAGAGACTTAGCAAATGCCCTTTGTAAAGAAAGAGCATGCCACCAGAAGTCTCTGTGGCAATACAGAAACTTCTGTAGCACCCAGTCATATCTCAAAGGCCATCTGTGAAAGCAAGAATTGCCACATCCCATCCTAGGCCAATTTATTCAACCAAGGGGGCTTCCGAACCAACCAACCAAGAAGGTCGCAGCCTCTCCCCAGCCAAAGGGCGCAGGCATGACTCCATAGGAGTTCGTTCATCAAAGAACTCGGTCTGGGACAGTCTGGCCCCTGAGGCTGAAGATATTGTCCGCAGCAGCTCTACAGTTTTGAATAGACTATGAACACAATGCTAAAATGCTAGGCTGTGTTGAGACTAGTTAGAAAAGCTACAGACGAGTTTGAGTCATTCGGTTTTTGCCATAGTTTCTGATGAGTTTGAAGTTCTTGGATCAGGGATGAGAAAGCTCTGTTGCTGTCAGCATGGTGCCCTGCCATGTCCCCTCCTGGTCTTCACAGGGGGTGCAGCGCAGTGGCGACACCTCACCTTGTACTCCAGAATGTCCCCATTCCTGCTGTAAATTGAGAGGATTCATGAGAGCTCCAAACGAAGGTCTCCATCTCTCCTCGTCTAATATCGCCCAAGTATTTGTTCTGACATGACTAATGGAAGAATGCCATTGTTTTCACACCAGGGCTGGGAATGGGGTTTTTTTTTGATTTCCCGCTAGAAATCTACTTCACTTCTAAATGTCACTGTTGCTCTAAGCCACTGCTTTCTGGAAGTTTAAACCTCAAGCTACATCATTTGGCATTTTGGGCATTGTCCCATCGGGTCGAAGCAGTTACTTAACTTTCTGTTGTTTACAGTTGGTAGTTATGTCAAAACTGGCACCTGTAGAAGTTTCAACTCTGTTTGACTGCCTCTTTGCGAAGACATTACTCCCCAGATTTTGCAGTGTGGAAAATTCCATAGCTAGACTCATTTATTAAACAGTTTTAAATTACCTTTTAAAAAACTGTCCCAGTTTAGTCAAGCAGGAAGGGTGTTTTTTTGTTTGTTTTTAAAACAAACCTTAACACAAGCATTCATTAAAAGTACCGTCATAAAACAGGCACACACACACCCTCCTTTGTTCTCATGCAGGAGATAATTCCTCTTTTAAAAGAGACAACCATACAACAACAGCAAAAACGATGGTTTTGCTTCAAAATTATTTTGCCCATCTGAAGATTTTTGCAGATTTAAAGCAATAGATTGATCAGAGTAGTCAACTAAAATATGTATGATTAAGCAAGCATGGGTCTTCTGGGGGGGTGGGTGGGATGGACCATCTTTCAAGTCCTTCCACTTTCCAAAATTTAAGTCTCAGAAACAATTAAACTTGCAACGTATACCATAATCCTGCAGAACTTGCTTTTTCAAAAGGAAATAAATAAATAGTGATTTCAGCTTCGTTGAGTGTGCCATGAGCTTTGCTAAAGACTTCAAAGGATCTGATCTTTAAGGTCCTCTACTGAAATAACAACCCATTGACATTAATGGTCTATCACTGGAGCACCTATATTTCAATATAATCTTGATTGTTTGTTTTAACCTCAAGCTTTGATATTATTGATGTATGGTTCAAAAGCTTCATTGGTGTTAGCTGAGCTGGTTCAGATGGCCATATCCTGTCCTTAAAAACATGCTTCTTCTCTTCCCCTCCACAAAAAATGTATAGGAACTGATTTGCACTTCCATTATTCCACCATGATATTCCACTGAAGAAGACCCTGCACTTAACATATGTTTACCGGTGATATCATTGACATCAGTAACTGTTTGCCATTGTGTGCTGTATTAGAGGCTGATAGTGGAAGAACAGTGCGACAAAAAGTAGTAGCCTGATCCTGTATTTGATACATGTCTACTTGGGGAGAAGCAGATAGGAGTTATTAAATGTGGGAGATGAAATGGAAGCCTCCTGACTTGCCATTTTTCCATATGGGACCCTGAGGATGGTAAGCTCCTAAACAGAGCCTATCTCATTGTGTTAGTTGCCCTAGATTGCTGAGGTTTTTGTTTTGTTTTGTTGTGGTTTTTTAATACATGTTAATGTAAGATAACCTATAGCGGTCCAGGCATTTGGGGACTTCCAAGCTAAGTCCTAAATTAAGAACTTGCTCAGAAGCCAGCCTGGTTATTCTATTTGAATTATAATTGACATCCTTGACGACAATTCAGGGAAGGCATTCAATGAACGTTTGAACAGCACTGATCTCTAATTATTGATATGTTGTTGCATTAATAGGGACATAGTAATAGGGCTTGTGTTATCCACAGACTAATGTGCTTTGTGAGTATCTCTAAGAAATTGCATTGACCACTTATGTGCTCCTTTTTGTATAGCTACCATTATTACCAAGTCACAAAGTTGGTCATCAATCCAGCTAAGATGAATTGCTGGGTGTAATGGCCTGCAGTCTTCGAACCTCTTTAACAGGAGCAATCCATTGACCGCAGTAGAAATCCACCCAAGAAAACATTGTGCAGGTTAACGCTTATGGCTCTGTTAAAAGAGAGGAGAGAAAGAGATCCAAGAAAGAAAACAAATTATTCAGACATTAGTAATTGGAATTCAGAAAGGTATTGACAACGAAAGGGTCATATCATAGTCATTGATTTTCATGTGGAATTCGCCATTGATATTTCATAACCTCATTGAATATTTCAGAGCCATAGATTCCATCAGGGAGTCCAACTTCAAAATCAACAGCTCAATATCATCCAAAGCAAATTACTTTTTTTGACGTATCAATACTCTTGGTTTCAGGGCAAAAGTCTCTCCTTAAAGCAAAGTGTATGATTCACGACCATGTATTTCCTATATGCTGCTTTAATCCTGCTTTTGAAAACTGTTGTGATCCTACAGTTGTTGGCCAAAACTGTAAATAGCTTTTATTTTTCTGCTGGCATCAGTTGAAAGGACTTCCACTGTGTTTGTCCAAAGCAACCCCATTGCCGAGCCCAAGAGAGGCTGTTCAACAATCGTATAAATGCTTGAGTACCATCAGTCCTAGAATGGTATGTAACAGTCATGCAACATAGATTTTTTAATGAGTTGTGAATTCTAGGGTGACACAACTCCTTGAGTAGCATGGCTTCTAGAGTAGCCTGGGTCCTTGACTAAGAGATTCAAGAGATAGATAGACGCAGCAGAAATGTAAATATAGGGCAGGACTTAAATAAGATGTCTATCGAAACAAACAAACTTTAATCCAATTATTCTAGGACCTCTTTTCACCACTGTACCAAGTGATCTGTTCTGGGCATGAGTGTTCTGGTATGTGCACACAGCTTTCCCACCTGGAAGGTTACGCAATTCATTTTAGTGGAAGGAACCAGCTAAGCCATGTAGCTTGGCTCCCTTCATTGAAATTAATGGCGGGGCACATTCCATGTGCACAAGAGGTCCATGTGTGCATCTTGGCAGACAGTAGACATTTAGACTGGGGTGCTTGACATCTTTGCTGTTCTTCACAGCATCGTGCATGAAGACCTACCTTGCGTTCACTGATATCAAATGAGAAACTTGCACTGCCTGTGGTGGAAGGAAGCTCACATCCAAACGTATGTGTTCAAGGTGCATGCGTATTCCATTGTCCACGTCTGTAACATGCCTTCATTCTCACCTGCAGAAGACCCGCAATGGCATCAAAGAGATATGCATGTGCAAACACTCCGAATGGCAGTCCCCAGTGCATGGGGACTGTACCCCATGCTGGTACACACTGCTGTATACAGCATGTGTTGTTAAGCTCTTGATTTGATTAGGCATCGGTAGATAGGCCTTGGTCAAAATAATCAAAACTACCTGTGAGCATCTGATGACTGGGCTGGCGATTGAAACACACAATATTTCCAGACTGGAAATCCAGCTCAAATCTATGTACTATGGCTTACATGATCGTCCATTGTCAGTTGGTCTGTATAAAATATAGGCATTCAGAAGGGAGATTGAGATCTACTAGTAGATCTCTGAGTGACTGGCAGTAGATCAACAAAGTTTTCTGATTCCCTAATTTCATGGACTTATGGCCAGGTGTGTACGTCTTAGCATCCATCCATTTAAAATGGGCCTGCACAACTTTTGATAGAGGGAGCCAAAGGCAGACAGTTGTCCAAGCATGGTCAAAGCATAGGAGGTCCAAGGAAGATGGAGGGGGGAAACTTACCTGGAGCTGCACAGCCAGGGGGAGGGGGCTCCTGACAGACCATAATATGGTGAGTATATTGATTGCAGGCCCAATCAGATACCAACAGGTTGTCTGCTCTCATTTCTTTCCTTTAAGCATCCAAAATCTCCAAAAAGCCAAGAATAGGAAATGTGAATGGAGGTTGCAAGCAGAGGACAGGATCCTGTAAATAAGTGTGAACTACTCTAAGGAGCTTGCTGTTCCTTGCTGAGTGGCATCATCTTTACACAGAAATCGCATTTTTCAGAAGTTCTGCCATGGTCATCAAAACCAACCATTTGTTCTTAAATAGCCATATTAGAAAGTCTTTATTTTTCAGGTAGCAAATGTACACTAGAGTCAGGATTTAATCTCAGGTGAAATGGTGTGGAAAGCTGCACAATGTTTCAAAACGTTTGGCATGGGGGAGGAAAAAACCTGGAGGTTGTCCTAGTGAAGTCAGTGGAGATTTCACTGGTGGGGGAACCAGTCAACAAGCAAGCGCCATTAAATGAATGAAGCGTTGCCCTGCTACACAACTTAATTCATTTTTGATGGAGGAGTTGTTCCCAATAGCTTGTCTAGAACTCGGTTCAGCTCCAGGATAATAAGTATTAAAGATGTATGAAACAGGCCACACCTCTGAGATTGGAATGTGATCTGTACAATGTAATGTACATGTAAATATTTTGTCTGACTTGTTCATTGCCAGCTAGTTCATCCAGCCAAAATTAAGATGTTTCAACCTTACCAGTTTCAGTGGGAGCATCAGAAACCTCCTCTGAAATCAAAGAGGCTTAAAGGTTGGATCCAGTTTGGTTGGATTGTACACCTTGGTGTGTGTATTTTCTTTTCTTTATTGTTTCCTTGTAGATGAATTCTGCATAGTTATTGTGATTGAAAATTATTGGGGGTGGGGAGTGGGAGATTTGCAACGATTCCTTTTGAATATTTCAACAATGTTATTGTCGGGTGTGGATGTGCCTACCACATTGACTCATGTGCCAAAACATGATATTGAATGCATTGTTTTTAAATAAAATGTTTTATTGTGCACTGGAAACCCCCAGGCCTTCTCTATCTCTTTGTCCTCGCCTGACTTTGTAGGGTCTGTTAGTTGTTCTGGATGCTCTGCAGATGTTCACATCAACATTGTTGTTGTTTTGTTTAGTCGTTTAGTCTTGACCGGCTCTTCGTGACCCCATGGACCAGAGCACACCAGGCACTCCTGTCTTCCACTGCCTCCCGCAGTTTGGTCAAACCCATGCTGGTAGCTTCGAGAACACTGTCCAACCATCTCATCCTCTGTTGTCCCCTTCTCCTTGTGCCCTCCATCTTTCCCAACATCAACATAGCAAAGCAGAATACTCTAGCTCAACAGTGTATAAATGCAACAGCCTAATCATGAGAACTTGCATATTTATGTAAAAGTTGCCCAAAAATTGGATGTTCCCTTCTTTCTTACTTATTTAAATAAATAAATAAGTAATCTCCATTTTTATTACTTTGTGACCATGGTTTCAAATTTCCATTAAGTACCACCATAACAGTTCAATGTACATATGATACAGATATCAACCGAGAACCCATCAGGAAATAAAAAACCTATATAGAAGAGAAGAAGAGTTTTGGATTTGATATCCCACTTTATCACTACCCTAAGGAGTCTCAAAGTGGCTCACATTCTCCTTTCCCTTCCTCCCCCACAACAAACACTCTGTGAGGTGAGTGGGGCTGAGAGACTTCAGAGAAGTGTGACTGGCCCAAGGTCACCCAGCAGCTGCATGTGGAGGAGCGGGGAATCAAACCCGGTTCACCAGATTACAAGTCCACCGCTCTTAACCACTAAACCACACAATGGCTCATGAGTGAGTTTGGAGTTGCCTAGCTTAGATGCCTTTCCCCTATTTGACAGAGAGGTGGCCCTGATATATGAGTCTGCTTGCCCTGTTTTGTGCTCTTGTCTTTCAAATAATAATAATAATAATTTATTTATTTATACCCCAGCCACTCTGGGTGGCTCCCAAAAGAATATTAAAAACACGATAAAACATCAAACATTAAAAACTTCGCCACAAGTTCCTAGGACAGGTTACAATAAAAAAACTCTAAAATTATAAAACAAATAAAGCAATTTTTTTTAGGGGGAGAAAGGTGCCAGTACTCGCCATGAAGATGTTGAAATAAGTGCCATATTTTTAACATTTGAGTACCCAAAGAAAAAAGCACTGGTTGCAACCATAAAACAAGTGGGGAGGGGATTACAAGTATAGAGACAATTCTGTCCAGTGCTATTTTTCTCGAAAAAGAGGTGCCGGAACTCACCACGAACTTCTTCCTTGTTGTATTAGAACAACTATGGCGCCCACCTGAGAGGACTGGGGCTGGGGGGAAAGCCCTGGTTATGTCACACCCTTACAGCAGCCATTTTGTGCTATAACACAGACTCCCCCGCCCCAGCAGCCATCTTCTAGCAGGCAACCACGGTAGTGTGCAGGCCAAAAAAAATATCAGTGGCTCTGGTTAGGTCTTGCTGGCTACTTTTGAGAGAAGTGGTGCTGTTATTAAGACTTGACACCATTGGTCTGGGTGCTCTCCCATGCCATACTATCTCATATCACAAAAGCACAATCTGTTATAGTACAGTATATCCTGAAAGTATCTGCACCACATAGCAAACATTTTTATTTAAATATTTCTACTCCAGCATTCCAAAATTGTGTAAGCAGATTATATATATATATATATATATATATATATATATATATATGTATATGTATATATATATATATATATGCAGGTTTTGGTGTCCTCGGGTGTCTTCCCGTGTAAAAGTTGGGGTGTCTAGGCGACGTTTCGACGAGGTCTCACTCGTCATCTTCAGGCTGGTGCTTTCGGCTTCTTGTTACTGGAACAGAGTAACTCTGTTACTCTGTTCCAGTAACAAGAAGCCGAAAGCACCAGCCTGAAGATGACGAGTGAGACCTCGTCGAAACGTCGCCTAGACACCCCAACTTTTACACGGGAAGACACCCGAGGACACCAAAACCTGCATTCCTGTACCCGTGAAAATCTACGAAAGCAATATATATATATATATATATATATATATATATATATATATATATATATAAACTGTAAGACAGAGCTATTCCACCTGGCCTTTAATTTGAATTCAGCCTGATCCTTTATTCCCCTTCTCCTCCCCTTTTATGAAGATCACCTGCTCTGAGACCCCACAGCTAATTCTCCCCTGGCCTCCTCGCTGGCCCAAATAGGACTAATTCAGCCAGCTAGCCCTGGTGACTATCTGATGCTTATTAGATGGATTTCCCCCAAATTGATTTCTGAACTTTGAATTTCATTGTTATTCATGTTTTTATACTGTATTTTATGCTGCTTCTACTATTAGGTGTTTTAAATTTGTTGTTCGCAGCCCTGAGCCCAGTTTTCTGAACCGGGAAGGGCGGGGTATAAATTAAAAAATATTTTTATTTATTTATTTATTTATTTATTATTATTATTATTATTATTATTATTATTATTATTATTATTATTATTATTATTATTATCCCTCAAATATTCCACAATCCAATTTCCAAGAGGCCAGTCCAAAATCAATGAATCTGTAAGCAAGCGGCTTCACACATTTTCACCCCATTTTCTGCAGGTGCTTCCTCATAGGCTGGGTAGATAACTCATGTTGCCTGGAACAGATCCACTTCCATAAAGAAAAGAGGGTAAGTGTCAAAGACAGGTGGTGAGGTAGATTGTCCTTCACAGGAGGACAAAAAGGAGACTATGAGGAAGGTGTGGATGGAAGGCCAACCCAAGACCTTCCAGCTCTGAAGCATTCTTCCCTAACCCAGTATTGCTACCCAAAGACAGAAGCGTTCCTATGTGGAAAAAGGCCTGCCTGCATATTGACTCGACTCTACTAAAGAAAAGCTCTGTGAATATGCTGATGACACAGTTTTACCTGCACTTTGCCTGGTTTTATCGTGATTCCCTTTCCCACAAGAATTGCAAGCAGGCTAGCAAATCCCTACACCCCAAACTACCCACAATTCTTCAGGGGAAACCACATCTGGAGACAGACAGTTAAGTCATGTATCCACATCAATGTCCAGAGGAGAAATGACCACTGGGAGGAGCGCAGAGAGAAGAAACGTTGTGGTGCATCTCTAACAGCAAAACTGGATGTCTTCATCTTCCCCATTTGCAATAACTAAAACATATCTTCCCCATATAAGTCCCCATGGCCACAGCAGTCACTGTAATTCTCCTACGCTACAACTTTACCTCTGATGGCACACTCTTCCATTATCTCTCGAGACAGACAGATGCCAACAAGGACGACTAGAACCACAGTGGCAAGACCTCCATGCTTCTCCCATCTTGGAGGTGCCTAAGCCATTTGAACTATTTGAAAAGCAATTGTAATAAACAGATTACGCTAGTAGGATTGCAAGAAGTTTTGTCAGGAGGAATATTGCAGAGAAGATTATGAAGAGAATTGTTAGTTAAGGATAATTAAAAGTAATAAGGAAATTATGAAATGTAGATTAAGTGATAATGACTGAAGAAATCTTCAGAAGTGGTTGATGGAAGTCCAAAACACTGTGTAAGATAAGAAACTGTGTTATATGATTGTTGGGAATGATATGTAAAAAATAATGAAAATATATATTTAAAAAATGAAATAAAAACTATTGGTTGTTATTCTGTTTTATTTATGCACCTGCGGATCAGAAAAACCTCAGGGAGCTTTTTCTAGTGGAGGAAGACAAACTAAACAAGATTGCAATTACTTATTTTTCTCTTTACCCCAACCCGTTCCTAAATTCCTTTGCACAGCCCTATTTATTTCTTCATTAATATAAGACGGAGAACACCTGGCTTACCAGTGGTACATGGGAAAAGCTTAACATGAGTCAACAGTGTGATGCAACAGCATAAAAAAAAGCTAGTGCTATTCTGGGCTGCACCAGCAGAAGTATAGTGTCCAGGTCAAGGGAAGGAATGGTTCCTCACCATCCTGGCAAAAAATGACAAGTGGAGTGCCACAGGGTTCTGTCCTGGGCCAGTTGTTGTTCAAAGTCTTTATAAATGTCTTGGATGAAAGAATTGAGGGGATGCTCATCAAATTTGCAGATGACACCAAACTGGGAGGGGTAGCTAATGCTGCAGAAGACAGAATCAGAATTCAAAATGACCTTAACAGATTGGAGAACTGGGCACAAGCTAACAAAATGAATTTCAATAGGGACAAATGTAAGGTTCTGCACTTAGACAGGAAGAGCCAGATGCACAAATATAGGATGGGGGACACCTGGCTTACAAGCAGTACATGTGAAAAGGATCTAGGAGTCTTGGTGGACCATAAGCTTAACGTGTGGTGCAGCAAAAGAAAGCTAATGCTCTTCTAGGCTGCATCAACAGAAGTAGTGTCCAGATCAAGGGAAGTAATAGTACCATTCTATTCTGCCTTGGTCAGACCACACCTGGAATACTGTGTCCAATTCTGGGTATCACAATTTAAGAAGGATGTTGACAAGCTGGAACATGTGCAGAGGAGGGCAACCAAGATGATCAAGAGTCTAGAAACTAATCCTTATGAGGAGCGCTTGAAGGAGCTGGATATGCTTAGCCTGGAAAAGAGGAGACTGAGAGGAGATATGACAGCCATCTTCAAATATCTTAAGGGCTGTTACATGGAAGATGGAGCAAGCTTGTTTTCTCCGGCTCTGGAGGGTAGGACTCGAGGCAATGGCCCCAAGTTACAAAAAAGAAGATTCCGACTAAAGATCAGGAAGAACTTTCTGACAGTAAGAACTGCTTGACAGAGAGGAACTACCTCAGAAGATGGTGGACTCTCCTTTCTTTGAGTTTTTTTAAGCAGAGTTTGGATGACCATCTGTCATGGATGTGTTAGTGAAGATTTCTGCGCTGCAAGTTGGGCTAGATGACCCAAAAACACAAGGTCCAAGGTTTTGCCAGCCCTTCAACCAGTTCTGATTACTGCAGTCTTCTCTTACACAAAGAATCTTTTCCAGGTGCTTTTTCAGAGCATGTCCCAACCACATTTTAGCCTTTTCAAAGTGGTCCCATATTGGAACAATATATGGCAGGCTTCCTCAGCCCTCCAGATGTTTTGAGACTACAATTCCCATCGTCCCTGACCACTGGTCCTGCTAGCTAGGGATCATGGGAGTTGTAGGCCAAAAACATCTGGAGGGCCAACGTTGAGGAAGCCTGATATATGGTCTATAGAGGGGGGAATCTTTTCTGCTGGTGATTTAGGGCATTATCTTGGACCAGTCACGAAACATAGATCCTATTCTGTAAAAATTTCAAGCAGTAACCTACTTTGCAGGACCGTTGTGAAGATGAAACACAAAAAAACCTTTGTACATATTAAAACTGCTAGCTTTTTCTTGCGTCTCTGATGGTTTCAGTCACAGTTTTATATTTCTGTATATCTTGAAAGTCAACACTACTTGTTCTCTCTTAATTCTTATGACTGTACTCTCCACTTACCTGTTTGTAGCTCATCACAAATATCCATATAACCAGCTATATTATTTCCCCTTGTGAATGTGATATCCCATGCCAGCCTTGGTTTTCTTTGGTTTGGTTTTTATGTGTTAGTCTCATGGTGTTCTATTTTGTCATCGGGGTTATATGGTTAAGTTCAATAAAAATAAAAATAAAGAATTTCCCCAATGAACAAGTGCAAGAATTGCTGAGTTTGGCCATAAATGTGTGAATTTTAAAGGAGTTGTATTTTGCTACAAAAGAAGAGGTCGTTCATGAGGACTGTGATATGAAGAAAAACATTAAAGCTATATGGAAGAAATGAATGGAGATGCAGCATTGTAAAATAGAACAGATTGTGATCAAGGAGAGATCATCCCATGTAGATCATTCAGTCCCCCCCCCCCCTTTTTGTATAGTTGTTTGGTATAATACAGTGCACAACTTCCAAAACTGAATATCTTACAGATTAACTTTGTAATAAAGTGGTACCCCAGGTTAAGTACTTAATTCGTTCTGGAGGTCCGTACTTAACCTGAAACTGTTCTTAACCTGAAGCACCACTTTAGCTAATGAGGCCTCCTGCTGCCACCGCGCCGCCGCCGCACGATTTCTGTTCTCATCCTGAATCAAAGTTCTTAACCCGAGGTAATATTTCTGGGTTGGCGGAGTCTGTAACCTGAAGCGTATGTAACCTGAAGCGTATGTAACCCAAGGTACCACTGTACAAGAATACGCTGTTCTTTTCCATGTATAAGACTAGGTTTTATTCTTTAAAAATTATGCTTAAAAGTGGGGGTCGTAGTATACATGGATAGTACACAGGGTGGACATTTGATTGGTTGCTGCCATGGCTGTCGGTGGCTATTGTGTGTGTTATTGGTTGCTGTGTCAAGGGCTGCTGTTGATTTGCTGATGTTGCGGCAATTGGGTGAGGGGACATATGAGAGGCGGATTTTGTGCTGTGTGCCACTGAGCGATTTTTGGCAATCCCCCTTTAAAAAGCTCAATAGGGGGCATATTATACATGGGGGCATCTTATACACAGAAAAGTATGGTATTTTTACTCTAGGGTTGGTGCGATTATAATGAACAGCATGCATCAACACAGACAAATGGGCACTTTTGCACAGAGACATAGGGAACCCACACAATCCACAACGGATTTCAGTTACTGCCCCGTCGATATGGAGAATTACAGTACCAACTGATAGCAGACAATGTGAAGACTGAAGAAGTTTCGTGCATCACATGACCAGTATGCATACTCCCGAAGTCGGGGATCCAAACAGTGACCAGACCATATACACATGCGCCAATTTTTGTTGTTAACTTGTGCACATTCTTCAACATCACATGGAAACTCTGCATTTTATCATTAGTTATTGTGTTTATTTGTGTCCCAGTATGTTTCCGAGCACAATTCAAAGTGTTGGTGCTGACCTTTAAAGCCCTAAATAGCCTCAGCCCAGTATGCCTGAAGGAGCATCTCCATCCCCATCGTTCTGCCTGGACACTGAGGTCCAGCACTGAGGGCCTTCTGGTGGTTCCCTCACTGCAAGAAGTCAAGTTACAGGGAACCAGGCAGAGGGCCTTCTCTGTAGTGGCACCTGCACTGTGGAACGCCCTCCCACCAGATGTCAAAGAGAACAACAACTACCAGACTTTTAGAAGACATCTAAAGGCAGCCCTGTTTAGGGAATCTTTTAATGTTTGATGTATTACATTATTTTAATGTTTTTGGAAGCCGCCCAGAGTGGCTGGGGAAACCCAGCCAGATGGGCGGGGTATAAATAATAAAATTATTATTATTATTATTATTATTATTATTATTATTATTATTATTATTGAACCACTGTGCAACAGAGTCCTCTGAGCAAATCACAAATAATATATCGGTTTAGCAAAATTATAGAATGCAATCAAACAAGCACTGAATGCCAATGACCAAGGCAGCTTCGTGACCAGGAAGTGTGCAAAATTCTCCGTTTGTGCTGTCAGTTTGTGTGCGTTCTCTGTTCCTTCAATAGAACGCACACCACTATTAGTGTCCTTTTACCATTGATTGCAATGCGTGCATGAATGTGCATGCGTCCAGGAGAATCCCTGCCTTAGCTCGCCCTGAATTAGATCACACCATTTCCTTTCTTTCGACCCACTGCTCTTTGAAACGAAAAGGCCTATGCTAATAGAAAGGACCTCGCTTGGCCAGGCCTGAAGGTGCTGACCTTTGCTTGCCTGTGCCCTGGGAGGCAAAGGGTGGGGTGAAATCAGGCTGTCTATGGATAAAGGCAGCTCATTAGATCATCACCTCTGAGATGCTGCATTGAAAGTGCAGTAGGCTGTATCGAGGACTTCCTAATGCCAGTCTCCTTAAGGCAGAAGCCATTTGTATCCTGTGACAGTGGGGCAATCTCATATAAAAGGTCAGCCTCAAGTAGAGTTACCAAGTGACCAGGAAGTCAGAGGAGGGGGGCGGCATCCTGAGCCCTTAACTGCAGAAATAAGCAGGTGAATCCTTTTTTTCCTAGCAGGAAGAAATAGACACAACCCATTGTTAATACTTGCCTGTTGAAGTCGCAAGTACCATAGGGCCGCAGAAAAATTGGCAATTCTCAAACTGTCATCTGTGCAGCATAAGTCCAGTTCTGCTGGGAAGATTTTTGAACAGTGAAGAATATCTGTATTTGGTCTTGTGATTTTCTGATAGTGGCAGTTTTAACGAGAGGCAGATGATCAAACAGACTAGCAAAACTCTGGGCCTAGGAACCATGGTTTTCATAATATGTCACTGGTTTTGATGAAATGCACCCAAAAAAGTATGGGATTTCTCTTTTGGAATCATAGGAACAAAATCCAAAAACTAATGTACAGGATACTTTTGAAAAAGGAAGCCAGGTGGATTCTGAGGTTGACATCGTGGCCCTTTTAGGCTTTAATAAGACTCTGAGGTGATTACCATAACTTTGAGATACAGCTATTTTGAATTTGGAGTAGTTGGGGTGGTATATTTGGCCCTAGTTGCTTGATTTAGCATAACATAAAGATACAACACATTTAAATGTCGAATCATTATTTCACCAAGCAAGTAATCAGTCTTAACATTCATTTTCAATCTAGTATAATAAGTATTAGAATACTTTTTCTTGATCACTGTGTATTTCGCTTTCTGAAAAAGATCAATGTAGGGTGTTAGTTGCTCATGTGCTCCTTTTAAAGTCAATTATGGTTTTATATACTTTACATCGTATCTATAGACTTATATCATAGGACACTATTCAGCTCTGAAGTTTAATATAGATTCTTAAAACAGTTTGGATTTCCCTGTCAAAGAACCAGCGGGGTCTGAAACATGCTAAATTAGCATGTTTTGTCTACCTGCTGGTTTTTGTTCCTGCTTCCAACTGGTTTTGGTGATGATGATGATGATGATGATGATGATGATGATGATGATGGAAAAACAAGTTTATTAAATGCTAAACCAAGACCCACAGCAATTCTCAAGGAATACAGACACAAACCACTTGAGGACCCCTGCTTTGGTTTGAAGGAACAGGGGCTGGGCAGGGAGCAGGAGATAGCATGTATGGGGACAACCTTTTTCAAATATCTCACATTGGCACACCACAGAAAATGCCCATGTACAGACACATAGGTTTTGGGTGATTTCTTCCACTGTAAGAAAACAGTCAGATATGAAATGGTTATAGCTTTCTCCTCAACCAGCTCCTGGAAATCTTGCGGAATCAATCAGGAAATAACCCTTGCAGGACACCCTGTTCCAGGACTTCAACTGGGTGAATGTACAGAATGGGAGGGAAGTAATCTGACCAGACTGTTGCGATCAGTTCAATAAACCAATAGAGAAAAATCTGGATTCACACAAGCCAGCACCAGATAGATGGCAACAGCATTCCACATTTACACAGCAAGCTTGGAGTGTTGTAATCATTTCACATATATTATCTTGGCTAAACTTATGACAGTCCCATAAATTGGGCCAGTATTGTTGCCTACATATGGGTAACTCGCAACTTACCCGCATTTAACTTGCATGCATTCAGCTTTACATCCTTGGCAATCAAAATTTTAATAGGGGTCAGAAGAGGGGTGGGCATCAGGGGGAAAAGACTTCGGCAACCCCACTCACCATAGACCCCAATGCTTTTTGACACTGTGTGTTAATGGCTTTACGCACTAACCCTGGAAAATAACCCCAGCATAAGTTGAGCGTTGCCTCTATTGCAAGTGAGGACTGAGGGACAGTGACTTATCCACAGCCCTCCTCTTTAAATTCCTGGCATGGGCAATAAATAAAAATAACAAATTGTAAAGTTGGCATGGGCAAAATTCAACCTAAGATCTTCCTGGCCATTGTGCTCTAGATAAACTGATTGTTTGGAAGTAACATAGGTTTTAATTGAGGGCCATGCTGTATCTCAACAACAACAGCTGCGTCTAGTCCACAACTGGATCTTAGTTAGGTTGGGATATTTCATTCCAGTGGACAACTCCACTTCTCTTTGGAACGTATTACGGACAGTGTGGTTCCATGGAGAGCAAGCTGCCTCAAAGCCATTGCTATCTGCAGCTTCTCACAAAGAAAGCCTTGGGAAGACCAAATATAAACCTGCAGTCCAGAAAGTTTTAGGTTATCTCTCTGTAACTCAACATACTTATATGTACCTACCCAACTGAAGTGTTTGGTGATATTATCTACCAGGGCAGAAAAAAGACTAAGATAAAAGTTCAAACTATGTAGAAACATTTAGGCAGTCATTCTACTCCATTGAAACCAAGGGGGAGTTTTGCTGATGACTCCAGCAGTAAAAGGATTTCAGCACTGCAACACACCACCTGTTTATACTCTGAAGCAGGCAGGGCTCAGTGCAAGAGGGACTCTGAACCCTACCTGAGTGCAGAAAGGAGGCCTAATGCTGTTTGCTCAGAAGTAAATTCTACTGAGTTCAGCTTGGCTTAGTCCAGGAAAAGTATGCAGAGGAGGACTCTGCATCTTCCATTATGGGAACAGGGAGGGATATGAAAGTGTTTTCAGATGTTTGCCAGAGTGTGTTTATTGCACTGACCTAAACTGCCTGCTAGATTCTTCCTCCTTCAGTTGAAAAGCTAAAACAGCCAAGAACCTTAAATAAACAGATTTATTGTGGCATTCGCTTTCCTGGACTGCGGTTTCTCCTCCTTTCTGAGTTTCTCCCGAAGCCGCTTGTCAGAGAATCCCAAACCAGCCAAGGATGAAGAATCTTCCGCAGGGAGGGTCTCCTTTTCCGTGGCTGCTTCAAGGGGCGGGGGCTCCGCGGGAAGAGAGAAAGAGGTGGGACTTGGGGTCCCAAATTTGTCCTCTGGTCTCCTTCGCCCACTGCTTGCAGCCGAGATGAAAACCTTTCCTTGGGAAATGCCAATTGTGTACTGTTGGCGGGGGGGGGGTCCTTATTTGGCACGGGAGCCCTCCTTCTGCCTGGCCGATTCCGGGTATTCCTGAAAAGTTTTAAACTATACATTTGCCTACAAAAATAGCATCTTCCGAACGGATGGGAGGGCGCCCACAAAAATCACAATTCTGGATGGGTTGTTTCTTTTTTGACACCCCTCCTCCATTTTTCCTTTCAGCTTCCCATCTCCAGGACACGTCTTTTCTAACATTTCTGACACTCTTAGTAGACAGCTAGATCTCTCTTAAAACCAGAAATTTCCAGGAAAAGTTGGGACAGCCATATATATATTTATATGGCTAGTCTTTTGTGCAATTAATAAATGTCTGAGAGATAGATATACACATTTTAATCTATGTGTAAACATAAAGCATGCATGAATTATATTTCTAATTATTCATATTGCACCCTCCTCAACGCAGGCTGGCAGATTTAAATATATCTATATATCTATATATCTATAGCTATATATATATATATATATATATATATATATATATATTTAAAGTCAGCGAATGGAAAACGAAGAATTAGACTCAGCTAAGTCACCGCATCAAAAATAAAAAAATAAAAAGTTTTCCATATCGCCGACCACACCGAGGTCCAAATCCAGCCGGAATTGCCGAGTAGGTTTTCCTTGTGCGTTGGATTTAGATGGATCTCTGAGCCGATTTGAACTGAATTCCGCTCGAGTGCTTTCCGGATCGAGCTGCAGGAAAGCTCACGAGCCGGTTTACAAGGCTTTGATTTGCTCGATTAATTGGAAGTTTACTGCTTTCAGCAAAAGTTACTACCGAGGAGTTGAGGGAAGTGCTTTCGTGATCTTGGGCAGGTGTTTGCGTGGAGCGCGAGGCCGTGAAGAAATTGGTTGGATGTCAGGAAAACTCTTCAAGCAAACACCCGGGAGTTTAAAAAATATATATACAAATTTCCTTTGTTCCCATACCGGCTTAGAAAGATATTTCCAAAAATATAGTTTTTCGGGCACCTTCCACCGTAAAGAGCTGAAACCTAGTAAATTTTTCATGCTATTCTTAAAGTTTCCGAAGACCTCAGATCCAAGCAGGCTTTCCTATAGCTCAGAACAGTCTCTGCCTGTAGATTTCTCGTTTCCAACAAGTGGGAAACTTTCCCCTAAAGTAAAAAAGAAAGAAAGGAAATTATTTATAGCTCAAACTTCTCGGGTTTAAAATTCATATGTCCTCCTCTCCCTCTCCTTCCCTTAAACTTCAGAAAGAGAGACGTCGGCTGGATTTCTCTTTTGGATTTCTCACAAGTAAACGTGAAATGTCCTCGACGAGCGAGAGAGTCCGCCCCAAAGTGGCGATAAATTAAAAAAACGCGGCCCGAGTTTCTCCTCCGAAGCCAGCTTCCGCTTTCGGAGAGTTAAATTTGTCCCTTTGACAATCAACAGCAACTTTTGCCTTCCTTTTGAAAGCGCAACAAAAAGATTTCACGCCCAACTTGAGCGGAACAAAGAGACCTCGCGCCGCTTTGCTTCGGGACCCCCCTGCCGCCCCGCCCGCCTCCTCCTCCCGTGTTAAACGGAGGGTGAGTCGCTTGTTAGGGGGGATGAGAGGAGAAGACTCAATTTTATACATACTTTCTTATTTGAGGGAAGGGTGTCCCTGAGTTGTAATCAGGAGAGGACTGCGGGCTTGAAAGGAAAAGGAAAATTCGGGATCTCTCCATAAAGTACGTTAAAAGCTTTCAGTCTCATTGGATTTTTTATTTAATTTTTTTTTTTTTACTAAAATGTTCAGAAAGAAAGAAAGAAAGAAAGAAAGAAAGAAAGAAAGAAAGAAAGAAAGAAAGGTTATAAAATAAGCCACGTAGATAAATAAAGTATAATTAAACAATCCATATGCAGAAAGTATATAGAAATAAAATGTAGACAGAGGTATGTATAAGAATTTATAAAAGGACGTACACATATAAAGTCTAGTTGTACAGTCTCACAAATAAAGCATGCAGAAGATAAAATTGGGTATGTTTAAGAAAGGTACTGCGTAAGATGTAAGAATGGGAAGGTTCTGTAGCTGGGTTAAAGTGGCCTTTGAATTTAAATAACTAAAACGTATCGTATTGTATTGTATTGTATTGCTACCACCAACTTGCGTGTGCTCCTCGGGAGTCTGGTGTATGAATGCATACATGCAGGTCAGCACAGGGGTACACACACCTCGCGTACACAAGCCTCACACGGTGGGGTCAGCATCCCAGTTAAACCAAATTCTTTGGCGTTCAGCCGGATGGAGTCCTCTTGGAAATACAAACAGCACCGGAATCGAATCAAGAGGACGATGGAAACGGCAGCCTGCTGAACTCCTGGGGTGTCTTCAGTTTAATGGGAGGGACAGGGGCAAAATGTCGCCTCTCTTTCACCATACACCCCCTCCCATTTCCCCCTTTGAGGCTTTCAATTGGGAAGTTTTCCTCTGTTCAAAAAGGGAGTCCGCTGCCCGCCCCCCTGCTCTTGCGCCCAAAAGCGGCAATCGTATTAGCCACCAGTACTGTACTGTAAATCGCATTTTTCCCTTTCCAAAGGTCTACGGGGTTGACGCCAGACTTAAGGTCATACTTCGAGTTAGACTCGTGGGTTTTAATGGGACTTAAGTAAGCCATGCCTAACTTACTTTATGTGCGATTAAGTCTGGATCCAGCCCTAGAGCTTTCCTCTGCTTTCAAAGAAACCTGTGGCCTTTTCTTTTCTTTTTCTCCTTCCACGCTCAAAACCCAAAATAGTATAATTGAGCTATCTTGATGCAAGGATTTGGAAGGCTGCGCGCTCTCCCCTCTTTCTTTTCCCCTTCTTTATTTCTTTTCTGTCGAATTTGAAACTCTCCCTGATGTCCTCCTCGGTGGGTTAGAATAGAAACAGGATTAACTTTCTCTGACCTTAAAAGAAGGTGACGTTTCCATCTAGCGATTCCCAGCAGCAAGAAACAGATTCCTGGAGGAGGGGGGGGCCGGGTTGGTGGGGTTGGTTGAAGGGGTTGAAAGGGGTGGAGAGGGTGAATTGAAAAGAGGGCAGCTTTAACAAAACAAAAGATGGCCACAGGGTTGCCAGAGATAAGATTGTCCCGCCAAACAAGTAGAGAGAGAGACACACAGAGAGAACTCCTTTCGAAGTTACTGATTAAAACTGGGAGGTGGGAAATAAGGGGGTGTTGGACGGAGAGAAAGAAGACCCTCACACACATACGAAAAAATAAGCCCTTTAAACCTCGAAGTGAAAAACGTGGTAAATTCAACAGTGGTTGCTATGTTAGTCTGTGGCAATTATTATATCATCATTATCAATTGGTCAACTGTACGGACGTTTTCCTGGACTGGAGCGTCAGCTTCCTTATAGGAAAAGCTGGTGGTGACTGACACCACAATAATGGGTTAGCCTTGCAGGTGTCACAGGACTCTTGGGTTGAGTTTCATCCCCCGAAATGTGCGATCTTTCCTGGCTAACTGACTTGACTTGCCAGCCTGTGAGTCAAGGAACTTCGAAGCTTTTGGGGGAGGTGGCTCTGTCCTCCCTTTTCTCTTGCGCCCATCTTGGTTCTTTGCACGCCCTCTTCTTTCCCACATCCATTTATTCCTCCCCCCCACCCCACCCAAGCTTTTTGGCGTGGAGAGAGAGGGGGGGAGATGGAGAGAGGAGGGCACCGTGCCCCAAATCCCGACAGGTGGCCAGTCTTAAGACTCACCAGTTTCAAGGCCACCATTGCCTTGATCATACCTTGAGGCCAGATTTGCAAACCACCTCATTTTGCACCAAGAAAAAAAGCTCCACCCAGAAAAGCGTTTCGCACTTCCAATCCTGCCTCCCTCTCTCCAACCCCAACTGCATTCGCCTTCAGTAGGAGCAGGATCCCTCCCTTGCCCAATCGCTTTCTTCCTTTCCTTTCTCCTTTTTGTTCCTCTGGCATTTACAGCCGCATAAATCTTGCAATTCGCACCCAACTCTTTCTGCCCCCATCTCCCCGCCTTTCTCCAACCAAGAAAGCTATGAAACTCTCAAACTCCACTTCGGGCACATTGCAAAACTTCTCCCTCTTGCCAGAAGAAGCGAGGATCTTCCTCACTTCCTTACCTAGATCATCTCCTAACGTTGACCCCTGGGGTGGTGGGCGGAAGTAATAGGATTTTAAAATTCATTCACTTTGAATTGGCACCCAAGATCTCAGCGCCTCTTTTGAGCCTTTCTAAAGGGGCGAGCTCGTTTCACCAGCCAAGAAACCCTTCTCCCCTTCGCGTTCACCGTCCGGACATTTCCCTGAGGTGCCTCTGCTTTAAATACAACCACAGAGAAAGCGAGTCCACCTCCTCTTCCAGATGTTAAACGCAGCGCCAGTATCTGGGCGGCATCACCCTAGGCCTTCCTGCAAAACTCCTTCCTGCTCTTAATTCGCCAGTATTATGATTATTATTCATGTTCCACGAAGTCAAATCGGAGAAGCTCGCCAAATGCAGGAAAGCCTGGTCTACGGCATTTCGGTCCTTTGTCGCCCCGCCAGCCCCCAGCTCCCCAAAACAAAATGTGAAGAAAAGGAGAGAGAGAGAGAGAGAGAGAGAGAGAGAGAGAGAGAGAGAGAGAGAGAGAGAGAGCGAGCATGACTTACCCCTGAATGGAGGTTGGAGTTGGGGCAAAGGGGAACCTGAAGGAAGAATCATAGGACTGTTTGGGAGCGGATCAGGGCAGGCAGATGCGCTTCCTAAGCAAAACTGATGGCCAGCAACGCTATAGATTAGCATGGGGTCACCAGCACACACGGATTTGATCAATACCCCCGCACTCACGTGCCAGATGGTTTTGGAAGAGGAGAAAGAAAAGGAAGAGAAGGAGGGGAGGGGGACAGGGGAAAAACCTTCCAAACTAAAAAAGAGAGAGAGAGTTCAGGTCCACCCCAACGCCTGCCTCCCTAGTATCCCACAGACCTGTGGAAGGGTTTTAAAAATAAATAAAAAGACATTTCAACCAACAAAAAATATCAGTGACACGTTATTCTTTGCTTCTTCACCTCCTAGAAAAAAATACTGCCTCTGCCCCCGGATTAAATGTTGAGATTTCACTCTCCCCCTCTGCAGCAAATACAAACTCGCTTAAAATATCTATTGCATGCGTGTATCTATTGGGCGGCGTGTTTAAACACGTGTACCCGAGGATTTAGTTTGTTTCAAAGGAGACCAAGGGGTTAAAAAAAAAATCAGAGGGCACCGATGGACCTTCACAGAGAATCATCAAGCACACCGTGTACAATTACCGGTAGGTTGTTCCCAACAGGAATGAAGGCTTTGCACACGAGGACACAGCCATTCGTGCTGCACACGTGCACACGTGTGTGTGTGAGAGAAAGCGGGGGGTGGGGTTCAGCCTGTGATCTTTCCACAAACCTCGCTCAGGACGCGAGCAAAAATACTACTAGATGCCTGAATGCCTATCAGATAAAAACATATACAATGTATGTCAACACATTCATCGAATAGCGTTAAATTGTGTGTGTGTGTTTAAACATTTCATTGTTTTCATTGGGGAGGGGGGGATGATGAATTGGTGGTTAAATCTCCCTCACTGGAATGAATGGGACTTGAGTGCTCAAATCTGACTTCAATCTGCCCACGATTGCTCCTCGAATATTGCACGCTGGTGTCATGATGACATAGATTTTTTAAGAGAGAGAGAGAGAGGTTAAGTATATTTGGAGAACACACACACACACCTTTTAATATAAAGGACTGAAGAGGAGAAAGGTTAAATTCTGGCACAAGCATGCAGGATTCCTCTTACAATTATAGAAAGACGCTGAAAATATTTGATATCAAAACAGTATTCGATATCCTTCCTCACGCTTGCTATTGGATGCGTAAAAACAGCTCCCTGCAAACCCACGTCTCCTATCATTGGTGTGCGTGCAATTTTTCTCAAATATTAATAAGGGGGGCAATTCCTGAGTCACTCTTATTTACTGCTTTTTTGGGGGGGGGAGAAAGAAATTAAAATAGCACGGTAAAAAGCAAAACACTTATGCAGGTCCAAGAGCATGTTTCCTTTTTTTAAACGAATAGTATTATTGCTGATAATAAAGGCATATATATATGGTGACGCTTACAGCTGAGGTTCCCAGGACTCCTGTGAGCAAGGCGTTTTATGTGTGTTTGTCAGTCATTTAATGCCCTGGATAGGAAACGATCCTAATCTGAAATAATCCTGTGTCGTGTGCCTCTTTCCCTACAAAAGGGGTGTTGGAGACTGTTTTCATTTCGCCTTCGAGATGCTCAGCGTGGAAATCCAGAGCCGAGTCAAAGGCATATTCAGTACACAAAGAGCCGCTTGTCTGCCTGATTCCATACAGAAAGCAGAGTATTGATCTGGAGGTGGGAACATGCAACACCTCACCTTTAAACTCTGGCCCACGTGACCAGGGAGCTCAGCAGCCAGAAAACAGGTTTATTTTTCCAGGTTGATTTTCTCCCACCCTAGAGAACCTCAACCCGCCATGCCCACCCCACCCCCCAGGTTAAGAGAATAGGGGCACTCACTGCTCCCCTTTTTCCCTACAGGAAAATGTAGATGAAAAAGGCCGCAGAGATCTTCAAAAAGTCAGCCTTGGGGGTTCCTGGGTGCCGCATGTTTACGCTTTGCTCCAAACAGGGGTTCTCTTCCCCCTCAAGCCTTACAAACGGATGGATCCTGATTTTGAGAGATTGGAAGCTGGCAGCGCTGTCTAATTCGTGCCTACTTAGAAGTAAGTCCTATTGAATGCAGTGGAGCTTACTCCCGGGTAAATTGGCGTTGCGGCCTGAGTAGCACAAAAGAGCAGGTGGAGCGATCTGCTGGGGCTTCGTCCGATTTAGCGCAGCGTCACGTGTGAATGGAAGCACCTTTTCGAGTAAGTCGGCTGGAGATCAGTTGGACTTAACTTTCCGGGAAAGGGGTTTAGAAGAGCGGAGTGCTGCTAATCCTAGTTAATCGTTTCGATGTGCGGTGGATCCCCCTGTTCTGAGGCGAGTCAGAGAGGCTTTCTTTCAGGAGCAAAGCGGATTCGCGCCCAGGAATTGCGATTGGCTCCTCTGGAGTCAGCTGTAAAAACACCTCCTTCTTAGTTTAAAACTGACACGTGGGTGGATTTCTCTATTTCTACCAAACAGGAGATTCTCCCTCTCAAGCCCCAAACTGAGCACGTTTCAAAAGTGTTCCTCCCACCCCCACCCCTTTTTATAGGATTTATTTTGTTGTCAGGATTAAGATTTTAATGGGGAGGGAGCTGAAATAATTCTAATGGCTTTTTATTCTGCTGTGACATACCAAAAACCAAACAAAAAATTTAGATTTTTTTTGCAAGAAATGTAGATGCGTGCCCATAAATTAATACACATTCCCTATCTAAAATGTGCATGGTGACGTTTCTATTCTTTCCTCGCTCCTTGGAGAAATCCCCGTTCCACCCTCTGTTTAACCTCATAATAACCGTGTGAGGTAGACTGGGCTGTGAGACGGTGCTCCACCAACAATTAAAAAATGCAGCAGGATGATTGGGTAAGGAACTGGACTCCTGACCCCCTGAACCCAACTCAGAAAGGTTGCATCTCAAAGTGACTTCCTTCAGTTTAATCCCTATTATTATTATTATTATTATTATTAATGGAAGGGGTTATACTACCCACATCAAGATACAGGTAATATTAGAGAGATTTATTTTAGCACAAAATATAATGTGTTTGTTTGTTTGCAAGCCTAATCCTATTTGATCATTTAATACCACAGAAATTTTAAAAAGGCTATCCGGAAGGACTGATACCCCAACGTCTATTGAGTTAACCTTGTTGCTTTACCTGAGAAGCTGGGACTTTCCTTCCCACCGCTGTCTAGGACTCTTGCACCCACGTAGGGCTTCAATTCTGAAAGCGACTGAACCTCTCTATCCTCAAATTATCCACTTATCATCATCTTCATTATTCCTATCACTACCGTTGTTAGCCTACGTTCAAGAGGACTACTCCAGAAGCGAGTGGTTTGAGAATTTACCGCTCCCGAGGCCAATACTGAATCAATTTCAGGTCCTTGCAGTCTTGATCCAAGGCATGTTTACTCAGGAATTAACCTCGTTGGGTTCAGTGGAGCCGCCTCCTAAGTAAGCGTGCATAGACTTGCAGCCTATGGCTTCCATTTCCAGCGAATTTAAGTGGGAGACACAGTCCCAACCCACGCAGGGTTTACTTCAGAATAAACACGCTTGGGTTCAGGCCATATGTATTCATACTAAGGGCTTTACGTACGAGTAACCCGCCCTCTCCCATACTAAACCTTACTTAGGGGCAAGTCCCATTCAAATAACAATCCCAGTGAAATCTTATTGAGTTCAATGGCCATTATTATTATTATTATTATTATTATTATTATTATTATTACTTTTGAGTAATCACGTCTCGTTCGAAGCCCTGTTTTTTGTTTTAGCATGAGTGTCTCAAGCGTCCTCGAGATTTGGGGGAGGGGCGCTACTATTCCCCCCCCCCTCCGTGTGTCCCCCCCCCTCAAAAGCCCCACAAGTCCATGTCACTGGTCCAAAGATTTATTTTGCAAGCTTTTCTCAAGTTTTTTTGTGTTTTTTTAAAGTGGGGCTTCTCTTTCTCCGCCCCCCCCCAAAACCACAATTGTTTTCCGAGCCAAGTTTTCTCTAACAGCTGGAAGTGGTTGGAAGGGACTGTCTTAAGAGACCCCCCGCTCTTCTTTTGACAGCTGATCAAAAGAAAATAGGTCACGCTTTTCAAACTTATGTCCCTCCTGCCCTTAATTACTGTCTCTTTAAACAAAGGCAACATCTGCGCAGCCTCAACCTGCTCTCTCCCCCCCCCCCCCCCGGAGAAGCTGTTACTTCTGGAAGGGGCTGCGCGCGCTCTCGTTCTCGCTCTCTCGGCGGCTGGCTAGTGCAAGGAGGCTGGCACAGAAAATGCGAGGGATGGATGTGTACTAGTGGGCGGGCGGGCAAGGGCTCTGGGAGGACCCCAAAGCTGCAATCCTAAATAAGCATCGCGACTGGAGCAGAAATACCAGGGCACTGAATGGGGTCTTAACTGGTGGGTCAATGCGCGTGGGATGTGACTGCAAGCAGCCTTGCTAGGGAGTAACCCTCGCCATGTCCAGCGAGGGAGGAAACATACATAGGATCCCACTGCGACGACGCTAGCTAGCCGAGCTGGATAGGGTTTACTTCCGAGTAAGCACGCTTAGGGCTGCACCTTCTCAGGTCCGGAATTGGCCCAACCCAATTCAGCGGAAGCCCTCAATTTCTGAATTTTTGGGGGGGAATGATTTGGGGCTGGGCCGCTTTCAAGATCGACTCCTTACTCAGGAGTAAATTCCTTAGACATCAATTTTACTTGATGTGGGTGATCTACAGGAACACTTCCCTTGGGTCAGCTTGCAAGCGCCATCCTATATGTTTACTCAGAAGTAAGTCCGACTGAGTCCAATGGGCCTTACAGGAGGTATACAGTATAGGACTGAAGTCTTCATTTATGTTTGAGTCTCGGTCCTTTCAATTGCCTTTTATTTTTCTTGTTTGAAGGCTTGCTTACTCAAAAACTGAGTTCAGTGAGGCTTACTCGCAAGTGAATGTACATTGGACGGTATTTTTTTAAAAAAAAAAAAAAAGTTCGGTGTAGAACGCGCAGAGGGATCTTAGACATATTTGCACTCAGAAAGGCAACCCACGAGCTTATTAGGGCTTACTCCAAAGTAAATCTGTAAAGGATTTGCTTGCACGAAGTACCGTAAATTTCCTCCTTGCAACCCTGGGCGAAGTGACCAGAGGAGGAAGCTCTGTCGAACTTAGGGAGAATTTGCCTGGGAGTAAATAAGCTAAGGTAAAGGTTCCATGTCTTGATATGAATCGGGCCAACTGCATCTCTTGGGGTTAATCTTCCGGAGTCTCTGTGTTTCTGGTTATTATGAGCTGTTTGGAAAATAACCACCAAAAGCACAGGTTTGTAATAATCATAATCACCATAAATTTGTATTTTCTTTATTACCTGCTAATTAAACTCGAAGGTGTTCAAGAGCAGGCCTTTGGCATTTGTTTTGACTCTCTCTCTCTCTCACACACACACACACACACACGAAATCTCATTAAGGTTCCTGAAGGCGCAGCTACTGCAAAGCTTCTGCCATGTTGAGGGTCCCTAACACAAGACAGCCAAGCGTCTTCTTGGATTTTCTCACATTAGTGAGGTTTACATTCGAGGAAACCGTGCTTTTTATAAGCTTGCCATCCTATCCTACGTCCGAAGTAGCTCCACTAAAATCAAGGCTCTTGCTTCCAAGGACAGCTAAGCGCATTGGCCACGATCCAGCCTAAATTAAATGCCTTGTAAGTCCCCATTGCAGGCGCTGATCTTTCCCATTGAAACCAATGGGCGTCTAAGCAGCGGCGCTTAGCTGCGGATGAATCTTGGCCGTTGGCTTCGCGACTGGATTGCCCTTGCAATACACGTCGATGTAAGAGCGCAGCTCCGACGCGTTCAGGAGCCGGTGTGCATGCATAGGATTGCGATACTTGCGCGCAAAAAGGCGACCTGGAAAATTTGTAAATTTAATGTTTCGTGCCCCCGGGGCAGAGACCTCTCTATTCCTTGCGTCAGTCTGCTTAAGCTCCATGCGCCCTAACAGTTTAAGGATCGAGATGCCAGTTTCATAGTCCATAATTGCAGGGCTCATTCGGCGCAGACTTCCACCGAAGCCTCTTTTTGGAAAGAGGCGAGGAGGAGGAGGAGACTGGGATGGAATGGCGAAGCAGCCCAGCTAGAGGCATTCTTGGGACTGCCGAGATCTCCATAAAGGGCCATCCCCTCTCCATAAATAGCGCATATATTATGCATATTCACACACACACCCCTTGTTGTTGTTTGTGGTTGCAACGAGGCAGGCGCCGCCGCTGCCGTCTACCTCGCGGGGAGCTGCAGCCTCGGCCGCCACGCTCCTCAGCGAAGATCAACCCGCCGCTAATGAGCGTGGCTGCTGCATAATGAAGCCAAGTTTGGCTAAGTTCTGTGGCGCTCCAGGAAGGCGGCGCGGGGTGAGGGGAGAAAGAAGGCTGAAAGATTCTCCGGATCCAAAGGCGATCGGCTAGGATCACAAGCTCTGTTCTCTTCCTCCCCAAGAGACAGCCGGTTTTATGCATTTATTATTATTGACGATTTTAATTTTTTTCTAAAAACCAGCCATCCAGCAAAGCCAGCCCAAATATTCCCAGTAAAAAAAAACCACAACCAGAACATCACCTTTGACGGACTTTGAGCTGCTGTAGAAAGGCAATGCTTGGGGAGGGGGCTGGGTGTTTGGTGACGAAGAGCCGGATCCTCTGGCTGTCTTACTCGAAGGAAACCCCCTAGGACTCCAGGGAGGCTCGCTTTCAGGCAGGCGCGCAGAGGCGTTGCAGCCCTGGATACCTGGGTTGGCGGTGGACGGGCTCCCTAAATAAAGACCGACCATAAAAATGGGGGGGGGGGGAGCAATCACTAACAGCGGGGAGCTACATAGACATTTCTGTGTGTCTTTGTGTGTGTGTGTGTGTGTGTGTGTGTGTGTGTGTGTTGTAGCCTTTAACGTTGACTAGCTGGTGCCTGTGCCTAACAGAAAGGAGAGCTGGAAAAGAGATTTCTGCCGGGCATCGCCACCCCTTTTAGGTACCCACTTAACCGCCTCTGATTAGTGTCTTGGCGGTACCCCGTTATTTTATTTTTATTTCCGAGAAGGGAGGCAGCTCCCGGGCGTGGCTCTCCTCTCCACCCCCCCCCCCAGCCATCTTCACAAGCTCCCTCTCCCGCGTTCCCTTTGTGCGCGCCGTGCGCCCTGCTTGCGCCTGGGCGCGGAGAGAGAGAAAGAGAAAAGCAGGGCTGGCCAGCTCCGTCTCGATACCCAAGGCAGGAGGACGCTGCATCTTTAAATTCTCTCTCTCTTTCATTCTCTCTCTCTGCCTCTCTCCTTGGCGTTTGATTCCAGTGCCTGGGAATCTTCAGGCAAGCTTGAAGCCTCCCGGCGCGTCGCTCCTCCTCCTCGCCTCTGCCATTGGCCGGGCTCCCGCAGACCTTGAGCCGGCTGGCTCGACGAGGCGTCCTGAGTGGGCGATCGCCTCGTCCATCCGCCCGCAGAGCCCGCCTTTTCCCCGGGGCTGGGCTAGGTTGATGGGAGGCGAGCCTCGATCGCAACTCTGGACAGCTCCAGCTACCCAAACAGACGACGTAAGAGCAGGAAAGGGCTCGGACATGGCGAGGCGGCTGCAGCGGCGCTGGCCAGGCTGACGGAGAGGCTGGTGGCTGCCCTCCCTTCTCTCTCTCTCTCTTTCTCTCCCCCACCCCCCCTTCTCTCTCTCTCGGCTCCCCTCCCGCCCCCCACACGCACTCACCACACAATTCACACACGCACACAACTGAGAGGCCTTATATCGACACCCCCCCGTCCAAAAAAAAAGAAAGGAAAGGAAAACCCAACACAGCAGGAGCGGCAGCAGCAGCAGCAGCATCCAGCATCTTCCTCTGGCGAAGCGCCGCGGCTGGAGCTTTTGATCCCCCCCACCTCCTCCCCTTCCCCAGAGCCAAGCGACCCCCGGAGCTCCGTCTGCCTGCCTGCCTTCCCCCTCTGCACCCAGCCCCGCGAAGCCCCCTGGTGCCGACCACCCCTCTCCATGGACTGAATGAAGACTGCGTGCACCTCCTATCGATGCCTAACCAAAGAGCTGGACAGCTGCGCCATGAACCCGGAGATGACAATGGAGACGCTGGGCCCCTTGCACGGGCCCTCGAGCCATGAGCAGGAGCTGATGGGCAGCCCCAGCCCCCACCACCACCCCAGCAGCCGGAGCGCCGGATCGCTCCGGGTCCACCCGCCGCCGCCGCCTCCGCCGCCTCCAGGCCCTCCGCCGCCGCCTTCCCACCAGGACTTGGCGTCCGCCTCGTCGCGTTCAGCCATGGTGACCAGCATGGCCTCGTTGCTGGACGGCGCGGGGGACTACCGCGCGGAGCTGTCCATCCCGTTGCACCACGCCATGAGCATGCCGTGCGACTCGTCTCCTCCGGGCATGAGCATGACCAGCACCTACACCACGCTGACGCCGCTGCAGCCCTTGCCCCCCATCTCCACCGTGTCGGATAAGTTCCACCACCCGCACGCGCACCACCACCCGCACCACCACCACCACCACCCGCACCACCACCCGCACGCGCACCACCACCACCACCAGCGCCTGTCGGGCAACGTGAGCGGCAGCTTCACCCTCATGCGCGACGAGAGGGGCCTCCCGGCCATGAACAACCTCTACAGCCCTTACAAGGAGATGCCCGGCATGGGCCAGAGCTTGTCCCCCTTGGGCGGCAGCCCTCTGGGCAACGGGCTGGGCTCCATCCACAACACCCAGCAGGGCCTGCAGAGCTACGGCCCCGCGGGCCACGAGAAGATGCTGAGCCCTAACTTCGACGCGCACACTGCCATGCTGGCCCGCGGGGAGCAGCACCTGTCGCGGGGCCTGGGCACCCCTCCGGCGCCTATGATGTCTCACCTCAACGGGATGCACCACCCCAGCCACCCCGGAGGCCACCCTCAGTCTCACGGGCCGGTCTTGGCCTCCGGCAGGGAGAGACCCCCGTCTTCTTCCTCGGGAACCCAGGTCAACAACTCCGGGCAGCTGGAAGAGATCAACACCAAAGAAGTGGCGCAGAGAATCACGGCCGAGCTGAAGCGCTACAGCATCCCCCAGGCCATTTTCGCCCAGAGGGTGCTGTGCCGTTCTCAGGGGACCCTTTCAGACCTTCTAAGGAACCCTAAACCTTGGAGTAAACTGAAATCGGGCAGGGAGACCTTCAGGAGAATGTGGAAATGGCTGCAGGAACCCGAGTTCCAGAGGATGTCAGCCTTAAGACTTGCTGGTAAGCCCTCCCACCCGTCCCTCTCGCTCTTCCCGGGTCTTTCCTTGTGTCACGGTGGGTCACCAGAATATTCGCTCTCCCAGGGAGACAGCGGCCAAGTCTGTTGGTCCTCGGGTCAAAACAGGTTGGAGGCTAGGGAGAGAGGTTACTTCGCCTGTGTGCGTGTGCGTGTGTGTGCATGTGTGTGTGTGTGTAGGGCCTGAGTGCTGCACAGGCTTTTGAACTTGGCTGATGGGTTGTCCCAAGAACCAGCCGCCTTGGTTTTCGGGAGAGGATGCTCGGGAGACAATGCCCAGGCCCTTTGCTCTCCTTCCCGCCTCCCTCCGCGCCCTTGCCGCCTTATTATTATTATTATTATTATTATTATTATTATTATTATTATTATTATTTTGGTGGTCTCGGTTTGGGTCTCTGTGGTTCTTCTAGATGGCGACACCTATAAACAGTCCCCGAGGTTTCAATCTTCTGGGCAGGAATGCTCCAAAATTAGACATCTTCTTTGGAGAGGGTTGTGTTGTTGTTGTTGTGGTGGTGGTTGTGTTGTGCCCCTTCTCTCTCAGGAAAGTTGCCTGGAAGATGGAGAAAAGGGAGCAGCTCTTCTCCCCTGACCAGCTTTTAGGATGCGCGGGGAGCGGGCGCGGGAGAAGGCAGCTACAGCTTTGTGTATGCTGTGAAACAGGGGTCGCCAACCTAGTGTCCCTTCGCCAGGTGATGCTGGACTTCATTGCTGACCCACTGACCATGCTGTCTGGGGCCAAGGGGAGTGCAAAAAGCATCTGGCGAGCGCCACGTTGACTATCCCAGCTTTGGGAAAGGACCGTGCCTTTCTCAGCTCCAATCACTGAGTGCTGTTTGTGAATTAATTCGTCTATTTATTACATTCGAAATGGAGCACAAAACCAAAGCCTTTCTTTTTGGAGTCTGCTAAGGTGTCTGCAAGATAAATAAAAGCGTGTGTGGTTGTGTCGAGGTGGAAATCTTCCATCCTCGCCTACCCCCACCCCCACCTTTCCCTTCAGATATGTGTGTGTATCATTTAAAAGTCATCATGAGTGGAAATGGAGAATTAAAACCCGGGTTCGCTCTGCGAAAAATGAGGCGCTGATATTGAAAGCTACCAGATGAACGCATCAGAAAGCTTGGGGACTCTTTTGGGAGGGAGGGAAAAAAGCAGGGAAAAGGGCGCTATTTTCTGCAGAACAGATTGGATATATTTGAGCGTGGGGGGAGGGGGAAGGAGAGAGAACAATCACATTTTTTTGGTATATTGTTCTTTTGATGTGTGCCGAGTTGTTTGCGGGCGCCCTCTAGTGGTCGTTAAGGGAAGCCTTCTACCCCTTCTATTGTTCTAAAGATGGCAAGGAATTTCGTCCATTTGTGCGTAATGAAAAAAATATTACAGTACGGATTGTTGACAAATGAATCAGCTGGATAAAGGTGGGCAGGGGGATCTGGTCGGCAGATCTTACTATGCAAACCACGCTGAATGGGCTGAAACTGGGAGACGCCAGAAGGGAATGTGTATAAATATATATATATTTCCATCCCATATAATGTATGCATCAGAAAGGGAAACTGATTGCACCATGGTTTTGACAGCTATTTTGCGGTGCAGCCTCGGGTATGAAAAGATAACCCTGCGCGGGGATTCGCCTCTCATCCTTTCATCACCCTTCATCACAAGGTAGTTAGATGCCCAAGGTTAGAGTCACAGAGGAGAGTGTTGAGTTCTGGTACATTGAGATCTATTGTTTCCTAGGCTTGCTCCAGCTGGGCATATTTAAACATTCTCACACATCTAACGCCCCCGTCCAATGTTTACAACCGCGTTTAATAAGAGGAATCCCTCCTCCTCCTCTATCCTTGACAATTGCCTCATTCACCTGTAGTTTGATTGATTCTGGACTGTTGCAATTAATCGTTGGCTGGTATTGATTAGCAGAGGGGAAAACTACTACACAGGGATACCTCCCCCCCCCCCAGGAGATGACTTCGCTTCCAAATTCTCCTCACCTCACCCCAATTTCCCACCCCACTCCATCCCCAAAATTACCCTCGCCTTTTACTATAGATATACCAAAGGACTGATCGATCCTTTGCAGGAGATTTCAAATCCATCTCCTTTGGGGAAGGGGCTCTAGGAGGGTGGGGAGTGGGTTTTTTTTCCCCTAACGCGTCTCCGGTGATTTATTAATAATTAGCATTCCTCCTCTCTTAATTATGAGCCGCGTTACCAGCTCGTGGGACACTAAGGCAGGAGAGGAAATTGAGTGTGTGAATGTTTTGCTTTCCTGGCGAGGCTGGGTGTGTGGCTACATCCTTTGTTCGTGTGTGTGTGTGTTGTCACGTCACTCTTTCCCTAACAAGACAGTTTGTGAACACCTCGTCTCCAAAGATGAGCTCCGCTTCCACCCGCTCCTTCCCTCCCTCTCGGCCCCCCTCCCCTTCCTCATTGGGTCTTACTGATGATAATTAACGTGAGAACCGTCTGAATTGGTCTATCGACCCGCCTTTTGCATGGTATTCCCCCTTTTAATAGCAAGGTTGTTTGCGGTAATAAAGCAAAGCGTTGGGAACGAAGGGAGGGGGGCAGAGAGAGTATTACGGTGGTGTTTTCCTCTTGGTTTAACGCGGCGTTATTTTAGACTGGGGTGCTGAGGGGGTCCCATATTTCTTTCTGGGTTTTTTGAGAAGAGATTTACGCAGAGCCGAAGGAATTTCAGGATGGGAGGAAAGCGCTGGAATGCACCCCCGAATCTCTTGCTTTTTAGGATTCAAGTCCTCAACGCCCTTCTTTGGAAGTAAACCCTATGGATTCCAATGGGACCGCACGCACATCTTGTGTCTAGAAGCTCATATTTCAAAGCATTAAAAAATATGCTGACCTTCAAAGCTGCCCGATTATAATCCAAAATCAGAGGTGCAAGGGTGACAATAGGTAGGAAATACATTCCTGTCCTGCCTATTAAATATCAGTAGGTTAAGATACTATTATGAACATTTTTGGCGTCGCGATCCCATTTAGGTTGCACTTTTAACTCCACAGCGACACTTACTTCCGAGTAAACATATAGAGGCTTGTGCTCTTAGGCTGCTTCCTTGCAGCTCCCCTCTGAATACACTACGCGAAAGTAGGGCTCATTGAAATCAACGAGCTTTCCTTCCATCAGGTGCGTTGAAGGTGCGGCTAGGAGTCAGTTTAAGAGGAGGAAAAACTTGATTGCTTGATAAGGTTTCTAGAACAGCCACAATCTCGTTCCCTTGTTACTTTCAACAGTATGCGGGTTGCACCTTTCGAAAAACCGCGTGTAGATACGCGCCGGCTACGTTTTGGATGTTGATCCGCCGTTTTATTCCGAGTAGCCCTGGCACACTTGTTGCAACGCAGCCTAAGGAGTTCTCCAAGGTGCGGGGATGGCCAATATTGCCATATTCACCACCGCAGCTTGTCTATTGGAGAAGTTGCTGGCATTGCTCGAAGAATCCAACGGAGGGAGGAGATATTACCACGGACTTTACGCGTAGCTGCAGACACCAGCAAAAGCGCGGGGGACGTGCGCAGAAGAAAAAGAACAAAAGCCCTCTTTCTATGAATTATTAAACTAAATCTGGGTGCTTATGGAGAGCCGGGGAAAATGGGGAATGCTTGGGGGTGGGGGGTGGATTGCGAAGCGCACTCCGGTTTGGGTTGGGGAGTCACAGAACCGGAGCCTTGGCAGCAAACCGAGGATGGAGGTTTCGGCGTATTTCAAGGGAGTGACAACGCACCGTTTGGTCCAGTCAATTTCACAGCTGCAACAGCAGCGACCTGTGCAGAGGGGTGGGGGAAGGTCTGGTCAATTTCAAGAGCCGCGTTTGAGTGATGATGGAAGGTGACTTGGTATAGTCTCTCCATCTTTCTCTCTCTGAGCTATTAAAAATTCATGCTCAAGCCCCACAGGGCGAGATGGGTCGCTGTGCCGGGGTGATTTCTTTACATATTTAATGTCTTTTTAGGCTGTTTGCTCAAGCAGAAAGCAGCCTGTAATAAAATAATAATAATAATAATAATAATAATAATAATAATAATAATAATAATAATAATAATAATAATATAGGCAGCCACTCGAAAAGAAGCGGCAGGAAGAGCCGACGGGTTTCACTGGTTCGAATCTTACCATTACAATTTATCCACACAGAGAGAAAAAGAAAGATGCAGAAGGCAGGCGTTTCTCCTATCAGCCTTTTCTGGGCTGGGCTGGTAGTGGTGCTCTCTCCCTTTAGCCGCGCGTAACCATCGCCAGGCCGGCCTGCCCTCTCTGGCAGAAGATCTGAACACGCTAGTTAATTGTTTTCACCTTTGCGATAAATATCACTTATGCAAAAGTCGCCCCGCCACTCTCTCCATCCACTTCCTCGGCGCCCCCTCCCCACCCCTAAATTTAACGATTTTCAATTAAGAGGAAGAAACATAACAGGAAGAGGGAGGGAGGGAGGGAGGGAGGGACAGAGGGGGAGAGAGGCCAGATAATCACTATAACGCATGCATTGATTATATTTGTGTATCTGTGTGTATCTACGCATATAACACACGCACACATTGCACTGGCTGGCCAGCAGTGCAAGCGGGAGACATTCCAAGGGATTTTATTTGCTCCACGCATATATATATTCCTTTTCCATTGCTGTGCGGCGCTGGTTATTAATGAGCGCCCACATTTTCCTCGAACGGCTAATATTAGTGCTATCAGGAAGCTATCGTTTCGATTAACACCCGGTGTTCCTTTAATTACCATTCGCTCATTTGCCCTCCCCGCCTTCCTCTGGGGAGGATTGCGGGGGGGAGAGAGAGACCTTCAGCCCCCGGCTGACATTTTCTCCTCTTGTTATGGCGAGTTCTGAATGCGCAATGGCCGTTGCGCAATTCCAGAGCATCAGATGTGCGCCTAATTGGCACAGGAGCACATGGTCAGGTTCCCACTCAGATCAATGCAAATGTTTCTGTTTGCAAACAGGAGGACTCTGTCCTCCGCAGCCTCGCCTCCCTTCCCAGAAGACACCTATTTCGTACAGAACATTTCCCTCCTTTAAAAAAAACCCAACAGCATTTATTTGTGTGAGCGTTTTAGGTTTTAGATTTCCCTTGCTGTCCTAAAGACATGTTAAATGATAATTTGTGGCTAGGGTAAGTAAGCACACTCATGGAGGGAAAACAAAACAAAAAACAATGGAATTTTGACTTCTGCCAGATGTTCTAAGCCACCCTAATGCCAAAGGAATAAGGGCATTGGCAGATGATTTGAGGGTGGTTAATTGTGGGATATGCAGATCGTGGAGTAATAGAGGGCACAATTATAGTGGCAATTAAGCACCTCTGAAGTCTCACTGAAATCGGTGAAAGCCTTTGTGTGCTTCAGTATCGCACTTAGGAATCAATGGGATCTGAGAGTGCTTAACAGTGGCTGAATCAGCCCTGTGTCTGCTTCGTTGAACACATGCTTGTTTATAGATCACTGCTATTTGCTTTATTCATTCATTTGTTTTGCTTGCTTGCTTTAATTGCAATTTTTGTGTTGCCTTGCGATTTCATGCCATGAGCTGGCTGAAGAGTCTTTGGCATCTGAATATGGGGTGTATATATTATATAAGAGAGGAGAGGCAGAGCAGACTGGGATTTTCTCCAGTGCAGACTGGGAACTGCACAAGAGTGGTGCAAGCATATTCATTATGAACCATACAGATTAGTGAATACAGCTGTAAGAGGTCAGGGAAATGGGGAACAACTTCGGCCTAATCACCATTGAAATAATTACACACCCCTTACACAGCTCTGACTTATATCTATGGAGCTTTTGCAGGACCATCTACCAGTGGATTATGTTCGTACATTGTGCATGATAGTTACAAAATAGGCTTACTCCCAATAATATATACCTGATTTCTGCAACCTGATTGAATTATCCCCCCCTCCAATTTAAACTGCAATGTACACACTACCAAAACCAGTGACCAAAACCCCCATTAAATTGTTGTGAAATTCACCCTGTACTAAGGAAACAGACCTAAACAGACTTGCTTTGGAGTCACCCCTGTTAAATTCATTGATACTTATTTCTGAGCAATTTTTAATTTTCCTTAAATACTCCTTAAACTTGTATCAATGGACACAACTCAAGAGAGTTTGGAGCATATTTAAAACCAGTGAACTTAAGCATGTGTAAGAGTTATAGTTCAGCAATATGTTTAGAATCAGAGTGCTATTATAATATACCAAAGCCAAAAGAATACAGTGTCAGCAATAATAAGCCAAGAATAATGTAATGCAAACCACTCTGTTAGTTGAATACTGCACGTTTTGGCTAATCTTTTAAAAACAAATTTATTCATCACAGTGTGCACATGTGTTGTGCTATCCTGGTGTAAAAATGGTGATGCGCATGTGAAAAGAATATTCTGCAAACAAATAATCATTTTGGATCCTGAGCATGAAATAGTGTGTTGTGCCGAAGGAGGGGGATAAACACTAAGTCATATTGCCATTGTCGAACAGATCATCAGTACTAATCTCCAGGACTGGTAAAGACATTTGTTTGGTCATGCCTATGGAATGAACACTTCCCAAACAAACTGAAATACATATTTTCTTCAATATTTGCTCGCATCCAAACTTAGCAATGCAGCTCTCCACCCCAAAAGTGCATACAAATTTGTACATATTAAGGGGAGATTGCACCAAAAATACCTATATTCACAAAAATAACAGACAAAAATGATGGGTGTGTATCTAAGTGGAAACTACTAGCAAAAATATCTATATTAGACAAGGTTGCATACAATAATGTGCGCAAGTGTTCATGCAAACTATTTTTTAAAGATAATAATAAAAAAATTGCAAATGGATATGGAAATGGAGAGACGTGACCTTAAGGCTGAAGAAATGAGAAATAGAAATTGACCAATCCATCCATTTTTACTTATCACATATAGATTCTATCTCTAGACTCAGAAGGTGGTGAGACCTGTCCAAAATACAGAACATAGTTTTGAATGCTATGGTTTGAGGGATTTTGAATGCTATGGTTTATACAGTCTTCAATTCTATGGTTTGTGCAATATGGTTTGTGGGGAGACAGGGGTGTCAGTACTTATATATAAAGCACTGCTTTGTGGCGGACTTTTTGAGTTCAGCAGTGTGTATGCAATATCTCTGATTGGTGCCTGCATGTATATTACATGTATTTTGCTTTATGCATTCATATTCCCACCCTTTTTAGCAATTCCAATGAGTACCTTCCAAAATTTGCCTGGGTTTGTTTACACATCACTCTCTGTTTATTCTGTAGCCTGTCACTGCAACATGCAGATATAATTAACGAAAACATGAGAGAGAGAGAGAAAAGATTTGGAGCACCTATTCATATCAAAGCCTTTATAACAAAACACACAGTTTCCCCTCTTCCAAAACAAAGCATCTTGCAATACCATAACATTCAATACTATGTTTTGTATTTTAGACAGGTTGTCACAATGCAATCTCTTTTTATTCATAGATATTGGTGGGCAAAATATTTGCGTGCACAGATACATTACGGAATATGCAGCAGTAGAGAATATGCAGCCAAGAATCATTTGACCTAAATCAAGATGCAAAATTCTGTCCCACACCTTTTCCCTCCATTTCCCTCCAGCCTAGCACACAAAGCCACCTCTGTCCCTGGAGTGTATGGGAAGTTTTACTTCTAGCCAGACCAACAATTTCTTGTTCCCTTACAGAAGCTGGACGGGGACTGTAAACATTCTGACAGTTTTTGAATGACTGGAACAGTGGCGTAGTGTGGGGGGTGCAGGGGGGCGGCCACACCGGGCGCAACATCTGGGGGTTAGGGTTAGGGGGCGCAAATCCACGGGTTAGGGGGTGCAAATTACTTGCCTTGCCCCGGGTGCTGACAACCCACGCTATGCCACTGGACTGGAATGCTTATGAGCATTCTTTGTCATAATAACAACCCAATCAACTGGTGTTAGAAAATTCCCGGTCACAAGTGGAATAATGATACTTAGCCACTGCTGTGTTTGAAACACGTGCATACACGATAACGATCATGTATTAATAATCTGCCTTTTAACCAATTCGTTGAATAAAATTTAAATAACTTACATACTACAAAAAAATGGAATATGTGGTTATTTTTCAGACCTTGAATAACTTGCAATTTACAGGGCAATCTATACACATCTACTCAACTAAACTCCACCAATTTCAGTAGGAATTACTCTTAGGTAAGTGTGTGCAGCGTTGCAGCCTTGAGAAACGAAAGCTACTTCCCATTGTTAGTACCATGGACATACTTACAGTACATGGTACCTTGGGTTAAGTACTTAATTCGTTCCGGAGGTCTGTACTTAACCTGAAACTGTTCTTAACCTGAAGCACCACTTTAGCTAATGGGGCCTCCCGCTGCCGCCGCGCCGCCAGAGCACGATTTCTGTTCTCATCCTGAAGTGAAGTTCTTAACCCAAGGTACTATTTCTGGGTTGGCGGAGTCTGTAACCTGAAGTGTATGTAACCCGAGGTGCCACTGTAATGTTATAATGTCCTTTGCTTGTTGCAGTAACACAGCAGAATTTTAAAAAAGGTGTATGGAGGGATAAACAGACACACCAACTCAAAAATTGGCTTCACCCTTTGAAATTAGCCCATTCCCAATCAATCAACTAGGGTCCAATCCAAGCACACTCGCTTGCAGAGAAATTATTACACTTAAGGCTTACTTCTGACTAAATATGCTTAGAACTGGTCTATAAAGGCTTGGTTGATTAATCTAATGATCAGACTGATTAAAGCTCGCTGTCCTTATATTACCAACATTTTAGCTAATTGAAAAAGTTTTGATCTACTGCATGTTGTTATCCGTCTTTCTTTGGAGGCAATGGAAAAGTGTCTCCCTTTGGGGGGTGAAGTCAAACTGTTGGAAGGTTGCAGCGTTTGCTGTGGCTGCAGAGACTGATACAGGAGAGACATGTGTTGTTGCAGCTGGGGCAGCTGAAGTTTCTCCTCTGGTCATGGCTATAAATGAATGACTTTGCTGTCTGTCTCCAGGCACTATAACCAAATCATATGTGTATACATTACAGTGGTACCTCGAGTTAAGTACTTAATTCGTTCCGGAGGTCCGTACTTAACCTGAAACTGTTCTTAACCTGAAGCACCACTTTAGCTAATGGAGCCTCCTGCTGCCGCCGCACTGCCAGAGCACAATTTCTGTTCTCATCCTGAAGCAAAGTTCTTAACCTGAAGCACTATTTCTGGGTTAGCGGAGTCTGTAACTTGAAGCGTATGTAACCGGAGGTACCACTGTATTCCATCTTGCCTACCACTGTGAGTACTTTCTGAAATGCAGTCTCTTGAGTCTCTGGTATGTTTCTGCATCAGGCTATGCCATGACATGTATGTGCACAGAACTACAGAGGGGCTATAACTTAGCAGGTATTTTGCATACAGGAAGTCTGAATTTTTATGCTTGGCATGTTCACTTAGAAAGGTCAGAAGTGTGGTAAGACTCAGAACAACTTATCCCTGAGATCTTGGAAAGCCATAGGCAGCAGTAGGCTTAGAAGAACCAATAGTCTAATTTGATTTTTTTTTTTACAAAGTTTTATGTTACACTCCTGTATTATGATAAGTCATGACATGCTGCACTAAATATTGCTTCCATAAAATTCACTCTAAAAATATGAGCATCCTAAGCTCAAGAGAGTGTGGTTCAGAAAAAAAAATGAGTATTCTAGATTCTAATTCTAATTCAGGAACTTGTTAGTCAGGACTGGGCCTGTTATTGTTTATAGGTTTGGGCAAGTTGTTCTTTTGACTTGCCCATCTGTAAAATGGGACCAATAATGAACTACCTAGAAGAGTCGTTGTGTGGCTCAAGAAGCTGTGTTTGTGTGTGTGTATCATGCTTGCTTTAATATGAATTTTCTTTCAAATAAAATAGTGTCACTTGGCTTGTTCTAAATTCATGTCCTCGTTGAACCCCTTACATGCCACCAAATTTTACACTGGGACCACAACATGAATGATTTCAATGTGTGGGGCTCAGCCCAGACAAATCTAAGCACATTTAATCCTCAGTTGCTTTAAATGGAAGAGATTTAAGCACATGTAACAGGTAAGGACGCGGGTGACGCTGTGGTCTAAACCACTGAGCCTAGGGCTTGCTGATCAGAAGGTTGGCGGTTCAAATCCCCGTGACGGGGTGAGCTCCCATTGTTCGGTCCCTGCTCCTACCCACCTAGCAGTTCAAAAGCATGTCAAAGTGCAAGTAGATAAATAGGTACTACTCCAGCGGGAAGGTAAACAGCGTTTCCGTGTGCTGCTCTGGTTCACCAGAAGCGGCTTAGTCATGCTGGCCACATGACCCGGAAGCTGTACACCGGCTCCCTCGGCCAGTAAAGCGAGATGAGCGCCGCAACCCCAGAGTCATCCGCCACTGGACCTAATGGTCAGGGGTCCCTTTACCTTTAACAGGTAAGGACTCTACTCTGCACCCCATGTACAAAAAAAGCAATCAAGACACATGTAGTAGGAACAGACCTTATCCTATAGCAGTGCCCATGTAACTTCCTTAAAAGGAATATGAACGAAGTGGCTCTAACACCACAGTTCTCTGGAAGTAAGTTTATGCATGGCATAAGCTCTGTCATTATGCTCTGTCATTCACTGCATGAGCAGAAGTCTCAGATCCCAAACAGTAATGGCACTGCTTCATTCTGTTTTGGTTAGATACCTCCTTGTTTGGAGATCTCCAGTCCTGGGCCCTTCAGTTTAAAGGCGAAGTGTCTCTGGAGGAGGACAACAGTGCATTGCAGGGGAATGGATCGGATGACCCTCAGAGCTAACAATCCTGTCATTCTTTTTCCTTGGAAGGAAAGCAGCTATTGTGGTTATTTTATGCCAAAGAATCCAGATAAGGCAGTCTCCAGTCTCATAAAACCAGAGGGGACAGGCGACCTAATTGAGTGGTATGGAACCAGGTGTTCTTGGGCTACAGCTCCCTGCCCACTGGCCATTCCAGCTGGGGCTGATGGGAGATGGAACCCAAGAACAGCTTGGGCACCAGAGGCTTCCCCCCACCCCCCTGATCCCTGTGCCTTGAGTTACTCCAAGTCCCACGGCCAAAGGAAAGGATGGAGCTCAGCGCTAGAGTATCTGGTGGCGAGAGCTCCTGCCAGTCCGTGCAGGAAGTACTGAACTAGATGGGCCAATGGTCTGACTTCATAGGAAGCAGCTTTCTATGTTCAGTTCGACTGTTCCCCTCACCCTCTGGACTGAATGTTGGAAAGTTGGGTAATAAATTGGTGGGGGTCTCATCTGACCAAAAGGCTTTCAGTTCTTGATCCATGTGCTATGAACCATAGAGTCATAGAATCAGAGAGTTGGAAGGGATCACAAGGAATCCTCTCAAGGAATCTCAATTAAAGCATCTATGACAGGTGACCATCCAACCTCTGCTTAAAAAGCTCCAAGGATGGAGAGTCCACCACCTCCTGAAGGAGACCATTCCACTGTCAAACAGCTCTTAATTTCAGAAAGTTCCTCCTGATGTTTAGTCGGAATCTCCTTTCTTGTAACTTGAAGCCATTGGTTCGAGTCCTACCCTCCAGAGTGGGAGAAAACAAGCTTGCTCCATCTCCCATGTGACAGCCCTTTAGATATTTGAAGAATATGATGCACTCACTGCTCTCCATGTTTCCTTTTTAGAGGAAATTCAGGCCCTTCTTCCACATTCTTTAGTGTGGTATACAACCAACCAGTCATGCTAGCATGTGGAATTTAACCTCCCTACCCTATCCCACCCTTGTACCCCCAGTGCCCCCTCTGCTCCAGAGGACTGAGGAGAAACACAGAGCAGATCTAGAGGGGACAGGGCAGTGTGGGGAGAAGAGGGAGGAGGAAGTTTCATTGCACAACTCAAAGGCATTGCACTAACATAACAGCCCAGTCTGTCATTCTTGTGTTTGCTTTATTCCCTGGGCCTTTGTCCCTCAACATAAATTTACTGGTTTGAAGTATCTGCATGCATTACTATATTATACTCAAACGAATGACCAGGAGGGCTGCCTTATGACAGTTTGATACAGTGGTACCTCGGGTTACATACGCTTCAGGTTACAGACTCCACTAACCCAGAAATAGTACCTTGGGTTAAGAACTTTGCTTCAGGATGAGAACAGAAATTGTGCTCTGGCGGTGCGGCGGCAGCAGCGGGAGACCCCATTAACTACAGAGGTGCTTCAGGTTAAGAACAATTTCAGGTTAAGAATGGACCTCCAGAACGAATTAAGTACTTAACCCGAGGTACCACTGTATTAGTGAAGTGATACACATGGTTCTCTGTAGAGGACAGAGGCCCTGTTAAGACCGTTTGGTCCAAAGTCTAAAATTACCTAACTTCACCTCTAAAGCAAATGGCCAAAAAACAACCACCACATCCTTCTCCATGCCAGTTTCATCCTTCGGTGTGACTGCCACTTCTGTCCCCTCAGTCTGTTCGCAGGTGGCTCTTGTAATAGCAGAGGGGCATGTGGGAACTGGAAAATGAGGCCCCGGCGAATTGCTCCATACATGTTTCCAGGAAAAGCTGTGGTCTGAATGCAGGCCATAGGTCGGTGGCAGAACACATCTGTACACAGAAGGCCCCCGTGATCCAGCTGTGCAGGGAAGGGCCTTAGCTCAGTGGTAGAGCAGCCGCTTTGCATACAGAAGGTCCCAGGTTCAATCCCCGGCAACTCCTGATATGGCTGGGAATGATTCCCAGTCCGGAAACCTGGAGAGCTGCTGCCAGTCAGTGTACGCAGTGCTGGGCAAGATGGGCCAGTGGTCAAAAGCAATTTCATATGAGTGTGTTAATTGCATGTTTTAAGTATGTTATTTCCCCAGTGGGAAACATCTTATCTGGAAGTAAATCTGGCTGTTTGCAGTAGGACTTTGCTTTTGTATAACTTAACCTGACCCAGCCAAGAGTGTTTGTATTGGCTCCTGTTCTTGCCTGGTTTTTCTGGATGCTGTTTAGAAGCCATAAACCACTTTCAGTTCTGAACTCATTACAGTACCTGGCCTTAGGCAAGCTGTTAGATCTTGGCTTGCAGCAACACGGGGTAGGGGGAAAACAGCAATGACCCGCCCCACAAGATCCTAGAAAGGACAAATAGAAGCATTTCATTTGGGCACTTAATGAAAGCCGTCTACAAATACCAGAGCATGAATGGGAATGACTGGGACTGATGGAAGTCCAACCACAGAGTAGCCATAGCTGGTGCGCAGGGTTGTAGCCTTATTGACTAAGAAACCCTCTTAGATCTGAGTAAGCATGCACAAGACTGGGTTGAAAATTTAATGGAACATACCTAACACCCATGAACTTTTGATTGCTTAGCAGCAATTGGTGCAGCAATTAAACTGCTAGCACATTTGCAAAGCTAAGCATGATTTCAAATTGGATGGGGGACACCGTGTCCTGGACTGGTTGGACGCAGAGGAACAGTGGGAAGAACCATCAAAGCAGCTTGGCGAGTGGTGGTGGGTTGACAATGAGTGGTCAGAGGGAGATGACTGGGAAGACCAGGTGGTGAGCTGGGAGAGTCCGTGGCAGAGAGAATTCAAGAATCAGAAGCTGGCGAGTGGGAGGAGAGAGACCGAGAGGCAGAGATTATTCAGGCCGGTGAAGAATCATGGGTATCTCTCCCTCCGGCTGTGACAATCTCCTCTCCCCACTGTATTCCAGAACCAGGAGAGGCATGCAAAGGGCGGAGGAGAGATTGACTGCCCCTATGTAGGCATAGTCTCCGATTGCTTGGAAAAAAGGAGATATAGACAGCTGTGGGGAGGGGAGGGATCTTCAGTCCCAGTAACTGATTTCCTGGAGGAAGACCCACCAGGAATGAACTGCTGTGCTAATAAAAGGTTAGCTCCAGCTTTGGACTGTGATTACTGACCAGCGCACTTTGTGACACCTCGTGTTGAGATTCCTGCATTGCAGGGGGTTGGACTAGATGACCCTTGGGATCCCTTCCAACTCTGAAATTCTGGGATTCTATGATTCATCAGTCCAGCCAAAGTTAAGCCTCCTAAGGATGCACCCTTATGAGCTTCCTAGTACGTGTGTACCAAATGGGGCAGCACTCCATTGATTTTATTGGCTGATATTTTTAGAAGTGTGTTTTTAATTCTCCCTTTGGAGTCAATGAGACCAGGTGGGTTGTGCTCACCATTTATTCTGATTCTCCACATTCCCAGTGCTTTGGCAGCCTTGAGACGGGAGCTAGGAGAGGAGAATGTAACTCAGTGATAGAGCACTAAGGTCCTGGGTTCAGTCCTTGCCTTCTATAGTTGGAAAAAGCCTGGTGATGTGAAAGACCTCTATGCTTGTGACCTGTCCTCTGATCTTTGTGTGTGCCAGTCTGCAGGCTGCATTAAGACTTTCAGAGGTCATAAACAGGAGAAAGGTTATGGTGCGCTCCCTGCATGTGCCATTCAAAACAAAAAGAACACTAAACTGTAAAAGAAAATATTATTTTTAAAAGTGACACAATAATAATAATAATTTATTATTTATACCCTGCCCATCTTGCTGGGTTTCCCCAGCCACTCTGGGCAGCTTCCAACAGAACACTAAAATACAATAACCTATTAAACATTAAAAGCTTCCCTAAACAGGGCTGCCTTCAGATGTCTTCCAAAAGTTTGGTAGTTATTTTTCTCTTTGACATCTGGTGGGAGGATGTTCCACAGGGCAGGCGCCACTACCGAGAAGGCCCTCTGCCTGGTTCCCTGTAACTTGGCTTCTCGCAGCGAGGGAACCGCCAGAAGGCCCTCGGTGCTGGACCTCAGTGTCCGGGCAGAACGATGGGGGTGGAGACGCTCCTTCAGGTATACTGGACTGAGGCCGTTTAGGGCTTTTAAGGTCAGCACCAACACTTTGAATTGTGCTCCGAAACGTACAAAACTTCTATGCATACAGACATTAAAACAGTTTTGTTCCTACAGTTTTGTTTGATTGCAAATTTATTTCCGAGAGAGATCCATCCTTCCTTCCTTTTGGTGCCCCTGCTTCGCTTGCCTCCTGACCGCTACTCCAGCGCTGCCAGTCTGAGCAGGCAGCAGGAGGCTACCTAGGCGAGCAGCCTGGCTGCCAGGTCTCTCAGGCAGCTTTTGCATGGGCGAAGCAGCTGTGTACGAGCGAGCACCTTGTCAACAAACCAACGGAGGTGTTCGATTTGGCGCAGGGCCATTGCAGACCCCCACCCCCCTCCTTCCCTCTGTACTTGGCGGCTCTTTCTTCCTCCCCCCTCCCCCTCCCCTCTATTTGTTTCTATTTATTCCCGCCTGCCTTCTCGCTCGCCCCTGTGGTTGTGTCACTTTCTCGAGCCGATGTGTATATGGAGCCGGATCGATGCTGATAATGTTGCGAAGATTAAAAGCGCATTAATGCTGCCAACGACGGCAGAGCGTGCGCGCCCGACTCGCCATTGATTGGCCCGGCAACTCGAGCCGGCGCCTTTCCAGGAACTGCGAGCTGGCGGCGCGCGCCTTTCCCAGCAGAGGCATCAAAGGCTGCCGCCCCCCCCTCACCCAGCACCCCCCCCCCACGCGTGCCCCCCTCCCCCGACTTTCCCAGCCTGGGTGGGTTTCTCGTCTGGCTCGGGCTGGCCGCCTCCCTCCCCTCTGGCTTCTCTACCTCCCCCCCCCCCGGGGCATCGCCCCCCTCCCCTCCTCTGCCTTTCCCAGTCTGGGTGAGATTTTTTGTCTGGCTTCCGCTCGCCCCTTCCCCACCCCCGGGCATCGCCCACCACTCTTTCCCCGAAGTCTGGGCCGTTGGTGGGGGTGGGAGGAGAGAAGGAGAGACAGAAGCTGGAACTGACAATGTGGACGACAAGGAAAGAGGGAGAGAGACGAAGCGAGCGCTCACTCCGAATTAAGCGCCCGCGCCGAACCCGAATTGGTCCCTTTTTCCAAAACAGTGTTTCCCATACTTAAGTCTCCAGCTCTTTTTGGACTAGTTGATAGGACTGGTAGTCAGGGATTATAGGAACTGTAGTCCAAAAACAGCTGGAGACCCAAATTCCAAAGCCTCCTCCCCCAATCGTTTTACAATCCAATCTCAAACCTACTTGGAACTCTATGGGAAGTATTTGCCGCCGCTTACTCGGAAGCAAGCCTCCCTGCATTGACCAGGGACCTGTTTCGGGCGCCTAGAATTGCAGTCTTGTTGCTTTCATTCGTTTGGGCTTTCTTTTAACCGGGGGACAGAGTTAAGGCGCTAGTCCCTTTGAAGTGGATGGGCAGTCGATGGGAATTTCGTCGATCCGGGTGTGGTTCGCCTTTACAAAATCCAGCGCCTCAATCGCCAACCGGTTTCCTTGGAAATAAATCCCTTTGGTTTCAGTGCAACAGGTTTCTAAATTCACGTGTTTTAAAGGGTGGCAGTTGGCTTAGCTGCCTTCTGGATCGCACCTGAAATCCAAGCACGGTGAACGGTAGCAGGCAAGGCAAAATAGGGAGCAGAATCCGTGAGCCATTTCCTCGGTTACCCATTTCCAGCCCAAACGCTGAGATGCAGAAATATGTATATATCGCTAGAGTTCTCTTTTTCCTTTGCAAGACAGGTCTGGAGCGTCGTTGCTGCTTTTAATCCAAGCCCACCATCCCGATCCTATGAATGTTTGACTCGGAAGCAGGGGCTGCAAAGTTGTGACCCCGATGATCAGTCGCTTAGATGCGTTCATTAAAAACCTCTCGGTCTATTAAAAAGCACCACCCGCTTAATCGAGCAACCGATTCCCCCTCCCCTCTAAATAATTTTAAGTAGAAATAAAATTGCAGATGGCAAAGTGTCAACTTAGAGGAGACCTCCCCCTTTTAAAAAAAATTCTCGCGCATCTATTTATTTATTTGCCACTAAGCGGTTTACACAATACTCAATAAAACAAGCCATCAAAATGAGGGGGGGGGGGAGTGAGGGAACGCCCCTTCTAAAATGGTGCTGGTTGTGACAGATCTGAGCATCCTGAAAATAAAATAAAATCTCACCACCTAAAATATGCCATTTCCTTCAAAACTGTTGCTTTTTCCACAGGCAGATCTATTTATTAATTGACTTGCTGTTGAAAACGCATACAGTTAATCGACTGAAGCCGCAATCCTATGCGCACAAGGAGACCTACTTCTGTGTAAACAAGACTAAGATTGGACTGTTCGGTGTTTTTTAGTCCGATGATGCTCGGAAGTAAATCCCACTAGGCTCAGCGGGGCTTACCTTCAAGTAAACGTCGTGTACAAAGACCTCAACTCTTTCTTGAGCGTTAACTGAATTGATTTCAGTGGTCTTTAGGCAGGTTTCAAACCTCAGCAGCACCCATCGGAGCGCAATTGTCACTGTATTCAAATGGAAACAAATTCCATGGGAATCAATGAGGTTTACTTCTGAGTAAAAGCACCTAGGATCAGGATGTTAAACCCCACCGGGTGAATAGAATAAAATCCTTCCTTAGGTGGTGACTTCCTGCTTGATCTGGTGTGTTTGGACTGCACTAAGGCAACTTGCCTAAGGACGCTTACTTGGGAGTAAGCCCCCATTGAACTCTGTGTGCAGATTTAAAGAAATCCTGCGGTCCCATCCTGTGCGTGTTTTCTGTGCACACATCGTATATTTAAGTCTTACCCCTCCCCCCAAAAAGAATCATTGGAATTATATTTTCTTAAGGGTGCTGGGAATTGTAGCACAGTGAGAGGTAAAGTAAAGTTCCCACGATTCTTTTTTTGGGGGTGGGGGTGCGGGTAAAGAAACGTGCTTTCAATACATGGGATGTATTGAAAAGTGATTCCCAATGCATGGCGATCACTTTCACCCTGGTCTACTTTACAAATCCCTATCAAATCGCTTCAGTGGAATGTAACTCTCGGTTTGTGAGTTTGAGGTCGCACCACAAATTTAAATACCCACCTAACAAAAGACTGAAAGAATTAATAGAAGAGGCCCCCGCCTGCAAAAGCCAGTCGCTGTCCACTTTAACGCTCAGCAGCGGACAATTCGGATTGCCCTGCGCCGAAAGACAGGGTCTAGGCTGGAAGCTATGGGGAGTCGGTCACTCTTATTTGCCAACACGCCGCTCCGATCTCTAAATTAAGGCTTGGTGCTGATGCATAGGGGCTCAGTCCCTCATCCCCCCCCCTCGCACGAAGGGAAGAGAGTCTCAGGGCATGCACAGAGCGCAGCTCACTGAAAAGCGCATCACCACGATCTTTATTGGGGACACATTTCGGCTTCCAAGGGGAATTGGTTGGGTCTCATTTTAGCAAGCAAATGTATGGACACCACCAGCCCGTCCTCAAGAGTGCTTTAGATGTTTAAACGAGTTAAATGCAAACTGCGCGGGTGTATATTAACAGAATAAGGCTAGAGATTTCCAGTCCAACGTGCCGCTTACTTTCTACATTCCGCCTCCTCCTAAAATGCATTCGCCGTTATCTCCTAATTGCTGCTTAAGAATTGCAGTGCGCTGCTTTACCGAGAGGACGGTAAGCAAGCCCGTTCCCCGCCCCCCCGCGTGCCCCCCCCCCCGTTAGCCCCTCCGGCCCCGCAACCCTTTGGAAGGTCAAATAGGTTGAGGAAGAGGAGCAGAGCGAGCGAGAGCTTTTGTAAATTTCATACTGCCCTTAGGAATTGATTTTTTTGGGGGGTGGGGGGAGGTTGTCACGTGACGCGACCGAGCCCAGTTAAGCATTCAGGTTTCCAGCCTTTGTTTCTGTTTGCTTTCTGGATCCACGCAGCTCCGAGCTGCGGTCTTGGATTTTGAAAATCGGTCGCCACACCAGTTGCTAAGGCTTCAAGCGAGAGAATAAGTCCCAGAGGCTCTTATTCATGAGCAAACATGGGGCAGGGAAGGGTGTTGAAAAGGCCTTTTGGTGGAAACGTAAGCACACGGCTTATTTCCCATTTATTTATATAGAGATTTCTGCTCTGCCCTTTTGGGGTGGCTTAGGGCAGATAACGCCGCAATAACACAACCTAATAACTGTGTTGGATAAATTGCATTGGGGTTCTGCTAAAAGTAGGTACTTCTTCACGTTGTTGTTGTTTAGTTGTTTAGTCGTTTCCGACTCTTTGTGATCCCATGGACCAGAGCACGCCAGGCACTCCTGTCTTCCACTGCTTCCCACAGTTTGGTCAGACTCATGCTGGTAGCTTCGAGAACACTGTCCAACCATCTCGTCCTCTGTCGTCCCCATCTTCTTGTGCCCTCCATCTTTCCCAACATCAGGGTCTTTTCCAGGGAGATTCTCTTCTCATGAGGTGGCCAAAGTATTGGAGCGTCAGCTTCAGGATCTGTCCTTCCAGTGAGCACTCAGGGCTGATTTCCTTCAGAATGGATAGGTTTGATATTCTTGCAGTCCATGGGACTCTCAAGAGTCTCCTCCAGCACCAGAATTCAAAAGCATCAATTCTTTGGCGATCAGCCTTCTTTATGGTCCAGCTCTCACTTCCATACATTACTACTGGGAAAACCATGGCTTTAACTATACGGACCTTTGTTGGCAAGCTATTCTTCACATAGCTTGGAGTTAACCTATGGAATTGTTTATATGCAGTTATTTAAAAAAAAACAACAACAAGCCACTTGAGTTATAAGAAGGACTGACACATTGAATCGTAGAGCTGTAGGGACCACAAGAGTCATCTAACCCCAATTCCCTGGGATGCAAGAATCTTTCGTCCAACATGGATGGTGGAAGCACATTTGCCTTCTCTTGCATCCAAACCAATTGGCAAGGAAGGAATTTTTGACTATAGGTTTGTGGCACAGTGTTTAGAGCACTGGACTAGGATCTGGGTGACCAGGGTTCAAGCCTTAACCCCATCAGGCTCACTGGGTGACTTTGGACCAGTCATGAGAATGAACATTCTCCTGGATCAGGCCAACAGCCTATTTAGTCCAACATCCTGTTTTCACTTTGGCCAACCCAAGGATGCCAACTTGAATAAAATATTGGGCAGAGGGACAGGTAAGCCCTGCCCCAAATAATCTATCACAAGACAAGGTACACACACACCATTTGAATGGCAACGTCTATCAACTTTGGGGGCCCTGGACTCCTCTCACATATTTTATTGGGGGGACCAAAGGGACCTCGACCCCTAGGAGTTGGCTCCTATGGACCAATTAGATGGCCATGGGAAGTCTTCAAGCAAGACCTCAGTTTAACAGCATTCTCCCCTCCTGTGGCTTCCAGCAACTGTTATTCAGAAGCATTAGTCTGCAAAAGTGGAAGGAGAACGCAGCCATCAGGTTTAGTCGCCGTCCAGAGTTTTATCCTCCATTAATTTGTCCAATCATCTTTTAAAGTTGGTGGCCAGGGACACAGGTTGCGCTATGGGTTAAACCACAGAGCCTAGGGCTTGTTGATCAGAAGGTCAGCGGTTCAAATCCCCGTGATGGGGTGAGCTCCCGTTGCTCTGTCCCTGCTCCTGCCAACCTAGCAGTTCGAAATCACGTCAAAGTGCAAGTAGATAAATAGGGAAGGTAAACGGTGTTTCCGTGTGCTGCTCTGGTTCGCCAGAAGTGGCTTAGTCATGCTGGCCACATGACCCAGAAGCTGTACACCGGCTTCTTCGGCCAATAAAGCGAGATGAGCACCGCAACCCCAGAGTCGTCCGCGACTGGACCTAATGGTCAGGGGTCCCTTTACCTTTACCTTAAGTTGGTGGCCATAATGATGCCCAACTGTTAGGCTGAGAGAGCCCTTTTCTCTCTGCCTAAACCTGGTCTCTTGGGTTGTTGCGAGGACAAAATGAAAAGGGGGAGAACCATGGTTGTTACTTTGTGCCCCTTGGAGAAGCTGGGATATGAATGTAGTTGTCATAGTGGTAGCGGTTCCACAGTGCAAGTTCGACTGCGGAACAGGCTGCCTTAGTTGTGGCGTCTCCACCTATCAGGGACCTGTAATATTAGTAGATTTCCTGTTTCAGCAGAGGGCTGAGCTAGATGATTTTTGCAGTCCCTTCCGATGCTACGACGATATGATGCCCTGTGCAATGATTAGGACCCGAGAACATCTTTTAAAATCTACAGCCTTAAGCACACTTACTAGAGGGAGGGAGTCTCATTGTAGGATTTCCATCAGAGCGCACTTGCTTAGAAGAAGTAAATTAGTAACACAAACTCTCTTTGAACCCGTGAGTAAGAGGGGGGAAATCTCATCAGGAGTGATATAATATCTCTTCTAAATTGTAGTAAAATCTCTTGATTGCTCATATCTCAGCAGTGATTTGCTTTGTTGATGTTTTATTTTTTTAAAAGAAACCCACATGCAGTATTTCTTACTTCTAATGGGGAGATAAGAAGCTCCCTCTATTACACAAGAGATTTGTTTAGCCCTATGCACATAGTTAAAACTCTTCCTTGGTTTTTAGCAGCATCCATTTCATGGGACCCCCTCATTCTATATTATCAGTTGACATGGCAGCTGCAGCAGGATGAGAACCACTTGCTATCGCAGTGACTAACATGCATTTTGCTAACTGTATGTTAAGGGCAGAGGAGGAAACTCAGCGAGGTCTTGCTGTTTTCAGCAAGTACTTATGATGTTCCTTGTCCGCCCTAAGGCAAATGCCTCAAGAATTCACAAAATAATGTGTGGAAACCAGACTGTTCAATGCACTTAGATCCTGCTGGTTTCAGTCCAACTAATGGGTGATGGATGGCTTAAGAAAATGAACTTAATGGTCCTTAATGGTCTGGAATCTCTCTCTCTGCCTTTGGGATGTCACACTCACCAGAGTTTCAGAAAGGGACCGAGAAATAGCTAGAAAAAGTTTCGTCATAGGGAATTGGAAATGTTACACTTGAATCAGATATGTGCAGGATTATTAGCACATGTGCTGCCTACAACAAGAGTCTGTTTGCTTCCACCATGTTCTCCTAATGCCCTATCATCCAACAGAAAGTAAACTCTATAGTGTTGTCCTTGACTCATCTACACTCAACTTGGTCTCCTGCCAGGAAAGTGGGAAGCCCAGAACAGCAATGCCATATGAACATGCAGCATGGTAGCATGTTCACATGTTCATCTTGTGCCAAGAAGATATCTGGAGAAAATTAAGCGCCATCCTGATGCCCTCTAGATATTTCAGAAGACAAGTGCAATATTGGTGCAATAGCACCAATGAGAATGCTGAGCTATAACACAAACTATTTTTCCTACTGTTTTAAGGTAGGGATAGGGGGTGAAATCAGATTCGGTTCTCATTGAATGGCAAACTTACCCACTTTTCATATTCCAAACTGAAACAAAGGCATCTTTCAAAATTGGTGCTTCTCCAAATTTTGCAGTGCAGCAAAAATGCACAACTAGGCTAAATTATGCATATAAATATACATATACCTACATACACACCAGTGACAATAGCAAACAAAACTGCATTATGTTGGAGAAAATCGCTTTGCAAAAGTGTGTACATTAGAAAAAAAAGTCTACTCCAAAATGCTGATAAATTTCCTGATGTTGAAATCTGGAGAAGTGAACATAAGATTGGAAAAACGAGAATCCAGAATTGACATATTCACCCAACCCTACTAAGGCATGAGGCACAGTGAGACGTGGCTGTCTCTATGGAGATATGAATAGATGTTAGCAAAATATGCCCTGGAACATCAAGTCAATTCCCATCCCTGCCCTGCCATTGGTTGTCCTAATCAGTCCCCAGGGATGCAGGAGGTTAATGGGAACACATTTCCTTTTCCCCTTAATGGTATAGCACACTGAAGGCTGCCTTTGACCTCTAGCCCAATATTGTCCACTCTGGATGGCAGAGGCTTTTCACATCATCTGCTGCCTGAGAGAGAGATCCTTGTTTAACTGGAGATGCAAGAGACTGAACCAAGGGACCTTCTGTATTCAAAGCAGCTGCTCTACCACTAAGCTGTCACCCTTTGCTTAAGACTGTGGTCCCCTCCATACGGTACCCAAAGCCTAGTACAGTGGTGCCCCGCAAGACGAACGCCTCGCAAGACGAAAAACCCGCTAGACGAAAGGGTTTTCCGTTTTGGAGGCGCTTCGCAAAACGAATTCCCCTATGGGGTTGCTTCGCAAGACGAAAAAAATCTTGCATCCCCCCGCGGGTTTTTTCCGCTTTTTTCGCCCTTTTCTTAAGCCTCTAAGCCGCTTATCAGCTGTTCCGCTGATAAGCCGCTTAACAGCTGATCGCTGGAAGCCGCTTGACAGCTGTAGCGCTAATCCGCTAAGCTGTCAATGGGCTTGCTTCGCAAGACGAAAAAACCGCTAGACGAAGAGAATCGCGGAACGAATTCTTTTCGTCTAGCGAGGCACCACTGTAGGTGGCTTTAGTAATCTGGAGCCACGTGCAATGCCAAATTCAATGCCTTGCATTACTACAACCCTCAGTCTGTGGCATACTGTGGTGTGGGTTATTTATGGGAAATGCATGTGTGAATGGTGGAGACATCACACCAGTCCCTTGAAAGTCCATAGGTCCCATCTTACAATACATGGAGGAATGCCCATGAATGCAGTTGCCCTCAGGAGGTCTTCCCCTGGCATCCATAAAGCATCTGAACCCCCGTTCTACACGTTCCCTTTCCCTCCCTTGAAAAACACATAGAGCTCAGACAGGAAGTTGGAAGAGTGGCACTCTTTCTCACTTCCTCTTTCAGCTCTATGTGCCGTTCAAGGCTCAGATTACTGTACAGTCATACCTCATGTTGCTTCTGCTTCATGCTATGTTCTTTCAGGATACGTCCCGTGGCGACCCAGAAGTACTAGAAAGGGTTATTTCCGGGTTTCGCCGCTCGCACATGCGCAAAAGCACAAAATGATGTCACGTGCATGCGCAGAAGCAGCGAATCGCAACCCGCGCGTGCGCAGATGCGCCACTGCGGGTTGCGTTCTTTTCATGTTGCAAACGGGCCTCCGGAACGGATCCCATTCGCAACCAGATGTACCACTGTATAGTGTAAAAATACAAAGAGCTGAGAGAGGAAGTTGGAAGAGTGGCACTCTTTCTCACTTCCTCTTTCAGCTCTATGTGCCTTTCAAGGCTCAGATTATAATGCACCTGACATTTTCCCTTGGAAAAGAGAGGTGTCCACGTGCACTCTCTGTCTCTTAGTGGGTAGCTGGTCTGATCGAGGGTGGGGCGAAAAGTAATTGGGTGGGGAGAGATGGTGTCCACAGCTCTCCCTCAAAAATCCAAATGTGTCTGTGAGTCTAAAAAGGTTGACGACCCCTGTAGTGCACTATAATAACATCTTTTATCCAGTCTTACTTTTACTTTTCAGTCTTTACTTTTATTCAGTCTACTTTTATTATCAAAAATGCATTTGATGTCTGTAGGCACCAAGCAGAAGATAACCCCACAACTCCTCAATCAGCCACTCCTGGTGTGTAATTTCAGGGCCGATCCAAACCAGGTCTCAGGTGCAGCGTGATAAAGGATGAAGATAAAGGAACGGGGAGAGGAAAGGGTTGCTTAGGGGGAGAGAATGAGAGGGAGAAAGTGAAATGAGCCCTGGAAGAATATTATATATCTGGGATATACTTCTTCACCTGACAGGTGAGTTAATTTATGGAATTCAGGGCCACAGATGTGGTATGGCAGGGCTTTAGATAAATTTAGGTAAAGATATTGTTAGAGACATTTCAATGCTCCGGTGATCTGTTGGGAAAGGACCTTGTGGCTCAGTGGTAGTGCTCTGCATGCATGACAGTAAGAGCTGTTTGACAGTGGAATTTGCTGCCAAGGAGTGTGGTGGAGTCTCCTTCTTTGGAGGTCTTTAAGCAGAGGCTTGACAACCATATGTCAGGAGTGCTCTGATGGTGTTTCCTGCTTGGCAGGGGGTTGGACTCGATGGCCCTTGTGGTCTCTTCCAACTCTATGATTCTAAGGTCCTGGAATCAAATTCAGGGATCTCCAGGCAGGACTTGGAAAGACCGCTGCCTGAAATATTCGAGAACTGCCACCAGTCATTGCAGACAAGGATCCAATGGTCTGATTTAGCTTCCTGTGTTTCTCAGTACAGATGAAGGACACATTGGTCCCAAGATGGCTGTGAGAACCTTGCAGGAAACAAGCAAGGTACCCTCACTGGGGATACTGTGCCCATTGTCTCTTCCAAAACACCTAATAAGTGCTTCACTTAAGTGGCTATCATTAAGGAAGATTGCTGTAGGATTGCACAAGTCTCACCTTGGTGCAGGATTTAAATGCAGAGTACAACTATCCCCAAGATTTGGCCATCCATCCTCTACTTCAATACCTTCACTGAAACACAGCCCACTACCTCCCCAGGCAATTTCTTTCATCATTGGACAGCTTTTACTGTTAGAAAGTTTCTCCAGTGTTCAGCCAAACAGTGCTTCCTTGCAATTTCCATCCATTAGTTCTAGCTCCTGCCCTCTGCGGTAAAAGGGGAGAAGTTGACTCCATTTTCTGCATGACAGCCCTTCAGGCGATTGAAGTTAGCTGTCAGGCCTCTCCTTAATCTTTGCTTCTCCAGACATGCCAAGCTACTTCAACTGTTCCTCACCGGTCTGCTTCCAAACCTTTTGCCATTTCGTCTTGGCCGCTCTTCTCAGTCAATGTCCTCCTTAAAATATGGTGCTCAGAGATGGATATAGTACTGTCCTGATATTCCATTCTCCACACCATTTGCCTTTAGGAATTAAGAAAACACTGGATGGGCCCGTTTTAAAGCTAGCATCTCCATTAGTTGGCCCCAAATTCTCAAGCCTCAGTGGCTAGGGTTGGTTGGTCAAAAGTCCAGAAGCAAGTTCTGCATTCAAAACCATCTCACTTTGGAAAAAACACACAAGGTATTTCCTATTGGTGGGGGTGTGGGAGACAGTGTGTAAAAGAAGTGCTATTGGTCATGTTTCACATTACAATGGCAGGGTTTTTCTTCAAACTTCAGGAAGAGTGAGGCAGGTACCCCAGGTAGCAGATTTGGAGAACTTGCAGTGGCAAGATGCTGGAGAAAAAGCCATCTGAATAATGTATCCTGACCTTCACCATCACCCCATTACATACTTTCTTAACTTCTTTGGACTCCCTCACATCTCCCGCTCCCACTTGCATCATTGTCAATTCTTGCCCGCAATTTATCATCTTGTTTACAATCTTGTGTCACATTCATTTAACTATAGTCTGTTAATTCTCCAATAGGTTTATAATTTTTCCTCAACTTACTTGTCATCTTAATTCCATCTAATTTAGTGGTGCGCAATTATTTATGATCTAGCATCCTTTCTTAACATTCAACCAAATTACAATGTTTTTTTAAATAAATCTTAAATTTCTTCCAGTCCTCTTCAACCCTCTCCTCTCCCAGGTCTCGGATTCTGCCAGTCATCTCGGCCAGTTCCATGTAGTCCATCAGTTGCATCTGCCACTCTTCCAGTGTGGGTAGATCTTGAGTTTTCCAATTCTTAGCGATGAGTATCCTTGCTGCCGTTGTTGCATACATTAAAAATGTTCGGTCCTTCTTTAACACCTTCTGGCCGACAATACCCAGAAGGAAAGCCTCTGGTTTCTTGGTGAAGGTATACTTAAATACCTTTTTCAACTCATTATATATCATTTCCCAGAAGGCCTTCACCCTAGGGCAAGTCCACCAGAGGTGAAAGAATGTTCCTTCATTTTCTTTACATTTCCAACATTTATTATCAGACAAATGGTATATCTTGGCAAGTTTAACTGGGCTCATGTACCATCTATATATCACACTCTGGCCAGCTTTCATCCATGGACTGGGGCACTATTTTATCCTTTGCCTCAGACAGCAGAATGTCTGCTCAGATTCTTTTGAAATGCATTGGCAAGGCAGCTAGGCAATGGCTCGTCTCTTCCAAAGGGTGTGGGAGAATGTGATGCTAATGTCCAATACCAAGATGAAGGTCTCCGAGGCTTGCGTGTTGAGCACACTGCTTTATGGAAGTGAGTCATGGGCAACTTACAACCACCAGGAGCAATGCCTCAGTGCCTCAACATATGCTGTTTCAGGAAGATTTTGGGCATCACATGACAGGACAGAGTCTCAAACAGAGATGTGCTCTCCCAAGACCTCATTCCCAGCATGTTCACACTCCTGTCTCAGTGATATCTACGCTGGCTTGGCCATGTCTGCAGAATGGAAGATGGCAGGGTCTTCAAGGACGTGCTCTGTAGGGAGCTGGCATTAGGCACCAGGCGAGTTGGCAGACCAACTCTGTGTTGCAAAGATGTCTGCAAACGTGACATTGTGGGGATGTTCAGGGTGGCAGGAGAGGATATATTGAATATCCTTCCTAACTTGCACTGGCAAATTCCTTTACTTAGCAAAGTTATATTCCCCTTTTACATGCACAGCAGATAGCTGGTTGCAGGCTCGTGTGAGCCTCTCGCTATTATACAATTCAGTCTGTCTTCAGATTGAATTGTACATTCCTGGTAAGTTCCCTTGATTCCTGCTTAAAAAGAATAAAGATGCCACAATCTTATTCAAAGTCAATAAAATAAGCTTACTTACATCAGTTCACAGTTGGATTCCTGAAGGCAGACTTAGTTACAAATATGTACATGGGGATTTACCCCATATGGGGGAATAATCCCAGTGCTTCTGCTATCTGAGAGCTAACAGAGCAGTCCTCGCTAAAAGCTGGTCAAACGAAGAAGGAAGTAAAAAAGAGAAAGGTTGCTACGTGACTTGTCCTTTTGTTACCTGAACAGGTTAGGTCACGCCCACCTTCTATCACATGAAAAAGGAAGGATGCTCCAGCCAGGAAGAACAGGAAGTTTCTACTGGCTAGACCAAACATTCCCTTGCATGCCTTCTCTAGCATTTCAAGGAATGTTGTACTTGACTGCCTCTCATGGATCACATCCCACAGACATGAAGGCTGGCAGCATCAAACCCACCCTTGCAGACAACAGCAGTGCCTGGAGACAAGTCAGTCAGGTTGTGTATCCACAGCAGTGACAAGAGGAGGAATCATTGCTGGGAGGAGCGAAGAAAGAAGAAATGCCCTGGTGCATCTGCAAAAGCACAACTGTCCCCAGCTGTAATAAAACATGTCTCTCCTCATTGGTCTCTACAGCCACAGCAGGCGCTGTAACTCTCCAAGGGTTTGATTTCACCCTCAAAGGCACACTCCTCCATTATCTCATTAGACAGACGGATGCCAGCAGCATATATAATTATGGTGGGTGGTGCTGTGGTCTAAACCACTGAGCCTCTAGGGCTTGCTGATTGGAAGGTCGGCGGTTTGAATCCCCACAATGGGGTGAGCTCCCGTTGCTCTGTCCCAGCTCCTGCCAGCCTAGCAGTTCGAAAGCATGCCAGTGCAAGTAGACAGGGACTGCTGTGCTCTGCTGCCCAGGAGGACTCTCCTGTGTGAGTGTCTGAGGGCCCTGCTCCTTCCTGCCACTCACCATCTGGCCTGGGGCGGGACCTGAAGCCTCATAAGGACTGCTGCGCTCTGCTGCCCAGGAGGACTCTCCTGTGTGAGTGTCTGAGGGCCCTGCTCTTGCCGCTTACCACCTACCTGGCCCAGGGCGGGGCCTGAAGCCTCATAAGGACTGCTGCGCTCTGCTGCCCAGGAGGACTCTCCTGTGTGAGTGTCTGAGGGCCCTGCTCCTTCCTGCCACTCACCATCTGGCCTGGGGCGGGACCTGAAGCCTCATAAGGTCTGCTGCGCTCTGCTGCCCAGGAGGACTCTCCTGTGTGAGTGTCTGAGGGCCCTGCTCTTGCCGCTTACCACCTACCTGGCCCAGGGCGGGGCCTGAAGCCTCATAAGGACTGCTGCGCTCTGCTGCCCAGGAGGACTCTCCTGTGTGAGTGTCTGAGGGCCCTGCTCCTTCCTGCCACTCACCATCTGGCCTGGGGCAGGACCTGAAGCCTCATAAGGACTGCTGCGCTCTGCTGCCCAGGAGGACTCTCCTGTGTGAGTGTCTGAGGGCCCTGCTCTTGCCGCTTACCACCTACCTGGCCCAGGGCGGGGCCTGAAGCCTCATAAGGACTGCTGCGCTCTGCTGCCCAGGAGGACTCTCCTGTGTGAGTGTCTGAGGGCCCTGCTCCTTCCTGCCACTCACCATCTGGCCTGGGGCGGGGCCTGAAGCCTCATAAGGACTGCTGCGCTCCGCTGCCCAGGAGGACTCTCCTGTGTGAGTGTCTGAGGGCCCTGCTCTTGCCGCTTACCATCTACCTGGCTTAGCGCGGGGCCTGAAGCCTCACAGGGAGTGCTGCGCTCTGCTGCCCAGGAGGACTCTCCTGTGCGAGTGTCTGGGGGCCCTGCTCCTTCCTGCCACTTACCACCTGGCCCAGGGCAGGGCCTGACGGGCCTCACTAGGACAGTTGCTGTTACTGCGGGATGGGTGCAGAGTGCTTTTAAAATGTTTTTAAAATTTTATTTTGAATTTTTGTATGTGGGGGGGTGGGGGTGGGATGGATGTTTATTGGGCCTGGGAATTTGTTTAATTTTATGTTTTTGTAATTTTTATTGTTTTTTGCTTGTATTGTTTTATTTGTTTTTGTTTTTTAAGGTGTAATTTTGTTCTTAAGGGGAGGGTTCAGGGCTGCTGGGGAGTAGGTCCCAGCCAACAAAATGGCTGGGGCATGTTCCACAGGGGGGGATGCACTGGGACAACCGATCTCAGTGATCACGGGTAGGAGGAGGAGTTACGCTAAGACCAGACCATGTCATTACAGAGGAGGCAGGTTTAGTCGTTGTCTGAGGATTATCACTGCCTCCGGGTCTGGTCCTGACCGGATGGATACTAGAATCAGCAAGGGATACCCACATGACCTGAAAGTGTTGCTGTGCAATGCCAGGTCAATGATTCATAAGACCACTGCCATCCATGACTTGATCATGGATGGAGGACTTGACCTGGCATGTGTAACAGAGACTTGGTTGGATGAAGCAGATGGGCCTGTCCTTGCCGCTGCTAGTCCACCAGGTTTCTCTTACGCACAGCAACCCAGGTCATGTGGGCGGGGAGGGGGGTTGCAGTGATTTTTAGGAAGTCATTAGTTTGCACCAGGCGTCCTATTGGGAAGACACGGTTTTCCGAGTGCATGTTCTGGAAGTTGGGCAATAGGGGCAGTACAGGATTCCTTTTGGTGTACCGACCTCCCTGCTGCACCAAGGATTCCCTGCCCGAGCTGCTTCAGGTCGTGGCGGATGTTCTCCTGGAGACACCTAGCTTGGTTGTCCTAGGGGATTTTAACATCCATGCCGACACGACCTTACAAGGGGCCGCTCGGGACTTCGTGGAAAGCATGGCCTCCATGGGGCTGTCCCTGAATAAGTCTGGCCCAACCCATAGCCGCGGACATGCCTTGGACCTGGTGTTTACCTCTATGGATGTTGGTGATCTGACACTAAGTAAAAGCGAAATGAAAGAAGTGCCATGGTCAGATCACTTCCTGGTGCAACTGGACTTCTCTGCGACCCATCCCCTCTGCAGGGAGGTGGGACTGATTCGGATGGTCCGCCCCCGCCACTTAATGGATCCAAATGGTTTCCAGAGAGTGGTAGGGGATGCTTTATCCCATGTTGATGGCCTTTCAGCCGATTCCCTGGTGGCCTGCTGGAATGTGGAGTTAACCAGGCCTATTGACTGTTTGGCTCCGAAGCGCCCTCTCCGATTGCATGGAGCCCGGAGAGCCGCGTGGTTTTCCACGGATCTGAGGGCAATGAAACAATCGTTGAGACGGCTAGAGCGCCGGTGGCGGATAACTCATTCCGAATCTGACCGGACACAGGTTAGAGCTCAACGTCGAGCCTACCAAGTGGCGATAGCGACGGCGAAGAAGACTTTCTTCACCGCCTCTATTGCATCTGCAGAAAACAGCAGCAGGAGACTTTTTCAGGTGGTTCACAATTTAGCGGAACCACCTGCAACATCAGGGCCCAGTACGGGCCACATGTTCTCCTGCAATGATTTTGCAAAGTTTTTTGCAGATAAAATCGCTCAGATTCGGGAAGAAGTAGACTCCACCGTGGGAGCAGGGCCGGGGCGGGAGAGTGCTAGAGTCCTGTCTAGTCAAGTTGTGTGTGATCAATTCCAATCTGTTACCTCCGAGGATGTGGACAGGCTGCTTGGACGAGTGAAGCCAACCACCTGTCTCCTGGATCCTTGCCCATCCTGGCTTATAAAAGCTAGCCGGGAAGGACTGGGCGATGGGCTTCGTGGGGTGGTGAATGCTTCCCTCTGTGAGGGAGCCTTCCCAGACCTGCTGAAAGAAGCGGTTATTAAACCGCTTCTTAAAAAAACATCTTTAGATGCGGCCACGATGGCCAATTATCGCCCAGTCTCAAACCTTCCATTCTTGGGCAAGGTGATTGAGCGAGTGGTTGCTGAACAACTCCAGGCACGCCTGGAAGAAGCGGACCATTTGGATCCCTTCCAGTCGGGATTCAGGCCTCATCATGGGACTGAAACTGCCTTGGTCGCACTGGTTGATGATCTCCGGCGGGCTAGGGACAAAGGTGAGAGCTGTTTCCTAGTTCTGCTGGATCTCTCAGCGACGTTTGATACCATCGACCATAACATCCTTCTGGACCGTCTTGAGGGGCTGGGAGCTGGGGGCACTGTCATACAGTGGTTCCGCTCCTTCCTCCTGGGCCGTGTTCAGAAAGTGGTGGGGGGGGGGACGAGTGTTCAGACCCCTGGGCTCTCACTTGTGGGGTGCCTCAGGGTTCTGTCCTCTCGCCCATGCTTTTCAACATTTACATGCAGCCACTGGGAGAGATCATCAGGAGGTTTGGGCTGGGTGTTCATCAGTATGCAGATGATACCCAGCTCTACCTCTCTTCTAAATCAGAACAGTGAAGGCGGTGAAGGTCCTGTGTGAGTGTCTGGAAGCGGTTGGAGGATGGATGGTGGCTAACAGATTGAGGTTGAATCCTGACAAGACAGAAGCACTGTTTTTGGGGGACAGGAGGCGGGCAGGTGTGGAGGATTCCCTGGTCCTGAATGGGGTAACTGTGCCCCTGAAGGACCAGGTGCACAGCCTGGGAGTCATTTTGGACTCACAGCTGTCCATGGAGGCACAGGTCAAATCTGTATCCAGGGCAGCTGTGTACCAGCTCCATCTGGTACATAGGCTGAGACCCTATCTGCCTGCAGACTGTCTCGCCAGAGTGGTACATGCTCTGGTTATCTCCCGCTTGGACTACTGCAATGCGCTCTACATGGGGCTACCTTTGAAGGTGACCCGGAAACTACAACTAATCCAGAATGCGGCAGCTAGACTGGTGACTGGGAGCGGCCGCCGAGACCATATAACACCGGTCTTGAAAGACCTACATTGGCTCCCAGTACATTTCCGAGCACAATTCAAAGTGTTGGTGCTGACCTTTAAAGCCCTAAACAGCCTCGGTCCAGTATATCTGAAGGAGCGTCTCCTCCCCCATCGTTCTGCCCGGACACTGAGGTCCAGCTCCGAGGGCCTTCTGGCAGTTCCCTCACTGCGAGAGGCCAAGTTACAGGGAACCAGGCAGAGGGCCTTCTCGGTAGTGGCGCCCGCCCTGTGGAACGCCCTCCCATCAGATGTCAAAGCGATAAACATCTACCTGACATTCAGAAGACATCTGAAGGCAGCCCTGTTCAGGGAAGTTTTTAATATGTGACATTTCAGTGTATCTTTTATCTTTGTTGGAAGCCGCCCAGAGTGGCTGGGGAAACCCAACCAGATGGGCGGGGTACAAATAATAAATTATTATTATTATTATTATTATTATTATTATTAATAGGTACCGCTGTGGCGGGAAGGTAAACGGCGTTTCCATGCGCTCTGGCTTCCATCACAGTGTTCCGTTGTGCCAGAAGCGGTTTAGTCATGCTGGCCACATGACCTGGAAAGCTGTCTGTGGACAAATGCCGGCTCCCTCCACCTGAAAGTGAGATGAGTGCCGCAACCCCATAGTCGCCTTTGCCTGGACTTAACCATGCAGGGGTCCTTTACCTTTACCTTTCTACCTTATAATTATGATTGTGGTAATTACAGAAGAGCACAAGGGGGGTGTTTCCAAATGATGATCTAACGGAAGTCCTGCAAAGCCTCTAATGTTTCATAAAATTCAACATGCACAATCTGAGCCAAATATTACTGTATTCAATAGTAGCATTTTCCCCAGGCACTGGAGCCATAGGCCAAAATACTAATACAGGCAGGGGAAATATTAGCATTCATTCCTTGCTGCACCGTATCATTTTAAAGATGAATTATTCTCATAGAAACAGGTTGGCTTTGTCGGGGTTATAAGCATACCTCGACCGTAATTTAATCACATTTGGACTTTGGCTCCAGTAATCGAATATACATACACATTCTCCTTCAGGAAGAGAATAATTTAAATGTATATAGCCAGTATTGACTTTGGAGCATGTCGTAAGTACTAATCATATGAAATCAGGATGGAGCAAAGTTACATTAAGAGGAACAAATAATTAAAGACATTTGGTAGAGGACAAATGGTATATATATATTTCCTAGAACATCTCCTCCAAACAACCTAGACCAGAATCTCTCTCAGCTTTTGCATTCTAGGTGTTTAAAATGAAAACAATAATACCTGGTGTATATTCCGAAAAAAACATGCAAACCAAAACACAGCTATCTTTTGAAACTCACACTTATCGGAATTTTGCAAAGCAGTTCTCCAGACAATGTTTACAAAAATGCATATATTAGAGGAATGTGCCCATAAAAATTAATATATCACAGTAAAAATAACATTGAAATGCATTATATCAGGGGGAATTGCTTGCAGTCAAAACTGTGTATAAATATGTGTCTAGTATGATAAATTCACGCTAAAATGCTGGTGAATTTTCATGAAGTTTTTTTTTAAAAAAAATGCAAATTGCTGCAAAATGTGGAGAACTGAACTGATTTATAGGATGAGAGACTGAGAGCACCATAATTGACAGATCCTTCCATCCACTCCTGGTGCTTACAGCCTTAAAAATCAAAATCCTTGGTTCAACCAAGGCTCTGCTTCCCACTTTCGGCACATTATACTTCCTCGTCCCACAATGCAACAGCATCATCCATTGTTTTGTGTGCTAAGAAGTTCAAGAGATATTCTTTTCCGGGAATAAAATCAAAATGGGAAATAAACTCCTGGAAATTTCTGGGGGAAATGAGTGGCCATTGACTAACGAATTCCCTAGTAAGTTTTCACAAAGGAATATTCTCCCCCCCCCCCCAATGTGTTTTAAAATAGATACATTTATGCCAGAAAAGCAAACCAAATCAACAGACAAACATACAATCAAATGAACAAACTATAAATTGACAATCAGACAGTAGCAATATATGAAAGAACACAATTCTCTTAACTAACATCCAATGATGTGAACGATTGTAAAACCTGTAAGACAAGAAATTAAAAATGACTTCCAAAGGAATATTCTTAACGTTAAGAAGACTTTGAACCAGCGCACACTGAAAATAATAATACAAGAGAGCAAATGCCCCCTTTTCAGCAGGAGCCGATCAGTGGGTGGGTGGGTGAAATAAAGTCAAACAACATCGGGGGAATAAATAAAGGCAGCACCACCACCCTAGGGGAGCGGGGTTGTATAATATGAGTGGAAAATGCAGTGAGGGGCAAAATAAAATGTGACAAAGGGTATTGATGTGCAGACAGCCTAAGGCAGAAAATCCCCACTCTGGTTGAACCACTGGGAATCTTGTTCAGCCAAACACAGCAGGATAAGGTCTGTTTAATAATTAAGGATCCATTTACATGGCGGGAGCTTTTCTTGCAAGACCTGACTGGCATGTTATCCTGGACAGCCAGATTGCTGACCGCTGCTTGCGTCTCGTCAATGTCATTCTCCTTCCATCAGGTTGGACGCTCTAGATACACCAGCTGCTGGGTTTGAAAAGTAGGATGAGTGGATGAAACCTGCCAAGGGGACCTCGTGGCCTTTTCAGTACTGGCCCCGACTTGGTGGAACACTCTGTCTCAAGAGACTAGGGCCCTGTGGGACCTGACATCTTTCCGCAGGACCTGCAAGACAGAGCTGTTCCGCCTGGCCTTTGGTTTGGACTCAGTCTGACCCTTATGTTTCCCTCCCCTTATGGTTTTGATCTATGGGCTACTTTTAAAATACACAAAATGAAACAAAATTACCGTGAAAATCCCTGAAACGAGAAGTAATCGACTATAGAATAACAATAATCAAAAAATAAACTAGAATTAAACAAAGACTTTACAAGATGCCGGCTACAAAGCTCATTTCACTGAACTGATCCGTTTCCTCAGAAGGAAATTATAAGATTTTAAGTGATATCAAACAAGTTCAAGAGCAGGGCTGAATATGCCTCCTCGAGTTTATAAAAAAGGTATGAAAACCTCAATGACAAGTTTTAAACATAGCCTTATTTAAGAGAATCCAACAGTAGTGATAAGAAATTGAAGTTTTAAAGTTTCAAACAAACTCAAAAAACCAGGCAGAAACTCAAAAAAGTTTTAAACATAACTATTTAAGAGAACCAAGCAGAAGTAATAAGAAATTGAGGTTTGAAGTTTCAAACAGACTCAGAAACAGGACTGAAGCACTCCTGACTGCTGATGTTAAAGACTGCTGCATTTTAAATTGCATTTTAACCTGTATTTTAAATTGGGGTGTTTTTTTTTTTTTTTTGCTGTTATGATTTTACTGTAATTTTACTGGTGTTAGCCGCCCTGAGCCCGGCTCTGGCTTGCGAGGGTGGGGTATAAATAAAATTTATTATTATTATTATGGGGCATGCAATATGCTTGACCACAGGGATGACACTGGGCGTGGTTCCCCTTGATGACTGATCTCCACCCTGGACCTAGCGGCAGAGCAAGCCAATCAGGCCCCTGGAGCAGTGCACATGCCTTGTGCCCAGGGGCGGGGCCAGCTGTCCACAGGGGCGAGGCCAGCCACCCATGGGGTGGGGCCAGCCAGGGCAGGATGCTCCGCGGGGCCACTGAGGAGTATGCCTGCCTCCTCCCACTCAGCTGCCCTACAGCTGGGGAGGAGGCAGTGAGCGGACCATTTGGGCAGCGTGGAGCCTGCGGGCACCCAAGCCACCACGTCACTCCCTGGAGAGACGTGTGGCTCAGGCGCGCTGCAGGCCGCGCGGTGAGTGCCACCCTGCATTTTGTCACCCCCCTCAGTGGTGACACCTGGGATTGTCCGCCTCCACCACACACCCCTTCCTCCGCACCTGCCAGGACCATAATGCTTGCAGGTTCCCACCACATGGATTTGGGGGCAGGGTTGCCATATTTTATTGCAACATGAAGGAAAAGTAGAAGGCATCGAAAGAGATCGGCATGGCTGTGCAAGGAGCTTTTGGAAGAGCTGTGGTTTTAAAGGGGCATGTATAAGAAATGGAAGAAGGGGCAAATCGCAAAGGAAGAGGATAAATGAGTAGCCAGCACTTTCAGAGAGAAGGTCAGGTGCAATGTAACTCTGAACAAGCTCAGGCTTGCAAGAGAAGATTAAAATGGCTTACCCCACCCCACCCCCCAGCTATGTTTGAAGCGGGACATGGGTGGCTCTGTGGTTTAACCACTAGGACTTGCCGATCAGAAGGTCGGTGGTTTGAATCCCCGCAACGGGGTGAGCTCCTGTTGCTCAGTCCCTGCTCCTGCCAACCTAGCAGTTCAAAAGCACGTCAAAGTGCAAGTAGATAAACAGGTACTGCTCCAGCGGGAAGGTAAATAGTGTTTCCACTTCACCAGAATCAGCTTAGTCATGCTGGCCACATGACCCGGAAGCTGTGCCGGCTCCCTCAGCCAGTAAAGCGAGATGAGCGCCGCAACCCCAGAGTCGTCCGCGACTGGACCTAATGGTCAGGGGTCCCTTTACCTTTATGTTTGAAGCAAGAAGAGGAACAAGGAAGCAATAGGTCCTCTGCATGGAGAAGACAGAGAAATGCTATTGGGTGACAGACAGAAGGCGGAAGTGCTCAATGCCTACTTTGCCTGTGTCTTCACCCAAAAGGAAAGCAGTGCTCAACTTGGTTATAATAGAACAAATGATGATGCAGAGACAGAGCTGTAGCCCAGGAGAAGGATCTGAAAGGGCTGTCACATTTAAGATGGAGCAAGCTTATTTTCTATTGCTTCAGAGGGTAGAACCTGAACCAATGGATTTAAGTTGCAAGAAAGGAGATTCCAACTAAACAGCAGGAAAAAAATTCTGATAGCAAGAGCTGTTCAACAGTGGAATGGTCTGCCTTGAAAGCCCTTGGAGGTTATTGCACATAGGTTCAATGGCCATCTGTCAGGGGTTCTTTAGCTGTGATTCCTGCATTGCTGCATTCCTACAATTCTATGATTCTATGAGAGCCACATGTTCCCCATTCTGTCCTAGACCACTGTAATTTTCTCGGCCCTCACTGTAGGCTTTTGAGAATGCACAGGCAAAAGTTCTACCCCTGTCCCCATCTTAGCTGTTACTCTGGACTGAAACTTGCAGTCCTGATTAGATGCAAAGAAGAGTTACTAAATGCAGTGGGAAATAGATTGCAGTACACAATTAGTACGTGGCACCAGGCGTCTATTTGAAAATCCAGCATCTCCTGTTTTCTTACTCTGCCATGTGGTGGTTCGTGGGGAGCTATGTTCTGTTGTGTGCAGAGGTGATAAAGAGACTGGGGGGGCGGGTAATGTATGCAAAATTATAAGGTCCCCACCACTGACACCGCACGGCCTATTCTTCATTTACTGGTGCTGTGGATGCAAAGCTCCCCTGCCTGCTTTGGCTGCTCTGTAAGGTTCTGTGTACGTTGATGGCGTTGCATAAATTATTGCAAGCATCTTTTTTAAAATCCAATTTGACTCTGTTGCCTGCCTAAGGTTTTGAAGATGGGTCGGGAGGCCTGTGCAGTGTTTAGCCTGCATCGTTCCTGCCGAATCCCCAAAGCCTATTTCCATGTTAAATGTAAGGGCACCTTCAATGTTTTCCATTTTATGTAAATTGGCCGTGACCCAGGGGTCTTTTGGCAGCTGTCCAGCACCATTGTCTTTGCTGGGTCTTGTCTGTCTTTCTTTCTTTCTTTCTTTCTTTCTTTCTTTCTTTCTTTCTTTCTTTCTTTCTTTCTTTCTTTCCATTGCCTTAAGTGATGGCATCCCCCAAGTCCAGTCTGTTAGCGGAATCTGTTGTAAACACACATCCATTGATTTGCATTTGTCAGGGAGGGAAGTTAAACCATCGAAAAAAGAAGGCTTCCGCCCGTTGTGTGTGTATGTGTGTGCATGCTTTATGCAGAGCCAGGGAAACCTTTTCTATTGATCCTATTGATCCAATCTTTCCCTTTAAGGAAACCGCATAGTTAAAAGGCACCCTTCCCCCCCCCCACTCCCGCCACCCAACACACCCATTTGATAGATTTATCCTTTATGTGCCTGCAACATTCTTTTAAGTGGTTTCGTCTGGGTAACAGCGGATGGTATTAAACAAGCGGACGAAATGGAAAGCAAGCTACTTCCGCCGAAGAAAGAGATCTCGGAATTATTAGCGGAAGCTCCCCGAAGATGCCCGTGCAATGGCCGGCTGCTATCCAAAATGCAGCAAGTTGTGTCACAAAAGGCATGGTAAAAAGAAGAAGAAGCAAGAATGAACATAATGCCTTTTGCCCTGGCTCTAGAATTAGCTAACCTGCAGCCACTGACCAAGGTTGATGGGAATTGGAGCCATAAACTTGTAGGAATCTTTTGCCTAACGTGGGGTTCAAACCTACGACCTTGAGACTAAAGCCTGCCCCCTTAATATTTAATTCAAGTTGACACCCCTGTTTCCAGGCCCCCCACACACACTGGTCCCAGGTTTGTGGGAGGGGAATTATTGGTTTGCTTCTGTATTTATTATGTATTTTGGGTTCTCGTTTCGTATTTTTATGCTGTGAACTGCCTTGTGATCCTTGGATGAAGGAGTACGAATTTAAACAGCAAAACCCACTCCAGATAGGGCTGGAAATTACTCTCCGCCTTAAATCCAGGGAGCCACTGCCAGTCAGTACAGAGCTAGATGTATTAATGGTCTGATTTGGCAGCTCCCTACATCCCTATGGTTTTATCAGAACTTGGATTATCTGAACATACTTCAGGCCAGAGTTACTCAATCTTGGGTCTTGATGTTGTTGGTCACCAGCTCCCATCAGCACCATCTTTGCCGATGGTCAGGAATGATAGGCATCGACGTCCAACAATATCTGAAGATCCTAGGTTGAAGAAGGTTGCCTCAGGCTATTTACACAATGAGGCATTCTGGATTACGCTCTCTTTCGAGTTCCTGTGTTCACATGCACCAGCTATTCCCCCATCCCATCCTGGCACCTGGGCCTACATTGCAAATGTCTGCAAGGAAGGGGACTTCGCACGTACACATCTAGTCTCCTTCCCTATAAATGTTCAGTTGTGAGGAGGTGGGGCCGGATGGCATGTCCTGTCGTGGTGAGGGGGTTACTTGGCGCAGGCGCACTTATGGGTTGGGACCTGAGTGAAACATCTGCATAGGGCTGTTGTGCATTTTTAGAACCCCATAGCTGATCTCATGAGCAGGAGGAGGGGTGGTGGTGGTGAGATTCAGCAGTGTCTGAGGGGAAAATATTTTAGGAACAGATAATTAAACAGTTGGCCTGTGAGCACATAGAAAAGGATGCTGTGATTACTCAGAGCCAACATGGGCTGGATGCAGGGCCGTCTTAAGCATATCCAGCGCCACGGTGCAAAGCTCCCTCCACCCCCAGTTTCCCAGAGTCTTTTAGGGAGGACGGCGCTGTCGGCGGGGTTGGAGGCGGCAGGCAGTGACTGGAGGGCGTCTCCTCCAGCAGGGAAGAGGTGGAGGCTGGACGCAGTACCTCCCAGCTCAGCTGGCTGCTTTGTGCTGCCGTGGCCACGGCAGACGGAGGCTCTAGGCACGGCACTGCTTTGGTGCAGCATGGTGGAGACGGGTGAGGGCGGCGAGCTGATGCCGGGAGGCGCCACGTCCAGCCTCTGCCTCTTCCCTGGCGCCTTCCAGAACTTGGCGCCCTGGCACCCTGCACCACTAGCCTCTATGGGTAAGATGCCCCTGGCTGGACGAGTTAACTGATTTTGGCTGATTTGTTGACTGACCGAACCCAAAGAGTGCTCACTAATAGTTCCTTGTCATCCTGGGGGGAAAGTGACAAGTGGGGTGCCACAGTGTTCTGTCCTGGGCCAATTGTTCTTCAACATCTGTATAAACAACTTGGATGAAGGTACTGAGTGGATGCTCATCAGATTTGCAGATGACACCAAACTGGGACGGGTAGCCAATGATGCTGAAGACATCCTTCTCAGACCAGATTCAGAGCAGCAAAGCCAATGACAAACAGAAACCCTTATGAACAGGGCAGCACAGCCAATGGCAGCCAGTGGCCCTCTCAGTAGCCCATGACAGGCAAGCCACTGAGCTAGCCTTCGCCAGAAGATCCTAGATCCCTGCCACCTCTTCCTGTTTTGGGATCTTTCCACAAACTGCACGGCTTTTTAGTTGATGCAACATCTTCTGGAAATCATTCTGGGGTAATTCTCATGGAAGGAAACATTAAGCTGGCTTCAGCTTTGGCTTTGCAGAGGCCCCATTGCCTTGTTAGGCTCAAGGTCCTTTGGTTGGATGAGAAGAAAGCAAGGAAGTGGGTGGGATGAAATTGTCAGGAAATGGTTCCACTGTCTGGTTAACAGGGCTGGTGTTTTTTTGTTTTAGAACCCAGCAAAACCAGTTCAACCAGGAACAGAAGAGCAACAGTCCTGGGGCTGATGGGAATTGTAGTCCAAAGTAGCTGGAGGACACTGGGCTGGGGAAAGCTGAGCAAAATCACCATTCAGAAGAGTTCAAAGGGCAGCGTTCAAACATGGTTCAGATTACAGTGGTACCTCGCAAGACGAATGCCTCGTAAGACGAAAAACTCGCAAAACGAAAGAGTTTTTCGTTTTTTGAGTTGCTTCGCAAGACGGATTTCCCTATGGGCTTGCTTCGCAAGATGAAAACGTCTTGCAAGTTTGTTTCCTTCGTCTTGCAAGTTTGTTTCCTTTTTCTTAAAACCATGCATTCACTTCGAGGAGCAACTCATAGCACGCGGTGTGGTAGCCTTTTTTGAGGTTTTTGAAGACTTTGGTGATTTTTGAAGCTTTTCCAAAGTTCGTGCTTCGCAAGACGAAAAAATCGCAAGACGAAAAAACTCGCGGAACGAATTAATTTCGTCTTGCGAGGCACCACTGTAATTGCCCACAAAGCCAGGCTCCTAGGGTCTGTGTACTCCTGAAAAGCAAGTTAAAAAAAATTTCAGACAGAGGTGCTGTATCATATCCAGGGTAGTCAAAGAGCTTTATTTCTGGGGCAGTGCCAGAAGAAATTCTGTTTACAGAAATGGAAGAGGTAAGACAGGCTCATGCTACTTGGTTATAAAATTTTGTTTTTTGTTTTGTTTGTAAAATACTTCTTATTCTTGTGGGTTTGAATCCCACATTGAGCAAAATATTCCTGCAAAATATTCCTGGACTAGATGACCGTTGTGGTCCCTTCCAATTCTACAGTTCTATAACTCTATGAATAAGAAGCAGGTTTTTCTTTTGCCGCTGGATAATTGGTATACTGGAACGACTGACGTGCAGAGGAGAGGCAGAACCTGGAGAGAGAGGGCAGACAGGGGGATACTCAGACCGATGAATAATAAAAAGTGTTTCTATTAGAATGGAGAGAGCCTTTTGTTTATGCAATTAGGGATTCCAGCAAGTGTCATTAGCCTGTTTCTCATTTGTTGGCTATTTGCAGAAGCCAGGGGTCAAGGGTCAAGTAGGCCTACTGTATAAACAATGATAGTCCATTGAAAGAGTCAAAGGCAACGAGACCGTCTTCTGCAATCTACAAACATTGCTGTCCTTCTGCATTTTCCCTCCCCTCAAGGTTGATGAGCAAAATGCTTGCATAAGTTAAATATGCATCCCAGTTGCTGAACCATGTGCTTTTAAAGTACATCTCAATAGATCGGGAAAGGGGAATTTGTGGCCCTGCAGGTTATCTCATCAACCTGCAGCCAGCTTGGCCAATAGGGATTATGAAAGGCATGGTCTGACAGCATCGGGGAGGGCGGGGCACAGGTAGAGATGGGGGAGAAAGAAATGTGTTCAGGTTGCAGGTTCATGCAAAACGACCCGATTCACATTTCCTGAGTAAGCAAGCAAACCGAAATGCAGTCATCCTGTGAGTATTGCACTCCTCCAAATTTTGTGATGCATTTCTTCAGCCAAAAAGTGTGCGCAAGGATGCATGCATTAGTGAAAATAATGTGTGAAGCTACATTCTAGTAGAGCCAGATGCGTGCAAAGCTGCATTTATGATTTGTGCGTTCTGTGCAAAAATGTCTATGGATCTTTGTCGGAATTTGTAAGAGAAAATGTTGCAAATGGATCCAGAAATGGGGGAAACTGAAAGTTCGCAAAATGAGAAATTGAAATGGGTTGATCTGTCCACAGGTCCCTCACCCCTGCTGACAGGAAAAGCTGGTGCAGCATCATGCCTAAGAATGGGAGCCAGGCAACTCCATGCCAAACATTACTAATAGTTTAGGAACACAGTTATGTTTATTTTCGGTGCGTTGCAACAAGATTTAGCAAGGTCCAAATTCCTACTTTTGGAGATGTTCAAGGTTAAACTGCAAGGGGGAGCGGTTAAGAGTATCATTGTGTGCCCATGTGTATGTTTGTGTATGCCGCAATAACCGTTGCAGCATTATTTACACAGCGCTCCCACTTTTGGTTTTGAGTCGTTGTTGGGCTGTCTATGTTTTTAAGAAATGGGATGGGTGGTTTTGGCGTGGCTAAACAAAAGCAAACAGCCCTGCTTCACAGTTTTCCTGTTGTATGCAAACCATGGCATTCAGTTCTTAAGTCTGATTAGCACAAACCAAGGTGGATCTGATCTACAGTGGTCTTTAAGGTATTCTATACATTTTTTCCACTCTTGACTAAAAAATTTTTATCATCTTGGTGGCTGATCTTCACTGTCATCTTTGCCATTTCAGCGTACAGTGGTACCTTGGTCCTCAAACTTAATCCATTCCGGAAGTCTGTTCCAAAACCAAAGCGTTCCAAAACCAAGGTGCACTTTCCCATAAAAAGTAATGTAAAATGGATTAATCTGTTCCAGACTTTTAAAAACAACCCCTAAAACAGCAATTTAACATGAATTTTACTATCTAATGAGACTATTGTTCCATAAAATGAAAGCAATAAACAATGTACTGCAGTCACACAATCAATCAATCAGTAGCTGAACTGGGTTCCACAAAGTCACAAAAACAAAAAAGAGCCACAAAAACACAAAATAAATAGCAAAAACAGGCAGAACTCAGCATAACACTCAAAACGGAAGCGTGGCACTCAAATCGGAAGCGTAACACTCAAAATGGAGTACCTTCAGCTTCCAAAAAAAGTTCACAAACCGGAACACTTAGTTCCGGGTTTGCAGTGTTTGGGTTCCAAGTTCCTCGAGTACAAAGGCGTCTGAGAACCAAGGTACCACTGTATTCCATCATCTTGGTTATCCACACTTCTTTGGCTGGGACTTCCTGCTTCCTTTGTTATTTTAGTGGTGTTCTTCTTTATGCTGATGTGGGCACTGATGCTAGGCACTGCCACTCGTAAACGTGTGCTCAGGACTGGGATCCTTTTTCCTTTCCTTTTTTTGCAATTTCAACAGGTTTCGCAAGTTTTCGTGTTTCACGTTGATTTGGTTCCACTGGAACAAATGCCATATTAACACTTTCTCAACATAGTTGGGTTTTTAAAAAAAATATTAAAAACAAACCCTCTGGCACTGGGAAAATGAAGAATCCTTTCACCTCGTTTTCCATATTGCACAGGGGTGCAGACGGGCAGCAGGCTGGCCAAGGGTATCTGAAGAAATGCACCTCCTAAAAGAGATGGAAATAAGAGTCCCCTGGGTTGAGGCAACATCCTTTGCAAAGAGAAGAGGGCAAGAAGGAAAGGACAAAAGGGCAATGAAGAACCCACTAGTTCCCCTCCCCTCACAGCGGTTGCAACCAGCCAGTTCCTGTGTTTAATTAATGGATAATATTTAGTCACTGCACACTTTGTGTATATTCAGTCAATCACAACCAGCAACACAGAGAATCACAGACCCTCCTAGTGTCCCTGTTTTCCAGGGACAGTCCCAGATTTACCGAAGCCCTTCCAGTTTCTCAGATGATCCTGGAATGTCCCGCTTTTCTTCAGGACATCACTATTTCCATCGGAGAAATGTTAGAAGGTATGGAAGACATCTGAGGGCAGCCTGTATAGGGAAGGTTTTTTAAAAAAAACGTTTAATGTTTTAGTATGTTTTTATATATTTTGAAAGTCACCCAGAGTGGCTGGGGCAACCCTGTCAGATTACAAATAATAAAATTATTATTATTATTATTATTATTATTATTATTATTATTATTATTATTGAATAGGACATACCTGTTTTCATTGGAGAAGTGTTGCAGGGTATGGAATCATTTGATGCTTTCTGCAGGTGGAGAGTAATTTTATCAGCTTTTTTCATGTATATCTTATATTTTCTTCAATTATGGACCCAGGTCGTCACACCGGAGCTGGTTTTAGGGCCCTGCCACTGGTTCAACCACAGTTGACATGCAGCCAAGGAGGGCATCTTCTCAAAGCCTAGTAAGCACTTGCCTGGCAGGGTCCTAGAGTCCTCCTACCTCCTTACTAAAGCTGGGCATTAACTTACCAGGCATTGGGAAGGAGGAGGCGAGGGGCTTCAGGACCCTGCCAGAGCCTCACACTTCTTTCTTAAAGCCTATCACTTACTCAGCTTTTATAGGGTGGGGCAAGGCTGGAGAGGGTGTCAAATTTTGGCTTTGCACAAGGTAAAACATCACTAAGGTCACATATCCAGGTATTGACTGGATCCAGACCCGCTTAGCTGGATCAAGGTGGTAGTTTCATTTGCTTTCAGGCTGTACCCTGGGACCTTGCATATCAGGGAGAAGATATTGGGGGGATCTGTCTAGGAATTCAACTGAGTTTACATTTACAGTGGTACCTCGGGTAAAGTACTTAATTCGTTCCGGAGGTCTGTTCTTAACCTGAAACTGTTCTTAACCTGAAGCACCACTTTAGCTAATGGGGCCTCCTGCTGCCGCCGTGCCACCAGAGCATGATTTCTGTTCTCACCCTGAAGCAAAATTCTTAACCCGAGGTACTATTTCTGAGTTAGCAGAGTCTGTAACCTGAAGTGTATGTAACCCGAGGTACCACTGTAAAGGTAAACCTACCTAATTCACAGTTTCCAAAGCCAACATGCTAACTGAAACTCGAAATGTGCACCCATCCCAATTTTGCAGTGCAGCCACTTAATGTGTACAAAACAAACGCATTTATGAGGACTTTTGTTTAAAAAAAAAGCCCTTGCAAACTAATAAGGAGGAAGTGAAATAAGAAACTGAAATCTTATGTTTATTTTCCATCAGCTCCACTTCCCCTCTGCAGGATCACCCCCTCTCCAAATAGACCCTGAAAAGCTGCTCCTGGGGGTTGGGGAGCCCTTCACAGCAGTATAGTGAGGAGGAAATGGGATCCCCCCCTCCCATCTTGGGAAAGTTGTTGTTTAGTCGTTTAGTCATGTCCAACTCTTTGTGACCCCATGGACCAGAGCACGCCAGGCACTCCTGTCTTCCACTGCCTCCCGCAGTTTGGTCAGACTCATGTTTGTAGCTTCGAGAACACTGTCCAACCATCTCGTCCTCTGTTGTCCCCTTCTCCTTGTGCCCTCCATCTTTCCCAACATCAGAGTCTTTTCCAGGGAGTCTTCTCTTCTCATGAGGTGGCCAAAGTATTGGAGCCTCAGCTTCAGGATCTGTCCTTCCAGTGAGCACTCAGGGCTGATTTCCTTAAGAATGGATAGGTTTGATCTTCTTGCAGTCCATGGAACTCTCAAGAGTCTCCTGCAGCACCATAATTCAAAACCTAATTCAAAACATAATTCTTGGGAAAGTAGAATTACTTTATATAACTGCAAAGCTGCTACAGTGGCACCTCGAGTTATGAACTTAATTCGTTCCGGAGGTCCATTCTTAACCCGAAACCGTATTTAACCTGAGGCGCGCTTTCACTAATGGGGCCTCCTGCTGCCGCCACACAATTTCTGTTCTCATCCTGGGGCATAGTTCTCAACCCGAGGTACTGCTTCCAGGTTAGCAGAGTTTGTAACCCGAGGTACCACTGTATTGGATGCAACCACGGATGCTTGAGAAATCAGTTCTTTGCCATTCTGATTCAAAGCGATTTAAACTGACCCAAGCTCCTTAGACTAATGTGTCGATCAGAACATAATCAGCATACCCTCCAACATTTCTCCGATGAAAGGGACATCCTAAGGAAAAGTGGGACATTTGACAAGAAGTCAAAAACATCACTGGGCACACATGCAGTGCCTCTTTTAATCCCATCCCTGAAAGTGCTTTAATCGTCCCCCTCCATCTTGCACCTCAAGGGAATCCAGGAGCTGTAAAGGGGGCAGGAAACTATTTATTATTATTATTATTACTTTTTCCCCAGCCACTTTGGGCGGCTCCCAACAGAATATTAAAAACACGATAAAACCTCAAACATTAAAAACTTTCCTAAACAGAGCTGCCTTCAGATGTCTTCTAAAATTCAGATACAGTCGTACCTTGGCTCCCGAACGAATCGGCTCCCAAACCATTAAAACCCAGAAGTGAGTGTTTCGGTTTTCGAATGATTTTCGGAAGCCAAACATCCGGTGCAGCTTCCATGGCTTCCAATGGGCTGCAGGATGTTCCTGCAGCCAATCAGAAGCCACACCTTGGTTTTTGAACAGTTCCGGGAGTCGAACAGATTCCTGGAACACATTCTGTTTGAGAACCAAGCTACAACTGTAGTTGTTTATTTCCTTGACATCTGATGGGTGTTCCACAGAGCAGACGCCACTGAGAAAGTCCTCTTCCTGGTTCCCTGTAACCTCACTTCTCGCAGTGAGGGAACCACCAGAAGGCCCTCGGCGCTGGACTTCAGTGTCTGGGCTAAACGATGGGGGTGGAGACGCTCCTTCAGGTATACTGGGCCAAGGCCGTTTAGGGCTTTAAAGGTCAGCATCAACACTTTGAATTGTGCTTGGAAACGTACTAGGAGATATGTATTCATAACAACAACATCATTCTTAGAATCTTCTGCAAAAGATAATATAGACTGAAGTCATGTCCATACACATGATGTAGGTCTCCAGACACAAGCTAGCTTACCCTTTTGTCAAAAAGAAAGAAAGAAAGAAAGAAAGATCCTTGTTCAGCGTTGCTCTGACAGAAGGGAATGCCATTCAAGTCCTGAAAGCAGAACAGGTTTGTGTGTCGAAGTGAAGGGTCTTTTGTCTAAGCCTGTTCCTGCCAGGTTGACCCCCCACCCCCACCCCACTCCTCCACCCCCGCTGCTTTCAGATCTCCAATTGATCTCTGGCAGAGATTTGCATGTGAAGAGTGTCTGGCACTGCACTCTCATTTGATAGTCAACCAGACTTTTCATTGATTTAAACTGTAAGAAGAATGATGGGCAGTTGAGAGATGGTGAGAGATACAGAATCAAGCTGCTGGGGTGTGAAAATATGAGGTAGCGAGAACATCAGGCCAGTGGTGATGTGCACATTGTGTCGAGGAGAGAGAGATAAAAGACAGATAGGGCATTTTGGGCAACCCAAGTTGCTCCATAGCTGCACAGAGCAAATAATAATAATAATAATAATAATAATAATAATAATAATAATAATAATAATAATAATAAATTATTTATACCCCGCCCATCTGGCTGGGCTTCCCCAGCCACTCTGGGCAGCTTCCAAAAAAATATTAAAATACTGTAATACATCAAACATTAAAAGCTTCCCTAAACAGGGCTGCCTTCAGCTGTCTTCTAAAAGTCTGGTAGTTGTTGTTCTCTTTGACATCTGGTGGGAGGGCGTTCCACAGGGGGGTGCCACTACCGAGAAGGCCCTCTGCCTGGTTCCCTGTAACTTGGCTTCTCGCAGTGAGGGAACCGCCAGAAGGCCCTCGGCGCTGGACCTCAGTGTCCGGGGAGAACGATGGGGGTGGAGACGCTCCTTCAGATATACTGGACCAAGGCTTTGAGAACAGCTTTGGACACTCCAGAATGGAAATGGAAGAATAAGCTTAATCTACTCTCTCCTCTCACTTCTTTTGAGCACGTTCAGAATGGCACCAGATAACCTTCATCTCAGGAACAGTGAATGTTGTTTTGGATTCAGGGCCTTAACTTACAACCGTCTTTGCAAACCTGGTTCCCTGTGGAATATTTTGACTGCAGCTTCCATTTATGGTCCATTCATGTTTGCTGGGAGTTGTGGTCCAAAACATCTGGAGGGCTCCAGGCTGGCAGTGGCTCTCCAGCAATTCAGAAAGGGACATCTAACTAAGCCCCTCGTAGTTAGAGCACATGCACTGCATGCAGACGATCCTTGGTTCAATTCCTTACACCTCTAAGTAGGAAATATCCCTGTCTGAAGTCCTGGAAAATCGCTGCCCATCAGCATAGACAGGTTTGAGCTATTTGGACCAATGGTCAGTACAAGGCAACTTCCTGTGTATCCCTTCCGGCTAGGAGAAGACACCTCAGAGACCCTCTGCTACTCAATGTAGGCACGACTGAGCTTGATGGACCATTTGGTAGCTTCCAGAGTTCCTGATAGATGTGGCTGGACTCCAGCTCCCATAATCCCTGACCATTGGCCCTGTTGGCCAGCAGGGGCAGATCTACTATGAAACGAATGAAGCTTAAGCTTCAAGGCCCCTAATCCAGGAAGGGCCCCAGAAGCAACTTTCATCTACATTGTTTTAAAAAAATTAGGTCCAGTAGACCCAATTTGAGTTGTATGACTGTATATATGTCAAAAATCCCAAAGTTGAGTCAGTAGCACTTGTATAAAAGTGGAATGTCATGGTAAGAGTGCTTAAATTCTTTATTCCTATTGTCCCTAGAAAATGATATTGCAAGGAAACTCTCGTAGGATGAAACAGTACGTGAATAGATTGCTAGAAAAATCAGAAAAGGTGTATTTTGTAGAATGTGCTTCACATAATGTGCGATAATTCAATATAGCAATTTTAATCAAAATTTGAAGTGTGTTTCCCCACCCAAAAATTGTGGTGTTGTGGAACAACCCCACTGAAGAAGACAACAGTGGTTACTCAGACCTTGTTGCTGGTTGCAAAGAGACCCCATAACAGTTCAAGCTTCAGGGCCCAAAAAATGTAGGTCTGCCACCGCTGGCCAGAGCTAATGGAAGGTGGAGTCAGTCCTTTGAGAACTGCAGGTTCCCCACCCTTGGACTAAACTGGCAAATCTTCAGATGTAGCACAACACAGTTTCCTATAAGACAGATGGGGAGCAGCATCTGGCTGGCACCTCTGCAGTCTTGCTTGAAATTAGACACCTGAACCAGCAATGCCCTCTATTTTATTTAGCATTGCATTTATACCCCATGTTACCCCCAAGGAGTTCAAGGTGGCATAAATGGTACATGGGTTATCCTCACAACACTGCAAGGCAGACTGAGAGACAGTGACTGGATGAAATTCACCCATTGAGCTTCATAGCCAGGTGTGCATCTGAGCTCTGGTCCCCTATATCCTAGCACAGCACTCGAATTACTACACCTCAAGGGGCAATGGGGAGGGAGAGAGGCGATTGTGGTGTAAAAATCTCCCCAAAACTAGCATACAGTAATGAGGTATAAAGGCCTAGATCAGTAGGGAATAGTGGGGCAGTGGACCTGGTAGGAGGAGAATTTTTTATTTCTACAACAACTTTGCCCCCCAAAAAGTTCAAGTTTGAAACATGGCAACCCTACTGGGAAGTAGAAGAGTATGATGTTCTCCATAATATAGTAGGTCATTCAGATGTATGGCTATGCTCCACGTAGCCTTGTCTAGTGAGACTGGTTTATGCTTTCATTATATTTTATCTCATTCTGTTATCTTGCATAAGATACACAAAGGAGGTTGCTACAACAAAACATTGTGATATATTTTTGCCTCCTAAGAACAGCTCCTCCAAGTGTCCCTATTTTCCAGGGACAGTCCCTGATTTACAGAAGCCATCCCAGTTTCTGATTTGATCCTGGAATGTCCCACTTTTCCTTAGGACGCCCCTATTTTCATCAGAGAAATGTTGGAGGGTACGGAGTTATGAGCCCCACGAACGGAGGAGATAAGTAGCTGTATAACATTTACAAGACATCTGAAGAGAGCCCTGGATAGGGAAGTTTTTTTAAATGTTGGAAGCCACTGGGGCAGCCCAGTCTGATTGGTGGGATGTTATTGTTGTTGTTATTATTGTTGTTGACGTCCCTATTTTCATCAGGAAAGTGTTGGAGGGTATGTAAGCAGCGTGCTCCTGATCAGGGTTCCAGCCAGCCAATCCATGGCAACTCCCACTTGGTTTTCCATTTCTCTTTGCCTATGAACACCCAACATACCAAAGCTAGACTACTGAGCATGCTCAGTCTATATTTTGAAAACCATGAGTATACTGATGCCACTCCTTAGTTTCTCTGTCGTCCAGTTTGGGCTTCTTTTTTAGTCTGCACTTGCCACCTGAGTTTGCTCTTATAAGCTGCCTTTGGTGGGCTTTTCACCGAGAAAGATGGAATATGCATTTTAATAATGAAAGAATGACTGGATGAAATATTTGTGGCTAACTTTACACACACACACTCCACTTGGAGATCTTGGAAAATTCCTGTGGAAATGGAAACAGGAGCGGGAACGGTCAGTGTTTGCATATTCATCCCATGCCCAGCGAATAAGATTTCTATTTGCTGTTGCTTCTGCTTTCGGTCTGTAAATGTTACATAATAGATTATGTTCCACCCCACTGGCATTTCCTTTCCTTGTTTGCATTGGTACAAATGCAATGGAGTAACGTAACAACATAATTTAGGCAATTAAATGATGTAACCTATGTAATTTCACCACAGTGGACAGCGAGACGAATGATGTAGTATTGGGTGGCAGGTGAACTGCAGTGCACTAGAAACAGCGCTGCATGCGGTAGAATGGGAAAACGATTTACACCCCTGGCGCTGGTGTGTGAAAGTACCTATGCAATCTGGGTGGCCCATATGATAGGAAACTTCTCTTGTCACCAGTGCAACTTGAGCTGACCTTGGCATGGCAGCCACACTCGCTAGGGCAATGTCTGAACTGGGCTTACAGTCTCCCAGTGATCACCAAATCAGCTTGAAGTTCCAGCACCCACCAGGGATGGGAAATGTCTATGCCGGTAGGAGTACTGCTGACTTGACTAACGGCTTCCGAATGCCTGTTTTACAGTGATATGTAAAGTGTCTTTAGAGGGTATTCCTAAGGTTAAAAATAACAGGCAGGCTTAATGGGCAACTACCTGGCGGAAATAAGCAGATAAATATGTTTACCGTCCTAGCCTCCCCCCTTACGCTATGTTTATTTGTGTCTTCATTCCAATTGTTCCCTGTTACATAATGGTTTTGTACACAGCGGAGTACTTAACCTAATTTATATCGATCTCAATTGCTCTCATTTGTGCATACTTAATTCAGAGAGGTAATCAAATTGATTTCTGGGGCCTACTTTTTAAGAGATTGTACTAACACAGATATACAAGAGGTTGCTGTAACTAAATTAGAGGGAAAAAGGAAAACATTTTAAACCTTTGGAAGCCCCTTTTTGACAGTCATTTCATTGTGTTCAGCATTACGGACGTAATTGAATTTCTCTTCACATTGAGGTCTGTTTGAAATCAAATTGAGAAACTGCTTCTTCTTCTTCTTTTTTAGTTCCATTGGGCAGATAACTCGGCTGAGCTAGATGCACTCTGCACACGCAGAAAACAATGCATAATAAACCAATATGCAAGCCTTTCCCTTGCAAAAAATGCAGAGTGACTTAGGAATTTATTGGCTATGGATATGATCCAGCCGAGGGTCAATGGGTTTTAGGCATATGGGTAAGGCTGCACTCCACACGATACTTCAAAAGCGGTTCGCTGGGTGGAGGGTGTTGCTGTGATAGAGTCCCAGTGAATGGGTTACTGTTGCTTACCAGTGTGGTGTAGTGGTTAAGAGCAGTGGACTCGTAATCCGGTGAACTGGGTTCGCGTCTCCGCTCCTCCACATGCAGCTGCTGGGTGACCTTGGGCCAGTCACACTTCTCTGAAGTCTCTCAGCCTCACACACCTCACAGAGTGTTTGTTGTGGGGGAGGAAGGGAAAGGAGAATGTTAGCTGCTTTGAGACTCCTTCGGGGAGTGATAAAGTGGGATATCAAATCTAAACTCCTCCTCCTCCTCTTCTTCTTCTTCTTCTTACCAGGAAGGAAAAGGGGGGAGGAGGGCTGAGGTGGTGGGGAGGTCAGCATGGTGCAAATGCACCAGCAGGAACACCAGATGGGCATAGCACTTCACAAACTGCTGCGATCACACTGGCTTTGTTCACACACCACTTTAAACTACACTTTAAGCTTAACTATGGTTTTAAGGTGAACATGCAGCATGCTGGGTCATGGGGAGAAAATTGCAGCCACTTTGCTGTCCCACCCTCTTCTGCTGTTACCAAGAGCTAAAACCATGGTTTCGCTTGGCATTCTATCCAAGCCCGGGGTTGTGCTTTGCTTATCTCCAGAACTGGTGAGCTAGCTTTGGTTATAGCCTGTGCTTTGTTTGGAGAGAGGCAAACCATAAACCTGGGTTTGGACATCATGCTGAGCCAAGCCATGGCTTAACTCCTGCTAGCACAGAAGGAAAGAGGGAAGAGGCTGTGGCTTTCCCCCTGTGCACCTGTGTGCTGCACTTTCGCCTGTAAACCATAGTTAGGCGTAACTGTGGTTTTAAGTGATGTGCGAACCAACCCGATGAATGCTTCATTCCTAGGTCTCTGCCCTGGATGTTTCTATCTTAGTTGTTTTTAGTTTTATGCTTATAAATTGCCTTGAGGCTTATGTGATTCCTTTCTTGCGAGGAATCCTATTCGGAATAAGGGAATTTCCCTTTTAAAAAGGGAAACGTTGACAGCTATGGCAGGCACCCAAGCCATCGCGTCACTCCCAGGAGAGACGCGTGGCTCGGGCGCGCTGCAGGCCCCGCGGTGAATGCCGCTGGTATTTCTTTGGCAGTGACATAAACGCATATACACATAAGAGATAAACGCATATACAGTCATACCTCATGTTACGTTTGCTTCAGGTTGAGCGTTTTCAGTTTGTGTCCCGCGGTGACCCGGAAGTACCGGAAAGGGTTACTTCTGGGTTTCGCAGCTCGCGCATGCGCAGATGCGCAAAATGATGTCACGCGGATGCGCAGAAGCGGCGAATCACACGCAGACGCAGGTTGCATTCTGCTCATGTTGCAGATCCGGAACGGATCCCGTTCGCAACCAGAGGTACCACTGTACACATAAAGACCTAAAATTTGGGCTACCATACAAATTGGCCCTACCACCATGGAGGCTGACTTTGATTGTTTTCCCAGTGAACTAATTTGTTTTAGGGGGTGGTCTGCGCCTGCAAATCTGCGCACAGAATCTGGTAACCATCCAGGTCGTCTTGTGGTCTTTGCCTAAGTGGAGAAAATTGAGTTTAGACTTATCCGAAAGGTTAGCAAACCTCTCCAGCTGAGGGTCAATGGTATCTCTGCATGTCTCGTCATAAAAGGTACATCTAAAAAATAAATGCTCAGGGCTTCCTATTTCCCCTAATGGGCAGGTGCAAAGTCTCTGAGCATGTGGGACTTTTCCAAATGCTCCTTTCCAAAACTGGCAAGGGCAAGGCTGGGCTTCTGGCTAGAGTAAAGGCCCTTCTTGTGTTTCTTGATGCGAGAAAATAGAGGTATGCTGCTGGGGCCGCAACATTATCTCTTGACAACAGCACTAATAGATCATTGACTGTGGTACAGATCCGGCTCTGGCAAGGCCCCTGATCTCCAAATAATCTGGGCTGTAGGTAACAAATAATGTGGGCTGTAGGCTCACCCAGTGGTGAATTCACCAAAAGCAGATTGCGACTTTCTGAGCATATTGGAACTTGGCGGCTTGAATGCAGACTTGAGACATGACCTGCGGCAGTAGGAAATTGTATAAGATGTGAGCTTGTTAACAAAGAAACAAAAGGTGTAGAATGTTGTTTTAGTGTGAGTGAGCGAGTGCTTAAAAAAATAAATGGGGCGAGCAAAAGTGGTGTCTTTTAAAAGCACTTGCTATTGTTGCTTTTTAAAGCTTCATAATAATTGGTTGAAAGGTGATGAACCAAGAGTCACCACAGCCACTCCTTGTACCGAGGATATGTGTCCATTTAATTGTTTGTAGAGATAGCCACTTAATGTGTCGAACCAGTGAAATATCCATGCTGCTGAGGAATGATCACATCAGAAACAAGGGAAAGGGAGGGCGCTGCTTCCCCTCTGTCCTCCTTAAATGATGCCCCGGTTTCCACGCAGGGATTTCCTTTTACTGGATCAGGGGAATTGCATGTGTAAGCAGCTCCAGCTCCAGACAGCTCCAACAGATAGCTTAAGACAGCTTGAACTTCCCTGCCCTCCATTAATCTTGCAACAGGATCAACTAAAATGCTAACACTTTTAATGTCAGCATTAAGTGCGAATATTTTTAGTATTCTGCATCGGGCAGGCTTGCAAGCCTGTTTCATTAAGGATCTCACGCTAATTGAACGAGCTTTCCAGTTCATACATATAGAGTGATTCATTAATCACTCTTCCTCATTACAGATCTGATCACTTCTCCATAATGCATCCAAGGGGACATTATGATGCTTTGCTCAGAGTTAAGAAATGGATTGCACAATTAGTTGAACACAGTCACCCTGACTTGCTGCAAAGAGATATGCAGCTGCTTCCTCCTGCGTCCCTGGCAAACCTGCTGTCACGCCTCTTAGTCAATGGGGGTGTTTGCCATTGACTTGCTCGTGTGCATGACTTGCTGACTACAACATCAAGTGATGGCTTACAACAAGAGTGAGAAACCTTGGGGCTCATTGACAAATGCATGTACATCACCTGATGACTGCAGCATCAAGTGATGGCTTGCATCAGGCATGGGATACTCTTTAGGTGTTGTTGTACTACAGCTCCCATCAGCTCCTGCCAGCTGATGTTGGCCAGGGATGATGGGCGTTGTAGTCCAGTGGCATAAGGAGGACCACAAGTTCAGGTCTCCTGGCATGAAGAATAGGCCACAGGTAGAAGTTTCAGATCAACCCAACACTTTTCAGTGCCTGCCATTCAAGTGCACTGAACAGGAATTTAACAACTGTGGCTGCCCTGGTTGAAATGTACCCAAACCTATTGCGGTGCCTTATATGCCAAAATGGCACCTGAGCATTTTACACCTATAATTAAAATATGCAATAACAATTCCACTGGAGTATTGAAACATCCTTAATTAAAGCGTATAATAAAACACACAAAGCACGGCAGTTTAAACAGATAAAAGGACCAGTTACAACAATAAAACCAGGAGAATGCTTGCCTTTAAAAGTTTGCTTTCAGGAGCCGGCGGAATGCCAATGTTGATGGGGCATCTCGTATTTTAGCAGGGAGGGCACTCCACAGCACTTCATCGTGTGCGAACTAGCCTAAGGATGAAGCAATTAAAAATAATAATTAGAAGTGATGCGAAATAATATGAGAACACAACTGCATTTGGAGCAGTGTGTGTAGTTCTGACCATCTCACCTCAAAACGGATATTGTAGAGTTGAAAAAGGTTCAGAAAAGGGAAGCCAAAATGACCGTGTGGGATTAAAAAAAACTCCCCTATGTGGAAAAGTTGCAGCATCTGGAACTTTTCGGTTTAGAGGAATGCAAGTTAGAGAAGACATGATTTATTGTTGTTTAGTCATTTAGTCGTGTCCGACTCTTCGTGACCCCATGGACCAGAGCACGCCAGGCACTCCAGTCTTACACTGCCTCCCGCAGTTTGGTCAAACTCATGCTGGTAGCTTCGAGAGCACTGTCCAACCATCTCGTCCTCTGTCATCCCCTTCTCCTTGTGCCCTCAATCTTTCCCAACATCAGGGTCTTTTCCAGGGAGTCTTCTCTTCTCATGAGGTGGCCAAAGTATTGGAGCCTCAGCTTCAGGATCTGTCCTTCCAGTGAACACTCAGGGCTGATTTCCTTAAGAATGGATAGGTTTGACCTTCTTGCAGTCCATGGGACTCTCAAGAGTCTCCTCCAGCACCATAATTCAAAAGCATCCATTCTTCAGCGATCAGCCTTCTTTATGGTCCAGCTCTCACTTTCATACATCACTACTGGGAAAACCAAAGCTTCAACTATACGGACTTTGTCGGCAAGGTGATGTCTCTGCTTTTTAAGATGCTGTCTAGGTTTGTCACTGCTTTTCTCCCAAGAAGCAGGCGTCTTTTAATTTCTTGACTGCTGTCACATCTGCAGTGATCATGGAGCCCAAGAAGGTAAAATCTCTCACTGCCTTCATTTCTTCCCCTTCTATTTGCCAGGAGGTGATGGGACCAGTGGCCATGATCTTCATTTTTTTGAAGACATGATAGGGGTACACAAAATGTTGCATCTCTCTCTCTCTCTCTCTCTCTCTCTCTCTCTCTCTCTCTCTGGCAGCAAAAATACAAAAAGAAAGTGAAGTTACTAACAATTTGCTGCTCTTTTATGACACCCAAAGTTGTGGCTGCTTCACTCTGCGTGCGCTGCTTGTAAAGAAACTCAGATGAGTCAGATTAAGGTTTTTGCTTGGGACATTTGGGTCAAACCAGTGGTATAGCATGGGTTGTCAGCACCCGGGGCAAGGCAAGTAATTTGTGCCCCCTAACCCGTGGATTGCGCCCCCTAAGCCGTGGATTTGCGCCCCCTAACCCTAACCCCCAGATGTTGCGCCCGGTGCGGCTGGCACCCCCGGCACCCCCCACGCTACGCCACTGGGTCAAACCCAAATCTGGCCAGCAGAGTTCTCAGATCCAAATTTTAGGTCAAAGCAGATTGCAGAAGCCATTCAACACACTTGCAGCTTTACTGAGAAATCCAAAATGGGACCTGTACTCCCTGGCATGAAAATCCAGCTGCTTCTGTGGAAGGAATGCAGGTCTCTCAGTCCCCTTCTCTCCTTCCAAGGCCTTGAGTTAGCAGGTGGGGTAGGTCACAAACAAGGTCCCCATTGCAAGAAGCAATGCCTGCCACTCTGAACAGAGACTAATCTTGACAGCCAATTCTGCCTTATACACATGCAGAGGCGCACACACATTATACCAGTTAACATGGCGTGAAAGCTTTCCAAAATCTTCCCAGCCTGCAAAAATGGCTCAATATGCAGAATGCATATGTTGCAAGTTTGGGGGAACATACCAGATTCTGTTTCAATTCTCCTGGCAGTGGGCTCTCCATATCATCACTCATCTTTGCAGCCGGTCTCTTGTCCTCTAGTTACCAGAGTCTGCATTGTTAGATGTCTGGTAAGAACTAAAAATGTTCTTGTTTGACATGACTTTTCCTTTCTTTTTTTCTATCTCTCGAGGCTTTTGCTTCTGAGAAATCACCTGATGCAATGGCAGCTTCCTTCTCTGGCTGTGAATGCTAATGATTTTGCTGAGTGCCTCACCAGAGCGTCCCTCCGAGCCTTTCGGAGATTTCCTCAACAACGTTTTCCAAATTTCCCTGGCAAGTAGCTGACATTTCCTTATTCCCTTCCAGGGACAGCCTCAAGACAATCCATCCCAGAGACAGCTCAGCTCAGCAGTGATAGTCCAAGACATTTTGCTTCCTGAACCAAAGCGCCAAGCCGTGCCCCTTGCCCACCCCCCTCCATAGAAAGGCCAATCCTTTCACACATCAATGCCCACCTTCATCTGTCTCCTTCATCTGGCTTGCTTCCTTGGAACAAGGATTTAACAACTGCGGCTGCCCGGGTTGAAATGTACCCAAATGATGTTACTCTAAGCAACTCGCTTCACTTGGTGCTATGGTAGAGCTGGCCCTATAACCCACAAATTACAAATAGATTAAATTAATCAAACCACAGAGCCTAGGACTTGCCGATCAGAAGGTCGGCAGTTCGAATCCCCACAACGGAGTGAGCTCCCTTTGCTCGGTCCCTGCTCCTGCCAACCTAGCAGTTCGAAAGCACTTCAAAGTGCAAGTAGATAAATAGGTACCGCTCTGGTGGGAAGGTAAATGGTGTTTCTGTGCGCTGCTCTGGTTTGCCAGAAGTGGCTTAGTCATGCTAGCCACATGACCCAGAAGCTGTACGCCGGCTCCCTCGGCCAGTAAAGTGAGATGAGCGCCGCAATCCCAGAGTCGTCCATGACTGGACCTAAAGCTCAGGGGTCCCTTTACCTTTACCTATGATTATGATTATACCCCACACACCTGGCTGGGTTGCCTAAGCCACTCTGGGCAGCTTCCAACACATATAAAAACATAATAAAACATCAACCATTAAAAATCTCCTGATACAGGACTGCCTTCAGATGTCTTCTAAAAGTTGTATAGTTATTTATCTCCTTGACATCTGATGGGAGGGCAATCCACAGGGCAGGAGCCACTACCAAGAAGACCCTCTACCTGGTTTCCTGTAAGGTCACTTCTTGCAGTGAGGGAACCGCCAGAAGACCATTGGAGCTGGACCTCAGTGTCCGGGCTAAACGATGGAGTTATGCAGGACCACGTCCGAAAAGGGCTTTACAGGTCAGCACCAACACTTTGAATTGTGCTTGGAAGCCAGTGTATGACTGGTCCACACACACTCAAGAGTGCTTAAAGCAGGAATTGCCAATCTGTTTAGATCCATGGGCACATGTGGATTTCTGGGTGAATGTGCGTTCAGTGGAACCTTGGGTTACATACCGTCCTCCTTATGAATGCTTTGGGTAACGAGCTCTGCTAACCCGGAAGTAGATCCCTCTACAGTGGTACTTCAGGTTACAGACGCTTCAGGTTACAGACTCCGCAAACCCAGAAATAGTACCTCGGGTTAAGAACTTTGCTTCAGGATGAGAACAGAAATTGTACGGCGGCAGCAGGAGGCCCCATTAACTAAAGTGGTGCTTCAGGTTAAGAACAGTTTCAGGTTAAGAACGGACCTCCGGAATGAATTAAGTACTTAACCCGAGGTACCACTGTAGTTGCAAACTTAGCCCAGGAGCGGAAGTCGTGCATCGGCAGCAACGCAGCAACGGGAGACACCATTAGCAAAAGTGTGCCTCATGTTAAGAACAGTTTCGGCTTAAGAACAGACCTCCAGAACAAATTAAGTTCGTAACCGGAGGTACCACTGTAATGATAAAAACAATTTAAAATATCTAAAAACATATAAATGGAGGAATTAAATGTAGCGCTACGGCAATCGTTCTATCAGTGCAAGCATTTTACTTTGCCGGACAGGACAATCTCCCCTGTCCTCCCCCTGCACAACATTCTGGGGGTTCTCCCAAGATAATTTTGTGGGGCGTATGGGGAGAAGAGAGCAGGGGACAGCCCCACTTCTGCTTAGCAGGACTCATTAGTTGAATCCTGCCCAAAATGCTTTTAAAATGATTTGAATGGCAAAGTTGTTATGAAACCACAATCTAAAAATATTATGAGGAAGGAAGGAAGCTGATAGGGCTATGTCCATTGCAGTACATTTTAATACTTGGTAAATGCTTGTCAGCATCTTCAAACCTCAGTCAAATGCAGCTGTGCGATACACATATAAAAATAACCACCCTCCCCATTTAATAGGAGGGAGCATAAAGGGGGACGGGCATGCAAAGTAGCTATGTGTATACTGCAGCAAGTTATGCCTTGGGACGATGGTTGTCTGCACTCAGAGCTGTCTGCAATAATACAGGGAAGGGCCATAGCTCAATGGCAGAACATCTCCTTTGCAACATGCAGAAGGTTGCAGGTTCTTGTTTTTTTTTAAAAAAAGTTTTTATTAACAATTTCAACATAACAAATTATCAAAACATATCATATTCATTATTTCTCCCCCTTTTCCCCACTCCCCCTTCAAACCCTCCCTCAGCTCCTCTCTCTGATTTCTCAGCACATATTACTCTCTGCATGTTATAAAGCTATACATATCCTTACATTATCTATCTATCATGTTATCAACTAATAAATTTGTGTATTCAAAACCTGCCAAGAAGTCCAATTCATTCTGTTGTTTTTTTTAGATAAATTGTGAAAAGCTCCCATTCTTCCTTAAAGTCACAGTTGTCCTTGTCCCACAATTTGTATGTCAATTTAGCCACCTCTGCGTAGCTCATCAATTTTTCTTGCCACTGTTCTTTCGTTGGGATTTCGCATTCTTCCATCCTTGTGCTATCAAGACTCTTGCTGCTGTTGTAGCATAAATAAATAAGTTATTTGTTTTTCTTGGCAGGTCTTGTCCTACAATCCCTAACAGAAATACTTCTGGTTTTTTTACAAATGTCATTTTAAACATTTTTTTTCAATTCATTATATATCATTTCCAAAAAAAAAAATAACTTCTCTACATTCCTACCGGGACGCAGGTGGCACTGTGGGTTAAACCACAGAGCCTAGGACTTGCCGATCAGAAGGTGGGCGGTTCGAATCCCTGCAACGGGGTGAGCTCCTGTTGCTCGGTCCCTGCTCCTGCCAACCTAGCAGTTCGAAAGCACGTCAAAGTACAAGTAGATAAATAGGTACCACTCCGGCGGGAAGGTAAACGGCGTTTCTGTGCACTGCTCTGGTTCACCAGAAGTGGCTTAGTCATGCTGGCCACATGACCTGGAAGCTGTACACCGGCTCCCTCGGCCAGTAAAGCGAGATGAGCGCCGCAACCCCAGAGTCGGCCACGACTGAACCTAATGGTCAGGGGTCCCACCATTCCCACCACATATGATAAAAAATCCCTTCTTTCTCTTTACATTTCCAACATATGTTTGACCCGGTTTTGTGCATTTTTGCTATCTGTACTGGTGTAATATACCATCAGAAGATTGCAGGTTCATTCCTCCAGCATCTCCTGGTAGGGCTGGGAGGGACTCCTGCCTGAAACTTTGGAGACCTGCTGTCAGTCAGTTGTGGACAATACTATGTGTGTTAGGCTCACCACAAGGTAATTTATTGTGCTTCTATCCTCAAACATTCCTGCCTCAATCCCAGCGCACTCTACAGTCTGCCCGGAAACAAACCCTCAAGATTCCTCGTGCAAATTTCACACGCTTCGCTGAACATGTATTTCTGGTGTGTAGCGTGGCACTGGGTTTTGTTGTTGTTGTTGTTGTTTTGCAGCTATGAGATGTGATTTCAAATTCAGTGATTGGGGCAAGGGGAGATGAGGAGGGCAGAGAAGACCCCCCACAATTCCTTTTCCAGAGCAAACTTAACAGCTGGAGGAAAGTATTTACCGAATCGCATGGAGACGCATTCAGCCTTTGCATTATTTATTGTTCGCTACTGAGAAGGATAAGGCCATGAATTAGTGATGTGATAAAATAACCTCCCAAAAAACCTTTTAGGAACTACAGTGAAAAGGTAAGAGCTCCTGATCATATTCCGTAACTTCTCTTGGCTTTTTGCGGGACCATATTGGAGACAGGCATCATAAATAAATAACCTAAGTGAAGCAAAAAGAAATGGGGGGGGGGAGTGTTGAGGTTGGGGAAGAAATCTCATACGACTCTAGTAAACCAATAATTATTCCACATACACACAGTTTAAGACTTGGGGGGGGGGTATTAAAACCTTTAAAAAAGCCTCTCTTAGTTCCTGCCTAGTGAAAAGTACAACTAGGAACAATGACAATGGAGCAAGGTCTTTTTCAGTGGTGGCCCCTCATTTTGCAATGTCAGGCTCATCTGACACTTTCAGGTGCCTGGTGAATACCTTTTTTATTTTCCCAGGCCTTTTAAATCCATTTTAGACTTGAGCCATTTTTTCTCTTAGCAAAAGAGTATATTGCTGCTGCCATTTGTTGAGGGTTGGGGTTTTAGACTAGACGGCCCTTTGAGTCCCTCCCAACTCGATGTGGGTTTTGTGACTTTTAGGTTGTTTTATTTCTTCTTGTGGACTGCTCCGAGAACTTTGTAAGGCAGTCCCACTGTAAGTAAAATAAAATAAAAATGAAACTTGATAAAAGCCACAACGTTGTCATTTAGGATGTATTTGCTTAGCGGTGCAGGCAAGGTGCTCTTCATATGCTCAGAGGTACTCTTGCCTTCAGTAGGACTTCACATGTTTGAAACCTGAGTTGACAGGTGAGGAACAGGCGATTGGTGGCATTCACGAATTGGAGAATCCGATGGGTGATTGGGTGGGTGATTGGTGGCTGCGGCAAGGCCTGCTGACGATTGGCTGCTGCTGCGGCAATTGTGTGTGTGATTGGTGGCTGATGGCGGCAAGTTGGCAGACAATTGGTCGCCTTGTCAAGGTGTGCAATTTGCAGTGGCGGTCAGGCGGGTGAGGGATTGTCAGCAATCCCACCCCAAAAAAAGGGGTGTCTTACACACGGAAAAATCCGGTAGTTTCCAGAGAGACAAAGGCAGGTATTGGTGTGGTTACATGAGAATAATAATAGACTGGCTTACTTTACAAGGGTAACTGTAAGGGTAACTGAAATAATGTTTGTGATGATAGTGATTTAGTAGTAACACCCGTTTGTAGGAATGTGTCTTGAAATGAAGCCACAAATACAGGCCATCATTATAATGGTGCTGGGGACTGCTGGCTGCTGTTTCTCTCTGCGTGCACTCATTCTTGGCCATTTGCTTCCAGCCCCTGACTTTGCTTTGTCCGGCACTGGCTGCCTTTTCCCTCTCATCAGGAAAACAGCAACTAAGCATGAGATGAGGGCTGAGATTGGCTTGGTGGCTGCTGATGTCGTATTATTGGTTATCAGCAGTGATTTGTTCCAGTAGGAAATGGGTATTTTGGAAAGGGGAAAGGTTGCAAAGTATCCTGAGCAGCTTGTTCCCTTCTCTCTCTCATCTTTCTCCTTCCCAAGGCAGAAAAGAAGTTTAGGAGAATGTGAACAGAAACTCTCCTAAGTTTGCAGGGCTATTCATACTACTGATACTACTATTAGTAGTTGCTAGTAGCAGCGGTGGAGCAAACTGATCGGGGGCCTGGGGTGGCACATGTACCCTGCTCCCAGGAGCAGGGCCAGCCAGGGCAGGATGCTCCGCGGGGCCTCCAAGGAGTCTACTACTAGTACTAGTAAAGGCAAAGGGACCCCTGACCATTAGGTCCAGTCGTGGCTGACTCTGGGGTTGCGGCGCTCATCTCGCTTTATTGGCTGAGGGAGCCGGTGTACAGCTTCCGGGTCATGTGGCCAGCAGGACTAAGCCACTTCTGGCCAACCAGAGCAGCGCATGGAAACACTGTTTACCTTCCCACTGGAGCGGTACCTATTTATCTACTTGCACTTTGACGTGCTTTCGAACTGCTAGGTTGGCAGGAGCAGGGACCGAGAAACGGGAGCTCACCCCGTCGCGGGGATTCCAACTGCCGACCTTCTGATCGGCAAGTCCTAGGCTCTATGGTGTAACCACAGTCCCGGTGGGAATGTAGAGAAGTTAATTTGGGGGGGCAAGTCCTAGGCTCTGTGGTTTAACCCACAGTGCCACCCCCGTCCCACTAGTACTAGTAGTTACCATTATTATTACTACTAGTACTATTCCTATTCCACTTATTATAGTTGTTGCTGTTGTTATTATTCCTAAGGTCTGGAGTCATAAGAGTCATAGAACTGAGTTTTATCAAGGGATGAGGATGCATATATTTTGGTGCCAAGATCTCACAGGAGCCAGCTGACTCACATAAGAGCTTGGCATCAAAACTAGGACATCCAATCAGGAGCCAGGATGGTGAAATTGGGATTGTTGACGGGCATGTTATTCCTATCCAGGTAGGGTCAACATGCATAATAATAATAATAATAATAATAATAATAATAATGTAGAAACAATCTGCCTTGGGCCCGTTTCTATCTGGGTGAGGAATCCTGCATCTAAACACTTGCTGCAGACATGCTTCTTCCACCTGATTCAGCCCTTCATATGCCCAATCAGTCACTGCAGGGGAAGACCTCCTGCAGATCTTATCACAAGATTCATTCCATAAAATATAGGAACCAGGCCTTTAGTGTTGTGGCATCTACTGCCCTTGGAATCCCCTCCCCTTGAATATTAGAAAGACGCTATCTGTTGTCTTTTTGGCATCTGCTGAAGAGTTTCAACAAGCAGCCTAAGGCTGCATTCAGACAGCATTCATTCCATTTCCCCAGTGTTTCCACATCTGATGTTTTCTGCCTGTTATGTGATATTTCGCACACTCCTTGAAATCTAGCAGATGTGTTGCACTCATTTTCATGATGATTGCTTCCAGAAAAGAAAAAGAAAGGTTTGTAACCTCGTTAAGCCAGAAGGTTGTAGGATTTCCATGGTGTAATTTCCCCACATTTGTCATACATCATACCATTGGGCACAATTTGGGATGGCATTCCAGCAGACAGTTCTTTCCTGCCATTTTCATGGATAAATCATGTGGGAACGGAAGCACCCATGCGTATAAAAGGCACATGATGTCAGAAGGCTAACACCCAACAGAGGAACACTTTAACCCAATCCAAACCAACCCCAGCCATGTGCAAATGAGGTTTGGTTTGCCCTGCTAGTGTCTAAACTGAACCTAAACAGTTTATCAAAGGGCATTGTTTTGTTTTGTTTTGAAATACATGTAGATCAGGCATGGCCAAACTTGGCCCTCCAGCTGTTTTGGGACTACAACTCCCATCATCCCTAGCTAACAGGACCAGTGGTCAGGGATGATGGGAACTGTAGTCCCAAAACAGCTGGAGGGCCAAGTTTGGCCATGGCTGATGTAGATGTTCCACACGGGCTTTCCACATTTCATCCAGGGAACTTCAGTTCTGCAAATGTGCATTTGGCAAGGCCTTTCCATGCTCAAAACAAGGAGGGGAGGAGAATTATGTTGGCTCAGCTTTGTCTCCAACCATGTGCATTAACTTAGCAGATTAATGTTGCATTTACTCAGCATAGTACTGCCGAGCGGAGCAGGAAATATAGTACTGTAGAGTTCATGGGAGTAGATATAAAATATTAGGTCAAGATTGTCTGACCCGCTATGCTAAAAGAGTTATTTGTTCTGGATTCATTTCACAGCCGTTTTCACTTGCTTCAAGAATATGCTATATTTTGCCTGCCAGATTATCGCTATTTTGTAGGAGGGATTCGAGAGCATACTAGGTTTGTGCAATTAAAGCACTTTAAAGTGCTCTGGGGCTCTAGTGCAACAGATTCACTACTATTTAAAAAGCATGCTTTTTTTAGCTTAGAAAAATGATGAATGAAGGATGAACAGGAAGGCGTACGAACACCTTGCAAGCAAATCAGGATAGCCACTTCTCATTGTCATGTAACTGCTCTGCAAACAAATCAGAGTAAATGCTCAGTAATTACCATAGTCTAACCTCTGCATAAGCTTTCTGCAAGCAAATCTGCATGAATGCCCAATAAACAGATCGTCTGGAGGAGCCCCGAGGCTGCCAATTCTAACCACAGCAAGTCACAAGTAAGTCCTGTTGAACAGGGACGTGGGTGGCACTGAGCCTCTTGGGCTTGCCATTCAGAAGGTTGGCGGTTCGAATCCCTGCAACAAAGTGAGCTCCCATTGATCTGTCCCAGCTCCTGCTAACCTAGCAGTTTGAAAGCACGCCAGTGCAAGCAGATAAATAGGTACCACTGCGGTGGGAAGGTAAACAGTGTTTCTGTGCACCCTGGTTTCCGTCACGGTGTTCCGTTGCGCCAAAAGCGGTATAATCATGCTGGCAACATGACCCGGAAAGCTGTCTGTGGACAAACATTGGCTCCCTCGGCCTGAAAGCGAGATGAGCACCGCAACCCTATAATCACCTTTGACTGGACTGAACCGTCCAGGGGTCCTTTACCTTTTACCTGTTGAATTCAGTGGGGCTTACTCCTGAGTAAGTGGCATTAGGATTGCAGCCTAACACAGGGCTGGATTTGAGGGACAGCAAACCCACAGCTGTAGGAATCAGGCAGAGAAGCATGTCTGCTGAAGAGACCCTGTAGGAAAAGAGCGAAATGCTTCCATTTGGGAATATATCCTACAGCGTTCGGATAATCAGGTCTCTTAATTTGGGGGGCGGAGGAGGGAATCAGTAGTGTTAGCCAACACTAATAGCTATATCTTTTGTAAATACAATGATTTAACTGTGTCTGCGGTAATTCTTCCCAAGGGATTAACACAATCCATTGTAAGACCTGCATTTCACTTTGTTTTGAACGTAGATTTCTCCGTGTTCGTTTCCATGAATCTGTGAATGCCCAGCTTTCATTTAGGATTGTGAGGAAGATGTGAATCTGTCCATAGAAATCAGTGATTGGGATTTAACACACTTTTAAATGTGTCGGGGGGCAGGTTGAGTTAATGTTTTTGTTTGCATGTGTTTTTATGTCTTTATATGTTATGTGTTTTTATGTTGCAAGCTGCCCTATGAGGGCAGTATATATATTTCATTTTAAATGCTAATGCTATTTTAGGATGCATCAATGGAAGTGCAGGGGCTAGATCAAGGGATGTAATAGTCCCACTCTATTCTGCCTTGTTCAGACCCAACCTGGAGAACAGCGTCCAACTTTGGGCACTACAATTTAAATAGGATATTGACAAACTGGAACATGTGCAGAGGAAGGCAACCAAGCTGGTTAAGGGTCTGGAAACCAAGTTTTATGAGGAATGTTGAGAGAGTTGGGTATGTTTAGTCTGGGTAAGAGGAAACTGAGAGGTTACAGGCACAAAATATCTTAAGGGCTGTCACATGGGGGATGAAACAAGCTTGTTTGGAAGGAGGAATTTTGATTTGGCTCACATGTAAAGGTGGACCTTTTAAATTCGCACTTTCTGAATCAATACACAAAACTGAAATGCAGCCGCCCTTCAAAATTCACACTGCTCCCAATTTTGCAATGCAGCTCTCCAGCCAAGTAATGTGTACAAAATTCACATACTGGGGAGAAGTGTGGGGAGACATGCACATATTGGTGAAAAGGACGTGTAGAATGCATTACATTAGGGGAAATGGGATAAGAATGGGCACATTAGGGAAAAAATACAGTGGTACCTTGGCTTACCTTAATCCATTCTGTAGGTCCGTTTGTAAACCAAAACAGGTTGTAACCCAAGGCGCGCTTTCGCCAATGAGGCCTCCAAATTTTTTTTGTCGTAATCCCCCCCCCAAAAAAATGGGTTGTAATCCCCAAAAAAGTTTACAAACCGGGACACGCACTACCGGGTTTGACGTGTTTGTAATCCAAAATGTATGCAAACCAGACTGTTTGCAAACCAAGGTACTAAAATGCTGTTGAATTTTCACAATGACTTTTAAAAAAAAACCAAAACCAAACCAACCACAAACTAATGTGCAAATCTGGATAACTGAACTTGAGGCTGGAAAAATGAGAAACTGAAATGGTGCGATTCATCAAATTTGCCTAATATACACATTTCTGCAATGTAGTTTCCCCGAAAACAATTCACTTTTGTATGTTATTTTGATATGCTTCTTGTACACATTACTTCTCCTGCCAATCTAGCAGTTCGAAAGCACATCAAATCGCAAGTAGATAAATGGCGGGAAGGTAAACGGCGTTTCCGTGCGCTGCTCTGGTTTGCCAGAACCGACTTAGTCATGCTGGCCACATGACCCGGAAGCTGTACACCAGCTCCCTCAGCCAATAAAGCGAGATGAGCGCTGCAACCCCAGAGTTGGTCACGACTGGACCTAATGGTCAGGGGCCCCTTTACACATTACTTGGCTGGAGAATTCACTGCTGCAAAATTCAGAGGCGTGCAAATTCCGAAGGATGGCTATTTGCGTATTGTTTTGGATAGTACAGAATAGGGTAGGTTCCCTTTGAAATGTGAGCAGTTTCTCCTCCATTCCTAGGGGCAGAGCCATGGTAGTCTGCCTATATGCTAATGCCAACCCGGTTAATTACACACTCTGTATTAACGGAGATGGTTTTTACTATGCACTTCGCCTGCATTAGTCACTCCCAGTCAGAAAAGATGGGCCTGGGCAGGTTGGATATTGACGTTTCTGCAATTTGCACAATAAAAGTTTAACAGTTGACATCTACTCTACAGCTTCATCAATGTTTTCAATGTATCACCTGCTCAGTTGACTGGTACTTATGCATGCATTGATTCTCTTTTTCTCTCTCTCCTCTCTCTGTTTCTCTTTCCTAAGCATGCAAACGCAAAGAACAAGAACCAAACAAAGATAGGAACAACTCCCAGAAGAAATCTCGTCTGGTTTTCACTGATCTCCAACGCAGAACACTTTTTGCCATCTTCAAAGAGAACAAACGTCCGTCCAAAGAAATGCAGATCACCATCTCTCAGCAGCTGGGCTTGGAACTTACCACTGTCAGTAACTTCTTCATGAATGCTAGGAGGCGGAGCCTCGAGAAATGGCAGGATGATCTGAGCACCGGGGGGCCCTCCTCAACCTCCACCACTTGTACCAAAGCATGATCGAAAATCAGAATCTAAATTGGGCACAACTCAACTAATATATATATGAAAAGGAATGGATTCTTCCTGGGGCCCTTCACTGGTGATATGAAAGCACAAACCTCTTAAAACAGTAATACTGATTTACAACACAGGGCATTTTTATTTTATTTAAATGGTTTTTTAGGGTTTTCTTCTTTTAAAAAAAATATATGTGCAGGTCAAAAATACATTGAAAGGCAAGACTAAGCATGTCTGAAACAGACGTAGGTCGTGCATGACCCAAATTAATCCAGGGTTATCATGACAGAGCCAACGGAAGCTGAAAATATTCATCAGCTTCGAGGGCCAAGGAATCGGTCAACAAGACAGCATCAACTTTGCTAAGATTTGTTCACCAAAGGAAATCCAAAGACACTGGACCTATTTTGTTTCCAACATGCTTAGTTTCTCCACACTACTATACCAAAGCTCACAAGCATTGAAACATACAAGTACTGAGCACAAACTTAATCTAGACCTAAGAACATGGGGGGGTTATTTTAGAAACTCAGGCATTGTTACATTAAACATTTTCAGAACTATCCGACTTGCTTTCTCTTAAGGGGGGGGGATGTCAATGGAGATAAGGTCTTGGATCAGTACGATTCGGTTCCCTTGAACCCAAACTATCAAGCACAAAGACACCAGAAAACAGGAACAGCTCTGGACTCTTTGCCTGTTCTTACAAGACGTGCTCGGAGTTAGGGGGTGTTAGCGAACACATTGGTTTCAAGCACACTTTAGCAGGTCTTCACAATTTCTATTTGTACATAGTGCAGACACACACTCAGGAAGCCAGATTAAGATGCTACCACAGATAGAGCAAATGCAACACTTGAAACGCTCTAGACTTTATTTTATATTTTTAAAAAAACCACTAATGGTGAATATGTCCTAAACAGTTATGAGACATCCAATTTCATCCCGTCACTTATTTATTTAATTATTATTATTATTATTTTGGCCACATCCATTCTGTGTTTGAGTTAGTTGGTGTTTCCAGGCAGGAAAATAAAGCCAATGCCTTCATAACTTCACTGACCACTGGAGCACTTACTCCAAGTCTCTTCCATGGATAAAAAGCATCCCACCCACCACTTCATGTAAGAATGCAACACACCAAAGATGCAGGATATTGCAAGCCAAAGACCATTATAACTTGCCATTTCCCAACGTCATCGTCATCGCCATTGTCCTTGTCATCAGTGTAGTCAGGTTTTGAATATGTTAGAAGTAAACACCAGTCAATGTACGGCTCTATTCCAGTTCACCTGTCCAGTGAGCTGAAAGAGACAGTGTTCTCAAGTGAAGCATCAAAGATAACTTTTATTCTCACTAAGGTACAGTGTTCACCTAAGGATACCCACACACAACACACACCATCATTCTCATCAGAATTGCTATGGTCACTCAATGTGCATATTCACCAGTGAATAGCCCCCCATTCCTTGGAACACCACTTGAGTGTTCAAAAGCAAGCCAAATGCTGTAACGAAACTTTAAAGACACTTGAGACTCTTTTATGTACTACTTAATCGAAACCAAAGAAACTTTTTCTGCACCTACTTCTTCTGCAACAAACTGTTCCATTTAGGGGGGGGGGGGATAAAGAAATGAATAATAATTTAAATAAAAAATAAAAAAAACCAAACCAAGGAAGCACGTCAGGAAACAAACCAATGCTAACACACTGTGTTTTGACAGACATCTTGGGACATTTTTAGGAAGCAGAGTTCAAAGAAAGGGTTGACAAGAAAGGAAACGAATGGAAAAGCCAATGGGGATTGCTGCTTCATTTTGACAACTCAGTAATCTTAAAGTTGAAGATTGTCTTTAATTTGTGCCTATGCAGTTTTTTCAAAAGAACAAGGAACAGAGCAACCGAGACCTCAACAGCTACAATACCAAAGATGAGGATTTCTCACGACTTTTAGTTCAGTTCATTCTTCCCCCCCTTGCACAGCTAATATGCGTATAGCACGATTGATCTGTGCAAAGGTAAATTGATTCTGTTTCTTTTGAGCAACAAAAAACAAACACACAAAAAGGATGATATTTTTCTTTTTAATATTAAAAAGTTCTTTTCTTTTCTTTTTCCAATTTCTGCTCTCACGTGGAATCTCCCAAAGGATTCCATGGGCTCCAAGTATAAGATGTTGGGATACTAAGCTAATGGATCTTCTCCAACCCGATGTTGTGCGTGTGTGGAGTGGAGAAGCATCTTACTCTTTAAATGATAATTTTGGCTCAGTGGGTTTGCATATGTTATGTGATTTTTAAATGGTAACCTAGGAGACAGGGGTCAGAGGACAACTTTTGTGAATGCAAATGAATGGTATGTGTTCTTGTTTCATACTTGAGGAATCTCATACTGTTGGAAAGGAGCCTGACACATATAATCCAGGCAGTGAATAGTTAGTTCTTTCTCAGATCTTTGGGCAGTTTAACTTCACTATCCAGTGTCCTGCACATGGCCATTAAGTCTTGACCACTCAGGTCCAGATCTTCCCACCAGACCAGTGTTTCTCAAATTAGAAAATCATAGACCTTCTAGACCTTCTAGCTCTTTGGTCCCCACACCACCAAGCAGGCCCAAACAATCCTATGCCTAGCTCCTGCTCACACAGTATACAGCTCTGATTCATCCACAGTTCTACAGCTTCTTCCCTCAGATTCATATACATTCACTCTTCCTGGGAGACCTCCCTCTCTGAACTCAGGAACTGGACATACAACATCAGAGATGCATGACTCTACCCTTCTCAGTCATCAATGTGAGTGGAGTGGTAATCCTTCCTTTGGAGAACCCAGAATATTGAAAGCGTATTAAGTAATAACACACCACCACCCTGGTTGAGAAACACTGTTCTTGGTGACTTTTTAAATATTGCGGACCCACCAATGGTATTCTGTCTCCATCGAGAGCCTGCGTTCTGTTAATTCGAGCTAGTAATGAAATTTTCATAACGGCTATATGCAAAATCCACCTTCAGTCACCCCACTTCAAAGGGGAACCACCTGTAAGACACCTCCAACTCCTCTGTGGGGTGTTGATTTGCTGTTTGGGAATCAATACCTTAAGCCGGATGAGGAGCTGGCGATGTTGACTTGCAGGTATCATCCACACCCATTAAAATTGTTGCTAGTATTGCCAGACTTTGGTAGCAAAACTCTCCCCTTCTTTTTAAAAAAACAATTATGGACTAAGCTCTCAGCTCAGATCCATCACTATAACAATAACAGGGTGGTTATGATTAACTTCATTGTAGGAAAGGATTTGGAACTGTTTCACCTGTAGAACAAACTTGGATTCTTCCATGAGAAAGAGTTCAAGATGAAACGTCTTTTCAAATCCTAACCTGAAGATCTAAAGGAAAAGCACCCAAAATTCATTCCAAAGTGCTGTGGTGTGAGAGGTGGATTTTGCTTATATCAGAAGGGAGTGTTGGCCCTAAAAGTCTTGGAGCCAAAAACCTAAATTTCCCCTTCTAATTATTTTAAGAATTGCCATGGCAGAAACTGAAAGCCTGGCTTGAGATCCAACCATTGCCACAGTGGCTTCTCAATGGTCACAGAACATCAACACTGAGTGAGTTTTGCAAAGCCTCTTGTGCAAATGAAAAGGGTCACGAGGTCCATGTGAAAGTCCGGGTATGGTCAGATCCAGGCATCGGCAGATCCCTCCAAAATAAGATACACACTTTGCATCTTGGGTCATGTTCTATTCAAGAATGTTCACTTATGCAATGCTGTCGATTCATTCTTGCATTTGATTTGCTCATATGTCTCAGACGTCTACTTGGGATGAACATGGTACTTCAGCTGAAGGGCAAAAGGTCATTTCCAACCTCTTCAAATACTGCTCTCTGTTTTTCCTTTGCTTGCCAGGGAGAGATGGGTGATTCTGGGGGACTTCCTAGGCAGCACAGTCAGATCAAGCAGCTCACTGGCCAAGACTGTCAGGCCTCACTCTTGCCCTGCATGAACTGAGAGTGTGCCCTATATTACAGCAGCCCCTTCCCCTGTGGCTGTGTGTACATTGCAGGGAAACATTAGCAGCGATAAGCAAGCTGTCTTTCTCGGAATGCTTGTGTGCCATGCTGGCTGATCTTAGGTATCCAGGAAGCCCTGATAAGACCCCAGGAACTCTAGAGTGACACAGATTGAATGCCGTTGATCTAGAATCCATTTATATTGCCTTTTTTCCAGCTGTTGGTGAATGTGGGATTTTTTATATATATATCCAGGTGCTCACACCATCAGACGCACTCTGGACTGCAGAAGATGTTTCTAGATCATTTTTTAAGGGAGCACGGCCAGCGCTCCAATCCTGTCAATTGATACCATAGATCAGGCATCCCCGTAGATCAGTCCAGATGTTTTGGGACTACAGTCCCCATCATCCCTGACCACTGGTCTTGTTAGATAGGGATGATGGGAGTTGTAGTCCCAAAACATCTGGAGGGCTGAGTTTGGGGATGACTGCCATAGATGCTACAGGGAAAAGGTTTCGTTACACTCAGTCACTTGCAGAGTCTTTGCAGAAGTGTAAACGGCTGCAACAGGAGGGATTTCCTAAATTGCAGAAGTCCGCCTTTGTCCAAAGAGTATCTTGCATTGGTGTTACAAACTTTCAAGCAAAGGGGTAGGGAGTTTCCTTCCACATTTACCTGCTCCCACCCCACGCACTGGCATGACAGTACACACACATAACTGGTAAGGCAGGGATAACTAAGTTCTCCCCTATTCCTTGAGCTAGAACAGGGTTTCCCAGGCTTGGCCCTCCAGCTGTTTTTGGACTACAACTCCCATCATCCCTAGCTAGCAGGTCAGGGATGATGGGGAATGCATTCCCAAAACATCTGGAGACCAAAGTTTGGAAAACCCTGAGCTAGAACTACCCACTGAGACAGTATCAGAACAAATCCCGCCATCTATGGAAAGGCTAGACAACATTATAAACATCTCAGTGCTAAGATTGCTGTCCAAAGAGGCTTGTAATCTATGCGAGTCACAAGTCATGAAAGACCCCACACCCCATTTCTGTTATATGCAGGCAAAGAAGTCACAGTCAACGGCAACAGGAAATCTAGTTTAAAAACAAGAAATGTGGAAGACACAGATTTTGCATGTTAAGGGGAGTGGAATTCAGTTTTATCCAAGCACTTAGAGGCACCAGGGCTCAGGATAATTGCTGGTATTGTACTGAGCAACAGACCAGTACAAACGATACACTTGATGCAAGAGCTCTGCATTTTGACTGACTATGTTCTTCTTAACTAGGACCTCCCTTTCTACCCAAGCAAAATCCGCGTGAAAATATTTTACATGGCAAAAGGTTTAGGCTGCAATCCTACATTCGCCTACTTGGGAGAAAGTGCCATTTAACTCAGTGTGACTTACTTTTGAGTAGATGTGTATAGGATTGCACTGGCAAAGCAGTCAGCCAGAAATGGGAAACATGTGGCCCTGCAGCTATTGTGAGAAATCCATCACTCCCATCCAGCAAAACTGAGGCTCCCCATCCCTGCAGTAAGGCATACCTACATTACAAATTTATAGTGGGCTTCCCCTAAAAATCCCATGAAAGGTAGTTTGGGAAAATGCAGAGAAACTTCCTTTAGAGATCCTTAGCCCCCTGCTACCTGGGGACAAGTCAGAAATGTGGCTTTTGCTTATCATCACACATTAGGTCTTCCATTTACTCCAGGTTTGAGAGAGAGAGAGAGAGGGAGGGAGAGAGAGAGAGAGATTAAACTCAGAACAGTAGAGCATGTATCTCATTGGGTTTTTTCACATAGTCCGAAACATCAAAAGTATTCATCAGCATTGAACTGCATTCCTGAGGTCAGCACTGGCATTATGTGTGTGTGCACATGTGTACAAACACACACACAGACACACACACAGACACACACACACACACACACACACGGCAAGCCCTGGAAGGCAAAGCAACAGAACAGGAATCCCTAGGGATGAGGAGAAAGAGTTCCTGTGGAGAGCAGATTCATTGCACACAATCAAGGTGTGCTTTGCTAGGATTGGAGTGCCCAAGTGTTGATAAAATATACCTTATGCATAATTATGTTTTCGTGTGTGTGTGTGTGTGTGTGTGTGTGTGTACCCATTGCACATGGATATATACATATATAGACACACACATTCAGACTTACCTGCGGTCTTACTCTAAAGAGAACTCTGACAGCATTTCTGGCGTAATGGTCATATTGGTGAAAAGGGATAATCTCCGACTGTCAAATCCTGTCATCTGGTATATCTACTCAGGCATGAGACGCATATTCTGTTTTAATTATATGAATACGAAAGAAAGTGGTTAATGTTTGACATGCCATTTGCAGCTCCACCAATGGCTGCCAACAGTTTAGCTGGTGATTTCTACTCAACGTATAACACACATTCTTCCTTCTCTGAAGTTTTCCAGTGTCTCTGTTCCCATTACTTCTGTTCCTAACCTCTTGTGGTCTTATTTTGACTTGTCCCAGCCGTATTTCCTTCGTTGCAGTTGCACTGTTGGTAAACATTTATGTAACTTTGCCACCTGCCATTCACCGAATGACAAGGGCATCTTGGAGACATGGCAGCCATTGTTAAGATTTTAATTTTTTTTAATGTCTTGGCTTAAACTTCTGTATAATTGCATTGAGTACTGCTCATTTTGTGTGTTCTGCTCCACCAAATAATAGCGATATAGTATCCCAACATCTTCCTTACCTTTTATACTTGGAGTTTTTTTTTCATGGGCACATCCAAGATGAATTCAACTTTCAAGAAACCTTGGATATTGTTTAATCATCTGTGGAGGAACAAAGAATGTGCTTGATTACTTCGGTTGAATAGCTTTATACTGGATCTCTCTTAACTAAAGCTAAATCCAAAGACCTACGGAGGACAAAAACCAGCAAAACGTAAAGCTCAGACCGACTTACGGGAATAGCAACCTCCTTTTTTTTTACCCAAAAAAAAGAGGAGAAGGGGCAATGACATAGCTATGGGGGAACAAAAATTCTGATGTTTTTCTTGCTTGTCACCATATTTAAGTATTTTGTGATTTTTTTATATAGATTATGCTTGGCCTACTCTATATTTATTATGGGAATTATTATTTTTGCTATTGTTTAAAAGTTACGCCAGTCATCTTCAAAGCCTTTATTTCTTTCCTGATAATGTTGGGGCTATATTGGTGGTTATCGATCGTAAGATTTGCTTTGATGAGATCAAGACCTAAGCCGAAAGCCTTAGCTCCAGTTAAATTTTCCTTCCGACCAAAGCTTCTGTTGGTTCCAATGGAGCCAGTGCGCCATCTTGGATTTTCGGATGCGACTTTAGCTGGAGCTAAAACGGTAGGGTCAGATTTCTGTTGATTACCCTTTTTGTGATTATTTTGATGACGTTGCTGGTTATTTTGGTCGCGGCCCACTTGGATGTGCTCACAAACATGTCCCACTGAAATGAACCAAAGTTGTGCAGGAGCATGGATGCATGCTACTGCCGCAGATTTCAATGGGTCGTGTGCAAGAGCCTTTCCTGCTGGGCTGGGCCTTTTTGTTAGACTTAATTTGCTCTCCCCCCCCCCTTTATTTATCAACCCTAGAATCGTAGTGCATCCTAGATGCAAATCTGAGGTTAGCACATAAATTTAATGGGGAGGAAGGGAGGGAGTATTAGTAAAGTTCTGTTACAGACATGGGGGGGGGGCGGGGAGACAAGGTACCAAAAATATTAAAGAGTCCCCAACCCCTCTCCCCAAACTGCAGCATGCTTTATTTCTTATAATCAATCTCAATGGTTTTATAAAATGATTGACCCTTAAGTTATTTAATTTAATTCCTCCTCAAAATAATGAAACCAAAAAAACCCAGTGAGGGATACCTTTTTAATTATTATTATTATGGTACATAAGAGCCTTCATAATATAACTTATTTATTTAACTTATTCAGCATCTACTGCAGGTGCCCTTGTATAGTTTATATTTTTATTTTTTTTATGAAATCAACTTAAAGCACTACAACTTATTTGCTGTCAGAACAACAGAGTGATGATGATTTTTCTTTTTTCCTTTTCTCTTTTTGGACAAGCAAGGAATATTTTGTCTAAACCATGCATTCAGGAACAACAGGGGATTTTTTAAAGAAAAAAAAAACCAAGACACTGCAACACTTTGCCTGAACTTTGTGGCTTTTTAAAAACTTAAGCTGGGGGAAAAAATATAAAATAACAACAAGCAAAAAATAATAATAATAATAAACGAATAAAAAAACCTAAAAAGAGAGAAACCCTTAAAGTAGCTGCTTCCAAGAATGAACTTTGTGTGTGTGTAAAAAAAAAATAATTAAAAGGATTAAAAAAAACTGAAAAAGGAAAAAAAAAACTTTCTATTTCTAGTGAGAACCAAAGAGGCTACCTCACTGACTTTTTCCATTTGTAATTTTAATCGTGTTGATGATACCAAAGATACCAAAGATTTCTTTCTCTGTGCGGTCTGCATTTTGCTTGTGCTCTTTATAGTTTTAACTTTTCCTCCTTTACCTCCAGTATGTACAGCTGCAACTTAGATGCCCCGTCCTCTGTCCCGACAAACACCGTTATCAGAGGGAACTGCTAATTCTGACAAAGTCATTTTCTGTGTTTTATCCTTCTGCCACCCCCTCTTCCCCCTGCCCCAGTCCCTACCCACTGCCTCCCAAAAAAATGAGACCCACAGCTTGATCTCAGGCACAGTTGCCTTCTTACAGCAAGAATGATCCACATGCAGAAAAGAGAGGGGTGTGGGTGTAGCTGATGGAATTGCCCAGCAATTTTTGCATCATGACGCTCACACTTGCAACTCTGAAGGGTGGCAGCATGCATGCCTTTCTGGAATGACCTGAATCAGAAAGACGTACAAAATCTATCATCGCGCTCCCTGGAGCGGGCTCTCCAAGTGCCCCTGTTTTCCAGGGACAGTCCCTGATTTACAGAAGCCATCCCAGTTTCTGAATGTCCTTCATTTTCCTTAGGACACCCCCATTTTCATCAGATAAATGTTGGGGGGTATGGAGTTACATGACCTCCAAGCCAAGGAGATACGCAACTGCACAATCTTTAGAAGACATCTGAAGGCAGCCCTGTATAGGGAAGTTAAAAAAAGGACGAAGTTTTATTATGTTTTTATATATGTTGGAGTGGGTGGAGCAACACAGTCAGATGGGCGAGGGTATAAATGGTAAAATTATTATTGTGGGATAGGACATCCCTGTTTTCATCAGAGAAATGTTGGGTGCTCTCCTGGAGTGGCCTTAGCCAGCTGAATGGGAATGTGAGTCCCTTTATGGAATCTAGTTAAGTTTCCTGGATCTAGTTGCCCATGACTGCAACTTCATTGGGACTATGGCCTGGGACTGATGGGGAGAGACAGTCGCTTGGTGCTAGGACACAGGCTATGCACCCAGAAGGGCGCAGGTTCAACCACTGCCTTCGCCCATTAAAATTAAATAATGTATCGCTGCTGAAGGAAGCATGAGATACACTACAACGATTACTGTGGATTACAATTGATGGGTAACAGGTGGTAGCAGCTTAACTCCTGAGAGAATGCAGCTCTTGAAGACCAAAATTGTTGCCCGCTACTAGCTAGCTGGACCGGACCAATGGTCTGACACAGCATAATTTTGCTTGGTTTGTTCATAGACATGCAGCAAGTGCACCAGTTTTAAGGGGACTCGCATTAACTTGAGGGGAGCATTCAGACTCTGTGTAAGACTGTGATTATAGATTCCCATCCTTGGATGTAAGTTCCACTGAGATCAATGCAATTTCCAAGCAGGTGAGTTTAGGGTCCGGGTCAAATAAATAAATGTGCTAATCATACCCTTAAAGCAGGCTTTGCCTAACCCGGCATCCTCCCAGTGTTTTGGACTACGATTCCCATCATCCCCAGATGGCCGGGGATGATGGGAATTGTAGTCCAAAACATTGGGAGGGTGGGCAGGTTGGTGAAGGATGCCCTAAATTATACCCTTCCTTGGAAGTAAATCCAACTAACACCAGTGGTGCCTACTTCAGAGCAACTGTGGCTGGACCATCAACCTATGCATTTGTTTAACTTCAGTTTGCCCAGTGTTCTTCTGGCTTGTGGCCATTTGGAGGTGGAGCTCCAGCCATGTGGGCTTCTGTGCATGCACAAACTTCCAGAACGATCATGTTTCATTTCAGCAGAAGCTCAGCAAGGCATCTCTTCAAATGCAAGGAACAGCCACTTCATTGAAGAGCTTGATTCTCATGCAAGCTTCTGCACAAGGATCAGGGTAGATGTGTTTGAGATCAAGCTGTGGGGATCTACAAAGTAAAGAAGGCAAATGTGTTGAACATGAGTCATATTTTATTGCTATTCTTGTTGTTCCTAGGAAATTACCTCAGCCGTTGTTGTTTCTCCTTCTGCTAGCTGCTAAATACTTGTTGGAAATATCTGAGGGACTTCACCCAAGATTTGTTGACACCATTTGATTCTGGCATACTCAGGTTGTCTGTGTGTCTTAGTTTACAATACATAGTCATTTATTTCAGGACAGTCCTCTACTAGAAATCCAGTTTAAAGGGATAAGAAAAGAGAGTAAACAAAAAATCACAAATATGCATCTTTTGATTATTATTATTATTATTATTATTATTTGAAAAAGAAAACCACAGGCAGATTAAATCAGTATAGTTCAAATGGTAAATGGAGCAATGGCCTGCCCCAGTGTAAGGCAACTTCCTGTACTCCAAAATATTCAAAAGACCTTGTGAAATGTGCTTTCAGAAGTTCCTCACAAACTCTGAGGAGAACTTGCTTCCAGGTTTTTCCTGGGCTCAGAATTCCATAAAAATGACGCAGGAGAAGACCCTTTCCAAGCCATCACCAATTTGGCCTCCCCAAAAAGAACACCTGGAGCAGGAACTCACTGTCCCGGGGGGGGGGGGGAAACCTGCTTCTTAGAATACTGTTTAAACCATCTCTATTCTGCCATTTCCCAGCCTAAAAATTTGCAAAGCTCATTTTACCTATTCCCAGAGTTTAACCATCAACCTCACCCTGGAAACAATAGCCCTGTGAGGCGAAAAGGGGTGGGATGGGGGAAGCCGTGGCTGTTTATAATAGTATATTAATGTATAGTGCAGATGAGACCTTGGTTTAGTTTAGTTATTATTATTATTATTATTATTATTATTATTATTATTAATGCCTATTTCTAAGAAAGATCCAAGGCATCTTACAGCAGATTAAAATATACAAAAAGTAAAATGAGACAATATTATATACAAATGTAATTAATAATAATAACAATGGTTCCTCTCCCATCTTCCACTTTGCTTTTTTCCAACAAGGTTTTAGCAGATCGGCATAGATTTTTTGACGTGCAAACTGTGCCCTTCGTCAGTTCAACACAACGAAACCCCAATCCTGTCACAGATTCCTTTTTGCCTTCGCATCCTTCCTTTCCCCTCCTTCCTCCCATCCCCTCCATATGATGTACTTCACCCCCCTCCCACCGCCACCAGTTTCTTGACTCCTATTGTGTAAAGTTTTCTACATTGCGTATGGCGATATGCCTTCAACATAGAGCTATAATAATTCTCAGGATGCCTTCCATGTGTGGAAGACAATGATTGATCCTTTGTGTTGAGCCCTTCCCGGCCGGGCCCTCCATCGACCTCTCGCCCTGCAAGGGAACGTCGAAGGAAGTCCCAGAGCCTGGACACAGAAAATGATGCAAAATTGGCAGGGTCCTTTGATGGCAAACCACATTTCCTATCAGACTCATGCTTCACGTGCAAAGTGTGAACTTACCACAGGATGAGTGCCTTGCTTGAACCAAAGCAACGATTTTGCCAGTCTAGACCTCTCTGTGCTTTTTTTTTAATTCTTCCTGTGAATACCTCAGCGTCAACTGGGCCGCCATATTGTAACTGGTGGGCTTATTGTACTGTGGTGCTTTGCAATGCAACCCTGCAAAGAACATGACTTGTAATAATAATACCAAAGGTCCTTTCCTTTTCTTCTTCTTCTCCTCCTCCTCCTTTTCCCTCCTTCTCTTCCTCTCCTCTCTCTTTCTTCATGGTTCCAAAGCTTTAAAATATAACCATGGGCATGTTGGCAACGCAGACCGCTCAATTCCTTACCGAATTTTCTCAGATATACCTCATAGATGATAGTGTTTAGAGTAATGTTATTATAGCGTATGTAATAAATTATTCACTTGTTTCATTTTGGTAACTGTGATTTAAAAGAAATAAAAAAAGCTTTATACGTTTTAGGTTGTGCTTTTGTAATAGACAGGAAAAAAAAGGTGCGCTTAAAGTTGTATGTCCGTCTTTCTTCCCTTTGGATTTTTATTTATTCTGGATTGGGAAAAGTTGCAGAATGAGCCCAAAGTTTACAGTTTTTCATATTTTGCTGAAGAAACAATCTGTGTTAATTTGCTCTGTTGAAGAAGAAAAAAAAGTATGATTTATTTTCTACATTTGTGCTACTTGGTCTGAACAATTAATTGTTCTGTGTTAACGGTGTAGTATTATAATTAGCAACTGCTATAATTTCAGTGCTATAATTTTGATGCATGAGGCAAAAGAAAAAAAACTTAGCAGTGTAATGCATTGTGGTTCTTAATAGCAATTTCTTTTTCATTTGGAAATAGATGTTTCCCTTTCATTTGATGAAATTTATTTATGCATGAGAGCCTGTTATCCGTTAGCGGTTGTGAAACAGTTTGTGTATACATTGCATTTAGACTGTGAAAAATGTGCACAGTTCTGTCTCATACAGTTGAAATATTGGTTTGCAAAGTGAAGGTATTTCCATTCTAATATGCATTTAGATCAGTGCACATTGGGGAGAGAGAAAAAACCCACACCCAGTCCAAATTAGATTCAAATTATAATGTTAACAAGAAAGATTGGCCAGTCGGCAGTTCCCTGTTTCTAAGACAAATGTCACTTATATGTGGGTACTTTGACACCTCTTAATTGGAAATATGAGTCAGCTGTGCATTGTTTTCCAATACAAAAGGAGTTCCTTTGGCTTTATGGTTAAAAAATAAAATAAAATAAATCTCCAGCAATACATGAAATATTATAGCAAATTTATATAGTGATTCTGAGAAGATGAAGAAGAAAGAGCAGCAATTTCCCCCTTAGCTCTGCTGGGAATGAACACCATACAGATGGTCCAGTGCTTTATTTCTCTTGGGGTGTATACAAGGTGGTCAATGTTTGGCATAAGCCAAACCCCACCGGAATTAGCAGGGTCTGTTCAAGTCTTGTTGTCTGCTGTGACTGACAACAGGCTCTTTTGGTAGTTCAGTCTTTAAAAAAAATTCAATTAAAAAAAACACACCCAACACGGTTATAATAGCTACTCATCTACCTTGCCTATGCAACTGTATTTCACTTTTCAAGTGTGTCCGAAGGGTGTTTGTCCGTTTTGTTTTGTACCTCACCAAAAAAAAAGAGAAAGAAAGAAAATGGGGACAGCCTTCTTTAGAGGACAAAGTAGGGCGCCACGGCTTATATTTACGAAGGTATATTTTGGAGACAGGTCAAGAATGCTGTGCACTCTATTCTGACTCGGTCCTTTCAGAAGCATTTTGCTAAGGAGGGTGGGCAGCAATAGATTTTGGTCCTTGGTTAGGACACCTTCGCTGATTCCAACCACGAACGCAAAAATTGGACACCCACAAGATCTGGTCCAGCATTTTGGAATCAAAGGCTGCCTCAACCATATAGGCAGGGTAGACCTTGGGCCTGCCATTATCAGATGTCAAACACGGGTTCTTGCATCTGTCTCAGCCAGCTCCTTGCAAGAGTGCTTTGCAGAATCCTTGTGGTTTAACAAGAATGATGGGGTACACTCTCAGGCTATGAGAGGAATTCCTTTTGGCCCAATCCCTGCAGCACACTCTCCTGTTAAGGGTAGCACACAATACTTGAACCAGCCTTGACCAAATTAAAACAAAACCAAAACCATAGTATGTGGCAGAACTGGCCTGTCATTAGCACACCGGATCTCCTTTGGGTTCGTTACTGGTCCCATTTGCAAACTTTCTGCCTCAACCCATCCACCCGGCCACACCATAAAGCCAAAAAAACTGCTAAGTACACTTTACTATGTTTAGGAGAGTGCCACTTAGGAAATAGGCCGTGTGTGGGAAACGGCAGTCTGCTATACAAGACGACGTCCAACATTAACATCCGTAGTGTGTTTCTATGTCTTTTGTCATTAAGAATATATTGGACGTGTGCTTTACATTAGTGCAAAGGAACATATTTTTTATTTGGCCTTATAAAAGTAGATTGTGATAAACGAAAGCTTTGTACTATAGTCTGTTTATTTTTGTTTTCCTATTTATCTGCCAAAGATGGTACTGGATACAAGGATTTTAAATAGGTTTTTTTGTAAGACAGTTAATGATTGTAATAGTGTTTAAAAAGAAAAAGAAAAAAAACTTCCCAAAAGCTTTATATGTTCTTCCGCAATAAGCCGAACCAAATATCTGTTTCAAGGGAATTCCAGTCATGCTAACAGATTCACAAACCATAGTTACCCAAAATGCAGCCGTTTGTTGTAATGTTTGCATAACACTCAAATGCATTTATTTTATTTTATTTTTTTCTTTCGATCCAAAGGAAATAAGGGGTATGTGAGAGAATGGCAATGCCAGCTGCTGTTTCGCCAAACAGCAGGTGGTCCAGCTTACTAAGTTTTGCCAAGAATACTTGTAATTTAAGGTATATTTTATAACGCCATTATATGTCTTGGGTTTTCGTTTTCGTTTTTTTGGTTTTTCTTTTGTGAAGGTGATATGTTAAATCGAGTGTTCCAGACAAATAAAAGTAGCTACAGAATGAATGTTATTTTATTATTAAATGGTTTTTACTCAATTATTTGTGCCAACAGACATCCTTTACCTTAATAACAAATTACTGTATATGTGTCAAAGTCTTAATTTATAGTTCTTGATGTGAAAATAAAGAGAAAAACACGTATGGTTTGTCAAAGTTGAATAAATGAAGAATGCCTACTCTTTTTTATTTTTTATTTTACTTTACTTTTATTTTGTTGCATCCCCTTGCACAAGACACACCTTGTTCCATGGACAAAAAGAGAGCGATTGCCTGAAACCCTGCATAGCCTCTGCCAATCATTGTAGACACTGAGTTATGCCCAAATGTTGTGAGTGGTTAAGAGCAGTAGACTCATAATCTGGTGAACCGGGTTCGCTTCCCCGCTCCTCCACATGCAGCTGCTGGGTGACCTTGGGCCAGTCGCACTTCTCTGAAGTCTCTCAGCCCCACTCACCTCACAGAGTGTTTGTTGTGGGGGAGAAAGGGAAAGGAGAATGTTAGCCGCTTTGAGACTCCTTGGGGTAGTGATAAAGTGGGATATCAAATCCAAACTCTTCTTAGAAAGCTACAAAGCTGAGCTGGTGGGAATGAATATAGGCCTGCATTCAGGCAAAGTTACTTCCCATTGAAGCCAGTGGAACAGGAATTATGTCAGGACTAACTCAACTCAACTGATTTCAATGGGAACTAAGTTCAGCTAACTTGGTTTGGATGCAACCCACAGTTGTACAGTGGACCCTCTAGTTACATACCACTCTGGATACGTAATTTTTGGGTTATGAACGCGGCAAACCGGAAGTGTATACTTCTGGATTTTGCTGTGCACGTACAGAAGCAGCGCCTCAGCCTACAGACTTTTCGGGTTGCGGACGGACCCCCGGAACGAATTTAATTCGTATCTGGAGAGTCCACGGTATAAGGCTGCATTTCTAAACAGAAATACCTGAGAGCAGTGGGTTCTTTTCCTGGGGGGACGCAGGGGGACACGTACCCCTAAACCTTTTTTTTTTTAGAAAAAAGCACTGCCTAAGAGTAACACCCATTGAATTCAGCAGGGTTGGGTACACATGCATAAGGTGCCTTAGTCCAGAATCCCAGTGAAGCGGGAAACTGGGCAAGAGAGTATAGCATCAGTCCAGAGTTTCTGTTATTATAGTACCCAAAGGGCTTGCCTCAGTTCCCTGAGTGATGAAAAATTCCAGCGGGTGCCACTCACAGTATTTGCAACACTTAGAACCATAGAATTGTAGAATTAGAAGGGAGCAGATGGGGTGTCTAGCAGTGGCGTAGCGTGGGGGGTGCAGGGGGGTCGGCCGCACCGGGCGCAACATCTGGGGGTTAGGGGGTGCAAATCCACGGGTTATGGGGTGCAAATTACTTGCCTTGCCCCGGGTGCTGACAACCCAAGCTACGCCACTGGTGTCTAGTCCAAAGTGGGGGGGAGAAACTGAGGCGAAGTCCGCATACAAACCATACCTTGCAAGCGTATGTAAGGCACATTCCACTTTCCCCAAAGAATGCAGGGTACTGTGGCGTGTTTAGGGTGCTGCAAATTGTAGCTATTTGAGAGGTAAACTACAATTCCCATAATTCTTGGGGGGAGTGCTTTAAATGTGGTTTAAAAATATGGCGTCTATGCCACCAGTATGTACTAAGTGTATTGTGTAGCTTTTGACCTTCCTCACAAGTTCCCAATCCAAGTTTCTCTAGAAAGAAAGACTGTTAAATCAGTAAGTCCAACAGGTGTGTGTGTGTGTGTGTGTGTGTGTGAGAGAGAGAGAGAGAGAGAGAGAGAGAGAGAGAGAGAGAATAAAAGGGTAGCCACTTCAGAGAATCCAAATATAACTGGGATAGTTATCTTTCAAGAGTTGAGCAAAACAATCCCCCCCCCATAAAAGTGTTTTAGTTACCTAGAAGAGAGTCGAAGGCTTTCTGACAATGGATTCCGTTGACCTTCATTTTACTTTGAATGGAAAAGTCCAGCATTTGTCTCTCGAGTGGCCTCACACAGAGTAGAACAGATGCAATTGCATCAACAAACAAGGGAAAGCACTTAGGAGTGAACTTTCCCTTTGTGTCTCAGAGCTGCTGCTTCTTTTAAAAGGAAAAAAAAAGTCAAAGCGTTTAGAGAAGCCATTTCCTCTGTTATCAACTGAAATGGAAAAACAGCGCGCGCACACATATACATACACAGGACCTTAAGTCCATTTCCCTTTGACGTTAGATGCAACTGGTCTCAGGGCTGACAGTGGCTCGTACTAACCTGCTGAAGCAATATTTAAAGCCGTCCTTCCCAAGCTGGTGTGCCAGGGTACACAAGCAGGCCATGAGAAATAAATTAATTGAATAATAAAAAGCCACCCTTCCAATCACCCCAAAAGTACTCACCCAGAGACACAATTGTGTTCTGTGCTGGCTGTTCTTCATTACTCTGGGCTTGCATCTTGAAAGGTGGTTCCAGTTTCAACTAAGAAGAAGAAAGTAAGACTTCAGTATCAGGCTAGGAGAAACACAGGTTTGGAACAATGGTCACAAGTGTGACAACTCCTTGCATGTGGCATGGGATGGGATCGGTTTGCTCAGAAGCAGCCATAGAGGACGACTTGTGTAAACCTGGTCCGGTGGGGCAGGGCTCCAGCCAGGTACTTTGGTTACAAGATTTGGCCCATTGGTGAACTTGAACAATGCTGAACATCAGGGTTGCTCTGTTGGTGCAATTGCATGATGCTGACCTCTCAACTGCCTCATCCCACCCCCCTCTTCCGCCTGGTAAACAGCAGTGGCCCATTTGCGTGTTCAGACCTTTAAACCTCCCCCTTCAATAAATTCAGACAAGACTCAAATTTTGGTTTGGTTTTTGGCCGAATTTGGGGCACAACTTTATTGATTACAGCAAGTGAGTGGTTGCATAGGCTCTGGTCCGACTAACTCCCTGCACCGTTGCAGGTAGCGCTGACCCAGGGCACCAGCATAGGTCAGCCAAGGGTGAATACCTGGATAGGACCACCCAGATGTCCCCCTGGACTCAGGCACGGGCACAAGCCCCTCACAGGGTTGACCAAACCATCAAGTCCCTGGATTCCTTTAACGGAATACCCTTCACATAGGGATGGCGAAAGCGTTCTCCCATCCCTATCACCTGAAGCAGAGCCTATCCGCAACCTTACAAGTTGTGACGATTTGCTACGCGGCAGGCGAAACCCAAATGGCAACAGCCAATCAGCCAAGTGGGAAAATTCCTGCCGTGCCCAGCCCAACGACAGATGACACACGACAGCATAGCAAGGTCATTTGCACAATGCCCTAAAAGTAAGGAGAGGTGGGCAGGTGTTCTGAATGCACGAGCCAAAAGAGGAAGCTCTGGGTCATGTGCATGGGCATAAATAGGTCCCTCGAACCGTTTGGACTGCATCCCATTGACCAGATTGCACCCTGCATCAAGAGACCTACCAATTGGGTGTTATGGCTGACCAATTGTACCCACCCACAACACAGGGTTTGGTTGCCAGGTCTCACCACAACACGTGCCCTCTATAAGGGAGGACCCAATCTGCTGAGAAGCTAACATAGCAACTCCACCTCAGCCGGGCAACCATTCTGCATGTCTTCCCATAAGGGTTTGCTCCATCTTGTGTGTCCCCATTTTTGGAGAGGTGTTTCCTCTTCTTCTGGCAATGCATAAGTGATATTCTACCAGTCCAGCAACTGGAAGCAACAGTCCAGCAACATCTGTGTTGCCCTTGTATTTGTGAGTTCAGTTTTGTAGACTTTGGATACTTACAGAGCCTATATTTCGCTTGACCTGGTGTTAAGCAGCACAGACCGCGGAGATGGATGGCAGTTCAACCGGCTGCAACCAATTGTCACTTCTGACTCTGAGCCACTTGACTAAATCTAAGAAACCACTTCATATTTTTCTGGAGTGGGTGACTGGAGCAAACCAAATGGCCATTAAGAGGATCTGAAGTGGCAATTAACTGATGGGATCAATTCACTGTATTAATTACCCTGCCCTGCATTGTGCGGCTTGATTGACAACATCCTTTCTGAACATTTCCATTCATTCCAACAACCACCCCACTGGGAACAATATTAGGCCGGGTTTATACATGCAGCAGGATAAGGTGATAATTTGGGAGGGGAGGGGGGTTGAGTGGAATGTACTATTCCAGACTGCAGGTGTCACTTGTATTGCTGTCTTACGGACACAAACAAAAACTCCAATGTATTTTTTTAAAGCATATACTGGAGAAATGTTGCAGGCCAGGGTGTTCACCCCGCTTTGCTAGGTACAGGAAGTTTGTGTGTATTTTATAACACAGCAAAGCATTCAATAATGTGACTTGTACTCTGAAGCAGTAGAGTCCATTCTACCAGCTTTGGCTTTCCAGATGGTGTTAGTAAACGGCCTCGGTCCAGTATATCTGAAGGAGCATCTCCACCCCCATCATTCTACCTGGACACTGAGGTCCAGCGCTGAGGACCTTCTGGCGGTTCCCTCACTGTGAGAAGCCAAGTTACAGGGAACCAGGCAGAGGGCCTTCTCGGTAGTGGCACCTGCCCTGTGGAACGCCCTCCCACCAGATGTCAAAGAGAACAACAACTACCAGACTTTTAGAAGACATCTGAAGGCAGCCCTGTTTAGGGAAGCTTTTAATATTTGGTGTATTACAGTATTTTAATATTTTTTTTGAAGCTGCCCAGAGTGGCTGGGGAAGCCCAGCCAGATGGGCGGGGTATAAATAAATTATTATTATTATTATTATTATTATTATTATTATTATTATTATTATTATTATTATTATTGTTAGACTATAACTCCCACCATCTCTAATCAGCAGCAGTGCTGGCTGCTGGACTCAGAGGTGGAGTCCAACAATGTCTGAAGGACCACAAGATCCCCAGCCCAGATCTAGAATTGTCCGAGCTGATTAGCAGCCCATTCAAGACGGACAAAAGGAATCGCTTCTTCACACTCAAGATGCAATTCATTTATTGCATCGACTGGCTTCGCTAGCTTTTAAAGAGGCCAATTTATCCGCCAACCTCTCATCCAAGAAAGCTAAACGGAGCCCCCAGATTTAAGGCAAACTGCTTTTATTTTATTTTACTTGTTTACGTTAAGGCATCTGTATGCTGCCCTTCCATTTAACAAAACTCCCAGTCGCCAGAGCAATATCAAAGAAAAACAAACATAAATTAAACACAGAAGAGCAATAAAAACAAAAACTAAGCAGAATTAATAAAAAACAAACAAGCCAGCAGAATCAATAAAGGACAGAGGCAGAGGCACACACACTCACATTAAAGCCAGCTTAGTTGGTAAAGGTTCTGATTTGCCTGCAGAAGGCTTTGGGTCTAATTCCTGGCATCTCCAGGGACTGGCAGAGTCTCTTGTCTGCCAATGAGTGTGGGCAATAATGAGCATAAAAACATGAGAAAACACTGTTGAATCAGGTCAGGTGCCCATCTAGTCCAGCATCCTGTTCTCACAGGGCTAACCAGATTGTTGTTGTCGTCGTTAAAATTTGTATACAATGGTACCTCGGGTTACAGACGCTTCAGGTTACAGACTCCGCTAACCCAGAAATAGTACCTCGGGTTAAGAACTTTACCTCAGGATGAGAACAGAAATCGTGTGGCGGCAGCGGGAGGCCCCATTAACTAAAGCGGTACCTCAGGTTAAGAACTTTTTCAGGTTAAGAACGGACCTCCAGAACAAATTAAGTTCTTAACCCAAGGTACGACTGTACTTCCCTATACCCGCAGATCTCAGGGCTGTTCACCACACAAAACAACCATATTTGTTTATTATTTATTTATTTATTTTATTTATTGAATTTATATACCGCCCTATACCCGGGGCAGGGGGGGTGTCCTCAGGGCGGTTCACAAAACAAAATCAAGATATCAAACCACAAAATACATAATAAAAAGAAAAACAACAACCCAATAGCCTCCCTTCCCCACACAAAACACATTTTAAAAGGGCGTAGGATGTAAATTAGATCAACCAAAGGCCTAGTAATAAATGAACATTTTTGCCGGGTGCCTAAAGGTATATAATGAAGGCGCCAGGCGAACTTCCTTGGGGAGAGCATTCCACAGATGGGGAGCGACTGCAGAGAAGGCCCCGTTCTCGTGTTGCCGCCCTCCGGACCTCACAAGGAGGAGGTACATGAAGGAGGGCTTCAGAAGATGATGGGTAGGTTCATATGGAAAGATAAAAAACACAAAATACACAAGAAACTGGGATGAACCTCCCTTTTCCCAAAACAATAGCCATACAGTGGTACCTTGGGTTACAGACGCTTCAGGTTACAGACTCTCCTAACCCGGAAGTAGTACCTCGGGTTAAGAACTTTACTTCAGGATGAGAACAGAAATCGCGTGGTGGCAGCGGGAGGCCCCATTAGCTAAAGTGGTACCTCAGGTTAAGAACGGTTTCAGATTAAGAACGGACCTCCGGAAAGAATTAAATTCGTAACCCGAGGTACCACTGTACTTTGATAGTACAAAGATGTCTCTTGCACTCAAAACAGAAGCAATACAATTGACTTGAGTAGGACAGGAGACCATGGGAAACCTGCAGGCAGAAGCTGAGTGCAGTAGCACTCTTCCTCACTCTGCAATTCCAAGCAGCAGGCATTCAGAGACTTACTACCTCCAACAAAAGGGGCAGGACGTAGCCATTGTGGCTGGTAGCCATTCTCTTTCCAACTAGATGAACAAATGTCCTGTCTCAGTTTCTAAATAAAATGGCCTTTGCTAGCTGTGCGGAGAAGACATCAAATTCAGCTTCAGATGAGCAAACCGTTTTGGGATTGTGTCTTCATCCTCAGGGGAGCCCCACGGTTTCCAGAAGCACACAAAGTTTTAAAACGGAGCCCCAAAAGCAGCCCCATGGAGACTAAACATGCAGGAATCTCAGCTAAGGTATCCATGGCAGATGGCCGTCCAACTTCTACTTCATAACTTCCAAGGAAGGAGAGTATAGTAATACGCACCTTAGCAGGCAGAGGTGCTGCTTGTTGTTACAGGTCAGGCAACAAAATGAGTGGCATTCAACTAAGTTTTAGTCAGAGTAGACTAAGGTTAATGGTGCTGGAGGAGACTCTTGAGAGTCCCATGGACTGCAAGAAGATCAGACCTATCCATTCTCAAGGAAATCAGCCCTGAGTGCTCACTGGAAGGACAGATCCTGAAGCTGAGGCTCCAATACTTTGGCCACCTCATGAGAAGAGAAGACTCCCTGGAAAAGACCCTGATGTTGGGAAAGATTGAGGGCACAAGGAGAAGGGGACGACAGAGGATGAGATGGTTGGACAGTGTTCTCGAAGCTACCAGCATGAGTTAGACCAAACTGCGGGAGGCAGTGGAAGACAGGAGTGCCTGGCGTGCTCTGGTCCATGGGGTCACAAAGAGTCGGACACGACTAAACGACTAAACAACAGCAAGACTAAGGTTATCAGACGTCCCCATTTCCCGGGGACAGTCCCCTGACAAAATCCATCTATTTAGTAGGAAGTTGAAGTGTCACCAGATTCATTGAAAAAAATCTGGTAACCTTAGAGTAGACCCACTGACATTAATGAACATGACGAAAGGCTCGCCCACTCTAACACTTGTCCTCTGATTTTTGGACACAAGTCTGAGAGCTTTTTCTTTTATTCTGCTACTTTCCCCAGGAAATCTCGCTGTTTATCGCTAAAGTGGAACAAACAAACATCCACAGAAAACATCTGTGTATCTGGTAACAGCAGCACACTGTGAGGAGCTGCACTTTCTTTCTCCAGAGTATGAGTGGGGGTGGGGGGGTGGGGGAATGTGCAGCCACCCTACACAAAATTTATTATCTTCTTTGCCAGCAGGGAGACAAGAGATTGGACAGGAAATCTTTCTAGGATGTTTATAGGCTTCTTTAGATTGGTTGTCATTATAAACCACTTAGGACGAAGACTTTGGAGTCTAATTAGTCTCCCCACAATGTATGTATTTAAAAGCCGATGGATGTGAAACGCTTTTTGTCTGATTATTTCCACACGCCCCGGATGATTTAAGCTCCACTCTTGGAGAGCTTCAGTAAAGGAAGCAGAATCTGTGGCAGAAGACCCTCCATTTCCCCAAGCTCTGCAGGTCTAACACCTGTCAGGGATGGATGGCAAGGAGGTACTGGGTGGAACTCTAGGGGGGAATATGTACACCCGAAATTCTGCAGCCAATTCAGGTAGCAAAATTAGGAGGCAATTTCACCAAGCGTGCTCCAGGAGAGGACTGGATTTCTCCCAACTGTCGAATCCCTAGCAATTCCAAGGGGACTGAGATAACCAAACAACCTTTTAGGATTCATGGGCTAAATCCTGATTAGGATCCAAATTTGGCAGGTAGACGCATAGGCGCCGACTCCATGGGGCCTGAGGGGGCCCGAGCCCCCTTAAAAATTTGTTTGGGGGGCTCTGCCCCCCCAATAATTTAAGAAAATTATTAGTTATATTATGCTTTGTAAAATCACAAAATTATGTTGGTATTTTTTATTTTCCTTGTTTGACGATAGTTACCTTTTAAAATACATTCAGTAATGAGTTAAAACAAAGCCACTCCCGATCTAGAGAGGGGGTGGGGTTGCGGGCTCTCGACCCATCAACAATCTCGCGGGGCTGGCGTCAGCCCCGCGAGAAGCGGGGATTCCCCCTAGCTCATAAATATTCATCGCCCACGGCGGCAGCCAATCGGCTGCCGCAAAGGGCGGGCCCTCACAGGTTCACTTAAGGTCGGGGCAGCCCGGGGCTCGCCCCTTTCGTTCCCCCAGCAGCAGCGGTTTGGAGGTCTTGGGCCCCCCCAATATTTTTTATAAGTCGGTATGGGCCCCCGCCACCCCCCAATATTTTTTATAAGTCGGCGCCCCTGGGTAGACGGGACTGCCCACCAGTCAATCCTCTGGTGTCACAATGCTCAAAATGGCGGCCAAGTTTGACCAGAAGACTGAAGGCTCCCCACCTTGGTAAAGGCAATACCTAATTAGATGAACCAATGGGTCTGACTCTATATTAGCCTGCTGCCTATGTTCCTACATTGTTCCATAATTTAATTATGTGTTACATGGAGATGTCATTACTTTTTTACCCCATCCTGAATGTATTGCCAATTTAGTCCTATAGTGGGGGGGGGGGCAGTGAGGATTTATCCCAGTCTTCCCATCGTTCATAATTTTATGTCCCTCTGTCATTCCTCTCGCCTCCCAACCATGTTTTCCTACCAAAAAAGCAAACATCAGTGCCACCTTATCATCTCATTCAAATTCTTCTCTCTGTATTCTTTAAAATCAAGGTGCAGCTCAGGGGACTGCAAGTATAATTTTCACTAACACCACCAGGAGTTGTGAGGAGAAAAGCATTCATTTACCACACAGGAAATGCATTTCCCTTTTGGCTGGCAAACATCAATAAAATATATTTTAAAAAGCCTTCCAAGACAAAAATTACATTTCTGTCATATGGTTGTTTCTATCAGTTTAAGGTCATGACATTTATACTCCATTCTCCATTAACATTTTACATTCCGTGCCAGCCAGATTAACTTCACTTTGTGCAATCAGTCTATTCTTATGACCTTGCCCTGGTCTCCCTGCTTTCTGACCCGACAAGATCTTGCATGATTATTTCAAGTTAAACTGCTTTCTCTCTCTCTTGTTTTATTTTAAAGAAACGAGAAACAATTCTGACCTTGAACAGAGAAAAAACAACAGCGCAAATGATTAAACACCTATACAGAAATATGTATTCAGAGGAGTGATTAGTTATTTCAAAGTACTACGATTATTATTATTAATAATTGATTGATTTACCACATTATTCCTCAAAGGTAGGGCTGCATATTCCATGCAAATGCAGCACAGAGTTTTGATAATGTGTCTAGAATTTGGTATCAGGAGAAACGGAGATTCTTTGTTTTGGCTTGGTGATTCATAAATTAAATAACATTACATAAATAAACTGGGTATGCCTAAACCTGGTGCCAGCCCTAAAGAAGAAGAGGAGAAGTTTGGATTAGATATCCTGCTTTATCACTACCCGAAGGAGTCTCAAAGCGGCTAACATTCTCCTTTCCCTTCTTCCTCCCCCACAACAAACACTCTGTGAGGTGAGTGAGGCTGAGAGGCTTCAGAGAAGTGTGACTGGCCCAAGGTCACCCAGCAGCTGCATGTGGAGGAGCGGGGAAGTGAACCCGGTTCCCCAGATTACGAGTCTATCGCTCTTAACCACTACACCACACTGGCTCTCCAAATCTCGGGCGAAAGTAAGGTTGTGGTGCTCTCTATAGTTGCCCCTTCATATTCTGAGCACTCTCCATTTTGAGAAACTGTGCAGTAGGGAAAAGAGGAACCATACAGCCTGGTCTCCATCATGAGGCAGAGCAGAACTTCAGGAATGTACCAGGAGACACAACAAGGATGATGTGGGAAAACATGGTTGCACCAAGACAAGGAATGGACAAATATGTCAAGTTCCGGTTTCTCCCATTCTCTCACTTTTGCAATCTTCAGTTTATTCACATTTTAATTACTTCATAAAATTTATATACGGCTTCATTGCAAAGCAAAACCTCAAAGTGGTTTAAAACAAGAATAAAACAATAAATTTATCAGTAAAAACAGTTGAAAACAGTTGAAAACCCTGGATGAGATCTTCACGTCTCGCAGCTTGAAGAAGTCACACAATATCCTGAGAGATCCCACCCATCCTGCTCACAACCTCTTTGAACTGTTGCCTTCGGGCAGAAGATACAGGACAATGAAAACACGAACCACACGCCTTCTGAATAGTTTCTATCCAAGAGCTCTGATTGCACTAAATAATGATCTCAGGGCCAGTTGTAAGAAATAGCAAGCAGTGAGTAGTAAGGAATGAGATAGGTTTTAGGTTATGCTACGCTTCTAATAGGTTATGTTATATTCTGGATTATGTTATGTTCTAATAGATTATGTCTGAATAGGATGAGAGTGTTGGAGATACGTGCGAATGTGTATGTGAATCCGGTCTTGGGTGTTTGATTTTCGTTGTTGTGTATACTGTGTATATACGGACAATGACAATAAATTTATCTAATCTAAAACAACTCTTTAAAATGTTTTTTTTTTTAAATGAAAACCTGAGATAGACTAGAAACAGATTAAAAGTCACACCAACGTTCCACGTATATGGGTAGCCTTCTCTAAACAAAAATGTTTTTAGCAGGTGCTGAAAAGAGTACAGTGAAGGTGCCTGCCTGACGCAAAAGTTCTGTTTGCTTCGTGAAAAACCATCAGCGTTTTAGTGCGAATTTCGGCTGATATACACATTTTTGTACGCAATCTGGCCTAATGCATGCATTTCTGCAAAAAACATTCCCCTAAGACGTTACATTACTGTATGTTATTTGCCCGAATGTACACTGTGGTCTAAACCACTGAGCCTAGGACTCGCTGATCAGAAGGTTGGCAGTTTGAATCCCCGTGACGGGGTGGGCTCCCGTTGCTCGGTCCCTGCTCCTGACCACCTAGCAGTTCGAAAGCACGCCAGTGCAAGTAGATAAATAGGTACCGCTGCGGCGGGAAGGTAAGTGGCGTTTCCGTGCTGCTCTGGTTTGCCAGAAGCGGCTTAGTCATGCCGGCCACACGACCCGGAAGCTGTACACCAGCTCCCTCGGCCAGTAAAGTGAGATGAGCGTCGCAACCCCAGAGTCGGCCACGACTGGACCTAATGGTCAGGGGTCCCTTTACCTTTTATGCATCCATATACACACCTCACCCTAGCACATGCATTTCTTGTACACATTATGTGGCTGGTAAACTCTCGCTTTATTGGCCGAGGGTACAGCTTCCGGGTCATGTGGCCAGTATGACTAAGCCACTTCTGGAGAACCAGAGCAGTGCATGGAAACGCCATTTACCTTCCCGCCGGAGTGGTACCTATTTATCTACTTGCACTTTGATTTGCTTTCGAACTGCTAGGTTGGCAGGAGCAGAGACCGAGCAACGGGAGCTCACCCCGTCATGGGGATTCGAACCGCCGACCTTCTGATTGGCAAGCCCTAGGCTCTGTGGTTTAACCCACAGCACCACCCATGTCCCATTGTAGAATCAAGTTAGCTGCACCCTATTTGTTAAGTTGTGGGTGAACATATCAGACGACACAGCTCTTGTTTATTCACAGGCCAGAAGCGAACTGAACTGAAGGGTTCAGCCAGCCTGCTTATATAGAGCTCCAGTACAACGCAACTGTAGCCACTTTCTTTAATTTTCCAATCACTTAACATCACTTTCAATCCCTTATTTGCATATGAGTGAAAACTATCTACAGTATCCCCCTGCTGGCCCAGGGTGAGAACTTCAGTACATAACACTATTCAACTTTTTCTACTTGTTCTTCGGTTCTGGGGTGTGTGACTTCCTCATCTTCGCCCTTGTTCCAGGAGGATGTTCTGCTTGCCGTTCCTTGACAGTGCATTCCAAAGATAGGGGTAGGGATTACAAAAAAAGGCAGAGTAAGCAATCCGAGGCCCTCTCAGCTCAGAGTAGTGGCCTAAAATGCCGCTTGTCTGGTCCTGATCCACTACAATGGGAACAGAGTCATGTTAACCAAGACACATTCAGATCAGGGCTGGGAGAGGCCTAAGGAACAATTCGCACCTCAATCAAGCAATCATGCATCCATAGGGAGAGTTGAGGCCCACAGCCATAATGCATTACGCAATAATGTGTAGAGGGCTCTTTTAACCCACACAGCCCATTACAAGTATCCACCACATGCCTCTCCATCTCCTGCTCTGCGTAAGAGCTACAAGAGAGCAAGGGTAGTGTTCCTTCTTATGGTACATGGCCATTTGGAGTGGGGGGTGGGTAGGGAACGAGAGGGGGAGGGGCGGGAAGCTTTACGTTTTGGCTTATATAGAAACCATTCCCAATTACTCCAGGGTCCATCTCTTGGAGAAGCTATAATGGCAGGAAGCCATAATATATTAAAACAGTAGATTAAAACAAACAAGAGCCTTTTGGATCGGATTACACATCACTTTCCTCACGTCTGACAACAGACGAGATCCAAGGCAGTAAAAGACAATCGTCGGCCATAATGGTCTAATAACTCTGTGCTAAAAGTACTTGTGGGAGTAGTCCGCGACCAGCTCAGCACAGCCTGCAGGATACATAGTGGGCCTTAAAATCCACAGCGGCGGACTCTGGAGCATTACTCCATAAGTGCTCGTTTAAGACTTCCTCCGAAATGCAACATGCTCACTTAAGAAACGTAATTAGGCCTCACTTGTGGGTGCCGTTCACACATTGTGGATCATCCTTAAAAATGACAGGGGAGGGGTGGGGAGGGGAGGAAGGGGAGGAAGGGGAGGGGGGAATGAACGACCTAGAGAGCTCTGAAAGGTCCATTACGCCTCTTGTTCCATTACGTTGCCATGTGGGAAAATTACCACTTTATGACAAACGCAACGAAGGAGCATAGCACATTTTGAGTGTGCCGAACCAACCAACAGCAAGAAAACAACGTATCTCAGGGGCCCTTCTCATATAAGGGTGTGCTTGCTGGTGCCCATGTGTTTTCTGCACAGGAAATGAGAACGGTGGTAGTCTTAGCAATGCTTTCCCCTTCATCTCCCACATAAACATGCCAAGAACTGGCTGAGTTCCACTTGTTGAAAACAGAGGGGGCAGGTCCACCTTCCAGGGGAGGCCCCATAGCTCAGGGGTATGCGGCAACCAGCTTCATGTGTTTTTTTTCAAATAAGAGGCTTCAGGTGAGCATGCTTACTTCTGAGTTGGACATGCTCTGGAGGGTAGGACTTGAACCAATGGCTTCAGGTTATAAGAAAGGAGATTCAGCCGAAACTTCAGGAAGAACTTTCTGGCCGTAAGTGCTGTTCAACAGTAGAACAAACTTCCTTAGAAGATGGTGGACTCTCCATCCTTGGAGGTTTTTAGTTGATGCTTTAGTTGAAATTCCTGCATTGCATGGGGTTAGACGAGACAAGGTCCCTTGCAACTGTTTTGGTTCAACCTTCAAGGAAATCTAACCAATCTATATCTATCTGTCTATGTATTGAATCAATCCATATCCCTATCTATCGAGAAACAGATATTATAGGCAAGATCCCTATAAGCGTAAGTGCATGGCCTAGAAGGACTCAAAGGTTTATAATGGGAGGCTGTAGCTGAGTTGTTATGAATGCAGATGGTCCCAATCCCCAGATGGGAGAGATTATCTGCTTGAAAACCTGGAGAGCCACTGCAAAGCAGTGCAGGCAGTCCTAATCTAGGTGGACCAGTGCTCTAACCCAGTATAAAACAGCTTCCCATGTTCCTATATCATTGTGAGAACCGCATTCTAAATGAGGAAGCTGAGAGGCAGATTATTATTCAGTCATACTTCCACAGAAACACAACAGGCAATATTAAACCCACCAATTAATATAGCAGTCATTTAAAGCAGGAGCAGACCTAGACATTGACAGCCTCTGAATTAAAAATAAAATCAGTTCAAGCAATGTATTTCTAACAGAGAACAGGGAAGGATGGAACCAGGTGAGAACCCCACAGGGAGGGCAGTCCAAAGTCTCTATCAAGCAGGCTCTGTCTTTTTTACTCACTCGCTTAGCCACCTATAATGAAGGCACAAAGAGAGCAGAGATTCTTGAAACATTAAAGTCCAGGCAGCAGGGCCAGTCCAAGAAATTTTACTGCCCGAGGCAGAATAGCAAATAACACCACCTGCACTCCAGTGCATAGCGCCAAAGATAGTCAAGTTACAAGGGTACTTGAGCAATTGCCCTGCTTCTCAGCAATGGAAATGCAATGATAATAAATTTTAAACGAATGATTTTCTGCTTTTTCGTGACACCCAAAATTTGCTGAGGCAGCCACCTCACTCTGCCTAATGGCAGGGCCGGCTGTTGCTATAGAAGCAAGCGGGTAATGCCTGAGGTAAACCAACACCTTGACCATTTTTGAAGGCCAATACTGAAGTTTTAAATCAAGCCCAGGTAACCAGTGATGCTGGAACAAACTCAGAATGATATGCTCTCGTCATCTAGCACTAGGCAAAAGTCAGGCTGTCATTTTTTGAGCAGTTGAATGTCCTGAGCAATTTTAAAAGGCACACAAAGTACCATTCTGTGTGATCCGATTAAAGTTTCACATTGTTCTGTGTGACATGTCAGAAAGCAGTCTGCCTTTGTAGTCTTCTGCCTCTGTTTCAGAGATATCTTGGCCTTCTCTGCATACATCACAGTCCTGAAATGTGTGTTCACCATGACTCAACATTAGAAGGAAGTTTCATCTTTGATGAACAACTCAGAGTTCCTTTCTGTGAGTAAGCTCAGTCATCTTATGACTGATGCCTTATGAGGAACGGCTAAGGGAGCTGGGCATGTTTAGCCTGGAAAAGAGGAGGTTAAGGGGTGATATGATAGCCATGTTCAAATATATAAAAGGATGTCACATAGAGGAGGGAGAAAGGTTGTTTTCTGCTGCTCCAGAGAAGCGGACACGGAGCAATGGATCCAAACTACAAGAAAGAAGATTCCACCTAAACATTAGGAAGAACTTCCTGACAGTAAGAGCTGTTTGACAGTGGAATTTGGTGCCAAGGAGTGTGGTGGAGTCTCCTTCTTTGGAGGTCTTTAAGCAGAGGCTTGACAACCATATATTAGGAGTGCTCTGATGGTGTTTCCTGCTTGGCAGGGGGTTGGACTCGATGGCCCTTGTGGTCTCTTTCAACTCTATGATTCTATGATTCTATGATCTGTGGTCCACAGAGTTCTTTCCAGCACCTCATCCTTTAAAGATTATGGTTAATCATGGTCCACTTAGCCTCCTACTCAACGCCAAGTGTGACACATCTACAACATGGTATGCGAGTGCATACCCCTCAACTGTTCCCATGATGGGGACATTCTGTTTTGAGGGGGTGTGCTCTTTGAAAGCATGGTTCCCCCAAAACATGCATTTTGGGGCACCGCAGGAAAAAAACATGTGTTTCTTTCGGAGCTGCGCAAGATTGCAGTGCCCCAAAAATCCATAACTGCCTAAATGTAACAGTGCAATCCTATGCAAGTCCACTCAAAAATGCAAAGGGCAACATAGTGTTGCACATCACTGCCTATTTCAGAAGCCAACAGAAGGCAGAGTGGGTGACTACAATACACAATAGTCAGGGGTCAGCAAACTTTTTCAGCAGGGGGCCGGTCCACTGTCCCTCAGACCTGGTGGGGAGCCAAACTATATTTTTTAGGGGGGGGAATGAACAAATTCCTATGCCCCACAAAAAACTCAGAGATGCATTTTAAATAAAAGCACACATTCTACTCATGTAAAAACACCAGGCAGGCCCCACAAATAACCCAGAGATGCATTTTAAATAAAAGGACACATTCTTTGTTGTTTAGTCGTTTAGTCGTGTCCGACTCTTTGTGACCCCATGGACCAGAGCATGCCAGGCACTCCTGTCTTCCGCTGCCTCCCGCAGTTTGGTCAAACTCATGTTCGTAGCTTTGAGAACACTGTCCAACCATCTCGTCCTCTGTTGTCCCCTTCTCCTTGTACCCTCAATCTTTCCCAACATTAGGGTCTTTTCCAGGGAGTCTTCTCTTCTAATGAGGTGGCCATTCTACTCATGTAAAAAGACGCTTATTCCCAGACCGTCCGGATCCAGCCCCTGGGCCTTAGTTTGCCTACCCATGCAATAGGTGCTTCGGAAATGTCTAAACAAGGGGGAGGGGAGACAAAGGAAGACCCTAGTCCTTGATAGAGAAAGAGAAACATTGCAAATACACAAGAGTTTCCCTTTCCTTTCCCCCTCCATCTGAATTGTTGGGATACCATCTATGGCTGGTGTGTGTATGTGTGCGTGTAGGCATTGCGTTTCAAAGCGCTTTTGGCACAGAGTTAGGTGCACTATCACGACCGTCAGGGGATATTGTTTGAGGAGAGATTTCTATTTATAATGGCTCTTTTCAGACACGGCTGTGCACTCCCTGCTCTTAAGCTTTCAGCTTCACTCACGTATTTTGCTTTTCTGCTGCTGTATAAGGTTTTCCGGACCTCTGGGGAGTGTAAATGTGCCTCCACGTGCATTTCCGAAGAGATCTTTGAAGCCTTGGCATAAATCAACAGAAGTTAATTTTTTGTAATGTATTTTTGTAGTGAGACAATAAGACACTTCCCTTGTACTCCGCTGAGGCCTGGCTTACTGGGAAATTCTGAACACCCAAGGCGTCCATAAAAATCTCTGGGAGCACTGGGGGACACAGTCCTTCAAAGCGTCAGGAACACTAAATGTGTTCGGATTCACTTTATCTGGTAGTTATTTTATTTTGCTGTGTATTGAGATGCTAGCCAGGCACAGAGCGTAGTACTGCTCTTATTCCAAGAAGATTTTCTCACCTCGAATTAGGGATGGGGTAAACGTTTGGTTCAGTTTGCACTGCAGAGCAAATTCCTTATTTCATATACCCTGAAACAATACGCAAACCGAACTGCGTTTATCTTTCAAACTTTGCGCTTTCCCAGATTTGGTGGTCTTCTCCAACCAAACGACGCATGCAAAATGTGTACACGAGAGGAATGCATATATTAGTGAAAATATAACATGCAAAAAAAAGAAGAGGTGTTGTATTAGGGAAAATTCCATGCAAAAATGTCTACATCCAGAGTGATTGGCACTAAAACCCTGATGAGCTTTCACGACAACTTAAAAAAAACATATTACTACTTAGCAAACAGGTAGGGAGGTTTGAAGAACAGAATTTATGAATAGAAAAATGAGAAACCGATGTTGAGTCGTTCCTCCGGCCCTCTAATGACATCTTGCTGTGTTTTGAAGCTTGGGTTGCTTCCAATCCCCTTGGGGGTGGCTGTGTTGTGTTTTTAAAAAGCAGTAATAGTTACTATTATGACACTTTAAAAAAAAGCTTTTTAGTCCATTGCTTGAGCAATGAGGGTAGTTTCTCTCTCCCTCCTTCTACTGCTTCCCTACTTCATTCTCCCCATTACTTGTAAGACAAATAGCTCTTAAAAGAGCTTTTAGGAATATCTGTTTGGGCCTAATGAACCTCATAAGATCTTTGGTCAGGGAGGGAATATCACAGCAGCGCTGATGGTGGGGGGCAGGGGCATAATCAATATGTGGGTGGGTGGAAGGATAGTAGAAAGCACCTCAATACTCGCTAAGGAGCAGCCCAGTTACCCAGGAAAACTGAGTGGGTGAGAACCAAAGGTTCAGATTCTGTAAACTGGAAACATTTCCTCTGATAATATACAGTGGTACTTCGGGTTACATACGCTTCAGGTTACATACGCTTCAGGTTACAGACTCCGCTAACCCAGAAATAGTACCTCGGGTACTATTTCTTTGCTTCAGGATGAGAACAGAAATTGTGAGGCGGCAGTGCGGCGGCAGCAGGAGGCCCCATTAGCTAAAGTGGTGCTTCAGGTTAAGAACAGTTTCAGGTTAAGAACGGACCTCCGGAACGAATTAAGTACTTAACCTGAGGTACCACTGTACAAGAGAAGGAGAAATGTTGGTGTGTTTTGTTACTTTAGTTTAGTGCACACCCCCTAACATTTTCCCAATAAAAATAGAGACGTCCCATTCCAGAATGATAATTTTACTATTTATACCCCACACATCTGGGCAACTTCCAACATATATAAAAACATAATAAAACATTAAACATTTTTTTAAAAACTTCCCTATACAGGATTGTCTCTAATGGGTCGGGGGTCGGGTAACGCCATACCCTCCAACAATTCTCTGATGAAAAAAGGAATGTCCTAAGGGAAAGTGGGACATTCTGGGCTCAAATCAGAAACCAGATTGGCTTCTCTAAATCAGGAATGTCCCTGGAAAATAGGAGCACTTGGAGGGTCTGTTAGTGTAGTGCTTAGAAGACTAAGCTGAATCAAGGATTCTCCTGTTCAAAGAATAGTTCCCAGGATTCTCTGGGGGAAGTCATGTGCTTTAGACGTGCACTGAATATGCTTGAGAGGCATAGTGTCCATCTGTTTTTAGTTGCCTAAAAGATTGCTCATCCCTTATATAACAAATTGATCACTGAGCTCTGCAGGTTCCGCACAATGTAGGAACGGGGCCTTTAGTACTATGACACCCACACTATGGTATTCCCTCCTTAGATAGGCACTGCCACTGCGTTGTGTGATATCTGTGGGGGAAGAAAAGGCTAAGGAGTTAACCCTACACAGAGCCGTCCCTAAGATGGTTGAATAATGCATTGTATGCCTCCTTCTGGCAACTCCTGCAGACAAGCTGGTGTCAAACATCTTGCTCTGCTTTCCATTGGACCACATCAGCAAGGCCAAGAGGGGGGTCTTGTAATCTGGGCACCCCCAAAACCTCCATACACACTGCCCAGGCTTGCACCCCGGGGAGGTCACTTTGGTGCTTCTAACGCAGGGGTTTGACTTCACCCCTAGAGGCGCACTCCATTGTCTCTCAAGACAGACGGATGCCAGCAACCACCACCATTGCTGTTATTCTTTCGGTGCCTACTGAAGAACTTCCTCTTTCCCAGTCTAGAGATGGGAGACACAGAGGCATACCAAGAAACGAACGTGTTTGCATTCGGGGATGTCCTGAAGTAGAGGACCTTACGCAGTATATCTTGCACTGCCCCTTATATAATGAAGCAAGAGAAAGATTTTTTGCACCTATAATGACAAGGTCCCCTGGCCAGAACCCTTCTGACATGATTTTATATCGCCTCGCAGACACAGATAAGTATGTGACCTGGTGTGTAGTACTCTTTGCAACTGCCGCTAGGAAAATTAGAGCAAATTATATAGCCAAGGTAGCCACCAACTGTAAAGGAGATGAATTTATTTGACCCTATCTACATCAAGCTATATTCTATCTTTATCACCAAACTCTAAATATAATTGCACACTGTATTAATTAACATTTTATATATATATATATTAGTGGCCTTGTGATAATTTTAGCTTATAAATTTTATTGTTTAACGTCTAAATTTGTATATTAAGGTACCTTTATAGCTCTGTTTAGAGTAGGTAATGTCTTGATAATATAAACGTCTTAAGCTTTTTGTATCAATCCGGTATATTTTAATTGTTGAATGATTCTGTGTACATTGTAGCAGCCTTAGGCTATGTGCTATAAAACTGACTGACTGACTTTCCCAGTCTGCATCTGCATTGGAATTGTTTTATGGATGTTTTTATCACTTTCATTATTTGTTGTTTGCCACCCTGGGCTCCTTTGGGAGGAATGGCAGGATAGATATTTAATAAAGAAATAAATGATAGTTAGCTTGCGTCTACCACAATAATGGAGAATCAGGATGAAGTTGCCTGGGAAAGAAGATACCACATCCAAGGAAGGAAGCAGGTGTACAAATTAACCACTTCCAAGTCAGGGAGGTAGTGATAAAAAAAAAAAAACACCATATAGGACTCTGTATAGTCCCTGTATTTGGAATGAGTGTGCTTTAAATCCTTTAACAAGGATCCATTGGAGGCCGAGTCTGGTGCCAGCAGCCATGGTAATTCCAGCTGCAGTCGTATCTATTAAAGTTGCTGCAATTTAAAAAGCTCATAGTAAAGCACGAAATAAATGCTATGTATATTATCTGTTCAGGAAATTGAAGAAAAACATTGCAAATCAGCACTATTTTTCTTTTGAAAAATTCTCATACAGCCATTACTTACCCTGTCGGGGAGAGAGAGAGAGAGAGAGAGAGAGAGAGAGAGAGAGAGAGATATCAAAGTATTTCAAGGAAGGATGCTTTTGAGATTGGCTCCAGTAAACATCACAAAATGGATCCTAGCCAAAGTGTTTATGCATTTGTAAGAATCAGGCACGTAATGCAGTGTGGCCACATACATAGGCATGGAAGCTGCCGAGATCTAGTTTATATCAAGTGACTAGGAAGGGGAGGGGGCAGGGAACTGCGAGAAAGTAAAGAGAACAAAGAAAATGTCTCTTTGAAGCAACACGTGTGAAATTTCATGCTCTTTATTCAGCTCATAGTAGAGATGAATGAAACTTTACCCAAAACATACATTATATACATTATTTACACAATGGGCCCCGTGTGATTGGCTAATTCCAGGCTGCTCCTGTAGGCCAATCAGGTTGCGGATTCACCTCCTCCAGAAGCCTGATTGGCTGCTCCTGCAGGCCAATCAGGTCGCTGATTCACGTCCACCTGGAGCTGGATTGGATGGCTCCCGCAGACCAATCAGACTGCTGCATTCTGGATCCTATTGTTCTAGGATTCAGCTCAGTACATAACAATGTGTATTCTATGGGAATCCATCGCTTGTGGCTGGGAAAACAAAATTGGTGGCAGAACTCTTCCTGAGCTACAACGAGGCAGAGGATTAATTCGTAAGATTCCCGGCGGACAGCCATGCTAGTCAGTTGTAGCAAAACCAACGCCACGGTGGCATCTTAAAGCCTACAAGTATATTGTGGGGTTTGCCCTGCAAAACTTTATGCCGCAATAAATTTGTTGCTCTTTATGGTGCCACCGGATTCCTTGTACTACTATTATTTAATTGCTAAAAGAGTTTCGTTCCTTTCCCTGCTTTTGTGTACCATCCTTAAAAGAACATAAAAATCGCTCCGAAAGAGAGTGATGGCTCCTTTATTATCAACAAGCTCTGGACAGTCCTGACCAAAAAAGGAGAAAAGCACCCTAGAGAGTTAACCACCTCGGCGAACCGTTTCTGTACATGTGCGAAGCAGATAAAAAAATTAAATGTTGTGTTATTGGCTTTAGACAGATACGAAAAGCATGACAGAAAAGAACGAACATTCTTATTAAAATGGGTTGCTTATAAGAATATATGCGGGGTGCGAGAGTGACCCCCAAGGCTCAACGCCAGTTCTTAATCACAAGGCAGTTGCGGGTGCCATTTCTCGTTATTCCACCCAGTGTGAGCCATGTGGTGCAGCCTTAAACTCTTCTCCTTCGAGAACAATGGGGATGACACTCTCGGTGCCTTTGCCTTCTTCAGTGGCCTCATGACCTCCTGGCCTTTGCGGTTCATAGGTCACCTCAGGCAGCAGGCAGGCAGTTTTTGATGTAACCTCTGAACTCCAGAGGATAAAAGACTGCGAAGCCCTGAGAGACGATCCATCTCTGCGCGGTCACAATAAAGAATGCCATTCAATCAGGGCACGGCGTACAAATTAAATGACGCTCTCTCTCTCTCCGGCGTTCACTCCTGAATCTAAATTCGCCTTGTGTATTGGGGACCGGGGGAGGGAAGTGTGGGGCGAGGTGTCGTGAGGGGAGAGGGAGCTGCAACAGAGCTGGGGAGGACGACCCTCCGAGCCAACTCGGTGAGGTGCAAAAGCAAATTGGTGGCGTGGGACAGCGGGGAAGGCTCTCCAAGCCGTGACTGACAAGCACGATTAATTTGCAAGCCGTTCCTCACTGTGGTTTGATGGGGAGAAAGATGCTCAGCGGTGGAAGGAAACGTTCTCTCTGTTGCCTGGAAGAAAGAGTATGTCTTCACCTGGCACTGGAAGGATGTTAATGTTGGCCTTCCGTGATTGAGATTACCCAGGCGTCATTCCTTGTTTTAAGTCATCCCTTTCATCATCCTGTTCCAATAAATATTACAGAAATACAGTAGTAGCTCAGTTTCAGAACAGTCCTGTTTACGAACAATTCGGTTTACGAACTCCGCAAAACCGGAAGTAGTGTCCCGGTTTGAGAACTTTACCTTGGTCAAAGAACAGAATCCGAACGGTGGAAGGTCACCGGCAGTGGGAGGCCTCATTAGGGAAAGCACACCTCGGTTTAAGAACGGTTTTGGTTTAAGAACGGACTTCTGGAAGGGATTACTTTGTACTTTGTCAGCGGAGAAAAGAGAATTCCAGAGGCTGAGCCTCTACCATTAGGTAGGGTGAGGAAGGTGCCATTTTAAGTCAACAAATTGACCATTGCATATTGTACCACAGTGGAGGGGCACCGTGCAGGTTGGGTTTTTGCAACTCGGGTATTGTAGCACCTTGAGATTTCTCTGGGTGCAATAAGTCTAAGTGGGGTGTTTTCTTAGCAGCGGGCAAGCATTTTCCAATCAACCTGTGATGTGATGAGTGGGAAGAATTGACATGATTAGGCCTGTGACAGCCAGACGGGTCCACTATTCACTCTTCCCTGCAATAAAGGGGGAAGCTGCCAGATTCAGAGCTGTGACAAGGCGAAGCATCTCAGAGCATTCTTGTTTAAAGGATCTCTTGCCTGCTTCCTCCCAGATGAATCTAGTGGCTTTTGTGAGGCTGGACAACTAGCTGACCAACAACACAATGAATGTAAGCCCCAATAGGTCTTTGTCCCAGGCCAGTGGTCATAGGGTTGAGGCCTAAATCGTTTAGGATTCATTTAGTTTAGTTTCAAGACCAACAGACAACACATATCCAGTTTGTTGTACCTTTAACTAATGCGGTTAGCTTTGTCCATAATTTACGGCAAGAGTAAAGGAAGCAATTTATGATGTCAAGAAAATGACTGACTGCTATTATCAACTGTACTTCTCATTTCCATATTGAGCAAATCAAATCCTTTTTTTCTACAGACTTCTCACTTGTCACCCTTCTCTGATTATAATACAGTTTGAGAACTGTTAAGTCCATATTTTTTTTCCCCATATGGGCATGAATGGTGGAAGATTCCCCACTCCAGTAGCCACCACACTGACCTGACTGGATTTAATAGCTTTGTAATAAACCCCCATTTTAGGATCAACAGAAAGCTCAAACCCTGTTTATCTTTAATTAATGCAATTAGCATTGCCCAGTAATTCTCTCAGCTGAATCACAAACCAAATGTGAATTGTACCTTCCACTTTCCTCTATACGTTGGTTCGGCCTATGGATGGAATGGAAGGACTTACATACAACATCATGAGACAATTCAGTCTGCAGTTAAGCAAATTTCACTATACATGGATTAAGGAAATAATAGTGATGGCTTATTCCTACGTACACTTTCAGAACACCCAGACTACTCCACATTTGAAGTTTGGATGTACTCCTGGATCCAGAATCGTCATGTGAGGCTCAGGTGGCCTTAGTGACCAGAAGTACCTATATCTCCCTTCAGCTGATTCATCTGCTATGCGTTGGTTGGCAAAGGGGGGAAAATTGGTATAAAAGGAACCACCATAGAGCGGTAAACATGGTCTAATCATAATATTTAGAGTTTCAAAATGTTAAGATTTTTCTTCCCTGAACTCTTGCAGGGGAATTAAATATACTACCATTCTAGATTTCCTTTCCGGGGGCATTGGGAAGAGCATAATTTTCAGCAAACTTTTAAGGCTTGATACTGAATTTTTGTCACTTAATCAGGAGAGTGGGTCTTAAACATTTGCTGAGAATTCTTTTTTACCAGCAAGAAAAAATAAGCTCTGTGGAAATTTGAAATGGCCCAGAAATGTTAGATTCAAACAGGAACTGAATGTGAAGACAATTTGTTGCAGGGGTGTGGGTGTGTGGGTATGTAGTTTAAAAACAGTTTCTTCTTCTAATGCAAAGGGATCTCTGTCATTGGCACGCCCAGCTCTCTAGCCCATAGGCCTACCAAGCTTTTTATAACAGAAGAATTAAATTAGTCAGAAATCTAAATACTCCTCAGGAAGTATATACACGACCTTTTGAAAAAACAACAACGCAGAGACCCAAATGTCACGCCAAAAGCTTGATAATAACAGATAAACCAAAATTAACTAGTACAGTAGTACCTCGGTTTACAAACAGTCCTGTTTACGAACTATTCGGTTTACAAACTCTGCAAAACTGGAAGTACTGTCCCAGTTTGTGAATGTTACCTCGGTCTACGAACGGAAGCTGAACGGTGGAAGGGCACTGGCAGCGGGAGGCCTCATTAGGGAAAGCGCACCTCGGTTTAAGAACGGATTCGGTTTAAGAATGGACTTCTGGAACGGATTCAGTTCGTAAACCGAGGTCCCACTGTAAATCTGAAGAAACGTTTAAGAAGGCTACTATATAAAGAGGTTGACAACCCTGGTAATAACAGATATGCAGCCTGTTGATTCTCGCCTACAGATTCAGGCTCCCTATAGGTCTGCGTAATGTAAGAGGTTTATGAAACAGGAATTCATGCAGTTCTGTGGCATGGCTCTTAATACAGACCTACACCTGGGTTTCTCCTAGGGCAGGGGAAGAATGCCTTTTTGGCCTGAAAGGCCAGCTCCTTATTTCCTGTCCTTAAGAGAGCATTTTATGGTTAATTTGCTCTGATTGGATGCAGCCATGAATGAGGATCACGGGGTCATGTGTGTGGGCTTCCATATGTACACACATGCATGTATACAGCAATACATTCACGTTGGACCTGCTTTTAATGGCTAATCAAATCCATACAGCATCTTGAATCCGAGCTCACCCTGGTCTTCCCTTCACCCTCCATGCCTTTTCTACATAAACACACACACACATGCCAGAGATCAGTAATGAGAGCTCACTAATGGATTGGCTTAAGTATAGAACAACATCCCATCACTGTTCCAGAAAATAATCAATCAAGCACTTAATTTTAAACGTAAAAACTAAGCTGCCTAGAGACTGTTAATAGATAACCAAATAAATTAACAGTTGTGGGTGGGTTTTCATTTGAGACAAGGTCAAATTGCCTGCTCTCCCTTCCCCCTCCTCCTCTTGCCACCCCCCCCCCTTTTTTAAAGCTCTTTGTTAATGCTGTCCTTGGGTTTCAGCTGATTTTTGATAAGGGAATGGGAAATTGTGCGAGGCCGTCTCGTTTCCAAAGGGTGCTCTGCAGGAGCATGTTAGGAGTTTCTCACAGAGTAACGGAGGAGGGTAAAGGTAAAGGTAAAGGTACCCCTGCCCGTACGGGCCAGTCTTGACAGACTCTGGGGTTGTGCGCCCATCTCACTCAAGAGGCCAGGGGCCAGCGCTGTCCGGAGACACTTCCGGGTCACGTGGCCAGCGTGACATCACTGCTCTGGCGAGCCAAAGCCGCACACGGAAACGCCGTTTACCTTCCTGCTGGTAAGCGGTCCCTATTTATCTACTTGCACCCGGAGGTGCTTTCGAACTGCTAGGTTGGCAGGCGCTGGGACCGAGCAGCGGGAGCGCACCCCGCCACAGGGATTCGAACCGCCGACCTTTCGATCAGCAAGTCCTAGGCGCTGAGGCTTTAACCCACAGCGCCACCTGCGTACCTAACGGAGGAGGGTAAGCTTCTGCAAATAATAGCTTGCCCACCTTTTCCTAATCTCCTCCACGTAATATTCAGCTTCAGATGGATGTAAGTGAGGTTTTTGAGGCTCACTGTCGTCATTATTTATTATTATTATTATTTATTGACTTTATATACCGGCTCTTTACCCGGAGGTGTCAGGGCAGTTCGCAGAACCCAGGTGCCTTACAATTTTAAAACACTAAGATATAAAATGCAAAGTAATCAAGAGTCCTCTCAGGCCAAGTGGGAACCAATGGGATATGTGGCCCTTGGTCTGGGACAACTTGAATAAAATATAAGGGGGGGAAGCCAGGGACACCCCGCCCTGCATAATCGATCACATGACATGGTGCACACGCACCATTTGAATGGCAATGCCCATCAACTTGGGGGGGTGGCTGTGACTTTAATATATGAGAGTACTGGAGGTGAAATAGTTAAACGGGTTACCCAATCAGAACCCGGGGGGGTGGAGTCAGAGGGACTATAAAACCAGCTCTGGGAGGGGCGAAGGAAAGAGTTCGTTGGGAGGTTGGTTGGAGTGGGAATGAGCCTGTGGGTAGGTTGAGTTAGTGTGGAGAAATAAGCTGAGTCAGGAACAGTTAGGGGCTAGGAAGACAAGTAAATATCTGAGAGGTGGTTTAGTGAGTGAGAGCAGGTAGCGGAAGTTGTAGGTCTGGATAGGCACCCAATGATTGTAATGGACCGATACTGTTTATGAAACCACACGCTTGTTAAACTGCAATAAATAAACAGAGGTTTATGTTCCAATTTAACCCTGACTGGACTCAGTATTGTACCAGGTAGGTCCTGGGTGGTGGCAGCGAGAAATAAAGTGGTGGCACAGGGATCAATAGACGGTGAAATGTTTGGGGACCCTCTGTGATCGCCACAGTGGCCCCCTCAAATATTGGGGAGGCCAAAGGACCTAAGCCCCTAGGAGTTGGCTCCTATGGGTCTTTAGCAGCCGCAAGGATGTTGGGGGAGCAGCTGCCCCAATTGGGGTCTCACAGGCTGTTGATGGTTCTGCCAGGAGTCAATGGTTTTATGTCCTTGCTTGTGCTTGCATCCTTCAACAAAGATCTTTCAGCGCATTGCAAAAACACACACCTGTTTTGCCTTTGACGTTTGGAAAACGACATAGCATCAGAGGTTCAGCCTGCTTTTCCCAAGCAAAGAGAAGGCAGCCAATGCAGCTTCACTATTTGTGCTTTAATAAATGGGTGAAGACATCACTTTCATCAAAGTTGCACATTTTCAATGCGAGTATGACTGGTTTTTGCAGCAGGTCTGTTTCGATGATATTGATGCCGACGCACCAGTTTCTAGAAGCAAATAGCTAAGATTGAATGAATTCCATAAACCAGCACAACACAAGCTTGCGCTGCTATTAGGCAGACTCTATCAATGTGCCTTTACATTGGCGAAGAACGCATAAGAAGAGCCCAGCCAGTGTAACAATAGCAGCAAGAATATTATTGGCACAAAAATGGAAGCAAGAAGAATTACCGACAAAAGAAGAATGGAGGATGAAGTTGATGGACTATGCAGAATTAGATAAATTAACAGGCAGGATTTGAAACCTGCGGGATCAGAGATTCTTAGAGGACTGGAGTAAATATATGAACTATTTGAAAAATAATTGTGATGAACAGATTACGCTAGTAGACTGCAAGAAGTTTTGTAAGGTGGATTATTTGAAATATTACAAGACAATGAAAAGAATTATTAGTTAAGGACAATTAAATGCAATATAGAAATTAAGAAATGCAGAATAAGTGATAAAGAACGGAAAATCATCAGAGGTGTTGACGGAAGTCTAAAACATTGTATAAGGCGAGAAGATATGTTGTATGACTGTTGGAACGGATATGTTTAAAAATAAATAAAAATGTATAAAAAGAGTCCAGCTGAATCAGACCAAAGGTCTGTCTAGTCCAGCATTTTGTTCCCTCAATTGTCAATCACCATGAGAAGCCTACATCCAGGGCACAAGTGCCAATAATATTCTCCTGCTTGGGTACCCTAGCAGCTGGCAGTCACTGTCTTTGATACCGGGGGTAAATAACCATTGTGATTAATAACCATTGCCAGCTCCACAAATTTGTCCAGTACCCCTTTAAAGTCATCAAAGACAATGGCCATTCCTATCTGTACTTTCTGTTCTACTCTACAGCTACTAGAGCTTCACTTTCACATGCAGCCTCAAAACTGATGCGCCTTCAGCCTACTATCAAATAAAGCTGTGATACCCTGTTATTGCCTTACAATGGAGAAAGTTTAAGAGATTTGGTGATTAGGCTAGGCAATTCGTACAGTGCTCTCAAGGATTTGCTTTGCCATCATTTTCAGATGAAAATATAAACAATTATAAACTAATGCTACAGAAAAGACGTCAGCCAAATAGATGTGGCAAAAGAAAAAATCTGCGCTAATTATACACTCCCTGCTAATCAAAAACCACCCGTGTTTCTCTCCCCATCATCATCTGCCTGCCAGAAGCTGGAAAATTAATTGTTATCTACATTATGGGCTAACAGCAAAAAGCAAACCAAACAGGTTGGGGTAATTATCCCACTTGAGGTTAAGGATACATAAAAATTGAATTTTAAATACCTCCTGCTACCGTGGGATAAAACACGATGCCTCATCGTTAATGCCAGCTAATTCTTCCTCCCTTCTTTGGTACGGAGATAAAAACCCCAATCAATTTTTATAGCCATTATAACATTCCCACAAAACTTAAGACTTCAGTTTTCACGTCTGGGCAGATTCTCAGCCGACAGCCAAGCAATCTGCATGAGCATCCAAGCGCTGTCTCTGAGTTTGAGGAAGAGGTAGAAAGAGAGTGCAGTCCTTTGGTTTTGTGTGTTCTGCATTGCCATCATCTTTTCTGCACTTCTGGCTTGTTAGCAAGCCAAGGTTTGGTAAAGGTAAAGGGACCCCTGACCATTAGGTCCAGTCGCCAATGATTCTGGGGTTGCGGCTTTGCTGGCCGAGGGAGCCGGCTTACAGCTTCCGGGTCATGTGGCCAGCATGACTATGCCGCTTCTGGCGAACCAGAGCAGCGCACGGAAATGCCGTTTACCTTCCCGCTGGAGTGGTACCTATTTATCTATTTGCACTTTGTGCTTTTGAACTGCTAGGTTGGCAGGAGCAGGGACCGAGCAACGGGAGCTCACCCTGTCATGGGGATTCGAACCACCGACATTCTGATTGGCAAGCCCTAGGCTCTGTGGTTTAACCCACAGCGCCATCCGCATCCCAGCCAAGGATAAGGTGTAAGTATTGGTATGTATATATAAAGCCCTTAGTGGCTAGGGACCAGTTTACTTGTGGGATCAACTTATCCCACATGCATCCATTCCATCAGTTAGATTCTACACAATGCTCATTCTGCAGGTGTAAGAAATAAAGTTTTTTTTTGGTGTGGCAATACTTGCACTTTGAAACTCCCTGACTCTTGTCATTAGGCAGGTGCCTTTATTGCTTGCTTTGTTTGGGCAAGCTTACCCCTGTTGATGAGTTTTTACCTCTTTTAATTTGTTTTTAATTGATAATTTTAAAACTTCTTGTAAAGCACTTAAGAGATTTTACTACAATCATAGAATTGCAGAGTTGGAAAAGGACCTCAAGAGTCATCTAGATAAGCACCCTGCAATGCAGGAATCTCAGCTAAAGCATCCATGAGATGGCCACCCAACCTCTGCTTAAAAACCTCCAAGCAAGGAGAGTCCACAACTTCCCTATATCAAATAGTATACCTGAAGGAGCGTCTCCACCCCCATCGCCTGGACGCTGAGGTCCAGATCCAATGGCCTTCTGGTGGTTCGCTCACTGCGAAAAGTGGAGGTTACAGGGAACCAGGCCGAGGGTCTTCTCGGTAGTGGCACCCACCCTGTGGAACACCCTCCCATCAGTTGTCAAGGAAATAAACAACTATCTGAATTTTATAAGACATCTGAAGGCAACCCTATTTAGGGAAGTTTTAAATGTTTGATGTTTAATTGTGTTTTTAATATCCTGTTGACAGCCGCCCAGAGTGGGGTATAAATATTTTTATTATTACTACTACTACTACTATTAAAATCCTATATACATAAAAATCCTGCCACGCAGAACCGAAGCTTGCTCATGTCTACAGTTACAACATGGTTGGCATCTTTGTGTCTCAGGAGAGCATTCCAGGCTTACAGGTCTGGGCTGTGGCAACTATGCAAGATTAGGCTGGTGAGTTGATTTGTGGGTTTCAGTCACCCTTCATTCCATTTCTCCCTAAGGCCTGGAGAACATGTGGCTCTGCAGGAGTTGGTGGGACTCCAACTCCCATCAGGTCCTGCTTGCATGGCCAAGTCAGGGATAATGGGAGCTGTAGTCAAACATCATCTGCGAGAGGCAGCGTTTTCCCATCCTGGTTCTAAAGCAAAACTAGTTACTGATGTGGGAGCAGGATTAGTTTCCTAATCGTATCCCACAGCATAAAACGTACTTCCTCACCCTATCCATAAAAGGCAAAGGGACCCCTGACCATTAGGTCCAGTTGTGGCCGACTCTGGGGTTGCGGCGCTCATCTCACTTTATTGGCCAAGGGAGCCGGCGTACAGCTTCCGGGTCATGTGGCCAGCAGGACTAAGCCGCTTCAGGCGAACCAGAGCAGCGCATGGAAACACTGTTTACCTTCCCGCCAGAGCGGTACCTATTTATCTACTTGCACTTTGAGGTGCTTTCGAACTGCTAGGTTGGCAGGAGCTGGGACCGAGCAACGGGAGCTCACCCTGTCATGCGGATTCGAACCTCCGACCTTCTGATGAGCAAATCCTAGGCTCTGTGGTTTAACCCACAGCACCACCTGCATCCTTACCCTATCCATACTTACCCTTAAAAAAACAACAACAGAGAGAGAGAAAAGAGAGTCCAACATTTTATTTATTTGACTCAAGGAAATTTATAATCTTCTGCCTGCCAAGAACCAGCAGTAGAAGCTTGCCACCAGCAGTCTCACGTGTTCACCACCATTTGAAAAAAGAAAAAAACGCTCTAATAGATCATTTGGAGTTTAATTGACAACATGAATTAAATCCAGATCAATTTGCATCCATAGAAATACCACAAAAACCACAGTGGCTTGACAGCTAGAAAGCGATAAGCAGATCTATAACGCAGCTCTGAAGAACGGCCTCATATTCCCGCTTGTTCAAAGAGAAAGAAGCGCTCTGTGAAGACAAGAACGCTGGTTTAAAAGAGACAAGGCTCCTCACACAGGAGCAACGGAGGGAAATGGGAAGGGCACTCACTCCTCACAATAGTCTACATTCAACAGGGCAGCTTCTGGAGTAGAGCAGTTACCATTGGAGGACAAACGGCACCTGCTGTGGGTGTCAACAGTCTGGTGAATGTTTTACATTTACTGGCAATTCTTAAGAGATCCCAAAGGCATTTCAGACAAAGCTGACATTTCCCAGGAAGCATCTAAACTTTGCTATTAAGCAAGTAAGTGCCCAGGTGTCATTCTTAGTTCCATAATTTTACCGTGTCAAGAACAAACAAGTCCTTCTGACGCACATTTCTAAAATTTCCCACTGGAAACCCTTCTCACAGCTTAAGACCTACCAATAAATGGCAACATTCACCAGATCCGACATGTCGCTTGTTAACAATCTCCCAGACCTGGAATGATCTAAAGAGGCTGTTGGAAATAGAGACTGAATTTCTTGACGGTTCCAGTTCAGAAGCATCAGCCAGGCAATTTGCAAGGGTACAACATCCATTCCAATGAGACGTGCACGCACACTGCAGTTAACACAGGTTCAGAAATGTAGGTTTGTGAACGCCAATGGCTGTACACATAACCAGAGGTGTGCAGAATATGCACAGGTCATCAATGGTGGATTTTTATTTTACCATGTCCAGATCACATAGGTACCAAGCATAGCACAGCTGTGGAGAATATGCAAAACGGACAATGCTCACCAGGTAACATTCACATTCTCCCCTAGAATAATTCCCCAAGTAGCATACAAAATTTGCACACAAGTTATGTGTATTAACTGAGCAATGTAAAAAGACACCACTGATCGATTCACACATTCTCCGACGTCAGTATTACCCATACTGAGCAAAGCGCAGAATTTCCCATTGATTTGCACATACTCTGCACCTTTTGTGTGTAGAACTGCACAACCATCAGTGCTTATGCACATAGATATAAAAACATTGCCGGCACAACTTGATTACTGAAGGTCTCCAGCTGAAACTTGCCTCAGCTTATAGGAGCTGGGATGGGGGTGGCTAGCCCCCATTTTGGAGGCCTGATCAAGAACCGCCCCCTCCCAGTAATGTTTTACACTCCAACAACCACCTATGAATTTGATTTGGCAGCAGCAAAAATAAATCATAGAATGTATGATGTGGTGTGATAATCCCCACATCTCAGCTCATCTTCACAGATCGGGGGGGCCTGTGTGCCTTACCTGTCTTCCAGGTAGCGTGGGTGGCTGGCCACACCCACTGCTGATATGCAGACCCCAAAGGATTGGCCAAGGCTGAATGTGGTTCTTGGGCCAGAAAAGAGGAGTCACTCCTCAGGTCCAAGCTGTTATATGGATGCAGCGCTTCCCAGAGTCTCATCCAGAAGTTATGAAGAAACATTTGTACTCGTTGAACCACAATACACACACAATCAATGCTGTCTCAATGTAGCTTCCCCCCGCCCCAAGCCACGGCGATTTCTTGACAGGTTATGCTTTCCAAGGGAAAAAATAAAAGCTTTCCCTTCCCACAAAGGCCAAGTTTGACCATGATGATAAGCCGAGAACCCTGGCTTAATATGTCATATTGTGGACCAGCCGGATACCGCTTGGTGCAATGCCAGAACTAGGGATCACGGCTGGTTTGTCCCTAACAACCCAAACTTCGTTGCTGGCTTAATGAATCCTGGCTCCTTACAGAGAAACAAACCATGAATGTCAAGCTAAGGTGGTTTGTTTACCTGACTGGGCGCCAAGGGACAAGCCTGAATGGCAGGCCTGAAAGTTCAGGAAGGCTTATGAGGCCAAGGATCTGGACGGTTTGTAGGGATGGAGATTCTCTGGCCCTCATAATGTTGTTGGACTGCAATTCCCATCATCCCTGACCATTGGACCATACTGTCTGGGGCTGATGGGAGTGGGAGTCAAGCAACATCTGAAGGGGCACAAGTTCTTGATCTTTGGCTTATTGGGCAGACGCTGCCACCGAGACCACCGAAATCGCACGTCCATTCAATTTAGATAACTCTTCTGTCAAAGGAACTGAAAGCTGCTGGGCTGGTGCAGAATCAATTCTGCATTTTTGGGGGTGGGGGGGAGGGGAAGAACGAACCCCACAAAAAAGAAAAAAAACTTCATTTTTTTAAAAAAAAACAAATACATGCTTTAAAAAAGGTGTCAGTTGATTTGAAACAAACCAGTATCAGCAGTGTGATGGTCAGTGTGGTTAGTTGCAGAGTTCCAAGCGTGAAAAAACAAGACACACCACATAGGGGAAAAAAGTAGTATCCTACATGGAACAATTTTTAAAATACTATTTTTATGACAAGTACATATTAAGAGATCTATGTTGTAACTCTCAGGTCAAGATCCTTGGAGTAGTTCTTTTAGAAGTGATTAAACTAACCTGGGACAGCAACCAGTCCCTGCAAGCTGAAATCGAGCCAGTTGCTATTATTCAACATCACTGCTGAACCCTACTCCAGTATATATGCAGCTCATAAGTATCAGAAGTTTTGCTCGTTTTTCAGTGCCTAGTGCCAAGCTTGATACTGTGAGGTGCTAAGAGTCCCCTGAATGCCTTTATAGGAAGACAAGTGTGTTCTCAGCAACCCCGGCAGGATGAAACCCTTTGAAATGTTACTTCCCTTCCAACGCAAGATCCCTCCATAGAAACAAAAAATAAACATAAAAAGATTTCAGATTCATCCCTCCTTCAGACCAGTGCAAACCCCATTTGGGACCCTTCTTAGCACACACAGGAGGCTAATCGTCCCGTCTGAAGCGGCCCTGAGTGGGGCAAAAGAAAGCAGTGTAAACGGGCGCACAGGGCAGGATCCGCAGGGTTATACTCTGTGTCAGGTGAACCCACTGCAAATGCGCATCACAGCTCCTGACTGGTAAAGAACGATTTTGTCTTTCGGCAAGTGGGATTCACGCAAAGCGGGCAACTGAGGGTTAACTGCTTGGAGCAGATTTCGTTCGACTTGAGATGGGAAGAGACCAAGTCTGCGAGGGCCTGAAAAGAAGTAAAATAATATAAAATGTTTTTTAAAAAAACGAAGGACAAAAACCACAAACATTAGGCTTCCAACAAAAAGGTAAGTGCAAGTTGGTGATCTTACAATTTATGTACATTGTTATTATTGTTGTTGTTGTTGCAAGCTGGGTTTATTGATGCAAGGGAGTATCAAAGGCCAAATTGAGATTAAAAACGTATGATATGGAAAATTCCCTTCACAAGATTTTCCAGGTGTGTTTCAATAGACCATTGAGTATCTTGGGCATTTATTAATTAAATGCTTGGGTGGCACTGGTTCCACTGGTTGTGGAAGTCAGGAAGGGAACAAATTGGTGTCAGCCTGGATGACACCACTGAGAAGGCCCTGTTTCATGCACACCCCACAGAGGAGACCCTCTTTAAGCCTGCCGGAACCAAGTTGCTGCATCTGTTGCTCTTCAGCAAGTATCCTGAGTTAGTAAATGTTATTTTTTATCTTTTACAAGGCTATCTGTGTAATTATTTTTTTAAGGAGTAGAAAAGGGGGAAATACCAGGAAATTCCAGACTGCCTTAAAGCATCCTGGATTACTTAAACTAAAAGGCTAAAACTAAGCTTCCCTTCTCAGCTGCAAAGGGATGGCACTCTGCTGAACTCACAAACGTGAGGAAGGAAGAATATTAAATATCTAATACAGTGGCAATCGGAAATATTCAAGTGGTTTCCCAAATTCAGCTGAAAGTGCAACTTATGTTGGCTTCTCCAGTCTCACTATTATTGCGTTTTCAGCTGAACTTGGGGAAACCACTTGAAGCATCTGAAGTTTCAACTGCTTTTGATTTGCTTATTGCAAAACAGCTGAAAGTCTGTCAATTTTGATAATAAACCTGTTTTGCAACGGGGGTTGAATTATTCTGATTGCAACTGTACATCTAGCCTCCCCTAGCACCTATTCACATCCCAGTTAGGGGAGCTTTGAATTTGCTGTCTCCAAGCACTGATGGTTGGACACAACTATACTGTGGAACTTTCCATAGGTGGACTGGGGGGGGGGGGGTTCCTAGCAAAGCCACTCCTTTGTCCCATCCTAATCCTCCTCCCTATCTCCGCAGGAGTCAGGATCATTCTGCAAACTAGAAAACCCAGTCCAATAATTTCTCCACACCTGAACAAGAGATCAGTGCTGGTGCAACTGCATTGCATGCAGAAGGTTGCAGGTTCAATCCTAGGCATGTCCAGGTAAGGCCCAGAATGGCCCCATACAAAACCCTAGAGCACTGCTGCCAGCCAGTGTAGACATTACTGAGCTGTGAGGGACGAATTCAAATAATAATAATAATAATAATAATAATAATAATAATTTGTTATTTATATCCCGTCCATCTGGCTGAGTTTCCCCAGCCACTCTGGGCGGCTCCCAATCAAGTGTTAAAAACAGTACAGCATTAAATATTAAAAACTTCCCTAAACAGGGCTGCCTTCAGATGTCTTTTAAAAATAAGATAGCTGCTTATTTCCTTCACAACTGAAGGGAAGGTGTTCCACAGGGTGGGCGCCACTACCAAGAAGGCCCTCTGCCTGTTTCCCTGTAACCTCACTTCTCGCAGTGAGGGAACCACCAGAAGGCCCTCGGCGCTGGACCTCTGTGTCCAGGCTGAATGATGGGGGTGGAGAAGCTCCTTCAGATATACATGGTCTACCAATACAATAGTTTGCTTTCAACCTTGCTCCATCTGTGTGCATGCAAGGCAGATGCTGTAGCACTGAGCTACATCCCTTCCTCTTACTTAACAGGAGCGGTAGAAAAAAAGCTGAACCCCTGTAAAATTGACAAGGATGGGAATCATGTCTGCCATCCCTAACTAGGAGACTGGAGAGACTCAAAAGGGGTGGAATTACCTTGGCAAACAATGGGTTTCCATTAAGGGATTCTGCTCTTCGGATGTTTTCGACTCCACACTGGAGAAGAAGAGAGGGAGCAAATGGTTTAACACGTGGTATCATCTCACTAAGTCCATAGCCCTCAGACAAAGCCCTTGTTTCAAGGATGATGCAGAGAGCAATGGGAATTAATGAGGCAGAATTAAGCCCAGTTCATACTTTACTAGAGCAGTACAGGCGCTTTCCTGCAGTCCAGTTATGGCGAGTCTATGGCACCCCCAGATGATGTGAAACTCCTGGTTCCCATCAACCTCAGCCAGGCTGGCCAACAGCCAGGGATGATGGGAGTTGTAGTTCAGCAACATCTGGAGGACCATGGATTCCCCGCTGCTGCTATAGTCCCATGTCCCTCCAGCACCCTGGAAACCACTTAGGAAAAATCTGCAAACACACTGTCGGATTGCCAAGGGACTGGGGAAGTGGTCGTCCCCCCCCTCCCCCACAAATAAAACCTCAAACCAATCCACTTACACCAACTCTTTTCTGCTACCCAAACCCCCAGATTTTTACCCCAATATTATTTTCTATTTGCAAACTGCACTGATATTTAGTGCTTGCGTCCAACCAACAGCACAGCAGTGAAAAGGGCTGCTTCTATTGGTGGTCATTTTAACCATCACAGCCAACCTGCTATGTCACCTGTAGCTGCTTCCATCCTGTCCCTCTCAAGAGGAAATAACCTAAATCCTGGACTGTGTCATCCGCTAACAGAGAGCAGGAGAAAACACCGAACACACACACAGCCTTTCGACTTTAATGTCTAGTTCCTTGGTGTTGCGTTCCAATTGTTGTTAAGACATACACTACCACGCCGCATTCAAGGTTCTTGTTTACATATACAGAGCCCTGAACGCCTGGTGTCCACCTAAGTGTTTTAGGCATTAATTATATACACATCGCTGTATACCAGCCTGACATTTAATCAGATAGAAATACTTCCACAAATGAGGGCAAAATCTCAGGGGTTTGGGCTGAAAAGTTGGGCTGTAAACAGACAATACGTAAAATATAACCAAGTATGGTGGCACCTTAAAGTCGAATAAATTTCTAATGACATGAACTTTCATGGACTACATCAGAAACGCCATCTTGAATTACAGGTACAGACTGAAACACGGTTGGGGGCGAGGGATTATTCTACACCAACCTTCGCCATCCTGGTGCCTTCAAATGTTTTGTACTACAAAAGCCAACAGGTCCTGGCAGGGGAACCTGAATGGTGAAGGGTGCCAACACAGAATCACAGAACCTACCTAGGTAAAGGTAAAGGGACCCCTGACCAATAGGTCCAGTCGTGACCGACTCTGGGGTTGTGGCGCTCATCTCGCTTTATTGCCCGAGGGAGCCGGCGTACAGTTTCTGGGTCATGTGGCCAGCATGACTAAGCAGCTTCTGGCTAACCAGAGCAGCGCACGGAAACGCCGTTTACCCTCCCGTCGGAGCGGTACCTATTTATCTACTTGCACTTTGACGTGCTTTCAAACTGCTAGGTGGGCAGGAGCTGGAACCGAGCAAAAGGAGCTCACCCCATTGTGGGGATTCGAACCTCCAACCTTCTGATTGGGAAGTCCTAGGCTCTGTGGTTTAACCCACAGCACCACCCGCGTCCCTTAGAACCTACCTACCTACCTGTCTTTAAATCACAATAATACTTCATGCAGGCAGCTGGTGAAAGTGGAGTGTAATCCACGAAAGCTTGTGCCACAATGAAATCTGTTAAGTTTTTAAGGCGCCACGTAAATTCTCTGCTGTTTTTGCTGCCAGCAGATAAACGCGGCTGCCCTCTGGAAACAAAACCTACAGCCCTATTTTAAACATGGTTACACAGAAATAAGCATCATGCTACAAGAAAGGAGATTTCTTGACTAAACATCAGGAAAAACTTTTGACACTAAGAACTGTTGGGACAGTTGAACCGTCTCCCTCCAGAGGTTGTGGACTCTCCTTCCTTGGAGGTTTTTAAGCAGAGGCTGGATGGCCATCTGTCATGGATGCTTTAGCTGAGATTCCTGCATAGGGTCCCTTCCAACTCTACAATTCTATGACTCTCTGTTTATAATGGCATCTGCTTTCTATTAAGCAGGCTTAAAGCCTTCAGCCTACAACTGTGCAGAATGACAACGAAAGCAGAACAGTTTACCTCACTGGCTAAGACTTGCGCGTATTCGATGTCCAGTTCGTAGAGCGTTTCTATGTGGTCGCTAGTAAATGCTATTGGAACCAGCAAAATATTCTTCTTTCCCCTCTGGCAAAGCCCTTTGATCGTCTCATCCGTCTGAGGACCCAGCCAAGGCATAGGCCCAACCTAGGGTAAAGGACACACACACACACACAGAGAGAGAGAGAGAGAGAGACATTACATTACAGAGGTACCTCAGGTTACAGACACTTCAGGTTACAGACTCCGCTAATACAGAAATAGTACCATGGGTTAAGAACTTTGCTTCAGTATGAGAACAGAAATCGCGTGGCAGCGGGAGGCCCCATTAGCTAAAGTGGTACCTCAGGTTAAGATCAGTTTCAGGTTAAGAACGGACCTCCAGAACGAATTAAGTTCTTAACCCGAGGTACCAATGTACAGTGGTACCTCAGGTCACATACGCTTCAGGTTACAGACTCCGCTAACCCAGAAATAGTCCTTCAGGTTAAGAACTTTGCTTCAGGATGAGAACAGAAATCGTGCTCCGGCGGCGCGGCAGCAGCGGGAGGCCCCATTAGCTAAAGTGGTGCTTCAGGTTAAGAACAGTTTCAGGTTAAGAACGGACCTCCAGAACGAATTAAGTTCTTAACCCGAGGTACCCACTGTATTAAGTTGTGATTCAATATATACACCACATTTTAAAGCAGGCGTGGGGACACTTTTAAGCTTTGTGGGTCAGAACCTTATCAGGATCTACTCTCACAGGCCAATTCCGACAGCTGAAGAAGCTTATTGCTAACTGTTCTGCGGGCTTTCACTGCACAGTATGCCAATGATGTCAATAAATGAAATAAAAATGTACCTTGGACTGCCACACAAGCCTATACGGGTTGGAGTAGTTGAGTTTCTCCATAACCCTCTGAACGGTTGCTCCCACCTCTTGTGGGTACGGATCGCCACGATTTACTACCTATGGCACAGAAAGGGCAAGTTAGCTAAAACAGCTCAATAGGGGTTAAAACAAACACTACAAATGCTCCACCTACACTATCAAACCACCGCAATTAGTCCACACTTTGCAGCAACACATGCCAGTTAAAGGGTTCCCCTTACTCATAAGGAGTCCCATCAGATGCAGCTCCAGCCTAAGCTTAGAACCAATTGTTTCTTATACCCAATAAATTATGGCCCCTGTCTGCACTATATATGTTTAAAGCAGTATCACACCACTTTAAACAGTCATGGCTTCCTGCAAGGAATCCTGAGAAATGGAGTTTTGTCAAGAGTGCTGAGTGTCGCTAGGAGACGCTAATTCTCATTACAGAGCTACACTTGACAGAGAGGTTCAGCAATTCATTCCACTTCCTAGGGAGATACAGTCATACCTTGGATGTCGAATGCAATCCGTTCCGGAAGTCCATTCGACTTCCAAAACATTCGGAAACCAAAGCATGGCTTCTGATTGGTTGCAGGAAGCTCCTGCAGCCAATCGGAAGCCACATCAGACAGTTCGGCTTCCAAAAATAGTTCGCAAACCAGAACACTCACTTCTGCGTTTGTGGCGTTTGGGAGCCAACTGTAGTTTAATACAAGGCACAAGGCATTTCAAACAGATGCAATATGTTATCAAGGGATATTTTTAAAAATAATTTCTAGTGGGTTGTTATTCCATTGAAGCAACATTTGTGCCTTCAAACCCCAGACAGCTTAATTCAGAACTGCAGTATTGCAACTTATTTGGTGCTAAAGAGAAACCACTAGATGGCACCAAATTTCCACAGATCACAAAAATCCCTGTGTGGCGCAGGAGAATGAAAAGAGGAAGAACCCAGTATTTCTGACACTCTACAGTCATACATAATTTTATTTGTGTGCCGCCTTTCCGCAGTTCAAACCATGCTCAAGGGGGCTTACAACATGAGAAAAAAATACATAACCACAACATAACAAAAGTAGTCATGAACAATAAATAAAACATTTTAAAATGCACAACCAAGCTGAACAACTTCCATATAAATCACAAGATGTAAACTAAAGCAGACTCAGCTTTTGTAGCTGGAGTCAGTCCAGGCTCCACCCTCCCCGGCCAGGTGGGAAAAGGCCTGCAAGGCAGGGAGCAGGTCTTGTGCAAGGACAGGCAAACTGGCGAATGGATCATTAGATCATACAAACAAGGATTTTTTTTTTAATCGCCCCTCTAAGAAAATATTTTGCAGCTTTGGAAATGGATTGCTGTTACTCACAGACATTGGCAGAGAGTGAGCGGAGAACAGGATAACTACATCTTTCCTTTTGTCGGGCGGAAACAAGCCCAGTTCCTTCTGGATGTGGTCTGCAAAGCACTGAAAAGCAAAAGTTGGAGAAATAAAACACAAGTCCAAATATCAGCCTCCCAAATCATGACAGTGATCCTCAAGCACAGTTGAGAATTTGAATGCATTTAAATAATAATAATAATATCCTATCTTACACCAAGATTTTCTTCCAACCTTTCTAGGCATGTACTAACTTTTAAGCATTTTAACATAAGAATAAAACAAAAAACGATTATAAAATATGGTAAAAGGCTCCAAGTTAAGAACCCTCACCTATTCAACTATCTATCTGTTTCACAAGTACAGCCTCATGCTCCTTGAGGAACCTATGTTCTCACGACACATCAGAGAGATCCTATCAAGTGTTTCTCCCAACCTGGGGTCCCCGGCTGTTGTTGGACTACAACTCCCATCATCCTGCTGGCTAGGCATGATGGGAGTTGTAGTCCAACAGCAGCTGGAGACCCGAGTTGGAGAAACACCGTCCTGCATCCTGCCCCCACAGACACAACAGGCGCTTGGCACTTTGGCAAACCTGGCTGGTTTCCGCTGCTCCTCGCTTTGGGTCCCACCAAGAATTCCGTACCTGAATGAGAAGGGGATGCGTTGGCCACCTGTCAATTGTACTCCACTTCATCTTTGGCTTATCCCCCTTTTTGTCATAGTAGCGATAAATAGCGTTTAAGCTGCTCCCTGAAGGGGACAAAACCAATGAGCCCATCAGAAAGGGAAAAAGAGCAGAAAAGGCAAGATGTGGGAAGGAAGGAGGGGATACAGAGACTCTGCGAAGGACGAGTTCCCTGCTAGATCAGACCCAAGGTCCATTTAGTCCCTCAGGCTGGTGTCGCCAGGAAGATACGTCGCTCAAAAAGGACTTTTTTTCTTGTTAATTATTACTGTTACGGAATTTACATTCCCCAAGTGGCTACGAAGCCGTTTACAAGTTTAAAGACAGCTACCAGAAAATGTAAGCACACGTTAAAATACACAAGGCAATTCCAACAAAACACTGAAACAGACACACACGATTAAAGTGAGCGATAAAACAAGACCTTAGCATTAGCAAGTTAAGAGAGGAGGTTCGGGGGAGAGCGTATGTAATGAAACATGTCTTCAAGAGCCAGTGGAACACCAATACAGATGGGGCCTCTCGTATTTCAGCAGGGAGAGCAGTCCACAACACGGGTGGTACCAGTGAAAAAGGTCACCTCCATGTTACCACCAGCTAATAATTTTTGGGCTGTGGCACAGCTAAGCAGGTTCCACATTTCCCCTGCCTATTGTTCCTCAGAAACTGATATTCAGTGGTTTCTAAACCATTTTTAAAAAATCAAGTTCTGAATACCATTTTCTGCTGCACATCCACATCTAAGTAAAAGCATACCTGCCTGGCTGCTTGCTGACATAACCGCCACCTCACTTTCACATAAAGCAAGACCTGTTGCTATTTTCACCCCCTCCCATTGCGAGAATCTCCTGATATGATGTTTTGAGAAAGGAGGGTGTGGAAACTGCTCTTCTACTGTTCTGCTCCTGACTGACTGCCTGACTCTGTGTGTGGAGAAAGTCTTATCTATATAGTGACTAGATGGCTGAGTGGGAGCTGTAACACTCAGGCAAGCCAGTAGTTCTTTAGTTTGTAGTAGCTGTTAGAAATAAAAGAAGCTACCGTATTTTTTACTCTATAAGACGCACCCGACCATAGTTTTTAGAGGAGGAAAGCAAGAAAAAAATATTCTGAATCTTTTATTTCTGTAAAGCCTCTTTTCAAAAGCTTGATTTTGCAAGTGAGCATTTTAGCAGGCATTAGTGCTTGGATTTTATTCTCTCACAGAAAGCCCCAGGAAAAAAAATGGGATCATCTGGCCGTTTGGAGAGACAGAGGCACATGGTTTGGACAGTGATGGAATCCAAGACTGACTAAAGAGGGAAAACAAGAATAATGTTCTCCTGTCTGTTTGTCAAGTTGCTCAGGGGGCTAAACAAGGGCTATCACACAACATCGTCACAACAACCCAGTGAGGTTAAGGTGGCCCTCTCTGCACAGTGCCTCTCTAGAGAAGCGGGAGGAGAAACGGAGCCCCTTCCGTTTCTCCTCCCGCTTCGCTGAAGGGGCGCTGCTCAGAGAGGGAGAGCTGCGCAGCGCCATTCGCTCCCTAAGATGCACACACATTTCCCCTTACTTTTTAGGAGGAAAAATGTGTGTTTTATGGAGCGAAAAATACGGTATGCTTCACAGCTAGCTTCTGCGTTATTTATACTCTGCTGAGTCTGGTGCTCACAATGCACAGTTGTGAGTCCAGTGCACAAAGACCTGTTTTCCAGGAGTGGAAGGTCTCTGAAAGTGCTTCAGTCACCTAGCCCAGTCGGGGCAGAACCAGATATTGAGCCCAGTCGCTGACATTGGTTGAAAGGCGTACTCACAAGACCAGCATCAATTGTGCAATGAGCCAAAGGAGAACCCTGTACAGTATTGCTGCTGCTCCTGCCCAAGTAGAGCATAAGTGGCAGACACTCGCTTGGCATGCAGAAGGTCCAATCCCAGACAACTCGAGGCAGCGCTGGGGGGTAACTCCTGGAGAACTTGTGTTGGGGTTCTAGCAAGCGTAGATGCTAGCACCTGACCTGAGCCTGCTCCGTAGTACTAGATGTGCAGAATGGACTGGGGTTACTCAAAATCAAGAGGAAGACTAACTATTTTTGGCTTTTTCGGCTGTGGCCCCGATCTGGTGGAACGCTCTGTCACAAGAGACTAGGGCCCTGCGGGACTTGACATCTTTCTGCAGGGCCTGCAAGACAGAGCTGTTCCGCCTGGCCTTTGGCCAAGGCACAGTCTGACCCCCTCCTTTGGTAATCCTCACAGAACTCTAGCCCAATGGTTGCCATTAATTTGATTCTGAATTGATTTGAGAATTAATTGATTCTAGAATGTATTTCAATTAATTGATTGTGATTTTATGTAAACTGTGTTACTTTTACTGTTGTTATTCGCTCTGAGTCCGGCTTCGGCTGGGGAGGGCGGGATATAAAGTTTGATGATGATGATGATACTGCCTTGCGTATTCTTGCTGAGGCATAGAACAAGCAGATTCCCAGAACTGGCCCCTGGATTAGACCAAGGCCCGCCTTTGGAGGCCGGGCATTGATTCTGTACTCCAGGTAAGAGCTCACCTGTGGTGGAGCAGCTGTACTGTGGGTACTGTGTGAAAGCAACAGCCCGTTCAATGCCATCCTCCTCCATCTCTTCAATGGCTTCCTCCGTCAGAGGGTGGACATAGCGGAATCCGATGTAGTATTTGTGCGGTGCTGGAAACAGAAGACAGCTGGTCACCTTATTCTGTGGAGCAACGTGATCTAAACATTATGCTAGGCAGCCTTTTGTTTTGGATCACACACGTTGATGGGAGTTGTAGTAAAAACATTTGGTGGGCACCAGGTTGGCGAAAAAACTGGTGTAAACATTGCCTGTGCCTTCCAGTTGCAGAAGTGGCTTTTCTTCCTTATTAATATTTTTAAAAACAATAAAGAGGGGGCTGGACTAGATGGCCCTCGGGGTCCCTTCCAACTCAACAATTCTGAAAGGCTCTCTGAGTGGTATATTTACAACAGCACTAGAAACTGAGATATGCAAGCTAGGAGCTAAACGGCACCTTAAACCGAGGTTATGGGTGATACAACGGAATGCCTTTTAAAAAAAATAACAAGAATACAAATCTGAAAATGAATGAATTGCAGCTAAAATATTATGTTCATTTTTTACATGGTCTAGTCCTTCCCCTGCACAGCCCCCTAATATTCTTAAGAAGGTCTCTTCTCCAGTCTTCAGAGAGTAGCTGGAAGTGGGGAGGCAGGAAAAAGTCCTCCTTTCCTTCCACACTGCAGTTTTAGTCTGAAATCTTAGGTGCAGTACTGCGCCCAGAGCTCAGAAACTCCTAATGAAATCCGGGGAGTTTCGAACTTACACTAGAGGGTTTGTGTGTGACCTAAATCCTCAAACTGGGCGGGGAACCAGCTGGTTTGCACATCTTTTTATTAGAACAGGAGCACTTTGGGCAAACATCATAGCAACTCCCAATGACCCATTAAATTGGTACAGTGGTACCTTGGGTTAAGTACTTAATTGGTTCCGGCGGTCCGTTCTTAACCTGAAACTGTTCTTAACCTGGAGCACCACTTTAGCTAATGGGGCCTCCCGCTGCCGCCGGAGCACGATTTCTGTTCTCATCCTGAAGCATCCTGAAGTTCTTAACTATTTCCGGGTTTCTCATCCTGAAGTTCTTAACTATTTCTGGGTTAGCGGAGTCTGTAACCTGAAGCGTATGTAACCTGAAGCGTATGTAACCCGAGGTACCACTGTATTTTGCCAAATAGGAAACCTTGACAGCTGGAAAGGAGAAAATAGACAAACTAATCATTTTAAACAGAACTCCAAGGAAGCAAAGACTTCCATCATGTCGGAGTCGCAGACTTCAGCATGCTTCCAAGAAGTGTTGTTCCCCTTTCCTAGCTACTTTGCACTTATCTAGCAAAAAAACAGTAGCCCGCAGCCATAGCAGAAGAGGCTGCCTGACATAATAGGAGTGAAAGTTAAGATGCAAAGGATGTACAAATAGATAAAAGGCAGGGCGGCTTTCACTGGGGAAACCAGGCTGTAAAATCAGAGGGAGTGATGAGGTCTGACAGGAGCAGATAAGGCTCCCTAAACCATTAACTTAATGCTCCCAATTCCCCAGCCCTTTTAAACACACTAATTTTACTTTTTTTAAAAAAAAAAAAAAGCAAAAAGCTACTGACTTGCCTGACAAGCCGAGGGAGTGTTGGAGACTAGCCTTCAGATCTTTTGCAGTGTGCTTACTTGTGTCAAGAACACGATCTACATGCGCTAGTCTAATTACTGCAGTTTGCACGTGCAATTGCTGTGCAACGCACATCAATCTTGTGTCCCACGCTAGCAGGTTTCTTTTAAAAGCATCGTGCTTGCGGGTACCAAAGTTCCGCCTGGTGGCTTTGATCCAGAATGGCTGATTGACACATCACTGGGTCAAGAGATGGACAGGCAATGCATGGTAACTAAGCACATCTGCGTCTGGGTTTGCCGATGGGGAGAATTCAGGTGCAGTTGCAACTTGGTTCAACCTGTTCCATCTCTCATAGAACTCTGGTTATTTGGGTGCCTGACAAATGGACCATTTAAAGAGTGTCTGATAAGGTTCTCATTTTGCCAGACAACTCCCGGCGCCCTCAAGTCGAGCAACTGTCATCGGCCCCACCCAACAACTTGCGAGGTTTCTCCCCTGAGTTCAGGCTGGATGATAAGGAAGGAGTAACGGTTTCGGTGGGAACGGCGAGCCACACTCGGATCTGCTTGTGTTCAGTATCAGCGGCCAGGGGGACTTGTTGGAGCTGGTTCAAACATGAACATGGCCGTGCTACACCCTACTCTTTCTTTGAGAAGCATCGCTCACTGCTCCTCACAACATCCGTTGGATGTTTGCCATGAAACGGGCCGCTTAACGCAGCAACTATACTGAGGAATTTGTTAGCTCTGCGGATTAGGCAGGTGCCTTCTGCGTTTACCGGGCAAAGCACTGCTCCATCTAGCTCAGTACTGTCAATACGGACTGGCAGCAGCTCTCTGAGGTTTCATGCAGGGAACATTCCCAGCCCGACCTGGAGATGCTGGGGATTGAACCTGCGACCTTTGGCCTGCAAAGGAGATGCTCTACCACTGAGCTACAGCTCTTCCCTGTTAGGATATAGTTCCATTCCACCTTAAAAGGGAACAGGCATGACTGTTGTGTGTCACATGCCTGTTTGCTTCCAGCACTTGCTGGGAACTTCAGTTTTGTATATTGCTTTTTGCTGGACACATAGGGAAGCAGACATGTTTTTTTTCCTTTGTTCCTGAACTATGCTGAATAAATGCTGTAAATATGCTTACACATTTCTCTGTCCGCCACTTCTGTTGTGTGAAGATTTATTCACTCTGCTGATAAGAGCGTGCCGTGTCTCTAAACGTATCTGAGGCTCGTGTCGCTGTTTGATGCTGTTCCAAGGGAGACTGGTGATCGCCTGGCTGCCGGCCAGTGACTGGAGCCAGCTGGGGGCCTGCCTGATACCCCCGTCTCCCCGGCAGTATCCCAACATTCCCTAGAGCAGTGTTTCCCAACCTTGTGCCGTCAGCTGTTTTTGAACTACAACTCCCATCATCCCTGACTAGCAAGACCAGTGGCAAGGGATGATGGGAATTGTAGTCCAAAAACAGCTGGAGGCACAAGGCTGGGAAACACTGCCCTAGAGGGCTTTGCCTCTGGTTATAACTGCTGTTGTTGTTGTTGTTGTTGTTATTGTTATTGTTAGTAGTAGTACCCTGCCCATCTGAGTGGAGCAGCTTCCTACGTATATAAAAATAAAACATTAAACAACTTCCCTATACAGTGCTGCATTCAGATTTCTTCTAAAGGCCGTGTTGTTGTTGTTTAGTCGGGTCCGACTCTTTGTGACCCCATGGACCAGAGCACGCCAGGCACTCCTGTCTTCCACAAAGGCTGTATAGTTACTTATTTCCTTGACATCTGATGGGGGATCATTCCACAGGGAGGGTGCCATTTCTGAGAAGGTTCTCCTGCCTGGTTCCCTGTAACTGCGCTTCTTGCATTTTAGGACACGACAGTCGTACCTCGGAAGTCAAACGGAATCCGTTCCAGAAGTCCGTCCAACTTCCAAAATGTTCCGAAACCAAGGCTCCTGCAGCCAAGCAGATGCCATGGAACCCACGTCAAAAGGTGCCAAAGAACGTTCGCAAACCGGAACCGGCACTTCCAGCTTTGTGGCGTTCGGGAGCCAAAACGTTTGAGTCACAAGGCGTTTGACTTCCGAGGTACCACTGTACATGGATTTTTTCACATGCACCACTCGGACAAGAACATTTTTCTTGGCTGTGCGCCATACAAATATGCGCATAGGTTTTTTTAAAAAAAGTATTTGCAGGACATGCCTAAAGGAAGGACTCACGTACCAGAGTGAGGAGACATTTCATCCAACAGCTTCACCATGCCTTCTCCTTGCATAGCAGTCCATTTCTTAATAGGAGACCCTCCACCAATCCGACTATACTGTTCCTGGATTTTGGGCGTCCGTCGCTTGGCAATAAAAGGTGCCAGCTTACTGAAATGTCAAGAGACGGCTGTTAGCGATAGCAATCTCACTTTACCTCCGTCCTGCTCACCATCATAAAAAAGGTTTTTGTTTTTTCACCAGCAGCTTCCAGCAGAATATTAAAATACAATGATTCCTCAAATATTAAAAGCTTCCTTAAACAGGGCCGCCTTCAGATGTCTTCTAAAAGTCTGAGAGTTGTTTATTTTTTTCACATCTGATGGGAGGATGTTCCACAGAGCGGGCACCACTACCGAAAAGGCCCTCTACCTGGTTCCCTGTAGACCTCACTTCTCGCAGTGAGGGAACCGCCACAAGGCCCTCGGTGCTGGACCTCAGTGTTTGGGCAGAATGATGGGGGTGGAGACCAGTCTAGCTGCCGCATTCTGGATTAGTTGTAGTTTTTGGGTCACCTTCAAAGGTAGCCCCACACAGAGCGCATTGCAGTAGTCCAAGCGGGAGATAACCAGAGCATGTACCACTCTGGCGAGACAGTCTATGGGCAGGTAGGGTCTCAGCCTGTGTACAAGGTTGAGCTGGTAGACAGCTGCCCTGGACACAGATTTCAGATTGAGCCACCAGCAGCTATGAACATGTTAGCACACCTGGAAACCACAGACTGGCTGGCATGGCATGGAACTGCAAGCCAGCCGTTTGCAGGAACTAAAGGCACCATTTCAATGTTACCAGACACATGCAACACCACACAAGGTGTCAAATACTTTCCACTTACCTGCATCACATTTAAGTCAGCGAATGAAAATTCCAACCAAGGCAGGGAAGTCAACCATCACCCTTCCAGACCAAAGGCCTGCTCAGATTGAGGTGTGTCTTAATCTGCTTTTAGCTTATTGCTAATTATTTTACAAATGTTCTAAGTACCGTATTTTTCGATCTATAGGACGCACTTTTTCCCCTCCAAAAATTAAGGGGAAATGTGTGTGCAGCCTATGGAGCGAATGCAGGCTCCTTGGCTTCAGCGATAGCAACGCGAAGCCTCCGAAGCACAGAGGGAGCGCTCCCTCCGCGTTCTGGAGGCTTTGCGTTTCTTTCTCTGAAGCCTGGAGAGCGAGAGGGGTCAGTGTGCACCGACCCCTCTCGCTCTCCAGGCTTCAGGGATAGCCGTCTGAAGCCTTTGGAGCGCAGCGGGAACTCCAGAGGCTTCAGGTTCCTATCACTGAAGGGGCGCTGAGCAGAGAGGGGGAGATTTTTTTTTTCTTGTTCTCCCCCTCTAAAACAAGGTGCATCCTATACAGCGAAAAATACGGTAGGTGTTTTTAACTGCTTTTGCCGGTTATATTATTGCTTTGCTCTCTTCATGAATTGCTTTAAGGGTGTGTGTTTTTAAACAACAACAATCAAATGGTGTATACATTTTTTGAAATAATGAAGAAAGAAAGCCAGGTGTTGAAAGAAAGAAAGAAAGAAAGAAAGAAAGAAAGAAGAGAGAGAGAGAGAGAGAGAGAGAGAGAGAGAGAGAGAGAGAGAGAAGCACTAAGCCTTACTTTTGGACCGGAAGAGTCATCAGGTCTCTGTCGAGGAAAAGCCTAAGAAGAAAATCATGGACGTCTCCAAGTGTCTCTGGGCCTCCCATGTTTAACATCAAGATCCCCGTTTTAGGTTTCCTATAGGAAAAAAGAGAACAGGAGGGTAAGTTTAACACATCAATTCGAAATAAAACAAGGGCTGCTGCCTTCCACTTTCCATTTTTTGTTTGTTTCTTATTTGGCTGACTGTGAGATATTTTAACCGGGGAGTAGCCAGAAGGGTGCCTGCCACATAGTGCTAGGACTACAACTCCCAGCATCCCCCAGCTACTTCTGTGTCCCCCGATATTGGCCATGCTGGCTTGGGATGATGGGAGATGGAATCCAACCCACGTTTGGAAGCCATCGTAATGGGTACCCGTTTTAAATTACTGTTATTTTACTGAAACTCCATATTGAGGTTTTACATTTTATTTTACATCCAAATTGCTTTGGAAAGGCCTTCTCCATGCCCCCACTTGAAAGGTGGCCTAGAAACATTGCAAAATAAATAAGTGCCACCAGAGTAGAAGTATATAAATAGTGAAATTATTATTAAGCACTAACTTAAAATGAATTTTTTTTTCATAACAAACTTAATAATGCAAACACATTGGCATTTGGCAATAGCAAGTGTTACTTTAGAAACACAATTTGCAAAGACTCGTAATCTAGTCTCTAGAAACTTGCTATAACATGAAATAATAAGAGGTGTAAATACATGATGCAAACTACTAATAATTATAAATAGCAGAATGTAGGCACCCTATATATAAAAATGAGCAAACCAGTGATATTTTAGGGAGCAGGCTAGCAGGCGGGGCCCATTACTTACATCATAGGAACCTCCACAACACAAAACACTGTTGCTGTTTGAAGGTTTTATTTTATTTGTTTTTTATCTTATATTTTGGAAATGTACATCCAGGTTTTTTCCCCTTTACATTTTTTTGGGGGCCCCAAGAGAGTGGGGCCCTAAGCTATAGCTTGTTTAGTTTATACGTAAATCCAGCACTGAAGGGAGCCATTAATATTCACTCCTCATCAGCCAACGGGTAACACTAGCTTAACAGGCACCAAAATCCTAGCCATTTTAATTTGTAAGCAAACCTCGCTGTGTTCCAATTGGGCTTACTCCCTGTTAAGTGTATGCACAGCCTGACATTGAAGACCTCTGACCATTAGGTCCAGTCGTGGCCGACTCTGGGGTTGCGGCACTCATCTCGCTTTATTGGCCGAGGGAGCCAGTGTACAGCTTCCGGGTCATGTGGCCAGCATGACTAAGCTGCTTCTGGCAAACCAGAGCAGCGCACGGAAACGCCATTTCCCTTCCCGCCGGAGTGGTACCTATTTATCTACTTGCACTTTGACGTGCTTTCGAACTGCTAGGTGGGCAGGAGCAGGGACCGAGCAAAGGGAGCTCACCCCGTTGCAGGGATTCGAACCGCCAACCTTCTGATTGGCAAGTCCTAGGCTCTGTGGTTTAACCCACAGCACCACCCGCGTCCCTAGCCTGACATTACTTTTAAATTTTTTCGCAGGGGTGAGAAGCCTGCTGCCCTCCAAATATTGGTGGTCTGCAACTCCCCTCACGCCTGACTGTCAGCTATGCTAGCTAGGGTTGATGCAGTCCACCTATATTTGCACTGAAAAGCATGTAATTTCTCTGAGGTTCTACAGTTTAAACTACACCCATATGTAGAGCTTTATCAGTTCCTGTGCAGATGAACCACCCACGCAACAGCTCCCTACCTCTTTTCAGGTTGGGCCTGAGGCTTGGTTTTTTGGGCCTGCGCAGCTGCCGTCGCTGTTGACTGACATCTCCCTTGTAGCTGGACTCTTGCCCGACTGCAGCCATTGCTTGCTGTGACTAGACAAGAGCAAGGGAAAAACAGAACAATTAGTTTATTACTTGATTTGTTTCTTTACAACGCGGGATTTCGTTCATTCAAAACCCATCAGAAGCTGTCTTATACAGAGTCAGATTATTCATCCCCACCAAGCCTAGAGCAGTCCACGATGACCTCCAAGAACTGACCGTGGGGCTTTCTCCATGCATAAAACGGCCTCTGTCACTGAGCTACGGCATTTCCTCGAAAATGCACACACGGATGCAAATGCAATCAGAAAATAAACACAACAGAAAATCCCCCGATTAGCAGGTGTCAGGCCTTTAGGAAAAAATTAAGGACTGGTAGATTTCACTCTATGGGACGTGGGTGGCGCTGTGGGTTAAACCACAGAGCCTAGGATTATGAAGATTATTACAGTGGTACCTCTGGATGCGAACGGTCTCCGTTCCGGAGCCCCGTTCGCATCAAGAAGCGAACGCAATCTGCGTGGGTTGGGATTTGCCACTTCTGCGCATGTGCGTGACGTCATTTTGACCGTCTGTGCATGTGCTAGCGGCGGAACCAGGAAGTAACACGCTCCGTTACTTCCAGGTCGCCGCAGCGCGCAATCCGAAAATATTGATCCCGAAGCTGCTTCAACCCGTGGTATGAGTGTATTGCCAGCTTTACAAGTGAAGGCAAGCAGTTTGCACTCTTGTTATCAGCTGTGAAGTTGGTTCCCCCCCTTCCCCAAGCTCTAGACCAGGGGTCAGCAACCTAAGGCCCATGGGCCACAAGCTGCCCATGGGGGTTGTTTAACTGGCTTATGGATCCCTGCCACTCAGTCGGCTCCCATGTGCCGCGCTAAACCGGCATGGAACAGAGCAGGGACAGCCTTCCGCAACGCTAGCCGGCTTCCCATTGGCTGCAGGATGCTCCTGCAGCCAATGGGAAGCTGTGCACGCCTCTTCCGCACCAGAAGGAGCGCTGGAAATATTGTTTGTGTGTGCGTGCACTCCGGCCCACTGCGGAGTTTGTGGGACTGTGAACCAGCCCAGGCCACAAAAACTTTGCCTATCCCTGCTCTAGACAAGTCAACTGCCCACAAATGCAGCCCTTGTTGTTTTATAGGCAAATTTGAGAAGATCCATACTAGAGAAGCTCCGTTTGGGGGCGTCAAGTTTTGTCCTTGAACAAGGGACCATATTACAACAGATGACTAAAGTATGCCCATTGTGCAGGCATCACTAAGTGGGTAGGCGGAATTGCGGAGACAGAAAAAAACCACAAGAGAAGCTCTAGAAATGGCCCTAGAAATATTCTTAAATTTAATAACTGTAGAGTCAAACTTTCACACTTTCAACATTTTGTGTTTTGGTCAGTGTTAGAAACTGAGATACAAAAGCTAGGAGCTAAAGGGCACCTTAAACCTAGGTTACGGGCACAACAATGGAATGTCTAGGCGCACTAATACAAAGCTGAAAATGAGTGAACTACAGCTAAAATATTATGTTCATTTTTCACGTGGTCTAGTCCTTCCCCTGCCCACCCCCCTAATATTCTTAAGAGGGTCTCTTCTCCAGTCTTCAGAGAGTAGCTGGAAGTGGGGAGGCAAGAAAAGGTCCTCCTTTCCTTCCACACTACAGTTTTAATCTGAAATCTTAGTCACAGTACTGAGCCCAGAGCTCAGAAACTGCTCACACTAATGAAATCTGCTGTTGCAAAAAGCGCCTAGAGTTTCGAACACTGTTTTTGGTAAAAACGTTTGATCAGTGCCCATTCACCAAAGGTTGTGCACGTGAGAGACTGTGCTCAATTTTAGCCTTCAAACGTAAGTGACAGCGATAATCATACATGCAAGTTTGGTATGAAAGCCTTGAATTGGGCTTCAAATTCAATTATAGGGGTTAGATTGGCTGCTTTGGTTTCCCCTCCCAACTTTTTAATATTTTTTGTTCTGAAAACTTGGAGGCTTCCAAACATGCTACAATTCTTTTGACATTCACCACCTGAGTTTCCCCTGAAAGGAAAAGATTATACCTAGTTGGGGAGGGAGAAAACCCACAAATTCCATATTTAAAAATGAGCCTTGCAACATCTAGCTGAGAGGCAGGTCAGCAAAAACTGCAAATCTCTTTGGTTTCTTAAAATGTTGACAATATTCATTCTACAGTATTTGTTCCTTCACCCTAAGTTTCCCAGGATGGGTTACAGCACCATAAAATACAGCTATTTAAAAAAAAACCCACCAGATTAAAACAGTTGCAATTATTTGATTTAAACTTAAACACACCCAAAAGTGAAACGGTTCCAAGCAGAACAACAAACTTCCTGCAGTTTGCACTTTTCGAACTCTCCGTTTCCCTGATGCTGCACGCCGGATGCAAAGCTCTCCAGAGGTGGTGCTAAGCCCTTTACGCAAACTCTCCTCTCCGGCGGCCACGTTGTGTAACAAGCTCTCGGCGTCAGCGACACGGATCCCCTTTCGTTTTCGCACCCAAACCGACGACCGCTTGCACAAAACCAACCGCGCGCGCTTCAGCTTTACCTGGGAGGGCTATACAGTCCGCGCGTGCATTCTGCGGGTCTCAAGTGGGCGTGGATTTTTAATTTTTAAAAATAATATCTCCCTTTTTTGCTCGCTCAAGTACTAGCCTTGCTTTGCTGATTTATGCAAGGCGTGCTGAAAACCCTTTTCTATAATTAAAAAAAAGAACAATTCTCTTGCTCAGTCTGTTTACCCTGATTCCGCGTAAAAAGTTGCACAGGATTGCGAGAAAGCAGTTTTCAGTGCTGTCACTTTAACAAAATAAAAAAGCAATGCATTTGATAGAAGTCATTATGTAAGAGAGACGCCGGACAGAGCCCTCTGCAACATGCTGCTTGCATAACGCCGTTTTTCTCTTTCCGACCCCCCACCCCTCCAGTGACCCCGGGAGATCGACCTCCACAACAAAAGCGCATCTCCCACCACCCCGGGGAAAGAAAAATGCAATAGCCTCCTTTCTCCCTCTCCAGGCAGCCAGCAAAACCCAGTTAACAGGTACTCTCCCATTCCCCCTCTGCGGGGTGGGGGTGGGGGAGAATCATCTTAGTAAGGAAGAGAGGGGGAAGGAAATAGGCATTGCAACGACCCTTTGGAGAAAGATGCAGCCGGTTTGTTCACTTACATGGGTACAAGGCTCGGTTTGCAGCTCTGAAGGCAGCAGCCATGTTTGTGTTAACTAAATGCATTCCGTTACTGTGCAGCAGCCCGAGCGGCACAGTTCCTTCCTCGAGTTAACTGAGCTGCTTTGTGGCATGCCTTCCCTGGGAGTCTCGCCCACACTGGTGGGTTTGTTTTAATCTCTCCAGAAGCACTTTTTGCTCGCCTGGGCTGTGACAAGCCAGCCAGAGGGGCGGGGCGGCGAGAGAGAAAAGGCGAAAAGCCCTTTGTGCGCAAAAAGGGGCGGAAGGCGGCGCCTCCTTCTCCGCCCTTCCCACAGTCTGCAAGGCGAGTCATGTGCGGGGACGGAGGGAGTCGGCGCTTTGCGCTAGGATGAGACTGGGAAAGCCCCTAACTCTTTTTAAAAAGGTTTTTTGGACCATTAGAAAAACATAACCCCCCAAACCTGACCTTTATCAGGTCAACTGCAATGCATTAGGATGGAAATAAAAGGATAAATGGAATGACTGTGTTTTTGAATATATACAATTTGATATATTTGAACAGGTGATGACGGAAGATACATGGGAAAACAAATGTCAAAAGGTTTTGAATAAATGGACAAGTTATAGGAATTGGATAGCACTGGGGGAAGCCAACCCAAGCATCAAATTAGAATGAATAATCTGCACATGGTTAAAGATCTGAAGAGGGAACAAGTTTTGGGGGGAGGGGAGGAAGGGGGGGAATTAGGATAAGTGAGTAGGGACAAAAGTACATACTGTTATGTATAACTAATAGGAGGATGATTTTGATGCATGTTGTTGTTAGATTTTCTACTGAATGATTTTTTTGTAAGTTATACGATATCCCTTGATGAAAGTGTGAGTATAAAGAATGGGGGGAAATAAAAATTTAAATAATAAAAAACCCTGCAATGTCACAAAAAGGCGAGCTTGCTTCCAGGCGCCGCGCTTCCTGAGCATGCACAAAGTTTGGCCGATTTAGTTAGCATTTATTCTGATGCGTTTGCTGGGAGGTGGGACAATGTTCGGCTACTCACGGAGGAGCATCATTCTGGTGTGTTTGCAAAAGAAAGTTTCCAGAGTGGTTCAACAATGTTGACTTCATATTACACATTCATTCCGATTCGATTGTGAGGACCACATAGAATCATAAGAGTTGGGAGATCCAGTCCAGCCCCTTGCAATGCAGGAATTCTGCCCATAGCTGTCCCTGGGTGGGTTTGAACCACCAACCTGCTGCTTGACAGCCAGACACATTGACTCATCGTGCCACAGTAACAAGACAGTGCCAGCTCTTTATTTAGCCCTCATTCTGCTGTGTTTGTGCAGTTTCCGGAGAGTTACGCAATGACTTTTTGTTGCATATTCATTCTGATTTGTTTGTAGGGAGGTTAGATGGCAATGCGTCGAGCAGACGTTATCCCACATTTTCCAGTAATAATATTAATATTATAATTTATTACTTATACCCCACCCATCTGGCTGGGTTTCCCCAGCCACTCTTGGTGGCTCCCAACAGAATATTAAAAACACAATAAAACATCTGCCTTCAGATGTCTTCTAAGTGTCAGATGTTTATTTCCTTGACATCTGAAAGGCGGGCGTTCCACAGGGTGGGCGCCACTACCAAAAAGGCCCTCTGCCTGGTTCCTTGTAACCTCACTTCTTGCAGTGAGGGAACCGCCAGAAGGCTCTCAGAGCTGGACCTCAGTGTCCAGGCACAATGATGGGGGTGGAGACACTTCTTCAGGTATAAAGTGCATCTCCCATCACTTTCCTTTTTGCCAGAAGTTTTATTCTGGGGAGAGAAGTAGGTTTGTTGTGCAGGAGCTCGCAACCATTTTAACTGCACAACTTAAATTTGCTGGTATGAGATCGAATCCTACCTGAAAGCAGCAGCAATCTGGAAGTAACCCTGAGAAACATATTGAGTCGTCCAGAACTCTTCTGATTTTTTTTCTGTAAACCACCCCGAGCTCCTGATTCTCGGCCATGAACCTCGCTGGATGACCATGGGCCAGCCACGGTCTTTCAGCCTAACCTACCTCCCAGGGTTGCTATGAGGGTAAAAAGCGGGAAGGGGATAAAATACGGGAGAGGGATGTATACAAGATGTCTGCCATCTTGAACTTCCTGAAGGAAAGGTGTGATATAAATGTAGCAAATAAACAAGGAACAAACCTTCGCTATTGGGCAGAATGTTATAATGGAACTAAAATGAATAAAAATAGTAGCCAGGTGCCCAGATTTGGTGTTGCGAGACTGGAGCTAAAGCCAGTTTTAAAACAATTCTTTGTTTTGCTGAGATGAGGGTCAGTACAGTCATACCTCGTGTTACCTTTGCTTCATGTTACGTTCTTTCAGGTTATATCTCGCGGCGACCCGGAAGTACCAGAAAGGGTTACTTCCGGGTTTCGCCGCTCGCGCATGTGCAGAAGCGCAAAATGACATCACACATGCGCAGAAGCAGCGAATCGCAACCCGCGCGTGTGCAGACGCACCGTTGCGGGTTGCACTCTTTTCATATTGCGAACGGGCCTCTGGAACGGATCCCGTTCGCAACCAGAGGTACCACTGTATTCTAGTTGCTCGTTTCATGCACACACACCCTGGCCAGTTTAACATCCCAGCCAGCTGCATTTTTCCAGATGCTACACAAGCACACATGGGGTGGACTTCAGGCCCCAGGGTATTTAATCAATCCTGTCATGTCATGTTTTGTTTTTTTTGGGGGGGGGGCTACTGTAGCAGGACGTGCCTGTATTCCAGGGTATTAAGCAAGGGTAAATGTGCCGATTGTTATCAGGTCAGTAAGCACATCATCCCCTACAGTTCCATTGTATCCACCAACCCAGAAAACACTTTTAACTACTAACGCATGAGCTGGCGTGTCTCTGAAGGACGATGCAATAACCTTTTGTTTCAGGTAGGCACACAGGTCCGTATAGTAAAAGCTATGGTTTTCCCAGTAGTGATGTATGGAAGTGAGAGCTGGACCATAAAGAAGGCTGATCGCCAAAGAATTGATTATGGTGCTGGAGGAGACTCTTGAGAGTCGCATGGACTGCAAGAAGATCAAACCTATCCATTCTTAAGGAAATCAGCCCTGAGTGCTCACTGGAAGGACAGATCCTGAAGTTGAGGCTCCAATACTTTGGCCACCTCATGAGAAGACTCCCTGGAAAAGACCCTGATGTTGGGAAGGATTGAGGGCACAAGGAGAAGGGGACGACAGAGGACGAGATGGTTGGACAGTGTTCTCGAAGCTACCAGCATGAGTTTGACCAAACTGCGGGAGGCAGTGGAAGACAGGAGTGCCTGGCGTGCTCTGGTCCATGGGGTCACAAAGAGTCGAACACGAGTAAATAACAGGCACGCAGGTAGCCCCACTGGGAGGCAAGGTGGAAAGTGTTTGCCACGGGTGGCAGGTTCGGGGTGTCATATTTGTATATGAGGAAGTTCTGCTACAGAAGGAACTTCATTTCCATCAGTTTGGTTTTTTTGCAGAAACTCCTACTGTTGCTCTTGTTGAGTTATAGACAAGATGTAGGGGAAGGGGCGATGATGATGTGTGGTTTGGAGAGCAGCGGTTCGCATTCCTGCCCCAGTCACCAAAACGTCTTCATCCTGCTCTTGATAGCCATATGTAGATGGAGGGAATACCAGGGCCACAAGTGACTGCATCACATCCTAGCAGCTTTTAATTTTTTTAACCAATCACAATGGTCCTAACTAGATGGTCAGCCATTCTTTATTCTATTTCAAAATAAAGGGAGGTTGGGAAGTGAAGTCTGTAAGGGACCAGCCCCATCGGAGCTTTTGCACGAGTTGTGCATCAATTTTATGCCCGGCGAAACTGCTATTGAGTCCAAGATGGGCAACCTTGCAGACAAGCACAATGGTTAATTTAATTGTGTATATTCACAGAACCTGCCCACTCCCACAAGTGGTGCTCTGCAGATGAAGGGCAGTATAAAAATTTAATAAGCAACAATAATTTTAATTGGATTTTTTTACCCACCTTCCACCCTAAGGTCCCAGGATGAGCCACAACAGTTTAAAATACGTCAAACCTTTGTAAACAAATTGCAAGAATAGGATGGGTTCTAAAAATACACATCTTAAGTGTCAAAGGTCAGGTTAAAAGTGGGGAGGGGCTCTATAGCCCAGAGTTTAATTTCACATAAAACTGGCAGTTCGCTGCCGAATTTATTTATTTATTTATTTATTTAAAAAACAAAAACCCTACAGCAGCCTTTCCTAATCCTGGTACCTTCAAGGTGTTTTGGACTACAAGTCCCATCACCCCCAGCCATCATGGTCAATGGATGATGGAAGTTGTAGTCTGGCAACATTTGGAACGCATCAGGTTGAGCTAAAGAATTCACTACCCAGGTTATCTGACATGTTTGTGAATCTGGGATCAGTTTTGGGTTGGCTTTCAGGACTCGCTAGGCCAGCCATATTTGACACCGGCACCAAACAGTCGAAAAATTGCTTTTGTTTACATCCAGAGTGGTTTTTGGATATCAAAGTCAAGAATAACGACAATGACACGTCTGTGCACCACTTTTATATTTTGCTCAGATATCTTTCGGACCCTTTTGTTTCGCTTTCTTGTGTAATTTTAGCAGGAATTACTGCATTCCCAGCAGCTGGTAGCTTCTGTGGCGTTAAACAAGAGCTTTTGAATGCCCAGGGCAAAACAAAGAGCGACTAAACAATAGCGGGGTCTTGTTTCAAGAATCCTTGCAGCATAGTTAACTCATTGGTTAACCAATCAGATCAAGTCCCTGATGTTTTATCAAGTCAAACTCCACATTCTGTGCTTGGGTGCACTCAAATGTCACACACAACAGGCCACAAAGGGAAGCAAAACAGGAGACTAAAGAGCCCTGTTCCTTCTAAGGCCAGTAGGATAAATGCAGAGATTTGATAAATAAAAGAACCGCATTGTGGATAGGATGAAGCAGAGGGGAAAAGCCGTGCTCGCTTTACCCTGCTTATCTCTGTGAAAGGGGTTTGGAAATAATGCAGTACAGTTTAGAGCCCAAATGCACCATCAAGCTTCAACTGTGGCCTGGGGCATTTTTCCACATTAAGGGCAGAAAAGCAGAGGCAGCCGATTTGCACGTGGCGAGATCTTGCACACAAGGAGGACTTATGCACTGCCTCTGCTTTGCAGAAATGGGCCGGGGAAGCCCACACGCTTCTACTGGAGCCACGCCCTTTGGGTTTGACAAATTAATGGAGGTCAAGGCTACCCTCCACGAAGTTGCCTAATCCAGCTACCACAGCTCTGTATACAGGTAGGACAGCTCAGCCAGTAGAACATGAGACTCTTCAACTCAGGGTCGTGGGTGTGAGCCTCACTTTGGGCAGAATATTCCTACATTGCAGGGGGTTGGACTAGATGACCCTTGGTGTCCCTTCCAAATATATGATTCTATCCTAAATTGACCTGATCCATCAGGCTGTTCTTACATTCTTAATAACTAGGGAGGCAAGATGTGGGAGGGCCGGATTCTTCTACCAATATGTGAAAATCAGCAAAATTAGAACACGCAGTGCAGTGACAGAACCAAGACCATTTCCCCCCTCCAGTGCTATGAATTTATTGATTGCGAGATCCAACCAGCTTTGAAAACAAGGCATGCACAATCATCACAGAAATGTAACAGAAGAATAAGAGAAATCTGACCAGGCAAGGTCCTACAGCAATGACCCAGAGCGCACACACACACACACCCCGTACTTTGCTCCAGTTAAATTTGATAACTAAAAACCATTTTCATAACACTTGCTGGAAAGAGAAGGAACAATGTCAGTCAGCTTCATCACCTGAAAGCTCCTCTAATTTTCAGTTGGCCCCTCTTTCCTAAGAAACCCAAGACATTCAGTGGGTAGGATAAGCAAGAAACCGAGAAGGATCAAAGGACCTTGTCAAAACTTCAGTTCCTGGGGTTCTTGGAATGCAAGCTGTATCAGACCATCTTTCTGAACTACGTAACACAAGGCATGTTGAAAAGCAACTTAACCGAGTGTGAAACACAGGAGGCTTCTGCCAAGAGAACATTTGCTGAAAACGTTTTGATGGAACTGGGAGTCTGGACAGCAGCCACCCTTACTTGGGCAAGTGAAGTCACCAATTAGTGCCATGTTCAAAATGCAGATATAATGAAAATACAGTGGCAGGAAGGGATCCTTATGGGTACAATTGCTTAGGGTTGATTTTTCAATGTTGTCCAAAGCAGGGAATATCCTACCACACAAGAGGTACACAGGATTTTCACATGAAAGGCTAAAAGAAAAAAAGACCATCATATTCTCCACCCTAATCTCACCCATTAGGGAATAGTAGGTTACTACGGCTTAGAGCTGTAGTAACTTTAGGGCAGCATTTTGTTAATGAAGAAATTTTTCAAGGCCGAGTTAAAGGGCCTGCCTTATCCCACAGCCACCACTTCTAAGAATTCAGGCTGAAAAATTTTAAGGAAGGAGGTAAAAGGTATCTAGAGTTTAGTTCTCCTGTCAGTTGGGTGGTTCTTTACACTGTAATGCTTTTATCATTCTAGTCACTCTGCCAAGCTGAGTGTTTTGTTGGGGAGAACAGTATCATCTCTACATTTCAGCTGTTTACCTGAAGAATGGAGATGGCATGATTTTCTTACGAACTCTGATGTTGGATTGGGAAAACATTTAAACTGGATGCCACTGACCACGGCCAAAATAGATGGGGGGCTTAGTTTGTCCCTCAGGGTAGCAGTACACTATCCCAGATTATTGTATTAGATATATTATGTTACATTGTGCACTTACTAATGAATTTTGTTTTGGGGAGAAAACTCAAATATTCCCTTTTCAAAAGCCCTGCTTCTGGCTCCTTTTTACCAAACGACCCGATTTATGGGCTCTGCGCTGCTACGGAAGTGCAGTTCTTAAGTACTGCACACTACCTGTTTATCCTAGCAATCAATAAGTTAAAATATATCAATAGGGTTGATGAGGGGAGAAAATCTGGGCAAGGGGGAGAGAGAAGGGTTTTCTGAAATCAGTGGACTGCAATTCAGATTTCCAGATTCTCATTTGGAAAAAGTTGAGAGGTAGAAAAGGGAAAAGAAGTTGATCTCTTGGATTTCCTATCAGGATGGCTTTATAAGGATGCTGAGATGTGCTCTGCGGAGAGAGGAGGGTTTTGCTTAAAGACTGCTGGACTTCTGCCACAAGAGCAACATTGGTTAAGGTTTGCAGCGCTGGACAAAGCGTGGGTACAGACACACATCCCGGATATGGTGCCTGTTCAGGATCCAGGTGAGAAATCTTTCCAAGCCCAGGCCATAGCCACCGTGAGGGCACGTGCCGTATTTACGCTGCAAAGCCAAACGAGAAAGAAACAAGTCACTTGATGGACGGACAGGTGGAAAAAACACCCACAAACACGCCTGTCTCCAACTATCTCGCAGCCTGATCCCAAGAGCAGTGCCCTGGTGCCGGCATACCCAAAATTACGGTATTTTTTGCTCCGTAAGACACACCTTTTTCCTCCTAAGGGGAAATGTCTGTGCGTCTTACGGAGCGAATGCGTGGTCCCTGGAGCCGAATTGCCCAGGGGCAAAAAACAGATTGTGCTTTTTTTTTTTTAAGAAAGAGGGAAGGGGGTGTTGAAACAAAGCCGGCAAGCGATCGGAGGGAGATAAGGTACTCTGGCGATAAAGGATGCTGCCTGGGAGGGGGGAGGTAAAAGCACATGGATCCTCAGGATGTTTGCATTGGGTCACCCCAAATTCACCATCAGATCACATAGCATGTCCATGGCTACAGCCTGCACCAAAAATAAAATAAAATCAAGCACCCACTGTTTCATGGCGCAAAAACGTGGTTACAAAGCACAGATCCACATGGATTCTCAGGATTTTTGCACTGGGCTACCCCAAACTCACCATCAAATCACATATCATGTCTGTGGCCACAAAAATCATACACCCACTGTTTCGTTCAGAATATTTTTTTGTTTTCCTCCTCTAAAAACTAGGTGCGTCTTATGGTCGGGTATTTGGATTTATATCCCCCGTCCATCCTCAGAAGTGGTGCGGTGGCACCAAAGTGAGCAGTTAGGAGAGTACCAGCACCTCAAGCTTTTGCCTGGCACTGGCAATCGCAAACAAAACCCATCCCCTGCACTCCACCTAAGACCCCTCTGTCAGCCCTGACGTGCTGCTGCCTTGGGTCACCGGCTGGGGTTAAGATCAGCCCGATCGGCCCACGCTCCATAGACACACGGGGTTTTGAAAACCAGCGTCAGTTCAGCAAATTATGAAACAAACAGGTTAAGGAAAGACAACAGCTCCCCAAGGTTTTGAACGCTACAGTTGAGGCCACACAGCAGAACTCGGTGTCAGGAATGGCAATGGGAAATTGCACGAATCGGAACGAATTGCTCCTTCGGCGAGTGGGGTGGAGGAGTAGGGGAGCCACCCCCCTGCCACAGAAACCAGCCATCTGCAACATACAATGTGTCAAGCATGACCATTTGGGTCACCCAGCAGCTGGAGAAAAAGGAGGCAGCCCCTAAGCGAGAGAGTTTCAAATTCCTCCTGCCAGATGAGCCCTCCAAGTTGCAATTCAGAAGAATCTGAAGAAGCAGAAGTAGCCGTTCGCAAGAGGGGGCAGCATCTGCCAGGAGGGAGGAGCAGTAGTTCCCCTCCCAGTCCTCCATCCTCCTTACCCAGCATGCTATGGGTTTGTGAATGCGTTGACATGGTTTCGAATGAAGAGGCATGGCCGTATGTGGGGTCCAAAATAGGCAAGGCACCCTTTCCAGGGAAAACTCCCAGCGCAAAAGATCAGGGGATAGATTTATCCTCATCAAATCTGCTCCAACATCCTAGACTCATCACTGCCTCTGGCTTGGTTGTACACAGAAAACATAAAGCCAGGTGGGAAATGTGAAGAAACAACAACTTTTAAGCCCTTTAAAGACTAACTGGCCTGCCAAACGTTTGTTGTTGCCTTGGTCTACGACTCTACGTGTTGCGTTTGAGCATGGTGGCTGTGCTGCAACAGTTGGCCAAAGGAACAAGACCATCAACACGCACCTGGTCGGTGTACCAATAATAAGGCGTGGGGTCAATCCCTTCTCTCTTGTAGCCTTCCAGCAGCTCATCGCTGTCCCAAATACGCATTGAGCCTCCAACGATCTCGCCGACGTTAGGCATCAACACATCAACCTAAAAAGAGGCAGGACGAAGCATGTTGAACAGTTTAAGCAAGAGCCAGATAATTAATAATAATAATAAATTTTATTTATGCCCCGCCCTCCCCAGCCAAGACCAGGCTCAGGGAGGCTAGCACCAGGTATAACACAATGGATTAAAATGCAGCCTCATTTAAACATTAAAATGCAGCCTCATTTCAGCAGAAACTCAAATCAACAACTTTTTGGGGATGAAAACGTCAAATCTTCCACCAAGGCCAACTATCCAGACTGGTCCTATGTGGGCCAGAAAAAAAAGCCAGGGAAGTCCCCAAATAGGAGTTCCATCACAGAAGGAGAAAGGAAAGAGAGGGAGGGGTTCAAGTTAATTAGCTGCTGGACCATTTGTGGCCCACCAGGCATTTCCTCAAACCCAGTTTCTGTGGCTCCCAGGTGGGTTGGAGACTTCCTACGACTGAAAGTACAGCTCCTCTCCCTGCCAAGCAAAACCATTCTTCTTCTTGTGTTGCCCCCCCCCCCCCAGACTTCTCATGGAGGAGGCACATGAAGAAGGGCCTTAGATGATGATCTCAGGGTCCAGGTCAGTTCATATGGGGAGAGGTGGTCGTTGAGGTATTGCAGTCCTGAGCCATTGATGGCTTTATAGGTCAAAACCAGCACTTTGAATTTGGGCCTAGAAACTAATTGGCAGCCAGTGCAGTCAGACCAGGATTTGTGTTAAATGCTCAAACCATCTTGCCCCAGTGAGCGACCTGACCATGGAATTGTGCACCAGCTGAAGTTTCTGAACAGTCTTCAGGGGCAGCCCCACATATAATGTGATGCAGTTATCTATCTTAGAGGTTACCAGAGCATAACTGATAGGCTATCCCAGTCCAGATAGGAACACAGCTGGACTATCATCTAAAGCTTATGGAAGGCACTCAGCACCACAAAGCCCAGCAGAGATTGTCACAGGATTACCGTATTTTTCGCTCTATAACACGAACCAGACCATAACACGTACGTAGTTTTTAGAGGAGGAAAACAAGGGGAAAAAAATTCTAAACAAAATAGTGGATATATGATTTTTGTGGTTCATGCTGCGGCCACAGACATGTGATCTGACAGTGAGTTTGGAATAGCCCAATGCAAAAATCCTGAGGATCCATGTGGATCCATGCTTTGTAACCACGGAGGAGGGAAGGAAGGGGAAACATGGATCCTCTGCTCACGACTGCAGCAGATCCCCCCCGCCACCCGCAGGCATTCGCTCCATAACACGCACAGACATTTCCCCTTACTTTCTAGGAGGGGAAAAAAGTGAGTGTTATGGTGCAAAAAATACGGTATATACAGGAGCCAGCACAGATTAGAGCCTATGTGTCGCTAGAAACATACAATGTTTTTTTTTTCTATGGAGTAAGAGCTACTCTACACAGAACTGAGTGGCAGAATTCTAAGCTCTTATCACTTCAAGACTTCAGGTGGAGGTGGTGCTAAAGGCTGGACCATAGTTCAAAAGAGATTCCCTGCATGTAGAAAACGAGCCCATCAGAAAGAAATTTAACATAGCTCTCTCCGATGTGCTAAATTACTACATGCAGGGAACACTCAAAACACATAGTGAGTCTCCTACCTGCAATTTGACGTGACGCAGTCTTACTACTTCTATTCTGCAGACTGTTCTGACCAGACCTCATTCAGCAAGTGCCAGAAATCAAGGGGTGCTCATGCATGTGTGATGTAACCCTTAAAAAGCAGGGTTTCCCACATCTGGGTCCACAGTTGCTTTGGGACTACAATTCCCATCATCCCTGACCTGCTAGCTAGGGATGACAGGAGTTGTAGTCCAAAACCAGCTAGAGACCCAAGTTTGGAAAACCCTTCCTTAAAGTATAGCTCAGTGACGTTGTACACCAGCCTCTTAATGTAGTTAAAACAACTGGAAAACAAGGCTTGCTTCAAGAGGAGTGTTCTGCTGTAATGATTACATTGGTTGCGAGAACCCTCTAACCCTTACGTTCACGCCTCTCTTAAAATATATCTACGCAGCCTTTTAACAGAGGGCAAAAACACCCATTAAGAAGATGTCTTAACAGCTCCTTCCCTCCCCAGGCTTAGCCCCTGCATGGGATATGTGCGGGGAATGCAAACTGACAGATTCAGTAAGGCGAGGATCCTCAGGGCAGCGCTGCATGTAGAAAGACTTTATCTCAGCAGGAAATCGACACAGCAAGATTGGCTCATTAATGGCGTCCGTCATCTGTCTCTCGGGGGCCTCTGGAATATCCTACGGACAGGGAACAAGACTTATTATTAGCTCATCTACTGCCTAAGAACACCTCTTGCCATGCTTCCGCTTATTAAGCCACTTCCCTGCTCAAGAGAACTGTTTCTCGAGCCGCCCTGGCATTTCACGTTACTTGCCCCTACTTATTTATATATAGATTGCAAACTCAGCTTGCGATTTGGAACGCCCCTTGGTTTAATAATAATAATAATAATAATTTATTATTTATACCCCACCCATCTGGCTGGGCCTCCCCAGCCACTCTGGGCGGCTTCCATAAAAACCAAAAATACAGTAAAATATCACACGTTAAAAACTTCCCTGAACAGGGCTGCCTTAAGATGTCTTCTGAATGTCAGGTAGTTGTTTATCGCTTTGACATCTGCTGGAAAGGCGTTCCACAGGGTGGGCGCCACTACCGAGAAGGCCCTCTGCCTGGTTCCCTGTAGCTTCGCTTCTCGCAATGAGGGAACCGCCAGAAGGCCCTCGGCGCTGGACCTCAGCGTCCGGGCAGAATGATGGGGGTGGAGACGCTCCTTCAGGTATACTGGACCGAGGCCGTTTTGACTAGGCAACCAATAAATCAGGTGTGTGGGGAACCTTTGGCCATCCAGGTGTTGCAGAACTACAACCCCCATCACCCACAGCAAGCATGGCTTGGGATGATGGGAATTGTAGTTGGGGGTTCCTCTATCTGCAATATGTGCTTAGATATACACGCCGGACTCCCTCTTCAAACCACTTATCGCCCGGCAGCCGAGAAGCAAATTGGGGCTGGGGCTGATGCGAGTTCGAATCCAAAGTATCTGCATGGCACCAGGTTGTGCAAGGCTGCTATAGGCTAATAGCAAACTCATTCTCCAAATATACCTCATAGAGCTAAAACAGCTACGAGAGAGGCATCAGCAGGTTTTGGGGGGGCAGGGGAACCTACATAGTTTACAGGAATACAATACAATATTTGAGGGGGAATCCCTTAAAAAGAGGCGGGAGACTTGAAGTGGAAACACAGAACTGTATTTGCTATCTACTCCATCTGGAAACGGACTGGAAGCCAGTGTAGCTGTTGTTAACTTGGGAGTCACGTATTCCATTTAACTGGCCTTCCTGGTCAACTGCTTGGATGCAGAAATCTGCCCATGTCTGCAAACAACCTTCTTCTGCATGGTAGCCCCACACAGTACACTTAGCAAGCAATGCAATAGATTTTGAAGGAACACAAGTGGACAAAAGAAGGCTGAACAGGAAACCAAGAGGCTCACCTCTCCAAATTCGTAGTATGTGCCGTCTTCCTTCTTCACGTTATTTTCCTTCAGCCATACAAGGGCATCTGTGTAGTTCATCCGTTTGAAGGGGCGCTTCGGGGGCTCAAAGTTCTGCAAACACAGAGGAAGGAAAAGGCCTGAGGAAGACCACAGTATCCCAAAAGCAACAATCTGTAAAGGCAAGTTATGGTAGCTTGTGGACCAAAGTATAAAGGTAAAGGGACCCCAGACCGTTAGGTCCAGTCGTGGCCGACTCTGGGGTTGCGGCACTCATCTCGCTTTATTGGCCAAGGGAGCCAGTGTACAGCTTCCGGGTCATGTGGCCAGCATGACTAAGCCGCTTCTGGCGAACCAGAGCAGCACACAGAAACGCCACCTACCTTCCCGCCAGAGCGGTACCTATTTATCTACTTGCACTTTGACGTGCTTTCGAACTGCCAGGTTGGCAGGAGCAGGGACTGAGCAATGGGAGCTCACCCCATCGCGGGGATTCGAACCGCCGAACTTCTGATCGGCAAGTCCTAGGCTCTGTGGTTTAACCCACAGCGCCACCCGCGTCCCGGACCAAAGTATACAAGTAACTTAATAATAATAATTAAAACAATACACATTTATTTCATCATCTTTGTACCCCAACCATCCTCACAAGATGGGAGCTCTGATCAGCTTACAGTATAAAGTAGGTCTCTTTGGGTTGTAAGCAGTGCTTTTTTCTGGGGGATACACAGGGGTACGCATACCCCTAAACGATTTGTGAATCTAATGGGAGAAGAAACTAAAAAAAAAAAGTTTCTTCTCTAGCACGGTGAATTGTCAGTTCTGTTGCTACTCTTCAGATGGAAGTGAGCGTTTAATGTGTGAAGCAGTGTGGAATGTGGATGTGTGCTGTTTTACTGATTAAAGTTTGGCCTCATTGAGGGGCAGTGTTTCAATACGAGATGTCAGTGCAAACAACCTCATGCCAATATGGAAGCTACTGTGAGCTGTCAACTATGTAATATGAGGTAATGCATGTTCTTTGTACTTTTGTCCATTTACTGTATTCATTTCCCACCCCGATTTGATGGTGCTTTTCTCAAGTAAAAATGAGTACCGCCCCTAAACATTTTTTTTTTTTAGGAAAAAAGCTCTGGTTGTAAGTCACTTTGGGTTGCCTTGGGCCCCTGAAGATTTAGAAGCAAAGACGCTTTAGTAAAAAGAGAACTTTTGTTTTTCATGCTGCCACTTACTGGGTTGAGGGCATAAAGCATGTCAGCCGCTGGGGATTTCAGGACTCTGTCCACTACATCACAGACAAGGTCCTCGAGACGGTTCAGCAGGTCTTCAAAGGTCATGAAAGGGCATTCTGCTTCAATGTGTGTGTATCTGCAGGAGAACATTGACGCCTTCAATATAAAACACGTTGGGAACTCGCAGTCTTATTGCCTGCAAACTGCCTCCCCTCAACTTGCCAACAAAGGTCCGTATAGTTAAAGCTATGGTTTTCCAAGTAGTGATGTATGGAAGTGAGAGCTGGACCATAAAGAAGGCTGATCGCCAAAGAATTGATGCTTTTGAATTACGGTGCTGGAGGAGACTCTTGAGAGTTCCATGGACTGCAAGAAGATCAAACGCATCCATTCTGAAGGAAATCAGCCCTGAGTGCTCACTGGAAGGACAGATCGTGAAGCTGAGGCTCCAATACTTTGGCCACCTCATGAGAAGAGAAGACTCCCTGGAAAAGACCCTGATGTTGGGAAAGATTGAGGGCACGAGGAGAAGGGGACGGCAGAGGACAAGATGGTTGGACAGTGTTCTCGAAGTTACCAGCAGGAGTTTGACCAAACTGCGGGAGGCAGTGGAAGACAGGAGTGCCTGGTGTGCTCTGGTCCATGGAGTCACAAAGAGTCGGACACAGCTAAACGACAACAAAAGCACCAGCTGAGCACCTTTTCTTTAAACACAGCCTTGCAAACGGTGGCTTATTAGACTGAGATCACAACATGGGAACTGCGCTAAACAGGACTCAGTGTGGCTCACAATTCTAAAAGATAGGCAGGTACTTGTCTCTTCGTGGCGCTGCTGCAGAGGTGGGAAGAGCCACCTGAACTGAACTTCTCCCTTCTACGTAGCTATGAAAAGCCGACAAGGCTAGGCCCAAAAGCCTCTGCAACTCAACCTCATGACCTCAGTCGGTCAAATCCTTTTTTTTCTTTTTTTTTAAATTGACACACACAAAGTGCTCAACAGTCAGTTGTTATTAACAACCTGCAGGCCACTTCCTAATTGCTCTGAAATGGCACAGAACCACTCTGCGCAAAATTATTAGGGGTGCTGGTTTTGACCTTTAAAGCCCTATGCGGCCTAGGACCCACGTACCTACGGAACCGCCTCTCATGGTATGCCCCGCGGAGGACCTTAAGGTCCACAAATGACAACACCTTGGAGGTCCCAAGTCGCAAGGTGGTTAGACTGGTCTCAACTAGGGCCAGAGCCAGGGCCTTTTCAGTACTGGCCCTGACTTGGTGGAACGCTCTGTCACAAGAGACTAGGGCCCTGCGAGACTTGACATCTTTCCACAGGGCCTGCAAGACAGAGCTGTTCCGCCTGGCCTTTGGTTTGGACTCAGTCTGACCCTTATGTTTTCCTCCCCTTATCTATGGGCTACTATTAAAATGAAGCTACATTTTAAATTATATTTTAACCTGTATTTTAAATTGGGGTTTTTTAAATTGTAATTTTACTGGTGTTAGCTGCTGGGTATAAATAAAAATTTATTATTATTATTATTATTATTATTATTATTATTATTATTATTACTACTACTACTATTGTTAAAAGAAAAAAGAAGAAAGCAGCAATAATAATAAATGGCATACCTTCCCCCTCACACAGAAAATCTCCCAGTGTTCGTGTGGGTGGACTGAGGAGCAGATTTGGGAGATGTCCGGTTCCTAGGACACCCTCTGCATGAGCTTTAGAAAGATAACCACTCCCGACCAAGCCCGTCCCACTTTGGTAGGTTGCCGAATGATTGCCCCTTTGTTCTAGCCTTATCAGTTGGCGGTGCTGACCTTGCCCTGGGCGCTGGCAACTCACGCTACAGCACTGCTCTGCCCCATACATCAGGTGCGAGGAATCTTTGGCCCTCCTGACACTGCTGAACTACAGCAAGCCCGCAACAGACATGGGGGTTAAGTTTCGGATTATCATGCCTAAAACCAAAATTGTACATAGTCAATGGGAGGTGGCAAAGTCTTTTTTCCTGAACGCTCAACCCCTTTTAAATTTTCTTTCTTGTTTTGTTTTGCCAAATCTGAACGCGCACAAGTTAAATGTGTGTGTGCGCAAGTTGCAGGCTTTCTGTTCAATTCCCACCATCCCTGGCCATTCACTGGGCTGAGGATTATGGGGTTTGAAATTCAGGAATATTTGAAGGGCTATTAAAGGTTCCCCAGCTCTGCCACAAAAAGGGTCTCTTACTCAGCCAGATGCCTGCGGGTCCGAGACTGCTCAGCTCGGTAGGACTGGGCAATGCAGAAAGTGTCTCCCAGGGCAGGGATGCAAGTTTCCAGATACAGCTGGGAGGATTGTGTCAAAAAGGCTTCTTCGCCAAAATAGTCCATCTTGAACAGAGTGGAGCCTCCTTCAACCTGAGTTTGGACCAGCGTTGGAGGGGTGACCTAGAAGGGAAGCAGAAATGAGATTATGCATGTACAGAGTAACACCATTTCCTGCCCACTTACGAAGAACTAACTTAAGCCCGAGAGCTAAATGTTGGATTCTTTGTGTACAGTTCAGAAAGAACAGGACAGAAGGAGTCTGCGGTATCAAAAGCAAGAGAAAAATCTAATAAAGAAGAACTTTTTTTAAAAAAGTTTTATTAAAACTTTTTACATCACAATTAAAAAGCAAACTACAGTCGTACCTTGGAAGTTGAACGAATCCGTTCTGGAAGTCCGTTCAACTTTCAAAACATTTGAAAACCAAATCGCGTCTTCTGATTGGCCGCAGGAAGCTCCTGCAGCCAATCAAAAGCCGTGGAAGCCCTGTCAGATGTTCGGGTTCCAAAAGGATGTTCGCAAACTGGAACAATCACTTCCGGGTTTGCGGTGTTTGGGAACCAAAACGTCCGAGAACCAAGGCGTTTGGGATCCAAGATACGACTGTAAATCTAAACAGAAAATAGTAAGAAAAGAGAAGAGAAAAAAGAGCTAATAATAACTTTATAAAAGGCTGCAGATGTACTTCTTGGAGTGGGAAGGGGGCTCCCAGAGACCGGAGATCCTTCCTTTAAGATCAGCAAAGCAGCAGATCTACTTACTTCGTAATACCCTCGGTCGAAGAAGTGATCCCTGAAGCACTGGACGACCACGGAGCGCACTTTGAAGATCCTGCTCATGTTCTCTCCTCGAATCATCATGTGCCGGTTGTTCAGCTGCACGTCCACATCTGACTCTTCATTGACAAGGTTATCAGCCCCACCAGCAGGAGCCAGGCCAATGAGTTCCCAGTAGTCACAACACAGCTCATGCCCTCCTGGAGCCTATGGTTGGGTGTGCGCATAGGGAGAGAGAGATGGGAGCACAAATAATTATGCTCTGTTAAAATCACCTGCAACCCAATACCAACAAGGCTTTCTGTACCAGCAAACAGCAGCACATCAGGTGGTCCAAAATCCACATGCAGAGATTAAAATGGGACAGGGACACACTTCCAAGCCCTTCCAAGGTCCACACAAGCCCTTTCTCTTCTCCTGAACTTCACGCAAAAGACCACAAAGGGGGATTTCTAACCGTGTTAGGCTGAAACCTTCCTGCAATCAGGTTTCCCAATCAGTTGAACGCAGTTATAAGACTCTTCCTGCAGGTCTTTAAGTTAAATGTGCAAAGATCAGGAGAGGATGGAGGTAGTCTCCCTACTCCCTTTACAGAGCTACAGTTTCCAGCGTGGTTTATCAATCAGTCCTCTTCCCAATCCTCTTCCCAAGGAATTCTGGGAATTGTAGCTCTGGGAGGGGAACAGGGGAGTACCAAGCACTCTTAACAAAAACTAAAGCTCCCAGGATTCTTTCCTTTGTGGGGAGAGACACAACTGTTAAAGTGGTATGGTACTACTTTAAATCAACAGTGCAGATGGAGCCGGAGATTCAGAAAACAAAAACTTGGGTGCGGGAGGCATCCCCTGACAGTATGATTTTGCATTGTTTTATTCTTTATATCTGAGCTAACAATACAACATGGCTGGTACTAAACATATCCCAAAGGCCAAGGCGTTATTTCTCAGGCAAATTAAATTCTTTCTCTAGATAACTCCACGAGCTCCCCCTGCTGGTTAATATTACAGATTTCATTTCCTGTGAGTTTATAAGGAGCGTCTCCACCTGCATCGTTCAGCCTGGACACTGAGGTCCGGCTCCAAGGGCCTTCTGGTGGTTCCCTCACTGCGAGGTTACAGGGAACCAGGCAGAGGGCCTTCTCAGTAGTGGCGCCCGCCCTGTGGAATGCCCTCCCATCAGATGTCAAGGAAATAAACAACTATCTGACTTTTAGTAGACATCTGAAGGAAGCCCTGTTTAGGGAAGTTTTTAATGTTTGATGTTTTATTGTGTTTTAAATATTCTGTTGGAAGCCGCCCAGAGTGGCTGGGGAGTCCTGGCCAGATGGGCGGGGTATAATAAATTATATTATTATTATTATTATTATTATTATTATTATTATTATTATTATTATTATTATTATTACTGAAATCTATGTATCACAATGGAAAAACCAGACTTGGGAGATAACGCCATCAAAATTCTTTCCTTCACTGATAATATCCCATTTAACCAGCCTGGCAGTCCTTTGTTCTTGAGCTGGCGGGGTGTTCGGGGGGGGGGGGGGACTTTCAAGGAATATATTTAGCAGGTGAATAACACGTGTGATGTTGACACAGGGCTACAGCAGCACTTAACCGCCATACATGCTGTATTTCTGACTTTGAAACCAAGATAACCCATTTATTTGCATTCCCATCTCCACATCAGAGCTATATAGTCAACAGAATTATGCAGTCCGTGGTCTACGGGACTAAATGACTTCCAGCTGCTAGCGGCAGAAACTGCAAGTCTTGAGCACTCTTCTCGCTCTCAAAACATTGAACACAGCCTCAAAATCGCACGTGGCTTTACAGACATTTTGAGACCTTATCCAGAAATGCTCCAGCTGTGAGACAACAATGGCAGTTGCCAATCACCATGTTTCTCACAAGAAAAAAACACCAACAGCAAATCGGTTCACACAATCAACTTCTGAAACTTAACCAAGGCCAGCCATGCCATCTGCAAATCTCTATTGGTTTCCAAAGCCTGTCCGATCATCTCCTGGAGCAATACCATGCTTGGAAGAGGATGACTATTATAACAACAACAACAACTTATTATTTATACCCCGCCCATCTGGCTGGGTTTCCCCAGCCACTCTGGGTGGCTTCCAACAAAATATTAAAATACAATAGTCTATTAAACATTAAAAGCTTCCCTAAACTAAAACAAAAAAAAAACATTCCCTACTACCTGCAGAACAGGGAGGCCATTTTGAGTGGCAGTGACTCTCTAGGTGTTCAGATAAGGGGCTTCCCCAGCCCCACCAGGTAATGTCAAATGGAAGACCTTTGGAATGCAAAACAAACTCTCTACCTTCCAGCTAGAGCCCTTCCCTTGGCAGGAGCAAGGAGAGAGCAAGCAGACTCCCTTACTCACCTGTTTGCCTTCTGGAAGAAGGTTGAGAGTTCCATAGATAGCAATAGTGCTCTCGGTTGAGAGGACAACTCCATTGTAACACTGGCACTAGAAGGGAGAGAAAAAGAGGAGGAATTTCAGGCTGTGTGGGCTAGGCTTTTACCTGCTTTTGTTTTTATAAAGAGCAGATGGGAGCACACCACTCCCAAGGAAACACTTAGAATGCTTCATCATGAGAGCCAAGAGTTGTCTCTCACTTAGGGATGGAGGAGGAATCCATAGGTTGTGAATTCCAAAGACGACTCGTCTGATTTGATCGGGGCAGATTCATGACGCAGATCAGTTCCCGAGTCCAGGCAGGTTTCAACGCTGCCTCTCCCCCTCACCCCTTTTAATTGTTCTGCAAAACCCCAGATATCATGGAGGAGCTAGCACACTGAGATTCCTACTGCCATTTTCACCTTGAACAGAGAAAGTTCCTCCAGGGAGAAAGAGAGCTTGACAATGTTCCATTGCTCTCCGAAGGAACCGTATAGAAGAAGAAAAACATGGCTGCACCCATGTAAGAACTTGGGGCAGCCATGCTTGAGCCATAGAATTCCGTTTGAGAACAACAGAATGTCGTCAGGTCCCATCGCTCACTTCTATACTCTTTTAGTGGTTCCCAAACTTTCTTCTCACCAGACTGCTTGAAGATTTCTGAGGGTCTTAAGAGATCTTGATGGACCACTTAATTATTTTTTTCCTGCCTGTTTTAGCAATTGTAATGCACTGTGTTGGATTATCGCTGCAGTCTCGGCCCACTCAACTTCTGGTGGGCCGCCAGATTCTGAGGACAGAGCACTCCAGAACTGGGACGGACTGGATCGTAATGGGTCCTCTTCTAAACTTTCCACACCCGAACATTATTAAATGTTGGCTGCACCGCATTGCTGGACCACAACTCCCATCATCCTTGACCTATCAAAGGGACTCAAAGATGCTGCACATCCAGACCTCCTCCTCAGCCTCGCTTTCTCTGTATTTTCTCTTTGTTAACTTGTGGCCCTGGGGGTTTGGGAGTGGAAGAAGAGTAAAAGCAAGGGTGTGTGGGTGTGGGTGTGTTGGAGAGAGAAGGGTGGGGAGAGTGTGTGTGAGTGTGCGCACGCGCACACAGACACACACACTTCAAAGCAGCTTACCAGTTCGTCTGACAAGACGCATTGAAGGAATCCAGTGCCGTCTCTTAATACAATAAACATCAAGTTCTTGCCTAGCAAAAAAGAAGCATTCAGTGTTAGAATTTAAATTCCCTTTCGTTGAAAGGCATCCTTCATCCTCTTCCATCCCAAACCATCAAAACTATTTCTACTATTAAAAAACAAAACAGAAAAGATGAATATTTCCAGAGAGGGTGGGGAAGAGAGAAGTCCCACGACACTTTAAATACACATGATTTTATTTTGTGGAGAAGAGCTTGGAACTGCATGTGAAAGAAGCATGGAGAGAAAGAGAGAACAGGCTTTTTCACATATTATCCTGAACACAGGTACAAGTGCTTGTGTGGAAAAGGGTTTATACTTGTTAATTTTTGCAGCTCGCCTACTGTGTACACAGACCGTACACTCATCAAATGTAGTGTGTGAAAAGCAAGAGAGAAACTAAGGATGAATCCACACACAGGGAAAACCCCGCTATAAATAAGTCAGAAATTAAATCGTTATAACAAAAGAAAAAAAGTTATGGAAAATTGCAAAGAATTAATTTTTTTGCTCTCCAGCTCCATCTGGTGTTGCATGTTTAAAATGCATTCAAAAGCTGTTTTGATTTTTAACTAATGTAGCCGAGTCCTAACCAGCCAAGCCTTCCAGGGTGATCTGAGAAACAAGTTAAGTCAAGGAGCCTGCTATTATCACTATGTTATCACCAGAATGCGGCAGCTAGACTGGTAACTGGGAGTGGCCACCGGGACCATATAACACTGGTCCTGAAAGACCTACACTGGCACCCAGTACGTTTCCGAGCACAATTCAAAGTGTTGGTGCTGACCTTTAAAGCCCTAAACGGCCTCGGTCCAGTTTACCTGAAGGAGCGTCTCCACCCCCATCGTTCTGCCCAGACACTGAGGTCCAGCTCCAAGGGCCTTCTAGCGGTTCCCTCACTGCGAGAAGCGAGGTTACAGGGAACTAGGCTGAGGGCCTTCTTGGTAGTGGTGCCCACCCTGTGGAACGCCCTCCCACCAGATGTCAAGGAAATATACAACTATCTGATTTTTAGAAGACATCTGAAGGCAGCCCTGTTTAGGGAAGTTTTTAATGTTTGATGTTTTATTGTGTTTTTAATATTCTGTTGAAAGCTGCCCAGAGTGTCTGGGGAAACCCAGCCAGATGGGCGGGAGTATAAGTAATAAATAAATTATTATTATTATTATTATTATTATTATTATTATTATTATTAATCGCTTAATGCCAAAATAGGCTTCTAAGCAGTTTGCATAATACAAAAACACAAATATATAAACATCCATAATTCAAGATGCAATACAACAACCCCATTAAAGTATTGTATTAAAGTACTTAAAATACTCATGATAAAAATAAGCCTACATGCGCAGATATGAAGGACTACAGAGCTCACCAGGGATTTTACACCCTCACAAGGAAGTTAAACTAACTGAGGTGCAAAGCTGCAGCTCTGAACTATTGGTTTCAGTTTGCCAACAGTGGAGCTGAAAAGCCCATGAAATAAAAAAGGAGCGTCACATTCTGTGCAGAGCCTAAATGCATGCAAGGTAAGAACGGAGTCCTTTTCTGAGGGGAAAGTGCTCTGAAACAGCAGCCCAAGTCTTAACCAAAAGATAGGCTGCTTTGATAAGATATGTACCACGAACTACGTCAGTCTACTAAATTAAACTGGCTTTCCCTAAGGAAGCTTCAACTTGAAGCTTTGCAACAATGCTGGTTCTCTCACAAATTTTCTAGGCTTCAATCCTTTTGAGGGGCAGTTTGTTGTTCCCCCCTTTACAGAACTGGTTCCTTTTAACACAGCACTCACCTTGTCTACGCAGCCTGTGGACCCAGCCAAAGACTTTGACTCTCTCTCCTCTGTGGGCCTCTAGGTGACGGATTTTCACCTGTCAGAAAGCAGCCGAGTAAGTTGTTTTTCTTTGAAAATATTATCAAGATATACACACAGATTGCTTGCCTAACACCGAATCAAGAATACGAAAGAAATTCCACTTGTGTGTTGCTTTTTTCCCTCAGATACCATTTACAATACCTTACACATGAAAAGCTACGCAAGACACATTAGAAAAACTCCAAGTCTCGCCAGTTGTATCAGGACCAACCAATCTATGTCACAAGACAAGGAGCAAATACCATATTTTTCGCTCCATAAGATGCACCTAATTTTTACAGGAGGAAAACAAGAAAAAAAGTATTCTGAACGAAACAGTGGATGTATGATTTTTGTGGTTCATGCTGTGGCCATGGGCATGTGATTTGATGGTGAGTTTGGGGTAGCCCAATGCAAAAATCCTGAGAATCCATGTGGATCCGTGCTTTGTAACCATGTTTTTGCGCCATTGCCACCCCAGGCAACAGTGGGTGCGTGATTTTTTGGGTGCAGGCTGTAGCCATGGACATGCTATATGATCTGATGGTGAAATTGGGGTGACCCAATGCAAAAATCCTGAGGATCCATGTGCTTTAAAGAGCAAACCTGACAGGAGCGGCTTACAGCTGTGTAAGCAGCTCCTCTCCTCTCTCGCTTTGCTGCTTTTCAGTGACCTAAGTGGGGAGGAGGGGGGGAAAGAGCACGCTTGCTTTATAGCAGCCAACCGGACAGGAGCCACTTACGGCCGTGTAAGCAGCTCCTCTCCCGCTTTGCTGCTTCAAAGCGAGCCACGGAGGAGGGAAGGAGGGGGAAACATGGATCCTCTGCTCGCGACTGCAGCAGGATTCCCCCCCCCCCCCGCCATCCATAGGCATTCACTCCATAAGATGCGCAGACATTTGCCCTTATCTTTTAGGAGGAAAAAAGTGCGTCTTATGAAGCGAAAAATACGGTAGTTTGAGTCTAACCTCAAATGTGTCAAAATCTAGATGGATTTCCTGGTCTGCTCTTTTTGGTGGAAGGAAAAATATTCTTTCCAATCCAATTCTCCTCCCAGAGGAGGTGGAACGATTCAGTGAGCTGGGAAGCCAATTCCATGCAGCCTGCCTGGACACAAATTTGGCAGCCTGCCTGGACACAAGCACTCAAGGTCACTTTCCACAGCTAACACATGGCAGCTGCAACCCCATGCACGCTTATTGGACAGAAAAGCCCTAAAGCACCATCATCAAATTTCTTAAACCCCACTTCACCAGCAGGTTCCAGGGTGGGGTTACAACAATTTGAAATTTGTTATCAACAGTTAAAGCAGATTACAGGAACACGTTTCAGGTGCTGAAGAGTTCCATTTTTAAGGTAAAGGAAAAGGTACCCCTGCCCGTACGGGCCAGTCTTGACAGACTCTGGGGTTGTGCGCCCATCTCACTTAAGAGGCCAGGGGCCAGCGCTGTCCAGAGACACTTCCGGGTCACGTGGCCAGCGTGACAAAGCTGCATCTGGCGAGCCAGAGCCGCACACGGAAACGCCGTTTACCTTCCCGCTGGTAAGCGGTCCCTATTTATCTACTTGCACCCGGAGGTGCTTTCGAACTGCTAGGTTGGCAGGCGCTGGGACCGAGCAGCGGGAGCGCACCCCGCCGCAGGGATTCGAACCGCCGACCTTTCAATCGGCAAGTCCTAGGCGCTGAGGCTTTAACCCACAGCGCCACCTGCGTTCCATTTTTAGCATTCACCAAAAGCTGTATAATACCTCTGTGGGGAAGAAATTCTACAACTCAGGGGTTGCCACAGAGAATGCCACAACCCCCCAAACTTGATGGCAGCAGAACGACTGAGGGCCCCTTCTGGTGATTTGAACAACCAAGAAGGTTTGTAGGGAAGGAGGCAGTCTCTCAAGATAGTTTGGGCCTAAGTTGGAGCATGCTGATAAAAATTTTACACATCACTTGGGAAGTCAGGCGAACTAATGCCAGCATACTGGAAGAAGCAGAGATCGCCAGTGTCAAAGCAATGATTCTTCAACATCCAACTTTGTTGGACTGGTCATGTTGTGCAGATACCTGATTTATCGTCCTCCAAAGCATCTACTCTATTCCGAACTTAAAAATGGAAAGCGTAATGCTGGTGGTCAACAAAAGAGGTTTAAAAACTCTCTCAAGGCAAATCTAAAAAAAATGTAGTATAAGCACCGACAACTGGGAAACACTGGCCTGCAAGCACTCCAACTGGAGAACAGCCTTTACTAAAGGTGTCAGGGGCTTTGAAGACGCTCGAACTCAGGAAGAAAAGAAAGAAACACGCTAAGAGGAAGGCACGCTTGGCAAACCCTCACCATGATCAACTCCCGCCCAGAAACCTATGTCCCCACTGTGGAAGGACGTGTGGATCCAGAACTGGTCTCCACAGTCACTTACGGACTCGTTAAAGCCGTGTTCATGGAAGACAATCTTACTCGGGTACGAATGATTGCCAAAGAAGATAGTTGCCCTTTAAGCATCCAGTCATATGATCAGGGAAGGGTCCCCCCCCTACCATTTCAGGGCATGATTGGGACGAAGCAGAGATTTTAATCTGCGTTAAGGCATGGATCCAGAGGCTTACATAATTTGACATCTGCAGGGTCTGTAAGACAGAGTTGTTCCGCCTGGCCTTTGGCTTGGAATCAACTTGATCCCCTTCCCCCCTTTCCTTTTTCCTTTCTCCTTCTGTAATGGAACTCCTATTTGGGGACTTCCCTGGCTTTTTTCTGGCCCACGTAGGACCAGTCTGGATAGTTGGCCTTGGTGAAGATTTGACGTTTTCATCCCCAAAACGTTTTTGATTTGAGTTTCTACTGAAGTGAGGCTGCAGTTTAATGTTGTATTCTAATCTTGTTTTTAAGTTGTATTTTAATCAATTCTTTACATAGCTGGTGTTAGCCGCCCTGAGCCCAGTCTTGGCTGGGGAGGGCGGGGTATAAATAAAATTTATTATTATGGACCCAAGTGCAACAGTCCTCTCCCCAAATGTGATTCCTGCATTGCAGGGGGTTCAACTAGATGATCCCTAGGGGTCCCTTCCAATTCTATGATTCTCAGCATCTGGTATTTAAAGGCACTGTGGCTAGCAGCCATTGTTATATACGCTTATCTGCCATGCATTTGTCTAATGATCCAGATGTTTAGAAATACTTGGGTTTCTAACACCGAAAAAAGAGAGCTAAGTTTATTTTGAATGTGCTAGACTATAAACATGCACAATACTGATTCCCATTCAATGTTTGGAACCTCCTACTATCGCTTTAAATCAGGGGTGTGGAACCTGGGCTACATTGTTGGGCAAGGGACGTGGCTGGCGCTGTGGTCTAAACCACTGAGCCTCTTAGGCTTGCTGATCAGATGGTCGGTGGTTCAAATCCCCACAATGGAGTGAGCTCCCGCTGCTCTGTCCCAGCTCCTGCCAACCTAGCAGTTCGATAGCACACCAGTGCAAGTAGATAAATAGATACTGCTGAGGCAGGAAGATAAACGGCATTTCCGTGCACTCTTTGTTTCTGTCACGGTGTTCCGTTGCACCAGAAGCAGTTTTGTCATGCTGGCCACATGATCCAGAAAGCTGTCCATGGACAAACACCGGCTCCCTCAGCGTAAAAGCGAGATGAGTGCCGCAACCCCACAGTCGCCTTTGACTGGACTTAAGCCCTGTTTAGGGAAGCTTTTAATGTTTGATGCATTGTTGTTGTTGTTAGTCGTTTAGTCGTGTCCGACTCTTCATGACCCCATGGACCAGAGCACGCCAGGCACTCCTGTCTTCCACTGCCTCCCACAGTTTGGTCAAACTCATGCTGGTAGCTTTGAGAACACTGTCCAAGCATCTCGTCCTCTGTCGTCCCCTTCTCCTTGTGCCCTCCATCTTTCCCAGCATCAGGGTCTTTTCCAGGGAGTTTGATGCATTACTGCATTTTAATATTTTGTTGGAAGCCGCCCAGAGTGGTTGGGGAAGCCCAGCCAGATGGGTGGGGTATAAATAATAAATAATAATTATTATTATTTAACTGTCCAAGTGTCTTTTACCTTTTTCTTTTTTATATACTGTTGGACTCCCAATCCCATGGGCCAGGGATGATGGGATGAGTTGGGAGACCAATATAAGGAAGCAACCACATTGCCTACACCCCCTAGCGTATGTCATTTACAAGTGCTCTCCCCTCACAGCCTAAAAAGAGCTGGTTAAGGTTGTCTGCAAAAGCATTCAAGCTTTACTCACACATTTGGGCTCTGGGAGACTGGGGTCATTCTTAATGATTATCTTCTTTGCTTCCTCCAAGTTCTTTTCACGGCGCAAGAGATCTTCTTCCTGCGGGTTGTTTTAAAGAGTGGTTTAGTTGAGACTCTACTCTGAACGCAAGCATGTGGGGAGTGATCTGGGAACACTAGAACCAATGGGAACGTTAGCATTAGAAGAGTGACTATTGGGGTGCCACAGGGTTCTGTCTTGGGCCCGGTCTTATTCAACATCTTTATCAACAACTTGGATGATGGACTCAAGGGCATCCTGATCAAATTTGCAGATGACACCAAACTGGGAGGGGTGGCTGACACCCCAGAGGACAGGATCACACTTCAAAACGACCCTGACAGATTAGAGAACTGGGCCAAAACAAACAAGATGAATTTTAACAGGGAGAAATGTAAAGTACTGCACTTGGGCAAAAAAAATGAGAGGCACAAATACAAGATGGGTGACACCTGGCTTGAGAGCAGTACATGTGAAAAGGATCTAGGAGTCTTGGTTGACCACAAACTTGACATGAGCCAACAGTGTGACGCGGCAGCTAAAAAAGCCAATGCAATTCGGGGCTGCATCAATAGGAGTATAGCATCTAGATCAAGGGAAGTAATAGTGCCACTGTATTCTGCTCTGGTCAGACCTCACCTGGAGTACTGTGTCCAGTTCTGGGCAGCACAGTTCAAGAAGGACACTGACAAACTGGAACGTGTCCAGAGGAGGGCAACCATAATGGTCAAAGGCCTGGAAACGATGCCTTATGAGGAACGGCTAAGGGAGCTGGGCATGTTTAGCCTGGAGAAGAGGAGGTTAAGGGGTGATATGATAGCCATATAAAAGGATGTCACATAGAGGAGGGAGAAAGGTTGTTTTCTGCTGCTCCAGAGAAGCGGACACGGAGCAATGGATCCAAACTACAAGAAAGAAGATTCCACCTAAACATTAGGAAGAACTTCCTGACAGTAAGAGCTGTTTGACAGTGGAATTTGCTGCCAAGGAGTGTGGTGGAGTCTCCTTCTTTGGAGGTCTTTAAGCAGAGGCTTGACAACCATATGTCAGGAGTGCTCTGATGGTGTTTCCTGCTTGGCAGGGGGTTGGACTCGATGGCCCTTGTGGTCTCTTCCAACTCTATGATTCTATTCTATGATTAAGGCCCCATTTGAGCTACAGTTCCCAGAATTCCCTGGGGGGATTGTTAAACCTCCACTGGGAGTCTTGAAGATGCCACAAGAAAAAGGAGCAACATTTGCAAACCTTACCTCTTTCTTTTCTCTCGCTTCAGCTTTTTGTTGTTCCCTGTGCCACAGCTTTTTGACATTCTTCAACTGGGTCTTGGAAATGGTATCCCATCTCTAGGGCAGATGAAAAGAAGAGAAAGCGAAAGCATAAATAAGAGAGTTATGCTTTCGCTTTCCGATAAAAACATAAGAAGAAGAAGAAGAAGAAGAAGAAGAAGAAGAAGAAGAAGAAGAAGAGGAGGATTAGGAGGAGGAGGAGTTTGGATCTGATATCCCGCCTTATCACTACCCGAAGGAGTCTCAAAGCGGCTAACAATCTCCTTTCCCTTCCTCCCCCACAACAAACACCCTGTGAGGTGAGTGGGGCTGAGACTTCAGAGAAGTGTGACTAGCCCAAGGTCACCCAGCAGCTGCATGTGGAGGAACGGAGACGCGAACCCGGTTCCCCAGATTACGAATATACCACTCTTAACCACTACACCACACTGGCTCTCCCCCAGGGTCCATCTAATGGCCAGCCAGATGACTCAAAGGTTCCTTAGAGCTATCATCCCCTTTCCCCAATGTTCAGAAAATAAGTGCTATTATTTACACTGTCAAAACTGCACCATCCAGGGGCAAGAGGAGTTATCCAGCAAGATTGAGAGAACCCCAAAGTTTTGCTGAAACACAATATATTAGCAAAAGCAGGAGGAGGAGGAAAATAACATAATGGAGTCTCAGGGAAAGGGTGTGGCTGGCTGACTGGTATAGTGAACAGAGTACTCCACACTGCAACATTTTGTCGCAGGTACCTTTTTGTCACCGTTGATTAATCCTCCATCAATTTGTTTAATCCCCCTTTAAAGCTAACTAAGCAAGTGCCATCACTACATCTTGCAAATTCTTATGTGTTGTTGTGCAGACTCTATATTTTGTCTGTCCTGAATCTACTGCCAATCGAAACCAAATCCTTTCACCGTGGAAACGGCAGAAAAACACCCATTAATACTCAACCTCGTCTTTTTTTTGCGAGTCCACGTAGATCGTAGGAAACGGCTCCTTTCCGGCAGACAGCAAAGCCTTTAGAAAGAGAAAAGGATGGAATAAGTTTTGTTTTATTTTTTAAGACAGCTAGTTCTAAAAGCAGGGGGCAGCCAGCGCACTGTCAGACTACAACTCCCAAAATGCGCCTGGCAAATTTTGAACGCTGCCCTGAATGCTCTTTGGATCCCCATTGTACAGACAGATGCTAAGGATGCACAAAGCAGGCAATCACAGACATTGTGCAAACTGCTGCAAGGACCGTTGCACCAAGCACTTTGCAGTTGCCGTAACCTCAGGAACCACCACAGAATAAGCCCACTGACTGGCCTTGGATGTGAACTCCTGGGGGGAAATGGGAGAACCTAAACTGGGCTTGTCAGGTACCTTCAGAGCAGTTTTGTAAGGCTTCTCCTGCGACCCGTCTCCAGTAACGTCACTTCCCTCTCGATCAGAGACATAGACCTCTCCTGTAAAAGCAGGCATGGAAATTAGGAGTCTTGCACATAGCACACATTCATTCACACAGAGATCCATTTACACAAAACGGTTGCTTTGCACTTAATAATGTTTAATAGTCTATTGTATTTTAATATTCTGTTGGAAGCCGCCCAGAGTGGCTGGGGAAACCCAGCCAGATGGGCGGGGTATAATAAATAAATTATTATTATTATTATTATTATTACCTCTAAAAACTGGTGGGGAACCTCTGTTTCTGCTCTGGAGGCCACAAGACTCTCAGCTCCCTTCACAGCCGACCACCGGCCAGGCTGGATGGTGCTCAAGGGAGCTGGCAGTCCAACATCTGAAGATGGAGACTGTCGATGGATCAGACTCGGCTAGGAGAGCATGCAGAGAAGAAGGTACTAATCTCCTCTCTGGAATGGCTACCAATGAACTCGTTCTCTGAGCAACAACTCTTAGGTAGCCCAAACAGCTCTACCCATACACAACAGAATGGCGTTAGTAGGTGTGGAGGAAGCATATAATAAGGCAGGGGTAGGTAACCTAGGTAAAGGAACCCCTGACCATTAGGGCCAGTCGTGACCGACTCTGGGGTTGTGGCGCTCATCTCGCTTTACTGGCCGAGGGAGCCGGCATACAGCTTCCGGATCATGTGGCCAGCATGACTAAGCCACTTCTGGCGAGCAGCGCATGGAAACACCGTTTACCTTCCCGCCGGAGTGGTACCTACTTATCTACTTGCACTCTGATGTGATTTCGAATTGCTAGTTTGGCAGGAGCTGGGACTGAACAACGGGAGCTCACCCCGTCGCGGGGATTCAAACCGCCGACCTTCTGATTGGCAAGCCCTAGGCTCTGTGGTTTAACCCACAGTGCCACCCACGTCCCTACCTCTGTCTTTAGCTGTTTCTATTTTATCTTCTAGATTCAGGTAGGTAGCCCTGTTGGTCTGATGCGGTCGAAATAAATAAAAAAATTGTCCAGTAGCACCTTAGAGACCAACTAAGTATGTTCTGGGTATAAGTGTTCGTATGCATACATTTATCTGAAGAAGTGTGCATGCACACAAAAGTTTATAGCCAGAACAAACTTAGTTGGTCTCTAAGGTGCTACTGGACAATTTTTTTTTACTTTTTTCCAATTATTCCTTTATTTATCTATAAGCCACCTTGAGTCCCTGTTAGGGGGGGAAGTGGGATAGAAATAAATTAATATTAATGTTATCTGCTTTAAACTAAAAGCCATGTACTACTGATATGGAGAATGCCCAGGACACGCTAACAAAAAAGGCATCTATACCACTTAGTTTCATTTTTCTTTAAAAAAATATATATTTAGAGCAGCGGCTATCAATATAGTGTCCTCCAGATTTGCTGGACTTTCGTCAATCAGGGATGATAGGAGTTGGAATTCAGCAACATCAACTGCTGCTGCTTTAGGGTTTCAACAAGAGCACAGTGCAGGTTTGGGGTGCTGCTACCGCCCCCTAAACCTTCCCTTAGCACTGCCAATTGAGGGGAGAGTTAATTCCCCCCCCCCAAGTGCACTACCAGCCTCAAACCTACAGAGCAGGAGAGGAAAGTTGATTCTATAATATTTCTTCTCATTACCTAAGGCAGGGCTTCCAATTCTGTGTCTCACAAGCTTCCTTCAAGTGGTCTGTCGATTTGTGGTTGAAAATGGGAGTCAGCCACCCCAAAGCGGCTAAAAGGCCAGTCACTTCGCTGCGAAAATGACAAGCGAGGGCCTACCACAAAATGTGGCAGCGCGAAGCTCTGCCTTACACAACGGCAGGGTGGATAAAAATCAATGATTTTTTTAAAAAAAAATAATGATTTTTATTATTTAAATTGGATTTTTATTATTTAAATTGGATTTTTAAAACAAAATGCTTTTGGAGGAAAAATCTTTCTAAAGATAGTTTTCTGTTTAAGCTACATTATAGTCCAAAAGCTATTCATCAGGAAATAAGGATTTGTTTTAAGTTTTTCATGTGTGCTAAAACTCAGTCTAAGTTTTTTTGTTTTGTTTTTTTAAAAAGTTTGACCACATCAGTTAACAAACATGGATACATGTGCTATAATGTTATTACTTTAGTTAAATAAAATTGTTTAAATTGTTATTAAGGAAATGATTAGTTTTCTCCTTCCAACAAAGTACAGCAGAAGACGTTGTCCAAATATAAACAGTTAACTTACTAAACCTCACAAGAATTTCATAATTACCTGTCTATGTATTTCTAATAGTACAGTGGTACCTCGGCTTAAGTACTTAATTCGTTCCGGAGGTCCGTTCTTAACCTGAAACTGTTCTTAACCTGAAGCACTGCTTTAGCTAATGGGGCCTCCTGCTGCTGCTGTGCCGCTGGAGCACGATAGCTGTTCTCATCCTGAAGCAAAGTTCTTAACCCAAGGTACTATTTCTGGGTTAGCGGAGTCTGTAACCTGAAGCGTATGTAACCTGAAGCGTATGTAACCCGAGGTACCACTGTATAACTAAATCAGTAATTTTTGATATAACTGTAAAAACTACTCTGAACATTTATTATTCCAAAAATGAAACCCTCCTCTGGTTGTAAATATTAAGATTATACCAGCAAGAATGAGTCTTTCTGTAAAAATAAAAATAAAAAATGATTTAAATCAAGTCTTACTGACTAGTGATTTAAATCGATTTGAATTAAATGAAACCCACCCAGCACAATTGTCCTCCTTCCCAGTTGTCCACCATTCACCCCAGTAACAACCCATTCGCACACCGAGTAGTCCTTATTAGGCTCTTTTTTTGGGATGGTGAGGGTCCTTCCTCTTAAATATCTGATATTTAATACCTTCCCACCCGACACCTGCTAATACAGCTTCTCCTTGTGCCTGGACTTAGCTTGGCACACCTCACCCAACATGAGTAATAAAAAAGGAACGAGGAGACCCGCTTCCAAGCGCCAGAACATGTCTGGCAAGTTGAACCCCGACTTTCCAACCCCCCGGGATGACTCTGGTAAGCTGCATTTCTTTAACTCATTGCTACAAGCCGCTTTTCCCGACAAGAGGCTGGCTGGAAGAAGACAGAAGAGCGGCAGGATAAGCCCATCCTCCCTTGTACCGATTGCCTGCGTTGCATGGGGTAGAAGTGGACGTGGCTATAGCGCAGGCAGGGGAAATGGGTGACTGCAAGAAAAGGTCCCCTGCCCCGAGGCACCAGCAAACCTATACAATCGCGTGCAGCGCCTCTTCCCAAGGAAAGCAGGGGAAGAAGGGCGGGTCTATAAGTGGCCATTTAAATCATTTAACACCAGCCGCTAGCTGATCTTTTTTTAAACAGCTGCTGATGGGGAAGGAAAGGTCTAGGGCGCACGGAGCGCGCAGCCAAAAGCCTCGGGGCCTTGAAGTCTGGTTCCGACGCGTGGAGATGGCGGGCCCCTCATTCATCGGAGGCCAGGGCTGCAGTTGCTACAATGGCAAAAGGAGGAGGAGGACGCGCGTCTTTTGTTCCTGGGCCCTTTTTGCAGCTGCGCCATCTCACCCAACGTGAATAATTTCTATTATTATTGCTTATGATCGAGACAGGATCTCCGCCTGCCCTTGCCAGATCCCAGGGCCTTTTTTTCTGAAGGCTTCCCTGCCGGTCTCTCTTTGCCCAAAACACACACACACACACACTCACCCCACAAACTCACCCAGGGCCAGCGCGCCCGTCTGCTTGAGGATCTCCAAAGACATCGCTGCTCCTGCGTAAAGCGCCGCGCGCCCCTCGAACCAGACAGGTGGCGGCCGCCTCTTTCCCTTTCCTTTTCAAGAAGGGGATTGCGCTTCCCGGCAGGGAGATTGCATCAGGCCTGCCCGCCCACAAGCCCGCCCTTGCCGCAAAGCGAGGCCGGCTGCCGCAGCAGTAGCTGCCGCTACGCTTTGCGCTCCGCCCCGGCGTCGCCACCCATTGCGCGCCTCTTGCGCCTCGTTGGGGAGGCCCGGCGGCGTCAGGAGCGGGATGCGGGGATGATGATGATTAATAATAATAATAATTCTATTACCGCTTTATAATTTATAATTTCAGGGGGGCGGAGGGAAGATTCGAAACGGTTTGCATCAGTTAAATCCGGAGTGAAACGTCGCTGGAGAAAGTCAAAGTATACGTTCAAAGCAAATTAATTAACAGGAAGCTATAATATTATATTAAAACAGTGTTTCCCAGGACCGGGTTTAGGTTTGACGAGGCCCTAAGCTACTGAAGGTAATGGGGCCCTTTATATGTCCAGCTGTCCTTCATCAACAACAAATTGTCGCTGTTTTTTGTGTTGAATACAGTATATATGCTATATGCAGTATATGCTATATGGTAATTTATGGATGTAATAGGTATCTAGAGCAGGCTTCCTCAACCTCGGCCCTCCAGATGTTTTGGGACTACAGTTCCCATCATCCCTGACCACTAGTCCTGCTAGCTAGGGATCATGGGAGTTATGCTGGTTTTGCAAATTGCAGAATATGAGAGTATGCATGAGTTTGTGTGCATATTTGTTTTAAATTTGCATGCTTGAATCATGAAAGTTCATGTTGTAATAAACCCCTGCAAGTTCCTTGTAAATTTTTTGCTGCTGGCTTAGCTACTCTTATGTAGTTCTTTCTTTTAAAAAAAGCTGTCTATCTTAAGGGGGAAAGCTGTATATGTACTTTATTAAACACACATTTTTCACTCTTCTGTAGCAAGGAAAGCAAGATGCTTGTGCATCATCTAGCACAGTAGTTCCTAATTAAATACTGCAGGCTCCATGTTTTTCAGAAGCCAAACCATGGACCCCCTACTTTTGAACATTTTGATATTTCAGGTTACAGACTCTGCTAAACCCAGAAATAGTACCTCGGGTTAAGAACTTTGCTTCAGGATGAGAACAGAAATCGTGCTCCGGCGGCACGGCGGCAGTGGGAGGCCCGATTAGCTAAAATGGTGCTTCAGGTTAAGAACAGTTTCAGGTTAAGAACGGACCTCCGGAATGAATTAAGTACTTAACCTGAGGTACCACTGTATATTCTAGCTATCTAAAGTCAGGTCTGTGAGGAGACCTCTAGTGGTAAAATGTCCAACTTCACTTTTAGCAGATTTTTGAGCTAGAGCAGGGGTCTGCAACCCGCGGCTCCGGAGCCGCATGTGGCTCTTTTACACCTTTGCCACGGCTCCGGGGCGGATACTAGCGAGGGGAGGAGGCGCATTGTGTGCCCCGACACTCCCCACTGTGGCGGGCACTGTACAGGCTGTGACGTCGCATGGGGGCGATGCGTGCATTAGTCACGCACCGTCCCGGCGTCACCTTCCCGCCCGCCCGCCTGCCCGCTACATTGTAAGGGGCATGTACGCTGGTCACTGCATTGAAAGGGGACATGTACGCTGGTCACTGTTTTGAAGGGGAGTGAAGAACACACACACACAAAAAAGGTAACTTGTTAATTTAACGTTTATTTCTATGAGGAGGAGTAATTCTGAGGGGTCAAACAAAGAAATAATAAAAAAGTGACAAAAAGGTTATTTTTATAATGACGAGTTTTGCGGCTCCCAGTTTTTTTTTTCCTTTGGAAACGGGTCCAAGTGGCTCTTTTTGTCTTAAAGGTTGCAGACCCCTGAGCTAGAGCAAGGACTCAAGTGAGACTTCAATTACAGTCATACCTCATGTTACGTCCGCTTCATGTTACGTTCTTTCAGGTTATGTCCCGCAGCTACTCGGAAGTACCGGAAAGGGCTACTTCTGAGTTTCGCTGCATGCGCAGAGGTGCAAAATGACATCATTCGCAGAAGCGGCGAATTGCAACCCACGCGTGCGCAGACGTGGTGCTGCGAGTTGCGCTGTTGTCATGTTGCGAACGGGCCTCCGGAACGGATCCCATTCGCAACCAGAGGTACCACTTTGTATCATTATACCTGCCTTATAAACATGTGACACCAGATGGTGCTGTAGAGCAGTGATCCATCACTAATGGGTTTTCCTTTAAGAGCCTTTATAACGTGTTCTGTGACTTTTTAAATAAATAAATAAATCTGTATAGATCCAGCCCAAGTGTTCTCAAAGAATCATATAATTGTGGAGTTGGAAGGACCCCGAGGGTCATCTATAGTTCAACCCCCTAAAATGCAGGAATCCCAAACGCAGTCCCCCATCCAGTTTGAAACCATACCTTACTCTGCTTAGCTTTGCAAATGTGGTAGCAGTTTTACTGCTGCACCCTGCAGAAAGTATTCAAATTTGAATCGCAAAAGGTGGTGCACGCAAGCGACTGGATACTCCTCCTGTGCAGCATCCCCAGCTGCTCCTATTTCTTTAAGCCCTTTGACAGGAGCCAGCAGCAGTAAATCACCTGAGTGAATCCAAGTTAACTCTTTATTAGCAAAAGAGGATCTGTACAGGAGTGTTAAGGCCTAAGGAGCACAGCAACTCATCTCCGGCAGGTCTTGCCCCCATGACACAGTTGCCAAGAATAAACATCCCCAACTCCCCACGGTCACCTATGTCTCTGCCTCTTCTGGGTTCCCCACTACCACCCCAAGCAATCTGAGACTGCTCCTGCGTGTCTGCCTTTGCTCCTCCCGATTCATACCTCTTCTGGTTCTGGGAGAACAGCAGGGAAGGGAGCTTGTCACAGCACAAGGGTGAGATACCTGCGCCTCTTCACAAGCCTGACCCATCTCTGCCTCTTGACCTCCCTTCTCTCCTGCTTCTGGACTTCTCTCTGCCACAGACTCTCCCAGCTCACTAAGCCCTGTTCCTGTTAGGTTTCTGTTAAGCCACTGTGCAGTTCTTGGAGTCACAAGACTCTGTTGACATTCCAGACTGTTGGAAGTCTGACGGGAGACGGATGTTGAAGTTACTGGTTTCCTGTTTCTTTGTTCTGTTGTTTTCTGTCTCTCAGAGATCAGACTCATATTCTTTTCTGTCTTGCGTAATTAGAAATAAAGTAGCAATGTAGCACATATTTCTGCCTCCTTCTGCTGCTGTCTGAGTACTCTGTGAATGGAGAGTGTGCCTGAAGTCTCATTCAAAGGCTTAGGTCGTTAATCACCATCGGAGGAGAGCCTGAATGGGGTTCCGAAGATACGGCCAGAGGAGTAGCCATTGCAGCTCGGTCGTACGGAGGCTCCGACAGTTACCTCTTCAGCTTCCAACACCTCCTCCCAGTCTTTTCCTTCCTTTGACCCCCATCGCCGTCCCACCACCACTCCTCAGGTTTTGAGCCTACTTCCCTTGGTGATTCCCCAGCTGATTCCTCTCTTTGTCCAATCAGTGCATGACACCGACACTCTCTTTACCTCTGCGCAACAATTTATTCCATCTGACTGCCCAGACTCTTCCTCTTTTCCCTTCCTCTTTCCCCTGCCTCACAGAATCCCCTTCTCTTGGTTTGTCCTCCTGCCCCGACTCCTTTGGACTTCTGCCTGTTCCTGACAGATGGGGAGAACTGTGTATGCCACTCCTGAGTTACTTGATGGAAAGGGGGAACATAAACATAGCAAATAAAGTAACAGTTGCACTCTCACGAAAGTCGCTGAACACTATATGAATATACAAATATGTATTTGAAGTATAGTTTAATAAAAATATTTCGGACCAGTGAAAACACTTCTTTCACTTCAGTCAAAAGCATTAAAAATTAAGGCCTGTCAAATATGTACATTATCTTTAAGCAAATAAAAATATTTACAATATATGGTTTGGATACAAGTGTATGGCATACCTATCTCAACCAGCACTTTAAAATTAATAGTGCACCCAGATTAGGAGCTTGAAACATGTGGCTCGCCACCTCCTTGTCTTTGGATGGAGAGAAATCAGTCTAGGAAACTAAAGTCAATCTTCTCCCACCTACTTAAAAGAAAAAGCTGTAAACCTTTGCACATTAAATAACGATAATAATGAAGAAATGTATGAATTCCATGCTCCGAAAGGATGATTTTAGACTGCATGGTTTGCAAAAAAAAAAAAAAAAGTGGAACTATATAGTGAATATTTAACAAGACACATTGGCGTATGCTGAAATTTTTGAAATGTAAACCATTTATATGTCCCAACACAAAAACCCTCTGAACTGTACACTAAAAATCTCAAACATTTTTTTTTTTTACTATTAAAACATAGTGAAAAGGAATCATCCTTGATGTGCTCAATTCTCTTGTTCCAGTTTGTGCTTTGAACCATCACCCAGTGAACATTTTATTCAGTTTAGTCTGTTTCACCCACGACTTGTAACATGGGTCTCACTTAAGCGTGCACATTATCATGTATGAAGAACCCATGCACGCCTGGTTTTAGCCACATATACATGTGTAGTAAAATAGACAACGCATGTGCCTTTGAAGTACAATGGTGTCCACATGTTCTGCATCAGGTGTGGGGAACTACAATTCCCATCACACCCAGCAAAAAATCAATGGCTAGGGACGATGGGAGTTGTAGTTCAGCAACATCTGGAGGGCCAAAAGTTCCTCACACCGGTTCTACATGGAAACAATTCCCGTAATGTGAGAATCGTTGACGTCTACCTTGCATAAAGGTTAAGCAGGTAGAAAATCAAGGAAGTATGCCAATAATACACCCTTCACTGGTTTGATATCTCTTCCCTTTTTTTGAAAAACAAGATACAAAGAACACAGAAGAGTAAAGAGTAAAGGCAGTGGTATAAAACAATATACCAGAAAAGAGATTCAATTCACCAAGTTCTGCTGGTGAACAATTGGTGGTCATTTTAGTAGAGTATCCCCCAAGAAAGCCCCGATTGAGTGAATGTTGCAAACTAGCTATACCTCCTGGACCAGACCTAGAACAGAGATAGGGAACTTGTACTTCCCAGATGCTGATGAACTACAACTCCCATCACCCCTGACTATTGGCCATTGTGGCTGCAGCTGATGGGAGTTGGAGTCTCAACAACATGCACACAGCCACAGACTCCCTATCCCCAATGCCAGATTAAGAGGCTAACCTGATTAAGATGCTTTGCATATACTGACGTTTCCCCACCCAAATCCCTGAAAATTATTAAAAGCTTGCTGCCTTGAGCCACAATACCCCATGGATTGGTGAATAATGGTTCCGAATGCTTGCAAAGTAAAACTGCACCTCTCTTGTCTTAAAAGAAAAAGAGGACATCTTTGGTTAGCTAAAAATAATAATCATAGCTGAGTTAGTGGAATGAAGTGGCAAACAGAACCCTTTTGCTTCTCAGCTAAGTCCATCTTTGGTGTTGAGGCACAAAACATCAGTTGAAACTGTATTTCATGATTGCATTAAAAAAAATATGAAGTTCTAAGTATCATTTTAAAAGAACAACCGTTGCAATTGTTCATCTTTAAGCCCATAGATTTATATCCTTCAATTTCACATGAAACAAAATATACAAGGATCAAAATCTGAAAACACTGCTCAGTTCTTCAGTTCAGTTATCTCAAACGAAGTAGCTTGAGGAGGTAATCAAGCTGTCTTCATAATCTTGAAATTTTTTCCCCAAAAAAGAAAAAAGAATCCTGAGTTTTTCATAAAAAAATAAAAACTTTGTGCAATTGTTTTTCAAAGGGTGGGGGGAACCACTTCCTGTTGGACACAGAAAATCATCAGCTGGCTTCTTCAGCTTGCCTGACTTCTGCTAAATTGTTGCCAAGGACCGCGGTTAACGAAGCTCTCCTTTTACGAATGATCCGCCCGGAAGCTATGAGGTCAGCGTAACCCCGCTGGTGGGAGAAGGCATAAGCAGAACGGCGGCCAGAGATCCCGCGGCGGAAGACGCTTTGCCTTCGCTTCCACTTTTCCTCTTCGGCCTTGAACTTCTTGCGATTCTTCTGGACCTTTTAAAGGAGAAAGTTGCACGAAAGGTTAATGAGGAAGCAGGGAAATGGACTCGCTTGCTACGGGCAGAATGTTAAGTGAAGTCCTGGGGACTCCTGGAAGATGCTGGGAACCCTAAGGTGCTACTTTGCATTGAGATGGACCAATGGGCTCATTGAGCTCAGCTCTGCTCGCCCTGTTTTACGTTAATACCCTCTACATTTCTCATACATACCTTCTCGCTTTCTGAAGGCCAAATGGTCATGCTCAAGAAACGGAGAGCGACCACCGGCAGCAAGCAAAGTGCAACGGATAGGATTATTGTCAACCAGAGATATGGTTGCCGGAGAGCGTTTGGAGCAGTGCCTGTAAGGAGGAAAAAGAGAGGAAAGGAATAATGTACACATAGCTATGGCTGTGGTGCTCCCCTTCATGCTAATAGTATCACACAGAAAGCAAAAATGTTTGCAATGTTATTACCGTAAGAATTAAAAAAGGTAAAGGACCCCTGACCATTAGGTCCAGTCGTGACCGACTCGGGGGTTGCGGCGCTCATCTCGCTTTATTGGCCGAGGGAGCCGGCGTACAGCTTCCGGGTCATGTGGCCAGCATGACTAAGTCGCTTCTGGCAAACCAGAGCAGTGCACGGAAACACAGTTTACCTTCCCACCGGAGTGGTACCTATTTATCTACTTGCACTTTGACGTGCTTTCGAACTGCTAGGTTGGCAGGAGCAGGGACCGAGCAACGGGAGCTCACTCCGTCGTGGGGATTCGAACCACCGACCTTCTCATCGGCAAGTCCTATGCTCTGCGGTTTAACCCACAGCGCCACCCGTGTCCCACAATGTAATAATTACTGGCTTTTTAAAAAAAGGCTTTGGTGATGGGTTTTTGTTTTTAGAATTAACTTGCAGAGCATTTATCACATGGCCTCTAGGGGCCCAAATACTATGGCTCTTTGCTGCAGCCTCCACCAATCTGGCACTCTCCAGATGCATTGGACTACAAATCCCATCAGCTCCAGGCACCACAGGGCTGATGGGAGTTGTAGTCCAAAGCATCAGGAGGGCACCAGGTTGGTAAGGCTGAAGTGGTGTGTGTATATATATGTAATACATGAAGCTGCCTTGCATCAAGCAAAACCATTGGTCTACCTCAAAGTTTCCCTAACTTGGGTCTCCAGCTGTTTTTGGACTGCAACTCCCATGATCCCTAGCTAGCAGGAACAGTGGTCAGGGATGATGGGAACTGTAGTCCAAAAGCAGTTGGAGACCCAAATTGGTCTACCTTGTCCAACATTATCTAGTCTAACTTGCAGCAGCACTTTTAAGTCTCCAGCAGGTGTACCTACCAGCCCTGCTATTTGAGATCCTTTGAGATACCAGAGATTTAACCTGGGGTCTTCTGCAATGTGTGCCCTTCTACTGAGCTCTGCGGTCCCCAGCCCCTGCTCCATCTCTAAAGCCACTTTGAGGATGACTGCTTTTGTGGAAAGGTGGCAGTGGAAAAGGCAAGGAGGGAGGGGGTTATTGGGTTTTTTTTCGTTCTTGCTTTTATTCTGTATTTTGTGTTTTTTATCTTCTGCTTTTATGTTGTGAAGCGCCCTGTGATCTACAGGTTAAGGGCAGTATACAAATTTAAATAAAAATAAGATGGTGATGTTTTTATGATGATTTATATGAAAGCAAACAATAAATGTGATTAGAAACCAGATACAGACACAGAAATTTGATGTCCCAATACAAATTCAAATTTGAAGATTAGTAGTTATTAGCAACAGCCCCATTAAAAATTGCTAGTGTACACTGGGTTTGGTTCCCAACCAACCATGGCCTCAAATATGCCTGTGATACGTTGTCAGTTTTCTGGACTTCAACAGCTTCAGCCGTACATAAAATTCAATGAAATTGAATAAAATGGAGCCCCCTCCTTACCAGGCCCAAACTTTAATTAAGCACTTGTTTCTCTTTTAAGATCGCCTTTGCCAAATGGTGTTGAACTTCAACTCCAGTCAGCTCCAGCCAGCATGACTGCGGATGATGGGATTTTTAGGCCCAACGACATCATGGAGGGCACACCAGGATAGTGTAGACTCTTTGGGGTGCGTCACATGGCATTTGTAGTCACTAATGCGGCTGCAGCTAGGGTTAAGTACTTAGTTAAGTACTGACCTGTAAACTGAAAAGCAGCAGGAAAAAGGACATGGATCCCAGCACTGTGTAGATCAAACATAATTCCGAAGTAAAGTGCAATACTCCCAAATATTGAGAAAGCATTCACAAACGTCCAGTAAGATGTATCCAGTCCCATCTAGAAGCAAACAGACAGACATGCAGAAGTTAGCAAGAGGGCAGATCACGGTACAGGTGGGAGGTGTCAATAGATTCTTCAAAACCTTGAACACAGTTCTCCAATGGCCAAGATGAACACAAGGGAGGGGAGGACAATGGAGACCGGCACCTCCATTTGCTACTTTCTTCCAGCTATGCCCAAGCTGTTCTTCAGCTTGACTTTCTGAGGAATCGCATGCTCAAGTATCCCTCAGCTGTCCTGGTCTACTGCAAGAGCAATTTCTCTCCCTCCCTCCCTCCCTCCCTCCCTCTCTCTCCCATTTCGTTTCCCTCATTCCATTTCCCACAGAAAATACTTTGCCTCTCCTGCTTTAAATATTTCTGGGTTTTCTTCAAAGAGAAGCAAGAGTTGCTTGCGCTCAGAAGACAGCATGAAAGAGTTATCATGAAACTCCCTCCTTACAAAAATCCGGCTATCGTCCACGCATTGTTTGCACGAAGGAGTATCAGCTAAAAACCTCCTCGTTCCTGTAGGCCTTTGGAACACTGTGGAATCAGCTTTGACCTGCATAACTTACTTATGTTGTGGATTGTGATTTTACTTTGGGTTTTTAGTGCTGGGTTTTTATGACTGCTGTAAAAGCTGTGTCCTGGTCTCTCACGAGAGGAAGGGCAGGATTCTAAGAAGAATAAGGAACTGCAAAAAGCCCAAATCGCTTTGCACACTTGCACTCTTGCCAGATGCTGCTTCCGGTGATAGGGGCCATGCAGGTTTCCTGCAGGTTTGCAGCTCCTCTTGCAAGAGTTCCAGTGGTTAAGATGCACAGATGTGAAGGATAGATGAAGGGCAGAGTTGCTACAAGACAGAGCCGTAACAACACTCTGGGCTCCATCTGCACCATACATTTAAAGCAGCATCATGCCACCTGAAAGAGTCATGGGCTTCTCTCAAAGAACTGCAGTTTATTGAGGCTGCTGAGAGTTGTCAGATTCCTATTCCCCTCACAGCGCTACAGTTCCCAGAGTGACAACTGTAAAGAGGGATTGATTCTTAAACCACTCTGGGATTTGTAGCTCTGTGAAAGGAATAGGCTTCTCCTAACACAGGTATGTCCAAAGTCTGTATTGGGGGCTTAATCCGGCCCACCGGTCAGTTTAATCCGGCCACTGTGGCTCAACTATTTTGCTTGGCCCTTTGGTCAGCCATCACTGCCTTCATTTCATCAAATCTGGCCCTCTTTGAAAGAAGTTTGGACACCACTGTCCTAACAGCTCTCAACAAGCTATAGTTCCCAAGATTCTTGGTGTGGGGGCAGGGATAAGCCAGGACAATTTAAAGTGGTATAATACTGCTTTAAATGTATAGTGCAGACAGGGTCTCTCTCTCAGCAGTCCTCACACCCCTCCTCATATCATATACAACTTCTCCAGGTCTGCAGGACTGAGAAAAGGTCGTTCAGTTTCTCAATCTCCCACCCACACACACAATATCTGGCTATAAATCTCTGGGTTCACAGCATCAGAGAGAGTCTGATTACCAAGCTGCCCATTTCACTGATGTGCTTTGTGTACAGCAGACAGAGGAGCTCTTTGAGATTCATCTACCGTATTTTTCGCTCTATAGGTCGCACTTTTTCCCCTTCAAAAATGAAGGGGAAATGTGTGTGCGTCCTGTGGAGCGAAGACGCCATAGCCCCACGACCCTCTCCCGGCTGGAGAGGTGACGCGCGGCAATGGCAGGAGCCTCTATAGCCGCGCGTCACCTCTGCAGCCGGGAGAGCACGCGGGGCTAAAGCAGGGCCCCCCCCCCCGCGACCCTCTACCGGCTGGAGAGGTGACGTGTGGCTATGGCAGGAGCCTCTTTAGCAGTGTGCCACCTCTCCAGCAGGGAGAGCCGCGTGGGGCTAAAAAAGCCCCGCTTACTCTCTCCCAGCTGGAGAAGTGACGCGCGACTATGGCAGCATCCTCTCCGCTGCGCCTTTCCGCTGCTCCCTGACCTGTTCTTTGGGGCTGGTGGTGGGCTTCCTTCGTTGCGCACCGACCCCTCTCGCTCTCCAGGCTTCCAAGGTAGCCGCCTGAATTAACCTTAAACGGCACCTTGTTTTAGAGCGGGAAAACAAGAGGGGGGAAATTCTCCCCCTCTCTGCGCAGCACCTCCTGCCGCTTCGCTGAAGGGGCACTGGGCAGAGAGGGGGAGAAATTTTTTTTCTTGTTCTCCCCCCTCTAAAACAAGGTGCATCCTATTGTCCGGTGCGTCCTATGGTGCAGAAAATACGGTACTTGCCTGAAAGTTGACTGCGATTATGAGAGAGGAGGACGCTGTGACAGCGAAGGACTGGTAATCTGAGGGTGCTTCTCCATCTTGCCCCATGGTTTGTAGGTAAGCACCGTACGGTATGAAGAAAATAATCAGTGATGATATAGCACCGTGCAGGAGGCTTACAAAGAACTTCCTGTAGTTGAAAAGCAAATCTCTCTGTCCCGATAGGTACAAGGCAGGAAAACGTATGCTCAGCTTGTCACTCACGTCCTTAAAGAAATCATTGCAATTTTATTACTACAGCAATTTTTTTTATCTTGAAAGATATCTATAAAATATGCACCCACACCCACAACTACTCTGTAATATTAATCAGAAACATTCAATTCCAAAACAGAAAGGTAGCCATATCTCAATTACAGAAACTGTGAGAAAAATTGGTCCCCAGTAAAAAATGGCCCAGTTTGCATGTAACACTATGAACATGTGAGCTCCCAGAGAGGCAATTGTGGCCCCTTTGCTTCTCCTCTGGTCCTGCTGCACTGCACATGAGCAAAACCATGATTTGGCTTGTTTCATCTCACCCGATGCTCATTATTTGTCTCCTCTGGACAAACCACAAGCTGAAACCCAAGAACAAGCCTTCATTTACAGCTTTGGCTTGTCTGGAACACGACAAACCACCATCCCTGGTTCAGATGACACACTAAACCATGGGTAGGCAAACTAAGGCCCGGGGGCCAGATCAGGCCCAAACGCCTTCTAAATCTGGCCTGCGGACGGTCCGGGAATCAGCGTGTTTTTACATGAGTAGAATGTGTCCTTTTATTTAAAATGCATCTCTGGGTTATTTGTGGGGCTTGGGAATTCGTTCATTTCCCCCCCCCCCAAAAAAAAATATTGTCCGGACCCCCACAAGGTCTGAGGGACAGTGGACCGGCCCCCTGCTGAAAAAGTTTGCTGACCCAATCATAAACCCAATCACAACAGCAGCAAGATTGGAAGAGGAAGAGCAAAGCAGCCACAATCCTATCTCCGAGAACCCACTAAGCAAACTGGGTCAATATTTGCAGGTATTTCAATATAAATAAGGACTTACGTTTCTGCTTTGACCAGTGGAAGGTTACACCCTTATTTCCATACTGCTCAACAAAAGCTCTGCATATACCTGCACTATGGTACTAGAAAATGCCCAGGTCTTCTCTTATGCTGCTTATGCATACACTTCCTCACTGTGGACATCCACACCAATGCACGGATGTCTAGAAGGTGGGCCCAGTGGCATGCTCAGCACTAAGGGGGATGTCAGCAGTATGGTTCTGCTTCTGCAGCCTTCTCAGCATGTAATATATGATGGGAGCTCCAAGGTTGCTCAAAAGCAACCTGGTGCCTAACGTAAGACACTAAGACTTTACAGGCACAGGGCTTTTATATAGCTCCCCGATAAGTCTTGAAACACAGGCATTTTTGCAGGGTTTTGCCTCGCCCCCAGAGGCACGCTCCATTGTCTCTCAAGACTGATGAAGGCCAGCAATAACCTCATTCAAAGAGGAAGAGGACTCTGGAGGCTGGTTATACAAGAGTCCATTCACTGAACACCCAACCTCACCTAGAGTCACATGGGTTTTTCCTATGATAGAATCAGCAGGTCTGAAGGTGTGGCCTTGATGTGGGAGGCAGCTACAGGATTTGTGCTCCTAGTTATACCAATAGAGCCAACCACAGGTAAGTGGTTTTGAGTAGGATGGAGATCACTAACACAGAGGATTCAGGTCATCTGTTTCCATGGCATCCAAAAGTCTGAACTGCTTTTAAAAGAAATAAATTCTGACTTTGTTGGCATACCTGGTCAAGCAACCCAACGAGGAGAACTGGCAGGCTGGAATATAATACATTGTAGAGAGTGATAAACCAATCTTCATAAGCTGTCTGCAATAAACAATATAATAATAATTTGGTTACATCATTTTTCTATCTCCCATGTAAAGAGAGAGAGAGTCAGTCAAGAGATTGTAACTAGAATTGAAAGAACAGGCATCCACAAACAGAATTAACTGCACGTCTTATTTTTCTCTTGCAGTTCTCAGTTGTTGAAAAGTTACACAGCAGTTCAGTTCCAATTGTAGGCTCTCTTCATAACACAATAAATTAGTTATAGGTAGGTAGCCGTGTTGATCTGCCATAGTCAAAACAAAATTAAAAAATTCCTTCCAGTAGCACTTTAGAGACCAACTTAGTTTGTAATTGGTATGAGCTTTCAAGCAGAGACATCACCTTGCCAACAAAGGTCTGTATAGTTAAAGATATGGTTTTCCCAGTAGTGATGTATGGAAGTGAGAGCTGAACCATAAAGAAGGCTGATTGCTGAAGAATTTATGCTTTTGAATTATGGTGCTGGAGGAGACTCTTGAGAGTCCCATGGACTGCAAGAAGATCAAACCTATCCATTCTGAAGGAAATCAGGCCTGAGTGCTCACTGGAAGGACAGATCGTGAAGCTGATGCTCCAATACTTTGGCCACCTCATGAGAAGAGAAGACTCCCTGGAAAAGACCCTGATGTTGGGAAAGATGGAGGGCACAAGGAGAAGGGGACAACAGAGGACGAGATGGTTGGACAGTGTTCTCGAAACTACCAACATGAATCTGACCAAATTGCGGGAGGCCGTGGAAGATAGGAGTGCCTGGCGTGCTCTGGTCCATGGAATCACAAAGATCAGACACGACGAAACGACTGAAGAACAACAACAAAGGTGCTACTGGAAGGAATTTTTTTATTTTGTTTTTGCAATAAATTAGGTCACCAGGAACTGTTGTGACTGGAACAGCACTTAAATCTTCAGCACAATTCTAGAAAATTCACTTTGGAGTAAAACTTCATGAATATTATTTGGTACTAATTTTCCTGTCTCTTAGACTATGAGCTAACTTGGACATTTATGAGTCCCCCCCATGCCCCCGCTTCTCTCTCTTACCTGGGCAGAATAGCCATTGAAGAAGGAGTACCAAAAGTGGACTAACGTAAATGCAAAGTTTTTGTAGAAGAAGTACCGAAGGAACTTGCACATCCTTATGTACGACCATCGGCCGTGAACAAGCAACAACCTTTGGAGGAATCTGAACTGGCCAAAAGAGTAGTCGCTGGACATGACTGCTTGCATCCCTTCTTGTCCACTTATGCCAACACCAATATGGGCCGCTAGAACAACAACAATGAAAACACACAGTTGAGAGCTCCTTCCACGAAAAGCAGTCACCAAGGAAGAGAGGGAGTTGAGGGCCAGGTTTGCACAGACTGCTAGCCAATGATTAACATTAACCAAGCTTTATCAACTAACAACAAACCACCAGTTTAGAGTGTGGCTTGTTCGTGGTCAATAAACCTTTGTTAAGCCCCTGAATCGGGTCTGGATGATCCAGTTAACCATTTACCTTAGGATTATATGTAAACCAGGTCTAAGCATCATAGAGGCTTTTAATAAATCAATCATATCTGTATTTTCACCTGCTGTGTACAAAGATTAAAAACAAACATTTTCACTGCATGTGAGGCTATGCCGTCCATTATTTCCTGCTTTCCCAACATTAAATTCTGACATGAGTGTACAGTGGTACCTCAGGTTAAGTACTTAATTTGTTCCAAAGGTCTGTTCTTAACCTGAAACTGTTCTTAACCTGAAGCACCACTTTAGCTAATGGGGCATCCTGCTACTGCCGTGCCGCCAGAGCGTGATTTCTGTTCTCATCCTGAAGCAAAGTTCTTAACCCGAGGTACTATTTCTGGGTTAGCGGAGTCTGTAACCTGAAGCATATGTAACCCAAGGTACCACTGTACTGTGTCATCTAAAAAGTTCAGAATTCTCAAAAATAGTAGAAAGGAAAAAGTAGACCCAGAAAATAAGGAATGTGGGTGGCAGACTGGGTCAAGAAAAAGAATTTGCAGCATTAAAACATTACTACCGCAAGAATAAAAGATGGGACATACCATTGCCCAAATGCATTTGGGTGCATTCCTCCCCACCCCCAGCAAGTTAAATTGAAAAACAATGGAGGTGAGGATTGCCTTACTATTTTCTGTCTTAACTGTACCAGTGCAGCCCTGTTCCATATGTTTACTGTGGCCTTTCCAGGCTACTGATTGACAGGCATCTGTCGGAAACTGTTGAAGTTACATTTTGTACAGACTGTTAATACTGCTGGTATTCTTTTACTGTTGTTACTGGATTTTTATTGGATTTTATTGTAACCCACCTTGGTTGCTTTCACAACAGGAGACATATAAACATTTAAATAAACAAATGTGTTTTGGCAAAAATAATAATAATGCGTGCACCACTTACTTTTTATCATATTTACGTCGTTAGCACCATCCCCGATGGCCAAGGTGATGGCTTTCTTGTACTTCTTCACCAGGTCAACCACCATGGCTTTCTGCTTGGGCGTCACTCTGCAGCAAATCACTGCGCTGCACTCGCAAGCTAAGTCAACAAAGTTCTGCTGCTGCTGCTCCTTGACCAGCTCTGCTCTCCTTTTGCTCTCCATCTGCTTTTGCTTTTCTTCTGCTGTCCTTGGAAACTTCAGCTTCAAGAGTTTCTTCTTCTTCTTTTTCTTCTCCAGGAGAATTTCATTCTGTAAGAAATAATTGTTCTTGGTAAACTTCCAATTGCTATAAAAATTAGCAGTGTGCACAGATTCTCTGTAGGAGCTGAATAAAGAGGCAAATACCACCGTGCAAGTCAGATCAGGCCTACCAGAAAGCCACAGAGCCCTCTGCATTCATGCTTTGCTGTGCCAATACATCTCTACGCTTTCCTATATAATACCTTAATGTTTGACTAGGTCTATGCGAATCCCTGTGACGGGGTGAGCTCCCATTGCTTGGTCCCTGCTCCTGCCAACCTAGCAGTTCAAAAGCACGTCAAAGTGCAAGTAGATAAATAGGTACCACTCCAGCAGGAAGGTAAACGGCATTTCCGTGCACTGCTCTGGTTCACCAGAAGCGGCTTGGTCATGCTGGCCACATGACCCGGAAGCTGTATGTCGGCTCCCTCGGCCAATAAAGAGAGATGAGCGCCACAACCCCAGAGTCAGCCACGACTGGACCTAATGGTTAGGGGTCCCTTTACCTTTTATAGAGCACTGAAGAGTTGTGGATTGTTATTATTTGTTAGAACACAGCAGAGGAGTTTGGTGTTGTTGTTTTAAAAAGAAAAGTTAAAAGTATCATTTAACTTTTTAAAATTAAATTTAAAAATTATATTTAATTTTTTAAAATAAAATTCAACACTTCTCTTCTTTAGCAACTACTTCCCTGCTACCAAACTTCAGAAATCCACATGTAGCATTCTAGACAGCCTCATACTGTAAGGCTTGTCATAGACCTGTAAAGGCTGACTGGGAAGGCAGAAAAGGTTTTTTTTTTAATGTCCCAGCAAGAATATATACTTTGCCATCTCTTTATTTTGAGCTAAGAAACCAACCAACCAACCTACATTTTCTCCCTCCTCATCCCTTTTACTTCCTCCACAAAAAGTCCCCAGACCTATTTGACTGCAATTTGGGAGGCTTGGAGACTTTTGAAGTGGTCCGATAAATTTCATCCACTGTGGTTGAAAGATTATTGCAAAGTAATTCAGAAGTCTAAATACAGGCAGCAAATGCACACAGCAACTCAAAATCTGATCAGAATTCGAAAACACCACAACAGAGATAGAAAGTGAATCTGGGGTCCTGTGCACACCACCCCCTATAAAAATGGCATGTTGAGGTTTTTCCCCCTTTTGTTTGCAATGACTTGAGACATATAAAGTCATACATCATCAGTAAAATTGCCTTCAGGTTGCTTATGAGTATTTGGCTTAGTAGCCACATTGGTTCTGTACTGGCAAGATGTGTCTGAAAGGGGCTTATAAACATCTCTGTGGATCAGTTGCAAAGACCTTCTGCAATGCCATTCACCATCAGATATCTTCTAATAATACACAATCATTAACAACCTTATTCAGTAAAATATCCTTATGGAAAATGCTGCCTGCTGTCAGTGGGATGTGTGTTTGTCCCAAAGGATGATTGATCTGATCCTGTAAACCTGTTACACTTATTCAAATGGCCAAATATCTCACTGAGCTGGGTAAACAAGCTAGATAAACAGAAAGCAAATATTCTAACTCCATGACTCCACAGGAAGCATGAAAGGCAAAAAGCTTTGACCCATTAAAAAAGGAGTACCTTTATGAATATTCTCCAGTTTCCTGAATATGAAGACAGTTTTAGTTCCATATGGGTGTTGGTGGCTTTGCAAATCACCTGCCTTGATTTGCTAAATTATTAGCATTTTATTTTCTGCTATTTGGGTATGGAAAACTCTCACATCAGAGTAATCAGTGCACCTCTAATCCATACTTACCAGCCATGAGCCAGTGATAATTAGGGCACGGTTTCTACCCGACTCAAAAAAGGGATCGTTGCTTCTTTGGGATGAATTTGTGTTTGATCCGACTACGTTCCTCTGGTTTTCCAGCCTTGTCTGCAGAAGAGCACTAAATAGGTGTAGAGGCAAAACCAACATCTCACAAAACCTTACTATTTAACCACGATATGGGTGTAACAATTCAAGATGTCCAAGAAAATGCCACTAGGATTTAGCAAGAAAGGCCCCTTTGCAATTGAAGGTGTATGAAACTTTACAGCATATTTCAAGTTGGTTTTAGTGGCATTTGATCTAAACTCTTCTAGAACTTCGGCATATTACACTGACTACAAGGCTTCTGAAACATCTTAGTTTTGATTGTGAAATTCCTTAATCTTACCCTAACAAGAAATCCTTGGTATTTCACCAGGAACTAAACCCCTGTAGCAAAGGTGAGTCTACAGACCTGAGTCATTCTTTCTCTTACTCAGTGGCAGGGGAAAGCTGATTCGAAGCAGAGAAGCTGCAGGTGAGAGGGAGTGTTTAATCTTCCCCTCCACTAACTCCTCTCCACCTGTAATTCGCCGAATGTTTTCCCTATAACTGGGGGTTCCCATGTATGTGTCACACTGAGTGGGAGGGTGGGGACAGCAGTTAGAGGAAGGAGGGTAAAACTGTCTCTAGGCTCAGATAACATCTTGTGCACTGTAATATTCTGTACTGGACTTGTAGCACAAGTAGCCAGAAAAAAAGTTCGTTACCACTGTTTTATAGATCAACAGCTGTCCAAGTTAGTGGCGCCAGTCCTTAAGAAACCCTTGGAATTATCCTCCTAAGCACAGGTTACTACATCAACCTAAAGTACTATTTCTCTCATTCATCCATTCCCCCAAATTTCTATATTCCACCTTTCCTCCTAAAAGCTAACGGGAGGTGTGCGTAAGAGTTGTTGTTATTATTATTTATTAAATTTGTTAGTTGCTTTTTTTTGCCCAGGGCATTTCAAAGCAACTTACAACAAAACAAACAGACAAGACAACTCCCGACCCCATACATATATTAAGATGAAAAAGAAATGCATTAAAAAAAATCCAACCCACTTCTAAAAGGCCACAGATTGTTAAGGGCCAAAGGCCCAGTTATTACAGAGGAAAGCTTTTGCCTGGCGCCTAAAGTTATATAATGATGGCACTCGGCTTCTGGAAAAATAGTTATCCTATTTTGTCATCACAAATGCCTTGTGACGTAGATTTAGGCCAATGAGGACGATGGTTGCTGTGGTCCATTTGTCCTAACGGACCAGCCTACACTGTGACTCCATTCATTAGGGATCCCTTACATGCAAAAAACCAAAACAACCCCCCCCCCCAGGGTTTTTCTTCCTGTTTACCTGATGTCTTCTCCATAGTGGATAGTTGTTTCATCCGTTAAGAGTTCACAGGAAAACCCAATGTTTTCTGCAGTTTCTGCAACAGAACAACAAAATGCCGTGTCATGGTCTGTTAGCTCATCTGACTTTTCACACGCGTATGCCGGCACTGCACTTACAACAGCAATTCAAACCACAAGGAAAAAGCCCTGGAACAGAGCTATTTGCTTGGCATTCACACCCCTTGGGCAAATAAGAAGCAGCTATTTATATACACATTACCTTTCTTGTCGCCTGTCAACACCCATATCTTAATATCTGCCTTCGCCAGTTTGGATATTGTTTCTGGAACTCCATCCTGCAACTTGTCTTCAATTGCTGTGGCACCCAAGAGCTGCAGGTTATTTAAAGAACAAGCATGTTTAGTATGGCCGTTGTCAGATCTGAAGCCTATGACTCCTCACAACCCAAGCATCCTGGGAACTGTAGCTCCCGCCCCCACTGGGCTACAATTCCCAGCATCCTTAAACTACACTTCCCAGGATTCTTAGGGTGAGGTCACATGATGGATGTGTTTTAAATGCTATGCTAGAAATGACTAACAGAATCTATCAGGTTACATTCAAAAGCCAGAGGTTTCCCTACCCAGACACAGGAGGTTGGATCTTGACATGGAAAAGATCATCCCAAAGCAACTTACAACAACTTTTAGTATACCAAAGCAGCCTCTACTGCAGAGAAGATGTTCAGGCGTCTGTTCCCTTCAGGATGCATGTATGTGGGTGCCAATGGAAAATAAATGTGTAGCCATTCAAGCAGTGAAGAGAGAGGGGCCCAGAAAAATACATGTGTGCATTTAAGAAAATGCAATTTGAGTTGACAGCCTCATAGGAAGTATTGCAAGGTCAAGTGTGGAAGCAGACAGGCAAAAGCTCCCTTCCGCAGCCACTCCCATTAGACTTACAATTAGATTTCTTTCAATTTCTTCATACACCTTGTCCAGAGCTTCGTCACGGTTTCTTGTAGCAACACTAGCAGCCATGAATTTTTTATTCCATGCCTCGTACTCCTCTTCGCTAATGTCCTTGTAGCAAAGGCACAACGTTCTAAGGGTTTCATTTGCAAAAATCTACCAGGGGGAAGGAACGAGAATGTATCAGTTTTTAAAAGTTGGACCGCCGTCTGTCAAGGATGCTTTAGTTGAGAGTCCTGCATTGCATTCCAACCCTGCAATTCTATGATCTGAAAAAGCTCTTTGTGACAAAAACAGATTGACAGGTATCACTCTGCCAAGCAGGGATTGTGACTAAAATGGAAGGCATTTTGGAATAACCGAAAGAGATGCAGAGAAATCTAAGTAGAAACAAATGCAGGAAGTCTGCCAATTTTGGGGGGGTGGTCAGCATTTGCTTCTACCAGATGGTGTTGGACTACAGCTCCCATCATCCCCAGCCATTGGCCATGGTGCCTAGGACTGATGGGGACTGGAGTTCAACAACATCTGGAGGGTCACACCTATAAGTGTCACCTAATCCACACTCCTGGATGATAAGGCTATATTAAAGGTTTCCGACCACAATGGCTATGCTCTGTCTGCGTGGCTGGAGGCAGTAATGTTTCTGAATGCCAGCTGTTGGAAACAGCAGGAGAGTCCTATTTGCGGGCTCCCCACATGCATCCGGCTGGCCACCAGGAGAACAGAATGCTGGATCAGGTGTGCCACTGGCCTGATCCAGCAGAGCTCTTCTTATGCTCTTCTACAACTGCAGATCTATTCCTTTACTAAATACGATCGAGAAGTCATCACATCAGTGGCTGCAAAACTAAAGGATTAAGATCGGAATTGTGGAACTTGGACTAATTAAGAGAACTGGTGCAGGACCAAGGAATGACATCAACTCCTGATAGCTGGAACACGGGACGTCATCCAAAAATGTTTAATTCGGAACTGATTAATTGGCCCTTTTGATTGCATTGTGATTTGGCATTGTGTTACTTTGGTCTGCATTGTATTGTTATTAATGAAAAATTTAAAAAAAATCTATAATTGCCAACTTATCCCTGACTCCAGCAGTGTTTGAACTTTATGGAATACGAAAAGGAAAGGAAAGGAAAGGAACACGGCAAACAAAGCAAAACAGAAACACACAGAACCCAACTTACGTCCAATGCTTCCTGTGTTGCATGCTTCGTAGGATTCCTTGGATGCAGCCGTTCATATATCACTGTATCCGCTCCTTTACAATATAGCTTGATTGCTCCATCTGGTTCTCTTGCTACAAAAGCAACAGATGGATTAGGAACACTGTGTTATAGGAAAAATGCACTCCCCCTTCATGTGGCCTATGCTGGACCCTTTAAGGAACATAGGGAAGTGCTTTCTAAGGAATCAGATCATACTGTCTAATTGAGTGGCAGTCCCTCTGCAGGATTTCAGATGGGGGTTTCTCCTAGCCCTACCTAGGGATGCTGAGGACTGAACCTGGGACTTTCTGCATGCAAAGCAGATGCCTCACCACTGAGCTATGGCCCCTTCCCAAATTACCTCCATGCTTAGACTAAAATGAGAGGAGGACGACGACTGTATTAGAAAAACATGTGGGAGATTGGTTTGAAGACTGGAGTCTGAAGGGCATCAGTGCCGTAGAGCTAAGATGATGGGCTGGTCTGCTGTTATGCTGGAAGTATACAAATCATTTCTGTAAGGAGGTTTTGTTAATTATTTTGTTATTGCCCCTTTAAAAAAAAAAGGGAGGAGAACACAATCGACGTGTTTTCCCACTTCCAGCAGAGAGACCTTCTAGCACACGGTTTTAGGACTTTTGAACATTCCCCCCCCCCCCAGCTTACTCACTGATAACGGACATCCGCTTTCTATCGCTGTTGAAGTCCAAAATGGCAAGAACTTTGTACGTTTTCACAGTTCCCATCTCGCTTATTGTAATAGTATTCTGTGTCCGTGAAAGAAAAGCAAAACCAAAGTTTCTGGCTGCAGTTACCAATGCTCCTTCGTCAGGGGAGGCCGCCTGATAGTTGAGCTCACCTAGAGTATTAAGTCAAAAAATTAGAAAACGTTCATAGATGGGAGAATTACGTGAGTTAATATACGTGTGAGTCTCTTGCCCATGTGTTCTGTTCTCACACGAGCCGCTCCCTTCTTGACATGCTGCAATAACCCTGGAAGTTCTCAATTAATCGGTTTCCCATTACATCTGAACCTGTACACTTTGGTTAGTAGGCACAGAATATGCCAGACCTTGAACCATTTTTGTGGGGTTGGCATAAGGCTTTTTCCTTAGTTTGGTAACCATCGTTTCCCAGTTCAGACGGAACAGCAAACTATGGTTAATTCTAGACCTCCAGGATTAATTGTTCCAAGAAAGGAGGGAGGAAGCAGGATGTGTGCAGGTACAAGACTCATTCATATGCCAGTTTATTAAGCCGAAATATAACCTCACTAGAGTGTGGAGAGGGGACTGTTATGATATTAGGGATGGTGGAAAGCCTTGAACACAAATATAGGTAAAGGGGCTTCTTGGCAATGTCATTAATATGTGTATTTGCCAGCAGTTTGCAATTTCGTGGTAACACTTGAAGCATGAAAGTGCAGCTATTACTATATAGATGTAGAATTCTAAACTAGGCTGTCTTATAAACATTCCATTTCAATGAATATTGGCTCAGCTCAGTGTATATAAAATGACGATTCTTTGTGGTTGCAGTACTTACCATCAGAGGCATCCACCATCACTGTGTGGCAAATTGCAAGCAGGAAAAAGAACTGTCGAATTTCAGGTTCCTTGCCAGACCGAATTTGTTCGATCAGATACTGATCATGAAAGGTGAGCTTCCCATCTGCATACGTATTCCAGCTGAAGTCAACTTGCTACATAAGAAGGGAATGTGAATAATGAGTTAGTGCACATAGTCTATCTTTCTGGAAATGCACAACCAGTTCAAAGTATAAACAGTATGTAGGCCACATCCTGGGACAGCTGGGGCAGCTTCACCTTTGCTGAGAAAGGTCAGCTGTAGAGAAGCGGGTGTAGGTCCAACTGTACCCAATAAAACATTTAAAAAAAACATTCGAAAAAACTTTCTGACAGTAAGAGCTGTTCAACCATGGAACAGTCTCTTTTGGGAGGTTGTGGACTCTCCTTCCTTGGAGGTTTTTAAGGAGAGGTCAGGTGGCCATCTGTCATGGATCCTTTTGCTGAGATTCCTGCATTGCAGAGAGTTGGACCAGATGACCTTTGGGTCCCTTCCACCTCTAAGATTCTATTATTCTATATTTTGGCACATTGCCTAATTCAGTTAGATATGCATGCCATTTACTTATTTGGTTTGTATACCACTCATCCAACCATGTGAATAGCATGCAATTCACAGCCAGACCAAATCGTAAAGCCGAAAGGCCCAGGCGCCCCCACCTAATATCAGCATTAAAAAACCCAAACAGCTGGAACCATTAAAACCAGCCCAACACCCAGCTAAGGGACAACCTGGTGCAAAAATGGAAGTGCCCAATGGATTGTACTTAGAAGTAGATTTTTCCTAGCGAAGTAAATATGGCATGGGTTTCTTTGGATTCCGATTTGTAACTTAACCCTCTAGGGCAGTGGTTCTCAACCTGTGGGTCCCCAGATGTTGTTGGACTACAACTCCCATCATCCCTGAGCTCTGGCCTTGCTAGCTCGGGGTCATGGGAGTTGTAGTTCAACAACATCTGGGGACCCACAGGTTGAGATAGGCTGCTGTAGGGTGTAAAACACTTCTTTCTTGGGTATTAATTATCAAAATGTGTAGCCAGCCTCACTGACCCTCCAACTACCACCCAGGTGTTCTACAAACTCCTGCTTCTTTGATGCTTCTGGCATCTATGTCACAGGCTGGCCCTCTGGGGTTAATAATAATAATAATAATAATAATAATAATAATAATAATAATTTATTATACCCCGTACATCTGGCTGGGTTTCCCCAGCCACTCTGGGCGGCTTCCAACAAGAGATTATAAATACATTAAAACATTAGTCATTAAAAACTTCCCTAAACAGGGCTGCCTTCAGATGTCTTCTAAATGTCAGATAGTTGTTTATTTCTCTGACATCTGATGGGAGGGTGTTCCACAGGGCGGGTGCCACTACCGAGAAGGCCCTCTGCCTGGTTCCCTGCAACCTGACTTCTCACAGTGAGGGAACCACCAGAAGGCCCTGAGCACTGGACCTCAGTGTCTGGGCAGAACGATGGGGGTGCAGCCTCAGAGAAAGTTATATTTGGAGTTGACCAAGGGTCATATCTCTGCCTCTTCTTTAGGGATGTATTGCTTGCTACTGAAAGTCACCTACCTCAGGATGATGCAGTTCTTGGCCTGTTTTATCCCTGCACGTTCCTGCAAGGAAAATAGATAAATATAAATATCAAAATTTGATACAACCAGTCTGCCAGTGCCTTTAAAGAAACATTCAAGCAGCAAACGAAGAGAACAGGTGGTTCTCTGTTCCCACGATCTGCTTTTCCACATTCCTGGCATGTGAATGTTTGATTAGCCACAGTGCTCAATGGTATTGGTCAGCTCAGCCTCTATTCATTTGTTTAATCCTCTCTTAAAGCCATCTAAAAGCTGGTGGCCATCACCATGGTTTGCATCCAACTAAATGCTACTCAGAGCAGATGCACTGAAATTAAAGCACCTCGCAAAGAGCCAATTTTTTTTCATGTGACAGCTCCTATGGAACTCTCTGCCCATTGATATCTTCCATGCCTGTTGACAGCTTTTCTGCTTTGGCAAACACACCCAGGCATGGAAAGCTGATGTGCATTTTAACATTTAAAAGTTTACACCATAAACTAAAATTAAATGGTTATTTTATTTATTCTGGGTTTTTTAATAAACTTGTTTTTAACATTGGTTCTTATGGAAAATGTTAGCATTTATTCTGCGTTTTTGGCAAACCACTTAGAGGTTTTGTTCATGGTTAAGCAATAAACAAATCATTAAATAAATACACTTAAGTTAGTAGCGCCCACTAATTTCAATGTGTTTGCCTCCAAGTATGGCAAACATTGGATACGGAACCATATTCTGCAGTGGTGAATTCTATAATTTTTGAAAGTAAGTGAAGGAGCACTTCCTCCTGCTAATATTTCCGTGGCATTATTTGGGAAACTCCAGTGATGCTTAGACTTACCATAGGTTTGTCCATTTATGCAACACTTTTTGAATGCCATTATGTTCTGCGTCAGTGTGCCCGTCTTATCTGAGAAGATGTAGTGGATCTGTCCAAGCTGTTCATTCAAAGTGGTTGTCCTGGCTCTTGCCGCTGTATCCTTCTCTGGGTAATACATTTGCAAGTCCCAGTTGATGAAGTAGCTTTGGCCCAAACGGATCACTTCAACACTGAGGGAGTAAGATGTAACAGTGATTATTATCCTTGCTTCGAGATCTTCAATGTACACAAGCAGGGCATTTAACAAAACTATGGAGTTCTGCAAACCATGCAAGATTCTTAACTGTTAAATCTAGGGAGGCTGTTCACATCAGCTTCTTGTATGCTCACTAACACTGACTTATTTGAAGAAGGTATTTGTAAAAGGGGGCAGAATTGTCAGGGGGGAATATCTGGATCATGTTTACACTTACAAGAAAAACAAACAGATATTGTTGCAGCCTTGCACTGCTTCCAAACTGTCATACCTTTTATGGGTATGATTCTGTAGTATACCCACAATTTTAGGTTACAGAATTGAAGTGGATTTAGTGTTCTTCTGCTCTTGGATTTAAAAAAACCACTTCGCCAAAAATAATTTATTTATTTTTGTATTAGGAAAAGTGATGGAAAAATGCATTAGGAATTGTGGGATAATGGTGACATCGGGCAATATTATACAGTGGCACCTTGGTTCTCAAACGCCTTGGTACTCAAACAATTTTGAACCCAAACCTGGTAAACACGGAAGTAAGTGTTCGGGTTGCGAACTTTTTTTGGAAGCTGAACGTACTCCATTTTAAGTGTTACACTTCTGTTTTCGAGTGTGATGCTGAGGTCTGTCTTTTTGCTATTTATTTTGTGTTTTTGTTTTTGTGGCTCTTTTTGTTTTTGTAACTGTGTGGAACCCAGTTCAGCTACTGATTGATTGATTGATTGTGTGACTGCAGTACATTGTTTATTGCTTTCATTTTATGGAGCAATGGTCTCGTTAGATAGTAAAATTCATGTTAAATTCCTGTTTTAGGGGTTGTTTTTAAAAGTCTGGAACAGATTAATCCTTTTTGCATTACTTTCTATGGGAAAGTGCACCTTGGTTTGGAACACTTTGGTTTTGGAACGGACTTCTGGAACAGATTAAGTTTGAGAACCAAGGTACCACTGTATAATCTCTATGCAAACTAATTTGAACAAAATCTTAGCAATGACATAATATAATCTTCACACACAGGTTGAATAAACAAATCAGGGTTAATGGTCAATAAATGGCCATTTGGAAGAACCCATGGTCTGTGGGAGAAACTAGTTATGTAGGAAATTTATTGGACATACCGAGATTTCATTAACCTATAACAATTTCAATGCTTGCATGCAGAAGTGCAATTAAGTCACATATATTTGTTACCTCACATAGAGGGAAATTGGAACCATAGTGTTAAGGACAATGATGTAACCCCAAAAGTTAAAGAAGCCTCTGGTAGCAGGGGTCTCATCCTTCCCGTCATAGAGGTACCAAGAAGAATTGCCAATCTGCTGTTCCCAATAGGTGTGCCCAATAGCCAGCCCAGCTGACGCTAAGATGAGCAAAACGAAAATCTGGAGGAAAAAACATGAAGACGACAAAGCTTTGTAAAAGATTAGCTGAAGCCCATGCATTTTTTAATCCTTTCCTGCTTCCCAGGCTAACTACCATGAAGAAGAATTAGCCATCAACTCGCTAATACTTGAGAAGAATAGAAACAGGAGTCATTGACAGATGAAGCAGAATTGTTTTATTTTCTGCTACTTATAGGCTACCAAGGTTGCTGCTCTCAAAGTGGCTCTCGACTTGTTTTTTTCTTTTAAAAAAGCCTCAAAAGCCATTCAGCAATTATTTTATTACATTTACACCCCACCCTTCCTCCCAAAGGAATGCAGGGCGGCAAACCCATGTGTGATAAAACAGTACCCTTGAGGACTCAGTGACATTGGTCAAAAAACAATGTTATAAACATGCAGCACCAGATGGCAGAAGAGAGAAAAAAAAAAATTCTATGCGATTTCCACATAGCATTTTTTTCTTTTGTTATAACTTAATTTCTAACTTATTTATAGCATTTTTTCCTGTATGTAGATCCACTCTGAAAGTAAAGCAAAGCCATTTAAAAAACCTGAAGCATTTTTTTTAAAAAAAGAAAACCAGCCATTAAAGTATTAAAACAAGTTTAAAAATGGTTGTACCCAAATCTTGTGTCTGGATAGGCCCAGTGAAACAAGAAAACATTTCAGGAAGCATCTAGAACAGTACAGGGAAAGCAACTTCCTAATGTCAATAGGCAGGGGGTTCCAGAGGACACTAAATGAGCGATCCTGTGCAAATGAGGAACAGAGACTGTGCGGCAATTGTAAAAGTAAAGGTAAAGGGGCCCCTGACCATTAGGTCCAGTCGTGGCCGACTCTGGGGTTGTGGCGCTCATCTCGCTTTATTGGCCGAGGGAGCCGGCGTACAGCTTCCGGGTCATGTGGCCAGCAGAACTAAGCTGCTTCTGGCAAACCAGAGCAGCGCATGGAAACACTAGGTTGGCAGGAGCAGGGACTGAGCAATGGGAGCTCACCCCGTCGTGGGGATTCGAACCACTGACCTTCTGATCGGCAAGTCCTAGGCTCTGTGGTTTAACCCACAGCACCACCCGTGTCCCAATGCCAGTGCTTTTTTTCTGGAGGGACACAGGGCTACACATACCCCTAAACATTTTGTGAATCTAAGTTTGGCCTCATTGAGGGGCAGTATTTCAATTTGAGTAGGAAAATGAGATTACTCCTAAACATTTATTTATTTTTAGGGGAAAAAGCACTCATAATGCTAAACCAGCCACCCGATAGCTTGCTTCTGCCTTCCTTGAGAGGAGGGGGCAGGTCTAAAGCGAAGTGCACCAGCACGCAGCTCAGGCACTGGTTAATTTCTCTAATTGTGATTTATGGCTAGTGTTACATGTGAACGCAACCAAGCTAAGAAGCATCAGAGCACCTGATAAATCAATATCAACAGCCCAAACTATGACACATATAAAAGCGGACAAAACAGCAAAAAATAGTACATCGGGAGACCAGAAGCAGAAAAGTACTGACATAAATGCCGATTATAAGCAATGTGGAATGAAACAAAAAAAGTCTTTAAGACCCCTTTAGGAACCATCAGTGTAGGGACCATATGCATCAAACTGCTTAGGTCTTTAAAGATACCGTATTTTTCGCTCTATAAGATGCACCCGACCATAAGACGCACCTAGTTTTAAAGGAGGAGAACAAGAAAGAAAAAATTCTCTCCCTCTCTGCGCAGCGCCTCTCCAGCGAAGCGAAGTCAGAACAGCAAGAGGGATCGCTGCGCACCGATTCCTCTCGCTCTCCTGGCTTCAGCAAAAGCAACGGAAAGCCTCCGGAGCACAGCGATGAGCGCTCCCGCTGCACTCTGGAGGCTTTGCGTGGCTATCCCTGAAGCCAGGAGAGTGAGAGGGATCGGTGCACACTGATCCCTCTCGCTCTCCTGGCTTCAGGGATAGCTGCGAAGCCTGCATTCGCTCCATAAGACACACACACATTTCCCCTTACTTTTTAGGAGGGGAAAAGTGCATCTTATAGAGCAAAAAATACGGTAACCACCAGCAGTTGGGCCAAGGAGCAAATTGACCATCCAGTGCCGCTGATAGTAAATCAGTTGTGTGTTCTAACTGCCCAGCTACCCAAAGCAGCCAAGCAGCCACATGCTGTGCTAACTAGCCCAGCCTGATGCTTCTAGATGTTGCTACTTTACAATCTGCATTGTCTTTTACCATTGGCTATTCTGAATGGGGCCTGATGAGAACATCAGTCCAACAACATCTGGAGGGCACCAGGTTGGTGAATGCAGCTCCACACCAACCCATAGCTGTCAACTTACAGATTTGAAAATAAGGGACCAGCAGCCTCAAAAAATAAGGGATCAGCAGCCAAAATAAGGGATTTTCCGAACACAGGTATGTTCAACTTCTGAGCCCCTCCGAGCCAAAGGCAGAAAACCCAGCCAGCAGCCAAACGAAGCCTCAAGCGGTGGTCCCCACAGCGCAGCAACCCGGCAAAGGGGATGCAGCAAGGAAAACCACCGTCACCTCTCTGCTGGGAAGCGCTGAGCAAAGGCGAGTCCCCAGGCAATGCGGCCGATTTGATCGACACAAGGCATGCAAGCTCCATCCCCCAGTCGTTCTTAGACTCCTTATTGGGTGAGCAATGCAGCCAAGCAACACAGTTGGAGCCTCCCTCCTCCCTGGCCGGCAGGGAGGGAGGGAGAGGAGCTGCTTCCTTTGAAACCCGGGAAATTTAAGGGACATCATCAATAAGGGACAGCAGCGGGATACAGCGCTGGGATAAGGGACTTTCCCACCAAATAAGGGACAGTTGACAGCTATGCACCAACCGGAGCTTCCAAACCATCTTTAAAAGCTGCCCACGCTGCAGAACTATAGTTTGGATATAGCCAGCAGCAAGTATCTGTGGCAAAACCTGTTTCTCCAGGTAAGATTTTTTTTAAAAATGCCGGCCGTGACCCTAACAAAGCACATAAGGTGAAACGCTTAAGAGTTGCCTAATGGGAAAGCCAAACCTGCAGATCTCTGCATGACACTTCTATGTGTTTGCAAGTCCTGGCTTCTCTCTACCTGCCTCACTCACAGAAAACCATCCACCCACACAAACTTTAGTAAGGAAGCAAGCAGGAAGCCTTTGCAGAGCCTGTGCTAGGTACACAAATGACTCTGTCAATAAGCAAAAGAAATATTTAATTTGCACAGAACTGCAAGCTAGCGATCAGTAAAGAGCTACAGCTCCCGTAAGCTCTAAAAGCAAAAAGTAAACACAAAACTTCTTACCGTATAAACCATGTAATTCATAAGGGAGTCAATTTTAGTCCTTTTAAACCGTGTTTTCCCACTGTTTTTCATTATTTTTGTGTCTGCTCCTAAAATCATATTAAAACTGCAGTGTAAATGTCACTGAATTTTAAACAAATATGAATACTTTAAAACTGCTTTCTTAACGGCTATAGACAACTATGTACATGAATAATTTTAAATAATATAAGTACATTTGATTATCTCTCATAGATTTAGGTGAGGGAGTAGGATCCATTGAACACAATGAGTCTTACTTCTAAGTAGAAATGTATATACTTGTGTTGTTAATATAGTGGCAACTCTAACAAATGATTTATTCTTTAAAGCTGCTATTTCTGTTGCTGAAAACAGTAAGCTGAATGTCCCAGGCACAATACACTGTCATAGGAATATTCCTCTCGTGCAAAAGTGCGTATTGTGTGACTTATATAGAGGTGTGGGGAGGATTTTAAGACATTTTGGGGTGTCTCTTTGCATGAATATGCAAGTAATTTCTTTTTTTAGTTTTTTTAAAAGACCTTACTGATGCTTCCATTAGTTTGGCTTCTCACAAGAACCTATGGGCATTCCAGTCTAAAGCAGAATGCCCCATGGGAAAGATGCAAGCTTCAATAAGCCTTTTGTATTTTATTAAAAGAAAAACAATCACTACCTTGTGTTAAGGTAAAAAGACCTCCCTTCCCCAAATAATTTCATCCCTGTCTGAATCAATCTATGGATGGGGCATTATATACCCTACAAGTGTCCCAGAAAAACTGGGACATCCCATTTCCCCCCCCATAAGATCTCAGCAGCCATTTTGGGTGCCGTGATCTCACATGACTTATTGCCAAGATCTCGCCCCCCCAAGAAAACCCCACTTTTTTGGAGCAGCGATCTCACGCAGCACCCCATAACACATTTTGGGGGCTCCATGATCCCTCACAGGTCACATGACTCGTGTGCAGTGGTGTAGTGTGGGGGGTGCGGGGGGGCCGGCCGCACTGGGCGCAACATCGGGGGGGGGTGCGCTCACACTCGCAGCTCTCTGCCCCTACTAAAATCCACGGGTTAGGGGGCGCAAATTACTTGCCTTGTCCCGGGTGCTGACAACCCACGCTACACCACTGCTCATGTGGGAGCATGTCTCAGTTTGGGGACTCAACATATTGGAGGGTATGGCATTAAGTGAAGGAGAGGGTTTTGGGCTCAGCCTCCAACAACTCCAGGCTGGGCTAAAAAGACTCCTACATTCAGCCCTGCCAATCAATGTCAACAATTACACCCCAACCACATGAAATAATAATAATAATAAAGAAAAAAGCTGGGGTTATTGCATTGGTCCAGATCTAATTTAAACAGGCAGCAGCATTCCATTTCCAAAACAGATACCTGCAAATAGGACAAGCCCATGACAAACGTCAGTGTTCCGGATTTTGCAGCCACGCAACAAGATTTTATCAGCATCCAAAGCATAGCTTTTTCCTTTCCACTTCAAAGTCCCTGTGAATTTATCGAGTCGGTTGTTGGGCTCTTCGCATTCTATCAAACCTGGTGTGGTAGTTCAAAAAAAGAATGAGGAGAGAGAAAACACCACGTCACAAGAATGTATTAAAACATTTTCACGGTAAGCCATTCTCTTTAAATATTAAGCAATGAATTCTGCAAAAGTACAATATTTAAAAGGAGATGTTTGAAGGAACAACACCCCTAAGCTTCCTACTGCGTCAACTGTGGCAGAAATGCACTGCGGTTTTTACATATAGTTATGTACCACTTGTAGAGTTGGTCTCTGTGGCAGAAATGTTTCAGGGGATGAGGTTAAGATGGCATTTGGAAGCGAAGTAAAAAAACATAGAGGCACAAACGAGGAAGCAGATCAATCATCAAGAAAAAAGGAAACTCACTGATTGCAGTCCCCTTTTAGCCTACGATGGATAAGTCTGCAATACATTTATAGCAAGACAATTTAAGGAGACCTCTCAGTAACTACTGAGGAGATTTGGATGAGCATGTTATATAGCAAAAAAAATATGCATCTGTATTTGACTGGAATGTAATCAGATGCTAGAAGTGGTTCTACACAGGAGATAAGTGGAAACTATGGAGTAATCACAAGCAATGGCAAATATGGGGATCTGTGGCCCTCCAGATGTTGCAGGACTACAATTCACATCATCCTTGACCATTCACCATGCTGGTTGGGAATGATGGGAGTTGGAGCCCCTAATCATTGGAGAGCTTCATCATGACCGACATGTCAATAAGAGGGAATTATTTGAAATGCTCAACAAGCATTAAGGTGCCTAACAGAAAAGCTTTCTTACTCAGGGGACCCCCCCCTCTCATACCTGCAATTTTCAGATCTCAAAACACTGAGGTCATTTAAGTGAATCCTTTTCTGCCTCCCCCTCAAAAAATACCCCCAACCCCAAATGACTACCCTTGTGTGAAAACTACTACAGATATAGCTCTGAAATTTGTCAGGATTCATGCCTTCAGAAGGGGCAATCTTGCCTGAAAATTTCACCCAATTATTTCCAATAATAATAATAAAAAACACAGGTAGTTCCTGTTTGGGAGGAAAAACAACACATTTTGGGAGTGTCCAGAACAAAATCCTCTGCCCCTATTTGCCTGGAATTTAGCAAGCTGCATCCAGTGAGAAGAGAACTACGTCTGCAGATGTCATCCACTTCTGTCAAAAAGGGGGGAATGTTATTGCAATTGTTTAGGTTGGGGTGGAAATTAGCCAGACGCAAGCCAAATTGGGCAGCCTATGACAGTGATGGCCAAACTTGGCCCTTCAGCTGTTTTGGGACTATAACTCCCATCATCCCTAGCTAACAGAACCAGTGGTCAGGGGTGATGGGAACTGTAGTCCCAAAACAGCTGGAGGGCCAAGTTTGGCCATCACTGGCTTATGAGCCAACTCAGACTGAGATCAGCTGTTTTCCAAAGTGCTGAATTGGGTGCCAAACCAACTTGTACCGTCTTGTGCACATCCTGTTGCTTATTTATAGGTCACCTTTCAGGGCGACCTGCTTCAAAGTGGCTCACCACATATTAAAACACAAAACAGTCCAAGCCATAAAAACCATAGTATAAACACAAAATGTCTAAAAATATAACAGCAACAGCAATTGAAAACAGTGTCAGCGGAATAAAAACAGACCCAAACTTTTTCAAAAGCTGACTAGATGTTTCCCCCCTCCCCCTTAAGGCTTTTGTGTTCTTTTGAAAACCGGTAGAAAAGGTGCAAACATATATCCTTGGGAAGAGACTTCTAAAGTGATGGCCCACTGCAGTCAGGCCCCATGAAGACATGACTCTGCCATCAGCTTAACAATGTTCATCTACCTAGCCTAGTGCTGCTGACTGTGACTAAAGGGAGATGATGATGATGATGATGATGATGATGATGATGATGAATACCCCGCCCATCTGGCTGGGTTTCCCCAGCCACTCTGGCCGGCTTTCAATCAAGTATTAAGAAGATTCCACCTAAACATTAGGAAGAACTTCCTGACAGTAAGAGCTGTTCGACAGTGGAATTTGCTGCCAAGGAGTGTGGTGGAGTCTCCTTCTTTGGAGGTCTTTAAGCAGAGGCTTGACAACCATATGTCAGGAGTGCTCTGATGGTGTTTCCTGCTTGGCAGGGGGTTGGACTCGATGGCCCTTGTGGTCTCTTCCAAATCTATGATTCTATGATTCTTCTAAGTATTAAAATACAGTAGTCTGTTAAACATTAAAAGCTTCCCTAAAGAGGGCTGCCTTCAGATGTCTTCTAAAAGTCTGGTAGTTGTTCTTCTCTTTGACATCTGGTGGGAGGGCATTCCACAGGGTGGGTGCCACTACCAAGAAGGCAATTGGGGCAGCAAGTGGCAAAGCCTTTGCTGAAACAGTCATCTCCCAGGATAGGTGCACAGCACAGGTGAACAAGGAGGAAGAGATGACACAACCTTGCTTCCCTCACCGCTCACAGGAGAGCAATCAGGAAAGAGTGTTGTGCAAACCAGGGCTTTTGTTTTTGAAAGAGACTGCCTTTCCCCTCTTTTTGTAACTTCAGTGGCATTAGGTACTTGCAGCTGTAGCTCATTAGTAAAGCATGGCTTTTGCGTGCACAGTTCTCAGTTGAAATCACTAGCTGGGAAAGTCTCCGTTTGCAAACCTGCAGACCAGCTGCTGGACCATCCTGCATTAGTTGGTCCAGTGTCTTGACATGGCATAAGACAGCATATTCACATGTAATTAAGAAGAAATGCACGTTTGTACAAACCATCAAATGCTGCCAAGGCGCCCTCTTGGTGAAGGTATCTGTCAGTCACCTCCAGGGACATCTTGAACTTCAAGTTGGTTTCACTGAAACACAGGAGGGAAATGCAAAGTTGTAATGTTGCCATTAGAAATTCTAAAGGAACCATTAAGGTTCCATTAAAAGGAACCTTAGCTTAGCTTTCTGTTCTACTGTTCTGCGGGTTTCTAACAAAACAGCAGCTGAACAACACACAAAGCAAACAAAACCCCTGGGGCTCCAAAGAGAGCAACAAGGGTATGAGCAACAAGATGTGCTTTGTCACACGGTGTTCTTTGCTACTGAAGTATAAGAGTACACAGTGGTGCATGTCCATTTGGGTCAATCAGATGATGGTGCTATAAAATGTTAATCCCAACAAGGCAGAACAGGTTTTCCTAACACATTTGTTGCACATAGATTTCATTAAGCACCGCTTGGGGAAGCTACCTGGAGCCCGCTTAGACATGCAAGCAGGCCTTTTCTTCATTTCTTTGATCACAACGGGAGAATATGCATTGCACCATGATTACAGAAGGAGAAGATCGGGGGGGGGGATGGCTGTATGAAGCCAGGACTACAGAAATGGCTGCACCCGTCTCTGTGTAAGCCCCTTATCATTCAGGCTAATTTCTCTCTCTATAGTCAAGTATTCCTGCAAATGCTGAAGGTCAGTTGGCCATCTGCATTGCAGGGGATTGGACTAGGTGGTCTCTTCCAACTCTGTAATTCTATGATTCTAAACAACAGAGCCAATTAATAGTTTTTATCCTTCAGTAGAAGTTGTCAGTAGCAGCCCTGGGCATGGTGAGCCATCCCCTACAAAAAGGACAATTTATACAATGGCTCGATGGATAAGACTATATTTGGTTAGGTCTGAGTGTCATGTCACTCAGCTAGATCCAAAATCGACAACCTCCCAGGATGTAATGGTAAAGAATAGCCCCACCTCTGCTCTTGCTATTCACCCAGAAATCAATATTTATATTGGTTCTTGAACAGCTTGGCTCCCAAAGAAATTGGCTCCCGAACGCCGCAAACCCAGAAGTGTTCCAGTTTGCAAACGTTTTTTGGAAGTCGAACATCCAAGGTGGCTTCTGCTTGAGTGCAGGAAAGTCATACAGCCAATTGGAAGCCACGCCTTGGTTTTTGAATGGTTTTGGGAGTCAAACACACTCCCGGAATGGATTAAGTTCAAGAACCAAAGTACCACTGTACAACCTAATTATGTTTAAGAGCAGTATTTCCTTATCCTATGCACGTTGGGTCAAAATGTGCTTTTCTGAATCCACGCAACCTTAAAATGGACAGAGCAAGTTTTAAAAAATAGCACCAAAAAAAACACATGTTGACTGGGAATTTAGCATGGCTAAGGCTAAGACTACAAAGAAGAGTAACTTTTTAATATTATGGGGAGGTAAACGTTAGGAGAAAGAACCCTTACCCATCTAGTTCAGCTGTCTCTACATAGCAAAGGCTATTAGGTTCTGAAGTGGACAGCAGCAGGATATCAGCCTGATTAAATAAAGAATAAAGCAAATTAAATGAATGTGAATGATACTGCCGTCACACAGCAAAAAAAAAAAAAAAAAAATCTCTCTCTCTCTCTCTCTCTCACACACACACACACACACACACACCACACAGCATTTCACTTACAGGAATAAAGGCATTTTTCCTAAGACGGATGATATCACCAACTTTGATGTCCTTCCATTTTGTATTTTCAAACCTTAAGTAGAGAGAAATAATATATATATATATTAAAAAATTGAACTGGATAACATTTAGGAAAAAGGCTGAATGCTCTCAAAGAATATATGCCATTTCTACTAGGTAACATTAAGTAATAATATTTCAACCCTCTCAGTTTCTGGCTGTGCAGAAAATTATTAAAAACAGCCATGCTAACTTTCCACAGAAAACCTTTTTGAAACATGTATGATTAGTGCAGAGTGATAGCTGTTCGGACAATTTTTAAGGTGACACCTATAGAACCATACCTGCCGTCCTTGATTACATCACACGTGCGGTTGTTAATTTCATTGTCCATCCGATGCCGAGCCTAAAAAAAGGAAGAAGTGAAAGAGATTAAAAGAACCTATATCGTTATTGCTGTTGTCTTAAAGCACAGCTGGGCAACCTGTATGAGGCCCTCAGACTCCTTCAGCCCAGCTCCTTAAGCCCAGCAGAATGAATGGAGTTGGAATGAAGGAGTGTGTGTTTAAAACCCCAATACCTTACAGAACATCATCTTCTAAGTGAGCATTCCCATGTCCCAGCACCGGAGGCCTTCTCTTATTTTCCCCCACCCCCTAGAAACTATTCAGGGGATGGCATCAAGGGAATGGGCTCGTGTCCTCCCCCCTCGTCTACAGAATTCTCTCCCCCAGGGAGCCTCGCCTGGCACCAACACTGACATCTTTAGCCAAAGAAGTTTATCTTCTCCCAGGTGTGTGGTGTTTGTTTTTGCTTTGCTATCTGTGGTGGACAGGGTATGGGTTGTTTGTATGGTTTGATCTCCTCCTGCTTTGCTTTCAATTAATGCGCATGTTACTATTATTTGTAAGATTTTATTTTTTTAGCTGTCTGTGTAAAGTGGCTACTAAACTTAGGAAACAGTAATAGTAATTCGTTCTATTTTGAATGAACAAAATTAACCTTTGTACATTCCTTGATAGGTCAGAAGGAAAAGAATGGGAGGTCCCAATTGCAGTGAATAATCTTGCTAGGAACAAACGTTTCGTGGATTCATTCTTTGGGGTGGCATAAAACAATTCTCTCTTCTATTTATTTCTTGCAGGTCACCAAACTGACCTGTTGTTACAATTATAATTTGTCATTCACCCTTTTTGTTCTTTGGTCCAGGAAGGTTTCTTGTGACAATTATTTTAACTACCCCAATATAATGCCGGGGGGGAGAGAGAGAGAAACACCCTGAAATGTAAAAAGAGGAAGAATACATAAATAAATAAAACAATGCTTACAATATCATCCACTAGGTCTTTTATCGCAGTGATGCCGAGAACCAAGAGTAAAGGTATCAGAGTTGTATACCATGAGAGGGTGGTTATCTGAGGAATGCACTGCAAGGGGAAAAAAGAGGAATATTTATTTATTTATTTATTTATTTATTTATTTTTATTTAGATATTTTTTTAAAAAAACTAATACCCTGCATTTACATACAAGGTGTTTTACACATCTGTAAATGCCTATCAGGGGACGCGGGTGGCGCTGTGGGTAAAACTTCAGTGCCTAGGACTTGCCGATCGCATGGTCGGCGGTTCGAATCCCTGCGGCGGGGTGAGCTCCCGTCTTTCGGTCCCAGCTCCTGCCCACCTAGCAGTTTAAAAGCACCCCTAAGTGCAAGTAGATAAATAGTGGGAAGGTAAACGGCGTTTCCGTGTGCTGCGCTGGTGCCGGTTCACCAGAGCAGCTTCGTCACGCTGGCCACGTGACCCGGAAGTGTCTCCGGACAGCGCTGGCCCCCGGCCTCTTAAGTGAGATGGGCGCACAACCCTAGAGTCGGACACGACTGGCCCGTATGGGCAGGGGTACCTTTACCTTTTAAATGCCATATCTCAGCAGTAGACCACATGGCTTTGCATATACAAATTTTCACACAGTAAATATCTTTGAGCTGTTAACTCTCCGTGCCTGGCACCATGGGGAGTCCTGTCCCCCCCCCCAAACCTCCACTAAGGTACATTTTGAAAAGCAGCAATGGTCAGAAGAGCTGCACCAGCAAGTAAACAGGCAGGTGTGATGGGAGAGCAGAGCATGCTGTTAACAGAGACAAGCTTGCATCTACACGTTAAGCTCAAAACCAGTTGCAGCATCACAGCTGATCCTCCAGGAATGAATGGAATTGTAGTTACGCAGGGAGGAGGACTTTGAAAGGTCTAAGCTGGAGAGCCATTGTTCTCTCAAGTCAGGTGGAGTGATTCTCTGAGCCCTAACACCTACATGCTCCATCGTTCATGCACTAAAATAATAAATTTAAAAACCAATCTGTTGGCTTTTTGCAGTATGGTAGCGCTGCAGAGAGCTTGCTGGGGAGGCCATGCATTAAAAAGGGACTCAAAAATAACTTAAACAAGGTTTTAATTACAAAAACAAAAACTCCTTATACACTAACTACATCAACAACAAACCAGACCCGACCCAACCCCGAGGGTAATGGGAGAGCTAGGTGCTGCTCCTTATATACTACACCCAATTGCTGACACAACTTAATCAATGCAACTCAGCAGCACCTGCTATGTTTCACAGCTGTAAAGCTGGGTCTCCTTAGCTTGCTCTGGGCCCTTAAAGACATACACATTGGGTGGAACAATGATGAACCTTTACATTTAAAGAAACCATTCAATCAACTCAGATATCCTCTTTGACCATTTCCTACTGATAATGGTACCTGACTTTCCCAACCCTTCAGTTTTAATAGGCTCAGCTGCAGGAGGAAAGGCAGATTTAGGGAAGAACAACCAGTTCAGTCACACTGGGTATGGAGTCTTGGGGGCGCTGCTGGGGGCACCGTAATTACGATTCAGAATGAAAAGCGATAGGTGGAGGGGTGCTGAATTTTGACAGCATGCAGGGTGCCGCTGAAATTTGAGACTCCGAGATCTACCACCTATGAAGAGTTGTACTTCATCGCACACCTGCTTTAAATGGGGCACAAAGGGGTGGGGGACCCAGTCTCCACAGTGAATGATACAGTCATGTTTTACCTGTAAAATAAGTAGAACCAAGAAATAGAAGTTGGCGACCCTTTTAAACTGCTCAAATAAATTCAGCGGCAAGAAGGTAATGGGATTATACTTGTAGGTTTTGATTGCATTCCCCTGTGGAAGAAGACAAAGAAGCAAATTACAGAAAAGGCATTAAATATACTAACAAGGTAGCATTTAATGCGAAACGTTATCATTTAGTGAAATCATTCTTCAGTTAGGCAAGTGCATTATAGTTTTCCAGCGGATATGGGGGTGTTCATGTTCTGTGAAAAGGTGTAAACCGTGGGTAGGCAAACTAAGGCCCGGGGACCGGATTCAGCCCAATCACCTTCTAAATCTGACCCGCGGATGGTCAGCGTGTTTTTACATAAGTAGAATGTGTCCTTTTATTTAAAATGCATCTCTGGGTTATTTGTGGGACATAGGAATTGGTTCATTTTTATTTTTATTTTCAAAATATAGTCCGGTCCCCCACAAGGTCTGAGGGACAGTGGACCAGCCCCCTGCTGAAAAAGTTTGCTGACCCCTGGTGTAACCCATTTCATGCTAAAACGAGGCATTTTTAAAAAAAAAACAACCTGCAGGAACTTTTTCCTCCAGGTCAGGTGTTGAACTGGAATGGATGAAGGATAAGAAACGTGTGGTTCTCTAGATACTATTAAACTCCAACTCCCATCAGTTCTATCTAGGGCCAATGCTCAGGGATGATGGGAATTGTACTCCAGTAGGGGATTGGAATGCTAAAGTAGGGAGTCAAGAGATAAAAGGAACAACTGGCAAGTTTGGCCTTGGAGATCAAAACGAAGCAGGGCAAAGGCTAATAGAGTTCTGTCAAGAGAACAAGCTGGTCATCACAAACACGCTTTTCCAGCAACACAAGAGACGACTCTACACATGGACATCACCAGATGGGCAGCATCGAAATCAGATTGATTATATTCTCTGCAGCCAAAGATGGAGAAGCTCTATACAGTCAGCAAAAACAAGACCTGGAGCTGACTGTGGCTCAGATCATCAGCTTCTTATAGCAAAATTCAAGCTTAAACTGAAGAAAGTAGGAAAAACCACTGGGCCGGTAAGATACAATCTAAGACAAATCCCTTATGAATACACAGTGGAAGTGAGGAACAGGTTTAAGGATTTAGATTTGGTGGACAGAATGCCTGAAGAACTATGGATGGAGGCTCGTAACATTATACAGGAGGCAGCAACGAAAACCATCCCAATGAAAAGGAAATGCAAGAAAGCAAAGTGGCTGTCCAATGAGGCCTTACAAATAGCGGGGGAGAGAAGGCAAGCAAAATGCGAGGGAGATGGTGAAAGATACAGGAAATTGAATGCAGATTTCCAAAGAATAGCAAGGAGAGACAAGAAGACCTTCTTAAACGAGCAATGCAAAGAAATAGAGGAAAGCAATAGAATGGGAAGAACCAGAGATCTGTTCAAGAAAATTGGAGATATGAAAGGAACATTTCGTACAAAGATTTCCACAATAAAGGACAAAAGTGGAAAGGACCTAACAGAAGCAGAAGACATCAAGAAGAGGTGGCAAGAATACACAGAGGAATTATACCAGAAAGAAATGGATGTCTCGTATACCCCAGGTAGTGTGGTTGCTGACCTTGAGCCAGACATCCTGGAAAGTGAAGTCAAATGGGCCTTAGAAAGCACTGCAAATAACAAGGCCAGTGGAAGTGATGGCATTCCAGCTGAACTATTTAAAATTTTAAAAGATGATGCTGTTAAGGTGCTACACTCAATATGCCAGCAAGTTTGGAAAACTCAGCAGTGGCCAGAGGATTGGAGAAGATCAGTCTACATCCCAATCCCAAAGAAGGGCAGTGCCAAAGAATGCTCCAACTACCGCACAATTGCACTCATTTCACACGCTAGCAAGGTTATGCTTAAAATTCTACAAGGAAGGCTCAAGCAGTATGTGGACCGAGAACTCCCAGAAGTGCAAGCTGGATTTAGAAGAGGCAGAGGAACCAGAGACCAAATTGCAAACATGCGCTGGATTATGGAGAAAGCTAGAGAGTTCCAGAAAGACATCTACTTCTGCTTCATTGACTATGCAAAAGCTTTTGACTGTGTCGACCACGGCAAACTATGGCAAGTTCTTAAAGAAATGGGAGTGCCAGATCACCTCATCTGTCTCCTGAGAAATCTCTATGTGGGACAAGAAGCTACAGTTAGAACTGGATATGGAACAACTGATTGGTTCAAAATTGGGAAAGGAGTACGACAAGGCTGTATTTTGTCTCCCTGCTTATTTAACTTATATGCAGAATTCATCATGCGAAAGGCTGGGCTGGATGAATCCCTAGCCGGAATTAAGATTGCCGGAAGAAATATCAACAACCTCAGATATGCAGATGACACAACCTTGATGGCAGAAAGTGAGGAGGAATTAAAGAACCTTTTAATGAGGGTGAAAGAGGAGAGCGCAAAATATGGCCTGAAGCTCAACATCAAAAAAACGAAGATCATGGCCACTGGTCCCATCACCTCCTGGCAAATAGAAGGGGAAGAAATGGAGGTAGTGAGAGATTTTACTTTCTTGGGCTCAATGATCACTGCAGATGGTGACAGCAGCCACGAAATTAAAAGACGCCTGCTTCTTGGGAGAAGGGCAATGACAGGCCTAGACAGCATCTTGAGAAGTAGAGACATCACCTTGCCAACAAAGGTTCGTATAGTTAAAGCTATGGTTTTCCCAGTAGTGATGTATGGAAGTGAGAGCTGGACCATAAAGAAGGCTGATCGCCGAAGAATTGATGCTTTTGAATTATGGTGCTGGAGGAGACTCTTGAGAGTCCCATGGACTGCAAGAAGATCAAACCTCTCCATACTGAAGGAAATCAACCCTGAGTGCTCACTGGAAGGACAGATTGTGAAGCTGAGGCTCCAGTACTTTGGCCACCTCATGAGAAGAGAAGACTCCCTGGAGAAGACCCTGATGTTGGGAAAGATGGAGGGCACAAGGAGAAGGGGACGGCAGAGGACGAGATGGTTGGATAGTGTTTTCGAGGTTACCAGCATGAGTTTGAGCAAACTGCGGGAGGCAGTGGAGGACAGAGGTGCCTGGCGTTCTCTGGTCCATGGGGTCACGAAGAGTCGGACACGACTAAACGACTAAACAATGAAAACCAACGAACCACGACTAGTTGATCCCTGGACTAGGTGAAAGTCCCCTTCAACACCATGATTTTAAATCCACTTACTGCATATTTACTTTTCTTAAGGCACAGATAAGTCGTTTTCATAAATTGGGGCTGTTCATAGAAGGCACGATCATTTGCTTTAACTTGCCAGCCGCATTCTGAAAAACAAGAAAATGAAAACCATAAAGTGTGACCATCATGAACTTAATAATCAAGTGACTGGAAGCAGGAAATTTATTAACTCCCACCGGCATATGAAGGCTTGAATGGTTAGGACCCCCATCCCGCGTCCTGGTTAGCAGTCTAAGCATACCCAAGATCAAAAAGAAACTACAAATGCAACACAGATGAGCCATGGAACAAGTGTTCTGCTTTTAAACATTTACTCCTTGTTCAAAGAATTAACATAACAAGGGAACCAAACAACTTCCCTTGATTTGCTTAATTTCAAAACTACCTACAAGCTGCTTACTTTTGCTTCCGCTAAGGCAAAAGTGGGAAAACAAGTTAGCCGTGGGAGAGAGAAATAAGCTTTACTACCGGAATGACCTTGGAGAGAACATCCCAGGTAAATATGATGCAATTTGTGGTGATGTCAACCATTTGTCTTTTAGAAAGTTAGCAAAGAACAGACTGGAAATCTCACTTAAAGGTTATCCTTATGACTCATGTACTGGTGGATCTAGTGGAGAGAAAAGTTAATTTACTGCCACAACTGTTTTTCTTCATCTCAGACCTACTTTTCACATCAGCATGTAGAGCAGGCTTCCTCAACCTCGGCCCTCCAGATGTTTTTGAGACTACAATTCCCATCATCCCCAACCACTGGTCTTGCTAGCTAGGGATCATGGAAGTTGTAGGCCAAAAACATCTAGAGGGCCAAGTTTGAGGAAGTCTGATGTAGAGCCATTGGCAGGGTGGATAATAATAAATGATTTATAAAAATAAAAAATGGATTTTTAAAATGGATTTTTAAAATTTAAATTGGATTTTTTAAACATTTAAGTTGGATATATATATATATATATATATGCTTTCGTAGATTTTCACGGGTACAGGAATGCAGGTTTTGGTGTCCTCGGGTGTCTTCCCGTGTAAAAGTTGGGGTGTCTAGGCGACGTTTCGACGAGGTCTCACTCGTCATCTTCAGGCTGGTGCTTTCGGCTTCTTGTTACTGGAACAGAGCGGGATCTCAATGTTTGAGTTCCTATAAATACTGTAGAGGGGGTGTGGTGTCTAGCCTCCAATGTTCTGGGCAGAGAGGAAGTTCCCAGGCTAGTGTGCCTTTTCTTCTTTTGTTCCTTAATTACTTGAGAGATACCTTGAGTGATTTCTTGAGTGATATCCTGAGTACCACTTAGGTGGGTCATTAGGTGTGGATTAGTTGCTAAAGTCTTTGTGTCTTGACCTCTTGAACTTTGTGAATATATATAATGCTTTTGGAGGAAAAATCTTTCTAAAGATAGTTTTCTATTTAACTTACATTATAGTCCTTCAGGAAATAAGGATTTGTTTTCAATTATGTTGCATGAGGCTTTATATGCAATGTTTTAATATTTGGGTAAATGAATTCCATTAATCCATTCACAATGTCATGCTCTTCCAGAGGTTTCCGTAAGATTATTTGGGGCAGTTTTTCTAACAAGAAGATATTATCACAGATGCTTCTTTTTGCAGTTTTCAAAAGTGTGAATTTGTGTCTGCAGAGATAATGTGCCTTTTCTTCACAGGAAAAATGTTGTAAAATAAACATACACAGAGTTGAGCGGGGGGGACGGGACGATGGGACGACCTTAATCCCATTGTTCCACTGCAAATTTATATACACAGAATCAGCCCCTCTTAAATACTAAGTTCCAAGAGGTTCAATGAATAAATTGTCTGGAGTGGAAGAGATCTGCACAAGTAGCTAAGTAAGAAGCAGTAAAAATGAAAGCGCAACCTTGTGAGCGGAATACTCCACAATTCTTGGGATCTTTGTGTAATAATTGTGCGAGTCAGTTGCATGTCTGTGCAACTCAGACTTGAGGCAAGTGCTGAAGGCACTTCGGGGCTGGCAACCTCTTCCCAATCCCACTGGGTTGCAACAACTGCGCTAACACTTAACTGTACAGAATAGGCACCTGAACATAGAAGCAAATCCAAATAGGTGTGTGTGTGGAAAGTGGAAATAGTAACTGGGATCTGTATGTCCTTGGAAGACCTTGAAGTGCTTGCCAGTCAACTAATAAGAGTTTGCTGGTTCCAGGCCCTTCTTCTCATTTGTAAATATTAATATTATACCAATAAGAATGAGTCTTCCTGTAAAAAAAATAATGATTTAAATCAAGTCTTACTGACTAGTGATTTAAATCAAATCCACCCTGGCTATTGGTTTATGCATAAGTGCCAAGCTTCTGTGAATGAACTGTTTGTGTCAAATTGCACCTATCGCCTGATAGTACCTACCCTTTCAAAATCTACATTGCAAAGTCCTGAAATTATGATTATAGGAATTTCCATCACCACCACCCCACAGACAAAAACTGGCAGCGAATACTTGTAGTTCTGGGGATTCTCAGCATTTACTAGAACAAATTTCAGAACTGCAGCTGTTATCTTTGCTGAGTTTTCTTGTTGAGAAGTAGGCTAGTCCATCTAAGCAGAAACGAGTTGTGTATTTTTGGAAGTACATTACATATTTTAGAGGGGGGTTTCTGGAGTGCCAGAAAAACTAAGTTAATAAAAGTAGAGAAAGTATGCTTTAAAATGTGGTGGTTTATGAGGGTTAACAGAAGGGGGAAGTGATAATTTTTACAGTATTGCATCAACTTGAAAATTCAAGCTTGTGAAAAACAGAGTTGAAAATAGTTGGGACAAGGATTGTTTAGATGCTAGTGTAAAATATATAGGAAGTTATATATTGCAACCTATTTATCCACATACCTATTTCATACTTTCATGCATAGATTTATACTCCTCGTTTTATATTTATAAGTTAGGCTATTAGTTTTCTCTGCATCCATATCTTATCTTGATTATATTACTATGCATTCTTGTATATTTATAGTATACTTTGTATGTACAAATAATATAAAAATTAAAAAACCCATGCATAAAATGTGGCTTGTGCGTTTTCAGCCAGTTGTTTAGAGGATATGGCCAAATAAATTTCATTTTAAACAGGCTTATGCCACTTCCAAACCACATTGATAGTTTCCCTGCTGGATCAATCTAGGAATGACCCTGTGGTGTTTTGGAAACTGAACAGTAAAAACATAACGCTCAGAGTAATTGCTTCCGACGAAGCTGGCTGTTGGAAGATTTAGGACAGTCAAAAGAAAGTACTTCATACGGTGCAGTGATGGCCAGGGCTGGCCCAATACATTTTGCCACCTGAGGCAAACCACAAAATGGAACCCACCACCACAGCAGAGAAGAAGGAGTGAGGGAAGATCTCCATCAGAAACAAGTTGGGAAACTCAAAACAGCCTTACTCAATGGTCAAGTGGAAATCAAAGGCCATTGCAGTGAGGAAAATGGACCCGCTCTGAATCTTGTTGGGTGGGTGCACAGCCCAGGAGACCCCAGAGGGCAGCCCTCACCATTTCCTTCCTAGGGGGTGGGAGTAGACCAGCCGCATCTCCTATTCTCCAAGAGGCCACTGGGGAGGCAGCCAAGGGGGTGGCAGATTCCACTACCAAGGAGAGGGCCCGGCTATCACTGCCGCAGTGGAAGCAACAGCAGCAGACAAAGACTTCCCTGGAGCTTCTGCTCCTGTGGGTCACCTTGCCTTGCGTGTGGGCCGGCCCCAGTGATGGACACCAACTTGGATGGCTTTAAAAGAGGATTAGACAAATTCATGGAGAATAAGGCTATCAGTGGCCGCTAGCTATGTTCTGTCTGCTAGCTATACTAGTTAGTGGGGTGTGCCACAAGTGGGGAGAGTCCCGTCCCACTCAGGCCCTGCTTCCCATTGACATCTGGTTGACCACTCCACACAGAACTGAATGGGCCCTTGACGTGATCCAGCGTGGCTCATCTTACATTCCCCTTCCTGAATCATTCACGTCCGACTCACCTTTTCTAAGCGTATCTCGAGTCACTTCCACCTCTCTGTTGATGCGGTTTTGCTCTGGCTCGACAGGAGGTGGAACGTCCAATTCATCCTCTGTCTCATCATCGCTATATGGCACCTCTTCGTCGTTGGGTTGGGAGTCCTCGTCAAAGGTAGTTTCCGAATCTCTTTCCGAATTCATTCTCCTAGCCGTTCCTAAAGCCGGAAATGAAAGCAAACCCGAGTTCAGCCTAGCAGGATAGCCATAGGATACAGCCCCACCCACCCCCCTGAGAGACTTTGCAAGCTGGAACCAAGTTCTCTTAGCACCACTTAAAAATAATAATAAAAGGTATTAATTTTTTTCTGAATCTCAGTCATGCGTCTGTTTTCAGTTGCCTGTCTCCTGAAGTGGTTGAAGTCTCTCACCTAAGACATAGTCCCTGGTAACAGATTAAACTGCCAAAGGAAGTTCGGCTGAGAGTCCTGTAGTCTTGTGCAAATACACCTAGGAGTTTGCAGGCAGTAAAATGTAATGGTGGTGGTGGAGAAACGTTAAAGGATCATTTTCTAAGTGAGTAGGTACAGCTAAAAACTTCGTATATTCCAGTCTCAATGGTGCTAGCAGACAATCAAGTTCAAGGTGGACTACTGAGGGGAGGGCATATACTTTACATCCAAAGGGACGTCAATTCACCCATCGAATTCCTCTCAAAGAGCCAGAGGGTTTTAGCTGTCTCCATATACATGAGCAACACACATGCATTCCAGGCATTAGATCATGGATGGTGAAGATCCTGTGCCCCTACAGAGGACATTGGACTCCAACTCACATCAGCTCCCAGCCACGATGGCTCATAGTCAGGGATGATGGGAACTGAACCCCAGAAACATCTGGAGGGCCACAGATTCTTTATCCCTGCAACAGGACTTCCATTTGAACTATCAGAGAAAGGAGGGAAATAAGCCTCAATGTGCACATTTGCCACAGTGTCAACAGTTGCCCAAACTTGATAATGATTTCAAGGATTAAAAATGCTCCACATGCACTATATAGTTGTTGTAAACAAAGCTGTTCTCTTATTATCTCCCGTATTAAAGATGAGGAGGACTGAGGCAGAGAGAGAGAGAGAGAGAGAGAGAGAGAGAGAGAGAGAGAGAGCAGTGTGCCTAGTGAACTCACACCAGATGTTAAAATTTGATCCAAGGACTTTCTGATTCATTGCTCTCATTCTTCACCTACCCTACACTGGGATTTCTGCACTCATCCCTTTTTAGCCACCATCCTCGTCATCATGGCAAATTTAAACACATCAGAAAAATTCTCAAAGTAGTGTACAGATAAAATGCAGCTAAAATCCAAAAAACAAATGTAGGCAACAGAAAGATGTGCTTTCAAAAACAAAAAAAGTGTAATTGTCAAATTTATCTGCAGCTCCAACCTTATACAGGCCGAGTTATACATACAGCATTTGTTTCCCCAACACTATACACAAGCAAAGACAAACCTAGATTTCTTCTTGATATCTGCATCCTGCAAATATACCTTATTCTCTCATTCACTTGGAGATGCAAATTTACCGTATTTTTCGCTCTATAAGACGCACTTCCCCCTCCTAAAAAGTAAGGGGAAATGTGTGTGCGTCTTATGGAGTGAATGCAGGCTGCGCAGCTATCCCAGAAGCCAGAAGAGCGAGAGGGATCGGTGCGCAGCGATCCCTCTTGCTCTCCTGGCTTCAGGGATAGCCACGCAAAGCTTCTTGAGTGCAGCAGGAGTGCTCCTCCCTCTTCGCTCAAGAGGCTTTGCGTTGCTTTCTTGTTTCTTGTTTTCCTCCTCTAAAAACTAGATGCGTCTTATGGTCGGGTGCGTCTTATAGAGCGAAAAATACGATAGTTAATCAATGTATTAAAACTCGCATGTTTCACAAACCTTTCTTTCAACAAGTGGCAGGATCTAATAAAATTACCACATGCTTCTATCCTGCATGTGTACAGAGGCTGGACAGCTATCCGTCAGAGATGCTGGAGCTGCAGTCGGCATTACAGATCCTGCACTGCAAGGGGGCTCAGCTGGATGACCTCTGAGTACACATTTTCATCTCTATGATAAAGGATCATTTGCCGAAGGCACAACCCTGGCATTGCCACCTGCCTTCTGCCAAACGTAGCTCACACTCAGTCCCCAGAAAACTCCTTAGAATGAGGTGTGCAATTATGCAGCCATCTCTTATCAGTACAGCAACTGAATACTAAAAAGCAGGCCTTTGAAGAATATGTTATTAAATAAAATTTCTGTGGATTTGTGTGTGGAAATGAATAATAAAAGGGAGGAAGCTCACATATGTGCTTCAGAGATGACAATAAAGGCAATTTTCCAATAAAACACAACAGCACAAAGAAGGGCACCTCTAATAGACTGTTTTGTTTCTTCTTAACGAAGCCTAACAGAACAGAATAGGTTGTATTGTGAAGTATGACTACAATCCTTCTCTCTCAGGGGAACTGAACAATGGTTTTGCAGCAGAAAGTTGTAATTTAAAGAAGACACACAGCTTTACCCTCTGCCAAGCATTACACCCAACCCCACAAACTGATTGACTGATGATTTAATTTGTATACTGTTAATATAAGCAGTACGCAGAAAACTGAAACAACAACATTGCAAAGAAGTTACAAAACATATGAAAATCAACATCAATTCATTTTCCTTCTGGCACACCCTCTTCCTCTCAGCCTCTGGGTTCTCTCCTAGGGCCCAAACAAACTGTCAGCTCACCCACAAAAGTCTCACAATAAGAGTTCCTGGAAATAGTCACCCTAGTCTTTCACTCCAGACTTGCATTTTACAGACTGGCCCAAGGTGGATGGTACATCCTCAGACTGCCCACAGTTGTGTCCCATTCAGTTCCCCTCTCCACACCCAGTTCCAGGTGCAGCACAGCTTGTTGAGTTTCCTGGGGGGTCCAGAAGATGGGTTGAGGAACCTATGCTCAACTGAAAAATTGCTGGATGACAGCTTCCACCATCCCTGATCATTGGACCCTGCAGGCTAGGGCTAGGGCTGGGGCAGGGCAGGCAGGGAGGTTGGAGCCCAACAACATCTGGAAAGCCACAGGTTGCCCATCCTTGCAATAAGGCTTGTTAAAAAGTACTAAAAATTTCATAGGTAAAAAGCATATGCAATGGGAATCCAAAGCTCAAGGGAAACTCATTTGAAAGTGGAACAAACTTAAATAGTGTTGAAGTTTCATATGAATGTCACTATGCTTTAGGCAAAACAAAACAAAAAATCCTTCCAGTAGCACCTTAAAGACCAACTAAGTTAGTTCTTGGTATGAGCTTTCGTGTGCATGCACACTTCTTCAGATACACGCGTGTATCTTCAGTGTGTATCTGAAGAAGTGTGCATGCACACGAAAGCTCATACCAAGAACTAACTTAGTTGGTCTTTAAGGTGCTACTGGAAGGAATTTTTTTTGTTTTGACTATGGCAGACCAACACGGCTACCTATCTGTAACTATACTTTAGGGTGCTTAATGAACAAATTAGTTGGATTAGATCATTACATTTAAATTTGAATTTTATCAAATATAAAAGCTGCCTTTCTGGGATGTATAAAGGAGGTAAGCTTACAATTCTACAAGCGGTTACCATTTGCTAGAGGGAAGGGCCGTTGTCATTGCTTCATTTCCCATTACATTGACAGAAGCCGCCAAAACAGACTGAAGAAATAAAAAAGTGTGTTCTAAAATTCAGAGCCCCGACAATTAAGATTTGGTTTAAAAGGAACTTGAGTGGAACTGGCGGAAATGACTGGTGGAATCCGAGACCAGGGAGAAGAGTCGGTGGAAGAAGACTGGAAAAAAATTAAAGATTATTTACAGAAATACTGTAAAATCAATGAATGTTAGAAAAATGTTGTAATGAAGTTATATGGCTTTAGCAGAAATGTTATAAGGAACTAAGTACAAATAGATTGTTAATGTATTAAAGGGAAAAATAAGGTTAGAATATGTTAAGATAAATTACAGGACAGAAAACAGAGGAAGATGGAAAGGAATTGCTGAAACAGTTAATTGAAGTGGAATACAAAAAGGGAGGTGTGAGGAGGTCGTTGAAACAAGTGAATGAAAGATAAGATACTGAAATTATTGGATGCGTTTTAAATTGTGTTTGTTTTGTTTTGTTAATTCAATGTTTTGGTGTTAGTGTTAGTGTTATGTAGTGTTTTTGTTTTTGTATTGTATCGTATTGTTTTGTTTAATTCTTTTTCTTTCTTTTGTTGTCTTTAAACTGTTAATAAATATTATTTTAAAAATAAAAATAAAAGGAACTTGAGTAGGAGAATGGAGCTCCACATCCCTGGGCAAGAATCACTATCTGCATAGAGACAGTAGTCATAACAGCCCAATTCCGGTCCTCAATCATCCATGCCACAAGGACTTTAAATCATGATTTTCCATTTGAACTCTAGTAAGGCTACATAAATATGCTTCCACACCTGCATATACTAGGAAGACTGTTTTTGCTGTTACAGTGTAGGCTAGGGAGTGGCCCTGTTAATGCCTAACAGGGTAATAAAACACACACACAAACCAAAGCCTTTTAGCCGCTCCCCTAGCCAACTGTTCAACAAACTCTTTGTGCTGGATACCGGATATTCATAAAGAAAAGATTATTATGACCCTGAGCAGTTCCTTTGCAAAAAAAAATAATGAGAGAGAATCGTGACAAATCAGTTATGCTAACTACCCACACACCAGATCCCCATTTTATATGAAAGAGGTACACTGCTCATGAGACATGTACAATTGCTTTTATTTTTTTTTTAAAAAAATTGTAGACCGCCGGGTAAGCTGAGCAACACACTCCAAACAGGTTTTTAGAAAGAAAGAAAGAAAGAAAGAAAGAAAGAAAGAAAGCCTTCTGGCGTCGATTTAGTTTCTGAAGTCCTAAATGCAACTTGGGTGATCTCATTCCGACTCAGCACTATTTTTCTCCTTCATCTCAAAACACAACAAGCCTATATTGCTAATAAAGGCAATAACAACAAACTCAAAGGAATTGTGTATTGTGCCACTTAAATCAACAGTCAAAGAACTAAAGCAACATGCCGGTTTCAAGGATACAACCTCTCTCCCTAACTAGCTTTCAAACTCCATGACTGCTTTTTTGTTGGTGGTGGTTCAAAGGCTAAAGCAACGAAATGTGTTTTAGGTCGCTTGGAGACCTTTGGGTAAGCAGGCGGCTAACAAGTTAAATAAATGATGGTGGTGGTAAATAATAATAAAGCAGCACATGGGACATAACATAAGTTACAGGCAAGAGAGTATCTGCAGATGCTTACTTGTGAATGAGATGCCCTTCTGCATCAAATGATTGCCAATCTCATAGATTTGTTGAAAGGATATGGAGCAGAGGGTTTTGTGGATTCTAACCAAGCAGAACCTAAGTAATTCATATTATCAATCATTTTAGGAGGTATGATTAGGAATAGAGTGCTTCCTTTGAAAATGCAAGAGTTTTGCAAACTCCAGCATGGCAACAATCCCACTTTCCCAGAACCATTTCTAAGGACCACAACAGTGTCTTTGCGTCTCCACTTTCAGCAGTCCCTTTTGATTCAGTGGTTCCCATCAGATTCAAAAGAAGAATCCTTCTAAAAACTTGAACTCATGTAACTTTTGTCTGCCAATCGTCCAGACAGAGAAGGTTGCTGCTTGAAAGCAAACCTTTTTCAGTAGCCACCAAGAGTTTCATCGTCCACTTAATATAAAACAGACCAAATATTCGCAGCAGACAAGATGATATCATGTTCTTCCAAATCTTCATAGGGAAATTTCTTTTCTATCCATGGGTTTCCTCGTTTTTGTATTTAATAGCGCCCCAGAATACACACTCTGCAATTAATTATGCTCCTGAAATAAGCACTTTTTAAGACACTTTCATGTCAAGCACAGTGCAGAGCTAATAAGAGTTTAAGGCATCTAATTCTTTTCTGCCACTCACTCAAGTCAATGGCTTTGCTCAACGCAACAATCAGGTCTGGGGGGAAAACCCCATGTTTTACCTCTTTGTAAAGGTAAAGGACCCCTGACAGTTAAGTCCAGTCGTGAACGACTCTGGGTTTGCGGCGCTTATCTTGCTTTACTGGCCGAGGAAGCCGACGTTTGTCCGCAGACAGTTTTTCTGGGTCATGTGGCCAGCATGACTAAGCTAATTCTGGCAAAACCAGAGCAACACATGGAAACGCCGTTTACCTTCCCGCCAGAGTGGTACCTATTTATCTACTTGCACTTTGATGTGCTTTCGAACTGATAGGTTGGCAGGAGCTGGGACTGAGCAACGGGAGCTCACCCCGTTGCAGGGATTTGAACCGCCGACCTTCCGATCAGCAAGCCCAAGGCTCTGTGGTTCACACCACAGCGCCACCCGCGTCCCTTACCTCTTTGATTACATTGTATAGTCTTGCTCCTGAACCATGCAACTTTGCTAACTTCAACAAAATGTTTGATGTAAGGTCGTCCAGGAACCCTAACCCTTGTACAGGTGACAAGGTGAACTCCTATGTCCCTCCTCAGTACCCAAAAGCTCAGCCAACTAAGTCCATGCTGCATCGTCATCCCACCCTCAGTAGCACATGGCAGTACATAGGGGGTAGCCTTCAACCCACTGAGGCAAGGAGTTTCACTGGCACAGGGAAAGCAAGCAGACTGCCACTTGCTTCTTCCTGGTCTGGAAACTGGTTTGCTGGCCTAGGTCAGCTGAGCCCAGGTACGCTGAAGACTCAGATTTGAACAGGTTGCAGACTTGTTACAAGCTCAAAGGAAGTGTGACCTTTTACACACCCCTTTACTCTCTTTCCCAACAATCATTTTGGGCATTGGAAGGGGGGGGGGGACTATTCAGGCTCAGCCTACCGTTGCCTCTGAAATAACTGCAGATGAAGGAAGAAAGATGTACCTTTCTCTAAGCCAGTGTTTCCCAACCTTGTGCCTCCAGCTGTTTTTGGACTACAATTCCCATCATCCCTTGCCACTGGTCTTGCTAGTCAGGGATGATGGGAGTTGTAGTTCAAAAACAGCTGGAGGCACAAGGTTGGGAAACACTGCTCTAAGCCAGTTCTCCCCACCCTAGCCTGACTGATAGGTTGGGAGGGAAGGAGCAAACAAAAAGCTAGTCATTTTCCTCTCCTCTGCAATTACACTTGTGTATGCATATAGATAACATGGAAGGGCCTAGCGATGGATTAAACAAGTTTCGAATTCTGGTCTCCAGGTATTAGCACATCAGGTGAATAGGTAGGGAGCTACAGTGACTTCATGACGCTACAGTGACTAGACAGCAACAGCATTTCCTGAAGGTATACCTAAAGCTTGTTGGTGCTGCCTACTGTACTTCCAAACATAAATGGCAATCGTCCATCCTCAAGTGGCTGTGTACATGCCTCAGCGAACATGCAGTTCACTCAGGACTTCCCAGCATATGGATAGAGCTGTTTAAGGAGACATTTGAAAGATTATACGTTTTTTGTTGCAGCCTGAAGGAAGGCACTGGTGTCCAGACTGTCATTCCAGCAAGCTAACAAAATACCGTATTTTTCGTCCCATAGGACGCTCAGTCCCATAGGACGCACCTTGTTTTTTTGGGGGGGAAATAAAGGGGAAAAAATTTCCCTTTATTTCCCCCCAAAAAAACCAGGTCGAGGAAACCGAACCAGGTCGAGGAACAGCGGGGTGGCGGCGCTGCGCCTCCTTGCTGTCCCCCGAGATTGTGGGGCTGGCCGATGTCTGTCCAGCATGCGGGGCGCTCTGCTTCAGGGCGCTTCTTGCGCCGGGCGGCAGGCTGCTATCCGCAGCGTAGGGAGCCCTGCGGGACCTCCCGCAGGGCAGCCTAGGCTGCGGATCTGTTCCCGAAGCGCTGGGTGCTCTGCTTTCAGGGCGCCCGGTGCTCCGGGAAGCAGGCTGCTATCTGTAGCCTAGACAGCCCTGCGGGAACTCCCGCAGGGCTGCTTAGGTTGCGGATGTGTTCCTGAAGCCTGGAGAGCGAGAGGGGTCGGTGCGCACCGACCCCCCACGCTCTCCAAGCTTCAGCGAAAGCCTGCGTTCGCCCCATAGGACGCACCCAGATTTCCCCTTCATTTTTGGAGGGGAAAAAGTGCGTCCTATAGGGCGAAAAATACGGTAGGTAGGAATCAGTGTTTTACTGAGCCAGTAGTCATTGACGTCACGGTGCAAGAACAGCAGCAGCACAGCATCCATTTTTTAAAAAAAGTTATATACAGTCATACTTTGGTTTTCAAACAGCTTAGTTCTCGGCTCCTGAACGCCGCAAACCCAGAAGTGAGTGTCCTGGTTTGCAAACTATTTTGGAAGCTGAACGTCTGATGGGGCTTCCGTGGCTTCCGACTGGTTGCAGGAGCTTCCTGCAGCCAATCAGAAACTGCACTTTGGTTTCCAAACATTCTGGAAGTCAAACGAACCTCCGGAACGGATTCCGTTCACCTTCCAAAGTACGACTGTACTGTGTTTAAGCCCTTTGCCTTTATTTCTGAACCCTTAAGTTACATGCACTGAAAACTAAGTAATTTGCAGGAAAAGGAAGTTCCATAGCAAATGATCCAAAACAGGATCTCTGAAGGAACTCATGTTCATTCTTTCGATTACTCTGGCATTTTGCTATTTCGTTATTGCTATTCACTTGTTGCTATTTTTTTTTAATGCCAGCTTTCTGCAAACTAAGATAGTGCACGAAAAAAATCAAAGCAGGAACAGCATTATAAATAACATTTAAACATATGTCTGTGAAAATCACATTTTATCAGGGGAAATTGCCTTGTGAAAATTTGTATATGAGGCAAAACTCCACAAATCACATGTATACAGCAGGAGAAATTTGCACACAAATGCTGAAGTATTTTCATTGGCAGGGGGGAATTCGCAAACCGAAGTGAAAATGTGGACGACTGGACTGAACAAAGAATGGGGGATTTTTTTAAGTTACTTGAAAGAACACTGTGAACAACTGAAAACATTAGCAGGATTTTGAAAACACTTTCAATGAAGAGAGAACTATGATTAAAAAAAAATTGAGTTTTAAGAATACGATACAATGCAGTTTGAAAATAGTATCTCGGAAAACCATGGAGGGGTGGAGAGAAGTTCGGGGATTCTGAAAATCCTGTTTGTTAAATAAAATAATAATCATAATAATAATTTATTATTTATACCCCACCCATCTGGCTGGACTTCCCCAGCCACTCTGGGCAGCTTCCAACAAAATATTAAAATACCGTAATGCATGCATTAAAAGTTTCCCTAAACAGGGCTGCCTTCAGATGTCTTCTAAAAGTCCGGTAGTTGTTGTTCTCTTTGACATCTGGTGGGAGGGCGTTCCACAGGGCGGGCGCCACTACCGAGAAGGCCCTCTGCCTGGTTCCCTGTAACTTGGCTTCTCACAGTGAGGGAACCGCCAGAAGGCCCTCGGCACTGGACCTCAGCGTCCAGGTAGAACGATGGAGGTGGAGACGCTCCTTCAGATATACTGGCCCAGGGCCGTTTAGGGCTTTAAAGGTCAGCACCAACACTTTGAATTGTGCTTGGAAACGTACTGGGAGCCATGATTATGATTTATATATGATGATAAATGTTAAAAGTGAAAATGAATTTTAAAATGGAAGAAGAAGAAGAAGAAGAAGAAGAAGAAGAAGAAGAAGAAGAAGAAGAAGAAGAAGACGACGACGACTGGAAGAATGAGCAGCTGATACTGGCAGATCCCCAGCAATATGGAATGAGAGGGATAGGAAGCTCAGACAGTTAACCTTGGTTGGGGTAGCGGGTAGTATTATAAAAGTGTCCCTGTTTTCATCTGCGAAACATTGAGCAGCATGTACAGTACTCTTAACAACCTTTCGAACAGTAAGAGCCGTTCGACAGTGGAATTTGCTGCCAAGGAGTGTGGTGGAGTCTCCTTCTTTGGAGGTCTTTAAGCAGAGGCTTGACAACCATATGTCAGGAGTGCTCTGATGGTGTTTCCTGCTTGGCAGGGGGTTGGACTCAATGGCCCTTGTGGTCTCTTCCAACTCTATGATTCTATTCTATTATTCTATGATTCTTTCCTTCACACCCGCTTGCTGGCACAAATGCAGAGAGCCTTTTCCTGTACTTTGGACTGCCTCAGACAACCCACCCCTTTGTACATGTATGGATCTCCACTTTGGGGACAAAGGGCTTTTCGATAAGATGACATGTTCGAGCCTACCATGCATATACAAAAATCGAGCAGTGAAACTATACAAGACAGGCTACAGCTCATATATGTACGACTGAGCGTACCAACACAAGACTACCCAGACAGGTGGCGTTCACATTTATGAGTATATTCCACATGCAACTGGAATTCTAAGAACCATGCACAATGCTTGCTGAAGAACAAATATTGCAATAATGGAGAAGGGTGTGGAAAAGCAAACACCAGATCTTTTGAAGTTTCAGAGCCTAAATGGAACAGGTATTCTCTCTCCTGCCTCCACACTTCTCCTGGACGTCTTTCCAATTCCAAACTTGCTCTAATTATCCTTTTCTCCCTGCCATTCTTCCTTCTGTTGAGTGACAACAGTGCCCTCTGGGCACAGGGTGAGGACACCAGAGGGAACCATAAGCCGAATACTACCAATGCCCAAACTGGGTCACATTTGCCACTGATCTGAAAGGCAATTGGGGAAATGCCAAGTGGCAAAGACTCCCACAGGAAAAGAAGCTCTTCTGGTGCGTCACTAACACCTTCTCTACGGTACTTAATTACTTCTACCTCCTCCACGATCCTGATTTACCACTTAACTACCCCCACCCTGGTCCAACTAACCCCAAGAAAACTTTCCCCACCAAGTACAGCAGCTGTCGCAAGAGTTGCCACTGGAACCTGTTTCCTAGTTTACAACAACTTAGTGCCAGCAGCACAACCTAGGGTGCTGTGATCACAGATCCATACATCCCCAAGATCCGGAAAAGTATCATATTTTTTGCTCTGTAAGACTCACTTTTTTCTTCCTAAAAAGTAAGGGGAAATGTGTGTGCGTCTTATGGAGCGAATGCAGGCAGCTATCACAGAAGCCAGAACAGGAAAAGGGATTGCTGCTTTCACTGTGCAGCGATCCCTCTTGCTGTTCTGGCTTCTGAGATTCAGAATATTTTTCTTCTTGTTTTCCTCCTCCAAAAACTAGGTGCGTCTTGTGGTCTGGTGCGTCTTACAGAGCGAAAAATACAGTAGTTATACACAGGCAAGTAGGCTGGGAGAGCTTTGGGCTTGTTGCTCTCAAAACAAAAAGCGCTTTTCGAACCAATGAGGTTTTCAAATGTAGTTTAGGATAAGGTATCATGGTCCCTTGACCAAAGGCAGTGCTTAGGGAGGCAAAAGTGATTGGCCACGCCTAAGGTAACTATTTGGATCCCGGCCTCTTATCATTTAACTAATAAGATTCTTAATCATTGCAATGGAGAGGGGGCAGGCAGAAAGAGGTCAAATATATTACAGATATTGTGTTGCTGGAGAGGTGCAATTCCTGAATCAGTAGTAGAAGCGGCACGGTTGTCTCTCATTCACTAGAGCAGAGTGGAGTCAACCTTTTTATACCTACTGCCCACTAATGCATCTTTCTTGATGGTAAAATTTCCTTACCACCCACCAGTACTCGATGGAAGGAGGATTCATCTTGTGCCGTAGAACCCCCTACTGCCCACTTAGAATCCTGAAACGCCCACTAGTGGGCGGTAAGGACCAGGTTGACAACCCCTGCACTAGAGTCAAGACACACATGCTCACCTAATATACAAGGCAGAGGAGTGTCTGTTCAGGTGGAATAAAGTTCAGATGGAATCTTGGAGAATCAGGTGGCAGTAGAGGAGTAGACATGATAAACTGCAGTTAAAAACTGAAGAAAAGATGCATTAAGGACTACAATGCACTCAAACGTCAGCCAGTGAAAAATGCAGCCACACAGGTAATGGCTGGTACCAGGAAGTTGATTCGGTACACTTCATTTGTATTGTACCAGTTGCACTGTGTGACAGTGTGTTCCCAGGCCCAACACAAAGTGCTGGTGGTGACATTTGAAGCCCTAAGAAGTTTGGGTGTGGGTTACTTGAAGGACCGCTTTCATTCTCACTGACCTGCCCTTATCATGCCATCCATATCACAAGTCCCATTCACATACCCACCTATGAGAGCAAGCAGAATGGCAGGCACACAGGACAGAGCCTTTTCAGCAATGGCCCCACTTCCTGTGAAATATGCTTCCAAGTGAGATCGGGCTAGCCCTATCCCTACAAAATTTCAAGCAGGGTCTAAAGATATCTCTGACATTTTTATAGAATGGTTTTAAGTCATCTGGGGATATGGCAGGCTGTTTTATTCTATTCACGTTGTGTCATTTACACCTGCGATGGGCAGGCTCTTATTTTAAGGTGATGATTTTAAAACTAAAAGTAGGTTTAGCTTCCAGCTGTGTTTTGCTGCCTTAAACCACATTTGTCACACTTTCCGGCATTAAAATATGTTAAATAAAAAATTGATATTGAGAAAGAAAAGGAAGACACGAGAGAAAGCAGCTCTGGGCACAGACAGCAATTAGTTCCAGAAAGAATGATTGGAGGTAATGTTAAGAAGCAGATAAAGGAGGCCAAAAGTAAAATATAAAGACAGCAACACAAGATCTCTAAGAGTTTACATCAATCACAATATCAAGCGCCTAACACAGGCTGAATACATACTTCTACAGTTCCCTCTTGTCCATTTAATTCTTCACAAAAGGATCCGTCAGATATGCACAACATATTGAGGATAAGCAATTGCTCTTGTCATTTTGAGCAATCCCTAACCAAACAGCCTCATGGAATATTATCCTTCATTAAAGTTGTATTAGTTGCCTTTAATTGCTTAAAGATGTATTAATTGCTCCTGTAACAGGAGATTCTGCCAGAAAAAAGAGTCCAATTTGCACAACCAGATATGCTCCGAAAATATTAACAAGAGTTCAAACCAGGTCAAGCACGACATTAACATGTGTCAAGCTGAAGATGAGTGTTCAGCGATCTTCCCAATTTATCACTTGGATCAAAATAAAGGCGATAGAATAACCAAACCCCAGAGCAGAACAGGACCGCCTTCATGTATCACAGTCAATCTTGGCACTGAAGTAGGAGATTCACAGGTTAGGCTTCTTCTGCCTCCTTTTCTGAAGGCTGGTATCTCACTTCTGAAATAGCATGAGCAACTCTATCAATTCTAATTTTACACCACGATAACAACCTTCTGTTAGCCCTAACTAGTATAAAATAGCACAGAAATACAAAACATAGACTTCTGAACTTAAAAAGGATTTTGAAAGTTGATACGTTAAAATAATCTTACGATGAATTACACAGGTAATTTCTCCTGTGTCCTGTATTTCTAGCTGTAGTGCTAAAACAAAGTGGAATTCAAAAGCCCAGTACCTTCCAACTCACCAACCCACGGCCAAACCCATCAAGTTGACAGTACCCTGCTTCCCAGACCCCTCTTATTTCTATCCTTAGCTAACAATCCTATTGCATTTCTACTTATAGTGTGTGTGTGTGTGTGTGTGTGTGCGCGCGCGCGTGCACGTGCGCACAACACACACACATTCTCCTGTCAAATTGCTCAAGACTGTTCTCAGAAGTTTTAGTAAAAGGAAAAAAAAGTACTTGAACAACATTTCTCTAAACGTTTCCCCTAAGGAGAAGGAACCAGATTTGCAAAGCTCCGGGCATAGATCGTGCATAAAACCCAAATGCAAACCAGGGAAACTTCAGAAGAAAGCTGGTTAATTTTTGCACCTCATAAACCATGAGCTAGGATTATGTCCACACGCCCTTCTGCTCTCAATCTATTTGCTCTTAAAATACCTCTGAGATATAGATTTATGCATCCCTAGGCAGGTGCGGAACCAAGTTCCAAAGAAAGCAAGTCTCCCCAAGGCCATCTGATTATATATAAGCAGAGACCAGAAATCGTATTTCCAAAAGGCTGTCAATCACCAAATCTCAGGCATAAAGCGCAAAAAGAAAAAGAAAATGGGGAAAACAAACAGTGAAACTTATGAAACACCTGCAATTGTTCTTCCTGGAGCCAATATATATTCCCCTGATCCACCTGTCGTTCTAAGATAAAAGAAAATGTTGGGACAGAATTGATGGTGGGGGTTGCCATAGCTGTGGTGGCCAAGGGACTGACATTGTAGGATAAGGTTCTCACATGCAGAGGGCCACAGCCACACCATACATCCAAAGCACTATTATACCATTTTAGCACCAGCACCCAAATGGCAAGAGAAGAATCTGATCAAGGTAGCCTTACCCTTAAGTAACACAAGTTGAACAAAACTGGAAGTGACGCCATACAGTTCACTCCAAAGTTGCCCCAAAACAACACTAGTATCCTGTTTGGACTCTGTTCAGCTCAGCTTCATTATTATTGTTATTTTGTTTGTGTGCAAAAAAAAAAAAAAAAAGGATTTCCCTCCAGTTTTCTCCCTCCCTCACTCTGGACACTTCAGCCAAAAAAACACCACATTCTGGCCAGCACTTGAAGTGTGTTGGAGAGCAGGGAGGGAAGAGAGAGGTGGAATCACATGCCCTGAATTGCAGAAAGAAGCTTGAAAATCTAGTTTGGAGCTATCCAAAAGGCGTCTAAACAAAACAAAACAAAAAACCTATTTGTCTCCAAGTGGTTTACAGTTGCCAACTTTTTTGCAACACTGTCTGTCTGGAAGAGCCGTTAGACTGGATTAAACTTGACTTACCTGATGAGAAACTTGTCCAGAATTAGAGATACTAACGAAGCCACTCTGGACTGTTAAAAATGTGGAAAATGCATCCCTTACCAGAAGGTATGTGCGATTGTGCTACCTAACCTCCTTAGTTAGAGATCTGTGTGCCTATACATCAAATTACAATTCTATAAGCACACAGCAACATGCAAAAAACCAGGTAAGTGCAAGCATGCCAATATTCACTCAGCATAGAATTAAGGCACACCTAAGGCAGCTCAGGAAAACACACATCCTGTTATTTAATTTTATAACTATTTATTCAGGCTTTCCAACAGAAGCCTGGTGCCTTTTAACCATATTGGCAGCATGGATTGTTGACTTTAAGCCTGTTCTAGCAAACCAGGAAATTAAAAAAACCTAAACAACAGCAACACTAACAGAACTGAGCTAAAGCTACTACCAGTCCAAGCCTGTCCACATTTTTTCAGATTTGTACAAAATAATGGTACAAAATAAGATGGTTACTACTTCCAGCATTTACTTTTCTTTTTCGCCTTACGTCTCTCCAAATTATGTGTTCACAGGAGTTTACAACACAAGGTTAAATCACTGTAAGACGATAAACAGACTTAGCCCCACAAAAACAAAAGCAGCATCAAAACCCTTAAGAGAAGAATTAGCCAAAATACTCAATCTCACTGAAGCAGCAACTCCGGAAAAGAATATACAGTACAGTACTCTTCGTTTAGAGTCCAAATGATAGAAGTGTAGCCATCAAGAACCCTGCGAAGGGTGTTCCCGAACAACTGCTTAGCTGCAGAGTAAGACATCTGATGGCACTGCCAGCTAACAAAAGCTGCTCTTTTTTTCTTACGGCTCCCACGTGCTGAGGTAGTAATGAGAAAAACTTCAGATTCGCATGCTAGAGACAGACAAGATCATGAAGTGCTGTTGTTGTTTTTAGACCAACTGGGCATTTAAAAAAAAAAATTCCTTCCAGTAGCACCTTAAAGACCAACTAAGTTAGTTCTTGGTATGAGCTTTCGTGTGCATGCACACTTCTTCAGATACACTGAAACAGAAGTCACCAGACCCTTCTATATAGTGAGAAGGTGGGGAGGGGTATTACTCAGAAGGGTGGTGGGAATGGGTGATTGGCAGATAGCTGTGAGGAGCCTGTTGACGACTCTTAACGACTGCAATAGGTCTTACAGGAAAAAGCAAGGGGTGAGAAGGTGAAAAATGGCTTTGTCATGTATAATGAGATAAGAATCCAATGTCTTTGTTCAGACCAGGTCTCTCCATGGTTTTAAGTTTGGTAATAAGTTGCAATTCAGCAGCTTCTCTTTCCAGTCTATTTCTGAAATTCCTTTGTAGTAAAACAGCTACTTTGAGATCTTGTATAGAATGTCATGGGAGATTGAAGTGTTCTCCTACTGGTTTCTCTGTCTTGTGATTCCTGATGTCAGATTTATGTCCGTTTATTCTTTGGTGTAAGGTTTGGCCTGTTTGTCCAATATAGAGAGCTGAAGGACACTGTTGGCATTTGATGGCATACACAATGTTGGATGATGAGTAATTAAATAGTCCCGAGATGGTATGTGTGATGTTGTTGGGGCCAGTAATGGTGTTGTCCGGGTGTATGTGGCAGCAAAGTTGGCATCTGGATTTATTGCAGGCTCTGGTGCCAGTGTCCGTGTTACAGATAGTGTCCTATCTGTAACTGGGCATTTTAAGAGCATGAGCAGAGCAAAGAATAATGGGAAATGGCAGCAAAGATGTCTGTTTGCAAATAGTGGCAACCAGCGTCAATCCTAAGCGTGAATGCCTCTGCAATCCAAATCAGTGATTCAAAATTATAATTACCAAACAAAAACGGACCATTACTGTTAAATGCTACATAAATGACTTGAAACTGATCTGCTTTGGAAGCCCTGTTCCAGGTACCTGTGTTGTTTTGAGGAGCATATGGCAAATGGTTAGGACCTCTGCCATAATGGCACCACTGTATCCCTTCCAGTGGCAAGTGAATATTAAAGGTAAAGGGACCCCTGACCATTAGGTCCAGTCGTGGGCGACTCTGGGGTTGCAGCGCTCATCACGCTTTATTGGCCGAGGGAGCCGGCATACAGCTTCCGGGTCATGTGGCCAGCATGACTAAGCCGCTTCTGGCGAACCAGAGCAGCGCATGGAAACGCGGAGCAGTACCTATTTATCTACTTGCACTCTGACGTGCTTTCAAACTGCTAAGTGAATATTACTTTGTCTTAAAGGACAACTGGAGACTTTCCTCAGGATGGTGGAGGGCATGTGTGCTGTGTCCCATTGATGTAGTAATAATAATAATAATAATTTATTATTTGTACCCCACCCATCTGGCTGGGTTTCCCCAGCCACTCTGGGCGGCTTCCAACAAAGATAAAAAATACACCAAAATGTCACACAAAATGTCACACATGTAGTGGTGGTAACACTCCCCTCCTTCTTCTGATAGGAAATGAGGGGCAAAAAATGGGGGGCAAGGAGCGTCAGTTGTGGAGGAGTGAGAAATGTCCCTAGTTTATTTCATCTGAGGAATGTTGGATGATATGAAATTCTGAGACCAGAAAAGGCAAGGAAGAATGGGAGGCGTACATTGTGTATGTGTGTGCATGTCTTTAATAAATAAAGGTGTTATGTATTAAGATTAGTTGCAGTTCTCACTCAGGGCCACCAGTATGTAAATGAAAGATTGAAAACCGTCGCTCCTGATTGGTTAGCTAGTTGAAAGTTGTTACTGTTACATGTTACTTAGTATTATATAAAGCAGCCAGCTTGGCTGCAGTCAGTCTGATTCCAGGAGCAGTTCTAACAACTGCAATAAAGAGCTGTGAATCCAACAGAGCTGTGTCCTTCGTCCATCTTTTCCGCTATTCAACACAAGGTGCAGGGAATCCAGAGCGGCAGAAAGCGAGTTCTCACAAAATCAACCCCAGCACATACATGCAAGTACTGACCAGTGTGAGCTCTGCCCAAAGAGCATGTTGGAGCCAAACTACTTTGCCAGAAATTAAAAAGCTTGGGTGCGACCACCAGCACCCGTAAACATGCCTCTCATAAACAAGCAAGCAGAAGGTGACACTCCAGATGTTTCTCTTCTGAGTAACATCTGGCCATGCAGTACATCTGCAGACCTATACTGTTCACAGCGCACGCGGATTCCACAAGCAGTTAGGCACATTTCAACAGGACGCACGTTCCGCTATTATATAATTAACGTCAGTCACATCTTGGCTCAGCATAGCCAATTCACATAGACACCGGGGAGGAGGTTAACTAAAGGGTAGCGTGAAGCTTTGTCACTTGTAATGTGTCATGGAAAGTGTGCCTACAAAGCATGAATGCAGTTCGCTAACCAGCAATGCATCTGCCTAAAGAATGGAAGTCAGGGAAAAAAGAGGATCTGAGCAATTGGTACTGTCGTTTATCATCACATGGGAACAGATGTGCTCCTGTAAAAGGAAGCTAGCCTCATGTTTAAAGGGAGTGGCCTGGACCCAGACAGCAGGTAGACCTGCTTGTGCTTCCATGCATGTGGAGCTCCTTTTATGTTGCACAGGTGCCCAAGAATGCCTTGGGAAACTGCAACTTCCACAGAAACGTCAGGATGTGTGGGAGCAGAGGAGGAAGCAGGCGTTCCTAGTCAGAGCATGCATGCCCTTTTGAAAACAATATAGTCTGAAGGTGGGATGATGCAACTTCAGAAATTAAGGTGTAGTGAAATACCAGGAAGAGAAAACATTTATTTCCACAAACAGGGGTGTTGGACAAAAAAAAAGAATATACAGTGGTACCTCGGGTTACATATGCTTCAGGTTACAGACTCTGCTAACCCAGAAATAGTACCTCGGGTTAAGAACTTTGCTTCAGGACGAGAACAGAAATCATGCTCTGGCGGTGCGGTGGCAGCAGGAGGCCCCATTAGCTAAAGTGGTGCTTCAGGTTAAGAACAGTCTGAGGTTAAGAACGGACCTCCAGAACGAATTACAGTGGTACCTCTAGCTACGTACTTATTCATTCCGGAGGTCCGTTCTTAACCTCAGACTGTTCTTAACCTGAAGCACCACTTCAGCTAATGGGGCCTCCTGCTGCCACCGCGCCACTGGAGCACGATTGCTGTTCTCATCCTGAAGCAAACTTCTTAACCCAAGGTATTATTTCTGGGTTAGCAGAGTCTGTAACCTGAAGCATATGTAACCTGAAGCGTATGTAACCTGAGGTACTACTGTAAGTACTTAACCCGAGGTACCACTGTATATATATATTAAAAAAGAATACAATGCAGTTAAATCTTCAGTTTCTTCAGATCCACTTTTAATATTTGTATCATGCATGCCTGATGTTGCCCTTGGCTTTCCAAGGTGAACAGATGCAAATGAGGGCAGGGATATTGTACCTATAACAGCTTAGCAGAGGGAGGAATTTTGGCAGCTACAGCTTCTCTCAAACCCAGCTTAATGAGTTGCACCTGCCAAAATTCTCCTTCATAAATCATAAAAGAGCCCAGTGCTCATTTGCTTCTGGTCATTCTGTCTGTCTCCCCTTGGCCTTCTCTTTCCCCACTCTTTTTTTTCTTTCTTATTTAAATGTTGTGTCAGTTGTACCATGCTTGTTTATTACTATAGTAATTCTAATAAAGTTATTATTTGTACCCCACCCACCTGAGAGCTTGAAACCAAGTGAAGATGTCTGGGTACCATCATCTCACCTGAGATCTGCACCATCTGGAGGTGCATGCTTGGGGATCCTTGGATTGTGACTGTTTTCCCAGGCTAATACCACAACCTGTAGAATACTGCCTGAGATCTAGGGGCATATGGCGGCATACCAATTTGTTTAACTAATTAATTGATAATATATCTCAGCTCCTCTGAAGTCACAAAATGTTCAGGAATGTTTTAATAGCTAAACAGTCAATCCAATTGTTCAGCAGGACACATGGTGCCTGCAACAATATTAAAGAGCCATTAAATGCAATCTTGTTGTCTTGTGTTTCTTAAGGCAAACCAGTAACTGAGAAGCCACAGCTTAAAACTTTTAGTGGAAAGGAACTGAAAGTTGTGTGGGAAAGCAAAGATGCTGCGATCCAACATGATCTGTCCTGATGGATTTGTAGTATGGTGACAGCAATTATGAAATTAAAAGACATCTGCTTCTTGGGAGAAAAGCAATGACAAACCTAGACAGCATCTTAAAAAGGAGACATCACCTTGCCGACAAAGGCCCTTATAGTTAAAGCTATGGTTTTCCCAGTAGTGATGTAAGGAAGTGAGAGCTGGACCATAAAGAAGGCTGATCGCCAAAGAATTGATGCTTTTGAATTATGGTGCTGGAGGAGACTCTTGAGAGTCCCATGGACTGCAAGAAGATCAAACCTATCCATTCTGAAGGGGGGGAAAACCCTGAGTGCTCACTGGAAGGAGAGATCCTGAAGCTGAGGCTCCAATACTTTGGCCACCTCATGAGAAGAGAAGACCCCCTGGAAAAGACCCTGATGTTGGGAAAGATTGAGGGCACAAGGAAAAGGGGAAGAGATGGTTGGACAGTGTTCTGGAAGCTATGAACATGAGTTTGACCAAGCTCTGGCCCATGGGTCACAAAGAGTCAGACACGACTAAACGACTAAAGAACAACAACCACTGGAGGACTGATTGCATTAGGGCTAAGACAAGGAGGAGTCACATTGAAGACTAATATATTTGCTGCAGAATAAGCTTCTGGACCAGAGCTCACATCATGAGACACATGAAGGGCATCTTATATCCTCACTTATGGGAATCATTCTGCCCATCCCAATGTGGCAGGATTAAAATAGGCATTAAATCATTTAGGGAACTAAAGGAAAACATTAAGCAAGACAATAAACTTTAATAACCATATAAATAAATATGCAGACACGCTGTAGGTTGATTTAGTGGGCTACCACTAAGAGAAACAATCTGTACATATTTTGTGGAAGTGGATTATATTATGGAACTGAAAAAACAGACTGCAGTCATCTGCTTAATTTGTGCATTTTAAAAAATGAATAGGGATGTGGGTTCTTTTCTTGCATCATAAAGTATCTTATTGATGGCACTGAAGGTTAATGCACTGTTCACTGTACACAGTTAAAGATATTTATAAAAGGCATAACCAGATTTAATTTTTTGAAACTTTGTCTTACTATACATTTGCACCTTTATTTACATTACATTGCTTCAATGTACACTGCTAAATATATGGAAGACTTTCCATTATTTTGGTTTTCAAATCCACAGGTGCATTTTTGACTGTGCCTTGTAATCAAGTCTAAAGATGTGTTTAGCATGCATTTCAACAAAGAATTAACAACAGCACAGTCCTAAATTGTGTCTATTCCGCAGGAAGTTCCTACTGAATTCAATGGGGCTTATTCCTGGGCAAATGGGGTTACAATTACAGTCCCAGTTTCCAATCTAATGCTAGATCTATAGCAGCACAGTGGCTTTCTTCTTGCTATAAATCATTTAGATTTCTTATAGACGCGATTTAATTGTTGACTTTTTTGCCCAGCAGAACAGAATGCTTATTATATAAAGAGCAGGGAAGAAAAAGATATAGTAAATAGGGAATTACTTCCCTTGGGGCAGAATGAAATGGGGCTAATTAAAAGTCTCTTCCAGCACTAATGAGAACGCATGCAGCATTCATGTCAGTTATGCACCTATACAAACTTTCCAGGGCTAAAATGAAGTTGCAAGACAGCTGTCTAATGATTTATTACTTGCAAAATGCTGTAGACATCAGGAAGTATATAAGTACCTACATTGAAACTTCATGTAGAAAAGATCAGAAGCAGTCTGTTACAGCATTGCACAGGATGCTTTAAAGCAGGAGTGGAAGGCCTGTTGCTCTCCAGATGTTGAACCCCCACATCAGCCCCAACCAGCTTAGCCAGTGTTCAGCAGGGCCAAGAACATCTGGGGGGCCACAGGTTCCCTATCCTTGTTTTAAAACTGCACTTACTGACAGTTCTAGAAGAGAGTTTGAGACTGTTCCTACTGAACACTATCATGCTACAAATGGTTCAAAGCCTAATTAGCACAAATTTCTACCACCATGCCTGGAGACAGGCAATTAGGTTGTGTATCCACAGCAGTGACCAGAGGAAGAATGACCGCTGGGAGGAGCGGAAAGAAGAAACGCCATGGTGCATCTGCAGCAGCACAACTGGATCCCTTCATCTGGCCCAGCTGCAACACAACATGTCTCTACACAACCACAGCAGGTGCTGTAACCTTACAACAATTTGACTTCACCCACAAAAGCACCCTTCTCCACTCCAGAGATGGACAGATACCAACAAGCCACCAGCAATCATTCCTGGTCACCTAAATTGTGTCACCAAGTAATTTCTGCCCCCTTCATAGTCAATGTTTCTGCCAGCAACGATCAGTTGTTGTGGTGGTGGTGTTTTGTGGTAACCATAAGTTAAAATACATTTTTATTTGTCCAAACTTTTGGATCATAAGTGACTTTGTCTTTTACTGTCCCATTAGAGAATATATTGCTGATGATGATATAACTGTGATTTTAACCATTATTTTATTATTGTATGTTTTACTAAGTTTATTATATATTTAAAAAGTACACAGTCTCACTTTGTGTTCTTTCACCAAACATGTCCCACCATGACCTTTATAGAAAGTAAACGTTAAGTAATACAATGGACAATATGCTTTGTAGCAGAATGAATGTTTGGCTTAGCATGTCATCTGCAACCCCTGCTTGTGGTTCAGTTCTGTCCTCACAACCATGAACTGTAGCCAAGGTTTCTTCTCAACTACTGCTTCTGATAAGCGAGGAGAGCACTTAACCACAAGCCCAGATTCAGACAACATGCTAAGCCAAACCTTGGCATAGCTCAGGGAAGTTCAGGAAACAAAAAGGCCCACAGAGGAGCAAAATGGCAGTAAGCCATGGTTTGGTTTACCAAGTCATGGAACCAATTCCAGGAAGTTATCAAACCAGATCCTCTTCTCTGCAGGCTGTAGTCCTAATGAAAATGGCCAAAGAACCCAGACGAGGTTGCTAACCACACAATTAGAGTAACATGTAGCTTTTGCCTGAAAAGGACTCGTGAAAGTCAATTAATCATTCATACATGGTTTTCCCTGATCAACTTGGCATACACCAACAGGACTGAGCAGATAGCAAGATATCACATAAAAGTGAGATAAGATATATTGGGACCATTCAAGTACTGGGCAAACTGAAAACGCCTATGACGCATGAAAAGGGATAGGTAGTTTGTGCACTTTAACAGCACTTTCCCAACTGTATTCCCTTGTACAGGAAACTTTGCTACTGCAGAGAGGCAGAACGTTTGAACTTTACACTTGTAAAGTTCAACAGAAAGCAAACCAGTTCTGAAGACATCCGTGTAAAGCCAAAGGCTGTATCTCTCAAGAATGATTTCTTAATATTACTGATGGGAACAACCTGCTCTATGCACAAAAGTAAAGCACTGAGACCTTTAAAAAATTAGAGGAATGGGTAGGGTTGGGGATATATGTGCATGCAGAGACCTTTGACATTTTTGTGCAGCCTAATGCACAAAGCTAAGCATCATGTCTGTTGCTCTGCGCACTTTTGCCTATGGCCCCACCAGTGTTAGATATGAAAGCTAGGAGCAAAACGGCACCTTAAACCTAGGTAATGGATGCAACAATGGAATGTCTAGGCATGCTTTTTAATAACAAGAATACAAACCTGAAAATAAATGAACTGCAGCTAAAATACTATGTTCATTTTTCACGTGGTCTAGTCCTTCCCCTGCCCACCCCCCTAATATTCTTAAGAGGGTCTCTTCTCCAGTCTTCAGAGAGTAGCTGGAAGTGGGGAAGCAGGAAAAGGTCTTCCTTTCCTTCCACTCTGCAGTTTTAATCTGAAATCTTAGGTGCAGTACTGTGCCCAGAGCTCAGAAATTGCTGGCTCCAATGAAATTTTCTGTCGCAAAATGCACCTAGAACAATGGGAGTTTCAAACACTGGGCACTGCACACCACAGGCAAGTGGCCCCTGGAAGTTTGCCTTTCAGGGAATGTGGCCCTTGTGCTGAAGAAGATTCTGCACCCCTGTTCTATAGCTTTTTAAAAAGAAATTGCAGAGTGTGTCTATTGAGATCAGATATTTATCAAGGGAAGGAGACAATAGTTTCGCCGTAATTTCACTGTGTTTAAAAACACAGCAGTAAAAACTCATTTAACTTGGAATGGTGTCATCAACAAGGACGAAGCCAAGAAGAGCTGAATGGGGTTTTGTACTCTTAAAAAAAAAGAAAGACACACACACCTGCTTCACAATCAAATCTGTCATCTCAGTAAAGAGCTCTCAGGCTACAGCAGAAACTGCAAAATTAACGAGGAGGCCAAGACATTTGGCAGGCAAGTAGCTCACCTAAGTCTTCATTGTAACCTGCAAGCCTGGGGACTAGAACATTGGTAGATTGCCCAAGGAAGAACAAGAGAAGAAAGCAAGTTTTAAAGATTGAATAAAGTTAAGGTTGCAAGGTTGAGCAGCAATTAGGAAGCAAACTTCCGAACAAGACATTAAAGGTGCAATCCTACAGCTGGCATTTAGGAACACAGGAAGATCCCTTATGCAGAGTGATTGTACTGTGGCAACTCTCAGTATTGTCTACGTTGACAAGCAGTAGTTCTTCAGGATTTTGGTGGTGGTTTTCCCCAGTCCTACTTAGAGATGCCAGGAATCTGGGATCTTCTGCATGCTCAGCAGATACTCTTCTACAAAAGCAGAGCCCTTCACCCAACAGAGCATCTGTAGGAAGGATATAAGACTGTTCTGCTGGTGGTGAGAGAGGCCTGATGCGAGGATAGGAAGCTCTCTCACCAGCAACGCTGCACCATCAATGAGAGTTTAATCAGGGCTTACTGAGGCAAATAAGAACCTGCAGGATCCTAAAGCCTGTTTGTTCCCTGATATGCCCTGCAAAGGTGTCCTCAGCAATGCCAGCCATAAACCTTGCGAATGCTAATTTCCTTGCACTACCCACAGGAGGAGGAAAATGTGGGGAGAGAAGGGAAGGGTAAATGAAAGTCACACACATCCTCCCTACCCTAGCTGCAACAAGACAGCAGGACCCACAAACACTGGCACCTGAAACTTGTAACAATAAGATGGAGGACACCTAGATGGCCAGCAGTACATGTGAAAAGGATCTAGGGATCTTCGAAGACCACAAGCTTAAAGTGAATCAGCATTGTGATGCAGCAGCAGAAAAAGGCTATTGCTATTCCAGGCTGCATCAACAGAAGTCTAATGTCCAGATCAAGAGAAGTAATGTTGTTCTTTAGTCGTTTAGTCATGTCCGACTCTTCGTGACCCCATGGACCAGAGCACGCCAGGCACTTCTGTCTTCCACTGCCTCCCGCAGTTTGGTCAAACGCATGCTGGTAGCTTCGAGAACACTGTCCAACCATCTCGTCCTCTGTCGTCCCCTTCTCCTTGTGCCCTCCAGGAGAAGTAATAGCATTGACTTATTCTTCCTTAGCGAGACCACACCTGGAATACTGTGTCCAGTTCTGGGTGCCACAATTCAAGAAGAATATTGACAAGGCAGAACATGTACAGAGGAGGGTGACCAAGATGATCAAGGGTGTAGAAATCAAGCCGTATCAGAATGGATGGGGGAGTTGGGGATGTTTAGCCTGGAAAAGAGGAGGCTGAGATATGATAGCCATCTTCAGATATCTAAAGGGCTGTCACATGGAAGATGGAGCAAGCTTGTTTTCTCCTGCTCTGGAGAGTACGGCCCGAACCAATAAGGTTAGGGTGACTTTTGGGGTCCCTTCCAACTCTACAATTCGGTGATTCTATGATTTAATAGATGTCATTTGGCTTTGCATACTGATTTTGTACTATAAATAGACTAGATCTGGGTAATCAGCAACCAACCTTTCTTCCCAAGGTAATACTGCTTTGAGGTATCACAAGATCTACTCAGACTGGATTAAAACAAAGCATGAATCACTCATACCTTGTTTGCTTTGGTTCTACTATTTTTAAGTCAGATGTTTTTGGCGCGTGAGAAATATCAAATATTGTCTCATAAACGTGCTCTAAAGAATTATACAAGGCTTGTGTGAACTGTGACTAATTCCTAATTACTGGTCTTACATGAGAAATTTTCCATTCCAAATCCAGCACTTTTTACAACAATGGAATCTTGACGGCAGCTTGAGAGAATGGTCACATTTCATATGCCTGGCCACTGCCTCATCATTTGTATCTATCTCCTCTCCTTTTTGGAGTTCGGTACCACAGGATGTGATGATGGCCACTAGCTTAACTGGTTATATAATAAATATATCACAAGTCCTTCCATTGCTATTAGTTATAACAAGTCTATGGAAGTGCCACATACCATCTGAGGGCTGGATCCAGCTAATCTCTATTCAGTGATGACCCACTGAAATGAATGGACCTAAAGTTAGTGATATACAGCAATATCAATGGGTCTAGTCTGACTACAGCTTGTTTGGATGCCACACAAAATTTGGATGTCAGGAACACTAAGTCATAGTTTAGTGTGACGCATATATGCCACAGTAAACCTCAGGTTTGTGTACTCTCATCTCCTCCTCTAATGCAGTCAAGGGAAGTTTTCAAGCTTTTGTTATCACAGCAACTCTTCCCTACTACTGTGGGAAAAACATGCTGGTGTGAAACATCTCCAAGTGACTGCATAAGTTAAGTCTTTTGCAAGAATGAATTTAGGAGTGGAACACAAAATCCATAACCTGTCAGAAAGTATACATGTGTTTAAAAAACAAAACAGAGGATAGTTAGCAGGAATTCTTATATGATGTTTAATTATGGACATGTCTGTGTGCAGTGTTATGCATGACCAAACAATGTACATATTGAATATATCCTGCTAAATTTCCAAGTGACTGGAAGACAAGAGAATAAGCTTGCTTTCTTAAATGGAAACTTTGTTGGTTTCTCTCCAGTGCAGTATCACATCATCTACACAGATTAACCCTTGGGATTCTTAGCATTCAAACACTAGTTTTCCAGTGCAGATTAAGACAGAGTTAAGCAACAGGAACAGAGAACAGAAATGCTGTATATATGTCTGCTTATGTTTGTACTCTGAAGGGGAAAATATTCTGTGACAAAGGAAGCTCAAGGAGTTGTTCCTGTCATGATGTTGCAAGCCTGGTTAACGGTGCGGCAAGATGACAGGTTCTGAGAGGAGAGAGAGAGAGAGAGATACGATTGCATTGAGAATTCATTAGGTGAAGGTGGAATGGGATGAATTTGGACTAATTGGTCTGGGTGAAAGGAGACTCTGATTGGCCAGAGGTTCTAGCTGCTTGAGAGTTAACTGCCGGTTGAGGGAGAGGTAGTTGAGATTTTGTCAGCTAAGGAGTTTGGGGGAGAATGGATTTGATGAGGGTAATGTGAAAAATAGACCAGAGATGAGCTGAGGAGAAATATTGAGGCCTGAACTGAATACCCAGTTTCTTATTAATACCAGTACCTTTTTTGGTGAAGACCTGGAGAAGGGAGCCAGTGACTGAGTTGGTCCGAACAGCTGCCCTGTGTACCAGAGGAAAGTGACAGCAGCGGGTTTTTAAAATCTTCCTAAACTATCCAAACAGTCAGGAATACAGCTAGAGGAGTTTTGGGGTACAGAGGCAGATTGTCCCCGATAGCTGGACAGGGCTGTTGGAGTATTTGGTCAGGGCAGAGGTATAAGGGCCTGAGGTAAAAGCCACTTGGAGGCAGGTGTCAGCAACAGTGTCTCCCGGGTCTTCAGAAACAGTCAACAAGCACCTTTATGATCCCAATATAAATATTCCCTTGTGTACCTAATATTCCTTTAATAAACCAACCATCTTAGTGTAAAGTTTATCCTGTCTCTAGCAATTGGTGTCAACCTAAGCTACCAGGTGGTTCTGAAAGCATTCTGAGTTAACTGATGGCACCAGAAAATTTAATAAGTGAGTGCAGATACCTCTACTTTTGTTTACTCACAAGTGAGGCCAGGGGAACTGAGTATCCCTGACAATAGTAAAAAAAGGTTTCTTTTTAAATCCTAATGCAGGACTTATAATGTGCTCAGAGCTGATGTGGGCTGTCTTCCAATCATCGTGCCTCAGCTTATTAAGTCAATATATGCACAAGTCTTTTATTCAACCATATTTTTAACATTTTCAATTTTGACTCCCTTTCCCCTCTTTCTGCAGTTCCTTACATTTATTTTCATCCTTTCCTGCATACTCCAAATTGTCTTATTCTTTTAATCATCTACAGTATTCTATATATATCTTATATATATATATATACCGTATATTTAAAACTGCAGGATTTTTTAAAACAATCCTGCCAATGTCTTGATCTGTTTACAGTTTGTAAATACTCAATAAACCACTTCCATTCCTTTCTTAAAAGATTGTTATCTTGATTTCTTCTCCCCCTAGTAAGTGTCATCATTTCTGCATATTCCATTAGCTTCTGTATCCAGTTGTCGGGAAGATATATATGCACGAGTCTTTTCCCACACATGTAGCCTGTTTACTATAACCTGAAGCTGAACAGGAAAGTCTCATTAACCACAGTTTAGTGTTGCTCCAAACTGGGAAACTATGGTCACCAGCTTCAAAACAAGCCAGGCTCTTAAACCATGGTTTAAAGTTGATGAAAGATCCTGGCTCCTTCTGTAGCTGGTGACTATAGTTTACCACAGGAGTGTGAAACTATGGCTAATTAGAGGCTTCCTAGTTTAATCACAGCTCACGCCAATGGAAGCCAAAGGCTTGTGCATACCTTGGCTTACTAAGCCAAAGTGGCTTATGATAGAGCTAACAGCTGGTCTATTTTCCTACCCCGCATACAAACTCAAAAAACAGTAACATTAATTGGGTATGGAGAGGTGTTTCAAATGGTTTAAACAAGCAAGTTAACAAAACAAAAAAATCCCCGAACAGCCACTAACTATTATTCCTTATCCTCTCTGTTTCAGGTGCAATATGAACTGTGCCAGCCCAAATTATTCTAAAGGAATCTAGAAGAAGTTGCCACATGGAGTCATTTCACAAGCAAATACCCCAGAGACTAGCAAGAAGCCTGTAGCCACATAAACAAGAGGAAGTACGGTAAATTTTTGCTCTGCCCCTTCAAACTACACTGATATTGTTTGATGGAAAATAACCCACTTTCGCTTCGGAATAGTACTTTGTGTTTACATGCCATGTCTACCATGGAAAGATCTAAAGCTCTGGGCAAACAGTGCACATATTTGAAGAAGGATGCTCTGAATTCTGGAGTAAAGGGTGGAATCTCCAGACTAACCACACTCTGCAGTCTGGTTGTGACCTGCTTGAATTCCTGCTCTAGTGAATCACTTATAGATATTCGGTGTTGTTCTGGCCCAAGCAATATCCAACCAGGAAGGGGTCATTTTTATCTACCACACCTGGAACACGTATTTCAATCACAGAATAAAGGTTAAAGCACATAACAAGCATAGCTAATGCCCAAGGCAAGCAGCCTACTCACATTTTCTTGGAAACAGATGCCATTAAGCACAGGGAGACTTATTTCCAAGTAAACATTCTAAGGAACAAGTTATTAGCCAATTCTTGCATCGCAAGGGGTTGAGCTAGATGACCCTTGGGGTTCTTTCCAGCTCTACAATTCTATGATTCTATCTGCACCATGCACCTCAACATCTCATTCAAGGAAGATCCATGCCAGTAGTAGTACGTATATTGAACTAACAATATTTTCTGTTTTTTAGTTGCAGCATTCCAAATAGTGAAATCCCTCTCTAGAGAGATTTGGCTAGTCATTAGATTTAGAAGACCTGGGTAGAATGCAGATATAGGAGCTCTTAAACCAACTGATTTCCATACAGGCGACTCTCGGCTTACAAGGAGGTTATGTTCTGGGGATTGTACATAAAGTCCAAATTGTGTATAGTCAAAACATATTGGGTTCAAAGCCTTTTCCCTCCAAATGCCCATGCCCATTCCATTCTCTTTATTTTACCCAGCACATATAGCCAAAGATCAAGCTCCTACCACAGAAAATACTCTTTTCCTCGGGGCCACCTGACTAATCTTTCAAGGCAGCGAGGCTGCAGGTGACTGTCTAAGGCAGGTGTATAGCCTGCGACTGCCCAGCTCTTGGACTCCAACTTCCTTCAACCCCAGCCAGCATGGCCAATGGTTGGCGATGATGGGATCTGCAGTCCATCAACATCTGGAGGGCCACAGGTTCCCCATCCTTGGCTGGCTGGGCCTGATTAAAGCTGGTGTGCCAAACATCAAGAGCACACCAGGCTGGAAAACGACTGCTTTCGGTATTGTGCATACCCAAAAGGATAGAGGTAGAAAATGGTGGGTTCTACTACAGTGGTACCTCGGGTTACATACGCTTCAGGTTACAAACTCCGCTAACCCAGAAATAGTACCTCGGGTTAAGAACTTTGCTTCCGAATGTGAAAAGAAATTGTGCTCCGGCGGCGCAGTGGCAGCAGGAGGCCCCATTAGCTAAAGTTGTGTTTCAGGTTAAGAACAGTTTCAGGTTAAGAACGGACCTCCGGAATGAATTAAGTACTCAACCCGAGGTACCACTGTATTAGAAACTGAATAGTAAGTCCTTTCTCATTTGTCCATGGCGCATAAACAAAAAATCTGCTTTGATCCAAATTGAGAAGAACAACAACATGGCTATGTTAATTTACCTGCTGAATACATAGGTAAATCAAGAAACTAAACAGTGTATACGGGGCTGTGTATACCTCACCGTGTTAAAACATAGCTAGGTGGTTCTTCTTCTCAATTTGGATCAAAGCAGGGGGGGTTGGGGGTGGAGAGAAACCCATCAAAACTTTGAGCTTTGAGGTTCTTACAATCCAGCTGTAATATAAACTTTATGAAGTAAATAGAGTACAGTATTTAATAAGAAATGACAGGACAGATATGGACAGGTACCGGTATTTTAATACAGTGGTACCTTGGGTTAAGAATTTAATTCGTTCTGGAGGTCCGTTCTTAACCTGAAACTGTTCTTAACCTGAGGTACCGCTTTAGCTAATGGGGCCTCCCACTGCGCTGCCGCCGTGCGATTTCTGTTCTCATCCTGAAGCAAAGTTCTTAACCCGAGGTACTATTTATGGGTTAGCGGAGTCTGTAACCTGAAGTGTCTGTAACCTGAAGCATCTGTAACCCGAAATACCACTGTAATAATAATTAATTAAATAGGCCGAAGGCAGTAAATTAGTGCCACCCTGTGTCACATTCCCAGGAAAAATAAAATCTGAGCCCCAGATCCTCCTCCTGCAACTAACTCACAACTCTCTCCCCCTCTGCCTTTGTGTCTTCAAGCTAGAGTTCCTGCTTTCTCTACCTCTACCTATAACTGGATATCTGCACATGTCACCATCTTCTAACTCTGAGGGGTACGGTACCTCATTCACAAACAGAGATTCACAGCTATCGAAGACTGTATCCCCACCAATTCCCTCCATCAGTGAACAGCAGCACCGATTTATCTCAGACCATTAAGTAAGAATCCGCCAAACAAATTTAACAGGCAGCCAGCCATCCCTAAACATCATCTGGATTTGAATTAAGGAAAATCGATTTGAGAAGTTGTGAACGGGAAATGAAAAGGGAGGAATCTCTGAAGGCGTGGACTGCAGACATTGTTTATGTCTCCAGATCTAATTGGAGAAACAGTTAGATTTGTGAGCAGGAAAGCAAGTTGGTTGCAATATGGTCCAGAGCATGTGTGCTTTCCTGAATTTATCTGTCCACGTCCCGATTACACAGCTGAGAGATGCAAATCAAAAACCAACCCAGACATTACATGCCACATACACAACCTTGCAGAGATTGAAAACGGGGGTGGGGGTCAAACACACAACAGGAAGTGAAAAGGCAAGAATAAGACCCTCTTCAAAAACAAGATCGGTCTTTCTGGGGGAGAAAGAACAGAGGAAACGAAAATGAAGTGGAAGGCTTAGGTCAGAGGTACAGTCCGACCTCCGCCCAGCATCTGATACAACTTCTTGCTGGAGAGATATAGAAAAGACTGGAAGAAGGGGGAGCTGTGGCGCTGTCATGCCACGGGCAGGTGAGAAGAACAAAGCCCAGGACTCTGCCCCAAGTTGTCCCCCTACCTTTGTGCTGCAACACACCTGGAGCCCCTTCCCCTCCCTCCGTCTCCCAACATCCCTCTCGCTCCCAAACAATAGCCACCCCTTTCGCTTACCCTCTTCTCCGTGTCCAGGCAGAAACCCAAGCAGGCGGGGGATGTTTTGCTCAGCTGGCTTTCATGCTTTTCTCGGCCAGCGGCTCCCTCTCCTTCCTTCCTTTCCCCCTCCCCACACCGTCCCCCTTTTAAAACGAGCTCGCTCGCGGAGAGTCAGCCCGGGGAGTGGACAAACAAGTTTCTCAAGTTTGCTCGCTCGCTCGCTCGCTCTCTCTTCCTCGCTTCCTTCTCCCGGCAGCGCGCAAAACACACACAGAAAGCGAGGCGCGCACCAGGTGTCTTTCCTCCGCGCGGGGAGTGGAGGCGAGAGAAAAAGTCGAGTGAAACGTGGAGAGGTCTGAGGGAAGAAGAGTCTAATTGGGATACTCCTGAGAGAAAGGGAAGCCAAATTAAAAAAGGAGGCGGAGAGAAAGAGAGACACCTCTGACAAGAAGAAGCCCCGCCCCTTGCCGGAAGGCGAACACGTGACTCGCAGGTAAGGGCGCGAGCGGCTGGCGGGCGCCGCCCCCTACCTGCCTACCAGCGCCGCTAAGAAAGGGCGCGGCTTGGGAGAGCGGCCGCTTCTCCAGCTGCTGCGTTTCCAGGCGCGCGCGAGAAGGCTGGGTGGGAAACAGCGCACCTGGCGAGGAAGTTTGCAGGAGCAGCGCTAGCTCGCGCGCGCGCCCTTCCTAAGGCGAACTAAATTCGGTTTCCGGTCTTGTTCATTCAGGATTACAGTATCTGAATTTACCTTCCCCACTCCCCGGGCTATGTAAGTGGGAGATAGGTGCCTCACACGCGTCACTGTCGCCCGTTCCCAAAGAGTTGTTTTTATAAAAAAAAAAAAAAGTGGTATTGCAGGTGCTTTGCAAAGAATAGGGAAGTTGTAAATCCGTAAGATGTAATCAGTATAATTGCCTGGAAATTACCTGAGCGGAAACGAAATCCCTCTCTATTTTGTCTTCATAAGAAAAGCTTGCCCGTCTAGTTCAGTGTCCTCTTCTCACAGTGGCCAACTTTGGGACTTTTGGGAGGCCAGTAACCAGGACCTGAGGGCAACAGTGTGGCGCAGTGGTTTGGGCTAGCCATTAAGATGAAAGTAACATGTGAAGTGGGGCTTAGGTAAAGGTAAAGGGACCCCTGACCATTAGGTCCAGTCGTGACCGACTCTGGGGTTGCGGCGCTCATCTCGCTTTATTGGGTGAGGGAGTACAGTAGTACCTTGGGTTACAGACGCTTCAGGTTACAGACTCCGCTAACCCAGAAATAGTGCTTCAGGTTAAGAACTTTGCTTCAGGATAAGAACAGAAATCAGGCTCCGGCGGCGTGGCGGCAGCAGGAGGCCCCATTAGCTAAAGTGGTGCTTCCAGTGGCGTAGCGTGGGTTGTCAGCACCCGGGGCAAGGCAAGTAATTTGCACCCCCTAACCCGTGGATTTGCACCCCCTAACCCTAACCCCCAGATGTTGCGCCCGGTGCGGCCGGGCCCCCCTGCACCCCCACGCTACGCTACTGGGTGCTTCAGGTTAAGAACAGTTTCAGGTTAAGAACGGACCTCCGGAACGAATTAAGTACTTAACCCGAGGTACCACTGTACAGCTTCTGGGCGATACCAGAGCAGCTCACAAAAACACCGTTTACCTTCCCACCAGAGCGGTACCTATTTATCTACTTGCACTTTGATGTGCTTTCGAACTGCTAGGTTGGCAGGAGCAGGGACTGAGCAATGGGAGCTCACCCCGTCACGAAGATTCAAACCGCCAACCTTATGTTCGACAAGCCCAAGGCTCAGTGGTTTAACGCACAGTGTCACCCACTTATTTCTCTATGACTCCTTCCATGTGCCCACTAGGAGTTCGACCTTGCCCTTGTCTCAAACTCCATCACTCCAGCTATGACAAACTGCATTGAATCTAGTGGTACAGTGGGGGTTTTTTAACTGCTAGCACATTTGCAAAGCTAAGCAGGGTCTGGTACGGTTGCAAATTGGATGGGGCATGTCTCATGTTGAGATTTTTACATTGGAGCTTGGACTAGATGACCTTTAGGAGTCCCTTCCAACTCTATGATTATGTCAAACTCAGGGTAAGATCCTAATACCACAAAGCTGGGAAGAAGCCCCACTGAATTCACTAAGTCTTGTTTCTGAGATGCAGCTTGCTTCTGGTACTGTATGGGTTGGGCGTCTTTTCTGAAGTGAAAGCAAGTCAACTTTCCTAGCAGGATCCATTCAAGCCTTGGGTGTGCCCAGCTTTTCTCTTTGGGTTTTGTTTGTTCAGCTGCACAAACATCAAAGAATGAAGTCTTCTGGGTCTGGTGATCTCGTTTATCGGTTCCTGCAACTTTGTCCTATTGGGCTTTCCATTGCCACACCTTAAGCCTGTGTCCTTTATCCAGAGCCTTACTGCCAAAATCATTCACCTCAAAGTTCAGCCCATGTGGCACCCCTCTTTAAACCCATACCCAGGTTCTCTCTCTGCATGCAGCCTAACAAGCAAACAGTGTCCTTTCTTCAACACCCTCCATACTTTGCTCCCCTTATAGTAAGGTTACCAGATTTTTTTCAAAGAATCCGGGGACACTTTTTTTTTGAAAGGAAAAAAAACTTGTTTTTAAAAAATCATTTAAAAAATAATAATTAAGAAGTAAGATATTCTCTTCTGGGTCTCCTCTGTCGTGCAGCCTTCCTCTGGGCCCCGTCCTGATCTCTTGGAGCGCTATTCAGCCGTGGAGTAGGGTCGGGCCTGGCCTCGGCCACGTGTCCTTGCTCTACCTCTCTTCCTCAGCAGTGGCGGCTGCAGCAGCAGGACAAAGTCGGGGCTCCCCTCTTTTTTCTCCTTCCTCTCTCTCTTCCTCTTCCTCTCTCTCTCTCTCTCTCTCTTCCTTCTCCTTCTCCTTTCCTCCTTCTCCCTGCATCAGTTCCGGGGTTTTTACTGGCCCTGGAGCACCACTAAGCAGTCGGCCAGGTGGCCGGGCGCTCTCACTCCTGGCTTGATTTGGGTCATGGAGAAGTCAGCGGTTCCCCCGGTTGACATGCCGGGCATCCCTGGTTCCCCCTCGGCAGCGGCAGTCTCAGCAGCCCGGAGCCAGCCTGGTAGCACAGTTGGGTCTGGCTGGCTTCAGGAGCTGCTCGCTGCTGTGGTACCCGCCATTTTACCTCGCCAGAAGTCCCCATATAATGTGTCTTGTGCTGTTGAACCAATCGCGCAACATTCATTCCCTACTAAAAAATCTACAACACTTAAAATATAAATCCGGGGACATTAAATGAAATCTGGGGACGGATTTTGTCCGGGGACAGATTTGTAAATCCGGGGACTGTCCCCGGGAAACCGGGACATCTGGTAGCCATACCTTCCAGCTCTTCCCTCATAGCTCAGATGGTTAGAGTGTGGTGCAGAAACACCAAGGTTGCAGGTTCAATCCTGGTATGGGAGAGCTGCATATTCCTGCATTGCAGGGGGTTGGACTACATGATCCTCAGGGTACCTTCCAACTCTATGATTCTATGATATCTCAGTATAATAAATGGTTTAGAAATGATTTCAAATAAAATAGACAAATGACCACTGTCTGCTACCCTCACTCTTGCTGCTCCTTTGGTTGTTTGGAACTCCCTCCCAGAATACCTGTGCAATGTCACTTCTTCCTTCACATTCCTCCTCAAAACCTATGCCTTCCAGGAAGCCTTTGTCTTAACCTACTGTGCCTCATCCTTCGAGGGAAACTGCACTTAAGTAAAGGCGGTTGCATTTGGACATTCTCTTCCATTGTTTAATGCTTCAGTCTCCTTCCTCTAATTTTGATAGTCTTTCGCACTATCAAAATATAAATTGCAAAACTTCTCAGTGAATAAACCTGTATTTTTGCTTATGTTATTCCATAAAGTACTTTTACACCAGTGATGCTCTGTTAATAACTAGCAGTCTTATACCCAGTGTTGCTAGGAATGCAAAGAAACCAAAAGATCAATGCAGTTTTGAAATCAGTGGTTAAAATCAGTACAGTTTTGAACTGAATGGTCTCAAATAAGTTCAGTAAGTAGAGCATATGAGCAGTTTTTGTTTATTGTTTTACTATTTCAGAAATTTCAGCAAAAAGCTTCCAAGATTCTTGAACTTCTTGGCATTCCCACCACATGTGCAGGTAGGTGCCTATCAATGAAAAAAGATTGCTGTTCTTGGAGGTAATCATTTTGGGGCCAGAGATGGGTGGGTCCACCCCCTTTATCTTCTGCCACCATCTTTCCTGCCTCTCTTTCTGCCACTTCTTTTTAACTCTCTATATTCCCCCCACACAGCATTTTTTAATCATTGCCACCTGCATGAATTAGGAAGGGCTCCATGAAATGAGATCCAGGGGAAGTACTAAACGGGCTGACAGAGGAGTGTTGTGCTCCTGCGGCACCAGACATCCCTACTGAGATACTTCCCCTGCTGTGGCACTGCCTCCTGCCAGTATTTTACATCCCTCTACATACAAAGCTTTGTCTGCCTCCCATTTTCTTTCCTTCTCTTTCTGGGTTGGTTGGTTGGTTTTTGCCTGCTAAACTGCATGAAAGGAATTGTGTGCCTAAATGCAGACAATTCCGAGAAAAGATGTAGCAGCGTTGCTATATCTAATCCATGCAATCATTCCCCACACTTTAAATGAATGTAAATTGGACAAATTGGACGAGATGAATTTGTGCTGTTTTTCTCACACAAATATCTAAAAGACCACCTCCTTTCCTATAGACCCTTGAGTGCTTAGATTGGCAGAGGGGCCCTCAGAGGCTCTGAGTGTGTGTGTGTGTGTGTGTGTGTGTGTGTGCATCATTTGACAGGGCATTCTCTGTGGTGGCCCCTAAGCTGTGGAACTCCTTCCCCACAAAGTTGTGCCTGGCACCTACATTGTACAGCTTCTGGAGAATGCTGAAGGCACACTTCTTTGCTCTGGCTTTTGACACTTGAGGTGTATATTTTTCGGACCCACGTTATCTTGTATGGTTGTCAGTCATTTTAAAACTGTTTTTAATCTTGTCTTTTAATGTCGCAACCTGCCCTGGGAACTTAGGGTGAAGGGCAGGTAATAAATATATAACACAGAAATCCTCTTTTCGTAAGTAGTTTACTCACTTATCTATAGCCTTGCAATGAGCGTGAGTTGTCCATGTTACTGTTTCTGATTACATGATCATCTTTTCGAACACTATGATGTGGCCGATTCACCTTTTTCTTTGTAGGTCCCTCCCTTGTTTCCAATCTATTTATAGCACCTTCCAAATGTGTCAGCACAGCATTCCCTCACCACCACCTCCAGGTGACTGGTAAATTTACTAATGGGTTACTTAAGAGTTATTATAGCCCAGCAGTGAGGAATGTTGTGACTCTTCAAAAGGCAAATGCATGTCAGGACCAACAATGGGGGAAAGAATTCAATTCACTTCGTATTTAAAGGCAAACATCTCTCATTCGCATTTCTCAAAACAGTACGGGAAATGAGACAGCTATCTTTCACATTTCATAGATCTCCGAATAGTGCAATGTCATTCTCCAGACAAGTAATGCGCACACACACACACACACACACACACACACACATGCACCTATTGAACCAAAGTGTCTACAAAAATGCACTGGCTTATGGAAAATTGCTTTACAAAAAAAATATATATTAGGCAAAAGTGCATGCAAATATTAGGAGAAATGTGTGTTAAGATGTTGATGGATTTTCATGAGGACTTTTCTGTTTAAAAAATTGTGAACAGATGTGGAAATGTGCAGAACTGAATTTAAGATTGAAAATGGAGAAACTAATAAATTAAAATTACCTTCTTGTGTATTTATATGTGTCTACTCCTTCCAGATATTCTGTCCTTTAAAAAAAATATTTATTTATTTTCCATTTAAGCATATATAATCACATCATTATTATCCACTTCTTTGGCTCTTTAGAGCTGTCAACTTCCTTCCCTCTCACCTCTTGGCTTTCGGAAGTAACTTTTATATCACAGCATTTTATATATTTTCCAATTCTAATTTTACTCATTACAAAATACCTCAAAGTTTAAATAAACGTAGAAAGGTAAAAAAAATCTCATTACAAGTATTCAGATAACCCTACTAGTGTTGTTAATTGCTTACAATGATCTTTCAAATATTGTATAAATTACTCCAGTCTTTTTGGAATACTTGATTGTGATGGTTTCGGATTTTTCCTGTCAGCTTCACCAGTTCTGCAAAGTCTATCATCTTCATCTGCCACTCTTTCATTGGTACTTCTTGTTGTTTCCATTTTGGGGCTAAAAGGATTCTTGCCTCTGTTGTTGCATACATGAACAGTCTTTTATCTTCTTTTGGTATCTCTTTGCCTACTGTACCCAGTAAAAAGGCTTCTGGTTTTTTAACAAAAGTGTTTTTAAACATTTTCTTTAACTCATTATACAGTCTTACCTCGGGTTGAAGTAGCTTCGGGTTAAGCATTTTCGGGTTGCGCTCCGCAACGACCCAGAAGTAACGGAACCCGTTACTTCTGGGTTTCGCCGCTCGTGCATGCGCAGACACTCAAAATTACGTCACGCGAATGCGCTGAAGTGCTGAATCGCGACTCGCGCACTCGCAGACGCGTGTTGCGTTCGCTTCAGGATGCTAACAGGGCTCCGGAACGGAGTATATCATTTCCCAGAAAGCCTTTACCTCTTTACAAGTCCATCCAGATATTCTGTCCTAACTGGAGGAATTCTATCTGGTGTAGGAGGGTCTAACTACAGGGCAAGACAAAGTTATTTATCAAGAGGGACACACCAATCTCAGATCCTAGAAGACAATCTAAGGAAGGGGTAGCCAACATGGTGCCTTCTAGATAATTGGAACTACTGTGCCTTTGGCCTAAGAAAATGTTGTTGCTTCTGCTACTGTGCTTAGTCACTTGGAAAAGAATAATATGAGTGAATAAGGCATGTTTACAACTGTAGACTGGGGAAGGATCTATGAGTTATCTAGTCCTGCTTCCCGCTATGGATTCTGAGCTAAATCCAAATGTTCCTGGTTCTCACTGCATCTGTTGGAAAATAACAACTCCTGGTTCAAGGTTGGGGGAGTCTTGATGAATAAATCTTAATGGCTAGAGGTGTTTGAGTTGGATTACTTTGCTGTTTAGCCCTTTCAGTTTGCAAACAGATTCGCAATCTGTATTATGCCTATTTCCTCATAACTATTCTGTGGAAGTTCTTGGGATAATGTCACTCTTCCAGTGAAGTTCTTTGCCTCACCATCTGGTACTTTTGCATTAGTTTCTGCTGCTATTACTCAGTCATAATCAAGAAAACGAACTCCTCCATCTTCTCAGGAACCAGGATCCAGGAATCAAAAGGCAGTCAGGATCTGGCAGCCAGAAGGCAGGGTTGGAGAACTAGTTAGGACTCAAGAGCAGAAAGCATTCAGGGGCAGAGGGCAAACCAGAAGACAGGATTGGGGAACAACCCAGGAGTCAGGACCAAAGCGCAAGACTAAAGCACAGAGAGACCTTGTTGCTGTAACCCAACACCCTATTATACTCCTGGCTGTCCAGAAAGAGCCAGCAGTCAGTTCTTGGCACCTAAGTGAAAAACTGCAGTAACATGGCTCAGCACATGAGGCTGTAGTCAGCAGCTCCTGACAGTGAATGCCATTTCTATAGGTGGAATCTACACACATATAAAAAAAACGCTGTGAAAGTGCTTTAAAAAAAAAACGTTTTGGAAAATACATTGAATTTGGCATAGCTCAATTTCGCCATCTAGTGTCACATTTGTATATTGCACGTTTAAAACATTTTATTTGCAGCTGTATATCTGAGTCCACAGTTTTGCCTATGGTAGCCACTGTTTTAGTTTGCTTGTTTGCAATTTAGGCTACATTCATGTACACAAGGATATCTAGGAGTAAGCTCCATTGAACACAGTGGGACTTACTTCTGAGTAAGCATGCACCTCTCTCCCAAAAATGGGCCTCATTGAAAAGGGCACCGCTGCTCCTTCTCTTTTTAGCAAAATTTGCCAAGGAGCAGCTTTTCATACAGTTGACCAAGATGCCTGCCTGCACTCTCTGCGTGTTAGCCTTTGACTCCAGTCCAAGGGTAGCAAAACTAGAAAATCTGGGTCTGTGCTAGGCTGGAGGTGGATTTAGGGGAGCACGACTGGTTTGGGGATGCCACAACTATGATGTAGAATGGAAGGTGAGAGGCACTAAATTTTGACGTTGCACAGGGTGCCACTGAAATTTGAGACTGCTAGGCTATTGGTCAGAAGTGGCTAGTGGTCACAACCCCTCCTCTACTCCAATATCTGTTGCCGTGTTTTGCTCCGTGTTTGGGAGCAGAAAGGTCGCCAAATACTTCTGTCTTTTCTAAAACACTAAACAGAAGGCTTCTTTTTCTCAGTGAGACTGTAGAATTCTTGCTAGACTCGTTAATGGAAGTTTTCAAGCTAATAATACTTAACTATAAATAAGGCTGTAAATTCTTCTCAGTGTGGGGGATTTCTATTTAAAAAATCCAGCTCCACAAGGTTGCTTCTTCTCAGCAAGAGACTTTCTGTAACATCTGCTTCGTGGCATGAGATTGTTTTCCCATGCATATAAATATTGTGCTGTTAAATCACGAAGTGTGTGCTGTTATTCTTAAACAAGCATAGCACTATTCTAGTTAAATTATTATAAAATATGAGTAAATCATGTTAAGGAGCATATTGTCTAAGGTGGGAGCATATTTAACCAAGTGTTGTAGCAATTTTATTTTATTTTTTATTTTCACTAAGGAAGAGTTAGGCAAATCCTTAATTCTCCAACTGAAACAAAGAGAGGGTGTAATTGTGCAACACTCAATGGATTGCACCTATTTTTACTGCTGGCAGTTGTGTAACAATAGGTGCCAAGCTGAACTTTTTCTGTGGTTCATTTTTGTCAGTCATGTTGTCAGTATAGTGGGCATTGCTTTAATATAAAATATACCCCTCAATGAACTAACCCCGGTGCTGTTACCAGTTTGTCGGTCAAACGTGACCTGGAACGTACAAGTAAATATTCTGACTTCCTAATATTTAATATGATGATTAGCAGACTAATCCTGGGCTACCAGCAAAGTTTAATCAGCACCTCCTATAAGAAGGAACTACATTGTGCACAGACAATGAAATCTTCTTCCAAGAGTAAAGAAATGATGCAGGAAATATATAGACATTTCTCAGTACAGTCAAGGCTCTTCAACTTCAAAGTTATTTCAGTAAACAAAATTGTAAATGGACAGGAAATTGCAGGAAACAAAACAATGGTTCAAAGGAATAAAGATGTTACAGTATAACCAATCAGATGGGTGGGGTATTAATCATCATCATCACCCCCTCACTCAGTAAGCAACCTCCTCAGTGCATAGAAGTACATCAACCTAAAACTGTATTTAAACCCCAAATGTTCAAGCACTGGTTAGCTCACAGCTCTAATGGGACCCCCTTTTTGCTCTGTGATCTCAATGGTCAATTTTCATGCTTCCTGGATGGCAGACCAGGGAACAGGTGAGGGAGACTATAGCCTTCCACATACGTTCTTCAGGCTTGGATAATTAGGAATTCTCTTTCTCTCCCAAAATTAAGGTGTGTATTATACTGCATAATTTACTGCATATTTGTAACCTTGTCTGAAGCGGCATCTACATACTCTGCCTCTTTTTATTTCATGTGATAAGCCAACCTTTCTGTTATGCACTGAAAGGGCCAGCAGGGGGATACTGTAGATAGTTTTCACTCAGGTCCGCATATGCAAATAAGGAATTGAAAGTGACATTCAGTGATTGGATAGTTACAGAAAGTTGTTACTGTTGCTTTGTAGTTGAGCTCTATATAAGCAGGTTGGCTGAACCCTTCAGTTCAGTTCTGTTCTGGCCTGTGAATAAACAAGAGCTGTCTGAAGAATCACTGTGTCGTCTGATATGTTCACCCACAACCTAACTCTTTATTCTTCTAGTGTGTCAGCTTCTTTATTGGACATAGTTTAAGACACTTATTCATAACAGACACACATATTGACTCCAGCAAAAGGTTTCAACCCACTTGTGTGTTGGATACACCTGGGTGTGTGGACAACCAACCCTCGTAACAGCTGAATAGTAACAATGACTGAGTTGACAACTGGCATTCCTTTTATATATAACCATGCTGCCCAGGGAGATCTCTGGCTCCCTATCTGAATCTAAGGTCAGCCTGGATCTTGTTTCCTGCATTTGGTCAGAACATCACTTCTTCTTTGTTCCTGGGCCAGCCTGCTAGCTTTTATTTGCAAAGAACTTGGACTTTCCTAGTGATCCATAAATCCTGTTCAAATCCGTACTCATCCCTTTTCACATCAGCAAGGTGGAAGATCTCTGGTTATCTTCAGACTTCATAAAATATAAACAGAGAGATGCCAGGTGGAACATTTGCAGCACCAAGTGTGTATATCGTCCAAAAACACACACAAAACAGAAGTAATGTCTATCTCTGGATGAAACATCTCAGGTTTCCATTTTTATGTCTTTGCTTTTCTACCGTATTAAGGACTTTTCTTGTTCAAGGTGAGGTTATACAATTGCCTTTGTGTAAAGTGCAGCTCACAGAGTAATCGAAAGAAAAAACTCAACCCTTATGCGCTGTCTCATTCATACGCTAAAAACTCCGCTGAACCAATTATAATAACAGCACTGTAGCAGCTAGATATATACAAAGACCTTCCTGTAACTGACAGTACCTCTTTGTGATGTTACTAGCTGTGCAATCCTATATCTATTGGACTCAATGGGACTGACTTCTTACAGGGATATGATTGCACCCATGGTTTTCAACCAGTGTGCTGTGACACCTGGAGTGCCTTGAATGATGGTCAGGGGTACCACATGCAACACTGGCCTCTGGCCCTCTTTCCCTCCACTGATGCCCTCTCATGTCTCTGCCTTCCAAAGGTTTGTGTGGCTGTTACAGCAGCCCTGGCTCAGTGGCGTAGCATGGGTTGTCAGCACCCGGGGCAAGGCAAGTAATCTGCACCCCCTAACCCAATGATTTGTGCCCCCTAACCCTAACCCTCAGATGTTGCGCCCGGTGCGGCCGGCCCCCCCTGCACCACCCGCGCTACACCACTGCCCTGGCTACAAGCTCCTCAGATGAATGGTGTCCAGGGTCCTGTTGGGCGGTGTGAGGGTGTTTGAAAAAGGGTGAGGGGCTGCCGGCTCTGCAGGCAAGGGGTGACATAACTGGGCTCCTGAGCTCCACAGGGGTGTCACAGAAAGAATGTAGTTGGTCAAGGGAGCTGTGGACTCAAAAAGGTTGAAAACATCTGGATTGCACCATAATTGACTGGTCTTCTTAGGGTTAACCTAAAGAGAACCCTGCTGGAGCACAACAAAAGCCCTTTCAGTCCAGCATCCTGTTCTCGCACTCACCAACCAGATGCCTATGGGAAGATCACAATCATGACATGGGCACAACAGTGCAACAGTGAAGACAGAGTCACAGTACCATAGAGAGCTTATTTTGCAACTGAAATCATAGGCATTGAGCCACCAGTCTCCCTACCACCATCCCAGACATGGTATTTGTTTCTTTAAAAAAAACATACCAAAGCATCATATGAAAGTTCATGCATTTATACATTAATTTGTATTTTTGTTAAAAACACCAGAAACTCTCTCTTTACTAAGCAAAAGTGTTTCAGGGATCCTGGGGAGGTTTCACAGAGGCCAGCCAACCAGTACCGGACAGAGCCAGATTCTGCTTCAAACTTGCAGAGCCAATTTCCAATCCCCCCCCCCACTCCCTTGAGCTCAACCCCAGAAACTACATGTACATTTGGACCAAATGCAATGAATGTGCTGCCAGATATTTTGCAACCTCTTGTCTTTGCTTATAGCTCCATCCTAAATATCTGTACGGAACAGCAAGTGCCTCTCATTTCAAAGGGATATACTTTTATAATCAGTTCTTGGAATTGCAACACACACACACAAAGATTAAACAGAAGAAAAAGGTCTTTCAGCTATTTAAAATGCTGTGATAGAGCATTTTTGGTGTGCACAGAAAAGTGAAATAATTGCCTGTTCCCAGGGCTGGTTCTACCATTAGGCAGAGGGAGGCAATAATCTCAAGTGGCAGGTTCTGAAGGGCAGCAGTTGTGGCCCCCTGTCCTTCTTTCTGAGCCTCCTCCATGACCCCTCTGTTGGAGATCAAAGCTGTGTGTACCACACAGCCCTTTGCAAACAATGCAGAGGAGAGTGTTCCTCCAGAGACGAAAGTCAACCAGCCATGTATATACGACAGGACTTATCTTGTTGGCATGCGCCTATCAACCTGATGCATATCACATAGTCCCCCTGTTCCAAGGCCAAGCTCAGGTTAAAGTCAACGCTGCGTGAAGAACAACTGCCAAGAATCAAAAAGCGGCTTATGAACTTTGCCAAGTGAAGAGCACTTAACCGCACCCAAGCCCACCATTTCTGCCTGTGCAACAGTCCCATTCTCAAGCACGGTATATGATAACGTGCTGTCGGAAAGCAGCACTCCTTGACCTTTGAACATGCTAACGGAATTGGGCATGGCAGCCTATGCATTTGCTGGAAGAGTGGGGCGCACTGGGCGAAGAGAAAGGCACGTAATTACAGGTGTGAAGCAGCGTCAATAGTTCACTGCAAAGTTTCTTTTGTTTGTTTTAATGTTTTGGATCTTTAAGATACATCAGAACAAAATCGTTTCATGAAAGGAACATTAGATTTTTTTGTTTACACTCTTCTCAACACACTTATTATTTGGCTTCTGCTTATACTGGCAAAATGTCAAAGTCTTATCACTATACTATACAAGTACTATACAAAATACAGTGGTACCTCAGGTTACATAATCTTCAGGTTACAGACCCCGCTAACCCAGAAATATTACCTCGGGTTAAGAACTTTGCTTCAGGATGAGAACAGAAATCGCGCGGCAGCGCAGCTAAAGTGGTGCTTCAGGTTAAGAACAGTTTCAGGTTAAGAACGGACCTCCGGAACGAATTAAGTACTTAACCAGAGGTACCACTGTATAGCACAATTTGTCTAGCAAGCTAATTTCTCTAACATATCTTGCAGGATATGTAATCATCCGTGTTTTGCTTGTTTGCTTGCTTGTTTGTTTTGAAACCCTATTGTATACTCAAAGAACTTCAGTTTTCTTATTTGGGAGTAAGAGGCACTGAATTGAGTGGAAGTTCTTTTTTATCAGGCATGTCATGATCAATGCTTTTTTAAAAAAGAAAAATAAGTGCTGGAACTCGCCAAGAACACCTCCCTTATTATCATAGAATGGCAATGGCGCCCATCTGAGAGGTGCTGGAACTGCAATATTTTTCAGCACTTCCATTATGTGGAGGAACCCATGCGTTTCACTTAAAGTTTGGGACAGGTCTGAGTTATTTTATGCTTCTTTGTCCATAAAATCCTAGGTGCAAAACCTGATACCAGGTGCAAATGGGAGGGACTTACTCAGCCTGCAATCTCCATCTTGGAGCTGCATCCAGAAACTGACCTCATGAGTACACTATCCACCCTGATTTTTTTGTTGTTGTAAATTTTGGGTGGTCTTCTCATATAAAGGTATTGCTCAGTTCTGAATTCTGTAAAAGGAAACATGGGAAAAGGAAAAACCCATGCTTTCTGAAAAATAGCCACTAGAGGGCAAAAGAGACCACACATATTCAAAGTGGGCTTTTAAGAAACGAGTGCACATCTGGGTAAAGCCTGCGCATGCATATAATATTACCTGGCTGCTGTTCTCTGTGTGTGGTACTCCACGCTGCTTAAAGAGGCACACCTGAGCAAAGCAGAACAGCTACACTTTTGGACACAAGTGTGTAAGAGATTTATAATCTCAGATATGGGAGCCATCATGGTGCAATGGTTAGAGTGTTGGGAGTAGGAGCTGGTAGGCTTGGGTTCAAATCTCCATTCAGGTAAGAAGCTCACTGGGTGGCCTGTGGCCAGTCATAGTCCCTCAAGCTGATCTACCTTGCAGGGCTGATAGAGAGAGGTTATCTGATGAGCATGGTGGGACATTTATGGACTACAGCAACTCCTCTTCCCCAGCCCTCCAATTGAGGCTGACGCTCCACTGGGTACCTGGGTGGAGCTGAACAAGAGGGGAGCTTTCCCTGCAGCAGGATACATCATGTTCATACAGCCAAATGGGGACAATTAATGTACACACAGAATAAGTCCGTTGACCTCTTTCTCCACAATTCCATCTGACGGTGAGAGTGTAATAGTTGTAAAGAGTCAGAAGATGGGGAGGTGATTTCAGGATTCAGACTGCTAGTGACTGAAGTCCCATGAATTAAGCTTCTCAGCAGGCTCACAGCTGACACTCTGGTGTGCTCTTCCAGCTGGAACACCAGAGGCTGTTCAAGCAAATCATTTTACAGCAGATTCAGCAAGGATTAAAAGAAAATCTCTTCCTCTCTCTCTTTTTTTTTAAAAAAATGCATTATTACTGTACGGCAGGTGCGAGGAACTTTTGGCCCTCCAGATGTGCTGAACTATGACACTCATCATCCTTGTCTATGTGTGTGGAGGCTGATGGGATCTGTAGTTTAGCAGCATCTGGAGGTCCCCCGCATCTGGCTATGGCCTTCACGGCTGCAACATGTGACAATGGCCACCAGGCTTGGTTGCCTATTAAAAGGCGTAGACCAGTCTTCTCCAGCCTGGTGATGGGATGGGATGGCTTGTGGCAGTTGTAGTCTAAAACATCTGGAGGCCATCTGTTTGTGAAGGCTGGTGTAGATGAATGTGTGAAGGACAGGCGACTTGAGCTATGGCAGCTAAAACTACAGCCTTTGTTTTCTGACCCAGTAGACCTCTATAATAAACAACAGCAGGGGGTTATTGTTGTCTCCATCATGCCCTGTGTTTGTCCTGGTGGGACCTTCACCTTCCTGTTGGTGGAGACAAAGAGGGCTGAAGTAGACATTCCTTTTGGCTGTTGCTACAATGCAGTTGTTATGTACTGAGTTGAATAGGATCCAAAAGGCAGCAGTCTGATTGGTCCTAGAACAATAGTATTCAGAATGCAGCAGTCTGATTGGTCCACAGGAGCCACCCAATCCAGCTCCAGGTGGAAGTGAATCCACAACCTGATTGGCCTACAGGTGAATCCCGGAATTAGCCAATCACGTGGGGCCCATTGTGTAAATAATGCATATAAAGCAGACATTCTGGGAGAACTTCCATTCCTCCTCACCACTATGAGCTGAATAAAGAGCATGAAATCCACTCTCAACTCCAAGTATATTTCAGCAGTTATAATGGGTTTTTTTTTTTTTTAAAGTATTTCTCTTTCTCCTTTGTGACAGCTTTTTGCCATCAAGCTGTTCACCACACATTTCTGTTAACACCTCCCCACCCCTCTACTGTGCCCAGTAAGCCTTCCATAGGAGCAAATCAAAGGTCATCAAGTTCACTTCCCTGCTGTTAGGAATAACCAAACCAGCATCAAGCTGCAGCCCTCCCCTCCAGCCTCCACAACCCATCCCCTCCTTTCAGCCCCATCTCCCCCATATTGCTCCCAGCCTGTTTATATTCCTGATATGGCAGCCTAAAGTGGAAAATTCCTTCTTTATCCCTAAGCTGTGCCAAATTGAGCAATGTCATATTATCTATTGTTTTTTTAAAAACAATGCTTCCCTTAATGCAATCCAGAACGGCAGTGTGCGTGTGTGTGTGTTTCGTAACCTCATATTGCTTATTCATATTTCCCTGGTGGGCCCCAATATGCAAAACTCTAGCCAGTTTTCCCAATTCTCCCTCTGTTCCTTCCCCACCCCACCCCCCGCAACACGCACACACACACACCATCAGCATCTGCATCCTTTACAAAATTAAGGAAAGTGCTAGCTCTTAAGACACTTGGATCTCATCCTTGAGCTTGTCGCTGCGGTTGTAAAAGCTAGCTGCTGGCTTTTTAAAAGCGAAGATTCCCAACCGGACCACGTGATTTCAGCTGATGAACAACAATAGTCAGTACTGAAACTATTAACATTGGAAGGCTTAATGACGATTGTAGAGTCAAGCTAGGGAGCCCAGCCGAAGGACACGTTAGGACAGGCACCCCCAAACTCGGCCCTGGGACTACAGTTCCCATCATCCCTGACCACTGGTCCTGTTAGCCAGGGATGATGGGAGTTGTATTCCCAAAACATCTGGAGGAGGGCCAAGATTAGGGGTGCCTGCGTTAGGATATTGAGAACCCTGAACGCCAATTAACCCTGACAGCATTATCTCAAGGGAAAGCACTTCTAAACCGTTTTATAGTAACCACGTACTGTTACAAGCACTATCTACGTATGGATGATACGAAAGTTAAACTGATCTTCAAACTGATCTTGCATTATTGAACAATGGTTACTTTGTGGGTGCACCATTAATGCAGAGAAGTTCTGGCTCCATGTCTGAGGGGAGGCATCGGGCAAGATGTCCTAAGTGGGTCTCCCTCCTTACCACTGTCATGCTTTTCTTCTTTTTTCACCCTTGGCATTCCACACAACTTCCTGGAGGGAGATGGCAAGGGGGTGGTGGCAACCAAGCAGCTGGTTCTTGCCCCTGTTTGCCTGTTGGGCATGTAAGCAAACAGCTCTACTGAAGAGAAGCAGCAGCCAGACCACAGGGAACAGTGGTAGTCAGCAGCAAGGCCAACCCACCCGCCCCCCAACACAAGACCATGAGAAGAGCGCTACTGGATCAGGGCAAAGCCCTGTCTGTTCTCACAATGTCCAGCCAGATGCCCATGGGAAAGCCTAGAAGAAGGTTCTGAACCCAACTACAGCTGCATGTCCAACTACTCAGACACCTCCCCATCCTCCAGCCTGTCTCTTGCCTCACAGGAGACAAAAGCCCTTTAATCACTCCCCACTCCCTCTGGTCCTGCTGCCTCTTCTACCGACTCTACAGAGCCCTGCCAGTCCCTGACACACACAGAGAGGCATGAACTACGGTCAGCAACCTGAATGCACAGTAGGCATTGTGCAGAAGTGAGAGAGAAGACCAGGGTTCATAGAATTGTAAAACTGGAAGGGATTCCAGGCTTCATCTTGTCCAACCCCCTGTGTAGGTTCAAATCCCTATGAACGCCTCATTGATCTTCTTGGAGGAATATACGTGAAATATTTATGGAATATAAATGTAACAATTAAAGAATGCATGATAATGAAATGGAGGGAAGCAGAGACTGCAATAACTACATAAACTTTGGCCCTTTAAGATGATTATATAGTTGGTTTTTAGTCCAGTTTCAGTTTGTAGGTTAATCGTTCTAGCCAAAGGCCACGACAAACTGGTTTTTATAATATACACATAAGGAACAAAAGACTGGGTGTAAATGTAACCTCATTTACATTTGCAATTTGTTAGTACTTGGCAATCATGGCCGTGGAAAGTACATGGTCAGAAGCAAAGAGTTTGCAATAATAAAGACAGCATTTGAACCTCACTCTGCTGAAACCTTCAGTCTTTTCAGGAAACTGTAACAGCAACAATGGAAATGTTGGAAGCAACACTTAAATTCCACATTAGGGGATAAGAAAGTTGCATTTATCCTAATTCTGTTGGACACTGATGTGAGATTGGGGGGATGGGGACTTTATACTAAGCTAGTATAATATAAATGGAATGTCTGGAATCAAGAGGAATCACCAATAGAATAAACTGCTTTATTTAGTTTCCTTTCTCCACCATGCACATATACACAGACTACGTAAGACACCATTTTCCAAATGGATACAAGAAGGAGCTGTGACTGTAAAGCAGCTGGGTAAATAGGATTTATGCATGCATTTTCCCTTCCTCAATATGTTTGGAAGATATCAATTAACATGCCTTTTCTAATTCAGTGCAAAATTAATTCGTCCTACCGTATCATTGTGATGCGCCATCTGTTCAAAGTTGAACAGAAAACAAAGGGGTGCAGGGTGCCATGACTCCTCCATTCACGAAGGATAAGGCTATCAGTAGCTACTAGCCATGTAATACCTCCACGGTGGGGGGAGCATGCTTCTGAATGACAGCTACCTGGAACTGCAAGTGTGCTGTCGTGTTCATGCCCCTCTTGTGGGCTTCCCACAGGTATCTGGTTGGCAACTGTGACAACAGGATGTTGGACTATGTGGGTCATAGAATCATAGAATCATAGAGTTGGAAGAGACCACAAGGGCCATCGAGTCGAACCCCCTGCCAAGCAGGAAACACCATCAGAGCACTCCTGACATATGGTTGTCAAGCCTCTGCTTAAATACCTCCAAAGAAGGAGACTCCACCACACTCCTTGGCAGCAAATTCCACTGTCAAACAGCTCTTACTGTCAGGAAGTTCTTCCTAATGTTTAGGTGGAATCTTCTTTCTTGTAGTTTGGAACCATTGCTCCATGTCCGCTTCTCTGGAGCAGCAGAAAACAACCTTTCTCCCTCCTCTATGAGACATCCTTTTATATATTTGAACATGGCTATCATATCACCCCTTAACCTCCTCTTCTCCAGGCTAAACATGCCCAGCTCCCTTAGCCGTTCCTCATAAGGCATCGTTTCCAGGCCTTTGACCATTTTGGTTGCCCTCCTCTGAACACGTTCCAGTTTGTCAGTGTCCTTCTTGAACTGTGGTGCCCAGGGTCTTTGGTCTGATCCAGCAGGGGTCTTCAAGAATGCTGCTCTGAAGTACTCCCTAGTTCCAGCGGTGGGATGGGAGGCCCATCATACCACTCAAGGTGTCTATTCCTGGCCCAAAGTCTTCACACAGTTAACCTCACTCTCTCTACCTATGTTGATGAGTATTCCGGTGACAGGCTCTCTTTGAACTGAGATGCTAGCCCCTGAGGCCATCTCCTGGAATTTGACACCAAGCCAGGACCATTTGCCCACTGACTGGTAGTAGTGGCACTCTGGGGTTTGGGGCAGGAGTGTTTTCCCAGTCCTACCTGAAGACATTTGGGGACTGAACCCAGGACCTCTCACAATGCAGGCAGATGCTTGGTCACTTAGCTATGGTCTTTCTCAACAGAGTGACTGGCCTGATGTCACCCAGGAAGCTTCAGGACTTGAACCTGGGCCTCCTCACTTCTAGTCTTACACTCTTACAACACACTGACTGTATATGTAAAAGAGGTTTATGCAAGAAGTTGGAGCTCTTGTGTGGGCACATGGGTGGAAGCCAACTAAAGTGTCCCATCAGTGCAAGGATTTCTGCTTGCGCAGCAGAACTTCCTCCCCGCTGAGCATCCTCTCGAATTCTGCTCCTGAGGGTTGGGGAACTCCTAGGATAGATTTAGGGCACATGGGGGAGGCAGGGGAGGGGAATCCTATTGCACAGGTGGAAATCCTTGCATTGAACCCCGACTCTGGGGTTGCGGCGCTCATCTCGCTTTATTGGCCGAGGAAGCCGGCTTACAGCTTCCGGGTCATGTGGCCAGCATGACTAAGCCGCTTCTGGCGAACCAGAGCAGCGCACGGAAACACCGTTTACCTTCCCGCCAGAGCGGTACCTATTTATCTACTTGCACTTTGACGTGCTTTCGAACTGCTAAGTTGGACGGAGCACGGACCGAGCAACGGGAGCTCACCACCGACCTTCTGATCAGCAAGTCCTAGGCTCTGTGGTTTAACCCACGGCGCCACACACATCCCTTTTTTGATGGGACTCATTACTCAGTGCTATTTTGGACTCAACCTTTTATTTATTTTAAAAAATGGCATCTCCCATGCGCTGCAGAGAAGCCAATGCTTACTCATACTTTCAGTGCAATGGCACAATCCTGATTAGTTAATGGGGTGCCTAAGTATAATTGAAAGCTGTGAAATTTTATTACTGTACACTACTGTTCTGGGGATTTCAAAAGAGCTAGGTAATTTAAATTGCTAACATTCCTCCGAATATTAGTCCCGTGCCTTTAAGCTTTAAGTGAAAGACTGTAGCTTTTGGAAACATAGGGCTGGTCCGTGTCTCATCGTTCAGTGGATGACTGTGATTTTGAGTGATTAATCACAGGTACATCACAGTTCCAAACCTCCTTGCAACATCTCACCAGTTCACCAGTAGTCAGTTCACACAGTCAGCCACCAGTCATCTAATGCAGAAAACTTAAGTCGTGTGTGTTCATGTGTGTGAACCAGATTAGTGCCCTAAGTATTTGGCTACCATGACCCCTCCCTAAGAGATGTCTATTGGAACAACCCATTCTCTTCTCACTGCTTTGCTGCAACTTCCAAGGAGGCATCTGTGTACACCTGTAGGGCATGCCATTTTAGGGGGTGAAACTTACTGTTTGCAAATCTATTCAGTGAGGGGGTCTTTAGAATATGTCTTGGAGTGTGAGGAATTTGAATCTGCTATTATTTTTTGTGATTGGACAATATTTCATAGAATAATAGAGTTGGAAGGGATCCTGAGCATCATCTAGTCCAACCCCCATTTAGCTTGGTAAGTCTACGTTTGATGACGAAGCACATAAACTGCTTTTGGAAAACCAGAGAATTTTAATTTTTACCTTCTGCAAATGTCAGTATATATAGTATATATTATATACTAATATATAATCCAAAAAGGACTTCTTTTTCATCTGGAACTCAGTTCCGGCACCTCTCAGGTGGGCACCATTGTCATAATAAGAGAACAAGGGAGGCATTCATGGTGAGTTCCGGCACCTCTTTTTCTAGAAAACTAACACGGAATATAACTGCAAGTACTTGGCAATAATTTTTAATGATTTCTATGCAATTTTGCACACATTTTATTTACCAAGCGTGTTATTTGAATTCCCAAGTCATGTTACAACTTTTTAGCACCCCTTGCTTTCGGGATTTAAAAGTTGAAAAATTCAACACCGTAGAAGTCAACACACCAAAGAAACTCGTGGCGCCTTAAAGACTAATAGATTTGTTACGGCATGAGGTTTTATGGATGAGGACCCACTTCATCAGGTGCCTGAAGCATTATCCTCAGTTGGCAGCCACACAAACACACTTGTGATGGCACTCATTGGTACTGCGCACCAACACCTCTTTGTTTCGCTGACTTTTTCTGCTGACACCTCCAGCACTTTTATCAAGTTGGGGATTGGCAACTCATCTTTTTTACCAAAAAATCCCCACACAGTGTATGTCAGGCATAAGCAAACTTGGCCCTCCAGATGTTTTTGGGACTACAACTCCCATCATCCCTAGCTAATAGAACCAGTGGTCAGGGATGATGGGAATTATAGTCTCAAAACATCTGGAGGGCCAAGTTTGCCTATGCTTGGTGTATTTATACAGACAGAGATGGCAGTATATAGAGACCAGCCCACCCAAATTCCTTTTATGCAGATATTTCAGATCTACACCCAAGAGCTCCATACTGGGAAGTATCAATAAATGGACAGCAGGAGATCACAAGCATCAGGAATAGCTTGGAAAAATACTGTGAAGTGAGAGCCGAAGCTGTCGCCCCTCCCCCTCCCCAATGGGCTGCTGAAAACACACACCCTAATCCACAAAGTAAATAAATGGGAAGCTGGAGGGAGAGTAACTAGGGAACAATAGAAAAATGAGAGTTTTCAGCCTACACAGCACGGTTTCCAGACCATGCACGAAGCTCCCGCCTGAGGTGGGATACTGTCTGCTAGAAGTTGAGGCTTTGAAGCCATGTCCAAAGGTTAATGATGTGGAAGTGCCATAGAGCCGCAGCAGAGTTTTCTGAGTCAGCAGTGCTGTTTGAGAGCAAAATGGTTCTGTGACCCTGGGTGCTGCGTGGAAGCTGAACTTATCTGATGACCTCATTAGTCAGAGAAACATCCACCGCCGTCTCTTCCCTTGTTCAAGCAATTTCAGGCCATACTAACGCAAGCCTTCATTGGCACAGCCTGTTCTTTGGCTAGAATCATAATAGCACTTACGTGGTAACGCTTGTGCGCTGCCCACAAGCGCTGCAAGTATGGGGGAGAAATTCATTTCAGTTCACATTCAAAGGCAGACTCACCTAATTCACACTTTTGAATATGCAAACCATGTCACAGCCACCCATTGAATTTCTCGCTTCTCTGAATCTTGCAATACAGTTCTTCAGCCCCAAATAATGAGCACAAAAATAGACTGTGGGTTAAAGTGTACACAGCAGTGCTTATACCGGTAATGCTTTGCAAAAAAATGTGTACATTGGACAAAATTGCATGCAGACATGTATACAGTGGTTCCTCGGGTTAAGAACTTACTGTATTTTTCGCTCCATAAGACGCACCTGATCATAAGACACACCTAGTTTTTAGAGGAGGAAAACAGGTAATTCGTTCAAGAGGCCCGTTCTTAACCTGAAACTGTTCTTAACCTGATGTACCACTTTAGCTAAGGGGCCTCCCGCCACACCACCACTGCGCAATTTCTGTTCTCACCCTGAAGCAAAGTTCTTAACCTGAGGTACTATTTTTGGGTTAGCAGAGTCTGTAACCTGAAGCGTCTGTAATCTGAGGTACCACTGTACTAGGGGGAAATGACACTAAAATGGTGAAGAATTTCCATGAGCGCTTTTAACAAAATGCAAATAGATATTATGATGGGATAGTGAGCTGCTTGTGCGTAAAAGCTTGATCCCTCTGGGGTTTGGCTGGTCATCCAAACCGAGGCACTAACGGAGCCCCCAAAGCATGACTCCGTCAGTCGCTGGTAGAATCTGACAGTGGGCGTCTACGGAATTTACGCCAACATAAAAGCTGTTTGACGGACATGCGCCTTCGTGACTCTCTGCGTGACAGTTTCCGGCGAAGGGTGGGAGTTCCTAATGGGGGTTTTGTTACCTCTTCGCTATTCTCACTAGAAGTATCCCAGAGCCTCCCCTCCGCTGTGACTCCTGCACTCCCCCTGCTGGTTCCTTCCTCTGCTGCAGATTCTCTCCTATTCTCCTGGAGCCTGTCCACCACCTGTCCCTCCGATGGCAGTTCCCTGACATCCACCTCCCCCCCAGGGCCCCCTTCACCCCCTCCCGCCTCCTCTCCCACTGGCGGTGAGGGCGGAAAGCCCCTGAAGGAACTCTCCTCGTCATCCGAGGATTCAAATACTTCTAGCCACGGCGTACTGTCTCTCTCCCCGTCTTCCTCTTCTTCGTCGGAGTCGGCTTCCTCACCCACCCCTGACTCTGGGAACCCTTCAAACTCTCCTTCCTCATCGGTGGTCCCAAAGTGTTCCCTTCTAAATCGTGCTACGGGTTGCGGTTTTCTTGGGAAACGCTGATGAAATGTTTCTATTAAGACCTCGTCATTGACTACCTCTGCTGGTACCCAAGTGTTTTCCGACTCTACTTCCCCCTCCCATTCTACCAGATATTCCACCTGATTCCCCTTCCACCTGGAATCAATGATTCCTGCCACGTTCATGTCGCGCTCTCTCTCTTCTATCACGGGCGTTTGGGTGGCCTCTCTCTCACGCTCCCCCCACTCACGTCCCTCTCGGTACGGCGACAGTAATGACCTGTGAAATACTGGGTGTAATTTCATGTGACTGGGCAGCCTGAGTTTGAATGCTACTGGGTTGACCTGCTGTATGACCTCAAAGGGTCCCAATCTTTTGGGTCTCAATTTCTTACTCCCGCCCTTGAACGGTAGTCCTTGGGTGGATAACCACACCCGGTCTCCCACCCTTATAGTTTCACCTTCCCTCCTATTTCTGTCTGCTTGCTTCTTATATTCTTCCTTGGCTTTCTCTAAGTTAAGTTGAAGCTGACGGTGGATCGCTTCCATCTCTTCAAAAAAATATTCCGCCGCCGGCACGCTCCACCTCTCCCCTCCCTCTCCTGGGAATGCCCGGGGGTGACACCCATAATTTGCCAGAAAGGGACTCATCCCTGTGGACACGTTCTCCGCGTTGTTGTAGGCAAATTCTGCTAGAGGTAACTTATCCACCCAATCATTTTCTCTGTCTTTTACATAACACCTCAGGTATTGTTGTAAAATCCCGTTTGCCCTTTCCGCTTGCCCATTTGTTTCTGGGTGCCGGGCAGTTGAGAAATTGAGTTCTACGTGCAGTAAGCTCATAAGTTTCCTCCAGAACCTGGAAGTAAATTGTTTCCCTCTGTCGCTCAAAACCCTCAAGGGGGCGCCATGCAACCTAAAAATATGTTCTACAAACAACTTGGCGGTTTCCTCCGCTGTGACCGCATGTGAACAAGCTATAAAATGACACATCTTGGTTAATAGATCTACCACCACCATGACAGCTGTTTTGCCTTTGGATTTTGGCAGGTCCGTCATAAAATCTATGGATACTGCCTCCCATGGCCTTTCTGGCGTGGGTAAGGGTTGTAATAGCCCCGCTGGCGCCACCCTCTCTCCTTTCGCTCGCTGGCACCTGTCGCAACCCCTGACATATTCCCGTACGTCCTCCCTCACCTTGGGCCACCAAAACTCCCTGGTAACCAACCACATGGTTTTGTGCTGTCCAAAATGTCCCGCTGTGGGGCTGTCATGCAACTGCTTGAGTACTCTGCCCCTCAGTTCCCCATCGGGTATGTACAGTGCCCCTTTGTAATACAATGCCCCGTTCTTTTCTTCAAACCCCCCTGTGTTCTCCTCTGTCCTCCTGAGCTCTCTGAGTTTCTCTTGGGCGTATTCATCGTTCTCAGTACCCTCTATCAGTTCCCTCTGCCCCACCAATGCTGCCCCACACACCCAGCGGTCTTCAGGGATTACATGCCTTGCCTCAGGCGCTCCCTCCCCCTCTAAGTACTCAGGTTTCCTGGAAAGAGCGTCCGCCCTCACGTTCTCGGAGCCGGGCACGTAACGAATCTCAAAGTGGAATTTGGAGAACTCCTGGGCCCATCGCACTTGTCTCTGGTTCAGCACTCGGGCTGTTCTCCAGTATTCCAGATTTTTGTGGTCAGTTCGGACTTGAACCTTGTGCTGCGCCCCAATCAGCAAGTGCCGCCATTTCCGGAATGCTTCATGAATGGCGAGCAGTTCTCGGTCGTATACTGTGTAGTTCCTCTCGGATTTGTTCAACTTCCGCGAGAAGAATGCACACGGTCTCCATTCAGACGTATCTTTTCCCGGCTGGAGAAGAACGGCCCCCACCGCTCGGTCTGACGCGTCAGTCTCTACTCTCATTGGTTGTTGTAGATCCACGTGCAAAAGTTGCTCTTCCGACGCAAACGCCTGCTTTAAACGTTCGAACGCCCGCTGCGCTTCTTCCGTCCAAACAAATTTCTTTTTGCTACTAAGACAATCCGTGATGGGCGCTGTTAAATGGGCAAAGTTTTTGATGAACTTCCTATAGAAGTTTCCGAAGCCCAGGAACCTTTGCACGTCCTTCTTGGTCTTTGGTGTTTTCCATTCCAGTACCGCTTGAACCTTGCTGGGATCCATGGCCAATCCCTTGTCAGACAACCGGTACCCCAGGAATTCCACCTCCCTGGTATGAAACTGACACTTCTCCAGTTTCACCCACAGCCGGTTTTCTCGCAGCTTGCTCAGTACCTCTCTTACATCTCGCACATGCTGCTCCTCATTCTCTGAGTACACCAGGACGTCATCTAAGAACGCTACGCAGTTCTTGTAGAGCAGTGGCCCCAGGACGTGATTCATGAATGATTGAAAGCAGGCGGAGCCCGCTTGTAATCCGAAAGGCATAACCCGGTACTCAAAAGCCCCCAAGGGGGTGAACATAGTGGTCTTCCACTCATCCCCCTTTCTCACACGTATCAAGTTATATGCCCCCCTAAGGTCCAGCTTGGTAAAAATTTTCCCTTTTCTCACCCGTGTTAGAATGTCATCAATTCTAGGCATAGGGAAAGTCACTGGTTCTGACACTGCATTTAGGGCCCTGAAATCACATACAAGCCTGGGCCTGCCCGTGTTTTTTTTGTCCACAAAGAACACTGGGCTGCCCCCCACCGCTCGTGACTCTCTGATGAAACCTCGCTTGAGGTTCTTGTCAATGAACTCCCTTAACTCCTGCATCTCACTGTCTGACATTGCATACAGCTTGCCCACTGGCAATTGTGCTCCTGGGAGTAAGTTAATTTGACAGTCAAAGGGTCTGTGCGGGGGCAGTTTATCTGCTTCTTTTTCGCTGAATACGTCAATCAAGTCAGCGTATTGTGGTGGCACCCTCCCCTTGTCCATCACTTCCATCCCTGCTAGAGTGGCCCTGGCCCCTGCCTGAGCCTCTCCCTCCTTGCAGTGTTCTAGGCAATGTGCTGATCCAAAGGAAACCACTCTCTGATGCCAGCCTACTAGCGGATCGTGTAGTGCCAGCCAGCTCATTCCCAAGATAATAGGAGCTCCTCCCAAGGTGGCTACGTTAAACGCTATCAGTTCTGTGTGTCTTGCCACCCTCATTATCATTGGTACAGTTTGTTGGTTCACTTCTCCTCCCAACAGCTCCCTCCCATCAATCGTGGTAACCTGCAAAGGCTTACTTAATGGGATAGTCTGTATCTGGTGTTCAGCTGCAAACTCCTTACTCATGAAATTACATGAGCTACCTGAATCCAATAGCGCTTTTATCTTCAGTGGGTGTCCGTTTGCCAGTTCCAGCAACACCTCTATCACAAGCGCTGGTCTTGGAGGTTCCGGCGTGGGCACATTCACTACTCCCTGGCCTGGCTGCTGTGCCCTGATGTTGGCAACCAGGCGTTGGCTTTTACTTGCTCCGTGATTTCTTCTTCCTCCTTCCCCCCAACAGTTCCCGCCATCCCTTGCCATTCCTTCCTTTGCGGACAGACTCTGGCAAAGTGACCTGGCTGTTGGCAGAGATAGCATCTCTTGCCGCTCTTTCCCTCCTTCTTCCGCCCTTCACTGGTGTTTGAAACTGCGCGCGCGCGCGCGCTGTTCCAAGTTCCATCGGCTCTGCTGGCGGGAAAGGCTGCTCCGGAATCTCTGGAATGCGGAAGTCCTTCCAACGTTCCCCCTTTCCTTCCCGCTTTTCCATAGCTCTAGCCTCCTGGCGTGCTCCTATGGACAGCGCTGATTTAGTCAGCTGATCCATAGACTCCGCCCTAGGCGCCCGGGAAAGTTCATCTTTCACTGCCGGAGAGAGACCTTCTTCAAACAGCATTTGAATAGGTTCACTAGCAAGGTCCCACCCTAGTCTATGAATCAGCATGGTGAACTCAGTCCAGTACTCACGTACAGATCGGCTCCCCTGTTTACACGCCATTAACTGTCTGCGCACCACCCCCTGCTCGATCTCGCTGGAAAACATCAAGTCCATGGCGCGAAAAAACTTCATAGTGTCCTTTAAGATTTCATTATTGGCTGCCATCAGGGGCCGAACCCAGTCCTTCGCCCCTCCCTCTAGATGGCCAATCACGTACGCCACTCTAGAGTTCTCATCGGGGAAGTCATCAAACAGTAGATTGAGAGCATATTGCATCTCTGTCCTAAAGGCTTGATAGTTCCTGGGATCCCCCCCAAATTTCTGCACCAATCCAGGCACCCGTCTGGCAAGTGGGGTGGTTTTCCCTTTATCCGCATCTTGAGCCCTCCTCTCCTCGAGCCTCGCCGTTTGCAGCGCCAGCTGGACCTCCAACGCCCTGTACCTTTCTTCCAGGCTTGGACCTGCTCCAGCTCCTCCGGTTCCGGCTGGTTCGCTCATGATGCCCTCTGCTTGCACAAGCTGCTTTCAAAGACTGTCAGATTGCTATGATGGGATAGTGAGCTGCTTGTGCGTAAAAGCTTGATCCCTCTGGGGTTTGGCTGGTCATCCAAACCGAGGCACTAACGGAGCCCCCAAAGCATGACTCCGTCAGTCGCTGGTAGAATCTGACAGTGGGCGTCTACGGAATTTACGCCAACATAAAAGCTGTTTGACGGACATGCGCCTTCGTGACTCTCTGCGTGACAGTTTCCGGCGAAGGGTGGGAGTTCCTAATGGGGGTTTTGTTACCTCTTCGCTATTCTCACTAGAAGTATCCCAGAGCCTCCCCTCCGCTGTGACTCCTGCACTCCCCCTGCTGGTTCCTTCCTCTGCTGCAGATTCTCTCCTATTCTCCTGGAGCCTGTCCACCACCTGTCCCTCCGATGGCAGTTCCCTGACAGATATAGTGGACCGAAGGCTGGGGAAATGAGAAACAAAGAGAAATTGAATTTCGCTCATCCCTAAGGAGTTGTTCTTAGAAGAGCTGAAATCAATTTTCCAAACGCATGAATTTTTTTGTGGCAAATTTCCCTTGGTGAACTTTAAGGCAATTTTGTTCTTTATCCTTACAAGAAACATACAAAACTACATACATAAATATTTATATAAATATATAGTTATAAACCTGCTCTTAAAGAACATGCCCTACCACGTGTTACAATTTCATTATTTATAAAGCAACTATATGATTGCCAGTGCTATAGTTGTTTCCTTTAATTTTGCTCCCTATATTTGTTGCAAACCCCATCAACTTTTCAAATTGTTCTTGTTCTTTCCACCCCGCCCACCCGCTCAGCCTGACCAGTCTGGTGAATTCTGCCATGACTGTACATACCATGCTTCCATAATACATTCTGCTGCTGTTTCATAATCCACTCTTCTAACTGTATTTTGACACTTGTACAGTGGTTGGTGAGTGGCAATATTCTGATGTAGCAGGATAAATTTCCCACCAGAATTACAAAACTCAGAACCTGTGTCTTGCTCTATATGTCCCAGAAGAATTAACAGTGGTTTGAATGATACTTGATATTCAACATTCTGAATGATTTTAAATCACCAGCACCCTAGCAAGCTAGCATGTGTAAAGTCAGCACCCCTATTTCCGTAATTCTTGCTAAGTGGTGGGGTGTTAAATCCCCACAGTAAATTGTTTTATAATAATTCTCTTTAATACTTATACATGATGACAATTGTAAATTAATTTTAATAATGTAACATTCTGTGATACTCATTTGAGTCATCTGCCACTTTACCTTAAAGTCATTACCCTTAATTCCACCCATAGACAAAAGATCTAAATGATGTTAACTTTGATGTCTTTCTTTAAGGCAATTTGTTACATGCACTTTAATTTTAGGGCTGCGATCCAATTAAGGTTTTGGTTTTTTTTCAAATGGATGAATAACTGATCTATTTTCTGGGTGATTTTTATTTATTTATTTTCTTATATCTGAAGACCTCAGGGTGGTTCCCAAGATGGAAGCACAAAATACAAAAGGTAAAACGAAAACAAAACAATAGCCTCTCCTCCCACAACCACATTGAAAAGGCCGTAGAATATTAATCAGCCAAAGGCCTGGTCAAAGAGGAACGTTTTCGCCTGGCACCTAAAGATGTATAATGATGAACCTCCCTTGGCAGAGCATTCCACAAGCGGAGAGCCACTGCCGAAAAGGCCCCGTTCTTGTGTGGCCATCCTCTGGACCTCTCATGGAGGAGGCAGATAGCTGGAGGCACACAAAAGAAGGGCCTCAGAGGATGATCAGTTTATATGGGAACAGGCGGCCCTTGAAGTTTTGTGATCCTAATTCTAAAGAATTAGAACTCCCCTTCCCACTTTAAATTCAACCCCCAAGTGGAAGAGGGATGGACACACATAAATCTATCTTCCCCTCCCAGATCCATCAGAAGCTGGACCTGTTTCAATAAAATACCTGGGCTCCACCTAGTGGGCAGAACTGTAACCATTCAGGAATCCTCTAGGACAGAGTTTCCCAACCTGTGGGTTGTGATTTGCATGTGGGTCACAAAGTCTGTGCAAGTAGGTTACACAATTTATAAATAAGCCCAAACTAATTGCTGCTTTTAATCCTTAACTGGTACGATGGATATCTCTTACAACTCCTTGTTTCGTTGGCATATTATGACGCTGTGTTGACGCTTGGAACTGAACCTCAGTAAGGCTCATGCCTTACACTTGTAACGCTTGGGGAACTTCTCTTTGGTGGATGGCGGTACATCAAGAGATGCTTTGCTAGAAGGTGCTTATATGGGGACCAGCAGCAAAGCCTTGAAGAACACCCCCTTCTCAGCAAGCAGGAGGTGTTCCCTGATGGGGCTTTGAGGGCTTTGCAAGAGCTTTTCCTAAGGAGAAGCCCTTGCAGATCCTTGCTACCGGGAAGGAAGGGGAATTCAGCAAGCACTTTTCTTTAAGGTGCTAAAATGTCTCTGGCTGCCCCTGAGAATATGTATTAATAATTATCTAACCTCCATCAAACCCATATTGGCAAAAGGCAAGCTCAGCCACCTCACTTTCCAAAATGGAGTTTATCATGAATTAAACTATTTAGAATATTCATTATTCCTAACACTGCTTTATGTAACCATGTGTCTTTAGAATAAGTTTTTATAGCTTATGAAGCAATATCCTGCAATCAGATTATTGGTGTTCTTACTTTCCCCTTAAAAAAACCTGAATAACTTTGTAAGAGCTACAAATATTTTAACAAATTCCACATTAATAGGAGCATTGAGTAATAATCTATCCTAGTCTATCCTATAATCTACCTATCCTAGCCTAATCTATCAGGGCTTTTATTTCCTCCTTACGATGCAGAAGGACAGGGTTTGGTCTCCAGGATGGGATCAAGTTCCAACTTGCAACTTTACTAGTAACTAGGCATTTTCACATAGGAGCTTAAACTGAGTCATGGTCCCGTGTGGTTTACAAGGTGAGTGCAAAGTGGCAGAAACACTAATTCCCATTTCAAGTGCCATGTTTTCATCTCTTTTCTATGTGAGCAACACTCCACTACTACTGACGCCCGGACGGCTCAGTATCTATTTAAGGACTCTGTTCTCATGCACCACAGTCTACAGTGTGAGAGCCACTTCCCGTAAAAGTGCCATCCCGCACCGTAAAGGTGCACATGTACAGGATGAGATCACATGGGTGGGTCCAGTCATGTGGCTCTTCCTCATACAATTGTCTCCTTGCTGGAGGGAGAGTTCCATCACTTGGGAGAGACCAGTGTCATTGGCCCTGCCTACGCAATCACATTAGCCACACTCATGACTCTATAGTCTGGAATTGCAGCACGTGGACTCCCACATTTCTAGCTGGGCATATGAAAGAAGCGTAAGACATTCATGAAATCCTCACCGCTAGTGTCTCTTTAGGGTCATTGTTTTCACTCCTTGTGAGAAGCGCAAGGCCAGAGGTCAGGAATGGTCACAGTGTTTCTGAAAAGCAAATGTGGCTGTTGGTTCACACACTGTAAACGAAACCTTTGTCTGCATCCAAAAAGGTGTCAGAGAAAGTGGCCCGTTGATTTTTAAGCCTGTTTCACACGGCATAAAACAGTAAGAGATGGCATGGTGGAAGTTTAAAAAATTATGCATAGCTTGGAGAAAATGGATAGAGACTCTGTGAGCATGCAATGAAGCTGAATGTTGGAAGATTCGGGAAAGATGAAAAAAGTATTTCTTCACGCAGCTCGTAGTTAAACTATGGAACTCCCTTCTGCAGGAGGCTGTGATGGCAACCAACTTCAATGGCATTAAAAGAGGATTGGAACAATTAATGGAGGATAAGAGAGGGCTACTATCCACAATGGCTACGTTCTGCCCCCATGGTGGGAGGCAGTGATGCTTCTGAATACCAGTTACTGAAAACCACAGCTGGGGAGAGTGGTCTTGGTTTGTGGTCCTACGTTCAGCATTCCCAGAGGCATATGTTTGGCCACTGTAAGAATAGGATGCTAGACTAGATGGCCAGCAGGCTCTTATGTTCTTCCCAACAGCATGATGCTGGCATCAGTACTCCGGCTCTCCATTCTTTATTATTTATACCCCGCCCATCTGGCTGAGTTTCCCCGGATACTCTGGGCAGCTCCCAATCGAATGTTAAAAACAATACAGCATTAAATATTAAAAACTTCCCTAAACAGGGATGTCTTTTAAAGATAAGATAGCTGCTTATTTCCTTCACACCTGAAAGGAGGGCGTTCCACAGGGCGGGTGCCACTACCGAGAAGGCCCTCTGTCTGGTTCCCTGTAACCTCACTTCTCACAATGAGGGAACTGCCAGAAGGCCCTCGGCACTGGATCTCAGTGTCCGGGCTGAACGATGGGGGTGGAGATGCTCCCTCAGGTAGACAGGACCAAGGCCGTTTAGGGCTTTAAAGATCAGCACCAACACTTTGAATTGTGCTCGGAGAGTATATGGGCATAGGTTCTCACTGGAAGTAGCCAAGGGTAGAGTTGAGCTGGCCCAGGATCCCCTGAATGTCAAGCGGGCTCTGCAACCATCACTTGATGGCACCAGCCTGATCTTGGGCCCCATCACTATGCTAACTGCAAGCCGGCAGAGTGTGGAGCAACATTTTGCCTGTATCCCCTCCATGTGGTTTGCAGGGTGGCTGCGCTGCTCAGTCATGCCCCACTTTGGCCCAGCCAGGGTTCCAATCCCTCTGTTCTCATCCTGAAGCAAAGTTCTTAACCTGAGGTAATATTTCTGGGTTAGCAGAGTCTGTAACCTGAAGCATATGTAACCTGAAGCGTATGTAACCCGAGGTACCACTGTCGTTAGTTTAGTTCTGGTGGTTTTTGTTGTTTAAAAGCAAAAAAGGCATTTGTGCTTTTGGTTAAAGATATGCTAATCAGCCTGATCAAAATCTCGAAATATGTGTCATGATAAATGGTAAGTGTTGTGTGTTTATTCTGGTGTTACTGTTCAAAGGCGTGTTCTGAAAAAAGTTCAGATGACACACAATTTCAGTGCAGTGTAAAATAGACTCCAAATTGGTGAGTCATGTTCTGCGCTCTCTCTCTCTCTCTCACCCCTGCCTAGCTCACTAATCACTTATGCCTAGCAAATGACTATCTTAGAATGAATTTCACCAGTTGCGATGAACGGGATGGCTGGTTCTGCGGTCTTCCACTGCATTCAGGCTTTTACATGCACCTGCCCTGGAGTCAAGAAGCAAATATAACATTTGCATACACTACATACATATACCCACATGAAAAAGAAATAAGAGATCAGAATCATAACTCACTGGTACAATTTGATTATACGGTTGTGTGCACCTCAATCTCCAAATCAGCAAGGTTGCCTGAAGTTTCCCAGGGTTTGGTGTCCTTGCAATGAAGGTCAGCGGAGACTGCAACATCTTGAGAACCTGTGGTTTTATTCACACATATATACAACCTGAAGGAAATCAGCCCTGAGTGCTCATTGGAAGGACAGATCCTGAAGCTGAGGCTCCAATACTTTGGCCACCTCATGAGAAGAGAAGACTCCCTGGAAAAGACCCTGATGTTGGGAAAGATTGAGAGCACAAGAAGAAGGAGACGGCAGAGGATGAGATGGTTGGACAGTGTTCTTGAACCTACCAGCATGAGTTTGACCAAACTGCAGGAGGCACTGGAAGACAGGAGTGCCTGGCGTGCTCTGGTCCATGGGGTCACGAAGAGTCGGACACGACTAAACAACTAAACAACAACAACAACATATACAACCTGAGCATAGGATGGAAGGGCTCACAGTATTAACACACCAAGAGACCTTCCTTCCCTGTTAAGTTTGCAGGGAAGCCCCTTGGGGTTCAGTATGAAGAAATCTGCTCCACTTCCGCTTGGGGAGGAGTTGCAGTGAACCGCGCGGCCACCCACTCTCCTCTGGGGGTGGGGGACGTAGTCCCACGTTGCCCAGGGGATCCCGGCTACATCAGCGACCAGCCAGCCAATCTGCTGTCCGGGGGGCGTGGCCGGCACCATTTAAATAGAGGTGCGAGTCGGAGGGCTTCCTTTTGGCGCGCTTCCTCAAACACCCACCCTCCCTCCCTATTTTGAAGGTTTTAGACATTGGCCTTGCTATGGACCTTGATTGGTCGCCGTTGAGGGGCTTCGTAGGAATTTTTCCACTTGGCAAATTGGCACAGGACATTTGGTTTTCACCTACCTCGTAGTAATCGACACAACTTTGTTAGGGTTACAGTTAGGCATTGTTTGACCTTATGATTGGGGGGGAGGTGTGGCCATCTCCTGCCCCTTCAAGCTTAAGGGTATTCCGTTAAAGGAATCCGGGGGTGTGGATCTTGTCCGAACCCTGGGGCGGGGCTAGGACCATGACATGACCCCGATGGGAACACAAGGGGGAGCTTGAGTTGGTATGCATCGATGGGGCTCCCCCTTCCGGTGCTTTACCTTTACCGGACTCCCTGCGCAGCGGGCAGGAGTCAGATATAGTTGGGTCCATTCAGTGCCTTAGCCAATACCGCTCACATTCTGTAATCAATAAAGTTGTGGCCAAAATTTGCCCAATAACATTAACTCAATATTTGTGTCCTTGTGTGTGTTATTTCTCAACGAGGGGGTGGCTTCGGGGTCTCGACACGCAAAGAAATGTCTGTGTCTCCATCATCAGCCAAAACTCAGACATCAAAATCTAACACCCCTGGTTTATTCTTCTCCTTTGTAGGATGAAGAACATAATCACTTAGCTGTCACTATGGCAACATAACTCACCCTTAGAGATGCTAATGAGAGCACATAACTGGCCAGCTAAGAGGCTAGTCTGACTGGTTCAGCCATTTCTCCTGCTAGATTTTAACACACAACAACAAGAACAACAAGAACAAGAACAACAACAACAACTAATGATTTATTATGTTCCAGAGTAGGGTATGGAGACATTCCCATCAGAAAAAGATGATTGCAAGAAGTCATTCCATTTTCACTGGAATCTGTGCATATAGAATGTAAATTGTGTAAGCTCTCTCCCCTGTAACCTGCTAAATGAGTAGATGTTATCGTGATCAATATGCAGCGCATCCATTTTAAACAGTCATAAATGTCACAGGGCTTTTCTTCCTTGAAAAGATCCCCAAAGATTAACATGGTTAAGTTTTATCATTATGAAAGTTACAGGAGACAGTTTGGGAACTTCATCTGAGCTTGAATTTTCCCCAAACTGTATATTCAGTAATGGATTTCTGTACACCAGTTCCTCTTTAATGGCTGTTTCACACCGTTGTGTTCCAGGGCTAACAAAGGAACATCTTCAGATTTCATAAACTGAAGTGCTGCAATTTGTGGTATGAAGTAATATAGGAATGTACTGGCACCAATGGAAGCCGAATAGCAGCTTTAGGAAAGGTGTGTGTGTGTGGTGTTGTCAGGATTGTAATGGCATTGAGGTGGTGGGGGAAAGGGTTAAACTCCTTGCCCTTTCAACATAGTCCAATGGGTTGGGCTGCATATGAAACCTACAGCCTAACCCTTATGCATGTTTACCCAGAAGGCAGTCCTACTGAATTCAAATATTCCCAAGTTGGCATGCATAGAACAGCAACCTTACTTTATGGAATGGGCAGCTGAAACTTCAGATCAAGCCAAAGGGCGCCAGGCTCACACAGATCCACCTTTCATGGCTGAGATCCAGAGAAGGGGTCAGTGGCAGCTGAAGGGACTTAGTTTGGGGGTAGAGGAAGAAGCAGATTTATGATCATAGTGTGGGTTCTGCTAAATCTATTCCCGGTCTCCTCAAATCCCTTGGTCAAATTTCTTTGGTCAAAAACCAGCAGGAGATCTTAATATTCAACCCTCCACAAAGGTGAGCAAAATGTAGACTGGGATATACTGGTGCTCTCTAATTTACAGTAGATCTGCAAGCATTTTCCTCCCAATTGTTTAACAACAGCAACAGTGACAAAATTTAATCTCTCGTGCCCTGAATTCCGCAGCTCAGATGGGGCGGTGGGTGGAACCAAACACTCAAGGTGAGAACTAGGAGTGGAATTTTGTGTGAAAGGACTCCATCCAAGTTCTGGTACACAGAACAAAATAAATTCCTTGCTGCAAAATTCTTTGGTTCCTTGTCTTTTGCACCTGTCTTTGGTTTTGGTGAATCTTAGGATTCTCCTAATAGGCAAAGTAGATCCCAGAAGTCTGAAGTCTGCTCACTCCTGCCTTAAGGCAGCCTAAAGGATGTTCTGGAAGTTGAAGGAAGTAGGCTATTGGTAGAGAAGAGAGAAAAACAAATAACGGAAGAGGGAAAAGTAAGCTCAGTTTTCCAAATCCTTTTCATGATGGGTGTTCTATCAAAGATGCCTCCCATTAGAGACTGAAAAGGTCATGGAAGCAGCCTAAAATCCCACACACAGTTATTCATTAATTTAATGGTGCTTGTACAACACCTCACCCCCAAAATAAAATTCTCTGGGTGGCTTACAATAAATATCAAAACTATTTAAATATAACACATTTCTGCAAGGTAGGCTAAGCTGAAAGAGAGAGCAACTATTCCAAGTCCACCTGTTGAGGTTTATTGCTAAGTAGGAATCTGAACATGGACCTCTCCTTTGCGTGAGTCTGATGCTCTCACCTGTGGGATGGGCAACCTATGGCCCTCAGCCTGTTTTCATAAGGTCCTTGACCTAATTTCATGAGAGTGGTGAGCAGAGAAATAATTGGGTACCACTGGAATATGGCTCTTGATGGATCCCACCTGATGAAGCACAACCCTGAACAGAAAAAAAAAATGTCACCCATCTTTGCCCTAACCTGCATTGCCTCTAATATGCACATGTAGTCAGCCATCCAGAGACCCAACTCATTTCAGATATCAGGGTCCTTCCATTGAGAATCTGGTGTCTGACCATAAGGGAATGAACTTGGAGTGCCTGATTTGAAACCAGTTTAGGTCCATGGGAGTACACAGTTGCTCACTCATGAAGATGGGCCCACTTACAAAGGAACATTCAGGCTCCCCAAAAACACAGACTGGCAGATTGTTCATCATTGGGCAACCCTCTGTTGTCACAAAGTTGTCCAAGATTTGCACTGCACCAGCCACTAAGGGTGGGGGAAAGAAATCGGATTCAATTCGACTTTGAAGGCAGTTCGCATTTTGCAAAATGGTAGGAGAATCAAAGCATGACTATCCTTCATGTTTTGCACTTCTCTGAATTTAGTACAGCTTGCCAGTCAAGCGATTTGTGCAAAGAGTCTCCCATCCCCACCAACCTCATGCCAGTTTTCTCAGATTAGAGATCAAAGTTTCCCCCCCCCCTCACTGAAATATGTCCACGTTCAGTATTCACTTATAGTCTGACTTGTTCTTCTGTTGCCTGTCTTTCCTTTATTACACATGGATCACATTTTGCATGTATGCAGCCTCCAAGAAAAGAAAGTCTATTCTCATACAGACAGACACCAGCAGGGTGATTCACCATCCATTGCCTAACCCATGGTGATGAATATTGATTTTTGTATAATGTATTTTTGGCTGCGAGAGCTCCTTCGCAGAAAGCGAGCAGATCATCTTCATGCATTTTTAAAATCTAAGTAGATGGGATATACCTTTTGTGGTCATAAACATCTTATGATTCAGTGATTTAATTTATTTTTTTTACTCACACTTTTCTTCCTCAAATGTGGTGCTTCCTCTTTCCCACCCACCTACATCACAGCTCGCTTTCCCTCCTACTGAGACCCTTGCTCACCACATTCTTCCCAGACATTTCTTTGTTGCTTCCTTTCATCTGGTCCTTTTCCTTATTCACTTGTTTGCCTTCCAATTACAAGTGGGCCCAGCAACAAAATGTTGAAGTGTCAAGGGCTCCTGTTCAGAGTTCCAGCCAGCCAGCCATCTAGCCAGCCATGCCCTCTTCTAAGAGACTCCATTCCACCACCACCTAGTTTCCCATTCCTCCTCCAACAGTCAATCATCATCCCATGGTCACTGAGCAGGCTCACTCCTCATTAGGCTCTTTTGGGGGGTTTCTCCCCTTAAAGAGCATGTTCTTGTGCATGAATGATGTTGTTTTGGCTACATAAGGATTGGCACTCAGCAAATGCGTTTCCTTTTAGTATACAGGATATAGTTATGCCTATCCTAGATCTAGCAACTGCTGAGGTAGGTTATAAGCGGTAGAGACACTTTCTGTTGCTTGCCTCTGAATGTGAGGTCATTTGGCACTAAGGAATGGTCAACCAGCCTCAGGCTACAGAGAAAGTGGACCACAAAACTCATTTAAAGGGGAGGTTTTTCAAGGAATGTCCCGGGAAACGCAGCCACTTTGCTGTCAGCAAAGCAGCAAGAACCTTCCTCTCACTGGCTAGAAAATCTCCACTTTTTCCACTCGGCTGCATATCCGTTCAAAGCCTGTCAAGTCCCCTCTCTTCCTGTCTGTGTTGCCATTGTAGAACTCATCAGGGAAGAGGGTGGGGAGAAAACTTGAAGGCGTTTTGTTCCTTTCATTGGCTCTTGGCTGCATCTACTCTTTCGGTTCCCTGTCTTCCACGACACCAGTACCAAGAGACACCAGCCACCTCTGCAGGCGTTCTTTTGTTGGCGGCCTTGAGTGATCCTTCACACAGTACTCAAGCTAACCACCATCATAGCCTCCCCCCTGCCCCCCCGCCCCGTGGGTGGAGAAGAGAAAGTGTGCTTGAGAGATGCACACAGTCCCATTCCACTGACAAATACCTGGAGCCCTTGTTCAGCTCCCTTTTCTGGCTTGCTGTGGTTCGACTTCCTTTGCTGTGTACCCAGAGGAGAATGCCAGGAAATGCTTGTTTGAAAAAGCCGCAGCTAACACATTGAGAAATATACCGTATTGGCCTGAATATAAGCCTCACTTTCCCCCCCAATTCCAACCATGAAAAGTTAAAGTGCGGCTTATATTCGCAACCTTACTGTTTGCAGCCAGGAGCAAGGGGCAGACAGCGCCAGGAGTGCAGCAAAGCAGTACCCGCTCCGCGCATAGTCCCCCATCCTCTCCCCCAAGGCCAGGAAGGGAAAGGCCACAGCAACGCAGCGCGGCTCACCACCCTGCCCAGTGTGCAGCCAGGAGCAGCGAGGAATGGAGCGGCTTATATTCGGTTATTTTTTCTTTTTTTCGATTCCCCCCTCCAATTTTAAAGGTGCAGCTTATATTTGGGCCGATGCAGTATACAGTGGTACTTTGGTTCTCAAACTTAATCCGTTCCAGAAGTCTGTTCCAAAACCAAAGCGTTCCAAAACCAAGGCGCGCTTTCCCATCGAAAGTAATGCAAAATAGATTAATCCGTTCCAGGCTTTTAAAAACAACCCCTAAAACAGCAATTTAACATGAATTTTACTATTTAAGGAGACCATTGATCCATAAAATGAAAGCAATAAACAATGTACTGAAGTCGCACAATCAATCGATCACTAGCTGAACTGGGTTCCACACAGCCACAAACACACACAAAAAAGAGCTGCAAAAACAAAAATGCAAAATAAATAGCAAAAACAGACAGACCTCAGCATAACACTCAAAATGGAAGTGTGGCACTCAAATCGTCAGCATAACACTTAAATTGTCAGTGTAACACTCAAAGCGGAAGTGTGGCACTCAAAACAGAGCACATTCGGCTTCCGAAAAAAGTTCACAAACCGGAACACTTACTTCTGGGTTTGCAGTGTTTGGCTTCCAAGTTGTTTGAGTACCAAGGCATTTGAGAACCAAGGTACCACTGTATATGGGAAGGATCTGGCCATTTTCCTGGCTGCTTCCAGCATCTCTAGGCTCCCTTTTTATCGGCTCGAAAGCTTTATTCAAAAACCTCTCCAAAAAATGAAATTTGTTTCTTTTGGGGAAGCCTGTGTCTGCAACAAGAAGCAGGCCAGGCCAGTCTTCCCAGTTGTTTGTAGTGCGTCTCCCATTACGCAGACTTGCAGTTGCCCTAATACTGTGCATTTGACTCTTAACATTTATATTGTTTTGGCTATAGGATGCACATTGGAATCTGCCTTGTACTGAGTTAGATCACTGGTCCATCTAACTCAATACACTGACTGGCAGAGCAGATTTGCAGGGTTTCATAGTAGGGGGTCTATCCTAGCCTGATCCAACATACGTGTTATGCTCCTATGTTCTTTTTTTAAAAAAAATATATGCACATATTAACATGATAAGATGATGCAACAAACAGAAGAAATTCAGTTGAAATATCAGGCCACTTCAGAGGGTTACAGTTTTAGAAAGGACAATATGGACGGAGTAACAGTACATTCTACTCCTCTGTAATAATTGCTTGCATTTTCTTCACATATTGTGTGGAAGTGTCTGATACGTCACAGAAGAGAACCCAAGCACCCTACAGTTTTTCTTGTAACCAGTAATTTCCCTTGTTAAAGTTTCCAAACATAAGCATTTTCAGTTTGCATGATTGTGCGGCTGTTGTTGTGGTTTAGACAAAAGAAATGAATCCACACCATGCTGTGTAACATGAGTCTCCAGTTCTTTTTAAAAGTCTGCAAATGGTGCCATCAGTTTTTAACTCCATCCACATTAAGGACCTAAGGCCCATTTGCACTATACATTTAAAGCAGTTTTATATCACTTTAAGCAGCCATGGCTTCCCCCAAAGAACCCCCAAGGAGTTTCCCTGGGAAGAGAGAACGACTGTTAAATTACTCTGAGAATTGTCATAGAATCATAGAATCATAGAGCTGGAAGAGACCACAAGGGCCATCTAGTCCAACCCCCTGCCAAGCAGGAAACACCATCAGAGCACTCCTGACATATGGTTGTCAAGCCTCTGCTTAAAGACCTCCAAAGAAGGAGACTCCACCACACTCCTTGGCAGCAAATTCCACTGTCAAACAGCTCTTACTGTCAGGAAGTTCTTCCTAATGTTTAGGTGGAATCTTCTTTCTTGTAGTTTGGATCCATTGCTCCATGTCCGCTTCTCTGGAGCAGCAGAAAACAACCTTTCTCCCTCCTCTATGTGACATCCTTTTATATATTTGAACATGGCTATCATATCACCCCTTAACCTCCTCTTCTCCAGGCTAAACATGCCCAGCTCCCTTAGCCGTTCCTCATAAGGCATCGTTTCCAGGCCTTCCAGGCCAATTGTAGCTTGGTGAGGGGAACAGAGGTCTCCTAACAACTCTCAGCACCCTTAATAACAAACTGCAGCTCTCAGGAGTCTATGGGGCAAGCCATTATAGTGGTACCTCGGTTTACAAACTTAATCTGTTCCGGAAGTCCCTTCTTAAACCGAAACTGTTCTTAAGCAGTGAAGGCGGTGAAGGTCCTGTGTGAGTGTCTGGAGGCGGTTGGAGGATGGATGGCAGCTAACAGATTGAGGTTGAATCCTGACAAGACAGAAGTACTGTTTCGGGGGGACAGGAGGCAGGCAGATGTGGAGGATTCCCTGGTCCTGAATGGGGTAACTGTGCCCCTGAAGTACCAGGTGCGCAGCCTGGGAGTCATTTTGGACTCACAGCTGTCCATGGAGGCACAGGTCAAATCTGTGTCCAGGGCAGCTGTTTACCAGCTCCATCTGGTACGTAGGCTGAGACCCTATCTGCCTGCGGACTGTCTTGCCAGAGTGGTGCATGCTCTGGTTATCTCCCGCTTGGACTACTGCAATGCACTCTACGTGGGGCTACCTTTGAAGGTGACTCAGAAACTACAACTAATCCAGAATGCGGCAGCTAGACTGGTGACTGGGGGCGGCCGCCGAGACCATATAACACCGGTCTTGAAAGACCTACATTGGCTCCCAGTACGTTTCTGAGCACAATTCAAAGTGTTGGTGCTGACCTTTAAAGCCCTAAACGGCCTCGGTCCAGTATACCTGAAGGAGCGTCTGCACCCCCATCGTTATGCCAGAACACTGAGGTCCAGCGCCGAGGGCCTTCTGGCGGTTCCCTCATTGCGAGAAGCAAAGCTACAGGGAACCAGGCAGAGGGCCTTCTCGGTAGTGGCGCCCGCCCTGTGGAACGCCCTTCCAGCAGATGTCAAAGCGATAAACAACTACCTGACATTCAGAAGACATCTTAAGGCAGCCCTGTTCAGGGAAGTTTTTAACGTGTATTATTTTACTGTATTTTTGGTTTCTATGGAAGCCGCCCAGAGTGGCTGGGGAGGCCCAGCCAGATGGGCGGGGTATAAATAATAAATTATTTATTATTATTATTATTATTATTATTATTATTATTATTATTATTATTATTATTAAACCGAGGCCACTTTCCCTAATGAGGCCTCCTGCCGCTGGTGCCTTTCCACTGTTCAGATTCCCTTCTTAGACTGAGGTAAAGTTTGCAAATCGGGACACTACTTCCGGTTTTCCGGAGCTCGTAAACCAAATCGTTTGTTAACAGGACTGTTCTTAAACCGAGGTACCACTGTATTCTTCAAAGTGATATACTGCTTTACATTTATAGTGCAGATGGGGCCTTAAACTACTACCCTTATTTCCATTCTATTGTGTTTAGCTGTCTCTGAACTGATTTCTTCCAGACTTTTGCATCAGAAGACAACAGATTAAGTATTAACCCTTGGAGGAGGAAATGTAAATGGAGTGGATCCAGGCTTAGTCATGCTTAGAGCAGGCTGATTCAAACTAACAAGACTCAGGGTGGCTGAGCTAACTTCCACGAGACCATGGTATGTATGACTAAGCCTAGGTCCAGCCCTATGGCTGCTATCCAAAGGAGGGGCAATGCATGGGAGAAAGCAAGATGCATGACTGCAATTTGGATTGTTTTCACTACTGTGTGGTAACTGTTGGGATATTTCATTTCCACCTTAAGGAACAGGCATGATTGTTGTGTGTCACCTGTCTGTTTACACTCCAGCACAGCTTGCTGGGTACTTCCGTTTGTGTATAGCTTTTGCTTTAGCCATCTTGCTTTGGACACGAAGGAGATCAGACATGTTTCCTTTTGTCCTGATGCACGCTGAATAAACTGCTTGTAAATATGCTCACACAGCCTCTCCTGCTACTTCTGTTGCACAGTGTTTACTCTGCTGAGTAGCGTGCCCCAGCTTCTGAAGCTCAGGTCACAGATTCATGCTGCACCAAGGACTGGAGTTCACCCGGCACACCGGCCAGTGGGCTGGAGCCAGCTGGGCGCCTGCCAATTGCCCCCGTTTCCTTGGTTGCATGCCAACAGTAACCAGCTACCAAGGAGGACAGGGATCGTGCACCTTGAATAGTTAATATCATTATAGTCCCATCTTTCTTCCACCCAGGTATTCAAGGCAACAAACAGGTGGCCTGATCAGCTTCGAACCTTCAGCAGAATGGCTGCATCTTGTGCTTTCAGGCCATGCTGGGATAGGGGACCCAAAGAATCCTAGGAACTATAGTATGTTGAAAATGCTGGGAATTGTAGCTCCATGATGGGTAGCTACAGTTCCTTCAGGATTTGTGGGTGGGGGGAAAGCCATGTGCTTTAAATATACTTAACACACGCTACTAAAGATTGCCTGTGAATGGAAGTGCAAACCTACATCCAGGGCTGACATAAACTGCCTATTAAATTGCAATACACAGTAAAAAAATTCCTTCCAGTAGCACCTTAAAGACCAACTAAGTTAGTTCTTGGTATGAGCTTTCGTGTGCATGCACACTTCTTCAGATACACAGATACTTCAGTGTATCTGAAGAAGTGTGCATGCACACGAAAGCTCATACCAAGAACTAACTTAGTTGGTCTTTAAGGTGCTATTAAATTGCAGAGAGAGTTGGGTGGGGAGACCTCAGCCAGCTCTGGGGAAGAGAGGTTGGCATCCTGTCCCCTGTACTGTAGCATACAGTTATCCACATTTGGTCTGTTAGTTGGTTTAAGCTAGACAATCCATGGCACCATCCACATAGTGTCTATATTAACTCTGGTATCAGAGGCAGTAAGCCTCTTTCTGGCAGTTGTTGGGATTCATGTTTACAAGAGTGCAGTTTTGCTTGGGGGCTTCTCACAGGCAACTTGACCGGTCACTGCAATAACAGATTGCTGGGCTTTGGTCTGATCCATCAGGGCTCTTCTTATTGGGTGAGAAGCTATCATGCTGTTGGCACTCCTGGGTATCGTTAGGAAAAATGTGGTTAGTGCACATATTTTTCCAATAATGCAGAAAGGCTCCATCTCCTGGACCACATTAGCTAATTATCTCTCTGGCTCAAATCTGATGCGGTCCTTGACTGTTATCTTTAATGGATCTGACCATTGTAGTTTATGTTCTGATTTCACTTTAAAAACCTATTATTATATGAAAATGAATCTGCAACTTGTTTTATGGCGTTTGCTCACTTTCGGTGCTGAAAAAGTTAACTGGCATATCGTATTGCAGTAGCTGTCGGATGGACATTGTGATTAATTGCTTGCTAATGGTCACTTGAGATTTCTGCAATGAGGCTTAACGGTTACTGGAGAGGACACACCCCATGTTGCTTGGAAAGACAATAGAGAAATAGTTGGGGGGGTGTAATTAAGTCTGCAAATGAGAATAGCTGTTCATGAGTAGCCCAAATACTAATCAGCCAAGATGGGCTGCATGCAGGGCTGATAAGAGGTTTGGAAATCCCTAGGCTCCATATGATAAGCCACAGAGGAAGGCAAGGTAAGGAGATGCAGAAGAGGATGGCTGAGTTATTTCTCCTCTGCCAAACTAGGCTGACAGGAAGACAGAGAAGCGAGGTCAGTCTGCTCCTAAAGGAAGCAAGGAGCTAAAATTGGCAAAAATTTACAAATTAAAATCGAATACCTGTTGGAGATGTAAAAAAGAAATAGGAACAATGTTCCACATGTGGTGGGAATGCCGACCCATTAAACAATTCTGGAATGAAATCTATGAAGAACTCAAAAGGATGTTTAAAATATCTTTTAGTAAAAAACCGGAGGCATTCCTTTTAGGTTTAATTACAAATGATATCCCCGAAAATCAAAGGAAAATATTCCTTTATGCAACAACAGCTGCCAGGATGCTTATAGCTAAAAACTGGAAAAGCAGAAAAATTCCATCAGTGAAAGATTGGCAAATTAAATTTTGTGAATACATAAATCTGGCAAGACTTACAGCTTACATAAGGGGACAATCGGACCAGAAACTACTAAAAGAATGGGGTTGTGCTAAAGAGTATATGAAAAAACATTGTTCTGGAGTCAGTATATTGGTATGTAATGAGTGATGCTTTACAGGGTTAAAGAACAAGAAAAATGATGTAAAAAAGCATAAAGATGGAAGTAATCTAATTAGACACAACAATACAGTAAGAGTAAATATCTTTGGAGGTCTTAGAACAAAGGAAGGAAGTCAATTTATGTTTATGTATGTTATGATATGGTTTTGCTTTGTAGATGTGTGTTTTTTCGTTTTTGTGTATTCAATGTTTGTAATTTTTGTTACGATTTTGCATTGAAAATAAAAGCTAAAAAAAAAAAAAAAAAAGGAAGCAAGGAGCAACTGCCCAAGACATGTGATATATATATATCAGGGGCAGTCAATGTGGTTCCCTCCAGATGTTGTTGACTCCAACTCCCATTAGCCCCAACCAGCACGGCCCATGGTCAGGGATGATGGGAGTTGTATTCCACAACATCTGGAGGGCAGCATGTTGGCTATCCCTGATTAGGTGTGTGTGTATGTCATTAAAGAAAAACTAAATAAGAATCTGCCATCCTCAGAACCTCTCACTTATCATAGAAGTGGATAGGAGAGCGATATCCTGTTGCATAGGCCCCAACTCTATAAGGACAGCACTGCAACTTGATTTCCTTTAGAGCAGCCTTTCTCAAGCTGTGGGTCCCCAGATGGTGTTAAACTACAACTCCCATCACCCCTAGCTAGCAAGGCCAGAGCTCAGGGATGATGAGAGTTGTAGTTCAACAACATCTGGGGACCCACAGGTTGAGAACCACTGCTTTAGAGGAAAGAGCACTAGAGATGGTGGTGGTGCTGTTGATAATATATTTATACCCTGCCCATCTGGCTAGGTTTCCCCAGCCGCTCTGGGCGGCTCCCAACAGAATTTTAAAACATGATAAAACATCAAACATTAAAAACTTCCCTAAACAGGGCTGCCTTCAGATGTCTTCTAAAAGTCAGATAGTTGTTTATTTCCTTGACATCTGATGGGGGGGGGCGTTCCACAGGGCAGGCGCCACTACTGAAAAGGCCCTTTGCCTAGTTCCTTGTGTAACCTCACTTCTCGCAGAGAGCTCACTCTGGATCAAGACTTTGCTGGTGTTCTAGGTGGGGCAGCTGTAAAGCAACTCCACTGATGCCTGGCTGTTGCTGGTAAAACACTTCCTCCTGTCCATTCCTCTGACTTGAAATGTCTGGTATCTTTAACTTCCCTGGACAGCTCCCAGGCTATCTCAGCATCCTTGGTCTGAAAGAACACCCCCACACTGCTGGACAGCTCCATGTCTGAGCAGTAGAAAGGGGACCAGAGCCCCTCAGTTCCAGTTCTGTGGGAAATGAGACATTTTTTAAAAGCTTTGTGCATTTGTCATATAAAAAAGTTGCACATGCATATTTATAATAATGTGGGTAGATTCTTTTTTAATGTTATTGTGGAACATAAGGAACAAGAACAGGGCATTTTTAAAAAATTCTATCCTTAATCATTCCTGGTTCCTCACCATTGCTGCAAAACTATGAGATAATACTGTGATTTCTTTATTTTTGCTTTGTCAAAAATCTCCCTTTCCCCCACATATCACTCCAAGGCTGGAGCTGCTTCTATGAGGTAGTATTGACTTTTTGCAAAAGGGAGTGGCGGGCAAGTGCTGGCTTCTCGCCTCAGATCCAGCACCGTTGTTTTAAAACTGAGCTTGAACGGATTTTTTTTTTTATGAGTTGCTTTTGGCAACAGCTGGCATCATTATTTGCTGGGCTCAGGCTCCGCCACTGCAATTCAAATGATATCGTTTCACTGACAGAGCATATGCTCCTGCTTTTTATTAATCTACAAGCATTAGCTATGCATGCGTATACTCTGTAATTAACAAGCAGCCCTTTCCGTGGTATGAAGCATTTTTTAACAAAACAAAACCCTGCAACAAGCAACTTTCTATTGAAGGAAGTGTAGCAGATCCTTTTCAACATGAATGTATGCAATGGCAACTCATTGTGATATTGTTACAAAAGAGAGAGAGAGGGGGTGACTCAGCTCACTTCCCAAACAGTAGGACATTCTGGGAATGGCATCTTTACAAGGTATATTTCTTTGTAATAAGAAAACACTGGAAACCTACCGTCTTTTATATATATATAATATCTGGTTATTTACAGACCTACAAATAGAGCACATTGGAGGCAAGCTGAATCGTAAACCAAGCCATACTGCTGCCCCCAAAGTCACTGCACCCAAGGGCATTTTTGCCTGCAACCAACTACTAAAAAATTTGCAGCTTGCTCTGCCTGAATTCAAAGCAGCAACAGTTATTGTGCGGTTCCTACTGGGGCATTCCAAAGGCTGGGCAGAAATTTCCAGCCATTAAGGGCCATTACCGTAATATCTTATTGTTTACCATCCACTGCTCTCAGTGATTCATCTTGTTCATGGAAACATTGAGTTTAGCACTTTAGGAGTGAATCGCTAATAAAACAAAATACAGAGAAGCCCTGGAAGCTTGGGGGTGAGTGGGAATCTGAAATCTGCTTGCTGCTGTGCCTCTGTAGAGGAAGACAATAAGGTTAAGGAGGAGCAGTTGCTTTGCATACTTAAGTGTTCTGCAGCAAATCCAGTGCTTGCACTCGGCTTGCATAGAAAATATACACAAAGCCTAGAGCAGGGGTCAGCAACCTTTTTCAGCCATGGGCCGGTCCATCGTCCCTCAGAGCATGTGGTGGGCCGGACTATATTTTGGAAAAAATAATGGACAAATTCCTATGCCCCATAAATAACTCAGAGATGCATTTTAAATAAAAGCACACATTCTACTCATGTAAAAACACCAGGCAGGCCCCACAAATAACCCAGAGATGCATTTTAAATAAAAGGACTCATTCTGCTCATGTAAAAACACGCTGATTCCTGGACCATCCGCAGGCTGGATTGAGAAGGCAATTGGGCCATATCCAGCTCATGCGCCTTAGGTTGCCTACCCCTGGCCTAGAGAATACCTTTTAGAGTTTTTCTCATACATTGAGATACCCCATGGCCTGTGGGGCACAGCTGAGGAGCTCTTTACCTTTGACAACTCAGGAGAAATTGAGGAATTAGGAAGCCTAACTTTCAGGAACGTGGGTGACACTGTGGGTTAAACCACAGGGCCTAGAGCTTGCCGATCAGAAGGTCGGCAGTTCGAATCCCCACAACAGGGTGAGCTCCCGTTATTCAGTCCCAGCTCCTGCCAACCTAGCAGTTCGAAAGCACATCAAACTGCAAGTAGAAAATAGGTACTGCTCCAGCAGGAAGGTAAACGGCGTTTCCGTGTGCTGCTCTGGTTCGCCAGAAGTGGCTTAGTCATGCTGGCCACATGACCCGGAAGCTGTACGCTGGCTTCCTTGGCCAGTAAAGCGAGATGAGCGCTGCAACCCTAGAGTTGTCCCAACGGGACCTAACGGTCAGGGGTCCCTTTACCTTTACCATTAACTTTCAGGTTTCATAGAACTGCAGAGTTGGACGGGACCCTGAGGACCATGTGATCCAACACTCTACAAAGCAGGAATATGCATTGGGGATCAAACCTGCAACCTTGGCATTATCAGCACCACGCTCCAATCAACTGAGCTATCCAGGGGATATGTTGGATGTTGCAAGAGATGTGTCCTACCAAATAGGAGCCGGTCAGGAGTTATACAGAACAGGCATTTTAAATTAAAGAAGCCTACAGTATTTAACACCCCCTATGCCCTCTGGTTGACTTGAGGCGCTTGCTGTTTCCTCAGCTTGTGTCACTGAGTTAAAGCCTCCTACCTGCTTTCCGAACTCTCTTAGTAAGGCATGTTCACATCATGTTACATTCAATGAGTGACCCATCTGTGTTACATAAATAGCTGAGCTATATGCTCATCCAGTTATTCACGTGTAACATTCAATGATCGTACCAGCTGTGTAGCTGTGTCTATAACAGCTAAGCTGTGCAAATCAACCAGTGTACAGCTTTTCACAAATACCCTTCTATACATGTAGAGACAGCTTATAGCTGTAAGACCAGTTGAGAAGGTGATGGAAGTTTGCTTGTGACCCTGAACCTTCAGGTACTTGTCCATCTTCCAGAAGCTGCTATGGTCAGTCAGAATCTTCTCTGCAACTACCTCCAAGCTGCTATTTCTCTCTTTCTTTCTTTCTTTCTTTCTTTCTTTCTTTCTTTCTTTCTCTCTCTCTCTCCAGCAAAATTCAAGATTACAAAAAGCAATTCTTTTAGCCATTCCCCAGGTAGGTAAAATATGACACAAAGTCCAGGGCCATGAAATAGCCACTAGCCATTAAAAGGCCATTTATCAGAACTCCTTTGCCCACTACTGAATGTCAGGTTCTTGAAAATCCAAAAAGAGCAAAAGCAAATGTTATTTTGCAAAAGTGAAACACATATTTATGGGTTTACAAAAAAAAAGGAGTATGTAGACAAATAACAGAACATCGAAGTTAATTTTTTATTGCCTGGCGTTGCTTTGTATTATGTCATTTTCACCAGATGAGATGTTGAATTGGAGCAGATAAAATATTCCCATGAAGGCCTTTTTTTAATAAAACACACACACACAACAAATCCAATCAATATAGCCCCTTGATTGCTGAATGCAATGGATTTGATTAATCAAATATGTGACTCATATTTTCTTTTGGTTCCAAACTTATGTTTCCTGAAAATAAGGGAAGAGAATAGGGAATAAAGCACCAATTAGGTGGTAAACAGCAGGGGGCTGCAAAGCCTATTAAGAATGAAGTGAGCTAACTCAGCACTGGCTTTAGAATTGTGTGAACAGCTCTCCCACACAGGGCACCAAGCTGAGAGGCACATCATCTTCTTCATCATCATCATCATCACCATTCCATTTAAAAAGCAACTGTACCGAAAGGAATTATTGTGAAAATAAGGGGGGGGGGATTTTGTCCTCACTCAGAGTGCTATATTACCAAAGTCCCCCACCCCCTTGCTAACTGGACATCTTTTATACAAAAAAATCTGCCAACTATGAAGCAGAGACATTGGCTAGATGAAGAAGTCTAGGCCAAGTTTAATTCAAAAAGTTGAAAGAAGTGGATCCCACTGTAAGCTACATCTTTAGCCTGAAGCAACTGCCACACAAGTGTGTGTATGTTGTGTGATTGTGTGTGTGTATGTGAGAGAGAATGAACCCATTTCAGCTCCTGGGCTCCTGTTTTTTTAATAAAGAATCTTGCATAAATCAATGCACAGTGCGAGACTTTTGCCTCCAGCTGTGAATCAAATGTATGTGGGTTGATGAAAGAGCCTTCATTATGCAGGGGTGATAAATACATCACCTTCCCTCCCTCCCTCTCCCACCCGTCAGAGTCGGATGGGAAGACAAAAGGTGGATTGGCATAATGGGAACTTGGAAGCATCAGTGTAGCAGGAGGCTTAGAAATGGGAGCACATGTCTCTGGCTGGCAGGAACCGCGTGTTTCTCTTTAAGGGCATCAGCTGTGAAATGGCAATCAGTTAGTCTGGGGAAGCGGGTCGTGACTGGGGTAGGGAAGAGCCTCTATTATCCTCTCTTGTGTATCCCTGGCTCTTCAGCCATTAGTTTGCCATTTCGTGCAGGGCCCTTTCCCATATATGGCTGTGGAAAAATCTCTCTCTTTCTCTCTCTCTTGCGGGAGCTACAGGGGGTGGGAGGCTTATGTCTCCATCAAGAGCAATGGCCTGCCCGTACTTTGATTTATGGCCTTTTCCATCACAATTTGTCTGCAGTACCTTTAAAGACCAATCTACTGGCATTTATTTTATGCTTCTTTGGGCTTTTGGGGATGGGCTGAGAAGGCACAGCTTGGTCAAGGTCTGTGCACCAGGCGTTCTATAACCGGCTGATGCAAACAGGAATGCTAGCCATCTTGCAAAACAACAACAACAGCCCTGTTCTACATACATTTCATCCTAACTCAAAGAGCTTCTAGGACGAGGGCTGCCAGTGTTAAGGAAAATGGTTTAATTTCCTGAAATGTTGCTTACGTTGCATTGGTGTGTGTTTATTTGTTATTTTTTGCATAGGGTTCTTCCTTTGGCAACAGCTCTCTCATGTGATTGGCTGGCTGTGAGTCACATGAGAGAGGCATTCCATTCTGTTGTGACTGTTATTCAAATAACTGTCGTTTTTAACTGTTTTCTGTTCTTTCTCTCTCTGTGTGTGTGAGAATGGCTGCTGAGTTTGGCTTCTCTGGATGCTGTTGAGGGCAATGCGCTGTCGGTGTGCTCTGTCTGGGTTGAAGCAGACAGAGGGAGATCCCTAAATGTTAACAGGGAGGAGAAACCTGTGCTCTCTGTAAGGAACGAAGTGAGTAAGCATGAGCTTTGTATATATGTTCTTCTCAGTTATATGAAAGTAAAGTTCTTTTGAATATGAAGAGTCTGGACATTTCATAGTGTACACACACACACACACACACACACCAATAAAGATCAACCAAGACTGGAACCAGCATTCTCTCCAGCAGCCTAGTCAGTGTCCTCCTTTGGGGTTAGCCACTCGACGCTAGAAAGAGCCAGTCCTGTGGCAACAGAGTAAGATGCCGTTTGTGCCATAACTAGGGCTTCTTGCTGCGCACGACAAGATGGCGCCCTCTACCCATTCCATGCACTGAGGCGGAACCTTATTTCCACACTACCAATGTGATGGTGTCCTCCACTGTATCCGAGATCAAACCTGCCAAAAGGCATGTGCATCTCTGTAAAAGCCAAGTAAATTAGTAGTGGTGTGTATTCAACCACATCCATAAGCACTATTATGGCACATTAACAGCCATGGCCTCTCCCAAAGCGCTCTGGGAGCTGTAGTTTGTTAAAGACACAGAGAGTTGTTAGGTAAAGGTAAAGGGACCCTTGACCATTAGGTCCAGTCGTGGCCGACTCTGGGGTTGCGGCACTCATCTCGCTTTATTGGCCAAGGGAGCCAGCGTACAGCTTCCGGGTCATGTGGCCAGCATGACTAAGCTGCTTCTGGCGAACCAGAGCAGCACACGGAAACACCATCTACCTTCCCGCCTATTTATCTACTTGCACTTTGACGTGCTTTTGAACTGCTAGGTTGGCAAGAGCAGGGACTGAGCAATGGGAGCTAACCCCGTCACGGGGATTCGAACCGCCAACCTTCTGATTGGCAAGTCCTAGGCTCTGTGCAGGCCCCTATTCCCCACACTGAACTACGGTTCCCAGAGTGGTATAAAAACAGTTCTTCCCCAGGAACTCTGGGAAATGTAGTTCTGCGAGGGGATCAAGGGCCTCTTAACAACTTTCAACACCTTTAACAAACTATAACTCCCAGGCTTCTTTGGGGGAGGCCGTAAGCAGAATGATAGGGCTTTAAATGCACAGTGCGAATGCCCTTGCTGAGATATACACTCCCTCTGGAATGCAAAGGGGTCAGAAAGTTCAAATGGAAAAAGCATAACGTTTTGAGCCCAAACCAGCAAATTCAGGACAAATCTCCTGAAGCTGTATATCATCCAGGTTGTCTGACCTTTGTGCAGATTTTTTTCCCCCTCCTTCAGTGATGTTATTCAAAGACGGAGTGCTTTTCCCCAAAGCCTTGTACTTCCTTCTGTTAGGTCGTTTTAGATCAACATCTAAATTAAGCAACATTCTAGCATGGTGCATTCCCAGGTAATTAGTGTTGTTGTACACCTTGCCACAGCGAGGGAGGGAGCACCCACACCACCCATCTTTCTGAAGGCTGAGGATACTGTACCTTTGTTATGTAAACAAGGATGTAAAATGTTCCAGCTTCTCTGCTCTAGAGATCCCGCATGTTGAGCTTTCGGTTTCCTTGGAACAGTCTGTTTTCAGCCTTATATTTTGTAAGAACTGCATAGCTGAAGTTTAGAGAGCTCTCTTTTCTTGTTGTAGGGGAAGATAGCTGAAATGGTGTATTGTACACAAATGATGTTCCTTCGATTTATTAATGGGTCAAGGAAATGGTCATTTTTCATTATGAGGAAGTCCCTTGTAATGATACTGTTTGAATGAAGCAATCTGGTGGATGCATGTTTTCCTGTTTCTGTCGAAATACAGCCTTCCCAAAATGACATCATTGCTGGCTGCTCTGCTGGTCACCACTTTTTGCCACAGCACAACTAAATATCTAGGGTCTCCTGCGTAAGGAGCAGGGAAGAGAAAATCTCCCAGGGTGTGAGGATGAGGGAAGAAAGGGAAGCTCCCAGGCAAGATCTGGGAGGGTTCACCTTTCTCTGTGTGGGACAAACTACGATTTACCTGTGAAAGAGGAGTTTGTATTCTTTATTCTCTCTTTTTGTATGTTTTTGTTTAGATTAGTTATTTTATTGTAATGTCTTAATAAAACTTTATAAAATAGAAATAAAAATACCCAGGGTCTCTTCTACCTTATCAGTTTCTATATGGCCTGTCCTGCACTGAAATTATATATGTGTTGACACATAAGTAATGTGAATTCAAGGTTTGTTAGTGAACTAATAATTTTGATGGGAAATTGTTGAAGTGGGCATGGTGTATACATTCAATGATTCTGCACTGGGTATGGCAATGATTGGCTAAACTGTCCTTACATCACTGAAGGGCTGGATAGGAAAAGGAGCATTCAGAAGCAGCACTAAAAGAGGCTTAGAGAATCTCAGGCTACAGAGCCAAATGTGACCCTCTATTTGGCCTTTGTGACTCTATGCTTCATCTCATCCCCAATACACACTTCTTACAAGTTTTGCCTGGCTGGAAAGTTTCCTTGCTAGGATGGAGCCGCAGCAGCAGATCTGAGGTTATGGCGAAGGAAAGCAACGAAGTTTCTTCCCTATCAAATGTTTAATTTGTTTGTTTGTTTTTAAAGCTGAGGGTGGGAAATAAAAAGAGGGGCACAGCTGAAGAAGAAGAAGAAGAGGAGGAGGAGGAGGAGGAGGAGGAGGAGTTTGGATTTGATATCCCGCTTTATCATTACCCTAAGGAGTCTCAAAGCAGCTAACATTCTCCTTTCCCTTCCTCCCCCACAACAAACACTCTGTGAGGTCAGTGAGGCTGAGAGACTTCAGAGAAGCATGACTAGCCCAAGGTCACCCAGCAGCTGCATGTGGAGGAGCAGGGAATCGAACCCGGTTCACCAGATTATGAGTCCACCACTCTTAACCACTACACCACACTGGCTCTACAAGACTACAGAGAGACATGCTGATAGACTGCAGCCTTTTGCCGAAGGGTCATACTTAGGGTTGCCACAAAAGTTGTTGAACCTTTTTTAGGGAAACCCCCAGAGATAGTGATTTTAAGCGTCTGGAGCTTTTTTTTCATCATGTTGCCATACATCCGGGTTTTCCCTGACATTTTGCCGATTCAGCAAGATTCCCCCCAGACACCATTTTTACACCCGAAAACCAGGACATGTCAGGGATTCTCCTGACATATGGCAAGCCTAGTCGCACCTGTTGCCCTGAATTCTTTTGCCTTTGGTTCTACCCATCCCTGGCATCTGTTCCGCAGAAGGTTGCGCATAAGGGAAAGAGGCCTTCGGACTGAGAGATGTTTCCTCCAAGTGCCCTGGACTAAAAGAAGCAGCCACAAAGGTCAGGGGCTTTGGCATGGGTCACAGAAATTGGATGGGTTAAGAAGAATGAAGGCCTTGGGCAGTTGAAAGGAGGGTGAGGCAGGGTAATCAGGATCTGAGAGGTATGCATGAAGGAAAATGGGCACAGACAATGGACAAAGAGATGAGATGCACACGGCCTGGATCTATGGAAGCAAAAGAGGCTACATTTTGAGTTGAAAGAGCTGGTCAAGTCTTTGGCTGCAGAGCATCTGGCTAAGAATTATTGGCAGTTTCCAAAAGGCCATCTGCCAGTACAGCATCTGGCTCACATGTGTTCTTCCACAGTATTGCACAAACCCGGATGATGTGTTGTAATCTTTTCCCAGCCCCAGATTCTTCCCCAGATTTTGGCATCCCCATTGTTCACAGCACTCACACCTTGTTAATGTGATTTATCCTGTACTATATCACTAGTTCAGATGTGTATATATATAAATACACGTATACCCAGGTCAACACCTTTGCAATTTGCTTCATGCATCTAATGACGCTGGCTCTTAATTATGGACGTTAAGTATTACGAACAGTTAAGTATTTAAGAGGGAGCACTGCTTCCTCTATAGGAGGGCTCAGCAACGTAAGGTGGGTTTTTGCAGGAGACAATCTATATGAGAGAGACACCCAAGCCTCTCACCACCTGTTTGTTCTTCCCAGCAATCTCCCCACCTCTAGGCTTCCCCTGTTCCATTTCCAGTTATGGAACCAAGTGGGGATCAAACAGACGGGAAGAAGGGACTCCAGAGAGTTGGGGAATACTTAAGCAACTCCCTTTTGCAGACTGCCCTCTGCAAGTGCAAACGCTACAATTTGCAGGTACACTCCATGTTTGCGTCAGAAAATGCTGTGTCCATAATCAGTATATATCTCAACTCCTTTTGGCTGTTTCCATCCAAAACAGAGTCCAGAATGGGGTTGCTTTTGCAAGTACGTTACTGAAAGTTAAACTTGTGTTTCAAAGGTTGCTGTTTCTGCTTTCTGTTCTGTCTAGGTGTCCCGTGCTCATCAAATGTCATTTTGTGACTGATGGGGACATGCCCACCCACCTGGAAGCCTCTATCAAGGAGATTGTACTTTTTAAATATAATGTTGTGTTGTTGTTGTTGTTTAGTCGTGTCCGACTCTTCGTGACCCCATGGACCAGAGCACGTCAGGCACTCCTATCTTCCACTGCCCCCCGCAGTTTGGTCAGACTCATGTTTGTGGCTTCGAGAACATGTTGTACCCCACTCCAATCTCCAAGCAGGGGTTCCAGGCCCTTACCCAGGGTTCATGTTTCCTTTTGACAGGACCTAACCATTGAGGGGGTCTTTTACCTTTTACCTTACAGCAGAGACTGTGTTCTCTTTATGATATATGGTTTATTTACACACATATATAACCTGACCGTACAATGAAGGGGTCCACAGCATTAACACCACAAGAGCGTCTTGCTTCTCCCATAATGTTTCCAAGCACAATTCAAAGTGTTGGTGCTGACCTTTAAAGCCCTAAACGGCCTCAGTCCAGTATGCCTGAAGAAGCATCTCCACCCCCATTGTTCTGCCCAGACACTGAGGTCCAGTGCCCAGGGCCTTCTGGCAGTTCCCTTGCTGCGAGAAGCAAAACTACAGGGAACCAGGTAGAGGGCCTTCTCGGTAGTGGCGCCTGCCCTGTGGAACTCCCTCCCACCAGATGTCAAAGAGAAAAACAACTACCAAACTTTTAGAAGACATATGAAGGCAGCCCTGTTTAGGGAAGCTTTTAATGTTTAATAGACTATTGTATTTTGATATTCTGTTGGAAGCCGCCCAGAGTGGCTGGGAAAACCCAGCCAGATGGGCGGGGTATTAATAAATTACTGTTGTTGTTGTTGTTGTTGTTGTTACCACCACAGCCTTTGATTCAAACAGAAATCAGGCATGGCTCTAACTCCATGGCTTCCCTGCCTGCGGCCTTGATTCCAGCTTCCAGCTCACATAACTCAAACTCTGCCTTTGTCTTTCTAATTATTAGAGAGCTGAGGAAGGGGGCGGGGCTCCCCTTTGATCTCTGGCACAGAGCCACTTCCTTTGTTACCTTAATGACCCATACTCAGGGGGCCATTACCTCACCAGGAAGCTGGCTTGGCTATTCCAGGAATTTGAATCCTTGCTTAGATTTTAACGTTAGCTGTATCCAGGAATAAGAAGCGTCTCAGCATACAGTTTACCCCCTGCCAGACTCATAACAATAGCATTTCCCCCTTCCTGGTTGTATGGAAAACTGTACCCAAAATGCCTACATGACCATCATGAGAAATCAAGATATATTTGCTTGTAAACACCTTAATCACATAAAAATAGATATGAGCTGATACGTACATTAAAAATAACAATAACAATAACAATTTATTTATACCCCGCCCGTCTGACTGGGCTTCCCCAGCCACTCTGGGCAGCTTCCAACTAAATATTAAAATACATCAAACATTAAAAGCTTCCCTAAACAGGGCTGCATTCAGATGTCTTCTAAAAGTCTGGTAGTTGTTGTTCTCTTTGACATCTGGTGGGAGGGCATTCCACAGGGCAGGTGTCAACACCGAGAAGGCCCCCTGCCTGGTTCCCTGTAACTTGGCTTCTCACAGTGAGGGAACCGCCAGAAGGCCCTGGGCACTGGACCTCCGTGTCCGGGCAGAACGATGGGGGTGGAGACACTCCTTCAGGTATACTGGACCGAGGCCCTAAATATGGAGCAGTGGGAATGTTAAGCAGTAATAAGAGTATCTCTGAGCATGTCCAAGTATATTCCCCTCCTCAATGCTGTGGAACCGTGCTGGCTTCACATGGGATATGCCTTGAAGTTAGAAGCAAGGCCTCTCTGTAGTCTTGTACAACTATGCCCACCAGCAGAGGAATGGGGGGTGGGGGGAGTGCAACGCCCCAGCACCATCGGGGAGGGTGGTACCCCCCGGACACGCGCCACGCAACCCCCACTGTGGTGGGTATCACACCCCCGCGAGCGGTGCACCACACCCCCACAAGCAGCATGCCATGCCCCTGCCCGCTCTCCGCCCCCCCCCCCCCACGGTGCCAGAGCATGCAGCTTGATCACTGACTGTGCCCCTCTTTTTATCCCTTCCCCCAGCTTTAAAAACAAACAAATTAAACATTTGATATGGGGGGAACTTCGTTGCTTTCTTTCACCCTGACCTCAGATCCGCTGCTGCAGAAGAAGAAGGATGCTCAGTGCCTGCATCCTGAAGGGAACAGGCAACATTGCAGTCAAAATCCGAACTAGGAACAAATTTTCCCATTGTTGTTTGGATAACCTTCCGCGACTGTTTCAACTAGCATACTGTGGCATTCATGAGTTGCCAGCAGATTGCTGCTCAGAATTGCTCAGCACTGGGAAACTGTTCATGTTGAGACTTTTTGTTTTTAATGGGTATTGTTTGGAGATAACAGATTGCCAGCTTGAAACCTCCAGTGCTTTGACACTTTAAAAATAATAATACCTGCCATAAGCTTTCAAAGCAGAGCAAATATATTGGTCTCCACAATATCTGTGGCTGGGGGTAGGCTGAAATTCTGGGAAACAGAGATCTTAGAAGAGGTCTGTTTAGAATTAAACAAACTATGAATGAAATACTTTATTTTTTGTTTTATAAGACTCACTTTTTCCCTCCTAAAAAGTAAGGGGAAATGTCTGTGCGTCTTATAGAGCAAATGTAGGCTGCGCAGCTATCCCAGAAGCCAGAACAGCAAGAGGGATTGCTGCTTTCTTCTGAGATTCAGAATATTTTTTTTTCTTGTTTTCCTCCTCCAAAAACTAGGTGTGTCTTGTGGTCTGGTGCGTCTTATAGAGCGAAAAATACGGTATTTATAGAGCAGAGTTGGCCATGTTGACTAATAAATATTAATGATAATGTTATCATATCCCTATCACTATGGAGTAATTGGATTTCTTAATTCCTAAAAAAATCTTAGGTAAAGGGATCCCTGACCGTTAGGTCCAGTTGCAGATGACTCTGGGGTTGTGACGCTCATCTCGCTTTACTGGCCAAGGGAGCCAGCATACAGCTTCCAGGTCATGTGGCCAGCATGACTAAGCCACTTCTGGTGAAGCAGAGCAGCGCATGGAAACACCGTTACCTTTCCACCACAGCAGTACCTATCTACTTGCACGGGCATGCTTTCGAACTGCTAGGTTGGCAGGAGCAGGGACCGAGCAACGGAAGCTCATCCCGTCACAGGGATTCGAACCACCGACCTTCTGATTGGTGGTTTAGACCACAGTGCCACTTACTAAATAGTTAAAAAATTACCCCATCCCCCATCTGGTTACATTCCCCCCCCCCAAAAAATGGGCAAATCACTCGTAGCATAATGACTCATTGCTAACCCTTCTCTTGAGACATGAAATACCCGTGTCAGCATTTTCTACTTTCACCAGTTCTGACATGGCAGGAAAGAGATGAGTCACTTTGTTTCTTGGGGCAACGTGGGATGACTTGATCCAGAACTGTATGCATGGCACACAAATGGTTGTACTGGCATATGCTCAGTTGTGCCATTAGAATTTCAAAGGTTATTTGAAATTGGGTAACTACTGCACAAACCTGCTCAGGATTATGGGCCCTTAACTGTTTTATGGAAGGTAACTGCAATGGGTTAAGACATGGGTAGGCAAACTAAGGCCTGGGGGCCAGATCTGGCCCTATCGCCTTCTCAATCTGGCCCGCAGATGGTCTGGGAATCCATGTGTTTTTACATGTAGAATGTGTCCTTTTATTTGAAAGGCATCTCTGGGTTATTTGTGGGGCATAGGAATTCATTCATTCATTCCCGCCCCCAAAATATAGTCCAGCCCCCCACAAGGTCAGAGGGATAGTGGACCAGTCCCCTGTTAAAAAAGTCTGCTGACCCCTGGGTTAAGAGCTTCAGCCTCTCTGCCATGATGTGGACATATGGATCTGTCAATACAGTGGTACCTCAGGTTAAGTACTTAATTCGTTCCGGAGGTTCGTTCTTAACCTGAAACAGTTCTTCACCTGAAGCACCACTTTAGCTAATGGGGCCTCCCGCTGCTGCTGCGCCGCCGGAGCACAATTTCTGTTCTCATCCTGAAGCAAAGTTCTTAACCTGAAGCATTATTTCTGGGTTAGTGGAGTCTGTAACCTGAAGCGTATGTAACCCGAGGTACCACTGTATCCATTTCTGGTTTGTTTTTTTCTTAAATCCTGTTCTTCCCATTTCAGCATCCATTTGCAATTTATTTATTTTTTGCATGAAAATTTGAATACATTATTTTATTCAGTTTTGCCTAGTTTGGATATTCTTCTCTGGCATGGTTTTGTATGTTATTTTCATTAAAATGTGTGTTTATTTTGTGTGCAATTTCCCTGAATATGTGCATTTTTCCTACATATTTTGATGGGGGGCGGGGTTTGGAGAACTGCATCACAAAATTCAAAGAAGTGCAGATTTTTCAAAGGACAGCTGCATTTTGGTTCATGTGTTGCTTCAGGAAGTGCAAGTTCGGTAGGTTTGCATTAAAATACAAAGACAAAGTTCTCTCCTATGTGGAGGGAGGGTTGGTGACTGGGAAAACAAGCAGCCAGGTAACCAGCGTGATGGACTTAACCTCTATTTCCAGTCCATGTCTCTTTTGCCTGTAATTATTCCTAAAATCTGGGGAAGGGGAGAGTTGGGGACTTAGAAGGTACTCGCGGGACATCAGAGGACATTGCAGGAGCAGCCAACATTTCAGGGGAGGGGGACTCACCACCAGAACCAGAGGTGCCCCCATCTCCAAGAACATGGCCAGCTCTGAGGCACCAGCAGGAAGTACACTGCCAGGAGACAGAGGCATGCAAGGGAACACAGCCCAGCTCATTAGTGGACCAGGTGGAGATCATGGGGCTCATTAGGTCTGGGAGAAGGTATGACATGGTCACACAGCTGGATTAGGCTCAGGGCAGGTGAGGATCACAGTGGAAAGACACAGCTGCTCAGCTCGAGCAAACTCAGGTGCAGCAATCTAATATGCCAAGGATAAAAGTGAAGCAAGGCAGAAAGACTCTGTATCTGCTAAACTTTCTCTGTTGATGGACCACAGTTTGACTGCTTGTGGGACTCCACTGGACTGTGACTTCTGGACTATCCTCAGGTGTTGTCAGGCTTCAGGGAATCAGCTTCCTCCGCCATGCAGCAGTAAATAAGATCAAACGAAAGGAACGTCTTACCAGTTAGATTCTTTAATAATCACAGTGAGAGACAACAGATTGTGTCTCACTAGAAATGATGGTGCTCCCAGTTAAGGCCTACTCCTCTCCCTCAGCCCCATTAATCTATGTCACGCCTATGTCTTATAATCTGAGTTTGTACCCTCTGTGCTTTCTGTTCTACTTTCTGAGTTCTTGACTTTGGGGAGGGTGGTGGAGGTATGCTGTTCAACGACTGTGAATCTGTTAACCCTCCCTCTCCCAGTGTTTCTTCTTCTTCTAGCTGTTCCCCATCCAGTATTTCCCAGCTTCTGCCTTCTGAACTATGCCTCTCTTCAAACCACTGGTCCAAATCAACGCTGTCCTCCTGTTCCTGGGAAGATTCAGGATCAGGGAGAGGTGGTGGCTCCCACCATCCCTCCTCAGTGTTAGGATATAGTTCCGTTCCACCTTAAAAGGGAACAGGCTGTTGTGTGTCATATGTGTGTTTACTCCCAGCACTCACTGGGAACTTCTGTTGTATGTTGCTTTTGCTATACTGCTGTTTTGCTGGACACGAAGGCAAGCAGACATGTTTTCCTTTGTTCCTGAACTATGCTAAATAAAATGCTGTATGTTATGCTTGCACATCGTTCTGTCCGCCTCTTCCATTGTGGAGATTTACACACTCTGCTGACAGAGCGTGCACGGGTCTCTAAACGTATCTGAGGCTCGTGTCGCTGACTGACTGATGCTGTTCCACGGGAGACCGGTGATTGTCCGGAGCCAATTGGGGGCCTGCTAATTGCCCCCTGACTCCCGGCAGCATCCCAACACTCAGCACAGTCCCTGACAGGTGTTCCCAACCTGGATCTTCTGCAGCGGCAGAAACCTGACCTTACGGATTGTACTTTGGACGTTGCTCATTGTATTGGACCTGGCCGTTTGGACTGTCTGACTATTCCCTATGACTATGCCATTGGGACTGTGTGTGTGCTATCAGGACTTACCACCAGGTATGCCAGGGTTCAGGACAGAATGGAACCACTGTAATAAAGTCCATCCCACCAAGTCTGCCCAGGAGGAGATCATGGTCAAAGGGAGAGATGGAGCAGAAATAAACAGGGCTGTGGTCCTGCTGTCTCTCTCACAAGAAGGGTCATCCTCAGAGCGAACTCTGGACAGGCATGCCACCTCTGTGCTTCGCACATGCTTCATAGGCTTTATGGCGCTTGTTTGCTCCCCTGGGGTTTATATCCCATCTGATTTCTGCCTGGGAACTGTGAATACTTAATGGGCTTCTGGTGAAGAAAAGGATGCAAGTCACCCCAGGTCCTCGCAGACCTGCCATCAATCACCAGCGTGGATGTCGGCAGCGCCGCACAAGGCAACAGCGGGCCTGTATTAACTCCAGCACCATCCATTACCCTAAGTATAATATCTAAAGAGGAATTATGCATGTAGTCCCAGCAAGAAAATAAACCAGTGATCTCTGTGATGAATGAGCTGCTGAGGCAACAGCCAGCCAATCACCCAGCTGGTGTGCACGAGAACTAATTTTTCTGCATTTGTATCGTAGACCCATTCATCAGTCAGAGACGTTCCACCTCTCTGCAGGGAATTCTATCCCATCCTGTTACAGAGGCCATTGGGAAATTTGGTACGGGACAACAGATAAACTGTGTCTCTCCCTCCTTGCTTCTCCCTATGTCTATATGTGAAGCAATCATGCGCTTCTCTCTTTCAGCCTCTCTGTGTGTATGTTCTGGTGAATCGTCACATTCTTACCCTTCAAACGCAGAATTAAAAAAAAACAGGCTAATTCATGGAAGCATGTCTATCAATAGCTATGAAATTCAGCTTTTCAATTGACAGGCTTCCATTTCTCTTGGGTGACAAGCAAAAGCAAGCAAGCAGGCAACACACCATTGCTCTTTTTTATTCCAATGCTGTTCATATTGTCATGAACTTTGCCAAGCTGTGGACTGTACAGTTGGAAGGGACCCCAAGGGTCATCTAGTCCAACCCCCTGAAATGCAGGAATCTCAGCTGAAGCATCCATGACAGATGGCTATCTAAACTCTACTTAAAAACCTCCAAGGAAGTCCACTACTTCCTGTTGCACTGTTGAGCAGCACTTACGTCAGAATGGTCTTCCTGATGTTTAGTCCGAATCTCTTTTCTTGTAACTTGAAATCATTGGTTCGGGTCCTAGGAGAAAACAAGCTTGCTCCATTCTCAGCTATCCTATCTCCTCTCAGTGTCTTCTTTGCCAGGCTAAACATACTCAGCTCCCTCAACCATTCCTCATAACACTTGGTTTCCTTCCAGACCCTTGTTCATCTTGGTCGCCCTCCTCCGTACATGTTCCAGCTTTTCTGTATCCTCCTTAAATTGTGGCACCATCCTGCCAACGTCCCTGGTGTGAACAGAAACAGAACCAAATCTGACACTAAGGAAGTCATGCTGATGTGAGCAGCTGGAAAACACACTGGGAAAGACAGCTTCACTGCACTCTAAGGCAGGAATGTGAACACACCAGTAGTGTAGGAAGGCAGGGGCTGGGGGTAGGAGGTTGAAGGGTGGCACTGGAGCTGCAGAGTGACACATTTTTGGTGGATCTCCTAACCAAAGCTCAACAGCTTTGGGCGATCTCTTTAAAAAAGCTCTGTCCCAGGCTCTGGTGGGGGTTGCTACGCCACTGAAACACACCGAGAATATCTGCCTCATACTGAAGTCTGTTCCTTTTCTCTTACCTGGATCACATAGGTAAGGTAAAGGTAAAGGACCCCTGGACGGTTAAGTCCAGTCAAAGGTGGCTATGGGGTTGTGGCGCTCATCTCGCCTTCAGGCCAAGGGAGCCAGTGTTTGTCCACAGACAGCCCTCCGGGTCATTTAGCCAGCATGACTAAACCGCTTCTGGTGCAATGGGACACCATGATGGAAACCAGAGTGCACAGAAACTTTGTTTACCTTCCCACCACAGTGGTACCTATTTATCTACTTGCACTGGTGTGCTTTCGAACTGCTAGCTTGGCAGGAGCTGGGACAGAGCAACAGGAGCTCACCCTGTCACAGGGATTCGAACTACCAACCTTCTGATCAGCAAGCCCAAGAGGCTCAGTGGTTTCGACCACGGTACCACCCATGTTCCTTTCACCTGGGTTACATAATCCTTAGCTGGGGAAGAGATTGAAGAAGGGAGAAGAAAAGTATGCCTTTTGGTGGCAGACAGTAACTTCTGAGTACCATTGCTGGGAACTGCAGGAGGGAAAAGTGCTCATGTGCTTGAGGGTTTCCTATAGTCATCTTGTTGGCCAGTCTGAGAACAGGATGCCGGACTAGACAGACCATTGGCCTGATCCAACAGGCTCTTCTTATGTTCTTATCTTGGGCGTGTTTACTTGGAAGTTAAATCCCACTGTGTCAAATGGGGCTTTACTCTCAGGTAAGTGCATAATAGGAGTGTAGCCTAAGTGGGGACATGAAATAGATATACAAAAATATGCAGTGTGAAGAAAAATGCACTCTCTCTCTTACACTCATTCAGAATACTAGAAACTAGTGTCAACAAGTCAGTTAAAAGGAAGCATTTGTTGAAACAAAGCACAATGAACTTATGGGCTTTAGGGCTATTTTAAATAGCTTTAAAAAGAGATTAGACAAGTTGACAAAGGGCAGGTTTAGCTGCCAGCTCAAAGCACAATATTTAGCATGTCTACTCAGAAGTAAGTTCCATTGTGTTCAGCGAGGCTTAGCAGGTGTAGGATTGCAGTGTTAACCCATGGCAGTTATAAATAGAAATGCAAATTCATTAGGGGGAAGATGATGGCTCTTGCTCTCTGCTTGCATATTTCAGAGTCAATGTGCTGGATGCTGTGGGAAAGGGGATGTTTTTCAGTAAAGCTCTTCTCATGTTATGTCTGGGATAGGCAACCTGCAGCCACTCAGCTTCCATCATCCCTGGTCATTGGCCATGCTCTCTAGGGCTGGTGGGACTTGGACTCCAACTGCAGGTCCTCCATACCTAGTGCATCAGCGACCTGAGGCTCATTGAAGACCGTGAGTTATCTAACAGTAAGGCAAATGCTTGTAGCTCACCAATCTTTGGGAGAAGAATAGGTTAAAGAGTAAACCCTACACAAATCTGGAATGGAGTCCTTAAGGTGGTTGGATGGTTGTTGTTTAGTCGTGTCCAACTCTTCGTGACCCCCTGGACCAGAGCACGCCAGGCACTCCTGTCTTCCACTGCCTCCTGCAGTTTGGTCAAACTCATGCTGGAACACTGTCCAACCATCTCATCCTCTGTCGTCCCCTTCTCCTTGTGGCCTCCATCTTTCCCAACATCAGGGTCTTTTCCAGGGAGTCTTCTCTTCTCATGAGGTGGCCAAAGTATTGGAGCCTCAGCTTCAGGATCTGTCCTTCCAGTGAGCTCTCAGGGCTGATTTCCTTCAGAATGGAGAGGTTTGATCTTCTTGCGGTCCATGGGACTCTCAAGAGTCTCTTCCAACACCATAATTCAAAAGCATCAATTCTTCGGCGATCGGCCTTCTTGATGGTCCAGCTCTCACTTCCATACATCACTACTGGGAAAACCATTGCTTTTACTATACGGACCTTTGTCAGCAAGGTGATGTCTCTGCTTTTTAAGATGCTGTCTAGGTTTGTCATTGCTTTTCTCCCAAGAAGCAGGCGTCTTTTAATTTCGTGACTGCTGTCACCATCTGCAGTGATCATGGAGCCCAAGAAAGTAAAGTCTCTCACTGCCTCCATTTCTTCCCCTTCTATTTGCCAGGAGGTGATGGGACCAGTGGCCATGATCTTAGTTTTTTTGATGTTCAGCTTCAGACCATATTTTGCTCTCTCCTCTTTTACCCTCATTAAAAGGTTCTTTAATTCCTCCTCACTTTCTGCCATCAAGGTTGTGTCATCTGCATATCTGAGGTTGTTGATATTTCTTCCGGCAATCTTGATTCCGGCTTGGGATTCATCCAGCCCAGCCTTTTGCATGATGAATTCTGCATATAAGTTAAATAAGCAGGGAGACAATATACAGCCTTGTTCATACCCCTTTCCCATTTTCCCCAAACTCCATGGACAAAGACAACAGGTTGGATGGTGTCAAACGTATTGCCCTGCTTTCCTTTGGAGCACATCAGTGATGCCGAGAGGGGGTACTTGTTGGGCATCCCAGGACCTCCATGCACACTGCCTAGGCTTGTGCCCCAGAGTGGTCACTTTGGTCCTGCAAATGCAGCAAAAACAATGTGGGAGGCAGTAGTTATAGGTTAGTCTGCAGCCACAGCAGGAGCTGTGATTCTCCAGTGGTTTGACACCACCCCTGGAGGTGCACTGCATTGTCTCTCAAGACAGACAAAGATATCTAGAAAGGGGGATGGGTTTGTAACACCCTTCTGTTCCATTCTTGTTTGGAGAACAGGACACAGAAGCTTCCCATCCCTGGTTTTTAGAAAAGGTGAGGAAATTGCTTTTTATAATAGGGATGAATCACCAGTTTTGCACTCTGGTGCTTTCGGAATCCAGTTTCCCGCAAAAAAGAAATAAATGTCATTGTGCTCCCTCCTTCTTCCCACGTATAATCTCAGTGCAGTCAACCTCCAACAAAAGCATGACAATGAGATTTCTGAAAGTTAGTGATCAGTGAAGGTGTTTGCAGTGTACACCGCAATGCGAGCGTGTGTCCAAAATAAAGGTTTTGTTGGCCCAATGAATATTGTGAATAAAAGTGTTTTAACAGACTGAAAAACAAACACACGGCAGCGGAACTTGTTTGTCGTTCAAACACCATCCTTCTTTGTTTCTAACTCATCATCGGAGCACAGGAGGAACAAGGTGTTTTAAACCGAACCGAAGAGATTTGCCGACCTGATAAAAATGCCGTGTAAACACAGCCTCACAGAGCCCAAAGCTTAAAAACAAAAGAGAGCCCTCCTAGATCAGCCCAAATTACTTGCTTTTTTTATAATCATTATTACACCTATCTGGTTTTGCATTAATTTTCCTTTAGAAAAAATGAGAGAATTTCACCTTTCCGGAGCTAGAGCTTGCAATTCCACATCGTGGCCATTGGGAGGCGCCTTCTCCTCTGGAGTCCGCCTATGGAAGCCGAACGTGCGCTGTATGTGTACCGAGGGCGCGCGCGTGTTGGAATGAGAAACCGTGTGCTCGTGTAAATAAAGGACACGCAACAATAAAAAAAATAATGAAACAGCAATTGCTGCTTCTACTTAAGAACAAAGCAAGACGCCCGCACGACGCCCGTTTACAGGAGGGGAGCCTAACCATGTTTCTCAGATGCACATTTATTTTGTATCCGGGAACAAATAGGCCTAGGATTAAACTAAGTTACAATGAAATAAATGGGATTTAGAATATTAAGAAATGTGAATAAGATGGACTATCATTGGAAATTGTTTTAGTTTAATAAGGATACTGGAAAGCTGTTACCTTCAACTACAAGGAAACTCAGAAGGGAGGGACTAGAGGAAGTCAACAAAGATGTTTAAAAGGTTGGGTTTGTAAAGAATTAAGATTGTTGTTATTGTTTATTTGTTTATTGTTCTTTCTTTTTTCCCGTTCATTGATGTATTTTTCTTTATATTTTTCTGTTTTTGTGTATCATTCTGCTTTGTGGTTTTTGTTATCATTGTGGAAAATCTAATTTTAAAAATCTAATAATTTCTAGATAGATAGTATAGTATAGTATCCGGGCAACAATCTTACCAAAAGTGCAAAATTTGGAAATGTATCCCACGCCTTCCGATCTGCAAACCCCGCACCTTCCCCTCCCCCGCATCCCAGAGCTTTGCATTCCATCCCTTGACACCTTTTCCTTCCTTTGAACAGTCGCGAGCCCAAACTCTCCAGAAGGGAAAAACAGAAGAAATCCAAAAGAGAGAGCTGTATGTACAGTAGTTGGGGGTGGGAAACGAGGCAACCTACCCCACTGGTTCCTCCAAGCTCCGCCTCTCATTATTGATAGCGCTTTCGATTGGCCTGGGCGGGGCTCTCTGCCCGCCCCCCCTCCGCGACTTGCTTGGGAGCTCCGCCCCCTGCTTTCTCTTAGCTCCGGAGCTCAAGGAAAGGGTTTTTTTTCCCGCTCTTGATTGCGCGCGGCTCGCCAGCGGCTGCAATAGAACCGTTCCAAGCCCGGGCGCAGAAGCAGGAAGGAGGGGAACCTTCAGGTCGCGGGTTCGAGTCCCCGCTGGTTCCGACGCTTCCTCCCACCACTCCCGCAGCTCGGGTAGAAGAGGAGAAACAGCTGCATATTTGCACCCCGCGCTCCCACGTCCTCCTTCCCTCTCTTGTGGGTGGCCGGGAAAAGGAAAGCCGCACTTTCCCCAGCCCCCGCCCCACCTGGATCTGGCCGCCTGACTCTTGCTGGGAGAGAGAAAGCTCCGCGGCTGCTGCTCCTCTTGTCGGGCTTGGTGGTGAATCGCTTGCCTTGCAAGGGACACCCGCTCCGCCGCTGCTTTCCTTTCCTTGGCCGGCTTTCGCCTCGCTGCCCGAGGGGCCCCCTCCTCCGCAGCCCTCCGGATCCATGGCGACTGGGTTGGTGGAGCCGATCTATGGACTTTCGGAAGAAGAGGTAAGCCGGGCGCCGGGAGAGAGGGAGAGAGAGAGAGCGGGGCTGAGCGATGCACGCGTGTTTCCGGGGTGTGTGTGTGTGTGTGTATATATATGTGATGTGCGTGTCATGTTTTGGAGCGTCTCCCCAGCACTCTTTGTCCCTGCCCGCTTTGCATTCCGGTTTGCAAAACAGGGAAGTCGTCCCTTCCCCCCACCCCCGCCCTTTCTCTCTCTTTTTTTGCAAATTGGGTGGAGAGAAGAGGGGGAGGAAACCAGGGTGGGGGGCAGGAGAGGAAAGGGGGCAACGAAGGATTTTCTGTAGCTGAGGTTGCCTTGCAAAAAAAACCACACCAGAGCATTGCATGGGCAGAGGTTGCCTTGCAAAAAAAGCATTGTATGGGCACTGTAGACGGGGGGGGGGGGGGAGAAAGAGAAATGCGTATTTCCCTTTCTGCAAAGAGATATTGGGACTTGAACGAAAGCTTGTTATCGCATCATCTCGATTGGGGGATCAGGGTGGTATCTTGCCAACAAAGCTGCTGGGAGTGAAAGTCTTTGAGCTCCAGTTCCTCCGGTTGGGAGCGGTGTGGAAATGCAAAGCCAGGAGTGGGGGGGGGGGGGTGGGAGGGACAGGAGGTCCCGTGGGGGTTTCCCTCCGACGAGCTCTGCACTCCCCGCCCCCCACTCTGAATGAAGCCGGCCCTCCCAAATCAAAAGTGCAAAATAAATAAATAAAACGCGAAATGCAGAGTTAGAACGGGGCTTGCTGGATGGTCCTTTGTCAATAACAGGTTCTGCTTCCTAGCAAAGCCAGGGGCTTTGGAGTGAAAGCTGGGAAGGAAAGGGGCGGGTGGCGAGCCAGGTGAGCGGCCTCTTTATGACTGCACAGGTAGATGAATCGCGAGGTGGGAGAGGAGCAGCATATTTTCCATTGTTTCCCTTGAGATGAGCCGCGAGGCTGTGTGCTTCCTACAGCACGTGTGCAAATCGGAGAGAGAAATGTCCCTTATAGTTTAAATCTCCACTTTTCCAGGAAGTCTCTTCCTCTAAGGAACCTGGTGTACTTAATGAATCATATGAAAGAAACGATGGACATGTGTGTGTGCGCGTGTGTGCATGTGAACTAAGTATATGGGCTTTCCCAGGAAGAATGGCTTGTACCAGCAATTGCACAGAAATGCTTCCCGGTCGACCCATTTAGTCTTCCGCAGCAGGTATTGTTGACATGGGCATTTATAGAGCGCTTTTTGGTTGGCGAAGCAAGTGTTGCCACCCAGATGTGCCACAACCCGTGTTTTGCGATGGTTGTGTGGATTTGGATGCCCATGCGCACCTGGGAGATGAGCAAGCGGAGGGATAAATGATTCTGTCCTTCCATTAGTGTACTGTCTAAGCTTTTGCTTTAAAACAAAAAAACCACCATTGATATATTGTGGGGTAGATCTAGGAAAGGGGCTTTGTTTGGTGGCAGTGAGGACCCAATGCAAGCTTATTAAATCACCACACCAGTGAGTGACATGCCATGGAGGGAGCGAATTCGGGGCTGGAACAGAGACTGGGAACAGAGGAATGGCAGGCAAGACTCGTGAGCCAAGGAAACAGGAGTGCTTGTGTGTGTGTGTGTACATGCAGAAGACTTGGCGCTGGTTTCCTAGCTCCTCCCCCTTACCAATCAATAGGGAGCAATATTGTGATCGCTTTGATTACTTCTTTTCCCACCTCTTCTCGTTGCTCCCTTTCCAGTCTGTGTAGGTGAAGGCAGAAGCTGCTCACATCTGCACATCTCCCATCTCCCGGGCAATGTGCATTTCCAGATGTGCGGTAGGAAAGCGTGGGTGTATTTTGAAAAGGAAAAAAAAAGAAGAAGAATGATCAGGCCAAGCTGGGATAGCTCATTTGCTAGAGCATGAGGCTCTGAATATCAGGGGCTGCGAGTTCAAGCCCCATTTTGGGCAAAAGATTCCTGCATTGCAGGGGGTTGGACTAGGTGATCCACAGGGTCCCTTCGAACTCTTACGATCCTATGATTCTAAAAAGCTGATAGTGGAGGTATGTTTACACACCCTCAGGTTGGAAGGGACCACAGGATCATTGGGGGGGGGGGGGATTTGTAAGCTGCAGTTTGTTTGCTGAAACGTAAATCCAGTAGGGCGAGAGGGTTGGGTGACAACTTTGCCTTCTCAGAACTGTGAAACTAACACGGCAACAAAATTAATAGGAACAGGTACTGCTTGGGTGTTGGGGTGGTTTTTGAGAGGAAGACACATGGGAATGCATTATTATTATTATTACTATAATTATTAATTAAATTTGTATAGTGCCCTGTAGCAGAAGATGCTAGGCTGGCTCACAGCATAAAAATAGAAAATGGAAACACATAATACATAATAAAACAAAAGCAAAACATACCAGCAACCCCAATACATTTAAAATGCCATAGAAAGTTAATCAGCCAAACAGCTAGTCGAATAATAATAATAATAATAGTAATTTTTTATTTATACCCCGCCCTCCCCAGCCAAGATAGGGTTCAGGGTCTTGAGGAACATTTTCTCCTGGTGCCTAAAGATATGTAATGACGGTGCCAGCCAAACCTCCCTTGGGAGAGCATTCCACAAACGGGGAGCCACCACAGATAAGGCCCGTATGTGTTGCTATCCGCAAGACCTCTCATGGAGGAGGCCCATGAAGAATGTAGATACTGGATAGAAAAGACACTGGGATGGTGTCCCATTGTAATCAATGGGGATTTGAACCCAGGTCCTAGTCTGATGCTCCAAATCCTATGCCAATCTGGCTCTTAGTGTTTTTGCTGGTAGACATGTGCGTAGGGATTTCGATGGTGGCCTCAAAGTGCAGGTAGGTTGATAGTGGTTGGTGCCTGGTGGTTGCAGATTTAGCTGGGCATGATGTTTTCTCAGTTTCATGTGCGGAGGGACATGAAACTGAGCGTGATCAAGCATATTTTGTTGCATATATAAAATTCCAATGGTTGGTGCTTGGCGCTCAGTCCTTGGCCCTTAAAAAAAAGTTATCTAATCAGCTTTTTATGTGCCCAATCTGGAGGGCAAAGATTGCTTCTGCTAACGTATAATCTTGCAGGAGCCTTTTGGGTGTTGCTGCTCTGCAGATAATGCCAACGCAATTCCACATCCAAATTCCCTGGTGTTATATTATTAGCCGTAATGGCCAAGGCAGTAAAAATCACAGCAGATAAAAGTTCAAGCGCTATTAAATTGTACATGGACCTTTTGTGCAAGATCAGAGTCTAGTTTAAGACTCCGTGGATCTGAAGAGGAAGCCTGAACGTGGATCTGAAGAGGAAGCCTGAAGCCTGTCCTAAACAATTGCTGGCATTAGAGCCACTGGATGCCTTTTTTAGATGGAGGTCGGCAGCTGGAAGCCCCCAAGCCAAATCTGCCTCCCTGGGGTTTCCAACTTAGATGGCTTTAAAAGAAGATTGAACAAATTCATGGGAGATAAGGCTACTAGCCATGATGCATAGACAGAGGCTGGTATTTCTTCTGAATACCAGTCGCCATCATTCAAATTTTGCCAGGTGCTAGGAACATTTTGAAGATGCCCAGGCTCCAGGATGGCGTCTGGAGGTCCATGCCTGGAAATCCTCGGTTCTTGACAGCTTTCCATATACTAGCAACACATCCTGTGGAATTCTATCTGTTGTACTTTATCTGTGCAATCGGAATGAATTTCAGGACCCGAAAAGCCGTATTTAAAAAATACGACTTTCGAGCCATCTGGACCCCAAATGGCAACTAGTCGTTCTGTTTTGGCGACTGTAATCCTTATGTAAGGGACTGAGACTCAGGTACATCCTTCAGAGTTTCTGTGGGGTTCTATATCATTAGTGGGTACATCAGAGGTTGAAATTCTGAAGCTGTCAGGAAAGCTGGGCAAAATCAATGGTTCTTGACAAAAGAACCGGTGTAATGCGGTGCATCTGCTGTAAACAGTAAGCCTCGACTAACCCCGTTTCAGCCTTGCAGAAGCGTATATGCCGGGAGTGAGTTAGTCAGTATAGAGGGTATGTGTGTGGTGACTGAGGTTGATGGGAGTTGTGGTCCAAAACTTCTGATGTACATCAGGTTGGCAAAAGCTGCTATATAGAACCAGGGTTGGGAGACCTGAGGCTTGGAGGGATCCACCGTGTTTTTCGCTCTATAAGATGCACCAGACCACAAGACGCACCCTGTTTTTGGAGGAGGAAAACAAGAAAAAAAATATTCTGAATCTCAGAAGCCAGAACAGCAAGAGGGATCGCTGCGCAGTGAAAGCAGCAATCCCTCTTCCTGTTCTGGCTTCAGCGATAGCTGTGCAGCCTGCATTCGCTCCATAAGACGCACACACATTTCCCCTTACTTTTTAGGAGGGAGAAAGTGAGTCTTATAGAGCAAAAAATACGGTATTTGGTTTCCACTAGAACCAGAGTTCCATTGACTGAATCCATGCGCAGAATCGTGGCTCAGGAAAATGTTGCCTCCCCACCCCCCAAAATGTATTGTTTTCAGTCCCAGAACTGGAGCTTTCACACAGATCCTTTCACATAACTAACCTCCTCCTCCTCCTTTTTAATATTTTCATTAGCCTATTTTTTTTGGGGTGGGGAGGCTTTTCGTTTTCGTTAAGCCAATAAAAGTCAGAAACACTTAACTGATCTCCTGAAAATTACCTGAAGTGTGATCGTTCTTTGGCATCACGCCTGAATGGAATGCTAACGGAATTAAATTCATGTCTGAATCGGGGATTTGTCTCCCATGATAACTGGCTATGTAAATTGGTGGCTTCAGGCTCCCTTGCGTTGAGGCAGCTCTGTTTACATTGATTTTGTCCCTTGCACATCATCTTCTGAATCCTTATGCAGTCCAGGATTTGGGATAGCATTCTAGGGCAGTGGTCAGTGCATATGCTGCATACCTCATGGACTTTGCTGTTGCTGTCTGCAGGCTGAGAGAGCACACCTAGAATGTGTCTTTTGTAATTGTGTACTGCAGGGGTGTGTGTGTGTGTGTGTGTGTGAGAGAGAGAGAGAGAGAGAGAGAGAGAGATTTCTGTTGAGAACCTTCATCTGCATGGCTGATCTTCTTGCTTAGGAATGGCGACTAGGCTTCCAGAGGACACAGTTTGAATGCTGCTGGTATAAACAGAGCCTGCATCTATCTGCCCAAGTGCATCTGTTTCAAACCGAGAGGCTGAAAGTATTGTGAGCTCAGAGACAATTGGTTGCACCAAAGGTGGTTTATGGGATTGCTATGATGGAATGCAGGCTTCTCTGTGTCTCCCTCCCTTCCCCCAGTATGTTTTTGGGCTTTTTCTGGTGAGAGAATAGGATGTATTTATATTCAGGGATGTTTGCCAGAAGTCAAATTCATGCTCAGTGCAAAAGGAAACATGTCTTATCAGCCCTTTGCTTGGAGTAAGTCGGTACAAGAGAGGTGTTGGCTGCCCTTGGGAGACACAGCCAAGAGTCCTGTGGCACCTTGAAGGCAATTAAGACTCTGAGTCTTCTACAGCAGAATTTTCTCCTGGGAATTTATCGCTTTTAGGAACAAGGGTGAAAACTGCAAATGGAAAAACATTAACCAGAAAGTCTGTCTGGAGTATAAATCGGGAGTGGAGGTGACTGCTTTTCTGAGGAGATAATTTACAGGGAGGGGAGGGGTGGGTTGGTGGTGATTGCTAATAACCGTTACTTTGTCAACTTAAAAAATAAAAATAAATTAGTGGCTTTCAAACTGTTGTGGAAAACCCTGGGGCTCTCACTGGGGTTCCACAATTTGAAGATCAGTAACTGTGGGCCAACCTCTTGAAGGACAGCTTGCCCACTGCTTCTGAAAGATGTAGAGATGGTAGGAAATGTTGTTGTTGATTAAATTTCTCTTTGAGTTTTCTACGGGGTCTATAGTTAATCAAGTTCTAGAAGTCTTGGAGAAGATGCCCCAGAATTCTCTGCAGTGAACAGGGCTCATCCTTTGGCAGTCAAATCAGTGGGAACTGTTGTTGTTGTTGTTTAGTCTTGTCCGACTCTTCGTGACCCCATGGACCAGAGCACGCCAGGCACTCCTGTCTTCCACTGCCTGCCACAGTTTGGTCAAACTCATGCTGGTAGCTTCAAGAACACTGCCCAACCATCTCGTCCTCTGTCGTCCCCTTCTCCTTCTGCCCTCCATCTTTCCCAACATCAGGGTCTTTTCCAGGGAGTCTTCTCTTCTCATGAGGTGGCCAAAGTATTGGAGCCTCAGCTTCACGATCTGTCCTTCCAGTGAGCACTCAGGGCTGATTTCCTTCAGAATGGAGAGGTTTGATCTTCTTGCAGTCCATGGGACTCTCAAGAGTCTCTTCCAGCACCATAATTCAAAAGCATCCATTCTTCGGCGATCGGCCTTCTTGATGGTCCAGCTCTCACTTCCATACATAACTACTGGGAAAACCATAGCTTTAACTATACAGACCTTTGTTGGCAAGGTGATGTCTCTACTTTTTAAGATGCTGTCTAGGTTTGTCATTGCTTTTCTCCCAAGAAGCAGGCATCTTTTAATTTCGTGGCTGCTGTCACCATCTGCGGTGATCATTGAGCCCAAGAAAAAGGCAATTACAGTGGTACCTCGGAAGTTGAATGGAATCCGTTCTGGAAGTCCGTTCGATTTCCAAAACATTCAGAAACCAAGGCGCAGCTTCTGATTGGAACCCACGTTGGACGTTCGGGTTACAAAGAAGTTTCGCAAACCAGAACACTCACGTCCGGGTTTGCGGCGTTCGGGAGCCAAAACGTTCAACTTGCAAGGCGTTCGGGATCCAAGGTATGAATGTACTTAAAAAACAACAAACCACTCTCCCAAGAGAGAACAAGGCTAGGGTTCTTCTCCCTCCAATGACATAAAACAATATGGTGTGAGCTGGGTGGTGTAGCATGCAGAGCTTTGCCTTGGCTCAGATTTCTGCCTCTCCTGGAGCTCACTGGCCGACCTTGAGCCTGTCACTCAGAGCCCAAGCTGCTTCACAGCCTTGCTAGGGCCATAGGAAGCTGTCTTATAGCGAGTCAGCTTGCACCAGGGGTGAGGAACCCATGGCCCTGCACGTGTTGCTGGACTACAACTCCCATCATCCCAGAGCACTGGTGATGCTGGCTGGGGCAGATGGGGCTGGAGGATCATGGGAGCTGTAGTCCAGCAAAATCTGAAGGGCCACAGGTTGGCTACCCCTGCCTTATAGGAAAGGCAGAGTGCAAATATGACCAATAGGTACTGAGCACTGATGCTCCTCGTCTTGATAGCTATGAGCTAATCTTCTGAAAATTCTCTTGTCTCGCCAGCACAAAAGTAGGCATGATGTAGCACCCCGAGAGGGTAAACTTCAGCGACTGAAGCATTCACGATGCATATTTCAGTGAATGGGGTGAATGTTCATTGCAATCAAACAGCAGCTGCGCCATTTTGTTCTAACCAGATTGAACAATGTGTGTGTTTGTGTGGGTGGAATGCAGAGGGCTGCTTAGTTCATAATTCCCAGAATAAGATGATTTTTTAAAAAATTAAAAAATGCAAAATATTTTTTATGCATGAGGCAGAGGGGGGGAAAGCATTCACAGAACTGTGATGGAGATGGGAGGAAATCTATCTGTGCGTGTTTTGCGAAGAGGTTCGTTGCATGTGCGATCCTGGTTAGTTCTGAAGGCAGGAGAAAATGTCGCAAGAAAATAGGCACCGACTTGCAAAACAGCATCTCTTTGCCTTCCCGCATTATGTCTAGACCAGGGGTCGGCAAAGTTTTTGTGGCTTGGGCTGGTTCACAGTCCTGTAAATGCTGCCATGTGCTGGAGTGCACACAAACACTATTTCCGGCGTGGAGGAGGCGTGCGCAGCTTCCCATTGGCTGCAGGACCTTCCTGCAGCCAATGGGAAGCCGGCCAGCGTTGTGGAAGGTGGTCCCCGCTCTGCTCCATGTTGGTTTAGCAGGTGGTGGGCGTCCCCAAGCGGGCAGCGGGGGTCCATGAGCCTTAGGTTGCCAACCCCTGGTCTAGACTCTAGTGCAGCTTCCCCTATCTCCTGCCCCAGCCTGCTCCACAGCCTTAGTAATAAGATGTGCTGTAAATTGTATTTGCCCCTAAAATGTCTTTTGACACATGGCTGGTTTTTAGGCAACGGCCCTGTGTTTTTGCTCATGCAACGTCTTAATTCCACCTTGGATTGCCTGAAGCAAAATCCAGTGGGTGTCCTGTAATCTGATGATAAACCAGCATGCTTCTTGAATTTATTGACTCTGAATTAGCCGAATCCTTCTGCTGTTGCTCCAGCTGTTCATTTAGCCAGCTTTCCATTGTATTCTGAAGTATAAGAGGTTGAGAGAGGCTTTTCTGCATTGAATTCCTTGCTTCTGTTCTGCCAGGGCTTTTTCTAGCTGAAGATGTGATGGTTTGCTCAAGTGCTTTTAGGAGATGGGCAACTTGTGGTCCTCCAGATGTTGTTGGATTACAATCCCATCATCCTTCGTCAAATTGGCAGGGCGTGATGGGAGTTGAAATCCTACAACAACTGGAAGGCAGCATGTTAGCCACCTATGTAGTAAAGGTTCCATGTAGGCCTGTTCTAGGACATGCAAGAGAAAAAACAGACACCAATGTCTTTGTGACCTTGGGCCAGTCACACTTCTCTGAAGTCTCTCAGCCCCACTCACCTCACAGAATGTTTGTTGTGGGGGAGGAAGGGAAAGGAGAATGTTAGCCACTTTGAGACTCCTTCAGGTAGTGATAAAGCGGGATATCAAATCCAAACTACTACTACTACTACTATTCTTCTTCTTCTTCTTCTTCTTCTTCTTCTTCTTCTTCTTCTTCTTCTTCTTCTTCTTCTTCTGGATTCATAGTGAGGCTAAGGTGAACTTTGAGATCCCTTCAGCTCTAAAATTCTGTATTTCCCTTTTTAATCAAACCATCTAGTTCAGTACACATACTCTGGCTGGCTTCAGCTTTCCAGGATTTCAGACTGGGATCTTTCCCAGTCTCCCACTGGAGATGCTGGTGGCTCAACCTGGGACCTTTTGCATGCAGAACACATCCTCTGCCACTCAGCTTAGTCCTCCCCTAAAAGGAACGGGATGAGATGTTTGTGTGTCAGGCTAGTAAACAGTTCTCTGTCCCTTGTCATAAGAACAGCCTTCGGGTGAGACCAAGCAGGGCAGTTCTTATAATATGGAATATTGATCACAAAATAGAAATATATTTATGAGCAGGTGGGCTAATGCTAGGGTCTTCTGGCGGTTCCTTCACTGCGAGAAGTGAGGTTATAGGGAACCAGGCAGAGGGCCTTCTCGGTAGTGGCGCCCACCCTGTGGAATGCCCTCCCATCAGATAATAATAATAATAATAATAATAATAATAATAATAATAATAATGAGACTAGGGCCCTGTGGGACCTGACATCTTTCCGCAGGGCCTGCAAGACAGAGCTGTTCCACCAGGCCTTTGGTCAGGGCACAGCCTGACCCCCTCCTCTGGCAATCTGCACATAATTTTGCTTAATGGTTGCCATCAATTTGATTTTAATTTGATTTTAATTAATTTTATAATGAATGTTTTTAGAATGTTGGATTATTTTGATTGTTGTTAGCCGCCCTGAGCCCAGCTTCGGCTGGGGAGGGTGGGATATAAATGAAATTTATTTTATTTATTATTATTATTATTATTATTATTATTATTATTATTACTCCGCCCATCTGGCTGGGTTTCCCCAGCCACTCTGGGCGGCTTCCAACAAAGATGAAAAATACACTAAAATGTCACATATTAAAAACTTCCCTGAAGAGGGCTGCCTTCAGATGTCTTCTGAATGTCAGGTAGTTGTTTATCGCTTTGACATCTGATGGGAGGGCGTTCCACAGGGCGGGCGCCACTACCGAGAAGGCCCTCTGCCTGGTTCCCTGTAACTTGGCCTCTCGCAGTGAGGGAACCGCCAGAAGGTCCTCGGAGCTGGACCTCAGTGTCTGGGCAGAACGATGGGGGAGGAGACGCTCCTTCAGGTATACTGGACCGAGGCCGTTTAGGGCTTTAAAGGTCAGCACCAACACTTTGAATTGTGCTCGGAAACGTACTGGGAGCCAATGTAGGTCTTTCAAGACCGGTGTTATATGGTCTTCGCGGCCACCCCACCCCCAGTCACCAGTCTAGCTGCCGCGTTCTGGATTAGTTGTAGTTTCTGGGTCACCTTCAAAGGTAGCCCCACGTAGAGTGCATTGCAGTAGTCCAAGCGGGAGATAACCAGAGCATGTACCACTCTGGCGATACAGTCTGCAGGCAGGTAGGGTCTCAGCCTATGTACCAGATGGAGCTGGTAAACAGCTGCCCTGGATACAGATTTGACTTGTGCCTCCATGGACAGCTGTGAGTCCAAAATTACTCCCAGGCTGCACACCTGGTACTTCAGGGGCAGAGTTACCCCATTCAGGACCAGGGAATCCTCCACACCTGCCCGCCTCCTTTCCCCCCAAAACAGCACTTCTGTCTTGTCAGGATTCAACCTCAATCTGTTAGCCGCCATCCATCCTCCAACCGCCTCCAGACACTCACACAGGACCTTCACTGGTTCTGATTTAAAAGAGAGGTAGAGCTGGGTATCATCCGCATACTGATGAACAGCCAGCCCAAACCTCCTGATGATCTCTCCCAGTGGCTGCATGTAAATGTTGAAAGGCATGGGCAAGAGGACAGAACCCTGAGGCACCCCACAAGTGAGAGCCCAGGGGTCTGAACACTCATCGACCACCACCACTTTCTGAACACGGCCCAGGAGGAAGGAGCGGAACCACTGTATGACAGTGCCCCCAGCTCCCAGCCCCTCAAGACGGTCCAGAAGGATGTTATGGTTGATGGTATCAAACGCCGCTGAGAGATCCAGCAGAACTAGGAAACAGCTCTCACCTTTGTCCCTAGCCCGCCGGAGATCATCACACAACTTCAGATGTCAAGGAAATGGATAACTCTCTGACTTTTAGAAGGCATCTGAAGGCAGCCCTGTTTAGGAAAGTTATTAATGTTTGATGTTTCATCATGTTTTATATGTACTTTAAGCTGCCCAGAGTGGCTAGGGAAACCCAGCCAGATGGGTGGGGTATAAATACTACCACCACCACTACTACTACTACTAATGGAAAGCTAACAGTTGTGGAGCTTTTTACAGTGCCAGTTTGAACAGCTGTAGAGCAGTGAAAAGGCTTGCTCCTCAGTAATTCACACCACAGTCCCAATCCAGCCTTCATTTCATTGGCAGCGTCACATTCGCCCGGCAATGGCAGCCCTCCAGAGGCCGCACTGTGGGGGTTCATTGCCTTCTGGGAACCATGCCATGGTGGTGCTGTCAAACAAAGATTTGGATAGCAGGTGATGTGGAAATGCTGTACCCGAGAATCCTCGGACTGCAGATCCACACCATACAAATAAAGTGGATGCTCAGGTAGCGAATGTGATCCGTGCAGGAGGCACATTCGCAACCCGCAGTGCCGCATCTGCACACATGTGGGTCGTGATTCAGCGCTACTGTGCATGCGCAAAGCACGATTTAGTGCTGCGCATGCACGAGCACCAAAACCCGGAAGTAACCTGTTCCGGTATTTCTGGGTTCGGCATGGTGCGCAACCAAAAAACGCACAACATGAAGTGTCTGTAACCCGAGGTATGACTGTAAAGCGCTTCCAACACACATGACTTCCCCCAAAGAATCCTGGGTACTGTGGTCTGTTAAGAATGCTGGGAAATTGATCTCTGTTCGGGGGGAAACTACAACTCCCAGGAAACATTGGGGGAAGTCGTGTGTTGGATGTGCTTTAAATGGATGGTGCTCGTTGAAAGAATTAACCCAGGGCTAGATGGATAAAAACCTCACCTGGAACAAATCAGCTTTCAAAAATGGCTCCATTCTGCTGTGGCCTCTCTTCTGTTTGCGGTGCCCTCCACAGTGAGATCAGCAGTAACATGCAGAGGAACATTTCTGGTGCTGCTTTCTTGCCCTCCAGCCCATGGTTAACATTTCTCTCTCCAAAATGATAGTTAAAGGTAAAGGAGCCCTGACAGTTAAGTCCAGTTGCAGACGACTCTGGGGTTACGGTGCTCATCTCACTTTACAGGCTGAGGGAGCCGGTGTTTGTCCACAGACAGTTTTTCCGGATCATGTGGCTAGCATGACTAAGCCACTTCTGGCACAATGGAACACCAAAACCAGAGCAGCGCACGGAAACACTGTTTACCTTCCCGCCGGAGTGGTACCTATGTATCTGCTTGCACTGGCATGCTTTCGAACTGCTAGGTTGGCATCCCTAAAAACTGCAGAATGCGGCAGCTAGACTGCTGAGACCATATAACACTGGTCCTGAAAGATCTTCATTGGCTCCCAGTACGTTTCCAAGCACAATTCAAAGTGTTGGTGCTGGCCTTTTGAGACCTAAACGGCCTCGGTCCTGTATACCTGAAGGAGCGCCTCCACCCCCATCATTCAGCCGGACACTGAGGTCCAGCGCCGAGGGCCTTCTGGCGGTTCCCTCGCTGCAAGACGTGAGGTTACAGGGAACCAGGCAGAGGGCCTTCTTGGTAGTTGCACCCACCCTGTGGAATGCCCTCCCATCAGATGTCAAAGGAATAAACAACTATCTGACTTTTAAAAGACAACTGAAGACGGCCTTGTTTAGGGAAGTTTTTAATGTCTGACACTGTATTGTTTTTAGTGTTTTGTTGGAAGCCGCCCAGAGTGGCTGGGGAAACCCAGCCAGATGGGCGGGGTATAAATAATAAATTATTATTATTATTATAGTAGCTCTTTAAAAAAAAGGAGGGGTGGTGGGAAGGAGAGAGAAAGAAATGAGAGAGCACAACTATTTTTCTTGGCTATGTTACCCCAGCATTGGCTGTGCTTGCCAGATATATGGCCTTAGAGGCAAGGGAAAGTGAGGTCACTTTTATTTTATTTTTGCAAGACGAAGTGAACGCTAACAACTGCTCTGTTATGATTGAAGCTAATTTTTATTGCTGCCCTGCAAGTTCACTTTACCGCAGGACGTAGGGTGGATGGGACAACATGGGAAGCCCAACCTGCGACAGCAAATGTTGCTGCCTTTTCGCGCTCCTAATTTTTAACTTGTTCATAGCTTCTCGTGGTGTGGCTTCCTTCACCAGCAGTGAAGCTGATGCCTTCTCTTGAGTCGCTCTGACTAGTGCAACTGTCTGGGTGTTGCGACTTGCTAGCATAACATTGCCAGGAGGACAGACGTTGCACCAGGATAACGACCTTTTGCATCAGTTGCTGCCTATTCTTGCACCTTGAGTAAAGAAAGTCAGGTTGATATGAGTGTCTATGCCCAACCCCAGCTGGTTCACAACCTGTGGTCATTCCTGGACTGGGACACCTCGTCTTCAGCTTACCCATGTGCTGATAACCTCCTGGATAGATTACTGCATCATGCTCTACATGGAGCTGCTATTGAAGACTATTCAGAAGCTACAGCTGGTGCAGAATGCCGTTGCCTGGTTACTGTCTGCAATGGTGAAGGGGGATTCCATATGGCTAATCTAATCTAATCTCTACAGTGGCTGCCTGTTAGTAACTGGGCCTGGTTCAAGGTTATTGGGTACCAAGAGTTGAGCAAATAGGAACCCATGTACCTGAAGGTGTGCCTTCTTCACAATTGCCCCACCAGACTACTAAGATCAGCAGTGTATACCCTGCTTGTCCAAGCATTAGCTGCTGTTATCAGGGCAGCAACATGAGCAGGGCGTTCTTGGTGGTGGCCTCCTGGTTTATGAAACTCCGGCATGAATGATGCTTGGTTGTCTATCACATTGGCCATATTTAGCTGTAAGGTAAAACCCTTTCTGTCTGCCCAGGCCTTTTGGATGTAACTAATACTTCCACTGCCACTCTCGTTTGATGTTCTGTTTGGTTATGTTGCATCCAGATTTGTTGCTGTTGTGTTTTATTTGATGTGTTGCAATGATACCTCATTGCTTATTATGATTGTTAGTATAGTCACACTGAGCACCTGCTGGAAGGAAAGATGGGATCTGACTATGAGGAAATAAACCAGTATGTAGTACCACATGAGCTCCTCAACCACTTTGTGATGCAACCTCAGGTACCTGCCATGTGCAATCCCCTGATGCTGGTGCCTACGATCATAACTGAATTCTACAGAAGTTCTATGCATTGTGGTGCTCTTGCCACATCAATAGCAAGAACAGGCTTGGCCTGCAGGCTGGTTGTAGCTCCACTACCTGACTCTTGTTTCTCTGTGGGAGAAGCCTGAATACCTGTAGATTGCAGCCATTTCCCTAGCTCTTCATGGGAACATCTATGGCCAGCACAGGTTTGTCAGCAGTTAAGAGTGGATGGGATGCATATATTCTCCATGAAGTGCGCAAGGGGGTTCATGCCAGAACCTCCTGCCTACCACAGCCATAAAAAAAATACGGCGGGATCACAGTGTTAGAAATTAGCCAGGCGCGTTTTGCTACTGCCGCAGGTCCAAATGCGACTATGTGGAGATTTCTGGGTGGTAGGTTGGCGACCACAGTTTAAAAACCTCTGCCTTAGTCCATAGTTAATTCCATTTCCACTGTGTGTGTTTCACCTTCTTGCATAATGGGACAAGTGAATTGTTGTAAGAGGAACCTGCAGTCAAGCAATGTAGTTGAGATCGTAGAATCCGTAGAAGTGTAGCAGCATTGGAAGGGACCCCAAGTGTCATCTAGTCCAATCCCATGGTGAATAGACATTCTGTTGTGGTGGCCATTACCTAGATTTAAAGTGCTTATATATCTGAGTTTCTAACGCTGGGCAGGGGTGGGCAACCTTCACCCCGCGGGCCAATCTTGGCTTGTCAGGGGGTTCAACATAGCATGCAAGGCCATTTCCCCCAAACCACTCCCACCTGTCTCTGGGTGATGTCAGCAGGTGAACGGGATTTGGGGTTCAGTTCTGCTAGGTGCTGCTTGGCCAGCATGTTTGCTTTGGGGAACGAGCTGACAAAGCTGACCTCTGCAGCCAGGAGGACTTGAGTCCTCTGAGCAGGTAAGAAGCGAGAAGCAATTGGTGATGGAGGTGTAACTGTGCTGGTCCCGGGGGGTTACCATGCGGCGAGGTCCGTGTCCAGTCCGGGGTCGAGGGTGTGGTGTGTCAAGGCAGAAGTGGGGTCCAAGGCAAGGAGTCGGGTGAGGTCAGGAACTCTAGCAGAAGAGCAGGACAGGGTGCTGGCAGGAACAGATTACCAACAATGTTGCTCCCGCAACCTGGGACTGGGGCTGGCTGGCTTTTATCTGCCCCGAGGCATAGGGCAGCCCCGGTCCACAGGTGACTCGCCTCTCCTGGCCTGGAGGCGAGCACTCCTCCTGTAGGAACTTAGTTCCCTCTGCCTCTCTGCCCTGAGCCTCTGCAGCTCAGGAGAGGCTGGAGGGTTACCGGACCCAGAGGCAACCTCAGCTTCCTCTGACGGGGCTGAGAGTGGAGCACCTGCAGGCAATGGGTCCTCCATCACCCCAGGAGCCAGAGCAGACTCAGCTGATGTCTGCACTTGAGGATCCAGCACAGGTGAGGACCCTTCAGGCTCAAGCCCCAGCTGGTTCTGGAGGTGGGGACTCCTGTGCAGGCTGGGATTCCTCAGGTTCAGCCTCTGAGTCCGAATCCCAGCCCATCACAGTAACTTACAGAAGTAGAGAGGATGAGCAGGGAAGTTAATGGCACGCTAGAAGTAAGATATTTAATCTTGGTCCAGTTTTTTTTTATTAAAAAAAAAAAACATTCAGCATCTAGCACAGTGCTTTACAGTTGGTGCAGTAGGCAGAGAAATCATTAAGTAGTCTGCCAAGACCCTTAGCAGTTTTCAAGCGGTCCATGGGGGAAATTTTGAAACCACTGGACTAGATTATGCTTGCAATCAGCAAGCTGTCCTGGAGAGACACCGCCTGCCTTTTCCCTACCCCACCCCCATTGCCACTCTCAGAGTGCAAAAGATGTGAAGGAAACAGTGACTGGGTAGAAGGGCTTTTGCACTTGCCAGAAGCTCGGCTCTGCCCTCGCTGGTCTTGGAAAGATCCTTTTAAAAAGTCCTATATGACTAGAGAATTTGTGCCTGTCCATTGGGGGATATAGGAGGGACGCAGGTGGCGCTGTAGGTTAAACCACAGAGCCTAGGACTTGCCGATCAGAAGGTCAGCGGTTCGAATCCCCGCGACGGGGTGAGCTCCTGTTGCTCGGTCTGCTCCTACCAACCTAGCAGTTCGAAAGCACAAAGTGCAAGTAGATAAATAGGTACCACTCCAGCGGGAAGGTAAACGGCATTTCCATGCGCTGCTCTGGTTCACCAGAAGCGGGTTAGTCATGCTGGCCACATGACCCAGAAGCTGTACGCCGGCTCCCTCTGCCTTTAAAGCGAGATGAGCGCCCCAACCCCAGAGTCGGTCATGACTGGACCTAATGGTCGGGGGTCCCTTTACCTTTATTGGGGGATATAGGAAGCCCTGAACACATATTTTTTAGATGTCCCAATGAGGCACGTAGAGAAACCATTGACCCCCTGCTGGTGAGGCTTACTGACCTCCCGGTAAAGCAAAAAATTGCTCTTCTCCTGTTAGGCAAAGACCACAAGACAACCCGGATTGTTGCCAGATTCTGCGCACAGATCTGTAGGCACAGACCATCCCACGATTCAATCTAGTTTGTTAAGAAAATTCCCAAACTCGGATCCACGGGTGACTCTGAGTCATTTCTCTAAGGTAGTCTATCTTAAAGTTTTTGTGTGTTTATATGCCTATCACACTTTTAAACTTAAATTGCATTGTTGTATATTGTTTTAAATGTTTGATTTGCTATTGGGATTGTAGTTCCATTTGTGTTTCTCGAGTTGGTCTCTGACCGTAATAAATTTCATGTCAGTGACTGGGTAGATCTACACACAGGGAAAAACCTGCTATAAACAAGTCAGAAAGTAAATCATTTTAACAAAAGAAAAAACACACATTCCCTCCCCCCTTTTTTTTGCTCTCCAGCACCATTTGTTGTTGTATGTTTATAACACATTCAAAATGCTGTTTTTTGGCTAATGGAGCTGAGTCCTCTGTTTAGGGGAATCCTAAATGTTACAGTTTAAGGTTTGAACTCTGTTTTCCATGCAGCAACATTGTTGGTAATCTGTTCCTGCCAGCACCCTGTCCATGCCCACTTTGCTTTGCAGTGTGGAGGTTGTTTATAGAACTGCTGTGGCCTGTATGGTTGGGTGATGTTTCCCCATCCCCTAGCTTTGACATTAACTTTTGCTTGGAAATAATAAACCGATTGAGTTTTCAGTCGACAATCAAGATTCTCCTCTTGGGAGAGAGGGAGCGTATCCGTTTTGGTCACATGTGCTTAATAAGGAAATGGCAAAATTGTAAGTGTCAGGGGATGCAAGTGATTATGTATAATAGTGTTTATTCACTTGCTGAGACATAATAACAAAATTACTACTTTGTAGTTGTCTCCGAAGTACAGCAATTCTGCATTTTTACAAAGGCAGCTTTTAATGAGTAATCAGCTTTTTGCTTCTTGCCAGCCGCATGTGTGCAGTGTACAGTAAAATCTTTTTTTTTATAATAATATTTATTAAAGTTTTAAACAATAAACAACATACATAAAAACATAATCTTTTTCAATAACCACATTTCATTCTCATCTTTGGACTTCCTCACATCTCTTGTTCCTGCATTCTGAACTCATAAATTTTTCTAGCAAATTATTTACTTATTTCAATTTATATCATATAGTTATTCAATATTAAATCTCAAATTTTAGAATTTAAATCACTCTTTTAAAAACTTAATTTTAAAATGTTATATATCCAAAATTTGTCTTTTCTTTCAATTACGTTTAAATTTATATTCCTTGTTACTAATTTGTTGGAGCCATATTATTACAGATCTTACATCTTTCTTAACATTCATACAATTTACAATGTTTTTGTAGGTAGTCCTTAAATTTCTTCCAATCCTCCTCCACCAGTTCTTCTCCCAGGTCTCGGATTCTGCCAGTCATCTCTGCCAGTTCCATATAGTCCATCAGTTGCATCTGCCATTCTTCCACTGTGGGCAAATCTTGAGTTTTAGTGTACAGTAAAATCTTGGTTAGCTTCTAATCTGGGTCTACTCTGTAACAATTACATTTATTCCTAATGTCTCTAAGTTATGGTCTGAATTTGTAAAATCAGCCCTTTTCAGGTCCTGCCTTAACTTCTGTACAGTCACTGTTTTGTCTAGGCAGGCAGGGCAGTCTCTACCATCTAATGATGCATAGGCCATTCTACTAATTGCCCACCAGCAAGAACTTCCTGTGCATGGAGCTTTTGTGCTCAGATGGTAGGAGGGTCATTGACTTTGGACACTTGAGGAATGAATGTGTTTTCTGGCTTCAGGAGGCAGGTTTTGGACGTGGTCCTTAAGCCTTTCCAGAATGTACACGAGACAGTACAAAGTAAATGTACATGAAAAAGATGCCGGACCATAGTGGTTTGGTTTTGCATGTAACACTAAACCATGGTTAAGTGTTACATGCAAAACCAAAACCACAAAGGCCCTACCTTTTTTTTCATGGTTTAGTGTTACATTTGTTTTCCCTCCATTCCCTCTCTCCAATAGGGGCAAAGGGAGATTAGGTCGTTTGGCTTCTATTTTCAACTGAATGAAGTTGTGTCCAAACTTGGGCAAATAGTGGTTCATGTTAACTCTGGGTGTATGGCAGAAGTGACGAACCTTTGGCTCTCCAGCTGTTGTCGGACTCCAGTTCCCATCTGCTCAAGCTAAATGCCAGATGGTCGAGGATTCTAAATTATTTTATTTGGAGATTTTTTTATCCTGCTCTTCAGCCAAAAGATCAATAGAAATGCTCCAAGCGCAGCTTGCAGATAATAAAACATAAGGGGATGCCTGCTGTCAGGGTTACATTCTTAAAAGTCATAACACACGAATACACATGATGGGTGTGGTAGTCCTACAACATCTGGTAGGCTGTAGCAAAGCACCTGCTTTTTGCATGTAGGAGGTGCAGTTCCTGGCCTCTCCAGGTACGGTAGGGCTGGGGGATGCCTCTGTTCTGAAACCCTGGAGAGCTATTGCTGGTTAATGTAGTCCAGGGTTTCCCAAACCTGTGTCTCCAGGTGTTTTTAGATTACAGCTCCCATCATCCCTTTGACCAGTGGTCAGGGATGATGGGAATTGTAGTCCAGCAACAGCTGGGGACCCACATTTGGGAAACCCTGGTGTAGACAATACTGAACTAGATGGACTGTATGGTCTGATTCTGTATAGCACAGCTTCCTATATTCTTCATTCCAGGTTTAGGAAAACAAGCCAACTACAAAATATTGTGGGCGTTCCTGGCTTGTTTTCCTAAATGATAGCTAGTGGTAACCATTATTCTTGATTTGGGCAGTGCTAGTAAATGTAGAAAATAGTTAGAAGTAGAAGCAAAGGGTTCTGAAGTCCACATTGTAGCCATGCCAGGCAGGAAGGAGGATCACATAAGCAGAAAACTTGTCCATGCTCAATTCCCATAGTTGTTGTTGTTGTTGTTTAGTCGTGTCCGACTCTTCGTGGCCCCATAGACCAGAGCACGCCAGGCACTCATGTCTTCCACTGCCTCCCACAGTTTGGTCAAACTCATGCTGGTAGCTTCAAGAACACTGCCCAACCATCTCGTCCTCTGTCGTCCCCTTCTCCTTGTGCCCTCCATCTTTCCCAACATCAGGGTCTTTTCCAGGGAGTCTTCTCTTCTCATGAGGTGGCCAAAGTATTGGAGCCTCAGCTTCAGGATCTGTCCTTCCAGTGAGCGCTCAGGGCTGATTTCCTTCAGAATGGAGAGGTTTGATCTTCTTGCAGTCCATGGGACTCTCGAGAGTCTCCTCCAGCACCATAATTCAAAAGTATCAATTCTTCGGCGATCAGCCTTCTTTATGGTCCAGCTCTCACTTCCATACATCACTACTGGGAAAACCATAGCTTTAACTAATGGGGGCGTTATTTGATCCTAGCTTCACTTAACACAGAGTTAAACTGTCTGCATCCAGACATGATCCTAATAAGTACTATGGGAATGCCTGACAAAGACAACAGCATCATGTATGGATGATTATTATTAGCATCATGTATGGATGCAGACAGTTTATCTCTCTGTTGAGTGAGGCTAGGATCAAATAAGACCCCCTTCTATCTTGCTAGGACCACTTGGGAAGGAGGAAAGTTGCTTGTGATCCAGTCTTCCCCATGAACCGAAGGTTGGCAGTTCCTGGATCTAGTTTGAGTTCTTACCCTGAAAACAGGATGCTCTGCATATAATAGAACCAACTCTGTTATGGTTTTAATCCTCTGATGTACCATAAGTAGAAAGAAGAAAAGGGGATGGTGCTATGATGCCAAGAACAGAGGAAGTTTGTTTATTCCAGGTCAAGCTATTTATCCATCTGGCCCAGCATTGTTTGTTGTGACTCACTTTAAGTCAGGCTGCAACCCAGAAGTGAGCCCTAGTCCATCTGTTGAAGGCCAATGATCAGCAGTGACTAACAGTCTCTGCAGGATCTCAGACCCCAGGTCTTTTTCATCACATTCGTAAAAGAGGCCAAGCTATCAGACCCAGGTGGCAAATCATATCCTGTGCATGGAGCAGAGTGCTCAGTCCAAGGATTTTTGTTTAGCCCTAGAACCAACTTCGTAAGGGACGCGGGTGGCGCTGTGGGTTAAACCACAGAGCCCAGGACTTGCCGATCAGAAGGTCGGCGGTTTGAATCCCTGTGACGGGGTGAGCTCCCGTTGCTTGGTCCCTGCTCCTGCCATCCGCCATCCTAGCAGTTCAAAAGCACGTCAAAGTGCAAGTAGATAAATAGGTACTGCTCCAGCGGGAAGGTAAACAGCGTTTCCGTGCACTGCTCTGGTTCGCTGGCCACATGACCCGGAAGCTGTACGCCGGCTCCCTCGGCCAATAAAGCGAGATGAGCTCCACAGCCCCAGAGACGGTCACGACTGGACCCTTTTAGAACCAACTTCAGTCATTTTCACCCCACAATTGAGTGGATCAGCGTTAGAAACTCAGATATATACCGTAAGCTAGTCTCCAAATGGTACCTTAAACCTTTTTGGCATGCGGCAGCAAAGGGTGCTGTGTGCCAGCTAGCCACATGGTGGAGATGTCAGTCACCAAACCTGGCAACAAAACCTCTCCACTTGGGCACAAGTGAACAGTCGGCAGTCACAAAAAACCACTGGCGACCAGGGAATTTTGAACACTGGAGGGGATGGGTCACTATTGTTAAAAATGTGGCCATCACAAACACTGTCTGGTTTAAGCGTTAAAGTTTTGGGCAGAAATCGAACTGGTAGTTTGAGTTCTTTGTCCAGCAGTGAGCCCAGGACACTCTGCCTATTTTATGTGTGTATTCTTTAGCAGCAGCTGATCAGTTTCTGTGTGTGTGTGTGTGTGTGTGTCTAGGCACAATGTCAGTGTGCATGGTGCTTTTGGACTACATAGGCAACCCAGACACACAGATAGATTATACATTTATATATTTTAGTCAAGAGTTTATATATGAAGAAAGTTAAATGAGTGCAAATAGAAGTGTTCACATGCTAGAGTGACTGCAATAAATTGGGAGTTATTTATTATTTGGAGTGAATGTGTGGTGTGAACCCCTACGGGAGCTGGCAGGAAAGCAACTTAACCGCTTTTTGCGGTTGAACACTGCATCTCATGTGCTCCTAAAACGCTCAGGGCAGATTGCAGAGCTGATAGAAATGCCAAGAGACTTTCTTATTAATGGTCGGAAAGGGCGTGTAACAATACTAAGTGTTTCAATGGCTTTAAGTATATTGGGCAGTGTCCAATGAACTCATTCTGTTAGGGTAAGGATTTCTGCTTGCTCACTGGAATTTCCTCCTTTTGGCTTTCCCATGCCCTCCCCAAATCTGCTCTGGAGGTTTGGGGAATACCCAGAACAGATTTAAGGGGGGAGCATTGAGAAGAGGGGAGAGCATTCTGCAACCTTATAGTCATTGTGTTAAAGGAAGAAGCTGGTTGAATATCGCTCATTATCAGTAGCCCTTAACAGTGATGGATAGGTTCTTGGTGATAGATGCTTGGCTCTGGTGATCATATCTTGTCTTAAAAAGCTCGAATGTGCACAAGCTTTTCCCCTCTTCTCTCCTCCCTTTGCAGCACACTGCAGTTAATCTAGTAAGTTCCCAGTAAAGTGTCGTTTCTGATTTGTCTGTCTTGGGAAGGTGTGGCTACCAAGTTCAGAACAAGCCAGGATCTGAAGCTAAGTTCAACTTGCGGTTTAAGATCCTAGCTTTTCCCCCACTGCGGAAATCATAGTTCCTCACTGCACAAATTGAAGACTTCTGAGTTTAATTGCTGTGTGCTAGAAAGGGAGAAGGGAAGTGGTTATGTGTGTGGACAAAAGCCTCATGCATATTTCTGCTTATTGTGATTGTCACTCCGAACTTCCCCGTAGTGCATCAACTATTGTATGTGCGGAAGGAGCGACAACCACAAGGGCAGCCCATCGCTCAGTGGTAGAGTATCTCTTTAGCATGCAGGTTCCCTCTCTGGCATTTCCAGGTAGGCCGGGGAAAGATTCCCTGACTGAAACTCTGGAGAACTCCTGTCAGTCAGTGTTGACAGGAACTGGTCTCGGTCAAAACAAAGCGACTTCCAAGTTCCTGAGATGGCAGAGTTTCTTACAGTGCCAGCAACCAAATGTGGTATTCGGACGTCGTACTCTGGAGGTGGAGAAGTGTTACTGTCTGCACAGTAGCAGGTTGTAGCAGTCGTTGATCTAGGATAGATGCAGAAAGCTGGCAATTTCTTGGCCACATCTGGCTTGCTGGGCAATGCCCTCTGACCAGGTCTGGCGTCATCAAGCAGTATTTTCAGGCAGCTGCTGGCACTTCCCATTGCTACTTCTCCTGGCTCCCCCCTCCCCAGGCACCTGTCATCTCAATTTCCCACAATGCACTGTAGGAAATCAAAATGGCGGCCGCCCAATGTAGACCACCACTTGATAAACCAACGGGGGGGGGGCACTTGTCCTGGTGAGGGAGCCATTGGGAGGCACCTGACGTCAGCCCTGGTCTCCTCTTCTCCAGTTGCCAGCCCCAAAGGCAAATGGGAATGAGCAGCCGTGGGATTTGGCGCTGGGCTAGGGGAACACTTGCCAACTCACTGCTTCCTTCTCATGGTGGTCTTCAGGCAATGCTCATTCATGAGGAAGGGGTGTCTCTTGGTTTATAGCCAAGAGGAGTTATGGCCCTTGGCATAGACGCTGGAGATGGAGCTGAGCCAGGAAGGAGAAAGGAGCCGGAGATGAATGAATTCAAAAGGGAGCGGACGCAGCTCTTGAGGTGCCCAGATTAACCACCCCTGAGATGTGGATCTGTGTCTGGAGTTCTGTGAGCCCTCTTCAAAGAGGTCTCCAGGATCTGGGTTGGGTGGGATCTTGATAGGAAAAAGCAAACAATATATTACATTCCCCCCCCCCTTCAATTTGTAAATATTTTGAAACTTTGGAAGCTGAGATGAGTGACTTAAAAATAATAATAGCCAGCTTCATCTTAAACTGTACAGTGGTACCTCGGGTTGAGTACTTAATTCGTTCCGGAGGTCCGTACTCAACCTGAAACTGTTCTTAACCTGAAGCGCCACTTTAGCTAATGGGGCCTCCTGCTGCTGCCGCGCTGCCAGAGTACGATTTCTGTTCTCATCCTGAGGCAAAGTTCTTAACCTGAGGTAATATTTCTGGGTTAGTGGAGTCTGTAACCTGAAGCGTATGTAAGCTGAAGCGTATGTAACCCGAGGTACCACTGTAATATTCTGCAACTGGAGAACTTTAAGGGGAAAGCATTGCACGTCTCCTATGCTAAACTGGAATCCATTTTTCACTCGTGTCTTATCTCCTTTTGTTTTTCCTTTTCTCTCTGTGTGTGGTTTCTCTTCCTCCTCTTTTCTTGAAGACTTTTTAGTAAAACTAGCCTGCTCCTGAGAGCACATATTTCTGTTCACTGGGGACAGAATTGGCTGTTGCCAAGGGTAGCCAGATATTGAGGGCAGCCTAGCAGTTCAGAGCCTGTCTCGGTTTGCCTAGTGCCAGGCAGTGTCTTCGCTGCTCTTTCTTTTTTCTTTTTCCAAACTTAACTTCAGTGACCTCTTCTCTCAGCATTTAATTTATATGGCGGTTGAAAAGCTGAACAGCTTATTGGCTGAGGCTCACTTAATGGCCACTTGGATTTCAGTAGAGGGTCGCTTTCTCAAATTAGCTGTGTTTAGGTTTCTCCTATATAACCCATATGCTTGTAAAATGAAAAAGACCAGAATCTCTTTCTGCAATCTCTTTCTGCAGTCCTGTCTCATGTATGTGGCACTCTTCTGAGTGACACAGTGTCCTTGTAATCTGTATTGTAATCTGTAATTTAAAAACTAATCTGTATTCTGAAGTTTAGCTATTATGCAAAAACCAGAATCCTGTGCTAAAATAATAGCAATCTGATAATTGTACAAGAACTTGAAGCAAGCTGGATTTTTCTTTTCCTCAGCTGGTGTGTGTCGTGTGAGGCAGTGACGTTGAGTTTGTGGGGGAATTTATTACACAAAATTGGCTAATTTGCATGTGGAAAACTTCGTTTTGCAATGAAAAACTGTCTGGTGCCTTCGGCCTCCAGCTGTTTTTGGACTACAACTCCCATCATCCCTAGCTAGCAAGACCAGTGGTCAGGGATGATGGGAACTGTAGTTCAAAAACAGCTGGAGGCCCAAGGTTGGGAAACACTGCCTTAGAGAGATCTGAATTAGCATGTTTATTTCACTTGAAATTTAGCAAAAGAGAGCGGAAAAAGTTGAAAACTTGTCAGGCTTTCCTAATAATGCATTTGCAGACGGCATCCATTAATTGCTTGCTAATGAATGTATGAAATGTAAAGCCTTCCGTAGAAAACTAAAGCGCTGGAAGATTTCTTACCCTGCATCACTGAGATCAGGTGCTGAAAAGGGCGTTGTCCTAAATAGCAGAATCCTTATCAGGTATTGAAAAGAATGCATGAGGCCTCAAACTAGGTAGGGGATGTGGGCACCATGCCTGTCAGCTTGCGAAGGTATTTATGAGGAGTGGGAATGCATGGGAAGTTGAAGTGGACAAATGGGACAGAGCTTTCCCGTAAGAGCATCAGAATAGGACTCTGGTTGAGTGGGGGAAATTCTAACATCTTCAACAGTACACTCTTAGAATCTCTCTGCAGACTGTCATGCGTAATATGTAAAGGTTAGGAACAGGAAGATGGGGGGGCCAGTGCTGCATAGAAGTTATGCTAATTACAGGCAGCCCCCTGTTTATGCGCAGACAATATTTGTGCGGCAGTGTATACGCTGAACCCAGAAGTGACCCGGAAACGTCATAAAGATGTCACTGAAACATTAATAAAAGGGCAGGGCGAGGTGTTTGTGGGCTTTTTCAGTTATATGCCATTTCACCGACCCGTTGTCACGGTCCGGTTCACGGGCGATCAAAGTCCCAGCAGGGGACGTCAGGACCGGGGGCAAGATGGTGGGGTGGGAGCAGGAATGGGGGGCCAGGCGTCAAGAAGCCAAGGGTCCGAGGGTAAGGAAGCTAGGAGTCACGAAGTCAAGGGTCCGAGGATCAAGAAGCAGGGAGTCAAGAAGCCGAGGTTCAAGGACCAGGAAGCAAGAAGCCAAACGCAGCAAGGCAAGAAGCGTGTTTCTGCGTCCCTTCCGAGCTCTTGCCACCAGGTGCTGTGAGTTACCAATTGGCCTCACCTGTGTGGCCACGCCTTGCCTCTTCAGAACAAACTTAGGAAGGCCCCAGTCCTGCAACGTCCTATTGGTCACAGGGCCTGGCTCCTGCACGCACACCTGACACCCGTGTGGATTCATTAACCACTCTGGCAAACTCTGCCTTTAGATCACCATATTTTGGTACTAAACAAACCATAGTTAAAGTGCCAGGCAGGGTTCTCACATAACGCCAACCTTGGTTTAGTGTTACATGTGAACCAGCCCAGTAAGTAGCATGCATTTCCCCCCCTAGCCACTTCCTAGGCTGCTTCTACCTTGAAAACTTTGACTCTCCTGGGTGTGTCTTCTCCAGCCATTCTTTCCCTTTTATCTGTCCTTGCTATTTTTCCAGCAGAACTCGCTCCGTCAGTTCTGTTCATTTCTTAGTTGCCTTTTAAATAGTGAGATGGAAAGTTAATTTCCACCATGCGTTATCCTAGAGTTTAATACAAAATCAGATCTTCCAGCAGAGCAGCAGTGACACTCTCTCTCTCTCTGTCTCTCTCTCTCTCCTTTGCTTGAAAGGCAATTTATTTTGAGCAACCCTTCTGCACCACTTTTAACATTTCCTTTATTGGTGTTGCGGTGTTGAGAAACGCAGACCGAGGGGTCCCCAAAGCAAAGCTAACACAGCTAAAAAGGGGCATTTTGATTAAGACTAGCGTTTCATTAACAATTGTAATCAAACTCTGAATGTAGGTGTGAAGTGTTGCTGTGGAAACCTGACTCTTGCAGGGGGTGTTAATTGTCCTTTAAAAAAAACACCTCTCTTTCCCTGATTCAGTTTCAAGGTTCTGTACAGTGATGGTACAGAATGGCTGATCATGTCAGGAATTTTGCTAAAGCATATTTTAACATAGCCTCCCCTGTATGTATATTCCTGTATGTATATTGCTCCGGAGCAGCTTCCCCAAGCCTGCTACAGTGGTACCTCTGGATGCAAACAGGATCCGTTCCGGAGCCCCGTTCGCATCCTGAAGCGAACATAATACGTGACTGCACGGGTCGCGTTTCACTGCATCCACGCATGTGCGTGATGTCATTTTTAACATCTCTGCACACAAGAGCGGCAAAACCCGAAAGTAACACGTTCCGTTACTTCCGGGTCGCCGCGGAGTGCAACCTGAAAATGCTTAACCTGAAGCGTATTCATCCTGAGGTATGACTGTACCTTTCAAGCTCCCAGTTTCCATCAGCCCCAGCCATCAAGGCCAGTGATCAGGATTGATGGGAATTGTAGTTCAAAACATTCAGAGGACACCAACTTGGGTCTGCTGCTGTAACATAGGAAGCTGTCTGAATCAGAGTCAGGCCATGGTCCTTCAAGCTCCATATTGTGTATCCTGACTAGACACATCTCCCCAAGGTTTTCAGGCAATTGAAACTGGGTCAGTTTGCAACTAAGCTATGGCCCTTAACCTGCAGCTCCCTGCGAACAAACCACTTAACCATGTTTAGCACTAACCGTGGTTTGTTGCCTTAAAACTGGTAGCTCAAGATAGGTAGCTCAAGAAGTGAAACCATTCTTTTGTTAAGCTCCGCTTCTCAGAAGGTGTAGGGAAATGTCAACAAGGCCTCCTTGTCTTCTTGCCAACAGAGACTGGAGAGGTGGGCAAACAGCCTTAATCATGTTTTGGTTGCTGCTTCTGTAATTATAGGTTTACATTCCATCTTGGGGCCAAGCCTTTGGCTGTGGTTTGTGTATTTGGATATGTTTCACTGTGGTTTAATAAAATAAGCAAACCATAGTTAAGTCTGCATAGGTCTCGGGTGTGAAAATATCTTCCCACTGGCTTTGTGAAAACAGATACAACAATCACCTGTTGAATGTTTATGCGCCTGGCTTCATGGTTGAGTGGGGATTGGGACCCTGGTCTCCCAGGTCCTAGTCTAACACTCAGAAGTAGGAACATAGGAAGCAGTGTTTGAAATTAGCCAGGCGCCAGGGCTGTTGGCCACTTGCAGTGTTAGAAACCGAGATACAAAAGCTAGGAGCTGAAGGGCACCTGAAACGTAGGTTATGGGCGCAACAATGCCCATGTCTAGGTGTGCTTTTTTATAACCAGAATACAAAGCTGGTTATGAATGAACTGTAGCTAAAATACTACTGTATGTTCATTTTCCACGTGGTCCAGTCCTTCCCCTGCAAACCCCCCTAATATTCTCCCCCCCCCCATTTTTTTTATTGATTTTCACAAAATTATAAACAAACAAATAAACAAACATAAATCATAACCTTCTTAGAATTACACTTATTAACATTGTTAAGTGACTTCCTCGCTTCCCCCTTTGGTTGAATTTCAATGCATATTCTTTTAACGGTTTTTCAAATCAAACTGCTTATAAATTTAACTTGAACATTAACATCCTTAAATCTTTTCATTTTGAAATTAAACATGTTAATTCATCACTTAACTTATATAGAATCCTAGGCCAATCAAGTACCTGCAAGCTGTTTCCAATTAGTTTAACTTAACATATTTAGCTAAGTAATCATAAAATTTTGACCATTCTTCCTGATACTCCTCCTCCTTCTGGTCGCGGACTCTTCCGGTTAGGTCGGCTAGCTCCGAAAACTCCATCATCTTCATTTTTTAGCTAGTAAAATTCGAGCAGCAGTTGTGGCATATCTATCAGGCACCCCCCTAATATTCTTAAGAGGGTCTCTTCTCCAGTCTTCTTCCAATCATCTGGAAGTGGGGAGGCAGAAAAAGGTTCTCCTTTCCTTTCACTCTGCAGTTTTAATCTGAAATCTTAGGTGCAGTACTGTGCCCAGAGCTCAGAAACTGCTCCCGCAAATAAAATTCCCTTTCACAAAATGCTCCTAGAACAATGGGAGTTTCGAACACTGGCCACTTGAAACCAAGTCAGACCACTGGTGCATCTTACTCAGTAATGCCTACACTGACTTAAAGCTGCTCTCCAGGGTTTCATGCAGGAGCCAACCTTGGGATTGAACCTGGGACGTTTGTGGTGTAGTGGTTAAGAGCGGTAGTCTTGTAATCTGGGGAACCGGGTTCGCGCCTCCGCTCCTCCACATGCAGCTGCTGGGTGACCTTGGGCCAGTCACACTTCTCTGAAGTCTCTCAGCCTCACCCACCTCATAGAGTGTTTGTTGTGGGGCAGGAAGGAAAAGGAGAATGTTAGCCGCTTTGAGACTTCTTCGGGTAGTGGTAAAGCGGGATATCAAATCCAAACTCCTCCTCCTCCTCCTCCTCCTCTTCTTCCAAAGCAGATACTCCATTTCTGAGCAAACATCCTTCCCCAAATTCTGTGCAACTTACTCCCCTGTATTTATTTATTACGATTTACCAAATTTATGGTTTGCTTTATCTTGCCAAAGGCAACTCAAAGCAACCAAACAAGGAAACAAACGAAATCCCCACATAGATGCAGTAAGAGAAAACAAAGAACCGATTAAAGTAATAAATTAATGATGCATTAAAAACATCTCACTCCCTCTAAGAGGTCACAGATAGAGGCCAGAGAGCTGGTTAAAGAGGAGTTTCTGCCTGGTACCTCAATATATGTAATGATGATGCCAGGCAAGCCTCCCCAGGGAGCCATCACAGAAAAGGCCCATTCTTGTGTTGCTATGGTTTAGGGCTGGTGACATGCCAGGAAGGAGCCTGAGGGTCTCCTAGAAACCCAATAATAATAATAATAATAATAATAATAATAATAATAATAATAATAAATTTTATTTATATCCTGCCCTCCCCAGCTGAAGCCGGGCTCAGGGCGGCTAACAACAATAAAACAGTACAAAAGTACAGCACAAACAACACTCTAAAATCATTCATTATAAGGCAGGCTTCCTCAAACCTGGCCTCCAGATGTGTTGAGACTACAATTCCCATCATCCCTGCTAACTAGGGATCATGGGAGTTGTAGGCCAAAAACATCTGGGGGGGGCTGAGATTGAGCAAGCCTGCCTTATAAGGTTGCAATCTAAGAACCCCACACTGCCTCATTAGGATCAGACCTAATTCCTGGGGTTGTGAGTTCCTCCTCCAGTCAACCTCTCAACAGATCCAATTTTAAGCTAACCAGTAGTGTAAAAATGTTGCTCGTTGCTCCCCTCCAACCCCAAGAAGAGAATGAAACAGGATTCCGTTGGGTGCCTCTGTCTGCTTTTCTGATGAAGCATTTAATAGATGGAGGTTTGTCTGTTCTGCCTGAGCAAACTAAGCTGCCGAGAACTTTTTGCCAGAAGCTGCAGCTTAAGCATGAAGATGAAGATATGCTTTAAACTCAAGTGACCTTCTAAAAATAACAGGAAGGGAGCATATACAGGAAATGTCCATCTCTTCTTCCGGCCCTGTCCCTGGCTTCTTAAAAGCCAGTTTCGAATAAAAACATACTGCACAGATTAGATGTGTTGAGTGAAGCCTTGCAAGGGTGCTGGGCCCTTTGTGTTGTGCTTCTTTTATATTTGTGTTAGACTGCAAATGATGTCCAGATAATCTCCCAAAGGTGTTCTCCCATAAGATGGGTTGCCATCCTAAAAGGGCATATGGAGGATAGTCTGCATTGTATCGGCTCTTTAGTCTATGAGAAGGCTTCAGAAGAAGTGAACAAGTACAGTCGTACCTTGGATCCCAAACGCCTTGCAAGTCGAACGTTTTGGCTCCCGAACGCCTCAAACCCAGAAGTCAGTGTTCCAGTTCGCAAACGTTCTTTGGAACTCAAAAGTCCGACGCAACTTCCGACTGGCTGCAGGAGCTTCCATGAATGCTGCGTTCCTAAATACAGAGCTCTCCATTGAGAGAGTCTTTTCAGTCACTGAAAAGACTGCTCATTTTTTTGCTAGACCAAGAGCAATTTTTTTTGTTACAGATGTTGAGATAATGAATATGTCTGGTTAGTCTGCTCCGCTCCCAAAAACGCATAGCAGCAGTCAGATTTCAGAAGTTATCTGCGGGGTTTTCCTTACCCTCCTTTTGACAGCTCCTCCTCCTCTGTTTTACCTGCAGAGGCAGATGCTGCATATTGCAAATAGCGGCTCCCAGGTGCGCTATCCTGCTGCTGCTGCTGCTTTGTCAGTTTTTCATGCTCTCCTCTGGCTCATCTGAAGCTGATGAAATGGGAAAGGAGATGAACAGAACGGAGGTGGCATTCAATTTGTGCCAAAAGTAACCGATAGTGGCACGGATTGCTTTAAAGGGATTCTGCTGCTGCAGGGAAGGTGATGAAGATATTGTTCTTCTCTGCTGCCTTCCCGTCTGCAAAGTGTCATCCGGATGAGTTGTTATGGGTGGTTAATCGCATGGCAAATCCAGGCTGTCACCACCTGGAGATAGAGCCGTTTTAATAAACCCTGCTGTGGTTTTGTTAGCTCAGATATTGCTTTATTTTTGGCTCAGTTTGGGGGGGTTTGGGTGTGCTAGTTTAAGGTAGTGGACCTGTTTCTGCGATCATATATCAGTTTATTAACTTGTGGCTCCCCAAGCTGATTATTGCTATGGAGGGCAGCCTGCTAGGAGCTGCACCCATGCGTGCTGCCTGCCTGGGACTGCAAAAACAAGGTGGGGTGGAGGGAAGGCTGAGCCCCAAACATGGCTAGCTGGCTGGCTTTATTTGCCTTGGTTGGCTAAAGGCTGGGTGGGGTGAGAGGGGCGACTGAATCTTCATTTTTATTTTGTTGATCACGTTCTCTCCCTCCAGCAGCAGCAACAACAACAACAAAAAGCACATCTGTGTTCTGCAAGGACAAAGTCCTGCTCTTCTCTCATGAATGACTGAACTTGCTGCCACCTTCTGCAGTGTGCTGATTCTGAATGTGGTTTTTCTTCAGCTTGGATGATCTGCATTTTGTAACCAGAATGCCCGGCCAATGCACAGAGTTCCCGCTTTGTCTTTGGTAACAAGGGCTGGTTTTTCTCATGAGTGCTTCCCAGTCTAGTCAGTGTCAAGTACCATTTTATCAATGAGTGCCTGAGTGTAACCTCTATTGAATTTGTCATGAGGGAATTCAGTTGTGGCTTACAGTATTTTCTCAGATCCTAATGAGTTCATTATATTGCAAAAAATTCATTCTATTTAACCATAATTCTTCTCTGTAAAAGAAGCTTCCTTTTTTTTTAATAATAGAGGAGGAAGGAGAAAGAGGCTGTTTTGCTTGTGTCCAGGGTTTGGTCACATGTCTCTCCGGAGACGTTTAAAATACCATTTCTCTGGCCTGAACATTGTTGGCAGTGTTAGTTGCAGCTGAGCTGCATGTTCACTGTTGGCTGCAATGAGGGAAAACAGACACTGGTGTTCAGTTTGGGACTCCTGTGGGATGCTTGCACGTTAACTCTCAGGGTGCTTTAATGGAACATTAAACTGGTTCCAGTATCCCCAGCACTGGAGACTACCAAAGCATTTTTGTGTGGAACGCCCCACCCATCACATGCCAAAGAAATAAACAACTATCTGACGTTTAGAAGACATCTGAAGCCAGTGTGGTGTAGTGGTTAAGAGCGGTAGTCTTGTAATCTGGGGAACCGGGTTCGCGTCTCCGCTCCTCCACATGCAGCTGCTGGGTGACCTTGGACCAGTCACACTTCTCTGAAGTCTCTCAGCCCCACTCACCTCACAGAGTGTTTGTTGTGGGGGAAGAAGGGAAAGGAGATTGTTAGCCACTTTGAGACTCCTTCGGGTAGTGATAAAGCGGGATATCAAATCCAAATCCAACCCTGTTTAGGGAAGTTTTTAATGACTGATGTTTTAATGTATTTTTAATCTTTTGTTGGAAGCCACCCAGAGTGGCTGGGGAAACCCAGCCCGATGGGCAGGGTATAAATAATAAATTATTATTATATATTATTTTTATTATGTAGCACTGCAAAAGTTGACATATGCTAAATATCAGGGCAATGCCCAACAGAATTGCCTTCTAATACAGGTCCCCTAATGCCCCTAGGCTGCAATTTATATGCCTGTGTTTCTCTGCTGGCTGTGCAGGAGGGGAAATTACAGAAGAAGACGCCTTCACCCCGGTATGGCTCCCCTTTATCACATACACAGCCCAACAGGACAACGACAATAATCCACCAACAGCATACAAATCAATATGGCTAACCTGATCCAAAACACCCACCCACCTCACTCACACACGAAAACAAAGATCACCACAGCCAATCACAAGCAAACAATCACACCCTAAGCCAACCCCAACCTCTCTTACCACCAAAGGAACACAAGTGAACAACACAAGCAACGCTGACACCAAACTCTACATACATTAAACATAATAGAAACACCGCCACCCGACCCCACCCCCATCCATCCTCCCTCTCCCCACCCCCCCTTTCTTTTTTCTTTCTGTTTTCTTCTCCCCCTAATGCCTCAACAAATGAAACGGATTTGTAAAAACGTTACATGGAAGAAGAAGAAGGAAAAAAAAAAAACGAGGCACTACACTTCTGTAAAACAAGAAAATCCTTAATAAAATATTTAAAAAAAACAAAAACATGGCAGCAGCAGAGTCTGAGCTCATGGACCTTTCATAACACCGGTCCCAAAAGATCTACATTGGCTCCCAGTATGTTTCCAAGCACAATTGGCATTCAATTTTAAAGCCCTAAACAGCCTTGGCCCTGTAAACCTGAAGGAGTGTCTCCACCCCCATCATCCAGCCCGGACACTGAGGTCCATCTCAGAGGTCTGGTGGTTCCATCACTGTGAGGTTACAGGGAACTAGGCAGAGGGCCTTCTGAGTAGTTGCACCTGCCCTGTCAAATCTTCACCTTGGAGATGTCAAAGAGTTAAACAAGCATATAATTTTTCATGCACATCTGAAGGCAGCCCTGTTTGGGGAAGCTTTTAACATTTGTTGTTGTTGCTGCTGCTGTTTTTTTCCTGTATTTTTGTTGGAAGCTGCCCAGGGGAAGCTGGGGAAACCCAGTCAAATGAGCAGGGTATAAGAAATAAATTATTCTTATTCTAGAATCGTGTCATTATAGAGTTGGAAAGGGATCACAAGGGTCATCTACCCCAAGCCCCTGCATTGCAGGTATTTTTTGCCCAACGTGGGGCTTGTAGAGATTAAGAGTCTCTTGTTGTTGTTATTATTGTTATTATTATTGCCATAAGAAAGTGTTGACATCTTCGCTCTAGATTTTTCTTAAAAATGGAAAACGCCACCTTTCTGTGTTTGAGCAAGAAATGGAACTTGAATGCAACTTGGGGTTGCCATATTTCAAAAAGTGAAAATCCGGATAGTTTTTTAAGCTATTAAAGGAAATTCACAAAAACTAGACTTCTGACATTGGTTTCCATATGTCCAGATTTTTGCAGACATTTAAGCAATTTCTGCCTGGACACTGCTTCCGACTGCGGTATTCCAGCTATGTCCAAGAAATTCCGGGCATATGGCAACCCTAGATGTAGACGGGGGTGGGGGGGCTGTTTCACTGATACCCATTTATTCTATAGACTATGTTGGTTAAATAGCCAGAGCTGTGTTTTCACTCGGCTCTGAAAATTGGTACTCATGATGTGGGAAACCCCATAGTTATAGTAAATGTTGTGAGATTGCAATTATTAGGGAATGACGTAAGAGCAGACGGGGAAAAGATGAGACGGGAAAGTGTTTTGCAAACACCATGGCTGGAATCTTAACGTAAAATGGAGCTTTCTGAAACAGCATCAGCTTTGTTTTAAGGATAATTGTGAAAGTCTCATTTAAAGTATTAAGAGAGATTTATGGGAAAGGACACATATTAATCCGTCATGCAGCAGAAGAATGTCCGGAATAAAAACGAGTATATTACCCAATGTTTTATTTTTGGCAATTGCAATTTTCATGCCTAAACACATTACAAGGATGACAGAAATGATTAAGAAATGTGTCTGGCTGTGTAAATACCAATGGGGAGACTGGAAAAAAAACGGGAGGGGGGATTATATAAGGAAAAGTGGAAGGACCTGAGTAGTTTCAAATATTTATAACACATGAAGATTCTGTAGCATGGCATAGCTGCTACCTTTTAGGAGTCTCACATATGGGGCATCCCAGAGGTTCAGTACTGGAAATAGTGGAAAACAATTACGTTTATAAACCCTAGATTGATTTCTCCTTCTTTCTGTATCTCTCAGCATCTCTCAAGCACACCATACTCTTTAGGATTCTGAAACTGGCACAAAATTTATTCTTAAATTCTTAAATTTGAGAGCCAGTGTGGTGTAGTGGTTAAGAGCGGTAGTCATGTAATCTGGGGAACCGGGTTCGCGTCCCCGCTCCTCCACATGCAGCTGCTGGGTGACCTTGGGCCAGTCACACTTCTCTGAAGTCTCTCAGCCCCACTGACCTCACAGAGTGTTTGTTGTGGGGGAGGAAGAAGGGAAAGGAGAATGTTAGCCGCTTTGAGACTCCTGAAGGGGAGTGAAAGGCGGGATACCAAATCCAAACTCTTCTTCTTCTTCTTCTTAAACCTAACATAAAAGACAACCCTTTTGCATAGAAAGGAAATGGAATCCAGAAAAATGACTTATAGCTAGAAGCTGAAGGAAGCCTAAAAGCCAGAGCATCCATAGGTCACAATGCTGCATGCTACTTGCGCATGATTTTTAGAGAGCAGCAAAATGTTGATGTGTTTGTAGGCTGATGCACTGCAGTATAAAGTTGGTAGGCTTGATCAGGGAAGCAAGTTGGAAGATTATTGCGATTTGTTTGCATCTCATAAAAATGTAAAAGGTTTCTTTCCTATGAATTCCCCCCCCCCCTCCAAATTAACTTTGCACAGTCTAGTTGGAAATGGGATTTTATACTGCAGTGGAATAGAGCTATTATACCAAGCCAACCATTTCTAGCTCAAATGGCGCGCTTTTATTTATTTTTAAAAATTTGAACTGGCTTCCTGATGACATGCTGTGCATCCATCTAGAGCAGGGCTGGGAAACGGGCGGTCCTTCAGATACTCCCATCAGCCTCAGCGACCATTGGTCAGGGATGGTGGGAGTTGCAGTCTAGCAATAGCCCAAGGTCCAAAGGTTCCCCATCCCTGATCTACAGGCTATGGACACCTTACCATGTCCATAAAGCCTAAAGTTAAGCCTAAAATTTAATGTGTCAAAAATAATAATAATCCAGTTCCTTCTAGGGTTATTACAGGAACCCTGCTACAAATTAAGACTGAAGAGGTTTAAGGAGGAGGGGCCAACAAATTGTTGGAGTCAGCTGGGCTGAACCAAGACACAGCTGTGTTTTTATATTTTGCTGGAAGCAGCGGAAATGGACATCTATCTGACTTTTAGAAGATATCTGAAGGCAGCCCTGTATCTGGAGGTTTTTAATTTGATGTTTGATGTTTCATTATGTTTTATATGTCCTTGAAGCTGCCCAGAGTGGCTGGGGCAACCCAGTCAGATGGGTGTAATAGGTAAGGTAAAGGTAAAGGACCCCTGGATGGTTAAGTCCAGTCAAAGGTGACTCTGGGGGTTGCGGTGCTCATCTCGCTTTCAGGCTGAGGGAGCTGGTGTTTGTCCGCCGACAGCTTTCCGGGTCATGTGGCCAGCATAACTAAACCGCTTCTGGCGCAATGGAACACAGAAACACCGTTTACCTTCCCGCCGCAGTGGTACTTATTTATCTACTTGCACTGGCGTGCTTTCGAACTGCTAGGTTGGCAGGAGCTGGGACAGAGTGACGGGAGCTCACCCCGTTGCAGGGATTCGGACCGCCAACCTTCTGATCAGCAAGCCCAAGAGGTTCAGTGGTTTAGACCACAGTGCTACCTGCGTCCCCTGATGGGTGTAATCATCATCACCATCATAACAACAACAGCAACAACAACATATTGCTGATCTATGAAGCAAAACTTCTAATGTATCAGATACTTAAGTCTCAAGCCATGAAGGCTTTGCATGCAAAACTTCTGAATATTTGGAAGAGAGGGATACAAATGCCTTAAATTAGCAGGCTAAGGGATAAGCGGACGCAGGTGGCGCTGTGGGTTAAAGCCTCAGCGCCTAGGACTTGCCGATCGAAAGGTCGGCGGTTCGAATCCCTGCGGCGGGATGCGCTCCCGCTGCTCGGTCCCAGCGCCTGCCAACCTAGCAGTTCGAAAGCACCTCCGGGTGCAAGTAGATAAATAGGGACCGCTTACCAGCGGGAAGGTAAACGGCGTTTCCGTGTGCGGCTCTGGCTCGCCAGATGCAGCTTTGTCACGCTGGCCACGTGACCCGGAAGTGTCTCCGGACAGCGCTGGCCCCCGGCCTCTTGAGTGAGATGGGCGCACAACCCCAGAGTCTGTCAAGACTGGCCCGTACGGGCAGGGGTACCTTTACCTTTTACCTTTAAGGGATAAGCAGCAAGGCTCAAAGGAGCCATAGTTCAATGGTGGAACACCTGCTTTGTATGCAGAACATCCCAGGCTCAGTCCCAGGCAAGTCCAGGCAGGGCTGAGAGACCCTCCTGACTTGAAACACTGGAAAATCAATGGTGGTGAGTGCTGACTGTATGAACTAGGCGGATCAATGGCTTAGTGTGTTTCCATATTGAGGGAGCGGGAGGGAAAACCTGAACAAGAGAAGTGCGGATCGGATTTGAGCCGAGGTTTAACTACATTTTGTGCAAAGCAGCACTTTCCTTCGTCTGCCCTGAATAGATAGATGGAATTCGTAGAATCACAGAGCTGGAAAAGGACCACTTAGGGTCATCTAGTCCAACCCCCTGCAATGCAGGAATCTTTTGCCCAATGTGGGGCTCAAACCCACAACCTTGAGATTAAGAGCCTCACGGTTTACCAGCTGAGCTATCTCGGCAGTTACCTTCCAGCATTCAGCTTCATTGGACGCTCACAAATTCTAGTGCTATGTCAGAGGAAGAAAAGCTTTTCTCTAGCCACTTTTCCTACACTGTGTATAATTTTTTACACCTTGACTGTGTCTCCTCTACATTAAAAAGGCTCAAAGCGGCATTGTTTGAGGGCTGCATTTAGGAACTTTTTCGTGTCTTGCAATTGATCTGCACCTCAAATTAAAGGGCACATAACTTGGCCATTAATCCAAGGAATGTATTTTTTTGTGTAGCTCTGCTTCAACAAGCAGTGGGACACACCTGTCATGCCCGCTTCTTGGTGTGATGTACCTACTTTCCGCCCGTGTGGCTGTGTTCCTTAATCACACCAAGACAGAAGAAATTGGAATGCATTTAATCTAAACCGAATAATCCAGCGGTAAAGTCTCGCTGCTGGAAGGTATAATTACTGACACACACAGTTATACTTAATCAGCAGGTTGGAAGGCAAAGACTTAAAATGCCGATAATGAGCGTTTTATAAAAAGGAGAAAATGTCATCGCAGGGATATGTCTCCCAGGCTTCTCAAACAAATTTGCTCAGCCTGCATGAATATTACCGTATCTTTCCATCTATAAGACGCCCCCATGTATAAGACTCCCCCTTGTTGGGGGACTCAGATTTAAGAAAATGGAGGGGAGATATATCCATGTATAAGACACCCCCCCCAATTTTTGACATTTTTAAAAGGGGGGGAACCTAGTCTTATTTATATATATATATATATATATATATATATATATATATATATATATATATATTATTGGTTTTTTCAACACAGATTTAAAAACAAAACAACACACAGTACATAAACAAACAAAACATATAAACATGTATAACTTCAAACCTCTTTTTCATAAACCTTACTTCTCAGACTTCCCCTTACCTCCCCTTTTCTGCATCCCTGTTTTGAGATTTTTTCAACAACTCCTCACACCAATTGTCTAATTACTTAATTTCTTTTTTAGCTTCTTCTCATACTTAATCAATTACAGCTATAATTCAATATTTTATTTTCCCTTGACATTTTAGCACTCTTCAATTTTACAACAATTCTTAAGATATTCTTTAAATTTCTTCCAATCTTCTTCCACCGTCTCTTTTTCTTGGTCACGGATTCTGCCGGTCATCTCCGCAAGTCCCATATAGTCAATCACCTTCGTCTGCCATTCTTCCAATGTGGGTAGTTCTTGTGTCTTCCAATACTTTGCTAAAAGAATCCTTGCTGCTGTGGTGGAATACATAAAAAACGTCCTGTCCTTCTTAGACACCAGTTGGCCGACTATGCCCAGGAGAAATGCCTCTGGTTTCGGGGGAACCTAGTCTTATACACGGAAAAATACGGTACTTTAAAATGCGAGTCCAAAACCTAGGCCGGGGGTCTGCAACCTTTAAGACAAAAAGAGCCATTTCCGAAGGAAAAAAAACTGGGAGCCGCAAAACCATTGCGACATTTAAAGCATGTGCGCCGCTGCCCTCCGATCTGACAGCGGGGAAGGTGACGTCGGGACGGTGCGTGACTAACGCATGCACCGCCCCCATGCGACGTCACAGCCAGTACAGCGCCCGCCACAGTGGGGAGTGTCGGGGCGCACAGTGCGCCTCCTCCCCTCGCTAGTATCCGCCCTGGAGCTGCGGCAAAGGTGTAAAAGAGCCACATGCGGCTCCACGGGTTGCAGACCCCTGACCTAGGCTGATCCTTGGATACTTACTAATGTAGCCAAGTAGCAAAGAAGTACTATTGCTTCCTTGCAACTGATGTTCACAGAACCATAGAATTGTAGAGTTGGAAGGGTTCCTGTGGCTCATCTAGTCCAACCCCCTACAATGCAGGAATCTACAATGGCAGCCATGACAGATGGCCATTCAATTCCATAATGTTTCTGTCTCACTTAATTGCCTAGAGAACGGTCTTTTTAGAAGAGAATGCCCCAGTGCTAGGATAGACACTTCTCCTTGAGCCTCAGGTCAGCAGCTAAGGATGATGGGAGTTGTAGTCCAAAACATTTTGAGGTCACCAGGTTGGAGAAGGCTTGCTGAGCCAGAACTACTAGCTTTTACCTTCATAATCCGGAGGCAACAGAAGCCTCTGTAAGCATCTTCCGTTGCAGGCGAAAACAAAAATCTTCCTTGGCTTCAGTTGGTTTTTCTGTTTTCCTTTTTTGTCCGACTGGGAATCTTGTCAACAAATGAAAACCTTGCTGGGAATTTATTCTGACTTCAAGTTTCTCTGTTTTCTCAGATAACATGCACCCTTTGCTTATCCTGGCACCATGGAATAGGTTTTCTGTATTTAGAACTTGTTGGCAAGTTCGGCTTCAGTAGAACATGTCACAGGCTCTCTTTTCAAAGTAAGGTAAACAGAGGGTGCTGGGAGGGAGGGACGCAATGCTCTTAGGTGGCTGGTGGAAAAAGGGCCATGGCACAGTTGCAGAACATGTGTCTAGCATCTTGCAAGACCCCCTCTTCAGTGGCTATCTCTCATGGTGCTGCGGCCAGGAAAGAGCTACACTTCATAATCTCGAGGAATGATGACAGGCAAAACGCTGAGCTACATAGACCTAATCTAGCTTCATATAAACTCACATTCAGATCGGATTGTTGCAGTGCACCCTACATGAAGACAGCTCAGAAACTTCATCTGGTCCAAAATGCAGCAAGATGGAGTTCCTTTCAGATCTCATATATAACCCCTGTTTTAAAACATCTGCACTAGTTTCTGGTCTGGGTGGGTTTTTTTTTTTTTGGCCCAATTCATGCTGGTGTTTAATACCCTAAATTACTTGGGCCACCTCCTTCCCCACAGACTCTCTCAGGTGTTAAGATCGGGGGGGGGGGGGTTGGTAGTTCCACCTCCCTCATAAGTTCTAGATCAGGGGTCAGCAAACTTTTTCAGCAGGGGGCCGGTCCACTGTCCCTCAGACCTTGCGGGGGATGACGACAATTTTTTTTTTTTTGGGGGGGGAAATGAACCAATTCCTATGCCCCACAAATAACCCAGAGATGAATTTTAAATAAAAGGGCACATTCTACTCATGTAAAAACACGCTGATTCCCAGACTGCCTGTGGTCCAGATTTAGAAGGCAATAGGGCCGAATCCGGCCCCCGGGCCTTATTTTGCCTACCCATGTTGTAGATCAGGCATAGGCAAACTCTGGCCCTCCAGAGGTTTTGAGACTACAATTCCCATCATCCCTTACCACTCGTTCTGTTAGCTAGGGATGATGGGAATTGTAGTTCCAAAACATCTGGAGGGCCGGAGTTTGCCTATGCCTGATCTAGATGGTGGTGACCCAGGAGAGGCAGATGCTCTGTGGCAGCCTCTAAGTTGTGGAATCCCCCCCCCCCCTCACACACAGTTTTTTGTAATGTTGTCTGTTGGTCATTCCTCCTGAGAGCCATTTTTCCACTGCTGCTGCTGAGGCCGCAGCAGGCCTTGGGGAATTTGCTGCTTGTTTGGAAGAAATAGCCCAAGCAAGGCTTACCTTGCCCTACTAGCGCAGTAATGGACATAAGTAATACAGTGGTACCTCGGGTTACAAACACTCCGGATTACAGACACTTTGGATTACAGACTCCGCTAACCCAGAAGTAGTACCTCAGGTTAAGAACTTTGCCCCAGAATGAGAACAGAAACCACACGGCAGCAGCGGGAGGCCCCATTAGCTAAAGTGGTACCTCAAGTTAAAAACAGTTTCAGGTTAAGAACGGACCTCTGGAATGAATTAAGTTTGTAACCAGAGGTACCACTGTATCTGCAACAGAATGTTGCAGTGTAGGGAGCTCCTATCCAGGTTTCCAGCCCTCTCCCAATGTCGTCCAATCCATTTCCTCTCCCCACCTGGTTTTCCATTCGCAACCCACACCAAACGAAATGTCGCCATTCCATGTCCTCTAAGCCTAGTCCCCATTGGGCTGTTTGTGGTTTGATTCCCCTGCCCTTAAGGGTTTCCCCAAAGATTCTTCCTACTTCTTCAGGCCTTGGCAGCCTCCCCTCCCGCTAAGCCTGCTAGTGCCTCTCCCTGTTTGGGATATTGATGATGGCGTTTCAGCAATAGGCACTTGGATAATGAGTTTGCTTTTGACATATAGAGCTTCACCTTCAAAATCTGTACTTTATTGAAACTGATGTTTGCTTTGGCTGCCGAATAGAACGGAGCTGGCAGTGTTGCTGTTTTAATTATTACTTCTTCTTAACAATTGCAATGCAGAAATGCCAGGACCTAGCCAGTTTTTGCTGCTTGTTTTGTTCTGACCCAATCTAGAAATGTTCCGGCATAGGTCAGATGGCATCCTGATTACGGTCGGACTACCAATGTGGATTGTCTCCAATTCAAAGTGTGCCACCCCTGTGGCAGCAATTGTATAATTTATTGGACAGTGGAGTGCTTCACTTCCCAGTGGTTCATACGAAAGTTTCTTTCACCAAGATGGGAAATTGGGGAAAAAGCTCATTGCTAATAGCAGAGAGACACTAGGCACCTCTACCTGCTGAATTATTGGAGGAGGAGGCATTTGGATTGCTGTGGAGGTGAGGAGAGGAGTCAGCATTCATAGTACTTCAGCAGAGCAGATGGTTGCTTAGCGCTTGGAGAAAATCATCACCAACACCATCATCATCAATAATAAAAGCACACAGTTCTTGCAGTGAGTTGGTTTCAACTCTGTGTTTAAGATGTGTAGTACTTGCATTTGGGGAAAGTGTTCACCCATCAACAAGGCCAGATTACGACATGATGACTTCCTAAACCATGGGTAGGCAAACTAAGGTCCGGGGGCCGGATCCGGCCCAGTCACCTTCTCAATCCGGCCTGCGGACGGTCCAGGAATCTGTGTGTTTTTACATTAGTAGAATGTGCCCTTTTATTTAAAATGCATCTCTGGGTTATTTGTGGGGCATAGGAATTCATTCATTCCTCCCGCCCTCAAAATATAGTCCGGTCTACCACATGGTCTGAAGGACAGTGGACTGGCCCCCTGCTGAAAAAGTTTGCTGACCCCTGTCCTAAACTATATCAGGTTTAAGAGGTCCCATTGAATTACCCTTCTCTCCCCCCCCCCCCAATGTATTATTCTAACCAAAAGGACAATGAAAATGAAAATAATAAACTTTTATATTTCATTGTGTACTGGCAGATATACCATCTAACTTAAGTCTATTTACGTATGAAACACCTTAAAACAAAAGTACCACATGATATTTTACATACGTATATAAAAATGTAATAAAATATTAAACATTAAAAACTTTCCCATGCAGGGCCATACAGGCCTTTGGATGTCTTCTAAAACTTTTAATTTATGTATCCCCTTGGCTCGGGGGGTCACATAATTCCATGCCCTCTAATACTCTCTGATGAAAACGGATGCCCCAAGGAAAAGCAGGATCTGGGATCAAATCAGAAGCCGAGACAGCTTCTGTAAATTTGGGACTGTCCCTGGAAAACAGGTACACTTGGAGGGTCTGGATCTTGAAAGCATCACCATGGCTAAGCAGGAGTTTCAACCTCACCTTCTTGTATAAGACATCTTAAATACTCTGTCTATCATATTGCAACTGGAAAGAGGAATTCTGGCAGCCATGACATGAAACCTACGTTGTCAAAGCCATGCAGGTTTTGACAGGTGGGGTGCAACTGGAATTGTGACAGGTTTTATATCAGATGCAGTCCTTTTTAAAAGCTGGCATATTCAGGACTTTTATCTGTGTTTATGCAAAGGACTGAAATCTGGAAACGGTTGAAGATAAAGCAAGGTCTTAATCTTATTTCACTCCTTTTTCCTGAGGTGCACGGCTCCTTGTATAAACACTTCCGTATTGTGTAAATGACGGGACACAGAAATAAACTTGCCAGGCCCCTTTACAGGGAACCCTCAGAAAAACAACAACTCTGACCTACAAAGAGCACGTCATTTTGAAACTCGCACCTTCCCCCCTTTCTTAAAGAAAATGTTTTGAGTTTCGTGTGACCCACCCAGAGGAAGTTAGTAATGGGCAGTGAGCGAATGTCTGAATAAATAAATACCGTTCTGCTCACTTCGAACATACCAAAGGCTGTGTAAAACCTGAATTGTTGTAGTGCAGGATTCTTTAAAGCCAAGGGTAGGAGAATTTTGTGATATGCCAAGGGAGCGAAAGAACTGCTGTGCCAAGTCATCTTCTGGAAAGTTCTGCCTATTGGAGAGAATAACATTTCTGCCTAGATGAGGATGGGAATTAACTGAGTCTCTGTGCGTTCTTCCCTGGCAGTAATCCCAGGCAGAAGGGGGGTTCAGTGGGACTTCCCTCTGAGCAATGTTAGAAATTTTTGTGACTGGGGTGTGTACAATTGAGACCACAGGGAGATCTCTGCAATGCCAGGCTGGCGATTGACATCTCCATCTGGCGGTTGACATCTCTGTAAGCAGAAGAGCTTATTTATTCCATTTATATCCTACCTGTTTCTCCAAGGAGGACAAGGTTCACCCTCATCCTCAGTTAATCCCTACAACGACCCTGTGAGGGAGGTTAAGAGGCTGTGACTGGCCCAAGGTCACCCAGCGAGTTTCGTGATGGAGTGGGAATTTGAACCCAGATCTCCCATGGTCCTAGTCTGACACACTAACCACTGCATCCCACTGGCTTCCTAGAGCACTTCTACTATGGGGCAACTATATAAAAATGTCACTTAGAGAAGGTTCTGATCTCCCCCCCCTCAAGCTAGTTTTTGTTTTGTTCTGGATTGTTTTATTTGATGTTTTAATGCATGAGTGGACAAACTAAGGCCCAGGGGCCGGATCCGGCCCAATCGCCTTCTAAATCCGGCGCACGGATGGTTCGGGAATCAGTGTGTTTTTACATGAGTAGAATGTGTCCTTTTATTTAAAATGCATCTCTGGGTTATTTGTGGGGCAAAGGAATTCGTTCATTATTATTTTTTTCAAAATATAGTCCGGCCCCCCATAATGTCTGAGGGACAGTGGTGAAAAAGTTTGCTGACGCCTGATTTAATGTTTTGTAAACAGCTTTGTGATTTTTTTCTTTAAAATATAAAACAGTATAGAAATGAAATGAACAACAACAACAACTAAACTCCATGGGGGCGGGGGGGGGGGAGAATGGGGCCTAGAAAACATACAGTGGTATCTCGGGTTAAGAACTTAATTCGTTCTGGAGGTCCATTCTCAGTCTGAAACTGTTCTTAGCCTGAAGCACCACTTTAGCTAATGGGCCTCTTGTTGCCGCCGTGCCGTCGGAGCACGATTTCTGTTCTCATCCTGAAGCAAAGTTCTTAACCCGAGGTTAGCAGAGTCTGTAACCTGAAGTGTCTGTAACCTGAGGTACCACTGTACTGCTGTACTGTCTGCAACCCAGATTTAAGGTCCTATTTGGCAATTAGCTTTTATATCTGAGATTCTAACACTGAACAAGATGCTGGGCATCTTGTTCAGTGTTAGAATCTCGGATAAGTAAGTAAGTAAAGCAAGTAAAGAAGTGAATTTTATTTATTACTGCGGTCTAACACTACAAACTCGGTGGCAAGGAAAGGGCAGAATCTGGTCAAAATCCCACCATCAGAGGTTGAAAGGGGGAGCACGGGAAGCCATGCTACACCTGTGCTGTGTTGCTCCTTTAAACCGTTTATGACCCCCTTTGCTTTTCCTTTGCCCCCTCTGTGTCAGAGGCACAAAGGAGTGCCAACCCCATTCACCCCTCATACAAGCCTCTGCTGTGGGTTAAACCACATAGCCTAGGACTTGCCGATCTGAAGGTCGGCAGTTCGAATCCCCGCAACGGAGTGAGCTTCCGTTGCTCGGTCCCAGCTCCTGTCAACCTAGCAGTTCGAAAGCACGCCAAAGTGCAAGTAGATAAATAGGTACCGCTCCGGCGGGAAGGTAAACAGTGTTTCCATGCGCTGCTCTGGTTTGCCAGAAGCGGCTTAGTCATGCTGGCCGCATGACCCGGAAGCTGTACGCCGGCTCCCTCGGCCAATAAAGCGAGATGAGCGCCGCAGCCCCAGAGTCAGTCAGGACTGGACCTAATGGTCAGGGGTCCCTTTACCCTTTACAAGTCTCCTCGCATTAGACCCCAGGGGTCAGCAAACTTTTTAAGGAGGGGGCCGGTTCACCGTCCCTCCAACCTTGTGGCGGGCCGGACTGCATACGTTCACAACATAAGGGGGCTTCTTTCTCCCCCCCAGCCCCTCCCCTCCCCCTGCTTTCCTGCCTCCACCGTCGCTCTGCCTGCAGTTGGGAGCCAGCAGCGGTGCCTTTCCTTTACAGGCCAGCTTTCCCATGCGCCAGGTGCGGGGCCAGCAGGCGCATCAAGCTCCAGCCAAAGCCCCGCAACGTGGGCATGGATGGAGAGGTTGGCGGGCAGGTGGCGAGTCTGGGCTGCGACTCAGCGCGCAGGTGGCGAGGCATCGTATTGGCTGGCACCAATCAAAGCCCAGCTCCCTTCCCTTGCAGGGCGGGGAGAAGGCAGGAAGAGGGAGGGTGGAGGTGCCACCGCTGTGTGTGTGAGGGAGGGAAGGGGGGGGAATGGCAAAAAAATGGCGCCCCCCAAAAAAAATTGCAAAAAAATGGCGCAGCCCGAACGATCATGCCAATCAAAGCAGCGATTCCAGGACCGTCTGCAGGCCGGATCCAGAGGGCAGTTGAGCCTGATCCGGCCCGCAGGCCTTAGTTTGCCAACCCATGCCTTAGACCGGGGTTAGCAAACTTTTTCAGCCTGTCCCTCAGACCGTGTGGTGAGCCGGACTATATTTTGAAGAAAAAAAAAATATGAACAAATTCCTATGCTCCACAAATAACCCAGGGATGCATTTTAAATAAAAGGACACATTCTACTCATGTAAAAACACGCTGATTCCTGGACCGTCCGCAGGCCGGATTTAGAAGGCGACTGGACCGGATCTGGCCCCCGGGCCTTAGTTTACCTATCCATGCCTTAGACCTTCTCCCGCAAGGAGAAAGGGATTCAGCAGTAAGTGGCTCATCAAGGAACAGCCACAACAGGCTGGGTCTTCTCCATCGTGCTGTCCAACTGCCTACTGCTTCCCTCCCTCCCTCCTTGTCCCCCACCATTGAAGGTGAAACGGCACCACTGGTGAAGCAGGGAATGGCAGCAACAGAGCAGGGCAGTTGCTGAGGAGCTGTCCCATCTGGTTGTGACCGGTCCTCCACTGCTGTGCTGTACAACCTGCCACTGCTGCCCTCTAGCCCTGCTGTGTGGCCCAGAAGCTCCTTACACTGGTCGCCGTGCTGCAGTTTGAAGCGCCACCTGTTGGCAGCCAAGATAACTGCTGCATGATGACAACCTTAGACACAAATACATTATTGTATAGTTAATTCTAGGTATACACCCAATACAGTTGTCCTCTGAGCTGCAAGCTTAGGGCTTAGACTCCCTAGGAATTTAGGGCAAATGCCCTTAGGTCTAGATGACTTTGGGGGAATGGGAAAAGGAATAGGTTTTTTTTTCCTCCCCTTGTGCTTGCTGCCTTCTTCCAGAAGATGTCACTGTTTGGCAGGCTCCCAAGGGGAGTGAAAGCCTTCCTGCCTACTTTGTTCTGAGCTGTGTTTTGATTTAAGTAAATTGGCGTTTGCTTTGATGTTCTTTAGCAGACGGATCAGCTTGATGCTGTTCCAATAAGGGTGTGTGTGTTTGACCACCTCCCACCGAAAACATATTTTTTCTCCAAGCTAAGAATCAAGAAGCCTCTCTCGACAACCCTGTCCTTTTATGTTTAGAAATCAGTATATTCACATTTTGAAGCTCACCTCCTGGGGAGACTGATTTCAGTGCAAACCCTTGAACATGTGATCTATGCATTTTCCCTGTACTCAGGCAATTTTCAGGTGCCTCACTGTTTAATATTGTGCTGCTGCTTCCACTGCCCTGCTAGTCCCTGAGACTGCCTGGGAAATATTTCCTAATTCTAAATTCTATATTTTGACAAATTATTTATCGAGCACTGTTAAGTTAATATAAAACTGAGGTAGGGGTGATTCTGTGCAAGTTCTGATTTCTTCTGTAATTAGATTTGACACATCAGATAAATAGCTGTTTTAAAAAATAATGTATTTGAAAGGATAAGGAATGATACTCTCTCTGAACTCTCTCTGAATTCCTTCCGTGTTATGTGTGCAGCCACATGGTAATCTTTGTTGCCCAGTACCTAATTAAATCACGTTCTTCCTAGATTTCAGACTTTGAATTCTGGTTTTATTATTTGTGAAAATACACGAAGTATTTGGCTACTTTTAAAGAAGGCTCCTCTTATTTGAGACCTGCATGTTGAAAGATCTTTAGAAGAAGAATGCTGGAATAATAAAGAGCAAGTCATGCTGCTTTGGCCGCACAAACTTTGGCTTCACAAACTTGAGTAGCCTTCCAAAATTTGGCCCTGTGCATCTTCTGCTCCAGCTAGGCATTGGAACAGCGGCTGAGAGCTGGAAAGATTTCCCAGTGAAACTTGTTCTTCAACTCCCAGTTTGAGAACATGATCTCCTTATACCCTGAAGGGTCAACATCTCTATCAAGAAGTGGGCTGAAGAGAATCACTTGAACCTTGCAGTGTTCTGTGGAAAACTTAAGAAGAACATGGCAGCAGGGCACCTGATTCCAGTTATGGGGACATTATGAGGAAGAAGGCAGCGTGTGTGTGTGACCTTTGTGTATTCCTTTTTAGTGTCTACACGTATCATTAACAAAACCAGGGTACTCCAGGTTAAGTTTTAATTCTTAATGGGAAACGGTTAGCATTTACCATTTTTCTAATATATTTTCCCTGGTTCTACAGGGGCTACCGTATTTTTTGCTCTATAAGACTCACTTTTCCCCTCCTAAAAAGAGATCCCTCTAGCTGTTCTGGCTTCTGAGATTCAGAATATTTTTTTTCTTGTTTTCCTCCTCCAAAAACTAGGTGCATCTTGTGGTCTGGTGCGTCTTATAGAGCGAAAAATACGGTATATTAGATTTATAAAGCTTTTCTATATTGTCTTTTCAGTTCTAAAAAGTACCACCAAAGCCATTTGTGGGGGCGGGGGAATGGAACAACAACGCATTGAGAGTCAAAATGAAACAAAACATCATCGGCCTGGCAGAAATAGGTTTCTCTTGGTAACAATTTTTGTTCTTTTTTTTTGGTGATAAGATTTGTCTGTTGGCAAGATGGGGATAGCCATGACAAAGAACAGCAGAGACACTTTCTAAAAAATGGGTTGCTCAGACAGGGGTCGTGAGCACTTTTATAGGATCTGATGGAATCCCATTCGTGCCTTTGTATCACCTGATCCCTACTGCGTCCTTCTAGCCATCCAACAGAGCAGTAGAGAGCAGCCTTTCCCAAACTGCCTGACATTGGCATGGAGTAAGGCAGCCCCTCCTCCCTTAGCTTTCTGGAAACCAGTGCTATTTTTCTAGAAAAAGAGGTGCCGGAACTCACCACGAACGCCTCTCTTGTTCTTTTATAATTACAGTAGGGCCCACTTGAGAGGTGCCAGAACTCAGTTCCACCGAGTTCTGGCTGAAAAAAAAAAAGCCCTGTTGGAAACCGTTGAAAAAAACCCTTCAGCCACCAGCACTCAGCAGTCTGGCACGAATTGCCATGTTCCAAAAAGTGAAAACCCGGACACACAAAAGTTGTGGGGTTGGTTTTTTCCCCCCCAAAAAAGCAAAAAATGACATTTTTGAGCTATTTTAAAGGAAATTCTCCTCTGCCGACATGGGTTGCCATACGTCTGGATTTTCGTGGACATTTCAACGATTTCTGCCTGTACACTGCTTCCAAATGTAATATATCCCGGACATATGGCAACCCTAATGAATGGTGGCTGTCAGTCTTCCTCATGGCTGGAGGCTGATGTGGAATGACAAGGAGGGGGGAATAGACCAGTACCCCAAAGTGCTTGGCTGTGGGTCAGATTCAGCTGCTGCTGCTGCCATTTTTGTAGTTTTCCTGCTCTTTTTGAGCCGTCCCCAGCCCCTTTCTCTCCTTTTTTTGCAGCTTAAATTGATTTAACCATTTATTTCCTGGTGCTGTTCATCACGGTTGTGCGTAAGTGACGACCTGTTCTTTCCCTTCTCTCCCTGGCCAGGTCCCCTGCTGCGCTTTCCTCTCAGCTTCTGATCTCACCCTGGAAAACTGGAGCTGAAAGAGGAACTGGGAAAGATTAGCACTTCTCTCGCTTCCTCTCACAACTGTCTGTAGTTTTCCAGGCAGAGATAGCTCGCTTTCCCACAGCCAGAGAGAGGGAGGAAAAATAGTAACCCCTGGCAAAGGGGGGCAAGTGGGGTGTACCTGTGAGTGCAGAGGCTTCTCAGATGTCAATGGAAGTTTTATTGTTGTTCCTGGACCCACATGATCTGAATTGGGGACACTGAGTATAAAGGAACTTGCTTCTGGCACCCCTGGATGGATAGAACATTAGTCATAGGAGTTCATTGTATGAAAATGAAGCAATTGGACCTGTCATAAGAGCTAGAAATTTGCAGTAGGCAGAACAGGGCAAGGAAACAATATTCCAAAATGCTTCCAAGCTTGGTTTTGTGTTGAAATACCTTATTCCACTTGCACACCTGAACTTTTTCAGAGGTGTTTTTGCGAGTGCAGCGGCTTCCAATTTAACCTGTGTCACTTCCAAGTGCGTTTCAGCTGGAACCTGAAAGTTTGGGTGACATTTCCTGCGTTGAGAATCTCTGTTGGTGCAGACGGCCCTCCCCATCCCAGCAGGACTTTGATCTCCATTAAACCTTCGTCAGCCATTATATTCGCTAGATACTTGGCCTCACACGTTCCTTGTATGATGATAAGTGAGGCCATTGATAGATAAAATCCATGGGTCTCTGGTCATTTTCCGCACGAGTGAATCCAAAAAGAGGTCTCTCCTTATAATTCAAGAACCTAGTTGTGGTTTGCATGAATGTGGCAATGCTACCAAGAGAGCATTGGGGACTCCGCTTTTGGGTATCTGGTGGCTGGTTGCTGCTAGAGAGCTGCTTGCGTCACTTCCACCTCTGCACAGTGCCCCATCTGGGAGCGTGGAGCTCTTCCAGTGCAAATGCTGGAATGGACTTTGCATCTTTGTACTGCATGGCCTGCAAGGTCAGAGAGGCAGTAAATACGTCTCTCTTCATCACCAAGTGCAAGGCTCTGGTGCTATGGATCCAGCATGCTCTGTTTCCTCTTCGTTTCAGAAATGTTGACAAGGCGATATCCACCTAGGTGTGAGCCGGGATTCTGCAATAAGGCAGTTTCCTATGTTCCTATACGCTGTACTGTTTTTAACACTTGATTGGGAGCCGCCCAGAGTGGCTGGGGGAAACTCAGCCAGATGGACGGGGTATAAATAAATTATTATTATTTATTATTATTAGGCAGGTTTGGGGAACCTGTTGCCTTTCGGATGTTGCTGAACTACAACTCCCATCTTTCCTGACTATTGGCCATGCATGATGGGAACTGTAGTTCGCCAGTCCAGGGCTAAGAGTTCCTCACACCTGCTGTGTGGCATTTGACCCTGATATTGGTGACACTTATTCCCCATCTTGTCTCTCTTCAAGCATCAATTGAAGATTTTTATTTTCTTGTGGGGTGGGGGTGCGTCTGGGTTTTTGGAACATAAATGCAAACTGGAGCCCAACAGTTTAGTATTCCTGTCTGCTGTGCTGTAACATTGGTGGGGGTTTTTTGACACACAGTTTTAAATTGCATTTTGAGAGTGATATTTTATTGTGCTGTGGACAAACCTGGGCTCATATGGAAGGAAATGTGATACAGGAGCACAATCATATGGATAAAATACATTAAACGTGAAATTTATAGCTTTTAATATCGCAAGTGTGTGCCAACAATGTATGACACTTCTGAAGCTGCTGTAGTTTATTAAGATTTATAGCAACCAGGGTCCCCTGCTTTTAACCCTGCCAACCTGACTAGTGGAAGCAAAGCCATTGTTATTTTATTGGCCGGTGTGGTTAGAATGTCAGACTAGGACCTGGGAGACCAGGGTTCAAACCTTCCACTCAGCCATGAAACCCATTGCATTACCTTGGGAGAGTCATGGCCTCTCAGCCTAACCCATTCCACAGCGTAACTGTGAAGACAATAAGGCACAACCCTTCCCTTAGACTTGCAATCTGAATTTCATCCTTGGCTTTTGAGGTTAAAGGCAATTTTTTGAGTTGTGATTAAACCCCAGAGCACAGGCGAGAGTCTGTTTAAAAAGTAGGAAATAGCCTTTAATTTAATGCAAATAGCCTGTATAATTTTTTCAGGCCACACAATTTGCATTGCGTTGTTGCAAAATCTGCAGTACCAAAGGCCTTGAATGAATCTGCCGATCGTTATCCTACATCACTTGCTTTATAGCTCTGTGCTCAAGTTCAGTTTCCTCTTCTTGACTCTAAATGCATTTGACGTTTCTTAGCTGTGAATAGAACATGAATTCAGCACTTTGCCGCCCTCCCACCTTTGCTCTGTCCCTGAGCCAACTTCCTTAAGCAATCTGCTTTTAATCTGTAGCACTTTCAGCCTCACGATTTCATTGCAGTCACTTTCCTGGTTTTGTGTGTGTGTGTGCTGCTGCTTCTGCTGTTAGATAACAGCCCCAGACTCTGAGACGCTGCCATTCCAGGGCCCTGGAATGCAGGTTTGTGAGTGGTTTCCACAAATAGTATCTGCTCTCTAGACAAGTTAAGCTGAAATGGCAGCAGGTGAGAGAGAATGGCTGCAAAACAGGAGCTTTCTGCTATGTGTTAATAATCAATATTGTTTCTCTCATTCACGACTATCTAGTCCTGTTTTCAGATGCCAGCTTGGAAACTTGTGAATAGCCATCACCTACCCCAACATTGGGACGCGGGTGACACTGTGGGTTAAACCACAGAGCCTAGGACTTGCCGATCAGAAGGTCAGCGGTTCGAATCCCTGCGATGGGGTGAGCTCCCGTTGCTCGGTCCCTGCTCCTGCCAACCTAGCAGTTTGAAAGCATGAAGTGCAAATAGATAAATAGGTACCGCTCCGGCGGGAAGGTAAATGGCATTTCCGTGCGCTGCTCTGGTTCGCCAGAAGCGGCTTAGTCATGCTGGCCACATGACCCGGAAGCTGTACGCCGGCTCTCTCAGCCAATAAAGCGAGATGAGCACCGAAATCCCAGAGTCGGCCACGACTAGACCTAATGGTCAGGGGTCCCTTTACCTTTACCTTTTTACCCCAGCATTTGGATGAATACTACTTTTCCCAATTCTTTTCACACAGCAACCCTGTGAGGTAGGTTAGGTGTGAGGCAGTGACTGTCCGAGTTGGAGATTTGAAATTTGCCCTCTGCGGTCCTAATCCAACACTCTTAACCACCACACTACAGTTGTTACAGTTGGACTATAATTCCCATCATCCTTCACCATTGGCTTTGCTGGCTGGGGCTGATGGGAAGTGTAGCCCAATGACACCTAGAGGGCACCTGTTTGGGGAAGCCTGGATGCATTAAAGCAGGCATAGGCAAACTTTGCCCTCCAGATGTTTTGGGACTACAATTCCCATCATCCCTGACCACTGGTCCTGTTAGCTAGCGATGATGGGAGTTGTAGTCCCAAAACATCTGGAGGGCCGAGTTTACCTTGCTGCCCAAGACATTGGAGTGATGTTGGATGTGTCAGGATAGATTATATATGGGACCATGTCTGTGATCCACAGCTATTGGCCACTTTTTATTTCTCTTGTTCTGGCTATGTACTGTACTTTGATGGTCCATCAATGGCCCATCTTATGGTGGTTCCTGAGCTGTTACAAGGTAAAAGGTAAAGGTACCCCTGCCCGTACGGGCCAGTCTTGACAGACTCTGGGGTTGTGCGCCCATCTCACTCAAGAGGCCAGGGGCCAGCGCTGTCCGGAGACACTTCCGGGTCACGTGGCCAGCGTGACATCGCTGCTCTGGCGAGCCAGAGCCGCACACGGAAACACCGTTTACCTTCCCGCTGGTAAGCGGTCCCTATTTATCTACTTGCACCCGGAGGTGCTTTTGAACTGCTAGGTTGGCAGGCGCTGGGACCGAGCAGCGGGAGCGCACCCCGCCGCAGGGATTCGAACCGCCGACCTTTCGATCGGCAAGTCCTAGGCGCTGAGGCTTTAACCCACAGCGCCACCTGCGTCCCATGAGCTGTTACAAAGGAGTACTTAAATACCCTGAACCCACAAGGAGCTTCAGTATCAGACATGCCACCACCTTCCAATGAAATGTGCTCAGGCCAGCCTGTGACTAGAGATTTATGGAAAATGGGGGGTCGTTTCCAAGCAAGTTCTACTCGAAGTAGGCCCATGGAAATTAATAGACATGTTACTCATAGCCATTAATTCCAATGGGTCTACTTTTAGTAAAGCTAGCATTGGATACAAGCCTTAGAATTGGAAAAACGTTCTGCTCCCCAGAGTTCCGATTTAGCTCATTCGTAAACACAACTAAAAATGAGCACTATGTTAATACACATCTGCTGTATAAATATCTGGAAAAAAAATTATCTAATAGCCAAAAGCAGCTGAACAGAAATATTTGCTTTGGGGTTGAAAATTCAGCGAAGCACATTTTGTGTGGTTTATATGTTGTGTTCAGAGAGACGTATAGTGGGGATTATTGGGATTCTCGTACACATGACATCACAACTCAATAGCACGTGCCTATCTTGCATTATTTAGATCTCAAGGGAGAACACTGGAAATCCTTAACATTAATTATCGCAGGCCTGCCGAGCTGTGTGCATAAATATATGAGCCTCCCAGGGGCTATTTCATCTGAAAATACAGTAGTGAATTATAACTTTGATTTCAGATTTGTATCTAGCCTATTTGCCCAATTTGACTTGCATCAGTTCATTATGTTACTAATTAATTTTATGACAAATACTTTTCTAAAAGTGGAAACAATTGTATGGGGGGGGGGAAATACTGGTGGAAAAAATGTACAGCTCACATCACTGCCGGTAATTTTATTTGGGGCGCCATGTTGTTAGAGAAACCTGGTAAAATTTGGATCTACGTTGACCCAGTTCACATGACACAATAACTGTGGTTACCCATGTTCTGTCAAATAGCATTCCCATTGAGGAACAACAGGCATCCACTATCTGCACTTTACAGAATCAACTGAAGACATTTCTGTTCAAACAACCTTTTCCTGCTGGGTGAATGGGTACCTGTTTGGGTTTTGGTCTTGTTTGAAATGTGTTTGTTGTTTTGTTTTTAGCTGTTTTTAAATCACCTTGAGATGGTGATTTATAAGGTGATTAATAAATCAGTAATAATAATAATAATAATAATAATAAGCCAAACCAAGGTTAGTTCTTGGTTATAGCTCGTGGTTAACATATCTGCAAGTATCCTGGAAAAACCGGGATTCTGTGATTTTTTTTCTTGCGAGAACATAGCGGCCATTTTGGGCCCTGTGCAATTTTGCACTATGCAAATTCCTCTATGACTGATGTTCTCTTTATCCAGTCAGACGCAGGGTGTTTCTGAATACCAGTTTCTGCAGGCAGCGGTGGGGAGGGGAAAGGGTCTTTGCCTGCTTGGGAGTTTCCCATAGGCATTCTGGTTGGTCACTGTGACCTGATCCAGCATTATATTCTTAAATCTTGGTTTAGTTCCATGCGGTGCAGTGCACAAGCAAACAGGATTGGCAGGGAGCAAAGCTGCTTTAAGCTGCTCTCCCAGAAACCATAGTTTGTGCAGTCCCTAGAAACCATGGTTTGGCACCCTGTGTTGTGCCGATCAGGTCTGTAAACTCTTTTCTCCCTTCAGTCACCACACTGTGGGGCCCACACTGTATACAGTGATACCTTGGTTTTCGAACGTAATCCGTTCTGGAAGACTGTTTGAGTTCTGAAACGTTTGAAAACCAAAAACTCAATAGCTGAAAGCTAGGCCTCAGGATCTTGTATTCGGCGGAAGTCGTGTGGCATGTTCAACTTCTGAGGCGTGTTCGAAAACCAAAGCATTTACTTCCGGGTTTATGGTATTTGAAAAACAAAACGTTTGTCAATGGATACGTTCGAAAAATTAGGTACCACAGCTTTCACAGCTGTTTTCCCCCTACAGTATCAATACTTTCTGTTTTTCTGCACCGGTGCCAACTGAATTTGAATTGTTTTTCCCAACAATATATGCTTCTGCTAATTTTTGTGTGTGTTGAAGTATTTTTTTACTGCATGTTTTCAAGGGGAAACTAATCTATTTTTAGCTCCTACGAAAAACAAATCCTGCTGCGAGCCAAAAACCGGATTGCAGAAAGAGCAAAAGTCAGAGAGTTGAAACGGTTAGAAGTACAAGTTGACTTTCTTCTTCCCACCTGTTCCTCCTGAGACATCCTTTGCTTTCCCAAAGATCGAAGAAAGCTGTATTATTGGTCCATGAACGCGGAGGCAAGATGTACAGCTGGCAAAGGCTTTGGAATCAACCAAAAATGCCATGAAATAGTGGGGGAGCTTTTGAACCCTTCATCAGGCTGGATGCTCAACAAACAGAAGTGTGGGTGGGCGATTGGCTTGGTTTTGAAAGCATGGTGTCTGCAATTAGTCACGGTTCTAAGATTGAGGGTGGGAAGAGACATTCTGAATTAGATCAGGGCTTGCTAGTTGCTATGCAAGTTACATGGAAGACTCTCTCCAGCGCTGCTGGGATGTAGAAGCATAGATTGTTTGATTCCCCTGCCCTTTTTTAAAAAATATAAAACCCAGCTGTTGCCTGGGATCCTTAGGCAAAACACACATGCTGAAAATGGAAGTACAGTGGTACCTCGGGTTACATACGCTTCAGCTTACAGACGCTTCAGGTTATGGACTCCTCTAACCCTGAAATAGTACCTTGGGTTAAGAACTTTGCTTCAGGATGAGAACAGAAATTGTGCTCCGGTGGCACGGCAGCAGCGGGAGGCCCCATTAGCTAAAGTGGTGCTTCAGGTTAAGAACAGTTTCAGGTTAAGAACGGACCTCCGGAACGAATTAAGTACTTAACCTGACGTACCACTGTAAAGAGAAAGTTGGTAACTTTTTGTTGGCCAATCTGGAATGTTGAGAGTGCCGTGGGCACTAGATAAAACAACTACCTGAAATTTGGAAGACACCTGAAGGCAGCCCTGTTCAGGCAAGTTTTTAATGGGTGACATTTTAATGTATTTTTAATCTTTGTTGGAAGCCGCCTAGGGAGGTTCTGGCACCACGCTGGTGTGACCCTGATTGTCTTTGGTGTACTAGGTTAAAAAACAGACAATACAAGCAAAATTGTGTAGGCTATAACCCTCCATGTTCCATCCTCAGGTGGCAGAAACTCTGTGATTGTGGGAATGCTCAGGCCAGGCTCTTAGGCAGCTCACACTGTGACAATTGGTGTAGAGGCAGTTGACCTCATTGTAAATCAGGAGGTTCGTGGTTCGAATGTTAATGTCTGCTGCCAACTCATAATCTTCAATGCTAACTGTAGTTTGGCGTTGCCCAGGATCATTCCCACAGGGTAGGGCAATGACTCAGTAGTGGAACATCTGCTTTGCTTGCAGAAGGTCTTGAATCCCTTTGTCTCCTCCTGGTAATAATTACCGTACTTTTCGCTCTATAAGACGCACCAGACCATAAGACTCACCTAGTTTTAGGAGGAGGAAAACAAGAAAAAAAATATTCTGAATGCCAGAAGCCAGAACAGCAAGAGGGATCGCTGCGCAGCGAAAGCAGCAAACCCTCTTGCTGTTCTGGCTTCTGGGATAGCTGCACAGCCTGCATTCGCTCCATAAGACGCACACACATTTCCCCTTACTTTTTAGGAGGGAAAAAGTGAGTCTTATAGAGTAAAAAATACAGTAATAATAATTTTATTATTTGTAACCCTGCCCATCTGACTGGGTTGCCGCAGACACTCTGGGCAGCTTCCAACAGAACATGTAAAAACACAACAGAACATCACACATAAATGGACTGCCTTCAGGTGTCTACGGAAGGTCGTATAATTATTTATAAAAACATAATAAAGACTCCTTCCTAAAACCCTGGACAGCTGCTGCCAGTGTAGACAATACTGAGCTAGATGAACCCGGCTGTCTGATTCGGTATAAAGCAGCTTCCTATGTTCTTATGAATGTGCTTGAGGTTCAGGCACATAAAATCAAATTTCTTTATTTGGCCTTGCATCTGAACCTTTCCTTAGTCCAAAACACCCACCGATTAAACATAACAAGTATCCAAAATACATGCACCCGGGCTTTTATGTTCAGTAAAAATAAAATAAAAATCTCCCGCTGAACTTCAGCCTGTTCTTTCCATGCTGTCGCCACTGTTTTAAAAAGTGGTTTGTGGTTGTAGGGGCTGCTGTGACAAACACTTGAAGATAAACCTCAGGTATGCGGCCAGATATGGCAGGCTCTGGTCTCTGCACTGCAGTTGCTTGTTTTTATGCTCTGGCCCTGCGGCAGCAAAACATTCTGTGGTGCTTCACTGCTGTTATCCATTTATCAGTGGGAGCTATTTAAACACAGCTGTAATCCTGTAATGGTAATTTGGTTGGCCGCTGAGGAAGTTGCTACTTGGGTGGAATTAGTCAAGGATACAGAACTCCTTCTGCATTTCCTTGGGACCATTGAGCAGGAACTTTCGAACCTCCTTCTGGGAAAACCCTTCAGAGCCCCTAAAATGGAAGATTCTGGGCATGCCCTTCAGCACTCCATGCACTTGGAGAAAGCTTACCTTCCAGCTGCAGTTGTTGGCATCTGTCTGGAGAGACAGTGGAGTGTGCCTCTGGGGCAAGACCCCCCCCCCCCGCCCCGGCATCACTGGTGGGGTCCAAAAGAAAACAGAGCAATTTGTTCAGCACCAGCGTGGCTTGCAGGAGTTGACGGAAGGAGGTGTACAAGGCGCCATCCAACCATTTTAGGGACTCCACTGCGTATTTGAGTAGGGTTTGCTTCTTAGCCTTTTCTTCTCCCGAAGGCAGCCAGATGCAGTATGCCTCTAAAATACTGCTTGCTGAGAATCATAAATGGGCATCCACTGTAGAGGAATGGCTAAAACTATTGGACTAAGATGAGATGGCAAAGTTAACTTGTTTAATTAGAGAAAAAACATTACTGATTTTTAATGGACTTTTTGCATGAAAGAGAAAATGAACTTGCAACATCTGGATTTGAAGACTGAAAAAATACTGGTTTATAGACAGAATGGTTGGACGTTAATGTGTGAATACTATGTTTAGCAGCAAGACTGAAACTGGAAGTCCTTCTACCTTTCTTTATTCCTTTCTCTCTTTTCCTTTCCTTCACCTTTCCTTCCTTCCTTCCTTCCTTCCTTCCTTCCTTCCTTCCTTCCTCCCTCCCTCCCTCCCTCCCTCCCTCCCTCCCTCCCTCCTTCCCTCCCTCCCTCCCTCCTTTCTAAATATTATTTCTGCCTCTGTTCTTTTTATTATTATTAAGTATTTCAGTGTATTAAAAAAGATACTTTGTGATGGTTATGAATTTTTATATACCTTTAAATACCTTTGGACAAGTGGCGGAAAGGTAAACGGTGTTTCCGTGTGCTCTGGTTTCCATCACAGTGTTTTGTTAAGTCATGCTGGCCACATGACCCGGAAAAGCTGTCTGTGGACAAACACCAGCTCCCTCAGCCTGAAAGTGAGATGAGCGCCACACCCCATAGTCGCCTTTGACTGGACTTGACCGTCCAGGGGTCCTGTACCTTTTACCTTATCAATAAAAATGAGAGAGAGAGAGAGAGAGAGAGAGAGAGAGAGAGAGAGAGAATCACAGCAGAGTGCTGTTGTGTGCATGTCCTCGCAGGTTTTCCATGGCTATCTGGTTAGCCACTTTGAGAACAGGATGCTGGACTAGGTTGTTCGTAAGTCATAAAATGAGTGGGAACAAGCTTCTAAGTTCTGGTCCCCTCCCCAGGTTGGAATGCCAGCTTATGGAACACCTGCCAGTTAGCTTTCCAGAGGGGAGGCAGGAATGAGAACCATATCTCAGCATTGAAAGTGTATGCTTCGAAACCGAGGTCTTCTGCATGCTACCGTTCTGTGGCATCCCAAGGTAAAAGGAGTAGGTGATGGGAGGGGAGGGGAGGGGGAAAGCTGTGCTAGAGTCCACACTGGAGAGCTGCTGCCTGTCCGAGTAGGGCAAATAGACCAAAGGCAGCTTCATTTAAATAAAATAAATTGCGAGGGTGCTGAGTCAGGCTGGAACAGGAAAGTGCTGCATTGGTTACGGGTCAGCTTTTAGGCCCAATTTAAGGGGCTAGTTATTCCTTGCAAAGCCCTAAATGGCTTGGAATCCAAGTACCTAAGAGAGTACCTCCCCTAGGTACCTCCCCAGGGTCCCTAGAATTGGTGATGCTGTTGGAGGGTGGTGCTTTCTCGACACTGACCTTATTAATGTCTCCCTGTTTGTGGAATGCCCTCCTTAGTGAGGTGTGTCTCTCTCCCCAACCCCCTTATTAGCATTCAGGAGGAATTTTTTAAAAACCAAAACATTCCTGTTCACTCAGGCATTTGATGCTGCTCCCGAAAATCTTGAAACTATTAGCCGTTGTGGGTATGTGGCTGTTTCAAATGCTTTTTGATGTTTCTGATGCTTGAAATGTGTTTCTGTTGTATTATTTTTCTCATTCTTTTCTGCCTGGGGTTTTTGGGAAGGCTAGGGTGTGTGTGTGTGTGTGTGTGTGTGTGAGTGTGTGTGTGTGTGTGTAGAATCATAGCGTTGGAAGGGACCATGAGGGTCATCCAGTCCAGCCCCCTGCAATCTTTTGCACAAGGTGGGTCTTGAACCCTGAGATTCAGAGTCTCATGCTCTAGCAACATATGCAGTCGTACCTTGGAAGCTGAACACTTTGCAAGTCAAACGTTTTGGCTCCCGAACGACGCAAACCTAGAAGTGAGTGTTCCAGTTTGCGAACGTTCTTTGGAAGCTGAACGTCCAACGCGGCTTCCGATTGGCTGCAGGAAGCTCCTGCAGCCAATCAGAAGCCGCACTTTGGTTAGCAAACATTTTAGAAGTTGAATGGACCTCCAGAACGGACTCCATTCGGCTTCCAAGGTTACGACTGTATATGAATTTGGCCTGGGAGTGCCTGGTGGGTTGGAGAGGACAACACAGATTTAAAAACAAAACCTCTTTGTTTAGACAGGCCTACCGGGCTATTAAGGAAGCTTTTAGGTTTTTAGTGCATTGCTGTGGCTGAGTGTTTTAATTGCTTTAAGTTTTATCCTTTACTTTGTAAGTTTTCTACAATCAAGCCAGTATATAAAGTTCATAAAATAGTAATAAATCAGTAAGTTGTGCTGTCTCCCCACCCATGCCCAGGAAGAGGGCTGTGTCCCTTGGTCAGCATCAGTGTGAAAGACATGGAGATTAGTGACAACTCTGATTTCCCTTTGCTCAGAATTCCCCTTTCCTGATTAACTAGTCCACAATGGTGGTTCGTGTTAATGTTTCTGTAGGCCACGGGTGCCCAAACTTTTTTCAAAGAGGGCCAGATTTGATGAAGTGAACACCAAAGTTGTTGACCTTTCTTTAGGATTGAAGTTGTTGAGCTTTTTTTACTATTTTACCTCAGGAAATAAACTGACACAGGTGCCGGATTAGGACCCCGGAATGGACTTTGGACATGCCTACTGTAGGCAAACCGCATGAAGGCGGCTGGCTTTTCACCTGCATCCCTTCGCAGTGGAAATTTACAGCTTTCCTCACCTTATCTTCCGCATACCAGCCACTCGAAGCACTTATAAACCATTGGAGTGCTTAGCAGTACCCTTCAGAATGTATTAGACCGATGCACAGACTTACAATGCTGTGACATTTCTTCGCCGGAAAGGTGTGTGTGTGTGTATGTGTTTATTTCCCAGGGAGAAAATTCTGCAGCGTTGTAAGTTTTTTGTGACCCACCAACCAGAATTGTGTACTACTCTGCTCACCAGGGTTGCAAGAAATCACCTGTTGTTGTTTTTTACTTTTTTGCCCTGGGTTGTTTTTTTTTAAAGGGCTTTGTCAGACACTTTTGCAGGTCACAGTTCTTGGCTGGAGGACTGAATTTGGTTTGATTTGTTTATTTGTTTCTTTAACAGAATTTATATACAGTGGTACCTCGGGTTACATACGCTTCAGGTTACATATGCTTCAGGTTACAGACTCCACTAACCCAGAAATAGTGCTTCATGTTAAGAACTTTGCTTTAGGATGAGAACAGAAATTGTGTTCTGGCGGCACGGCAGCAGCAGGAGACCCCATTAGCTAAAGTGGTGCTTCAGGTTAAAAATAGTTTCAGGTTAAGAACGGACCTCCGGAACGAATTAAGTACTTAACCCGAGGTACCACTGCATCAGTTTACAAAAAAGATTGAACCATAAAATGATCTCTCTCTCTCTCTCTCTCTCTCTCTCTCTCTCTCACACACACACACACACACACACACACATATATATATTTACGATCATAATTTAAAATATATGAAAAGTTAAAATCATAATAGAATAGGCTAAAGCAAATTAAAACTCATACAGGTTTTCTAAACATGTGGGTAGGCTTGTCTAAATAAGAATGTGTTCAGTGGGCACCACAAAAAAATACAGTGAAGGCGCAGGTCTGATATCAATAGGCAGGGAGTTCCAATGTGCTGCTGCCATTACACTAAACGATCGAGTTTTCACCAATGTGTTGCAGGTATTATTTGACAGCTGTAAAAATGTCAGTTCCACTGATTAAAGCAGTTGAGTGGACACATTTGTGGTAAGGGCATCTCATAAGTAAACTGGTTCCAGTTATTACGGGCTTTATTTACTAATAACTTGAACTTGGACCGGTAGCAGATCAGCAATCAGTGCAGATCTCTGAGCACAAGCGTTATATGCTGTTGAGTTTTCTGTTTGTGCAGGTCTGGTAAAAGGTGAAAAGGTAAAGGACCCCTGGACGGTTAAGTCCAGTCAAAGGCAACTATGAGGCTGCAGTGCTCATCTCGCTTTCAGGCCGAGGGAGCCGGCGTTCGTCCATAGACAGCTTTTCCAGGTCATGTGGCCAGCATGATGAAACCGCTTCTGGCGCATGGAGGATCGTGACGTGTGTCAGAGCACACGAAAATGCCGTTTACCTTCCTGCCGCGGCAGTACTTATTTATCTACTTGCACTGGTGTGTTTTCGAACTGCTAGTTTGGCAGGAGCTGGGACAGAGCGACGGAAGCTCACTCCGTTGCGGGGATTTGACCCACCGACCTTCCGATCGGCAAACCCAAGAGGCTCAGTGGTTTAGACCACAGCACCACCCATGTCCCAATCTGGTGCCAAAGGCTGACAACGAAAGTGTTGTAGATTTCTCTCTCTTCTTTTTTTTCTCCTACATTTCCTTTTTCTTTTTAATTAACTCCTTTTAATTTCAGTGTGGCCCGAGATCTTGTGTGCCTGTAATCCTAAATTTAAAAGCATACTATTTATTTCAACAACTTAAAAATATCTCTTGCATTGTGCCCCACACCCCACCACATCTCATGAGGACTAGACACTTAACGTCCTCAAAAGAGAATTTCTTGTGGATCTCTTTAAGGGTGACTCAAAATACGCTGCTGTTATCAACATGGGCTTGGGGCAAATCATGTTTCCAGTGTTGGGGTTGACCGCTTGGGGTATGCAACATGATCAGGAAGAGTGCTTTCTGAGCAGACATGCATCCTATACACTGAGATCTGGGGCAGAAATGGATTTAAACTCCAGTTCCTCTGTTTTTCCAGATGAAGACCTTTGCTAATGGCTGAAGCCCCTGTTAATGGCTGAAGACTATTGCATATAAGAATAAGCAAGAATGCTTCAGTCTGGTACCCCTTGCCAGATGTTTTTGGACTACAACTCCCATCATTGCTGGCTGGTGCTGATGGGATTTGAAGTCCTGATCACCTCTGGAGGTCACTAGATCAGCAAAGGCCAGAATGGACTTGATCTGAAATGGAACTGAATTTTAGGTCTGGAACCCATTTTGAGCTGGGTTGCATGATGTACTTCAGCATAATACATTTTTCTAATTACCGTATTTTTTGCTATATAAGACTCACCTTTTCCCTCCTAGAAAGTAAGGGGAAATGTGTGTGCGTCTTATGGAGTGAATGCAGGCTGTGCAGCTATCCCAGAAGCCAGAACAGCAAGAGGGATTGCTGCTTTCACTGTGCAGCGATCCCTCTTGCTGTTCTGGCTTCTGAGATTCAGAATATTTTTTTCCTTGCTTTCCTCCTAGGTGGAGGTGTGTCTTGTGGTCTGGTGCATCTTATAGAGTGAAAAATACGGTAATTAGTTGGCTGTTGACCTTTCACAGAAGTTGACTGCTTTAACAGCTTAATAGAGAGTTAATGAAACTTTTTGCCAAGGCACGTGTCTCAAAAGCCAACAATGGAAGTTGTTCTCCTGCTCAATTGGTTATGAGTGAGGAAAGTGTTTTTTTCTTATTGCTCTTGTGTCTGTTTACATAGCGTAGCTGAGAGGATTAAAATAAAATAAAATAAAATAAATAAAGATTAAGCGCTTATTAGTATGCACCAAAGACTTCAATTGTTTCTACGGAAGAAATGAAGGGATCATATTTAACTGAGCTGTGCCAAAATTATGAGCGATACTGTTTTTAAGGGAATGATCTGCCCATTGGACTGGGCTTCTGCATGGCACTTAGATGGACCTCAAAGGAGAGTTCGTTCCTTTTACTAGAAAAGCCATAACTATTTCTGTGTTTGAGGAACATTCCCCTCTCCCCCCATGTCCACAGACCCCAAAAGACAAATATGTGATTCTAGCAGAATAAAACAGGAGTTGCCCATAGTCTCCGTGGGGAGTAATTAGCAACATCTGGAAGAAGTTAAGCTTCTGCAGGCAATTCTGATAAAATCCCAAGTTCTCACTTCTCTTGGCCAGGAACGGTTGCGTGTGTGTGTGTGTGTGCTTTGACAACTGTTTCAGCTGGCAACTGCTGATCAGTGTCTGGTTTTGTTTTGTTTTTTTTTTTCATTCTCCCGTCAGGATTATGAGGGGTGGTTTCACTGTGCTAAGCTGGCAGTACACGGGCCAGTGAAAAGCTGCAACAGTACCGCTCTGCCTGGCTAGCTGCCCTCACCAAGCCTCTGAGCAACCTGCAATCTGGCTTTTCCTCTGCCGTCTTGAAACCATGCCGAATCATTCCAAGCGGAAAAAATAATAATAGTAGTGTAGCCTTATGAGGCTTTGCCCTCGGGTGGGGAAAAATATTGTGCCCGGGAAAGGGAGTGGGAGTCAACAGACACTCAAGGAATAGTTCGGAGAAAAAGCTTTATTTCTACCATCCATGAACTGGTAGAAGGAGCAAGTGTGATAACTCACAAACAAGCACGGGTTCACAGTCATTTGCACAGAGTATATATTCCCCTTCCAGTTCCCTCCCCTTTCTCCTCCCTCAGGAGTCCTGCCCCATGTTGAGTTTCCTTGAGCATGTACAGAAAGCTCCTGTCTTTGGGGAGGGGGGGTGAGAAGCCAAGGGGGTCGAGGAGTCTTGCGGTTCAGCATGTCCAAGATGTTGCAACTGAATGAGATAAAAGTCATTTCTCAGGCTTGAGTATTCTTGGCAATGACAGAGCCTATTCATTAGCCTTTTGAAGCCTTCTTGTACTGATAAAAGAATAACATTTTTCCTATGCATCTTGTGAGAAAAGCAGAGAAGAGCAGAGAAAAGCTGTTTTGGATTTTTTAGAAGACAGAAGGAATTTTGGACAGTTTTGAGGCCTGGTTGACGGGGGGGTGACTTCGGGCCTAGGTGGGGTCACCTGTCCTCACCTCCTTCAGTAGTAGTAGTAGTAGTAGTAGTAGTAACAACACAAAAGCTAATACCAATAACAAACTTAGTTGGTCTCTAAGGTGCTACTGGAAGGAATTTTTTATTTTGTTTCGAATAATAGTAGTAATAATAATACAATTATTCTTATAATTACTCTATCATACCCTTCCAAATTTCAAGAGGGCAAATCAGGGCACACACCCCAATCCTGCCAACCCCGTCACTCACCTGCAACAGGGGAATTCCCTCTTTGTGTTTTTTTTTAGGCCTGTATTCTGGTGTGAGCCAACTGACTCACACCACAGTACGGAACAAAAAAACAACCACCCATCTTTTGGTCCCGCGCTGTGGGATCAGAAGCCAGGGCGGGAAGTCTCGCTTAAAATGGGACACTTGGAGGGTATGCAATACGTTAGAATCATAGAAATGTGAAGTTGGAAGGGACCACGGGGGCCAATCTAGTCCACCCCTCTGCAAAGCTGGAATCTTTCGCCCAATGTAGGACTTGAATCCACAACCCTGGGATTACGAGTCTCACACTATCACGACTGAGCTGTGTTACATGACATTTGTCTGTTTTGTCCTGCTCTCCAGCTTGCACCTAAGCCTTGGGTATTTCATTTCTTCAGATTGACCTTTACCTCCTGTTAAAAAGGATAGAAGGATTAGCAAGGCTGCAATGGGTGGGAAGTATAGATTATGGGGTCCTTCTGGACTTATTTCCAAAAAGCAGCTTTTGGCTACAGTTAACTGCAGCCTGAGGGACGTGGGTGGTGCTGTGGGTTAAACCACAGAGCCCAGGGCTTGCTGATCAGAAGGTCGGCAGTTCGAATCTCCTTGATGGGGTGAGCTCCCATTGCTCGGTCCCTGCTCCTGCTAACCTAGCAGTTCGAAAGCACGTCAAAGTGCAAGTAGATAAATAGGTACCACTCTGGTGGGAAGGTAAACAGCGTTTCTGTGCGCTGCTCTGGTTCGCCAGAAGCGGCTTAGTCATGCTGGCCACATGACCCGGAAGCTGTACACCAGCTCCCTCGGCCAATAAAGAGAGATGAGCGCCGCAACCCCAGAGTCGTCTGCGACTGGACATAACAGTCAGGGGTCCCTTTACCTTTTTAACTGCAGGCTGAGGATACCGAACCATATGGAGACATGATTTTAGTTCTTGCTATGGTTGTGTTTTTGTCCGCTTCCTTGACCGTTTTAGGAAAGGCTGGCTCAAAGACCAGAACAGAGGCAGATTACCTCTCCATGCCTGCAGTTGCATGTTGCTTGTGCAGCCTCAGAGTGGCAGTTGCCTTATAACGTGAGGGCATTACTAAGCACTTTAAAGACCAAAGCACAGGCCCACAGCGTGGATTTACATAAAATGTGGATATGCTGTGTGCATACTGATTTTATGTGCCTGAGCGATTTAAGTTGGGGGTTGACTGGGATCTCACCGGCATGCTCTTTGCAATTTGCCCAGTAACTCTGTAAGCAGATAATTATTTTTTAAAATGTTTAAAAGAAAGTGGGGAAAAGGAGGTGAGATCTGGGGGCCAACACAACAGTTCTATGGTTCAGGGCTCCTGGGCTTTCCCTTAGCAGCAGCTCTGTTTACAGTCAAACCTCGGTTCTTGAACAGCTCTGTTTTTGAACGTTTCAGCTCCCGAACGCTGAAAATCCAGAAGTAAATGCTCCGGTTTTCAAATGTTCCTTGGAACTCGAACATCCGAAGCAGCTTCTGCTTGAGTGCAAGAAGCTCTTGCAACCAATTGGAAGCTATGCCTCAGTTGTACAACAGTCCTGCTGAACGGATTACGTTCAACAACCAAGGTTTGACTATGTTAGGCAAGGAAGCTTGCAACCAAAAACTCTGATAGCTTGAGAGAGCAGAGATTGGCTTTCTCTGCCTCTTTCTCTACATGCAAGTACAGTGGTACCCTGGAACTCGAACGTAACCCGTTCCAGAAGACCGTTTGACTTCCGAAACATTTGAGTTCTGAGGCATGGCTTCCAATTGGCCGACAGCTAGGTTTTTGCACAGCATAAGCCTTGTGTTCTGAGGAACTTTTGAAAACCAGAGCACGCACTTCTGAGTTTTCGGCGTTCGGGAGCTGAAAACGTTCAAGAACGAAGCCATTCGAGTTCCGAGGTACCACTGTATTGAATTTGCCTCCATTCATGGGCAAACTGCAATCCAGCCTTCCGTGCAAGCAACTGTTTGCAGATGTGTCTCTTGTCACCTTTAGGAGTTTTAACCCAAATTCAATGAATGTTAGAAAAATGTTGGAATGAAGTTATATGGCTTTAGTAGAAATGTAGAACTAAGTACAAATTAGTACAAATTTAGTAGAACTAAGTACAAATAGATTATTAATGTATTAAAGGGAAAAAATAAGGTTAGAATATGTTAAGATAATTACAGGACAGAAAACAGAGGAAGATGGAAAGGAATTGCTGAAACAGTTAATTGAAGTGGAATACAAAAAGGGAGGTGTGAGGAGGTCGTGGAAACAAGTGAATGAAAGATAAGATACTGAAATTATTGGATGTGTTTTAAATTGTGTTTGTAATTCAATGTTTTAGTGTTAGTGTAATGTAGTGTTTTTCTTTTTGTATTGTATTGTTTTGTTGAATTCTTTTTCTTTCTTTTATAGTCTTTAAACTGTTAATAAATATTATTATTTTTAAAAAAGGAGTTTTAACCCAAATTGCATCTTGTAGTCCCATAGAAAACACCAAACTGGCATGAATTTTTTCTATTCAGAGCAAAGCTGAGCTGCGGAAGCAGAATTATGGGCCTGGAGCCCACAAGCAGCAGTTCCCGCCTTGGTTTGTTAAGGCTGTTTGCATGAATATCTGATTAATAATTGGCCAGAGCGCGGGCAAATACATCTGTGCCTTTGCATAAGAATGCTCAGGGCTGGTTGGATATTAATGCTGGGCGTCTGGAATCCATCCTGCAAGTCTGACGCAGGCATGACAGTACAAAATAGCAACATTAATGTTTCCTGAAATACAGTGGTACTTCTGGTTATGAACTTAATTCATCCCGGAGGTCTGTTCTTAACTAGAAATCACTCTTAACCTGAAGCACCACTGTAGCTGATGAACCTACTGCTGCTGCCGTGCCGCCAGCACGCGATTTCTGTTCTCATCCTGGGGCAAAGTTCTTAACCCGAGGTACTATTTCCGGGATAGCGGAGTCTGTAACCCGTAGTGTTTGTAACCCAAGGGTTTGTAACCCGAGGTACCACTGTATACAAAAGACAGGGGCAGAATCCAGAACACACAGTAGGGCAGTATCTTCATTGAACCAAATAAAATGGTGAGCAAATTCTCCAAGCAAAGTACAGTGGTACCTCGGTTTATGAACTTAATCCGTTCCAGAAGTCCGTTCTTAAACGGAAACCGTTCTAAAACCGAGGCTTCCAGCAAAATGGAAAAACACAATGAGACACCCAACATTAAAAACTTCCCTAAACAGGGCTGCCTTCAGATGTCTTCCAAAAGTGAGATAGTTGTTTATCTCCTTGACATCTGATGTGAGGGCATTCCAGAGGGCGGGCGCCACTACCGAGAAGGCCCTCTGCCTGTGTTTCCAAGTAACATCACTTCTCACAATGCTGGAAATCTCCAGAGGGCCCTTGGAACTGGATCTCACTGTCTGGACTGAACAACGGAGCTGGAGAATGAAGGGATGGGGGAAAGTTTCAGATGGTTAAATTGTGGATTACTAACTCAGCGATAGAGTATCTCTGGTTCCCTCCTCAGCACCTCCTGTTTGAAACCCTGGAGAGCTGCAGCTGGATATTACTGAGCTTAGATGGACCATCGGTCTGACTCTGCCCAGTTTCCTACATTAAAGGTAAAGGGACTCCTGAACATTAGGTCCAGTCGTGGCTGACTCTGGGGTTGCGGAGCTCATCTCGCTTTATTGGCCGAGGGAGCCGGCGTACAGCTTCCGGGTCATGTGGCCAGCATGACTAAGCCGCTTCTGGCAAACCAGAGCAGCACACAGAAACGCCACCTACCTTCCCGCCAGAGCGGTACCTATTTATCTACTTGCACTTTGACGTGCTTTCGAACTGCTAGGTTGGCAGGAGCTGGGACCGAGCAACGGGAGCTCACCCCGTCGTGGGGATTCGAACCGCCGACCTTCTGATCGGCGAGCCCTAGGTTCTGTGGTTTAACCCACAGCACCACCCTATTAAAGGCACAGGAGATTTTTTGGGAGTGGAGGGCGCTGGAAAAAACCCACACACATGTGACTTTTCAAGAGCAGGTATTGCATTGCTTACTTTTGTACTCTTTTCAATATCGGGCACGCTCTCATTCCGCAGCACAGTAGCTCTCTGTTCAAGCACCTGGCCTCGTTCTGTGCCAGGGCAGGTTCCAGGATTTTCAAGTGCTGCTGAAGAGGTGGCACACCCATCTCGGGGGTAGGAGTGGTTTCTGTTGCTCAACTCCCAGCTCTCAAGTTGATTTGGGAGTGGCGGCTCTCGGAACTCCGAGGGCACTCTTCAGTTCTCTGCGCGTCGCTGGCTGGTGCTGGATGCGGCTCGCCGTTTGGGAAGGGTAAGCAAAGAGGGCAAAGAGAAGCTCTGTCCATTTTTTTTTTTTTTTTTGGTGGGGAGAGAGAGGGGCCTACTGATAGGGGGAGAAGCTTCAGTCCCTTGCAATATAGAGAGGAGCGCTTCAGGTTATAGTTTCAAAACCATTAATGCACTTTCGCTGGCGTAATCCTGCCTGGCTTTTCCGACACGAAACTTACTTGTTTGCCAACTGGCAGGTGTGTTTGCTGCGGGGCGGGTGAGCTGCTCAAAACTTTGCGGGTGAAGAAGTCATGGTTCATAGGTGTTCACTGAGAGGAAATGTTCTCAGTTCTGAATTGCTCCAGTGAGATCGCCTTGTCGTTCTGAGGATGGTTTTATATATGTTGTAAAAACTAGGACATTTGCTTCCAGTGCTTATATAACCAGGGTGGATTTCTTCCTTCCTTTCTTTCTCTTTAAAAATGTTAGGCTGCCTTTGCCAAGTGTAAGAATAGAAACCTTGCAGAGCCTTGCTGTGCAAACTCCTTTAGATTAAAGGGCCATTTCACACCGTATACAGGCACTTTCAAAAACTCAGAACTTCCTGACATACTTAGCGATCTTGAATCAAGCCAGACATTTGATCCATCAAGCTCATTGTTGTCTAAAATGACTGGCAGCTGTCTCTGGGGTTTCAGCCAGGGGGCATTCCTAGCCTTACCTGGAGCTGCCGGAGTTTCAATTTGGGATTTTCTGCCGCTGGATTACAGCCCTTCCCTTGAGAAGCACATCTTCTTGACATACATGTTTGCAGGCCTATACGCTTGTTGCTTTTCACCTTTCTGGGTGTCCACCTTTAGTAGATATCTAAAAGTGCAAAGTGCAAACTGGCCATACAGAGTTATGTTTAATTTTCCACAAGCATAAATTTAGACAACAGAATACTAATACTGGTCTCCTGGCGACCGGGTGCAAGTGCTGCTGTTTCTTATGCATTAGGGCACTATTGCGGTGGTGTGTCAATTCAATTCTGAAGTCCAAAATAATGAAACAAGCATCTGTAGGCATGCATGTGCTTAAATAGCCGCTTGCTGACTAATTTTTAAAAAATGAATAAGTAAGAAAGGATGCTGCAGGCTGTGGTATGGCCATGCCAGCCTAGATGCTGCTGCATGTTTGCTGCTGCCTGCTTTTCCTTCTACTCCCTCAATGGCCATTGGAATGTGGGGTGGCTCTGGGCTGCAGGGCCCTAGCTGCGCCATTGCAGATTATTGATTGTAGCTGCTCTTTAATACTGTTTAATCCAGAGGTTTTCAACCTTTTTGGAGTCCATGGCTCCCTTGACCAACTACATTCCTTCTGTGGCTCCCCTGTCGGGCTCAGGAGCCCAGTTATGTCACCCCTTGCCTGCAGAGCTGGCAGCCCCTCACCCCTTTTTGATGCTGACTCAGTTTCTGGCAACCAGACCCCCTAGCCAGTCCCTTAGGCACCTGGGAGGTTTGTAGCCAGGGCTCCTGCTGCAACAAACAGCCATGCAACCCTTTGGGAGGGCAAAGATGCGAGAGGGCATCAGAGGAGGGAGGGAAGGAAAGAGGGACAGAGAGGCCAGTGTTGCTTGCGGCACCCCGGCCATCACTTAAGGCACCCTGGTTGAAAACCACCGCCTTAATCACGGGAGTTTCTAAGTGTAAAGATTGCAAAAAGCACACAGTGGATAAACTCAATTAATCGCAAAAAGCAAAGAAAACGTCTTTGAAATGCCTGCTAAGATAGAAGATTTAGTACGGTTATGTTTGCAAAGGACTCTATTTTGTATCTGATTTTTCTCAATGTTCCCTTAACTACTACAGTGGACGCTCGGGTTGTGAACGTGATCCGTGCAGGAAGCACGTCCGCAACCTGCAGCGCCACGTCTGCGCACATGCAGGTCACGATTTGGCGCTTCTGCGCATGCGCAAAGCGCGATTTAGCACTTATGCTCAAGCGCCGAAACCCGGAAGTAACCCGCTCCGGTACTTCCGGGTTTGGTGCAACCAGAAATCGTACAACCCAAAGCATCTGTAATCCGAGGTATGACTGTATTAGATTTGGAACAGAACAGGGGGTGGCTGCATTTTGACTTGCACAGCTTTCCTTACTTTTTTCTTTTCAACCAGCGCAATATGTGCTGCGTTACAGCTGTGTGGAGTGGGCGTCCTAAGTGGAAGTGGTGGGAGAAGGAAAACTGATGGCAGGCACAGAAAATGAGGAATATTATTTATGGCAGAGGCTGGCCACATCAGTAGTGGTTGAGAATGTTAGGGTGGTGAATCCTGGCGGTGCTCATCAGCATGGAAGAGATTTCAGTATTATTATTATTTTTAAGGCAGAAAGTTAACTTCAGAGTTAGCGAGAGTAGTTGTGGGCTGCAAGAAAGCAAAGTTTTCTTTGATCAAGGTTCATGAAAGCTTAAGTGTTTCTACGATGATGACTCAGAAATCATGGCCTGTGCAGCTAGATGGTAATGCTATTTTTGCTGCTAGCATGAGTCCTATCAACTGCCTCTTCTGTTCTGGATCCTGGCCTTGTGACTCACTAATGCCAGCGCATAGAATAGCATTGTTGTAAGAATGGGAGTGTGCCTTATCTAGGAACACAAGAAGTTGCCTTACTTAAATTGAATCAGATGTTTGGCCCATCTAGCTCAAGGCTGTGTTCAGACGTGGGGTTTATTGTGTTAAGTTTTCCCGGTTTATAATGCCGGCTCTTCTTTTCCTGGTTTTCTAACATTCCTTTTACACCGTCTTACCTGTTGCGTTATGGGAAACTGGCTTTTGGGTTGACACGCTGCCATGTTGCGTCGAATTTTTAAATGGTGGGGAAGAACTGTATGCAAGGATACCACCCCAGATTTCAACTGGCGAGTGGCAGAAGTGGGATCATGAAAACCGTGGGGAAATGGCAAGACACTTGCGATTTTCCAAGTTGATTGGGTTGCAAATGGGTTATTTGATGGGAAGAGGTTAGTGCAGAAATGAGTGCTAAAGCTTGGCTAGATTCCATTAGATTTCCAGAAGTGGCTTTTGAAATATGTGCGAAATATCACATAAAATGATCAAGTAAGGAAAGGCCTCACGTTGGGCAAAAGTGTGCATAGCACACATGGTCTATTCCATCTCTACAATTCTATGAATTTGTGCTTTTGTGGGACCTTCTGCATGCAAAAAAATGCTCTACCACTGAGCTATGGTCCTTTCCCAACATCCTTATTTGCAGAAACCCAAGTCTTAGACCTGAGCAGACAAGCTCCCTTTGACCCCTGCTACTTTTCTGCATAGGGACACGGGTGGCGCTGTGGGTTAAACCACAGAGCCTAGGACTTGCCGATCAGAAGGTTGACGGTTTGAATCCCCGTGACGGGGTGAGCTCCTGTTGCTCGGTCCCAGCTCCTGCCAACCCAGCAGTTCGAAAGCACATCAAAGTGCAAGTAGATAAATAGGTACCGCTCCAGTGGGAAGGTAAATGGCTTTTCCGTGCGCTGCTCTGGTTTGCCAGAAGTGGCTTAGTCATGCTGGCCACATGATGTGGAAGCTATACGCCGGCTCCCTTGGCCAATAAAGCGAGATGAGCGTCGCAACCCCAGAGTCGGCCACGACTGGACCTAATGGTCAGGGGTCCCTTTACCTTTACTTACTCTTCTGCCTGCACGCAGCAAAACTTAGAGGAACCCTCTGGTCTCTTCTGAAATCAAATTCTGCACTTCCGTGTTAGGATATTTCCTTTCCACCTTAAACAGGGAGCAGGCTGTTGTTTGAGTCACAGCCTGCGTACTTTTGTGTTGTAGGAAAAGGATGTGCTGCTCGTCTCTCAGCTAAAAAACACACTCCCCGCCTGTGCTTTTACATCGGGGCAAGGTAGGCAGGCCTGATGAGAACAGCATTTGACAAGTGGGGGAATGTCTCCGCAATAAGTGCACTCAATAGTTGGAGGTGAGGGAAGTTGAAGCTTCAATTCTTGGTGCTGCATGTATATGACGGTGTTCAGTCAGTGGAAAATAGCAAAGATCATGTCCCCATTGCTGAAGAATCTGTGACTGTGTTAATATCCAAGGCAAGCAGGATGAGGAGCAAGCGGTCAAGGTAAGATGCAACAAAACGAGCATCTTTGTTAGTTGGGTTTGCGGCCAACGCTGGTGTTGAACTGGCAACCTAAGTCATGAACCTAAGGATCTGGCTTGTGTACCACCACCCAGTTCTGGCAAAAAGAGGGGACTGGAGGAGGAACCAAGCACTGGGAGGCCAGAGTAGGTTAGGCGACATTCCTGATCCCCTGTAGAAACTCCTGGGATTGCCAGACTTGGTAGTCAAGTGGCCAGAAGGCCTCCTCCTTCTCAGCTACACCTTGCCTTGTTCCAGCTTTGCTTCATCCTTGACTGCACAGGAGTCATTTACAGATTAGCAGCTGTTAATTGCTGGGAAAAAGCAGATCCATGGGGCAATTTCAGAGATAAACATTCCTGGGGCCCTGTCATAAATGCTTTCTTGGAAAGAGTAATTTATAGTAATGGTTTGAAATAATTGAGCTGCCCTCACCAAATGACCAGACCCATTTTATTGATTCGCTGTCTGAAGAAACCATCTTAAGAAACCAAAGTACGCAAATTTTTAACCATTAAACCACTGGAAAAAAAGCGAGGTGTACATTTACTGAGAAGGAGGATGGAAGGCACAAGAATTTGGATCCACTGCAGGTCTGTGATGCTATAAAAGGGTAGACCATTTTATTTCTTGTTCTTTTGACTTTCTGACAGGATATGGCATTTTGGTCTCATGGGGATAGCCCATGTTACATTCTGGTAACTGAAGGCATTTTTTATTGGGAAGCACACAGTAAATGTGTTCTCTACTGGAGACGACTTGAGCTTTATTTCATTCGTATATAGCATAAAGCTGATCTAAATATCCATCTTTTTATTTGAAACAATGCTGTGCTCTTGTTTTGTATGGAAGGTGATTTAGCTTTCTATTTTATCTCTTTCTCCACCCCTCCATATTAGTATTTTATTTCTTTAAATAATTTATACCCAGCTGCTCTTCAGCCCTACCATCTCCCAGAGCAATTTACAGATTAGTGATCTAAAAAGACATAGCACAAAAGAAAATGAGTTGGTAGGGAGGAGATAAGCAAACTCTGGTACTAATTATTCGTTGTGTTGCATAATACTCTTGTTGTTGTTGGTTGCATAATGCTATTATTAAAAATTCTATCGGTGCAATGATTTCTTCTTGCAGAACAAGAAGATATATATATATAATAATTGCATGTTTAATGAATGAAGGTATGAACATAGGGAACTGCCTTATAATTTTAAAGGCCATTGTTTATTCTAGTGCACCCTGCTCTGCTGCTCACAAGAGGTCTTTCCCTTCGTTGCTAGATGTGACCCTTGTACTGGAGATAGAAGGGCTTGAGCCTGGGACCTTCTGTGTGCAAAGTGCACACTCTTATCAGGGAACTTTGGGACTTCCCATATCTTCCTATATACATAAAAATGTAAGGCTGTCGTCACGCTGCATGTGATGCACATGAAAACACTTGTGATCACAGGACTTGCTACTCTAGAGGCAAGAGCACCACACTGTAGAAGGTCTGCAGCTTCTATGCATTATAGACGGGGAGTATTTGAGAAGAGAGCTCTTTCCAGCTGACCAAGTGGTACTCCTGAGGTATTTGTGAATAGGAGATAGAGATTGCTTTGGAAACTATCTCTCTGTTGTTGTTTTTAATTGCTTTTACTCTTTACGCAGCAACAGCCAGTTCTCTCTCTTATGCAGGCACTTTTCATGTACAGGAGATCTAACTGCAGGCTTCGTGTCAGCTTTGTCCTCTCAGAAATGAATGTCATTTAATGCCCTTTTGGAGATGTATGTTGAGCACTGGTTGTACAAAGCAATAAGCGCGAAATTTTAGGCGTTCTTATGTGATGCAATCTCTTTTCTGAGTTCACAGGTTGAAATGAGAGACTTAAGTCGCATCTACGCCATAAAGCACTCTAAACTAGACATAGCTTTATCCAAAAAATCGTAGTCTGTTAAGGGTTCTGACCTCACCAAGCTAGAATATCCAGGATCCTTAAACTACAGTTTCCAGGATTCTCCTCAACGGTAAAAGTGGTATCAGAGTGCTTTAAATTTACGGAATAGATGTGACCTAAGACAGGCTTCCAAACTTTCTATCTTCCTGAGGCCTGTTTGACACTGACTTGTTTCGGGCTTAGCTTTAATTACTAAACGGGGCAGCCAGATCCTACTGCCACCCTGTAAGGACAGAAAGTGTCTGGCACATGTCTCTGGGTGACTAGCAGCAGGTTCACAAGGTTTTCTGACTCCCACCTGTGTTAACATTAGCAATAAGAATAACAAAATGTCCCTGTCCTCTCCTCAGGCTGTTGAAATGAAGAAAGCTGGCTTTTATTTTTTTGGCGGGAATGGGGGAAACTAGGAGCAGGGTTTTTACATAAGAGGGCCATGAAGTCATTTCTGTTAATGGAAAACGAATCTTAAGCTGAGAAATGTGTTTAGATGTGCTGAATTCTAAGTGTGGTTCTCTCCCAGCACTGCCCCCAACTTCGCACTTGGCTCATGTTGATTCAAAGCTCTATTTAAAAACAAAAACCCTGATGTCTGACAGCCCAGGGAAACTTGTTTTCATCACATCTGGCTGACCACGCTATATTTATTAATGCATTTGTATGCTGCCTTTCTGCTGAGGCACCCATAGTTTACAATTGGAAAGTACTAAAAAAAATAAAATTGAATGGTATGCAGTACAGAGCGACAGCCCTTTCAGGGGATGATGGATCCAAAACTCTCTTAGCTGGGCACCTTGGCCACTGCAAACCCTCAGGGCACCAAGCAATGTTTGAAATTCACCAGGTGTATTTTGCACGTGGGTATCAGCCACTTGTCACCAAGTGAAGATGTGCGGGTGCCATGATGGTGCCTGATATCTTCACCATCTGGAGGTGCATGCCTGGAGATCCTTCAGTCTTGACTCTTTTCTCACATTATCAACACACCCTGAAGAATCTACCTGTGATTTTTTATTTGCCCTATCAGAACGAATTTCAGGAACCAAAAAGTTGTATTGAAAAATAGGACTTTTGAGACACCTGGCCCTCCCCAATATGGCAACTTGACATTCTGTTTTGGCGACTATAACCCTGGTTTAGGGAGCCATTTGGTGCCTAGCTTATATATCTGAGTTTCTAACGCACCCAAGTCTTAAGCAGCCCTAGGGAAGGTGGGGAAGGGGCTGCCACCATGTTGACTGCTGCTTGATGGGGCATATTCTGTGACTAAGCAGGTTCTTGGTGGACAGACAAAAATGGGAGGGTTGGGATCAGGTTCAGCTGTGTGGGTTCGCAAGTTGTACAAGCCCATCTTGTCCTTGTGGATTGCCACAAGGGTGGATTCCCCACCCCTGAACTGAAAAATAGCTCTGTGAGAAGAGAAAACAGCTTTGCCCAGTGCCGGATTTACATATAAGCTAAACAAGCTATAGCTTAGGGCCCCACTCTCTTGGCCCCTCCCCCCCCCAAAAAAAATGTAAAGGAAAAAAACCTGGATGTACATTTCCAAAATATAAGATAAAAAACAAATAAAATAAAACCAGTGTGATAAAATACATGTTTTCTCATGTGCAAACGGCTTTAGATACCTATTAGGTCCATTAATTACCATATAGCATATATTCAACACAAAAAACAGCGACAATTTGTTGTTGACAAAGGGCAGCTGGACATATAAAGGGCCCCATTACCTTTAGTAGCTTAGGGCCTCATCAAACCTAAATCTGGCCCTGGCCTTGCCCCCTGTTTTTCTTGTAAATGGTCCAAAACACAGAAACTTGGCCAGCCAGGTCTCTTCTATCCGTGTGTCCCCTCATCCCCCCCCCCCACATTGACTGTCAACATTGCTGGAGTGTACAGCCAGGTGTGTGAAGGTCTTGCTTTCCTTCCACAGAAATGCTAATTGTGTATCTATATTAACAGTTCTTTTGTCCCACAGTTGCACTGGCTTGTGGTGAAACAATGGAGCTGTTTTGCTTGAGGCGGCATTATAGCGCCATCTTGTTTAATTGTGTTTTGGGTCTGAAGTTGTAAGTGCCAGATTCATTTATTTATTTCAACCCAGTCGGTGCCCACAAAGCAAACCGGTGTTACTATGTGGTGCGAAAGTTCACTTTGCCCTTGGCGTACAATAGGCGCAATCAAGAGGGATCTTGACCGGCTCAGAGAAGTTCTGATTGTTTCGATAAAATCCCTGCAGGGACTGTGCACATTTATAAAGGCAATTTGGAAAGGTACATTTTCCAAGAACAGGACGGCCAGTGGTTTGTGGCCTTGTCCTTCTTGACATGTAACTTTTGAGTGTGTTTTTTGGTCTGTTTGTTTGTTTTGCCCTTGAGGTGCTGTTAGGCAGCTAAAACGTCACAGTAGTTAAAACGTAAAATATATACAAAGACAACCAGGAATAGCAGTGCCAACGTCACCAGATAGAGAATAAAAAGGGTGCCAGTTTCCTGTAGGTCATCAGTAGGGCTGGGTGATATATTGATATATCCTCCAAAACTGGTTTGAAGTCCATATTGTGATATCAGTTTCATAATTTGTGACCTGGTGATATAGCATGGTGTGTGTGTGTGTGTGTGTGTGTGTGTGTGTGTGTGTGTGTGTTATGAAAAAAAATCACAACGTGAGAAAAACAATGAAGCCAGCCAATAGCTCCATCCTTACTTCAGACACTGCGATATATCGGTATATTGTGATGTTTAGCTGGTGATATATCGCGATGTTGAAAATCCGATATCGCCCAGCCCTAGTCATTAAAACATAGGAACTTGCATTCTACAGAGTCAAATGGTTGCCCATCTAGCTCAGTATCGCTGACACCGTCTTATGAGTGGCTTTCCAGAATTTCAAACAGGGATCTCTCCACCCCTACCTGGAGATGCCTGGATTTGAACCCATGAACTCAGAGTTCTACCACTGAGTAATAATAATAATAATAATAATAATAATAATAATAATAATAATAATTTATTTATACCCCGCCCATCTGGCTGAGTTTCCCCAGCCACTCTGGGCGGCTCCCAATCAAGTGTTAAAAACAGTACAGCATTACATATTAAAAACTTCCCTGAACAGGGCTGCCTTCAGATGTCTTTCAAAGATAGGATAGCTGCTTATTCACATCTGAAGGGAGGGCGTTCCACAGGGCGGGTGCCACTACCGAGAAGGCCCTCTGTCTGGTTCCCTGTAACCTCACTTCTTGCAATGAGGAAACTGCCAGAAGGCCCTCGGCGCTGGATCTCAGTGTCCGGGCTGAATGATGGGGGTGGAGACGCTCCTTCAGGTATACAGGACCGAGGCTGCAATAGCTCTTCAAGCAGTGGTGTAGTGTGGGCAGGGTGAGGGGGGGGGGCTGTTGCCCCGGGCACAGTTTTCTGAGGGCGCATTTTGCTCCTCACGCTGCACCCTGCCAGTCCTGCATTGTTTTGCGAGTCCGATCCCACACCCCAGCCTTGCAAAGCAGCGTGGGGCTGGCGGGGTGTTAGGAGGATGCAGCAGACCTTCCAAACGGTTCAGTCAGACTGATTGGAAAGGCCCATGTCTGCCCTGTTGTGCTTCCTTTTCCTCGTGTAGCCCTCTGCCCCATGGTGCGCCATGAAGACACATCCACCAGGGTTGAATAAAAATGAAGGCGGCATGCACAACCTTGTTTTGCAAAGATAAGGGACAATTGAGGAAACTGCGTCCTCGTTTTGAAAACCCATGGTGGAGATTTCTTGATTGTCAGCCCCACCGAAAAGATTGAAATTCTGCAAACCTTTTTCCTCTGTCACTTCTTTGTCTATAACCAGGCAGGTATGGCAAGGGCAGAGCAATTCCTTCCATTTTTTTCAGGTGCTGCCATTTGACTGTCCAACAGCAGGCTTAGGTTACCGTTGCTAAGGGTTGTGGTCACGCTTTGTTGGAAAGCTGCCCGGCAGAAATAAAGGTGCAGTTTATATGTGCAATGGCAAAACTGGTTTAAACAGCTCTTCTTTACTTTTGCAGCAGCCCCTGGCATGTGTGTGTGTGCACTGCCTCGGTTAGTGTGCCAAAGGAGTTGAAAGTTCATCCAAGAGGGATGATGTTTATAGCGCAAGCTGTTCATAATGTGCTGCGTTTGTCAGAGGCTTTAGCAAAAGGGCTGGAAGTTAGGCTTGGGTCTTTTGCTTTCAATTAGGCTATCCCTAGCACCCCAAAATTACAGAGCTGCTGTGTGCTGATAATCCAGAAAAATTGTATATGCAGGCGGAAGGAAAAGCACTGCTTAATTGTGAATAATTAAATCATGGTATTCACTCCTGCAGGAAGTAATGATGGTAAAGGTTAAAAGGACCCCTGGACTGTTAAGTTCAGTCAAAGGCGACTATGGGGTTGCGGCGCTCAATCTTGCTTTCAGGCCGAGGGAGCCGGCGTGTGTCCACAGGCAGCTTTCTGGGTCATGTGGCCAGCAGGACTAAACCGCTTCTGGCACAACAGGACACCATGACAGAAGCCAGAGCGCACGGAAACGCTGTTTACCTTCCTGCCACAGCGGTACCTATTTATCTATTTGCACTGGTGTGCTTTTGAACAGCTAGGTTGGCAGGAGCTGGGACAGAGCAATGGAAGCTCACATAGTGGTATGCCAGTGCTGCTGCTCCAGCGCTGTACGGACGGTTCCGGGATCCCTTCGTCGCCGCTACAGAGGATCCTCTACATGCAGCTGTAGTGGCAATGGAGAGATCCCACTGCTGTCCGTACGATGCTTGAGCGGCACTGGCAGCAAATCGCTATGTACAGCGCATGTGCGGTGTTGCTACGTACAGCGCATGTGTGCGCCGCCGTACATGTGCTGTACATAGTGGTTTGCCGCTGGCACTGGGATCCTCTGCTCTGCTGCAAGCCCCCGCAGGGTGTGTTCTTGTCAAACCCCCCCCCCCCCAGACATACCAAGAACTCAGGCAAATATAAGTTTCAGTAGTGGGAGTGGTCCCTACTCGCAAATCAGTAGTCAATTGTAACAAAAATTAATCCATTTTCTACGTTTCTCAGAGATAACAACTACGTGTGGGTAGATCAACATGTATCTTGAAAATAACAGCATATATTCTTCAAACTTGCACAACCCTTTAAAAATTAGCTGATGAAGGAGAATACACCGAAACAGGGCTCTGTCCTGGTTTCTGATCCATAATTGACTTCTGACTTCTGCTCAATGATTGAAACTAAGACCTTCACGTCGAATCTGACTATGGACTAACGTGAACTTATCTCTACTAATTCTGTAATGAATTATTGTGTTATATATATCCTTATGAGTTTGAGTTTGTAATCTCTGTTTTGAGTTTGTAATCTCTATTTGAGTTTGTAATCCTTGACAGAATACAACAACAATAATCTTTATTACGGTCCAGAGACCAGCAAAACATTACAAATCAATACAGAGTTCATACAGCCTACCTCCAGGTTAATCAAGCACTTTGTTTGGAATATAGGGCTCATTTGTTCTTGCAACCACCGATAAAAACTTTGCCACTGCCAAGGTTCTAGCTTTTGTCCGGTCTTCCAGTAGGAACCTGACATAGTGAGCCTCTGACTCATATTTTCAAATGGATTGCTCGGTCCCTGCTCCTGCCAACCTAGCAGTTTGAAAGCACATCAAATGCAAGTAGATAAATAGGTACCGCTCCGTCGGGAAGGTAAATGGCGTTTCCGTGTACTGCTCTGGTTTGCCAGAAGCGGCTTAGTCATGCTGGCCACATGACCCGGAAGCTGTTCACCGGCTCCCTCGGCCAATAAAGCGAGATGAGCGCCGCAACCCCAGAGTCGGCCACGACTGGACCTAATGGTCAGGGTTCCCTTTAGCTTTATCTTACCTCCCAGGTCCCTAGTCCTACACTCTAGCCACCCTGCCAACGAGTAGATTGATTTCTGTGTTGCTTTTTATTCAAATAAATCCCAAAGCGGCTTACAAACAAAAGATAAAAATAACACAGTGGAACATCACAAATACAGCATAAATCATATAGAATACTTAACAAATCATCGGTAAAACCATCTCGCAAATAAAACCATTACCATCTATGTAACACTATTAACAAAACAACCAGAAAATAAGCTAAACATCACAGTTACACCAAAAATCATAGGATTCTCCGAGTACGACAGCATTCATATCTATAAAACAATATTAAAACATTAACAAAATAGCAACAAAGCCCTGTTGAATTTGCACACATGCTCCCTCCTCCACCATGACTCAAACTTTCATTCTATTCAATGCATCAAAATATACCTGCACATAATGCTCTCCAAGTCAGCAGAGAAAACATTATTTTTTTACATTCCACCCTGTACAAAAGTGTTTGAAATTCTGTGTTGTTGGTTTTTTATGAGGGACTTGTGCAACAATAATAGAATGGTAGAGTTGGAAGGGACCACGAGGGTCATCTAGTCCAACCCCCTGCAATGCAGGAATTTTTCACCCAACATGGGGCTCAAACCCACAGCCCTGAGATTAAGAGTCTCTTGCTCTCCCAAATGAGCTATCCTTGATTGCCCCATGTCCAAAATGCTGTGCTTCTCCCCCACCCCATGTAAATTAATCTGAAACAATGACCCTGTCCTTTTATTATACATAGAGAACGCCCTCCATTTTCCAAGATGCACACCCATCTTGGAGCAATGGAAATAATCCACGGGCCTGGCTCATTACAAAGAGGCAGTTCTCTTTAGAAGACCCAGGCCTGTTATGAGGTGATGCAGATGTATAATTTTCCCTGGCCTTCCTAAAAGGCAGAGGTAGAAGCATTTCTCTGCTCAGAATTAGGTCAAATAATTTTTGACTGTTGCTGAAAACCGGTGTGCATGTCTAAGGCCTTTTGTGGTTTGGTTTCCTGTAATTAATCTCTTTCTGTATTCCTCACCTTGTCTGCAAAGTGAAACTGATACTCTCTCTTGATGTTTTAGCTACTTTAGAATTCAGAACAGGATTTTTTTTTATTTTTTAAATGTAAATATTGCACATATAGAGCTTGTGGTTAGGATAGATTAAGTCACTCTGGGCTTAATTATTTGTAAGGAGTTTTATACTTCCCTTTTAGTTTACATTCCCAGAAGTTTTGATGGTTGAGCAGATACGCCGCCCCTTATCAGGGCATTTGCTGTAAGGGCAAATCAGCTGGGCTAAAAATTAATTTGTTGTTTTATTCGTGTTCCTCAGTCAAATCACTACAAACAAGACCGTCACCTCCCCCTCAGGCTTACAGTCCTAGTGAAGACACAGCGCTATAAAGGGGAATGGATTGTGAGGCAGTTGGGAAATAGTGGTGGATGTGAGCTCACGCAAGGGATGTGTATGGCGGAGCAAAAGAACTATTGATAGATCTCATGAGTAACTGGGGGGAAGGCTGTGTAGCTCAGTGGATGGAGCCATCGGCTTTGTGTGCAGAAAATGCCAGGCATCTTCGGTAAGGTTAAGTTATAGTTCGCACAACACTGGGCTAATGCACCAATGATCTGCCTTGAAATATGGCAGCCACCCAGTTCTCCTGTGATTTCCAACAGATCCACAATGGTTTCTGATTCCCAATTGTTTAAACCAGTGGTTCCCAATTAGCAAAGAGCTGTGGGAACCCCTGTTTTTCAAAAGCCAAGTGATGGACCCCCCCGCTTTTGAAATGTTTGTGGTGCAGGCCCCCGTGCGCATATGTGAAATTGTGTAAAATGGGAAGCACCCTGGTGGCTTGCGAGGAGACCCTTTCTGGAGCCTGAAGAGGAATGTATGGGGAGCATCTCCTCGCAAGCAAGGAGGACGCACTGTTTTCAAATTCCTGGCACCACACGTATGTGCAGTTGCGTGCAGATAGGTAAAGGTAAAGGGACCCCTGACCATTAGGTCCAGTCGTGACTGACTCTGGGGTTGCGACGCTCATCTCGAGGGAGCCGGTGTACAGCTTCCGGGTCATGTGGCCACCATGACTAAGCCGCTTCTGGCGAACCAGAGCAGCGCACGGAAACGCCATTTACCTTCCCGCCAGAGCTGTACCTATTTATCTACGTACACTTTGACGTGCTTTCGAACTGCTTGGTTGGCAGGAGCAGGGACCGAGCAATCCATTTGAAAATATGAGTCAGAGGCTCACTATGTCAGGTGTTATATTTACAGTTATTTGGTTTTATTGATTTCTGATTAATTGGGCAGAATGTAACTTGAAACCCCGGGGATGGGGAACTTGTGTCTCTCCATCTGTTGTTGCTGGGCTCCCAACTACCATCAGCATAGCCAGCAGTCATGGATTACGGGAACTGGACTCCAATGGCGTCTGTAGGGCTACTGTGTGCCCTACACCAGTTTGGTGTAGTGGTTAAGAGCGGTAGTCTCGTAATCTGGGGAATCAGGTTCGCGTCTCTGCTCCTCCACATGCAGCTGCTGGGTGGCCTTGGGCCAGTCACACTTCTTTGAAATCTCTCAGCCCCACTCACCTCACAGAGTGTTTGTTGTGGGGGAGGAAGGGAAAGGAGATTGTTAGCCGCTTTGAGACTCCTTAAAGGGAGTGAAAGGCAGGATATCAAATCCAAACTCTTCTTCTTCTACTGGTTCTTCATCCCTGCTGCACACATCCCCTTGTTCCTCCACAAGTAAAAGGGACTAGACACTTGGCATTTTAAAATGAAAGCTTGAACATTCAGCGAGGAGCCTGTGGTAATCTGTGATGAGATCTCTTCCCAATATCCAAAACCCTGCTTCACAACAGTTTAATGTTTCTTCCACATTGCAGATATTTTGCCATGGAGGGCAAGTCTCCCTATGACTTGAGCACTTGAGGGGCAAATGGCCGGCAAACAAAAAAAGTGTTTGGTGTCTGATATCAGTGATGCTTTTTTGACCTGATGGAGGTAGACAGGGCCAGCCCAAGGCATTTTTATAGACTTGAGGCAGATCCCAAAAGGACAACACCCCCCTCCCCCCGCTAGGGAAGATTTGCATCAGAAACAAGGGGAGAAAGAAAGATCGATATGTTGTCCCGGTGGATCCTGCCACCTGAGGCCATCGCCTCACCTTGCCGCACGAGTGAGCTGGCCCTAGAGGCAGATCTTGGAGCATATAGATTGCCTACCATAATACTACAACTACTACTACTAATAATAATAAATATATTTATACCCTGCCCATCTGGCTGGGCTTCCCCAGCCACTCTGGGTGGCTTCCAACAAAATATTAAAATACAGTAATGCATCAAACATTAAAAGCTTCCCTAAACAGGGCTGACTTCAGGTGTCTTCTAAAAGTCTGGTAGTTGTTTGTTCTCTTTGACATCTGGTGGGAGGGCGTTCCACAGGGCGGGTGCCACTACCGAGAAGGCCCTCTGCCTGGTTCCCTGTAACTTGGCTTCTCTCAGTGAGGGATCCGCCAGAAGGCCCTCGGTGCTGGACCTCAGTGTCCAGGTAGAACAATGGGGGTTCTGCCGTTTAGGGCTTTAAAGAAGGTTCTGCTTTGTGGCGTTTAGCATCCCAGCTTGATTTGTTTGTAGCTTTCTCCTCCAGTTGGTCGACCTGGTGGTCCCTGGAGTCGGGAATTGATGTCTGGATCCCAGAACTCCCTTCTAATTGTAACCCCCCACCCCAATGTGTCTTTTGGGTTATAAGAGCCGTAATGGAGATTTAATTTTATTCCACTTAAATGCTGCTCGCATTTGTATTTGCAAACTTTAACAAGCCTATTTTAAGACCTTGCTCTTTTCATTTTCGTTTTCTAACAGGAGGAGTCTCGTATCCTTAGAGTTAAGGTTGTAGCTGGAATAGATCTAGCCAAAAAGGACATCTTTGGAGCCAGGTATGTACATTCCTCTTTTTTTATTGCTCCTGTGGCAGCAGAATCTAAATTACTGAGGCAATTGCCTCTTTTGTGTTGGCAGCATTAACTTTTCAAAAAAGACAGAAACTATTAGTAAACTGGGAAAAAAACCTGTATCTGCTTCCTTTAATTTATGCCCTTCAATGCAATTCGATTGGTTTGTATTTTGCTTGGATTTATATGCCGTGCTGTTATGATGATGGGGTTTTTTTGTGTGTGCTAAAATAATAATAATAATAAACCATCCAATTTGCCAATCATTTGTATCCTACTCCCTTTCATTTCTTAAAAAAGGCACCTATATTGAGGTTTGGGTAATATGCATATTTGTTATAACAATAATGGGGGGGGGGAGTGGAGGATTCATGAACTACAGTAACTTGTATAAAGTAGCAGCTAAGTATAGAAGCTATGAACAAGGAAGCTCTTGCTCAAACCTCATTTGATTCATGTGACTTTCAGAAATCCTGAAGCTGTGTTTGCATGTCATAATAAACCATGGTTCATCATAACAGGAGTGAACCTAGTCTCCCCACGGGTTCGTGCACTCTCTTTCCTCCTCTGACACAGCTTTGAGGAGTATTTCAAATGCTTTTGCTCCTGTTTTGGATTAACCACAGTTTGCAGTGTCAGGCAAACCCAACAAACTGCAGTTAATCTTAACAGTAGTTTGCCTGAAACAAGAAACTTCAAACCATGGTTTATGTATCTGGAGAGTTCCATGAAGCATGAATAAGATTAAAAACTGTTTAGGGTCTGAATTAAGCCGTAGTTTATCAAAAACTGAAACAAAAGGTTCAGATTCTTTATGAGCAGGGGAGGAGGCAGAATGCACAAGTTGAGGGATGCATAGAGTTGTTCATGTCACCAAAACCCATAGCTGAGGGTGACACTGTAATTAAGCCTATTCCCCTATGTGCAATATGAGGACAGTAGTTATGGAATTACTTTTATGGGGTTGTTAGTATTATACTAAAATAATATATGTGAACTATTTCAAAATCAACATCATTGCCATTTCAAACTCTTTTAATTCTTTGTCAGGCCGATTTGGTGTTGAATAATGTGGTGTTGATGATGGAAGGACCTAGTTTTTTGTGTGTTTTGGTTGGAATACCTGTGATGTTTTCATACAGTGTGTGTTACACTGCTCTAAAGACCAAGGTTGCCCATAGCCATGGACAACAACAATACCAATAACAGCACCCCAACAGATGTTTGTCCCCATTGTTCAGCCCAGATACCTAGGTCAAGCTCTGAGGGCCTCTGTTGGTTCCCTCACTGCGAGAAGTGAGGTTGCAGGGAACCAGGCAGAGGGCCTTCTTGGTGGTGGTGCCCGCCCTGTGAAATGCCCTCCCGTCAGATGTCAAAGAGATAAATAATTATACAACCTTCTGTAGACACCTGAAGGCAGTCCATTAGTGTGTGATGTTCTCTTGTGTTTTTGCGTGTTCTGTTGGAAGCTGCTCAGAGTGGTTAGGGCAACCCAGTCAGATGGATAGGGTACAAATTATTATTATGAAATGAGAAAACCACTGCAAAATGGGTGAATAATATACTCTGTTTTTTAAAAAATGCAGTTGCATGTACTGTTAGGTTTACAGACTTTGCCAAGAACAGAATGCCCCCCTCTCTTGTATTCATGGCGCAGGACGCTCCCCCTGGTGGCTGATGAGGATATAGGTAGAATACTTAGGGGACTAAGTACATGTGGCAAATTTGCTCTCCAATTATTTATTGCTCTCTAGGCATTTCCCCCTTTGCCTCTCTGCTGTTCCTGTTTGCATCATGCTTCTTAGATTGCAAGCTTTTATTTTAAACCTTAAACTGACTTGAGCGCTTTGCCAGATCGGTGGGGGATAAATGCAGCAAGTATTTATATAAATGAATTTCTATAAATACAGATGTATCAAACATCTGGAACTTGCCTTGGTGGGCCCTTTTAATGCAAAATGATCTTCCTACCAAAATGATAAAAGTTTCATCACTTCCTCTTGTTGTGCAAGCTTCCTGGGTGAGGTTCTAGTTTTGGATCCACAAGTTCCTTGTTTGAAATCTTCTTCCCCTAAAACCAAAGGCTGCCTCTTCTGTTCTGTTTTCTCTCACCCCACTGCAATCTCGTTTAATGGCAGATTGCTCCTATTTTGCATAATTACCAAAAACACTATTAATTAGGCAACCCAAGTGACTGCGAACACTTAAAAAAAATTTTACATAAAATTGTCTGGATATCTGTGGGGCACAATATGATGTTTTGTGTGTGTGGAGGAGGGTTTGCAGAACATGATCAGGCATGGTGATGAATCAGACCTTCGAAATAGCTAGGTACTTAAAACTGCAGCAATTTCAAGTCGTGAAGCAGCAGCTCTCTATTCCTTAATATGCCTTCTCCAGAATGACTTCCACTTTGGATCTTGATAAAGGTAAAGGCGCCCCTGACCATTAGGTCCAGTTGGGGCCGACTCTGGGGTGGCGGCGCTCATCTCGCTTTATTGGCTGAGGGAGCCGGCGAACAGCTTCCAGGTCATGTGGCCAGCATGACTAAGCCGCTTCTGGCGAACCAGAGCAGCGCACGAAAACACCGTTTACCTTCCCGCCAGAGCGGTACCTATTTATCTACTTGCACTTTGACGTGCTTTCGAAATGCTAGGTTGGCAGGAGCAGGGACCGAGCAACGGGAGCTCACCTCGTCGTGGGGATTCGAACCGCCAACCTTCTGATCGGCAAGTCCTAGGCTTAACCCACGGCACCACTAGGCATCAGGTATGAACAGGATGTGCCTTGTAACTCTTATAAAATTAGAACTTGGGCACATCCAAACTGAAAGTTGGAAGGTTCAGGAGAGACAAAAGGAGGTATGGTTAAACTATGGAATTTACTGCTTATAGACATAGTGTTGGCCAGGACTTTGGACGGCTTTAAAGGGATCTGGACCTATTCATGGAGGAATTTATCTGCTATTATATGTTCTACTGACCATACTGAATACAGTATGTCTCTGTATCAGCGTTCGAAATTCGCCAGGTGCCAGGCGCATTTTGCACCTGGCAATCGACCACTTGCGACCAAGTGGGGATGTCTGGGCGCCAGGATGGTGCATGATGTCTCCACCACCTGGAGGTGCATGCCTGGGGATCCTTGGACCTTGGTTGCTTTCACACGGTAATGCCACATCCCGTAGAATTATATCCATCTGCACAATCAGAATGAATTTCAGGAACCAAAAAGTTGTATTGAAAGATACAACTTTCGAGCTCTCTGGCCCCAAAACGGCAACTGGACCTTCCGTTTTGGCGACTGTAACCCTGGTTTGAGGAGCCATTTGGTGCCTGGTTTATATATCTGAGTTTCTAACACTGCCCTGTATTTCTGGAAACAGCACGTGGGGTGACTGCGGTGGTACACATGTGAACTTCTCATAAGCATCTTTTTGGCCACTGTGAGAACAGGATGCTGGACTAGATGGGCCTTTGGCCTGATCCAGCATAGCTCTCGTATTCTTAAAGTAGAGTGCAGTGCCAATGAGCAAAGGAATATTGAGAGAGGAGAGAGTGCTGGGAAATGGTTTCTTCAGATTAAACGCATCTGCCCGGTGCTTTTCAGGTCAAAACCATTATTCAGAGGCGATTAGGTATATATAGTAGTGTCTCACAATAATTCTCCCTTTGCTGTCTGCAGGACTTTTTGGCAGATTTGGCTTTCATTGCGCATCTTGTATCACTGCTGAGCTTTTAAAATCCCGTTGGCTTTATTGCTGTCAGTCTGGAATATGCAACCTGAATTTAGTTTTCATGTTTCAGTCTAACGAAGGAGTGAGTCCACCACCTTCCAAAGCCGTCTGTGCCTCTGATCTTTATAGCACCAGGCATGCCTTCCTAATGTTTAGTCGAAATCCCCTTTCTTATAACTGGGATCCATTGATTTGGATCCTGCCCTCTGGAGCAGCCTTCTGCATCCTGCAGATGTCTCGGACTACGACTCCCATCAGACCCAGCCAACATGGACAACGGTCAGGAATCATGGGAGTTGTAGTCCAAATCCTCTGGAGGGCACCACATTGGCGAAGACTGCTTTGGTTCCCCATCAGCTAAGTTGTATGGATCCCCTACTTTTGAAACTTTTGGTATGTCTATGGTAGTTTTTGTTATGTGAATGGTGCCGCTGACCCATAGGCGAGTCTCCCCCCCCCCCCGACCATCAATTGGGAACCACTGATCTATGTGACTGCCCTTCAGTTGATGTGGGCTATCATATTCCCTCTTACGATTATCTCTTCTCCAGGATAAGCCTTCTCTGCTTCTCAGATCTCTCTTTGTATAAAAACCTTGTGCTTTTAAAATAGCTTGTGCCCTTTTTCTGGCGGGAAGATAGTAAATACATATTACCATCAATAAATATTAATGGTGACAAAGTGGATTGAGTTGTGCGGCAATGCTTTCAAGTCTACCAGCTGCTCATTAAAGGACCACAAGGTTTTAAGCGGGAGCAAGGTTTGTTCTTAAAACTAAGGAACACACTTTACAAGTTCATAACTGCTGCAGGCCTTATGGAACTGGATTAGCTTTGGCTGTAGCATCAAAGCTTGATGCATCTCATTAGAGCTCCACATTTTAACCTTCCATGGCTGGAATAAAAAGAAAGAGCAAACCGACTAGGAAGTTCAGAGGGTGACACTGGAGAGGTTTAGCAGGGCAACCCCAATGCCCTTTTAACATATGCAAAAAACACCAATAGACAAAACAACAAGTAATGTGAGAGGGAGGTTAGGCCTCTGTCCCTCTCCTGAAATCTGAGTTGACTTGTTACATTTCAGGTGTCATTTTAACCACTAAAGGATGGATATGCTTGCAAAGCTTGAAGGTGTTGGTTCATCAGAATGTGTGCCAGTTGATCGAAATGTTCAGGAAGGTGCCTTGAGTGACGTCGGCGCAAATCCTTTTAACAGATACCTTCCATGGAATGTCTCTAGAGTGATTGTCTGCAGAACAATACTGTTTACCAGAATAAGGCCAATTTAGTAGGAAAGTGTGTCTTTCCCTTCTCACCTGACCAAGTGCATCCTGCTCCCAGGCATGTTTACGTAGAATTAAAGGTAAAGGGACCCCTGACCATTAGGTCCAGTTGTGGCCGACTCTGGGGTTGCGGCGCTCATCTCGCTTTACTGGCCGAGGGAGCCGGCGTACAGCTTCCGGGTCATGTGGCCAGCATGACTAAGCCGCTTCTGGCGAACCAGAGCAGCGCACAGAAACGCTGTTTACCTTCCTGCCGGAGTGGGACCTATTGATCTACTTGCACTTTGACGTGCTTTCGAACTGCTAGGTTGGCAGGAGCAGGGACCGAGCAACGGGAGCTCACCCCATCGCGGGGATTCAAACTGCTGACCTGATCTGCAAGTCCTAGGCTCTGTGGTTTAAACCACCCGCGTCCCTTACATGGAATTAGGTCCCACTAAATTTAATAGTGTTTCCTCCTGAGTGAAGAGGGGTTGGTGCTTTAGAATGCATTCTTTCCATGACAGGAAGTGGGATTCCCGTATAAGCCTGAGGTTCCCTACTTGCCTGTTAAAAATTAAGCAGCTTGCATAGAAATGGGGAGGAGGGTGGGAGAGTCTTGTTTTAAAGCCTTTGGTGGTTGTCCTGAACTTCTGGTGAATCTTTCACTGGTGCTCCACACCTGATAACATCTTTTCTCTTTCACCATTGAAGAAGCTCAAGGGCAGACCAGTCCCACACTGCAGTGCTGATCTATTTTGGCCAGTGGAAGCTCCTGCCACAATAAACCTGCTAGGTGCTATGGGGTTTGGCCTCCCCAATTCCTTCAGTGATTTTGGTACACCAAAGGCATTTCTCAGCTTCTGCGAGGAGGCAATATGAGCTGGCCAGCAAACCCGATTGTGCCAGATTGTTGTGCACTTCTTAACATCATCGAAGAAAGGTTCTCTCTGTCTTGTTCTTCCAAACGTTGTCCTTGATGCCCTCTTTCACTTGATCATTCATTTTTCAAGTCGTTACTATTCATAGAATCATAGAGTTGGAAGAGACCACAATGGCCATCGAGTCCAACCCCCTGCCAAGCAGGAAACACCATCAGAGCATCCTGACATATGGTTGTCAAGCCTCTGCTTAAAGACCTCCAAAGAAGGAGACTCCACCACACTCCTTGGCAGCAAATTCCACTGTCGAACAGCTCTTACTGTCAGGAAGTTCTTCCTAATGTTTAGGTGGAATCTTCTTTCTTGTAGTTTGGATCCATTGCTCCGTGTTCGCTTCTCTGGAGCAGCAGAAAACAACCTTCCTCCCTCCTTTATGTGACAACCTTTTATATATTTGAACATGGCTATCATATCACCCCTTAACCTCCTCTTCTCCAGGCTAAACATTCGAGCACATTTCAGTTGACGCACAACGCTGCTTGCATGGAGAGCGAGAACAAAACGACTGTTTACTATGTTTTATGGAGGGTTATTAAAACAGCCCGAATCAAGGGCCCTTGTTTTACTTCCCTTCTCCTTGCCCCTGTGTCCTTGGAGGTGATTTGTTCGTGCGCAAGAGATACGGACTGCCTGACCCATGCGGAAGTTTAAACCAAATGATTTCAGTCCGGGCTCCTTTGTATTACAACCTTGTTGGATCTGTACAGGACTCCCAACTTCTTCACCCTGAAGCAGTGCTTCTCTGTCAACAACATATGTTCTGTTCTGCACCAGTGTGGGGCTTGGTATCTGCAGCATCCTGAGGGCTGCTGTGCTGTCTGCTCCAGAGGGGACCTGAGCAAGATTTTCAGTGGATTGGGTAAGATTTTCAGTGCTCTGATTAAAAACATAAGAAATGGCCTGCTTAAAGATTGATATAAGATTTAGCGCCTGCTATTCCATCAAAGAAAACCTAATGCAAATGTTCTATAGGTGGTTTATGACACCTTCGAAACTCGCCAATATATATAAGTTAGAATCCAATCTGTGTTGGAAATGTAAGGAGGTGGAGGGGACTATGATCCATGTATGGTGGAGCTGTGAAAAAGTTAAAGAATTCTGGGGATGTGTCCACGAGGATTTAAAAAAGATGTTTAACATTTCTATAGGAAAAAAACCCAGAGGTGTACCTATTGGGCATCTTAGGAAAGGATATCCTACAAGATAAGGAAAGATTATTCTTTTATGCTACAGCCGCAGCCAGACTATTACTTGCAAAGAACTGGGAAGGAAACATTATACCCACAAAAGAGGATTGGATATGTAAATTATGTGAGTTTATAGGAATGGCGAAGTTAACAGCAGCCATAAGACACCAGACAATCAGATACTAAGGTCAGAGTGGCAATGCTTTGAGGATTATATGAAAAAACACTGCTCTAAGGATAACATGTTGACATGTATAGATTAAGTTTGTAAAGTACAATTAGAAAAAATTAATATTCTAAGAACATTAAGGATGAGATACAAAAGACGCAATGTTAACAAGAACTTAAAGATTAAGGGATGGTGAGTATTGGGGGAGGGAAGTCACATGGGTGTATTATTTGTTTTCTTTTTATGGTTATTATTTTGCATTTTTTGTATTTTTGATTGATTAGCATATGTTTCTGAAAATAAAAAATAAATAAAAAGAAAAAAGAGATGGCCTGCTGGACCACACCAATGGCCCATCAGGTCCAGCGTTCTGTTTTCACAGTGGCCTTTTGTTGCTAGTATAGAAATGAGTACAAGTGTGCTTTAATTGCAAAATGTAATTCAAAAGGCCTCACTTTGATTTGACTCTTCTTTGTATGGAATCTGAGCTACTTTGGCCAAGCGCCTTAGATTTCTTTTTTAAAACTCAGGTGATTCCATTGTGACCAGAGACAATGACTCAGAATGGGCTTTGTAGATGTTTGGAATCGTATTTTGCATCTGAAATGCACCCAAAGTTATTGGAAGCAATCGTGAAACTATGCGAACGCTTTAAAATTCTTGCTTTTCGTTTTGCAAGTTTGCTGCTGCGTCAGCTCTGTGTTAACATTAAGCCATGAGTAATACCATTTTATGTGGACTTGGGTCAATACCAGGCAGGTCTGAACACCAAGGCAGCTGCTCAGTTTTCTATTCCGCTGTAGTGTTTCTCACATAAAATTCTGGTATTTCTTGTCTGCTGTTGGATGGAGGCAGGGCACTGAAAGCTCTGAGGATGAGAGCAAGTTCCTTATTTACGAAATATGTGTAGGAGCAATGCTAAATTAGCAGGAGGTTCATAACAGGGTTCCCTGCAGCCCTGTTTGACTAAATCGCCAGGCTAAGGGGTGTTATCCAAGGTTAGCTAGGCCTGTTTCGATTCCATTGGCAGTAGCTAGCTGAACCTGGGCCGGCCGGCCACAAAATCCCAATAATTCACAGGAGAGGAACCCAATCAGGACTGCCTTGTTGAAGCCAACACTGTGAAAAAGTCTCTCACCTCCCACTGCTCCATGTCCCTGCAGCCTCTCTTTGGATTGCTGTAAGATAAGCCCAGCTAGGCCCCATCTGCACTAAACATTTAAAGCGGCATCATACCATTTTAGACAGCGATGGCTCCCTGCGCCAAGAAACAATCTCCATTTCAAGAGTTCCCTAGAAAACAGGCATGACAGCTCAATACAGTCATACCTCATGTTACGTTTGCTTCAGGTTGTGCGTTTTCAGGCTGCGTCCCGCAAGTACTGGAAAGGGTTACTTCTGGGTTTCGCCACTCGCGCATGTGCAGACACGCAAAATGACGTCACACACATGCGCAGAAGAGGCAAATCACGACCCGCATGCGCAGATGCGGGTTGCGTTCCTTTTAGGTTGCAAATGGGGCTCTGGAACGGATCCCGTTTGCAACCAGAGGTACCACTGTATTTGTTTCAAGGGGGCCAGGCCCCTTTCACCTCCAAGTGGCGCTCTGGGCATTGTGTCATGTGTGTGACATGTGAATTGGGTTCAGTGGCCGGCTCCTCCAGAGAGCGCTCAGCCTCCTCCGCCGTGTGTGCAATGTGTGCCGCCCTTGCCCCCCGTCTTGGGGACTTATTATTTCTACCCCGCCCATCTGGCTGGGTTTCCCCAGCCACTCTGGGCGGCTTCCAACAAAAGATTAAAAATACATTAAAACATCAGTAATTAGAAACTTTCCTAGACAGGGCTGCCTTCAGATGTCTTCTAAAAGTCAGATAGTTATTTATTTCCTTGACATCTGATGGGAGGTTCTTAAGGTGGTGGTCTGAGGAAAGGTTGCAAAACTGGGCGCTGCACTTTTCCGCCCTTGACATCAGAATTAAGGCCAGATTCATTGACCTTTCATATAGCCCAGGCATAGGCAAACTCGGCCCTCCCGATGTTTTGAGACTACAATTCCCATCATTCCTGACCACTGGTCCTGTTAGCTAGGGATGATGGGAGTTGTAGTCCCAAAAGATCTGGAGGGCCGAGTTTGCCTATGCCTGGAATGCATCTCTGCATCTCTCTCTCTCTCTCTCTCTCTCTCTCTCTCTCTCTCAGTAGGAAATGTGTGTTTCAATACGTTGCTTCCTTCCCACTTGCAGTTTTGTGTAAGTTTTACCTGTATTGAAAATAAAAATAATAAAATATGCACTGTTGCATCTATTTTAGTCAATGTGTTTTGAGTAGAGCAGTTGTCATCAACTGTATGGGTTTATTTGGAATTATTCTCTTCCCTAAATCAGCAGAGGGAGAGAGAACACACATAAACTTGCTTTTCCAAGGAAACTGGATAGAAGAGTGATACAGTATAATTAATCACACAGAGCTGAAAGAGGAATTTCCTCCATCTCTCTGTACTTTTCAAGGGAGTAGAGGATGGCCACACTCATGGCCAAGAGAGCAGTGATTGGGAGAACTTGGGAGACTTCCTGGGTTCTAGGGGAAGACCTCAAGGCCACCAGTGGTGCCTATGAAGTCCACACTGGCAACCCTTGGAATAGATTAATCTGGTTCAGCTACTGAGGTTGAAATCTTAAATACGCCTCCTTAAGAGTTAAGTCCCATTGATCTTGGTAGAACTTGGGTTCCAGGTAGATGGGCACAGGATGGTGCTGTAAACGCTGCAGACCCAATTTCAGAGAGAGCAGCTTAACATCTACATAGGAAACATCTCATGGAGAACTTAAGAACTTAAGCACATTTCAGGTATGTAATTTCCGCAATTGTGCCATTCTGCAATGGGGCTGTGCAGGAGAAAGACTGGCTTTCTCTTGCCTCCTTATGTCTCCAGCCCAGTTGGAATACTTTATAGGTTACACATGCAAATAATTCACCCTGAAGTCAACAAAAAGGGGTAGATCTCCTCCCTCCCATGACAAAACACAGATCGATGTTTAAGATATGGGAGGGTCAGGGTTTACAAGAGGATTCCTTTCCCGCAGAGTCCGGCAGCGGTGAATTTATAGCTTATACGTGCAGTTTGCTGTTCCTCTCTGCCGTCATCGTGGTGCAACTTTGAAAATGCATCCAGCAGTCGTGGTTTAGGTATTTGTTCGCCAGTGCCTTTGGAGTCCAGCCTGCCACTTTAAGCATTTGACTGTGGGGCCGGTAAGTATAATTTTCTAAGAGCCCTTCTCATTTTCTCAGCAAGACCAGTGAAATAGACCCATGAACATAAAGGAATGAATAGTAATGGGTAGCACTGCTTAGGCAGAGGTTCTACAGCAATTGTAGTCTAGAAGTCGTTCAGTGTACAGCATTTCATATGAAATTCATTTCTTTTCTACTTCAGTAAACTTACGTTGCTGCATAAGCCCAGTTTCATTGGTGTTTTATGAATTGTACCCACTAAGAGATAATGTAGTTAATTTAGTCATGTCCCTTAATTACAGTGGGTCTACTCTCAGTAAGCCCAAATTGGATTCAGTCTTGTGTATGTGTGTGTATATCTGCTGATTAAAATGGACTTTATAATTTTTAGATTCAGGTAGGTAGGTAGCCCTGTTGGTCTGACACAGACGAAATAAATAAATAAAATTAAAAAACTGTCCAGTAGCACCAGGCAAACGACCCCTGACAGTTAAGTCAGGTCACAAACGACTCTAGGGTTGTGGCGCTCATCTCGCTTTACTGGCCGAGGGAGCCAACGTTTGTCCACAGACAGTTTTTCCAGGTTATGTGAAGAAGTGTGCATGCACACGAAAACTTATACCCAGAACAAACTTAGTTGGTCTCTAAGGTGCTACTGGACAATTTTTATTTTTATTTTTTAAAAATTACAATTTTCATTTTTAAATGCGCTGCTGACTAAGCCACCAGCCCATTTTCACAGATCAGTATATATTTGTGGATGGGGTGAACTTTTGATAATGCAACTGTTTTTCAAATCCCTTTCATAGGGCATTGTTTAGAATTTTCCCACTCCTTGCATGCTTGTAAAATGTTGCTACCCTTTTGCCATTCTTGAAGGGGGCTGAGAACTTGCAAATACATTGTTTTATGCTGAACTTTTCAAAGTGGAATTGCAGCTCAATCAGAAACTCCTAAGGTTATCTCTGGTCTTCCAAAGTCACTGACTGAATTCAGATATCATGCCATCCCCAGCTTTCTTTTGAATCCGATTGAGAATCCTAACCATGGTTTGAACTCTGTATACAGTACAGGCAAACAAGTGTTTAGAGATGGCTGTATACTTAGCACTCTCATATCTAGATTCAGGGACCTTCAATGGTGTGTCAACGTATGTAACTGTGATTTATCAGTTCGGGTACATATTATGAATCCATAGTTTCAGGCAGTGATTTCTGATTTACTAGCCAATTTCAAGCATGGTTTGTCTTTCTAGACATTGCACTTAAACCTATTAACCATTGTTTATAGGGAATCCTATGTGTGTCTACTTTGAAGTAAGCCCCGTTGAATTCAGTGGAGTTTTACTCCCAAGTTAAACATGTAAGAATGCCGGCTGTGTGTGCCTGAATCAAGCCACTACGGACTCGGTTTTCCATTCACTGTAATTAAGCATGTCTGAAAAAGAGAGCTGTCCTTTTCACTGCATATGGATCGAATCTAGTTAATAAACTCCGGTCCCCTCGTCTTTAAAAAACAACACCAACACATTTGCTTTCTTGCCTATTTTCACAAAAAGGAGCTTGGTTGCAAATACAGTTGTTTGCTGGGATGATAGAGAAACTGGAAGATATGTTTGCTGGGAACATTGTTTTGTATAACTGCATAAAATAAACCAGTATAATGCAGCCAAATTATTAATACGTTGTGAGTAGGGATGGCAGATCCTGTACGTTTTAGTTTCTTAATTCCTTAGTCTTAGATTCATTTCTTCACATTTTCATATCAGTTTGCATTTTAAAAAAAGATACTCACAAAAAATAATCTGCATCAATTCTAATATAGAGATGTGCGTAACAGACACATTTTTGCAAGCAATTTCCTTAGTGGAAGCTTATCGAATATATGTGAATTTTTATACACATTAATTGTCTGGAAAATTGCACTGCACCATTTGGAAAAGTTCCCATGTGGGAAGACGGCTGCATTTTGGTTTTCATATTCTGCGAAGTGTTAATTTGGTAGGCTCGCAATGTGAACCGAATTGAATTCCTTCCCCATCCCTTGTTTGTGAGTTAATCCAGACATTTTTAAACCTCCTTTGGCAGCTCTCCCCAGCTGCATTTGAAGGTCTACAATTTTTGTGAATTAACAGTGCACGTAACTGGAAACTTTTGCTTGCTGCTGGAATGCTTTGGCATCGTGTGGAGGTGCATATGGGGAGGACCCAGGTCACATGACCGCCACCCTCCCCGCTTTTTGTGGGAAAACTGTTGCACAAATCAGCTCTTATGTACATGGTCCTCTGTGTGGAGTTCCCACAACATGTGTCAGGTGTGCGTGCAGGAGCCAGACCCTGTGACCAGTAGGACTTTGCAGGACTGGGGCCTTCCTAAGTTTGTTTTGAAGAGGCAAGGCATGGCCACACAGGTGAGGCTGATTGGTAACTAACAGCACCTGGTGGCAAGAGCCAGGAAGGGATATAAGGTCAGCATTTCCCTTCAGCTCTTTGCCACAGCAACACGTTCCCTGCCTTGTTGCGTTTGGCTCCTTGATCCTTGGGCCCTTGACTTCGTGACTCCTTCTTGACCCTTGGTTTCTTGACTCCCGGCTCTCGGACTCTTGGCTTCCTGACTCCTGGCTTCTGGACTCCCGTTCCTGCTCCCACCCCACCATCTTGCCCCCGCTCCTGATGTGCCCAGCCGGGACTTCGATCGCCTGTGAACAGGACTGTGACAACATGTGCCTCTTTCAGTACACAGGAAGCTGCCTTTCTACTAGGTCACAGTATGTACTGGTCTATATTGTCTGATCTGCTCTGTTCTGACCAGTGGAGGCTTTCTAGGATCTTAAGCAGAGGACTTTCCCATCACCTGCTGCCTAAGATCTTTTTAACTGGAGATGAGAGAGACTGAATGTGTGTCTCTTTGCAAGCAAAGCATGAGCTCTACCTTTAGATCGTCCCTCCTGTTTGGTGGATATGAAGGGCCTGTGCCATTGTTTCATCACATAAATGGGACTAGGGCATGTGGCATTTCAAAAAATCATAGAGTTGGAAGGGGACACAAGGGTCATCTAGTCCAACCCCCTGCAATGCAGGAATCGTTTACCCAACATGGGCCTTCAACCCATGACTCTGAGATCAAGAGTCTCACGCTCTTGGAGAACTTTTTACCATATGTGGTGGGAATGCCAAAAGGTTAAAGGGTTTTGGGAGAGTATATATAATGAAATGAAGAAAATGTTAAAATATACCTTTGTTAAAAGACCGGAGGCGTTCCTGCTGGGTCTGGTGGGAAGGGAGATCAAGAAGAAAGATCATAAGCTATTCCAATATGCAACAACAGCAGCAAGGGTCTTAATAGCCAAAAATTGGAAATTAGAAGGTATACCGTCATTGGAGGATTGGAGATCGAAATTATTAGAATATGCGGAGATGGACAGGTTGACAGGAAAAATCAGATACATAAAGGATCAGAGGTTTGTCAAAGACTGGGAAAGTTTCACAAAATATCTGGAAAATCTAATTGATGATCAGATAACTCTGGTGGGTTTCAAAGATGCTCTGTAAGAGGTAAAGGGTAATGTCCAAAAGGAAATGTACAAATGGAAATGACTTATGGCATTACAAACAAAGAAACGCAGAAATAATGTTTATTAGTAGTATGGACGATTCGTGGTAAGACTGAAGGAAGTCATCTTCTTATAGAATATGTAGAGAATTGTTATGTTTGTTTGTATTTTGATTTTGTAAACCAATAAAAATTATGCACAAAAAAAAAAAAAGTCATAGGGCCATAAAGATTGCTGCATGTTGCTTTAAGGGTGTAATGCTGTTAGGTAATATTTTGACCAGCTCATTTGAGTCTTCAGATGTAACAATCTCTTAGAGCTAAACCACAAAGCCAAATTACAGGTTGCCTTAATCAGGCATGGCCAAACTTGGCCCTCTAGATGTTTGGGACTACAGTTCCCATCATCCCTGACCACTGGTCCTGTTAGCTAGGGACAATGGGAGTTGTAGTCCAAAAAACATGTGGAGAGCAAGTTTGGCTATGCTTGCCTTAAATGCATTATGACACCCTCCCACCCCCTTGCAAACACATCTCCCTGCCATTAACATGATATTGGTTGCAGATGTGTGATTTGACATTCTGCTCAGCATTGCCAATGTAGCAGAGAAAGCTGAGCCATAGTAATGCTGCATTATGTATGATATGTGCTTAACAACAACAAATTATTATTTATATGCCATCCATCTGACTGGGTTGCACCAGCCACTATGGGAGCCTCCCAACAAAATATTAAAAACAATAAAATAGAAAACACTAAAAACTCCTCTATACAGGACTGTCTTCAGATGTCTTCTGAAAGTCAAGTATTAAGTAAGCGGTTCTCAAATGTTTTTTTCTTCGTTTTCCTGGACAGCTTGACAATTCTCTGGAGGAATTGGTGGACCACAACTTTTTTCTTCTTCAGTGCTGCTTTCAAAAGCAGACCTGTATTATGAAATTCATGGGCACTAGGATAGCTCAGTTGCTTAGAGTGTGGTGCTGAAAACGCCAAAAGTTGCAGGTTCAATTCCTATATAGAACAGCTGCATATTCTTTCATCGCAAAGAGTTGGACTACATGATCTGCAGGGTCCCTTCCAATTCTATGATCCACCTTTCTATGATCAGGCTAACACAGAAGAGTCTGTTTAAGTTGGGGGAAAATGAGTATTGTTGTAAAAATTTATATACCTGCCTTACATTTCGAGAAGAAACGCAAAGGTGCTTCACACACAAGTGAAAGCCAACAACAAATTAACAAGTATTGGGCAATTATAAAAATATAGCTACACGTAATTAAAATACCTAGCAAAATGATTTCATCAAAACATCTGCAATTAAAACGTATAATAAACAAGCTCGTTAAAATGTAGCTCCAATGGTTAAAAGAACAATTTAAACAGAAGGTTGAAGCCAGGAGATCAGGGAACAATTGTCTAAACAGGTGTTTCTTCCAGAGATGGCAGAACGCCAGTACTGATGGGGCAACTTACATTTCAGCAGGGAGGGCATTGCACGACAGCGGTGCGACTGGTGGAAACGTCCATCTCTGTGTTGCCACCAACCTGAATAGTCGGTCAGGCCATGGCAAAACTACCTAGGTTCAATTTCTAAATTGCTATACTGCCCTTCATCCAGAAGATCACAGGGCAGTTTAACATACAAAACATTTCTGGGCAGTAAATGGGAAGGGGTCCTACCCTGGTCCAGAGTTGTTTAGGGCTTTGTATGCAAGTAATAAGACCTTAAAGCTCGTTTAGTGGTTAATAGGCAGTCAGTGCATATATCACTTAGCACTGGTGTCCAGAGTCAAACCCAAAGCATGGTCCCATAGGCAGTGTGGTGTAGTGGTTGGAGCCAAGGATGCCCATTCATCAACATGGGCAGTTCAGCAGACCCAGCCCCTCAGCTTGGCTTCCCTTTTGCATGCTGATTGCAGCATCTGGGCTTGATGAGGTCTGTGACCCTCACCTGTTCTGAACCTACTGTAGCTGAGGAATCATACACCTTCTCCCAGAGCTAGCGAGCCCCACCTGGCCAGCTAGAAATCTGGGTTGTGGGCCCTTTCCTGCCTCAGCCCCCTGGTGCACTCCTGCTTCTGCTCCCTATTCCTCAGAGCCCATTGTGTTTGGGGAGACAGGGACCCTCTGGTTCTGGTGATGGGTCCTGCTGTTCTGGTTCCTGTGCATTGACCTTCATCACCCTGTGAGTACTTCCTTTCCCACTCCCTGCTTGCCCCGGTGTGTCCCAGTCCCAGATCCATACCTTGTCGGGATCCTCTTCCTCCATTCCCTCTTCCCTGTGACACTGGCCATGTCTGGCTGGGGCTGATGGAAATCTTCATCACCTGGAGGGGTGACCACACTACCTTCTCCTGCTTTTTCTGTGGTGCCAGATGCGCTCTGGCCTACTTAGATGCACAGCTCCAGAGCTTCCACCTTTTTAATTCTACCAGCACTTGCACTTTCTTGGGTATTTCATCACTAAACCTTCTGACCTACCCAGTGTCCTGGTTCAGAACACAAAGACACCCAGGGTAGATTTTTAATGGAGGCAATTTCGATTGCAAGGAAACAGGCCACTTTAAGATTTTCCTTTTTGTATGCGACATTCAAAATATATTCCATGGGGAAGGTGTTTGGATGCTTGACTTGTCAAGACAGAGACTGCAGTTTATAGTTCTTATGCAATTCTTCTTTTTACCGCAGTAAGGAGTAGAAACATCAAATCCTCAGACTGAAATACACACACACACACAAATGTTTTGTAAATGACTAAACACAGATTCTGATAGTGGGATGCTGTTTATGCAAGAGCAAGGAATAAATACCCATTGGATTATTCGTAGCACAGTCAAATCGATTTTAGAATCAATGAGACTAAATAGGTTTAAAGTCAGGCTACATCAGCATAACTCACTTGTGAACTGGACTGCTTAGACTAATAATACATGCCACAGAAATAATCTAATCCTTTTAACCCTGCGTGCATGCATTGATACTTAGGGATTTGAACTCTTAACACAGCCAGTGGGATGTATTTGCACTGAAACTAAAGTTTAGTGCACAGAGTTGATATTGTGGTGACACAGATTCTGATTGCTAGGTGTGTTTTGTTTTTGTGTTTTGTTTTTTAAAGTGTTCATGGGTGACTAGAGGGCCAAGCCCAACATTAAATAGTAAATCAGACATTGCACAGAAAACACGTGTAACTATTTCAGTGTTGATGCTTAAAAATGAAAATAGCTGTGAGAGGCTGCAGACTTTTCTGGAAGATATTCGTATTTTTCTTTGTGGGTGGAAATGCAGTGTCTGAATTTTGCACTTCTGCAAAATCTGCTTGAAAGAGGCAAAATTGGGACAAGTGCACACACCATAAGCAGTAGTCCCACTTTCAAATTACATTCCATGAAGAAATAACTACCTGCCACTCAGTGTTCGAAATTAGCCAGGCGCTAGGCACATTTTGCACCTGGCTATTGGCCACTTGCAACCAGGTGGAGATGCCTGGGCACTAGGATGCTGCATGACGATTGCACCATCTGGAGGTGCATGGCTGGAGATCATTGGATCTTGACTGTTTTCATATACATCCTGTGGAATTCTGCACAACCAGAATGAATTTCAGAAACCAAATTGCTTTTTTCTGTGCAGGCTGAGCAGGAGCAGTGAACAAGGTTATAGTTAATTGTTGTTGCTTTTCTCCACTCCCCCCCCCCCCGCCTTGCTCACATTGTGAAGAATATTCTTACATTATGACTGGTTCGTGTCACCCTTAAGAAAAAGAGGTAGAAATAGACCAATATATATGTGGACTGTTCCTGGATAAACTATCTTTTCTTCTTTAAGTTCTCAAAGCTCTTACCTAGCTTGTGGTTGTCATCTGAACTAGCCAGATGTTCAGAATTAGTCAGTCCATCATTTGAAAAATAAGACTTTGGAGCCGTCTTGCCCCAAAATGGCAACATCTTGGTGTCTGTAACCTTGGTTTAAGGAGCCATTTGGAGCCTAACTTTATATCACTTTTCTAGCACTGCTCTCAAACCTAGACAGCATCTTAAAAAGCAGAGACATCACCTCGCCAACAAAGGTCCATATAGTAAAAGCTATGGTTTTCCCAATAGTGATGTATGGAAATGAGAGCTGGACCATAAAGAAGGCTGACCGCCAAAGAATTGATGCTTTTGAATTATCGTGCTGGAGAAGACTCTTGAGAGTCCCATGGACTGCAAGAAGATCAAACTTATCCATTCTGAAGGAAATCAGCCCTGAGTGCTCACTGGAAGGACAGATCGTGAAGCTGAGGTTCCAATACTTTGGCCACCTCATAATAAGAGAAGATTCCCTGGAAAAGACCCTGATGTTGAGAAAGATGCAGGGCACAAGGAGAAGGGGACGACAGAGGATGAGATGGTTGGACAGTGTTCTCGAAGCTACCAGCATGAGTTTGACCAAACTGCGGGAGGCAGTGGAAGACAGGAGTGCCTGGCGTGCTCTGGTCCATGGGGTCACAAAGAGTTGGACACAACTAAATGACTAAACAACAGCAGCACTGCTCTTGGCCTAATTTCAAAAGTTACCTGTGAGTGATCAGCTCATATTTCTGGCAAGACTGATCTGCCCCCTCAACTGGCAGGCTAGTTAACAGAAAGACTAGAGGGTAGGGAGTTGGCCCCACCCACCAATAGCTACAGCTCCTCCCACTGAGAGCATGCAGCCCCCTATAATAAGGGAATTTGATCATCAACAGAAAAGTGAATTCTTTGTTTCATGCTCCTGCAAAGGGATGCCAATTGAATGTCGGAAATACCCCCAGCTTTGGCCTGCAATAGCCATGGGAGTCTATCCGATTTGCTGCATGTTGTGATTTGTTTTTGCATTTTGGAAGCCTCCCTGTGGATTTAAATTTGGCTTCTTGCCTATCAGAGGAAGATTTAGCAGTAGGCATGTCTTTGTAGTGTTCCTAGGAAATCCCCAGAGCTAAAGGCAAAAGTGTGGCTCCATTTTTGGGATTTCAACATAACCGCTTCTGTCTTCATGCACAAACTGGTTCAGCAGAGTTCACCCTGTCTCAGATGGAGCATCTGCTGCACAAACGCTTCAAGGAGCCTGGGATTGCCACACATATTCTGCTTTCTCCCTCTTTGTTATGATGTATGCTCATGCCATAGTTACCATGGGAGCCGGTGAGCTGGTAGGAGGGTGGGGGGGGGGGAGAATAAAAGCCTTCTCTTAATTGCTAAATGTTGCAGCTTTCCGTGTGCGTTAGCTGACATCTCTGGTAATTGGATTTCACAGATATTGTCTCTCTCTCTCTCTCTCTCTCTCTCTCTCTCTCTCTCTTTTTCCACCCCGCATTCTGCTGTGGCTTTCTGTGTTTTGACTAATACTCTACTGCAGCATTGCCTAGCATCCAGAAAGAAGCACGTTTTTGGTTCTGTTCCCTCCTGCCTGGTTCTGTTATTGCTGCTAATGTGCAAGGCTTTGTGAGTTTCTAGAAAGGACTGAGCAAGATTCAGCTTACAAGCCCCACTAACAGAAGGCTGCACAAGGTCTTCTGCTAGTGCAACAAGGCTTCTCCCCTAGTGCGCCCCCCCCCAAAAAAAATAGGTTTGGGGTGTGTGTCAGGAGAATCACCGGGACAGCGCATGGGGGGCAGAGAGGGCAGATCATTCCATCAGGGAAGCAGAGACGCTTACGCTGAAGAAATCACCTGCTTAGCCCTATGCTGAATTCCTCCCACCGTGTTTTGTGGTTCTGCCTCCAGCACACAGCTGTTGCCTCTTAATAATAGAAAACTCTGGGAGTATTGTGACTTGAAGAAAAATCCCACCAGGCTCTTTAAGGACCATTGCATTCAGATGCCCACTAGAACAGCCTTCTTCTGTTGCATGGGGAACATACATCTTATCTTTGTAGCTGAAGAAAACTTGGTATGGAGGAAGACCTGTTGTAAGCATTCATGTTTCCCTCCATTCCTGAAACATCTGGTTAATTGGTTTCCAGGCCCGATTCAAAGTGCTGGTTTAAAGCCTAAAGCAGCTCAGGACCGCAATTCCCCAAGGACCGCCTCTTTCCATATGAACCTACTCGGACCCTGAGATCATCTTCTGAGGCCCTCCTTCATGTGCCTCCTCCTCGAGAGGTCCGGATTGTGGAAACACGAGAACGGGGCCTTCTCTGCGGTGGCTCCCCGTCTGTGGAATGCTCTCCCCAGGAAACCTTGCCTGGCGCCTTCATTATACACCTTTAGGCAACAGGCAAAAACATTCCTTTTTAAACCAGGCCTTTGGTTGATTTGATTGGCATCCCATGCCCTTTTAAAATGTGGCTTTATTTTTTGGGGTGGGGTGGGGTTATTGCATTGTTGTGTTTTATTTTGATTATGTATTTCCTGGTTTTATATTTTGATTTTGTTATCTGAACTGCCCTGAGACCTCCGGGTGTAAGGCTGTATATAATTTCAATAAATAAATAAAAATAAAATAAGAAGTTTTCAGTTCCCACTGGAGCAGGGGCTAAACCCGTGCCACTGACACTGGTGACCCCAGCCCTTGTGAGAAGCACAAGGATGCTTCTCACAGAATCATAAAGTTGGAAGGGGCCACGTGAATGAAGCCTCTGCAATGCAGGAATCTTTCGCCCAATGCAGGGCTCAAACCCACAACCCTGAGATTAAGAGTCTCGTGCTCTACTGACTGAGCTATCAGCAGTCATCCAGGGAAAGGCCGTAGCTCAGTGGTAGAGCAACTGCCTTGGATATAGAAGGGCTCAGGTTCAATCCCGGGGATCTGCAGGTACTAGGGATGGGAATGTTTCCTGTTTGCAACTCAAGATGGCCACCGCCAGTTACTGTAAACAGCACTGAACTCGATGATTCTGTGTTCTATATTAGGTGCAGGGAACCCTTTGTCCTCCAGCTGTTGCTGAACTACAACTCCCATAAGCCCCAGCAAGCGCGGCCATGGACTATGGGAGTTGTAGTTCAACACCACCTGGAAGACCAAAGGTTCCCTGCACTTGTTCTATAGCTTCAGCCTGGCCTCTGATTTCGCTGAGTGGATTTAGGCAGGTCTTATTCTCTTGATGTCGCAAAGAAAACAGCACACCCCTTCCCAACGCGAGGGAAATAATTCTCTACCTTTCAGAGTCACTGTGAGGATTGTGACGGGGGTAATTGTTTTATTTATTACGTTTTGAGGGTGGCGCACACGGTCCACCCCTTTCCAATTGTATCCTTGCAGCAACCCTGAGAGACGAGTTAGGCTGAGAGAGAGCCACGCCAGAGTAGGATTTGAACCCAGTCAAGTCCTGGTCCGGCGCTCCAACCACTACACCACACTGCCTCCTGACACATAAAGCACTTTAAGCACACAAAAGGAGCTATTCAAATGCCAAGCGCTTTTGCTTTCCCCTCGGTCCCTTTCCTGTCTTCCGTTTCTGAAGCTGGAAGGGAATTTGTTTGAAAAATCAGTACTGTACCTTAGAGCGGTGGTGGAAAGCAGCCTAGGTGGAGTTGTGTGTGTGTGTATTCAAAGCTCCCTTGTCATACAGACAAGGTTTGCTGTCTTCCCTGTGAGTCATCATTATAGCTCGCAGCTCCCTGAATTCCAGCTTAGCAGCGTGAGAGCAAGATTTCTAAGAGGGGGGTGGTGGCGGTGGAGAGGTGTGCCTTCGCTTTCCAGAACCTAAAGGGGGAAAGAGGGATAAATACATATGCAGAAGGAAGTTGCTTTGGAAGAGGAAGTGCAGATTCAGGGCTCCAGAATCCAAATTTTATCCCTGTCGCCTGTCGGCGGCGTGTGAAGAGGAAGGTAAGGACAAAAGAAACCCTTGTGATCTCTTTCCTCCTCTTAGAGAATTTGTCTTTGGGTTTTCTTTTTTCTTTTCATGCGATTGCCTCCACCTTTGCCGCGACAGGCCCGTTGCTAAGATTCTGCTGCCGAATCAGATGTGTGCCTCCCCCCCCACCCCCAATTTTCACCACAGTGCTTTTCTTATTTTGATCTGTACTTGGAACGTAATACGAATAAATATATATAAATGTAGTCAGGCCTTACGACAGCTGTAGAAGCCAGGGAATGGGGGTGGGCCGTCGCTGTGTTGCATCTGAAGCTTCCAGGTTTATTTATTTTTAAGGGAGTTACTACAGAGATGTTAGGTATTGGCTGTCGATCTATTCTTTTTTCCCTTGGGGGGGGGGGAAATCTCGTGTAAGAATTTAATCCCTGGGAAGCTCAGTATTGGGTTTAGGTAGAAGCACCTCACTCCCATGACGTCATTTTAAGCACCTGCTAATCCTAAATCAGGGTTATTCTGATGTTGCCGCTTTCCACTGGCAGGCCCTCTCCTTTATTAGACCCCGCCTTTATTTTATTTTTTTAGTGTTATTTAATTTAAACAGCTCCACATAATATTGCGAGTGGCATTGCATCATTCTTCCCTTGGTTTCCCCCTGAAATCTACTACCTGCCAGCGTCATTGGATGACATTGGGTTCCAGTAATGAGATTAGTTATTTTACAAGGTTTTTATTTTCCCTCTCCTCTTCACCCCCCGCCCCCTTGAGGCCTCTAAACTAGGAAGGCTTTAAAAGGAAGTTTCGATCCTCTGATCACTCCTAATTGACCTTATCTACCTTTTCCAGGTTGTCTGTAATATCCCTGCACACAGTATTCTGACTGCATCTGTGGCTTTAGATTTCTTTTAAATGTCCTTAAGGTGCTTGCTTTTCTTTCTCTTGTAGTCGAGAACATTGGATTTAACCGTGTTTACTCAGAGTATAACGTGCCATCAAATGTAATGCACACCTCAAATTTTCAGAACCTTGAAACCCCAGAAAACTATTTACTGGTGAATGTAAATGTGCCATCGAATCTAATTTTCGCAGCATAATTGGGCCAAAAAAAGTGTGCATTAGATTTGAGTAAATGGAGTACTGGTACCTTTCATTTGCGTGTTCAGACCCAGAAACCTCCCCCCCCCAATAATAATAATATTTTACACATGACTCAAAATTTTGGTTTTGGTTTTTGGCAGAATTTAGGCCACAACTTTATTGATGACAGAAAGTGAGTGGTTGCATAGGCTCTGGTTCGACTAGCTCCCTGCCATGCAGGTAGCGCTGACCTAGGGTTCCAGCATAACACCTACATAAGCCGAAAGCCGGGAATGGGCTAACTGCACCACCCAAATGTCCCCCTGGACTCAGGCACGGGCAGAACCCCCTCACAGGGTTGACCAAACCACCGAGTCCCTGGATTTCTTTAACGGAATACCCTTCACATAGGGATGGTGAGAGCGTTCTCCCATCCCTATCACCTGAACCAGAGCCTATCCGCAACCTTACAAGTTGTGACGATTTGCTACCCGGCAGGCGAAACCCAAATGGCAACAGCCAATCCACCAATTCCTGTCGGGACCCTGTCCTAATGACAGACAACACACGACGGCATAGCAAGGTCAAGAGCACAGCCCTAAAAGTAGGGAGAGGTGGGCGGGTGTTCCGAATGCACACGCCGAAAGAGGAAGCTATGGGTCATGTGCATGGGCATAAATAGGTCCCTCAAACCATTTGGACTGCATCCCATTGGCCAGATTGTACCCAGCTTCGAGGGACCCACCAATCGGGTATTGTGGCTGACCAGTCGTACCCACCCACAACACAGGGTGTTGGTTTTACAGGTCTCACCGCAGTATGTGCCCTCTTTAAGGGAGGACCCGATTTACTTACTTACTTACTTACTTACTTACTTACTTACTTACTTACTTACTGTGGCAGCCTGCCTGACATTGTCACTGAGCTTCCTACTATTGCCCCAAGGTCTTTCTGCTAGATAGTGCAGATCCTAGTTTAGACTCTACCACTAAAATGAAGGTAGGTTTTTGGCCTTGCTGCCTATTACCGTTTTTCTAGTTTATATGAGTCCAGGAACATCAGCCTTTGCTGTAGTGAGTGCTTAAAGCAGACTTAAGATGTAGTCCTAATTTGGGACCTTGTGAAGTGTTTTCTGCACTTGGAAGCCAGTATGGATTACCTGCGGTATGCCAATACTGATGAGGGTATATAAGCATATATACTGCAGTATATGATCTATCTAGTATATAAAACCCTGAACAGTTCAGAACCACTTTACTTGTGCCATCTCCTTACTCCAGGTGCCCACTCAATCAATTTGATCTGCAGAACTGGCACTCTTTACATTTGCCACGGAATACTTGTTTCACACTTGAAGGAAACTGATATTTTAGCGGCTGCACTTTGGAACTCCCTGCCACTTGACACCAGGCAGGTACCTTCACTGTGCTCTTTCTGGTGCCTGTTTAAAACACTCTTGTTTAGGCAAGCCTGCCCAGGCGTGCAGAAGTTACATGTGTTTTATCTCTTTTTAGCTATAGTTGATTTTAATTCTTTCGGATTGCTTATATTGGATTGCTGTGAACCGTCCTGAGATATTATGATGAGGGCTGGTGTGTGTGTGTGTGTGTGTGTGTGTGTGTGTGTATACACATATATTGTTTTTAAATTTTTTTACTGGTAATAATGTTTTATATTGTTGTAAACACTTTGTTTTGTTTTAAATCAAAAGGTTTCTAAATTGCATAAATTTGTTTGAAAAATAATTATCAGCACATTTTTAAAAAATGTTAAATAATTTTTATTAATTTTCAATTACAAAAATCCGGTATGTGCCATATTATATTAATACCAAATAGCAGCACCAACTCAAATACAAATAAATTATGTAGCCAATTATAAATTTTGTGTGGCTTTCAATGTGTTTCCCAAGATCTGCTTCCCTTTAATTCTGCCTCCAGACTGTTTCTCAAACCAAATACAATCCATTCTTGATAAAACCCCTTATACCACAGCTACAATGATTAACTTCAATTCACATTAATACATATAGTGATTTGTAGATTCGCAAATGAAGCTCTCCTTTCTTCTTCCTGTGTGAGGTTTTAATCAATGGTTCTTTTATTCCTTTTTCAAATATTATGTCCATATTAATTATTCCTTATCTCCTTGTTGACTCGGAGTTACTCACTTAAAAATGTTCAGAAGCCACCCCCCAATAATAGAACCATAGAATGGTAGAGTTGGAAGGGACCACGAGGGTCATCTAGTCCAACCCCCGGCAATGCAGGAATATTTTGCCCAATGTGAGGCCTTGAACCCACAACGCTGAGATTAAGAGTCTCATGCTCTACTGACAAGATGTATTTCCTCCCGCAAAATGCTGATCGGCAACAAATAATGCAGAGTCGCAGAAATGGGCACAACTGCATCTACCGTCATTCAAGTTGAATAACTGGTTGTTGGCATCTGTCGGTCTCGGGAGACAATGCCAAACTTTGGGAAGGTTGCAGCGCTTGCCGTGGCTGTAGAGACCGATATGGGAGAGACATGTTTTGCTCCAGCCGGGGCAGATGAAGGAGTCTGGTTGTAATGCTGCTAATGCAATAAAATTAAATAACTATGTTTAAGCTATATTTGGGAATTAGGAGAAAAATTGCATTGGAGACAAAAACGTGTGATTTGGATGGTCAAAAAAACCAAGGTACTGGGCTGTATTCAGCTTCCCTGTTCTACTAGTGCAAGCCAGCACAAGTATTCCCACTAGTGCAGTGGGGCTCCCCACCCCTTGTTTTCCTCCAGCTCCTTTTGTAGCTCCACTCCAGAGGATCAGGAAAGCCCCCCAGAACAAGCACAAAGTGGGCAGATGGTTGGATAAACAGAGATGCTTGCATTGAGTGAACAACATCCCTGGCACTGTGTTGAATTCCGCCCACTGGCTGGGACCTTATCTTACTGCCGACGTGTGAACCAGTGTGTATGGTTTGTTTATTATTGCATTCAGGGACGCGGGTGGCGCTGTGGTCTAAACCTCTGAACCTCTTGGGCTTGCCGATCGGGGTGAGCTCCCGTTGCTCTGTCCCAGCTCCTGCCAACCTAGCAGTTCAAAAGCACACCAGTGCAAGTAGAGAAATAGGTACTGCTGTGACGGGAAGGTAAACGGCGTTTCCGTGTGCTCAGGTTTCCGACACAGTATCCCATTGCCCCAGAAGTGGTTTAGTCATGCTGGCCACATGACCCAGAAAGTTGTCTGTGAACAAATGCCGGCTCCCTCAGCCTGAAAGCAAGATGAGCGCCGCAACCCCATACAGTGGTACCTCTGGTTACGCACTTAATTTGTTCCGGAGGTCCGTTCTTAACCTGAAACTGTTCTTAACCTGAAGCACCACTTTAACTAATGGGGCCTCCCGCCGCTGCTGCGCGATTTCTGTTCTCATTGGGAAGCAAAGTTCTTAACCTGAGGTATTATTTTTGGGTTAGCGGAGTCTAACCTGAAGCATATGTCACCCAAGGTACCACTGTAGTTGCCTTTGACTGGACTTAACCATCCAGGGATCCTTTACCTTTACCTTTACCTTACTGCATTTACAGTGGTACCTCTGGTTAGTACTTAATTTGTTCTGGAGGTCCGTTCTTAACCTGAAACTGTTCTTAACCTGAGGTACCACTTTAGCTAATAGGGCCTCCCGCTGCTACCGCGCTGCTGGAGCACGATTTCTGTTCTCACCCTGAAGCAAAGTTCTGGGTTAGCAGAGTCTGTAACCTGAAGCATCTGTAACCTGAAGAGTCTGTAACCCAAGGTACCACTGTATATTCCACCTTTCCTCCAGGGAGGAAAGTCGCCTTTGACTGGACTTAACTGTCCAGGGGTCCCTTTACCTTATTGCATTTATATTCCACCTTTCGTCCAGGGAGTTGAAGGTGATGCATGTGGTTTTGCCCCTTCTTGTTTCATCCTCACAACAAACCCTATGAGGTAGCTTATTCCAAGAGACAGTGACTGGCCCCAGGACACCAGTCTGTTTGATGGCTACATGAAGGATTTGAATCCTGGTTTCACAGGTCCTAGTCTCCACACTCTTAACTATTGTACACCTTTCAGGTTTGTAGCTTGTTGCTCTCGGCTTGAAGAAGGGGATGCTGACATGTTTGTGGTTTATGGAGTAACCAAGATATGTAGACGGGACCTGGGTGGGTGGGTGTGTTTGCTTTTTCCTCTTGCTTAGCAGCACACTTCATTTGTCAAACCCCAGTTTACAGTGATGTCCGGACCAACAAACTGTGACCTGAATAGCTCCTTCCAAGCCAGTATTGCAATTCAGGATCGTTCTGGTTTGGACCTTGCTGCGGATGGTTTTGACAAACAAGGAAGTGTCCTATCAAGGAGGATGAAACTGCCAGCGGTATCTTATTCATGATCCTTCAAAGTATGTTTTGGAAGTTGGGAGATGTCTCCATGTAGCCATTATTTCTCAGAATGGGGTGGGCCTAGAGGAACGTGGCATACCAAGACTGTGTGTATGTCCACGCAAGCACTTACGGTTTCACATGTTAAAAGAGTTACACCCAGGGTTTAGCAAATAATAGCGTCATCACTATGCTGTTGGTAGTGATGGTTGGTTGGTTGGTTGCAAATATGGTTTATAAATCTATTGAATACATAAATAGAAAACCGTGGGATTAAGAATCCCAGATTGTTGCAGGGCCAGTTACTGTAGATTGAAAGTGAAATAGGAGAGAAATGTGAAGATGTTGGGTGTCGGGTGCAAGTGTCAGGTGGAACTTGAAGTTAGTTTTTGGATTAGTGTGTGGTCATATAAAAAATAAACTTATCATGAAGTCATTCTGCGCAACATGAGAACCAGACTTTTTGTGAGGAAGCACTTATCTTTTGGCAGTTCCTCTTGTTAAATACTATTTTCCTGGTCTGCCTTTGCACAGGATCTGTTTTCAGGTCTTCACTTGCTTGTATGTTTGGTACCCTGGTCTCCTTTTCGGAGGAAAAGTGGAATATACATTAAAATAACAACAACAGATATATTATCATCATTCACAACTTACGGTTTTATTTATATTATGAGCTTTTTAGGTCAATTTTATTTTTAACCTCTGGCTGTTATTGATAACATTAATGTCTATGCAAAGAGTTTTAAGGTACATACAAATTACGTTAAATAAATGAAACATGTAGTTTGCCAAGTACTGCCCTCAATAGTCCAAAGGTCACATCTTGGTGAACTAGATAAGCCCTGGATTTGTTTCATCACTGCTTGACTCATATCAGGGTCATGCAGGTGGGACAGCCCCAGAGGTAGTCTCCAGGAAAAATGCCAGGGTGAGGTTTTGCAAGATATAATCTGTAGGCAACCAAGCCAGAATCAAGACTCCAGGCTGCAGTCAGCTGAGCCTCATTCCATTTCTCCTGGCTCAACAGAAAAGGAAGAGGTCTACTGATAATTATACGTATTTACTATGTTCATGATCCTCCTTTCAGTATAGGCACTCAGTATGAATTGCATCTTAATATAATAGGTTACAGCCTAAGGGGCACGATAAGAAAGGAGCAGGGAATAGGCTGGGGAGGGATAGGTGCAAATTTGAGTTTGCTGCCTCTGGCATAGCCAAACTCTGGTCTATAGACCGCAAGTGGTCTGTGAGCTTTATTTGGGTGGTCTGTGGTTGCAGAGGGAAGATGGTGCCTCCATCATATTAAATATCCATATTGATTTCTTATTGTATTTTTATTGCTTCTCATGTTCGTCGTATTGCTTGTTAGTGCATCAACGTTTGAATTCTATATATAAGAAGCAAAATCCGCGACAAAAATACAATTCATTGTGAAACAACAGGCATAATAATAATAATAATAATAATAATAATAATAGCAAATTTATATACCTCTCTGCCTCCGAGGATGACAGTGTGGTTCACAAGATAAACATACAGGATAAAAAGCACAAAATAAATAGAAACAAAACAAAACAACCCCTCCCTCCCACAAACACATTTAAAAGGCTATGGAATGTTAATCAGTCAGAGGCCTGGCTGAAGAGGAATGTTTTCGCCTGGCGCTTAAAGATATATGTTTGAAATAACATTTGTAAAAAAACAAAAAACACAACAACAACCACCCCAGAAGCTTTTCTTTTGGGAATTACAGGGAATTTATAGGGACAGAACTATCTAAACTGTATAGAAACTTATTACTACAGTGGCAAGAATGTGACTTGCCCCAAAATGGAAAGAAGCAGAAGTCTCAGCAAAAGAAGAATGGATACAAAAATTTATGGATTATGCAGAAATGGCGAAACGTAATGGAAGTATAAGAAATCAAGATAACAATTTATTAAAATAAAAGAATGGAAATAGTTTATTGAATATTTACACATGAATTTTAAACAGATACTGTAAAAACACTGGCAGGATTATTGTAATAACCTGCAGTTTCATAAGAGTATATATTTAAAGAAGATGAATAAGGAACCGCAGAAAGAGGGGGAAGTTTTGAAATGTCAAAATGATTGAAAAATTAGTGAAATGTATAAACTTGAAAAGTATAAATAAAACAATTTGAAGAAGGAGGAGGAGATACATAATGAAAACACCTGATGGTTGTTCAAGACCCTTGGGTGATTTTCAGGTGGTCTGCAGGGGAGAAAGTATGGGAACCACTTACATAATAAAGGCACATACTGAACAGATGGGACATCCTGTGATGGAAGGCGATCTGAGAAGAGAGGGGTCTCATGGGGGTTGGTCCCAGACAAGCTGATAGAGAGGGTTTCACTGTGTCATCTCCCCCAGTGATGGAACCAGGTGGAGTAAGATCTCAGGTGGGCCAGGCAGAGACATGTGGAGCAGGGGCAGGCAAGACGTCAGATGCAGAGTCCAAGATTTAGGGAGAAAACAAAGATCTGGACCACGTGAGAGGCTGTATTGCGTTTCAGTCAGGGTCATCAACAGACAGGTAGAAGGCATGGGAAGGGTATGTTTGTGAAAGCAATTTAGTGTCCTCCTAATTTCATTCACTCTTCAAGTGTGCTGCTTTTACTATTAAAACACAATTGGCTGGTTTCAGTATGTTCTTCTCAGAAGTAGCCCCCTTCAGATAACCTCTTCCTACTGAGAAAAAATAAATGGCAATGTTTATGTCCACCACTGCCTTGATAGTCTGTTTCCCACGCAAAGACTGCTAATCTGCTTCTCATCATTACGTTGTTACTGACTAATATACAGTCACCATCTTGGCCCTTGGCATCCGAGATGCTTGTGTTTTTAGGACACGCCCTATTCCTGAGAATCGGATTTGTTTCGACTGTTTTAATAACTGAATTTGAAATCGTCGTAACCTGCTCTGGTATCTGTTGGTGAAGAAGGGTGGGTAACAGATTTAGTAGCAGTGGCGGTAGTAATAATAATCGTAGCAAAAACATAAAATACAAAACGAACTAATACATACGACTATAAAATAAGTACAGCATCAGCAAGGTAAAATACCTAGGCTGTAATTCATCCCAATGTTGTTGTTTTTATATCAAAGTTGGCAAAATGTTTTGTCTGTGTGTGTGTGTGTGTGTGTTTCTCGTGGGAGTTGTGAAATTGCACATAGTTGCTTGCTGTTGTATTTTTGTATCTTGATTTTCCTTGGGTCTAGGAAAAGCTAAGGAAATCTAAAGGTACATCTTGGTAGGCAAACTAAGGCCTGGGGGGGGGGCAGATCTGGCTCAATCTGGTTGCTCCGTAGCACACTGATGTGGTGATGAATGAGGTATAGGTAGGTATAGGCAAACTCCTGCCCTCCAGATGTTTGAGACTACAATTCCCACCACCCCTGACCACTGGTCCTGTTAGTAAGCAATGATGGGAATTGTAGTCCCAAACATCTGGAGGGCCAGAGTTTGCCTATGCCTGGCCTAAAGTATCAGCCCTTGTGAGGGCGTGTCACGGTCTGGTTCACGTACGATCGAAGTCCCGGCTGGGGACATCGGGACCGGGGGCAAGATGGCGGGGTGGGAGCAGGAACGGGAGTCCAGAAGTCAGGAAGCCAAGAGTCCAAGGGTCAGAGAGCTGGGAGTCAAGAATGAGGATCAAGAAGCAAGGAGTCACGAAGTCAAGAGTCTGAGGATCAAGAAGCAAGGAGTCAAACGCAGCAAGGCAGGAAGTGTGTTCCTGTGGCAAAGAGCCGAAGGGAAATGCTGACCTTATATTCCTTTCCCAGCTCTTGCCACCAGGTGCTGTGAGTTACCAATTGGCCTCACCTGTGCAGCTGCTCCTTGCCTCTTCAGAACAAACTTAGGAAGGCCCCAGTCCTGCAAAGTTCTACTGGTCACAGGGCCTGACTCCTGCACACATTCCTGACAGGGCAGAGTCCTTGTCAGATGGCAGTTATGTCTCAGATCAAAGTTCTGGCTCTTGGAAACAACTTTATGTAAGTGCTAACTATTTTAGAGAGAGAAGAGATAGACCAGTTCATGCTGCTGTTGAGAAATGGTTGTACTAATCTGACCTGTAAGATTTGCATGTGTTAATGGTGGAATGTAGGACGCTCTCACCATCGAGGCAGAGTCTTAGGCAACAGGCGCAACTAAGTATTGAAAAAAACACCTCCAGGTGATGTTGTACACGTTTGTGTAATCAAACACAAACTGCATTTGCTGTGCTGTGTTTGTTGTGGGGAGAGAATCATATTTCAAGAATCTTCTCTTTTATAGGACTTTTGTGTCCTCCATTTCTCCAGGCAACATTGTCTGCTTTGATTAGTTATTAGGATGTAGACTCACCTTCTCCACTCCCTGAGTTTCAACTTGTGTAGGTGGCAGTTCCACATCTGATGTCTGCATGTTCAGCAGAAGGTTCTGTGTGCCTGCAGCTGCATGTGGGCAGTCCCTTTGGCATGGCAATCTTGAGTTCCTGCTCATGCAGTGGAACCATCTATGTTCATAAAGCTGTATGTCCCTCTTTCAAGATGGTTGATTTAAACAGGTGGAAGATATAATGGGGGACGCGGGTGGCGCTGTGGGTCAAACCACAGAGCCTAGGACTTGTTGATCAGAAGGTCGGCCGCGACTGGGGTGAGCTCCCGTTGCTCAGTCCCAGCTCCTGCCAACCTAGCAGTTTGAAAGCATGTCGAAGTGCAAGTAGATAAATAGGTACCGCTCCGGTGAGAAGGTAAACGGCATTTCCGTGCGCTGCTCTGGTTCGCCAGAAGCAGCTTAGTCATGCTGGCCCCATGACCCGGAAGCTGTACGCCGGCTCTCTCAGCCAATAAAGCGAGATGAGCACCGCAACCCCAGAGTCGGTCACGACTGGACCTAATGGTCAGGGGTCCCTTTACCTTTACCTTTATCTTTAAGATTTAATGGTGGTGATGAATCATGTGTATGTCTGTGTGTGTACATACACACACACAGGTATGTATTTAAATGGGATTGTTTTAGTATGCATGTTATTGCTTCTGCAATTAGCTTTTAAATTTAGAAACCACATAGAAACTAATTTAAATTATATAACTTAATTGTATATAAATTGATTTAATACTACTAATAATAGACAGTTGTTGGGGACTGGCTGGACAAAGAGGAGTGATGGGAGGCAATCAGTGTTCAAAATTAGTCGGCCGCATTTTGCACCTGGCTGTTGGCCACGCGCAACCAAGTGAAGGCACTCGACACCTCCACCATCTGGAGGTTCATGCCTGGGGATCCTTGGATCTTATTTACTGTTTGGACAAAATATGCAACTTTTGCATTTTCTCTGTGTGGCAATTGGAGAAAATATATGTTTTAAGGAAGAATGCTGTGTCTCGCTAGAGAGTTGGAATTTTAAATTTTGTTTATGCTTGTAATTGGGCTTATGCGAACTTTATTTATTTTACTTGTATGTGTATTCAGGTAGGTGGTTCCATTGGTTTCTTAAATGCTTGCTTTGTGATCCTCTGATGACTAAATACAAACAATTCCGGATCTATATGACTGTGAAGGAAGTAAAAACAGGATTACTGTTAACTGTGAATGATTAATTAAATGGTTGTGGTAGACAGGATATGTTATGCCTCTTCCCACACAAAACTAATAATTTCACCAATCGTTTAATATTCCCCAAATGTTCAATTTCCAATATATATTTAGTTGCTAGCTAGTGTATCTGTTTAAAGCAATATGAGACTGTGATACTAAAGGGATGGGCATTTGGGGGGAAATGTTCTCTCCCCACCCCCACCCCTTTTTCAAGTTCTTCATGTAAGACTTTCCCTCTATATTAGATGTGGCAATATAGCATGTGCAGAAAAAATTCTCTGTTATGTGGACAGAGGGTCAGTCCTACCATTAGGCAGATTGAGGTAACTGCCTCAGGCGGCAGATGCCCAAGGTCCAAAAGGAACAGCCTCTGACTATTCCTCCTGAGCTCTCCATCATTCCCCTTCTGGGACCCCTATCCTGGCCTGTTGCCTTGGGCACAATGAAAGATGCTATCATACCACCAATGCTGATGTACATTTTTGACTGCCAGACCAGTTTACACCTGTACGTAGAATTGAGAAGGGCCGCCATCTTATCATTTGACTCAGGCAGCAAAATGTCTTGGGACTCAGGCGGCAGGATGAGATTTTTTAATTCTCTTGCGTATACTTTCTTATCTTAACCATTAAAAGATTTATATAATTTTGACATTTGTGAGTATTGAGAACAATTTTTGGGGAGAAAAATTGTCTTCATTTGAAATTAACAACCTGAATTAACTTGCTAGCAGTTTAAAAATTTTCCATTACCACTGTGATTTTACACAGTAATTTGAGCTTCTTGTGTGCACGTCAGCCTTTTTTCACAACATCGTTTAGATTTGTTAATTGTTCACTTTGTTCACAGGATGAGCTTGCTTCGTCTTTTTTTTTTTTTTAGCTCTCCCCCCCCCCCCCCAATTTTTCTCTTTCAAATGAATGTGGAAAATAACTATTGTAGAACAACCTGCCATATGGCGGATGGCCACTTTCTGTGTTTTAACTGTGTTAAGTGTAACCACTAGAGGGTAGCTGACCATTTCAGTTACATTAATTCACAAGTTTTTTCCCCTCTTTGGAACCAAGCAACAGGTGGTCCGTCTGTTTAGGAGAAAATGCAAATGCTTGGGGAGACCTTCTGTTGTGCTGATGTTGTTCAAACGCTTGCAAATTTGTTAGTGCCGATGAATTTAAATTTATAGCATCACAACTCCACATAATGTTTGCTCAGAAGCAAGCCCTACTTGTTCAGTGGGTATTATTCCTTAGTGAGCATGTGTAAGATTGTAGTGCAAAACAACAATTAATGAATGAAATGACAGTAATGAATGGAAAAGAATTCTCATTCATTGGAAACACTTAACATTTATGTAGTTCATTTCAGGTATCTGCATTATTCCAGCCCACTAAGCCAAATTGCAGCATCCAATAGGAGCTGATGCAAACATATTTCAATACTGAGGGATGCGGGTGGCTCTGTGGTCTAAACCACTGAGCCTCTTAGGCTTGCCAATCAGAAGGTCGGCGGTTCGAATCCCTGTGACGGAGTGAGCTCCCGTTGCTCTGTCCCAGTTCCTGCCAACCTAGCAGTTCAAAAGCACACCAGTGCAAGTAGATAAGTAGGTACCACTGCAGTGGGAAGGTAAACGGCGTTTCCCTTTGCTCTTGTTTCCGTCACAGTGTTCTGTTGAGCCAGAAGCAGTTTAGTCATCCTGGCCACATGACCCAGAAAGCTGTTTGTGGACAAACGCTGGCTCCCCCGGCCTGAAAGCTAGATGAGCACCGCAACCCCATAGTCGCCTTTGACTGGACTCAACCGTCCAGGGGTCCTTTACCTTCTACCTTTTTTATTTCAATAACGGCTTATTTACAAATGGTTGGCTATCATTAGTTAGCATAAAGTGTGTGTGTGTGTGTGTGTGTGTGTGTGTTAAATTTTAAATAAAACTGAATGAAATTTCTTTCATCATGTGTTCTTTTTGGAGATTCGGAACATTAACGGCAAGTTCTTCTTTTGCAGTGACCCGTATGTGAAACTTTCATTGTATGTAGCAGATGAAAACCGAGAACTTGCCCTGGTGCAGACAAAAACTATTAAAAAGGTAAGTGGCGATAATATATCCTTAACTGTTGGACAGTGTTCGAAATTAGCCAGGCGCATTTTACACCTGGCTGTCGGCTACTTGCGGCCAAGTGAAGACGCCTGGGTACCAGGATGACGCCTGACATCTCCACCCACCTGGAGGTGCATGCCAGGGGATCCTTGGATCGTGATTGTTTTCCCACACTAATACCATACCCTGTAGAATTCTATGTGCTATATCTCATGTGCACAATCAAGATGAATTTCAGGAACCCAAATACTTTTTCTGTGCAGCCTGAGCAGGGGCAGTGAACAACGTTATAGTTAATTTGTTGTCGCTTGTCTTCACTTACACCACTCCACTGCCCAGATCACAGTTGTGAAAAGTATCCCTATGTAATGCCCATGTCACAAAATGCATAGCATAACACACATACACACATTTATGAGCCACCTTGAGGGGCTCGCTTAAGGGTTATTCCCACTTGTTGCCGGGTGGCGCTGTGGGTTAAACCACAGAGCCTAGGACTTGCCGATCAGAAGGTCGGCGGTTCGAATCTCCGCGATGGGGTGAGCTCCTGTTGCTCGGTCCCTGCTGCTGCCAACCTAGCAGTTCAAAAGCACGTCAAAGTGCAAGTAGATAAATAGGTACTGCTCCGGCGGGAAGGTAAACGGCGTTTCTGTGCGCTGCTCTGGTTCGCCAGAAGTGGCTTAGTCATGCTGGCAACATGACCTGGAAGCTGTACGCCGGCTCCCTTGGCCAATAAAGCGAGATAAGCGCCGCAACCCCAGAGTTGGTCATGACTGGACCTAATGGTCAGGGGTCCCTTTACCTTTTTATACATTTTTTAAAAATGAATGAATGAATGAATGCATATCGATTTTGGCCACAAATTTAAAAGGTTATCATCTGAAATACTTGGTGCAAAAAATGGTTTTCTGTGCCGATCATAAATTTATATTTGGCATTTTTACCAGCGATTCTGCTTCAGAGATCCAGATCTACTCCTCTACTTGCACACACTGACCATGTACCCTCTCGCGCTCTCCCACTCCCCAGTAACACGTTGAAGAATTTTAATAATGAAATATTTAACGGCCTTCATTAAGACATCTCTGCCCAGGTCATCAGCAATCTGCCTCCCACTGTGAAGTTCCTATTTATAGTTGACGTCTATTTCGGGCTCATCCCACTTCACATGCCCTCCCACACGAAGTTTGCTCAGCAAATGAATTTGAAGCCTTTTGACGACAATGTCTTTATTGCAGATGAAAGCTGTTGCTATGACATTTTTTCCCCTCTCTAGTTCTTTTTTATTTTCCTTTCTGATATTCTTAACAAAGAATGTCACTTTTGTTTTAATTGCAGCGAAATGTCAGACCTTCAGCGTTTTCTAAAGCTCTTTAAGATTTGGTGTTGCTAAATGTGATTTCCCCTCCTCCTTTTTTCTTGCAGACATTGAATCCGAAATGGAATGAAGAATTTTATTTTAGAGTAAGTGTTCTGATTTTAAATGACAAGCGTATTTCCTGTGCGATCAGCTGGCATCTGGCTCTGTGCTGTTGGCAATGGAATGCTGAATTAGATGGCCCATAATCTAATGATCCAGCAAAGCAACTCTTATTTTCTGAAACATGCTAAACCAAACGTTTACAAAACATTTCTATCAATATGAATCATGGCCTTCTCTGGAAATGATTTTGTAATATACAATAGTGCTTTTAATTTGCAACATGTTTTATCTTTTTCACAACATCCCTGTGAGGTGGGTCAACTTAGGGTGTTCTACACTAGTGGTTATCCCAATTTCCATTCACACGATATTTTAGGCCAAGGGGAAAAGATGGAGGCAAATAGACCTTTAGAGGAAACAAAGGGCTGTGAATGAAAAACGCTGGAGGTGGGGGAGAGGAAGTAGGTTTCATTTGCAGGTTGTTTATAGATAGGTTCAAGCTTTTTAAACGGTGAAGATTGCTGGACTAGTATCCTGGTTTTGTGGGACAAGAGTATTGAAGCTGAGCAATAAATCTATTGCATTGGATGAAGACTAGAAAACAGGGATGCAGAACCCAAGGCTACACAGAAGGCACTGGGATATAGTTCCCATCATCCCTCTTGCCTTGTTGTCTAGGGTTGACGGGAGTTGCTGTCTATCATCTTGAGAGCCATAGGTTCCCAATCCCTGCTTTCAACCCAATCCAAGCTTGTATCCATAGTCCTAGTACCATAACTTCCAGCTCCCAGTACAGTTGTGTCACAAGCACTTGTGGCATGCTCAGTGGCAGTGGGTGAATTTGCCTGAAGAAACCTTGTTGGGATGGAGTGCAAAGGATGACTTCCTACACCTACCAGAAATTAGCAGCAGTAGAGATAGGGATGTGGGTGGTGCTGTGGTCTAAACCACAGAGCCTAGGGCTTGCTGATCAGAAGGTCAGCGGTTTGAATCCCTGCGACGGGGTGAGCTCCCGTTGCTTGGTCCCTGCTCCTGCCAACCTAGCAGTTCAAAAACGCGTCAAAGTGCAAATAGATAAATAGCTACCACTCTGGCGTTTCCGTCTGCTGCTCTGGTTTGCCAGAAGCGGCTTAATCATGCTGGCCACATGACCCAGAAGCTGTCTGCAGACAAACGCCAGCTCCTTTGGTCTATAGAGCGAGATGAGCGCTGCAACCCCAGAGTCGTCCTCGACTGGACCTAATGGTCAGGGGTCCCTTTACCTTTACCTTTAGAGATAGGGAGTCCTACTTTCAGCAATGTCAGAGTGTGGGGTTGCTGACTAGCTAGCCACACCTTTCCGTGCAGGTTTGGCTACTGGCATTGGTAAGGGGCTAGCCAATCATCACCTACACTCCTTCTGTCTGAGATTTCCCCTCTCCTTCCAGTATTTATTTCCAGTGAAGACATGAATTTTCTTTCTTACCTCTGATTTTACTCTAGAGCAGAGCCATCGGTTCTTACAAATGAGCCACTTTACCAGTAGGGCTGGTTTTCAACATCGCAATATATCACCAGCTAAATATCGTGATATACCATTACATCACGATGTCTGAAATAAGGAACTATTTAGATGTGAACAGTAGGGCCGGGCCATATCTGGTTTTCAACACCATGATATATTACCAGATAAACAATGTGATATACTAATATATCACCATGTCTGAGATAAGGATGGATCTGTGTAGAGGCGTTGGCTGGCTCCAGTTTTTCCCACATTGTGATTTTTGCATAGTGCGCACACCACCACCCCCATCAATCACAATTCGCAGTATATTGCCAGGTCCAAAATTATGCCACCAGAATCATTGGGATACCAAGCACACAAATCCATGGGACCAACTTATGCTTCAGAGCATTGGTCCATCTGTTTCTGTGTTGTCTGCACTGACTGGCAGTAGACACTCCTGGGGCTCAGAGTCTTCCGCACTCCTGTCTGTAGATGTTGGGTATTTAATTTGGGACTTGACTTGAGGCAACTTTAATTAACTCCCCTGGCATTTGGATGTGCATCGTCTTTATTAGAGTGCCTCGTTCCCATTAAACAAAACAGGAGGCAAGAGAGTTTTAAAGACCTAGTGTAGTTGTGGCCACAATTTTGGCAAATGTGCCTCAGGCCCGCTCCAGAACTTGGAAGAACACCATTGTAATGTACATTGTGACAAGGGAGAAGTCGGATTTGAGCCCATATCTTTCTGACTTTATCCCATTTTTTTCTTTTGTTTTAAATGTTCTGCCATCTCACTTGTTCTACACCAAAGAAAATCCCCTGTGTTGCGAAACAGAACACTCAGAACAACAACAAGCAACACACCGGATAATAATATACTGACAATATTTTTATAACACTATACTGTTTCAAAATTCATAAACAGAAGACATATACTATGTGCATGGAGTCACAAACTAATAAGAATCAAATAAATGTTCCATGAACAGGAATGGTAGGAGTGACTGTCAAAGATCACTGAAATGGAGGCAGAATGCCTTTCCGCAGTCAGTATCCTACAAACGTGAGATGATGGGTGCTCCAAACATCGCAATAGGGTGCTCCAAGCGCAGCACACTTTTTAGTGATAGCTGATCCTTGACCATTTGATACACCTTTGGGGACTATTAATTTGTTCATTATCCTGGAAGAACTGTACTGTCTGCTGCTGGAATATTTATTTGATTCTTATTAGTTTGTGACTCCATGCACTTACTATATGTCTTCTGTTTAAAAATATTGTCAGTATCTCACTTGTTCTGGCTTATCCCAGCCTAGAAAGCCTCTACACAAACATGACCGCATGGACAATCTCTCTCCTCCAGTTTAAGAGGTTTCTGATGGTGGTTTGTTTATTTTTAGTTTAGTTTTGTTGCCATACACATTTTACAAGTGCATTGCAGCCAGCCACTTTTACTGTTTCACTTGTCCCGATACTCACCTGCTATGTTCTCACACATCCCTTTCATGGGCCTGCCCTTGAAACTGTCCCAGAAACTTCAGCGGGTGCAGAATGCTGCAGCGAGGCTCCTCACAGGGTCTCTGCCATGGGAGCATATTCACCCAGTGCTTTTCCAGTTGCACTGGCTCCCGGAGGAGTATCGGGTCAGGTTTAAGGTGCTGGTTTTGACCTTTAAAGCCCTTTGTGGCTTAGGACACTCGTATTTACGGGACCGCCTCCCCTGGTATGCCCCACAGAGCACTTTAAGGTCCATGAATAATCATAGTTTAGAGGTTTGGGGCTCTAAGGATGTCAGATTATCCTCCACCAGGGCCAGGGCCTTCTCAGTGATGGCTCCGACCTGGTGGAATGCTCTGTCCCATGAGACCAGGTCCCTGCAGGATTTAACCTCCTTCCGCAGGGCCTGTAAGACAGAGCTATTCCGCCTGGCTTTCACTTTGAATTTACCCTGATCTTTTATTTCCCTTCTCTTTCCTCTCCCCCCCCCCCTTTAATGAAGATTACCCGCTCTGGGATCCCACAGCTAATTCTCCCCTGGCCTCCTTGCTGACCCAAATAGGACTAATTTAGCCAGCTGGCCCTGGTGATCATCTAATGTTTATTGGATGGATCTTCCCCCAAATTGATTTTAGAACTTTATTGTTATTCACACTTTTATACTGTATTTTATGCTGTTTTTTGTTGTATCACAATTAAGTGTTTTAAATTTGTAGTTAGCCACCCTGAGCCCGGTTTTCTGAACCGGGAAGGGCGGGGTATAAATAATTTTTATATATTATTATTTCCAGGGGTTGGTAGCACTGAAGTTTTGAGAATCCAGTTGGTGGGGAGAGTGACTGATTGGGGTGATGGAAGCAGTTCAACTTGTTGCTTTAGTCAATAAAGGCAAGAGGGGAAGGACTAAGCAGTAGATGCCAGGATTAGATTAAGTGATTAGTGGACGTCAGCACCCAAACCGTACATGTGTTATAAATACGATGGGTAAACGTTTTATTTCCAAGTTTAAATCTTTACTACTTTGGAAATACATTTTGAAAACACTGGCTTTAAGGGACCAGTCTTTACAGCCTAATCCTATAAAGTGGCACAATATGTAGGCAAAAAGGGTTAATTTCACAGTTATGGATGGCCAAAGCCATACCAGAGAGGCAAATATATCATGAATGAAACTGCAGAGCAGTTTGTATTTTTAAGGATCATTTTTAGAATTTGTTTTAAAGGTGCATCGTTTTACACTTATTTTATATGATCCATGAAAAAACCCCACCACTCATTTGCATTATACTTTCCCCAGGCTGGCTTACTCAACAAGATGAAGGGAAAGTAGAAAACAGTATTTTAAATGATTTCTCAGATTTAATATTGCAAGTGAGCGGGGCTTTCATATTGTTAACCAGTTACTATAGAACGCTGTCTAAACTCTCGGAAGTCTTTCTTCAAAAAGAGAAAGGCAGAGAGAGAGAGAGAGAGAGGGGGGGGGGGGAAAGAGAGGCAAAGTAATATTTCAGCAGTTTAAATTTAATCTTTTGGAGCAGCTGCCTGTAAACACTGGGGCATTGTAGATTGTTAAAACTGTAGTATCTTTTTCAAATAGTGTCTGCGCAGTTGGACTTTTTTGTTAGCATTTTGGAAACAATATTTTTAGCAGTTTCTCAATTTGGAAAGATCATAAGTGGTTTTCAAGTTGATTTTTATAGCATGCTTAAACAGAGAAAATAGAGACGATTTTGTTTCTGCAGTCTTCCTTGCTGTCCCAGACACATTGATCTCTTCAGTGTTCTCTATAAGGAAGAGTGGGAAGAAATGGTCCAAGCCTGTTTTGATTAGTAATGCACAATCCCTGGGAATTGTCTTGGCACTGAACTCCACATGTCTGGTCCCGGCTTTTTCCATTCCAGTCACAACAAAGTTTAATACATAGGAATCTTTCTACCAGAACTTACGTCTGGTCATGTTATACTTCAGGTTTATAATGCTGCAATCTTAAACACACTTAGCGTTGATCACGGAGGGGCTTGCACCACAATCCTATTTATGTTTAGTTTATGCACACTTAATTTGGGAATAAGTTCTATTAGACAGAGTAGGACTTAATTCCAAATAAACATGCATTCACCACATAATGCTTTCTATTGATGACACGGTGGCTCAGTTTGCACAATCAAATCCTTTGGTCCTGTTAATAACTGTTAATTACGGCTTTGTATATCACTGCAGTTTCAAAAACCTCGAGTGTTGCTGGGGTGGGTGAGGAAAAATATATCAACCCTGAATTCAGAGCTGTCTCAGTTTTTGGCCTGGGTCTAAAGAAGGAGAGTCTCCCCCCCCCCCCCTTAAGATTTTATTAATGCTTTTTTAGAATACAACAAGATGAAAGAAACTAATCTAAATAAAAACAAAAAGAAAGAAAGAAAGAAAGAAAGAAAGAAAGAAAGAAAATGCAAAATCCTCCCTCAGAGGTAACTCTTAACCCTTGTCTCACTCAGAAAGCGTTGGAGCCTCCCTGTGCTATTTTTCTAGAAAAATAGGTGCCAGAACTCACCATGAATGCTCCCCTTGTTCTCTTATACAGCCATACCTCAGGTTACAGATGCTTCAAGTTGTGTTTTTTCGGGTTACGGACTGCCGAAACCCGGAAGTACCGGAACGGGTTACTTCCGGGTTTTGGTGGTTGCGCATGTACAGAAGCACTAAATTGTGCTATACGCTTGCGCAGAAGCGCCGAATCGCAACCTGTGCGTGCGCAGACACACCGCTGTGGGTTGCAAACGCTGCAGGTTGTGAACGTGCATCCCGCACGGATCACGTTCGCAATCCGAGCGTCCACTGTAATGGCAATGGTGCGCACCTGAGAGGTGCCGGAACTGAGTTCCTGTGAGTTCCAGCTGGGGAAAAAAAGCCCCGGACCCTCCTAGCTCTCATCTGGGAACTTTCCTTTCTTATCCCAGTTTCCAACCCTTACCTTTAACATATTGTTACAGCTGTTGTAAACAGCAACAGGGGCAGCAGGAATCATGAGAGGAGCAATGACCGGGCTTCACGGTTTTTCCCACATTGCAATTATAATTTTTTTTACATAGCACATGCACACATCGTGAATTGCGATATATTGCTGTGTCGAATATTATGAAACTGCTTCCACTTTGTGGACTTCAAACTTATTTTGGGACGGTATATCTCCCAGCCCTTCCAGTATAGAAAATACAGAGCTTGGTGAAGCACTCGTTAGAAGGTTGCTTCCAAACTTTCATGGAGTACACCAGGGATGGAGAACCTTTGACCCTTCAAATGTTGGAATCTCAGCTCATCAGCCCCAGTTAGTAATGGGAAGTGCCAGCATCTGATGCTTTGTGTGGGAGATGTTCCCTGTCTAACCATGGGACTCTCGTTGCAGCCTGGTTTTATGTTGTCTGCGTCAACATATGCATGCTGCTGTTTTTCTTTTAAATCAGGCTTCATCAAATCAATGTTTCTAACATTAAAAGAAGCTCACCAGCCGGCTTTGCTTGCATATCCCTACCCCACCTTGGAGTGAAGACAGGGGGTGGGATTAGTCATGGCTAACTTAATGCTAATCATTCGCATAGCAACCCTGTGTGCAGGTTTTTCAAAGGCTGTTTTTTCTGCTGTTGAGATTACATATATCATCGCCAGAAATTTGTTTGCGGGTGAGGTCCGCAAGCCACCCCCTAAATAAATCACAATTCACACAGACATTTTTGTTTAAGGTTTTTGGCATAATTTTGGCCACAACTTTATTAAAACACATAATGTGAGTGGTTGCTTAGGTATTTGTTACAACTATCTGTCCCCGCCCCGGGACAGAACTGACTTCCGGATTCCAGCAAAAGCCAGTAAAGGAAAACAATGTTGGGGGGAGAATGGCAGCATACCATCACCCCTTCCCTCATGCTCCCAGGGGCTTGCACGGCTCTAGCCCCTTGCCAGGGATACGGACAAAAGCATGGTAAACCCCTGGATTCCTTTAATTCCTTTAATTCCCTTGCAGCAGCAGCATTGGATTGGCAGGCATAGCCAACCCTTACCCCTCCACCAACCAATTTTTAACCAATGCCTAACTGCAACCTTACAAGTTGTGACGATTTGCTACACAGTAGGCAAAAAACAAATGGCACCAGCCAATCTGCCAAATGGACAAAATTCCTACCAGGCTCCTGCCCCAAAAGCAGACGACCCCATGACAGGCATAGCAAGGTCAAACGCAACAGCCCTAAATTGGGGAGGGTGGGCGGGCGATCCGATGCACGCAGCAAAAGGGACTGAAAAAACTGCGTCCCAAGAATATATAACCTTCGGGCCATCCCTCTAAATGGTAACATCAAAATCTCCCCAACAACTCAAATTGGCCCAATCACAGTCATGGCCATCCAAATGGTCCCGCCCAGTAACCAAGAGGGTGTGTACTGTTAGACCCCACCGCAACATGTGCTCTCCATGAACGAACACGCTTTGCTGAAATTATGGTGGGCAGTAAGTGATTTTCCCATTGGATAATCTGCAGTTGAAGTCCGTTCGACTTCCAAAACATTTGGAAACCCAAGCACAGCTTCTGATTGGCTGCAGGAAACTCCTGCAGCCAATCCGAAGCTGCGGAACCCACGTTGGACGTTCGGGTTCCAAAGAACGTTTGCAAAGCGGCACACTCGCTTCCGGGTTTGCGGCGTTCAGGAGCCAAAATGTCCGAGTAGCAAGGCGTTCAGGATCTAAGGTACGACTGTATATTCCTAGAGGGAAATGAAGCAGCCAGGTTGTGATCTGGAGATCATACCTGTTTCTTTAACAGATCCTCTTTTTCTCTCCTAAATTATAGGTGTTATTTTTGGGGGGGGGGGGGAGCTGGGCTGACTGATACAGTCTTGGTGAGTCCTTAGCTCCCTATAAGGAATCAAAACACCCTATTTTTGGGTGTGTTTTCTTGGGTTCTGCTGGGCGATGGGGAGAAAGGTGGAGTTTGCTTGTCCCTAGACTTGGTCCTAGGCCTCTGGCTTGCCTTCTCTTTGCTTTGCCCTTGGAAAATTCAACTCGGTTTCTTCATGTCACACCCAAGATTCATTTAAAAACAGTGTAAATGAAGAACGTTGAATTAAGTAACTGCTAAATAACTGTTAGTCTGTTTTTAAACAAATAATTCCATTAAATTCTTTATTATATCTTGTAGGTAGATCCATCCAACCACAGACTACTCTTTGAAGTATTTGATGAAAATAGATTGGTAAGTGTTCTTTTATCTTTACATTCAGTGGCTGTGCCATAACCACACCCTTTTTTGCAGCCGAAATAATGCGAAAGCGGTGTAATACTTATAAAATGGTTGCATGTGGGGATATGAATTGTGACCTTTTTTTAATGGATTGCAGGCTTATAAACAGTTTGGAGTTTCCTGTTGGAATTGCTGAAAGGCAGGAGTGGGGTCAATCAGGAGTCTCCCACCTTCTGCTCTGCTTTTATTACAACGGACTGTTTCGTTTTTTAAACTGTTGGTTGCTGCTTCCTCGTTGATATATATATATTAGTAGGAAAAGGAACGTTTTTAAAAAATAAATGACATGGAATGAAATGAATACATGCTACGTGGAACGGAACCCCAGTGCATTTGTTTTAAACCCATTTGAGTCAGTTAATAGGTGACTAGTAAATTATGGAGGTAAATAAATAAATGCATGAAAACAGCTTTGGGTGGTGATGGAAGGAAATTGGTATTTAGCCCTTTCTTTGCCCACTTCTCTGATTCACCATAGAGTCAGGCTCCCCCCAATTTCAAACGCGTATTTGTGAGGTGAAAAGACGCAAATCTGAGCAAGATGCGTGTGGCGCTATGTCTTGATTGAAGTGAGTGTGGAAGCCCTTGGGAGATGTGGAAGCTATGTTTGTACATCATATTTCATTACCTATGAGGACCTCCTGCATTAGGGATTGTGTATGTATGAGAATAACATCAGCACCAAACCTAGCTGTCATTTGTGCCATGTGTGTTTGTGTGTATCTCTATCTATCTCAGACCCTCCAAGTGCCCCTATTTTCCAGAGACAGTCCCGGATTTACAGAAGCCATCCTGATTTCTAATTCGATCCTGGGATGTCCCACTTTTCCTTAGGAGGTACCTATTTTCATTGGGGAAATTTTGGAGGGTGTGGAGTTTGCGACCCCCGCACAAAGGAGATCAGTAACTATACAACCATTAGAAGACATCTGAAGGCAGCCCTGTATAGGGAGGTTTTTTTAATGTTTGATGTTTTATTATGTTTTTATATATTTTGGCAACCCGGTCAGATGGACGGGGAATAATAATAATAATAATAGTAATAATAATAATGGAATAGGACGTCCCTATTTTCATTGGAGAAATGTTGGAGGGTATACTCCTATCTATCTATCTATCTATCTATCTATCTATCTATCTATCTATCTATCTAATAGAAATATGTCCTGTAGTCCAAAATGCTGGATTCCCAGAGATGCTCTAGATGTACCTGTTCTTTTTATTATTATTTTTGTGTAGTGAGGAATCATGGCGTTGTCGTCATTGGCAGAGTCCAGTTTTGCTAGTATAGATTATAATACTTACCCTCAGCAGTCTTTATCATTTTAAGCTACTCCTTGTAATTGGGCTGCTCCCCCCCCCCCGCCTCCCTGGCCCCTGTATGGGAAAACAAGTGCTTAGAAAAAAGAAGCAGAGGTGCCCAGGATATGGTTTTGACTCAACACCCACATGATTTTCCACGACTCCTTCTCCAAGGCTTTCTTTTATAAAAGCAAGTTGTTCTGTTTACTTCTGTAATAAGACTGTTTGGTTTCATTGGCCCTTCTTTCGTATTCGCACTGGAAGAGCATTGTCAGACTCTGCCTCAGTTCTTACCTTCTCCTTCCACCCCCTCTGACATTTATCAAAACCGCCATGTGTAGCAGAGCCGAATTCGGGCATTGTTTAATGTTGAGTCTGTTTGTTCTTCTGGAGCGTTTTGGCTCCTAACAAAGCAGAGCTCTATTCCATGTTGGCAATCTGAGCTAGTAATATTGCTAACTTTCTCCCTGGAGGCTCGCCAGCGTGGGGCAGCGTTTCTGGACGGCGTTTTAAGTCAGATCAGTTCAGCTCTTCACAAACACCCCTGCGCTCCAGACCTCAGCTGCCTTCTCAGCCTCCCAAAAGCCGAAAAAGGAAGATTGTTGCTTGCTCCTGTCTGCTGCTTGAATTGTGTGTCTCTGTGTGTGTAAGAGTTTCTTCTTCTCCCTACCCACCCCCCAAACCGCCTCTCCTGGAAAACGCTGTGTATAGCTGGAGCGGGTTATTATAGTTCGTTTACAGTGGCAATATGATATCTGTGTCGACCACTGCAGCAAAAAAAAAAAAAAAAAAGCTTGCTACTTAAATCACTTTTTAAGCATAAGGGGAGAAAGATATAGTTCCTAACCTTTCTTTAATATGTGCATTAGTCGAACGACACTCGAAAGCTTCGGCCAGCTTTGAGCAAACGCAATCTCCGTGTGTACCTTCCTCTGGCCATTTTTGTGACTCCCCGATCTGCCTGAGAACTTCAATGCAATATCAGCCAAGTACTGGTGGGGGTCTTTGGTGGGTGCTGCTGGTGCTCTGTGTCTCGCTCCCCCCCCCTCCGTTTTTTATTTTTTGTTTGGTCTGGTTTAGTACAAAAGGGTTCTGTGAATATGATGTACTTTTAGATTTATAGCAGAGCTTGAGTGTGTTTGCTGCCTCGGTCAGCTGTGAGAGATCTCCCACTGGGCCGCTCCTTTCTGATGGAAAAGGAGCAGCTGTGAAGGTGCTGTTTCAGGCTCTTGCTGGTATTAAAGAAGAAAAAAAATAGCTGCTTGCATTGGAGAGGGGGAAATGGGTCATGTGATGCCAGCCACCCTACCCTATGTCACAGTGTGGAGGAGCGCTGATTGCTCTTATCCAATCATGCCTGGAATGCTGCTTGCCACTTGGGCTATTTCTGCTATCTGTCGCTATCAGTACAGCAGTGCTAACAGTTTGGCAGATGGGACACTTTTCCTCGGAGTTTATGCCTTCAGTTCTTAACTTCTGGCAGTGCCTGGACTCGTTGCCGTCTCCCCCCCTCTCCTCTCTCCCGAAACGATGGCCCATCGGCTGCGGTTTCATTTTGGCTCCGGGAGAAGCAACACAGCTCCCGAGTCGGAGATCTTAGACCACGAGAGAGAAGATGATGACTTTTTCATGTCATTCCACACTTTACCGAGAAGGAACGGGCCTCACCCTTTTTCCAGGCGCAGAATGGATTACGGCGACGGCAGCAGGGATCCTCGGGAAGCCAGTTCCTTGAAGAGGAGCACGTCCATGTTTATCCCCCAGCTTCTAAACAACATCGATGCGCGTCCGACAAGGAGCTCGTCCATGCAGATCTCCCTCCAGCGTAAGGCAGTAAATGGACATTCTGACGAGTGTGGGGGCCCAGAGTCCCCTCTGGAGGAGACAGGTAACTTTTCAGATCTAGGGGAGCATGATGAATCTCTGGTTGGAAGCCATTCTTCTCAAAGTAGTCCGCAGGTGACTCCAGATAATTCTCCACCGAGGCAGACAGAGAACATGGGGCACGAGATTAACGGCGGGTCCTCTAACCATACAATCTTTTGTACAATACCTTCCAATAACTGGAATGATGACAGGGCAGCCACGGCTCAAGACGGCGAAACGAACCCTGCATCAGGGTTAAACATCAGCGGGGTGAGGATTCAGCACAGAGCTTCCAGTGTGGACGTTCCTCATGTTACGCTGATGCCCTTTGGTTCCGAGGCTCAGAATGCCTCTTCTCCCTCTGAACCCAGGCGCTGGTCTTTGCAGCACCTGCCCGATGGGTCCTCCAGTTCGGGGAAGAAATTGTTTGTCTTCCAGTTGCAGCAGTCTCAGTCGAACAATACAGAGGCGGGAGCAGATTACAATTTTGGTTTCACCGGAACAAAAGGAGATAGGTTGGTCAGGTACCCACGGATACGGCTGGAAAGGAGTACCTCGTACCCAGTTCAGCCCCATCCGGCACGAGTCAGCCCCACGGAGGACGATGGCGTGAATCCAGCACTTCGTGGAAACTGCAGGAACGGCTCTGAAATATCTCGAAGCGGTTCAGTGGAGCGGGTTTCTCCCGGGCAAGGGTGCACCTTTAAAATCCGTCCCGATCAAAACTCCAGGCAGCAGCATTTCAGAATCCTTGTGACTCGTGGGACTAATGAGAGAGGCCAAGGTTCTGGACAGGAAAATCCTAATGCTCCTGGTTCTGTGGCAGGCAGCTCCTCAGTAAGTAGGAACATTAATGTGCTGGTGATAACTTAAATTTTCACTTATGGTGATAACTTAAATTTTCACAAATATGCTTTGCGTAGTTTGCATAATTATTTGCAACTCATAATGCTAGCAGGAACTATATTCCTCTAGAACAATCTCGGAGCATCTTCGGTTCATTAAGCTAAAATAGCTTTCAGCTATGACTGCATCCATTGCAATGTTTTGAGGTCTCCTAGCAACTCACACGTTACTTAAGTCAATGTTACGTCATCCAGGGTTACAATAGGATTTAGTTTTACGAAAATCTGTAAGCCACTGTGCTGCTGTTTATAAATAGTGTCCACTTTGTTTAAAAAAAAAAAGTTGCTTCTTGAAAAATAAATAGAACACACACACACACAGTGATCAGAGTAATTCTCTACTGTGTGTATGAAGGAACCACAATTTTGTATTGGGAATTATAAAACCTTTAAGTGAAATGATTCACAGGGACTGTATTGCTTTCTGTCTAGTTATAACTTTGTAGTGGCAGAAGCGAAACTGTTGTGTTCTGCTCATTCCATTTGCGTTTTATTTTTTTAGCCTTTCGTTGTTAACAACGCGCTAGCATTTTAATTTGAGGCAATGCACATCTTTGGAGGGATAAATGCTTTTACATTCTACATGCATGATGTGTCGAAGCGGAGCTTCAACCCAAATAACATTACTTAAGAAAATGACAAAAGAGAAAAGGTAAATACTCTGTTCAATTATTGCACAGTGGCATCTAGAACAGCAGATACTATGTGAACACATGTGCAAGAATGGAACTTTAGCCATTTCTTGCTTCCATCACCATACAAGCATCGCTCTCTCAGGCATGCTTAAAATGTATTTCAACAAAAGAAAGCAACGCCTGACTATGGGAGGGCAATGTGATGACTGCTGCTTTAATCGCGAGAGCTGCATCCTAATTTTACTTCTTGGAATGTACATACATCTACATGTCAAGAAGACTGAAGAAATAAACTTAGTTACTTTAGAAGCAATGCCAACTTCCTTCTCTTTTAGGAATTGTGTGGTCCTATATAGCGTATGTAGAATTTTCTCTAGATTTCCCGGGAGTGGGGTGCTATAAGGAAGGGACCAGCAAACATTTTAATTGGTTTGCTTTCTCCTGGGATTTTACTGCCCCTGCCAAATCCTCCAGGTTTTATCGTAGACATATCGAAATTGCATTAAAATGCTTATTACGGGCGCTGAAGATTTTAAAGGGGAAAGGGCCCCTCTGCATTGATGCTTCTACAGCAGTAATAATTTTGAACGAGCTATCTAAAGCAGATATACGGAGTGTTAAGTGTTGAGCGAGCTTTAGATATTCCGGAGGGTGACTGAGAGAGGCAAGGACCGTGTTGGAATTATGGACCAAATTCTGCCTTAACTCTTGAGCCTTTGAGTGGGGCGAATTTCATTATTTTATGTGTATTAATTCACAAGTGATGAGAGAGTGAGCGGGCATGCACTCTCCACAGGATCGTGTAACAGCCTTGTCAAAGAAATTTTAAAATGTTGAACTTCAGAGTGTGTAATTAAAAAAAAATATGATGCATATTTTATTAGATGCATGTCCTTTGCCATTCTGAGAATTGGAGGAGGCTGAGCACTTTTGAATTAAATAAATGTGTATGCCCTTTGATTTGAAAAAGCTGACAATAGAACCAGACCAGAGCAGAAAAATGCAGCTGGGGAAACTAAAATTGGCAGCTTTTTTAAATACCAGCTTTATTCCAAGTGAATGTACATATGTACACATAGATAAATGAAAAAGGGTATCTAAAGGCTGTATATCTTTCCCCATTTCAGGGAAATACTTGATGCTATATTGTATGTACATACAAAATAAAGGCTTAAAAGAAGTCAAATATGCACATCTGCATCAGCTTAGTCTCTTCAGAACGTAGACAATAATTTCACAGACAATAATTGCATACAATCAAAGATTGAAGTTTCCAGCGGACAGTGCCAATGATATAAGTATAAAAAATCTAAATGGCAGATCTGTGTTCGATGAAACAACAACAAAAAATGTACAGCAATGTGTGAACATTTTTGATTACCTGTAGAGCCTGATTATTCAAAAATATTCACCATATAGCAGACAGCACTGATTGTTCCTTCAGAAAGTATTATGGGTTTGCACTGCAGAAATGGCAGATTGGACAACCCTCTGGGGGACTCGCTTAACACAATTAAAGGCGTCACTATGCTCTGTAGACCAGTCTATAATAGTTAATAGATTCAATAACGTACTTGCCAAACAAACACTGTTAGCTGGCAAGCCTTGATATTAGGTACAAATTGCCACCTTTCAGCAGTTGACAAATATAAACCATGTTGATGCATGCACACTTTGGACTCAGTTGCATTATACATTGAAAACTGTGCCATTATCACTTTAAGCAGACATGGCTTCCCCCAAAGAATCCTGGGAACTGTAGTTTCTTAAGGGTAGTGAGAGGTGTCAGGAGAGCCTGCACAGAACTACAACTCTCAAGAGTGCTTTATCAATCAATCCCTCTCCCTGGGGAACTCTTGGAATGGTAGCTCTGTAACTCTCAGCACTACAGTTCCTAGGATTTTTTGGGGAGGGGGGCCTGTTTGTTTGTTTGTTTGTCTGTTTGCATCTTTTTGTTATTCGTAGAATCATAGAATTGGAAAAGTTGGAAGCACCTGCATTGAAACTATTGACCATCTAGTAAGCTTGCAGAATTATATGCAAACTACAACTAGTTTGCATATATTCTAAATTAGATGGGTGTGCAACACAACCTGTTGGACGCAACTTTTTCACATCTGATGCATGAGATTTCCCATCGACACACATTTTCATAGATAAGTATGTCGAAGGGAGGACCTTCTTTGCACTTGAATCTGATAGACCAGTAACTCCGTCTTTCCTACACAAGCGTTCCATTCTACACTTTGTGACTTTGGTTTTTTTTGTGTGTGTTTTAAAATGGTAAGCGGCCTCAGGTGCCTTGGCAGAGAGGCAATATACAAAATGCATTAAACAAATAACGCTCAGGCGCACACACGGCACAAACCCACACTTCCTTAACCCTAATACAGTCAAAGCCGCGAGGAGAAATTCGGTATGGGCTTAATGGGTTGACATTTTCCATTGTATATTAACATTCGGGCGCTTGAACTGAGGCAATGAGCACGGCCAGAGCATTCTTTAAGTAAGCATTTTCCAGATATTCATCTAAACTGCTGCTGTCCCTCATCCAAGTGCCTGTCTGCTTTTTTGCTTAGCTTAGTTGCGCAAGAGAGCTGAGGGCTTAGAAATGAAAACTCTCTATATCGAATACACTTAACTGTGGACGCATGTGTGCTGTATTTTCTGGAGGCTGAGAGCGGCTACTGTGCGGAAGCTCAGTTCAGACACTGAACCAGAGTGAGCTGTGGTAAGTCTTCAAGTGGTTTGCCATCATCCCATTTGCTTCTGTTGCTTGACCATGGGAGGTAATGAAATTTGAAGGTTCCGCTTTTGGTTTTTAAAGAAACCACAGCTTTCTTATTATATTAGAATTTTGGGGGCTGGTTTGTTCTAACTGTGATTAGTTCAGACAAAGGAGGCTCTAGCAATGGTTTCAGATTCTCGTTTGTTAGCTAGCCCGCAGTTAATTGAAGATGGAAGGAGGGGAGAGAGTGAGGCTGCAGCTTGTTACCTTATCATAGCACGAAACCATAATTATAACTGGGCTATTATGTGCTTTATTTATGAACTGGCCGTTAATAAATGTTAATCCAAAAGTGGGATGTTGTCTTTTTAAAAAAACCCAAAACAAAATTGGAGCTTGAATCGATTAGTAAAAAAAACAAAAAAAACACACAACTTGATGGACTGTTGTTGCTACTACTAATAATAATTTTAACACAGTCTCATAAGATTGATTAGTCAAGGAGCAATGCTTAAGCAGTTTTGTTTTCTGTTTATCAGTCATGTTTTCTGTTTCCCATACTGCACCAGCTCAAAGAATGTTGGAGAGAGATGCCTTGACTGTTCTTTTAGCATTCTCCCACCGTAGTCCATTTTCTGCAGTTTTTTGTCCTTCGCAGAGAGGTGGCTAGGGCTGTGCCTCGTGCAAGCTTTATCGTAGCTCAAGGAAATTTCCAGTAAGCTTCTTAAAGTGTGATGCCAGTGAGGAACAGCGTTGCACTCATATGCACCTATCCCATTTCAAGTGGATGTTAGCAGAAGGGGAGAGTCACTCCATTAGAAAGTCACCTCAATCTTATTTTGGGAAACCCTTTAAATCTGTGGTGGGAGAGGCTTCTGCGTTTAATCAAACCAAACCCGTAGAGAAGAATATATTTTAGGAAAGCTGTTCAGGCAAAATAGCTTCCAATCTCTTCCCCGGTTCAGCTAGTCTGTGATTATTTGATTGATATAGGACCTGGGATTTGGTCTGAAGGCAGCTGCTGCTTCAAGGCTTATTTATCTGGAGTGAAAACATTCATGCGGGCGTCTGTAGTCCTATTGCTACTGAGTGTTTATGACCTTTCAAATATCTTCTCTTTTGGTCCGAAGAGCTTTCACACAGGCAGGATGCATTTCATTAAGAGTTACCATAAAACTGTTAGAATTCCGGCTCCATGATTGCAGTCATGGAATTGTTGTCTATCACATGATGGTGTATGTTTTCATTCCACAGAGTGGGAAGTGACGGAGACAGGATGTTTGTGTTACTGTGTTCCGTGAAATGGGACTATTGTCCTTTATTCCTTTTCTCTTTGCTGTCTGATGCTAGAGAGAGAGGGAGCCATGTTGCAGTTCTCCGTGTGTTTATATGTAAATAAAGTAGATTAGCCAAAATGCTGAGTTGCTGAGGTCTGTTACGCAAGCTGCGAAGACTCTGCGGATCCCTGAGTGTGCCGATGTCTGTCGGCATCGGTCGCTGTGATGTTCGGGCAGAAGAAGCTCCCGAACGAATGACCAGGAGGGAGAGAACATGCCAGACGGGCATGTATCTCTGCCAGGGTCCTACTCAAGTGTAGGACGAGCTCCTGACAAAAACTAGAGAAGAAAATAGGAGCACATTGACCTAATATTTAAGTGCAATGCCTAATCTGTAGATGCATGTGTTTGGAAGGCCCGTTCTGGATTCTGTTGCGCTGATATTTTGCAAAGAAGTCTTTTCTGTATTTGTCTCTGCTGATATTAAAAACTGGGCTATGCTGTATTTTAGTACACGTCTTCACGTCTGCTGTATTGGTCTATAAAAGCAGTTTGGGTGAGGAAATGCCGCTATGTATTTAGTTGACGAGGGTCTGTCTGAGAGAATTCCAGACACCCTTGGCAAATAAAAGATTCTAGAGCTAGAATTTCAGAGGAGCTGCTGACGAAGACATGGACCTTTAGAGGGCTTTAGAACATGGGTCTAGCTTGGTCACAAAATGCCCTGTGTCTTTCGTCCATTCTGTTGGATTATATCAAACTGTTAAATACCTATGCAAGGACTTTCTGGTGACGGCCATGGCTTGTCACAATACAATATGATACGATAGGGTAATCTTTATTGTCATTGTCCCATACAGAATATTGATTTGTATACGAGCGGTGGAGGGATGGCCGGTGCTGGGCTGCCGTTAGCAGCAGTTCTGCAGGAATCATTTTGCAGCCGCAGGCAAAGCTTAGCAGGTGGTCTGTCCCAATTTGCCTTTGAGCGATGACTCTAGGTTGCAGAATGAGAGTTCCCTGTCCCTACAAACACATCACGTATTCCAGGCTTATGGTAGAGGTCTTAGTGGTTTCTCCTTCATTGCTAATTCCCCCCCACCTCTTGTTTATTTAGTATTTGGTGACATACTGTTGTGGCAGTCTTCTTGGATTTTGACTCTTTTAAATAAAAGGTAATTTTAGGCAACAACCCTTTCCTTCTTTTTTCTTTTTGAAAAATGGAAACAAACAAAAAGTGAGGTCCACTTATTTGTTCTTTCTATATAACTTTACAGGCATGAAAGCTCCTTTTGTAAGCAGGAAATATGAGTAAGTCATATTGCTGAAATTAGCTGTTCTCACAGTTCCCTTGTGAAAGGATACTTGTTGATGATGGGTTTTTAGGAATGCCGTCTATCTGTTTTTGTCTCTTAAGCCAGGTGTATAATGCTTCTATAAATCAGAGTGTCAACCCTGGCTTTTTAAAGCAAACATTCTGGGTTCAAGGTATACAGATTATATTTGGCATGTACTGGTTTAAAAGTAGGTAATCAGATTAAGATACCGGATGCTCAACAGATATGAATTTATTTATTGAATCAACCAAGAAAGTAATGAACTTCCATATTAACAGAAGTCAGCCCTTGAAATAGCTTCTAAACCATCATGGACAAATGTGTGTTTTTGGATATTTAGCCTGAAAGTGCATGCTACCTTGAACCTCAAATGCCTTGGCTCCTGAACAAATCTGCTCCCAAGCTATCAAAACCCGGAAGTGAGTGTTCCAGTTTTAGAACGATTTTCAGAAGCCAAACATCTGGCTTGGCTTCCGATTGGCTGCAGAACCACTCCTGCAACCAATCAGAAGCCGTGCCTTGGACTCCCAGAATGCATTCTGTTCAAGAACCAAGGTACAGCTGTACAGTGGTGCCTCGCAAGACGAAAACAATCCGTTCCGCGAGTCTCTTCTTCTAGCGGTTTTTTCGTCTTGCGAAGCATCCCTATTAGCGGATTAGCGCTATTAGTGGCTCTTAGCGGCTTAGAAAAAGGGGGGGGAGTGAAAAAAGTTGCAAGACTCGCAAGACGTTTCGTCTTGCGAAGCAAGCCCATAGGGAAATTCGTCTTGCGATGCGCCTCGAAAAACGGAAAACCCTTTCGTCTAGCGGGTTTTTCGTCTTGCGAGGCATTCATCTTGCAGGGCACCACTGTATATTCTGTGGTGACGCTGTTGACTTCGTTCCCAAACCTGTTGAATTGCTGTCATGTAGTTGTAAAAGGGACCACATTGAAGGAAAAAGGTGCAGATACAAAGGGGTCCCGTTGGAAAACCCAAAAGTGATCTCTCTGACTAATACATGTATTTAATTTTCAAGCAATTTCAGAGTGATAGGTTTTGAATAATGGAGATCTTTCTGCAATAGTTAGTTTCTGCTCTTCACATAACAACATTTTTGTGAATCAGCTCATATAACACTGTAGCAATACCATGGCTGGACTGGATAGTGGAAACTAATACTTTTACTTTTTATTTTTATTTTTGTTATTAAATTTCTATACTGCTCTTAATCTGAGGATCACAGGGCAGGTTCCAATATAAAAACACAACATACATAACTTAGTAACAAACAAGCAAAATACTCCCCCATGGTTATTGAACCTAGCTGTAATTGGTGTACTCCTATCTCCTGCTCTCTGTATAAAATTGCAGAGCTGCGATACAGAAGGGGAAGTTTCTCTTCATGTAGTAATATATGTTGTGACCTAGACGTACCATAGTGCATGGATCGAGGATGTGAAATTTGTAAGTTTTTTTGCTTGCAGATTTAAAGGGTTCCTAAATGAACAAATTGAGGGGAAAAACACAGCTTTGTAACTTCAAGTATCCCTGGGATAGCTCAGTTGGTAGAGCACGAGATTCTTAATCTCAGGGCCGCGGGTTTGAGCAAACAGATTCCTGCATTTCAGGGGGTTGGACTAGATGACCCTCGTGGTCCCTTCCAGCCCTACAATTCTATGATTCTGAGCGTGTGGAAAAGGTTGAAACGTGGCACTCCTGCTCACTTCTGCTTGTGGCCTTTTGGACATATGCTTGGGGTATTTCCAATCATTCTCTTTCAGGCTGAAGCTCTTAAGTCTAGAAGATAGCTGCGTGTGGCCTCTCTAGTACTATCCTGTTTAACATAGTTTTGTGATGTAGGCTGAGGATAACGAAGTGTGTGAAGCTTTCTCACAGCTGTGCGGGGGATAGGTCAGCAACAACAAGGGCAGGAGAACCAGCACTGACAAGAGTATGAATGTAGGAAGCTGACCTATAGAGTCACTTCATCTAAGCTGCTCTGACTGGCCTTGGGACTCTTAAGGTCTCAGGCAAGGTATTTTCCAGCTGCTAATTGGAGATATTACAAGGCCATGAGCTCTGCTGCTGACCTACAGCAGCATGGGAGGGACTAGATGGAGAAATGGAGAAGATGGTGATATCCAACAGCTTAGCAAGATTCAAGATGCCGTGTTATTTCTTCTTATTTCAACTTAAAACCCCAACCTCAAGCATAAGGAATAATAATAATAATAAAAATGAGTCCAAAGGTGAACTAGATTACTACAGGACAGTTACAGCATAAAGTCTACAGTTGGTAAACTGGTGGAAAACATAATTAAAGAAGGAAGTGAAAGCATGAAGAAGAACAAGCCTTGCTGAGAAGGAACCAGCATAGCTTCTACAATGAAAAGTCCTGCCTGGATCAATATTTTGAAGTTCATTGATATAATTAATAAATATTTTGATCAGGGTGGCCTGTAATACCTAACAACAACAAACTTGTTAGGGTGTGAAACCTAAGACGCTGGCAAGTTAGCAATGTCATGTGACTTTAAGTAGTCAAGCTCGTTAAGTTGTTAAGTTGCTCAGTATATAAAATGTGTTTGTTTTCTCTGCCTGTGGGGCGTGAAGCAAAAATGTCTGAAAGCTCCGGAGGTGTTTCTGTTATCTTTCTGCAATAAACCTGTCTTTGGAAAGACAGGCTTCCCTGTGTCGTTATTTCTTTGCTGCTGAGACTCTGAAGCTTGTACTGCAACAAGAATCTCTGCACTGGACTTAATTAATGCTCTGCAAAGAGAACTGTTGCTGGTTGCACAGCGGAAGCGTTTACTGGACGAGTACACAGACTCTCTTAAAACTAACAACAACATGTTATTGTTATTGTTATTATTATTACCAGAGCCACTCTTATATACAGTGGTACCTCTAGTTACAAACTTAATTCGTAAGCTTTGGTTAAGCCCCTCACCAAAGGCTTCTGAGTAAGTTTAGCAATTGCCCGGTAAGGGGATAGACCATTTTGCAGACAACAGAAAGCAGAGGGAATAAATGAATGAACAATCCTCACAGTGGAAGTTAGCAAACAATATTATTCCTGAAGGATTTGTATGTGAATCGTGGCTTTCATAAGTGAACTGGAGCCAGATGAGCACTGCGGTAGCACAGTTTGCAAATGGCATGCAGGCAATGACCGATTTACACATGTTTGATAGGTGCATGACTGTGCATGTGTGTATATCACAGCGACCTGGAAGTGGCCAGAAAAGGTGGAGGAACCGGCTTATGTGCACTCTGCTGTCACCCACAATGACCCGAAATGCAGCCTCCATTCAAATTGGGATGCCTGTATAGCTGTCCAGGATGGGGAAAGAGTCCTAAAATAATTTATTTAAACTGGAGGAATAGGCAACAAAATGGCAAATGAAGTGTAAAGTGATGCCCTTGCAGCAAAAAAATCCCTAAATTCAGAATATACTGACAGGGTCTGAACTGGCAATGACTCCCCAGGAAAGAGGGATTGGGGATGCTGTCGATTACTCAGCGATAAATGTCAGTTCGTTATAGGGCAACTCTGAAAAACCCAGTAATGCTAAGGATTGCTAGGAAACTAATTGAAAATAAAACGTTCAGTATCACAATGCCTTGTTATAAATCTATGATGCAGCTGCGTTTGGAGCAATGTGTGCAGTTCTGGTGACCATATCTGGAAAACAAAAAATATGGTAGAGCAGGAAAAGATGCAGAAAAGCAGAATGATCGAGGTGTCTTTCCTGTGAAGAAAGTCTAAAGTATTTGGGACTTTTGAGTTCAGAGAAAAAGTGACCCAGAAGGTGACATGATAAAAGGTTTTTGCACAGTACTGAGAAAGTAGATAGGGGGAAGTTTTTCGACTCCTTTCTTACTGTACCTATTAGAACCTGACCAATGAAACTTTATGGTGAGAGATTCTGGACAGACAGATGAAAGGAAGTCTTTTCCCCACACGTAGCATAGTTAATTCGCAGAATTTGCTGCCACAAGATGTGGCGGTGGCCACTAGTTTGCATGGTTTTACAATGCATGGAGGAAGAGGATATAGATGGCTATTAGCCATGAAATCTTAATTTCCCAGGTAGCTGGGAGGCCACTCAGTGATTGGGAAGGATATGGAGCCACAGTTGGAGGCTATCTGTGCAATTAGACGCCTCTCTCTCTGTGTGTGGCCCAAAATGGCCAAGCTGTCTCTGTGCCCCATGCTTCAATAAATCTGGCTGTGTTGTTCATTCGGAAGCGTTTCAATGTAAGACTCAAACGCCGCTTATGGACTCATATCTCAGTAGCTGCCTTGTAAAGCTCATTGCAGAGTTAAGTATGCAGCCATACAATGCCAAAGAAAGAGGTTTTTGCATGTTGTTTTGCTTGCAACGTGCCTCTTGCCGCCTGATGCCCTATCTTCATTAAGTTAAGAGTGTGAAACAAAACAAAGGAACAGAACAGATCTATTTATAAGAGGTGTGTGTGTGTGTTTATGGGGCAGGGGGATGGAGAGAAGGGTTGGTTAAGCTAACCAAAAGTTTTCAGCGGCGTTGTCAGAAGAGAACTGTTAGTTCAAGCGCCCCCCCCCCCCCAGCTTCTGGGCTCTTGTATGCCTTTTTCTGGTATGTATTCCTCTTGGACAGCAAGCTACAGCAGCCCTGTGCTGGCTAGGTGACATCAATCAAGATGCCTGTGTCTGACGCCAGCCAAAACAGATGTTGGAACAGGAGGAGGGATAAAAGAATTCAGTGTCCTCAATTTGTGCTGCCAGCTTCATTTTCCACGGGGCTGGCGTTATAGGGGTAGCTGCTCTTGTACTACTATTTAGAATATTTTTCCCCTGCACCGGGAGCAATGCAAAATATTAACAGCCCTGATTTAATCGTATCCACTATAAATATCAAGTTACCCATGCACTGTGATGAGTGTGTGCGCATATATAAGTATGTGTGTGTACATAGCGTTTGTGCGTGCACGCATAATCTATGCACACATCTGAGTGGATGTCGCCAACAACACTTCCCTTGTTGCATGGCTTGATTGCATAGCTGTGGTGGGGTTGTAGCACACATTCAGGCAGCCTAGAATTCCAAGTGTGCCCTATCCTGTAATCACTGAGGTTTACCACATAATGTACAAGCCATCTGAGGGAGGGATGTGGCCAGCTGCCCAGAATTAAACAGAAATCGGTAATATTGCATATGGGGTTGCCCATTGTAATTAGAAACTTGGGAATTTCTAATTCAGTCTGGACCAGGATTGGGGAGCTGCTCTGGGACAATATGATGTTGTTGGTCCACAACTTCTATAATCCCTGATTATAATTTAGGCTGATGGGAGTTTGGGGAGGGGGGTCTAATGGCATTTGGAGGACCACAGATTCCCAAATACTGTTCTAGACATCTGTAACTCTTGTTGTCTCCGAGAGAGTGGGGGTCCAGATGGCTCCTCTTGTGTGTTGAAAGTATGTGTGAATGGAGTTCCGTCTGCTTCCATTTCCATTTGCACATTCAGCATGTGAAGGGGTTGTGTGAGGGAGATCCTGGTTTAGTCAGGACCTCCCTTGTGGAGGAGCTCTAGGTGTGTAGAATAGTATTATGAAACCTTGAGTCCCCAGAGGTTGCTGGATTCTTGTCACTCATCATTCCCAGTGAATTTAGTCCGTGGTCACAGAGGCTAGAAGTTGTAATTCGACAGCATCCTGGGACCCAATGTTGAAAAACACCAGTGAACCCCTTCGCACAATATCTGAGTATGCAACAGTGGGAGTTGGCAGGCGATTCTGCATGTCCACCACCCCCATTCTTTCAGTCTATGTGTATTTGGGGTGGGTGATATCTGCATCTCCTTTATATTCAGCTACCTATGTGAATGATGCCTTCAGGATCTTGAAACAGCCACATATCTAAGCTGCTGTATCTAATGCAGCTTTTTTCTAACACAGGGTCCTTGGTGGGGAAACTAAAATGAAAATAAAACACGAATGAGAGCTGAACTTGATGGCCTGTATAAATTACACAAATACATATACATATAAATATAAATACATATAAATATAAATATACAAACGTATATTCCCCAGTGTCTGCTTGTTTTGCGGGATTTATTCCTGATTGCTATTTTCTGATCAACTCCCTCCTCTATAATATCTATAAAATATATTTTTGAATTGTAATGACGAGAACTCTGCACAGTGTTCCAAGTGCAATCACATCAGTGTTATGATATTGGCAATTTCATTTTCTATCCCTTTCCTAATCAACCCTAGCATAGAATTTATTCATAGCTGGCACACACTGGGTCAATATCTTCATAACACTACAATTTCAGTAGCCTTTTCCTGAGGAGACACAATGTGAGTTTAAACCCCATGATATGGTTATATTTATTTTGACCCAGTACTTCACTTCCTTACATAGAGTCACATTTGTCATCCAATGCTCATTCATCCAGATTAGAGACATCTTTTTGGAAATCCCTCTTTGCTTTTACCACTCTGAACAATTTGGAGTTATCAGCAAACATGGCCACCTCACTACTCACCATTAACTCCAGGTAATTGGAGTTGTTGTTGACTACAAACCCCATCATCCCCAACCAGCGGTCAGGAATGATGGGACTTGTAGTCTAGCAACACTATTGGAGAAGGCTGCTCTATAAGAAGCTTGTTTTAATTATATGCAGAAGGTAGGTGTGTGTGTGTGTGTGTGTGTGTGTGTGTGTGTAAATCAAAGTGCAGGCATAGAGGTATGTTCCAGAGAAAATGGTACACTCTCTCTCTCTCTCTCTCTCTCTCTCTCTCTCTCTCTCTGTGTGTGTGTGTGTGTGTGTGTGTGTAAGTTTTGTGAGCTTGAAAAGTAATTCATTTGCTAATAGCTTTATTTTATTCCATATTGTATCATACCTCCATGCTGGATCAGAACCCAGTGATGGAAGTTTCTTCCCGGAGTACAGCATGGATTGAGTTGAAAATAAGTATTAAGAAATATTGATTTATTGCATATGGTGAATAATTAACACTTGGACAAGTTAATCAGTCGACACTAATGCCATGCAATGTGAAAACTCATTCACCTTAAAAATAAATATTGAGATTTCGTCTTACTAGTAATGCAGTTCTTCCACAGGGTAGCAAAGTGACTAATCTGTTATCAGAAATGTCTCGGTTAAATGTTCCCTCAGTTGCAAAGTTGCTAGGTGGTGTTAAGGAAGCCGTTCTCAAGAACACCTGCAATATGCAGATGATGCTGATTAGATCAAACCTTACAAACTTCTTGTGAATATAATTCACGCAAAGTCCTTTAAAGTGTGCAAAATGATGCCTAACTTTCAACTCTGGCTATAGATCAGGGGCTGGTCCACCATCCCTTAGACCATGTGGTGGGCCGGACTATATTTTTGGGGGAGAAATGAACGAATTCCTATGCCCCACAAATAACCCAGAGATGCATTTTAAATAAAAGGACACATTCTACTCATATAAATGTCCTATATGCCAGGTACTGAAATTCCTGCTGATGTATTGTCCAAGGTTGTATCAAGGGATCAACACTGTACCTATGTGCAGAAGTTGGGTTTGTACTGATATTGTACGAACACGCTGCCCAGTGACTCTGCAAAAAACAACATTTTTTTTTGCAGGCTTCTGGCGCAGCGGAAGCGTGCTGGGCCCATAACCAAAAATGTTGTTTTTGCAGAGTCTTTTACGCAGTGGAATAATGAGCAGTACGTGCCACATACTCTACATTACTTTATTTACACTTCAAAGCTGAGAGATTACATACATGCATCTTGCTTCTGCTGCGAGCAGAGAAGCATCCTCTCTCTTCGGAAACACCGAGAGAAGTGAGAAAAACAGGAAACCAGTGTACGTCACATCCAGTCTCCCTTTCCCGTGGGAAGCCCAACAGTACGCTGACTGTGGAATGTAAACACCTGTCTCGTGACAAGCACTTCGCTGCACAGTGAAGGAAGCAGAAACCAACAGTAAATACATACTGATTCCCAGACCGTCCACAGGCGGATAGAGAAGGCGATTGGGCCGCATTCGGCCCCCAGGCCTTAGGTTGCCTACCCCTCCTATAGATACTGAATATAGTATTTGAAATTTTCTTTTTTAAATTACATTATGTTATCTGGTGGCGGTTTCCTTCCTTATTAGCCTCATTTTAAAACACGAACCTTCATCTTGTAGGGGTAAACCTTGAATTTATGCATAGTTAATACCCTATTGTATTTCATTACTCTGGAGCACTTGTAAATTTCAACCAGTTTATAAATAGTGCAGTCACTTCACAAGAATAAATCTACTACCAGTGTTGCTGATCAAAAGTGTTTGAGCTGTAAAATGTCAGCTGTCTGATCTGAGACTATTTGTGCTTATACAATATCCTTCCACTTGAATAGCATGTACTAAATGTCTTGATTTCTGAACAAGGAGATAAGAAGGCCAGTTCTATATGTGTGGCAGAATGAGGGTGGCAGGACAGACCGTACCAATTTAGACTGCAAATGGGAGATACCACTTCTGAATGCTGTTCCATTTAAAACAAAGCACCCAACACCCTGCAATTATCCAGCAAGGGCTCTATTAGAACCTTTCTCCCTAAATCACAGAAGGGATAGTTTTATTAGGACCAACCAACGTGTCACAAAATAGCGAGCAAGGTTTTGACTTTTTCATGACATCAAGCTGGAGGCTATACAAAACATGGTGGGGTGGCAGGAAGTTAGGCCTTATCAGGGAGCACCAAAGTGCAAGAGTAAAGGTAAAGGTACCCCTGACTGTTAGGTCCAGTCGTGGCCGACTCTGGGGTTGCGGCGCTCATCTCGCTTTATTGGCCAAGGGAGCCGGTGTACAGCTTCCGGATCATGTGGCCAGCATGACTAAGCCGTTTCTGGCGAACCAGAGCAGCGCACAAAAACTCCATTTATCTTCCCGCCGGAGTGGTACCTATTTATCTACTTGCATTTGACGTGCTTTTGAACTGCTAGGTTGGCAGGAGTGCAAGAGTAGTGGATGCAAAATTTTAGATTAGCCTCTGCTCATGTTTGGCATGTCCAAAGTCCGTTTTGGGGGCCTAATCCGGTCCACTGGTCGGTTTAATCCAGTCCCTGTGGCAGTTCAATCCCTCACGCATGTTCACGTCATCATATCTGGCCCTCTTTGAAAAAAGTTTGGACACCCCTGGCTTATGCATACCAAGGGCTGCAGAGACAAAGAAGCCATGTTGGCCCACCCTCTCATTCTTATTTCCACCGGTGTTCCTTTTCCTGGAATCATGCTTGTTGCAAAAGCAGAGCACCTCTGTGCGTGGGTATTTGCAGAAAATCTTGTCTGATCCAGCTCCAAGTCTTTGCTATTCTTTTTATTCAGCTTGGGTGGAATTTGCTGTTTGCGTGTTATTGATAGGCTTTTGCAATTATATATAAACTTTTGTTATGGAAATGTTCTCTGACCTCAAGGCAGAAACAGATTTTGTTTTCTGTTGGATTATTTTAATTCTAGAATTATAACAAATGAATTATGCTCTCTGTTTCCGTAAACCAGAAATGGGTGTTTCGCGGACATCGGCACTACACACAACCATAACAAATAGAAGCAGCTATAAAACATGTCTGGTTGGTTGGCAAGCAATACTGGAACCTTGCAAATGCTTTCAGAGCACAGCCAATGCTAACGGAAGACAGATTATCCAAACCATTGCACTTCTAGAGATCAGCAGTAACATTGTTTATGAGAGTTGCCCAAATCTTAGTGGATTTCAGGGACATATTTGGGGCCCAGTGTTTTCATGCTGGGGACAACATACAGTTTGCACTGAGCTCAGTGAACACATTTGTGTGCATGCGAGTTCATGCGTACGTGTATGTGTGTAGCTTATATAGGACTTCTGCAAATTTCTCTTTGGGATGTGTAGGTGGACTAAAATCTTCTGCATCCTTCCCAAGAAGCACAACTGAAAAGGTCCTTATTTCTTTGACGTTAAAAACAGTTCATTGGGAAACATTCAAAATTAGGTTTCATTTAGGGACTGCAGTTCCAAACACACTTACCCAAATGTAAACCCCTGTGGACACAGTGCAGGTTACGTCTTAGTAAGCAAGCATGCATCATAAATCTAGCCTCTAAAAACTCAGTTTTCTTCAGTTATTGTTGAATTATTGCTTTCAGCCCACAGTGTCCTCTATAAAAATGATTAAGCCCTGCAGTGTATAAGATACTTATCATATCACATACACATGCATCACAAATATTCCTGAAATGTACCATGTGGTGTTATAAACTGCTTTTTATGATAGGTTCTTCTTTAGCACTGTTAACCAATTAAAAGCAAAAACAAAAATCTTTTGTTGATTATGAGTATTGAGTTTTAGTCAGTTGATTAATGAACTGATTTGCAGACTTTTGCAAAAATAGTTCTGATGCTAACTGCTCCCCCTGCAATTTTTTAACCTATTGCATGCTTTGCATTTTGTATCTTTTGCGCATTTTAGATGTTTGGCATTCAGTATTACCTCCTTCTTGGTCATTAGGCAGCTTTTATGTTGCCTGTGTTATGTTGCCTGTGTTAGCTTCACACTGATTTCTGCTTATTTTATGTTGATAGTATATGTATAATAATAGTTTTAATTGGAGTGTATTCTGTGTTTCACAGATTTTAAATATTTTGTGAAATGCTTAGAGGTTGGTAGGCAGCAAAAGATGTTGTCAGGGGCTCAGGAGCAGAGGCACAGGGGAGAGAGGAAACGGAGAGCGAAGGGGAAGAATCTGAGGGCAGCGTAGGGGAGTATGACAGTGGCCCGAGAGATTCCATGAGCTTCTCCAGCGATTCAGAAGATTCCCAGAGGGGGGCGCCGATGGCCAGGGCAAGGGGGGTCCCAGGGGGGACACTCCAGAAGCAAGGGGCCAGCGGGGACTCCCAAAGCAGCAGCGGGAGATCAGGACCAGTTCCCCCACCAGAGCGTAGTGGGGGGGGGAAGAGTCCCATGTATCAGGGCCAGCGTCTCCTCCAGTAGGGAGAGAAGATGAGTCCGGGCTGACCACGCCTCTATCAGAGAGTGAGGGAACGGAGGGGAAGTCAGGTCCAGCTAGCCCCCCCGAAGGGGGAAGCAGTGACAGGAGCAGTGTAACGGTCAGGAGGAAGGTTGCCAGCTGGGCGCGCGCGCCAAGTTCAAATGTACAGGCGCGCGGGACAGCAGAAAACCCGGATTGGGAACCAGGTCCTAAAGCCCGCCGGAGGCAGGGGGAAGACTCAGGGGACTCAGCGTCAGAAGAGTCTAGAAAGGGGAAGACCCCAGTGGACAGGCGGACTCAGAGGAGGAAAGAGCAAAGGAAGAGGTGGCGCAAGGCTAGAGTCTTAAACTGGTGTCTGGGGGGAGGAGATTCAGACGGAGCTTCAGCGGTCTAGAGTTCAAGACGTAGAGCTGTGCGCCGCGGCTTTGAAATCGAAACTGAATTTCAATAGACTTTTGTATATATAAGAACCGGCGTTGGTCCTTTGTGAGCTGGGACCTCGGGCAGCTCTGACAGATGTAATCAATGCTTAAATTCTGACCAGTTTTTGCTAGATTGATTTTTTGTTGTTGTTTAAACCCCACCCTACCCTTTTTAAGGTAACCAATTCATTTAAAAAAGCACACCTTTGTAGCTCTGGTTACCCTCTTCTGTTTCAGGCACCTACAGACATAGGGCTTTGTGTTGAAGCTTTTCAGCAATAACTTTGGTCTTGTGGTTCTGGTAACTTACTGCAACATGATCACTCCTCCGTGGGAATTGTAGCTTGCAGAAATACTAGCCAATATATCCACCTGGGTGATAGAAACATTTAATGACTTTTCCAAATCGTCTCTGGTCATTTGATGATGTTGTGTTATGTGGTCAGTGAAACACAACGCACCGTTGGGATTAACCACTGATTCTATGTGCCTTGAACTGTTGTCAGTGGCAAATGCCCAAGTGTGTCGCATGTTAGAGGAGGATACGAAAGAGAAGAAATTAGTCCTTAATCATTTGGAAAACGGGAGACCCTTTCTCCCTCAAGCATACTATTATGTTTTAGTGCTCCCTAATTAATGTTTTTTCTTTCTGTATCTTTCTATTGTGCCTTGAGGATTATAGCCAATTATCATTCACAGAAAAAAAAAGGCATTTATGCCAGGAGGTGGGGAAATGTACAGTGGTACCTTGGGTTAAGTACTTAATTCGTTCCGGAGGTCCGTTCTTAACCTGAAACTGTTCTTAACCTGAAGCACCACTTTAGCTAATGGGGCCTCCTCCTGCCACCGGAGCACAATTTCTGTTCTCATCCTGAAGCAAAGTTCTTAACCTGAAGCACTATTTCTGGGTTAGCGGAGTCTGTAACCTGAAGCATATGTAACCCGAGGTGCCACTGTATATGTAAGAGTGTTGATGTTAGAAGCACTTGGTTGCAAATTATTTTAATAGAGCTGCACTTGGCAGTATGGTTTGGACCTGGTTTGCAGATACAGTGGAACCTTGGTTCTTGAACGTCTTGGTACTCGAACGTTTTGGCTCCCGAACACCAAAAACCCGGAAGTGTTCTGGTTTTTGAACGTTTTTCATAAGCCAAACATCTGATGCGGCTGTCTGCTATTGTTTCCAGGGCCCCTGTGCCAGTCAGAAACCACTGCTTGGTTTCTAACGTTTCGGAAGTCGAACGGACTTCTGGAATGGATTATGTTCGAGAACCAAGGTACCATTGTACGCTATGGCTATTGTTAAATCTTGGTTAGCAGTACACAGATCATGCTAAACCTTGGTTAAGGTTAGGGAGCCAGTGGAAGAGAAACATGCAGTGTAGGTGCAAGGAAGGAGTCAGTACCATCTCCCGTTCTAGGAGAGCCATGGTCATAGCCAAAGCTTTCGGATTTGCTTCATTTGAATCCCCCCCCCCTCCCCGAAACAAAATTGGGAGCCAGCTTAACTGGTATAACAGAAGAACTCACATGCTCCCAATAAGCAACAGCAGCCAGCTCATAGCGATCTGGACAAGCTGAAGTTTGAAAACAGTTTTAAAAAGGATTTTTAAGTAACTAATGCTCAGTCTGAAAGATGTGCTCTATCCAGTGCTCCTGTTGCACCAGTGGAACAGACTTCTGCTAGAACAAAGGGACTTCTCTGTCCTTTACTGTCCCCTGCAGCCTCCATGTACTTTCAAAACCTGCACAGGAAGGTTTGGGGTAGACCAGGGGTCGGCAACCTGCGGCTCCGGAGCCGCATGCGGCTCTTTAACGCCTTTGCCGCGGCTCCGGCAAGCCTCGCGCCCCAAGCCTCGCGCGCCCGACGGGAGCTCCTGCCGGGCGCGCAAGGCATGCAGACACTCGCCCGAAGCACGGGGAGCCCTCCGGAGGGCTCCCTGTGCTTCGGGCAACAGGCTGCCGCCCCAAGCCTCGCGCGCCCGACGGGAGCTCCTGCCGGGCGCGCAAGGCTTGCAGACACTCGCCCGAAGCACGGGGAGCCCTCCGGAGGGCTCCCTGTGCTTCGGGCGGCAGGCTGCTGCCCCAAGCCTCGCGCGCCCGACGGGAGCTCCTGCCGGGCGCGCAAGGCTTGCACACACTCGCCCGAAGCACGGGGAGCCCTCCGGAGGGCTCCCTGTGCTTCGGGCGGCAGGCTGCCGCCCCAAGCCTCGCGCGCCCGACGGGAGCTCCTGCCGGGCGCGCAAGGCTTGCAGACACTCGCCCGAAGCACGGGGAGCCCTCCGGAGGGCTCCGCGTGCTTCGGGCGGCAGGCTGCCGCCCCAAGCCTCGCGCGCCCGACGGGAGCTCCTGCCGGGCGCGCAAGGCTTGCACACACTCGCCCGAAGCACGGGGAGCCCTCCGGAGGGCTCCCTGTGCTTCGGGCAACAGGCTGCCGCCCCAAGCCTCGCGCGCCCGACGGGAGCTCCTGCCGGGCGCGCAAGGCTTGCAGACACTCGCCCGAAGCACGGGGAGCCCTCCGGAGGGCTCCCTGTGCTTCGGGCGGCAGGCTGCCGCCCCAAGCCTCGCGCGCCCGACGGGAGCTCCTGCCGGGCGCGCAAGGCTTGCAGACACTCGCCCGAAGCACGGGGAGCCCTCCGGAGGGCTCCCTGTGCTTCGGGCAACAGGCTGCCGCCCCAAGCCTCGCGCGCCCGACGGGAGCTCCTGCCGGGCGCGCAAGGCTTGCAGACACTCGCCCGAAGCACGGGGAGCCCTCCGGAGGGCTCCCTGTGCTTCGGGCGGCAGGCTGCCGCCCCAAGCCTCGCGCGCCCGACGGGAGCTCCTGCCGGGCGCGCGAGGCTTGCAGACACTCGCCCGAAGCACGGGGAGCCCTCCGGAGGGCTCCCTGTGCTTCGGGCGGCAGGCTGCCGCCCCAAGCCTCGCGCGCCCGACGGGAGCTCCTGCCGGGCGCGCGAGGCTTGCACACACTCGCCCGAAGCACGGGGAGCCCTCCGGAGGGCTCCGCGTGCTTCGGGCGGCAGGCTGCCGCCCCAAGCCTCGCGCGCCCGACGGGAGCTCCTGCCGGGCGCGCAAGGCTTGCAGACACTCGCCCGAAGCACGGGGAGCCCTCCGGAGGGCTCCGCGTGCTTCGGGCGGCAGGCTGCCGCCCCAAGCCTCGCGCGCCCGACGGGAGCTCCTGCCGGGCGCGCAAGGCTTGCACACACTCGCCCGAAGCACGGGGAGCCCTCCGGAGGGCTCCGCGTGCTTCGGGCAACAGGCTGCCGCCCCAAGCCTCGCGCGCCTGGCGGGAGCTCCCGCCAGGCGCGCAAGGCTTGCGGACACTCGCTGGGGCTGCAGGCTGCTGCCCACAAGCCTTGTGAGCCTGTGGGAACTCCCGCCGGGCTTGCAAGGCTTGCGGATAGCTTCCTGAAGCCTGGAGAGCGAGAGGGGTCGGTGCGCACCGATGCCTCTCGCTCTCCAGGCTTCAGCAAAAGCCTGCATTCGCACCATAGGACGCACACAGATTTCCCCTTCATTTTTGGAGTGGAAAAGTGCGTCCTATGGAGCGAAAAATACGGTATATAGCATGTCTTTGTTGCTGGCTGATTTGCTGCTATTGCTTTGCAATTTGCAGCTACTGTTTTGAAGGGGAGTGAAGAACACACACTCAAAAAAAGGTAACTTGTTAATATAACGTTTATTTCTATGAGGAGGAGTAATTCTGAGGGGTCAAACAAAAAATAATTAAAAAGTGTCAAAAAAGTTATTTTTATAATGACGAGGATAACATTGGGCTAAGAAACAATGTATGCAGTGTTATATTTGTTTTAAATGTCGCAATGGTTTTGCGGCTCCCAGTTGTTGTTTTTTCTTCGGAAACAGGTCCAAGTGGCTCTTTTTGTCTTAAAGGTTGCAGACCCCTGGGGTAGACCATGGGTAGGCAAACTAAGGCCCGGGGGCCGGATGCGGCCCAATCACCTTCTAAATCTGGCCTGCAGATGGTCCGAAAATCAGCATGTTTTTACATGAGTAGAATGTGTGCTTTTATTTAAAATGCATCTCTGGGTTATTTGTGGGGCATAGGAATTTGTTCATTTCCCCCAAAAAATAGTCCGACCCCCCACCGGCCCCCTGCTGAAAAGGTTTGCTGACCCCTAGGGTAGAATTTCTAGGCCAAAGCATAGGGGGCTGCAGCAAGGAGGGGACATTCTTCTTATGCAGCACTGCATGAAACTCAGTGAACATAATTCAAAGCATAACATAACCCATTTCAACACAACCTCTTTTAGAATACCGTACTTTTCTGTGTGTAGCACACCCTCGTATATAAGACGCCCCCTATTTTGGGGGACCCCAATTTAAGAAAATGACCCCTATCCACTACCCATTTATAAGACGCCCCCAGTTTTTTAACCTTATTTTAGAGTCAAAAAACATAGTCTTATACACAGAAAAGTAGGGTAATTGTGGCAATAGATACATTTGAAAATTGGTCTTTAAAAAGCCGAAAGGAAACAAACCAAAAAAAGACCTTTCCAACTTGCTTCTAGCTAAAGAAGTTTTTAAATAAACAGTTGAATGACTGTGAACCAGAAAGAAAAGCAGGGTGGGGGGATATTACTCCCCTTCCCTCCCCCCACAGAAATGAGAAACTGTGCTTAAGGTTTAAACTGATACACATTGCAAAAACCAAACAATAAATTTGCCAGCATGGAAATACACTCATAATCAGCAATAGTTAAGCATTTTTTTAATAAACTGAAGTGAATGATTTTGAATGCATTCACACACACACATGCTGAGCTTGATTCTAACATATTGTATGCAAAATGACTTTACAATTCAAATTCATTTAGAGCAACTTAGGGGACACTATTTAGAGTAACAACCCAATTCTAGGTTTAGGCTGCAATCCTCTACATCTGGCATCCCCAAACTTGGCCCTCCAGATGTTTTGGGACTACAATTCCCATCATCCCTGACCGCCGGTCCTGTTAGCTAGGAATCATGCGAGTTGTAGTCCCAAAACATCTGGAGGGCCGAGATTCAGGGTGCCTGCTCTACCTGCTTTCCATCATGGAACTAAAGGTAAAATAGATAGGGCACTCAGTTGATGTCCCAGTGACCAGACCCGGATTTGCTTAGCTTCAGCCAAGCCTCGGTTAAGGGAGTCTTCCCTTCCCTTCACTGGAAACATGATATTTTGATTAATGCCTCTGGCCATCCTTTATGTATGTTCGTCTGGCTGCTGAGCTGTGTTGGCATCTCATTGAGCTGAAACTTTATTCTGGAGGTTCTGTTTTGTTTTAATCTTCCAATTCAGGGTTAGCCAACATGCTGCCCTGCAAAAGATGATAGAGACCCAACTGCTATGAGCTCCAGCCAAGATCGCCAGTGGTCCAGGATCATGAGAGTTCTGGTCCATCCCCATCTGGAGTGCCTCCCATTCGCTACCTGTGCTCTAATTTCTTAAGACATCCTTTCAGTCCATATGAGTGGGATTCCTTAAGCATCTATTGTCATCAACCAAGTCTTTTCTTGGTGTAGGAGTCTAGTGCTGGTGCATTTATTTATTTATATTTATATTACGTATTTTGTCTTCTCATTTTGTATTTTTATGTTGTGAACCACCCTGTAATCTTCAGGTGGAGGGCACTACAGTGGTACCTCAGGTTAAGTACTTAATTCGTTCCGGAGGTCTGTACTTAACCTGAAACTGTTTTTAACCTGAAGCACCACTTTAGCTAATGGGGCCTCCTGCTGCTACCGTGCCACCGAAGCCCGATTTCTGTTCTCATCCTGAAGCAAAGTTCTTAAATTGAAGCACTATTTCTGGGTTAGCAGAGTCTAACCTGAAGCGTATGTAACCTGAAGAGTATATAACCTGAGGTACCACTGAATACAAATAACAACTACTACTACTACTACTACTACTACTACTACTACTACTACTACTCTTGGTCAGTCACACAGTTCAGCTATGGACTATTTCCTCATTCATCCAACTCTTCAGATTTCCCCTTTTAACTATAACCGACGCTGCTTCACATTTCTCTCTCTGAACATGGGCAAGTGCTTTTTCTTAAGGCAAAGTTTCATTCAGCTGCAACAGAAATGAATAGTTCTACAAACAGATGTTTTCTTGCTGGCTGGGTTGCTAATAATGCATGTTGAAGTTTATTGTTTCGTAACGTCTTTTTCAGTGTACTTGACAGACAAACACAAAAGGATTATGGAAATTAAAACACTTGACTAGCAAAGCCATTCGGCTCTGATGGTTTAACTGTGTGTAGATGTCTTACAGCATTTTCTGAGAGTGTTAAAAAGAAACACCCTTTAACTGCATTTGCGTGGCCTATTCTTCTCAGCAGTCTCTTTCTGCTTAAAAACAGGAGAAAAGAAATGGCTGGGTCATTTTTCCAAGGCAATGCATTGTGCTCTTAAGTGTATGCAAAGCAGTAAAAACTCTCTATTTCCATAGTCAAGAGCAAACATTGGACTGGATAATGATGGAGTTAAGTGCCTCTGATCTTGCGGCTGGGCTCAACTGTCTTTAAGTTCACCCCCAAAGGGCCAAGAATATCTGTTTTGGAGTCAAGGCAATGTAGGAACCTGCATTGCACTGAGACAGGCCCAGTATTGTTGCTGCCGTTTTGACTGGCTGCTTATGTTACCGTGAGAAGGCATGGAATGAATTCCTCAAGGCTCAGAATACATGTGAACATGTATAATGTCCACTATTTATACCCGAAAGAGCGTCTTATACCTGGAGGAGCATCTGCACCCCCATCGTTCTGCCTCGACACTGAGGTCCAGCGCCGAGGGCCTTCTGGTGGTTCCCTCACTGCAAGAAGTCAAGTTACAGGGAACCAGGCAGAGGACCTTCTCAGTAGTGGCGCCCGCCCTGTGGAACACCCTCCCACCAGATGTCAAAGAGATAAACAACTACCTGACATTCAGAAGACATCTTAAGGCAGCCCTGTTCAGGGAAGTTTTTAATGACTGATGTTTTAATGTGTTTTTAACTTTTGTTGGAAGCCGCCCAGAGTGGCTGGGGAAACCCAGCCAGATGGGCAGGGTATAATTTATTTATTTATTTATTTATTTATTTATTTATTTATTTATTTATTTATTTATTTATTTATTTATTTATTTTGGAGGTGTGGGACAACATGCAAGGCAAAGCTCTAGCATCAACTCCATAAGGCATGCAACTCCTCTGTAAAAGAAACCTGCATGTTATAGTTCCAGCAGAAACTCTACAATGATTTCAGACAGCAATCCTTACTAGCTCTGTAGGAGATGCCCGGGGTTCTACCTGGGACCTTTCACAGGGAAAACTATGTCCCTTCCCTTCTGTAGAGGATGTGTGGCTCAGTTTGAAGCTTGCAGACAGGGCTCTCTGAACCACTCAGTCAGAACTAACAGCAATCAGGTTTTACTTGCAGGTTTACTTGCAATTTATGGGTCTTGTGCAAGAGGATATGAGATGCTCATCATCTGTGGAAAGAAGGTCCAGAAGTGACAGGAGAGGAAGTGTAACTCGCTCAAAGCTTCCTTTGCCCCTTATTTTTTAATCTTTCAGCTTTGTTCGCCTACCCTTTGATCAAATAGGCAATTAAGGTTGTTTTTCATAAAGAGGACTGTAACTATATATTGCTTGTAACTAAAGGCCATTGGAAATAATACATTTACGATGCCTCTTAACACAAATACAAAACACAAGCAAATATTCTACCTACTTCAGCTGAAACAAAATGATAATAAATCCATGAAATATCCTGGAATTACACTTAATTTTAGCTAACACAAATTAATGAATCCCCTTTCAGTTCACTGGTACAAATATTCCTTTACAGCAGTTGCAACTAACAAGACTAGATAAGATATATAATAATATTCTTCGGGAATCGCCGTTTGCTTTCTGTGATATTTATGACTATTTTCACTTCCCCAAATATTTCCACGTCAGTATGCTCATCATCCAGAATAGCATAGTGGTTGGTGCTAAGATTATAGCTGAAGTGATCAAGGATCCTGTCTGTAAACTCTGCTTGGCCTTGAAGCTCATTGGATGAAGCCTAACCTAGCTTGCAGGGTTGCTGTGAAACTAAAATGGGGGAGGCAAAACATAGGGCAGGGTTGGGGGATGTGTGGTCCTCCAGAGGTGGACCATGCTGACCATCCTAAAGTAATCAGTACTGGCTAAATGGACAAATAGCCTGTCGTCATATAAGGCATCTTCCTGTCCATTCTCAATGGCACATTCCATGGCAACATTGCTGTTCCCAGGCAATATCTGGCACTCCAAACATGTTCCGCATCTCTGATGTTGGGGCTGCTGCCCTGTCATTACACACACACACACACACACACACCCCAGTTATTGCTTAAAGAATTCCACACTGGAGTGACAGGGAGAGAAGTTTTGGAAGCAGAATTAGTTACGCAAGAAATGTCATACGAGAATAAAACAAATAGAACCCAAATAGTGTAATTTTAGATTCCCTATTCGGACCTCAGCCTTGGCTTTTCGCCGGGATGGAGTCCCAGTCAGCGCCATGTGATGCAGAATTTTATTTATTTGGAACAGAATACGAACCCACATTTAGACGCCCAGTGCTTTGTGCTTTTCCAGCAAGCTGAATCGCATTTAGTACAGGCCTAATTGTCGGTGCTGGCTGGCGTGGCTGCGCTTCATGCTTATTTTCACTCCGCCGTGCCTATTTTGGGGGGCCCTATTCCCCTGGTCACAGTAGCTTTAACATGTCTTTTATTCTTGCCTTAATCCGTGTGGGCCCAGTGTCTGGATGCTAGGCATTGCTAAAGCATGGTCGGGTATTACTCTCCACCAGGCATGCACAAGTGCACGTAATATCTTGGGAGCCAATGTTGCAGCGGCTCATAATTAACTGCCCTTAATGGGCAGAAATGATGCCAAGGGATTATGGTAATGAAGACTTTTCACATAATAGCTCCTAGTTGAGAGAGAGAGCAGGCTCATACCAGCAGCGTTCTAGGGAATATTCAATCATTCGGCAATGCAGCAAACTCTGTTAGTGCTGCTTAGATTGTCTTCAAAAGACGGTCAAGACTTTTTTGTCTGCTTGTTTCTTTCTAATTCTGGTTTTCTCTCTCTCGCTAAAGTGTTCTCTCTCTCTTTGTCGCTAGGTTTGATTTGCTAGCAGAATTGGAGGTCCTGTTTTAAACATGTTTTTCATGTTTAAAGCTGAGCCACAGCTTAGGGAATGCTAAGCACTCTGTGGGTTTTGAAGACTGGAGGGCCAAAATGCCTCGATTGAAAATATTATGAGTCATGTGGCCATGTTAGAAGGGCCCCAGAGTCCTTTGCCTGGGAATCGCAGATAGTTACCCTGATATGTCTCATTCAACTCCCTGCCCAGAGGTAGCAGATGCTGTGCTACAGGTCACATAAAAATAACTCTTTAAATAGGATATTTTCGTGAAAAGCTCAAGGAAAGATCCTGCAGTTCCCAGCAGCCTGTTTCTCACATGGAAGAGGATTGGGTGGAAGACAAGGACACACTATCCTTCCAGGCGTATATGCACTTAATTTATTCCCTGCCGTTCAACACGTCTCCAGGCTGCCTTACAATGAGTTGAAATGTCAATAAAACACATAAAAACGAAAGAATCGAAACTTTACATACAAAAGCAGTCTGCAGAATAAAAAACCAACATGAACCAGCAATTAAAAAGAAGAAGAAAAACAATGCTCAGAGGAGTTAATCAATCTCCTTTACTGGCATAGAAAAAGTGCACCGTATACATGGATCAGAACACAACACGGTTAGCAAAACATAGTAGGAGATACTTTAGGATAAAACTGTCCAGGCATCGTGAGGTATGATGAAAAGGTAATTTCATGGCATCACTCAAAAATCTTGCCACATTCTCCACAACCCTGGAAGACTCAGTGCGATAAACCCCCTCCTTCATTAAGGGGACTAAAATACTTATCATATATTTTTGCATAAAATGGGCAATAAAATAAAATGTGTGTGAAGGATTTGACCTGTTTTGTGCCACAAGGGCAGTATCTTTCAGAATATGGGATTTTCAAAAATCTACCTTGCAGGCGGTAAGACTTTAAATCTTGCGAGGGAAAGAGCTCTGCATAGGTGGGGATCATAAAGCTGGTGCAAATATGGAGTGTCCTGGCCAAACGAGGGTGGAATTCCCAACCCCAATGGGGAACAGGTTTTATTGGCTGTGCTGCAAAGGGGTTTGAATTCAGTCTCTAGGATTCCGCACTTGATTGTCTGGAATGATTCCAGTTGTGGGAGAATGAGCAGCGACTCGAGGGATAGGCTACAGGTTCTGATTTTGCCTTCAATGGGAGTCAAACATTTGGAGTGGTGGGACTCTGCCATCATGTGGAAAGTTTAAGAAGACGGATCGGACATGAATCATAGAATCATAGAGTTGGAAGAGACCACAAGGGCCATCGAGTCCAACCCCCTGCCAAGCAGGAAACACCATCAGAGCACTCCTGACATATGGTTGTCAAGCCTCTGCTTAAAGACCTCCAAAGAAGGAGACTCCACCACACTCCTTGGCAGCAAATTCCACTGTCGAACAGCTCTTACTGTCAGGAAGTTCTTCCTAATGTTTAGGTGGAATCTTCTTTCTTGTAGTTTGGATCCATTGCTCCGTGTCCGCTTCTCTGGAGCAGCAGAAAACAACCTTTCTCCCTCCTCTATGTGACATCCTTTTATATATTTGAACATGGCTATCATATCACCCCTTAACCTCCTCTTCTCCAGGCTAAACATGCCCAGCTCCCTTAGCCGTTCCTCATAAGGCATCGTTTCCAGGCCTTTGACCATTTTGGTTGCCCTCCTCTGGACACGTTCCAGTTTGTCAGTGTCTTTCTTGAACTGCGGTGCCCAGAACTGGACACAGTACTCCAGGTGAGGTCTCACCAGAGCAGAATACAGTGGCACTATTACTTCCCTTGATCTAGATGCTATACTCCTATGAAATGTAGGCAGAGCCAGAATTTTATAGTGGGGAGCCACACTTTGGTTTCCAGCAGCCCTTGCCCAGTTTCCAGACACATGGCTGCATATAGCACACAATTCGGCAGCCTCGGGATTGTGCACAGATATTTGGATTGGATGCACTTCAATAATTGGTTAACTTCACCAATCCGTAATGGAATGCCATACAGGAGTTTGGGGGCTACTTTGGTGTTAAAGACCTTTAGTGGCTCAGAGGAGTTAAAAGCCTGGGGGCGGGGGAGAGAGAATAGAAGGCTTTTGCCTTGCATCAAGATAGGCACAAGGTGAGCCTCCCTCTGGGGCAGCAGTTCCTAGTCAGGGTGCCACCACCAAGGAGTCCCTTTTCCACTTCAGTCAGCCAAAGCACCTCACAAGGCAGGGTCACCCCCCCAAAAAAGGGGCTTCTGTCTAAAATATTGGTGTGCGGGCAGTTACATAAGAGAGTAGCAGATCACCAGGGATCCTAAGCCCACAGCATCAAGGCCTAAACCAGCACTTTCAATTACTTAGCCTGGAAATGAACTTGGGAGCCAATGCAACAGGTGAGGTATGGCATGTGATTGCAATACCCACTGTCAGCCAACACCCTTTCAGCTGTTTTCTAGGCTAACTCCAGTTTTTGAGCCACCTTCAAAGACAGTCACATGTATAACACATGCCAGTAGTCTAATCTGGAGGTTACCACAGGCTTCCTTCCCACCCTAAATTAAGCTTTTGAAAACATGGAAGAAAAGACACCTTGTTCTTAACACTTAACTAATGTCCTCTTTCCAAAGCCACTATTTTGTATTCTGGCAACTAAGCCATTCAAGATCCGAGGTAAAGATAAAAATAAAGGGATCCCTGACCATTAGGTCCAGTCGTGACCGACTCTGGGGTTGCGGCGCTCATCTCGCTTTATTGGCCGAGGGAGTCGGCGTACAGCTTCCGGGTCCAGCATGACTAAGCCGCTTCTGGTGAACCAGAGCAGTGCATGGAAACACCGTTTACCTTCCCGCCGGAGCTGTACCTATTGATCTACTTGCACTTTGACATGCTTTCGAACTGCTAGGTTGGCAGGAGCAGGGACCGAGCAACGGGAGCTCACCCCGTCGTGGGGATTCGAACCGCTGACCTTCTGATCGGCAAGTCCTAGGCTCTGTGGTTTAACCCACAGTGCCACGCAAGGTACGACTGCATTAAAATAGTAGATTTCACAAGTCTTCTCACCTCTGTTGTAGAGGAGACTCTCCTGGAGGTGTGAGCAAATAATTTCAGGTGGTGGCTAGAGTGGATTAAAAAAAAAAAAGGGCTAAATGGACCAGTTCTCTAATTTATTATAAGGTATACATTCTTATGATTTGTGCTAACCATGGTTGAAACCTCCACTGAGGGTTTGAGATTCTAAAAGTACCTCAGACATACTGTGCTCCCAAGCGCCTTGTCTCACGTCTACCTGCTCAGCATTCATTTTCAAAAGTTCACTCCCATCTCCAGCAGGCTATTCTGGTAGAGGAGTGTCCCTGCCATTGGTTTGCAAATTCACGTGTAATGGCAAACAGCAGCATATAAACTTTGGTTTACAAACCAGCTTCAACTGTAGCTTGATAATCCTGATTTGGCAGCTTCTCGCAAACCATGGCCTGTGGGCTGATGCAGAATTGAGCACAGAAGCACACCGTGGTATGGGACAGTATCTGGACGCAGCCAATCTATGTAAAGAGAACCGTTGAGTATTCAAATTTGCAATACAAATTGTAAGAATTAATTCCATTATTTATCCTAATAGTACTGACTGGAACAAGAGCAGTGTAGCATTATGCAAATCTAAATTCTGTTTTTGTTAGAAGCAGCGCTTTTAGTTTAGCATTCGGTTTACATTATCTAAATAATGGACAAGCTCCCTATTCAGCTAAATAAAGCAAATGCATTGCTTTAGGAATTTAATGAAAGCTTGTCCCTGGAGCTATGTGTTTTTGTGTGTGTATGTGCGCCTTAAGCTTGAAAACAGGGAAGCTCGATTAATGATACATTTCTGTCCCTGTAATAAATAATTTTGTTCTCTGTTGAGCTGTTAAATCCTCATAATTAGCTGCTGCGCTTAAGTGCTGATGCCTTTCTATGCTCACAGAAATCTTCAGATTATGCTCACTTTAGCTCCTCCGCCCCCAGCCCAGTGCTCCTCCCTCCTCAGACAACGTGTAGAATTGTTTTTAATGAATTGAAAATGCTTATCTTTTGCTTTTCTGTCATACATTTGAGGCAACTCACTGTAGCTATTGCAGCCAGTTGTTGGCTCCTAGAAAGAAGTACAGCGTGACCTCGGTTTTTGAGATCCTTGGAAGCCGAACGATTCGGAACCCAAACACCGAAAACCAGGAAGCAATTGCTTCCGTTTTTGAACGCACCTCAGAATTTGAACGGCTTCCAAGGCACATTTCTCAATTTCCCCATTGAACTTGCTGACAGTCCGTCGCGCCTTGATTGTCGAACGTTTCGGAAGTTGAACGGTCTCCCAGAACGGATTATGTTTGACAACCGAGGTTCCACTGTATTTGGGTAGGAGAGCTGGAAAAAAATTCACATCTGGCAACCATTGCACCCCTTGGGTTTCAGATAATACATGGGTAGACGAGCCAAAAAAGCCTGGGACACAAATTTTCATGACCTTCTAACGGCTGTAGTGGCTCATTTACTAGAAGTAATGCATTTAGCATTAACTCTGGAAGTGTATATTCTGACCAAACTAGATCAAAATATATATCAGAGATTGGGAAAGAGTTAAAAAAAAAAGCCCTTAAGAGAAGATGCCTATTTGGGAAGTAGATCAATTTGTGTGAATAAAGCCAGTTGATTCCCTTTTGCGATGTTAATGTTATATTTAAGGTCCCCCACAGAAAATGGGTGCTCTTTTTTATTTTTTTCCAATAGAAAGCTACACAGTACACAAGCTAGAAAGACGTTCAAAATCCTACTCATTTAGATGTTAGAGAGTGCTTTGCTTTCTGATTGATAGTGCCCACGTTTAAATTTAAAGCACTGGGGCAAATCCATTTTGGAAAACCTTTCTGACCCTGCATCATTGTTACACAGGAGTAGTCATTCTCCAATGCAGATATTGTCTTGCATAGAAATCTTCGTGTTACACGTTCTGAGTGAGCAAACCTTGCTTGAGAAAGCATTTCTCTCATTCTAAAAGACATGTTTCCTCCCCAGAAGACATTTTGAGGTTCTCCAAAATCATGGCGTAGTGGGTTCCCTCTCCCCATTTCTTCTGTGTCTCCACATATCCTCTTGCAGTAGATAGAAATCAATATCAGCATTGCAATACTCTGTGTTTTGCAAATCCTTGACTGGGTAGGGGTGGTATGGTTTCTGAAAGACTATGGCTTATCAGGTTTTCATAGCATGGAAGTGGATTTTTATGGCTGGAATGTTGCCATTCTAAATAAATAAATGTAAAAGTATGCAGGAGAGCTAAACTGAAACCCTGCTTTGCCATTGATCTGATGTCGCCCAGTCCTTTATTCTTCTGATGAACTACAGGCAAGGTATTTGGATATCGTCCACCTGCTCACTGTTTGACAGTGAACCATATTACCCTCCAGCTGCTTTTAATTTAATTATTGTTATTTTCCGTCAAGTTATTAGCATGCTGAGATGGCTCAGTTGGTAGAGAATGAGACTCTTCATCTCAGGGTTCTGGGTTGATGCCCCACATTGGGCAAGTAATTCCTGCAGGGGGTTGGTCTAGATGACCCTTGTGGTCCCTTCCAGCTCTAAAATTCTGTGGTTTTATTTTTCTATCTGAATATCCAGGTGACAGGTAAAACAATTGCCTCTCATTATTCTTGCAAGAGGTAGCTGGATAATGTATATGGAGTGTTTGGACACTAGACAGATGATGATTGCTTTTAATTGCAAGCTGACTTGTATTTTATTTTATTTTTTTTAAAAAACCAATTTATGAAATAGTACATTGCATTGCTTTTTCATTTGACACACTGGACCGATCTTGATTTTCTTATTCCTTTCCCCTGTCCATTTCTATCTTTCTTAAACATGACTTAGCATGCATTGCTAGAGGCGCAATACAATATTTGATGACTAGTGATCTGATTTGCTATGGCAAAGAGCATATTGCATGCTGCGATAAATCTTTTCTCTCTGTTTCGTTCAAGTATAAAGATTATCTCATTTCCCCCACTCCTTTTTTTCTTGTGGGTGCAGAAATGATAGATACTCATGGCAATGTGTTCATGGTTATCTGTCTTACGTATTTTTCTATATATCGTTTCAGATAGATAGATAGATAGATAGATATGGGGAGTTGCTCAGGGCTGAAAAGCAGAGGGTTCTGCAGAGTTGAAAACCATGACAGAGACCCTTGCAGAAATCAAAATAAAAAATAACCTGTTCTTGCAAATATAAATCAGGGAATCATAGGATTCTCACCCCCCTCCAGACATTGCCTGTGGCAAGTAGTCATCTAAAGATCATACTGCTGGTTTTGACACCTTACATGACTCAGGACCCCTATTTATAAAGCCTGCCTTTCCCCATATGAACTCTGAGATCATGGCAGGCAGTTCACTCCGCCCACTTGCCTGGACCCGTGTGCCACGCAAACCGCAGCATGACGACACCCTTACAATTTTATTACATAATGTACTAAGCTAATCCCATAACAACTTGGCTAAAGCCTAGTTGAGTTAGTTCCTGCTCTCCCGCTTATTCTTTTTCTTGCCTCTTAATGCATATATTTGTTACTGCTGCTGGCTGAGTTTCATTTGCATTGTGATTGCTGATAAGCGCTTTTGCAGAACAGACCTGATCACGATATGCATACATGACTATTCCAAAGTAGCAGCATGCAATGCAATGATAACGATCCTATATAGAGAAGGGGGCTATTAAAAAATGACAATTGCTGTCATTCACCCCAGGGCAGTGCTAATATGACACTTGCCATGGTAGGTGGCTGTCATGATTGAAATGCAGTGCAAATGATGAACACAGTGACATTATTTCCAGGTCTTTCTATTCCCTGTAAGCAGCAAAAAAACTGTTGGTAATGGCTTAGATATGAACAGCATGCTTTAGGGTTATTTCTGACCTATGTCAGTAAAAAGCACAACAAAGGAACAAAGTGTCACAAATGAACATAACCACACATACTGCTGTTGTTGCTTTTTGTTAAAATGGGCCTGGGTTTACCATATCTTCCCCTAGTGATACCAGCTATGTCCTGTCAACATTGCAGTGAAAGAGAAATTACTATCCTAGAACAAAGTTCTCAAATGATTTCCTTTGGATGTCCATGGATTTCATGTGGGACTCTTTTTTTTTTTTAATATTGGAGAACAAAACTTGTGATTAGGGCTGGTCAATATATTGCGCCCCAAACTGGTTTGAAGTCCATATTGTGCTATCAGTTTCATAATTTTTTGACCTGGCGATATATGTGTGTAGCTATGCAGAAATCACGTGGGGAAAATCGTGAAGCCGGACAATGTTTCTCTCGATTTCTGCAGCCCCTGTTAACTCTGCCAGCTCAGCTCTCCCCTGCCTCATGAAGGGGAAAGTAAACCAGTAAAGACAAATCAGGTCATAAAATCATGAGCATAATGTGCCACATTTCTACTCCGTGTTGGTAGAAGAATTGCAAGGAGTTTTAAAAGCCCTCAGCGTGTTACTCATGTCAACAGGACATAACTTCAGTTCTTTAGACAACTTAGGGCGGTTGTGACTAAACAAGAAATTGAAAGAATCACAAGAGCAGGAACCGGCAAAAATCACGATGCGGGGAAAACTGAGAAGCCATCCGATGCCTCTACATAACTTCATCCTTTTTTCAGACATCATGATATAAAGGCAGTTTATTGCAGTGTTTAGCTGGTGATATATCACGATGTTGAAAACCAGATATCTCCCAGCCCTACTTGTGATCTTTTATTTAAAAGGGGATTGTTGTTGTTTAGTCGTTGTGTCTGACTCTTTGTGACCCCATGGACCAGAGCACACCAGGCACTCCTGTCTTCCACTGCCTCCCACAGCTTGGTCAAACTCATGTTAGTAGCTTTGAGAACACTGTCCAACCATCTTGTCCTCTCTTGTCCCCTTCTCCTTGTGCCCTCAATCTTTCCCAACATCAGGGTCTTTTCCAGGGAATCTTCTCTTCTCATGAGGTGGCCAAACTATTGGAGTCTCAGCTTCAGGATCTGTCCTTCCAGTGAGCACTCAGGGCTGGTTTCCTTCAGAATGGATAGGTTTGATCTTGCAGTCCATCGGACTCTCAAGGGTCTCCTCCAGCACCATAATTCAAAAGCGTCAATTCTTCGGCGATCAGCCTTCTTTATGGATTAGAGGATAATATAGTCGTTCTTGACTGACTCTGAATAAAATGGCGTAAGGAAGACAGCTGTCTTGTGAAAAGCAGTTCTTGTGTGACCAATTCCCTTCCACGTTGTTCGCTTGGCATGGATTCACCCCTTTTCAATCACTGTCCTGTTCAGCGCCTTGCCAAAAGGATGGGGCTCCTCCTGCTTCAGGCCTTACTGTTTACAAACAAAAGGACAGCGGAGGGTGAAATGCTTATTTTAAATATTCCAGCTAAAAATAACTTTGAGTAATTGGATAGCCCGTGTTAGTACAGTGGCCTACTGGCAAAATGTGGAGACGAGCGTAGCAACACAGCACAACAAAAAAGCATGGCACTGGATGAAACAGAAAGTTGACAAGTTGGAAGTGAGTTCCTGCAATTAAAATATCTCTTCCTTTACAACGCAATTACTGTCGGAAACAGAAACTTGAAAAGTAGATGCACTGCGTGTGGTTGGGGTTTTTTAATTAAAAAAACACACAGGACTAAGATAGGCCAGTGTTTGGGCTTTTGTTTCCTTCCTAGCAGTTGGCTGCAAGGCACCTGGGAAAGACAGCTCTGGGGATGGAAAGACTCACAGAAACACATATCTTGGGTGTCTTTGTACAGGCTTGCCACACTCTTCCTTCTAGACTTCTGGTTATCCAAATAAACCGTTTAATGAGATGAATGAGGCTGTTATAAGGAAATTTCTCGTGTTAAATCCTTTTAAATCTGATTAATAAGTTGCTTGAAATGATTTCTTAAAAGGCTGTGGGTGACACGCTGTAGCTCCAGTGTAAAATGTAGGTTAAATGGTTACGCAGGTTACAATTTGTGATATTGCACAGGAATCAGTTCTATTTGTGGATACAACAGCTCACAGGATCAGGCTGTACAATGATTGGATTACTCTACACAGTCCCTCCTAGTGTGTTTCCCTGTGGTTTTTTTAGATTTAAAAAGGGAGGACGGAATAAAATAGCATTATGGTCTAAACACATTGTCACTTTTTGATGCATTATTATTATTATTATTAATTAATCAATCATGATTGTCTCTTCTCCCTCCATGGTTTCCCACCCAATAACATGTGTTCTCTGCATGGCTCACAAATATTTAAAAACAAAACGCAAAGCTAAAAGAACACAATTGAAACAATAAAAAAAATAGCACGGCTCTCATGTGGAATTATATTGTACGCTTTGGGACATAGTGAGTAATCCAGTTGTCAGCATACTCGGGGATGAAATAATAGCGAAAAGTGAATTTTGCTCAAATTATATAATCGCTGAACATTCAGGAGCAGCTCTGTTTCAACTGTGCTAAGACAAAAATGTCAGTGGAAACCCGATACTAAACCCACAAAGTGCAAGTGAAAAATGTGCCTTTTGAGTAGAGACATGAAACCTGGCTTGCGGGTGGGGTGGAATAGAAAAAGCTTAATTAGAAACTTTTCCTGTTTCCCTCCTTATCCTCTGGGCTTGATATGAACAGATAGGGAGATGGGGCTGAGCGAGAAATTATGGTATATTTCTCTCAAAATGATCGTTGAAATGGCATTAATTGAACGATAGGGATGCTGTGTGTTCCCCTTAGGACCTGCAACATAGTTTGGCATTTTAAAGCACATTCACAAAATTCTCTTTTTCCCCCCCTTCTAAAGCTTTTGCTGGAATGATTACCTTATTTTTCGCTCCATAAGACACACCTGACCATAAGACACACCTAGTTTTTAGAGGAGGAAAGGGGGAAAGCCCCCTTTTTTTGAGGATCAGCTCAAAGTTGTTGAGCTTACTTTACAAAGGGAAAAAATCCTGTTTTTATGGGGTTCAACTCACAGTTCTGCAGCTTCTTTAGGAAAGGAAAGGGAGCCGTTTCTACAGTTTCCAGACAGATAATCTAATCAGCCAGTCACATGTCACTGGGGAAACAAACGGCCTCTGTCTGCAGGACATTCAACCATGGAGGCCTGGGCAAGGGGGCGGCGCCAGAAAGCGAGCCAGCGATCGACCACACATTTGCTCCATAAGACGCACAGACATCTCCCCCTTTTAGGAGGAAAAAAGTGTGTCTTATGGAGCGAAAAATACGGTAGCTGTGTGATATCTGATCCCCCACCCCTTGTGGCAGCAACAGGAGGTGTCTCTGCACAGCCTAAAATTTTCCCTTGGCACCTGATATATTGAAACAGCAGCATCCCAGGTGCCAGGGAACCTGGGAAATACAGTTTTCCAGACTGCCTGAGTGCTCAGTAGGACTGCAAGAGTTAACAGCTTGGGTTTATTTGAAAAATTGCCTTACGCCATAGATGCCCACTCAGCCACTTCACTCTGTGGAAATGGTGCTTTTACAAGTGCCAAATAACGTAAAGCAAACGTCTGATAATGGGCAGGGTTAGTAAGGAGTCTTGGGATACAGAATTATCCAGGGCACCCAATAGGGGCATCAGGCACTCTGGGAGTTACAGATCCCAGGACTCCTTGCACCATATTTCTTTTATTTATTTAACAAAATTTGCATAACACTTAATTGTAAAACTTCTAAGTGGTTTACTAAGAATATAAAACTTGCATTAAAATGGTCACTAAAAGTCAAAGCTTTAAAAAATCTCAGTGCAATCGTACCTTGGTAGTAGAATGCCTTAGTTGTCGAACAAATCGGCTCCTGAACATGTTCCGGTTTGCAAACGTTTTTCAGAAGCTGAATGTCCGACGTGGCTTACGAGGCTTCCAATTGGCTGCATGAAGCTCCTGCAGCCAATTGGAGGCCATGCCTTGGTTTCCAAACTGTTTCGGGAGTTGAACGGACTCCCAGAACAGATTAAATTTGAGAACCAAGGTGTGACTGTATAAATAAAATCAGCAGCTTAAAATGCATATCATAATATAGAATCACAGAATTGTATAGTTGGAAAGGAACCCAAGGAACCTGTAGTCTAACCCTCTGCAATAAAATTTCAGATTAAAAAGCATGCCAGCTTTACACGTCTGGGTCGGCTTGTCTGAACAAAACATTTTAAGTAGTGCCAAACAAGTGCGAAACAAAAACTCCAAACTGAAGGAGATCTTCTTGGCAAAAGTATACTCACATAGCTGTCAACTTTTCCCTTTTCTTGGGAGGAATCCTATTCGGAATAAGGGAATTTCCCTTTAAAAAAGGGAAACATTGACAGCTATGTATACTCAACTTTACAATGCAATTGAGCTTTATTATCTGGTTAAACTGTACTTTGTACTAGGTAATTGTGACAGTGACATCATTAGCATTGCCCAATCCAAAGGCGAGAGGTGTAGCAAATGACTTGCCTATGCAGTGTGCATGATCAGTAGTAACTGATAAGTATAAACTCGAAATGCACCCAAAAAGTTCTCTTCCCAGAGGGTATACTCCACGAATATTTACAGATGCAATTCCCCCTCTTCCCTTGTAAACAACACCAGCTTTATTTGTATGTTTTCTGTATTTGTATCCCACCTTTGCATAAAACAGTCAAGGCAGCCCTGTCACAGAGTAAAATGATACGCAATAAGTACCACCATAGATTCATAGAATCATGGAATCGTAGAGTTGGGAGGGATTCCGAGGGTCATCTAGTCCAACCCCAATCTCAGCGAAATCATCCTGGACAGATGGCCATCCAGCCTCCAAGAAAGGAGAGTTCACAGCCTCCCGGGGGAGACCATTCCACTGTCAAAGGATCGATTATTGCTATAACCGTTTTTGAGGACGGACATTTGTTGGGTTGTCGTGGGTAGATAAAGGAAAAACAGAGGTCTTGATTTTACAAAACCACTCTTCCTTTGTTGGTATGTCCTGAGATTTCCATTTAGTAGCAATCACTACCCTGGCAGCTGTTGTTGCATATAAAAAGATTTTTTTTTCATATGTGGTATGTATTTGCCCACCAACCCTAACAGATAAGCTTCGGGATTTTTTATCAAGGTGTTTTTTTTAGCATTTTCTTCAGTTCCTCATGTATTATTCCCCAAAACTTCTTTATTTCCTTGCAAACCCACCAATTTCCTTGCAACCCCCACCAATTAAGTGAGTATACAGAATTGACAAAATTAACTTCAATTATAAGATATCAATCAAATCAAAAGTTAAGAATGGTGTGGAAGTAATTCGAAGATTATATGTCAAAATATTGTTCTAAAAATGCCATGTTAATAGGCTTAGAATAAAAAATGTAAGCAATAACAAAACAAAGAAAGAAGGAAAAATAAGAATTTAACAAAAATATTTTATTATAGAATGCAAGGGGGGAAAGGTAGAAAGAAATATACAGAAGTCGAATTGCTGTGGAGGGAAGTAGAGGGTGGGTGATGGGTTTTATAATTAAGTGTATAATTATGCAACTGTTGTAATTTAGATATTATATTTTATGTGAGGGAATCATTGGGAATTTTGGTTATTATGTATATATGTTAAGCTTCAATAAAGAGCTTTGAAAATAAAATAAAACACAGGTCTTAATGAGTCTGTGTGATGAGTGTGTGCTTAAAACACAAAGCTTGAAGTTCTAGTTCTGTGGATTTTGTTGTTCGTATACTGACAGCAGACTCTCACTCAGTGCTGGCAGATAGCATGCAGTCGTAGAACCCCAAATCAATTCCGTCGTTTAATTGCTAGGAACAAATGTGCTGGTCCCGGTCGGTGACCTTAAAGTGTTGTTTCCTCACACAGGCAGAACCCTGTCTCGGGGAATTTCAACACCTCCCACCCAGCCTCCAAGCCATATGCCGCCGTTATCTCCACTGGCCCACTGTAGTGACACAGAACAGAGAGGAATGCCAAGAGGACAATGACAGTGACTTTTGCACAAGGAACACGTCTGTTGTCTCACTGCCAAGTCTCTAATTAATGGCTGCATTCAGTCCCTCGCTAGCCCTTCTCAGCTGAATGTATGATCATTGCCTTGATTCGGGGCTTTCTCTCACTGAACAGCCGTTTCAGTCCAAAGCAAGAAGCAGATCGTAATCTTAGTTAATCCTGCTGTTGGTGCTATCTACCGTATTTTTCCATGTATAAGACACCCCCTGTTTTGGGGGACTCCAGATTAAGAAAACACCCCTCAGCACTACCCGTGCCCCGATTTTAAACCTATTTTTTTTTAGTAAAAAAACAAAACCTAGTCTTTATATGGTAATTCCTTTTCAGGGGAGGCCTTGCTGTTACAACAGTTCCCAGTGTGAGGTTTTGTTGGGAAGGGTGTGGGCAGGTTTCTGTGCTCTTCATTAGGTAGGGTCAACAGCCAGGGGGTGGGGTGGGGGCCTAGTCAGAATGGATTCCTGTTTCAAAATCTCCCTGCCAAAATGGTAAATGGCAGGGGAAACGACAGGAGGGAAGACAGTGGTGTAGAAACGCTGAACGTGTATCTGGATAAATAATCTTTGAACAGCCTTGGCCCTCTGCACTCGTAGGAGTGTCTTCACAGCCCGGACAGTGAGTTCCAGTTCGGAGGGCCTTCTGGTGGTTGGTTACCTCACTGCGAGAAGTGAGGTTTACGGGGAACCAGGCAGAGGGTCTTCTTGGTAGTGGCGCCCACCCTGTGGAACACCCTCCTGTCAGATGTCAAGGAAATAAACAACTATATCACTTTTAGAAAACACCTGAAGGCAGCCCTGTATCGGGAAGCTTTTAATGTTTGATGTTTTACTGTGGTTTTTTTTACTAGATTTTGCTGGAAGCCTCCCAGAGTGGCTGGGGCAACCCAGTCAGATGGACTGGGGTTGATGTTGTTGTTAGGATAAGTTTCTGATGCTGGGGTGCTGCCAGCAGAGGAGGCCTATCTGTCTAAATAGGGGTGGTGGTGGATTGGTCACTTAATGTCACTTGGTTGACCAGACTTGGTGACCCAACCCATAGTGTCATCATCATAAACTTTATTGCACTAGCCAAAGGCCATGGCATCATTCAGAAAGGAAACAAAAAGAATAACTACAATAACCATAAAAACATCGGGCACTGCAAATACAATAAACCACGGTCACGTCTCCTAGAAATTATTTGTTGCATACTATAGAATAGCAGGGGGTTCTCAGATAGAATGTGCCAGCTTAAATGTCCGAATCACCTTTGCAATTGACCACTATTTTATCTAGTTCTTTTCTCCTGATCTTCTTAGCTGCCAACGCATATAGTGCTGTTTTATAAGTTACGAAGAAATCAGTATCACTCAACAGCCATTTCACCCTTTCCGCCCTGTTCGAGTGTGTTCCATTCGTAAGCAGGGGTTTTATAAATCGGTCTCTTGGTTCTATATATAGTGGGCATTGCAATAAATAGTGGTACAGGTCCTGTGCGCAAGGTTGCCTACACAGACAAAGTCTCTCCTTGTTCTGTACTTTGCCGTACCGACCATCCAACACTGCCGAGGGCATCGATTGGAATCGTAATTCTGTAAAAGCGGCTCTTAGTACGGCAAGTGGGAGCTTTGTCAGATAACTAGCTTGGATGTGCTCCATTTCGATAAGTGGGAACCATGGTGAACTTTTGGTAGAGGCAATCGTGGTTAAATCCCTTTCTGCATCAGACCTGAAGAGACAGTCTCTTAAGTGCCTATTATCCATCTTCATGGTCACCTGAAGATCTTGTAATTGATATTGGGTCAAGAGGCGTTGGAAACCCATAGTGTGGAACATGCCCTGTTCATTTTTACGTCTCCCCACAACTCCCCAACGGACTGGCTCATACCCCTGGTGGTGGGACCCTCTCCCATTGCACACCCAGAAAGTTTGGCTGTTGTGTGGTATAAAGTACCTGATGGTGAGCGAGAAGAATGCCAATGCCCCATCATGCTTCCTGGTCTCTTTACAGTCCCATTTCAAGGCCTTCTGAAGCCAGACCCAAAAAGTTCTTGGGCTAATTCCAAGCTCAGGAAACTGCCAAATCCTATAGCCCTTCAGACAGTGAATTGCACCCTTAAATCTCTCTTAATATTTCATTCAGCATTGAAGATTAGAGTGGGCGAGGAGGGAATATCCATTTGTAGAAAGCACTAGAAACGCTGCAAAGATTCACATTTAATAGCCATCACCGTAGTGTTAACATCTTGTTTCCATGTGATGTACTCAAGTAAATTCATGTGTTAGGAGACTACATGGAAGTAAAAAATAATAATGATAAAGGCACTGGAAAATGGGGTAACAATATATTCGAATTCTGATCACTTGAGTCCAGTCTGGTATTGCAATAACTCACCCATGTTGTTGTTTTTACTGAAGCAAGGAGGCTGAAGCGTAGTTCTATGCCTGTTCACTTCGGTAGCCATATTTCCACCTAAAGCAATTTGCACACGAGTGAATAGCATGATTGTTAAGCTGACCGGTTAAAACGTTTGCTTTTCCTTAGAGCAAGTAATGGTCTTTGAAGCCTGATGATATGGATCAGAGAAAAAGAGACCCTCCCTACTCCCTCTCTTTCCTTTTCCATTTTGGAAGAGTTGCTTTGACTCTCAAGGTTGGAGCAAGTTCCTTTCCTGTTTGTTGAAAGAGTCTCCTAATCTCCTAGTTTGGATTCATGTCATGGTTCTAAGGACAAAAGTGAATGGTCGTGCTGGACAAGGAGACACACAGACATGCCCCCCTTCCTCACCTCCTGAAGTTCTTATTGTTCAGTACAAGTTGATACTTACTTTGTGTTGTCCACCTTTAGTCTCCCAATTTCCTTTGCTACTATAATGTTCCATAGTTGGCTGTCCTCATGGCCTGGTGAGATAATGGGCACACCTTAGACCAGGCATGGCCAAGCTTGGCCTTCCAGCTGTTTTGGGACTACAACTCCCATCATCCCTAGCTAACAGGGCCAGTGGTCAGGGATGATGGGAATTGTAGTCCCAAAATAGCTGGAGGGCCAAGTTTGGCCATGCCTGCCCTAGGCCTTTCTGAACCCAAGTGCAACCAGGCCATCCTTTGTTCCAATATTACACTTACGCAGTAATACAACCTGCTGGTCTGGGTCTGGCAGAGAGTCTTGTGACATTGCTGGCCACGTTGCAAACCTGAAGACAAGTCCTCCCACAGTAGGACACATTGAATTTTTCAACTTTCAAATTCCAAAAATACGGGGTTCTGAAAAGCTGTAACACGACTTGGGATTTCAAAAGATATCCGGCTTAAATTAATAAATTTACTTTTGCTTGGTAAGTAAAATGTGTGAAAAATCCATAGTAGAAATATTTGCTGTTGCATATGCTGGGTTTTATAATGGTTTTATTGAAATGTTGCATATTATTATTATTTTTCTTTTGTAAAATAACAGCAACAAATTGTTGTTGTTGTTATTAATAATAATACCTCGATCACAGCAGCAGCAGTAGTAAAAACCCAAAGTCTAGCAGTATGTGGGTCACGCTAACCTGTAAAAATCTATCAAATGTTTGGGGAGTTTACTGAAAGGATGTTAAAAGGTATCACAGACTTCCTTTACAACTTCAGAGTTTCAGAACCATCTGGTTAGATAGGATTCGTGAAATGCAAGTCCAAAATATGTTTGGGGACACAGAACTAGTTGAATGGATCTTAATCACAGTTGTATAAATGGATGGATTTCATGCCTTGTTTAAATTGGGTGGATTTGTTGCTGTCCAAGAAATTAGCTAATGAATGACATTAAACATTGCCTAATGAAGCTATAGCAAAGGCTGCCCATTCCAGTAACTTCTGTTTCTGCAGAACTTGCTCCAAGGTATAATTTGCATATTTCAAATAATCTTTCATGTTATCAGTATCTCCACATTTTTTTGTCTCCCTGTCCTTCAGTTTGATGGAATAAGCATTTCAAATGTCAGTCAGTTCACTTTCTGCTAGTCAGTGAATAATGGGCAGTTTCTAATTTGACAGAATAATTAGGCATTTTAGAAGCCTAAGGCTAATTTTGGTTTTTATCTTAAATGAAGCAGCAAGAGTACAGCACATTTAGATCAGAAGTTTAAATTAATGTATTAGTTAGAATTTGGAAAGCATTTTCAGTGTATTCCAACTACCATGGGACACCAGGTAGAGATGCAGCCAGCTTGTGCACTGTTTAAGGTTTTCATTTTCATTTGTACCACACCATTAATATACACTCCTTCATGGATCACTGCCTTGTCGTGGCGAAGGGGCTTGAACAACTCAGTGAAGCTATGAGCTATGCCGGGCGGGGCCACCCAAGATGGACAGGTCATAGCGGAGAGTTTTGACTAAACGTGTTCCACCTGGAGCAGAAACCGGCAAGCTACTCAAGTATCCCTGCCAAGAAAACTCCATGGACAACGACAACTAAGATCATGGCCACTGGTCCCATTGCCTCCTGGCAAATAGAAGTGGAAGAAATGGAGGCAGTGAGAGATTTTACTTTCTTGGGTTCCATGATCACTGCAGATGGTGACAGCAGTCATGAAATTAAAAGACTCCTGCTTCTTGGGAGAAGAGCAATGACAAACCTAGACAGCATCTTAAAAAGCAGAGACATCACCTTGCCGACAAAGTCCGTATAGTTAAAGCTATGGTTTTCCCAGTACAGTGGTGCCTCGCAAGACGAAATTAATTCGTTCTGCAAGTTTTTTCTTCTTGCGAGTTTTTCGTCTTGCGAAGCACGGTTTCCCATAGGAATGCATTAAAAATCAATTAATGCGTTCCTATGGAGACCGCTTGCCAGGCTGGCGGTGCGGAGAAGGGCTTTTCTCCCCACCGCAAGCCTTCAGCACAGGTACGGGAACAGAGGGGAAGGCGCACAGCGCTTCTCCTCTGTTCCCGGGGCTTGTGGTGGGAGGAGGGTTTTTCCTCCCCACCGCCAACATTCAGAACAGCATTCTGAATGTTGGCGGTGGGAAGGAAAACCCTCCTCCCACCGCAAGTCTTCAGGACAGCCTTCCGAAGGCTGCCGGTGGGGCGGAGAGACCTCCTCCCGCCGCCAGCCTTCGGAGGAGCCTTCCAAAGCCTGGCGGGGGGAGGAGGGCTCTCCGCCCCATCGCCAGCCTTCGGAGGAGCCTTCCGAAGCCTGGCGGGGGGAGGAGGGCTCTCCGCCCCACCGCCAGCCTTCGGAGGAGGTCCGAGGACAGTGGGGAAGACGCGCTGCGCTTCCCTGCTGTCCCCGGAGATTTCCCTATGGGCTTTCGTCTTGCGAAGGAAGCCCATAGGGAAATTCGTTTTGCGAAGCGCCTCCAAAACGGAAAACCCTTTCGTCTAGCGGGTTTTCCATCTTGCGAGGCGTTCGTCTTGCGGGGCACCACTGTAGTGATGTATGGAAGTGAGAGCTGGACCATAAAGAAGGCTGATCACCGGAGAATTGATGCTTTGAATTATGGTGCTGGAGGAGACTCTTGAGAGTCCCATGGACTGCAAGAAGATCAAACCTCTCCATTCTTAAGGAAATCAGCCCTGAGTGCTCACTGGAAGGACAGACCCTGAATCTGAGGCTCCAGTGCTTTGGCCAGTGGAAGACAGGAGTGCCTGGTATGCTCTGGTCCATGCAGACACAAAGAGTCGGACACGACTAAATGACTAAACAACAACAACAACTAAATGACTAAACAACAACAACAATTAATATACAAGGTGATTTACAGAACAACAGAAAATGTTTATTGAATATATGGGTGACAATTGTGTTTATTCAAACACGCTGGTAGCTTTAAGATAAATTCAACCCTGAAAATAATTTTTGATGGATGTAACAATGGATTACCGAATGGTTTAGTTCATGTAAAATATGCAGGGATGTATGGTATGCAAAATGAACCACGGAAAGAGAAGAAGGGAAGTTTTTGATGTAAGGTTGTCTAAATGAATGCTTTGAAATGTAAATTAGAAAATTTAATAAAAATTATGTTTGTTTATATAAATAAGTTACATGTGTTTTAATCTGCTTTTAGCTATTCTTGGCTTTGATTCATCTTTTGAAAACTTGTATATACTTGCTTTTAACTGTTTCTCCCAATTTGCTTTTAACTTTGCTGATTCTAAAACATACTCCTGGTCCAGGATTTGTTTACAGATATGGGAGGGCCATAGCTCAGTGATAAAGCATGTGTCTTGCATACCAGAAATCCCCATTTCAGCACATGGCATGCCTAGGTATGGTTGGCACATTCTCCTGTATGAAAACTTTGGTGTCAGCCAATGTAAATGATACCGAGATAGAAGGACCAATTGCCGAACTCAGTATAAGGGAACTTCCTATCTTCCTAGTATATGCAGGTAATTAATCTTTGGACAGTAAGTCATTTATTGTCCCGGAGAAATTGGTCATCACTTTGCATGCATGGACCAGATCTGTCCATTGCAATGAACAGGGAGATCTCTACGTTGAGGAACGCTTAGTGAGCCTGAAAGCACTTATGTAACTCTTAAAGGGGGCATTAACTTTTCTTTCAGAAAGAATAACTTGCTTTTCCAGCAGGAAATAACATCACCATAGTGCAAAAGTGCAAAAAAGGCTCTTTGTTTTAACCACATCTGAGGTTCTGATGTACTTTTTGCTGACTTTGAAATGAAGAAAAACATTGCAGAGCTTTTGACTCTCAACTTTTATTTTTACCGACTATTAAATATGTGAGCCTGCGTGAGGGCAGAGGCAACGTTAGAAATAATTGGGATGCTTTTACTAACAGAAGACATTGGCTCCGTAAGGGGAGGCGTTTTGGGGGTATGCAGTTGATAATGTTCAAGGCTGCTACAGAAATTAGCATGATATAATGTCATCAGTTGGACTGATTTAATGAACAAATTATGTCTTTATGATGATTTAATGTCTTTTCTGTTTCATTAACAGACCAGAGACGACTTCCTGGGTCAAGTGGATGTGCCACTTAATCATCTTCCGGTAAGATATTTTATTTACAACCTTCTCTACTGCATCCAAGCTCCTGGGACAATGGCTTAAACCAAGGATGGGGAATCTGTGACTCTCCAGATCTTTCTGGACTCCCATTGACCCCAAACCAACAGGGCCAACTGTCAGGGATTATGGGAGTTGGTAGTCCAGCAACATCGGGGGGGGGGGACGGGTCTACAGGCTCCCCATCCCTGGTTTAAACAATATCTTCCTATATACATAAAAATGTAGTACTGCATCACAGTCCCAAATCTGCATGATGTCAGGGTGGGGTAGAGGAACAAAAGAGAAGAGAGGAGCTCCAGAAACCCCTATCATCTGGTTCATGTGTGGAGAAGAGTGGCTTTCCCTTCCCCTCTGTAACTTTAGGGCAAATTTCTAAAGCCCCATGATAGGCCTTTGCAGACTACGGAAACACATAGATACCAAGCCCATATTTGGTAACTTACTCTAGCATCAGTAGTAGTGCATGTAGGGATGGATGGAGTTAGCCATTCAGATGGTACTCAGCCAAGGATAAGATAGGCAGGAGCTGCACCATTTTTATATATTAGGATGATATGCAACACCCAATGTGAGCTGATGACGTAACTTGTGCTGTTGGCCACTCTACAGGCAACGAATGCAACGTACCATATAGCAGCAGTTTGCTTCCACCATATATTCCTAGTTCTTTAGCATTTAAAGCAGCCTTCCCCAGTGTTTTGCTGTCCCGCTGCTTTCACCCATGACCATTGGACATGCTAGCTGGGACCGATAGGAGTTACAGTCCAAAACACTTGAAGAACCCCACAAAGCACTGGTTAAAAGCTTAGAGTTCAAGTGTCTTGAGTACAGTTGTACCGTGGATCCCGAACGCCTTGCAAGTTGAATGTTTTGGCTCACGAACACCGCAAACCCGGAAGTGAGTGTTCTGGTTTGTGAATGTTCTTTGGAACCCAAACGTCCAATGCGACTTCCGCAGCTTCCAAGTGGCTGCAGGAGCTTTCTGCAGCCAATCAGAAGCAACGCCTTGATTTCTGAACGTCCTGGAAGTCAAACAGACTTCCAGAACGGATTCCGTTCAACTTCCAAGGTGCCACTGTATATAAAAAGAGTAAAAGAATCATGACATGAGATTAAGGAATTCTTATTCTACTGCTGGTATTGATCTCAGTTGTGTTTTTAGTGCTGAGTTTTACAAATGTGCTAGACGTTCAACCTGGTAGGGTTGTCACTAACTGGAGATTAGTGTCCTCTCCTGAATTGCACCAGAGCACAGCCAGCAGAAAACTTGTTAAATGTTCCTAATAAGCTCTAATGTTTTAACTCCATTTGTCAAACCGGTTGACAACCACAAAAGTGTTTTCAGAAAGGTTCCCTGCTGCTGCTCTAAAACTAAACCACTTGGGACCTAGTTAGAAGTAATACTCTGTTCCAAATGATTCATAAAAAAAATTAGCTCTTTGCAATTTTCTATTCCTTGTGGAAAAACTACGTGTGATGCCACAGGGCTCTTTTGAAATAGCTGTTTCCATCTTACGTCAGTGGCGTCAGCCCCCCATGCAGCTGCTAAATGTAGGAAAGCAACCTGGTTCCCGTTGAAAGCTTCTGTCTTTTTTTTAATTAAACCTAAATAACAACATTGAATGTGCTTTGTCGTTGATAATGAGAAGTCCCCGTAACAGAAAACATTGCCTTTAAGAGCAGGAGAACAACAGATTCCAGAAAGTGTGTTTAGTCTAAGTTTTCTGCAAAACACACCGAGAAACCCCAAAGCACTGATGGGAAAAGATGTTCAAAATACCGTGGGGGGGAAAGCAATTGCAATTATTGCAAACACCAAATTATAATGAGCCAGTGCACACTTATAGATCTCTTAAGCCTGTTGCAGAATTCTTGTAATGTTTCTGTCCCAACCAGCCTATGCACACCTGTTCCAACAGTTCCACAGCCTCCCTGCGATTTGTAGGTAGAAAACAGAGATAGCGCTGCATTGGCATATTACTGATACCGCAGTCCAACCTGCCAAATTTTACTAATTTATTTAGAATATTTATAAACCTCTTAATCAAAGAGCTGTCTCATCGGTGTACAAATGGCTTTCCCCAGTGGTTTCCTGTAGGTGTTAGAAAGCATAGGGGACAAGGTGGAAACCTGAAAACACATATGCCTAAGACTACGGGGCAGAGTAGAAAATTCCCAGCACCACCTAATGAGACCATCTCTCCAAGCTGATCACAGCCGCCACATTGCATCTGTACCAATATTAATGCCAGCTTTGGCTTTGATCCAAACTTAGTCCTCCTTAGAAACAGATCCATGAAAGTCAATGGAATTTAGTCATTATTAGCTGACATCCCATTGATTTCAATGGAGCTTGTCAACGTCTTGGATGTAACCCAATATTTGAACCAGAGTTTGCAACCCCTCTGGCTGTCTTTGGACATTTGTCCGTGGTGTCATAGTGCCATGGACACACCCATCTCCCCCTTCCTGTTGTGTGCTGGATCCATGCAAAGATACAACAAGGAGCCCTTGACTTAATGCACGCCAGGATCGCTGTTCCAAAGCCAGTAAACAGGGGAAGGGTGCTTGTTGCACCACACATCTGTGGTGCTTGTTGACAGGTTCATAAACTGTGGCATATGAAGCCATAGTGTAGGGATCACCAATCTGTGGGCACCTGGACGGTGGCCCTTGAATTTTTATTTTGAGGGAGGATTGGTTTTATTTCAAGGGTGGGTCCTTCTTTGGAGGTGTTTTTCTGGATGTGTGTGTGATTGGGAAAGATGCACCTGGGCAGAGAGAGGGATAGATGCATGGGTGACTGAGAGAGATGACTGTGGTCTGTATGCTTGGGGTGAGTGTGTTCATGTGCTTTCTGTGCAACAGACAGCGGCTGAGGTGTGTCTGGTACTAGGGAATGCTCCCTGTTATTGGAGAGCATGGGCATTGCTCTCTGTGTGTGATCAATACTGTTGTGGTCGCCACAATCAGAACCAACAGGACTTGTTGAGTGGTGGCGGCGAAGCAGCAATGACTGTACTGTCCCTAATTTTTTGTTATCATCATGCCCCCAACGATAGCCATTTTGTAGCTGGAAGCCGCAGCACTTTCTAGGCAAGAGTTCAAACATGGGCAGATGAATACCTGCAACCCCGGTGTGAAAATAACCATAGTTAGAGTTAACCTTGGTGCAGATGTAAAGCTACATGATAGTTTACTGCGGAAAGTGAAAGGAGGGAAACGCATGGTCTGTATTGCTGCACCTGTTTTCATAGTCTTACATCAAAGTTCACATCTATTATACTGAAATAAAAATGATGTAAAGCTTCCAGTTCTAGAGCATCGTTAGAGAGAGCAGAAATAGCGAATTCACAGCCTCTACATCTTCTGTTCTCTTTTATATGCAAGACACATGCTTATGGACTTGACGGATGCAGTCACCAAGAATAAGGAAGCATTAAAAATGTGTTAACAAGCAAACATTCAAGCCTAGAACAAGAAGAATGTTTTTAATGCCCATCTTCCCAGTGTCAGACAGTGGCACTGCTTTTGGAGACTCTTAACACATATTAGTCACTTGTCTGCTCCATGGAAATTCTCCTTTTGCACAGTGAAAACACTCTTGCTGAAAACTGTTCAGAACTGAAAAACAGACTGTGTTTCATCCCGACAAATAAGGGTTTTCACATCGAGCTGGCCTTTTAAAGAAAGCTAGCTAAATATTTAGCTCTGCAGGAGACTCGTGGGTAGAAATGCTCTGTGGATATATCACTTGGGAATGAGAACTGGGTGGAATGGCTGCTGAATGCTCTCGAAGGCTAAATTGGGTAAATATATATTTTTGCATGACTTGGTTCCTGTTGTGAATCAGTGGAAGAGGGGACCGTCATAAATTTGATAAAATGGTCATGCTGTTAACTTGACAGGAAGCAGTAGAAATCCTTCTTCCTCCAGAAATACTAATTCACAGGTAGAAAATGGATACTAAAAAGACAGAGCACAGCAACTGATTTTCTTCTCTGCATCCATACCTATAAATGTCCACACAGCTCCCCACAGTCCTGGGAGCCACACAGCTTCAAAGTGCAACCACTGCAGTGGGGCGTAACTGAATATTATATAGAATTTTTGAGGGGGGGGTGTTAATGGCTAACAGCTGTGCAGTATCCATTTACACATCCATAAATGAGCACGTGGTGTGAGTTTTCTGACAAAAAAACTTCCAGTGCGCTAATTCCCCCCCCCCCCACAGTTTTGAGTTAGCATGTTATTTTGACTCAGCTAAGCAACACTGAAAAAAGCATGTGCTGTCAATTCTACATGCTGTTAAATATGTGTTGTTGTTTTTCACCACTTGCCCAGAGTACCTTAACTGAAACATGTGATGCGATGGGGATCGTAAAAGCAGAATTTTATGTCATTTCTCTCCATACTGTGTACTTGGTGCTTGTCTGTCACCACATTGACGACTGAGTGGGCAGACAAGTTAAAATGGCGAGCGTAGCTCAAGAACATGGGTAGGCAAACTAAGGCCCGGGGGCCGGATCCGGCCCAATCACCTTCTAAATCCGGCCCACAGATGGTCCAGGAATCAGTGTGTTTTTACATGAGTAGAATGTGTCCTTTTATTTAAAATGCATCTCTGGGTTTTTTGTGGGGCATAGGAATTCATTCATATATTTCCCCAAAAAAAATATAGTCTGGCCCCCCACAAGGTCTGAGGGACAGTGGACCAGCCCCCTGCTGAAAAAGTTTGCTGACCCCTGCTGAAGAATCTCGAGTGAGTGGGCAAGTGGCCAGCCCAGGTAGGCCTTCCCTCAACCCCACTGCCACAAATGGCTGCAGGGGAAGGGAATGAAAGTGAGAAAGTCTTTTTCTCCCCTTCGTTTGCCCCCTGCTGCTAAGAGAAGAAGGCCTGTATTTTAAAAAGCAAACTTACTTCACTTGGCGGAGAGGAGGAGCAGTAACAGAGCAAGCACAGGGATGGGTGGTGGTGGGCGGGTGGTTGTCGGATGAGTTTGTAAGGAGATAGGGATAGTTTTGGGGGGCAAGCTGTACAGAAAGAGTGGAGAGGGTTTGGGAGGCAAAGCTGTAAGGGGAGGATTTTTTTGGCGAGTTGTAAAGGGAGGGGGGTTGGCTGAGGGTAGTGGGTAGGTGGGCAGCAAGCAAGAGCGATAGCCCCTAATAAACATAGTATTCATACAAATGCAAAGTTTTCGCTGGAAATTGCTTTTAGTAGAATATTTGTAAGCATTTTTAGATTTGACAACTCAACTGTTGTAATAACCTTGTTGAGAGAAAGAAAACGGAGGCACTGAAAACTGTTAACAAGATAACTTTAGCAGATTTGAAGAGCTGTGTTCATAAATACACGGCATTCACAGGGCCGGCCGGCCGAAAATAGCGTACGCCTTTCATTTTAGATTTGACTGTTTTGCAATGCAAGTTTCCCAATTTTGCTTGCATTGTATCTATCCATTATGTTACTGTTAGCAAACAATGCATTTCTTTCTTTCTTTTTTTAAAAAAGGAAATTTTGTGCAGAAAAATACAGCAGTGGAGAAGCTTGTGGAAAATGTTATACCACACATCAGAGGTTGTAGCTTAAGGATTTTAGGCAAACGAGACTCTTTGAGATAACATTATTCTATTAAAAGGAAGAAAGCCAAACATGTAATAGTACTGTGGTAATACATATTACTAATACCGCAGCTAGGAATTTAATTCTGCTTACTTAGTCTATACTTATCTGTTTCCTGTACCGCAGACATGGGTGAGTAAAATGTCAGCTTTAAACCACGGGCTATGAATCTGGTTTATTCATTTCATCGGAATCTGTTTTAAGCTAGGATCCTCGGTTTGAACATAATACTCAGTAACACTTAATTCAATAAAAGCGAAATTGAATTCTTCTCACACCTCTGTTGGAGGAGGAGGGATGGGTGTGTTTGAGAGAGAGAATTTTGGCTATACCCCCTGGCATGTAACCCCTGATCACCCTACACACTGTTCCTTACAGCCCTCAGGGGCAAAGCAGAAATATTTATCTACCCTTGCACTAGACCATAGTTTAGCATTTTGTGTGGACACGACCACTGCGGGCTTGTAAAGACGTCTTCCTTTCTGCAAGATCATACAAACTGATGTAGCTCTGCGCGTCTGGCTGCATATGCCTGGCTGCTGGCATGAACTGAATGTTGATTAAGATTAATAAATAGCAGAATAGATGGAGGCTTTTCGCTCCTTGGGGCTGCCAGGCAGCTGTTGTGCAAGAAGGGGAGCTTGCTGTTTTGAGTTTTCTCAGCTGCTTTTCTTGGGATGCTACTGTTTACCTTTGAGTTAGCGTTCCCTAAGAGGTTGGTAGCCTCCGACTGTCCACGGGGCAAGGAAAAATCTCATTCCCATTTTTTTTCCAGTAACAAGTATTTCTGTGTTGGGTTCCAGTTTACAAGGCTTTGTTACTCATGTAAAATGTGCTTGCTTAGATCCATTTGCAGAAATTCCCTCAAAGGTTTCTGTGTAGGCAAATGGGCATTCTCAGAGTGGATATATATATATTGGCAGACGTGTTCAGGTCAGGACTAGCTAGGGTCTGTGTGGCAGAAGAAATATTGTGTTCTGATCTCTGCACATAATATGCGAGCGTGCAAATTTGGGTGACATTTTTCTTCCTAGGCAAACCATCTTATTCTGTAATGGTTCTATCGTATTATTCTCCTTTGGGCTGGAATCAGCTGCTCGGTGCTTTGATAGAAAAATCTCTAGCAGACAACCGCAGTGTCAGATCAGGCCAGAGTCCAGGTCTTTCAGAGGGTTCCCCCATCTAGCAGCGAGTGGAGATGAAGAACAATCCCAGACTGTATTTTCACAGTTTCTGCTGAATGCAGCAAGTCTGGGATTTTAATACGTCTTCAGTGCAGCTGTTCTAGTCCATTTGCTCTCATAATGCAGGTTTTAAAGAAATGTCTGAGCAGTTTCATTCTTGGGTTAAGTATCTGAATTAAAAATTTACAGTGCAGTTGGAAGCCTTCCAATATCCTCAATCAGCACACACCATTTTATTACTATAATTAATCATTTCTGTTAAGTGTACAAAGTGCATTATAACACTTATCTCATTTATTCTTGCAACAACCTTGTGAGAGACGTTGTTGGCTTAGGAAAAAAAGGGAATACATTTTACAGGAAACATATTTCTCTTTCTACCAACCCCCCCCCCCCCCCCCCGCTTTCTTATGACCCTTGATGGTCTGCCAAACATTATTTCCCTTTATTAAACAGATTCGCTGTTCTAGATTTTCGTATGTAGTCCAGAAGCTGGCAGTCATATAGGTGTGAATTTGCCATTATCATGTATTGATACATTATCATGTATTGATATACGTCAGTTGCTGTTTTGTTCTTTAAACAAGCCAAATTAGAATTTTCTTTTTGGCTCAGCAAGCCCCATTTTAAGCCATGATTATCAATAAGGACGACAAAATGCTTTCCCGAGGTGCTTTGCCTGTATTATCTTTCATGTATAACCTTTACTATAACACTGTAAGATCAGTATTACGATCCTCATATTTTATACTGAATCATTCCACTTCTCCATCTTCCTACACTGGCTGGCAGCAACCTCTCCAGGGTCTTAATTTCCTCAGACCTGTCTGGAAATACCAAGTACTGAAAATGAGATGTTCCACCAGCATCCTGTTCTGAGGAATAGTCTTGTAGACCATCATCACATCTCTCTCCTAAATATCTATTGATTTGTATTTGAATGTGTTTTCTATGGTGAGATGCTGAAGGAACATGCAGAGTTATATCAGTTTTAAGGATCGCATCTTTGAGTTCTAATGCTAAAGCACTTGGGTGCCCATGGCAAATGCACTTAGATAAGACGGGGTTCCTGTGTACAAGTAGGGTTTTTAACACACTCAGCTAAATGTGAATAATAATAATAATAATAATAATAATAATAATAATAATAATAATAATTTATTTATACCCCGCCCATCTGGCTAGGTTTCCCCAGCCACTCTGGGCAGCTTCCAACAGAATATTAGAATACAATCATCTATTAAACATTAAAAGCTTCCCTAAACAGGGCTGCCTTTAGATGTCTTCTAAAAGTTTGGTAGTTATTTTTCTCTTTGACATCTGGTAGGAGGGCGTTCCACAGGGCGGGTGCCACTACCAAGAAGGCCCTCTGCCTGGTTCCCTGTAACTTGGCTTCTCGCAGCGAAGGAACCGCCAGAAGGCCCTCGGCGCTGGACCTCAGTGTCTGGGTAGAATGATGGGAGGTGGAGACGCTCCTTCAGGTATACTGGACCGAGGCCGTTTAGGGCTTTAAGGGTCAGCACCAACACTTTGAATAGCACCAACACGTAGAATCTCCCTTCAGACCTGGCCTCTCAACTGGAGATCGACTGTAGTCTAGTCGGTGTGCTCAGGGATGTTTGAGGCAGGGCTCAAGGCAGACTCTCATTGCAGTCTCCATTCCCTGCCACCTCAGTAGCGCCATTATCATTTGCATGTTCATAAATAGAAATCACCAGGCAAGTACAAATTAAGATGCTATGTTGCTGAGAAGAAAATCTTTGTTTCCAGTTAAACAATATAAAAGTTCATATCAAGGTTGTAAGATTGATTAATAGTTATTTTTTTAAATGGTAAAATTTAAATGGTAAAATTTTCAGGAAAAATCTAAGTTGGAGATGGAGTGGTTAGATACTGAAGGTAAAAACTTATCTAAAATGTACAAGCTTTTGCTGGACTGGCATACGAAAGATGAACAAGTTAAATCAGTGATGATAGATTGGGCAAGAGATTTAGGACATAACATAATGTTGGAGGACTGGGAAAGATTGTAGAAGAAAGGGGTGAAGTTCACCGCACGTACTTAGTTAAAGGAAAATATGAAAATGATGTATAGATGGTATTTGACCCCTGTAAAATTAGCAAAGATGTATCATAATTGTGATAATACATGTTGGAAATGTAAAGAAAAGGAAGGAACATTCTTTCATATGTGGTGGACCTGCTCCAAGGTGAAAGACTTCTGGGAAAAGATTTATAATGAATTGAAAAAAATGTTGAAATATACATTTATAAAGAAACCAGAGGCCTTTCTTCTTGGAATAACAGGTTCGGAATTGCCCAAGAAAGATGTTAATCTATTTTTGTATGCCACAACTGCGGCTTGTATTTTGTTAGCTAAAAAGTGGAAAACTCAAGAATTACCAACAGTAGAAGAATGGCAGATGAAGCTGATGGATTGTATGGAGCTAGCCGATCTAACCGGAAGAGTCCGCAACCAGAAGGAGGAGGAACACCACGAAGAATGGAAGAAATTTAATGATTATTTAGTTAAATTTGTTAAGCTAAAATAACTGGAAATAGCGTCCGGATACTTAAAGGGCTTAGGATTGTATCTATGTTAACTGATAAAATAATATGTTTAATACAAGAAGGAGAAGATTTAAAGATGTTAATGTTTAATTTAAAGGGTATTAAAATTGGGATTTGGAAAACCGTTATAAGGATATGCAATGAATTTCAACTAAGGGGAAACGAGGAAGTCATTTTACAAAGTAAATAACTGTTATTTTCAATAAGGTTATGATTTATGTTATGTTTTGCTTGTTTTATGTTTTTGTTTGTCATTGATATTGTAAAAACTAATAATTTTTTTGCAAAAAGAAAAAAAGGTAATCTGAAGATTTTTCCTTTCTTTTCAACCGAGGAAAAGCCTGCATTCTAGGACCGACCCAGATTCTCTGTCCTTCAGCTGCACAAACACTAAGATTGTGGGGGTATCTTTTATCTTGGTCATCACTGTTTACATAGCACATTAAGACTTTTAGCATTTTGTTAGCAACTCTACAATGAAATTCTGACCCCTGTTGCAGTGCATGCTTAGCGCTAATATGTTTTCTTTCCCCTTCAGAAATTGTCCATTTAATGCTTGCACAAGAACTTGATATTTCTGAGGAGGGGAACTGCTTCCATTAATGCAACTCTTTAAAAAAATCCTGTATTTTCAATGACAAGTTCCGAGAGGGCAGTTTTTAATGCAAAAACCCAAACTATCAAATACTTAGCTTGGTCCTTCTGTGTAGTTATTTAATACAACTGTTTTATCAAATCTATAACTGTCACCCTAGATGAATAAGAAAAGTCTGCAAAATTTCCTTGACAAATTTGGTTATGGCTCCAGATTATCTTGATTCTGATCAATATGACTCCTTTATAAAATCTATAGTTGTCATCCCATATAAATAAGATATGTCTGCAGACTATCCTTAGCAAATTTGGTTATGGCTCCACGTTCCCTTGATTCTGATAGATGGAGACATCTAGGAATTCAAGTCTGTCATTTTAATTCCAGGACTGTTGACAATTGGAGAAAATGATGTGACCGCTTCTTTTGGAACATAAGCTTATGGTAGGGCTAGGTGGGGGAAAGTGTTGACAGGAAATACCCATGGAAACCTCATCTTTTTGGTTTGTGGAATGTCTCATAGAACAAGCCATGTGGACTATCTTAGACGTAGGAGCCAGCTCTGACTGCTAAACCAAAAAAAAAATTTGTGCGTGTCGTTCTCAGCGCCTTCAGTTGTCGCAGTTATCGTGCTTCTTGGCACTTTGCAATGTGCGTTCTCAAAGTTGGTGATTGGAAAACAGGCCTCTGCTTGTGACTTGGACTATTGCTTCATTGAGATTAGTAGTAAACAACTTTGTGCATCTGTAACTACTTCTGCTTCCATAGCATTGATTGTTGGACTGAGCTATTAGCGGTGTTGAGAGCGACACCTGGTGGAAATGCTCAGCTGACAATACACAATGGTTGCAAGAGAGGCAGAGTTCTTTGGAATAATGTAATTTCTGTAGGTCTCCTGTTTACATTTTACTAGAGCATGCACTCGTGTGCTCGTGAGCATTAATGTTTTGATTTTTGTCCCAATAGACTGAAGACCCAACCATGGAAAGGCCGTATACTTTTAAAGATTTCCTCCTCAGGCCAAGAAGGTGAGAATATGGACATATATTATAGATGAATAATATAACAGAAGAATAGTAAAGACGTTATATGTGTACTGTGTAATTTACAGTTTATGTATAGATTGATAGATAGCTAAAACTAAGTGCTTTTCAAGTTCAACAGGACATTATTTATCCCTCCTTTTTTACTATTTCCTCTGTAGTCACAAATCTCGAGTAAAGGGATTTCTGAGGCTGAAGATGGCATATATGCCAAAAAACGGAGGGCAAGAAGAGGATGGTGATCAGAGGGAGGATTCTGAGGTAAACTGCTTTAAATACGAGGTTTCCTAATTTCTTTATTTCTCTGTAACTGTTGCATATCTGATAGACATTCTGCTTTACTGATCATATTGCTAAAAGGTATTCTTGTTATTATTTCTTTCATTTAATTGTCACTTTCCACACAAAAGGTTTCGCAGCGACTTTCAGATCCATAAAACACCGAAAGCTTACAATTGTGTAAAAACATTAACACTGGGCTTAGGTCAAAGTTTCAGTGCAATAGTGAGGACCTCAGCGACTCCAGATTCAGATAGCTGAGCCAAGTTTGTTTTGTTATTCAACTCAGGCTCCTGTCTACAGCACAGCAGCCAGATTCTGCAGCTATTAACAAAAATGAACTTTGATGGCCAAGCTCAATTTCAGTAATGGAAAATCGTTATAATCTGCAAGTTCTGCAAGAAAGAAGGGAGACACCATATTCTATCAAGCACTTTGTCCCTTGAAGAAGATGAACAGAATTTCCTCATATCTAGATTTTGTTTCTAAGAGCTAATACATGATGCTCTGCTAAATCTTTGCTGCGATTTCTGTTCTTCTTTTTACTATTGGTTCTACCTTATCATTACGTGCTTACATTTTTAAGTATGATTCTGAGCGGCCCTGGGAACACGATTTGTTGTTGGTGGTGCAGCATATAAATTTTCAAAATAAACGCTGAAATGCATAAACAGAGCGATTCCGCAGGTGTGGGCAAGAGAGATCGTTTCAGGAGTGAAACATCAAGTTCATGGGATCCTTTCAGCAGAAGATGACGTGGATTGCTACGGCAGGGAGAACAAAATCTGCAGAAAAAGCTTTCATCTGACTACTCAATTATGCTACTTCAATCGCAGCTTACAATGCAACTGCTTTCTTCAAACGTTGCTGCAGCGCTGGTGACCTGTGGCTTGAGTGGGTGGGAATGCATTAGGGTGGATGTTACTTGTAAGTTTGTCATTTGTCACAAGCCAAAGAGCCCACGCTGTTAACACATCCAAAGTGTTTTATGAATCAGCCATGAGAGCTGGAACAGGTTTCTATTGAAATTGTATCTTTTCATGATATGAGTGAATCAGATACGAGCCATTTCAGCCTTTATTCCTAGTGATGACCTCAAGGACGAAGCATTGTTTTCAGTCCTAATTGAATAAATGCTAATTCTGGGTTACGAAGCAAGCATAGAATTTCTTCCCATTTTGCTATGTCACATTGCAGAACAGAGCTGCTCTTTGCAGCAAAATTCCAGCAATATTGGGCAAACAAAAATAACTCTCTTACTCTCCAAAGTTCGGCATTTTCAAGGAAAGAAGTGCTTTGTGTTTTCGCTAAATCGCCGGGGGGGGGGGGTCAGCCTCAACCATGCTTTTTCCACCATTTATATTTCACTAGTGAGATGTGCTTTCTGTAAGGCTGACTTTTGAAGGTGGTTAGGAGAGGGGGGGGGGCTTGTTCAGGATGTAGCAGCCTGCGTCTTTTCTTGAGAAATAGGCCCTGTATAAAAATGCTATTTCCCTTCTTCCCCATCTGTGCTATAACTGTATAACTGTCTATATGCTTCTATGTCCCATTCAAAGTGCAGTGGTACCTTGGTTGTCGAACTTAATCCGTTCCGGAAGTCAGTTTGACTCCTGGAACCGTTCAAAAACCAAGTTGGGGCTTCCGATTGGCTGTGGGAACTTCCTGCAGTCAATCGGAAGTTGCGTTGGAAGTTCGGCTTCCGAAAAACGTTTGCAAACAGGAACAGTTGCTTCCGGGCTTGCGGCTTTCGGGAACTGATTTGTCCGAGAGCTAAGCCATTCGACAACCAAGGTACCACTGTACAGGTGATTCTTTTTAAAGCCCTACGCCATCTTCTCCTGGAGTGCCGCCTTCAACATATTCTCCCCCATTCTTTAGAACTTTATTTGGAGGTGATGCTCCTCAGTCTAGCTTTCATGGAAACAAGATACCGTATTTTTTTGCTCCATAAGACGCACGTAGTTTTTAGAGAGGGAATGCAAGGGGAAAAAATTCCTTAAAGGGAGCGCTGAGCAGAGCCTGTATGCATCCCAGGCTCTGCTCAGCACTCCCTTTCACGAGCCGCATGGAGCATGTTTGCGGTGCTTGCGGGCTTTTCCCCAAGGAGGGAGAAGGGCAGCCCGTCACTGATGGGCTGCCCTTCTCCCTCCTCAGGGAAAAGCCCCCAAGAGCCACACACACGCTCCGTGCAGCTCTTTAAAGGGAGCGTGGCTCTTGGGGGCTTTTCCGGGAGGTGAGGGAATGGACTGAGGGGCTAAGCCAGAACCTAGAACAACAAGAGGGAGCACTGCGCAGCGATCCCTCTCGCTGTTCCGGCTTCTGGGATAGCCACGCAGCCTGCATTCGCTCCAAAAGACGCACACACATTTCCTCTTACTTTTTAGGAGGGAAAAAGTGCGTCTTATAGAGCGAACAATACGGTATTTGGAAGGATGGGGTGAGTCCTTGTTGAGTGCATCGGGAGAACAGCTTACCGTAAACAAATGCTTGCTTTGTCAGTGCTACCATGCAGCATGTTTTGCTGCTACTATATTATGTGAAATTTTGACTACTGAAAGCCCTGTTCCTTCTCTTCTGTCATGCTAGAAAACTGTATACACTTGAATCAGTTTTTTTTCAAATTAATTTGCATTTTCCACTCCCTCCCCCCCTTCAAAGCATGGCTGGGAAGTGGTGGACTCCAATGATTCTCCATCTCAACGCCAAGAGGAGTTACCGCCACCTCCCTTACCTCCTGGATGGGAAGAAAAAGTGGACAACCTTGGGCGTACCTACTACGTCAACCATAACAACAGGACAACGCAGTGGCACCGGCCAAGTTTAATGTAAGTACATGCCTTCATGCAGCGTATAATTAACTTATGATACTGAGCACCGCAAGATGTGCTGATGGTCAGCAATCCAAATGGCTTTCTAAAGAAGTAGGAAAAACAAATGGTGGAAAAGCCCATCAACAGCTATTACCCATAATACAGACATACATAATTTTATTTATGTGCTGCTTCTCCACAGTTCAAACCATGCTCAAGGCTGCTTACAACGTGAACAAAATACACGTTTATGACAAAAGTAGTGATAAGCAACAAATATAAACATTAAACACAAGCAAACTGAACAATACCCGCATAAATCACAAGTTCTAAAATAAAGATACAGTGGTGCCCCGCAAGACGAATGCCTCGCTAAATGAAAAACCCGCAAGACGAAAGGGTTTTCCGATTTTTTAGCGGCTTCGCAAGACGAATTTCCCTATGGGCTTGCTTCGCAAGACGAAAGCCCATAGGGAAATCTCCGGAGACAGCGGGGAAGCGCAGCGCGCCTTCTCCTCTGTTCCCGGACCTGTCCTAAGGCTTGCGGTGGGAGGTCCGGGAACAGAGGACAAGGCGCGAAGGGCTTGTCCTCTGTTCCCGGGGCTTGCGGTGGGAGGAGGGTTTTTCCTCCCCACCGCCAACATTCAGAACAGCATTCTGAATGTTGGCGGTGGGGAGGAAAGCCCTCCTCCCACCGCAAGCCTTCAGGACAGGTCCGGGAACAGAGGACAAGGCGCGAAGGGCTTGTCCTCTGTTCCCGGGGCTTGCGGTGGGAGGAGGGTTTTTCCTCCCCACCGCCAACATTCAGAACAGCATTCTGAATGTTGGCGGTGGGGAGGAAAGCCCTCCTCCCACCGCAAGCCTTCAGGACAGGTCCGGGAACAGAGGGGAAGGTGCGCAGCGCTTCTCCTCTGTTCCCGGACATGTCTTGAAGATTTGCGGTGGGAGGAAGGTTTTCCTCCCCACCGCCAACATTCAGAAGGCTGTTCTGAAGGCTGGCGGTGGGAAGAAAAGCCCTTCTCCCCCGCCAGCCTTCAGAAGAGTTCCCGCCTAGGCTGCGGATAGCAGCCTGCTGCCCCACGCGAGGGGCGCTCTTAAGCAGAGCGCCCCTCGCGCGGGGCAGACATTCGCCGCTTGGGGAGCCCTCTGGACCTCTTCTGAAGGCGGGCGGGGGGCAAAAGTCTTTGTCCCCCCTGGCTACCTTCCCGGGGGCTTTTAAATCGCCCCGGGACAGCGGAGAATTCATCCGCTGTCCCGGGGCGATTTTAAAATGCTGGCGGGCAGCAGCGCTGCTGCCCGCCAGCATTTTAAGATCGCCCCGGACAGCGGAGAAGTCCTCCGCTGTCCCGGGGTTTTTAAAATGCTGGCGGGTGGCAGCAAAGGCTTCGCTGCCGCCCGCCAGCATTTTAAAATCGCCCCGGGACAGCGGAGAAGTCTCCGCTGTCCCGGGGGCTTTTAAAATGCTGTGGGACGTCAGCGAAGCCTTCGCTGCCGCCTGCCAGCATTTTAAGATCGCCCCGGGACAGCGGAGAAGTCTCCGCTGTCCCAGGAAGGCAGGCGGGGGGAAGCAAAGACTTCCCCCCCCCCCCCGCCGGCCTTCAGAAGAGGTCGGGGGACAGACTGTCCCCGGACCTGGTCTGAAGGCGGTTTCCATAGGAACGCATTGATTGATTTTCAATGCATTCCTATGGGAAACCGTGCTTTGCAAGACGAAAAACTCGCAAGACTAAAAGACTTGCGGAACGAATTAATTTCGTCTTGCGAGGCACCACTGTACAGTGGTACCTCGGGTTACATACGCTTCAGGTTACACACTCCACTAACCCAGAAATAGTGCTTCAGGTTAAGAACTTTGCTTCAGGATAAGAACAGAAATCGTGCTCCGGCGGCGCAGCGGCAGCAGGAGGCCCCATTAGCTAAAGTGGTGCTTCAGGTTAAGAACAGTTTCAGGTTAAGAACAGACCTCCGGAACGAATTAAGTACTTAACCCAAGGTACCACTGTATAAAAAACCAACAGCAACAATCTCCCCACAACAAAGAAGCCTCAGCAACAACTTAGCCCTAGAGTATTTTCAGCAGCCTCAGCTTTTGTAGCTGGAGTCAGTCCGGGCCCCGCCCTCCCAGGTCAGGTGGGAGAAGACCTGCAAGAGAGCAGGTCTTCAAGAACTAAAAGCTGTAATAACTAAATGGAATCTCTGTATCCAGATTTGGTGGACAAACAGCAGCAGAGGCCTTTAGCTTTCTTTTCATGATCATGGGTTTTCTGGAGGATTCTGACTCGTCACTGTTGAAAACAGGGCACTGGACTGAAGCTTAAAAAGTTTGTGCTTGTTCTCACCTGTAGAGCTGATGTTTGATAGGAAGGTGAAGCTAGCAATTTAAATGCCACACATCTGTGTTTCATCTGTGTTTATTCCACCCTTCATTCATCAGGGAGCCTGCACTTGTGAGACTGATAGATTCATCAAACAGTGCTGCATTTTCAATGAAGTAATGCAGACTGCTTTAGGAGGTAGCCTCATAATTGATGGTTTGTAAAATGTTTTGCGGTTGTCTAGAAATGGAAGTTCATAATTTCATAGTCACTGCTTGCATAGAAAATTTAAAATTCCAGGTCATTAGAAATAGTCATTATTTCTAATGGAAGTTTAATAAGTCAATATATGAACAACTCTTTTGCCCGTAGATGCAGATAATTCTCCTCTGTTTTTGAAAGAAAAATGAAACCTGACCCTAGCTTGTTTTAAAACTGGTAACCATAGTTTCTCGGTGCAGATGGAACAGGAAACTATGGTTACTTAGAGACTTACTGGTTTGATTGCTCACTCTACAAGGGCTGCATGCATGGGCAAAAGGCTAGTTCATATCTCAGTTCATCAATCCAAAATGTGATCGTCCAAAATCAGCCTTTGTGGTGATAAAATTAAAGTACTTGTATATTTGATAAAAGGGGCAGTTGTTTACAAAACCTCCTGGTGCACTTAGTATAGCTCTCCTTGATGGTTCTGTTGCAACAGAATAACAAGGTGACTCTTTCAGATTTTTCTAAAATTTTAAGTGTGGGTTTTTTTGAACCAGAGTGCTTAGATTTGCCATTAGGGTTAGTTTACAGAGAAAAAGAATCCAACTATATTGGCTTATGCTTGATTTTTTAAAAAAATATTACAGTAAAAGTCTAAGTTAATGTATTGTTTGACCTACTATAATGAATGTTATTTTGCTGTTGCCTTTTCACACCAGCTTTATTTGTACTGGTGATTGCCTCTTCTATTATTCCCGCTTCACCTTCATGAACCTAATTCACTGCTCAGTTTTCACACACTTATTAAGGCTTAATCCGATGCACTGGCTGCAATCCCAAACACGTTTAAAGATTAAATCCAGTTTTCCACCAGTGGGTTTTACTTCTGAGTAAGGATACATAGAATTGGATTGTTAATCCTGTTGACTCTAGTGGTCTAAAACTGTGTGATTTAAAACACTACTTAGAAATGAGTCCTATTGGAAATCAATGCAGCCGCCGCATAGCATATCTACAAAATAAATAGACTTAAATCGGAGACCTTTACGTTTACTGGGTGGAATTCAGCACCGTGCTGTGGTGAACATTGCAGTCCCCTCTGTTCTTTCCCTGTAACCATTTTTGGGGTTCATCCCCCAAGCTAATTTTGAGGGACACTGGAAAGCCATTAGGGGCAAGCCCTATTGCGCAAGCCTTCTAGACTGCAGGTTTGTTTCATTATTTTGAACCAGAGCCTATCATGAACATTACTGAGTCTCTTTAGGCTGCAGTCCTGTGTACACTGAACTTCATGGGGCTTACTTCAGAGTAGACATGTATGGGATTGACATGTAAGACACACATCTTTAGCTTAAAGCCTGCTGTATCTTGAGGTCCCCTCTCAGCATTTCAGTTTACCGTATTTTTCGCTCCATAAGACACACCTGTCCATAAGACGCACCTAGTTTTTAGAGGAGGAAAACAAGAAAAAAAATATTCTGAATGAAACAGTGGATGTATGATTTTTGTGGTTCATGCTGTGGCCACAGACGTGATCTGATGGTGAATTTGGGGTGACCCAATGCAAAAATCCTGAGGATCCATGGGCTCTTACCTCCCCCCTTCCAGGCAGCCTCCGCTAGCGTCCCTTATCTCTCTTCCGATCCCACCAATCAGCTGTTTCCTTTCAACACTCCCTTCCCTCATGTTTGCCTTAGTGTTTTTTCCTTAGCTGGAGCAGTTTTTGCTCCTCCTTTTATTCTAATTTCTCTCCTTATTGCTTTAGTCTTCCTGTTTTCCCCCTTTGCAAGTATACTGTCTTTACCTCCCCCCTCTCCCAGGCAGCCTCCTTTATCTCTAGCATCCCTTATCTCTCTCCCCAATTGGCAACCAATCAGTTTCAACACCCTCTTCCCTCTTTCAAAAAACAAACAAAAACCATGATCTGCTTATTGCCCCTGGGCAATTCGGCTCCAGGAACCACGAATTCGCTCCATAAGACACACAGACATTTCCCCTTACTTTTTAAGAAGAAAAAAGTGTGTCTTATGGAGCAAAAAATACGGTAATTCCATGCAATACAGCCTGTCTAGCTTGTTCAATGCTTCACTCTGCTGATTAGTCTTCCAAAGTTTTTCAGCGCTGTGAAATTGAAGAATGAAGAGATGGTCCCTTCAGGACATGGGGACGTTTTTCTCCTGTAGTTATGTTTATACAGCAGGATTTATCACATCTCATTATCTGATATTTCCCCTGTGTGGGAGTTTCCTCCATTGTACAAAGACATTTTTGATTAGAGTCTCAGCAGTTGATGCTGATTTTCGCAAGTTTACCATCCATTTAGAGAGCAGAGTAGCTCTGTTGTAATTTGCTTGTAGGCATTTCGTGTGTATGTGTATCAATATTGTTTGATTTATTGGATAAAGGGGAATGATATCACTAGCACGACATTCTGTGCCAGTCTTTTAAAAAAAGTCTCTCTAACTGAACCAAGGACTCTCATTTTCCCACGACTAGTCCAGCATGCATTTCCCTTTCTTCCCATTAATCCACCATAATGAAGTTTTAGATGCTAAAATCTATTTAGCCCTGGTCAGAAGGAAATAACTGTGTGTCTCACCTCTCCTACCTGTCCAACAGCAATAAACACTCATCTCCATAATTGCCCTTTCCCATGTCACTTTCCCATTGATTTGGTTCCATCAAGATGAAAATAGACCAATCTCGTAATAATTTGATATTTGACTTAACATCTTGCAAACAAATGCAGTTCCGGCATGCAAATGAGAAACTTGTTCAGCTTAAGTTAGCTAGATGGAATTTTGCATTTGTTTCCCCCTGTATTCTGCTTATTTCTTACTCCTTCCATTCTCATTTTAAAAAATAAAATAAATCCTTTCTGATTCAAATCTTTGCGGTTATCTGTTTGTGGCCGTGAGCTCAATGGAGCCCTTGAGGTCTTCCTGTGGTGCTCATGAAGCTTCTGAGCCCCTCCCCAAATTACTACCCCCTTGGATTTGCAGTAGTGAGGATGGTTTATACCATGGGTAGGCAAACTAAGGCCTGGGGGCTGGATCCGGCCCAATCACCTTCTAAATCTGGCCCTCGGGCGGTCTGGGAATCAGTGTGTTTTTACATGAGTAGAATGTGTGCTTTTATTTAAAATGCATCTTTGGGTTATTTGTGGGGCATAGGAATTCGTTCATCCCCCCCCCCATACAGTCCGGCCCCCCACAAGGTTTGAAAAAGTTTGCTGCCTCCTGGTTTATACCCTTTTCACCCTTGATAATTATGTAGAGCTGAAGCAGGAAGTTGAGTGATGCTCTTTTCCACTTGCTCTTTCAGCTTAAGCTAAGCCTTGGAATTTATGTAATTTTACTGGATCTGGGTTTTATGCACATCCCTTGGGAAAGTGTGCTTGCTCCTGCCTTTTCTCTTTAGGTGGGCGAGCAGAAATCCAGGGCAGAGGGGAAGAGAAGGGACCAACACTTGCTCAAATATCCAAATGTCCCTACAGCCCTTAAAAGGTTGGCACCCCCTGGTCAGAGTATTTTTTTACCAGATGTGGAAAACAAAATGGTCTCATTAAGCTTAAGCGATGTCACAGTTAGTTCTCCCCCCACCCCCAGTGTTTCACTGAATTATATACACATGTAATTTATGTAATCTTCTTACCTTGGTGATGGGAGTGCTTTTCATGTTCACCGCTGAGATTTTTTTTGAGCATTTCTTAGAATTACCCTTCTAAAAATATGAAAAGCTTGACTTCAAATGCCATGCATAATTGAATGGGGGGAGTATCAGCTGTACTGACACCAGGCATTAGTTTAACATCCAGTTGCATTTCGCTTTTTGACAAGCAGCTACGTTTTCTTTCCACTGCGACATAAATATTGCAAGTTGGATGTTTGTTTTTCCTTTGGATTTATAGCCGTAATTTCGGTCATGTACTCTCTAGCTCCAACCTCCCTTGTTGCATTGTCTTTTGACGCTGCAAGTAATCCTTATTTTGATGACTTATTTTGATAATCAGATTGTTGAAACACCAGCTCCATTTTTCGATAAGATGGGAAAGTTGATTTATGAAACTCAAAAGAGTTTTGTTTTCTGAATATGAACAAGAGTGTTGGATTTTGATGCTTCTTGATATGAAGTGGTAAAGCTGTTCTACAGAGTATGCTTGATAGTTGAGTCTCCTCTCTCAAATATCAATACTTTTAACATAAAGTAAAGGTAAAGGGGCCCCTGACCATTAGGTCCAGTCGTGGCCAACTCTGGGGTTGCGGCGCTCATCTCGCTTTATTGGCCGAGGGAGCTGGCGTACAGCTTCCGGGTCATGTGGCCAGCATGACTAAGCCGCTTCTGGCGAACCAGAGCAGCACACAAAAACTCCATTTATCTTCCCACCGGAGTGGTACCTATTTATCTACTTGCACTTTGACGTGCTTTCAAACTGCTAGGTTGGCAGGAGCAGGGACCGAGCAACAGGAGCTCACCCCGTCTCGGGGATTCGAACCGCCAACCTTCTGATCGGCAAGCCCTAGGCTCTGTGGTTTAACCCACAGCACCACCCGTGTCCCTCCACTTTTAACATGCAAGAGTTCTAACATACAACCTCTTCCTGAGACCCTGGAAAGCTGCTGAGACAATGGACACTACTAGACTGGTTAAGTAGAAATTAACTTTTAACATACAAGAGCTAATTTCTACTTACTCCCTAGCCAGTAATGTACTGTGCTTTAAATACCGTACATGCTTCAGGCTGGACTCTGTTCCTATGGCAAGAACTGAAATTTGCCCTTAATGAAGTTGACTGCTTGAGACTGGCTGCGGGCTTTCTTTGCTTTGGAGTACAGAATGATCTCACTTTAATCTGGCTTGCAAGAGACCTAGGGATTCATCACTAGCTGTGATAGGAGATGCACAGAGTGGACTTTATAGGTCCCGAAATCTTGCTTTTAAATTTGGTGCTAATTTAGGTGTGCTGCCACTTGCAGTGCTCATACTTGCCTCCTCCTCCGACCTAACTCATTATTCTTTTGTCAACCTAACATTTCAGGGATGTGGCATCCGAATCCGACAACAACATCAGGCAAATAAACCAAGAGGCTGCTCACCGGAGGTTTCGATCCAGGAGGCACATTAGCGAGGATTTGGACCCAGAGGTACCACCCTTGGAGGGTGGAGAGGCACCTGAGGTACATGCAGGACTTAAAACTGGCTTTTCACTTTGGCGCTCTACGTGATTTTACAGAATGTGTGTTAAAGGCAAGATTAGAAAGGTACAGTGTGGGAGATTTATGAGGGGAAAACATAAGTTCCTTCAGCCTATTGTGTGAAGCCTTGTGATGTCCTTTGTTAGTATATTATTGTTTCCCAGTGACCTTCCTTAGTTAGTAAATGCAACTGAGCAATAGAACAGCTAAATAAGACTTGGATGTTCCTATAGGCCAGATGCTTTGGGACTACAATTCCCATCATCCCTGACCGCTGGTGCTGTTAGCTAGGGATCATGGGAGTTGTAGTCCCAAAACATCTGGAGGGCCGAGTTTGCCTATGCCTGGTATAGGCCAGTCTTTCTCAGCCTTGGTCTGGCTAGCTAGGGGTGATGAGAGTTGTAGTCCAACAACATCTGGGGACCCGAGGGTGAGAAAAGCTGGTATGCACCATTTACTGTGGTGGTGTAAGCCCTATTGAACTTGTTGGGATTTGCTTCTTGGTAAATATCCAGAGGATTCACAATGGGAGATTGTGGTTTTATTGTCTTAATTTGGTCCAAAAGCCACCTTAGTGTCCCACGTCTTCCACCAACACCCACCAACTGTAAAATATTCATTTAGCCAATAGTTTAATCCAGAAGATGGAAAGAGTGGGGAGGTGGGGGCTCACAATGTAACCTTGAGGGTTTGGCCTCAAATCAGGAATAGCTGGCAATTGTTCCAATGGGTAAATGACATAAACAGCAAGGGAGCCTGGTGGGTAGACTCACAGCATCTTTTACAGTCACTAAATAATGTATTGCATGGGAAACACCACCTCTGTGACTTAAAAAAAAAAGTTGATGCTGCAGTTATTCCCAGGTCAGTCAATAAAACACAAGCAAGGACCCCACCCCACTGCCTGCATTCCCGCTTACAGAGGAACATGTGGAGGAACTTGCATGTCTTCTATAACTGTGCTTCCTTTCCCTTTAGAAAACCCAGTGCTTCTGAAATTTCGCGATTGCACTTCCGCTACCTGCCAGTTTCACCCTCCCCAGCTCCCTCTCATATCCATAGTACAGTATGTTAAGAGCAAAGCTGATTATCAAATGCTAATCACGTTTTCAGGAGACTTTTAAAGTACATATTGGTTCTCTTAAGTTCATTCGATAAGCAGCCCAGCTAAGACAGTGTTCACGTTGTGTGGAATGGTTGCGTTGGGACTTATGGCAGGGAAGGTTGCAGTTTTGCATATTCACCGTGGATTCTATCCCTTCCGCCAGCCCTGGGAAACCATTTCAGAAGAGGTTAATGCAAGCAGCGATTCCTTAAGCCTGTCCTTGCCACCTCCACCTTCATCGCCCATCTCTCGGACCAGTCCTCAGGAGCTGTCTGATGAACTGAACAGAAGACTTCAGATCACTCCAGATTCAAATGGGGAACAACTCTCTTCTATGATTGTAAGTAACCTCAATGTGTACGCTGCTATCTTATGTATGCTGCCGTCCATTCTGACTGCTGAAATTCTTGCAAATGCTAGAAATGTTTTGCACTTGGAAATTAAGATAATCAGTTTTCCAAAGAGCTGCTGCCTTCTACACAAGAGCATGCAAATATGTGCGCTCTTCTTTAATTAAAATCGGACCGCTTTACAATGCAGCAGGGTTGCAGTACTCTGAATATTTACTGGGGTGCAAGTCCTATTGAATCAGTAAATGTGCTGTTCAGCTGCAATCCTTAGCATGCAAACTGAATATGGAAGCAAATCCTGCTGGATCTAATGGACTTCTGAGAATACTTATTTAGAATTAGACTATTGCAGTTGTCTTTTATTTATGTGTAACTTTCACTATGTTTTTTTCTGATAAATTACTATAGGTATAGCCTGGAATTTGTTGGGTCAAATATTCAATGGATATAAGTTGATAATTTTTGATTGGGAGCAATGTCCCAACATGTTAGGAGTTTAGCATCTGTTCCCATAACTCAGCATTTGCATTTAATGGTCAACGATGAATATTGGCAGGGCGACAGTATCAGTGACTGAGGATAAGGGTACTGCTAGGTTATCTATTTATTTAAAGGAAGCAATTTCAAATATTGCATATCATAGTTTAATGGGACATCTTATCAGCTTGCCTTTCATTGTTCAGGAGATAAGGAAGCTAAATATAGGAAGATTTCATTTATGAATAACTTTGAAATATTCACCAGATATGCTTATTGGGTTCAGATACAAAGGAAAACTTGGAATACTTTAATACCGGTGCATGATTAAGTCCTGCTGAAATGACCATTTCCGTACATAATTCTGTTAAGGGGCTGTTACAATATCAGAAGCAGTTAGCTGAAAGCACTTTCTCTATATGAATATAACCATTTCTGATATTGTACGTAAGTGAAATATTGTTGGGTTTGCATAATACATTTCTTGCATGATCACTGTGGCTGTTGCAAGGTGTGAATCATTTACAAGCTGTTCTCCTAATCAAGTCAATTCTGTGTCCCATCAAATGGGGGCACCTGGATATATGATAAGCCTATTGTGCATTTTTTTGTTCCTGCTGATCATGTGATCTGGTTCTCACATGAGCCTAACAATCCTGTAAAAGTGGCTTAATGATTTTTGAGCAACAGACAACCCGGCTGAAATAACCCCATCCATTATAACATTCGTATGTAAGAAACCTTCTCCAAAATGTACTGACAGATGTCTACCACAGGAGTGTTGGTATGGAGATGTAACTCTACAGTTACACAAGCATTGCACACGGTCTTTCCAATACCTCTTGGACTTTTCAGAGAGCGTCCTAGCATTGCTAGTCCCATCAATATGCAAGCTTGGAACACCCTAAAGCACATTAAGAGGGGACCATCCTGTCTTCCTCCCCACCAATCCTGTCTTCTGCTACGACAGGGAACAAGAGAAGAGGAGAACTATATGTGGGAGGAGCTGCTGCACTGAAACTCTCCAGCTCTGCAAACAATATTGAAGCAGACTGCCTTTGATAGGGAAAGCTGGCTTGGGAAATCAAGGCATCTAGAGTGTTTCAGGCGGTGCCAATTCCTCGGCCAAGGGTTCTTGGCATCCGCCTGTCCCAGGAGACGATGAAGGAACCAAGGGTGGTGAACCTTTATCGGCCCAAGGGTTGCATTTTCTTCTGGGCAGCCTTCCAGGGCTACATGCCGGTGGAAGGTGGAGACCAAAAGCAAAAAGGCAGAAAGGGCAATACAGAGCTTAGACTTCTAGCTCTCTACATTGGGTGGCATTCCAGCCGTGGCAAAAACCAGAGATTTCTACTCCTGCACCTTTCCATCCAGAGATGCAAGAGGTGTTATCACAATGCAAGTGCAGATTCCAGCTAGGGAAAGGCGCTCAAGGAGGACACAGAACAGGGCTGGTTGAAAGTCACAAGGGCTGGATGGAGAGGTTGCATTTGGCCCCCTGGCCCTGAGGTTCCCCACACCTGCTCAGGTTTCCAGGATTTGGCCACAGCTCTCCAAGGCAGCCCTTCGAACCCCCACCATTCCTTGTGATTTGGGACGCTGCTCTCCAAGGCACACCAGAGGTCTAAATACCAGGCCAGATGCCTAGACCCAAGTTGCAATGGGAGCCTTGCAAGACATTAGGGTGTTCAAAATACTTCATGTCCATTGGTAATCTTCACACCGCCCTGAAAGGTATATGGATATTGCTCCATTTTACTTTCTGATAGAGGCAGATGAAGATAAATAAAGCCTTCTCTTTAGAAGAGTCACCCAAGTTTTTCCATATTTCCCCTCATCTTCGTCACTCACCGCATTTTTGTTGAAGAGCATCCAGAACAGATATCCCAACAAATGCTCTAGTTATCTTCCAGCCTCCCATTAGTCTCTCCCAACGCTATATTAATGTTGCTGGAATATTTTTCAGCTATACTTGATATTCAGAAAAGTCAGCTTTCTTGAAGTTGGTCAGCAGAAGGGGGGTTTCATTTCTGGTGATCGAACTTCAGAGGGTGGAGGAAAGGAGAATACAATATCAAAAAGTGAATCTAATTGATTTTGAGTCGAGGGAAAAATGCCAGTGTACATTTAATAATTCAGTGTGTCCTTTTTCCTTCAGCAGAGAGATCCTTCTGCAAGGTTAAGATCTTGCAGTGTGACTGATGCAGTTGCCGAACAATCCCATTTATCACTGGTAAGCAGGATTTTCGTAATGGTTTTTTCCTACCTCTCTTTTTTCTAATGCAGTTTTGTATTTTTGATTTGTGTGAGTCTGTGGCACCTTCTCTTGTGGAAATCATTTCAGCTGTGACCCCAGTTATATCTCGACTGCTACAAACTTTCTTAAACCCTCTTAAGAAGGGTAGGAAGCCTAGATTCTGGAGAAGGGAGTGTTCTCAGTGCAGGTTGGAGAAGATGGAATGAAACTGCATGGTCTTGGTCAAGATACTTCTTGACCAGATGATCTGAACCAGTTTTCAGGCATCCTGGGATTTAGCATGGATATTTCTCAAGAATGGATATGAGCAGGCATAGAACAGGCCACACAGCCCTATGGCTGTGGTGCACATAATCTGTGGCAGGATGAGTGCTAGGTATGTGAAGATACATTGAAGATGCGTTTGAAGGAGAGGCCACATAAATAAAACTTGGAAACACCGGATTAGTAATTTACAGGTCTACCCCTAACCATGCTTACTCAGAAAATCACATAATTTAATGGGGTTTCCTTTCTAGTAAGTGTGTTTAGGATTGCAGTCTAAGGCTTGCAGTCCTTTCTATGCTTACCTTGGGAGTAAGCCCTCTTGAACTCAGTGGGATTTACTTCTGAGTAAATGTAACTAGGATTGTGCATTGGGTTTCTTTCTTTAAGTACATGCTATGGAGACCTAATGTTTATATATCAATCAGGCATCATAATTTGATGATCCATGGGGTAATTTATGTATACATTGAAATTGCATGAGGGGAAAACGGGGAAAGGTGCCAAAACTTCCTGGAAAATTGTCTTTTGTTTGCTTTGCATACTAACTGTTTTGCAGTTTTCCTGTTTCTGTTTAACCTCCTTTCCTTTCCGAGTAGTATTCTTTTCAGCTATAATCCAGAGAACTCTATAACTTCTACTCAACATGAACATGCCTAGGATTATGTTGCATGTCCATGTCAGGCATACCTAAAACAGCTCTCCGAAATAATTAATAATGAAAATAATTAATCATAACACCACAGGAGAACTTTTTCCAGTTTCTCTTCGTGTCAGAATGAGCTGGTCTGCATGAGAATACATTTGAGATAACACTAGATCGTTCTATGTAGCAGAATGCATGGACAAGAATGAATTCTCATAGTGAATTTTTTTTCTTTCAAATGTCAATTAAACTGAACAGTGTCCCAATGGAAAAAAAACAGAAATTTTTAAAATGTGGTCAAACCCTTCTGGAAAACCTTGCTTCTTTTCTTCTCTTAGTGATTAAGCTCTCTTCTCTTCTTCCCCTGCCCACTGCACCACCGTTTGCAGATACTTGCCCTTTCCTTTCCTGGTGGGGCGGTATAATTAACTGAAGACCCATTTCTTCATTTTCAGCTTGAATTAAGCCTTTGCTCTCACTGATGCAGGGGACGGGACCTTTATTTAATCTTGAGGTGTCTCGGATTCTTGGCTTAGATCATTTCTTTGTGTTCCTGCCTGTAGAAAAGGAATAGATTTAATTTTCCTACACTAGAGCAATGTTCGACACATTGCCTTACTTGCTGCTTCAAGTACCCAAGTGCTTTGGGTGCAAGTGTACACATAGTTATGCTTGTATGGAATCCAATAGTATAATATTGTTCTGGAGCTGCGGTCAAATTATGAAGTCATCTCTAGGTGGAAATGAAAACAGAAGTATTTTGGATCCAAGTCCTGGTTGTTTCAGGCCAACACCTCATATCTGCTGTAATAAGTGACCGCCATTTTCCTTTCGTTATCAGGGACTGATAGCTTCTTTCCTCACCTTTAAAGTTGATACGGTATTTTAAAATGGGCTTTTGTTTCTTCCGGAAGACATGCACATCATCTGTGACCTCCGTTCCCGACCACCCCTTAATTGTAACAATTGTTATTTAACAGCCGAGCGTCCCATCTAGGAGAGTTCGTTCTTCAACTGTCACTGGAGGTGAAGAGTCAACGGTAATCATGCCTTTATCAAGCCAAATATATCCTCTTCCTATAAGCCCAGACTCTGTCCTGTTCTTTTCTCTTCTCCTGGCTTCTCTCCAGAATGTTAGCTTTTTAGGTCTTTTGTGGGCTATTCATTTTTCCCCCCATCTGTGCATGTAACTCTTTGGCTTCAGGGTGTACAGATGTCAACTTTCCTTGTTGTGCCTCTTTTGTGAGATAGATCACCTTTTCCCAGCACTCGCGGCGTAAATTGTGGGTGAACAGAAAACAGACTTCTTCTCCCCAGTCCTTCAGTTTCTTATGCTGTTCATCTGACTGGGGTTCCCCCAGCCACTCTGGGTGGCTCCCAACAGAATATTAAAAACATGGTAAAACATCAGACATTAAAAACTTCCCTAAAAAGGGCTGCCTTCAGATGTCTTCTAAAAGTCAGTTGTTAATAAAGTTGTTCCTTGACATCTGATGTGAGGGCGTTCCACAGGGTGGGTTCAGCTACCGAGAAGGCCCTCTGCCTAGTTCCCTGTAAGCTCAGTTCTCTCAGTGAGCGAATATTTTATACACACACACACACACACACACACACACACACCTACCTTACCTTTCAGCTACATAGACACCATACAGTAAAATTATAATATAATTTTAATATAAACAACTGATACAGTTCAAATTATAAAGCCCCACATCAAAAACAACCCACAATATGATCGGCACCATTTTTCCTACCCTGCACCCTTCTTGTACATCATTTTGGACCTGGCATTTGAAGTTTATTCCGATGTATTTTTATTTCTTGAAAGGCTGCTTCCCAGCTTCTTCTCATACCAAAAGAGGAGCAGGAGGAAGGAGAAATGTGTATAGGTGCAGGAATTTTTAAGAACTAGGAGCAGAGCATTTATCTCCGCGATCCCCAAAGGGGAAATACTTGCTGCAATTTTGACTTAATTTTATTGGAATGCCCACCTGTGAATTCTCTCCATTTGGACCAGTCTAAATAGGGATGCTATTGGTGATGGGCATGGGAGACGGCCGAAACAAAACAACAAATCAGAGGGAAAACACAGTACAGCGTCCTTTGCCAGGCCCCCTCCTCCATAACCCGAGTGACTGGAAAATAAGCCCAACCAGTAAGCAGAAAGCATGAATGACCGCAACCAATTCCACCTACATACACGCTAAAGGTAAAGGTAAAAAGGAGCAGGTGGCACCGAGCCTCTTGGGCTTGCCGATCGGAAGGTCGGCAGTTCGAATCCCCATGACGGGGTGAGCTCCCGTTACTCTGTCCCAGCTCCTGCCAACCTAGCAGTTCGAAAGTACACCAGTGCAAGTAGATAAATAGGTACCGCTCTGGCAGGAAGGTAAATGGCGTTTCCATGCGCCCTGGCACTCATCACAGTGTTCTGTTGCGCCAGAAGCAGTTTAGTCCTGCTGGCCACATGACCTGGAAAGTTGTCTATGGAGAAACAGTGGCTCCCTTGGCCTGAAAGCAGAGAGGAGCGTCGCACCCCATAGTCGAATTCGGCTGGACTTAACCTTCCAGAGGTCCTTTAGCTTTTTACATACACTCTGTATGGGGCTTAACAGCAGACTGGTTCTAGGTTTGAAGAGACTCACAGCATGAGGACCTCAAAGCAATTTCATTTCTGCATGAATGGACAGACTTATATAGGAGGAGGAAAAGGGAGCAGAGGTACTCCTACAGTGAAATAGCATTAATTCAGGGTATTTTGGGCTATTATAACAGCAGCTGTCCAGCACTTACCAGAGTGCCAAAAGGGGGGGAGGTACAGCAATGCCATCATCAGTGGCTCCCCAAGAATCCATTGAATGTTCTAACTTGGTCCTCACAACTGTCATATCTTTTCTTGGGCCATGGAGGCACATTCCGTTTTACAACTTGGCTACAAGTACTTTGGGCATTTTAAGCATAGTGGTTTTAATTAATACTCTTAGCATTGGCAGTGGTACTAATCTGAAAACAATACAGAAATCTACAAAGGACAGCAGAAGTCGACGGAGGTTCTAGTTGTTCATTTTTTGGAGAAAGCTTTGTGATGCAAAAGCATGTTAAAAATTATACTGGGCAGTCTAGAGAATTGGCACTCATTCTTCAATCCATTGCCATTTCTTGGAAATTAAAGCACAGCTTTATTTATTTTAATCTTTGTGGACCATAAGTTTAAAAATTGATATAGCCCAGAAAGGAAATCTAGTTACAGTCATACCTCGGGTTGTGAACATGATCCGTGCAGGAGGCACATTCGCAACCTGCAGCACCACGTCTGCACACACGCGTGATGCGATTCGGTGCTTCTGCGCATGCGTGTGACGTTATTTTGCGCTCCTGTGCATGCGCGAGTGCTGAAACCCGGAAGTAACCCATTCCAGTACTTCCGGGTTCAGTGCTGTCCGCAACCCAAAAACGCGTGCCCCATTGCGTAAGCGGAATATGTTTCGTTGGATACAGCCCACAATCTCCTAAATTATTTAGGGTTGTATCCAACCCACTTAGCAGCGTAATTTTTTCACTGCCAGAATACTAGTAGAAAGTTGTTCCACAAGAGAATGCATTAGCAGGTTGCTGGTAACTTTGATTGTGTGATGCATTGCACAATCCGGTTGCACAACAAGCTTCCGCTAGGAAAGCTGACGTGTTGGATCCCCTGTTGCACAACGTTAAGACTTGCCCTTCCACCAGGGGCGCCGACTTATAAAAAATATTGGGGGGGCGGGGGCCCATACCGACTTATAAAAAATATTGGGGGGGCCCAAGACCTCCAAACCGCTGCTGCTGGGGGAACGAAAGGGGCGAGCCCCGGGCTGCCCCGACCTTAAGTGAACCTGTGAGGGCCCGCCCTTTGCGGCAGCCGATTGGCTGCTGCCGTGGGCGGTGAATATTAATGAGCTAGGGGGAATCCCCGCGAGATTGTTGATGGGTCGAGAGCCCGCAACCCCACCCCCTCTCTAGATCGGGAGTGGCTTTGTTTTAACTCATTACTGAATGTATTTTAAAAGGTAACTATCGTCAAACAAGGAAAATAAAAAATACCAACATAATTTTGTGATTTTACAAAGCATAATATAACTAATAATTTTCTTAAATTATTGGGGGGGGCGGAGCCCCCCCCAAACGAATTTTTGAGGGGGCTCAGGCCTCCTCAGGCCCCATGGAGTCGGCGCCTATGCCTTCCACTACCACAAGATCCCTTCGGAGACAGGCCCCATCCCGTTTTGTACATTTAATATTAATTTCCCCTCAACTTTAAATCAGTGGAGACATTTTTAGATCAAAAGGATGTGCAGAAAAGGGAGAGTGTACCAAACTCTGATGCCAGCTGAGCATAAAGTATTTGTTAGCTCTTAAGAGGATTTCACACAAGACTGCTTGGTTTCTTTTATATATGTGTGTGTGTGTAGAGATATAGAGACTGCTGAGCAGTCCTTTCTGGCGTTTCCATATTTTTCCTTTCTAGTCATCATTAATTAATCATCATTCTCATAACACGCATTTTTTAAAAAGCACCACGTTTTTCAGAGCAAGAGTTACTGTACCTCTCACCTTCTTTAAACAAAACAAAATTCAAAACAATTTTCAAATCTGTACCCACAATTCTATCTGAAACTGTTCCGGATAACATATAAATGTTCATCAGCACCCACGATCAATTCTTGCTTCAGCTTCCTGAATGTGTGGTTTTATTTTTACTTCCACAGAAAGATCGCAGACTTTAATCCACGTAGGTTGTTACTGATGTATAGCAGTTTCTTCCCCAACTGTGACCATCTCTGAAATTTTCACTCCATTTACAGTAAAACAAAAAAGAAAAAAGAAAAACAACACACCTTGCCTTTGTAACAAGGAGAGCTTTTTCACTGTTTCTAGCTGCCATGGGGACTTGGTTTAGTTCCTGGTGTTGTGGCTGGGGCTCTGATCCAGATCCCAACTGCTTACATTTGAGTAAGAAACCACTTCCACATATTAAACGTAATGCATAGTTTGACCTTCAGTGACTGTGTGTATACAGATACATTCCTTTGTGAATATAGGGGGAAAGTTCATGAACAGTGAAACCTACATTGTTTGCACTCTGGCCTGATTTGGCATACCTGGTTTTCCTGTCTTGCGTTGCCTTTATTGTATTGCAACCAGGGGATCTCACATTCTATGTTCATTAGTTATGAGGAACACCTTGACAAATGGGGGGAGTTTCCTATGAAACCTCAGAGACCAAAGTAGGGCTCGGCAGTTGTTAGCAGGTGATTAGGAGATGGCTTGCAGTGTCAATATTTCTGCCTGAGTTTGCAAGCAGCAGAACAGGTTCCTGCAAGAAGCCTTGGTCTTAAGAAGGAACATAGAAACCACTTGAGGACATAGGAAGTTGCCTTATGTGGACTCAAACCATATTGCATACACTGACTGCTGGCAGCTGTCTGGGGTTTCAGGTAGGAGACTTCCCCAACACTACCCAGAGATGCCAAGGATTGAACCTGGGCCCTTCTGCATGCAAAGCAGGTGATCTGCCACTGAGCCAGTGTGACTATAGTGATTAGAGTACCAAACTAAACCTGGGAAGACCCAAGTCCAAATAAGTTCATGGGGTGACTCTCAGTCTAACCCAGTGTTTCCCAAGCTTGGGTCTCCAGCTGTCATTGGACTACAACTCCCATCATCCCAAGATAGCAGGGCCAGTGGTCAGGGATGATGGGAACTGTAGTCCAAAAACAGACACCCAGTTTGGGAAACCCTGGTCTTCACCTATCTCAGAAGGTTGTTTTGAGAATAAAAAGTGGAGGCAAGGGAGCTTCATGGAAGAAAGACATCATAAAAACAAGAATACAAAGCTCAAATATTTGTAAACCCCATATATTATACAATGGATGGTGACATGTCTGAAAGTCTGTTTCATTATTAACCAACATATTTGGATTCAAGGCTGCACAGCCGGTGACCCAGCAAAACAAATATTGCCCACAAGCCACAAAAGGTTTGACAACCCTCCTGTTTCTGCTGACTTATTTCAGCTAGCTAGGGAAACAAACAATTGTGCATTATTTGAAGGAATTCTGGTTAATGGGAGTAAAATCATTTTCTTCTCGGTGCTCCTGGCAGTACAGTTTGATTCTGCTAAGTCTTTTTATACTCTTCCGCTCTTCCTATTGCCTGTCTTTCATGAACAAACAGTAACTTCAGCGAGGATAAAGTGAAATACGCTTCTCTCAAGCTGGACAATGTTTGTATCCCTCTTGGTTTCAGCACATTGCAATTTTCTTGTCACTTTTGTGACCCATGCTCCAGAGGATGGAAATGAACCCTTGTGTATCTGAACGTGAGCCTGCCTCCTAAGAGGGAGGTGCTGTGCCGACACACACTTCCTGGTTGTACTGCTGCTGCAAATGTTGTTTGTACGAATGACCCGCTGTCACATAGTAACACTATGGTAATTTCTTGCATAAACAGCCATCAGTGGCCTATGTACATACTACACCGGGCTTACCTTCGGGCTGGGAAGAGAGGAAAGATGCTAAGGGTCGTACTTACTATGTCAATCATAACAATCGAACCACAACTTGGACTCGTCCTATCATGCAGGTACGGAACTTGCTATCCAGAGAAAAGCGACAGAATGTTTTATAGAGTGTGTGGAGTCGTTTCCATTCTGTGGCCGTGTCAAATTTCAGAATGACAGCTATAGGCGTGGGGGAGGACAATTTCTGGGGAAGTAATTGGTTTTAGCTGAGGAGACATGCATTGACTAAAGCAAGATCTGCTCTGTTTGGCGCAGGCCAGTGCCAGTTTCAATATGCATCAAACCCGGGAGGTGCGCATTGTGACACATGTCCACCCTTCATCCGCTTAATAACATCTTCACTTGGGGAGAGGGGGCGGCAGAACTGGATCATTGCAAGGCGGTGATGGGCTATATTGTCACTAGGTGAAGAAGAGCAAAATTCTCTGTTCCTGCTTGCCTAAATGAAGCTGTGGTTGTCAAACTGCAGCAAGAGCACTCAATGTTTTTGCTTGTTGAGGACAAAAAGTTACCTGCATTTTCACAAAGTGGAACCGATCCCGAAGAACGCAGTGGGTCTTCAGTGCAGCTCTTACTTTCCTTGGAGCAATTTCTCCCCTTTCCCTCACAATGCTAACGTAGCCTCCAACATTTCTTTAATGAAAACTGGGACATCCTACTCTATTATTATTATTATTATTATTATTATTATTATTATTATTATTATTATTATTGCTATTTATACCCCACCTATGTGACTGGGCTGCCTTTAGGCGGCTGGGGGGGAGGGGTTGGATACCTCCATACCCTCCAACATTTCTCCAATGGAAATAGGCATATCCTAAGGAAAAGCGGAAAATTCCAGGCACAATTCAGAAACCGGGGCAGCTTCTGTAAATCCAGGGCTGTTCCTGGAAAATAGGGACACTTGGAGGGTCTGTAAAAGACTAACCGGTATTCCCCATAAACCCCCATTAAAGCTACAATTTGAAGTGGGTTTCAGATCCTGACTTAAGGGGGAGCTGGTTAACTGTAACCACTGTTAACACCAGTGTTATAAGTTATCAGCCAAGGAAGCAAGTGAAATTGTACATGAGCTGACCATGGCCAGAAGATAACATTCAAAACCAGGCAGAAGCATGGAGCAGCAGTAAGCGGGTTATGTAAAGAAGCAGGCGCAGAGAATATGCAGTGATGCAACTCCCACCTTAACTAGCTGGTGGGAGTTGTATCACTGAGTGTTCTTCTAAGAGCTTGGTGCCATTCATACATCAGGAGACTGGTCCAAGCAGGAAGCTGCGAATGAGCCTCTGGGTGACTGTAGCAGCTGTCTGTTCCAACCGTGAAGAACCAGCCCTTTTTTCATGCCTGCCACTCATTCATCTGCTCACCCTGCAACAGGCCCTGGGTGCTTTTTGCAATAGCAAAGAGGATCAAGGGAATTCTCCGGGACTTGTTCTTTTCTGCTACTCTTAGAGGTCGGGTGCTGTAGTGGAATGGGGAGGTGAAATGACTGCATCGAGAGAAGCCAATGTTGAACTTAACTTGAGCAATAATATAATCTTGGGCAGCCAAAAGTTATCCTGCTTAGGGAACCTTTTGGATGCAAGTAGACAAGCTACAGTAAATGTGGTACATGAAGAAGCATTAGCTAGTAGGGCTTATGTACCTGTTTCATACTAATAAATAAACTGGTCCTAGTGCTATACTATAAGGAACGTGGGTAGCTCTGTGGGTTAAACCACAGAGCCTAGGACTTGCGGATCAGAAGGTTGGCGGTTCAAATCCCCGCTATGGGGTGAGTTCCCGTTGCTCGGTCCCTGCTCCTGCCAACCTAGCAGTTTGAAAGCATATCAAAGTGCAAGTAGATCAATAGGTACAGCTCTGGCGGGAAGGTAAACGGTGTTTCCGTGCGCTGCTCTGGTTCACCAGAAGCGGCTTAGTCATGCTGGCCACATGACCTGGAAGCTGTACGCCGGCTCCCTCGGCCAATAAAGTGAGATGAGCGCTGCAACCCCAGAGTTGGCCACGACTGGACCTAATGGTCAGGGGTCCCTTTACCTTTAGTGCTATACTATATTTTTAAAAAAAATGAGGGAAAGGAGTAATGGGTAAACCTAGTGCTTGCATTATGAAGGAAGAGGTAGTAGAGGCCTTAAATCCACAAACAGACCCCCTCCCAACCCCTGGATTTTAGATCTCGTGCACACAAATTGTAGCCTTCCAAAACAGTGACTAAGAGGGCTGGGCTTTTTTCTCCCTTCCTAATCCCCCATCGCCCCATAATTTGAGCTGTCTAAATGCCTCACCCACATTGGTTTATTATAATAGTTATAAAGGCCTTCACTCTTCCAAAAAAAAAAAAAGGTACTCCTAAACATTTAGAATGCAATTGAAATGCAGGATTTTGACAGCATGGCAGAAATTGTTCCAGGTGTGATCATTTCCCCCCCTCTAGGCAGGAATGTTATTGCTGAAAAAGTTATTTAATAATTCACCGACCGGCACGAACATTTGGAAATTGTTTGATCGTGAAATGGCTCGTCTTTTGGCGAGGAAGGTCATAACATGTAGCTAACCTGTGTTTGCCTCTGAAATAGCTTGCTGAGGATGGTGCGACTGGGTCAACATCAAACAGTAACAACCACCTAAGTGAGCCTCAGATCAGACGGCCTCGTAGCCTCAGCACTCCCACAGTAACATTATCTGCACCACTTGAGGTGAGAAGTGCTATCTTCAATTCCCAAGCCTTCCCTTCCTCCTGGATTCCCATCCTCTCTATCTTGTTGTTATTCCTTACTTTAACTTCCAGTTTTCCAGTCCACTTGTCAGTCTTTTGCAAAAACTCCTTTGTGCCTCAAAAAAAATTACATTTGCGTCTTACAGGTTATTTTTCGCCTTTGTCTTTATTTTGTGCATTTACACGTTGCTGTTCTGACCAGTTCTTATGCTGAACATAGTAGACATGTTCCTATTTTTATTTCAAATCTTATAGGATCATCACTTAAGAAATATTCAGATTGTTTATTTTAATTTCCTTCTTTTTTTGTTGTTTCAGTCAACAAAGCAAGGGCGTGTAGACTGAGTTATGAATGTAACTTTTCAATTTGACTCTTATTTTCTGTTTTGCATTTGAATATAAATCCTTCAGTTCAGTTTGTTCTATGAAGATGAGCTTTTGGTTGTAAAGTAGATATTGTTGTTCACTGTCAAACATTTGTTTTTGTGCTCAATGGTCAGAAAATCTAGGCACTTTCAATGTGATATAATTCTATTCAGTCTCTGCATTGCTGAAAACATTTCTGGTGAAAGGAAGTAATTTCCCCGTTGAAATTAATTCTTTTGAGATAATACAAAGATACCCCTTTATAATAATAAAAAGCAGTATATTGTGAAAAAAACTCATTTGATGAACCACATGCAACCCCTCTCCCCATTCAGATTGGCCCAACTTTCGGATCTCATGCTGCTTTCTGTTTTTGGACTTTCACATACTGCTGCTTTTTTAAGAAGTAATTTATTTATGAAGTATTTGCTCAAAAACCATAGGTGCACATCAGAAAAAAATAGCCAGCTACAGAATCAAAGCAAGTGAATACATTTTGTATTTTTCATTTAGCCTTTGGGGAAAATATTCATGATTTCTGTATTGTAAGTGACAGCTGGGGAGGAGGAAAGCACTGCAAGTTAAGTTTTTAGCAACTGAGTGTGACAACTTTGCACGGATTAATAATCACAGTGGATGAAATACTGAAAGGTTGAAATCAGAAGTAACAATATTTGCAATTACATGAAGTCAGATTCTCAATGCATCACATATTTAAATATCGCAGCTCAGAGTGTGTTGATTAGTGTGAAAAGCTGGCATAGCAAATATACCTGTGCACACTTTGAACACTAGGCAGACCCCTTATTTGGCGCTGTGGGTTAAACCACAGGGCCTAGGGCTTACCAATCAGAAGGTTGGCGGTTCAAATCCCCGTGACAGGGTGAGCTCCCGTTGCTCGGTCCCAGCTCCTGCCAACCTAGCAGTTCGAAAGCACGTCAAAGTGCAAGTAGATAAATAGGTACCGCTCTGGCAGGAAGGTGAACGGCATTTCCGTGCGCTGCTCTGGTTTGCCAGAAGCAGCTTTGTCATGCTGGCTACATGACCCATAAGCTGTACCCCGGCTCCCTCAGCCAGTAAAGCGAGATGAGTGCTGCAACCCCAGAGTCGTCCGCAACTGGACCTAACGCTCAGGGGTCCCTTTACCTTTACCTTACCCCAATAGCAATCAGATTGTTGGACATCCCCTGTGCCTGGAGTGCCTGAGGGAGTCATGTGAACCCTCCTAGGAGGTTCAATATTGTCTGTACTTCTCAGTCCTCTGGGGTTTCAGACATTCCCAGTCCAATCCCTGGAGATGGCAGGGATTGAACCCTAAAACCTTCTGTCTGCAAATCAGATGCTTTACCACCCAGTTCTGCCCTTTCAGTGAACGACAAGACATGCACACAAATGAGGCCAGCATATGCAACCTTGCTTTACAAACATAATGAGTAGTTGAAGGCACAGCTGCTTCCTTACTTTGAAAATCCGCAACTGAGATTTCTCATTGCCAGCATTTTATGGCAAGAAGGATTCAGATTGTGAATCCCTTTTTGCCACTTCTTTGCCTAAGAAGGCTGGGAGGCCAATGTTCAAAACCCTCGCCACCAAGAAATGGCCCACTGCTGCCAGCTTCGAACAGCTGTGCACATTATGCTTCCCTGTGTTACCACATCCATGCGCACGCATGCTGTGTGCACCCGACGAATGATGCGTGCGAGTCCTCATTTTACATACATACTCTCAGATCAGGGCAAGGCACCCAAAGCAAACAGCTCAAGAAGGTGTGGGTTCGGTCAGCCTAGGTGGGGCACTGCCTGGGATCTTCATGTCCAACCCCCTAATTTCTCCTCATATTCTGCACCCACTCCAATGTACTTCTTGTCTGCATACAGTCTGTGTCTTAATATGAAAGTTTAGCTCCTCTCTCTTCCTCATCACATTGTTTGTTGCCCAGCAAAGTGTAACTTATATTTGAATGGCCCAGTGATAAGATCAGGAAGGGTTTTTTGTTTTTGTTTTAATTGTTTTATATATGGAATTGCTTTTATTTGTTTTTGCGCTTTTCTTGTTTTAGGGTTGTAATTGCTCCGTTTGTTTTATAATTGCATATTTCATTGCTGCAACCCACTTTTGGGGCCTTATGGTGAACAGCAAGTAAGAAGTCAAATAAGGAAGGAAGGAAGGAAGGAAGGAAGGAAGGAAGGAAGGAAGGGGAGAGAGGATTTAGGGCTCTGGAAAAATGGCCGGAATGAACTCCTCTTCTCAGTCTCGTCCCTGCTCCCTTTTTCCTTAAAGATAAACCATTGCTTTTATTTTCCTTTTCATGCTGTGGTTTCTGAGCGTTTAGTTAAATTGTGGCGTTTTACTTGGTAAGAAAAGGCAGGCTGTTGCTGTAGTGCAGTGATGGCCAAACTTGGCCCTCCAGCTGTTTTGGGACTACAGTTCCCATCATCCCTGACCACTGGTCCTGTTACCCAGGGATGATGGGAGTTGTAGTCCCAGAACAGCTGGAGGGCCAAGTTTGGCCATCACTGCTCTAGTGCATTGAAATACCTATGCTGCGGATTTTGGGGTGATGGGATTGCATTGTGGTGGGTAGTAGGAGTTTTGGGTTTCTCCTCACCTGCTTCCCGAAAGGGTATGCCCTCAGAGGTGAGATTCAGGGCTTGCACTGTCTTCTGCATCTGTTTCAGCCTAACCACAATAATACCTTTGTGTGTGTGTGTGTGCTTATTGCGCATCCACATGTTTAAAGTGCATTAGTCAAGGAATAATGGCTGATTTCCAGGCAATGGGGACGACGATTATGTGCTTTCAATCCTTTTATCCCAAGTGAAGATCTCTGCGGTGTAGTGGTTAGTGCACTGGACTAGAACCTGCGAGACCTGGGTTCAAATCCCCACTGAGCGACATAAAAGTCCACTGAGTAACCTTGAGGCCAGTCTCTTAGCCTAACCCAGGTTTACCTCGCCTGGGACGGTTCACTGTACAGGAGATCCCTCCATGGGCCAGATCACATGAGTGTGAGTGCACGTGCCTGCGATTTCTGGTGTCTGCGCAGACGCAATTTCCGGTGCCACGGAAAGGAGTCCCCGCACCGCACCTGTATAACGCAGCGCGCGGGGACTCGCCAAGCGGGCGACTTGGTTTGGAGGCAGCTCGTGGACCGGTTGAACGGCCCCTGTGAGCCTTTTGTGGCCCATGGGCCTTAGGTTGCCGCCCCCTGTCCTAACCTACTGAACAGGTTTGTTGTGAGGATTAAATGGAGAGGCAGAAAACAGTGCATGCCACCGTCAGCTCCTTCGAAGTGGGATAGAAATGTAATAATGAATAATAATAATAATAAATTAACCTGGCATCTTTCACACTATAAGATGACCGTCTTGATTCTTACCGCTGCTTCTTCCCACAGGGACTGATCAAGGACTCTCCTGTGCGAAGAGCTGTGAAGGACACCCTTTCCAACCCACAATCTCCACAGCCTTCTCCCTACAATTCTCCAAAACCACAGCATAAGTTGACGCAAAGCTTCTTACCTCCTGGCTGGGAGATGCGAATAGCACCCAATGGCAGACCTTTCTTTATCGATCACAACACAAAGACCACTACATGGGTAAGAGGAATTCCAAATGTGTGCATCTCTTTTGCGGGGGACCGGGGGGGGGGTGTACAGGGGTTAGCAACAGAGACCAGAAAACATGTGAAAGTTGGGGTGGAAGCGGCAGGGAGTGGGGAGATACCACAATAAATTTCATGAGAATTCAGTAGAGGGTAGCCTACAGGCGGCTTCTACACTTGTTTCTTTTTTGAGCTATCATTTCAGCCTGTAATGTTTTTTTTTTTTCTTCTGATAAGCTACTCCATGGTACTTTAAATATTATGTTCTCCTCCTTCTTAGCAGCAGCTCAGCGGACGCACATTATGCTTTAAAGCTTTTGCCCTATAACCCTATATTGTATGCTCTGTGCTGAAAATAGCCAGTTTCTCCAACTTCACCAGTCAATTATTATTATTGTTGCTAAGCCACGGTACTTGGCATTTTAGAATATATATATATATAGGCATGTCCTGGAGCTAAACATTGTAAATGCTCACCGATAGCAACTTTCCCAATCCTTCTGCCTCACGTTCAGCCTCCCGGGCTCCTCCAGGCACAGGAAATAAATAAATAAAAGGTGCTGCAATATCAGCCTGCATATCTGGCCATCTGTAGAATAATTGAGACAGAGTGAAACTGCATAGCAAAAAATAAACTGCTAACCTCTGCCCAGCTGCACACAACCCTGTAGGAGATTTTAATAGGCTGAAATCCTGTCTAGTCATAAATTCAGTGGGGCTTACTGCCAGCTAAGTAGGTTTAGGGTTGCAGCCCTTAGAGATATACCGAAAGCCAGGTGTGAGATTTCTAGCTATAAGGTTTGAACGAAGCCCATTACAGTGGTACCTCTGGTTACGTACTTAATTCATTCCAGAGGTCCGTACTTAACCTGAATCTGTTCTTAACCTGAAGCACAACTTTAGCTAATGGGGCCTCCTGCTGCCGCCGCACGATTTCTGTTCTCATCCTGAAGCAAAGTTCTTAACCTGAGGTACTATTTCTGGGTTAGCAGAGTCCATAACCTGAAGCGTATGTAACCTGAAGCGTATGTAACCCGAGGTACCACTGTACATTATTTAATAGGTTGCTTGAAAGTTCAGCATGCAATTTGCTAATCAGCTATAAGGAATGTTATTTTCACGGGAGGGGGGAAGAAGCTAAAACAGTTGCACAAGTTACTGTTGAAAATGGTTTGCATCTGCTCATTTGAACTATGCACTCCTAATGAAAACATTCCTTCAAAATGGTTGTGTACGTGGTTTGCGTTACACCACAAATGCAATAGTGGGTTGCAAGGTTCAGTATACAAAGTGGCTACTTCTCCTTGGAATCAAAGAATTAGTGAAGAAATGGCTTTGATAGGAGAGGCCCGATTAAAGGTGTAAATAGGAAATGCATGTGCGTGCAGATCCAAGCTATGGTGTTCTTACAGCAACTTGCTTATAATTACAGGAAGATCCGCGGCTGAAATTCCCAGTCCACCTGCGTTCAAAAGCTGCTTTAAACCCTAACGACTTAGGTCCCCTTCCTGTAAGTATCCACTTTCACATGTTTGTACAGTTTGATCTAGACGCTTGCTGCATGTGTGGATAGATCTGTGTGCGGTGTGGTTGTGTCTCTTGTTCCTGCTGCTTTACTGTGAACAAAAACGTGTCCCCCAGAGTCTTTCTAACAGCACTTTTGAAGTGTCCAGTCACTTGACTGCTTGGCTGTGATGCCTGCCCATTTAGCTGTGGCATATGAAAGGACAAACGTATCCTTTGCTGAAGGTTAAATCACTGCACGGTCTCTGGATTCCGAATGGTTGCTACCAAATCCAAAGCAGTTAGGCTTTAAAGAGAGGGAAGTCTTGCAAATATCATCATTGGGGAATATGACTCATTTCATAATACATTCTCAGCCTGCCAACGGAGATATGTATATATGTACATATTATTCTCCCCCTGTTCTTTCATAGGCCTTCTCAAATCCAGCTTAATGGCTGGATTCTTTTCTGCAGCGTGAACAGAGAGTCTGCTTTGTGGCTTTAATTTACACGAGTAAATGACAACTTTGCATTTCAGACTGTCCCCCGAGAGGCAGACAATTTGTAGGATTGTAGGAAGATGCCACTGGTTTGCATTCTAGTAATAAGAAACAAGTGAACCGATTTTGTTGCTCTCAGCGGTCTCTTCCCCCACCCCAACACACATATTATGTTTACCTCCTGGGGAAAGCTGTGTTGTGTTCCATTTGTACGTGCCCCTATTCTAAAGGCTAAGAAGAAAACTATTCTAAGAAGCTGCCTTAACACGGAGTCAGACTGTGGGTTTATCCTTAGCCCCATACAGTCGTACCTCGGCTTCCGAACGCCTTGGGAACGTTCCAGCTCCTGAACGGTTGAGAACCAGAAGTGAGTGTTCCTGTTTTCGAATGTTCTTTTGGAAGCCGAACGTCTGACGAGGCTTCCGCGGCTTCCGATTGGCTGCAGGAGCTTCCTGCAGCCAATCAGAAGTCAAACGTTTCGGAAGTCAAATGGACTTCCGGAATGGATTCTGTTCGATTTCCGAGGTACGACTGTACTGTCAGTTCTGACGGCAAACAGCCCTCCCACATCAGAAGCATTTCTGAGCCCTGCTCCCTGAGAGTAGAGAAGCCAGGGGCCAAACTGGAACCTTCAGGTTGCAGCGCACGCCCTCTCTGCCTTTCTCAACTCTGGCAATGGAGGCTTTGTTGTTGGGAACATCCTCTGTCCAGACCTAGATTCCAATCTTTCTCCAGGAACGAAAGCAGCTTCCGTTTGGCTTCGACGTTCTCCCTGTCCGTTGGCAAAGAACCAGATCCACATATCACCATTTGGTATGCGCAATCTGGTTCCCTTCCCTGGAATAGGTGGTACCCATTGTGTGCAAGAGAGCCATGCGTTCCTTGGATCGCACATAGCTCAGAATGCAAAACCGAACCTCAGAACAACTGTATATACCAACATGGAGCGTTCTTAAAGGGAGAAGAAGATAGGTTTGCCTGCTTGAAATAAGTGCACATTAGTACATCAATAAATATTAATTCTCCTGCTGATGTTGTTTTGTTTATTTGTTTATTTTTGTTCTTTAATTACAGCCTGGTTGGGAGGAAAGGATACATTTGGATGGAAGAACGTTTTATATAGACCATAGTAAGTAGGCACTCAGGTTCTACAGCAAGTAGATGAAGGGAGGTAATCAATATTGAAGTGAAAGCTTTGTAATTTTACTCTTCATTTAGGAAGCCAGGTGTTGATATGTGGCGACATTCATACCCGAGAATTAGTGCCTTCCTACGGTACTGTATAATTCACCAAAAGCTTGCTTTTAATTGGCTCATCAAGCTTTGTCCCTATTTGCTCTTGTGAAGCATTAACATTTCTTCTTTGTGGTTGTTTTTGTTGAACTTCTTTGGATTTTTTTATTTTTTTATTTTTTGGTGTTGTGGATGGATCCCATGGCTTATATGCACTTATTAATAAACGAAAGCACACTCTAGGAATAGAAAATAAGATGAGAAAAAAATAATGATGTAGCCACGAGTCTGTCTATGTAGGCAGTGGAAGAAATTTTCAATAGAATCTTCCCCCCCACAAATTACTCAAAGAAGGTCTTGGGGCAACGCCAGTTCTGACCTTATTTTCTATTTGTGGCATGTTAATCTTGCACTCTCCCTGTTAATCTCTCTACACTTCTGTTCCTTGAAGTTCCAGTGTAAATGGTGTTTCATTGTAGACCCTGTCCTATTACAGCACCTCTGAACAAGTGTGTGGGTCTTTGTTGTGTTTTGACTATCAAGTGGCAACAGAAATAATTTGTTCTTCCGCTGGGAGTGTTTGTGATTTTTTTTCTCTTTATATCTTCATGAATACATATTGCTCATTAAATATCTTCTTGAGATTTAAAAAAAAGGAAAAGAGAAGAAAGTAGTATTGAACTTGTAAAATTAACTTTTGTTTTAAAAAAAATCAATGCGACATTGTTGTGTTCTATGTTTTCCTTGGAACTCCATAGAATTAACCACTAGAAATATCTGTAGTTGTATGGTGGCAGGTTTTTATTCTCAATTAAACTGCTTGGGTAAAGTAGCTTAAATATTTTGCAAGTGCATGAATAGCTTTAAAGTAGTATCGTAGCTTTAGTATAAGGAATAGAATTCATACACTTTCAGAACTAGATTGGCCCATTTGTGGGGGGGGGAGAGAGAACACCCGTATTTAACTAAGAAACTGAAGCTTAAAGTCGCCAGTTACCCCTTAATTCTGTGTATCTTCCACCTGTTCCAGTATAATATGTCTTCAGTGTTGAAGCTTGGGGTACACTGCATCCCAAGCATTGATTTGTTGCCAATCTCAATCCTAAATAGCTGCTTTTTGTGGCAGCCCCAGGAATAGATTTTAATTCTCCCGTCACAAACATGGTACCCCAGGCATCAAAATCTGGGTACAGGGTGATGAAATGGTCACTTGCCGTTGCCAAGGCTTTAAAACCAACTGACTCCCATGTTGAGCATAATATTCCTGCGTTGCCTGAGCTGGGCTACATTCGATGACCCCTTCCAGCTCTACAGTTCCATGATTCTATTATTCCTTATGAGTGTTGGAAGTTCTTAGGAGGCTACTTCATACCTATGGTCCCTTAAGTAAGCCACATGCATATGCAGCTGTGCCATGGAATCATGGAATTTGTAGAGTTGGAATGGGATCCCAAGGATCATCTAATCCAACCCTTTGCAATGCAAAGAATCTCAGCTAAAACGTCCATGGCAGATGTCCATCCAACCTCTGCTTAAAAACCTCCAAGGAAGAAGAGTTCTGTACTGGCTGAAGCAAGAGTATTGGCTCTGATGGCTGTGGCACTTCTCCTGCTAGAACCAGGCTCCATAGTTTGTCCTGGGGCACACATACAGAAAATACCACGAGCTACTGCTCAACACAGGCATGTCCAAAGGCTTAATCTGGGCCACCGGTCGGTTTAATCTGTAGCAGTTTATTCCCTGGGGTAAAACCCTAAAAAAAGGTCAACAACTTTGGTCGGCTCTCACGGCCCTTCACTTCATCAAATCTGGCCCTTTTGAAAAAAGTTTGGACACCACTGGCTTAACAGGTGACCTGTTATTCTCAGACATTTCCAAATTCGTTCAAACCATGAAGGGCTTTTAAGGCTCTCCCCCCCCCCCTCCACAAAATTGTAGCTGCCAAAATTCCAAGGTACATCTTTTTTAAAAGCAAACAAACGAGGATATTTATTTCAGTCAAAGCCCTTCTTTGCTTCCATCATGATTTCAAGCAACTCTGCCTACTTTACCAACCGGAAAAGGGCAGAAATTGAGCCATTTGCAGTTTCTCTCTGATAAAGCTGTCCTCGGTTTTTGAAAGGTCCAGCAGTGCAGAAAACGTTGCCGTGTTCGTATAGTGTATGCTTCCAACCACACCGTTGTGCAGTGATTTCTTTTGCAAATAAATAAATAAATAAATAAATAAATAAATAAATAAATAAATAAATATTACTGTTGGGGGCCGTCCAGAGTGGCTGGGGAAACCTAGCCAGATGGGCAGGGTATAAATAATAAAATTATTATTATTATTATTATTATTATTATTATTAAAAAACATACATTTATGCTTAAAGAAGGCATATCTGTGAGCTCTATGGTCAAGTTATTTTAAGAGTTCTGCCATGATTCCCACCCCCTAATTTTGTGTGTTTGTGCACTGCCAAAGGGTATATTGTTTCTGAGAGCCTAAAATTGCACTTGTGTTCTGTTATCATTTAACGTGTGTTAGATAGTGAAAGTTTGTAAATACATTCCCAAAGGCAATGCTTTCCTACTTACGATTACAGTTTTTGAACTTTAAAAGAGCCCCAAATAATTCCCAGGACTGTTAGCTCAGTTGGTAGAGCATGAGACTCTTAATCTCAGGGTTGTGAGTTTGAGCCCAGCGTTGGGCAAAAAGATTCCTGCATTGCAGGGGGTTGGACTAGATCAGTGTTTCCCAACCTTGGGCCTCCAGATGTTTTTGGCCTACAACTCCCATCATCCCTAGCTAGCAAGACCAGTGGTCAGGAATGATGGGAATTGTAGTTCAAAAACAGCTGGAGGCCCAAGGTTGGGAAACACTGGACTAGATGACTCTTATGGTCCCTTCCAACTCTACAATTCTGTGATTCCCCCTAGTTCAGTATTTCCAACTGCTTGCTTGTATTAGGACCCTCATGTCACCCTTTGGAAGGCTAGAAGGCCTTGAGCCTTAAGATGCTTCACAAACACAACAGGATGGCAAAAGGATATTAAGGAAAGCTTCTCCACTCTTTTACGCATAGGCTTGCAACAGAAATCAGCCTCGTCACACTGCACCCTGGCTTCGGTGTACCCCAAAACATACAAACACATTCCTTCTAAAGGGTTGCACAGACCTGTACACAGTCTTAACATGTGACACACACACCCAAATAAAAAACAGACACGGTCACCTTAGACACTGAGAGCACCCAAATATAAATGAAGTCTCTGCATTTCAGAGTCTTGATTGAAAGTCTATATGGGCTTGTGAGTTCTTCAGACATACGAGTTGACCTTGCCACCATCCTAAATGGCACTTTTCCCTCCAGGTTGGGGAGCCTAAGGACGTTGAGGAATGTTTCTCATATACACAGTGGTCAGACCACAAAATATAGTTGTGCTGAGAGACAGACAGAGAAAGAGATTTTGTATATATATATCCCTCAAAGGGATAAAAAAAAACCCTAAATTTTCTCTATGAGAGCAAGAGATGCCTTTATAATTTATGCCATAGGTTCTGAAATGCCTTTCTTCTTCACGAAACTGTTTCCCAACACATACAGCCCTCTTGTCTTCATCTAGTTTTCTCCTCAACAGTGCATATACCCCAATAGCTGCCTGCTCCAGGTTTTTTCCTTCTCTCTCTCTCTCTCTCTCTCTCTCTCTCTCTCTCTCCCCCTCCCTCTCTCCACTAGGATTGTCTCCCATGCCCTATGGAATAGCAGGACAGCTTTAAAAAACCTATAACTGAATTGATATTTTAAGGGTTCTGATTAAGTCTGCTCTGAATTTGACAGACAAACAAAATAAATTAAACAGGTTTAATTTCTAACCTTCTCCATTCTCTAGGGCTTTAAACATCCCACTCTTTTCCTCTAGCATTTCATTCCAGCAGTCCGTCCTTACATTTATCAGCTAGTGGGATAGCCCTAATGTCTATCCCGGAAGTAGATTTTAAATAAGTCATCCTCAGAGAAACAGAGAATCCATTTGCATTGTAAATTTAGTCAGGTGTTTGGAGCAGTTCATTAGTCTGCATTTTTGCATATCTAATCTGATCTGAGCACAAATTATAAATCCCTGGAAAGAGGGATTTATAATTTGTATATGTGATACTATAAAGTCTGTTAACTAATGAAGTGCTAGATTATAGATGGTATTTGCATTTTTGAATGGATGTTTCCCACTAAACAGTTGTGATGGGGGATTTAATGGATGGGGTGTACATAATTTCCCCCCTAACACTGCAGAATGTAGTTATAAAGAAATAGGCAAGAAGAGGAATGTTTTGTTTTTGTTTTGTTCTTGTTTTAAATCTCAGTTTGGATGTAAAAAGAATTCTGGAAGAGAACTCATGTTGTGGTTTCTCTTGTTAACTTACAGATAATAAAATTACCCAGTGGGAAGACCCCAGACTGCAGAATCCTGCTATTACTGGTCCAGTAAGTACTGAATGAAGAGTTTTGTATAAATTTGAGTTGAGGCATCTGTGATTGGCAGCTGTCACCCTGAGGATCATTGTGAGCAAAATAGTCCTGCTTGCTTTGAAGGAAAACTGCCCACCCACTTTTCTCATTATCAGCTCTTGGCTTCTTTTTCATCATTGGTTCATCAGCCCCAAAATCATATCAATACCTATTGATTCCACTACACACAAGCAATTCTGCTAGTGCAACAAGCCTTTTCTTCCGCTTCTCCAGTGCCGTCTGTGCTACCTGCAATTGGATTTTAAGGGTGTTGAGAGTTGCCCCCAAAACAGTGGGATGGGGTGGGGAGCAGAGGGAGAATTGTGCTATCTGTCAAGCTGCAAAGCTTGCACCGATGGAGCAATTGCCATTAAATTCTTCCTGGAGTTTCCAAAGCTACCTTGGGGTTAGCAGGTGAGAAATAGAGGTGGTGCTGTGCATGTCATCTGCATACTGGTGGCACTCCAGATGAAATGACCGAATGACTCCTTGCAGCAATTTTATACAGATACTTAGAAGCATGGAGGACAAGATGGAACCTTGAGGCATCCCATTGGCCACGAAATGGAGCAAAAAGCCCCCCAGCACCATGTTGTGAAGCCCATTCCCCCCAGAAAGGACCATTTCCATCACAACACTATGCCTCCAGCCCAGAGAGGAGGTGCAAATACCATAGTAAGTGGTATCAAACAGGGTTGTATTTTGCCTATTCATTCCCTAGTGTAAGAGTGACTCAAAAGCCAGACTGGAATAATAATAATAAATAAATGGTATTATCCAAGACTGCCTATAGACGTGAGAGAGCAGCCACCTTCTCCAATCCTTTCCTCAGAAAGAGGTAGTTTAGATACTTGCTGAAAATTATCCAAACTAGAACTATAGAAAAAAGCAGAGACATCACCTTGCCAACAAAGGTCCGTATAGTTAAAGCTATGGTTTTCCCAGTAGTGATGTAAGGAAGTGAGAGCTGGACGATAAAGAAGACTGATCGCCGAAGAATGGATGCTTTTGAATTATGGTGCTGGAGGAGACTCTTGAGAGTCCAACGGACTGCAAGAAGATCAAACTTATCCATTCTGAAGGAAATCAGCCCTGAGTGCTCACTGGAAGGACAGATCCTGAAGCTGAGACTCCAATACTTTGGCCACCTCCCTGGAAAAGACCCTGATGTTGGGAAAGATTGAGGGCACAAGGAGAAGGGGACAACAGAGGATGAGATGGTTGGACAGTGTTCTTGAAGCTACCAGCATGAGTTTGACCAAACTGCAGGAGGCAGTGGAAGACAGGAGGGCCTGGCGTGCTCTGGTCCATGGGGTTACGAAGAGTCGGACATGACTAAACGACTAAACAACAACAGAACTATAGAGTTGAAAAAGGACCCTGGTGGCGATCTTCCCACTTAATGTAGGAACCAACAATGCAGGGTGCAACCGCTCTGTCTGTGACAGGTGGCTGCCTAGCCTCTGCTTAAATACCTCCATCAAAGGAGAGCTTTCTGAAGTTGCCTGTTAAAGCAGGTTGGAACTTGACTTTTCGAACAGTGGCCAACTTCATCAGGGCAACTGGGAACAAGCATTGCACTCAAAAGATGCATTGGCAACCTCTGAGGTCTGGATGGAAAACCCAACTCTGCCTGATTTTAATAAACATGAAGAGCCAAGGATCCAGTTTGCAAGTGCTCAGATCCTCAGGCTACACGAGCTGGAAAGAATCCTCAGTAGCAGATGTCTGTAAAAGTGGACTGAACCTTCTGTTTATTTTATTCTAACTGCAATCATGTGCTCCCCACAGTCTTTGTTCTTTGTTTCTTGAGAGAGAGAGAGTGTGTGTATAACACGACCAGATGATATCCCGGCAGGATCTATCTGCTTCTAATATGAGTATACAGATAGATTGCACTGCCATGCCTAACTATATATAACAAATCCAGCAGTCAGAAGCTTGCAGAGCTTAAACCAAGGGAACTGGTTTCTTATCCCAAGCTTTTTTTTTTTTGGGGGGGGGGGGTGCAATTGTCTAGAAAGCATGAGGCAGGGTGGTGGATTTTTTCAATTTGTGGCAACTGTTAATCTTGTAAGTAATCGTAGTTTTTCTTTTTCAAAACAAATGCTCTGTGGCAGTTAATCAGTTGCTTGTCTTGAACCCCTAAATAGTTAGAATGATTGTGTGGGCAAGAGGACCCTTAATACTTCCAGCTGGGCAAGCTTTTTTAAAGTATTATTTTTTGGTCAGGTTTCTAGTCCCTGTGTATATGGGATATAGGATTGGTGAGAGCAGCCGTTAGGAAGATTTGGTTTTGGCCCTCTTCTGTTAGGATTCTGCTTCTCTATATTGTCTTGCTTGCTGATTGATTTATGGTGTTTAATTGTACTCTACTGTATATTTTGTTGCAATATGCTGTTCATTATATTTTGGGCCTTTGGGCTGAAGACCGGGATTTAAATAACAACAACATCCTCCCATCTTTCAGAGTCAACCTAAAACAGTTTTTAAAAAACAGACAAGGAATACTTAAAGGGTTGGGAAGAGGGGGTTATATTTGTCCTTGGCATAGAAGCAATTTTGCTTGGGTGCTGCTGACAGGCTGGTTGTGACAATTGCCGAGACAATGGATGTGATTATTTTGGTACCACATAAATGTTGGGTGGTGATGATGATGATGATCAGGTCAACAAATGTGTGTAACTGGTGTTTACTGATGGCACAGTGTCAGGATGCTGTTTCAAATCAGGCATAAAAGAAAACAGTCGAAGTTATGACAGTGGAGAACTTCCAACATTTGCTGTAATTCAAACTCACAAAATCTGAAGGAGCCAACTTCCTCTTGGCATCTTATCACACTATGGCTTCTTTGTAGAGTTCAAGAATGTCTTAATTCCTTCCCCCAAGAAAACCAATCCGTCCCCTGATTTAAAAAAATATTATTTCAGTTCCCTGAAGAGAAATTTTAACTTGGCAGTCGTACAGCCATTTTACCCACGTGAATATCCTTTGTCGATACTCATTTTATATTTGGGGACCTGGCATTTCTCTTTTAAAATGGCGGATTGTAGAGTGTGGCGCTTTGGTGAGTAAACATCTCCTTCCAAAAAGCGTTTCGTCTCCTGAGAAAACTGTGTTAGCAAGCCGATGGATGCTTCCAGCTTCATCAGGCCTGGAAGGGAGTCTGCCTCATCTGTGCTTCCTTCTGTTCTTCTGGATCGATGTCAGACCAGCTTTTCCTTCCCCAATCCAAGGCGATAAAACTTGTTTCCTAGTCCACAAGATGATTTTTAATCTTCATTAAAAAATAATCAGCATTTCCAAGGCAGCAGGAAATGTGCTCTTAACCCACCGCCACCCCAGTGCTATGAGTGAAGGAACACTTGACTATATTTCTTAATTTGGCATGCCTGATAAATAAGACCGGTTATTTTGGCACTAGAAAAATTTGGATTTGGAATACAGTAGTATACAGTGGTACCTCGGTTTACTAACTTAATCCGTTCCGGAAGTCCATTCTTAAACCGAAACCGTTCTTAAACCACGGTGCCCTTCCACTGTTCGGCTTCCATTCTTAGACTGAGTTAAAGTTCGCAAACCAGGACACTACTTCCGATTTTGCGGAGTTCATAAACCGAATAGTTCGTAAACAGGGCTGTTCTTAAACCGAGGTATCACTGTATTTATAATGGGGTGACAAGAGAGAATCTGTGGGAAAGGCCCAAACAGGCCAATGGTTTAAAAATAGATGCGTATTCCTTCAAATGTCTGGAATGTCCTACGGTTGTAATCGTAAACACATATTCTAGGAAGCGTTTAGTTGAATTCAGTAGGACTCCAGTTCCTGACACCTCTTTTTTTGACCACAATTTCCATTCTTGACTATATGGCCAGCTAGAGAAGTCCCATTATGTTGGGGTAATGACTTGGATCTCACCAGTGGGTTAGACCCGTATCTCCCTCCCAGGCCAACTTTGACAGGAAGGCAGCACAATCCCCCTGTCAGTCATCTGAAATCATGATGTCATGTGGATGTCAGCTATCAAAGTTCAAGGGAGGCCACTGTAAATAACTCATCAGCACAGGTGTTTTTCATGTTTTCCATTAAACAGCAGCCTAACAGCATCACAGTTTGCACCCATGCCTATGGAATGTAAGGCCTACAGAAATTACCTCCAAAAGGGTGGGGGGAGCCACCCTCTTCTATAGCCACACGTACAGATTCTGGACATCTTAATGTCGAGCTCTCTGTCCGTCTGGGCAACCTAGTCGCTAATCTTGCTTGAGCATTTTATTTCAGAAAATCTGCTCTTGGCTAGCAATCTGCAAACGTGTTAGCAAGACATCTTGCGAGCAGAATTTTGTCCCACTTACTAACCCAGATGCCACAGTCCCCTAATGTTGCCTTGACTAGTTACTTCAGGGCCGGACCACCCATGAGGCAAGGAGAAGCAGCTGCCTCAGGCAGCAGGATCCACAGGCGCAGCAGATCTGAGCTCCAAAGGATGCATTGCCTGCTGCTGCCATTGCCATGGCAACAGCCATGCTCCTTAATGGCCAGGCCTGCCACCTCCTCAGCACCTCCCCTGCCATTTCACCTCTGCAGAAACCTCTGCAGTGAATCGCAGGTACTGCTGTAACTCCTCGCACTGGTAGGGAGGAAATTCTGGGGGCTGCTGTTTGGGTCTCCAGGAGTCTGCATCTGCCTGGCATGATTCAAAGCAGCCCCCTCCCCAATATTCCCACTTCAACCACTGGGTAATATGATTCCCCCCCCCCCCAAGCTTGTTCCTGAAGTTGATATTCCCTCACCTTTTTGTTCCTAAAGTAGATTTTTATTCCATCCCCACTTGTTTCTGATGTAGATCTTTATTTGCCCCCTTCTTCCTTGGCGGGTGTTGCACCAATTTATAGTTTGCTTCAGGTACCAAAATGTCTTGGTCCACACTTGTTCATCTATGTAAGGGGTCAGCAAACTTTTCCAGCAGGGGGCCGGTCCACTGTCCCTCAGACCTTGCAGGGGGGCGGACTATATTTTGAAACAAAAAGTGAACGAATTCCTATGCCCCACAAATAACTCAGAGATGCATTTTACATAAAAGGACACATTCTACTCATGTAAAAACATGCTGATTCCCGGACTGTCCGCGGGTCGGATTTAGAAGATGCTAGGGCCGGATCTGAGCCCCAGGCCTTAGTTTGCCTACCCATGGTATATGTAGCGAACGAGGAGAGGACGTTCCAAGACAAAAATCCTCACTCAGCCACTGTCTCTCAGAGTGATCAATCTCACAGGATCCTTGTGAGGATAAAATTTCGGTGGATGGGGAGCCTTGCATGTCACTCTGCATTCCTTGCAGGAATAATGAGATAGAAGCAATAACAACCACCACCACAACAACAACAACCATGATCATGGGCTGCTGGAAGAAAAGCCATAGTTGTTGGCTAGGTTTGGGGTGAATGAATTGTGCAGGGCATGATACAGAAGGGGCAAAGGAAGGAGGTGGAAGCAAAGTGCCAGGGAACATCTTCCGTTGATGCTTCTTGCTAACATATAGCACTTGCCTTTTTTCCAGGCTGTTCCTTATTCCAGAGAATTTAAGCAGAAGTACGACTACTTCAGGAAGAAGCTAAAGAAACCGGTAAGTATGGTTGGAGCTGATAGTCTTTGGAGAGGGAATCATAGAAGCGTAGAGTTGGAAGGAACCAGGTGTACCAACTTGAATAAATTTTTTTTGAGGGGGGGTTGATGATGCGTGAAGTGGTGTGCAGGGAGCCAGGCAGTGGTGGCTGGACTTCACACACAGTCCTCTCTTTCCAGCAATATCCCAGTGCTTATCATGCAAACTTGCCCTTTCAGTTGTTCAATCATGGCAAAGGCTCCTGTTTCCAAAAAGGACGGGGTAGGGTGGAGGGTTCTGATCTCTTCACCATTTTTAATTGTTCTCTAAAATGTGGAGGGGAAGGAAAAGGGGGGGGGGTATTCTTCAGCCCTTCCCAATAAATACTCAAGCACACACACCCCACGCATCCCCCATAAGCATGGCTTCGGGGGGGGGGCACTTTCCTGTTTCGCCACCAGTGGCAAAATGGGAGTGGCCAACCCTGGAAGCATTGCCTAACAATTAGGATTCTCAAAATGCTGGTTCTGATCCAGCCCCGCAACTGTGCAATTAGATTTCCAAGTTTTCTTAAAGTGGAGTCTATAGCTCTGCACGTACCTGTGTGAGGTAGTTTCCCCCTTCCATTGAAATGAATGGGGATGGTTTGTGAACTGGAGAGAGATGCACACCTGAGCTTATGAGCCTCCACAGAATCATTGGGTAAGGTAGATAAACTGTAGTCCAAATTAAATGTTAACTACATTTAAGATATGAGGCGCGGGTGGCGCTTTGGGTTAAACCAGAGCCTAGGACTTGCCAATCAGAAGGTCAGTGGTTCGAATCCCTGTGACGGGGTGAGCTCCCGTTGCTCGGTCCCAGCTCCTGCCAACCTAGCACTTTGAAAGCACGTCAAAGTGCAAGTAGATAAATAGGTACTGCTCCAGCAGGAAGCTAAATGGTGTTTCCGTGCGCTGCTCTGGTTCGCCAGGAGCAGCTTAGTCATGCTGGCCACATGACTCAGAAGCTGTACGCCAGCTTCCTTGGCCAATAAAGCGAGATGAGCGCCGCAACCCCAGAGTCAGCCACGACTGGACCTAATGGTCAGGGGTCCCTTTACCTTTACATTTAAGATGTGTTGTTTGTAGCAGAACTTTAAATAGGATTTTGCCTATTATTTATATTTATCCTGGCTCTTTCCCAGTCCAGAACTCAAGACAACTTACATAAATTGGTTGCAAGTTAGACCTCCATCGAAATCAGTGTTTAAGGTTAACATATTACCAATTTTTAAAAATGTGATAATGATGTAGCTGAGGGACTTTTAGAATATTAGATACACATTTCCGGCACATGTTTACATACAGCAGGTGATAGCTATATGTGAACCCCCCACCCCACCGAAATCTTGTGATGAAGGGAGGTATATAAATTTAATAAATGGAAATAAACTAATAAACAAAATCATACTAAGATATCAGTGGGCTTACGTTACTCAGTGGGTCTCACCCAGAATCTCTGGCCCCATCTAGTGCAGGGAATCAGAGTAGGTGCACACTGAAATACCATATTAACTCAAATGTGAAATGTACAACATTTAGCATCGTGGACTGAACTATCCTTGTTGCTCAAAGCTAGCCCTGTTCCCAATTTTCAGCAAAAGATCCCTGGAACCTATAAAAATACTTCTTTTCATTCCTTACACTTTTCCCAGTCAATATTATATCAAAGGACTATATAATCAATGTGTTTTCAACCACCTCTAAATGGGCTGCGTTTGGCCACCATATATCATAGAAGAGGACATTGTGTCCGATTTTACGCTCTTAAGTGTTTTATCCCCTCTTATTGATACAAGCAGGGAATGATAAATGCATTCAACCCAGTGACTGAAATACTTTTCTCTCCCCAAAGGCTGATATACCAAACAGATTTGAGATGAAACTCCACAGAAATAACATTTTTGAAGAATCGTATAGAAGAATCATGTCGGTGAAGAGACCAGATGTGTTGAAAGCCAGGCTCTGGATAGAGTTTGAGTCGGAGAAGGGCCTTGACTATGGCGGTGTGGCCAGAGAATGGTTCTTCCTCTTGTCCAAAGAAATGTTCAATCCGTATTATGGCCTCTTTGAATATTCAGCAACGTAAGTTCATCATATACAAAGTGTTTTCCCTTTTATTGTCTTATAATTCAATACACTCGAAGACCTGCCAGAGAGTTTGGTTTATCTTTTCTATGTTTCAATGTGCATTTTTGTTTTTGTTCAAAAATAATTTGGTTATTGAGCTGAATATGAAGATGTATTGTACTATACTTGGAGCAGTTCACTTTACCAAAGATTGCTGCACATGATCGATCTCCCTTGACTTCCTCTGCTTTTCTTTGCCTGGGTAAATTAAGTAGCCTGATCTTAATCTGCTGGAAAGGTTTTCCTTCCCAGCCACAAGGAATTAATGGGGGCTGGCTCCTTGCACTGGACCTCACTTTGTACAGATAACGTGCATCCTGTGTGCATTTAACTTGTGTGCATTCAGCTTTATGCGCTTGGCAAAAAGAAGTTTAAAAATTAAAAGGGGGCAGAAAGGGGCAGGTGTCTGGAGAAAAAGACTTTGGGAATCCTATCTGCCATTGAGCCCAATGTTTTTAGACTACACAGGATTTTGGCTTTATGCGCTGCTCACGGAATGTAACCCAAGCCTAAGCTGAGAGTCACCATGAGTTGCTACTGCTAGATCAGGCACTCCCAAACTTGGCCCTCCAGATATTTTGGGACTACAATTCCCATCATCCCTGACCACTGGTCCTGTTAGCTAGGGATGATGGGAGTTGTAGTCCCAAAGCATCTGGAGGGCCGAGTTTGGGGATGCCTGTGATAGATGATCAAACAATTCTAAAGTGACACCTGGGGATGGAAGCCAAGTGTTAAAACACAGTTTAGGGGAGAAGGTGTAGAACAAAACATCCCAGTGTTTCTCATCAAGAGGGGTAGGGAGTGTATGCAAGTTTGCAGTACTGTTTATAGTTATCCTCTCGCAATGTTACAAAAAAAATTCCCTTTCACTTATTGGAATGGATATAATAATAATAATAATAATAATAATAATAATAATAATAATTGGAAGCAGCTGATAAATGAATGGATGGATAAATACATTTTTAAAAAAATTATTGAAAGACAGCTTGTGGGTGTGGAGAGCTGAGACCAGTGGTTCAGCCAGCATTTGATTTGGTGCTATTCATATTTGTATTTTCACCCAATGGCTGTTTTTTCTGTTCCACCCATCTATACCTTTATTGTTGTTGTTAGTTTGTTGAATTTGTATATCACCCTTCACCCGACGATCCCAGCGCAGTTCACAACAGAAAACAGAAAAATACAAAATGAGAATACAAAATACATAATAAAAACGGGACAGTATTTCCCCTCCCACAAATACATAGAATATGAATCGGCCGAATTCCTGATTGAAGACCTTTAGTTTTCATTCCTTTTATAACTCTTCCCCACTCATGAGACAAAAAAGAAAAAACCAAATGTAAAGATAGAACCATAAAAACTACGTTCCTATCCAGAGATGATACCTGGACATATATACAAGGCCTTGCTTAGCTAAGTAGCCAGAGGAAGAGGAATGGTCATAACTGAAGGATGGAAAGCATGCTTGGCTTGCAGAAGGTCCCTCATTCTGTTGTTGGCATCTGCAGTTCACAGGATCTCAGGTAGCAGTGCTGTAAAAAGACGTCTCAATAACATCATGGCATTAAAAACAGGAGTGCTTCACATTTATGTCAGTTGTTAACTTCCCTTTACCAAAGGTAATATGAGGGAACCTTAATTATAATTGCTCCCTCTCTTTGGTTTCACACATTCTAAATCATTCTAGGTCAGTTAATTCCATGTCCCGCCTTACAGTTAACTCTAAAAAGATTGCTTAAAAGATGGAATAATTGATTACAGAAAACACTTGCCATGCAGGGCGTCAATACCTGTATCACTTCGCTTTATGGGTTCAGTACGCTGAGACAATGGATTAATAGGAGTGTCTGTATTTATCACACTGATTTCCTTTCACTGGCTGTGGGCTCCAAATGAGGCCAGGGCCTCAGAAATGGTTAGAAAGGGAAGCAGCAATGGTATAAACTATTTTCCTCCTTTAGCACCGCTGACCCTGTTTCTTCACGGAAATCTTCCCTTAGAAATAGCAGTGCTTTTACAAGGTCTTAAGAGATGCAGGAGCTCTTAAGGTTTTCTTGCACCAGGCAGAGAAGGGCCCCTTTTTCTAGGTCAGAAGGGGTCTTTCTCCCCTTGCTCTTCCATCTCACAGCAGCGCTGCAGCAGGAGGAGACAAACTTCTCCTAGCTCAACGCTGTTATGGGGGGAGAGAAAAAGCAGTGTGGGTTTCTGCAGGCAGTGACTGTGTGTGGAGGGGTCATTTTGGCCAAGCTCCCTTTGGCTACTCCTTCCTCACATGTAGCCTTCAGAGGGGTGGTCAGCTTTCAGTGTGGCCCTCGGGCAGAAAAATAATATACACACCTTCTCTGGTGGGTGAATAATGGAAATATTCCCAGTTCATGCTGGGATAGCTGGGTCAATCTGCTGCAGCAAACTCAAAGAGGATTAACCATTAACTTGTGCGCCATAAATTTCCATGGACTTCTGCCTTCTTCATCAAACACATGAAGTGTGTACGCACAGAGAGAGGGGGGGAAAGAGGCTGAAAAGACACTGAAATGTAAGAATGCATAGCCTACAGTAACATAAAGAAAACTCAACATGTATAAAATATCAGTACAGTTACTGCACATAGCAGCGGGATCTTGCTTGTTTATCTCATCTGCACCAGAAAAGTGACTGTACACACAATAAACCAGTTGGTCTTTAAGGTGTCACACAATGCTCCTGTCTATTAGCTTGATATGGGAGCAAGTATTTGGATAGCTTGCATGTTCCCTGTGTGTGTATCAAATAAGCTACATCTCTGAAGGAATGTTGTGCCGCTTGGCAAAAAGCGAAAGCCAGCCAGATGTGATGCCGATTTCTTATATCCTTTTCTTCTTCTTTTTTAAATTAAGGGACAACTATACTCTGCAGATCAATCCTAATTCAGGTCTTTGTAATGAAGACCATTTGTCTTACTTCACCTTTATTGGACGAGTTGCTGGGCTGGCAGTGTTCCATGGGAAGCTTTTAGATGGTGAGTAATATACAAGATTGTGACTGTAGAAGTAATTCATAACATGGATTAAATGCTATGATGCCCTCTCGCTGTTTTATGGCCATTCTGCTTAACACTGGCTTTTTCATGGAGCAAAATAAAATGAGCAATGTAAATAGTTCAGAGGTTCTGCTGAGTAGCAATATCTTTCCTCCATATAAACGCCTTGGGAAAAGCAAAGAATTTATTAAGGTAGTGCTGCAAAAGCAGCAGCTTTGTAAAACGCCATATCAAAATGGTGTCACCTTTAAAAAATCTGTTGTTTATTTCTGCAGCGCAGCTGATAACAAACCAAGCTAAATTTCTCCTGTTCCAGAGCGGCTTTCACAGGGGTAGTACAGGTCTCAGCAAGGGAAACTAAAAACCTGCAGTTGGGTGTAACCATATGTACCTTTCCCCTTTGGAAACTGCCATCGGTCTGGTTTGCACCTCTTAATAAGCCAAAATATGGCTTACTGAGATGGTGCACACAGAGGAGTTTGCAGCTCCTCAATGATCTTCTTAACCCATGGGTAGAAAAACTAAGGCCCAGGGGCCGGATCTGGCCCAATCACCTTCAAGACCTGGCCAACGGGTGGTCCGGGAATCAGCGTGTTTTTACATGAGTAGAATGTGTCTTTTTATTTAAAGTGCATCTCTGGGTTATTTGTGGGTCATAAGAATTTGTTCATTTCCCTCCCCCCCCCCCAAAAAAAATATATAGTCTGGCCCCCCACATGGTCTGAGGGACAGTGGACCGGCTCCCAGCTGAAAAAGTTTGCTGACCCTTGTTCTTAACCCCTGTATGTAGCATTTCATAGTGGTATGCACTTCGTGCATCGAATGGCGCAATCACTCAAACATGCACATTTACACCCAAAATCTTTAATCCAACATCTTAGATCAAGGAACGAAAGTGCTTACTCACTGCAGACTAAAGCAAAGCTGCAGTTACGCAAAACCTTGCTAGGATATAAACCGATGTTTTAACTTTGCTTTCTGAAGAGCTGTGTAAGTTATGTAGGTTTGGTGACTCTCTGTTCCACCAGTCTCCATCTTCTCCTTCCCCTGTGCAGCAGTGCTGGCAAGCTTTGGGCGTGTGGCCATGGGGCCCTGCCCCTCCTCCAACCTGCCTTTCCCAGAGATGCAAAAGGGCTTCCTTCCCACACGGCTATTGTTTGCCATTTGGGACCCCCTCCCAGGCAGCAGGCTGCTGCTGTTGCCACGTTAAGACACAGGAACCCCCAAAGTGCAGTGCCCAGGGTCCAGTATACCTGAAGGAGCGTCTCCACCCCCATCGTTCAGCCCAGACACTGAGGTCCAGCTCTGAGGGCCTTCTGGCAGTTCCCTCGCTGCGAGAAGCTAAGTTACAGGGAACCTGGCAGAGGGCCTTCTCGGTAGTGGCGCCCGCCCTGTGGAACACCCTCCCACCAGATGTCAAAGAGTAAAACAACTACCTGATATTTAGAAGACACCTGAAGGCAGCCCTGTTTAGGAAAGCTTTTAATGTTTAATAGACTATTGTATTTTAATATTCTGTTGGAAGCCGCCCAGAGTGGCTGGGGAAACCCAGCCAGATGGGCGGAGTATAAATAATAAATTGTTGTTGTTGTTGCTGCTGCTGCTCCGATTCACATGCACACACCCAGGACTGCCCTGAGGAGAGCAACACTCTTGATCAGGATTCTACCTAAGGATTAGAGGGATCAAGTGCCTGTGTCCCATTGCTCTTGGCTTCACTTCAAGTTATCGGCTCGTTCAGTGGGTTGTTAATCCCTGCTAAATGTCCAGCGTTGAATATACTGCCCCTTCAGCTGATGGGTGTGTTGTTTTTTCCCTCGACAGTCTGCTGTCGTATTTTTGTCTTGCTTCTCTTTCTCCCCAGTTCCGCTGGCAGCTTTGCTATGCCTGCCTTGTCTAGATATTTGAAAACGCCCCTTTCTTTTATATATTGCTCCAGAGAGAGGCTACCATTTTAAATTAAACTTTGTAACTTTGCCTGTTCAGGTTTCTTCATTAGACCTTTCTACAAGATGATGCTGGGAAAGCCAATAACCCTGAAAGACATGGAGTCCGTGGTAAGTGGAAAGCTTATTAGTGTTTTCATTTATGTGCGTTTCCCCATCTCTGGGGAAATTATTAAATGTCAATACTTCCTGGAAGCTTCACAGTTTGAGGCACAAGGGTAGTATTTTTGAGGTTCAGGACAAATGTGCTCCTTAGCTTTTGTTCTTTCTCTGTCTCCAGTGAGGTGTTCCTTTGCCTGACAAGGTAGCAATGGGAAGCCCTTAATGCAATTAAATTCAACAGGAAAAGATTTATGCAATATTTTTTTGCTCAGTACATTCGAATGTGCAAGCGCTCCCTGTAAAACCCGCAGCCTTTCCAGACAAACTGCAAGCCGCTGCAAAGATTTGCTCCTGGCTTACTGCCCACGGCTTTTCTGGGCGAGACAGATCGTGATTCCTGGTTCACACCTAATGCCAAGCCAAACAATGACTTTGCTATTGGCATCGAAGCAGCAGCAGGACCAGGGTGGGAGGCAAAGCAGCCACACACTTAAACTCTGCTTTGGTTTTGCATTACATGCCAAGGTGATACACATGGACTGGAGAAGCCTGGGTTCAAATTCTCACCCACTGGTACTGAGAGGTCTGCCTAACCTACCTCCTAAGGACGCAGGTGGTGCTGTGGGTTAAACCACAGAGCCTAGGACTTGCCGATCAGAAGGTCGGTGGTTCGAATCCCCACGACGGGGTGAGCTCCTGTTGCTCGGTCCCAGCTCCTGCCAACCTAGCAGTTAAAAAACACGTCAAGTGCAAGTAGATAAATAGGTACCGCTCTGGCAGGAAGGTAAACAGCGTTTCCGTGCGCTGCTCTGGTTTGCCAGAAGCGGCTTAGTCATGCTGGCTACATGACCTGGAAGCTGTACGTCGACTCCCTCGGCCAGTAAAGCGAGAGGAACGCCGCAACCCCAGAGTCGGCCACGACTGGACCTAATGGTCAGGGGTCCCTTTACCTTTAACCTACCTCATAGGATTATTGAGAGGAAACCCAGCTTGGGGGGGGGGGATGATTTAAATCCTACTTTTTAATCTTCTAAGCTGTCCAGAGTGCTGCTTTTGGGCCAGAATTTGGAATATAAATGTGTCAATTAATAAATAAGCCATACCTTCTTGGGTGAAAGGCTAGGAGCGTGGTTATAGCTCTAACCCCGTGATTGAAGCATGCTGGTGATAACACCAAGGTTACAGGTTCGATCCCCCTATGAGACAGCTGCATTTACCTATATTGCAGGGGGTTGGACTAGATTAGCCTCTGGGGGGGTGTCTCTTCCAACTCTACAATTCTGTGATTCTGTGTGTGCTTATTAATTGACAATGGACATAAAGTGAATGTGCATTTAGATATTTATCTGAATGCGCACCTAGGTGAGGATGCAACCTCTGCGCACTCTGTGATGCTCACTTCCAATATGCATTCTAATGCCATTCCCCACTCACATTTTTGTGCAACTAGTTACCTTGTTTATATGGAACATAAATCCAGGTCAAAAGGAAATGATGGACCATCCAAATCTCTGTACATACAATGCTTAAGGACAACTTGTACATACCTATAGAAGGCTGGTGCAATGTACCAAGTTATTCATTTCGTACCCAAAATAATTCCTGCTGCTCTGTGGGACATCTTTGGGAGAAGAAAAGCCTAAGGAATAAACCCTACACAAATCCAGAGCTGAGTCCCTAAGACGGTTGGATGGTGTCCTGTACACCTCTTTCTGTCAACTCCTGTAGCCAGACGGGTGCCAAACATCTTGCTCTGCTTTTCTTTGGACTATATCAGTGAGGCTGAGAGGAGGGTCTTGTCATCTGGGTAGACCAGGACCTCCATACACACTGCCCAGGCTTGCACCCCGGGGAGGTCATTTTGTTGCTGCTAACACAGCAAAAACAGCATGGGAGGCTGTAGAATTACCAGCCAACAACCCCAAAGAATGCATGCACAGAGCAGAAAGGCCCCTGATTCAGATATTAATGGATCAGGACAAAAGAACAAAAACAAAACAGTGAGTGGTGTATGCCAGTATTTTTATTCTTGTCGTGTTACCTCATATAGGTTTGTACTGAATTGTGTTCCTTGCATTTGAAAGGAGGCTCTTTGATCCAGCAAAGGCTTTCATCAGTGGAACAGCGCAAGAGGCGATTTTTGCCTATTTCCCCCTCCTTCTGGCACTTTCCTCTCCTGTTCCAAAGGGTCCTTTAACCCACTGGAGGTGGAAAAGGGGGAGACGGGCGACTGCATGAAGCAAAATCCAGCAAAAAGTGCCTCTCCCCCTGTTCTCTGATGGAAACCCCTGCTGGATCAAAGAGCTCTCCATCAACACACAGGACACCACTGGATCCCTCCATAGTATAAACCCTTTGCTGGCCACGCCAACTGTAAATTAAAAACAACAATGTGAGTAATGGCAAACCAAGGCAGAATAAACACACATTTTAAAAATAACAACAAGGTATCAGAATAACTAATAGGATCAAAAAGCTGTTTCTGCGCTAGCTGAGAGATGCTGGAAGCTTCAGATTATCAATCCTGTCTGCCAGAAGTTGCAGTTGCCATAATAAAAGCCCAGCAGTGATTCGCAGCACTCATATTTTCACTTGTTGTGAGACATTTCCAGAAACCGCAGTTATTTATTTTGTTATTTTTCTTACCCACGAATTGCTGTAAAGTCTTTTGCTGTCTTTTGGGGGGAAAATGATTAATGGGAACCGCTACCATTACTTATAGGACAGTGAATATTACAACTCCTTGAAATGGATCCTGGAAAACGACCCCACAGAGCTGGATCTCATGTTTTGCATAGATGAAGAAAACTTTGGGCAGGTATGTGAGAGTTTGTTCCAATTACTGCATTTGTTCTTTTGAGATGTTGGCCTGTGGTATGTATTCAGCATCACATAAGAGCCATTGAAGAGCATGCCTCACCCCAGAGATGGAGAACCAGATGTGTGACAATGGCCTCAATGTGTAAACTCGAGGCTGATAATATCAGTAGCGATTTTCAGGAGAACATTTAAAAACTGCCAGCCAGAAGATACTTCACAATTCCTCAGTGACCACCGTTGCAGTTGGTTAAGACTGTTGATGGGCTCCCAAATGAGACAATGTGCAGTCCTTATTGGGGAAAGAAGTTAGGATTGCAACCAAGAGAAAATGCTTTCATCTTGGCATCTGAGAATGGCAAAGCATCTTCCAGATTTTCCTTTTGTAGAAGACCAGAATGAATAATGGGTGTGTAGCAAGTCGAATGGTTTTGTATTACTTTTGCCTTGCTTTGGCACTGCATTTTCCAAATAATGAATGTCTTCTAGTGCCTTCAAGATAGCGTCAGATTTTTTTCAAAGGGTTCCAAGAACTAAGCACAGCAATCTCAAGAAAATGTTGCTTTCGGGTGGAGTAGACTTCAGCAGAAATGCAGCCAGTCCAAAGTATTGTTGGAGGCCCCTGTTCCAGTGTGGGGACGATATATAGAAATGATGTGTCTGCATAGTGAGGATGACTAATGTCGTCCCATGAGCTTCTGGTTGGCCCCTGTGAGAACAGAAGCAGTAGTACTAGTTGAGCCATGGCCTGATCCAGCCAGGGATGTTCTTGTGTTCTTATGGCAGAAGCGACATACTTTGCTGTCTTGTGTCAAGAAAGGTTTAGAAGCCCTGATTCCTATACCCATACTGTGTGGTTGAGGTCTTGGTTTGTTCAGTTCACCAGGTTCTTGATAATGGAAATCTATTATTTTATATTTGACTTTCAGTGTTTTAAAAGTTAAAACAGCAATTCTGAATATTTAAATCTGAGTTTTCCCCCATCATGATTCAGACAACCATAACATAACATAGTGCATTCGAAGTCTGTGTTTGCTTGCTTTTTGCTTCAGCTTCAACAGTTTCTCATTTTACTTTCTTACCACCGGGGAGCTGAGAGCTTCGCACAAAGGGATTCTTGTCGAGAGAAGCGATGTGCAATTTAGGAGACAAAAGTCATAATAACTTGTAAAGGTTTTGCAAAATTAGAACTGTGTTGTCGGGTGCAATAGTTGCGGCGGTGTACACAGTACAATGACTATACAATGAGTTGAATAGTCTACAACTCATTCACTCCAGAAAAATTCAGCTGGCTTTAATGCAGAACTAATTTGAAGTAAATAGGTTGTGAATTGCAATCGCCTGCATGTCTTGGGCAGGTGCATTATAGGAGACCTAGTGAAATGTACCCTCAAACGTGGCCTTAAAGATGGTTTGCTGCTACCTGAGCAGTTGCTTGCCACACCTTCCTAATTACCGTATTTTTCCGTGTATAGGCTTTTCCCCTAAAAAAAATGTCAAAAATTGGGGGGTGTCTTATACATGGGGGTGTCTTATAGATGGAAAAACATGATACTCTCTAGCATTACCCTCCTTTCTTTCTTTTCCATTGGCCTGAGAAGATGGACAGAGACACAAGATAATTGGAATCTGTCCTTGGCTCTCCTATGTGTCATCGTCCTTTTCCCTTTCTGCTTAAAGAAACGCTCTTTCAAACGTCTCATTTGTTCTGTCTTTGCTGCTGTTCTGGGGCTTTGATTCTTGCATGTGGTTTCTCCAGGCTAATTATTGCTAAACATTTGCCCCATTAGGCTTTGCTTTCTTTCAGTCTGCTGCTTCCTCTTTAATTATCTGTAAATTTTTGCACATCGTTTGTCTTTCATGTTTTTTAAGTGGCTCTTGCGTTGGGGGAGGGGGTAATAATAATGAATGAGTTAGGAGGAGTGCGTGGCATTGGTGCTCAGGTTTATTCTAAGCTTTTTGCCATGTGGTGTTCCTCCTCTTCGCAGACAATGTTCTGGTAGCAAGTGTTCATACAGGCAGTACCCAAATATATTTGGGGGGTTGATATTCTTTTAGAAACCAATCCATGTGTTCTTCTTCATTCTAATACATTTGACATTCTGTTCTATCCATTTTGACCATGCATTTGGGTGTGCGAGAGAGCACCCCTTTTTTTTGTTTGCGGGGTGGTTGCCAATTTTAAAGATTTCCACCGAGTGTTTAAACTCCAAACATTGCTGCCATGCAATCTCCATTCATTTCAAGAGGTTATAGTACTGCAGCCTTGACACCAGTGTGGTGTCGCAACTAGAGTGTTGGACTGAGAGTTAGGAGACACGGGTTCGAATCTCCGCTCTTCTATGCAGCTTGCATGGGGGGCCAATCATTTTCTCTCAGCCTAACAGACCTCATAAGGTTTTTTGTGAGGATAAACCCGGGGGGGGGGGAGAGGATACAGTGCACCCACCTTGATCTCCTTGGAGGAAATGTGAGCTGTCAATGTCACAACTAAATAATAAATAAAAGAAAAAGTTATCCCAAAGCTGGGTAAGCCCTCAATTGTCGCTTTGCACAGGTGAGGCAGGCAATAAATAAAGTGAGAGTGGGTTTCCTCCACTCTCCTCCATTTGTTTATTTATTTCTCTCCCCCCCCCCAAAATGCAAAACTACAATTGTGTTAGCAAAATAAACATAAAATGTGAGTTACCTGTACAGTGCTAGGATTCTGGCATCCAAACACCACTATAGATTAGCCAGTTTTGGAAAGGTTACAGAGTGCCACCAATAGGTACCAGAAGTGACCATCGTTTCCTACATATGTAGGACATATGTATCACAACATTAATATGAGCATGACATAGAAATTCCCAACTGTTAATGTGATGAAAACACAATTTACCCAATGTTTCATGAGTGGGAGGGGTATTCCTCCTCCTGGCCATTACCAATATCAAAGTATGATTCATCATAGAGCACGCTGCATGAATATATCCCAAGTTTTTAGGAGGACATGAGTGCTTTGCTTCCGCTATAGATGAAAGGAGGCTCATCTGTTTCTCCCTTCACTTTTGTCACACTTGATCTAGTCTAAATGCCCGTCTGAATTTGTATCAGGCCATCCAGGAATTGCAAATCATTGTGGGGTTTTTCTGGATTCAGCATTCTGCAGCTCGGAATAACTAGGTTATCAACTTTAGATCACTCCTTTGTGCTTCCTATAATGTAAATATTGCAAGACGTTCTCTAGTTTAATGTTCTCTTTTCTCTGATTCTACTTTGGAATTATTATGCTGAAGCAATGTGTAGCCGAAAGGAAAATCAGCACTAGCCTTGCGGGAAAGATATATGAGCAACAACTAATTTGGTTAATGGGTTTTCCCTTTAAAAGCGATATGGATTTTCCCCCCCAAAAATTAAGTGTTGCTGGTAAAGAGTGCCAAGCACATTCCTCTATAAAAATTACTCCAAATCATTAAGTATGAAGTATATATTTCATCTTGGAAACATCCTTAAGGCTCATTTCATGTGTTTATTTATCTGATGATCTCAAGGTGGTTCACAACATAAAAACACAAAATATGTAATAAAAACAAGAACAAGAACAAACCACACCCACAGACACAATTAAAAGAACATAGAATGTTAATCCGCCAAAGGCCTGGTTAAAGAGAAACGTTTTTGCTTGGTACATAGAAATATGTAATGAAAGGGGACATTTTTCAGACGGAGGACCACATTCTTTCAAGAGAGACCTTCTGAGGGTGATCTGGAGGCCAAGGTCAGGAGGAACAGATGCAATTCTTAACCTTTGTCCAGTAGGCTATATCTCAGCCGTGCAAAATTCAAAAGGCTTCTTATCCACAAGCAAGCAAGCAACCAACACATATCGCCATCTTCTATGCAGGAAACCAAGAGGAATTTTCACAGTTGGAAGGGCACATTCCAACTAGGTAGAATCTAGGGCTGGGCAATATCTAGTTTTCAATATCGCAATATATCACCAGCTAAACATTGCTATATACGGATATATCACAATGTCGGGAATGAGGATGGAGCCACGTTGAGGCATTGGCTGGCCTCCCAGTTTTCCCCACATTGTGATTTTTACATAGGGCACACATGCGCGCGCACACATCATGGTTTGCAATATATTGCCAGGTCAAAAATTATGAAACCATCATCACAATATGGACTTCAAACCGGTTTTGGACGATATATTGATATATCACCCAGCCCTAGTAGAAGCACTCAAGGAGAGCTAGCAATGGGTATAGCATGGGGAGAGTCTCAAGTCCCAGACTGAAAGGGGGGGCAGTATTTGTCCACCAGGCCTGAGGTCCCCCATCCCTGTGTTACACAGTGGCAAACTCAGGTTTGCCATCCGATGCATATTCCAACATGTGAGCTGCAGTCCATCTCAGCTGCCCGGCAAACATTCACCGGTCTTATTCAAATTTTTGCAAACACATTTTCCCATATGCGTGTCTTCAAGCAGAGGTAGATAACATGGTGCCCTCCAAGGTGTTGTTAGATTCCCATCAGTCCCAGCTGATCACCATTGGTCACGTTGGACCAGTGGACCGAGCTTGTAGTCCAACAATATCTAGAGGGCACACTGTTGAAGAAGTGTTTGGATTTGATATCCCACTTTATCACTACCCAAAGGAGTCTCAAAGCGGCTAACATTCCCTTCTTCCCCCACAACAAACACTCTGTGAGGTGAGTGGGGCTGAGAGACTTCAGAGAAGTGTGACTGGCCCAAGGTCACCCAGCAGCTGCATGTGGAGGAGCGGGGAAGCGAACCCGGTTCACCAGATTACGAGTCCACCGCTCTTAACCACTACACCACACCTGTGTGATATATCTAAAATGTAATGTGTGAAATGGATCTCCCACTGCCTGCATTATATTATGTAAACTTCTTGAACGGAGAATCTGTCTTTTCCTCCCTAACGTTCGTTACTCTGCAAGGCTGCCAGGTATATATTGGTGGGAATAAATAGATAGGCTCCTAGACACAAGGCAGGTCCCTTTGACAGCAGGAGGCCTCACGATCACTAAATGGGGATTTATTTATTTATGGGATGCTCGAGCCGTTCTGCAAGAGCTAATTCCATGGGTACCGTTGATGCTTTTTATCCTGGGACCATTAGAGAGCAGCTGTGTTGAGTCTTCTGAAGAGATGCCAAACAGCACATGAAGAGGCATCCCTAAAGCTGCCATCCAAGTCCCTGCTGAACACTATCAAATTCTTTATAACTGAGCAGATGATATGCCAATCTGCTTTCCCTTGAATTTGCTAATGAAATCGTGGTGCTGAATTCTGATTTATCCATTACTTCATCCATTTGTCCTCCTCGAGGTCATCCTTAAGCATAAATCATTTTGACCAGCAAAACACAACCCTCCATGGGCATTAAAAATTCAGAGAGCTTGTTCATTAAAATGTAATAAATTTGTGCCTGAAAGCTGTAGCAATACTTTTTTACAGACATCTCCTTGTAGCTAATGCATTTTTGTTTTGTTTTGTTTACAGACATATCAAGTTGACTTAAAGCCGAATGGATCAGAAATCACGGTCACAAATGAAAACAAAAGGGAATACATTGAGTATGTATGTGTGTGTGTCTATGTACTCAATATGGTGTTTAACAGCCCTAGCAGTTTAGCTATTCAAACTGGACTTCAAAGATAATAATAATAATAATAATAATAATAATAATAATAATAATAATAATTTATTTATACCCCACCCATCTGGCTGAGTTTCCCCAGCTACTCTGGGTGGCTTCCAATCCAGTGTTAAAAACAAAACAGCATTAAATATTAAAAACTTCCCTAAACAGGGCTGCCTTCAGATGTCTTTTAAGATAAGATAGCTGCTGCTTTCCTTGACATCTGGTGGGAGGGCATTCCACAGGACGGGCGCCACTACCAAGAAGGCCCTCTGCCCGGTTCCCTACCTCACTTCTCGCAATGAGGGAACTGCCAGAAGGCCCTTGGCGCTGGATCTCAGTGTCCAGGCAGAATGATGGGGGTGGAGATGACTTCACTAGAAGCCATTCCCAGATTAAAACCCATTTTTTCTTTTAAAATAAAAAGCAACCAATGGGAGATGTATGGAGGAGCAGAAGAAAAGTTTTTACGGGAAAATCAGCTCTTTTTTGTGGAGTAGCGGCCAGCTAGCCGCACTCCAGATTGAAGCCTTCCAAAATGGAAAAGAATGACCCTGAACTCTGCATAACATCTTGTTTGGTCCTTCCTCTGAAATACAGGCATGTTAAATGAAGGGAGGCACCAAATTCCCAATGGGTTTTGTTTTTTTTTTTTTTTTGATGGAGAGATTAATCTTCTTTCAGCCGAATAATGGTAAAACAGACTACAATCTCCATAGGAACCGCAAGATTAACTTCATGCCATCTCTGCATGGCATACCTCTTAATATGGAAAGGGCATATCTGAAGCACTTTGAAGCATGTGCACACAAAGTTATTTAAGTGTCAGGCTGTAAAGTGAAACAGAGTTTCCTTTGAATTACTCTTTTATGCTCATCAGTAAATTTCCTCCTCCACCATCTCATTGGTTTCCCAAAGGAAATCTGAGAAATTAATGAAGAGACACACATATTCATGAGCTCAGCAAATGATATCGGAGCTGCAGCTGGAATGGGGAGGATTGTGTTTGCCTCATTTGTTCTGTTTACATTTTTTTCTTAGTTTGACGAAAGATTACTGGAGCCGTAAATGGGAAGGCAGAAAAGCATTAGGGTAGTTAAGATATTTAAACAATCTCTCTTATTCCTCCTAATGAAAGTGCCATTTCTCTTTGTGTATGCAGCTTAGTCATCCAGTGGAGGTTTGTCAACCGGGTTCAGAAGCAAATGAATGCATTTCTGGAGGTAAGTTCCTTCAAGTAAACCTCCTTCTGTTTTGCTGTGTGGTCTGCATTTATCAGAGTCGGGCAGCCAGACTTTGGTGGCCTTCAGATAAGCAGCAAAGTATGCCAGAGATAGAGCACAGAAAGCAATCATGGCCAGATTAAGACATGCTGAGGCCCTAAGCGATGTCAGGTTTAAGAGACCACGTCACATTACTCCCCAAAAGGTGTGTTATTCTAACAGAATGGACCACGAAAATACAAATTATATATATATATATATATATATATATATATATATATATGCACATATACTGGTACAAAGGTGAGGATGCAACAGAAAACGAACTACAAGTGTATCTTGCAAGAAGCCTACTTGCAAATTAAACACCTTTATAAGAAAATGCCCAATGATTTTTAGCATATATGAAAACTATATTCTAGTCATTTCTACAGATGTATAAACACAACATGGCAAAGAGTTGTGTAGCCATTCAATATATTTTTGTGACATCAGAACGATGATGTCTGTTTTCCCTGTTTCCTTGTTTTGTTTTACTTTACCAAAAGTAAAATTTGCACTGTCCACTTTTATCTCTGCCCCCCCCCACCTCAGACATGTAACTCCCAGAAAAGGAGGGTTGCCCAGAAGCAAATCTGCCCCTCAGGCAGAAAAAGGCACCCCACCACTGCTTTTATACTAAAAAATAAGTACACTGCTTAGGTCTTAGAGGAAACACAAAGTTTCTAATTTAAAAGCTGTTTGCTGTAGCTTTCGTCTTGAATGAATTGTTTTCTCATGTACTTGCAACTGAAAAACCTGAGACTCTGCCTTATTTAATGGAAGAACCTTGTCATTCATTCGGTATTTATTTGTGCATTTCAGGGTTTCACAGAGCTCCTGCCTACTGACCTGATTAAGATTTTTGATGAAAATGAGCTGGAGGTTAGTTGCCTTTCATTCTCAGAACAGCATCAGAAAGCTAGTTATATTATTTTTATTCGGTGCAAATAAATAAATGTGGACAGGAATCCTGCAAGGATCTATCAGCAAGCCCTTGTCTTTATTATTAAGAATTTGTGGAAAAAAATCTTGATAATGCATGGGTGTGTTTTTAGAGGCTTCAGTCCAGCTACACATCAGTGTAAGTTAATTTTTCAGGCTTTCTAAGAATCAATACAATAGTATTTGATGAGTATGACTCCATGTGTATCTTGCTGGTAGAAATTCTGCAAAAACTATGGCAGAAGGTGGCAGGGTGGAGATCTTCCGCGTGTATCATGATAAGCCTGTTAAACCTATGGGAAATACTTGTAGTGTAGCAGCTGATACCCATCTCTCAAAAACTTCATTCGTTCCTCCGCAGTTGCTAATGTGTGGCCTTGGCGATGTTGATGTCAATGACTGGAGACAGCACACCATCTACAAGAACGGATATTGTCCAAACCATCCTGTCATTCAGTGGTACTGGAAGGTAACACTGTAATTCTCAGTATAAACTGTTGCCTTCTTTCTTAACTTTGATTCTGTCCTCTAACCAACTGTTGAGCTCTGGTCACTTCTTAAAATGTGCATGACAGTTCGTTGAAAGACCTCTCTGCCTGTTTCTCAGATTGCACTATCAGTGACAACATTGGGGTTTTTGGCTGTGCCTCCGTTAAGTTTCCACAACTGTCTTGTTTTATAGGCTGTTCTGCTGATGGACGCTGAGAAACGTATCCGGCTATTGCAATTTGTAACTGGGACGTCAAGAGTGCCTATGAATGGATTTGCTGAACTTTATGGTGAGTTAAACCAAATGCATCCTGATAGCTTTTGACAAAATCTTCTGCAAAGATAGCAAACACAAACCCTGAACAGCCAAGTTTATGCTTCCACTGACCTTTCTAAGCTTGTCGGCGCCTCTTTTTTGCCAGAGTCTAGGTTGTTGCTCATCACTGGGGTCACAACGGGATGAGCATTTTGCCACTTTGTGTGACACACACACACAGTCAGGGTAAAACCTGCCCAGCAAGAGTGCACACCTTCTTAGAGTCACTGGTGTGTAGACCGTAACAGGCTGCATCTTGCAAAGAGACTCTTTCACATTCATGTGCTTTTTTACCCTTGATCCAGGTTCAAATGGTCCTCAGCTGTTTACAATAGAGCAATGGGGAAGCCCCGAGAAGTTACCCAGAGCTCATACATGGTAAGTAACAAACAAGGCACATTAAGTCATTTACAGTGATGAAATTTGACATACTAGCTACTTTTAGCTGTGTGTGAGGTTGGGATTATTTTTCTTACATGAGGCTTGCGCATTAATTATTACATTAATGAGTGCCAAAATCTGAGCTGATTCCTTGGGGGGTTCAGAAAGGAACCTAAGCCAAGCTGCCATCTGTGAGAGATGTGGCTTTGACTTTGAATTGCAAATATTCATTTACTGTATTTTTCGCACTAAAGGACGCATTTTTCCCCTCCAAAAATGAAGGGGAAATGTGTTTGCATCCTATGGAGCAGTGGCGTAGTGTGGGGGGTGCAGGGGGGGCCGGCCGCATCGGGCGCAACATCTGGGGCTTAGGGTTAGGGGGCGCAAATTACTTGCCTTGCCCCGGGTGCTGACAACCCATGCTACGCCACTGCTATGGAGCGAATGCAGGCTCCTTGGCTTCAGCGATAGCAATGTGAAGCCTCCGAAGCGCAGAGGGAGTGCTCCCTCCATGCTCAGGAGGCTTTGCGTTGCTTTCGCTGAAGCCTGGACAGCGAGAGGGGTCGGTGCACACCAACCCCTCTCACTCTCCAGGCTTCAGGGATAGCCGCCTGAAACCTTCGGAGCGCAGCGCGAGTCTCCGCTGCGTTCCGGAGGCTTCAGGTTCCTTTTGCTGAAGCCAGGAGTCTTGCTCTCCCAGCTTCAGCAAAAGGAACCCGAAGCCTGAGGAGCACAGCGGAAACTTGCGCTGCGCTCCAAAGGCTTCAGGGATCATTGAGGCTGGGGTGGGGGAAAGCAGCGCTTCCCCCCACTGCCAGCCCCACAAGCTCAGGGGGCAGCGGGAAGGCAGCGCGCCGCCTTTGCGCTGCTCCCCGACCTGGTGTTTGAGGCTGGCGGTGGGGGAAAGCAGCGCTTCCCCCTGCCAGCCCCAAAGAGCAGGTCGAAAGGAACCCGAAGCCTCCGGAGCCCAGCGGGAACTGCCGCTGCACTCCGGAGGCTTCGGGTGAACGCACTTTGAACACACAGAACGCACCTTGTTTTAGAGGGGGAGAACAAGAAAAAAAATTCTCCCCCTCTTTGCGCAGCGCCCCTTCAGCGAATTGGCAGGAGAAATGGAAGGGGCTCCTGCTGCTTTGCAGAAGGGGTGCTGAGCAGAGAGGGGGAGATTTTTTTTTTTTCTTGTTCTCCCCCTCTAAAACAAGGTGCGTCCTATGGTCCGGCATCCTATACAGCGAAAAATACGGTAGTTCAGAAAGAAGAAATAACAAGGAATTTCAAATATGTTGTTGGAGTTAAGAATCCCAAGGCATCCTTTAAAAAGCAACAATGAAAGTGCTATTTGTTGCCACAAGTCCTTTTCCTTAGTGTTGCTACCTGAAAAATGCATGCAGATTTGAAATTAACAGGACACTATAATGACACCTTCTCTCCCCTCTTCCCATTTCAGCTTTAATCGCCTTGACTTACCTCCGTATGACTCTTTTGAGGAATTACGAGAAAAGCTTCTTATGGCTGTTGAAAACGCCCAAGGATTTGAAGGGGTGGATTAAGACGGCACCTGTTCCTTATTATTACTACTATTGTTGTTATTATTTTTGAAACAAAGATTCTGTTCACGGAGCAAGTTCAGTGTGCTCTTTTCGATTTGCCTGACAAGACATTCGCAAGACCCAGAGGCAGAACAAGTTGCACGGTGGTTGGTTCATGGAGCAAACACTTGTACAGTGCAGACGTCTAAATTGGAAGTAACTTTCTCTCACCTGTGGATAGTATTTCTGAAATTTCCATGGCAAGTTACCAACTGGTGGATGTGTACTCTTGACTACATTTCAGAAGGACTTGTTCTATTTATGTTGTGCCTCTAGGCAAAAGCCCTTAATAAATGTTTTACATACTTTCTAATGACAATGAATGGAATTAATCCTTTTACAGGTAGAGTATTACAGCTCATGTTTACTTTCTAAAAATGATTTAAGACATTTTCAAATTTTATTTCAATACAATTAAACAAAAAGAAGCATATACTGGAAAAAAATGAGCTTACTTCTTTTCCTCACAATTTGTCTATAGACTTGATGCCTGTGGCATTTTGGTTTCGAAAGTACCTCTTTTCCCCCCGTCATTTTTGTTGTTCAGCCTCGTGTCCCCCATCTTTTGGAATCCTAGGAGCAACGTTTTTATAAGGAATTTTCTGCAAATTGGAAGTATTATCAGAATATACCTAATGCCTTTTAATTACACGCATTGAGCTTTCACAGACAACGGAGAAAAAAACAGTGATTCTGATGTAAAGTATTTTATACAAATCAACAGAATATTTACAAGAGGATCATAACACAGCATGCCAAATCTCTCATTCAATAAGGAAATTGTTTCATTATTCTTTAATAATATTGATATGTATTATATAGCTCTTTTGGTGATGGAGATGGCATTATTGTCTTGGGGGGGTATGCTTAATCCTGCTGCTTACCTTTGTACAGTGACTGTTTAATTCTCTACTCTTTGCAATGGAGGCATTCTGAACTAATCCTGGCAACGGCTTGATTTGGACAAAGGCTGTGAAGACCAGATCCACACAAACTCCTGTCTCTATACATTTGCTAATGGTCTCTAAATGAGGATATATATTTTTCCCCTTTATTTTTAACTGCACCAATTCTAGAAGCACTTTATTGTACCACATTGGAGCTCATCTCTTTCTCCCTCTCTCTTTTTTTTTTAAAGAAATCATAAACATTAATGTGACGATATACCTTCTCACTGCCCCCTGTCTTTTTGGTGCAATCATTTTCAGTTGTGAATTTGGATGCAGCTGAAACAAAACCTACAGAGCTGAATCTGCAGACACTAATTGTATTTTGAGGGGCTGGGTGTTCAGTTTTTTGTTTTGTTTCTTCCCCTTGACCAAGATCTATTTAATATATACAGTTATCTAGTCAGTTTTGTAATCTATGACATGTTGCATGATTAAACGATAATGCTTGACTTGTAACTGTTATGTACTAGATTAAAGGGGGAAAGAGCAGGTATGGTACCTGTGGTCCACTTAAAAGGGAACGGTAGCAGAACTAATCGGATAAATCACATTGGCTGGTTTTAGTCAGCCCACCCAAGTCAAAACTGGCAAATGAGCTGCTATCCAGCTAAGGGAGGAAGTCCTATTGAACATAGTGGGATTCGCTTCTGAGTAAGCATGCGATGAACTGAGATACTAGGGCATTTCCACAGGTGAGGTGATCTTAAACTGATATCTGATGCAACTATAAAAGATGACAGCACTCTTGTTTTTCTGTTCATCTGTCCTGTCTTCCTGCCTCTTCTCTCCCCTCTGTTTTATCTACTCCATCTTTATCCTTTTCTTAAAACAAGAAAATGGGTAATTAGTTTCTGGTGAAACCCAGCTTAGATCATAACCCGCTTCTAATCTTCTAACTCACAAGAGTATAACGCTAATTGGCATTTCTCTCATGCATTCTGCCCCTTCAACTCCTGGAAGACAATGTCACCAGAAAGATAGAAAGTATTTTTTTTTCCATTTTCAGCTATTTTTCTTTTTCAATTTTGTTTTTGGGTCCTCGCCTTTTATTTAGCTTTGTACTAGATTTCCAGTCATGCACAAAATCAGGTTTGGGGGGGGGGGTCAAACTAAATTCTACTCAAGAGCAGACCCTTTGAAATGAATGTGTTCAAAGTTAGTCATGCCCATTATTACTTTTATCACTGTTGAGTATGGCTAACATTGAATATAACCCATAAAAATCTGAGCTTTAGTTCTGGATACCATGTAGCAAACTTCAATATTAAACAATAATGGTAAATTTAAGCAGTTCCTTGCTCTGTTTGGCGGCTAAAACATAAGGAGACCACAATTTTGAAATTCAGGACATAAACGTGAATCGGAAACCAGATTTACAGAATGTAAAGTATAATTGTTGTCTTGGCCGGGCTGCTAATAACTAATGACTGCCAATCTTTATATTTGGATCAAGGTAGGGAACCTTTTTAAGTCTAGGAGCCATATTACCTAGCGAGCAACTCTCACAGGAGCCCCATGTCATTGGTGGTAGGAAAATGGAAGTGATTGCTTTCTTTGTACAGTAACAATACTGTACAAAGCCAGTCATACTCACTTGCCTCCATCCAAGTGTGTGTGTGATAGTAGCCTAGCAAGGACATGTAGCCTGTGTGCCAGGGACTACCTGGACTAAGGAGTGGTGGGAGCCTTCCATCCAGGAGGAGGACCAGAAAGACGAGGACTTAGACCCTGGGTCCTGGTGGTGGGACATAGGGAAGAGGCTGGAGAAAGGATGAGCTGAGAGGTGGTGGAAGCAGAAGGTTGGAAGCAGAAGGAGGCCCTTACAGGACAGTCTCAGTCCTGCTGGCTCTCCTCCTCTCACATCCCAGTCTGGGAGAGTCCTACATGTTGCTGAGCAATGGACTAGACAAGCCCAGAGGAGGAGCTTCATCCGCTACATTGCAGACTCTGTTTGTTTGGGAAGGCTCCAGAGTGAGGAGCTGGAGGGGAGCTCAGTTTGCAGCTGAAGGAGTCCAGCCAGGGAGACCACGCCGTGTTACTTTCTGTGAATGAAAAGTCAAATGCATTTCAAGCCCCTAGCCTTTTCCTGACCTGCAGAGGCCCAGAACCTTCCTATCAGCTCTCAAAACACGGTGGAGAGTCCCAAGGATGTAGGGCAGAGAAGCCCAGTGGGCCACATTTAGCCTGAGTTTATTATTCCTTTGACATAGAGGCAAGTCTACCCATCGTGTAATGCGTATCTCTTGCCAGGTATGTTATCGGCACCTCGCTTCCTTTAAATTTTCCCCATCTCCCTGGACCCAACTTTTATATTGTGGGCCTACTGCCCTTGCCCCCTAGTTTGGCCCTGTAGCAATGTGGCGTCTCACTCACTTGATGACATGATGGTTGAGGGATGTTGCTTCCAGTTGACAGAAAAGAGCAGGGAGGTGAAGGGAGGAAGCAAACCTCACAAATAGCTTATAAAGTCAAAGGAACTATTTAAAATTCAACTACGACACGTTTTCAAATCAAGCCCTTAAAAAGGGGGAGGGGGCAGATCACCCCTACACAGAAGGAACATTTTGGCACATAGGAAAATAGTAACGATCTAGCACGGTTATGATCAGGAGGGAGGGGAGTAGCTGTGTTTGACTGAGAAATTATATCAACAAACAGGAGTTTGCTAGCATCCTTCCCGTTCTATTCCCTAACAAAGGATTATACAGTTACACAATCAAATTGTCAAGTGGGCTAAGTCATGCCCATTTGCCCCCCAATATCACCCGGTACCCTAAACCAGGGTCTTCTGGTATAAATTTGCAGAGTAACCTTCCAGGAGATCAAGTGAAGGTGTTGTTGTTTTTCCATTCCCGTAAGTTTAACAATGGCAAGCCACTTTGGAAATTAAATCTCTTCCAAATTGCTAATTCACTAATTTCTTAGCCACAGTGCTCCTCGCCTGTAAAATACGAGTATTAATTGGTTGCCTTTGGGAGCTGTCCCAGCTCCTTTGAGTTTTGTGTTAGAAACACCGACTCGGGTGTAGGCTTGTATTTGTAAATACAGTGGATGAGTCACGCAGCACAGTACGTAATTGACTCTGCTGTTCACTCTCCCCCATTATTCTACACGTGCCTCTAATTGGTGGTTTAAAAAATTAAAAAGTAGATCCCAGAAGCCCGAGGTGTTCCTAGCCAGCTACTTTTGTGAAATGAGTGGCTGGGGAAACTCAGCCAGATGGGCGGAGTATATTATAAATATTTATTTATAATAATTATTATAAAATTATTATTATTATTATTATTATTATTATTATTATTATTATTATGACCCTGGATCTTATGGTGTGGTTTGGAGAGAGTACAAACACAGCAAAGTGTTAGGATGCACTGCCATAAAGACAGGCTTTCTGATCTTGCTATAGACTGTTCCTCTGTGACCTTCCATTATGTTTGCTCTTTTGTGCTTCCCAAACCTTTTGTTGTGCTTTTTAGTCACTTGTTTCACAGCAGCCCATTTCTGCCATTTTTGCTTGTCGGTCTGCGTTATAAACCTTCAGGCTGTTAATGGGAGAAAACTTACAGATGTGGATTTTATTTTATTTTTATTCTGCGGCATGAACGGAGTCTGAAACGTCAGCATATATAGATATGCCTGGGAACTGTAGCAGCAACCGCCAAGGTGCACCTTCTGATTAAAATGGGTGTTTTGAAATGTTTTCAGATTAGTTCCATTGTCACTTTTGCCTGACCAAATCCAGAAAAAATGTTCCATTTCATGCAATGTCAAGCCAGTCTTCCAAACAAATCAAAATCCACCTGCTTCTAGATTTCATCCCTATTGGTGGAATTATGCAGCTTTCTGCCTTCCTGATTGTTACCTGCTTGGCCTCAGCTTCAGTCCCTGACAACACTAGTTGAAAGCTCAGGTAGCAAGTAAAGGTGAGCAGATGCATTAAGATAACATGAGATTGCTTCCACACCAGTCCCAGAATGTGGTACTGGCTATGAATAATCATCTGCACAGCACACCTGTGACCTCCTTCCCATATAAACTGGAGCTTCTGGTGTTTTGGAGCAGCAAATTAAGAAAAAAGTAGTGTTAGAAAGAGGAGCCAATAAGGGGAGCAGGCTGAGGACTAGGAGGAGTTGGGCCAGATCCCGCATTGGGGAGTCCTGGGCAAATTGTCCTTGGGGGCAGGCTCCCTTTTCTTGGTAAGTGGGCCCCCGTGGGCTTACCTGTGTTGAGCCGCCATTTTAATTTCCCACAAATGACACACAACAACGTTCTTCATATTCCTACTTGCCCTTCAACCATAAGGTTTTAGGACCGGTTGCAACAGCGTAACATGCAGTTATTAAAAGCAAAACCATCCCAACCAAAGTTGAACAGTATAGACTGAGCAGGAGAGATGGGTCCTACAAAACAAAAGGCCTTAGAGGAGGTGCATTGTGGGAAATTAAAAGAGTGGGTAGATTCGGCTTCCCGGCATAGGAAGCCTAAAAATAAAGGAGGCAGGCACAGCTGTAGGCCGCCAGGTGCTGCCATAATCCCTGTTGGGAAGGAATCTTTCTCGCTTATTTATCTTGCAGCCAGTACTGTTCCTGAAGTCTCTCCCCCCCCCCCCCTTTTATATTTTTGAGCTTCATGTATTTGACCATTTGCTGACAAATCAGTAGAGGATGTTGCTGTGAAAGCTGATCACATGCCTCCTTGTCAGAGCCCATTCCTCACTTCCCCACCTCATCCCAATATAGCAAACCAACCTAAATGACCTGTTGGTTTTGTTTGTTGCCCTTTGCACTGTGGCGAGTGAGCATGACTGCAGGAATTCTATCTCAAAAGTCACTGTTTGTTAGCATTCCACCTGTGGAAGAACTTAAATCTGTACACGTTGGTATAGAGATGAGTAGGACAGCCTACCCACCTCTGTTACTACTTTAGTTTTCTGTGAGTAATATGAAAACAAACCAGGATTGTGGTGGTTTGAATGCTCAAATGCAGATGTAAAATTAAAGCTTTTTTTTAAAAAAACGAACGGAACAAGTTTGCTTCTCTGAAATTCTGAGGGAGAACACTGGATGAAAGATGTTGCACTACAAATGAAGTGTACAAACCTGGTTATGTTTCTAAAATTTGGATTATTCTCCAGCCAAATATATTATTTATTTTATTTAAGCAGGGTGCAGGGATCGCTCAGAGTAGTTTACAACGTATCATAAACAAAGATCAAATACAAAAATTCTAAGGGGGCGAGAATCCACATTATAAAACACCCCTAACTAGATGGGCGCCCTCATCAACATCAGAATGAAACACCCGAAAATCAGCTACAGTGATATCTCGGTTTTCGAACATCTCCATTGACAAACGTTTCGGAATTTGAACGCTGTAAACCGAGAAGTAAATGCTTCGGTTTTTGAACATGCCTCAGAAGTCAAACCAGAAACACGACTTCCGTATTGGGATTTCCATTCTGAGCTTTCAGTTTTTGAAAATTTCAGAACCTGAAAGGTCTTCCAGAAAGGATAATGTTCGGAAACCGAGGTACCTACCAAAAAATACAATGAAAACTCTTGTTTTAAAATACTGTAATTCACAACTGAGCAAAAGAAAAGAAAAAAACTTTCTGACCTACCTTATGCCCAATGATGTAATTAAACAACCCAATCCAATTAAATTCCCAACCCCATAAGCACAGCTTAAATGTAAAGGGACCCCTGACCATTAGGTCCAGTTGTGGCCGACTCTGGGGTTGCGGCGCTCATCTCGCTTTATTGGCCGAGGGAGCCGGCGTACAGCTTCCGGGTCATGTGGCCAGCATGACTAAGCCGCTTCTGGCAAACCAGAGCAGTGCACGGAAATGCCGTTTATCTTCCCACCAGAGCGGTACCTATTTATCTACTTGCACTTTGACGTGCTTTCGAACTGCTAGGTTGGCAGGAGCAGGGACCGAGCAACAGGAGCTCACCCCGTTGCGGGGATTCGAACCGCCAACCTTCTGATTGGCAAGTCCTAGGCTCTGTGGTTTAACCCACAGCACCACCCGCATCCTAAGCAGAGCTTAAACGGCAGCTAAAATTGCATTCCACACATAATTAGCACATGCACAACAACCAAACACAGAAATCCTACAATGTACTCAAACTTTACTCCTCTAGCATGCAGTTCCGATAATTCTGCATTGCATCCTCAACAGCCCACTCATGAGACCTAGGCAAATACTGACATACAAAGCAATATACCCCACCCTCTAAATAAAGCATTCATGTCAAGCAGTCCCTCTCATTCTGGAGGTGGGGGGGTGGCATACAATATATGCCCGGTGCCTCATATAAATACCATTCACTGCCTTGGTTTCTCACCCAAGGGATCCAAAACTACCCCCAAGTAGCACTTCTGGTGCTCTGCTTCACTTCAAATGGATGAGCTGGGTTGCTACTAGCTGCACCCAAGGGAGACACAACCAAAAAGGGTAACCAGGGGGGGTTGGAATGGACAGCTGCCGGGTGTGAGTGAGCTGGAAGCAGAGAGATGCTGCAAGATCTGAGGAGGGAAAGATGCCTTGCTGTGTGCTGGCTCTAAAGCTGTGACTAACATAGGAGCAAGATCTGTTGGGGCATTGATGCTGTGAGGCCCTCCATCTTATGTTCGGATTGTATATATGCACAAATAAACCCATATATCCTAAAGACGCTACAGTTTCCACTGACCTTCCTTCCAAGTCTCCGATAAGCACTGGAACGCCTGGTGTCTCTCATTTTCAGAGGCTGGAGTGATGTGTAACAATATTTGCAGCACATACTCAAAAGAGGTTTCAGACGCCTTCTTCGGCTGCAACATTCAGTCTCCAGCTGTAAAACATATGGATTATTATTATTATTATTATTATTATTATTATTATTATTATTTATACACTGGCCATCCGGGCAGCTCCCAACAAAAGATTAAAAATACATTAAAACATCAGTCATCAAAAACTTCCCTAAATAGGGCTGCTGCCTTCAGAGGTCTAAAACTCAGATAGTTCCTTGACATCTGATGAGATGGCGTTCCACAGGTGCCACTACCGAGAAGGCCCTCTGCCTGGTTCCCTGTAACTTGGCTTCTCGCAGGGAGGGAACCGCCAGAAGGCCCTTGTTGCTGGATCTCATTGTCTGGGCTGAACAATGGAGGTGGAGACACTCCTTCAGGTATACTGGGCCAAGGCCTTTTAGGGCTTTAAAGGTAAGTACCAACACTTTGAATTGTGCTCGGAAACGTACTGGGAGCCAATGTAGGTATTTCAAGACTGGTGTTGAGTCTAGTGAGACATTAAGAGGATAACACACCTGGATATGAAACTGGAGGTGAACCATTTTAGTGCCACATCGTACGTTGGATGGGCATAAGGCCCAAATTCAAGCCAGTAAACTCCCACAGAGAGAGCAAGAGGAAATAAACCTGATAACAAAACCATGAGGAAGTTGCCGGTAGATATAAAGGGAACAACCATCTCATCTTCTTAAACCACATTTGCTGGAGCAATAAGGACCAGCAGAGGCACTGTGATGGGGGTGGGGGAATAATCTTGGTTGTAATCTCTCCTATTTTATAAGAACAAACAACCGGCAATATCTGTGCACATTCAGTGAAAGGTGTGTTTCTTTAATTTTGGTAAACCAGCTTAATGCTATTATTAATAATAAAATTTCTACACCGCCTTCACCCAAGGTTCACGGGACAATTTACAATATAAAAACACAAAAGTACCTAGCGTAGTAACAAACCAAACAATAACCCCACCCACCCACAGTTTAAAAGGCCATAGATAGTTTAATCAGCCAAAGACCTGGGAGGAGAAGAGCGTTTTTGCCTGACACCTAAAAATATGTTGGAAGTTGGAAGCCACTGCAGGAAAGTTCTGTTCTTGTGTTGCTACCCTGCAGACCTTTTGTGGAGGGTCGACACTAAGAAGGGCCTCAGAGGATGATTTCAGGGTCCGGGTCAGTTCATATGGGGAGAGGCAATCCTTGAGAAGGTATTGTGATCCTGAGCCTTTTAAGGCTTTCTAGATCAAAACCAACACTTTGAACTGGGCCAGGAAACTGACTGGCAGCCAAGTGCAGTTGGGCCGGGTTTGGCGTTGTATGTTCAAACTGGTGCCTCTGAATTCTGCACCAGGATTGACTTTCAAGGGGGAACAAGAGCAATTCCCCCCCTTCACTTTAACTTCTCTTGAAGTTATGATTCGCTGAAGTCAGTACTGGAATTCACAGTAAACCTTTCAAAGAGGACACTGTTGAGTTCTGAAACTATATTTCAGCCTGAATGAAGGCAGCTTCTGAATGGTAAAAGCTTTCAAACATTCCAGAAGAAATTTGCTGTGTTTCCAAACCCATCAGATTGCTAAACTACTTCTGGACAGGAAGGATAATGAGCTCATCTGCCATAATGAGCTTATAGATTTGTGCATTGAAAAAATAAGCAAACCAGCAAATACAAATGTATAAGTGAGCGAGCCTAAAAACTTTGTTATAGAGTAGTCTATTGTCTCCCAAGACAGATGGATGACAACAAAGTAAATAACACACTGGATGGTATTCAACACTTGTTCTAATCAGAATAGACCCATTGAAGCTAATGGCCATGATCATCTTAGGTTCATACATTTCAATGGTCTGCTCTGAGGAGGTCTTAGTTGAATATAATCCAGTGTTCTCATTTGGAATATCAACTGGAATATCTTTGAAAACATACTTCCATTTGATATACAAACATAAATGCTGATTTGATTAAAGATCATTTTCCTTTTCCATTTTATTTTTCTTAAGATTTATGAAGGGAATTAGTGGCTATTGTTCACCTGATGGAGAACAAAAATTTAATAAGAAGTTATGGAAATAGACACATGTTGTACTTTAAATTATATGGCTTGTTTCCTTGAAAGTTTAATATTTGTATTTCAAACACTACTCTTTTTAAAACGTACTATTTACAAATTTAAGAAAAATCACACAAAATCAGCAGGAATATCAACAGAGAAAATCTTAAATGTACAGTGATCAATCAACATAGTCCTGCTTGATCCTTGACTATATTCAAGTGTGCATTTCCAAACAGTGTATATTCAGAAACAGTGCATTTTTAATAGCAACACAGAAAGGACTCACATCAAACACAATTCACACATAATGTAGACTTTACTTTTGCTTTATCTGGCAAATAAACCGTCATTCCACTGTACCTGATTCTTAAAAAAATAATGATTCAAATGTTATTTCCATGGAGCTAATGTCGTTTACGAGGCAAGCTAGACCTCATCAAAATTCAGATGTATGCGGTCTAGAAGTTACAAGAAATATCAAAATGTCTCTATTGTTGGAGCAATCCCAACCTCAGCAGTAAGGCAGCTAATGGACCTCAAGTAGCAGCCCTAACTGCCATCCCATTGGTGGAGACAGAAGCACCATGATGGAACTGATATGCTGCACACCGGCAAAGATCTTCCAACAGCAAAGCGGGCGATTGGGGTGGCAGAGATGCCACACCCAACACTCCTTTGTTTCCCTGATATGTCTGCAGAGATGATGAGACTCCTCCACACCATCTCTTGTGGCTGGTGTATTTAATGCCCTCCCATTGACTACCCATTTGGGGGTAAAAAGGATGAACACATCCTGCAGAACTTTCCTGATAGCTACAACAGACCCTCCAAGTGTCCCTATTTTCCAGAGACATCCATGATTTAGAGAAGCCGTCCCGGTTTCTTCTTTGATTTCCTTAGTAGGTCCCTGTTTTCATTGGAGAAATGTTGGAGGGTATGGAGTTATCTGACCCCAGAGCCATCTGAAGGCAATCCTCTATAGGAATTTTTTTTAATGTTTAATCTTTTATTATGTTTTTATATCTGTTGGAAGCTACCCAGAGTGGCTGGGGCAACCCAGTAATGTGTGTGGGGTATAAATAGTAAAATTATCATGGGAATGGCCACTTTCACACCATATATCTAGAGCACAGTTATGCCTTCCCCAAAGAATTATGGGAGCTGCGGTTTGTTAAGGGCACACCACTAGTTATTAGGAGCCCCCTATTCTCCTCACGGGACGCAGGTGGCGCTGTGGGTTAAAGCCTCAGCGCCTAGGACTTGCCGATCGATAGGTCGGCGGTTCGAATCCCTGCGGCGGGGTGCGCTCCCGCTGCTCGGTCCCAGCGCCTGCCAACCTAGCAGTTCGAAAGCACCTCCGGGTGCAAGTAGATAAATAGGGACCGCTTACCAGCGGGAAGGTAAACGGTGTTTCCGTGTGCGGCTCTGGCTCGCCAGATGCAGCTTTGTCACGCTGGCCACGTGACCCGGAAGTGTCTCCGGACAGCGCTGGCCCCTGGCCTCTTGAGTGAGATGGGCGCACAACCCCAGAGTCTGTCAAGACTGGCCCGTACGGGCAGGGGTACCTTTACCTTATTCTCCTCACAGAGCTACAATTCCAGAGTGGTTTCACAATCAATACCTTTTCACAGGGAATTCTGGGAATCATTGCTCTCATGTGAAGAATAGGGATCTGCATCAATCTTAACAAATTACTGCTCCCAGATTTCTTTGGAGGAATCCGAGACTGTTTACACAGGGGTCAGCAAACTTTTTCAGCAGGGGGCTGGTCCACTGTCCCTCAGACCTTGTGGGGGGCCAGACAATATTTGGGGGGAGAGGCGGGGAATGAAAGAATCCCTATGCCCCAGAAATGCATTTTAATTAAAAGCACACATTCTACTCATGTAAAAACACCAGGCAGGCCCCACAAATAACCCAGAGATGCATTTTAAATAAAAGGACACATTCTACTCATATAAAAACTGATTCCCGGACCGTCCATGGGCCGGATTTAGAAGGCAATTGGGCCTTCTAAATTTAGTTTGCCTACCCATAGTTTAAAGTGATGGTGTAAATAATTAAACCCCCTAAAATCAATGGACTTTTCAATGGGTCTACTCTGAGTATGTTGTCCTTGATCTAGGAAATCCAGTTAACCAATCCATATTCATTTTCATTGGTGTGACTAACAAAATATTTTATCACAAAATAAAAATTGCCCCCAGCTACTTACTGACCACCACAACAACAAAAATGTTAGGTGTGGGATCCTTCCAGAACCTAGTCCAGAGCCTTCCTTTGGCAAATTTGATGAAAACAGTTTAAGTGTGTGTTATCAGCAGCCAAAATATGGTGGCTTCAAATTTTGGAAACTCTCTCGTCCTCTTTCCCCACCCCCTCCACCAGAGCCTCCAAAAGTGCAATTTTGTTGAGGGTTTCCAATATTTAATCAAGTTAATTGCTTAAAAGATGGGTGGTTAATTGAGGTATATCAAATTTTATTATTTAACCGAATAGGTCATTATACTAATGATCAAATAAAACATAATAAGAAAATCCATTTAGAAATGGCTTATTTCCTTCAGAGACCATTCATGGCACTGCTTGTGTTAAAATGAATGGGTCCAGTTAATATATTTAAAATCAATCTTATTTAATATCTGGAAGTGCCTAAGATGGACTAGGAACTGGACGTTTTGAAAATGGCTCCGTACTTTTTAAATAAAATAAATAAATAAATAAATAAATAGGACAGATTATGATGGTGGTGGCTGCTTTTATCAAAAGCATCTATATACCATCCTCCATTAAAAGAAACCCTAGGGCAGTATGGAAAGAAAAAAATTATATATTGAAAAATACATTAATATTCCATATTATAATGCATTTTAAAAAACCATTTGCAACAATACAAATCCACCGTAGAAAAAACCAGGTCAATAAGAATATTTACTAACAATTATTGTTAGTAACAATACAAATCGGTAGGTGTTTGCATGAACAAGTAGATCTTCAAAACATGTCATAATGATGATCAAGATGGTCCCTGCCTAAGCTCCAGAGAAGTCATCCCGAAGCCTGGGTGCCATGGAGGAAAAGACCTGAGTCCTGGTTGATGCAAGACATACCTGTGTAAGGGGCAGTATAAGCAGGATGTATTGATCTGCAAATATTGGTAAACAAGCACGTCTACAATGGGAGAATACATTGACTTGCAAATTACTTCACAGCCCTAAACTACTAAAGTGGTGTACAATAAAATACAGTGGTGCCTCGCAAGACGAAAAGAATCCGTTCCGCGAGTCTCTTCGTCTTGCGGTTTTTTCCGTCTTGCGAAGCGGCTTAGCGGGTCAGTTGATAAGCGGCTTAGCGGGTCAGCTGTTAAGCGGCTTAGCGGATCAGCTGTTAAGCGGCTTAGCGGATCAGCTGTTAAGCGGCTTAGCGGATCAGCTGTTAAGCGGCTTAGCGGATCAGCTGTTAAGCGGCTTAGCGGCTTGGGAAAGGGGGGGGAGGAAAAAACCCCCGCAGGAACTCGCAAGACATTTTCGTCTTGCGAAGCAAGCCCATAGGAAATTTGTTTTGCGGAGCACCTCCAAAACGGAAAACCCTTTCGTCTAGCGGGTTTTCCGTCTTGTGAGGCATTCGTCTTGTGGGGCACCACTGTAATATAAAATGCAAAAACTACAGTCTCAAATCAACTAAAAATAATAAAACAAATGTTGGAGAAAAGCAAATACATTTCCTTCTTTTGAGCCTTTAGCTATTGCATGTGTTACTTTAAACCACACAAGCCCACTCTTTGTCTAGCAATATAGCCAACACTTTGCTTGTAGCCACTCTGTCTAAGTTCATCCCTAAAAGCTGAGCCATTTTGTTTTGTCTCGCCTAACATGATGAGAGAAGATGCCTGTTATTTCTCTCCTCTACTCATCCTATAAACAGTTCCTGCATGAATAAAACCTTTGAACTTTCAATTCAAGTCATCCAAGCTGCATACTCTCCTAACCACAATTTCTAGTCAATATTCCTTAAAATGACTGGGTCACACCAGGGAAATCCCTCTTCAACAAAAATATATTTGGTAGCTGTCTAAATATCAAGACACTAGGCCTCATTTCAGCTGGTAACTGATTCCAGGGTGGGCCCAGGACCCAGGCAATGTTTGGCAAAAAGGGCTCCCTTGAACACTGAAATCAGCATGCAGCCACTGAGAGATATTTCACACACTGCCTTCTGAGAGGTACACCTTAAAGAAATAAAGTGTCTCCCTCAGTGTGTCCAGTAGCACTGCCAGAAATATGTATTTGCAAACACGCCTGTTGTCCACTATGGTTTGCTGCAGCTCACTGGCAAGAGTAGAATCTGAGACAAACTAGGTTTGCTGCCATGTTTGCAGTGTGTGAAACGTAATCCTTATAGTTTGTGCTTTTAAGATCCTTATAGTCAGTACAGTGGTACCTCAGGTTAAGTACTTAATTCATTCTGGAGATCCGTTCTTAACCTGAAGCTGTTCTTAACCTGAAACTGTTCTTAACCTGAAGCACCACTTTAGCTAATGGGGCCTCCTGCTGCTGCTGCGCCACCGGAGCACAAATTCTGTTCTCATCCTGAAGCAAAGTTCTTAACCCGAGGCACTATTTCTGGGTTAGCGGTCTGTAACCTGAAGCAAATGTAACCTGAAGTGTATGTAACCCGAGGTACCACTGTATTCTTATCTTTAATAATTCTGGACTATTTCCTACGTGGCATGGCCACATGTTGACACTTAAGCGTGCATTTTTCTTCTGCCTGCAAGCATCAGAAATTTCCAGCTGGTCAGTCCCCTCCTCCTATTTCCCCCTCTGGCCCTCTATCACTTGTTAGATTAGCTGGAGGACATGCCCTAGCAATGAAATCAGTTTTTAAACAAATGACAGAACTTTGAACCTCAGGCTGAAGTTAAAGAATAACAGCAAGGGAAGTCGGATCAATGGCTAGCAAATATTAGTTGTGGCTGAGCCACGGACATGTAACTTTGAAAAATGTCAGCCCTTCTCCTTGATGTCGCTACAATCCATCACCTGTGCCATGCCCCCAAGGAAATCACATCTTCGAAGTTACGGAAACCTCAACCCCTTAAAAGCAAAAGGCACGGTGAAAATATAGAAGATTAGGCAGATATACAAAAGGGCAGACGTTTTCGTCTACAAAAATAAAAACAGAATGCGCTAAGAAACCCTATTGGTGGAGATCCTCAAACCCAGAGTCAAAAGGTGGCCCTTGAAGGCTTTCCATCTGGCCCTTGGGACTGTTACAGGCCAGACCCACTCTCCCCAGGATGCAGCCTTCAATGGTCCTGTTCCTCAGCCTCCACAAGTGCTTTTGCCTGGCTGGAATTTCTGTGTGAACTCTGATGCTTGCCTGGAGTGACAGATGTTGGTACAGCTTCTCTTCAGCTTCTGCATGGCTGGTAGCTAGCCTGACTGTACTGTTATGTCCATTGCCCACAGCTGGCAGGTGTGCCCCGCTCTTGGGAATCACCGTGGTTCCCCACCACTGCCTTAGATATGGACTGGTTCACACTAGAGCACCATTCCAGGTCTTATCAACCCCAGCCAGGATGATCCATCATCGGGGATGGTGGGAGATGGAGTCCACAGACATCTGGAGGGGTGCAGGTTCCCCATCCATGTGTTATAGCCAACGCAGTGCCCTCCAGATGTTGTTGGACTCCCATCAGCCTCAGCTAGCATGGTCAGGGATGATGGGATATGTAGTCCAACAGCATCTGGAGGACACCACATTGACTACCGTATATTGTCCCCCGTATATTGACGGTGACAGTTGTTGGGAATCACAAGTAGGTCTAGTGCTGTTCTCCCTCACTGCGAGAAGCCAGGTTACAGGGAACCAGGCAGAGGGCTTTCTCGGTAGTGGCACCAGCCCTGTGGAACGCCCTCCCACCAGATGTCAAAGACAACAACTACTACCAGACTTTTAGAAGACATCTGAAGGCAGCCCTGGTTAGGGAAGCTGTTTAGGGAAGCTTTAATGTTTGATGCATTACTGTATTTTAATATTTTGTTGGAAGCCACCCAGAGTGGCTGGGGAAGCCCAGGCAGATAGGCAGGGTATAAATAAATTATTATTATTATTATTATTATTATTATTATTATTATTATTATTATTATTTCCCCAGCCACTCTGGGTGGCTTCCAACAGAACACTAAAATACAGTAACCTATTAAACATTAAAAGCTTCCCTAAACAGGGCTTATTATTATTATTATTGCACTTAGGTCCTCCCCATCAGCACACCTGCTTGGCCATTGTGATAACAAGATGCTGAACCAGCATCTATCTATCAAGGCTCTTCTTGTGTCCTTACATTTGCCTCTCCCCCTTCCTCATCAAAGCCCATCTTTCCCTAGAATCCTTTGGAACAACGCCTAGTCCTTATGCCCAATGTTGTCACTGAGCCAAAGTGCATGTAATTTGAAATAACAACATACTCCTCCCCCTGCCTCCTCCCTTTCCCTGTATTTCTTTTCAGATTGTAAGATGCTAGAGCCAGGGACTGATCAGTCCTGTTCTTCGCAAAATGCCACGTCCACAGATATCTCAGTGTAAATCATGATGATTAATGATTTATTATCTAGACGATATTTGCTATGCAGGGAAACAAAAGAGAGAAACTAGCCTTTGAGCATCCAATCTATTGCCTACAGCAATCAGGAGTAGGCTTCAGGCATCCATGTCAGAAAAACCGAGACAAGCGATGAGGTAGATTCAAACCACTCAGATCAAGTAAATCTGTGTTAACTTCCTCTCATAAGAAAAGGGATGTGTGAATTGACTCTTTAAAAAACCCCAGAGACCTAACATCTCCTTTGATTTTTCAAAAGATTGAAAGCAGGTATTAACATTTCCCAGTTTATCTGTGTCTCCCAATCGCTATCACCTTCCATATTCACTTTCACAGAGATGGACCAAACCTTTTTGCTCTCCAACGCAGATAATCTTGATGTCGCCCCTCAGGAATAAAACTGCAGCTAAATAATTTACCACTTCCTGCCTTTTGCTTCCTAAAAATCTGCATTCTAGGAGAGGCTGCCTCACCCTACAGCAAACTCACTGTTCCATTTTCTTTTTATTCCAACATCACATGTAAATGTGTATTTGTCTCCTCTCTATAAAAGCTCCTCACCATCATCTTTCGTCTGCAGCAGCAGTTTACATGGGGAATCTCCTGGGGGTCACATAGCGGTGTATTTTTTAAAAAACAGTACAGTGGTACCTTGGGTTAAGAACTTAATTCATTCCGGAGGTCCGTTCTTAACCTGAAACTGTTCTTAACCTGAGGTACCACTTTACCTAATGGGGCCTCCCGCTGCCGCCACGCTGCCGGAACACGATTTCTGTTCTCATCCTGAGGTAAAGTTCTTAAGCCAAGGTGCTATTTCTGGGTTAGTAGAGTCTGTAACCTGAAGCATCTGTAACCCGAGGTACCACTGAACTGTTCTGAGAATTGACTCTACTCTCTCCATCTTATGTTTACTGCTAACTCCTCTCCCTCCTTCTCATTCACATTGGGAGGAAATCCTGCTCACTGGCACCAGAGGGGAGGCTGCTCTTGGGCTCAGATCCTGCTTGCTGGTTTCCCACAGGCATCTGTCTGGCCCCCGTGAGAGCAGGATGCTGGCCTAGATGGGCCACTGGTCAGATTCAGCAAGCTCTTCTTCTGTCCTTAGTGTGTGGCGATTCCCTCCCAATGCAAATGGCGGCTTTGGAGGAGAGGTTTCCTTCAGGACAGCTGCAGTGAAAGCACCTCTTACTGCTGATAATTATCACAACTGCCAGCTGCTGGGAATCTTTATTTGCATTAAGGGGGGGGGACCCTGCAGGCTAAATGTTACAGGGAACAAGGCAGACAGCCTTCTCGGTGGTGGCACCCACCCTGTGGAATGCCCTCCCACCAGATGTCAAAGAGAACAACAACTACCAGACTTTTAGAAGACATCTGAAGGCAGCCCTCTTTCGGGAAGCTTTTAATGTTTAACAGACCACTGTATTTTAATACTTTGATGGAAGCCGCCCAGGGTGGCTGGGAAGACCCAGCCAGATGGGCGGGGTATAAATAATAAATTATTATTATTATTATTATCCTAAATGCAAGCGGGTACTTAACAGCAGTTCTGGATTTGCAACCAGTGGACCTTACTTTGAAAAAAGGCAAGCATGGGAATGAAGTCTTGTAGCGGTAATGACAGGCATTAGCAAAACAGAAGCGCCTCTGCATTCAGCTCTAAGTGCATCTGACAAGTAACATTTACATCACAGCTAACACACCTTCTCTAGAATTAATGTCCATGGATTTGATTTGGGGGGGTGTGCAAAATGACCGGGAAATTTTGCATCTCCGTTGCAAGAGAGATCGGAGAAGCTACCTCGTCATACTGAGGCAGAACATGAGAGCAGCGACTCCCCATCGGGGATTAACAGCAAGTGCATCTGAAATAAATGAAAGGAAACATTTCTGTCCCCAGCGAAGCAACTCATCCAAAGCAATTTACTAACGCGGGAGGCGGAAGAGGGGCGGGCTGTCACTGGATTTGAAAAATAGCTGAGCAGCTTTGACAGCAGTGGCTGTTATTTTTGAAGATTGCGGTGGATGGTGATTCTGATCAGCCTTCATAATTTGTCGTATTTAATAAGAATCTAAGTATTTATCAGCGTGGCAGAATAATGAGGCTTTTATCACTTGTCTTGTCTTAGCTTAAGTGCAGTCTTCCTAGGCACACATGGGAGAGACAAAGAAAAAGAGAGAATTCTTCAGCTAGAGACAGGTGATCTTTTTTTCCCAGAGGGTTGACGTTAGGGTGACAGGAATGAGTGTACAAACCACAGGAAGTGTGATTTTGGGGAATCGCAAGTGGGAAGAGAGCGGTTTCGTTCAGGTCCTGCGTGTAGGCTTCCCAAAGGCAAACTGTTTGGCCACTGTGTGAACAGGATGCTGAACTAAGTGGCTTTTGGTCTGATCCAGGAGAGCTTTTCTTAAATTCTTTTTCTACTTTCAGCTCTCCTAAAAGCTCCAGTGAATGGATCCAGCCAGGGGCAGATGTGAGGGAAGGAAGCTTGTATCCACACAGACCAGTATTGTAATGGGCCACATTGTAAGCTTTTGCATATAATCTCAGCTTACTGAGAATCATCCTTTGGGATGGAGAATCAAGAGGGCTGAAGTCACTCCCTCCAGATGTGTTGTGGGCCTGATCACTCCAAGGAGGACCCAGAAGAAATGGGGGCTATATTCAACATAGCACTAAGTATCTCTTTATGCTGTGTAATGTCATTTTGGACTCACAGCTGTCCATGGAGGCGCAGGTTAATTCTGTGTCCAGGGCGGCTGTCTACCAGCTCCACCTGGTACGCAGGCTGAGACCCTACCTGCCCGTGGATTGTCTCACCAGAGTGGTGCATGCTCTAGTTATCTCCCACTTGGACTACTGCAATGCACTCTACGTGGGGCTACCTTTGAAGGTGACCCGGAAACTGCAATTAATCCAGAATGCAGCAGCTAGACTGGTGATTGGGAGTGGCTGCCAGGACCACATAACACTGGTCATGAGAGATCTGCATTGGCTCCCAGTACGTTTCCAAGCACAATTCAAAGTGTTGGTGCTGACCTTTAAAGCCCTAAATGGCCTTGGTCCTGTATACCTGAAGGAGCATCTCCACCCCCATCGTTCAGCCCGGACACTGAGATCCAGCGCCGAGGGCCTTCTGGCGGTTCCCTCATTGTGAGGTTACAGGGAACCAGACAGAGGGCCTTCTCGGTAGTGGCACCCACCCTGTGGAACACTCTCCCTTCAGATGTGAAGGAAATAAGCAGCTATCTTATCTTTAAAAGACATCTGAAGGCAGCCCTGTTTAGGGAAGTTTTTAATATTTAATGCTATATTGTTTTTAACACTCGATTGGGAGCCGCCCAGAGTGGCTGGGGAAACTCAGCCAGATAGGCGGGGTATAAATAATAAATGATGATGATGATGATGATGGTGTCTTCTGCTTGTACAACGTGACTCCTCCTGTTTTCCTGTCCCTGTACACCCCCAAACTCTGTCCCTCAGCCCTTCAGAGCAGATTAGTGATGTTGCCTGGCACTGCTGAGCGGCTTGATGAGGGAAAGTCCCATTGTGGAAGTGGAAGCCATTCTGCTCATGGATTTCCCTGGATTCCTAAATACCTGATGCCTGCACCCAGGAATCGAAATATTACTTTAGCCTAGTGCAGTGCCCCAATGTCCCAGCATTCAAAGCTCTAGAATCGAAGCCGTTTTCTCACCCTAGGTGGCCAATGACCCAGTTTCCTCCTAGGAATTCACAGCTATCCCTTCCAATTGCCTGGGAAAGCTCAAAAGCCAGTTCAAGGAGATAGCCTCAAGTGACTAAGAAATATTATATAAATTATATTTATGTAAGTCTTATATAAATAAAAGCTCTTATATAAAAGTATTAATAATAGAGGTGCCGGCCAGTCCTGGTTTATTTGTTGGGCTGTTGTCATTGGTTTAAAAAAAAACACACCAAAAAATAATAATAAACAATTGAGTTTCGTGGACTCTTAACACACTTCTCTTTGTGGCCTACTTGCAGCCTGCTGAGACCTCATTTTTATGCAATAGATCCAGGCGAGGCTCTGATATATAACCAACTGCGAAGGAAGAGCCTCAGGACATGAAGGACTAAACACACACTTACTGGAAATGCCTTCCCTTTTGACCAGTTGGACACATGTGGTAAGCAGGTCGATTTGGGGTAACCCAGTACCAGGCAGTAATTTGTGTGTGCGTGTATATATCTGTTTGTGTTACATGTTGCCTGCACTTTCGGTCTCTGTTTGAATAGGATTGTTTGGACAGCGCTGTCACAAAGGGCTGGAGTCTGATGAACGGGGGGTCACACTGTCCAGCCAACCCGTTATTTTGGGCCCTGGCATGATCTGCCCCATCGCTATCAGCCCCAAGCAAATAAAAGGGATTTCTTCATCTCTCTTTCATCACAGGGCATCAGCAACATTCAGAATAGTTGTGCAATTAGATGCTCCAGAAATCTAACAGGGATAATGGGGAACATTCAACTCGTGGTTTTATCTTCTTCATAGAACATTTGATGAGGTTGTGTGGGGGCACCAGCAGATGGGTGGGATTGCTAACCATCCACAATCCTGCCTGCTCGGTCCTGAGACCCTGGTTCTGCACTGCGCCATTCCATCAAATGCAACCTTCCCAAATGTGAGGAGTTAGGGACATGACTCTTTCTCTCCCAATTGCTACCCTCCTTTTGGGCTGTGAGATGACTGAGTGGGAAATAGACTTATCCACTTGCAACCCAGAGCAGAAAAATGTGCTGGCCATGTTTCTCAATGCCACAGCCCCATGTGGATGGAGCCCCTGCCCCACAAACATTTATTTTAGAAGCTTCCACAATGAGGGGAGGGATAGCAATGCCGGAATTAGCTCCGAATATCAACAGGGGACCTTTTCGGTTCAGATGACATTTTAATGCGAACCTTCCTTAAAAACTCCACGGTTCTCCAAGTGAATAATGTGCACGAAAAATGTGTGCACTGCTGAAAATAATGTACCAAGATGCATTAAATTGGAGGGAATCGCTTGGCAAAATTGTGTATAAAATTGCAAAAAAATGTAAATATAAGAAATGCACGCTAAAGTGTTGATTGGTTTTGATGGGGACCCCCCCACACAATCTTCAATTGATGTGGAAATGTGGAGAACTGGACTGGTGCTTGGGAACATTGACAACTGAAAGAAGTCAAAGGTGACACATTCATTCACCCCACACCTTGAAAAACCTGCATTCACATAAATTCCCCATTATATGAGCCTTTGCTTTCAGGCCACATTGGCAGTTCTCAGTGTGTTTTCCCTTGGTTTTGAGTCAAGACTTGCTACTTCATCCTGAGATGTGCACTACAATCTAATACATGTCTGCTAGGAAGGAATTCCCATTGTGCTCAATAGGACCCACTTTTTTATACAGGTGTTTAGGCTGCAACCCTAAACCCACTTAAAGGTAAAGGTAAAGGGACCCCTGACCATTAGTTCCAGTCGTGGCCGACTCTGGGGTTGTGGTGCTCATCTCGAGGGAGCCGGCGTACAGCTTCCGGGTCATGTGGCCAGCATGACTAAGCCGCTTCTGGCGAACCAGAGCAGTGCACGGAAACGCCGTTTACCTTCCCGCCGGAGTGGTGCCTATTTATCTACTTGCACTTTGATGTGCTTTCGAACTGCTAGGTTGGCAGGAGCAGGGACTGAGCAACAGGAGCTCACCCTGTCGTGGGGATTAAAACCACCGACCTTCTGATCGGCAAGTCCTAGGCTCTGTGGTTTAACCCACAGCGCAAACCACTTACAAGGGTGCAAATGGCAATATTATTATTGATGTGTTTGCCGCCCTGATAATAATGTTAATAATGAATGAATGAATGAATGAATGAATGAATGAATGGATGAACGAACGCAGTGGAATTTACTTCTAAGTAGCATGCCATTGGGCTGAACGATTCATTCCCTAGTCATAACTAAGATAATACCCTTGATTCAAGTACCAACATATAGAATAAAAAATAAATGATCTCATGCAAGTGAGATTTCAAACAAGCCTGAATGGTAATGGCTTGTAGCTGGATAATTAACAAAAGCAGCACATGAAGGCTCTTGAAAGTAGTTGCAATTTTATTTTATTTTTTACAAAAAAAAAAAAAGTGAGACGAGAATCTAAATTACTTCTGCCAGCCTGTCAGGCTTTTCTGAGGGGAAAAATACCCTACTTAATAATAAAAGCTTAAGTGAGAAATGATAGATGCTTTTGATTACGAGGGGAAAGCAGCAGCAGCAGCAGCAGCAGCAGAGTTAATGCCGTGCTCTTCTCTGAACCTTAAGCGACCATTTTCTGTGAGTCATCAAGCTGGCAGATAAATTAGTAAAACTCCTTGAGAGAGACAGCCTCATCAATCGGGAGTTTGCTACTCTTGCCTAGTTTTATATTGCGGTACAGATTAAAGCAGCTGAAATGGCTCCGTCTGTATACAATGAGGAATGAAAGGCCTGATCATTTTGTTCTTGAAAAGTGTAAAGGGGGGGGGGGGGACCACCAAAGAAAAATGGTTCAAGCCAGCAGGGAACAAAGAGACGACTGTCAGAGGAGACAGAATGCCAAAGGAAGCAAGAACGAAGCAAGCATAAGACAACTGCGCTCTGTTATACCTGGGAGTGCCTCTGAAGGCAGTTTGGAAACAAAAGTTTGGGATATGGCTGCTAGGAGGCTGCTACACTGGGCGTCACGCTGATCACATTGTGCCAGTCCTTTGCCAACTTGCCCTGGCTCCCAGCCTGCTTCCAGGCCCAGTTCAGAGTGCTGGATTTGACCTTAATGACTCTTGTGGCTATGCGTCAGAGTACCTGAAGGACTGTGCTGTGTTCACAGGCACCTACTCATACTTTGGAATCAATCCTGGAGACACTCCTCTGGGCTTCCCTGCCAACTGAGGAAGGGCAGCAGGTTATGGGTGGCAGGTCCTTCTTCGTGGTGGCACCCTGGCTTTGGGAAGCTTGCCTGGCATTTCTTTCCAGCACCAAGTGTAGGCTTCCCCCCTCCAAAACCTTTAAACTCATTCCTAGTCTCAGCATGTGTGCACATTTTCTGCTTTTTGTTTATTTTTCTATATTTAGTTATTCTAAACTTAAATAACAATAGCTTTGATTCCACAAGGTGTTTTTGTGGCCTCTTGAACTATTTTTTGGTGTGGCTGAGAGAGCATAACAATGCATCATTATTTCCAGAGCACTTAACGTGTACTAGGCATGAAAATGTGAAAACAATTCATACCAAATCCTTGACCACACTTACTGATAAAGTTTGAGACAATAGGCGTCAGAAAGGGAACAGAAAGAGACTATGTCAGTGTTGAGCAGAAGGGAATAAAACCAGAACGAAGAAAAGCTGCAAACCAATTACAATCCTATGTGTGTTCCCTCAGAAAGAAGACCTGTTGAAAGAGAACCCTGAGGGTCAACAGGAATCTATCCCACTGTCCCAAAACCCTGGCCTACCTGCCAGCAAGTCAGGACAGCAAGTCTGGGGTTATTCCATGTTTCTGAAGTCCAAACCGAACACTTGCAGAGATCCTGGAGTCTTGCAGAGACCTCAGCTCAGCTTCCCTTTTGCACTTGATTGCAGCATCTGGGCTGGATGAGGCCTGTGACTCTCACCTGTCCTGAGCCTACTGCAGCTGAGGAATCATACACCTTCTCCCAGAGCTAGCAAGCCTCACCTGGCCAGCTAGGAACTGGGCTGTGGACCCTTGCCTAACGTGACAAACAAAGAAAAGAAAATCAAGACAATACAAATTGAAAACAAAGCAGTTTAACAACAACAACAACAAAATTTATTATTTTTACCCCGACCATCTGGCTGGGCTTCCGCAGCCACTCTGGGCGGCTTCCAACAAAGATTAAAAATACATTAAAATGTCACACATTAAAAACTTCCCTGAACAGGGCTGACTTCAGATGTCTTCTAAATGTCAGGTAGTTGTGTATGTCTTTGACATCTGATGGGAGGGTGTACCACAGGGCGGGTATATCGTAAGTAATATTTATTATAAATAATATAACTTATTATTATTTTAAAAAATTAAAAAGCACACTACAGTGTCCCCATCTTCAAGAGGCAGGATGACTGCCACTGGCTCAGAGGGATTCCTTGACATCAAAATGGATGCAATTTCCCTGAGGGAAGGAAGTTTAGGAACCACAGGACAAAGGCAATTTAATTCACCTAGGCACAAGACAGGCACGTTACTGCCTCTCCTCACCAGCTGACAAATGGGTTTATCTGCTGGACATTAAGGTACTTCAGACGGGTAGATTATTTTTCTTCTCAAAAAGAACAGCGGGGCTTCTTTCTGAGGGAACAGGCATAGGATTGTAATTGGTTTGCAGCTTTTCTTCGTTCCGGTTTTATTCCCTTCTGCTCAACACTGACATGGTCTCTTTCTGTTCCCTCTCTGACGCCTACTGTCTCAAACTTTATTAGTAAGTGCGGTCAGGGATTTGGTATGAATTGTCTTCACATTTTCATGCCTAGTACACCTTAAGTGCTCTGGAAATAATGATGCATTGTTATGCTCTCTCAGCCACACGAAAAGATAGTTCAGGATTTTTATGCCTTTAGCAGTTTAAAGGCTTCTTCCATATGATATAATAGGAAGCCAAGATTATAGGTGAGGCAGCCTGTACTACACGTGACGTTCACAGGTCCCTGAAGCCACAATTATAGATGGTACAGCCTGTACGCAATAAAAAATTAACTGGTCCCTAAGCCTTGTTATTCATGACTATCATAAGTTCATTTCCTTTCAATGAGTCTTGTCAAAATTACTTTAGTTTACTGGGGCATCAAGAAGAAAAAAGTCCATGCAGCCTCGTACAGGAAACCTGTGGCGGACGCTCCAAGTGTCCCTATTTTCCAGGGACAGTCCCAGATACAGTGGTACCTCGGGTTAAGTACTTAATTCGTTCCGGAGGTCCATTCTTAACCTGAAACTGTTCTTAACCTGAAGCACCACTTCAACTAATGGGGCCTCCTGCTGCCGCCGCACCGCCAGAGCGCGATTTCTGTTCTCATACTGAAGCAAAGTTCTTAACCTGAGGCACTATTTCTGGCTTAGTGGAGTGTGTAACCTGAAGCGTATGTAACCTGAAGCGTATGTAACCCGAGGTACCACTGTATACAGAAGCCATCCCAGTTTCTGATTTGATCCCATAATGTCCCAATTTTCCTTAGAATGTCCCTATCTTCATTGGAGAAATGTTGGAGGGTATGAAGTTATGTGACTCCCCCCCCCCCAAGCCAAGGAGATAAGTAACTAAACAACCTTTAGAAGACATCTTAAGGCAGCCCTGTATAGGGAAGTTTTTTGATGTTTCATTATGTTTTTATATATGTTGGAAGCTGCCTAGAATGCCTGCGACAACCCAGTCAGACAGATGGGGTAATAATAATAATAATAATAATAATAATAATAATAATAATGGAATAGGACATCCCTATTGTTATGTACTGAGTTGAATAGGATCCAAAATGCAGCAGTCTGATTGGTCCGCAGGAGCCACCCAATCCAACTCCAGATATAAGTGAATCCGCAACCTGATTGGCCTACAGGAGAACCCTGGAATTAGCCAATCATCTGGGGCCCATTGTGTAAATAATGTATATAAAGCAGACATTTCGGGGGAACTGGCATTCCTCACTACTATGAGCTGAATAAAGAGCATGAAATCCACACTCGACTCCGAGTATACTTCACCTATTTTCATCAGACAAATGTTGATGGGTATGCTGTGTTTCTCCAGATGTTGTTGGACTCTGACTCCCATCAGTCCAAGTCAGCATGGCCAGTGGTTACGGATGATAGGAGTTCAAGTTCAACAACATCTGGAAGGCCACAGGTTTTCATCTCTGGCTTAGTGTCTGGGAGAAATTGGCTCCACTGCAGAGCCAATTCCAGTCCTTTCATCTATAACAGAGAGGATCTCTGAGCAAAGCACAGAGTCCCTCTTCAGTAACCAGAGCTGTAAGACTGGGCAACCAGGCTGGAGAAAGTTCAAAGGAAGCTTTTCTCCACATGTCCTCTAAAGCAGGAATGGAGAAATCTGTTCATTTTTGTTGCTCTCCATTGCTCATTTTCCCAGTCAGTTCACCACAGATCCATGATTTTGTGATTTTTAATTTTTTTTTAAGTCCTCATGAAAAGTCATCAGCATTTAAGTGAGCAATATGCCTGAAGGAGTGTCTCCATCCCCTTCATCCAGCCCAGACACTGAGGTCCAGCTCTGAGGGTCTTCTGGCGGTTCCCTCACTGCAAGAAGTGAAGTTACAGGGAACCTTCTTGGGTGTGGTGCCTGCCCCGTGGAACATCCTCTGACTTGTAGAAGACTATATCTGAAGGCAGCCCTGTATAGGGAAGTTTTTAATGCTTTATGTTTTATTGAGTTTTTATATTTTGCTGGAAGTCGCCCTGAGAGGCTGGGGCAACACAGTCAGATGGGTGGCATATAAATAATAAAGTACAGTGGTACCTCAAGTTACATACGCTTCAGGTTACATACACTTCAGGTTACAGACTCCGCTAACCCGGAAATAGTGCTTCAGGTTAAGAACTTTGCTTCAGTATGAGAACAGAAATCGGGCTCCGGCGGCATGGCAGCAGCTAAAGTGGTGCTTCAGGTTAAGAACAGTTTCAGGTTAAGTACGGACCTCAGGAATGAATTAAGTAGTTAACCTGAGGTACCACTGTAGTAGTTATTCTCCTAATACACACATTTTTGCAAGCAATTTCCCCTGAATATAATGCGTTGGTGTATCTTACTTTCACTAATTCAGTTACTTTCACTCTAATTGTGGTCCATAAATACTGGCTGCTGGAAACCATAGATGTAGAGATTGTTATTGTGCTCTGATCTTGCTTATGAGCTTCCCATAGGGATCTAGTGAGCCACCGTGAAAACGGGACGCAGGACCAGATGGGCCACTGGCCTGATCCAGCAGAACCTTCTTATATTCTTTTAATCACATGCAACTAAGCACAACCCACACCATATTAGGGTCAATGACTCTGGTGGGCCTGTGGCAGAGATGGGCAAGTCACCCTATTCTCAGTCCACATCCGTTTTCAAATTGTTAATTTTGCATTTCACACATGTGCACCAAAACAGAGCTCTTTGTTCCTCAAAAACCTGCTTCCTGCATTTCAAAAACCAGTTGGTGCAATGGAAAATCCCCTGACTCTCTTGGTTTATGTTTGTTGAATGGGGTTTAAGAATAACCAACGCTTATCTGTGCAAGGGTTGATAACTAAGCATAACTTTGAAAGATTCCTTTCACCCTTGAAACCCCATGATGATACTTCAGCATCACTCTTTGTGACCTTTCTCTTCTGATTCATTCAATACCACCAGAAACCCATCAGGCAGAAGTTTTGGCTTAGCTTAGTATCCAAGATTCTATATGTGGTCAGTTCTGACCCCCTTCCTTTCCTGAGTCATGTGCATTCACATGTGAGTTCAAGCATTGGCCAGACGACTGAGAGGTAGTGGCTGCTGGCAAGCAGGCAAGTGAATTCATGGAATCTGGACTATTGTTTCAAAATTACTTGGCATGACCTTCCAAAGAACTGGGTCAAGCTGGGAACACATGACTTTTGCAACCCTAAATTTTGGGTTGGCAGCTGCATGCGATGTGGGAAATCCATACCCTTTGCAAAATTTTCATTGCACAAGTCTTCAAAAGTATCATCTGTAGCAACAAGGTGGGCAAGCGACCAAAGGCAAGATGCTGTATCACCGTGAACTCACATAGGGAAATTATTAACACGGAAAATAAAGGGCACAGAACAAAAAGATCATCAGTGACAAATCACTCAAACGAGGGTAAGTGTAAGTTAGGGGTGAATCCACTCCAAATAACTCCCTGGTTTCAATTCTGCTTCAAAAGTAGCACATTTGTTGCTGGTGAACAAGCTATTGCACAGAAAAAAGCCATAAATTATTTGTATTATATTGATGCTGCTCTACATCTCTTCTTCCCAGTGGCGTAGCGTGGGGGGTGCAGGGGGAGCCGGCCGCACCGGGCGCAACATCTGGAGGTTAGGGTTAGGGAGCGCAAATCCATGGGTTAGGGGGCACAAATCCACGGGTTAGGGGGCGCAAATTACTTGCCTTACCCCGGGTGCTGACAACCCACGCTACGCCACTGCTTCTTCCCCTGGTCTGTTGTTCCCTCTCTGCTATTTTTGTTCTTTGCTCTCAGTTCCTCAGCTGTTTCAAATCTATTTGGCTGCATAACTCTGTTAGACTGCATTCACAAGAGAGATTATTCTGCTTTCCTGGTGTATCCCTATCTGTTAATTTCTGCATTGTATGTGTGCTTTCATGGGACATAAAGGCCACTTCTGAAAATACAGCAGACTAGACAACAAGCTTAGCACTCATCTCTGTGTATTTTCCTTCCAGGAAAAAAAAAATATGTTTGCAAATAACACAATTGTCAGGAAACCAATAATAAGCTGCCCTATGAATGCTAAAGACACAGAAAAAAAATCATTAAAACACTTAAATATGAATAGAATTAAAACTATATACATATATAAAATCTGCTTAAAACATACAGATAATTACCATATAAACAGCACGGCACCAGCCCTTTCATCAAAAGCAGTCAGTTCCCCAAAGCCTGCTTGTTTAGATGAACATAACCCACAGTAATGAAATTATTTATTAAATTTGTATACTGCCCTTCATCTGTAGATCTCAGGGTTTGCTACAGTGTGTTATCTTTTCTGAGTAACAAAGAACTCAATTAACATTGAAATTCATAAACCCTAGTCAGTCTTTACCACTACTCTGTGTACCGCTATAATTGACTCTGGCACTATTTTAATGCCAGCCACTAACTGCAGAGCTATATTGCATTTGAAGGAAGTCCCATTTGACTCAGTAGGGTGTGTTCTCAAGTAAAGGTGCCTAAGTTTGGGCTGCACATCCCATTCCAACCATGAAACGGGAATTTGAGCCTGGTCCTCACAAACAGCCCTTTGGATGGAAAAGACTTCTATCTGTAGGGGAAGGCTCAGATGGAAGCTCACTGTACATAGCACTCCAAGCACATTTAGTAAATTAGTTATTTACTATAACTCTTTCCCCTGTGTGCTTGCTTACTATATGGAGAGGTTTTTTATATGGAGTTTTCAGTCATATTTGCCCCTACCTGCAGTCTAACTGGTGTGGCCCAGAAAACAGTTTTACTGTCTTATCTGCTGTGTTACAGAACAAGGCCTTTGGGATTATCCCTGCCTTGTATGTGGTTGCAATGAGATACTCTAACCTTTTTTCTTTCTTTTTCCTGTACTGTATTTTATTTAGGGTTTTTTCCCCCAGATTTTGAAATATTCAAAATCTGTATTGTTTTTAACATTTGATTGGAAGCCGCCCAGAGAGGCTGGGGAAACTCAGCCAGATGGGCGGGCTATAAATAATAAATTATTATTATTCTATTATTAAACAACCAACACAGAAAGAGAGTTCCAAATACTCTAACCTTTTTTCAGTACGTCTGGCATAATCTAACAATTCCTTTCTCTTAACCCCCAGTTCCGCTTTCTCACTACAACTCTGTCCCAAGCAAAAAGGATAAATAACTTATAGTTATCTCCCCCTTCCCGCCCCCCACCCCCGGCTTACTATGGTACGTCCAAGCAAACCACCCTCGGCCATGCAGAGGAGCGAAAGCCGTCCCACATGGATCAATATTTTAATGTGGCTTATCAGGCCGGGTTGTTTACTTAAAAACTCCGGATCCCATAAAGGCCAAGGGGGAGCCAGTTTGGGGAACAGATGCTCTGAATGCCTTCTTCTAGTATAGACAGAACAACAGCGTTCAGCATTTGAGAGAAAAGAAAAAGCAAAGGAGCTTTAAAGCACAAGACAAAAATAAGATCATGCTGCAATCCCACAGGACGGTAAGTGAAATCATTTTCGCGTGTTTCATTAAAAAGGAATGAGGGGTTCAAACTGATGGGTAGATAATTGGTACCGAGAGGTACGCGCCATTAGCGGCAACCGCGATCATATCCTCAAATACTTTTCAAAGCTTTCCTCCCATAAACAGTGTTGTTATGCTGACTTGAGGAAGAAAGACAGCTAATGCCAGTGGCCCACTTGCATGGGCCATGTTAACATCAGAGCTGTTACCCAGAATCACAGCTCTTCACCCGCAAGATGCAAAACCGCAAGTTGCTGTTTTCTCAGCAGACAGACGAGAAGGCAGGGCGCTTTGTGAGTTTGCAGTAACTCCCCAAACCCCATCAAGCTTGCTGCCAAATTTTAATATTTTAACTAACTCTGAATGTGCAATTTTTGGAGAGGAAGCATTCCTGCTATTAGCTCCAGTGAGCCCTGAGAACAAAAGCTAGTTGAAAATTGACAAAATAATGATGCTAATAATAAGCACGATTGGGTTTTTATCAGGGAGTATATTAGATTTATATAAATGACAACAGCTTTCTTCAAATCCTTTCCCCTGCGTGGAGCGCAGTCAGCTACGCAATTGTTCCTCGCTGATATTTTCCTTTGCCGGTTTTCAGCAATTGCTTTCACGTCGCTCCCACGCCATCCTTCAACCATGAAATCCACCAAAGGGGATGCCAGGGGACGTAGGGGGCATTCGTTGCCATGGGGCTACCAGCAGGCCTCAGCAGCCCTCTCCTCCCTTCTGCTAGCAAGCAGCCGTCTTGTCATCTCCACGTCTAATAACCATGAGGTTTGGAAAGAATGACAAACCCTAGGAACCAATATTTCTCTGCTGTTCGTTTTCTGTTTCCTTCCGAGTAATTGCTATACTATGACGAGTCCTTGATAATGCTGTGGGGAGGGTGGAAGTTGAGCTCTCCCTCACCCCCCCCCTTCCCAACTAGGCTTGCCACATTGCTGGTCCATTTTAGATGGTTTGCTTGTTCATCTTCAATTGCTTATAGGTGCAGAGGGGTGATTCTTACTATGAAGGTAGCATGTGGGAAGCGGAGACTTATCTCTTCACTCTACCATGAGTGGACTGGAGATTAGTTCTCTCTCACACACCACACACAACATGACTAGGAACCTTGGAAGGGAGTCTCCATTGGTGCTAATGGGGCTTTTTCTAAGGCTCCTTCCTATCTGTGTGGACAAAGAGTGGGGGCAATCCAGTCAAGGTGGGTGGTGGGTGGGAATGCAAGCTACCATTCCTCGCTCCCTGACTTCTCCATAAGAACCACCACCATCATCATCTACACCATCATCTACCCATACAAAGTACTTTGAGACATTTAGAGTCAGACTCAGCTAATCAGTCGCAGTAGCAGAAGCCTGTGCAAGGATTTCTGCTAGTGCAATTGGGCTTCCCCCACCCCTCTTTTCTCTGTATCCCTCCAAATTGGGTTGGGGGGGAACCCTAGAATAGCATGCATCTGGAGGAGAGGTGAGCTAATTCTATCAGGCAAGCAGAAATTCTTGCACCGATAGAGCAATCTCCTTAGCGCTGCATTGAATTCTTCCCATAGTACAGTATCCTGTTAATGTATCCCGTCACCAAGCAAGGATTTCCACTTCCACAGTGGGACTTTCCTCTTCTGCCTCTGTGCGTGAACTGAACTCTACCCGGATCTACTCCGGAGGGTTGAGGGAAACTCTAGAACAGATTTAGGGTGCCTGGAGGAGGAGGAGGAGAGTGGGGAAATGTTCCATTGCACAAGCAAAAATATTTTCATTGGCAAAACAGCTTTCTTAGTGCTACCAAGGAATTTTCACAGTGAAAAGGGTATAAATGCATTAAATAAAGAAATAAAACTAAATGCATCCTGTGCATTTAAGCAAACGTTTAGTTTGGCTCTCAAGATAATTCACTCTTTCATACCTCCCACTTTTACCAGATTTACAGGGACTGTTTTTCCCCAGTGTGAGTGTTGTTTACTGGTGCAAACTGGAGCTCTACTCTAGCTCACTTGACAACTGTGCTTTTCTGTGAAAATGCTGAATGGCCTCTTTGCAATGGTTTCCAAGCATTTATTTCTCAGGCCTCATCAAAGTTCCCCGAGAAGAGAGATTGCTTGTTAAAGCACTCTTGAGAATTGTAGCTCTGTTCATGGAATACGGGCCTCCTAACAACCAAATCACCCAGTTCCCAGGATTCTTTGGGGGAAGCTGGGACTGTTTAAAGTGGTATGATACTGCTTTAAATGTATGGTGCAGACGAGGCCTTAGGAAAATCTCTGGAAAAATATATTTCCACTTAGATTTGGCTGTTAAGGAATCGCTTCTGCAGAACCCCCCATCACTTGATGGGGATTCTGGAGTAAGTTTCAGGCCACACCAGATACCCAGAAAGCCTCGCTATCCCATGGGGATTTAACATGAAATCTAGTGTGTCTCTGCTCTGGGTTGCCTTTCACATCTGGAGGAGAGGCACATGTCTAAATTCAGCCATGTTGCTCTAATTTTGATCCCACTTCGCTATTTACCTTTTCCTTTTAGTATGTCAGGTTTTATATTGTCCTTTTCCGTTCATCTGTATTTATTCTCCAGTTTATCTTTCATCTCTGGTCCCACTATAATTGCCTCCTCTGCCTGTGCATTCCTCTGGTTCATTGTCGCTAGTTAAAGCTAGTTAAACCTTTTCTTCTGTTCCATGCCCTTGACCTTTTCCTATCCTTTATCCTTTTCTGTGGAACTCTTTATACTCACTGATATTCATCAAACCGCTTATCTTCCACTTAAGAAAAAAAAATGCCTCAAGACTAATTTATTTCCGCTATTGTGTGTGTGTGTGTGTGTGTGTGTGTGTGTGTGTTTGTGTGTAAAGGGCAGAGCTGTAGCTCAGTGGTGAAGCATCTGCTTTGCTTGTAGAAGTTCCCAAATTTGATCCCCGACATCTGCATGTAGGGCTGGAAGAGAACCCTCCCTAAAACCCAGGAGAGCCGCTGGTTCTGTATAAGGCATGCTGCTGGTGGTTCAGCAGTAAAACTGCTCACACATTTGCAAAGCTAAGCAGGGTCCCATCAAGTTGGATGGGGGACTGCATGTTTCGATTCTTGCATTGTGCGGGTTGAACTAGATGACTCTTAGTGTCCCTTCCAATTCTATGGTTCTATTTCCTGTGAGATAATATGCCTTCTCTTCCAATTCTTAGTTTTCTTTTCTTTTTAAATTTTATTTCTGTATAAATTAGGTTGCAAGCCCATTGGGCCGGGCCTGTATTTTAATATATTCTGCACAATGCCTCATTTATTTATTTTTAAGTCATTACAACAATAATTGTTACTTCATAAGGTGAACCATGATTTACCTCAGTGCTACTCAAAGTGGTGGTTCACAGACAGGTGCCTCTCCATGAGCCATTGGCTGCTGGACTGTGGTGATTCCATCATAACCCAGGTTGGGTGGGATGTTTCAAGGACCACATATGGTACCTGTCCCTGGCACATTGGGGCTGGGGAATTGCTAACCTGCCACTTCATAGTTTGAAAAGCACCAATTTGCATGACAACAATACAGTGGTACCTCAGGTTACATATGCTTCAGGTTACAGACGCTTCAGGTTACAGACTCCGCTAACCCAGAAATATTACCTCAGGTTAAGAACTTTGCTTCAGGATGAGAACAATGGCGGCACGGCGGAAGCGGGAGGCCCCATTAGCTAAAGTGGTGCTTCAGGTTAAGAACAGTTTCAGGTTAAGAACGGACCTTCGGAACGAATTAAGTACTTAACCCGAGGTACCACTGTAGTCCCTTAATGAAATAGAAGGTTTGTGGATGGGTGCACATTTAGGTGACTGCACAGACAGAAAGCTTAGCAGGGGTAAGGCCAGGCTCTCTAGACTGCAACTCTGAGCAGCAGACAACAAGGCCAGAGGGAAGCTTTCCCTCTTAAGAACATAATAAGAGGCTACTGGATCAGGCCAACGGCCCATCTAGTCCAGCGCTCTCTTCTGACAGTGGCCAGCCAACCAGATGTCTGTGGGAAACCACAAGCAGGATTCCTGCAGTTGGCAACAACAGATATCCAACTGCCTCCAGCTATGGAGGCAGAGCCAGGGCTTGCCCACTCATGAGGCAAGCTGAGGCGACTGCCTTGGGTGGCAGGATCCACAGGGGCAGCAGATTTGGCCTCCAAGGAATGCATTGCCTGCAGCCGCAGTGGTAGCGATGGCTGTGTCACGCTCCCTTGAGGCCTCCTCAGCAGACATTGCTTCATACTGCCTCTGCAACGGCCTTTCTGTGACTTACATAAATACGTTTACCATCTGTGGTGTGGTTGTCCACACAGCAAGCTGGGGAAGTCAACATTGGGGCTAAAGCTAGCCATGATGGAGACAGCCACACTTATTGTTCCCTCTCCCTTCTCTTCCTTTGCAGCAAGTGCATTACTCTCAGCCTGGTTCCAGTACTTACAAGCAGAGAGAAAAAATGTGTGATATGAGGTAGATAGTGGCAAGGGGAAGCAGCAGAATGGTTAGGGCCCAGCTCTCAGGGCCAGCCCTACTGTTAGGCAGGAGTGAGGAGGCTATCTCAGGTGGCAGATGTTGAAGGCGTGGGGGAGCAGCAGAGAGATGTTGAAGCTCATGCGGCCTACCCTGTGCCCTCTTAAGTTAGCCCTCAGTTACCCCATCCCCAGAGTTGAAGTAAGATTCCACAGCCAGTCTATTCTGGTTCCATAAATGGAATGAGGGTGCCATCTTGCCCTTCTCAGGCAACACAATGCTTTGGGCCAACTCTGTTGGCTCCCCTCAGCTGTGTGCACATTCTGACATTAGCATCAGATCCCACTAGGCATGTGACTGGGGCTGCCCCTATCATGTCTGGCCCCAGTATATTGGGTGTGAGTTGGCAAAAGTTCCCCCCACCCAGTTACACAAAGAGGAAAATGTATGGTTGGAGCTGAACCCTTGCTGGTGTTTGTAACACAAAGGTTGTCCAGATTGCAAAGAATCGTGTGTCTGTTCCCGATTATCTTTGTTTCAGAAGCATTCCAACAAAAAACAGAAAAAGCCGTCCCCTTCCTGCTATGGAATTCTGCACGCCAAACCTGCTTTTCCCCAACAAATTTCTCACCTTGACAAGCTTTTCCATTTCATTTCTCGAAGGTTGACAAACACATCTCTTTTTATTGTTTTCCTTCATTAGGGAAGGAACAAAAAAATGGGCACTTAGGAAAATGAAATGCCTGTTCCTTCTGAAAACTAATCATTTTTACAAAATAGCCTTACACCCACAGTGCCACTTTAATCAGGTTAGTTAAATCTTTCTCTCTTTCTCTTCAAAGGGGCTTTTGAAATTAGAGTGAAACACGATTCTGGTGGGGGTGAAGGAGAAAGGGCGGGGGAGCTCTGACACTGGTATACTTATCTCCAACCTCCTGTTCTTTTCCTATTTGCAACAGCATGCAAGACCCAAGGCTTGACTTCTCCACAAAGCCATGTCAAGAGAAACCCCACAATGCTTCTGTGATTTTATGGATCGTAACCCACTTTGGTATTAAGACGCTAGAGTTCAACAAGCAAGCAGTTCCTTTATCTTTGAGAAAGAAGCAAGTTCTCTTCCAGGTAACATGAAAGATAATATTTGTATGCAACATGGTAATGCACAGTATTTTGCCCTGCCTCTTCCCTCCATCCCCAAAAATGGTGGCAAGGGAATGAACAGGGGTACCCTATCATGGAGCCAAAATTCTATATACTTCAGGTGCAACAGGTGCCCTCGGAGTTTGCTGCACCAGCTGAGTTTTCAGGGTGTGATGCCACAAACGATGCAATATACTCAACTCAATGCCACAGCTTAGGGCAGAGGTGCATGTGAAATAATCCAGGTCTGAGTGCCAACTGCGTTTCTGCCACGCTGTGTTGAACTAAGGAAGACTTCAAATCAGGCTGGTTCCCGATGTAGGGTTTTAAATCAGCTAATAGTGTGCTGCTGTGACCAGTAAGGTCCTATTGGGTCACGGTCACCAGTCACATCACCTGAATGGCTGATAGGTCCCATTAGGTATGAACATATCTATCAGTTTCAGATTATTTTAATTTCTCTCTCTTCTTTTGGTTTGCTACACTTCTATATCAGTTTGTGATGAAATTTCCTCTGCCTTTCTCCAAATATACCCATTTATAGATGCCATTTCCCCTAATGCTTTTTTTTTCTTTTTCAAACTGGTGCATCTTTAGGCACATTTTCATCTAATATTTCCAGTTCGGAAGACATTAAAAACTGTGTCACATAATTTGGAAAAGTACCTGACTCATCTTGCTTAGCCACAGACCCTCCAGGCTGCATTCTGCATCTGTCCCATTACCTACCACAGCCTTTCTCAACCTTGGGTCCCTACATGTTGCTGGACTACAACTCCCATCATCCCTGACCACTGGTCCTGCTACCTAGGGATGATGGGAGTTGTGGTCCAACAACATCTGGGGACTCAAGGTTGAGAAAGGCTGACCTACTCATTTGGGTAGTTTAAAACAACAACAACAATATTTGACATTCATACCCATGCGAGATTTGTGCTCTCCTTAATCTTCACTCAACCTACAGCTGTTTGGGAGCAGGGAATTTAAGGATATTTTCTTCAAAGTGCTTTCAAAGTATCACTGGTTCAGCCCACATCTCTCATTAAAGAACAACCCATCAAAGGCAAGAGGGCGGGCAGGGGTGGATGTTGCCCTAAGGGACATGAGCAACATGTATGGGATCTAAACCAGGGGGATAAATCCTGGATAATCAGCTTGAGATCTAGAGCAGGCTTCCTCAACCTCGGCCCTCCAGGTGTTCTGAAACTACAATTCCCATCATCCCTGACCACTGCTCCTGCTAGCTAGGGATCATGGGAGTCGTAGGCCAAAAACATATGGAGGGCCGAGGCTGAGGAAGCCTGATCTATAAAGACGGGAGCAGTCCACACTGCAGCATTTTCTTTCTATCGCTCAGTTGGAATATTATCTGTTTCTGAAGCATGATATGTAGGACTTGCCGATCGTATGGTCGGTGGTTCGAATCCCCGCGGCGGGGTGAGCTCCCGACTTTCGGTCCCAGCTCCTGCCCACCTAGCAGCTCGAAAGCACCCCTAAGTGCAAGTAGATAAATAGGTACCGCTTTATAGCGGGAAGGTAAACGGCGTTTCCGTGTGCTGCACTGGTGCTGGCTCGCCAGAGCAGCTTCGTCACGCTGGCCACGTGACCCGGAAGTGTCTCCGGACAGCGCTGGCCCCCAGCCTCTTAAGTGAGATGGGCGCACAACCCTAGAGTCGGACACTACTGGCCCGTACGGGCAGGGGTACCTTTACCTTTAATGGGAAATTATAGTGCGGGGTTGGTTGTTTCTTCCATTGTAAGTTCTATTACTCTGACTTCAGCAATAGCTGTGATTTAATGAGTAAGCTGTGGCTATTTTAGTTTACAACTAAAATGTCATTAAAAAATATTTTCGGGAAAGTGAATGCTCCAGACAGCCTACTGTATTGACCAGGATTCTAGAGTCTCCTTCTGCTTCATTTACCATGAGCTACTAGGCTGGGCTCAGCATGGCTAAATTGGTTCCAGCCAAACCACATTTATAGGTTGGAGTCAATTGGTTTATCAACTGTTGACAGTCTAGTTAGCCAAACAGCTTGCATTCACAATGGAAATGATTTCTACCTACAGAATTTATCATGTTCACCTCTTTAAACGTATTCCCTTTCTCTGTTTTATTGTAGGTACCCGTTGTTATAATTTCAGAAATCTAGAGCTGCACGTCTCCCCACTCCTCAGTGCCTCTTTCCTGCTGGAGCTGTGGAGTGTGACAATGGTGTTTGTATCCAATCTGTCAAACGCCATTATCACACTAAATAGCTACTGTTAGATAAGCCATCGGGTTCAGCAGAGGGAAGGAAAAGGAAGAGAATTATTGGAGCAATATATTTTGCGGTGCCAAAATCTCATGCAGTAAATAATACGATCTGCTTTCCCAAAAGTACACATTGTGATCCCAGTTGCTTTGCAGAGATGTGTATGACTCATGTTTGTGTTCATGGGATGGAGAGATATTTTAGTGATCAACCACAAGTGATTATGTACATTTATTCCTACATTATAACAAACGGCCTACACAACTGTCTTTCTTTCATTTTCACTCCCCAAAGCAACACTGTAAGTGTTTATTTCACGTATTAACAAGTTAATAGTTATAGCTATTTCAGTCTTGAACAGGAGCTCCATTGTTGTATTGACGTTTGACAAATGAGCCTGAGAATGGAGGCATAATTCCATTTTTGGCACTCAGCTGTGTACAGCTCAGCTGTGTATACAAGTCATCATTTAGTCAAATGCTGAGCGGTATTATTGCCATGTCGTTGTGGGGCTTGGCAGAAAAGCAACCATGATCCTTCTTCATAATTGCTATACAAATATTCCATAGGTGTGTATATTTCACTGAAATCAATGTGAAGTATTTGAAGCACAATGCATAGACAACTTATGCCAGAAAGGGAGTCAGAGGTTAATACTTCTTCCCTGCAAAGCATCCATCACCCTGCTCTACTTTGTGATCCATGATGAAAGTAAAAACAGGGTGTTTCACACATTATGCAGCAGCAAAACCAGGTTTGCCACTGAGCGTACCCTAAACAGCACTTGCAGCCAATGTTAACTCTGTGATTCATGTACCTGTATGATAAATGTGTACACTGCTGACATGTAGTCTTTCGTTTTTCCTTTTTCAGATGTATGCTTAAAGCAGGGGGGGGGGGCTTGTGCCCAGTGGTTGGGAATCATGGGGGTTGTTGTCCAGTAGCATCTGCAGGACTAAAGCTTCCCTGTCCCTAGTTTCAGACATCTTAGCTATACACCCAAAATATATACAGTATTGTGTGAATCAGTCCTCAGCATAGATATCAAAATATTGGTGTGCATTCATTCTGAAATTCTGCCAAAGCAAACACATTCCAACCCTTCTTATTACAGTGGTACCTCGGGTTATGAACTGAATTCGTGCTGGAGGTTCCGTTCTTAACCTGAGGTACCACTTTAGCTAATGGGGCCTCCTGCTGCTGCCGCATTACCGGTGCGAAATTTCTGTTCTCATCCTGAGGTAAAATTCTTAACCCGAGGTACTACTTGCAGGTTATCAGAGTCTGTAACCCAAAGTGTTTGAAACCTGAGGTGTTTGTAACCCGAGGTACCACTGTTATCTGTTATGACAATATTGCAGGCTGTAGCTGTTTTAAAGTTCTCAGCTAGGCATCTCTCTCTCTCTCCTTCTCTCTCTCTCTTTCACCTCCAATATATTGGGAGCAGCTTCACTATGGTTTTCAGGCAGGCACTGTGAAATCAAGGCAATGCTCATTGCCACACCAGCTTAGTTTAAAGCAGGCACCCCCAAACTCGGCCCTCCAAATGTTTTGGGACTACAACTCCCATCACCCCTAGCTAACAGGACCAGTGGTCAGGGATGATGGGAATTGTAGTCCCGAACCATCTGGAGGGCCGAGTTTAAAGATACGGATGCCTGGTTTAAAGATACGGTACAGACACATCCCCTTAGCCTTCAAAGCATGAGAGGATGACCCCTAATGTCCATTCATTTTTTCTCTCACTATCTCATGGATGGCCAACTGTGGTGGTGTGTGCAATATCTGGTTCACCACAACATTTCCCCCTCAAGAAGCTTCCAGAGAAACAGTTGTGAATCCAACCAAGCTTAGCTCACATGACAAGTTTACCATCGCCTTCAAAAACATGTTTAGGAAATAGGAATCCATACTGAACATGAGGTTGGGCAGAACAAAAACCAATCAAGAGATCAGATTTCAAAGCAGGAGAAAGATGAGGTACAGTGGTACCTTGGGTTACAGACGCTTCAGGTTACAGGCACTTCGGGTTACATACGCTTCAGGTTACAGACTCCACTAACCCAGAAATAGTACCTCAGGTTAAGAACTTTGCTTCAGGATGAGAACAGAAATCGCGCAGCGGAGGCGCAGCGGCAGTAGGAGGCTCCATTAGCTAAAGTGGTGCTTCAGGTTAAGAACAGTTTCAGGTTAAGAACGGACCTCTGGAACAAATTAAGTATGTAACCAGAAGTACCACTGTATTTTTTCACTAAGAGCTGGGGTAGTTTGAAGTACTCCAGCCCTGAGCTTGCCAAAACACCTGGACCAGACTAGGAAGTGCAGAAAGTGATGGTCCTATACTCGTCTATTGTAGAAGACAATCTTTATCATAAAACCAAAACACCTCTTTCGCCTTCAGCCCTCTCCCCTGATATTTATTCTATCTAAGGGGTTAACCGCTGCCACCCCCGAGCAGAATTCATAACATGGGGCAGCTGCACCAGAAGATGAAGAATCAAAAATTACTTTTCTAATTGTTCCTTTAATGGATGCCTTTCACCAGTGGATGGAATACCGTTGGTGGCTACTCTGTTTTTAGGACCTGGGGGTTTCTTGGGAGGTAGTCAGGAGTTCCTCTGGGCAAATCAGAGGCTGATCATAAAAACATTTCCATTACTGTCTTTGGCAATGAGCAGTCACAGAGAAAATGGAGGCATTTGTGGTTTGCATGGGTAACAAGTAGGCTTGACAGACCTTGAATGAGCTCAAGTGTGCCCTAGAATTGTATGCAGTATGTGTGTGTGTGTGTGTACAGAGAGAGAGAGAGAGACAGAGAGAGAGAGAGAGAGAGAGAGAGAGAGAGAGAGAGAGAGAGAGAGAGAGGAGAATTCCGGGATGGGCAAGATCCAAGTTTGGGCCTAGTACTGTTTGGTGAGGGAACCCCAGCAGAGATTTAAAGTCACAAAAAATGCAGCAAAGTAAAGCATGGACATATAGGCTGTTAAACTTTTAAAACAGGCCTTTCCAAGGTTCCCCGCTTCCCCCAGCATAGGAAAAGACCTCACATTTGGTAAATTTAAAAAAATGGACTACTTACAAAATCTTCAAAGCTCAGATTAATGTGCTTTTTGATACATCAGTCAGAAAACGTGCACAAGCAGAAAAACTCAGCTTTGTTACAAAATGGCAGACGTTCCTAGACTATTGACCGGTGAGAGTCATGTGGCTGAGCTAGAGCAATCAGGCCAGACCTCTCCACTCGCTGAGTTTCTCAGGTAGACTGAGAGGGGAAGCATTAGCCTTGATTAGCTATTTCCTCCCAAGGTAAGAGGAAGTGACATAGCAGGAAGCCTGGCAGGAAACCTAAGCTATGGTATTAACCCCTTCCCTTCATGCATTAATTGGGCCTAAGCATATGAGGCTGGTTATCCCACAAGAATAACTCTCCAAAACCCCTTGCAATTAACATTAATGTGTGTGGGAAAAGTTCATTGACAGCAGAAGACTTTAGAAGCTTTGAAATAATGCATTTGCCAATTCAGACAAAAAGCCACATGGGCAAGAGAAGAGATTCCTGCCTGCTCTCAGTCAGGCATTGTTCCTGCAAAATTTACCACATGTATTCATTTTAATTATAGTTGCTGCGTATACTTTCCTTTATTTTGCACTTGAGACTCCAGGTCCGGCCACCATTAATACATTACTGTTGACAGTTTTGTCAACACCCCACTGCCTGTCTCGTGTCCAATTTCAGAAGTGTTGTCTTTTTTAATTGACTTCCCTCGAGTTCTTCCCGAAAAGGATGTCCACAGAGCCAATGCTTCTTCCCTTAAAAAAATAATATAAAATGGATCTGGCCTTGAGCCTAGGATGAAAATCAGCACTGCCAGGAATGCCATCTGTCCTATAGTTGCCTTTGCTGCACTTGGGGAGACTGGAGCCCTGTATATTTCCCCATAGCTTTTGGAAGATGCCTGAACACAATGAATGAGAACTGGAATCTCAGAGCCTTATTCCTCAAGTAATACAGATGCCTAGAATAGATCTAACGTAAGAGATCCAGAAAATCCGGCCTACTCAGTGGTCAGTAAGCTACTCTTGGTCATCATGGTGGAGCGACTGAAGCAAGAAACTGATTTCAAAACCAAGAAAGAAGGCCAATTTGAAATCCAGTCCCCAATTTTCAAATCCACATATTTCCTAAACAGGCATGCATACTAATTGGTTGCTATAACAACGGGAAGATGTCTACTTGCCATTCAGTAGAGTCTATATGTCGCCAAGGAAAATAACCCCCAAACCTCTGATACACACCCCACATACATTTTACAACACACACGTAACACAAATGCACACACATTAAACACGGCCATGTACTAGAAGGCTTGGGTGCCGAGAAGTTTCCAGAAGCAAAGACTGATAGGTTACAGGGCAGAACTCTTTGGGTGACAAAGTCTGCAATTTGCAAAATGAACACATTTGCACGATGTACCATGTCATATTTATAATGCTTACCCTCAAGAGTCATTATTATTTTTTTGTCCTGGATCATTATGGTACATGTTCAATTTGCTTTTTGTATATTTTTATATAATGGTTTTAGTGGTTTCAGGTTGTATTTTTATTTCTACGGATATTGCTTGTATATTGTATATTGGCCATTAGTCAGATGTGATTCCTGCAATGCAGGAAGTTGGACTAGATGACCCTTGGGATCCCTTACAACTCTAAAATTTTATAATATTACTGGGAACATTGTACAGTGGTACCTCAGGTTAAGTACTTAATTCATTCCGGAGATCCATTCTTAACCTGAAACTGTTCTTAACCTGAAGTACCACTTTAGTTAATGGGACCACCTGCTGCCGCCGTGCCGCCGGAGCACGATTTCTGTTCTTATCCTGAAGCAAAGTTCTTAACCTGAAGCACTATTTCTGGGTTAGTGGAGTGTGTAACTTGAAGTTTATGTAACCTGAAGCGTATGTAACCCGAGGTACCACTGTACATCATTAAGGTGGGATCAACAAGCAGGTCAATGAACACATCAATGATCAGATAAATGCTCCCCCACCCCTCCATTTTTGTCATCTCTTCATTAATTAATTTATTTTCACTTTTTGTGTTAATTCAATATCAGTGTTAATTAGATTATTTTCTTACTGAATTTTATTATATATGTTCTTTTCTTCTTTCTTTATACATATCTCTGCACATATCCATGTGTACGTATGGAAATATATTTCCTTTGACATCCACCCACCCATATATATTTTTAAAAAATTTCAAAATGTATTGCATTATTTACATGATAATGATAGAAGTTTGGATTTAAAAATAAAATAAAATTTCCTAGCTGCACACTGCTGAGGCATACTCATTAATAATTTCTAGGTATGTAGAATAAACCCAAGTGCTGAAAACAGGATCCATCCAAGGTTTTGTGGCTCACACTGAACAACAAATGCTTTCCCCTACTTTTTTTGTCCTGGATTGTTTAGAACTACCCAGTTCAAGGTACTAAATGCAAGCATCCTTAGTTGATTTTGCTCAGTAATTATTTCTTTCATTCAGCAGCGAACAGGCAGGTTGGGAGTAAGATTTGCAAAAGCAGTGAATATTCTCTTACTGTCACCTATAAGGCCCTCCAATCACCATAAGTTGCACGCCCACATTATTGTATGTACAAGGGACAAAGTATCTAAAAGCTTTAATCACCGTAGCTGCAGGTAATTCAGGGTGTGCTTTTCAAAAAGGCCCCTTTCACAAAAGCTAATGGGAGGAACATCAAGACTGCAACCCCAGCAACCTTTCAGAGCTTGGAGAACGAGTCAAATGACGAGAGGTTGGTGTGGACTTGCATCAGGTGGGCATGTATTGCTGGAGGTGTGTTGTGTGTCCCCAAACTCAAATTTCAGCAGCAAAAACAAAAGGCAAGGAAGCAAGGAAACCCTGAACTTTTTAATTGGAGCTTTGCAAATGCTGAACAGGTGCTTCCAAATTTGGCCAATTGAGCAGGACACCATAATTGCTGTCCTGCTCTAAGCTGGGGGTAGCCATTATGTTCCTTAATGCTGCCATCTCATGTTTCAAAACAACAACTTGGTACATCCAAATACAACATTTAACAAATGTGCACGGCAGTCACAACATGTCCTGGAGGAAGCCTGCTATTGAGAGATATCTCTGTTGTTTTTAGCTGCATTCCAACCAGCCAATTCATAGGTAGGTAAGTGCATTTTCCTTCTTATTGTAGAGTTGGAAGAGACCCCAAGGGTCTAGTCCAAACCCCTGCAATGCGGGAATCTCAACTAGAAGAAGAAGAAGAGTTTGGATTTGATATCCCGCCTTTCACTCCCCTTCAGGAGTCTCAAAGCGGCTAACATTCTCCTTTCCCTTCCTCCCCCACAACAAACACTCTGTGAGGTGAGTGGGGCTGAGAGACTTCAAAGAAGTGTGACTGGCCCAAGGTCACCCAGCAGCTGCAGGTGGAGGAGCAGAGACGCGAACCTGGTTCCCCAGATTACGAGACTACCGCTCTTAACCACTACACCACAATGGCTCTCACACTAAAGCATCTGTGACAGCTGACCATCCAACCTCCATGAAATTAGAGTCCACCACCTCTCATGGGAGACCAACTGTCAAACAGCTCTTACTGTCAGAAAGTTCTTCCTGATGTTTAGTCGGAATCTCCTTTCTTGTTACTTGAATCCATTGGTTTGAGTCCGATCCTCCGGAGCAGGAGAATACAAGCTTGTTCCCTCTTCCGTGTGACAGCCCTTGAGATATTTGAAGATGGCTATCATATCTCTTCTCAGTCTCCTCTTTTCCAGGCTAAACATACCCAGCTCCTTCGAACGTTCCTCATAAGGCTTCATTTCCAGACCCTTGATCATCTTGCTTGCCCTTCTCTGCACACATTCCAGCTTGTCAACATCCTTCTTAAATGGTGGTGCCCAGAACTGGACAAAGTATTCCAGGTGTGGTCTGATCAAAGCAGAATAGGGCACTAATATTGCTTCCATTGAACTTGCAGCACTGACGCTCTTCACTGACTCTGTGTTTTAATTTTTTATTTCTTTAAATTGTACACATACTGTACTGTACATACTCGCCACCCAATCTGGAATTTGAAGTGGTGTGTGCTAATTGTAAAACCCATAAGATGGGCAATGATAACAATTAACACCTAAAAGTATAATTGAATTGAATTGAATTATTGAATTGAATTGAATTGAATTGAATTGAATAATTAAATTAAATTAAATTAAATTAAATTAAATTAAATACTTACTGTTGCCTGTCCCAAGTTTTCCAACATTCAGCTTGCTGGGGGAGCTGAATAATATTTCTGAGCTCTTATTATGTTTTGTATTGGAAACTCTACATATGTGCATGTAAGGTTGATTAAAAAAGGAAGGGGTGTGTCTTTTTTTGTACATCTGTTATTCATTCCTATTGTAGGGCTACGTCCTTCAATCTGCCATTTGCTGCAGTTGCCCTTTGGCACGGAGACAAAAGTTTGCACAGAAGCAACCCTGCATTGTCCAGTGCCTTGACAGATTAGAGGAACATTTGGACAGAATGACTAAAACGTTTGCAAGCCAGAATTGTCTAATTTTCTCTTTGGACTCAGAGAAGCTATTGCAGCGTTTCTGCTTTAAATAAATCATCTGTGCATTTAGTGCCAACTCGGGAGGCTTCAAAAGAGGATGAGAAAAACTTGTGGAGGAGAAAGCTATCAATGGCTACTAGCCATGATGACTATGCTCTTGTCTCCATAGTAGGAGGCTGTCATGTTTCTGAACACCAGTTGCTGGAAATCACAGGAGGGGAGAATGCTCTTGTGTGGTGTGGTGTAGTGGTTAAGAGCGGTAGACTCGTAATCTGGTGAACCGGGTTTGATTCCCCGCTCCTCCACATGCAGCTGCTGGGTGACCTTGGGCTAATCACACTTCTCTGAAGTCTCTCAGCCCCACTCACCTCACAGAGTGTTTGTTGTGGGGGAGGAAGGGAAAGGAGATTGTTAGCCGCTTTGAGACTCCTTAAGTAAAGGTAAAGGGACCCCTGACCATTAGGTCCAGTCGTGACCGACTCTGGGGTGGCGGCACTCATCTTGCTTTTACGGCATTTACTTTCCCGCCGGAGTGGTACCTATTTATCTACTTGCACTTTGAGGTGCTTTCGAACTGCTAGGTGGGCAGGAGCAGGGACCGAGCAACGGAAGCTCACCCCGTCGTGGGGATTCAAACCGCTGACCTTCTGATCGGCAAGTCCTAGGCTCTGTGGTTTAAGCCACTGCACCACCCGCGTCCCGCTTGAGACTCCTTAGGGTAGTGATAAAACGGGATATCAAATCCAAACTCCTCCTCCTCCTTCTTCTCAGGTCCTGCTTGCAAGTTTCCCACAGGCTTCTGGTTGGCCACTGCGAGAAGATGCTGGACTAGACAAGCCATTGATCGGATCCGTCAGGCTGCTCTTACGGTGTTATGAATTTGTTCCATTAAAAAAATGCCGAGAGAATCTGCTGCTTTGTTCTGTTTGTCTCCTTTCATCTCTGGCCCAATAACATTTGCAAGTTTTTGAAGTACTACCCAGGTCTACAAATGCTACAGAGACAGTCATATGATGAGCGTTTACTTGTTTATACACCACTGGCAATCATCCTTCCATCACACCATATTTGATCTGCCTCCAGGATCTAAAATACGGTCCTTTATCTCTGGCAACATCGTCCTTATGTACAATCTTTGTCTTGCCATTTCATGCTTTTGCTTCCATAAAAGCTGCTCCATGGGCTGAACTCTTTTTCTCATCTCCCAGTTTCTTCTTTTCTAGTTGTCTATCCTGTTTTCACTTTATCTTAAATTTCCCAATCTTTCTCCTTCCTCTTTTTTATAATATAATTTTTATTATTTTCATTTAAAAACATAAAATATTACAACATTATAATAACCATTCTGAAACATTTGCTCCGCCGAGCTCGTGACTTTCCCTCCCTCCCTTCAGTTGGCTTCCAATTTCTTAGTAAATGACATATGCATTTCTACTGTCAGTTTCTGTCCTTCAATACATATCAAATCCTTCTATTTATCCATGGTCAGATAGCATTTTTATATTGTGTTCAGGGTTAATATCAGTCCTGCTAGTGTCTTCACATTTTTGCAACGATCCCTTAAATATTCAATAAATTTACTCCAATCTCTCTGGAATTTCTGGTCACTTTGGTTCCGGGTCCTCACAGTCAGTTTGGCTAGTTCCACATAGTCCATCATCTTCATCTGCCACTCCTCAATCGTTGGTAATTCTTGTAATCTCCACCTTCGAGCTAACAAAATTCTTGCTGCAGTGGTGGCATATATAAATAGTCTTTGGTCTACTTTTGTAATCTCTTCTCCCATCAACCCAAGCAAAAATGCTTCTGGTTTTTTGGGGAAGATATTTAAGCATCTTCTTTTAGTTCATTTTAGACCATTTCCAAAAAAAAAAAAAAATCACCTTATCACAAGTCTATCACATATGGTAAAAATCTCCATCCTTTTCATTACATTTCCAACATAATTTATTTTTCATCCTATACACTTTGGGCAATTTTACTGGAGTCGAGTACCACCTATACATCATTTTCATTACATTTTCTTTTAAGGCCATACATGCTATAAATTTTAAATTCTGATTCCATAATTTTGACCAAGATTCATACTGGATATTATGCCCAAAGTCTATGGCCCATTTCATCATTACTTCTCAACCTCTCCCCTTTCTCATCCCTTTTTCTCCTTCATGCTTTCCGCTGGCTCTAATCTTTTCATTTAAACCCTGACTTATCATGATTCCTTCCCATTTGTCACTGTGGCACTTTATCACAGGAATGCTCTTCTCCCCAATATTTGTCCTGCTTCACTGCCATTGATTTTTAACCAAAATTAATTCATACTCTTTCTAACATTTTTAACTGATTTCCCCCCTCTTTGATCTTGGCAATTTATCTGTGTCTTTTGTGCTTACCTTCTGCCTCTGTTTCTTGCATGGCCCATGTTTTGGGCTTGCCTTAGTTGGGGGGGCGTAGACCGCACTGCTCTATGTAGAGATCTAACCAGCTACACATACTTGAGAAATATATAAATGTTGTTGTTCTGTTTTGTTTAAAAGCATTTTTGTTGTACCAATAAGGTTGCAATGTTAAATGCAAAGGGATTGTGCTGCAGGAGACTTTCTCTAGTGTCAAAGAAAAAGGAAATATGAGTCAGCTGAGTAAATTTTCCCACCACGTATCTCCCAGAGATCCCCCAGAGCAGCATGTGGGATTGAATTGCTGACAGTGAGACCTTGTCAGCATATAACACCTTTGCTCAGAGACCTGCTATGGTGGCTGATTTGCTTCAAGGGCAAGGATTTCCTCCATGAAATCTGGGGTTGGACCTTTGGTGGGGGACACTTCATGCTCCTCCATCCACAATTGCTTCCTTGCACCCAGCTCTCACCTGTGGCTCCTATAAGCTGTCAGCGTGCAACAGTGGCCACACCCCAGGAGTGGCTTTGACTGGCCAACTAGACCAGGTGAGGTTAGCCGATGGGTCTCAAACCCTCAGTGAGTCAGGGACTTCCCCTGCATGCGAAGACAGGCTTTGGCAGATTGAAGGGACAAGATCAATAGTGGTTCCAAGGCGGTTTCTGCATGTGCTTTAGAGGGAAGTGAGGGGAAGATGGGGAACGTCAACCTGGGAAGGGAGTCCATCTAGGAGAGGGAAAACTCATCCTAAATTAAGGTTACCAGATTTTTTTTCAATGAATCCACTTTTCAACTTCAATAGGAATGATAGGACTTTGTCAAGGGACTGATTTGTAAATCCGGGGACGTCCGGTAACCTTATCCTAAATCTCCACTGCCTTGCAGGATATCTTCAGATGCAGAAGAGGCTAAGGAGTAAACCCTACAAATCTGGATTGGAGTCCAGTCCCTAAGACGGTTGGATAGCACCTTGTATGCCTCTTTCCAGCAACTCCTGCAGTCAAGCTGGTGCCAAACGTATTGCTCTGCTTTCCTTTGCACCACACCAGCAAGGCTGAGAGGGGGGTCTTGTTGTCTGGGTAGCCCAGAACCTCCATACACACTGTTCAGGCTTGTGCCCTGGGGAGGTCACATGAAACCCATTACAGTTTGGGACCAGTTTATCTGCAAAATCACCTTACCCCATATATGCCCACTAAAGCACTTTGATCTGCAGAACTGGCAAGTGTTACAGGTGCCACATAATACTTGTTCTGCATTTGAAAGTACCTTTGCTGTACACTTTTTGGTGCATGCTAAAAAAATGATTTGCTTAGGAAAGCCTATCCAAATATATAGTGTGCTGTTTTAATCTGGGTTTTAGCTTATGCTTGATTTTAATTACTTTTCAAAGCTTTACACAGTTGTTTTAAAGTGTGTTTTAAAAGATAATTTCATTATAACTTTGTTTTTTTGTTTTTGTTTACAATCAAGTGGCATATACGTTTTATGAAATAAAATGAATACTTTGTGGAGACTAGATAAAATAACATTGAACTAGGGGGATCCTTTTTAAAAGAAAGAAAAAAGAAAGAAACATCCTTTGGTTTGGGAAGTTTGCATGAAATTGATGTGACTCCCTCAAATGCCAAGACGTTCTGAACCAGGTTGATGAGCCCCCACAGCTGGTTTTTTATTATTATTATCCTGCCTGGGAAATGGCTATGGTGCTGCCTATTGTCATGGCAACTGATTGCAGCACTTGTCGATAAAGACACTTGCTAAGATTTTGATTAATGAATCAAACTTGTTCTGCAGCTGACCCGCACCTCCCACTGAGGCTTCCACTCTTAAAATTCTGTCCCAGCAAATTATCCTTTTCAGTTAGATGGCAACAGGGACCAGCTGAAAGGCACAAACAGGAATCTGAAACAGAAATTATTTGTGTATATTTTAGCACATCTGGCAGGGATAATTAGTGCACTGTGATGAATCCTATTTCAGTGCAGAGCGCTGGATTAGCGATCTTGAAGGTCCTTTCCAACCGCTGCTTATAGCCATACAAAGCTCTTCTAACAAAAAAGAACCAAATTGCCTCTATGCATAGGGTGCAAGGTCAACAGTGCATTTAGAGCTGCATGTGGAACAATATTCATATGGATTTTAAAAGGATCTGCTTGCTTAGAGCAGGGATGGGGAACCTAGTTTTGGTCTCAAATCACAACAGCAGGCTGGCCCTCAACTGAATTAATAATTATCATTAATTCCATTTTTATGAATTGATGCTCACATTACTTTAATGCATTTTGCATGTCATATTTTGTTTCTGAACAAATGCGTTTGTAGCAAAATTTGAATAGAGATGTGCCAATACTGGGATCCCATAGAAACATATTGCACATGCTGCTTACTTGTTATCCTGTCAAGATGAGCTATTATGTCAGGTTTGAAGTTGGCACAACTTGCAGTAGCTATTTCAGAGCTGAAGACATAAGAAATAGGACCGGTTTCCTTTGAGGTGCATATGCATCTTACTGCCATCCCTAGTAAACCAGTTTGTGGCTCATGTACTAATTCAAGAACCTGCAATACCTGTTTCAGGTACAAAGGCAAAGATAAAAGGACCCCTGACCGTTAGGTCCAGTCACAGGTGACTCTGGGGTTGCAGCGCTCATCTCGCTTTACTGGCCGAGGGAGCGGGCATACAGCTTCTGGGTCATGTGGCCAGCATGACTAAGTCGCTTCTGGTGAACCAGAGCAGCGCTCGAAAACGCCGTTTACCTTCCCACCGAAGTGGTACCTATTTATCTACTTGCACTTCATGCTTTCAAACTGCTAGGTTGGCAGGAGCAGGGACTGAGCAACGAGAGCCCACCCCATCACGGGGATTCGAACCGCCGACCTTCTGATTTGCAAGCCCTAGGCTCTGTGGTTTAACCCACAGCGCCACCCGCGTCCCATTTCAGATATAAGTGTGGGACAAAAAGATGAGCACATGTTCCACAGATAATGCCTTTGTGGCACAACTCCATTAATACAACCCTCCAGACTTGTTTGACACATATTCAATAGGATGACATACTCATAGTATCATAGAAGGGACCACGTTGGTCCTCTAGCCCAACTCTCTGAAATGCAGGAATCTTTTGCCCAACGTCGGACTCAAACCCATAACCCTGAGATTAAGAGCCCCATGCTATACCAACTGAGCTATCAAGAGAAGTCAATGCTTTCAAGGACATTTAAAGCAGAGGTGGGGCTTTGTAGGCCAGACCTTTATCAGATCCTAGCCTCATGGCCCAAATTTGACAGGTGGTAGAGTCAAAGCCTGCCTTCCCTTCCTAATGCACAGCTGGGAACGCGCTGTTTCCCTATTGTGCACAGGTAGCTGCATCTCCACCTGCCTCACACCTGACTTCACATATGATGGGAAGGTGGGTGTGGTTTCGGGAAAATGGCCTCACAGGCCAAATGTGAACCTCTGATGGGTCAAGCTCAGCTGGTTAGAGTGTGGTGCTGATGACACTAATTGTGGCTGTGAGCTAGAGGTTTCTCACCTTTGGACTTCAAAGTTTCCTATGAACATGAGCCAGGCCTTTAACAGGAAAAAACTGCTGATGAATTGGTTATCATTAACTGGGGAGGGTGTTTCTGGAAATGGTTGGTACACTCCTTAACAGCATTAGGCAAATTATCAACATGTTCACAATGCTAAATCTTGTTTCAGTAGGAATTTAATTGGAGGAAAAAATGCATGGAGTATAACAAGCATTATTATTACTGTGCAAATAATTAGGAAACAAAACCATTATTCTAGTACAGTGGTATTGACCTGGAAACTGTCGGTGGGTGAGTGAAATATAGGAAATATCTTAATGGGGCTTCAGGTACAATGAAATGAATTACTCCTGCAGATCTACGTACTTTGAAATACAATGAAAGAAAATGATGTCAGATTTGTAACATCCACTTACACACACACGCTCATTTTGAACAGGCAGTCCCCACCCTTTCCTGCAAGGTTCAAGTCAAGCTTCAATCATGTTTAAAGGCACTAAACCACAGAATACGATTTGCTAGCCTGGGGGTGGGGATTCTTAGGGAAGGACACAGCACTGAGACCTTCAGTCTGATTAACATGGCTCTTATTTCTTCGGTTATAAGTCTCACAAATACAGCAATAACTCTCTACTCTGCACCATGGAAGCCTTCACTAACCACTGACGTCACCCACAGACACACACACACTCCCACAACTCCCACACCCATTTCTCTCTCTCTTTTTCTCACACACTTCTTCATAACAGCCACAGATTAGACAGTTAAAATCATCTAGCAGAGGAAACATGATGTGTTGCTATACAAAAGTCAGTGGAAGGCTAAATTAGGGGTATGATTAAAGGATAAAGACATTGTGGGCTCCACACAGTCCCCAGGTCACCTGGTGAATGCCACTGTGTTGTTTTACATTATATCTTTGACATAACCTATAATATTGAAAACCAGTGCAAAAAAACCCAACAACCCAAATGTCTAAGCCCCGCAGGTGAATCCCTCATATGCTTCGTTGCATCTGGCACCTGTTATGCATGTCTGAGAAGCCAGCTTTTGGAAACTTCTAGAAACAGCAGTTCTTCATTTGAGTAAAAAGAGGCAGGCGAAGCAGGTTCACGCATTCCGGAGTGTGTAGCTTTTACCTCACGTGGGTTGAAACGTCCTACATATATTTATATACTTACCTAGCAGCTGAGTTATATGGAAGAAATCTACTAAAAATGCAATTTTCCCAAAAGGCCTAAGTCCTGCACAGCCTTCCAAACAGAGAGATTGTGCAAATAACACCCACCGCCCGCAGTCCGTTTAGGCAGTCTATGCGAATGGTTATGCTTGGTATTGGGGGTGCTGATCTTTTCAAATGTTCGTGTGTCCTAGACTATCCACTTTCTTCTTGCAGAATGTTGAACGCTCTGAGAGAGCCCCACTGCTGGAGTGTTCGGTTCCAGAAAGTACAGTGTGTATTTCTAGAGAGGTCCATTCTACAAAGATGAGAATGAAAAATGTCTCTTTTGGGAGGAAACAAGTTCCTATGTTCTCTTGGCAGTCTGTGTGCTGACTGCGGTTTTCTTTACAGTACTTGAGGTTGGCAGTGCCTTGACTTTGGGGGCTGCTGGCTTCCTCAGCTTCTGACCGCTGGCTTGAAGGGGTTTCAGTCCCAGCATCTCACAGTATTTATTACATAGGTGGAGGACCTTGAACTGTTCAATAAACGAGATGGAGCAGTTACCTTTGAAACCTTTGTACCTGAAGAAGAAGACAGACAGACAGGATTGAAACTTTTTGGTTTCCAAAAGAAATAGGCTACACCTCAATTGCAAGACTTGCTAAAACATTCAACCCACACTCAACCCATATTCAACTAAGGTCATCTGTCATGAATGCTTTAGCTGAGATTCCTGAATTGCAGAGGGTTGGACTAGATGACCCTCAATGTCCCTTTCAGCTCTACAATTCTATGATTCTATGAAAACGACCAACTTAATATCTAGCCTTAGCAAAATACAATGGCGTGTAGTAAAGGAGATTACAATTGGCACCATCGTCTATAGCAGAGGTGGCTAACCTTTTTGGAGCGCCAGGGGCCACAATGACCCACGGTCAACCCTTGGAGAGCTGTATGTCAAAGTGGGAGTAGACAAAGTGCTAAAGTAGGCATGGCAAGTACTGAAGTTCTCAAGACGGCCTTCCAAAAGACATTAATCCAGTGGGAGAGATTTAAACATGACCTTCATTCTTTCATTGAAATTAAAGGATTCCATGCACTTACACTTGATAAATTGTGTCCTCTGCTTTTGAAAAGAAGGAAAGGTGAAAAAGAATCTCAGGATCCCCCCCCCCCCACTGTACTTATGCAGAACTGCACAGACAACATGAGGGATTGTTGCTCACATACGGTAACCACGAATAATAGTTTGCCTTTCATTAAAAGCAGTACGTATTTATTTATACCTATACCAGTATTTAACTTTAAATAAATAACTTTACAGATATCTTACAAGAGCTAAACATTTATTTATACATTCAATTTATGTCCTGCCATTCCTCCTGAAGGAGCCCAGTTTGGAAAATCAAAAGCGCATTTGTAAAGCCCCCAGTTCAAACTGAATCATGCTGCAGAATCGCTGCCTGCTCCTTTCTAGAGTTCAACCCTGGTTAGAAAACCTCACCTTGATTATCTCCTTTTTATTTCCTTCCTTTTGGGGGGGGGGGCAGTTCAGGTACATTCAACTGACAGAATCAGGTGAAACAGCACAATGATATGAGGGGAACTGTATAAAATATTATCCTGTATCATGACTGAGGGTGCCATATAATCCTTACAGGTTTTTTATGGTGTTAACAACTGCGAGGAATTCTCATCTCTGTTCAGCCTGCCTGCCTGGTTTTAATAAAAATGCTAACAGTTCCCACCCGTCCCCGTGTTTTATTTCCTTGGGTAGGACAGGCCTGTCATTTTGAACAGCCTTTTTGAACAGTCATTTTGAATGCAGCTCACCCTAGGAGGTGTCAGTGACAAGGGATCTGCAAATACCCATGCGTGCCCATGGATTCCTCTACCTCCAACCTCATCCCCAATTATAATAAACAACCTCTTCAACTTTAACATTTTAAAAGCAGTGAATATGCCTCCCTTCCATTCTCTTGAACGCCGACTGGAAAGGCTTCAACATCAAAAGTCGTGATTCCTGAGCATCTGTAATCCTGCACAGTGAAAAGCCACTTAGAAACACATCCTTATGCCAGACCATGATGGAACATGTAATTCCACTCTGGAATTGGAAACGGCTCTTTGACTGATTGCACAGATCTTAATGTTTTTCAAACATACCTTCAGCGTAATGCATTTTATAGGCTCTGCTGCTTTTCTTGCACACCCACACATGTTTGGTGATGATCTTAGCGATGATGACACTGATGTGAAGCTATTACTGGTGCTGATTGAAAGCCTATACCATTTTGTGACACTCCCATCCAGAGAGCGTGAGTCTGTAATACACATCCACAACCCCCCAAAAAGGCTATTTCAAGAGCTGGAAATGGGGCAGAAGAGGGTGATCAAATAGATCAAGGGGCTTGAGCAAAACTCCTCTGCGAAAAATGGTTGCAATGTCTGACTTCTTTATAGCTCAGGAAAAAAGGCGATTAAGGGAGAACACAGCAGAGGTGTACAAAATTAAGCACAGTGCAGACAAAACGGATAGAGGGTTCTCCTCTCCCCCTTCATAATGCTAGAACCCAATAGGGTCATCCAACAAAGCCAAATGTTGTAATATTCAGGATGGACGAAGAGGAATGACTTATTCACTCAGCACACAGTTAAATCTGTGGGCATCGCTACCACAAGATACAGTGATGGCCATCAACCAGGTTGATTAGGCACATTCCTGCAGGGTAAGGTTATCAGTGGTCACGCGTAATGATGGCTGTGTATTATGTCATGATGGAGGCATGACATCTCCACCTTAGAGATGGAGGAGGAACCCACAGATTCCCAATCAGTCCCACCCACGCCAACCTATGTCGACCCTTTAGTCCCCCTTAGAATCAGCAGCCATGAGGAAAACCAGCACTGCTTCTATTTTTAAAGAACCTTCCCCACCCGCCATTTTATAATGCTCCATCCACTCAAAGCCTGCAGTAGCTGGTGTGCAGGTCTTTTGCTGCTTTGAATCGGATGAAGTAAGTCCTCATAGAAGGGACAGAGCTTGATGGCATTCCCTTGCTCGAGAGGGAATTCTACAGGGGAAAACATGGCTGCCTCCCCCAGTTTTTCCCACAGGGGCAGCCATGTTTTGTCTTTTATGACAAACAGCTAAACTAAGCTGTTTATTACCCCAGGCTTTTGCTATCTAGTCTTTTTTAGCTGCTTCTAAGAGACCATTTACCCCCAACCCACTTTTCTGAGTTGGTGGCTCCTTCTTCTACATAACTACTAGAAATAGGAGTTACTGGTGCCAAAGGACCATCAGCGAGGCCCCTGGACTCTCATCACTAATAATTAGCCATAACCTGGCCCAACCCAGGCAAACGTCATTTTGTTTTCATATTTACGGCCCCCAACGCATATTATCTCATGGTAATGAAGCCACGTGGCAGCTTCCCACATGATAAAGGTAATGTCAGGATCCCAGACCATGTGAAAGGAACCTCCTGCCACTCTGCCAGCGATAAACCAGTTTCCCGCAGGGGCAACACTGGTATGAAGAGAAACTGCACAGCAGTTGTCCCATGTATCCTGGGCCTCCGACATTAAATTTCAGGGCAAGCCCTACCATTAGGTAGACTGAGGCAGTTGCCTTTGATGGCCAGTGCAGGAGGCAGGAATTAGTGCAAGGTGCTGGAGGGCAGAGTCGTGTGTGCCATGCCCTGTACCCTTAATCTACTGCCCTCAAATGCAGTAGAAAATGCCGCCCTACTGATAGTGCTGTTGTTGTGTTTTTTTAATCAATTGCTGGCCCGGTTAACCACTATATATGGAACAGCGGAGGCAGTCTTGTCCTTCACTTCAGACAGCAATATGTGTTGAGCCAAGACCTATAGGTGTTGTGAGATGGAGCCATGCTGCAGTGACTCCCATGTGAGAAGATGAGAGGCTATGGCTCCTCCAAAACCATATCAGAAACTCACAGGCCCACATATTGGTTTAGTCACCAAGCCATTGTAACCATGTTAAAAAGGGGTGGCCAGAAACACTGGCCTTTTGTGTCTGTTTCTGTTTTGTTTTTTGACAAAGGAAAATGTTATTCATTTCCAGCCTTTCACATTCAGCCCAAGTTTTGCTTTAGCACTTGCAAAGCTGTCTGCTGGCCACACTCTACCTTTTGTTTAGGCCTAGCAGAGTGGGCTTGATTAAATATTTGATTAACAAAGGCTAATTTCATTGGCTTAGATTCTCCCTTCCTCCAGAGGACTGAACGGGATTCTCAAAAAGTTTGTGTGTATGAGAGAGACGCAGAGAGAGTAAAGTGTGCCCTCTACTGAGTTGGAACTATATTGCAACCATTACTGTAACGAGAACATTGTGACGGGAAACTGACATTACTATTACGATTGCTATCATCTACTGTGAAGGCTGAAAGCGGGTTATAATAAAAATATAAAACTCATTAACGTTCAAGTAAGCAACTGAGGGAGGAAACCACAAGTAGAAGGATTAACAGAGCAATCTACTACTCAAATGGTACCAGGCCAGGAGGAGGTATATGCTGCTCCTATGCGAGCAGGAAGGCCATCCTAGGACACCGTGTTGCCTGAGGTGAAGATCAAGATGGTGCCTCCTCTTCATTCCATGTTCAGAAGCCAACTGGTCTGGCAGGTTAATTCTTATTTCAAGACAGGAGACAGGATAGTGTTCTCCAGTGGGATGGGTTAGGGCCCCAGGACAGGGAGTTGCGTAACATATGCAGCTCTGTTCACCATGAGAGGATGTGGGACTCAGGAGCAACAGCCAGAGGCCTACCACAGCTGCCTCTCATCACCTCCACCTGGTCAGTGGAATGGATGGAAGGGGGAGAAGACACAACCCAGAAAATACAGAGAGAGAGAGAAAGAGAGAGAGACAGACAGACAGACAGACAGACAGACAGACAGAAGCATAAAAACAACAGAACTCCCTCAGTGTCTGCCTACCAATTCTGTGGAACAGCATCCTTGCTGAGACGTTTTTGCTTTGGCAAGCTTTGCTAGTGGGGTGAAAAGGTCTCTGTTTTAGGTCTTCATTTTGTTCTGTTTTTTAACCTACCCTCAACTGTGTTTTTGTGTGTGTACTATTTTAAACAGTATTTGCAGCTTTATTTTATGGCGTGTTTATAAATAGTATTGAGACATATGGGGAAAGTGATTCACAAATTAATAAATAGTAATCAGGAACTGTGTTTGCAATGATGCCCACATGCCTGCCCACACAAGGAGGGAGCCAATAATAGGATAATAAACACACACACACACACACACCCCAGCACATATGCTTCCCCACCCTCAACATAGTCCTTCTTGCAATAGAGTTCAAGGGCCATTCAGGAAGGAAAATACTTTTTTCACAAGCAGTCGAAAGGAAAGGCCAAGACATGCAACAAGGGCAGCCATAGAAACATGTCAATTATCAGCAGCTACCTTTGGTGGCTCTGGTCTAGAAACAGGAGATGCGAGGTTTAACCTCCCCCACTCACTTTTTGCATGCCTGGACAAAACACTCTATACTGCAAGTTCAGCAGAGTGGTTGCCTACCCTCTCAGCCACGTATCAGACATACAGGACATTCGCCTTCCCACAACCCTAAGATTCAATCACTGACACCAGGAGGACAAGAGTTGCAGGGGGAGCCAGGTGGAACAAGTTCATGTTTCACATGCAGGAGAACCCAGACTCAAACCCAAGGTACAACCCTGCACTAATCAAGAGATGAGCACCTTCCCACCATCATTCAGACTCAGTTGACTGGATCAAGAGAGAGACTGCATGGGCCAAAAGCCAGGCTTTTGCAAAGTTCATGCCATGATGCATAAACAAAGGCTACAGTCTCATCATCTGTATCATGCTCTTAATCTTAAGAGACATGCCACAAAATGAAAATACAACCCCAGAAGCTCAACACTGTACTTGCTAGAGGCTGACTGAGTATTACACAGTAATCAAATAGCCCCAGTTTTTTTATTTTAAAAGTCAACTTCATCCTGCAAGAGCTGCTGAAGCAAGGAACTGTTTGATCAAAAAACTCCAGCACATCTTGCAAGATCTGCAACCAAATTTGGTGCTATTTGGTTTGCAAATCGCTACTTCAAAAAATGGTTTCATTCAATTTCTGTTGTGTTTTCATATACGGATTTGTGGATTTGTCTCACCAGCATTATTCAAGGCATCGGGGACAGGAGAAGAGGTGTTTGCAAAGGGCTACCAGCAGCGAGAGAACCATCAGCATAGTAGGTTCCTTCGACATTGTTAAATATGATATGAGAGATAATTTATAGGTTAGGAGAGAAGGGTGCTTGTGGCTGATATTCCCCACAGCTTCTTTCCACACAAGTCAGTAAACGTCAAAATCCAGTATTCATTTGGGACAGGTGAATTAGCATAACACTTAGCTCCTCAGGGAGGTCTGTTTCTCTTGAGACCAATTTAGAAATCAGAGGTGTGTCACAGAGCTTATTGTCAGAATCCCCACATAGGTGCACCTCATAGGAGGGTCCACAGCCAAGCTCCCAAGTGGACTCTAAAAATGAAGGTATCTATGTTGCTTTTATACACAGTGCAAGATATACACCAGTAAGGTTTAGACAATTTTATCCTAGTCAGTATGTGCATTGAATTAAAAATGTTTTTATATACAGTGGTACCTCGGAGGTCGAACAGAATCCATTCCAGAAGTCCATTCAACTTCCAAAACATTTGGAAACCAAGGTGCGGCTTCCGATTGGCTGCAGGAAGTTCCTGCAGCCAATCGGGAGCCACGGAAGTCACATTGGATGTTCAGGTTCCAAAGAACGTTCGCAAACTGGAACACTCACTTCCGGATTTGTGGCCTTCAGGAGCCAAAACATTCGACTCGCAAGGTGTTCAACTGTATGAACATGTAGTAGTTTTTGATTGCTATATATATGCAACATAGGAAATAATATTTAAACCAGAGGAGTTTGCCAAAGCCAAAATCTCACTTGTATTTTTGCAATCCCTCTGTTTAAATTTGAATGCATCATCTGTTCAGTTTGGGACACAGTTTGCATTCCTGTGATGTGAAGAATTCTGCCATAAACTTTCTTTAAAACACACACACACACACACAATTGTGGCTAAAATATTGCTGAGAACCAACAGCATTCTTTCCCAGTCAAGTAGTATCTTCCCAGAATTCTTTTCGCTGTCTTAGGAAAAGATTAATGGGATTTGGCCATTGCAGGAAATATTGTGCAGAATATTAATCAGTGCGAACTTCTGCAACACATATTGTATGCTCATTAAAAACGTATATCGTCAAAAGGAAGAAAATAAATGGTCATGAATTATTCAAAGTGCTTTGCCTTAATGGCATTTTATAAACCTGCGAACTTATATCAAGACATTAGAGTATGTTTTCTCCTCACTCAAAATCTACCAAGAATACAAGGCAGATGAAAAAAAGGTAATGACTGCAGGAATTAAAAACATTCAATACTGGGGAAAATATGCACTGGGATAGGAATTAAGATTTTTTTTTTTTTAGAGAACTTCCAATTTCCTTGTTTACTTACTATTTTTTTTTAAAAAAAACACCAACAGCTTATAAGCTACCGTATTTTTCGCTCTATAACACGCACCTGACCATAACACGCACATCGTTTTTAGAGGAGGAAAACAAGGGAAAAAACATTCTGAATGAAACAGTGGATGTATCATTTTTGTGCTTCATGCTGTGGCCACAGACATGTGATCTGATGGTGAATTTGGGCTGACCCAATGCAAAAATCCTGAGAATCCCTGTGCATCCATGGTTTGTAACCACGTTTTTGCACCATTGCAGCCCCAGGCAACAGTGGGTGCGTGATTTTGGGGGGGCAGGCTGTAGCCATGGACATGCTATGTGCTCTGATGGTGAATTTGGGGTGACCCAATGCCAAAATCCTGAGAATTCCTGTGGATCCATGCTTTTTAACCACATTTTGCACCATTGCAGCCCCAGGCAACAGTGGGTGCGTGATTTTGAGGGGGCAGGCTGTAGCCATGGACATGCTATGTGATCTGATGGTGAATTTGGGGTGACCCAATGCCAAAATCCTGAGAATCCCTGTGGATCCATGCTTTTTAACCACATTTTTGCACCATTGCAGCCCCAGGCAACAGTGGGTGCGTGATTTTGGGGGGGCAGGCTGTAGCCATGGACATGCTATGTGATCTGATGGTGAATTTGGGGTGACCCAATGCCAAAATCCTGAGAATCCCTGTGGATCCATGCTTTTTAACCACATTTTTGCACCATTGCAGCCCCAGGCAACAGTGGGTGCGTGATTTTTTTGGTGCAGGCTGTAGCCATGGACATGCTATGTGATCTGATGGTGAATTTGGGGTGACCCAATGCAAAGATCCTGAGGATCCATGCTTTGTAACCACATTTTAAGTGGGGAGCGAAGGAAAAACAAAGAAGGGACATTAGAGGGGTGTGCAGAGAAGCAGCTGGCTAAGAATGCAGGAGAGCGATTTAATTTAACGGGAGGGAGGAAAGAAAGGCAAAAGTTTCCCCCCACCCAAGCCAGCCATCTCTCTCTCTCTCTCTCTCTCTCTCTCTCTCTCTCTCTCTCTCCCTCCCTCCCTCCCTCCCCCTCCCTCCCCCTCTCTCTCTCCCTCCCCCCTCTCTCTCTCCCTCCCCCTCCCCCTCTCTCTCTCCCTTCCCCCCTCTCTCTCCCTCTCCCCCAGCAGCACCGGAGCTTGCCTGGAGGGGAGGGGCTTTCCCTGCTCTTTGTTCCGTTTCAGCAAACACAGCAACGAAACAGAGGAGGGTGGGCAGTAAGACCCTGAGGCAGAATGCAGGAAAGCAGCCGCTTCCTCTTTTCAAGTTTCGTTTCTTCGTGCAGCGTGCAGCGCCGCGATTTGATTTTTGCATGATTTTTCGGCTCCAGGGACCACACATTCGCTCTATAACACGCACAGACATTTCCCCTTCCTTTTTAGAAGAAAAAATCTGCGTGTTATAGAAGGAAAAATACGGTACTTAATTTTCATAATAAAGTTAAGTTGGCCAAAAAGAAATCAAAATGTCACAACAGTATTGAAATATATCACAACCCTCAATTGGAACACAAAGCCTGCCAATGGCTCCTAGTTACAATACCAGTTGCTGGGAATCACAGGTAGGCAGAGTGCTGTGGCTCTCAGTAAGTGAGACTGAGAAGGCCTTCTGCCTGAAGTCTTGGACAGTTGCTGCATTAAGCAGACCTGCCCCATCCATGAGACAAGGTGAGGCGACTGCCTCAGGCGGCAGGATCCACAGGGGCAGCAGATCTGGCTTCCAAGGAATGCACCACTTGGTGCTGCTGTGGCCACGGTGGCAGCGACACTCATTGGAGGATGGATCTGTCCTCGTCCCACCAGCCCCGCCCCCCGCAATGCTGCCTCTGCAGTGGCCTCTCAGCAAATAGGAAACACTGTTGGTCTCCACACACCCTTGTTCCTGATGTAGATCTTCACACACCCCTTCTTCACTGGGGGGCATTTGGTTGCTTGCTCAGGTGCCAAAATGTCTTGGCCCAGCCCTGGCATGAAGTGAGTAATCCTCTCATAAGGAAGAGGTTGCACTACCATCAGAAAGGACTCAAGTCTCTGGTTGAATGGCTATCTTCCCTTCTCCTCCGTTACTGTGTACTGTAGTTACTGATGCAGTTACGTTATTCTGATAATTGGTTGCTTTGTGGTTTTTATGTTATGGTTGTAATTACACATTTTTTATTTATTTTAAATGTCTTTTTGTATCTTGCCCTGGGACCATTTGATGAATAGCTAGCTATAAATACAAATCCTAATAACTAACACTAATAAATATATAAACAAACGAGCAAACAAACAAGAGACCACATTAGTCCACCATTACTCTCTTAAAAAATGCAGAAGTACATGTTGAAGGAAGGCAAGAAAATGGAAAGATCCTCTGTGGAATCATGTTGTTTTTGCATTTCAGGGGGCTACTGGTTTCTAACTACTAGTTGATGGGTTGAATTTTCTTATCCACCCACCTCTGCTTTCACTTGCAAATTAGCATCGTGATTCTCGGTGTTTTGCATGAGATGGTACTCTGGGCAATTTGTATTTAAAGACAAAGCAGACCATTCTGAGTAGACTGCATTACATCATTGTTTCAGTTTCCTTCCAGCAATGTAAACATTTCCTTTTTCTTTCCTAGTACATTATTTTATTCTCCCCGCACCCAGATAGTTTTTCTTGAAGAAAATATTCATAGCCACTATGGATCATTAAAAAATATCTTTCCTATCTCCTTTCTTATCTAGAAGAATTTATGTTGAATACATCTTGTCCCCTATTTGCATGTATGCAAATTGCTGAACCTAAGCAGACTCTTGGAAGCATATAGAAGATGCATAAACTTTGATGAAGTCTTTTAGGAGTAACCAAAGCAAGGAAAGGATGAAATGAATTTTCCCATGCAACTTGGGTTCTGAATCTTTAGCATAACATGCCAACTCTTGTTTAAATTCATAAAAATGTCTTTTAAAAAACCCACCCACACAATTTGTTTTCATAGAATTCCAACAGATCATTTCTTGGTTTAATAGTTTGTTACCTTTGCCCATCGCTTCCCCCTTAATGCTTCCCTTTTATCAAGGAAGCTCTTGATTCACCCTGTACTGGCTAACGCAGCAAAACTGCATAAAGTATGTGAGTAGAGCTGAGTTTGTGCATTCTGTACCAGTGAGGTCTGCACTGATATTAACTCTAATATTGTGAGCTCTACATTGGTGAGCCCTGATAATGGATTTGAGCAAAATAATACTACTATATCCTTTGGCTGCTGCTACACACACACACACACACACACACACACACACACACCCCTCTGTTAGGAAGAATGATGGTTTGTTCCCAGATGGGTTAGGTGGAACATGATATTGTATGGGGGGTGGGGGACAACCAAGGGTGTCTGCAGTGTGTTTATCACTCCCTCTCCCAGAAGCAAACCAATGAGCCTTTTCAAAAGGAAGGCTCCATTAACATTTTATCCACCAGAAGAAATCAGCAAGAAAGCCCTACTGAAATGCATTTTGCTTTTAAGAGCTGTGGCATAAAATGGATGCTGCGTGCTGCAACCTTCTCTATTAAGTTTGCAACATCACAAGGCTGAAACAACAATGGGGGGAAAAACCAGGTCATTAAAAAATGGCGCTGCTTCACTCACCCTTTGGCCTGTGTTGCTATGCCAACGTCGGTTAGTTTCATTCCTACACCTACAAAATAAAACAGCAAGCCAGCATCACACAGGGGTATTTCAGGTATAGAAAAGCTTTATATATTAATGCAGTTTTTATTGGCTTCGCTGCTGATTACAGATGCTATCCATCATACTCTCTGTATATACCATCACAAATATTTCATTTCTCCAAGGCAGGTTATTCATTCAGCACTGTCACTGAATATAGGTCTACTCTGGAGCATCTCTTCCTCTTAGGGCTTATCTACACCTCTTGCCCCACTACTGTGCCTCTTGATGAGCTGCCTCAGTTCAGGCAGACTTTTTGGATCCGACCCTCCACTCTTTGTTTGGTTCTGGTGTCCCAATAAAGATCTGCAATGGGGATCCTGAATCTGCAAAGATCACAACTCACAGAGTGGAATGCAGCTGAGTATTTATTTATTTATTGCGTTTTTACTCTGCCCTTCCTCCAAGGAGATTCGACTGGGGTGTATGGTTCTCTGCCTTCCTCTTTTTGTGTGAGATACCTAGATGAGGGTAAGACACATAGATGTCAACTTTTCCCTTTTTTAAAGGGAAATTCCCTTATTCCGAATAGGATTCCTCGCAAGAAAAGGGAAAAGTTGACAGCTATGGTAAGACACAAGGGAACGGGCCAAGGTCACACAATGATCACTATGGCCAAGTGAGCTCCACAGAACTTCACCTCCTTCTGTTGCGATCACAGAAGTTGTCCCATGCATGGAATGATTTAGTTCAGAGTGGTCCAATGTGTGGCTTGAGGGCCACACGCGGCCCTCAGCAACATTTGAGACACACAGCCCTCACACTGCCTTCTCAAGCTGGGTAAGGAGGCACTGGGCTTTGGGAAGGAAGCATGAGGGCTCTGACAGGGTCCTAGAGCCCTTCCTCTTCCTTTCCAAAGCCTAGTTAGCACTTTCCCAGCTTGGGGAGGAAGGTGGGAGGGATATAGGACCCCCCCATCTCCTTCCCAAAGCCCAGCACCTCACTTAGCTGGCTATGGGAAGGCAGTACATGGACTGGGGATGTGCATCAAAGTTTGGCCTTGCTCCCCCACCCTCACACGACAAGGCAGTGTGTGGCTGCATTTGCCATGTTGAAGTACTCTGGTGGCCCACTTGGTATGAAAAGTTGGACTGTGCTGATTTGGTTGGTCGCAAGCCATTGTGCCCATTGCACCTGGGTGAGGCCTGCTCACAGGCAGAGAGGCACTGAAATCATGCAGTCCCAACATTGCATTGCTGAAACCTCTTTTTTGCCAAAATGTGACTGGTACAAGACACACTCAGTAATGCAGTTAGGTAATTTTAGACTGTGGACTTAACCATCTCAGAGCAGCCACAACACGGACTGCAGTTGAATGTGGACCAGTCATTGCACGTTGGGGGAATGTGGGCGGGCAAGTGGTTCCAGCCAAGCCCAATCACTGGCAGCAGTTTCAACTCAGCAGTGCCAGGGGTGAGAAGGGCTCTGTGAGCACACAAGAGAGAGTGCAGGCATTCCCAGGCCAGCCCATTCACTGCCAGTAGCCATAGGAGAGCAGCTCAGTCAAGAACTGAAGCAGGAGCTCTCAGCCCAGCCCACTGTGCACAACCCACTTGCTGCCTGCAATAGTAAAACTTCTGCTGTGCTGGCACAGGGCTTGTTTCCCTTGGGAGTACACCTAGCTGAGCTTGTGTGCCAAAGTCTGAACCTAACAATAAGACCTTGTGAAGAGTAACAGATGAGCTGAAATGAACACTGCACATTTCTATTTTGAAAAAGAATCTATAATGCTTTCTATCCTCTTTTCAAACCGGTTACCAGCAGTGGAAAAATGTAGGAATTTCTTGCTGCATTTGTTATATTAGTTGAATATAGCACCATTGTGGAAGCTGAATACTTGCCACAGCAGGTAGATAATTCATTTCTTTCCTCTGACAGAAGGTAACACATTCTGAATAAAAAGCGCTGCAGCCTTGAGGAGGCTGGAGAAAAGGAAATATCCATAAATCTTTTGACAGGAGTTCTACTTTAGTCAGTGATGTACTGTACCTGCAGGCATCCAGCCTGAAGCAGCTACTGAAGGGGTGACCTGATCATGGGTTAGTCACACTTTCAGCTTACAAACCTCTACCCAACTTGGGCCCAGGGCAAGAGTCACAGGAAAAACCAGCTGAGCACCAACTGCAACAATAGACTGTGGGAGGGAGGGTTACCAAACTCTTTGTTCTTCCATGTGAACCCAACCAGGAAGGTGAAGTGTAGGTGGCAGGACACAGCAAGAACCTTTATTGAACTATATAACTGGGAAACAGGGACAAAGCAACTGCTTATATACATTCCTGAAAGCCTGGGCCACTCCCACTCCCAACGTGATGGGCTGTCTAAACTTCCAAGCTGCGAATCACGTGGGTCACATGATGTCTGACGTTTATAGAAGCTTCCAGGTTAAACTTAGTTACTGTTCTAAGTGCTATTGAGGGGGGCCTCCTCCCTGCCATACAGAACAGCAAGAAAACAAAACAAAAAACACACACAAATGGAACCTGCTCTGCTTCTGTGCTGGTCATAGAGCAGAGGAAGCTCCTTCCTTTGTAGCTTCAGGCTAACAAAAAAGGAATGTAGTGCTCTATCCCTTCTTTGACACCCAGATGGAATTTCAAGCTTTGGGAAGAATGCCTGAAGGTGGAAGAATTCACTTCTATGCTTGTGCACCCCTAATTTTCATCATACTACACAGTAGCAGCCCAGGTGTTGGGTGGAGCTGCAGAGAGGCCTCCCCAACACCAGCCTTTCTGCAGCTTATTTGGACAGGGCTGGGCAGTCGCAAGGTCTGAGCTGCATGGATACACTGGTGGAGCAGATCTATCCCTCCCACCAGTGTGGCTATGCAACCACTGCCAATCTACTCTCCCATTGACACCAATGTTGGGAGGATGGCACTACTGATACCGCAGATATGGGGACGGGGCTTTGTCTGTGAGATGAATGGTTTGCCTGATGTCAGCCAGTGAACCTCTGGCTGAAGTGAGGCTTGAACCAGGGACTTCATCGCTCACTTGTCAGCTGCTACACTTCCATCAGCTTTCCATCAAACACGGACATGTAGTGTTGAGATGCTCACCTTGCATGTCTGTTACAAGCAAGCTGCCGCTGGTTCTTTCATATACCCAGTGCTGAAAGGTGCAGCATTTCTGGCCAGCTTCCGAGTCTCTTCGCAGGAAGTTTATTTCTTTTCCATCCCTGATGGAGTATTTCACGAATTCTCCAATTAGCTCCTCTTCCACGGTCGCATAAGGGACGTTGTTCTTGGGCCGATGAACAAGGAAAATAGGAATGATTCTAAAATGAAAACCAATAAATAAGACAATGACAGATTATAATCCTAGGCAGCACTTAAGGCTGCACTCACGAGTCCATGCAGACTGCTGTATTTTTTTCTGTATGTTCTCTCTGAGACCGATGGCACATTATAAAATGCTGTCACTCCCGGGGGAACTGCTGTAAGATTTTCAACACGTGTAAAAGGAACACTAAAGGGGCATGGGGGGGGAGAGACCACATCAGGATTATAGTTAAAACAGCTACATCTGTGTGGATGTTCCCTTTAAAAAAACACCTCTGCATGGAAATGGAACAGAACTTACCAGTCAACACATGAAAAACAGAAATGAACTAGATAAAGGCCATTCCATCCACCCCTAGTTCTTTGTAACATATAGTTTTCAGCTTCAGAAAGATAGTCTGTGATAACTTTGATTTTAAAAAATAAAGAAACAGACTCAAGGAAGCAAAGTGTTTGGAGAGGTCAGGAGGGACACATTTTTAGGAAGTGCTGGAACAGGATTCTTTAGCAAATTACCGCAGCGTTTGTGAGCTGGGTTTCCGCTTGGAAAATCCTTCATAGATATGAGTACAGCTGTTGCGATGTGTAAATAAGAGCCCTAAAGCTATTCCATCATCGCCTCCAGAGCTCAGGCCCAGCACAGTGTGCTCAGATGTGCTGCTCGCATCTTCCCTTTACATTTTCCAGAGGCGACTTCTATTTTTAACCCTGCACTTTCACCTTGTTTGAACCAATATTTTTTACTGCAGATCTAGAAATGAAGTAGCAGCCCTGCCGAACAGAGAGGGTTGATGCACACAACCAGGACAAACTGTCTCTCTCTTTCTTTGCATTATTGTTGGCATCGGTCTGTCTCAAGAGACAATGGAAGAATGCAAGGGTAAAGGAAACCGTTGGGAGAGTTACAATGCCTGCTGTGTCGGTGGAGACCAATACAGGAATGATATGTTTTATTGCAGATGGGGTAGGTGAAGGCGTCTGGTTTTGCTGTTCCAGATGCACCGTGGCATTTCTTCTCTCTGCGCTCGTCCTAGCATTCTCCTCTGGCTGCTGCTGTGGATACACAACCTGACTGCTGCTTCCAGGAACTACAGGGCAGGGTTGTTGCTGCCAGTCTTCACGCCACATTTGCAGACATCTTTATAATGCAGAGTTGGTCTGTCAATAGGCCTGGTACCTGAACCCAGCTCCCCATAAAGCACATCCTTGGGGATCCTGCCATCTTACATTCTGTGGGCATGACCAAGTCAGTGTAGCTGCTGCTGAGACAGAAGTGCAAACATGCTGCAAATGTGGGCTTGGAAGAGCACATCTTTGTGTTATGAGACTCTGTCCTGCCACACACAGCAGGTGCCTATCAAATTTATTTCAGGTTAACCTGCACAATGTATTACGTGTCTCCCCCACTAAGATACTTTTAAATGATTCAGATGCATCTGAAGGAGGTATCTTATATCCTCTTGAAAGAGATGACAAATTTCAGGGATATGTAAGACTCATCCCCAACGTCATGCATGAACAAGAAGGAATTTCAGCGATCACTTCAGGAGGTGGCTATATATGACTATCCTACAGTGGAACAGCAAATCCTTTGAAAAAGATCTGAGGTCATGCTGGTCCAGCCATCCATTACAGCATTTAAACGGTGTTTCCTTACCAATGTGAAGTGTTGAGCTGGCACCCCACAATAAATAATAATAATGATAACTATAATAGTTTGCACTAACAGCAATTTCAGTGCTCAAAGTGCTTCAGATACATTGGGTTGTGTTCAGCTTTGCACTAAGGAGAATGTTCTGCTGATGCAAAGTTTTCTCTTGTACAACTGAATCTTCACCCCCCCATGCACCCCCATCTGTTCTGGAGCTCCCCACCAACCCTCCAGAGCAGATTTGGGGGGTGACACAGGTAGAGGATTGGGAGGGAGGGGAGACCCATTGCACTGGAGCTAATTACTATGCTAGCATAAATATTTAGTTGAATGCCACCCATTGTTTGTTTCTTGTGTGCATGATGAAAAAAGGATAAGAGGACAATCCCCTGCCCTGAAGAGATTTCACCAGAGGTTTTCAACCTTTTTGAGGCTGTGGCTCCCTTGACCAACTACATTATAATGTGGCACCCCTGTGGGGACCAGGAACCTAGTTATGTCACCCCTTGCTTGCAAAGCTGGCAGCTTCTTATCCTTTTTTGAACACCCTCCCTTGTCTATTTTCAACAGCAAGGGCTGGTGGACTAGCTGGCTGGGCTCCCTCACCCACTTGCTTGCTTATTCCGAGGCCACCTCAGCTCCTGGTAGCCAGCACCCCCTGACCAGCCCCAGAGGCACCATTTGCCTGCAGAGCTTGTAGCCAGGGCTGCTGCAACAAACAGCCACAGAAGCCTTTGGGAGGCAGAGATGCGAGAAGGCATCAGAGGGAGGGAGGGAAGGAAGGAAAGAAAGACAGAGGCCAGTATTGCCTGCGGCACACCTGACTATCATTCAAGGCACCCCAGGGTGCCACAGCACACTGGTTGAAAACCACTGGCTTACATAATCCAATATTCAAGGCAGAGGAAATAATAGAAGAAAGAGAGGCTGATTCACTCTAATTCTCATTCGTGTCCAACAGCATGCATGGCGCTAGGTGTGGATGTCATCCATCACAACATTGTTACGGCTGCAACACACATTTTATTTTTTTTTAAATGTTACTCACTCAGGCACCTCTCCAAAGCCCTCTAGAGGTTTTGTTTCCGCAGCATATATCTTGGCGTACTCTCTTGCCGTGTTCTGAACATAACATTCCTATATAAAAGAGAATCCAGTGGCATGGCAAGAAAGGAAACAATTAACACAGTTAACCATGGCTATAGTTTAAAAGTTTGGATTTCCCCACAGGCCTTGATTACAGAAGGGTACAGCAAGCACTTACCTGCAGTGCCAATTTGTAATTCTTTTTCATGAGTTCATCGTTGTTCCTGGTCCCATATGCAATGGCATTGTGCACTTTCAGAACACAGGGGTGGCCGGGGCCGAACACGGGAACTAAGCCTTGCATGACTTTGCTTCGGAAAGCCTTTCGGTGCACTCCTTCCCCAAAATGCAGCTCTTCGGTTATAATCCTCCCATGCAGGCTGTTGCCGAAATAACTATCATTGATGAAATCTTCCCTGAACATAAGCTCTAAGAATTCAATCTCTTCCAACCCTACAAATACATAAATATGCATAAGACCTCAACAAATAAACTACATTCTGCTAAGTAAAAAAGTTTATGCATATGCGCACCAAAGAGAAATCAACTGGGGGGGGGCAATCAAACTAGAGGAAGCAAAGGAGACAGAAAGAAGGCTCGGGGGGAAATGTATGAGGGCTTCTGGGATTTTTCATGCCCTTCTTAATACTGCAGCATCACATAATTTTTGAAAAGCATTTCTGATAGTGAGGGTTACTATGTAGTGGTTTTTGATATACTGCAAGGTACTGCAAACTGTTAGTACTGATTCTGAGGCTGATTCGTACTATCAACAGATTCGTGGTTGTCATATATCTCTTCCTCCTGTTGGCCATGCCTTGCTCATGGTATCCACATTAAGGTACTGTAATTTTGGCAGTGTGCAAAACTGGTAGATTATGTTCATGGTGAATCAGTCACATGACCCACATGCCACAGCAAACAATGATTGGGTAGAACCCCCTAAATCTGTTCCAGAATTTATATGAATAACCTGCTTAACCACCCCAATATCTATAGACTTGCAGGCAGTGCAGTGATGACATCAACAACCACTATATGACAGCATCCGAAGAGAAGAGTTCTTTCTATGATGCTCATGTAGCAAATGAACCCTTTTCATCTTTTCTTCAACTTTAGATGTATTTTTTTTAGGGAAGCAACAAGTATAGCCATTTACATATATATATTTCAGTATATAGCTCTGTAACCTTAATTATATTCTTTTGCTATTTTGTTATTGTAACCTTTTTCTTTTCTTCCTGTTTACTTTAATTCACTGTAATGTTTTCAGTATAAATAAATGACAACTTTAGACTTGGGCAGAAGAGGAATAAACTCTGTGATGAAGGTTGATGTGGAGCTTAAAGCATCTGTGATCATGCATGGAAACATCCAAGGCTTCAGGTCCTACGTGGATCTTCATTGTTGGAAATGCAGCCTGAACATGCTGCGGGGAAGGCTAACCCTTCTGGCATGTGGTGATGCGATTGCTGTGTATTCGGGGTCAGGAATTCAGTAGGGAATTTATGGCCCTCCAAATGCTGACAGACCCTTCCATCCTGACCTGCATTCTTTACCATTTCTATGACTACCTGGGTGTCCCCTCTTAGCAATTCCATCCATGTATCAAATTCCAATAGCAAAGGCACACAAAGATGCATTTGCAGGTAATGAATGAAAAGCCATGCAACTGTTTTTAAAGGGGATGGAATGATCAATCCTGCTCTTGAAGAGTCAGAACAACTAACCATCTACTAAACTGAAGAAGCTAAAGCTGACTAGCACAATATGTCCAGCAATGATGAAACCTGTTGGCAAAAGTGTTATCTATGTTTAGCACGGGCAAAGCAAAACACATGCTGGTGCGATTAGAGAAATAGCAACATATGGGGAAAGTATTTCTCATCTCTTAATTCCTTGCCTTTCTCCTTGGGTAGTGTTACATAGCACAAGACTTTGCAAAGGCCACATGTTTGGGCACCGGGAATGCTTGTATCAAAACAGTTCATTGTTATGGTTCCTTTCTCTCAGCAGAGTCCCTGTGGGGCCACTTCAGCTGCTTCAATTTCAGTGGGGCTTTCTGACCCTGCAAGCTAAAGCAGCAACCTTCGCCAAGCGAGTGAGGCAGACCCAGGCAACCATAAAGATGGGAAACCTAGGTACAATGTTCCTCTTCAAGAAAAAAAGTGGGCTAGGCTCTCAAGGAGTGGCTGATGCGATCAGCATAGCAGAGCTCAGAATAAGGTGACTCAGTGTTGATGGGAAGACACTTCATGTATACTTAGACAGACTTTCTTGTACATTACTGCTTCACATATTTCAGGGCAGACATTACAACCATCTCTGTCACCGCGTCCTAACAAGCCCTGGCTCAAATTAGTAACAGCTATGCAGAATATGCCCCAGTATGATTATGACTTGGCACGATTCTCCATAGGTGAACAGGAAGAATTCCAAATGGACTTACCTTCAACATCCTGAAGACTGGAAAGATGTTCCAGTACTGCAGAGAGAACAAGAACAACACAGGCAAGGTTTAGACAGTAAAACAGCACCTTTAATTGTACTTTGTCTTAAGAAACAATATGTTAGAATTTACCTTCGGAGGTCAGGTTAAATTCTGCAGACGCTTTCCCATACATATTCTTCAAGCAGCAGTGATACAGCCCTTGGTCCTTTTTACCAGCTTGAACTATTGCCAGGGATACTGGAAAGTCATCTCCTGCACTAGAAGAGATGTTAACATTGGAATGTTTGTGTTTCTGCTTAGTTTTCTGCTTAGTTTTTCAGAGGTTTGTGTGATCTCTTTGTCTTCCTTCCCCTCTACCTCTTGTTCCCCACCCCCATTACTGGAATGTAGGGAAATATGGCCACTGTTGTTAGTTATTGCTGCTGGAACAGTAGGAAAGTAAGTGGCTAGGAAGGAGTTATTATTCAGCTCAGATTTAAATCCAAGCTGGGGAAGAACATGGAAGTCATAATACTCGCCTTGATTTTAAGGCAAGCACTATGAGTTGCTGAATCTCATACTTAGCAACATTTCTAACAAATATGGAGTGCCAAATTTGAGTCAGGCCTAAAAGCAAGCAAGCATGTAAATAAATGCACATGAATGACCCAATTCCATGTACACATCTGAAGTCACTTGACAACTGTAGGGTACCACACTCACCTATACCACCCACTCAAACAGCATAGGTTTCATATGTTTACAAAATGTGGAAAGGATTTTTTTATAGGAGCTACAATCCATAAATGTTCATTTCAAATATATCTACAGGATGCAGTACTTGGGGTTTTTTTTAATATTGCTTTTATTGATTTTCATGGTACAGAAGATAAATTTTGAGAAAACAATTGTTACAACAGTAAACCACAAATAACTTGTCCTGATAAAATTACAGGCCATGTGCCGTACTTGTTGAATTTGTTAGTTCTGTTGCCACTGGTTCCATGTGCTCTGTCAATGCTTAGAATGTGTGTTAGAATCCAGAAATCATTTAGGATTAAATCAATCAAGCCCTGCTTCTTTCATTGGTTCTACTGACTAACTGCTCTATGGTACAATAATTTATTGTATCCACAAATTTTAGAGATAATCCACACACACACACACACACACACAGTCCTCATCCACTCCTCTTTATGTGCACTGCTGCCTGCATATAAATACAAATAACTCCTCTTCCTGACAGCAGCACTCCCGTACCTATAGAACTGTGCACATGGCAAGGCTGTTTGTTGCTCAGCCTGTACCAAAGGTGTCATGGGCTTTGAGGACAATTGAACTCAGGACGCAAGAGAGAAACGTGCTAAGAGGAAGGCATGCTTGGCAAATTCACACCATGATCAACTCCTGCCCGGAAACCAATGTCCCCACTGTGGAAGGACGTGTGGATCCATAACGGGCCTCCACAGTCACTTACAGACTCATTGTTAAAACCATGTTTATGGATGACAATCTTACGAGTGATCACCAAAGAAGAAGAAGAAGTGAATGAATGAATTTATGTTACCCAGACAATCTGTGGAGGCCCGTTGCAGTAATCCATTATTACAATATCTCTTCACTAGGTGCAGCTGTCATTTCTCTCCATCCCATGATACCATCAGAGATTTGGTCATCAAAATAAGCACACTCCCTAACATGCACACTCTCCTCCACCCATCCAAATGGCATTGAAAAGCATGTATGTTTATTGCGTAGCTCTCCTTACCTTCTGTGAACTTGGGCAAGTAGCTTAGAGTCTTTAGTCCATGTAATGGTGGAGTCTTCATGAATTTCACTAAACTGGCAGCATAATTTGATATTTCCAGAGCGGTCAGGGAACAGTTCAGCTTGGATTTTCTTCACCAGCTTTGGTGCTTGAAGTAAAACACAATTCAGTGAGTGGCTTAAACACATAGTAAAACCTCAGGACCAATTTAGACATTACATGTCTGTTGACATGTCATTCCTGTAAGTTCATTGTAAGAGTTTAAAAATAACAATGATGCATACACCTTGTAGACTGTGAACCATGTAGATTTCTTTTTGTCTCTTTCTCTTAGGGCTAGGGGTTTCTTTTCTGATGAAAAATCAATCAACCTTTTCCACTTTTTCCTGGAGCAGCGTTTCCTCCAGCTGTTTTTGGAATGCAAGTCCCATCAACCCTAGCTAGCAAGACCAGTTGTCAGGGATGATGGGAATTGTAGTTCAAAAGCAGCTGGACATCCAAGCAAATTAATATTCTTCCATAATATTGTTTATTTCATTATAAATGTTTATTTAAATGTTCTAAGAAAGTGGTGGGTAACCTCTGAGCTTCCAGGTGTTTATTTATTTCCATTTATAAAATCTTTTAAAATATTAGGATGGCGTACAACAACAATTCCCATAGGTGCCAACCAGCATGATCAGTCATTAAGGATGATGGGATTCATAGTCTAGCAGTACTTGGAGAGCTTCTGGTTCCCTAACCCTGGCCCTGAAGATGGGAGCCACAGTTTCACACATATGTTCATGTGCCAAACTATCACTAGCCCCGAGTCTAATTAAGCTGCACTGTCCACAATCCAATTAAACCAGAGTGCTTTGATTTAAAACAATCCACCTCATTTAATTCTAAACCACATTTTTTATATTTTATTTAATAAAAGGAAGGGCACATGAGATGGTAGTTATTAACTGATTGGGTAAGGACTCACTGTTTTGTAGAGAAAACTAAGCATGTATGCAGTAGCTGATTTGTCACAATAACCATTTCATGGGACTGAGATGTCAGATGATAGTAACACTTCTCTTCTGGTAAACAATATTGAATTGGGGAGAGCCCATACCTCGGTGGTACAGCTCATGCTTTACATATAATAGTTTCTACGTTCCATCTCGGGAAGAGGTGCCAGCCTGTGAGGCCGATTAGGGAGGCAATGTCACACACATGACATCACACACGTCCGGCGCAGGACATCAAGAGCAGCCAGGGGCGGAGCTGAGCAGAGCGAGGATGGAGTTTCAATGGCCAGCAGTTCCTCCTTCATCTCCTCCTGGTGCTGCCACTGGCAGGAGTCTGCTTTGACCCTCCTTCCCCTTCATGGCAGGAGGAGGAGCAGCTGGCCACTGGATCCGCACTGTGCTAGGCTCCGCATTTTGCCTCCTTGCTTGGGAGACCCTTGCCCCTACCCCTAAAATACTGAGGGGGCCAACAAGGGCTTGCCCCCCTGGAGCTGGCACCCCTGATCTCTGGCATCTCCACCTACAAAGCAACTCAGAAAGCAAAGTTAGGAAAGACCTGTGTCTGGAGCCTAGGAGAATTTCTGCCCAAGGACTGCTGATGTGTAAGGACAATTTAAAAAAATAAATCAGTTTCTAAACATACCTTTGCTGTCTTTTTTGCAAGGCAGTTTCCGTTGTTCCCTCTTCTCTTCCTTGTGAGTTGGCCCGGCCTCTGTTTTTGAGACTTTTTTGACACAGCTGGCCTGGTTGCAAACATTTTCCTTCGCTTCAAGGCGCGGCTTCTTAATTTGTACCTTTGGTGCCATCTTCTTCTTTACGGTTTCTTGCTTACGCTTCACGTCCTCGGTGCTACTGTGATGCGAGGGTGCCTTGCAGGGTTTGGAGGATTCCTGCGACTTCGTCTTCCCTTCTCCTGCAGTTGCTCCTGAAGTGCACGGCTGAATTTTGACCTGGGGCAGCTGTTCCTGAGAATGATGGCTGTTCTTGGAGGCACAAGTCAAGACGCTGACTAAGGCCCCTATTGCATGCTCTGATGAATTTAGGCTTTGCCTCTCACCATCCGTGAATGCTGTGGCTCGATTGTGACCTATAGATGGAACTACACACTCTCCCACTAATCCCCCTTCAGACACACCAGCTTGCTCACCGGAAAGGACCACGAATGGATGCACAAAGTCTGTAATATCATGCCAAGAATACATCTGTTCTGAATTAATAAGTGCCCTCATGTAAGGCTCCACTTCCTCTAGGTTACATTCAGTGGGCTTTTGAGTTTCTCTGGCACCCCTTTCACACGGGATTATTTTGGTCTGACTTTCTCTGCCTACATGCTGGTACTCATCCTGTTGTAGTTCACTGTTTTCGTGCCAGGAATGTGTGTGTTCTGAATCGATTAGATTCCTCATATAAGGTTCTACTTCAGTTTCCTCGGGATCATGTGAAATAGACATTTGTCTTTCTCTCTCACACTGGACTGTTTGAGTGTTACTTTTTTCCACCACCCTTTCACACTGATTCTGCCAATATTCATCCTTATCCTTCTTAATTCCGACTTGTATGGACTCAGTTTGCCTTAGGCTTTCAACTGCCTCTGGTACATTTGTACCAAACTTTCCTGACACTAGTTCATTTGTACTACAACCTTCGCATTTGCTTTCCTGTAGAATCTCATGCTGAGCACAAACGATTAAATTGCCTTCCACATGGCTTGCATTTTGATTATCCTGACCTGTACTGTGACACTCATTTCTGATAATACTTGAAGGCTGAACAGTGTTTAAAGCTGCTGACTTGCAATGTTCCGATGGAGAACATGCAAAATCCAATCCTAACTCTAAACGGTCAGTAATGCTAGATTTTTTTCCGGATACTGTTTGATGAGAATCTGATGGTGGCATCACATATTTGCATTCTAGGGCAGCTTGCTCTATGCTTGTGCCAAAGTCCCTATTTTCTTCACTCATGTCATTTTCATTGTTCTTGTTTATTTCTAACAGAACTTCAGTGTAGAATCTAACTTTGTATGATGCCGTGAAAACTGGTTCTACTTTGTGCCCCTCTATTTTTTCATTGCCCTCAACAGCTTTAGGCTCAGTAGCTAAAACTGAACTATGTTCTTCCGTGTGGTAGCTGCGGTTCTGTGCATCAGATACAGCTTGAACATCTTTACCATTATTGCCTCCCAAAACATGATAAATATCACAATTATTGTCACTTCGAGATTTCATTTCTGACTCAGTTCCTTTCTCCTGAAATTTCTCTGCAACGCTTTTATCGACCGCCGTAATTGAAAAGTGTTCTTCAGTTCCAAATTGATCATTATTTTTGCCAGAGAAATTACTGGATGAATCCTCTTTCAGTGAAAGCTCAGCAAGATTAGCACACTCTTTTATTCTCGAGTGGCGCAGTGTAACATGAGACTCTTTAGTAGGCATCTCGTCAGCCTGCTTTGCTTTGGGGCCATCTGTACCATGAACAATCTGTTCAATACAAGACAATGGCCTGGGATAATTGGCAGGTAGGCCTTTTAACATTTCTTGGCCATGTTCTAAAGGATCGCCTGGAGCTTCTGTAAGTTTGAATGGAGATTCTACTCTACAAGACTGGAAGCCACCATCAGTCATAATTGTTTCTTCCTGATAAGCAGACATATGAGCAGATCTATTATGATCAGGCTTTTCCTTTTGGATATGGCTGCTTAATGGATGAACAGATGGCTTTTCTGTTTCGTGTCCAAAGGCAGAGCACAGACACATGGCATCTGTTTCTGCAGGTAGTGCAAAAGAGCTGTTGTCCGTGGATGTGCGGCTACATGCTCCATCTCCTTTTAGCGCACTGCAGTAATCAGTGTGGACTTTCATTACTCCTGCCAATTCTGTGACAAGCTGATTATCTTCTGTTAGATTTCCTGGCACATGCTGCCTAGTGCTTACATCCCTCGCAATGTTCAGCCCTTCAACCTCCTTGGCAGCGTCAGTCCCAGCTGCTGAACTCTCAACTTTGCTGCTTGCGCAAGTGAAGTCACAGCCCCAGTCTTCTCCCTCATAAAGAAGCATCTGTAACTGCTCGTGCATGGATGATAAATCAGCATCTCTGACCTCAGGTTCTGCAGCTTCCAAGGCTCCCTGGGAATCCACTTTGGGCAGATATTGAGCACAGGGAATATCATGGACTGCTTTTACATCGTTAGACTCATGGGGCTTCCCTCCACAGGCCTTTGCTCTTTCCGTCTGTATATTGGGCACAGACAAAGGAGTCAGAATGTCACATAAGCCTTCTTGCTTAGAAGTGACACTGGGGTGACTTTGTGCACCAGGCGGCACATTGCAGCTTGCTGTATCATCCGTGATTGTGAGATGAAGAGTTTGATCCCAGCACAGCTCCCTCTCATTATGAGTCCCATTGGACACACAAAGACCAGCAGAGTTTTCCAGCACTGCACTGCCTGTTGGAAATCCGTTTTTGCCACTGACCTTTTCTGAAGCTGACTTTTCTGAAGCAGGGCTTTTTACAGGGGAAGATTTGAAAACAAATCTCTCGTCTAATACAGGCTCTGTTATAAATAGTTCCAGATTACCACTGATTGGCACTGTGTTGTCAGAGTCAGCTTCTTGTTGCTGTACCTGGAAGAAATAGGGCGAGGGAAGGAATGAAGAAATAAGACATGTTTATGAATTACGAATTAGGCTATTCAATCAGAAAGCTCAGGTGGGACTGGGGCCCGAAATGATAATACAGTGGTACCTTGGTTTTTGAGTGTCTCAAAAGCCGAACGTTTCAGTTTTTGAATGCCGAAAACTCAGAAGTAATTGCTTCCATTTTCGAATGCGCCTCAGAAGTCAAACGGCTTCCGTGGCTTTTTTCAATTTTCTCAATGAAAACTGCAGATGGCCCTTTGCACCTTGGTTGTCGAATGTTTCAGAAGTCGAACGGTCTTCCGGAACAGATTACGTTTGACAACCAAGGTACCACTGTACTCTAATGTGTGACTAACCCCATGATTTATCAACATCCGTATGATACCTATTATCAATTCAAGTCAACACACTGGTGTGTATGAAGTCATGTGGGTTTAACAGGGTTGGCCTTGACTAGGGTACATGCATAAAGGTAAAGATAAAGGGACCCCTGGCCATTAGGTCCAGTCGTGACCGACTCTGGAGTTGTGTGCTCATCTTGCTCTATAGGCCGAGGGAGCCGGCATACAGCTTCCGGGTCATGTGGCCATGAACCAGAGCAGCACACGGAAACACCGTTTACCTTCCCGCCGGAGCAGTACCTATTTATCTACTCGCAGTTTGACGTTCTTTCAAACTGCTAGGTGGGCAGGAGCAGGAACTGAGCAACGGGAGCTCACCCCATCGTGGGGATTCGAACTGCCGACCTTCTGATCGGCAAGTCCTTTAACCCACAGCGCCACCCACGTCCCTAGGGTACATGCATAGCGAGTGCAAAAATAAGGCCTTTTCAGGCCAACATTTAGCATTTTAAAATCCTGTTGATTTCAATGGGAAAAATGTAAGCACACACTTTACCTTTCCACTGGAATCACTGAGACATAAAAAAGGTTTAACTTTTGCTAGTTCACACACCTAGTTTAAAATCTACTATTACTTTAGCCCAAGCCATGCTGAAGTCATATACTGCAAGTGACCAGGGATAGATCATACTTTCAGATGATGACTTCATGGAGAAACTGGACAAAGTCAATGATCTAGTGATTCCTTGTGGGAATCCCATACCCAGAAGGAGAGGGAAGGTCTAAATCATGTGTGGGAAAACCTCCCCACCCCCGCAGATGTTGCTGAACTACAACTCCCATCAGCCTCAGCAAGCATGGCCAGGGGTGATGGGTGTTGTACAACATCTGCAGTGTCAAATGTTTCCCTTATCTGGTCTACATCTACAAAGCACTGCATGTGGAGAGCATTCCTTTCTTTTGTAGCGACAGGGGAAGCTCTGCTAGGTGGGGTCACATTCCTGCAAATCAGAATCATCATGAGACTCTCGATGAGAGGAGTACTTGTGTGTGCGTTCATGGACCAAAGCATGGCACCTGTTTCTTTTCAACATTGCAGAAGGCAAATACCCTTTAGGTTGTTAAAGGTGGGAGAGCCTAGTTTCTTAGATCAAATTAGTATCCATAGAGCATGGGTGGGGATCTTGGAGCCCTCCAAATTCCATCAGTCCCACTCAGCATAGCCAATGGTCAAAGATAATGGGAATTGGAGTCTAACACCACCTGGAGAACCACAGGTTCCCCATACCTGCTCTATGGCATTCAGTAAAATTAATGAGCAAATGAAATGTCAATTAAATATAAAATAAAGCATTTAATTATCAGTAATTCCATTCAGCCACAACAGCTAATAGCTGCAGAACTCCATATGCAGGAATAACGCACTTCTTGGTACCCAGTGCTGAAATAACAAGGTAAGACCATCACCTTCAGATCATGTTTATGAGCTTATGGAAGCATATGCTTGGCCACTTGTAGAACAAATACACTAGGCTAGTTTGAGATTGGTCTGGTTCAGCAAACCAGTCTTAGTTCTTAGTTGATTGACTTATAACTCTTACCAGAAGGGACCCCTGGCTATTAAACTCCAGTCAAGAGAGGAACAGCTTTTAAAACTTTTTTCAAACAGTTATAAAATCATGGATCAATTGATAAAGATTATTAAATGTAAAGGAGCCCATGACCATTAGGTCCAGTCGTGACCGACTCTGGGGTTGTGGCGCTCATCTCGTTTTATTGACCGAGGGAGCCAGCGTACAGCTTCCAGGTCATGTGGCCAGCATGACTAAGCCGCTTCTGGTGAACCAGAGCAGCGCACGGAAACACCGTTTACCTTCCTGCCGGAGCAGTACCTATTTATCTACTTGCACTTTGACGTGCTTTCGAACTGCTAGGTTGGCAGGAGCAGGGACCGAGCAACGGGAGCGCACCCCTTCACGGGGATTCGAACCGCCAACCTTCTGATCAGCAAGTCCTAGGCTCTGTGGTTTAACACACAGCGCCACATGCGTCCCTTCATAAAGATGATTATTTTTAATCAAATTAAGAGGATTTGGAAACCTGTAATCTAGACTTTGATTTACTGCAGTGATGATGATTCTATTCCTCTGGTAGCAATACACGTTCCCAAACCTCAGTATTACCCACTAAAATATATTTTAGTATATTACTTCACTGGCATTCAGTGAACATAAGCTTATTTTGAAGACTTTAAATTCAGTAAAATTTAGGATGTAACTTTATGCACTCTTACGTGAGAGCAATTCTCACTAACTTAAATTGGGCTTACTTCTGAGCAGGAACATATAGGATTGCACTGCAAGTCAAGTGCTCCTCTGACACCTTTTGCATTGACAGTCACCATTTCAATTTTTAAGATTAGCCTTCTGAAAATGTCAGCTCCGTTTCTTGTTGCTTGGTACACCCTCTGCCTAAATTGTGCCTAACCTTTTACTAAAATACTTGCTGGGATTTTGCTAACATCATATGATCGGTCTACCCTATACCACATGAGGTGGTAGTGTGAAAAATGAAAAGGGACAGCTGTCTCCAAGTTAGCAGAACTGCTAGATCAAACAGCAGATTGGTAATATCTTCTATAATATATGCTGAGCTCTGTGCTTCTGGCAGTGTCTACCTATATTACTTTAAAAAATGCTAAGTATCATAGTTTCAGTCAGCAAAGTTTCAAAATGTAGAGACAATGCCTTCAGAAGGCTGAGGTTTTGATGCCATCATGGTTCAGATGAAGAGCAGCAGTTCCTGATTAAGCAGAAAGGATGTGGTCAGCAGAAACCATACATGCTCATCCACCTACCTGCTTCCCATGGTGTCAAGAACATGCTTCTCCCCTGCCCTCAGTTATATAACTGAGTTACGTAATTCCTGTCATTATTATTCATCAATGTTATTGTCAAAGCTATGATAAAGAAATAGTAAAATATCCATCCCTGAACACAGGTGGTAAATGTTGACAAATGGCCCTGAGAAGCAAGAGTATGAACAGATTCAAGGCAATCCTGAGGTTTGTAGAAGTGCAAAAAATCTTCAGCATAAAGAGGGCAACTCCCAACCCCATCAATTGAAAAAGGGACTGAAGATGCCCAGCAGGCATGGAATATTTACTGCCAATTGTAAAAGGAAACTGGGAACTGGAATGCACTACTTGGACTCCTTACAGGTTGTGGCATCTTGAAGGAAGGAATGGCTGGCTAGCAGGATCTCTGAACAAAAGCAGACCATCAGGAAAGTGAGGATACACTGCATCATTAAAGAGGAAATTCAAAGGGAAAAGGCAGCATTTTGGGTCACTGTACAATCAACTGTATTATTTTCAAAATCTCTTTCATCGTGTCTAGCTGTGGCATTTACAAAAACAAGCCTCTTTAGCAGTTAGGCCAGATTTCCACCATCTAGCAAGTGCGCAATTTTATACTAAATAGGCCAGAGTCTAAAAGGGCTGAGTGTGAAATATTTAGCTCTGGCATACCTTTATTTGGGGAAGTCAAATAAATGGTGGAGAAGACGCTCCACCAGTTTATCATCGCAAATACAATGCCTTAACTCGCAAGGCGTTTTTCTATACAGGTAGCTTGCACCTTATCCTTATACTTGTGCGATCGCAGTTATGTGTAGATGGGGTGGCTAAAAAGGGGGGGGATGGAGGAAACACACCCTCCATTTGCTTTTCTTCCTGCCCCCTACCACACCTGCAATCACGGGCTTCTTCAGCTTTGGGAAGTAACTGCAAGGGCTCTGGTGGGATCCCAGAGCCCTTGCTCTTCCTCCCAGAGCTGGGCAAGCAGGGGTGCCAACTCCTGGGAACTGAGCCCTCCAACCTCCAAAAAAATCAGGGGGTGGAGAAGGCCAAGCACAGAGCTGAGCACAGCACGGCTTCAGTGGCCAGCTCCTTCTCCTCCTGGCACGGAAGGGAAGAAGGGTTGAAGAAGCCCCTTGCTGGTGGTGGTAGCAGCAGCAGCAGGAGCTACCGGCCATTGAAGCCACCCTGCTGCCACATTTGTCTCCACCCCCTGGCTCCTCCCAACACCCTGGTGTTGTGCATGCAACGTCACCCTCCCCCCATTGCCCTAGCATGTTGGTGCCTCTGTGGACAAGCAGCCTTACTCCTTGTAAGAGGGGTGGTTCTAGGGCTGCCTGGCTTTCAGCATTTTTGCATCTAAACATTGGCCCTTGTGTAAGAAGCGAGTTACCTGTCTTTGCCTCTGAGGATATTATTGAAACTGAAGGGCAGCCTCCTATTAGAAGATATGGGAAATTCTGTTCTGCCATTCTCAAACTTGTGGATTTGGTCTAATCTTGGTCTAATCAAGGAGTGAAATTAAGGTTCTCCACAGCTGATAGTGAAGTCAGAACTAAATGTTTCTTTTTATTTTTTCGTAAATTCTGTTACTGTTGCAGTTCAATCATGCCTATGACTGTAGGAATCTCTGCCTAGTGAAGGAAAGCGAAAAAATCTTGTTATATTGAGCCTTTCTAGCTCAGATGAAACCAGAGTTATTTATATGAACATTCTTAGTTTGAATAGGTTTAAATCTCTCCTTATTTGCCTCTTTGTCCACCAGAAAGAATGTCCATGCTGCTACATCTGTATATTCAGAAACTAATCTGTATAGTCCTACTCCTCCTAGCCAGTTATCACTAAGCAATCTCCTCTGCTGAGAATGAATCAAAAGGGATTTGTGCTTTTGCTCAGAGTCCAGAGGAAAACAGCCTATCCTGTTACAGCTTAATCACACTTGAAATGTGCCTTCTGAATTGAACATGCTTGCAGTATGACTTTTTCCCAACATTGAGGACAGCCTGTTGAAAACACACTGAGTTAATCTGGGAGACTGATCTATTGGGAAACTGAATTACTCAGTCTAATAACATCTTCATCTCATCAAAATAAGAAAAGGGGCACGGGAAGAGATTAGCTGATAGGATTTTCTGAAAGAATATTATGCCATGGTTGTGGAATTTAGCTCTCTAATATTCAGGATATGTGAACTAGCCTCTCTTACTGCCCTTTAAGTTGCACTGTGATTTTTTTGTTCCCTACGATTTTGTCAGTGATGTCACAGTGCAACATCTGCTGTAGTGATGTCATGGACACCCACAAATAAAATCATGAAGGGTGGTGGTAATCTGATTAAAAGGCAGCAGGGGCAAATGAGCCTTGGACAGTGAGGGTGAAGAACAAAATTGTGCCAAAAAGCTACAGCCAGGAGCAAAAGCAAAAGCAGTGCCAAGCATCATCAAGACAGCATAAACATTCAGCAAGATAAATATATAAATAAATATTTTGTTCCTGGCATCCAAATGTCTCAAGAGACAATGGAGTGAGCTTCCAGGTGTGTGTGTGTGACATAAAATCTCTGTGTTAGCAGCACCTAAGTGACCTCCCTGGTGCAGAAAGCCCAGGCAGTGTGTATGGAGATCCTGGGCTGCCCAGACGTCAGGACCCCTCTCTCAGCCTCTTTGATGTGGTCCAAAGGAGAGCAGAGCAGTATGTTTGGCACCAGCTTGGCTGCAGGAGTTGCTGGAAGGAGGCGTTCAAGGCACCATCCAACCGCCTTAGGGACGCTGCTCCAGATTTGTGTAGGGTTTTTACTGCTTCTATTTGTTTTTGTTGTATGATTGTGACAGGCAGATAAAGAAATATTGTACTTTTATCTTGTTATTTATTAATCTAGTAGATTAATTAATCTACTAGATTAATCTAGGCATTGATTCAGTTTAGAGGTTGGTCTGGTTTGCATGTATTGTGAAACCACAGTTTAGTGTAAGCTCTCTCTTTCTCACATTTCACACATTTCAGTAGCTTGCTCCCTTAAGATTTATGAGCAGGGGTCAGCAACTTTTTCCAGCCGTGGGCTGGTCCACTGTCCCTCAGACCTTGTGGGGGGCCGGACTATATTTTTTTTGGGGGGGGGGAGGGGAATGAACAAATTCCTATGCCCCACAAATAACTCAGAGATGCATTTTAAATTAAAGCACACATTCTCCTCATGTAAAAACACCAGGCAGGCCCCACAAATAACACAGAGATCCATTTTTAATAAAAGGACACATTCTACTCATGTAAAAACACGCTGATTCCTGGACCATCTGCAGGCCAGATTAAGAAGTAGATTGGGCTGCATCCGGCCCCTGGGCCTTAGGTTGCCTACCCCTGATTTATGAGGCAGAGATATCTCCCTCAGTATTCAAGGAATTGCTTGGCTCAACTATTCACTTCTGTCTTAATTTTCAACACACCACGTTATTTTCTGCCGCGAGAACTACTCATTTAAAATTGGTAAGAGTCATCTCAGGAGGGACCTCACTCTTGCTACGTTCCAATTAATGCCTTCTACATTTCTTGAAGGTAGATTGACCTTCAAGGTACTATATCCAGTGCTTTTTTGGGGGGGTACTCAAGCGTACACAGTACTGGCATCTCTTTTTCTTGTTGTTAAAAAGTGTGGCACTTTCTGTAACAACTTCATGGTGAGTACCAGCACCTATTTTTCTAGAAAAAAAGCTCTTCCTATATCTGCTACAGTGGGTTGGATGAGGTCAAGGACTTGCCTATTATCAGTTTAACTGTTCATTGGCACAAGATATTGGAGAAAATATATCACTGATCTGCTAAAAAAAGAAAATGAAAGTAGCAACTGATTTGTGTGTCAGAAGATAGATTTTTATTCATATATTTTGCTTTTGGGGGGAAAAGAGTTCCTGATTTCTTAGTGACAAGCCAAAGGAGCAAACCATACTTTCTAAGGCAAATGTGGAAGATACTGTTGGAGAAGTTTGATTATTTTGATAGTTTTGTTTTTATTTTTGTATGGTTAATGGTTACTTACTAAAACTGAAACTGGAAATTGGTATAATGGGATTCAACTGGATTTATAAGTTATTCTACTCATTGATCCAACTGCAAGGCTTCGATAAAGTTGCTTTTTATTGATTTATGCTTGATTTTATTTTATTTATCATCACATTTGCTGTTTCGTGTCCCTCTCCCCTGCTCTGCACTGTGATGACCCATGGTTATAAGCAGTAAATGTGAACTGAGTGGCATTATTTTCCTATGGTAGCTTGAAATATCAGATGTAATATCCAAATATAAATGAGCACACTGCACGATGGCCCAAATTCAGGAGTGACGTGAATAGCAGTATGTGATACATGCTGGTAAGTTGGTATAACTTACACATCAAGGGTGTGGAAGGACAGCAGGTTGCAGAAAGTACATTAGCCATGGGGAAAGAAGGTAAACAGAATTAACTTCTTATGACATAGCCATATGGAAATTCCCATTTCCATAGCTGGAAGGAGTTGGCGCTAGAGAGAACAGCTGGCTTCCCAGCTGCCTGACAAAAGGGTAATGCAAGAGTCCTTGGTTTGGTGGCAGAGTGTATGATTTGCAGATGAAGAAAGATTGCAAGTAGACAGACTGTGAAAAATCTCTGCCGGAAGGCTTGGAAGAGCTGCTGTCTGTACGGAAGAAGCAGTACTTATTTTTTTCTTCAATTAAAAAATATATATTTTCTGGGTGGCTTACAAATAAAACAAAATACAGTGGTACCTCGGGTTACATACGCTTCAAGTTACATACGCTTCAGGTTACAGACTCCGCTAACCCAGAAATATTACCTTGGGTTAAGAAACTTGCTTCAGGATGAGAACAGAAATCGTGCTCCAGCGGCGTGGTGGCAGTGGGAGGCCCCATTAGCTAAAGTGGTGCTTCAGGTTAAGAACAGTTTCAGGTTAAGAACAGACCTCCAGAACGAATTATGTACTTAACCCGAGGTACCACTGTATTAGAACCAAAGAAACAAAAAAGCTGATAAAAGCAATAAAAAGCAGCATACATAAAATGACAATTAAAATGCCTTTGGCGTGGGTCATTCTGATGAGAGCTTTGCAAAAGCAGGACACCATCGCCGTGAAGACTCTTTCCCCATTATCACCTGAGATGGCAGAGTTACTAAAATGAAGATATCTGAAGATTATTGTACTGTGCAGGCGGGCTTATTTTAAAGAATGTTACTTGGGTTTCAGACAATTTAAGACTTCAAAGGCAAGCACCGCCACCATTATTCTTTTTTATACCTTCTCTTATAACTCTGGAACGTGTGGTAACCCAGTTAGATTGATGGGCAGCAGTAGGTTCATGAAAGACTGTTTCCCACAATCCATAATTAACTGGTGAAATTCACTAATCACAGTACATGGTGATGGCAACAAATTTAGACAGACTTAAAAAAACCCAATGATATAAAGTTATGGTTCTATAGCCATAATACTTCAATAGAATCCCCAGTGCCAAGAAGCAGTGTACATGTGAATACCAAATGTTGGGGTTAAACAACTGGGGAGAGCTGTTGCCTTCATGCCCTTCCAAGGAACATCTGGTTGGTCTCTGTTGGAAACTGAAACTGAATACTGAACAAGTCAGACATTTGGTCTAGCCCCTTCCCGTCCTTCCCCTTATTATATTTCTAAGACCATTTAATGCAATGTAACCCAACGCCCACTACCACTGCTTTCTGCTGCATCAGAGGGGCCAAGTCAGAAGGTAGAAGCATCGCAATCACAGCAGACAGTAACATTTTAAGAAGAGAATCAACCAACTGGAGCATGTCTAGAGGAAGGCGACCAACCAAGACGGGGGCAGGGTCCAGAAACCAAGTCCAAATAGGAGTGGTTGAAAACACTGGGTATGTTTAGTCTGGAGAAGAAAATATTAAGGGGGATGTTGTAGTTGTCTTCAAATATCTGAAGGGCTATCACATAGAAAATGGAGCAGATTTGTTCTCCATGGTACCTCTGGTTGTGAACGGGATCCGTTCTGGAGGCCCGTTCACAACATGAAAGGAATGCAACCCGCAGCGGTGCGTCTACGCACGTGCGAGTTGCGATTCACCGCTTCTGCGTATGACGTCATTTTGTGCATCTGTGCAGGCGCGAGCGGTGAAACCCGGAAGTAACCCTTTCCGGTACTTTCGGGTCGCTGTGGGATGTAACCTGAAAGAACGTAGCATGAAGCAGACGTAACATGACGTATGACTGTACGTGGGGGAACTGCAAGGAAGTGAATTTCAACTGAACCTTATTAGGATTTTTTTAATGTTAAGAGCTGTTTGACAGTGGAACAAACTGCCTCAAGAGATGACGGGATCTCCATCTCTAGGGGTATTTAAGCAGAGAATGGGAGGCCATTCTCAGAGTTCATGCAGTTGCATTCTGTACTGCAGGTCATGCACTGAGAAGGATGCTTTGACTAGATGCCTTCCAGGCTCCCTCCCAATTCTTTGATTCTATGACTGAAGCTGTATGCTTCAGCAAGGGCAGAAAAAGTTAGGGCAAACAAGCAAGGGAAAAGCAATAGCGACCAGGCAGGATGCAAGTCCAACAAGAACCTGGGAAAGACTTGGAAATGGTCTGGGGAGACCAAGTCATAAGAGACCGAGGGAGAAACAAGCAGGTTCAAAGATACACTCAATGTGAAGCACACACAAAGTGAAGCACAGCCAAGAAGTTCTTTGCAGCAGCAACAACCTTTCCTTGATTTCTTTTTATCACTACTGTGAAAATGAGGGGCGCAGGTGACGCTGTGGGTTAAACAGAGCCTAGGACTTGCCGATCAGAAGGTTGGCGGTTCGAATCCCTGCGACGGGGTGAACTCCCGTTGCTCGGTCCCTGCTCCTGCCAACTTAGCAGTTCGAAAGCACGTCAAAGTGCAAGTAGATAGATACCTCTCCGGCGGGAAGGTAAACGGTGTTTCCTTGCGCTGCTCTGGTTCGCCAGAAGCTGCTTAGTCATGCTGGCCACATGAGCCGGAAGCTCTACGCCGGCTCCCTCGGCCAGTAAAGCGAGATGAGCGTCGCAACCCCAGAGTCGGTCACGACTGGACCTAACAGTCAGGGGTCCCTTTACCTTTTTATTGTGAAAATGGAGTGAAAGGAAGCATAGAATCTCATGGGCAAAACTACAGGTTGTGTGGTCCAGTGCTGCTTCAGGAAGTGGAAAATTCAGTGTCAAGGAAGGGGGTGCTTAATCATTTTTCTCCTGGTTTTCCGCTGTTCAGAATACACACACACACACTTCTCCAAGCAAGCACCACCAATATTTTGGCATTATTTTAAAGTCTGGCTTGCTTGCATTTCAAAAAATGCTCCAAATCTGAAGAGTAAAAGATGGACGCTACATGGTGTGCTTTGCAACCGAAATGAGATTTGAACTCATGTCTCCTTAGTTCAGATCTATCCATCCTTGCTGCAACTGGGTTCAGTGATGCCTGACAGACTGATGCAAAGTGCAGACAGCTGCGATTACAAATGACACTTCATCCAGATCAGAGATAAGGTAGAAACTCAGGCCTCAGGGGTGTCCATGTGAGAGGGGAAGGTGAAAGCTTCACCCTAGGGATTGGCAACTGTATATAGAGCAAAGGCCCACTCTTGCCGCTTTCACACCCATCCCCGGTTTTCACCCTTGTCCAGTGTCAGCCAAACCCCTGTAGCTTAAATGCTCCTTAAAATAAAACGCTGCTTCTAATGGGACACCTGTCCTGGATTAGCTACAATAAATCAATATCTGTATTTATTTCAGCTCCTCTAGGGAGATGGACGAGAAACATTTTTTAAATAATTCAAGAGCTTGCTTGAGTGGCACTAAGTGTGAAAGGCAGGAGAAACCAGAAGAGACCTGACTCTATGAGCTCTGCGGGTCCCCAAGGGGCTGGTGTTTGGTATGATCTTGATCTCCAGCCTTCATTCCACATTATGAAAATCAGTAAGTGTGAAAAATCAGGGGTGACACCAGAAAAATATACATATGGGGCTGGGCATGGGGATGGTGGGCAGAAAGTGCAAAGTACATTTTGGCAGAGAGATTTTTTTTTTTTTACAATTGCTTAAATCTGAATGAGAAATAAAGCTACGATATATTAAGATTATATTGGATAATACATAAAGGATAATACATGAGTGTGATCTTGGATTAAGTAAGTAAAGCTATTTTAAACTTACTTCAGAGTTTGATCTATTTCATTGCATGTGGGTGGAAGGGGGGAGAAAGCTGTCTCAAGCAGTTGGTGTGGAATGAATGAAGGTTTAATATCCTGTCCCTTGAATCAGGTAGTCATTCAAACAGATGAGTCTTTCAGTAGAAAATTGTTCTCTATAAAACAGGACACACACCTACTTCTTCTACCACAGAATAACCATTTCTGACTGTGTGAACATGTGACATAGCCTTGTTCCACTCATTATTTCATTTCCTTAAAAGAGCAGTTCTCAATATCTATTGCTTGGCACACTTGTGGAAGCTGGGCATATACCCAACATGAGATTATCTCAAACAAATGATCAAAACCACTTTTGAGTGAAGCAGAATAGAGAGTGGGATGGATATCCTTTTCAGTGAGAAAAAGGTGTGTGTGTGTTCATCCTTTTCGCTTCCTTGCAACTCTCTCACATTGTGACCTGCAGAGACCAGCTGTATCTGGACAGGAATAGCACCTCAAAGGATGTCTGAAAGCAGTCAAAATGAGCTTGCAACAGGTTGAAGAACGCAGCATGACTAGCCTAACAATAACAAATGCTATGCTTTATGGGGGGGTGTTCTTGTTCTTGCTTTTCTCTTGAGTATGTATTTTGTGGTTTTATATTGTGGTTTTATCCTCTGAACCGCCCTGAGACCTGCAGGTATAGGGCAGTATACAAATTTAATTCATTCATTCATTCAATAATAATGTAAAGCCTTGCATAGTAAAATTCTTGATAAAAGATTCTGGGATTAATAAAGCAATAATAAAATTCTTTATGAATGTTCCGTCTGACAGCTGTTTGTTCAGTTGCTCAAAATGATGTATTTGATTCCTTGAAGACAGCTGCCCTGGCTTCTAACTTAACATCTATCCCACTTTCTTTCATAATTAAAATTCTTCTTCCTCCCTTGTCCTCATCTAACCCTCTTCTCACTCCGGTCTTCACAGGGTCCTAGTGAATTACTGAAGGCTGCCTTATTTGGTTAGTTATATTGGAGACAGTCTGTCAGTCCTTAACTTGGTTCAATCTCAATTCCTCCCCCCAAGGGGTTAATCAAAAAATCTTTGATGTTTTCCTCAATCCCCTAGAAAAATAAGGCCACTGTACAAGCTTTTCTTGAGATACAGTGGTATCTCTGGCTACATACTTAATTCGTTCCGGAGGTCCATTAACCTGAAACCGTTCTTAACCTGAGATACCACTTTAGCGAATGGGGCCTCCCGCTGCCACCACGCCGCCGCTGCCCAATTTCTGTTCTCATCCTGAGGTAAAGTTCTTAACCCGAGGTACTACTTTCGGGTTAGCGGAGTCTGTATCCCGAAGTGTGTGTAACCCGAATCATTTGTAACCCAAGGTACCACTGTACCTGTGAAATCAGTGGAGAAGGCTGGTCCATTTGGGCAAGTGGGGCACAGTCCCACCAAACACAGTCTGCCCTCAGCCAGCCTCCAGCTCCCTGCCTCCTTCCTTACAACCAGGGGTGGTCCTGGCTGTGGCCATCAGCCTCCTTCTCTCCCCACCCCCTTATTCTCAGTGTTGCTTTTGTGGAATTCAACAAAAGGATGGGGATGGAACCAGAATTAGTTGGCTTTGTCTACTACTAGCCCTGATTCCGTCTGCAATCAGCTCTGGCTGTTGGACTTCTTGCCTCCCATTCAACCAATCCAAATGAGACCCAGCCTTCATGGTATGGTGTTAACCCATTGATTACCTTGGCAAGCGATAAATGCAATCATCAGAAAGCAACTGGGGCCAACCTGAGGACAAGAGGAACTAAATCCATTGGTTGGGGACTGTGATGTTTTTAAAACTACACAGTGAACCAGCATATGACCCGAGGTGCACTCCAAAATCATTTGCAAGTCACATGGGATCTCAAGGAACAGCTCTCAAGTGCACAGCTCTATGCAATCCAAAAATTGATCTGGTATATTCTGCAACATTATAAGGCATTTTAAGCATGCTTCTGAATCATGTGATGTATATAACTGGGATGACAAAGGTGTCTGATTTGGTCCTAAAAATGACAAAAGTGACCCGCTTTTAAATACCTTGGTACACTAAAGCCCTGTCCAGACATTTGCAATGGGTACACTTGGTACACTAAATTCAGGCATTATTAAAATGTGTAAGCTACCACAGAGGGGCAGTGAGGACAAGTTCTTCAAATCAAAATGAGCAGGAAGTCTCAATGGATGTAAGAGACTGTAAACTCATGTAAGGCAACAAAAGTGGACACAGAGGGGGGAAAGCCAGTGTGTTCATCCCCACTGCCTCCCCCATGCGACCTTACATGTCTTAATAATGCTTGTGATGGCCTATATTATAATATCAAAGGCTTCAGTTTTCAAATTAGAGGTACATAACAATGAGCTGGCTGTGGAAATGCATCCACATGATGGTTTAGTCAGATGTGCAGTCTTCTTCTAAAGCGTAAAGCTCAGGAAAAGCCTGTTTCTTTCCCATTTGTAACCAATAAGGCTGTGCACAGCACTGATTGGCTGGTGCTTGTGACATCCCCAAACTACTTCCCCACCCTCCTTTGAGCAGTTTTTCTAACAATGGTTGCTTTTTCAATAAAGCAGGAAATGTTGCCTTATTAAAGAGAGAGGGAGAGACAGAAAGGCAGTATCTACAATTCTATGATACTATGATCTTTATTTGCAAGTATAGCTGTACGCACCATTTCCTTGGGACAAAGTCTTGGAAAAAACTTCAAAAAAGATATTCAGTTTACCGTATTTTTCTGTGTATAAGACAATGTTTTTTGCTATAAAAAAGGCAAAAAATGGGTGTCGTCTTATACACGGATAGTGAATGCAGAGGGGGGGGGCATGTGATTATGTGATTAATGGCAGCAGCAAGTAGGAGATTGGCAGCAGCGATTGGACAGGTGATTAGTGGCTGCAGCAAGGCCTGCTAGCAATTGGCTGTGGCTGCAGCAATTGGGCAAGCGACTGGTGGCTGTGGCAAGTGGGCGGATGGGCTGTTGGTGGCGGCAAGCGGGCAGACAATTGGCAGCTGCAGCGAGGTGTGCGGTGGCTGTGGCAAGCGATCGGCAGTGGCGGGCAGGCGGGTGAGCGATTGCTGGAACTGACCCCCCCCCAAAGCTAAACAACTTACTTTCTTAATTTTGGGTTAAAAAAAATAGGGGTCGTCTTATACATGGGGGCATCTTATACATGGAAATTTGCTTTGGTATTATGCCTTTTGAAGCTGTGCCTACATGCAAACACAGATGAATTCTCAGGGAACATAAATGGACTAACACTTATTATAAAAAGTTATGGTACACAAATAGCCTATGTGGGTGTTTTGTTGTGTCCCAGAAACTTGTCCAATAGCCAGTTCCCTCTGCATTTCAGTGACACCAATGACCTTTGGCAAGTTTGAGAAATGGCACTTTGTCATGTTAGGCCTGTCATTAACATTACTCTGAACTGGCGACATAGAGTGGGTATATGGTTGATGCTCTCCCAGCAATGCAAATATGTTATGATTCTGAAGCATGCTAGTTTCAGAAGCGCTATCCAATGACTTACTTAAAGCTAGCACCATTGGCTTTTAGGATCTGTGAACATGTGAAGTGCTCTTAAGCATTCAAAAGCATTTCTGTTTTTAGCTGCAGTTTTATGGGATTTACAGTGGGCTGCATGTTTCAGACTGTATTTTTAGAGCTTACAGTTGCATCTTTTGATTTTAACAAAAAGACAGAAATTTGTGAATTACATCTGTGCAGTGCACAAATGGAGATATTAAAAAGGCTGCATTTTTTGTGGCCTGATGAAAGCCATGTGGAAGCTGAAAGTTTGTTTCTGTCTCTTCAACAAGTTGACACTGTTTATTTTGTCCTCTGTTTCTTTGCCAGTGAGCCATATAGTAAGGATATTCCAAACAATGACCCAGGTTGCACATCACATTAAGTCATAGTTTAAAATATGCTCCTGCATACTCCTCAAAGTTCCAGGAATGCTCCTCCCTTGGTTTGCCATGTCTTCCAAGATTATGCTACCAAAGAAAGCACAATCAGTAGCCAATAATTGTTCTTGGTTTATCACACACAGTTTGTTTTGGGAAATCAAACCACAAGCCCATGTTCAGCTGACACAACAAGCCAGGCTTTTGACAGTAGCACAGCAGGAGCGGAGACGGACAGAAACAGAGAACTTTTGAGCAATGTGGACATTCACATTAAAGTATAGTTTGTTTTTAAAAATGGTAAAGTTTAACTAAGCAGCTGTGGGAGGGAACAAAGAGATATCAGTTCCTGACTGTTATACAACTGTTGTTGTTGTTATACCTGGGGGTCTCATTGTACTAGATCCACAATGGCTTTGTTAACACTTCCCAAGTAAGACGGGGTTGCTGCCTTATTGAAGTTTTTCAGGTATGAGCTAGTGCATGCTGTCAGTCATTCCCACTTCACTCCTCCTATGGCATGGGCAGGAAAACCAAATCATGAAATAACAATTGCCACATTTTTCCGAGTATAACATGGCCCCTATTTGGGGGACTCCAATTTTAGAAAATGGGGGGAGATGGCCCAGAGTTGTTGAACTTTATTGGGGGGGGATTGCTAAATATCACTCACCCGCACTAGTGTCTGCCCACTCGCCTACAGCAGCCGGCAATCGGACACAGTGGCAGCCTATCCAAACCAGCCCTTGATGCAGCAACCAATCACCCACCAAATCACTGCTGATAAGCTCCTGATTCAACCAATCACACAACCCCCCTCTGCACTTCCCATGTATAAGATGACCCCAGATTTTCTTATACACAGAAAAGTACAGTAAATTTGGTTTCCCGTGACGACTGAACCTGAGACTGTAGCTTGCCTCTCCATAAGAAGCCAGGATCATGAGCCAGCCTTAAACCATGGTTTGTTGCTGGCTTACAAATCCTGGCTTGATAAGGAGAAATAAACCATGAGTGGTGTAGGAGAGCTGAAAACAATGCCAGTATGTTTCACATCTGGCAACCAATGCACCCCTTTGGTTTCAGTTCGTGCATGGGTAGACGAGTCTAAAAAGCCCGGGATACAAATTTTCACAGCCCTCTGGTGGCTAAGAAATAATGTATTTAGCATTAACTCTGGAAGTGTAAACTTGATTCTGATCAAACTAAGCCTCCTGATGTATATTGTTCTCTAGGCACACCCCCCCGCGACATGTGCGAGTGACGCCAGCATGCCGTGGGCATGCCAATGTGACATGGGCATGCTGACATCACACACACACGCCCCGCTACCACGGGGGCAAGGCAGCACACCTGGTGTGAAAAGAGGAGGAGATAAGAAATTACAGAAGAGGAGTAATTTCTAAGTTATGTTGTTGAGAGGAAAAATCTAAAATAAAAAGCATTCGCCACTTAAAGTCTTTGGACCAGTAGCTTGTGTCTAAAATGAGGAGACTAAGGAACGTTATCTCCAAAGCCAATGTTGGTACTTAGCTGGAGGAAAGCTGAACTATGGAACTCCTTGCCACAAGGGCATTTCCACTGACTCTGGAGGTAACAGGACTTAGTCTCTTCATTATGTCATTAAATGCCTGCTGATTGTGCCAAACTTCACCTTAATTCTGTATTTGTTCTATTCCTCCATCATCAATTTGTGATTGGCAGGTCTCAGTAATTGCTTTTGAACCAGCTGCAGATGCTGAGCCTTTCATACAAAACATTGTCTGCATCCATAGAAACAATTTCAGGATTTAGTCAGCTGCTGCAAAAGATGGTTATAGAAGTGCTCTCTTGAGTTCCAATTCTGATTGCAGGTCAGATATGTGAGTCAGTAGTTCTAAGGTTATATTAGCAGAGGCATGAGTGTGTGTTTTTTAATCTAGGTCTTGTGCTATACCTGACAAGTGGTCCAATTTCTTTCCAGCTGTCGTGAGACCACAGTGGATGACTAGTGCTCTGAATCAGAGTGCCGATCACTCACAAACTACAAATTCAGATGCAGGAAAAGGTCATCATTCTACTTGCCGCTAGTCGACGTGGAATAGCAAAACCAGCACAAGGTAGGTAGGGAGGGGAATGGGTAAGGCAAAGGTAGTTTAAACACCCACAGCAGGAAGCACCACCTTAACTTTGGTACATTGCTTTCAAAGACTGGCTTCCTAGATGGCCCCAGAAACTGGACTCAAGCACCTAAGCATGCAACAATGGTGAACCAAGGTACTATAGTCCAGATCAGCACCCCGGAAACCCCATGTAAGCCATGATGAGCCAGTTTAAATGAACAGCGGGCTAGATGTATAGTAAATAACTAGTAAGGTAACTTTGAGGAGATCAGTGCCCATTTTGGGGTTAGGATAATTGCACAATTGCACAGCAACTTCCATTCTGAAGTTGTTCCTAACTCCAAAGTATTTTGAATTCCACCTGCCCATTTGCTCCTCCACACAGGGTTGAGAAACTTTGGCTAGCAGCAAAGAGAAAGATACTGCTTGAATAAGGCGCATGGAACAGATTCAGTATCAGATTTCTCTTCCCAGCTGTCTACAAGTCCCATTAGTGCTGTTCACTATTATCAAGACCTTCCCACACCTGCCCTCTCTCTATAATTAGGATGGCTTATGGTTTATCTGGGCCTTTTTCAAAACCAGATTTCCTTAACAGCAGTAGCTGTCAATCACATCGGCTTGAATGGTGAAGACTTTCAGGATCCACATTCTGTTAAGACAAGTAGTACTGAAGTACATTAAAGTCACTGGACAAGTTTCTTTGCAAAAGGATAACAGTAATTTTCCTTACCATAAGTGTGGCATTTTCATTTGACGTTTGGGTTTTCTCTGATAGGTCACTAATCCATTTGCTTTCCCAAGGGATTCCTTTCTCTCTTTCTTCACCATGAAATAAACTGATGTGGTTTGAAGCATTTGCTATATCCCGCTTTCCTTGGTTTGAAATACTTTCTCCTTGTCGGTGAAGCAGTGCAGCAGAATCCAAACAACTTCTTTCCATCTGAAGTGTGTGAATTTCAGAAGTGTGCCGCTCTTTAGGATGTAACGAATTTAAAGTGTCTTTTGATGTCTTGATCCGATTGGCTTCAACTCTGGATTTACCTTCAGCTGGTTTCTTTCTTACCTTTGCTAACTGTTGCGAGTTTTTCCGAGAGTAGTATTTGTCTGCAACTCGTTTGGTTGCTGTCTCCAAAGAACTGCTCAAATCACAAGAGGAAGACTTCATCGCTGAAATCCCATTTTCTATACCTTGCGAACCGGCAACAGAAACGTCCACAGCAGAGTGACTGCTGCTACTGTTTTCTTCCTCCATTCTAGGACAATCATTTTCAATTGCCATGAGAGTTGCAGACAGCTTGTACTTCTCTTTGTCTTTCATACTGGAAGTTTTACTTTGCTGTTGCCCAACAGTGAGAGTCATTTCTGCTTGCAAGGTTGATGGACTGTAAGCAGTGAGGTCGCTCCTGACAGCTACGTCTTTGGATTTTGACTGATGACCACAGAAGCCAATGGTGGCTTCCATAGGCACAGTGTTATCTGACACTTGAAACAGGCGAGGCATTTCACTAAGGAAGTAAGCACACCCATCACAATCACTCCCCGGTATTAACTCATCTTCCTCATCATCGCTTTCCAACAGGAATCTCAGCTTGCTTTCCCAGTTCTTGTACGTCTCCTCTGTCATCACGTCAGAACATTCAAAGTACTCGAGGGAATCATCATCAGAAGACTCATCAACTGTAATAAAGTTTCTCTCCAAGCAGAGCTCAATGTTATTGCTGGCATTTTTAGAGGAATCCCCTAAAAGGCAGATCTGATCTCCCAGAGGGACACTTGTTTGGTTCCCAGACAGTGTGCTGTTTTTCGGAGGTTTACTAAAGCTACCCTCTTCATGTGTCTTGGCATATTCAGTTGTCTGACAAGCAGCTAAGACTTCAGCATTAAGGCGGCAGCTGTCTGTGTGATCAGTGATTTGACTTGCTGGTTGGAAATCCACATCATCTAGCTCGCCTTCAGTAGAGTCCATAGATGCTTTAGTGCTCTCATAAATAAAGAGATCAGGCATATGCTTGGACATGCCCCTAATGCTGTGATAATATTCCTTTAGATTGGATGCATTTTTAACTTCCATTTCGTCTCCTGAACTATGATTTTCCAATGGAGGACAAGTTTCACATTCCACTGTATGGAAAAACGTTTCTCCCGTTTGCTCTGTAGATAAATTGCTAAATTCTGGTGCTGGAGGTTCTGGTGAACCTAAACAGAAGCCACATTCATGGAGCGAATACTGGTTTTCTGCTAAAGCTTCTTTGTTTTCCATATCATCATCTAAAATTTTCTGCTGACATACTGTAACTTCATTTCCTCTGCATGTTTCTATATTCTCTTCAGAAAGTACATTTTGATATGCTTCAGATTGGTCATCAGAAATCACTTTAAGAAAAGCTGAAGACTGAGTGGTTCCAAAACAGTTCTTGGCCACAATTTTGTAAACTCCAGCTTGTTGCTCTGTGCACCTGTGAATTTTAAAACACGAATATTAAATTTTAATATACAATGTCGGTATTAAATACTTAAACTTTTTTTTTTAAGAAAGTTGAAATATCCTCAATGGAGAGGTATTCTTGATCTCAAAATGACAAAATGTTGGTCACTTAACAGGAAAAAAACCACACTGCGATGCTCAAGATAACTGTGGTCAAAGAGTGATGTAGTGTGAGGCAGCCACAGGGAGGTTGCCTTGGGTGCAAAATTGTTAGGGGCACAAAACACCCAGGGCTGCCTTTTGTGAGGGGGATGGGGCAGGGATGGCTTTCCCACTCTCCTAATGGCCCATCCTGATTGCTTTGTATGTTATTATGTTGTTTGTGTGTGTGTGTGTGAGAGAGAGAGAGAGAGAGAGAGAGAGAGAGAGATATTACAAACTGCCCTGTGATTCTCGGATGAAGGGTTGTATATGAATGTAATAAATAATAATAGCAATAATCTCTATGTGAGGTGCTTTACATGATATCCTAAGCCCTGACTTAGCGAGACTGCATGAACATGCATGCTCTACCGCAGTAGGCGTATATTTGCAGCCTTTGATTCATTCCTGAACATAGTTAAGAAATCAAGAAATGCTGAGGAAACAAATTACCTAAAGAGATGTAAGACCTGAGTCAGGTTATCCTCCAGTATTTCACAGCTAGAAATGTTCTTCTGTTGACTGATGTCTTGCCCGTTCTTATACCAAGTTACCTCTGGTTTTGGGTTGCCTTAAAACACATGGAGAAAACTGTTATTTCACACTGATAAGCAAATGTTTCTGAACGTAAGGAGCTTATGGACTAAATAAGCAGGAGCAACATCTTATATTTGAGCAACTGCACAACTAGAAAACGTTGGGGACGAATCTGTTGCTTGGTATGAGGTATGGACAGACAAGCATTCTCATAAAAAATAGTCTGACATTATTATTATTATTATTATTATTATTATTATTGTTGTTGTTGTTGTTGTTGTTGTTGTTGTTGTTGTTGTTACCCCAACCATCTGGCTGGGTTTCCCCAGCCACCAAAGTATTATCATATACAGTTGCCATATGTCCTCTTTTTCCAGGACACCATCTTTTTCTGGGGTAAAAATTCTGCCGGGGTAGATTTTTTAAATTTGCCAAAATGTCTCTGGCTATACTTTCTGGGTGAGACGGACATAACTGGTGGTTGAAAACTTGCTTTACTCTTCTCTTCTCCTGCCCACTCCCCCAACAATATATCAAAGCTTCTATAGCCTACATATAGTAGGGGTATTTAAAATGAGAGTCATCATAGCATCCTCTCTTTTGCTCTTCAAAATATGGCAACCCTAACATTAAAAAATAATGAGTACTGCCACCTGTGGCTTTTAAATTTTTATGTAGACCCATGTCACCATTGTGTCATCTGCTAGACCTGAACTATGGTTTTAGGCTCCATACAGATATTGGAAACATAAGAAGTTTATTAAACTGGGTTACGTACCATTTTTCAGCAGAACTCTAAATACAGGCCTGCAACAGGGTTTCTTCAAGTGACAAGAGAGATAAAAGATTCTAGAGGTTGGGTTATACTTAAGAGACCAGTGCACTGCTAATTTACTGTGCCTCAAGAAACACAATCACAACTCTATGTAAAAAGCTCACCAGGTTGTTTGAATTTGATTACTGAGCCATTTCCCAAGGCCATTTTGATACAATGAATTTGTCATTCTTCTGAAAAGTGGTCTTTTCTTTTAATAATATACAACTCTTCTCAATTAAAACATGCATTTCAGTATTAAGTCAGGGGTGCTTACCAGATATCTTGCAGGAGAACATGGTATCTCCATTTTCTGGCACCGACACAGATGACAAAGTTGATAAAAAATAAGGAGCGCTCTTATTAACAGATGATTCTGAGCCTGACATAATCCTTCGCCCCACTGATCTGAAAGAAAAATAAAAGCCTAAGAAGCACTATGTCTCTCTTTTAAGTGCCAGCTACTGCAATGAAGCGTTTTATCTTCTGTGGCAGGACATGAAATAAAGTGAAAGTGGCAAGCAATTTAGGGCAAAAATCTTGTTTGGCTTCAGCTGCCTGGGCTGCTAGGAGCAATGACTCACTACTCCGTGACTGATATTCTTTTAGTTCCCATTTGTCAGTTGGGGCAAATGATAACACAAAAGCTTACATTACAGGTGTTTGTTGCACAGACTATCCCCTTTACCATCTAGCACAGGCTTCCTCAAACTCGGCCCTCCAGATGTTTTTGGCCTACAATTCCCATGATCCCTAGCTAGCAGGACCAGTGGTCAGGGATGATGGGAATTGTAGTCTCAAAAACATCTGGAGAGCCGAGGTTGAGGAAGCCTGATCTAGCAGATCTAATGAAAATTCATTTGGTTCCCCCATTTCTCTGGAATGTAATGGTAAGCATTCATAACACCCAACATTTCACAGCCACGTACACCCCTATACTTGCAAGACAGGATCTACACAGGAGTGTCAAGCACAGCACTAATCTGTGTCAGGTCTTGCCCTCATAAAGCAGTTGCCAAGATTAAAGGTCGCCACCTCCCCACATGTCTGCTCCTCTCTAGGGGTTTTTTCCTCCAAGCAATCAGAGACTGCACCTGCATGCCTGCCTTTGCTCCTCCCACTTCATGCCTCTCCTGGTTCTGGGAGACTAGGCGGGAGGGGAGCTTGTCACGGCACACCTGTGCCTCTTCACAAGCCTCACTCATCTCTGCTTTGGGGAGAAGCATTCCTTCAGATAACCCTGCAAGGCTTTGTACTTCCAAGATTCACAATTTGAATTCAGAGCCAGTGCAGATTTTAAGAAGCAAATGTTATATGGTCCCCTAGGCACCAGACCCATCAAGACTCTGGTAGGTGCAACTAACATGGATATTTACAGAGAAATGAGTCCTTTTGTGCCTCACCTAACTGCATCCTACAGTGTGCTGCTCTCCAGCATCAACTATCCCTTGTATTATTGTTATTATTATTAATTAAATTTGTTGTAACAGGGCCAAGGACCATGAAAGGAGCGGGCTGCACAATGTGGCTAAGTAGTAGTCCAGTAGCCCCAAGATGACAGATCTAAAATATGGCTGGATTGCACACACAGTTTAAATAGATCATAGAATCACAGAATTGGAAGGGACCACAAGGGTCATCTAGTCCTACCCCTTGAAATGCAGGAACCTTTTGCTCAACATGTGGCTTGAACCCATATGCTCTACCATCTGAGCTACCATCAGGTTTTTGAGATAGATAGACAGATCTCTCTATCTAAATAATTTTCACCCCACTTTTCAGCTGAAAAGACTGATAGAGCAACTTGCAATACTAAACCATTTTGTATAAAGAAACCTTGATTTAAGTGTTGCAGAAAGTGCCTGGGGAACAGAGAAAAATCTCAGCAACAGTAAACAAGTATCTCCTATTCGTGTTCAGATGCTGATTAGTCCACTTTATGGTAGAGACCTATAATAAGACTTATTATGCAAATTAACAGCAACACTGACAGTGACAAACCCCTATTATTTTTAGCCAAGCGATAACTCTTTTAAAATAATAATTTAACGTTTGCTCCAGGGTAATTTTCCTAGACAAGAATGAACAAACAGGTAAATTAAGTGTATATGTGTAATTACTCTACTTTGCATGGAGATGTTTTAAACTTGATTGCCAAAGACTGAGAGCTGTTTCCCTCGCCTTTTCCCTCTGTGGAAAACAAAAGGCAATCAAAGCAGCTACTTGAAGTTAAATTGCTCCTGTCATTTTCTTATTAGAGGCCTTTTGGTTGTTATCTGATCTTTTAACACATCACACAACCTCTCAAAATACTAACAAGCAGGGTAGAGCAGTGAGAAAGAGGCAGCTGCTTTCATGCAAGGTCTGTAACAGCTACCACCACTATTGGGGACATTTTGCATCTGCATGCTAGTTACTGTAAGGTTACCAGATTTTTTCCCATGAATCCGGGGACACTTTTCAACTTCAGTAGGAATGGGACGCGGGTGGCGCTGTGGGTAAAAGCCTCAGCGCCTAGGGCTTGCCGATCCTAAGGTCGGCGGTTCGAATCCCCGCGGCGGGGTGCGCTCCCGTTGCTCGGTCCCAGCGCCTGCCAACCTAGCAGTTCGAAAGCACCCTCGGGTGCAAGTAGATAAATAGGGACCGCTTTCTAGCGGGAAGGTAAACGGCGTTTCCGTGTGCAGCTCTGGCGCGCCAGAGCAGCGATGTCACGCTGGCCACGTGACCCGGGAGTGTCTTCGGACAGCGCTGGCCCCTGGCCTCTTAAGTGAGATGGGCACACAACCCCAGAGTCTGGCAAGACTGGCCCGTACGGGCAGGGGTACCTTTACCTTTACTTTAGGAATGATAGGATTTTGTCAGGGGACTGATCTGTAAATCCGGGGACCATCCCCGGGAAACGGGGACGTCTGGTAACCTTAAGTTACTGTGAATCACAAGTTGGGGAGCACATTTGCCCCTGGGTTGTGTTGTGGGGTTCCCATTTTAAACACGAGGCTAGGAGTGCCTGGCATAGATGGAAGCCAAGTTGGAGTGCACTGGCAGGAGAGTATAGATTGCTTAAATTGGTGTACAGTGGTACCTTGGGTTACATACGCTTCAGGTTACAGACTCCACTAACCCAGAAATAGTACCTTGGATTAAGAACTTTGCTTCAGGATGAGAACAGAAATTGTGCGGCGGCGGCGCGACAGCAGGAGGCCCCATTAGCTAAAGTGGTGCTTCAGGTTAAGAACAGTTTCAGGTTAAGAACGGACCTCTGGAACGAATTAAGTTCTTAACCTGAGGTACCACTGTACCTGCACTACCCCTACCTGACATTTGCCTTGCCCCACACCATCCTGGTAAGTGGCAGTGTAGGGAGTATAGATGCATGGCATTGTGCAAGGTGCTCCTTGATCAACTCCTGCAAACTCTCTTCCCAGGTTTCCTTGGGAAGAGGGAATGATAATACTGTATTGGCCTGAATATAAACCACGCTTTTTTTCCGAATTCTGACAGTGAAAAGTTAAAGTGTGGCTTATATTCGCGACCTTCCCTTTCCCCCGACGTCTCTGGGGAGGCTTGGGAGCAGCGGGTGGACTGTGCACCTTTGCCCTGCACTCCCGGGCAGCTCTCGGGGGGGGGGGGGAGGAAAGTGGCGCTTTGCTGGCGACCCCCCCCACCTCCCAAGAACAGCGCAGGATTGTAGGGCAACGGCGCGCAGCCCGCCTGCTGCTCCCAAGCCTCCCCAGAGCCGCCAGAAATAAGGGGGACAGGAGGGGGAGGTCGCCAGCAAAGCAGTGCTGCTCCCCCCCCCCAGGAAGCAGCCTGGGAGCGCGGGGGGATGTCTTTTTCTCTCCCCCCCCCTTGAATTTTGAAGGTGCAGCTTATTTGCAGGTGCGGCTTATATTTGGGCCAATACGGTAGCTCAGTATCAGTCTACCTACAAAAGTAGCTAACCCTTTTAGGCCCCAGAGTCACATTCATCCTCAGCTGACCCTTTGGGAGGGACTGCTACATGTCAGTGGGAGGTAGGGGAGTCAATGGGTATGGTGACCTCACTCTTGCACATACACTCTCACATGCATGCACACACAGAGGACATACAGCCGCCCCTCCTCAGCTTGCCTGCACATATCAGCTCTGGATGACGCTATTAACCCCTCTAATTAACAAATGATTGACCTGATGGTCAGTCACCAAAGGGTACCCAATGGCAGTTCGTGCAAGCTTCTAATATGTAATATTCCTGGTGTCAAGATTCCTGATGTCAGATTTATGTCCATTAGAAATCACAAGACAGAGAAACCAGTAGGAGAACACTTCAGTCTCCTAGGACATTCTATACAAGATCTCAAAGTAGCTGTCTTATTACAAAAGAATTTCAGAAATAGACTGGAAAGAGAAGTTGCTGATTTGCAACTTATTACCAAACATAAAACCATGGAGAGACCTGGTCTGAATAGAGACACTGGATTCTTATCTCATTATAAGATAATGGCTTATTATGGGCCCTAAGGAAGTTAGATTGGCTTCAACCAGAGCCAGGGCCTTTTCAACTCTGGCTCCGGCCTGGTGGAACGCTCTGCCTCATGAGACCAGGGCGCTGCAGAATCTGACTTCTTTCCGCAGGGCCTGTAAGACGGAGATGTTCCGCCTGGCCTTTGGCTTGGAGCCAATTTGATTCCCTCCCCCTCTTTCTTTTTTCTTTTTCCTTTCTCCTCCTGCGATGAGGCAGCATTTTAATATTTTAATGCTTCAGTATTTTAATGTTGTAATTTAATCTTGTTTTTAAGTTGTATTCATTCAGCTTGTTTTTATTATTGCTTGTTAGCCACCCTGATAAAGCCATTTCACCCCTTGCTTTTTCCTGCAAGACCAATTGCAGTCCTTAACAGTCATCAACAGGTTTACCACACCTATCAGCCAATCACCCATTCCCACCACCCTTCTGAGTAATACCCCTCCCCACCCTCTCACTATATATAAGGGTCTGATGACTTCTGGTTCAGTGTATCTGAACTGTGCATGCACATGAAAGCTCATACCAATAACAAACTTACCGTAGTTGGTCTCTAAGGTGCTATTGGAAGGAATTTTTAAATTTTGTTTCGACTACGGCAGACCAAAACAGCTAAGGAGAGACTAAAGTTGGTAGGATGGTGTCCCATTTGCCCAAATGAATGAGCCTTTAGGAGAAATGGGCAAATGGTCAATTTGTCAAAATGGTTTCCCTCCCCTTTTCATTATTTTGCTGAATCAAAGAGTCTTCCATGAACATGAGGACACCGGCTGCATACAACCCATTATGTTCTTATAAGCAAGGACTGCTGCACCAGTATATCCTGACAATCTGTGGCATTCTGCTAGCTGATCATATGCCATTGAAGGCTTTGTGCCTTTGCATTAGCATCAAATCTATTGCATTCAACCAGCTATAGCCATTATCAGCGCATCTGGTTTAATGGCAGCAAGAAACACACAAAGCGTTGAGTGGCACACAAATGAAGAAGAAAAACCAGGATGTAGCAGGTGTGATCTGATATTAGGAGCTGTAGCATTCTCCCATGGTCTCATGTAACAGAATTACTGTGATGAGCAGGGGGGGAAGCATAATGTGAAAGGATGTGAGATAAACAGCCACCTTGGAAAATATAATTTGAATTTATTAAGGCCTGCAAGAAATGCAGGTATGGCCTCACTTAAGGGAGTAATTTTCTGAAGATAAGATGCAATGGTAGAATGAAGATGATCAGCAATCAACTCAACTTAGTTTTTGCAGGTGAAAATAAGTAAGGGGTGGGGGGGAAGGTAATGCAGAATAAGGATATCATAAAGGAGCAAACTATACACATGTATGCATAATGAAACCCCAACTTTAAAAATGAAAGCAGCTGCTGCAATTTTGAGTTGAGATACAGCAAAGTACAGAGGGAGATGGAAGAAATGAATCACTCTCAAAGAGAACAAAGGCGGATACAGGTTTGCATGAAATCTGCATATACTAATTTAGACATAATTACACTATAATTATTTCTAAATTACTAATAATTCAAAATGTCATTATTTCTAAATTACTATTAACTGTAATTTTTAATATAACTATGGTACATCTCACTTTAGTGAGGAAGAATTTGCCCAGGTGACCTTTGTGCCTGCTTCCTCTGCTCTCTAGGCAGTAATTACTGATGGGCAACTTCAAGCCTCCGGCTGCTCTCCCTCCTTTTGGGTAGGGCTGGGCGATATTAGCTTTTCAACATTGCGGTGTATCGCCAGCCAAACATTGCAATTTGGCGATATACCATGATGTTGAAAAAACAAGATGCATTGGCCTCTGTCTGTGAGACACTGGGTGAAACTGACCCAACTCTCCCCTCAAGAGCTGAGGCGGTTTCATCCAGGCACTCATGGGTTAGGACAATGCAGCTTGTTCACGCCGCTCAGCAGGGGACTGGGAAGGTTCTCCCTCCCCAACTGAGACATACATGCGGCAGGAGCAGAGGGGCTGCTCAGCTGGGGGAGTGTATGTTCCCCCTCCCCAGCTGAGAGAGCCCCGGTGCTCTCCCTACTTGCATGCAAGCAGACGGAGCAATGGGGCTCCTTTAACAGCTTGCTGCGGGGAACAACAATCTGAGCAGTTTCACGGAGCCCCCACCCTGCTGCCAGTTCGCGGGAGCCAGTGCCGGGCCGGGGGCTCATTTAACTGCTTGACTGAGGCAAGGGCAGCTGCACAGTCCTCAGCCAAGCAGTTTAAAGATGCAGAGGGAGGAACAAGCTGCATTGGCGCCTTGCTGATATAGCTCGTTCCTCCCTCTGAGGCATATGAGGGCAGAGTGGGATGGCGGTTTCACTCAGCGATATATCGCTGGCGAAACTGCTCCTGCTCCTGGAGGAAGGAACTCTTGACTCCCTCCAGCAGATGCTGCTAGCAGAGGGACTCAGGAGCGGTGGCAGTTTCACCAGTGATATATCGCTGAGTGAAACCAGCACCACGGTCTGCTCCTCATACCGGTCCTGGGTGATATATTTATATATCGCCCAGGCCTACTTTTGGGTCTTTATCTTTATATGAGAGTTGGCCTGGTAAGCCCATCGAAAAGAGGGGTGTCCTCTGACAGACCTTCAAACAGAGGACTATCTTCTGTAATGAAGGTTACATGGATGTCCTATAGGAAAGAGAGTTTCCATTCAGCCCGTTTCATTGCCACTCCTTTCTGTTCAAAATGGTTTTTCCCTCCAATGCCCCAGGATTCCAAATGCCTAAAAACATGTTTTAGGAATCCGGGAAGGAAGAGCACGTATGCAGTGGCAATTTGAGCAAAAGGGGCATCTGCAAATTGGTTACACATTCACACATACGGTATGTGCTATTCTACTCAGTAGAGTAGCTTTCCAAGACTGTTTTTTTTTTAACTACTCAGTCAGGGCTCTGCTTCATACCTTAGTTTCTATGCAGTGTATAGTTTTCCTTTGCAGTTTGCAGTTTTACAATTATGCAGATTTTTTTAGTATGGGGATAGATAATATTTAAGAAAGCCATGGAGATGAAACAGTATGGTTTGTGCATTCATGCACCACAATAAGAATACTCACATCTGACAGAATTTTGCAGTCTGAGAACATTGCAGTCTGGGAGCAACGAAGGAACTGGCACACACAGTTGCAAATAAAATGGCAATCTCTTGTGGTGGTGCTTCGTGCAACAGGAGAACGGCTAACGTCACATTTAAGAAGGGAAATGATAACAGTAACCCAGGCAACCATAACCCTCAGTAGAAGGGCACAGGGTCTGTAGTGATATGGCTATGGAGGAGCTTTAATCCATGCAGGTGGTGCAAAAGAAGCAAAGCTCACATGAATTCTAGAGCCTGGGAAATGAAAAGAAAAGGCACCATGCGCATTTGTCCTGGTTTGTGCCACCTGCTGTTTTAATCAAGCTCTGGCAGCTGCACCCAATCATTCAAACTTCTTCTTATACACACCAATCATGCTGGTGAAGGGTGCTTTGTACATATTTTTGCTTCCCGTTGAGGTGAGCTTACAAGAGAGCAGCCTGGCCCAAAGGCTGAGAAAAGCAAGCGTGTGTTGCTTGTTCTCCCTTTGATTGTACAGAAGCAGCAATTCGTACTGTTCATATTGTTCAAGTTGCTTTTCTTAAGTGCTCAGAGTGTCCTACTTTACAGAGGGCAGTCCTTTATTAGAAGGGCTCTCAGAGGGCATTCCTTCCTATCTGAAGGACTGTTTGGTCCAAGTCCAATTTCATGGTAATGAAACAGGACGGGGGAAAGCAGGGGTATTGCAGGTGTACCTGCACAGCAAACCAAGTAAGCACACAGATAGCATCTGGTCATACCTTTCCCCACTGTGGTAAGATGTTTCGTATTTCTATTAAAATATAATATCCTGCTCTGGACAGGATTGTTCTCCCCTCAAAGGAATGGGTCCAAGTTTGCGGTAATGTCAATCGGTCCAAAATGCAGCACTTCGATTGCTGGATGGGGTACCCTTCAGATCTCATATAGCCTGCTTTGAAACAGTTGAACAGGATGCCAGTTCATTTCCAGGCCCAATTCAAGATGCTCACATTACTACTTAAAACCCTAAACAACCCAGGCCCCAAATACCTGAAAGATTGCCTCCTTCCCTATAGCCTCTCAGGTGCTAAGATTGGCCACTGCCCTCAGACGTTGGGTGGGTGGTGGCCCAGGAAAGGGCATTCACTGTGGCAGCCCCTAAGCTGTGGGACTCGCTTCCCACCGAAGTACACCTGGCACCTTCATCATACAGGTTTTGGAGAATGCTGAAAACACACCCGTTCACCCTGGCTTTTGACACTTGAGATGCATATTTTTAGGATCCACCTTATTTTACATTGTTTTAAAACTTTTTAATATTGCATGATATTGTGTTTTGATATTAAAGTTTTAATAGTCATAAACCACCCTGGGACGTTGGGGTGAAGGGCAGGTTAAAAATTGTAATAACTATCACCACCTTGGGTGGGGATAGGTAATGTATTCCAACCCTGTTTCATGCAGCAATCTTGCAATTGCAGCATCTCTGACAGGTGATTGACCAGCCTCTGCCTAAGTACCTCCCACAGAGGAAAACCCACCACCTTCCAAGGCAATCTATTCCACTGGATCAGCAAGGCCTGGGTTCAAATCTTTGCTCAGCCGTGAAGCTCACTGGGTGATTTTAAGCCACTCACTTCTCTCAGTCTCCCTTACTTCATAGGGATGGTGTGAGGACAAGATGGGAGAAACTCATATATGCCATTATGAACATAGAGAAAGGATGGAGAAAATATAAAAATGGAAATATGTTCATACATATACAGTGGTACCTCAGGTTACATATGCTTCAGGTTACAGACCCCACTAACTCAGAAATAGTTCCTCAGGTTAAGAACTTTGCTTCCGGATGAGAACAGAAATTGTGCTCCGGCGGCAGCGGGTGGCCCCATTAGCTAAAGTGGTACTTCAGGTTAAGAACAGTTTCAGGTTAACAACAGACCTCCGGAACGAATTAAGTACTTAACCTGAGGTACCACTGTCTCACCTAAGAGCATATAATACTGTATGTATATGTATATGTATATGTGTGTGTGTATGTGTATATATATATATATATATATATATATATATATACACACACACACACACACACACTCAGAAACACGTTTTGAAACTACAATTTCTCCTCTGATTTAAGACCAATAGTGGCTAGCGATATGGTGCGGGTTGGGCTGAGCTGCTTGACATCAGCCTTCTTGACATCACATGCTCCTGCTGCTTACTGAGAGGTAGAAGGGGAGGGGCAAGGCAGTGGCCACTTAGTGTGGTGTCGTATGGATGCAGTGGCAGAAGCAGCAAATTGGCTCTGCCACTGCACCTGTACCAAGTTCTTGCTGTAGCAATACAGCACTGGGAAGACAAGTCAGCAATGCAGCCCCACTGGTTGCTACTGCTTAGGACTAATTCTGAAAACTATTTGAGCCAAACTAGGTGAGATATATGAAACTCAGGAGCAATCTCCTGATAGCTTTTAACTGAAATGAAGCTGCAGTAGGATATGAATTTAATTGTAATAGTGGGAGGCAGAGGTGCTTCCCCATGGAACATTTCTCCAATCAAAACTGCCAGCAGTAGTTTTTTTCTTTCCAGCGGAAAACATACAAGGATCATACTCGGAGCTCATTCCAACCAAATTTCAGTAAAGTTGGAAAATTGCTCTCACTTTCTCCTCGTCTAATCTAGTTTTGTCCTGAGACGTTTTAAGCACTGGTGACTTAATTATTTAAGTCAATGGTATTTTTTTCCAGCAAACTCTTGCAAAAAGTGTAGTTTAAGTTTAATGTATTTTTCCTAACCATCTTGACCGGTGGTAATAATTGTTGATTAATTTAGAAAGGAAAAGCATTGCCTATGCAGATTTTAGTTTAAAGAGGAGCTAATGAAATCTAGTAAATCACAGACACATGCTGATCTTGCTTCCATCTATTTTTAAATGCTCATCACGTAACTGTATCCGACGTATTCAACATGTGCAGTTTCTTTGGTCTGCATTTTGGGTATGTAGTGTACACATTCTATATATTAGCCACACACACTCATGTCAACAACTATCTATGATAATTCATTAGATATTTCATATAATGAGGTAGACACACTGTAAACTATTTTTCCAATGCGATTACAAACATCCATAACTACGGAGATAGTCGGCATTCTTTATGCACAGACCAGGTTTGCCAATTTTATTTCAGTGTTTATCTCCTAAATATATTATTCGGCACTTAATTTGAATAAAAAGGTATGGGACATTATTTGAGGACACCCCCAAGCGCTGCAAACGACAACTATGAAAGGTTAGTAAAGCCTAGTAAGGTAAATAATTTACCAAAAGTAATATAATGAACAGCAATGTTGGTTAAACATGTGTTTTAGGGAAATATGAAAACGAAATAAATATGTAGCTATCTACACATCCTAAGAAAACAGAGAATGCAGATACAACTTTACAACAAGGCTATAAACTCTTCGCCAGCTGAAACAGCAAATGTGCATACTTACATCGTAAGGCTCTCCTCGGAAGGGCTTGTGTGACATAGAAAGAAGGGTAACTTGTTTCCCCTCTGCTGTGGCGATATCCAAAGACAAAACCAAGTTGTAAGTAATTCCCGCTTGTGGCAAGCGAGGCTGAAAATATCTGTGTTGTTTTGCTGGGTCTGATCATATCACAGCGATCAGTTAAGGGTGGGTTATTTCATCACAAGGCAGCAGGTGATTCTTCCCAGGAAGATCTTGGCGGGAGACTCTGGGCCTGCAGCTTCAGATCACATCTTCCCCCGTCAGGAATCAGGATACGTAAAAAAGAACCCCTGTGCTTTTTAATGGAAAGATAACAAGGCATTGATATTATTGGAGCTCGGTACCTCAGTTTTAGTTCATAGGCATGTTCTTAGTTAAACATCTGCTTTCTCAAGTAGAAATTAAAAGCCATTAATCCCCTCAACATCTCTAGTTGCCTGGGAAAGATTCAACGAGAGGGTTTTTTTATTATTATTGAGACAGGTGGGAATAAATGGGAAATCCTATTAACTCAGGAAATTAACGAGACTTAACTGTTACCAGCGGAAGAGAGTGCACTTGTATGGAAATCAGTGTTAGTTCCTGGAGGGTAAAATGAGCACTGAAGACATTATATAAGTCAGGAGAATTTAGGCAAAAAAAGAATAAGCATATAATGGCACACCTAAAATGAGACCACCAGAAATGTGTTTAATTCTCTCACATAGGTGTATGAATGAGAGATGCATTTGTGTTTGTCTGTATGAGGTGAGTGTGTGCATAAGAGTGTGGTACAGCCACCTTGTGTGAATTCTGCCATCAGGTTCAACTGCACATAGATGCTCCATGGTAAGCTTGAGGTTGACTGTATTCTCCTTAATGTTGTTTTATGTCATGTCCCCTTGGCAGCCATGCTGTGCTGTGTGAACCGCCCTGAGATCTTTTGATGAAGGGGAGTATATATATTTAATAAATAAATTTTTAAAATGCCCTACATGGCATCAATTTTGTGACTGGTGACCACAGCACTTTCTCAAAATTCAAAATGTTTGCACTGGTCCAAAAACACAGATGACTCCTGGCCTACATAATGCCTCAAATAATCCTAGCTCTTGGCTAAGACAACATTTCCCAGTTCTGAAGGAATGGGTTTCTGTGCAGTCAGTTTAAAACTGACTCAACCCCGCCCCCCTTTTCCTTCTTTTTTCCAATAGAGCACTCTAAAATGCATAAAACTTGAGCTGTTGAGCAAATGCATAACAAGGACACGGCTGTATAAACAGCTCTCTCCTTTATCAGTCACAGCAAGGGGTGACCCTGTACTGTACCAGTAGAACAGAGAAGACACGTCTGTGCCTTATCTTATGTCCTGACCACAAAAGACGAACAGACCCATTCTGGGAACAGCGCCAGAGTGTGTTCTCGAAGATGATGACCTCTTCCTCCAAGATAAGAGTAGGAAGAGGAAGATCCTTTTATGGTCAGAAGTATAGGAAGGAAGATCCTTTTATGGTCAGAAGTACAGGAAGGAATACCCTTTTATGGTTAAGAATACCACAGCAAGAACATATGTGATGTCAACCTGCGTACATAGGCTGACGTGGTTGGATTCCTGGGGAAGGAGGAAGAGGGTGCCTGGAGGATATATATACTACATGAAACTTCTCATTTCTTTGGACTTGCTGTGGACTCACCAAGCAAGTGCCTTCTGCTATCCGGAGAGCAGAATAAACTCTTTCTTGGAATCAACCTCGGTGTCATTTGACTTCCTTCCTCCTGTCCCGGAGCAACGCAGACCCAATCGGTGAACTCCAATAAGGCTACAGCTCAACCAGGAGAATCCATTGGATTAGCCTCTCACCACTCCTCTGCATCCAGCCAGTCCATGACAATTTCTGCCTTGAATATCCATCTTGCACTCCCTTCCCTTTGAGTATTTCTGACAATGGGATCTCACCCAGTAGTTTCCTAAGCTTTTTCAAATTGGCCTTCTTAAAGTCCAGTGAGCATCTCTGACTACTCAGCTTCCTCTTGCCCCTGCATCATGAAACTCAAGAGGACACAATCACTTCCTCCCAAGGTTCCCAGCACTTCCACTTCATCAAGCAGCTCCTCCATGTTGGTGAGGACCAGGTCCAAGACAGATGATCCCCTTGTTGCTTCTTCCACCTTTTGGGAAATGGAATTGTCATCAAGGCAATGGAGAAATTTGTTGGACCTTACATTCTTGGCAAAATTTGAGTTCCAACAGATACTGGGATAGCTGAAGTCCCCCGTGACTATATCTCTCCTGTTTGAATATTTGGTAATCTGCTCAACAAAGGCATCATCCAAGTCTTCATTCTGGCTTGGAGGTCTATAGCAGACCCGTAGGGTCACTGTTGTTTCCCTCTCCTACCATTTTTACTCCATACTCCTTCCATGCTCCAGGTCATGGATCTCTTCACAAGTGTACACACCTTTTACATACAATGCTACACACCGTCCCTTCCTAACAGGTCTATTCCTTTCAAATAGGTTATATCCTTCAATTTCTACATTTCAGTCATGAGTCTCATCCAACCAGGTTTCAGTGATGCCTATTAGGTCGTATTTGCCACCCTGTTTTAAGAGCTCCAATTCATCTTGTTTGTTTCCCACACTCTGTGCATTAGAATAGAGGCAACTGAAAGCATGAGTCATTCCCTCCAGCTTCCTTCTTGTAGTTTCTTGCCATTTAGCAGGTTTCTAGAGCACCACCTCAGTTTCCTGTGCATCAATGAAGCGATTATCTCCAGTACCAGGTGTACTGTTGTCTGCAATATTGCCTCCCTCCTCCTCAGGATTTAGTGTAAAGTTCTCTTGATGTTACGGACTGGTTGGATGCCAAGGAGTGGTGGGATGTGCCAGCTGGGAAACCCTCAAGGGAAGAAGGCTCAGAGCCCAGGGATTGGTGGTGGGATGACGATGAGTGGTCAGAAGGAGAAGAGGGAGAAGACTCGGAGGAACAGATGTTGGAAGCTGAAGAGGTAACAGGGCTTAGTGAGCAGGAAGAGGCTGTGGTAGAGAACAGTCCAGAATTAGAGGCAGAAATGGAGGCAGAGATGAGGCAGGCTGCTGAAGAAGCCAGGGAGTCTCCCCCTCCTGCTGCAACCAACTCCCCTCCCCTCTGCACTATGAGGCAGGTTATGTGGAGTGTTGATCAGTAGCCTTCTGTGTTCCGACTGTAAAACACAGTTGAGCTTTAACAAAGGATATTCAGCCGGCTGAAACGGAATCTTAGCTTTTAATCAGAAATACAAATAAATGTTGCCATTTAAACAGCTAGCATGATGTACAAACCTCATAAAAGAAAAGGAAATAAGTATCCTGCCTCTGCTTGATTATTTTCCTCCTTAATCCTCTACACTAATCTATCACACTCAATAGGAAAACATGAAAGCCTAATTACCCCCCCATTCACTTCCCAGAACAAGGAATTTCAAATTACTCTGAGATTTGGCAGATGACACATTTGACCCTGCTCTGAAAAAAAGTCAGGGTTGCACCAAATGTTTCCCTGCTGTTGCCCAACTACCTGTAATACTCAGCTAAACTGCATCCAACCGTAGATTATTATCATTTTTCATAGAGATGCAATATTTTATTTTAAGGACATCCTTCTCTGCAGCAGCTAATTCATTAGTCTATTTAATATATTGATATACCACTATTCATTATAAAAGTCTACTGTGATGTCCAAAATACATTAAAACAACAACATGTTTAAATAGTAAATGCAGCAATTTACAGTGGAATTAAAATCTAGGCATTAAAAGCATCCAACCAAAGCGCAACACATTTAAAATCCATTTAAAACATAGTTTCTTAACTTCCCAAGTGAAATCAAGGTATCCCAGTACCTACAGTTGTATGAATGAGCTGCACATATGACTGCCATCCTCAAAGTCCCAGCACCTGATAATTGGACTATAGAATCTAGTTATCTTAGTTCTTAACTCTTAAGTCTTAACTATTCAAATACTAGAAGCATATTATTGGAGTCATTGTCTGTCTAATGTAACACTTCATTGCTCATACAACTGTGAACACTCAGTTGTGCAATAAAGCAGCTTATCTAAACAGTTTGTAAGATGCAAAAGCCAACATCCACTTAATTAGTTATTTGCAAGGCTAAGTGCCAGTTGCTAAGATATGTTGCTGAACATATATAGCATTGCCAAAAAGGCTAATGCAGCCAGTGTCGTAATATTTTACCGCACATTAGTTCATGTTTTCATTGTTTGCATGCCAAAAATTCCTCACCCAAGTGGAAAGTGCTCTGCTCATGGGTACTTCAGAACAGGAGAGGAAACATTTAAAAGAGGATGGCATTCCTAGAAGAGGGTTTCCTGAAAACTTTCTATGCAAATTAGGGTAATCTGCATTGGAAAATTTTCAGCTTGCATCATAACATTTTCTAGCGCCATAAGGAGTGATCTAATTTAGCATGCTAATTTTACTTGTATTTACTTTTAAAAAGCACCCCATGATATTTTCATGATATTATCCAATGTCTTTGTTCAGACCAGGTCTCTCCATGGTTTTAAGTTTGGTAATAAGTTGCAATTCAGCAGCTTCTCTTTCCAGTCTATTTCTGAAATTCCTTTGTAGTAAAACAGCTACTTTGAGATCTTGTATAGAATGTCCTGGGAGATTGAAGTGTTCTCCTACTGGTTTAAAACCATGGAGAGACCTGGTCTGAACAAAGACATTGGATTCTTATCTCATTATACATGACAAAGCCATTTTTTACCTTCTCACCCCTTGCTTTTTCCTGTAAGACCTATTGCAGTCGTTAAGAGTCGTCAACAGGCTCATCACAGCTATCTGCCAATCACCCATTCCTACCACCCCTCCCCACCTTCTCACTATATAGAAGGGTCTGGTAACTTCTGTTTCAGTGTATCTGACGAAGTGTGCCTGCACACGAAAGCTCATACCAAGAACTAACTTAATTGGTCTTTAAAGTGCTACTGGAAGGAATTTTTTTGTTTTGACTATGGCAGACCAACACGGCTACCTATCTGTAACTGGAACCATGATATTTTGTTTTTGTCCAAATGAAAATATTTGAGGGGGGGGGGGTGGAATAAAGCACACTTAATATGGTTTAAATGCCATGTTCTGTGGACATTTTTTATTGGATTTTTTATTTTAAAAATTAAAGACAATAGGATGTACTCCCATCATATTGTTTAAATTTAAGGGGGAAATCCACAAGGTACTGAAACAAGCTGACACACTAATAAATTTTAGTGCCTGAAGAAGTGTGCTTGATTTGCTAATTCACACACTTGGTTGCTATAATCACCTGAAAAACATTAATTACAACTTTGAAACTGTCACGGTTGCCTAATATTGTACTTCTGGCATTCATTCAATGTTACTAATGAACTTCCGTTACCAGAATGAAACAGCAAATTATCGGGGGGGGGGGGGGGGAGACACATCGCTGCTCCTGCACAAGAAATGGCTTTTGGGCAACACTCTATCCATGCAGGCAGTGTATCTAAATTAACCATTTCCTTATTATGAATGTGTTCCCCAAATGCCCTTTCCCTCTGTCTGTCTGAGCAGCTTTTCCCAACCTGTTGCCCAAAGAATCCTGGTATCTATTATTTACCTCCCACAGAGCTACAGGACCCAGCACCCTTAAGAGATTACAGTTCCCAGGATTATTTGCAGCAAATCATGTGCTTGTAACTCCATCAGAGAAGCTGCCAAAATCTGTGTGACAGTTTTGGGCTGGATGACACCTCAGAGTCCCCTCCCAACCAAGTGATTCATGTGTTTCTGTGAATGGATTTTCCTGTGAGTGTAAGTTTCTCAGCATTCTCTTTTGTTAAGGAGAATAGCTCACTTCCAGAAACTCCCAGAAACTATTTTAGAGAAGTGGGCATGTATTTTCTTCCCTCACCTTTCCTCTCCCCTAGTTGCAGATGAGGTCATCAAGCTGCAATGCATGCAGAAACAGCTCTTCAAGAGAAAGGAAGAGGGGCGCAGGTGTCTCCCCTAGTGGGACAGCAGTATCCTGGAAAATGATGGAAACCAGAAAGCAAGGGGGAAATGCTACAGCCACCGTCTCTACAAAGGGATAAATGGGGAACCAATACAACTTGATTTTTGAAAGATAGGGTATTTGGAAATGGGTGGAAGTGATTATAAAGGCAGCACTATTTTTCCTAGAACACCTTCCTTGTTCTCTTACAATGGCAATGATGCCCACCTGAGAGGTACTGGAACTGAGTTCTCTGTGAACAAAAGGACTGCAATGGTTCCTAGAGAGGAAAGTCATCAGTGTTGTATGTAAGAACTAATGAAGTGCAGCAAAGGACTCATATTGCAGTCCAGTTTTTTAAAAATACTACTATAATGCTGCGCTGGGGCATATGAAATAATGAGAGAGTACTGCACCAGCGAGCATAAGAAAAGTTTATTTCTTATGCAACTAAGTTGCACACATCTAGGATAGCTGAACAGGACTCCGGGTCAGAAGGTTGGAACCAGGCCAGTCTTAAGACGCAGGACATCTAATATTAGAAATGAAGTACTGGGTAGAGGGAGAATCTGGAACAAGTTGTGAGAAAGTCAAGAGAGTCACAACCATATGATTAAAAAAAACCCACACAACTAGATGGCAATCCAGGAGCCAGTCAGACAAAAGCTTTTATCTGAGCTGAACAAGTCAGATGGAAAGAGAGCTGAGGCAAAAGGGAGAACCTACTAAAAAACTGAGTGGTGTTTGTGTCCATTTTCAAGGAGGGCAATTTTGCAGGCTGAGAGGCTGTATGCTGGCATGGAAAGACATTGAGGATAGAAGCAGGGCATTGAAATCCTACAAGGGGCAGCAGGAAGCATGAGGCTTCTATCCTATACACTCAACTGGGAGCAAGTCCCATTGAACTCAGAGAACTTGCATCTGAGTAGGCAGATGTACAGTGGTACCTCGGGTTAAGTACTTAATTCGTTCCGGAGGTCCGTTCTTAACCTGAAACTGTTCTTAACCTGAAGCACCACTTTAGCTAATGGGGCCTCCTGCTGCTGCCGTGCCGCCGGAGCATGATTTCTGTTCTCATCCTGAAGCAAAGTTCTTAACCCAAGGTACTATTTCTGGGTCAGTGGAGTCTGTAACCTGAAGTGTTATGTATTTAAGTATATGAAGGAAAACCACGGGAGATAGCAAAATCGGGTGCTGTGAAGTCTGCTTCATATACTGCATTTTAGTGGGCTACGCATTGCAGTTTCAGCAGGTCTGAATGCAGGATTTTTGTTAGGGAGGGCAGGCCTTTTGTTTGGTGGGTGGGGCAGAACCTCAGTTTGCTATGTATTTTTATTGATTTTTTTAGGGGGGCAGCTGTCCCTCCCTATGGCTACACTCATCTTAATGTACAGTACTAAAACTGGGGCAAGTGTTATCTGTTTCACAACCGACTTCACAGAATCTTGTTTCATAGAGTCTTGCCACATCCAAGAATGGCCTAAGGCATTTTAGAAAACAAGCAGGAAAGCACAGCATTCTGCAACATTTCATTGCACAGGTCCAAACCTATAATGCATTGCTTATTATTATTATTCCTACCACCAACACGGCACCTTGAGCTCCTTGCAGGAAAGGCGGGACGCTGCTAGAGAGATAGGTAAATGAAAATGAAATTAAAAATATGCACGCATTAACCCGCACCCCTCAGCAAGGAAGCAGGAGGTCTGATTTTGGAGAGGGGCCACACAGGTGCCTCTCTCCCAAGCCTGGCACACACGACGTCCCCTCTGAGAGGGGCGGGAAAGACGCGCGAAATTTCGGAGAGGCGGCGGCACGGCCTGCCTGCCTGCCTGCCCCGGTGTCGGCTTCCCCACAGCCTGGAGAGGGCGGGCGGCTGAGGAGAAGCGAGGCGAGGCTCCGGCGCGGGGCCTCCGCGGGCTTCCTGCTACGACGGGGCGGGGATTTCCTGAGGAGTTTCGCGGCGCCTTGCTTCCCTTTCGCTTTTTGCACGCAAAGTCCGAGGGAAAAAGAAGTCTTTCTGAGGGGACGAGCCTCCTCCACCGGCACCGGCATGGCGGGCTCGCTGCCGCCGGCCGCCCCTCTGCCCATCCACCGCCTCGAGGAGCCGCTCCTGAGGAGGCTGAGCGGCTCTCTGGACCGGGCGGCTCCGGGCAGAGGCTGGAGGGACTTGGCGCAGCTGGCCGGCAGCCACCGCGGCGTGAAGCTGAGGTGAGGCGAGGTGTCAGGGGTGCGGGGACCTCGCTGGTGCCTCAGGCCGTCGACGGAAAGGCAGGCCTCTATCTCTCTTTTTGCGAGGCTTTCGGGCGCCACAGGAGTCTTCGTCGACTGGCCTGAAACCCGTCTGTGGGCGCTTTGCGTTGAGGAGGAGGAGGAGGAGGAAGACGCTCCCCCAGCGATGCTGGATGGGCAGGGCGAGAAAAGTGCTTCTTCGCACACAGTTTAAACAGTGGAACTCGCTGCCACATGACGGCCGCCCGCTTGCATAGCTTTTAAGAGCGGGCTAGAGAAGGCTAAGCCATATGAAAGAATCTTTCATATGTGGTGGACGTGTAAATGGGTAAAAGAGTATTGGGAAACACTGTAATTTATAATGCATTTTTTTGGGGGGGTGTTTAAAAGCACTTTCCTAAAACAAAACAAAACAAAACAAAACAAAACAGAGTCCTTTTTGTTGGGGATAATTCAGATGGAAATTCCCAGGTGTCAAAAAAGGTTATTTCTGTACACCACTACTACTGCGGCTCGTGTTTCATTAGTCCCAGAATGGGGAAACCAGCGAGGTCCCAACCAAAGAAGAATGGCAACTTAAACTGATGGAATATGCGCGGCTTGCGGACCTTACATATAGAATAAGAGAACAAGAAGAACATGTGTTTAAAGAAGATAGGGCATGTTTATGGAATATATGGGGGGGGGGAATTGTGTATACTTGAAAACGTTGACAGCATTAAGATAAATTCAACAGTGTTGTTGAAGTTTTGATGGATGTAATAATGGAATTCTGAGTGGTTTAGTTTACGTAAAACATGCAGGGATTTATTTTATGCAAAATGAACCATATATGAAGGCTAAACTAAAACAAAAAAGTGCCTGCACATTTGCAAAGCTAAGCAGGGTCCAGTGCTCAAAAGGATATGGTTGCATGATGCTCTTGAAATGACTGTTTAATGTGTGCTGAGTTTATGGGGGCAGGGGCAGGGAGCTGTCTTCCCCTAATCAAAATCAGTATAAATCTGAGGTTCTGCCCCCAAATGCCGCCACCCCCCACAAAAATCCTGGCTACACCCATGACTGAGTTCACTTCTATAATGCTGCATCGTGACCCCCGCCATGTTGTTGTTGGGGGGGTGTTATTTACAGCCACAGCAGGCACTGCAATTCTGCCAAATGCGCACTTCTCCATTGACTCCTGAGACAGACAGATGCCAACCCAACACAAATAATAGATTGGCTTTCAAGAGGTGGGACCAGGAGGAAGATCAGGCTCCCGCAAAGTTATCTCAAACCTCTTCACTGTTTCTAAGGGCCGAAAGAAGTGATAATGGGGTTTGGGTTTTCCTGGAAGGATTTACACCACAGTATGTGTTTCACAATGGAAGACATGTCCCTTTTAGGAATGCATGCTTTCATAAAATGAATGGGCAACTTAATGAATGGACAAAGCACAAATCAAATTAGGCAACTGGAAGGGATGCAGCAGTGGCCAAATCTAAAATCAAAGTTGCAATTAATTGTTGTGTGTGTGTGTGTGTGGCAGCTATATATTTATCTGCCCAGCTCTTCAGGCATGCTAAAATGGTATATTAATAATTTTCAGTACCTTTCCCCCTTTAATATTTAAATAGCACAAGAGAAGTGTGTGCTATTGAGCTGTCATGTCTTAACTTATTTCAAAGTATTCCAATAAAAATTATTTTCAGGTGGATCTTGGAAAAGCAGACAGTAAAAGTAGAACAATAGAAAACTTCATTGGAAAGCGAGGGGGGAAAGACCTGACAGTGCAGGTAGAACATAGCCATAGCAGGTATCCTTTAGGCTTCCTTTAATGGGTTTTTGAATCAAGGCAGCATTTAAAGGATAACATATTGGACTCTATGTTTCTTCCCAAAGGAACCCATCATGATAAAAAATATAATCAGCTAAACACAATTATTACATTTCATAGAATCATAGGATTGCAGAGTCAGAAGGGACCCCAAGAGTCATCCAGTCCACCCCCTGCAATGTAGTGTATTTATTTCAACAATTTCATAGAATCATAGAGTTGGAAGGGACTCTGAGGATCATCCAGCCCAGTGTTTCCCAAAGTGGATGATACCGCCCCCTGGAGGGCACTGGGACGATCGGGGGGCGGGGGGGCGGGCGGTAGTAGCCTCTGGATGGCAGGTTTCCCACTTCAGTTTGTTCTGTTGTCCAGGATAGCCAAATTGTGAGCAACAGTATTCTGATACTGGGATTCATAACATTGCATGAATCCTTCATCAAAGTAAATATACACTCTCTAGAAATGAGGCTAATGATAAGCTGGAATATTATAGACAAAAGAGTTAAGTAAATATGGGGCTTAAAGCATCACTGTAAATACAGAGTCATATTCTTGTTAAAAGGAACCGAGAAGTTGTATTGAGGAAGTGTTTGATATAAATAGCTGGGCAGTCTACATTCACATATTTCACTCTAGCACCAGAACTCGTTTTTGAGGCATGTTCCAGGGGAGAAAGGTTTTTAGTCCCATAATTAGTCATAGTCATATCATAGTGGGACGCGGGTGGCACTGTGGTCTAAACCACTGAGCCTCTTGGGCTTGCCGATCAGAAGGTTGTCGTTTTGAATCCCCGTGGCGAGGTGAGCTCCCGTTGCTCTGCGAGATGAGCACTGCATCCCCATAGTCGCCTTTGACTGGACTTAACTGTCCAGGGGTCCTTTACCTTTTTACCTTTCATAATTATGTAAATATAAAAATATTTTCTTTTTTATATTTTATGATTCTTTGCAGTTCCCTGGAATTGGAACAGTGTTCTCTCCAAGTACTGGAGCCTGAAGGAAGTCCAAGCTGGAGTCTTCTTCAACTAATGGGAGAGAGAGGTTGCACTGTGTTGGAGCTGACAGAATTGCTACAGGCTTTAGAACACACTGAGGCACTTCAGTGTCTCAACCCCCCAAGTGAGTTTATGGTTCTGCTAAATCTGAGTTATGTGTTATGTTGAAAATTTGGAAAGTGGTTTGGCTCTTCTGGTTCAGAACTTGGAAGGCTTCCACCAACAGGCAAGAAAATATTGGAGGCTAAAATCATAACTGGGAGGGAAGGAAGGGTGAGTGGTCAGCTTTCTCCTCTCATTTCAGTTACCTGTCTTGTTTTGGAGCTATCAAAGGCCCTTCAGCTTTCTTCACCTGTTGGGAGGGAGACTTTAAAGGTCTACACGTGCAGACTCAGAGTCAGGCTACTTTTATGCTAAGTGCAACATTTTCCAGACTGGTAGCCATTTTAGTCTCTTGCAGCAAGAATAAATACAGTGGTACCCTGGTTTATGAACTTAATCCATTCCGGAAGTCTGTTCTTAAACCGAAACCGTTCTTAAACCGAGACACGCTTTCCCTAATAAGGCTTCTCGCTGCCGGTGCCCTTCCAACATTCGGATTCCGTTCTTAGACCAAGGTAAAATTCTCAAATCTGGACACTACTTCCTCTTTTGTGGAGTTCGTAAACCGAATCGTTCGTAAACAGGACTGTTCTTAAACCGAGGTACCACTGTATTGGCAAATATATTATGGAAGAAGATTTTGTGGACCACAGTCCACCTCACTAGATTTAACATATGTAACCTGGCAATCCATGACCCAGTGTACTTAGGGTATGCTAAAGACAAAATATAAAGCAGACTTTCGGAAGCCCGGGTTCTGATGCAGTGAGCTGCCACACAGGCAAATAAGTATTTAGGATGAGGTGGAATGACAGCTATACGAGTCACATGAAAAGTAAAGGTAACAGTATTGGCCCATAAGAAAAATCCCATGCATATCAGGGCAATACGTTTGTCAGGCCAACCACAGTATCATGAAATAGTGTGCAGGCTTTTGAATTCTCCAGACCTCTTCATCATGCAAAACAAAAATGGTAAATAAGGCAGAGTGGGGGAGTTGACTGCTGGTAAAGCCATGAGTCTGTGTCTTGAAAGAGTCTTAATACAGAATGTGGTAGGAAATAGCATGCGTGCAAATTAGGCTCTTTTAGTTGGCACCATATCAGTGTAGCATCTTGCCTTAAGGTGTTGAGTTGGCCTTGCATGCAGTGACTGCAGTGTGTACTGGACCTCTGGTGTGAGAATCCGTCACCTTTATTGGTGGTACCGTAGAAAACCCTTGTTTTAGTCCAAGGCTGCTGCAGGATGCATGATGGACAGGAGGACATGGAACATCTCTCATGTGAATTTTAGCTCCACAAAGCTGTCTTTCTCTCCCCCTCCTTTTTTAATAATATAATTATAATTATAATTTATTACTTAGGGCTTTAAGGCCCCTCAAACTATTGAGATGTTATTGCACCAACATTTTTGGACTCATTTAAGGTTTCTGTATAATTTACCATTTAAACACCTAGTATCATAGAAGACACCTCCTTGTTGTAGAGTAACCAATGCTAAGCTTTCTAAATATTACCAGTTGAGTCTTAAAACAAGTTAAACATTGTCAAGTTATCAGAAACCAGAATTAAAATCCGTTATCAGTAACCAAACAAGAAAGAGAAATAAATAAATAAAAAGCGGGTGGGGCAAAATCGCTTCCTTTCTTCTGTTAGATCACATAAAGAAAAATTCGCAAAACGTTGCCATTCATAAAATTTCTTACTTTATATATTTCTTGTTTCAAATTAGCTGTTCCGTATGCGACTTCACATGCCTGTTTGGTATCATTTGTTTATATTTGGAAATAGAGTCAGATTAGAGGGGAGGAATGTGTCTGTGTGTTTAGTAACACAAAAAATCAAATAGGATGTACAGATCAATCAAAGGCAAATAAAAATCAAAGGCAATCAAAGGCAAATAAAAAATATAACTGTGACTGTGAATGAGTGAAGTACAGAGATTGTTTACATCTTCATCTTCAGTATTAAAAAGTAAATACAAACCGATGGGTCAGAATTTACATCTAAATGAAATCAGATCAAAAGCCATTTTAAAAGTAGAATTGGTTGGGGAAGAGGGCAGTCTGAAACATGTCTAGGCCAGGCAGAAGGAGAATCCATCAGCATGAAGGCAAATGCCCCCTCCATAGCGATGCATGAATCATGAATGGAATTTTATTTCACAGCAGAATAAGATAGGTGTGCCATGCTGGTTGATTACTTTAGCTATGTCAGTTCAAGCTACTCTGTTTGTACATCTGTGTATACACAAAGGATGGGGTTGCTTATCAGCCACAGACCATTAAGGTGAATGTGGCTATAATGTTGCCACTTTGCAGTAGTGCTGAATAAAAACAGGTGCTCCTTCTGAGAGTTCTATAACAGCAATCCCATCAAAATTCCAGGCAAATGAGAAATATTCTGCTTGCATATGTTGACATTGTAACCTTGACTGTGTAGAGAGCAAATTGAATTTAATGACCATCTGCCAATGCAATATAGAGATCAAAGTCTTCATTGTTGTGATTTTATTCACCTTTGTTGGCTTAAGGTCTTCGTTGGCGCTGTGGTCTAAACCACTGAGACTCTTGAGGTTGCCGATTGTAAGGTTGGCAGTTTGAATACCTGTGACGGGGTGAGTTCCCAATGCTCTGTCCCAGCTTCTGCCAACCTAGCAGTTCGAAAGTAAACCAGTGCAAGTAGATAAATAGGTTCCGCTAGGGCGGGAAGGTAAATGGCCTTTCCGTGCGCTCTGGTTTCCGTCAGTCTGTGATTCTGGCCACACCAGAGGCTTGGGCTTGCTTTGTCATCTGAACCCGGCCATGTGGTTTGTTTCTCTCTAGAGATATTCCCAAGTCAAGGTTTGTTCTTGATTTACCACCCATGGTTTGCTTTGGAGTACCAAACCTCCAGCTTGGGTTCGGCTGACACAATGATATCAAAAGCCAGTGAGATGTCAAACAAAAGAAGTAACAGGACTTCATTCTCAAATTGTCTTGCAAACAATTCACAATTACGTTAATAATAAAACATCAAGTGTAAATGGTTCAATCTTTTGCATTAAACATGGCTTGTCTTTTCTTTTTTTACAGGTATAACGATAGTTGTAGAACCAGAATCTCAAGCTGTTCTATCTGGCCAAACAGTGAAGCTAAGCTGCTGGGCAGCTGGTTATCCACTTCTTCATTATCAGTGGTTCAAAGAAAACAAAGCGGTAAATCAATTTACAAGGAAGCTCTGTGAATAACGGGAGTGGTGATAAGTAAACTGTGAAGCAAAATGGTCATTATTCTTAGCTGGTAAATAAAACTGCCAATATCATAATGCCATTCTGCAAACCAATGGTGAGACCATACTTGGAATGTTGTGTACAGTTCTGGTTGCTTCACGTTTAAAAGGATATTGTAGATCTAGAAAGGATTCAGAAAAGGGAACCCAAAATGGCCAGGGAATTAGAGCAACTCGCCTATAAACATTTGGCCTTTTTCTTTTTGAAAAAGTGAGGTTTATTCAATTACAAATGATGTGGACAAATTGGAAATACTAGTACTCATGGCCATCCAAAGAGGCTTACTATTGGAAGATCCAAGATAGCCAAAATAAAATAATTAATTGCACAGTGCATTATTAAAACTATGGCATTTCCTGAACAGAATTGGAATTCCCTCCCACAGGCTATTAAGTTGTATGGCTTGAAATTCTTGATGAATTCTTTGATGATAAGACTTTTTTTTAGCTATGATTGCTATATTCTGCCTCTACTGGCTTGCTTCTGAATGTCAGTTGCTGGAATAACGTGGGGAGAGTGCTGTGGTATTCAGGTCCCACTTCCAAGCTCCCTATAGAGTCTAGTTGGCCACTTGGATAACAGAATGTTGGACTACATGGACCTTTGGCCTGATCCAGCATAGCTCCTTTAATGTTCATATGTTCATATTTGATTATAGTTCTTGTATGAAAAAGCAAGTACTATTGTGCTTTATCCTCCATCGTTGCAATTTGCATTTTTTTTTTTTTTTGTTTCTAACTCAGGTTCCACGTGGCAATACCCAAGAACTGGTGCTCAACCAAGTAAGTGCAGAGGATGCTGGTTTTTATATATGCCGAGTAAACAGTGACTATACTTACCAGTTCAGCCAGTGGGCACAGCTCGATGTCTGCGAAATCCAAGGAGCTTGCCATGGTGAGTTAAGAAACGTATGTCATACAATAAAAGCATTCTGCTGCTGCGACGATGATGCTTTTGGGTCCATAAACAATACAATTTAAACAGTTCCAAGTTAAAACACCCCTATAAAACCAATTTTACTTCAATTTAGTAAACTATACACAATAAGCTCCCTCTATGTCAACCGCAATTCAAATCCCTCAGATTTTGGGGGATATGCGTCTTAGTTCTGGCACTTATTGATGGTTCTTAAGTTTGGCTAAGCTGTCAGAGTCATACAGTGATCCATTTCTCCTCTTATGAAATAAGACATTAATCAGGTATCTAGCGACTGCAAGGGATCTACTTGAGTCTTCGTCGTTTAATAAGTATATTATTTGGGCTTCCTGAGGTCTGTCAGCTATTCTCGATAAATATGGGGCCAAAAACTTGGACCGTGAAGCCGAATGTATAGGACAACAGAAGATTATATGATATAATGATTCTGTAGATCCACTTTTACAGTCACAGAGGAGTGAGATCTGTCTGTTGGAGAGGCTGTTACCCAACACGTTTGATGGGAAAAGATTGAATCTAGCCTTTATAAAGGCGTACCTGTGCATCACCACAGATAAGGTAGTTAAATAAGATGGAAGCTTTGTTGGTGGTGTTTAAGCCAAGGTTTATCGGCGAACAGGTGCCACCACCTGTCGCAATATTAAATTGTAAATCCATCTCCTCTAATTTGTGAGTTATAATTCTCTTGGCAGAAATTAAATCCAATTTTAGTAGTTCAGATGGAGATAGTCCTAAGGACACAAGTTTCCCATGTATCAACAGGAATGCCTCTGGGAAAGAACAAATGATTCCTTGGCTGGAACCCAGTTACCTGGCTGTTGGGCACATCTTGGGGAATTTTCTGTTTTGAATATTTCCTGTTTCGAAATTATTTGTATCATGTATATAACGGCTTCAAGAGATGTCTTTAAATGTATCTCATGAAGCCATTACACGCACAAAATACCTAGTAAATTATTTTGGTGTCTTCTATGAAAGCAGCCTTGTATACGTGCAGAGTACATCAATTGTTGGACCTCCTTGAACACAGTCTGCCTGCTCTTCATGTCGTATAAAATGAGAGCATCTGGAGCTGTAGGAAGACCAGAGAGTTTCAATGCATGCAGTACATGATGATGTTGAACCTTTAATCCAAAGCCCTTGACAGGTTAGGTGGCAACTGCAGCATGTGTCTGGGTTGTCTAAACCTTTTAATCCATGCACGCTGACACATGATTGATTGACCACAGCAACTGAGTTAAAAACTTCTGACAGACCTTGCTCTGCTTTAATGGTACAATGTATGCACTCTGTAGTGCCACACATTCAGTGCATACCTAACATCTTGCTAGCTTATGTTTGTGCATTAGAAATATTTGGCCACAGAAGCTTAGTTTTCACTTCGTTTTGTTTTAAATACACTTAGGAACATGCATTAATTAATTCCAGGTTGTTGTTGTTGTTATTCAGTTATTGCATTTATAGCCCACCTTTTTCTCCAAGGAGCTCAAGGTGGGCATACATGGTTCTCTTCCCAATCAAGCACTTCTGATACCACTCCCATTCCTGGGTCTGAAGTGCAACTCCTTCAATGTACTCCTCTAGAAATACACAAGCGACCTGTGAAGAAACAGGAAGACTGATGCTATTCCCTTACTGTCCGTAGCATTGAGCTGTGTAGAATGAGTCTGTGTGTGTGTGTTACGCAGATTATATTTGGCAATGCTTTAGCGTTAACAGGAAACAAAATGCAGGAACTCAACGTGAGTTTCTCAGAACGCCTTGGAGAAAGAGGAGGACGCCACTAACTTGAAATAACTTGCTGTGCAGGGTTCTGATCTTTACTTTTTAAAAAAACTTTTCAATTAGCTTATCTATTAAGGCAAGATATTCAATAGTTAATGCAGTTTGAAACCTAGGCTGTTGCTTTTGCTCTGTAGGGTAGCAAGAGGACCCTTCCCCTGTCAGCTGATTTCCTATGTGAGCCTCCTCCCCACTCCCCCTGAACCCACCCTCACAATCTCTCTTCCACACTTGCTGTGGCAAATGGTTGTTGTCGGCATCCATCTGTCTCGAGAGACAATGGAGTGTGTCTCCAGGGGTGAAGTCAAGCTGCTGTGTTAGCAGCAGCAAAGTGACCTCCTCAGGGTGCAAGCCTGGGCAGTGTGCATTTATATCCTACCCTCCCTCCGAGGGTGGCAAATGCACAAAAAAAGTTATAACTGTGCTATTAAAAAACAAAATATATTTTAAACAGTTAAAAAAGCATTTTTAAAAATGTGCTTTAGAAAAGCAACTAGGAAGGGGTAAGTGGCTGTGCAAGGTGGTGAGCAGGGAAGCAATGAAACACTCCTCTTGCTTCTTCTCCTTCACAAATTTTGCAGCTCCCCTTTCTTGGGTCTGCTGCTAAAAAGAGGTAGCACATGTTCCAAATCTGTTTACTATCAAATTGTGAACGTTGTTGTATTTTTAAATTGCTTTTATATAAGCAAGAGGTTTTTTTATTATAGAAAGCTGTATATTTTTACCATCTGTTTTTACCATCAGCTGCTAAAGAATCTCAAATTCCCTTTCTTAATCTTGCATTTAAGGAAACTGTCCGGATTTACCTGAAAAGAAAATACATATTTACATCCATCCACAGTGCCAAAACCTGCTAGTAGGGGAAACATTGAGTCTTCAGTGCGGAGCTATAGGAATCCCTATGCCACAATATCAGTGGTACAGAAATGGATCTCCACTGCCTAATGGTGATAAAAAGGTCTATACGGTGAGTCTTAACTCTTTTGCCTTTGTTTGTTTGTTAGAGTTATTGCCATAAGTAATATTTCCAGCATGGCAGGCAGGAGTTACACAGCAAATACTGTAGCTATATACGCAATACTATTACCATAAAACTAAAAACATTAAAATCAGAAAAAAAAATCCAACAGCAGCTATCCACATCGCAGGACCTGATAAATTCAGGTATTTCCAAATGCTTGCAGAAAAACATGAGTATTTGGTCTATGGCAGGCAGGTCCAACTCTCTAGAGACTGCAATCTACTCACAGTATAATAAAACTGGCAGTGAGCTACTCATTGTCATTGCCAAAAGTTGTTGAGCTTTTGGGGGGGTGGGAATTGCCCTGAATCGCTCATACAACAATATGTCATCCTCCCTACTTCAAACATTCTGCCACTGCGGAATGAAAAAAAACTTGCAAAACAGTGACGGTGGCAATGGGACATAGCGTCAGGGGTGGGGCGCGGAGCGATTGATCAGGAGCACACAGGCGATCACTTTTTTTAATACCGAGATCGATATGGAGCACCTGTCGATCGCGGTCGACCAGTTGAACATGTCTGGTCTATGGCAACCAATGAGGGAAGCTGAATCTCCTGGAGGCGGACATTCCGTACCTGGGATGCCACAACCGAGAAGGCCCTGTGAAACCAGCAGGGTCCCCTTTGCAGACCTTAATTGCCAAGATGGCATTGAACCTAGTAGCACACCGTCAGCCAGTGCAGTTTGCACAGAATGAGTTTTATGTGATTCTGGTAAAACAAATCACTTAATACACTAGCAGCTGCATCCTGCACCAGCTGCAACCGCCAGGCCATTTTCAAAGGCAGCCCCGTGTGGAACATTTTACTAAATTGACAATGAACCACATGGTAGGTGCTTATCTCCCGGCCATTTTGAGGACAGTGGATGCAAGTGAGGGGACATTTTGGGTGATGGCTGCTTGTTTGTGGAACTTGCTACCCTGAGAGGTCCTTCAGCTGCTTTCTGGTTGCCTTTTAGCTGGGACCAGCATGTTTTTATGTTGGTCTGCTTTAATTAGGAGATATATTTTATTGCTGTTAGGATTGCATTTAATGGCTGTAAGCGAGGGTTTATGTGGGATGGCTGGTTCGGAATATAATAGTTTTACTACTCTTTACATTTTAATATTTTTAATTGTACATTTTAATGATTTGTTTTTAAAATGTCTTTCCCATTTTTTCTGTACTCTGCTTTATAAAAAAATACATCTGGAAAGGTTGCCTGGAAAATAAATAATAAATAAATCAGTGTTATCCAATTTAAATTAAAAGCCGCCTGGAAATAAATACTTTTTAAAGCATGATCTTGAAATTCTATATATGAATGAAAATGTTCTTTAACTTCCTAGTGCTCTTGTCATTAGCATGCTGATAATAACTGCTTGAATCTCTTTGGAGTACTGAACTCTGAAGCGAGTTTAATTGCATGTATCCTATTTCCTAAGGTATTAACTGGGTGGGTAGAGACAGCACACAAGGTCTTTAATAGTTCATCGTTACTTCAAATTTCATGTAGAGATAGATGCAATCCTCCAATGCAGTGACCTTTGCAAATATATTATTAGTTTCATGTAATGTTGGTAACAGTTTTGTTCTTGGACACTAAAGTCTTATTTTAGAAAACTCTTCTCTCCCTCTTAAAATTCATATAAGATGTAGATTTCCCCCAGCCCTTTGCACCCCTGTAGTAGACTTAAGGGAGCCCACGTATTAGGACAGGTCATGAAAGGAGGATTCAAAATCTGCAGATCTGAATCACCTCCCCACAAGATAGCAAAACTTGTTGGTTTGTTTATTTAAAAAAAAACTTGCAAAAAATAACATAGAACATGTGCCAGTTGTCTGTGTTAAGGGATAAAACAAAGGTTTGCCACCTCAGTGCTTAAGATTTCAGAGCAGACGATTTGGGACGTCTAAGCACAGTCTTCTAGAGTTTTGGGGTATACAATTTTTTTGTTAAGTCTTGATCTTAGTACTGATGGAATTATTGAGAATGCAGTTTAAGTATATCCTACCAGATATCCTTCTAGGTCTCCCGCATAGACACTGAACACCAAGGTACATATTGGTGCCGTGTATACAACAACCAAGACAATCAAGAAAGCAGGAAGATAAAAGTCGTTGTAGGTAAGAAACTTCTTTATTGGGTGTAATAAACAGAATCTGGCGTTGAGTGCTCATTAGTGAGCCTACTCAGTGACAAACTTTGCTGCCTCCATTGCATCCATATTTTGCTGTCCAGCTTTTCCTGGTAGAATGGGGTCTTTTACATTCTGGCCTGAAAAAAGGTGGTAGAACCAACGGTGGCTCACCTCTGCTTGTTTGCAAAGCATTTTGAGGATAAAATCGCTTTCATCTGCTGGGGCCTTGACTCCACTGTTTCATATATTTCTTTATTTATAAAAAAAATACATACTGCTATTGATTTTAAAAAATCAGAGTGCTTTACAACATAAGAATGCCTCCTGGATAAGGCCAGTGACCCAACTAGTCCAGCATCCTACTCTCACAGTTGCTAACCGGTAACAACAATTGTACATAAAACCATACAATAAACGCTACATATAAAGTTAAAATAAGAAATTGGCTGGCTATTGTTGGTAGGCGTTCTCTTAACGCCTGCATAAGCCTAGCAGAAAATTAAAGTTTTCCGCAGGTGTTTAGAAGTTCAATGGAACCTGCTGGAACTCAACTGATAAGAGTATTCCACAGTCCTGGGCCATGACCCTAAAGGCTTGGTTTCTTCTTGTCAGATGAGCCTCACCAACTCAGGGAACAATCGATGATGATCCGGCAGATTATCTCAGTGATCGAGCTGGAATGTAAAGGTTCAGATACCCTGGACGTAAGCTGGTCAGGGCTTTGTAAATTATCACAAGGACCTTGAATCTGATTCGGTAATAGATGGGCAGCCAGTGCAGATGCTTTAACAATGGTGTCACAAGTGCGCTCTGTTGTGTTGGATGAGCTTCAGTTAGTAAGACCACTCCTTAAGAAATTCGCCCTAGATTCAGAAAATCTAAGTCTAGTTTCCAGGCTCAGTTCAAAGTGCTGGCTTTGGCCTATAAAGCCCGATAACTCAAGGACCGCTCTCCCCACAGGAACTGAACCAGACCCTGTAATCATTATCTGATGCCCTTCTTCATGTGTCCCCTCTGCATGAGACCTGGAGGATGGCAACATGAGAATGGGCCTTTCAGTGGTGGCTCCCTACTTGTGGAATGCTCTCCCATCTTTAATTTTAGATGCCGAGCAAAATCTTTCTCTTTAATCTGGGCTTTTGGCCCTTGATTTGAAGGGTTTGAGGTATTTGCAGCTTCTTTTAATGGGGCAGGACCTGTAACACATGGGCTTTATCTGCATAGTTGTATTTTTAGGTTTTATTGCTTTTGGGGGGTTATACTTTGCTTTAGTGCTCGTATTGTGTTTGTAAATCACTTTGGGTCACTTTTTCGAGGAAAGCAGCTAATAATAATCTAGTTCAGTACATAAACATCAAGAACTACTAATGAGAAGTTGGATCACATATGATTCGCATGACACTTTTTTTCTGGGACATGCTGTGATACGCTGTGTACATCTCAAAACTTGACCCAAAGAAAATTAACATATGAAACCTTTCAGGCTCAACCTCTTGATGCTGAACACCACCATAGCAGCCACTCTTGCAATTACCGTATTTTTTGCTCTATAGGACGCACCAGATGATAGGACACACCTAGTTTTGGGGGGAGGAAATAAGGGGAAAAAATGTCTGAATCCCAGAAGCCAGAACAGCAAGAGGGATCTGGCTTCTGGGATAGCCTCTTGCTGTTCTGGCTTCTGGGATAGCTCCTGGGATAGCTGGTCTAGCTTTGCGCGAAGCCTCCGCAGGGAGCCTTCATCCCCGTGCCCTGCGGAGGCTTCTGGGACAGCCCGCAAAGCCTCCAGAGGGCAGTGGGATGAAGGCACCCCGCTGCCCTGCGGAGGCTTTGCGCCGCTAACCCCGAAGCTATTACAGCGAGACGGAGCGCTGCGCAGTGCTCCGTCTCACTGTTCTGGCTTCTGGGACAGCCTGTGAAGCCTCCAGAGGGCAGCGGGGTGCCTTCATCCCTCTGCCCTGCGGAGGCTTTGTGCAGCTAAGCCAGAAGCTAGAACAGGGAAAGGGAAAAAGTGTGTCTTATAGAGCAAAAAATACGATATAATAAAGATTTTTGGCATGATCCTCTTTCACTTACACAAGTTTATGACCTTGTCTAAATTGCTTAACCTCCAAGCTTACTCATTTCGGAAATAGTTAGACTTGCCAGCAGCATCATGTGCATATGAGAAACTTGATGCTTCAGATTAGCAGATAGGATCTCTACATCACTTATCAAGTTTCAAAGTCTGCTACCCATTACTGTATAACAAAAGTTAATTTGAGTTCCTAAGACTTGTTCACATTCACGAAAAGTGTGTATGTGATTGGTGCCATAATCCCTTCATGCTGTTCTGAGTAGTCAAGTCGGGACCGCCTAAAAAACTAATGTGCAGTTCACTGAATTAAAACAATTTTCTTCATTATTGCTTTCATTTAATGTTAACCACAAAAGGAGGCTTATAATTCAGTGTATTATGTGTCTGTATATACTGTGCGGGCACAATCAACATAGGATTTGACTTAGGAGGTGACATTAAGTGATTATGAACAAGAACTTTAGTTCAAGATTGATCATATGGATGCAAGTTTTTTATACGTCGTATGTTGTAACTTGCTGTCTGGCTGTGCAATAGAGAATGTCAATAGGTAGACCAATGATGCATCTGCTACAGAATGGAGGTTGGGTTTTTTCTCCTCTGCAACGTGTGTCTTGGCTGCCTTACTTACTTACTTGTGAGAAGGTGATATATAAATATTTTTTAAAAATAAATACAGTGGTATCTTGGTTTACGAACTTAATCCATTCCGGAAGTCCGTTCTTAAACCAAAACCGTTCTTAAACCGAGGTGCGCTTTCCCTAATGAGGCCTCCCGCCGCAGGTGCCCTTCCACCGTTCAGTTTCCGTTCTTAGACTGAGGAAAAGTTGCTGGGGCTGACATGAGTTGGAATCCAAGAGCATGGGGGGGGGGCTGTTCCCCAGGTCTGATATACATGTGCTTGTTCTTTTGATTTCTTTCTATTTGTGGCATGCTGTGATCTCAACAGGATTATCTGTAGGGTCCTATTGGATGGCTTGTGTGCCCTTGGACTGGAGGTTTTCGAGCACATTTTGGAAGTGATTAGTTACATGATTCCATGCAGGATTAATTTGACAGCATGCTGTCTTGTGTATATCAACACAAGGTTCAAAATTATGTATAGTAGCAGCCGAACAGAACGATTGCCTTAACGCTACATTGGATTCTACATTTTCTTTATAAAACATGATTGTCATAAATGCAATCAAGAACTTCATTTCAGTATTCTTCTTTTTTCCTTAAATCTCAAGGTGGAAAATCTATTGCAGTAGAATGCTCTGAAGGTAAACTCAGCCAAATGTTGTAGAGCTTATTGATGAATTCTGTATGCTGGGAATTCAGGAGATTATGGGATCTATCGCTAAAATAGAATTGTGCACTGTGTTGGACCATAATGCTATCTACAGAGCTGATGTAACATAATCTCATATTTATGCATGAGCTTCTCATTTCTACCTTACAACTTCCACTGCATATTTTTTTCTTTCACTCTGAAGGTGGAGCTGCTTTATCTGTTTATCATGTTAAAGAGATCATCATGAAATGTTATCAGCAAACATTACTTTCCTTCCATCTCTGACTTTGTTAGATGTAGCAAAATCCTGCTCTTGAATCTCTGTTAACATGCTTCTCAAATACATATTTGTTACAGTTTTCTATTTTCTTTTTCAGAGGACTTAAGTGGCCTTGGAGGGCCTGGTAAGTAAAACATACTTTTTAATTGTGCATAAGTAAAAACATAAAACAATCAAAAGGACTTAAAAGCTAAAGAGCACAAGACCAAACAACCAAATTTAGCTTTGAGTTCGTCATTTCAAGACCACCTTTTCACGTGCATGTCAGCCATAGTTTGTTCATTCATAAGCCTTTCTAGAATATAGTTGGGAAAGGTGGTATAAAACTGAATCTGTCTCATTGCTTGAGTTAGCATGGAGTTAATGATGTAGCTTTGAATGACCTAATGTCAAATAGGTACGATGACACCCATCAGGTGTTTGGTAAATCTGTGGTATCAAATAATGACTCCATTAGGGATTGTGCCAAGCATTTTGTTCCCCAAAAGGTCATGTCAATCCTTCTCTGGCTAAAGGAGCACATGTCTGCTTTTTGCCAAGCACTACTGTAGATTCCAAAATACTCCATCACATTATATATTCGGTGGGTTACGTGCATAGGAATGGAATCATTAGGAATTATACATTGCTTGCATAGAATATTTTCTGTGCCTTGATACTGCAAGCAGTGCAGTAGTAGTAAAACATCCTTTTATATAGCATGGAGACAAGGGTTGGTTATCTCACATCTCTGTGTAGTTTACACCAACGGAGGCTTACTCTCCCATCTCCCCCAAGCAGAATCCCCCTGTCTGTCACCAGTGCTGTATTGCAAATTTATATCTTGCAACATGGTTGAACATAAGAGGATTGGATGGTGATGTACTGCATGTTTTCAGGATTGTAGCCTGTTTGGTTTTAAATTGTACTAGAAATTAGAATATAGGAAAATTCTGTGAACCACCCTGAGATCTTCAGATGAAGGGGGGTTTACAAATGTAATGAATAGAATTTAAAAATCTACAAACCACATTGTGTATGAGAAAAATGATGTAAATGTATTTAAAATGTAAACAACATGTAGGATCCAAGCTGAGGAACATTTTCATTTGCAAAATATGTTGACAACAGAGTGAACCTTTTCATTCATTTTTTTTAACAGATCTTAAAGAACCATTGTCTGAAAGGCAATTTGGTGAGTAATTAAATTATTCTTTAGAAACATGGCTATAATCTAGAGCATTCTTCCCCAGTTTGGTGCTTGCCAGATGTTTTGGACTATAACTCCCATAATATCTAACTCTGGCCATGCTGGATGGCTGGTCTAGAGAGGACTAGATTGGGGGAGGCTGATCTCTCAGTCTTCAGTACTTTGTACTCCATTTGGGTAACACTTCCACTTTTTTATTTGAAAGAAAAGATTTACCGGTACTTGGGATAGAAAGTTTTGTGAACCAAAAAAGAAAAAAATGCTGTATGCTATAATATTTCTTCTTGAATTCCCCTTTTGTGCTGAGTAGGTGGTTGTCAGGGAACTGCCATCAGAGCCAGAGGGAGAGGGAGGGCTCCAGAGGGATTCCGGAGAGTGTACCGGGAGGGAGAGAAGCAGCCCATCTTCTGGGGAAGGAAATCAGGGTAACACTAGTGGAGAAGGGGGGCAGATGGGGGAATCGGCGAGGTGGCTCCATGACTCCTCGCCGGAGACCACCGGGGAGAGCACGGGTCCTCCGCTGCCCACACTCTCCCTGCGCAGAAGGCTTTCGTGCAGGGAGAGTAGGCGGAGACTAGGCGTCAAAGAGCTTCTTTGCTGGAAGAAGTTCAAGAAACGCCCACTGACGGATTCTGCCAGCGATTGAGACAGCCACGGGTGAGTGGCTGTCCGGGAAGAAAGGGTTCACCCAGGTAACTCAGCCAAGCGTGGCGCCGATTTACGCACGAGCAACCCCTAGAACCATTACAGTGGTACAAAAAAAAAAAACCCCCAGACCTTCATGTTTAATAAATATCTGTTGTACTCTAACCAAAATCTGTTAGCATTGTTTGGTTTTTGTGGTAGTACATGAAGCATTAGGTCCTCTGTGCTTTGGATTGCACACACCCATTTTGCACTCTATGTGGAAGCTTGCTTAATAGTAGTAAATTCTTCTCCACAGATGTTATTAAATGACTAGTTAAAATAGTGTTGCCCCACTGAGAAATACATGTGGGTCTTTTGTTGGTGCTTTCATAATTCTTTGAAAATTGGGAAAGAGAAAAAGACCTGTAAAATTGTGAAGAGTCTGAAATGGGGCTTAAACACATCAGTGGGTTTTCACTGCTTTGTTTTAATTGTAGAGCTCCTAATGGCTAAATTAAGCAATGTCTCTTCAGTTTCTTTGCAGGCAAGGTTAATTTCTTGCTTCGTTGCCCAATGTGAGATTTGGCTTCCTGTAGAGGGTGTTTGAACCCCTCCTGGGAAAGTTTCGACTAGAATTAGATTGCTTTCTTGGCAATTTTATCGAGAACTTTCTCGATAAAAGAGATTAAAGTATAGACCTGTGCAACAAAAGGTCAGCTCATTCTGTTAGCACAGCAAAATGCAAACCATTTGCGTGATGACAGCGTTTCCATGCTGCATGAGAAAGGTCATTGCTGTGGGGAAGTATATTACGCTTGCTGCTGGACTGCTCCAGTTAAGCTGTACAAATTTATCTCTTGTGATGGAATGAAGTTGCCTAGACTTGCTGCTACTGATTGAGTATTAGTACCTCATCGGATTTTCTGGGCATTGGTTCTGCAGGGACTATCCAGCAGCAACCTACCTGCTGGGCACCCAGATAGCATGATTGACATTTTCAGTATTGGACAAGGCATTTAAGGCTCATCCATGCTTAGCTTTTGCCCCATGCTTTCTGGTCACAGGTATGTGCTTTAAAGCTCTGTATTCAAGCTCTCTTTTTTTGGTCCCAGCACTTTCCCCACGGAAACATGCTCTTTAATGCTGCACACAGATTACTCCTTGCTTGTTCCACAGTCTAACAGTTTATGCATCACTTCAGGGTGGTAAGGTTATGTACCATATCCAATGAGGTTAATCCAAAGCGTGATTGTTGCTGAATCCATAGATTGTCATTTGCTCCAATTCAGCAGTAAGGAGCTTGTTTTTGCACAGAAAGCTCTGGGGCCAAGAAAAGTGTGGACTTGTGCCTAGAAGTGTAGCACAAAAGGATAAGCCTGCCTTTGATCTGAAAGAAAGGTGACCAGAATGCCTGCAGGGCAACTGTGTTCCCTTCCCTCTCCCTTGCCCCCCACTCCTTAAGCTCTGATCAAAGATGATAGCTGCGTGGTGGGGAGAGACAGCTGTTGTAATTACATGGTTTAGGGGTAGGGAGAAAGAACACTAGGACACTGGGGAAAATGTTCCAACCTACTCTCCTCTAGTTTACGATAGATAACTCCCTCCCCCTTTGTGCACCCTTCACCCAGAGACATATTTATGGGAGGACAAGTGGGGCAAATGTCCAGGGTGGTTAATTTTACGGGGTGGCGTTTGCAACACTAGCAAGACTCTGAGCTTTCATTTAAGAAAAGAAAGTTCACAAGGCTACATGTTAGCTGCTATCCCCCTGCAACTTCTGTGAAATGAGCTAGCCTAACTTGACTGCTCTATGCCACTGACAAACAGTGAAGTCAGAGCTGTGAGTTGAAGGCCTTTGTGCAGGAGAGAAAGTGGAGCAGCCACAGTTAAATAGTTTCTCAGCGGCAGTAGGCTCAAATCTCTTCTTCCCAGGGCCAGTAGACTCTACAAATACACCTCTGCCTCCACCACAAATGGTGGAGTTACATATGACATGAGAGGGGGAGAATACGTAGACTAGAATACCACAATCTAGCGTAGAGATGGAACATAGGCAATACACAGGCTGTGCACAGAACCATGGTTCTATTGGTGATTTCCCCCTTCAGCGCATCAGAAAAATGATATATGGGACAGAAATTGCATGCCGAGATTTTCTGTTCCTTTCAGAGATAGTACTGTAGAAAACTACATCATCTTACTGGTAAAGGTTTATATGGAATAGATGCAGGTTTTGAATTGTATATGATCAGGTCAGTGCACTGGAATCTACTCTACTGAAAGTCTGCCAACATAGCTAAGAAAACTGAATTTGAAAACACAAGGGCTTTATACTTCCTAGGCAAAGTGGAGCTTAGAATTTGGATTTTGTGTTCTGTTGTTTCAGGAAGCAAGGAAAGAACAAATGCATAATGTATTCAACTAACTTTTACTCAGAATTTAATGACCATAACTAATTAGGTCAATTGATTATAATAGGCATACTTTGACTAAAAGTTAGTTTTGAATTCTCAAATTGAAGCAATTATTTTTGCTGTCTTCTGCTTATAAGAAGACAGGCACTCTGCAGATTGTTTCACTAATTTACAGTTTCTCTTGGGATAAGAACAGCTCAAAGATATTTTGCTGTCAGTGTAAATAGACCTGTATTAATGACTCTGTGTTGTACCAACCCATTAAACAAGTGGTCATTGAAACCTTGAGAGTGTGTAGTCATTTGTAACTGTCTCTCTAAAATGGCTTTCATTGTGATAGAGCTTGGCAGATTGTATTTCATCTATAAATGATCTGTTTATTTCTAAAGCTACAAGTATAAACAGTAAATTAAGTCCAAGTTAAAGAGATCAGCTCATGATAGTTCCAGGAAAGCTGTCAAATCTTATTATGATAAATAAAGTATGTGGTTCTTTTAAAAAGCATTTATTTCAAACTGACTAGATAAATATACAGTGTTAAAGGAGCTATCAATACCTAATATTCTCGGTTCTGATAACTTGGCAAACCATGGTAGAATATGCTTAACAGTGGTGTTGTATGCTGTCTCAATTGGTATAGCATGGTTTGTGATTTGCCAAACCATGATTTGAAGTGGGTTGTAAACTACAGATTGTGCTACCTATGCTATGGCATAGTGTCTGAATTGACAATTCATTGCTTCACCTCCTGGAGCCATTACACCTAAAGAGTGCTAAGCACATTTAAATCATGGTTTTCCTATACACCTGGAAGTTCAAGCCATGATTTGGGTAATAAACTATGGTTAGCAGAAGCAGTGACTATGGTAACTTAGTTTAGACTCCTTGTGCTCCACCACTCTGGAATATCTCATTATAAGACATAACAAACCCTTTCAACATGGGGAGTACTCAACGTGTAAGAGATGATAACAATATTGACTATGGCGCATCCCGTGGCCCAACTCTGAAAATGCTGTCCTACAAAAGTCCTGTCATATTTTTTTTGCTTTTGCTTTTGCAGCGGTAGACAAAGTAGCGCTGCTGATGGGAAACATGAGCTATTATAATCATCCTAAGCTCAAGGCTCCGTTAGTGGATGTTTATGAGCTGACCAACTTGCTGAGGCAACTGGACTTCAAAGTGGTTTCTTTGCTGGATCTTACTGAACCTGAGATGCGGAATGCGGTAGATGAGTTCTTATTGCTGCTGGACAAAGGAGTATATGGTAAGAACTAGTAGCATGATAGCCTGTCAAATTGATTGTCAGATTGTACCTTTTAAATATTTCCATTTCCAAATTACCTTATCCCATGTTCTCAGTAGACCCCCGTATATTATGTAACCATTATATAATTTTTGGTCCCTGAAAAACTGGAAAATGCAACATCCATTAATTTGAGATGCACTTCAAGATACATAGACAGATATGTTATGTTAAGCTAGAACATTATTGAGACCAAACATAAGAAGCTGCCATAAACTGTCTTAATAACACCAAATATTTATTTCTCATGAAAAATTATTATTGTGGGGCCAAGCAGTGGTTTAAATTGGCAACAGGTGTCAGATGAAGTTACAGCAACAAGAGGAAGTTACTGAATATTTTCTTTCTTTCTTTCTTACTTACTTACTTACTTAATTTCTATCCTGCCCTTCTTCCCAAAGCAGCCCATATTGAGAATTTCTTATTGATCAGATGGCTGACGCTTGTCTCATTTTGTGCTGGCTGGACTGACATTCAGAATGCCTTCCACCCTTTATACGCCTGAGCCAAAGGGTCACAATGACAGGAAGATTTATTGGAGCAGCAAAAGTGCCTGCAGACTTTCTGACGGCAGCATACTTTCCCATTCCCTTTTTTAGTGCTAGCTTGTCGGGCACCTTTGGGTCAGTTTCAGCTATAGATTTACTGCTGGGCACTGATGACGTCTCGAATCACAAACTACACCAAAATATGTTAACTTCAACTTTCCCTTTTATTGATGTCTTTTTCCATTGTAGCAAAATATTTTAAGAGTTCCAGAAGATAGCACAGCACAATCTGAACACTCTTTCCACATCTAAAATTCTACACACCCATCTAAACCACGTAAACTAGGGCTGAGCGATAACTGGTTTTCAATATTGTGATATATCACCAGCTGAACATCACAATATATTGATATATCATGATAATTGAAATAAGGAAGAAACTACTACACAGAGGTGAACAGAACAATGTCTTGGCAACTGCTACTACTTAAGGGTCTAAAATTGATAAATGAGCCAAAAAGAATCCAAATGAGACTTTTGTTTTTTGGATTTGGCTACCAAATGGCAGTAGTCAGGACAACCTAAAGTACAGTGATGAGTCACAGTGAATACAAATCTGGGACTGCCAGCAGGCCTACTAGGCAGCGGCAGAATCAATTATGGCGGGGGAGGGGTTAGAAGCAGCGGCAGCCTGGCATCAGCGGCACAATAATCAGCAGCCTGCGAGGCCTTGCCATGACAGTTGTTGGCAGCAGAAGCAGCAGCCTGCAAGGCCTTGTCATGGTAGTGTCATGGTAGCGGCACTAGTGGTGGCCTTGCGGTGGCGGCAGGAGACAGTGGCAGAAGCAGAGGAGGCCTGCGAGGCCTCGCTGAGGCAAGCTGCCACAGCTTTTGCCATCACCTCCCACTACCGCCAGGAGGACTTGCAGGCTGCCACCACTTCTTGCCACCATGGCAAGGCCTCGCAAGCTCCCCTGCTTGTGTCGCCATGAGGCCTTGCCGGCTGCCACTACTATTGCCGCCACCTCCTGCCATCACCACGAGGCCTCAGGCCACTGCCGCTACTGCCGCCATCTTGAAAGCATACAGGTTTTTTTTCTCTTTTTGTTCACAAAACTTTCTATCCCAAGTACATCTTTTCTTTCAAATAAAAAAGTGCAAGTGTTAACCAAATGGAGTACAATGTAATTAGCTCAAAATAGTGAGCTTTCTTATGGTCTGTCTTAATGCATGCTTGGTGGAATACCCAGCTTTACACATATTTCAGCAGTGTTGAAACAAATGCACTGGCTATTAGCTACTAAAGTTGTTGACATTTGAAACCTTAGGCAACTTGCAACCAGGATACCCATGAAGCGCCCTGCTGGATCTGGCCAAAGCCCATCCAGTCGAACCTTCTCACAATGGCTAACCAGATGCCATGGGAAGCCCATAAATAGGACCTGAGAGCAACACCTTTTCCCTATTTGCAGTTCTCAGCAGACCACCACTTCCCCTGGTAAAGGGAGCGCCCACCTTCTGGAATGCCCTCCCCTGGGGGGCGCTCAAGGAAGGTAGACAGTAGTAACCTTTAAACACCTTCTTAAATCGCACATGTTTACTCAAGCTTTCCTGGATTCTTGACTGAATTAATTTTAATTATCTGTTTGTACACCACTTAGTTTTGTGTGTGATATATAGTTTAGTGTTGTTTTTGCCTTGTTTCCCCAAACTAGTTTTAAGGAAATTTTACTTGTATTTTATTCTTGTATTTCTTTTGTTTTTATTTAACCCAGTTCTCTGTGTGCATGTAACACTTTTGCACTCAGCTCCTGGTCTGTGTTTTAACAGTGGGGATGATGCTCGTTCACTGTGCCAGAATGCCCTAGTTTTGCTGTTATAGCCCAAAGTAGGTCTGGTTCTTAGTTCTTTACAGTTTTTGAGTAGTGAACAAAAAGAGAATTGCCTCGAAGATTCGTTCTTTCCAGCTTCATTGATACTATTCTATCTTTTTTCACATGATTGGATGCTTCCTGTATTGGTTTTTTGCATTTTTGAGTAGTGTCCTTTGAATGTTTGTGGAACATGAAATAATGCTTTATTGCAGGGATTGGACTAGATGAGCCTCCGGGGTCCCTTTGAACTTTACAATTCCATGACTCTGATTGGATAGGTAGAGGACCTGTGGCCCTCTAGCTGGACTACAACCCCCATTAGTCCTGAACATTGGCCATGCTAGCTGGAGCTGATGGGAGTTGTACTTCGACAACATCTCAAGGAACATAGGTTCCCTACCCCAAATTTTCTGCATTTTGGTGAGCTTACCTCCATACCCAGAAGGACTTGTGCTCACCATGATATTGCATCACCTGGTTACTCCCAGAAAAGTGTCATTTGCAATGCAAAGTGCAAAACATAAATTCGCAGCTGCTGCTTTCCTCACTTCAGTGTGTTGTATAGTAAAAATGTGCCACTATCTGAGTATTGCAGTGCACAAGGCTGTTGCTCACCTCATTCCAAGAATGGGGAGATTGGAGTACATTCAGCATCTGCTTGCAGTAAAACCACTGCCCCACTTATGGCAAGTGTGATTTTAAGACTATAGAAAACTGCCTTATTCTTGTTTTCTTTGCAACTTAATTTAATTGAATTAGTTTGCTTAATATAATCACTAAAAGCTATTTTAACTGTGTGTGTTGTTTCTCCCCAGGGCTATTATATTATGCTGGCCATGGCTACGAAAACTATGGTAATAGTTTTATGGTTCCTATAGATGCCCCAAATCCCTATCGAGCAGCAAACTGTCTGTGTGTACAAAATATTCTCAAACGGATGCAAGAAAAGGATACTGGCCTCAATGTATTTTTACTGGATATGTGCAGGAAAAGGTATGTAATTGCTTTCATCACCTCCCTAGTAGATCAAGGCTCAAGAAGCCATGTTGGCGCTAGAAAAACAGGCAAATGGAACAGCTGAGAGGTTAGCTTTTATTAACTCAACCATCTGTATGCAAGTGTCACAACCTTTCCGTTTTCTTCTCCAGGCTCGGGAGAGCGAAAGCAAAATAACAGGGAATAAAATAAACTTGCTACATGGTCATGTTTGACTTGTTGGGTCAGTCTCTGGGAACAAAGGAGGGCATGATTCACAATCCAGATAACGGTGGTTCAGATAAAAATTCTTTTCTTCCCACTCAGAAAAAAAACAGTGTTTTGATTACCACATGAAAGCAGAGTTGGGTAGCTTGTTCAAAATACTGAAAGCTCCTTTCTAACAGATGAAGCTGACATCCTATTGACTGGGAAGGTGGAATGTCAGGCTGGCATTTTCCCCCTCTAAGATCTTGCCGTGACAGTATTTCCCTGCTCTTCCTCCTCCCAGCTAGTAGGGAATATTAGCTAGGAAGTGATAACAGCTTTTACTTCAAGCCCCTCCCAACTTTCCTGGGCTATTATTATTATTCGTTTCATTTCTATACTGCTTTATATTGTTAAGAAAACATCTCCCAAGCAGTTTACAACACACTGAAACATCAAATAAAACAATCCAAAATAAAACATTGCTGAAGAAAGTCAGATATAAAGCATACATTCAAAGCAACGTAATTAACAGGAAACTGAAATATTATTTAAAAGATTTCAAAATAAAACATTGCTTCAGGCAGGCCTGAATCTTCAAAGTTCTGGTCAGGCAGATTCCAGCTGCTTTTCATGTAAGCGTAACCAGTAGCCCTGTTCTAGGTGTTGTTCCATCCAGTCATCGATGCCAAAGCAAAGCATTTTTATAGAGCTTGTGCACCATTTTGGGTTTGGGTGCTTTGTAACAGCATCACCACCCTTGGCCTAACTCTAGAGAGGTTTCAGGGCAAAAAACATGAGTGTGGGGTCTTTTTCTGCCAATGAGCATGGGCAAGTGTCAGGGAACTGTCAGGATGCCTGTGGTGGGTGGTACCCGAAGCAAAAGGCAGCTGAGCAGCAATTTCTTTTGTACATTCCCACCAGGCAAAAAGCAGAGGTTTTTACACCTGCGCATCTCTCCAACAAGGCAAGCAAGAGGCATTGATCACAGTTCAAGGACATATTCCAGCCAGGCAAAAGCACTCAAGGAGCAGGCAGAGCAGAGCCAGTGATGGGGCAAGGCCTGGGCTACATCTTATGCATGGGCTACTTTTATGCAACTGCAACATGAGCAGCTCATGAATGTGGAAGGAAGCACTTTGCACTGATTCACCAAAGCAAATTTGCTTAGTTCTCTGATTTGTTAAAGGAAGTGATGGAATAAATGGCAGAATTTGGGGGGGAGGGGGTTATATAGAATTTTCTATATAATAATGTCATGGCTTTAGATATACAAAACTTTTTGTTTTATCTTCAACTTGCCCCAGATTCAGGCTGTTCTTCTCATTTTGTATTCTTGCATTTATTAAAGGAATGAATATGATAATACTGTCCTCATCTTGGATGCCCTGAAGGTTACAGCTAACATTGTTTTTGGATACGCCACGTAAGGCTAATTATTTTACCTGCATATTTTTTGTGACAACAGAATGATTGTGTTAATATTTTCTGAGCTAACTAAAAAAACTTCAGTATAGAGATGGATAATAAAAAAGACGATCTGCTTGTGTTCCAGCAGACCTTTATATACCTTGTGGGCACATTACATTTGAGAAAATCTTTGAGTTGTATTCAGGTTTAAGCAGACCCATTTAAATCAATGGCATTCAAGTTAGTTATGAGTAACTTAAGACCCAGTGATATCAGTGGGTCTACTCTAAGCATGATTTAAGTCCGGATTTAACCTCATGATTTCATTTTTGGATCAACTTTCAACCTTGCATGTGTGTGCCTCTCCCACTTCAACACAACATAAACATGGTACATTCCTTTTGCTTGTTTATCTGAGTGCAGCATCTCCCTGACCACTTGACCGAAAACCCAGTTCAAAAGGCAGATTGGGGTGATAAAAGGAGATTGTGCATTCAGATAAATGTGATGTGCCTCATTCCATTAATTGGGGAGTTGAGAATTCTTACCTGATTTTAACACCTGTTTTACAGACAAGATAATAGGCTTTGCTCTGGTGTTATATTCAGGTAAGTGAAGTGGCTAATCCTGAGAACCCTTTTGCTCATTGTTTGGCAAACTAACGCCCACGGAGCAGATCAGGCCCAATTGCCTTCTGGATCCTAGCAAATTGCATCCTGGCGGTACAAACATTTGTGAGCAAACATTAATATTTATTAACATTTCTTGTAAAAGTATACTTTATTTGTATACTTTATTGTGAGACATGAACTGATTTTTCAGAATCCTGTAAAGTCCTTTTTATTTTACTTTGACAAAGCAACATTTTTGCGTTCTGTTGTGCTGCAGTTATACTTTCCCTACCCATCTTATGCCTCTGCTGTTGTTAATATGCATTTAAGGTGCCAAGGAGCAGAAGCTTTTGAAATTCAGCAGTCTGGCTTAGCCAATGGGATTTTCATGAAGTTCTTGAAGGAACGCTTGTTGGAGGACAAGAAAATTACTGTGCTGCTGGATGGTGTAGCAGAAGGTAAGGGAAGTATACCTGAGCCACTAGGGAAGTTTGCTTGATCGAGAAAAGTGTGGTGCAGTGGTTAGAGCAGGGGTGGGGAGCCTGTGGCTCTCCAGATGTTGCTGGACTACAACTCCCATCAGTTCCTGAAAACATGGCCATTGGTCAGTGATGATCAGAGTTGTAGTTCAGCAACTTTTGGAGGGCCAAAGGTTGCCCACATCTGAGTTAAGGGGGCTGAGTAGAACTAGGGAGACTCTGGTTCAAATCCCCACAGAGCCACAAACTCACTGGGTGACCTTGAGCCTCACTATTTCTCAGCCTAAAGGTAAAGGGACCCATCACCATTAGGTTCAGTCGTGACCAACTCTGGGGTTGCGGCGCTCATCTCGCTTTATTGGCCGAGGGAGCCGGCATACAGCTTCCAGGTCATGTGGCCAGCATGACTAAGCCGCTTCTGGCGAACCAGAGTAGTGCACAGAAATGCTGTTTACTTTCCCGCCAGAGCGATACCTATTTATCTACTTGCACTTTGACGTGCTTTCGAACTGCTAGGTTGGCAGGAGCAGGGACCGAGCAACGGGAGCTCACCCCGTCGCAGGGATTCGAACCGCCGACCTTCTGATCAGCAAGTCCTAGGCTCTGTGGTTTAACCCACAGCGCCACACGCATCCCGCGTCTCACCCTAATCTACTTCAAAGGGTTGTTGTGTGGCTAAAACCCCTTGATGGAAAGGCAGAATACAAATGCAGTGAAGTGTAAAACATTTCATTTGCACATTTGAGGCCTTCGGAGCAAACTGTGTGTTATGCACAAATGCATGTAAAAGCTGTTTTGATGGGGGGGGGGGCGGTTTACAGCCAAAAAGCAGCCCTGAGAGTCTATAATATTTTTTAACAGAAGTTGAATGCAGGGGTAAGGTATATGCACACCCATGCTTCACTCTTTCTTTTCAAACTCCACTTCCCCCATAGCAGCTCAAACTGCTTGTTCCTAGATGAGGATAAAGAACAAATGTACACTAGCCTTTGTAAATAAATGTTTTGGGACAGTTATGTCTGTCAGCTGAAATACAGCCTGATCCCCGTAACCTTTACTTCCTTGAGATGAGATGAATGGCCTGCCCCAGTGCACCCTGTGTTTCCTACTGGTTCTAGTCAACAGAAACCGCCAGCAGAGGATGGCTGGGAAGACAGCCTGCTGGCAAACAAGTGTAATGGTTCTAGGGGTTGCTCGTGCGTAAGCCGGTGCTTATCTCCCCGGCTGGGTGCAAACACCTGGCTGGGTCGCCTAAGTGAACCTTTTCTGTCCGGACAGCCACTCACCCGTGGCTGACTCAATCACTGGCAGAATCCGTCAGTGGGCGTTTCTTAAACTTCTTCCAGCAAAGAAGCTCTTGGACGCCTAGTCTCGTCCTACTCTCTGTGTGCGAAAGCCTTCTGCGCAAGGAGGGCGTGGGCAGCGGAGGACCCCTACTCTCCCCGCTGGTCCCAGGCAAGGAGTCATGGGACCGCCTCACCGCTTCCCCCATCCGCTTCCCCTTCTCCACTGGTGCTACGCTGATTCTCTTCCCCAGAAGATGGGCTGCTCCTCCCGATCCCTGGACGCTCCCTGGAATCCCTCTGGCTTTTGCTCTCTCCCTCCGGCACTGATGGCAGTTCCCTGACACAGGACAGGCTCCTTTTCCCCCTCCCTGAGGAGCAGCCTGACAGGTCAGATAGAAAACAGCTGCTGGCCTCAAGAAGGTGTCAGAATTTCTTAGAACTCGGGAGAGAAGGATGGGGGTGGGTGGAGGGTGACTGGGCAAAAGGGAAGCAGGAAGGAAATGTTTGTGGGAGACTGGAAAGGCAGGTTGACAACAGGGAGAAATGTAGACTTTGTGTAACCAATGCCCTGGGTGGGAAACTGAGTGGAAGGATGCTGTAGCCTAGTGAGCTGCAAACCATACCTGAAGAAAGGTAGTTCTCTTGAGTTCCTGAAGGGAGTGGACCTCATTCAGAGGACTCCTTTGCTTCAATGTGGTCTTGGAAGCAAAGCGCAAGAAGGTCCCCCCTCCCCCCCCCCTTTTGCTTTGGGGAAGGCAGAAGTGAAACTGCCAGACAAGGAGCTGCCAGATGGCAATAGCTGGATGCCTAAGTATTCTTGAGTGGGACCGCTGGCTGACTATTGGAGAGCGACTGTGTACAACCCGAATCCAGGGAGGCTGCCTTCACGCCAATCAAGACGTACTTCTGGCATTGCTGGGGGTGGGGGTAACTACTGGAGGGTGCTGTAGCACTTAATCCCTAATAAAAGCTGTGAAATGAAATGTGTCCATATTCAAAAGAATAATAGGGCTGTGGGAATGGGTATGTGTGTGTGGCTTTTTGATGTACCCCTGCCCCTGGAAGCACAACATATAACAATACTACTAACACACTGGGGTAGAAAAGGGGGATCAAATCAATTGTGCATGTTTGCTTTGTAGGCACAGAGCAATAGATGCATCCAAAATGGTGGCATTGTTTTTTAAAGGTATACTTTATCTCCTTTCACAGCCCCAGAACACTGCTTCCAGCCAGGATAGACAGAACTAGGCAAGATGAGCCATTCGCCGAAGGCAGTTCCTTATATAGTAAATTCATTTTTTTTAAGTTGCAGAAGCGATGTTCAAAAACTACTACCGCTGCAGAATTTCCTTATGAAAAAGGCGGCTATGTAATAACAACATTTTAAAAACATATACAGTACAAAGGTGTACAAAAATGCATTAAAATTGTTAATTTTAAAATTAAAATTTAAAATTGTTAATTAGGATGCTAATGATATGGCTGAAAATAGATGGAGAACCCCAAGTAAAAAAAAGACAACTGTTGGAAAAGATGATCAGTCTAGCTTATCTGTAGTGTAAAACGATTGGAACGTGTATTCTTGTAAGTAGAGTGCTGCAATTAAGAAACATGTCTTTTCCTGGGAAGGATTTCATTGACTGGAGGATCTGTGCATGTAGGAGGGAGAAGATGAAGAAACTTGCCATGCAGCTTAATAAATGTTTGGGTCATAATGAATGCTAAAAGAGCAGGGGAGGCAGAGTTCTTATGGAGAGGAACTTGGACGGTATGTTCCGGACTGTAGTGAATTTTGAACAGCCAGGCTTGAATGCCCCCTTGAAATCAGGTTTGTCATGGAAACGCTGACACAACAATAACCATAGCAACATGGCGGCTCTTCTGGAATGTAGGTGCTTTAATTAGAATTTTCAGCAGCTTTGGTTCCCAGAAAATGATTTGCATCTTTTATTTTTAGATATGGGCAAGTGTCACCTTACCAAAGGCAAGCAGGCTTTGGAGATTCGCAGCAGCTTATCTGAGAAGAGAGCATTAACTGATCCTGTTCAGCAAACAGTAGCGTCGGCAGAGTCATTAGCGCGGAATCTGCAGTGGGCAAAAGCTCATGGTATGGGTGAAGATGAAGATGCTGTTAAAGTTGATCTATAGCTCCTCATGTCCCAGGGTGTGGGTTCACAACAGCCTTATGTATATACTGAAATAACTTGGCTTACCTCCCTCAAATGGTTCATTTCCCTAGGTTATTTGTCCATTTACTTCATGGATAGCTAACCTTCAATGGAATACTTGAATACTGCACTCACCCTTGGCAAACTTTCCAGGGGCTGCATGGCACCAGTAGGTGTGGCCACCCTACTCTTGCACAGGGCACCTTCTCCAGCGTAGCCCCACACCCAGCAGATCAGCTGAAGAGCAGAGCTTATCGTCAACCCCTCTCCATTCATCAAATGATCATTCTAATAAGCACAGTAGGGGTGGTTTGTATCCCCATCAAGGTTCTGGGCTGTGCAGAGAGTGCTACACATCTCTGTCCCCCACAACATCACCTCTGTTTTATTCCCCCTCCAAAATCAGTGGAGCCTTGGTGGGATGGGGCTCATTAAGTTTTTCTTAGGGGTCAAGCTCCCAAGCCAAACACATTATTACATTTGTATATCCCCAGCTTTCCATATAAAACATCCACGGTGGCTAACAACTATAAATCCCACAACAGAAAATAGCCAGTTCACAAAACAGTCAGTCAGTATCATAATGATGAGGGGACAGTGACACCCAATAGCCCAGGGGTGGCTAACCCATAGCTCACAGGCACCCAGGTATATGAAGTGACCTTCCAGACCCTCTCTCCATAGTTTCATCTCCTTATCTGCTCAGCTAATGATAACTTGTAATTCATTTCATGTGTTGCTAGTAAAGTGAAGGAGCACGATCCTCTCCAGTAAAGTTACTTATCATTTTAGGGCAATAGCAGAACTGTTGATAGATGCCAGGAGGAGAAGATCTGTGCAAAATGTATGAAGGAGTCTTGAAGACTGATTATAATCTGCTCCCATTAGTTTGTAGATCTCCTAGCTACTGAAATTAATCCTGATGTTCCAATCTGGATAATGACTACGTACAGCATGAGGAAAGATGCAATTTCCCCAACTAATTTTGAAGGAGAGCATCTGTGTATTACCACTAATCAAAATGTGTTTGTTTCCAGAACTTCCTGAAAGCATGTGCCTTCAGTTTGCCTGCGGTGTTCAAATTCAGCTGGGTTTCGCAGCAGAATTCTCCAATGTCCTGATTGTCTACACAAGCATAGTAAAGAAGCCTTCTGAAATCACTGTTTGCAAAGCTTATGTTACAGATTTCCCCCTCGTAAGTTGGCGTCAGGAGCTTGGTATGAGTTTATTCTTTACAAGATTATAAAAAACATGAAATTTGCACTTTGGCCAAAACCCACATATTATATGATCTGGCAGCTAGAGGGTGGTGGTGGTTGTGGATATATAGCTTTTAATCCTATAAGTTAATTTCTGCTTTTTAACAAATTTGAACAGGACTTGGATGTCGACCCCAAAGGGGCAAACAAGGGGACTCCTGAGGAAACCGGAAGCTACTTGCTTTCAAAGGACTTGCCCAAACATTGTCTCTACACTCGAATAAGTTCTCTGCAGAAGCTAAAGGTCATTTCACATTACTTTTGTCTCACAAGCTCATTCTGTTTGGCACTTTTACACCAGCTGCTGCATGAAACAGATTGCACGTTTTACAGGCCCACACCCATATTGGTAGCCTCCAGTTACTACTTGCCCTTTGAAATACAGGTAAAGGTAAAGGGACCCCTGACCATTAGGTCCAGTCTTGACCGACTCTGGGGTTGCGGCGCTCATCTCGCTTTACTGGCCGAGGGAGCCAGCGTACAGCTTCCGGGTCATGTGGCCAGCATGACTAAGCCACTACTGGCAAACCAGAGCAGCGCATGGAAACGCCATTTACCTTCCCGCCAGAGCGGTACCTATTTATCTACTTGCACTTTGACGTGCTTTCGAACTGTTAGGTTGGCGGGAGCAGGGACCGAGCAACAGGAGGTCACCCCATCGCGGGGATTTGAACCGCCGACCTTCTGATCGGCAAGTCCTAGGCTCTGTGGTTTAACCCACAGCGCCACCTGCGTCCCTGTCCTTTGAAATACCTCAGCATAAATGTATGATTTCCCTACGGATGCAGCTTTGCAGGTTAAGCCAGCAGAGAATTATATGCCAAAGGCCTTCAGTCTCAAAAGGTTCAGAGTCTAGATTTCTGAATATGGCTTCATGGGTACTGGGGAAGGGCAGCAGGCTGCAATAGGGGCTTTGTTTGTGTCAAGGCTGAGGTGGTGGTAGGATCACAACTGCTTTGCTTTCTTGCTGCACCACTAAGTTCCCTTTCAACTCAATTCTACGATTCTAAGCTATCGGAAACAAAACAAATCAGGGCTCGGATGACGGCTGTGGCCCCATTTGCGCTATACATTTAAAGCTGTATCACACTACTTTAAACCTTTGCGGCTTCCCCCAAAGAATCCTGGGGCTTGTAGTTTGCTAAGGTCCCAGATGATTGTTAGAGTCCAATTCCCCTCACAGAGCTGCAATTCCCAGTGTGGTTTTGTAGTCAGCCCCTCTTCCCAGAGAACTCTTGAGAACTGTAGCTTTGTGAGGGGGAAGAGGGATCTCCTAAAAAACTCTCAACACCCTTCGCAAACCATGAACCATGACTGTTTTGAAGTGGCACGACGCTGCTTTAAAGGCCTAGTGCAGATTGGACACTACTGTGAGGTGGGAAATAGGGGACCAGGAGCCAAATCTGACTGGGCAATGAGAATGTACTGGGTGAAGGAACAATTCTGATCAGTATAAAACTGCAGTATGTGGCATTGGAATGAGGGTGGAATCTACATGATAAAGAACAGCTGGTGTCCCTTGGCTTATACATCATCCTAAATGATGAAGATACAGCAAGTGCTAAAATTGATTTATTTATTTTTTGAGGGGCAGACATGCTCATTTTTTGCTTTTGTTTCCCACAAAATGCAGATGTGCCGTTAATTCAGTCAGCATACAAAACTGATTATGTTAGTGAGAGTATTGGAGTTATCTGTGATGCAAACAGTAGCTTCTTTGTGTTTAATTTTTGCAAGTTCCATGTGGAAGGCAAACTCTTAACGTGGAAAGTGGAATATCTTTAGCAGCCGGTGTAACAGTTGCTTTTAAAATACAGTCTGTGTGCTGACAGCAAAACGCTAGAAATAGGTTTCCAGCGCCCCCCCCCCTTTTTTTGTCCTGTGAATTTGTGTAATTAGGAGACAAAAGCACTCTAATGGCAGTGAATGCTGCATTTGATGTGAATGCCTGCATTTCTTTCTTAGGGCATAACAGCTGCCATTATTATGAAGATTAATGATGAATTTTCTTTTTTTATTATTTCACAGGAAGACTTAACCTTCACAGTTTGCCTGCACTATGAATACGCAGGAGTAGATGATGTTGTGGATGAAAGGAAGGTGGTTAACATTGGCAAGCCGCTCATTGCGAGACTGCGCATTCATCAAGGATACAGAAAGAATAGTTGTTTCCACAGCTTCTGCGGGCCTGACGGGCCTTGTTTCGCCCACTCGCCTGGTGTAGAGGCAGCTGGATATAGCCCCTCTCATCACAATCACCAGCCACATTGTTATACAGGTTTCCCCCAGCAAAGCCCTGCTCACTCAGGCAGTGTTTTGCAACCGGTGAGATGCCAGTGCAATATGTCTCCAAACAGGTTGGTCGCATGGACACCAACCTGGTCGTATCCATCCAATTCGAACCAAAGCAACGTACCTGTGGAGACGACAGATGAACTGGAATCTGATTTCTCAGGAAGCTTGAGGCTGTCTCATCAACAGTAGTCGAAACTTCTGTGTGCCAGTTTAGCGGCAACATTCCTCAGGCAGTGATTTGCAGTGCTGCTTGTGTGTCTTGGATTTTGGGGAAAGGGCATTAATAGGTCTCATTGAATTATTTAGCCAGGATCCCAAGTTGTTGGGATTATGAGTTGGCACGTAGGTACTTAAGAAATCTTCTTGGACCACAGGAAATTCCCAGTTATTTTCCCCGATAAGGAAACTGCAGGGCATGTTGCAATACAGTAGTAAGAAAGAGTCTGATTGACTTCAAGCCCAGCTATTTATCATGGGAGAGTATGTGTACAGTATTCTCTTTTAACATGTTGGAAACAATTGGAACTGCAACAAAATGTTGCAGTGTGGTGATGGTCTGCCTGTCCAGACTTCCAGCATTTCTACCCCCCCCCCCAAACATTTTCCACCCTCTGCTCCCTAACAGCATTCCATGAGGCACTGAGCATATATTGTCCTGTATTGGGTGGGGGGCTCACTCCCTTGGGGTTTTTACCTCTAGAAATTTTTTCTATGCAAAATTTGGGGTTCCTCAAGTCTACTGATACCGTCTGCATGGTGCTGCTGCTTTGGCTACATAAGCAATGACATAGCCTGAGCACTGGAAGTAGAGCAGAGGTTGCTAGACACTCCGCCCCTCCGCCCCACACCCCGGGGGGATCATTTGGAAAATGCTGACGGTTTTGGTGAACTACGTAATGATTTTTCTGCCAATGATTTTTAGTTGTATTTTTATTGTTTCTTTTATTTCTTCTGCAGGCAACCCCCAATTTGCATGGGGATTGTGTTCCTGCCCCTCTCCCCACCAACACGTCAACAGAGTTTGCATAAGGCATAAGCCCACCCCATTATACCCCTGATCTGCCCTCATGTTCTGCGTAATTGAACATGTGCAAAATGGTCACTGCCTGTTGCTCTTTTTTTGTATTAACAACTTGCATCCAAGTTGCAATCAATACAATAAGAAATGAAATGCAAGGAAAATGCAGTTAAAAAGCAATTTGCATATTTAATATAAGCATTCCATGGACCACCTGAGTAAAGCTCATGGACCACTGGTGGCCCACCAACCAGAAGTGTGGGAACCTCCTGACATAGAGGGGATGATGTTTGGAGGATGTCAGGATACCACTGGGTACCTGGTGCTTTCCCTACATGTCTAGATGAATGCATGGGAACTGAACGATGGACTGAACGGAATATTGCTCTCATTCATCAATGATATTCTTATTTCTGTCCTCTAGAAGTTCCCGAACCTTTCCTCCTACAACAAGCACTGTACAAACAACCTTTGATTAAATAAAAGCACCTGCAGAATTTCTGGTCATTTGGGAACCAGTTTGGTTTTACATGATCAATGTCTGCAATTAGTATAAAAGGGTAGGAAAGAGATTTTTAATGCACCCCAGCATGTGAGATTATAAATGCACCCCAGCCTCTTTAAAAGTCAACAAGAGTGAATCAGCTTTATAGGTACTCCTCATTTACACTGTCATTTTAAAAGGCCAGCATTATTATTATTTTGTTCATAATTATATGTAAGGCAATAAATTCCTTTTTTAAAATATTTGTATATATGTACTATATTCAATAAGAATTTTTTTAAAGTTCAGCATTCCATTCTCTTATGTGACTAAAGGGCCTGTGGTATGTTAAATTTAGACTCTTACCTGCATTCCTGGGGGAAAGGAATACTAGGCAAACTGAGGCACTCTATCCAAAACAATGCTAACTAAACATTAGCCTTTATTCTAGATTTCTGCATCTTAGCACTGTGGAATTTTGCATGTGCTGGCAAATGTGCAGGAGAATTACGATATGCGAGACGTAGCTGTATTAAGGGGGAGACAGTCGGGAAGTGGTTCGGAAAGTCAGTAGACAGCCATTGGGACTCTAGGAAGCAAGGAGGAAGAGAAGCCAAGGAACAACAGCCTGCAAGGTTGCAGGCAAGTAGACACTTTGGGAGGGAACAGATAAGTCAGTGGCAAGTCAGTCTGGAGGCTGGAGAAGGTCTAAGTGGTGTCTAAGGAGCGAAGGTCTAAGAAGCTGTCATGAGTGGCGGGTGATTTATCCAGAAACGTGATTTAGTTATATTTGTTTTAAATGTTTTGTTGATTTTATATTTGTTTTTCTTGGTGGTTTTATGTATATTTGTTTTTAATTGATTTGTGTATTTCAAGTCATGGTTTATATATAATTTGACTTGTATACTACTTGGGTGAATTTTTTTGAGCAAGTGGGTTCGTACATTTTCTAAATAATTGTCGGAGGAATTTAAAGAGGTGTTGTATACAGTGGTACCTCGGGTTAAGTACTTAATTTGTTCCGGAGGTCCGTTCTTAACCTGAAACTGTTATTAACCTGAAGCACCACTTTATTTAATGGGGCCTCCTGCTGCCGCCACACTACCGGAGCACGATTTCTCAACCTGAAGCAAAGTTCTTAACCCGAGGTACTATATCTGGGTTAGTGGAGTCTGTAACCTGAAGCGTCTGTAACCTGAAGTGTATGTAACCTGAGGTACCACTGTACCTGCCTTCCCTCTGATGAACATTCCTTCTTTTGCCACCCCTCCTTCCATGCCACTCTTCTCCTCTCATTGTGTTTGGGTCTGGGATACATCTTTCTGTCTTCCTGTGCTTGTAAGTGTAGTCATAAGAGGCTACACTGGCCACCTTTAGCCATGCAAGAAGTGGGCTTCTGAAAGAGTTGGGCAGAGAAACAATGAAATGTGTCAAGCACTGCAGCCTCAGGGATGTTTATACATCCTATCCCCTTACCTTGAACAGTGTTGTCTGATTACAGTTGGCCCAAGCCCACTCCTTGATTTTTATATTTATAATTTAATTTATAATTTATATTTTTATATTTATAATTCCTGAGGGGAAGAGGTTGTTGGGAGGGAGAAAGATGCACTTGAAGAAGAGACTGGATGCTGGAACAATATTGCTTGTGGCCCAGGAATAGGACTTGCATGTCTGGTTGCTAAAAATTAGGATTCCAACTTGCAATTCAGGGCAGTTCATGGACTTGATGACTCAGGCAATAGGATGCAGATAGCATGTATATGTTGTTAGGCTTTCCAACTTGTGGTTCAGAAAACCCAAGTGGTTTTATTAAAAAGAGAAGGGAGATTAACAACGCAATCCTATGCAGATCTGCTTGGAAAAAAGTCCTGTGGAGTTCATTTGAACTCCCAGGTAAATAATAATAATAATAATAATAATAATAATAATAATAATAATAGTAATAATAATAATAACAACAACAACAACAACAACAATTTATTATTTATACCCCGCCCATATGGCTGAGTTTCCCCAGCCACTCTGGGCAGCTCCCAATCAAGTATTAAAAACAATACAGCGTTAAATATTAAAAACTTCCCTGAACAGGCCTGCCTTCAGATGTCTTTTAAAAATAGGATAGCTACTTATTTCCTTCACATTATGTGCAGGTTTGCTGCTTGAGTTAATAAGAGATTTGTTGTTGATGGTAAAGGCAAGTTTTAAATGTTCCGTAGTTTGGTAGTTGTCACTTTCTGAACTGGCCCCGTGAAATACCTTTACATCTTCAGACTAACGCAATGGTTAAATATTTCCAAAATGATCTGGTCCAATGGGAAGCCCTTTAAATGGCTCCTGTGCATTTCCACAGCCTCCTAAGTGGCAAAGTTTTGCAGAAATGGAGTTCTGTAAACCCAGGCAAACCATAGGTCCACTTAGATAAGTATTGTTTGCAGCAACTGGCATCAGCCATCCAGGGTTTCAGACATAAATCTTGCCTGGAGGTGTCAGGGGTTGAATCAGACCTTTCATATAGAAATTGTATATTCTAGCAGTGAATTATGACCCCTGAATTTGAGCAGGGAGGAACTATACTATGTGACGTATTTAGGTGATATCCAGGGCAAAACCTTGTGAGCTCCTCAGAAAAAAGGGTTGTCTTTTCATTTAGATCAGGACAAACTTCTAGCTTTCATGCTTTTAGGTGGAACGTAAAACCATTAATGAGCAGTGTACGTTTTGTGACAATGCAGAACTTAAGAGGCTGCTATGCAACTGGTCTGATAGCAGTGCATCACGAGATGCAAGTCGGTGATGCTGTCCTTTGCTTTCAGAGCAAAAGAACGGCTCTTCGAAGCACTTCTCCATCTCTAGTCACAATCAGTTCAAGAGGCCCACACACACACACTTGATTAGTGTGGAGCTTGTATTGCCATGGTAACTATTCTCTTCACATACTTTTTGGCACTTGGAAAAACTCATTGGTTTCTTCCCACGATCCAAGAGATTGGAGCACTGTTCAGTGCCCTTGCAAGATTAGGTCTGTAATGATGGAAACAAAGAGATTGCTTCTGTCAATACAGGCCTTAATCTTGCACTGCACTGAACTTCCTGCTCTAGTGAACCCTGCAAGCCCAATGGCCAATAAATATTTATTGCTTGTAGCCATAGGCCATTGCAAATGCAATAAAAGACCTATTAGCACAGGCATAAAACATGAATAAGTATACACTCTGCTTAAAATGCAATCAACATTGAAACTTCCTGGGGTTAGATTTAGCTTGCTCAAATTAACAAGTCACTAACAGTTTGTTGAAAGATTCTCACTTGGATTTTCTTTGCTGCAGTTGCATATATTGCAGTTTGATAGTATATGTACTCCTATGGGTTGGATAACAGGTCAGTGACTCTGTTTTGCACTGGTCACCCACTCCACTGCATGCAATATAAAAGAATGGTTTCTTTTCTAGGACAGGCATAGAGTGGGCAGTGCAATGAATGTTATTGGCATCATCTGTCTGGAAAGACAATGGCAGGAAGTCAAACCGCTGCGTTAGCAGCACTGAAGTGACTTCCCCAGGGCACATTTAGTCTCTGGCTAGACTAAAAACAAGCACATGAACACCTCTGTGCCCTGGCTACACCATGCATGGATTTTCTATATCATCACCATATGCTATGAGCCCCAGCCTTCCTCAAAGTTAATGTGAACCGTAAAGGCCTCCAACCCTCCCCAGTTTCCCATCAGCTGCAAGCTTGGCAACTTTGCTATCTCTGATTGAATCTGTGTTTTACCTCCACAAATCACCGTGTTTGCTTTGGGATTCAAGCTCCATCAGTATGGCACAGAGGATGACAACCATATACATTTCCAGAGAGAGAGATGCAATCCTTGTAAGAGCAAGCTTATTATATTTTACTTGCACTAAGGCACCAGATGTTCTTGTGCATTGCCTTCCGTTCTCAGAAGGACGTGCATAGGAGATGATAATGAGCAATTGCTTTTCTCTGTGTTCAAGGCAAAGATTTCATCAGCTCCATAGAAGTATATGTCAGCTAGCCAGTTATGAGTTATGGTCACAGCTGTTGTACCATGGCCAGGAATATGGGAAGAGTCCCCTTATTTTGTGATTGTAAATTGCTCTAAACTGTTTTCAGCATTGTGTTTTAACAAGGCAGGCGTTCTTGTTGTATATTTGTAAGGTTGTATAAAGGTTGCTTCCAGACAACTTGTTTATTGAGCATTCATCCTGATTTGTTTGCAGGGAGGTTAAGACAACGTTGGCTATTTAATAAGCATAAGGTTAGATAACGTTGCGTAAAGCGAGTGTTACTCCACACCTTCCAGTGCAGTCCCCCTTTACTTTCCTTATCACAAAAAGTCTGATCTTTTGTGAAAGTAGCTTTGTTGCTCAAGACAGCGTGGTCAACTACAATTGCATAAACCAGATTTGCCAGTTTGTGACTGGGCCCTCCTGCAAATAGCAACTGTCTGGAAGTGGCCCCTCCTTCAGAAGGAAGTCAGATCTGAGAAACACTGCCGCTGGCACTTTTCATCATTTAGGAAAGTAAGGAGTAATGCACAGTTGTCTTTTTCTGAGCTGTAATTCTGAAACCACTCGCTACTTTTGACTAGAATACTGTTTCCTCTCTAATAAAGAACAGTTGTTTGGTAATTATAATGGTTCCATCTCTTTTTATAACTGTGCACTGTGCTGTTGCCACCACCCTGGGACCTCATGGTGAAGGGTGGGTAATAAATATAAATGGAATAAAATATATAATAAAAATCAAGGGTAATTTAATTTAAAAATTAACAACTCTTAAATGTGCACGAGCTCTCTGAACCCAGTAATCCACTGTCGTGAGTATCAAATGGATGTGGGGGATCCATCTAAGTCAGGTGCAGGTTCCGAAAAAGGAATCTAGTGCCAGTTATGTGATCCAGTCTGAAACTGACATCCAGTTCTCTGTTTGGTATGGTTCCTTTTAAAGGTTTTGTTTTATTTCACAATGTTTACTTGAAGATTAATATCCCATTTCTTTCATTTATTCTTTTGGGGTGGAAACTGCTGTTGCTTAGAGAGCCACTAAGTATGCAGTCTGCCTCCGTATAATCTAAAAGCAAATCTGTAACAAATAATCTGCATCCCCTATCCGGAAAATTAATTTCCATATTAAGTTTGGAGCTTGCAACACACTGAAGTGGAAAGTAAAGAATGATGCACAAGATTTTTGACAGAACACTGCCTCCCAGTTTTATTGGTTTAATTTTTCCTAATGACTAAAACTGACACATTTCCCAGCACCACCAGAAGGTATTTAGTGAAATTACAGAGCTCTAATCGACATTAATACACATGTCAGTTTGTTAGCATATAAACTGAGTGAATCCTGGAATTAAATTGTGAAGCTGGTGATCTGAGAGATAAAACTTTTGTTCCCCATCCCACGTTGTAAAGGTTCTGTAATCTATAGTGTAAATTTGAAAGTTTTGCCGATGTTGCTACAAGATTTTGGCTGAATTTGCATGTCACGCTTAACCATGTTCAGGGCGATGTGCAGGAGTGGGCTACAATGAGACCCCGAATTGTGTATTCCCTTCTCCTCTGCCCGCATCACCCAGAAGAGTTCAGAAGCTCCTAGACCTACTTTTGGTTAGCAGTGGTTAGTTATGTCATCTGAAGTGGCAATCTGGTTAATATTAACCATGGTTAGCATGAAACAAGCCAACTTCAAACCATGGTTTCTGGAACTGGCTTATTTGAACTAACCATGGTAAACAATAATTACTGTTCTGGGCTTGGATGACAGGAGAAGCTGTGGTTAACTAAAATGGAAAGGAAATCTTCTGAACTCTTATGGGTTGCATGGAAGGAAGGGATGGGACTGAGAGAGCGGGCAAACCCAAGGTTCACTGTGTCTCATTCCTGTTTGTGCACACCTTGCTAAAACCATGCTGTGTGGCACAGCCAAAGAAGATAAATGACATCAGCATTGGGAGAATTAGATCAAAGTAATTTCCACATCAGCCTAGTTCCTCTACCTAGTGAATGAAATCCTGAGAGAGCAATCCTGACAAGTTAATTCTGATTTGATGGCTGAAGTAGAGCAGGACAATCAAAACAATAACAAAATGTAAGACTGCTAGTTAATCCTTAACATTTGGCATGGAAAGTATCTCTTAGCTATTCATGAACGCTGTGTACATGAATCAGAAGTGAGATGGGCCCTTCCCCAGATGTCTTGCAATTTCCATTAGGTTCAGTAAGAGACAAAAAGAGTTCAGGAGAGTTATCTAGCAATAAAATGGTATTGGAGCATTGTTGCTTTAACATCTATCGATTGCCACAAATCAGATGTATGTGGCAAATGGTAAATGTGGCTAGGTTTTATCTTCCCGCCTTTCACTAGGCGGAAATGATTCGTTTTGCTGAATTTGTCAATACTATCACACATCGTTAATGACTAAGAACGTGTTTTGTTTTAATTAGAAGTTTCTTATACTGTGCATCAAGAAATATTAAGACGTTTTTATAACAATTAAGCAATAATAAATCAAACAATACAACAAGAGCACTTAAAAAACCAAAAACCCTGAATAATTGACCATATGTTTATGAGATACTGATAACACCCTTCCTCCTGTTTTCTCAAATCTTTAAAAACACTCTCTTCTTTCCGCTGAAACCTCCCCGATCCATCAGATTTTTTTTCCACTTTGCATTACTTTTCTTTTATACAGCCACTCTTCAAAAAATAATTAACACACGATGCAGCCAAAGCTAATTAACACACGATGAGAGCCAGTGTGGTGTAGTGGTTAAGAGCGGTAGTCTCGTAACCTGGGGAACCTGGTTCACTTCCCCGCTCCTCCACCTGCAGCTGCTGGGTGACCTTGGGCCAGTCACACTTCTCTGAAGTCTCTCAGCCCCACTCACCTCACAGAGTGTTTGTTGTGGTGGAGGAAGGGAAAGGAGATTGTTGGCCGCTTTGAGACTCCTTAAAAGGAGTGAAAGGCTGGATATCAAATCCAAACAACTCCTCCTCCTCCTCTTCTTCTTCTTCTTCTTCTTCTTCTTCTTCTTCTTCTTACCGTTTTATGCCCCATGGAATTCAAGGAAGATAATTAAAGATGGGGGGGGGGCATAGGACAGGCAAGAGGAAGTTTTGAGGTGGGGGTTGTAGCTGGGGTTTTTGGTATATTTTAGATCTTATGATTTATGAGGAAATCGTTCAGTTTGTGTATTTTTTAATGTTTTATTTATTGTTTATGACTACTTTTGTTATGTTGTAGTTAGGCGTTTTTTCACCCATTCTGTAAGCCGCCTTGACCATGGTTTGAACTGTGGAAAGGCAACATGCAAATAAAATTATGCATTATATATACAATTTGCTGCCACATTGTGATGGCTACCGAGTTGGATGGCTTTAAAATGGGCAGCAACAACAGCGACAATAATTATATTAGCACAAGCTTGGAAGACAGAAGAAATACCAACGAAAGAACAATGGTGAGGGAAATTTACGGAATATGCAGAACTGGCAAAATTAACAGATATATTACATGAAAAGGATAACAAAGATTTTAAAAGAGAATGGGAACCATTTACAACATATATGAAGAGACAACATAAAGAATTGGACTCACTGGCAGGGTTTGAATAAACAAACACAATTGTATATAACAAAAAGTAAGACTATATGTATTGGGAAAATTTTGGGAAACAGCGGCGTAGCGTGGGTTATCAGCACCCGGGGCAAGGCAAGTAATTTGCGCCCCCTAACCCGGGGCAAGGCAAGTACAGTAATTTACTCTCCCAAGCAGCAGCAGCGAGGCTTCTCTTTCCCCCGCGCTCTCCCGGAGCTGCCTCTTTTCTTTCCTTTTTTCCCTTTCTCCAAGGCTTTTCGCTTTCTCTCCTTAATTGATTGTTTCCTGGCTGCTTCCCCCCCCCTTCCCCTCTCTCTCTTCCTCGCTCTGCTTGCCTTGCCCTGCCCTGCCTGAGGGCGCCCTGAGGAGACTTTTTGACCAGGCAAGGTGGAAAAAAGGGGGGGGGAAGTCTCTTCCCGCCCCCTCGCCAGACTCCCTGCTCGGCGCGGCCAGTGGAGAGAGAGCCGCAATTACCATAAAGCTCCTCTCCCTCTGCTTCGCCAAGCTGTCAAAGCCCGGCAGCAGCGGCAATGGCAGCAGCAGGCGCAGCCAGACCCCCGCCAGCCCGCCCGCCCGGCTTCCTCTCCTTTTTTTGCCCGCGGCAGAAGGCTTTGCTCTCCCCCTTCTGCGACCTCCTCGCCAAGCCGAGCGAGCGCGGGCTCCCTAACCCGTGGATTTTAGTAGGGGCAGAGAGCTGCTAGTGTGAGTGCGCCCCCTGCCCAAGTTGCGCCCGGTGCGGCCGGCACCCCTGGCACCCCCCACGCTACGCCACTGTTGGGAAACAATACACAGGGAGAGTAATACGGAAATAAAACAAAATGGGAATATGAGGAGGGGGAGGAAATATGGGAAATTGTTAGAGAAATGTTAGAGGATGTATATATAGAAAAACCAGTATTCTTTAAAAAAACAAAATGGGATTAGGCAAATCCAGGGAGGGTCATCATCAAATTGCTACTAGCCAAGTTGGCTGTATATTAATTCTGGTGCTAGAGAACCATGCTTCCAAATTATTAATCTATGGAGCAACACTGCTATTGTTCTCATGACTTCCTGGGTGACATCTGTTTGGCCACTGCACTAAACACAATGCTCATCTGGATAGGTGTTAAGTTTGATCCAGCAGGGATCTCCTGGTAGGTGTGCAAAAAAATAACAAATACCAATTCTGAGACACAAAGTACAAATGTGGTTGTTCCCAAACTTTTCCACTAGAGGGTACTCATTCCACATTAATTATACCAGAAAGTAAATATATGTTCTGAACTTCCAAATCTCTTGCGATTTCTCCCAAACCTATGGTCCGTAAAACCTCATCAGGTGTCCCGTGTGCAGTTATTGAATCTTTCATTTCTTATAAAGAATATTGGGATGCGGGTAACAATGTGGTCTAAACCACTGAGCCTCTTGGGCTTGCTGATCAGAAGGTTGGTGGTTCAAATCCCCACAACGAAGTGAGCTCCTGTTGCTCTGTCCCAGCTCCTACTTACCTAGCAGTTTGAAAGCATGCCAGTGCAAGCAGATAAATAGGCATCGCTGTGGCGGGAAGGTAAATGGTGTTTCTGTGCGCTCTGGTTTCCGTCACGGTGTTCCGTTGCACCAGAAGCGGTTTAGTCATGCTGGCCACATGACCCGGAAAGCTGTCTGTGGACAAATGCCGGCTCCCTCGGCCTGAAAGCGAGATGAGCTCCGCAATCCCATAGCTGCCTTTGACCGTCCAGGGGTCCTTTACCTTTATCTTTAAAGAAATAAAAGGTGTGATGAAAAATACAATGGAAAATGATACAGCATCTAGCACAGAGCAATACAATTGCCACAATTGTTGGGGGGGAAATCATTAAGTGGGCCATCACAAACATCAGCAGTTTTATGTGGGGATATTCCAAACTTTTATATGCCTGTTGTCTTTGTCCATGGAGTTTTCTTGGCAGGGATACTGGAGTGGCTTGCCGGTTCCTCCTCCAGGTGGATCACGTTTGGTCAAAACTCTCCACTATGACCTGTTCATCTTGGATGCCCTGCTCGGCATAGTTCATAGCTTCTCTGAGTTCTTCAAGCCCCTTCGCCACGGCAAGGCAGTGATCCATGAAGGGGATCACTTTGCCAACAAAGGTCCGTATAGTAAAAGCTATGGTTTTCCCAGTAGTGATGTATGGAAGTGAGAGCTGGACCATAAAGAAGGCAGATCGCCGAAGAATTGATGCTTTTGAATTATGGTGCTGGAGGAAACTCTTGAGAGTCCCATGGACTGCAAGAAGAACAAACCGATCCATTCTTAAGGAAATCAGCCCTGAGTGCTCACTGGAAGGGCAGATCGTGAAGCTGAGGCTCCAATACTTTGGCCACCTCATGAGAAGAGAAGACTCCCTGGAAAAGACCCTGATGCTGGGAACGATGGAGGGCCCAAGGAGAAGGGGACGACAGAGGACGAGATGGTTGGATAGTGTCTTTGAAGCTACAAACATGAGTCTGACCAAACTGCGGGAGGTAGTGGAAGACAGGAGTGCCTGGCGTGCTCTGGTCCATGGGGTCACGAAGAGTCGGACATGACTAAACAACAACAACAACAAATTCCAAACTTTAACTATTCCATTGGTCTTTGGCTTGTAGAAGACCCCTCTCCATGTGCCATTTTAGGCAATCGTGGCTGGTGTTCTTTGGGATTTGTAGGCCAGAAGACAGGGAACTTGACAGTAGCTGGAGCCAGAGCGAATGACAGGGGGGGGGGGGTCAAATCCTTGTCAGGAACAAGCTGGCAGGATTTATATTTTAAATTTCTTTTTATATTGCCCTGAAATCCATTTTTCTTGTTTGAGTGGTTAGTAAAATTTTAAAAAATAAAAGGATAGTAAAAGTGGTTAAGCAGTCACCAGTCTTCCTTGCATGCATATACCAGCAGGGCTACTACAGTGATATTTAAGATAGCCGCTGTGCAATTAATTAGCTAGCTCCTAGATGTCGCTGTTCTACACACTTGGAAAAAACACTTCCTCAGCTGTGATCAGTTCTATTATTTTCTTGGTTTAATTTCCCCTGCTCCCCCCCCCCCCAACACACACAGAGGATAGAAATGGAATTATCTATTATTTACACACCATGAGCTTTTTAAAGAGTTTGGAGAGAAATATCCAATTAGTTTGCACAATGTCAGTCCAGCAGTTCCCGAAAGACTGCAATCTATGGTTTTCCTTTTCTTTTTTCTGGGATGTGGTTAGATCCTTATTCACATTGGGGGCGGGGGGAATTCATTCAAAATTAATCTTCACCAGAAGACAGTGGCAGAGAATCATCACCTCATGGCAATGTTTTCCTGTTTGGGGGACAAAAGGGAAAGGAAAGATGAAGTACTATTGAGCAAACCACAGTTTTATGGGGCTTGCCCAACTTTTTCACTATTCTAATGAACAGTACCAGTGACCTTCAACTTGCCCAGGCCAGACACCCACTTCTGACTTCAAGCCTGGAATATGGGACCCACTTTCACATATCCAATTTTGATTTCTACGTAATAGCACTAACAAGGCACATTATTCATCCTAAAATGAAAATTCAGAGAGTTCATAATGTTACCTTAGCACTGCTACTAAATGGAAATCAGTGGGGTCTTTTTGTTTTTAAAGTGTCCCTATTTTCCAGGGATAGTCCTAGATTTACAGAAGCCGTCCCTGCTTCTGATTTGACCCCAGAATTTCCTGCTTTTCCTTAGGACTTCAGCAAAATGTTGGAGGGTATGCTTATGCAACACCTGAGCCAACCTTTAGATGACATCTGAAGGCAACCCTGTATAATGAAAGTTTTAAAAAATGTTTTACTATGTTTTTATATACAGTCGTACCTTGGTTGTCGAATGGAATCCATTCCGGAAGCCCATTTGACTTCCGAAAACCAAGGCACAGCTTCAGATTGGCTGCGGGAGCTTCCTGCAGCCAATTGGAAGCTGGGTTGGACGTTTGGGTTCCAAAGAATGTTCGCAAACTGGAACACTCACTTCCGGATTTGCAGTGTTTGGTAGCCAAAACATTTGAGTCGCAAGGCGTTGGTATGACTGTATGTTGGGAGGTGCCCAGAATGGCTAAGGCAACCCAGTCAGATGGGTGGGGTATATATAATAAAATTATAATTATAATTATAATTATAATTATTATTAAATAGGACATCCCTATTTTCATTGGAGAAATGTTGGAAGCCTTGCTGCACACATATTGAGCATGTGTAAATGGTGGTTGCCTGTATTTATTGCTAAATGTTAATTTTAAAATTAGAAAGTGCCTTGAGGACCCATTTAGCAATGGAGACGAGGATAAATTTGACCTGAACAAAGGTTTCCCACTGCCACCCATATATTCCCAGCTGGCAAAATCACTTGACGGCTTTAGCATCATGTGGGCTTGGCTGTAGAGAGATGACATGCCATTAATATAAATGATACACTCAGCAACCTGTATGTAGAGTTCAATGCCAACCATTTCCCTTTATGTTTCCATGCAGGTGAGCATACAGGGCTTAAATAGCTGATGACAGTGCCATCTGCAAAAGGCTAACGGCACGCTTATTAATCAGTACGAGCTGCTATTTAATCAGGCGTGTGTGCAATGAATTATTCAGCGGTGACCGGCATATCTTTAATACATATTAAGAGAAGCAAAACCGTACATCTGGTACAACAAAGAGATGTGGAGAAACTGGCATTTTCAAGTTTTCCTAAGCGGATGAGCCTGATTAGACAAGGCATTAATTGTGTGTGCACTTAACACTCGCCGAATTTGAGTCATACGTTCAAAGGCCAGGTAATTGTCCTAGAAGAGCTTGTTCCGGAAAAGTTTGATTGTAGAGTTAAAGGTATCGAAGGAATCAAAATGATACAATGGGATGAAACAGATTTGTAAAAACGTTACATGGAAGAAGAAGAAGAAGAAAATACGAGGCACTACACTTCTGTAAAACAAGAAAATCCTTAATAAAAAATATTTTTTTAAAAAAATGATACAATGGGAGCAGCAGCATGAAATCTCGTTTCTAAAATTGCCACCATACTCCTGCACTCATGTTTCCACCTCAGAAATTCGCCCTTGAACACTGGTTTCGCAGTTTGAGGGTGGATTGCGTCCAATGTTATTCATTCCCCAGAGCAGACCCATTGAAATTAATGGACACAAGCATTGCTTTTTTTGGTTTAAAAAAAGGTGCCAGTATTCAAAACTTGAGAAAAGTGCCAAGGAGGCCAGCACAAAATGGCTGCCACAGGGAGCAAAAAAGAGGCGATAGTATTCTGTACTGATGAATACCAACCATGACAAAAAAGCATCAAACATGACTAATAGAGGTCCATTAATACTTTGAGCAGAACGTATTTTGATACAACCCCATGTTTCACAAAGAGAAACATCTTAGGAATGTTGGAAGGTATGAAACAACAGGGTAAAAAGGAAATTTTGTGTGTGAGAGAGGTTTTTCTATAGGCCAGAGCTGGCTCCAACATTAGGTAAAATGAGTTGGCTGCCTCAGGCAGATGATTTGGGATGTTGGGAGAGCACTCAAGTGGTCTTCAGCTTTGACCAGCCGTGAGCGCTACCCACCTTGACTTGTGGGTAGGCATCATTAGCTGCTTGGTTTCAGGAAACAAATGTCCTGGGACAGTCCTGAGTGGAGCTGGAATGTCTGTTCCCAGCACAATTAAATGCAGGGCCGGCTCTACCATTAGGCAGTGACCTCTTCAGCAGCAGATCCAACCCACTGGCTATTCCTCCAAAGTCCCCAGCCAAGCACCTCTGTTGCAGACTAGAGTTGTGCACGTCACACGGCCTGCTCTGCAATCCCTTAAATGTGCCTGCTATCTTCAGGTTTTCTGGAGGATGTTGTGCTACCTTCCTGCTAGCGGATTTGTAGTAAGATTCAGTTGTAAATTCAGTGTAGGAAGCTCAAGCTTGAAGAACTCCTGGCTAAGTGAGATTGCACAGACACCCTCCTTACTAATCTTCCGGTGTGTGCCTAATAATTTCTTACTCATTTTAAGGTAATCTTTGGTTTTGTGATATTGTTTTGCCATTTCATTTTCTGTGTGGTTTGGTTTTCTGTACATCACATGGAAATGTCCATGATTAAGTAGTATATAAATGTCTTATCTGCCAGTACAATTGACTTCTGTACAGGGATTTGAGGTGTGTGTGTTCTCTTCTCCTTAGCCTCGGGCAGCAAAATGCCTTGGGCCAGTCCAGTCTATCATTCTGCAACTCTAAGGTTTGCCGTTAGCTATTACAGCAGGCTTCCTCAACCTCGGCCCTCCAGATGTTTTTGGCCTACAACTCCCGTGACCCCTAGCTAGCAGGACCAGTGGTCAGGGATGATGGGAACTGTAGTCTCAAAACATCTAGTGGGCCGAGGTTGAGGAAGCCTATATTACAGTATATCAGAGTGCTGCCCTCTTGAGGCTGAATAATTTAGTTTTTAGGGACCAAGATCAGAACTCTAGAGCAGTAGTGTTCAAACTTCCTACATTGAAGGAAACCATGTAAACATCAACTCATATACCAAGGGACCCTTGACTATATGTCACAGAACCTCTGCTCATTCAGAGAATATTCTAGCATTTAGTTCCCAAATTCCCCCCTCCATGGACTCGAGATTGCCAAGGGCCATAGAATCATAGAATTGTAGAGTTGGGACCCTGAGGACCACTGCAATGCAGGACTGCTGGGATTGAAACCGCAACCTTGGCATTATCAGCACCATGTTCTAACCAAACGCGGCTTACCACTTAATGATTTTTCTGCCTATTTTGTTGTTGTTTAGTCGTGTCCGACTCTTCGTGACCCCATGGACCAGAGCACGCCAGGCACTCCTGTCTTCCACTGCCTCCCAGTTTGGTCAAACTCATGCTGTTGCTTCAAGAACACTGTCCAACCATCTCGTCCTTTGTCGTCCCCTTCTCCTTGTGCCCTCAATCTTTCTGCCTATTATTGTATAGCAATTGCAATACACCATGCTAGATGGTTTTAAACTGCGAAAATTTTTATTACTGCTTTTATTTGTTACATGCTGTATTTTATTGTATTCCAAATAATTCAAACCTTAATGCAATAAAATGCAGCGTTAAGAAATCACGGCAGCAATTAAAATACAGTTAAAAATCAATATTAACTAAGCTGATGGATGTGCCATATTGTCTTCACCACAAATCCATGGACATGTTGCAAACCACCTGAACGAAGGTTGGCCCATGGACCACAATTTGGGAAAATCTGTTCTAGTGTGCACATTCTGTTCAAAGCACTGGCCAAAGCTTTTTGGTCTCACTGCCACCGCAAATGTACTGGGAGTTCATCCTAAAAAGGATTGGTCATGTTTGTGATCCACTTTTCTGTTGTTATGAAACAGACTCCATAGAGTTCTTGGCTCACCTCACACTTACGCACTGAACAGCTCTAGGTTGCTGCTTCCTGTCTTCACACCATGCCCTTCAGTGGCGTAGCGTGGGTTGTCAGCACCCGGGGCAAGGCAAGTAATTTGCGCCCCCTAACCCAAGTGAGCCAGGTAGGGGCAGAGAGCTGCGAGTGCGAGCGCGCCCCCCAGATGTTGCGCCCGGTGTGGCCGGCCCCCCCTGCACCCCCCACGCTACGCCACTGATACCCTTTACAGGGGGAGATCGGTAGTTAAGGGCAATCTTGTCTTTTTCTGAAATCTTAGGAAGTAATACAAAGCACATTAAAAATCATATTAAAGGCCTCTCACAAACAGTAGTGAATATATTGTTTAAGTTTGTAAATAATAACACAACGCTGATCGCTTTGGGAACATGCCCCAAGTTAGCAATTAAGCTTCTAGTCTACTGCTGTTTTAATAAAAGTTTTAAAGATGCTTGATAGAAATATTTTTGACTTCCAGGTAAAATTTAATGAAACATACACGTTTGTTAGTCCACCAAAAATGCGGGGGCAGATGAGGTAAGGGTTTTCTTTCTAAAATACAGCTTCGAGAAAGGTGCTGCTACTAATAAACTTGTGTGTTTATCTGACATACTGAAATGGGGAAATTTAAGGGTTCGGTTGTCTAAAGACTCCTTTTTAAGAATTGTTTTAATTTAGAGTTCAAATGGACAACAATATGCTCATTTATTTCACCTTCCAAAATGACTCTGTTCCCACGTTACCTTGGCCCTGGCTGCTACCCAAGTAGTAAAAGGGAAAGGGAAAGGATCCGTAGGTGGTTAAATCCAGTTGAATTTGACTATGGGGTGTGGCGCTCATCTCCGCTTTAAGGCCGAGGGAGCCTGTCTTGTTATAAGAATTTAAGGTGTCAAATATAGAAATGTTCATAAATGTACCAGGTAAACACATGCATAAATATATAAACCACATGTCTGAAACAGTACAGGAAATCAGTCCTGAAACCATTTTGACTCTCCCAAATTGACCTCAAATGTTTCTCTGCAAGGAGGAAGGAAATGGGAAAACCTCCCCATTCTCTCTTTGCTCACAAATCCTGTCTTAAGGGCGTATCTCTGTATGAATAGGGTGAGCCTGTGACCTGGAATCAGGAACTGAGTATTTACCATCACAAAAGAATGGCCAGACTGCCCAAGTAATGCAACCAGTGACCATTATCAGGTCCTGGGAGACAGAATTTCTGCTGTAGACAGCCCCTTCAGTGATGTATGTATGATGTATTGGGGGGTGGTCTTGGGCTACAGGGTGGGCAATTTCAAAAGTCTATATAAGAGCTTGCACACCAATGTTCTGGTGTCCTCCTCCCTCCTGCATGTTGGTAAGCGAGCACCCTGTTCCAACAGTTTAATAAGGAACAGGCTTACTAGCTGCTTTGCTTCTCAATATTCTCTGGTTGGCCTCTGTTATTTTCTCCTACCAATAGGGAACAGGCTCTTGGATACCCCATAAGGGAAAAAGGGCAGATTTCGTTTACAGCAGTCTGCAGACAGCTTTTCTGGGTCATGTGGCCAGCATAACTAAACGGCTTCTGGCGAAATGGGACACCGTGTTGGACACAGAAATGCTGTTTACTTTCCTATCGCAGTAGTACCTATATCTACTCATGGTGGTATGCTTTCGAACTGCTAGGTTGGCAGGAGCTGGGACAGAGCATCGGAAGCTCACCCCATCACGCCAATCTGAACCGCCGACCTTACCCAAGTATTCCTAATGGTCGCATTGGGTCTGTCCAAGGCTCATAATAATTAGGTATTGATAAACAGCTTTGAGTAGAATATGGTCTTAACTCAGAGGTGGGGAACCAGAGACCCTTCAAACGCCCGTCATTCCCAGCTAGCATTTCCCTCTACTGCATGTGCAGTGACCACCTTCTTGACCACTGAACCCACATTGATCTCACCCCCTCAATGTGCCAGAGCCTATCTTCACATGCAGAAAATCTAACTCACTGAAGTTTTGAGACTGACCGGCTCCAATTTGCAGATGCAAATTTGCTGTTAGCAAAGAGATAATCACATGCTTTTACATGTAGACAGTCCCAGCCTCAATCTTCAGCTTCTCTATTAAGAAGGGTCAGGCAACAGGAAAGAACCTTCTCTGCCTGATCCCATGGAAAGCTGCTAAATAAGACAATATTGGGCAAAATTGACAAATATGGCGACCTAATGCATGGGTGTAGCCAGGATTTTTGTTAGAGGGGGCAGGCCTTTTTTTAAGGGGGGGACAGAACCTGTTTGCTACGTATTTGTATTGAATTTTATTGATGGGGGGGGCAGCTGCTCCCTTGGCCCCTCCTACACTCATGGCCTGAAGCTAGGAATTTTCCTTGGCTCCTAACGCATGGTATGCATGCAAATATGCCCCCAAGAGTGAAAAAAATGCACCTATAGAAAGAGGGGTTGGGGAAATGGGCACTGCATTTATGCTATGGAAAAACAGGCAATGCAGTTCCCAGAACAAAAAAGGTGTTGACATGCAGATTAATTGCAAAAGCACTGAGAACTGCTGTGATGCATAGTTGATGGATGCTGCTGCTTTGTCAGTTAAGAAAACCTAATTTTCCAAGAATACAGATGCTTATCAGAGAAGTAGTCAAGAGCCTCACTTGAGAATGGGCCAAGAAAATAAAAGTGAACTTGTTTCCTTGCCTCCATGGTGCAGAGTTGAAAAAATATCTGCATACATGTGTGTGTGTGTGGGGGGGGGTTAAATCAAGGGTTTAAAATGTCTTCTGTTTTTATTGAGCCATGTGAATTATGCTCCCAAACAAAGACATCCTTATGATTTTAACACTGGCACATTTGCTGTATAAAGCAAGGTAAGAATGAACCAAGATAAAACCTCCACAGAAGCAGGTTGTTAGCAGCAAATGTGAGCACGTTTAATGTGGACATTAAAACTAGAACCAGTGGTAGGGTAGCTCACATTCATTCTTCTTCTGCCCTTATTCCTCAAGACTTCTTCATGAGGCCCAAACTAGAGATGAAGGGAAACCTGCTTCCATTTTCTGCTTCGTCATCCCTATTTGCTCCCATGTAGACAGAGCCTTTTAAAAACAGGGCACAACTAAAGGTAAAAGGTAAAGGTACCCCTGCCCGTACGGGCCAGTCTTGACAGACTCTGGGGTTGTGCGCCCATCTCACTTAAGAGGCCAGGGGCCAGCGCTGTCCGGAGACACTTCCGGGTCACGTGGCCAGCGTGACATCGCTGCTCTGGCGAGCCAGAGCCGCACACGGAAACGCCGTTTACCTTCCCGCTGGTAAGCGGTCCCTATTTATCTACTTGCACCCGGAGGTGCTTTCGAACTGCTAGGTTGGCAGGCGCTGGGACCGAGCAGCGGGAGCGCACCCCGCCGCAGGGATTCGAACCGCCGACCTTTCGATCGGCAAGTCCTAGGCGCTGAGGCTTTAACCCACAGCGCCACCTGCGTCCCAAGGGCACAACTGCCCCGCCCCAAACCCCTGAGAATATCAGTCTGAGGAAAATCCATCATTCTTTTTTCACCTGAATTATATATCCATGTTTGTTATGTACGTGGATGTGTGTGTATCTATCTATCTCACCCACCTTCCAACCTATGGTATAAAATATAAAATTATTCAGATTTATACTACACACACATGTCAGATACACACATTTTAATTGAGCTTTACCTCAAGGAAGGTGGGTGGAGGGGAGGGGGGGGGGACCTCTTTACTTTTGTTTCCTTGTCAGCCCAACTCCGGCCTGCTCAATCTAGTTTCCTGAGGAAGGTTGCAAAACGCAACCAGCATCGCAATCCCTGCACATTGCAGCCTTTTTGCAGGTCCCTTTTTTTCTTCACCTCAGGAGCCTCGCCTTTTCTTCCTTGCCTGTAATTAAAACATGCCAGGGGAGGGGAATGGCTTTTAACTCCTTTCTCCACAAGAGGGAACCCCTGATTTCTAAAGTGGGGGGGTTGGTGGGAGAGAAGCTTCTAGAGACGAACCACCAATAAAAGGGGGGAAAAATAAATTGCTTCTCTCCCCCCTCGCCTCCGTTTTCTTCACACTCTGGTGACAAGTTTTAAATTGAATCCACAGGGGAGATCTCTTCCACACACCCACCTACCCAACCCCATCCATCCATCCATCCATCCATCCCTTTTTCCAAGCCACAGAGGCATCCCCCACCCCCACCTTTCCCCCTCCTAGTCCTTGCAAGAGCCTCGCGCGCGCTCTCCCCCTCTGCCTGCCTTGCCTGCCATTATGTGCAACCATCTTTTTTAAAGCCAGGCCTCTCTCTCTCTCGCTCTCTCTCCTCTCTGCAGGCTCCTCTTGGCAAAGGAGAGAGAGCAGTGAGCTCTTAAACATGTCTGCCTGAAAGCACCCCTTGCAGGAACAGCCCCTCCCCGGGTGGCAGCACACTGGCCTCTTGCCTAAGGCTACCAGCAGCAGCAGGTCTGTTTGCATGGGGGTGTGAGCAGTTTGCATGCGGTGCGGGGAGAGCCGGGGAGAGAGAGAGAAAAAAAAAAGGAGAGAGGCGGTGGTTTTTTTTTGGTGGCGATGATGATGATGATGGTGCTGATTTCCCTTCCTTGCCTCTTTTCTTTCCCACCCTGGTGGGGCCTCTGCCTGATGCACCTCCCACGGGAGAACCCTTTAAAAAATAAAATACACAGGACATGCTATTTTAACACCCCCTCCCTCCCTCCCTCCCTCCTGGATATTTGCAGGAGCTCGCAAGGGAAGGAAAATCCAAAAGCAGCAGACGCTTAGTTCCTCTCCGGAGCTGCCGCTGCAGCGCCTACGCGGCATGGAAAGGAGGAACCGTCCTGGCCGGGTGGTGGTGGTGGTGAAGCGAGGCAAAGCTGCAGAGCACTTGCAGCAGCCGCGCGGGAGAAGCTAGGGAAGGAAGCCGGGGCTTGCCTGGCAGGAAGGCCGCTGGAGCCTTTCTGCAGCCCGGGAGCTCGCCCGGGAACAGGCAAGGCGCCTGCTGCTGCTGCTGTTGCAGCAGCCGCCGGAGATTAGGCCTCTGCCGCGCGCTGCAGACCCGGGAGAAGGGATTGCTACCGGGGGCATCTTGGAGCTGGCCTGCATCGCCAAGCCTCGGGAGGGAGGCCTTCTCCTGGCTAAATTTCAAACGCCGTTGTGTGCTTTTTAAAAATAAATAAAGCATGTGTGCTTAAACAGCCCCCCCCTTTAAAGTGCTTTCTTTGCAGCCGGATATGGGGCCAAGCGATTTTCCTGGGGAGGGCCTTTCTTTGTGTGCGTGTCTCTTAACGTTAAATGCATTAGGAGGCCATGTCCGCTCCCTGCTCCCCCCCCCCCCCGCCCCATGCACACACAGCCCATAAGTGGGTATTTCTTGCGTGCCGGAAGAACCCGCAGGAGACTGCAGCACAATGGCCTCTTCCATTTATACCTTCTGGGCCTCTTTTGTTTTTCCAAAACTGGCACAGCCTCCTGCTCTCGCCCGCGGCGCCCTTCCTGGGCCTCTTGGTGCAGCGCAGGCCTGCGCCCTTTTACTCAGGATTTCTGCAGTGGCGCTTACTCCCAGGTAATGGGTGCGTAACTTTCGCAGCCCTAATTAGAGTGGAGCTGGATTGAAAAGACCCAGAGGCCAGGAATCGTTGATTGGCTGTCAGATGGGGCCACAGGGTGAGGTCGCTCACACCTTGAAGGCACCCTTTAGTAAATAGGAACAAGAAAGGTTGCTATGTTGGTCCATAAAGGTGAGGAGGAGTAGGGAGGTGCAGATCCACAGTTGAGCAATGTTTGGGATTGCATCCAACCCAAAAGTGTGCCACCCAATGAAGTTAATGCCCAGCTATGGATTTTGGAGTTCTTAGTAAACATGGTTTTCTTGCAGCAATGGGTAGTAAATCTTACTCACTGGATGTTGCACCAGTATGGGAGTAGCGAAAGCTATGTTACTTGTGCTTGCTTTGGAAGGGGGTGGGTTTTCAGTGTCCCTGTGTTGCCAAGATAACAAAAGGGCCTCACCTCTGTAGAGATCTTAGGACTATTGGTTAGCTGCTTTATACTAGGCTAGACTTATTTGTCCGTCTAGACCTGCCCAGTCTGCTCTCCAGCAAAAGCCTTTCACATCACCTGCTACCTAAACTGGAGATGCCAGGGACCTTCTGCATGCAAAATGTGTGGTTTGCTGCTGAGCTGTGGTCCTGCACCTAGGAACAATGGCGAGGGACTTTTGAGCAAGGGGTGGCAGCATGTGACAAGAGTATGGAAGGAGATGAGGAAGAGTGTGGTAGAGAAAATGTGGGTAGGACCCACGTTGTTGAGAAGAAAGTGGGGGTGGGTGATAGTGAGATGGTATCAAGAGGATCCTAGCATGATCAGGTCTTCTGGTGGTTGGGCAATGCAGAATTCCATATCTTCCCAGTATGGAAGCAGCTAAGCTGTTATAGTATAAAACAGAAATAGGAGGGAAATAAGATAAGGAAGCTGTAATTGTGTCAGGGTGGTGGAGACTCCTGTATTGGTTTGCAAACCTAGTCAATGGTAGTTGCTCTGTTCTAGGGTTGGCAATAAGCTATTAAGAAAATTTGAGCCTTCTGCCCTGTCATGGATGGGGCACCGGTGACCCACCAGATGATGTTGGACTCACCAGATGGTTTGTTGACCATATTGGCTGGCAATGATGGGAATTGGAGTCCCAACAGCTCAGCTTCCCCATCCCGGATTGAATGAAATAGATTAATCCTTTAAACAGCCTATGCAAATACAAACAAAGAAACTGGTAAAAATGGTTTTGAATTACCCTCATGGGTAATTCAGATGTTGTTGATTTTCCATCTGCCCCAGTCAGAATGACCAGTAGAAATGGATGACGGGAGATGTAGTGGAAGAAATGATCGAACTTGCCCCCCTAAGGTTGTTAAAGGCAGAGGTTGGAGCCTGTGTCCAGGGGACGTGTGGAAAACCATGGTTTGGTGTTGCACTTTATGCCATAGCATCCCTCATTGGTCCATTAGGGTGAATGGGGCACTGCCTCCACCAACCTGAATCAGCTCTCAAGCCAGCCCACTCCTGCCTACCTGCCTGTTGCGATTTCTCCTCCTTAGTCTCCCTGTTGACCTTGTAGACCTCAACGGGCAGGAGGATGAAGGCAGAATTAGAATAAGTTGGGTCTCTCTGCCTTTGGCTCCCTGCCTTCCACCCCACCAACCCCAGTGGACTCCAGCATCCATTTGCAAAGGATAGACAGCTCTTCATGAGGATGGAGATGTTGGTAGGTGAGGGAAAGGCCTTGATCTTCAAGTGAGAAGGGGGGGACGGGACCATGTCTCCACAAGGCCAGGGTTTTAGATATGTGTTGCTCTAACCACCAGGATGGGTCGAACAGACCCATAATAAGAGGTTGGACCAGGGCAGAGGATTCCTTTCAGCCTCCCTAAACATTGCAAGGACCAGTTGGTTTCTGAGTCAGGAAGCCTTGCTTTGAAGATGCCCTGGTGAGCAGGGCAGTAAGAGAAGCGATGGCTCTCATTAGAAGCATCTTATTCTCTTGGGGAGCCGCGATTTGGGGGAGGGGGGGGGACTCTGCTTGGCAGCGGCCACCCTCTTGCTCCTCTGTCCGAGAATCCTTTGTGCAGGAAAAGGAGATCCTGTGGGGATTTCTTTTTATTTTTATTGCGGTCTCTCTTTTGTTAGCTACAGACACACACACAGCTTTTCGGCCAGGTTTCTGGGGGAGGTAAGTTGTGGAGGAAGACGAAAGGAGGAGGCTGGGGGTGTGATGCTGTTGTGGTGTTGTGTGCTTGTGTAGGGGGGGGGGGAAGGGGGTCTGCGATTGAAAACAGGAGGGCACCCAGGGCAGAAATTGCCCTTGCACCAGAGAAGAAAACAACCAGAGTCCCTCTGATTTTCAGGGACTTGTTGGCAACTCAGCGAGGGTTGCCATAGCTTTTTATGTAGGGTGACCAGAACCGGCTGAAACTGGTTTGAGGCAGATCAGCTCCTGAACACAATGCAGTCATTGAGCTACTACAGTGGGAGAGCTTCCTCCCTCCATGGCAGCCAAAAGCAGAGGATCTTGCAGAAAGATACCATCCCATAACAATATGTGAATGCACACTTTAGACACACAGCACTGGTATGTGGCTACTGTAATAGTCATAAAGGATTCTGTGTATCTGTGTACATATTTTCAGTAACTGAGATTACGTTTGGCTGGTTCATGCCTTTTTTTAATCTCCTTTTTTTTTTTTTTTGGTTTGCTTTTGCTGAAGTAATGGACAAGAACTGAGATTTATCACCCTTTTTGTAAAGGGAAAAAAAATGGTTTGCTTTGCTAGGTGGCACACTTGGATATGTAGGTGTTGGGTTGTGGTGTTTTTGTTTTTTCCAGCTGCACAAAATAAAAAAAAATGGATTGAAAGATTTGTATTTCTATGCTTGTGAGTCAGGATTGCTGCTTTTGCATGCTGTTTTGTATTTACAGGGTGCTGCTGTCGTTTCTTTTCAGGAAAGAAAATAGCATTATTAAGTCTATATGTCTCTCTGTGTGTTGTGTCACTGTTAAAGGCCAAGAGGAACCCTGTGTGTTGTTGTAGAATTGCTCATGAAAGCATTTTCCAAAGAGGCTTAGAAGGCATTCTCTCTTCTTTTTCTCCTTGCAGGCCTATTGATTGGGGCTGCCTTTAACCCTTTCAGGTTTGCAGTGGCTATGCATCTGTGGTTGCATAGCTGATCATTGGCATTAAAAAGAAACCCAAAACAAAAATCTTGTCACAGGCCAAGGTACACAAGGTGAGCTATGGTATTATTTGACTATGATCACAATGGCATTGAGGAACATGTATGCAGAGCCTGAATGCAGTTTTGTGGTTGCACACCCAGGCACCTTGGTGGAAAAAAAGCAGTGGTCTAAATTAGGTGAAGAAACACAATTAAATTTGTCCAGATTTAATAGGATTAAAGCTATGGTTTATATTGATAGCCAGGCTAACAGTACTGCATTTGTTTGGTGTACAGTACCTTAAAAGCAGGAATTCTCTTTCCTCTGCTGATTCATAAAAGAACAGGCCCCTGTATGACAATCATAAATCATGGACCACATGGTAGAGGGCTGTTTTGCATTCCTGGCCCATTGAACTTTTATAATTTTCCATCTAATCATCAAAAAAGTAATGATTTCTTATGTCCTTCCTCTTTCGGCCAAACTAAATAACCTTGTCCCTTTCCCTTCTCTCTCGTTTTTTGTTTTTGTTTTTTTGAGAGGTAAGGAAAAGGAGTTTTTGAGGCAGACATTGAGTGTGCGTACAAATGCCAGATAAGCTATGCATTTTGCTTACTAAATTGTATTGTAAATGGAGGCTTCTGCAGTCCAACAGAGAGGATGCCTTTTTTTTAAAGGTTTTGTGTAGAACTCCAGTGGATTACTAGTAGCATGAATTACAATACTCGAGAATTAATTACATACAAATAGGAAACCGGATGGACAGTACATCAGCTGGTAAGGAATGTCTCCTCCTGACTCAAAGCTTCGGAGCATTAGATTTGTTTTCCTTCCTTAAAAAATAAATGTGTGCTTGGATTAGAGCAGGCATTTTGCATCTTCTCCTGAAGCTGGAGACTCAAGAGAAAGGGAGCGGGGGAGGTAGGAGAAAGCAATAAGGAATGTGGCAAAAGGAAGAACAAAGGCTCTCAGAGATTATATTGGAGCACTAAACATTTCTTTGCCTTTGGGGGTTCTGTGGCTAGAAAACTGTGACTTCCTAAAACAGGAAATCGTCAGGAACGCCGGAATTTTTACGTGCATTATGATGTTTCTGAAAATCCAGCCTGCCCTAACTGGCAGCTGGTATTATAAATCTGCAGTCATGGAAAAAAAAGAAAGAAAACGGGGGGGGGGGGGATGTGCGGAGAGAAGGAACCCAAATAAAGATGGAGGATAAACAGTAGGATGAAAAAAATTGTCCTGATCTAGTTTGAAATTTAGGTTGTCCATTGTATTCAAGCGGAATAAAGTAGACAATCTTAAAAGCCTTGGGAGTATTTTGATTGGGTAAGTTCCATGGAGGCTGGTGACAGGCAAGGTTGGCTGCATTTAGAGGGTGACACAAGCATTAAGGAACCTCTTTATTTCCTGATTGTGCTGCAGATGACATAAGGTATTTAAGGAATAAATTGCAGTGTATTGAAAGTTGCATGTGGTCTCTTAAAGCCTGCAGACATTTGATATGGAGGTGTTTTGTTTTTTTTTTATAAAAAAAAAACACCCACCAGGTATACTGTTTTGTGCGTCTCAGATCTGACAGGGCATTAAATAGCTTGCATGGCTGGGGGTGGGGAGAGGGACAACTGTGCTGTGATTCCATTTTTGTGCGTTGAATTTAATGTCAATATACAGTGGTTCGGTGCTGGGCTGTAGATAATGCTGTTTTAGGCAGCACCAGCCCATGTAACATAATGGGGAGAATATGGATGGTTAGTCTGCATTTGGGTCTTTCTCCTCCCTAGGGTCAGCTGAGATCCCTGGGGTTACATGAGATCACCTTTCTGCTTTGTAAGGTTTTTATAAAACTGTAAGTACTAACACTTCATTTTGTGGCAGTGGTCTTGCTGGATTTGGGGTTTGGAAGAGGCATTGCACTATGCATGGATATGTGTGTCTGTGTCGTGTGTGCACTCTATTTTTTTTCTTACTGCAAAGCATTCCTTCTTTCTTTTCAGTTACATTTTGTGCTGGAACTGTTTGCTGTAGCTCAAGAAACCCGAACAGATAATTGTTTATGATTCTTTGGATGTTTCTGTATAATATATTCAAACATTCTATTCTCTGAGAGATTTTTGAGGATTGGGGTTTGTGTGTGTGTGTGTTGTGTCACCCACCTTCCCACCCCCTGCACATGTAGGCCATCATTTTAAGCTGAAAATGCAGATTTTTTTTGATTATTTTTTTTTTGAGAGCTGGTCTTCTTAGGAGGAGCTCATGTTGGAATCTGCTTCGTAGCTGATTCTGAATCAGTTCATGGCTTTTAGGTCTTCTCGGAAATAAAGCAATTTGCTTTGTCTTCACTGGAAGTGTTACCCTGGGTACACATAGGATATTGATTTGTCTGTGCAAGTGTGAAAACGTTGACACAAACATTTCCAGGGCCTACTTCTTCCTAGTTCACTGGGATTACGTGTGGGTGTCTTGAACAATGAATTGCCAGTGCTATCCATTCACCACTGCTGCAGCAAAGGAAATACTCCCCTCCCCCCAAAAAAACCCCAACCCAAGTGTAAATAGAATACTATTTCTGGATCCAAATAATCCCATGGGTGTGACCCAACTACTTTGACACATGTGTGAGAGTTTTCCCAATTTCCATTCCAGTAGGAACCCTACTATGCCTAGGAGATGGTTCCTGATGGTTTCCTGACTTTCAGGGAGGAGCCTGAGCTTTAGAAGCCCTTAACATGGCCCAGGATATTAGTAAATGGCAGAAGTAAATTATCCTTTGAGTGCTCCATCAATCTGATATTCATGCCAGTGATGGGGGACCTGTGTCCCTCTGGAAGTTGCTTGGACTACAACATCCGTCATCTCTGATCCAGCGTAGTAGGCCTGATGTTGTAGTCCAACACCATTGGAAGACTTGCAGATGTTGCTGCAGCAGCCTCGCCCAGCATTGCTAGTGATGAGGAATGATGGGAGTTTATAATCCATCAGCATAGAATTGTGGAGTTGGAAGGGACCCTGAGAGTTGTCTAATCCAACTCCCTGCAGAGCAGGAATCTCAGCGAAAGCATCCATGACAGATGGCTGTTCAACCTCTGCTTAAAAACCTTCAATGAATGAGAGTCTGCCACCTTTTGAGGGAGCCCATTCTACTGTCGAACAGCTCTCACCATCAGAAAGTTCTTCCTAACATCAGGAGGGTCACAGTTTCCCTATCCTTGTTGTTCGCCAGGGGTAGTCAAAGTGGTGTCCTCCAGATGATACTTGACTACAACTCCCACCATCCCTTTCCATGGGCCATGCTGGCTGTGGCTGATGGGAGTTGTAGTCCAACAACATGTGTAGGACACTGTGTTAATTACCCAGTGTGATGTTGTGTTGCATTTGTACCTTGTTTTTTTATGTGCATTGTACATCACCTTGGTATCCTTGTCTGAAGGGCAGTTGAGAAATATTTCTAAATAAATTCTTATTTTGTTTAAACTGGTAGCATGCATTGGCAATTTCTGCTAGAGGGTTGGTGCACATTCTTTGATTCTCTTCTTGAAGGTATCTGCACACAGCATGTACATCAGAGTTGACAACCTGAAAGTGTGAAGCAGTTTGCACCAGGTTATTGGTTCAAGGAAATATCCCAAATAGGGCTGGTGAAGCTGAGAAGTGATCAAAAGCAGTGCGGCACTTGGGCGTTGAACCCTCTTCGGTTTGAACGTACAGTGGTGCCTTGCAAGACGAAATTAATTCGTTCTGCAAGTTTTTTCTTCTTGCGAGTTTTTCGTCTTGCGAAGCACAGTTTCCCATAGGAATGCATTAAAAATCAATTAATGCGTTCCTATGGAGACCGCTTGCCAGGCTGGCGGTGCAGAGAAGGGCTTTTCTCCCCACCGCAAGCCTTCAGGACAGGTACAGGAACAGAGGGGAAGGCGCGCAGCGCTTCTCTGTTCCCGGGGCTTGCGGTGGGAGGAGGGTTTTTCCTCCCCACGCCAACATTCAGAACAGCATTCTGAAAGTTGGCAGTGGGAAGGAAAACCCTCCTCCCACCGCAAGTCTTCAGGACAGCCATCCGAAGGCTGGCGCGGGGAGAAGGTCTCTCCGCCCCACCGCCAGCCTTCGGAGCAGCCATCCCAAGGCTGGCGGCGAGAGGAGGTCTCTCTGCCCCACCGCCAGCCTTCGAAGGAGGTCCGAGGACAGTGGGGAAGACGCGCTGCGCTTCCCCGCTGTCCCGGAGATTTCCCTATGGGCTTTCGTCTTGCGAAGGAAGCCCATAGGGAAATTCGTTTTGCAAAGCGCCTCCAAAACGGAAAACCCTTTCGTCTAGCGGGTTTTCCGTCTTGCGAGGCGTTCGTTTTGCGGGGCACCACTATATTATGGCTTTTCCTCTTCGCATCTTTTTTCAGTTCTCTTTTGCATTTCTTTAGATAACCCACTTTGCTGATATGCAGAGTGACTTCTTGTCCGTTTGTTTCTCTTGATGCTTCTATAATCACAACTGAAGCTAAATTCCTTCCAGTAGCACCTTAAAGACCAACTAAGTTAGATCTTGGTATGAGCTTTCGTGTGCATGCACACTTCTTCAGATACACTTCAGTGTATCTGAAGAAGTGTGCATGCACACGAAAGCTCATACCAAGAACTAACCTAGTTGGTCTTTAAGGTGCTACTGGAAGGAATTTTTTTTGTTTTGACTATGGCAGACCAACACGGCTACCTATCTGTAACTGGAACTGAAGCTAAAGTTAGGAAAAATTTTCTGAAGTTTAAGAATCCCAGACCCAAGGGGCATGAACCTCAGTGGAAGCCCTGCATATAAAGACTTCTTCTTGTGCAGGAGCCTTTCCCCACCCCCATCCTCACCCACCACCCAAATTGGCTTGGGCAATGGGGAGAGAACCCCCAGAACAGTATGTGGCGGTGGGCGGGAGCAGATCTCTCCATTTGCAGGCATGGAATGTTTCTAACAGCACAACGTTCAATTCCAACAAAGTGCTAGAATACTCCTGACACTCTCGTTGACTGAAAGCATGGAACTTTTGATGTTGGCATCCAGGATACCGAAATATTTCTTTAGCTCTTTATATGCAAGCATCTAAAAACCACCACTGAAACCCCAGAAATGGGTGCCTAGGAGTTGGGAGCATGCATTGCAGTGTCACAGCTTCATAAGCCTTGGAGGTCAAGGCCCCCCCCCCGTGTATTTCCCCCTACATATTATGTTGTTCCTCTATAGTAGAAGGTTCCAGATGCTAAGAATATCAAAAAAGTCCTGCTGGGTCTGACCAAAGGCCCATCTAAATCAGTGCTCTGAGAGCCAGCGTGGTGTAGTGGTTAAGAGCAGTGGACTCATAATCTGGTGAACCGGGTTCGCTTCCCCGCTCCTCCACATGCAGCTGCTGGGTGACCTTGGGCCAGTCACACTTAGAATCATAGAATCATAGAGTTGGAAGAGACCACAAGGGCCATCGAGTCCAACCCCCTGCCAAGCAGGAAACACCATCAGAGCACTCCTGACATATGGTTGTCAAGCCTCTGCTTAAAGACCTCCAAAGAAGGAGACTCCACCACACTCCTTGGCAGCAAATTCCACTGTCGAACAGCTCTTACTGTCAGGAAGTTCTTCCTAATGTTTAGGTGGAATCTTCTTTCTTGTAGTTTGGATCCATTGCTCCGTGTCCGCTTCTCTGGAGCAGCAGAAAACAACCTTTCTTCTCTGAAGTCTCTCAGCCCCACTCACCTCACAGAGTGTTTGTTGTGGGGGAGGAAGGGAAAGGAGATTGTTAGCTGCTTTGAGACTCCTTCGGGTAGTGATAAAGCGGGATATCAAATCCAAACTCCTCCTCTTCCTCTTCTTCTCACAAGAGCCAGCTTGGATGCCCATGAGCAGAAACGGAGTCCAACAAGGCTCTCTCCACCTGAGGTCCCAAGCACATGGTATTCTGAGTCCCACTGCCTCCAACAGTGGAGGTGGAACATAGTATTCATGGCCACTGGGCATTAATAGCTTTATCTTCCACAAATTTGACCAGTCTTTTAAAGCCATCGGAGTTGGTGGCTACCACTGCTTCTTAGGGCAGCATTTCCATACTTCCACACAATTATTATTATTAATATTAATTAGCCAATCTGGGCGGCTTCCAACAGAGATTAAAAATACATTAAAACATCGGTCATTTAAAACTTCCCTAAACAGGGCTGCCTTCAGATGTCTTCTAAATGTCAAATAGTTGTTTATTTCTTTGACATCTGCTGGGAGGGCGTTCCACAGGGCTGGTGCCACTACTGAGAAGGCCCTCTGCCTGGTTCTCTGTAACCTCCACTTCTCGCAGGGAGGGAACCGCCAGAAGGCCCTCGGCGCTGGACCTCAGTGTCCGGGCAGAACGATGGGGGTGGAGATGATCCTTTAGGTATACTGGGCCAAGGCCGTTTAGGGCTTTAAAGGTCAGCACCAACACTTTGAATTGTGCTCAGAAATGTACTGGGAGCCAATGTAGGCCTTTCAAGACCGGTGTTATTTGGTTTTGACGGCTGCTCCCAGTCACCAGTCTGGCTGCTGCATTCTGGATTAGTTGTACTGTGTGCAGAAGGACTTCCTTTTTTCTGTCCCAAATCTTCCAGTGTTCAACTCATTGGTTGGCCATGGGTTCTAGCATTGCAACAAAGTGAGAAAAGCGCTTACCATGTGTAAATCTCGTACACCTCTAACGTGTTCTCCTTTACTTGCCTTTTTTCTAAGCTAAAAGGCCCCAACTCTTCTAACCCTTCCTCACAAGGGATTTGTCCTTTTCTGAACTTTTTCTAAAAAGGTAAAGGACTCCTGACAGTTAAGTCCAGTTGCGGATGACTCCGGGGTTGCGGCGCTCATCTCGCTTTACAGGCCGAGGGAGCTGGCATTTGTCCACAGACAGTTTTTCCAGGTCATGTGGCCAGCATGACTAAGCCGCTTCTGGCGCAACGGAACACCAAAACCAGAGCAGCACACAGAAACGCCATTTACCTTCCTGCTGGAGCAGTACCTATTTATCTCTGTGCACTTTCTGGCATGCTTTCAAACCGCTAGGTTGGCAGGAGCTGGGACAGAGCAACGGGAACTCACCTAGTCATGGGAATTCGAACCGCTGACCTGATCAGCAAGCCCAAGAGGCTCAGTGGTTTAGACCACAGCGCCACCCGCGTCCCAGCTCAGCCATATTGTTTGCTCAGACCTGTACACAGCATTCCACGTGCAGGCTCACATTATTATTATTATTATTATTATTATTATTATTATCATCATCATCTATACCATCCTTCATCTAGAGATCACAGAATGGTTTGCAATATAAAAACACAAAAAGACATACTTTTAATGACGAACAAAAACATGATCTCCCCCGAGTATTATTATTAATTTATTTTTTATATTGACAACTGCATTCTGCATCTCTGTTCTCACGATTCTTCACAATTCTCGGAAGAGACCCTGAGGATCATTTAGCCCAACCCGCTGCAATGCAGAAATATGCAGCTGTCCTATACGGGGATCAAGCCTGTGACCTTGGTGCTATTAGCAACACGCTTCACCTTTTCGCACTTACAGCACACTGGACCTTTCTGTTTATTCCACAGCTACTAAGCATACTCAGGTGTCTCTGGTGAGGAATTTATCATAAGCTTTGATATATTTCTTTTCTTTTTGGCTGGACTACAACTCACATCATCCCTTGCCTTTCATTGGCCATCCTGGATGGGGCTGAAGGCGTCTTTTGTCATCCGAAGGGCCAGAGTTTCCTCAGCCCTGCAGCTTAATCGTAAGAAGATCCTTTTTTTTAAATAAAAAACACAATTTTTTAAAAGCTTTATTTACAACATAGTCCACAACAACTGATACATACAAACAAACCCACCACTATTGACAATTTAATTATCAAAATTAAACTCCTATCCACTTACAAAATGGTCAAAGGCCTGGAAACGATGCCGTATGAGGAACGGCTAAGGGAGCTGGGCATGTTTAGCCTGGAGAAGAGAAGGTTAAGGGGTTATATGATAGCCATGTTCAAATATATAAAAGGATGTCACATAGAGGAGGGAGAAAGGTTGTTTACTGCTGCTCCAGAGAAGCGGACACGGAGCAATGGATCCAAACTACAAGAAAGAAGATTCCACCTAAACATTAGGAAGAACTTCCTGACAGTAAGAGCTGTTCGACAGTGGAATTTGCTGCCAAGGAGTGTGGTGGAGTCTCCTTCTTTGGAGGTTTTTAAGCAGAGGCTTGACAACCATATATTAGGAGTGCTCTGATGGTGTTTCCTGCTTGGCAGGGGGTTGGACTCGATGGCCCTTGTGGTCTCTTCCAACTCTATGATTCTATGATTCTACACAAAGAAAGCATACCATAAAAATAAAAGACTTCCTTTATCCTGCAAATGGCCTCCTTATTTACTTCTTGTATACTGTTTCTTTTATATGTGATTATTACAATTTTTCTTAATTGGATCAGACCAAAGATCCATCTCATTCAGCATTGTATTTCCAGGATGGTCTGCCATCATCCCTGACCACTGGTCCTGCTAGCTAGGGAAGATGGGAGTTGTAGTCCAAAAACAGCTGGAGACTCAAGTTTGGGAAACCCTGCACTAGTGCATCTAATGTTCTTAAGTATTCGGCTTCTGAACATGGAAGCTCCATTGAGACACCGTTGCTCAAATGTTGACAGACCTCCTTCAATTCCTACCCTCCATTTTAAAGTAATTTATTTGAAGCTGAGAGAGACCCATCGCACCCTACAGTGCAACCTACAGGACAGTAATAAGGTAGTCCCTTTCCCCCCAAGATTACAAAGACACCACGGGAAAGGAAATCAGAGGAAACAAGCTAACCCAGGCACTATATATTGTCTACAAACTTACTTTAGCAGGAATCGAAACAGGAAGAGGAGCCCAAAGTTGCTACTGTCTCAGCAGAGCTGATGGAGAGGCCCTTGTTTTCGTCTTTTCCTCTAGTTATCATACAGCCTGACGGAATCCAAGCTACTGACCATCATCGCATCCCCGAGAAAGTTTTCTTCTAGCTCTCTTCAGCACAAACCTCAGTTCTCTGTCCTCCATTCCGTCTCATCCAAGACATAGCCCTCCCTGCTTGGTAGCTTGGCTTGAGATGCTCAAAGTGCCCCTGCAGTCGTCTCCTATTACTGGCTTTGACAGATGATGGGAAAAAGGAATGAATGTGAAGTCTCTTTATTGCAGTGCTTCTCAAACTTGTTTCCTCTGGGCCGCACTTTCAGAATAAAAATTTGCTCGCACCACACCAAATTTTTATATTGATAAGAAATAACGTTGGAAAAGGAAAACAATCAACTCCTTGATTCATAACACAGAACACAGCAACTTTATAGTATGATCGCGGGACAGCCAGAAAGTATGAAACAATGCAGAATCATTCCCACAAAATAATTATAAATGAGCCTCTTACACATGAACTTTAAGGATCTATAAAAGTGAGAGGTATGAGCTTGCTTTTGCTGGGTCATCTCATTTATATTGGGTCTAATTTGAGACAAACCCTCATCTGCTCATCAACACAAATGGGCCTTTCTCTTTTCTGATCTTCCATATTTGTCGGGAGTTGAAAATTCCTGTGTTGTGGAGAACTTTCATAGAATAGCCAGTGCTCTGTAAGAGAGCTGTGGATACTGGCTCTAGTTGTATGTCCATGCTGCATTGAAATGTTTAAATGTTTCTTGGATTGTCCTTGAATCTTCCTGCCACACTTGCCATCCTCTCCTGCCACGCCCTTTGAGAACCATTGCTCTGTTGGGACACATCTGTAGCATACATTTAAATTACATGGCTTTCCCCCAAGGAATTCTGGGAACTATAGTTAGCTAAGGGTGCTGTAAACGATAACTCTGGGAGGGGTAAGCTACAGTTCCCATGATTCTTTGGGGAGAAGCAGCATGCTTTAAATGTATGGTGTGCATGTGACCATTCATTTGCGCATTTGGAGCATGCATAAAGCTACCTCCCCCTCCCCCAGCTTAATTGTTTTCCTGCTCATTTCGCTCAGTATCAGAATTATTTGAGAGACTTGTGCAACCTTTTGACCAGAACTTGGCTGCCCCGTATGTATTTAGGGGGGAGGGAAACTGTAGACCCCTTAATTAGAAAACTTTCTTGACTGTTGCACATAATAAAATTATCAATGAGACGCATATATTTTCAGCCAGATCTAGATAACTTAATTATATGTCTGAGTAGGCTTGATGATAATGCATCACTAGTTAAGATTTAAGCCACGGTCAGTTTTATATAATGACGGTGTTTCTTTGACTGAGGATGTGAGTCACAGACTTCGAGACTGCAAAGCATGTTGAAGACATGCATCAGGCATAGGCCCAAACAGCAATGTTGCCTTGGGTCCTGTCAAGGAAGAAGGTGGGGTATAAATAACTATATAATAGTGTTAAACCCTTGTAACTCCTCCCTTTTCCTGAATTCCTGCAGCATCTTTAAAAAGGCCCACGTCTTTCAGAAGTTAGAGGACTACAACACCCATCCCATCATCCCTGATCATTGGCTGTGCTGGCTTTTAGTTGATGGGCTGTGGAGACCATAATTTGTGGAGGGCATTGACTACTAGGCCACCTATACTTTAGGATCTGGAGATGCTTACTAAACCAAGTTCCATTGAGGGCCTAGTGATAGGCATCATCATTCAGTCCATGTTCTGATGCAGGAGTTTCCCAGGGGTCTCTGGCGCGTCTCATTGGGGACTTTTGGATCTAGTTCCAGAGTTAAGTGTCTTGCTTCATGCCCAACACATGCAGACAGCAGCTGTTACATGCAAGTAAGAAATAGATATTTGTTCAGGCAAATAATGGTGCAGGTTTGCCACAGACACAGAGTTTGGGAGTCATAATTCAGGAATCACACAAGATATTCAGAACTGGACGGAAGCAACGAAGATGTCTCAACAGCTTCCATGACTTGCTCACCAAGCTTTTAAAGACAAGGCATGGCGTGCTCACTCAAGAGACTCGCTCAGTTTGCAAGGATGTCAGGGTTGCAAAGTGTGTGCTTCAGAAGTGAGTCCCGATTGCAGAAATGGCACCTGGTTCTAGTCAGCAATGCTACACCCTTTTGTTCGGGCTCCTAATCAGTTGATGACACTTCCTGAGTTACCTTCTCTCTGGGTTGCCTACAGGCTTAGCCTCCACTGAGACTTTCCTCTCTGTTGGGGAGAGGAGTGGGCATCCCTGCTCCCCTTTCCAAAGTGGCTGAAGTTGAGGCACAATGAGCAGAGCCCCTCTTCCCATCAAGTGCCCCACCCTCTGTTTCTTCCCACTACTGCCCTTGTGTCGGGGCCTGCAAACCCAGGAATGATAGTCGTATCCAAGAGGCACTACTGCAAGGTAGCCTCTGCCCCGATCCACTGTCCCTCTTTACACTGTCTCATTGGGAATAAAGACAACTTCATCCTTTGAAGCAGGAGATTAGGACAAGGGTTAACCACGTTGCATCCTGGAATTTCAGGGGAGGCAGGAAATGATGTAGACACAGGCCAAGTGAATGTCTGGTTGCAATCTGTCGAGGGAGATCATAAGCAGTTGTGTATATAAAGCTCTGCCTCACAGCTGGTTTTCGTAATTCTGTTCCTGGGGGAGAAGGTGGAGCTGGTCCAAGAAGGTTTGCAACAGACTTTGCTCCTATTCTTTCTTTCTGCACAAGTTTGCGATTTGATCATCCTCAAGGGCGATTTCGAAAAGCATAATTAAGGGGCATTGAGAAGACGCCAAAAAGAATTGGGTTAAAGAGGCAGCCCTCTTTTCCAAGCTGTGTTTTGTCACGAAGCTATCGGACTTGAATCCATTAAACTACACAGTGCAGTGCAAACACCGCAGTTTCCCAAATGAATTAGCCAGACTGTCAGCATTGGGCTGTTGGCAACAAACATAAGCAAATCTGGATTCCTAGGTAGATGGTCTCTCTATAGGATTGGATGGTGGTGTCCCCAGAATCTGCCAAGTGTGATTTGTCAAGAAGCCAGAATCTTAAATGCCTGCAGGCTTGAAGCATTGTGCAGAGGCTACAGTTGCATCATACACAAACCAGAAAAAGAGACGCAAGGTTGAGGGCTAAACAACATGTGGCATTTATTTTATGGACGCGGTAAACATGCATTTTCTCTCTCTTGAATGTAAATGGCAGCGATAGGCTGAGGAACACTTGGGCCTGTGCTGGGACTGTTTGTCACCTTACTCTGTAGTGCTGTTGAAAATCCCTACTCAAACGCCTCCATCTGAATGCTCCCATTGCTTCCTGGAGCATTTTAACAGAGATGGTATATATGCATTGTACCACACTGCTTTAAATGGTTCTTCTTTTAAAAAAGAAAAAGGGAACTCATGGACCACCCAATAAGTAATGCATTTTTGCTGTTGCCAGAGTGTGCATTGATAGATTCACCTTTGTTCTGATGTACATGGGTCAGGGGAGGTGGCTGATGCAGGCATGTTGACTCCAGAAATGAGAGCGAATGGCTTCCTTCTCCCATTCCTTGCATGCCAGAAGATTCCCAATTGGCCTTGACCTGCCCTCCGCATGTCTTTGACTGCAACTCCCAGCTGTGCTGGCAGCCAACGGATGGGTGTTGTAATCCGAAGCGTCTGTAGGCGTAAAGTTGGGAGAAGGCTGGTTTTGACCCGACTCCGATCTAGGTGCAATTTAAGATCCTTGCTCTTCCTCCTCATCGTTTAACACCACAGGTAGGTGTGTTCTGTAGTCACAACCCATTAGCAAACGTATTACCGGCTGCAGAGATGGGCAAATAGAGACTGAGGAGAAAAGGAGGGAAATGCTAGTTAAATGCTCGCTTTTATCGTTTTCATAAAATATGCATTTGTGTGATATCAGCTCTGGCTGGCTTGTGGTTTTGGAGGAGAGCAATGGTTCTTCTGTAAGGTGGTGAAAAGGGATGAGTGTTCGATAAAATCCATTTCCCCCTTCCCTGCCCTCTGCCGCCTCCCCCAAAACTATATGGGCTGATTTACACAGCTCCCTTGACATGTCAGGAAGTGAGCTGAATCAATCCTGGCTGAGTTACTGAGCTTGATTGTTTTCAGTGATTCACCAAGAAATCACATTCAAGATGGCCAGGAGGGGTGGAGTGGGCTGGAATCACCAGCATATGTTTTCCTGATATATGCATCTTTCCCCTGAACTTGGAACTTCTTGACCTGGAATTGTTTTAATTCCTCTTTTAACTATTCTAAATGCTGTTTAACCAGCTTCTTTCATTGTGATTTTTCCCCCATTGCAATTTTACTTATTAAATTTATGTCTTGCCCTTCTTCCCAAAGGAGCCCAGTGACAAAAGATTAACAACAAACATCTTAAAGATAATTCCAGTACAGATGCAGTCCTGGGAAAGATCTCGGCTTAAAAGTCTTGATGAAGTTTTAATTATGCACGCTTTGAACTATTTGGTGGAATTGTTTTATTGTGTATTTTAATTATAGATTATACACCTGCTTGTGGGGTAGAAGAGCTGCAAAAAAAATCTCACATCTGGCAACCAGTGCGCCCCTTTGGTTTCAGATAGTACATGGGTAGAGGAGTCTAAGAAGCCTGGGACACAAATTTTTCATGGCCCTCTAGTGGCTATGCTGGCTCTTTTACCAAAAGTAATGCATCTGGAAATGTTTACTCAATTCTGACCAAACTAAGCCTCCTAATGTATATCATGCTCTAGGAGGCTAAGTTTAGTCAGAATCGAGTGAAATATATTGACATTATGTTCAGTTCTCCTACCCCACTATGACAGATTCCTAGGTCATACAGTCATACAGCCACTTCAGCTTGCGTTTTTTTCAGGTTGCAGACCGCTGAAACCCAGAAGTACCGGAATGGGTTACTTCCGGGTTTCAGCGGTCGCACATGCGCAGAAGCATTATATTGCGCTATGTGCAGAAGCGCCGAATCGCAATGTGCGCATATGTGGGTTGCGAACACTGCGGGTTGTGAACAGATCACGTTCGCAACCCGAGCGTCCACTGCAGTGGCGTAGCGTGGGGGGTGCAGGGGGGGCCGGCCGCACCGGGCGCAACATCTGGGGGTTAGGGAAATCCACGGGTTAGGGGGCGCAAATCCACGGGTTAGGGGGCGCAAATCCATGGGTTAGGGGGCGCAAATTACTTGCCTTGCCCCGGGTGCTGATAACCCACGCTACGCCACTGGTCCACTGTACTGTATTGTGTTTTCTTTTTGGATGCTACAGTTGTCAGTGGGCCCAGAAGGCAGAATTCCCTGAACCCTGTGTTCCTGGGTTTTTAAATCTCTTTCCTTGGAGAAATCTAGGACTGCCCACAACTAGGGACAATTGAAATGTTACTTATTTCCAGTCAAAGGGTGTGATTTTAAAAAGCTGCACACTGTGTACAGTGTTACAACTCCGTGCGACTTTTGGCATTTGCCTAGCGCCATGCTTTAATTATTTAGCTAACTCTTCAGGGCTTTCACCCTTGAATTATCTTGGAATCTGTGGAGCAACACTTTTAATGGAATTTGAATTTGGGGTTGTTGTTTTAAAATAAAAAATAAAATTAAAAACCCCTCCAGGAATGGCTAGCTTGCGGCTGCTTAAAAGGGTATTATTTCATAGAGGAGCTGTTTTTTTAAAAAAAAGAAAAATATATATATTGTGCATCTTATACTGAGTTTGTGCTTCAGCAAATGTAATTATGATAATCTAGCTTTTGCAATAATCTCTGAAGGAGATAAGATGCATATCCATTTGCAGCAACTCAGCTGTGCGAAATCTTTTCAGTATTTCAAGATTAGTGACTGGTCTCAGCAGTTTGCCTAATTTAAAGGCAATAAATAAGAACTCATGAACTTTTGGAAGAAAGTGCCTTAGTTTGGGGAGGTTTGTATTGGAGAGATTTAGAAATTGGATATAGGGATAATAAGTGGATAAAAAGTGACTTGTTTGCTGTTAACAGGGCTTTTGAGTCATTGGTATGTGAATGCTAGTGATCCCACCATTTTATTTTGCCATGTGAATTATGACTTCAGGCAATCTGAATGACTTTGGTATTCAGCATACTTATGATAAATACAAAGAGATTTCATAGCTGGTTTTTTTGTTTTGTTTTGCTTTATACTAGCCTCCTTGTGATGCTTCAACTGTATAAAAAGTGACTTTAGTGCACTCTCAGTTGGTTTTCATTCAGTTCGGTATTGGATCACTGCATTAGGTCGATACAGAGGTGCTGTGAAATTAACATTGTAGGCCCAAACTGGAATTAGAATTACATTCTGTGCCTCTGCATTTCTAGAGTTATTGAATTGCCTCCAGTGTTGACTTCCTGTTGGATTTTAGTTTCTGTCCTTTTTTAAGCTCTCTATTAAATCCTCTTGATTTCTCGTGTATATTTTGGGGCTATTGTGGGCATACTAGCACAGTAGTACAGAGATGATGTACCTGGGCATCCGTAAGAGAGTTCTTAACACTCTTTGCACCCTGGCACTCCCTGGGGGTCAACAGGAAGACCGATTCAACTGGGATCTGTATCACTAGGATTAAATTCAGCCTTGAATAGCCAAATGGATGGTTAGCTGCCAGCTCCTGCTGAATATGGAAAAGTAGGACTCTTGTGTAAAGGTCCAAGGCACTGATGTGGAATGACAGATACTATAGGTCAGGTATGGGGAGACAGTTATCTCTCCCACCCCTCATGGGCCAAGCTTGAAAGGTGGGCAGAGTTGCCAACCTGTCAGACACAGTGACATACCCTAGAGCAGGCATATCCAACTCCCAAGAGACTGGCAGTGATCTACCCATTGTCATTGGAGAGAGCATGCATGGAGTGGGTGGATTGCCCAGAGCTGTTGAGCTTTTTTGGGGAGGATTGCACAGTTTTTTTAGCTGCCCCCACTAACTTTTTGTACATGACAAGGACCCCGTGATCTACCAGGATCAGCTGGGGATCTACCGGTAGATCACGATCTACTGGTTGGACATCCCTGCCCTAGAGGCCTGAGATTTGGAGAGCAAATGGCAGTTAACATGCCCACTCCGTAATTCTTGCCTTTCATTGACTGCTTCCAGACATGCTGCTATCCATGAATAGGAAGCTAGCCCGTTCACAAGCTTGATGTGGGTGCAAGCAGCTTGGGCAGTCCTTGCTTTGCTCCTCCCTTCCTAGAAGGGAAGCCAAGAACAGACCTTGGTTTCCAAGGTCTTGAGAAGAGCAAACTACAAACACTGGTTTGCACATAACACTGTGGTTTGTTTCCCCTTTATAAGAAAGGAGCAAAGGGCAAGGTGCTTGAGCTGTTTATGGCCAGTGTTACGTGTGAATGAAGCCACTGGTGACTTGGGCTGTTGGTTCCGAAACTCAGTTTTGGAGGTACATGGAAGACTCTCCTGGGAATTTCCACCCTGTAGGCTATCATGTTTTTATATCCCACTATAATTTTTTGGCTATCCATCAAGAAGGAGCAGCAAGGGGAAGATTTGGTAATTCTGTGAAACCATTTCCACCCTTTTTTCTTGTAGGCAGAATGATTCCTGGCTGTTCTTGAAGACGTATGTCTATTCAGTCATGTTTCCTTCTGTGTTCAGAACTGAAAATCGAATGCATTTTTTTTATATTAAATGTTGTCTGTCATTCTTTGTTTTGTTTTTTTCCTGATCAAGAGTTTTGCTTTTGAATTTTTCTCTTGCACGAGTTGCCATGTATCTGTAGACCTGTGGGTGTGTCCCCTCTGTTAAAGTTCACGTTCCCCCTAGCCCTGTGGAGGGTCTCTGCTTTGAGACTGTCCACCTGCAAAGTGGGGGGGGGGGAGAGAAGCAGTTTCCCCAGTAAATATCAAATCCCTCCCCCAATCTACAACATTCTAACTTTACATTACCTGGATATTAAACTGATCCCCACATATTATCAGATTCAGAATTGTGTCTCATCACCAGACCATCACAAAGCTAGAACTAAACAAAAGGGTGCTTCGTATCTGTAATGAAATTAACAAAATCTAGAATGAATAATATTTTCACAAACCTAAATAAGATTGTATAAAAATGTCAACACACCTCAAATATTGACTCTTCCTATCAAAGAGGCAGCATTAAATCAGTGTGTATGGTGCTGGGCAGATACAGCTTTTTTTAGCATAGAGAAGATAGGCTCCTCATGTTCCACTAGAACTTTAATGATGCCATATATGCTCTAAACTCGGTGGAAAATGTGAATGGAGTGTTTTGATGGAACTCCATAACATTTTCTTGACGCTCTGTGCCTGTTCTTTTCCATGCTACGTCCAGTACTGCTATGATAACTGAGATACTGATCTTTTGTGGATGAAATGCCCTGGAGTTTTGGTAAATAACTAGCACTGACATACTTTGCTCGCCTCTTATCCCTGTTATTGAATTTATATACCACCCTATACCCGGAGGTCTCAGGGCAGCTCACATAAAAATATCACAGTATATAAAATAAAAATAAAAGCAATAACTCAATAATACCCCTCCCCAAAGAACCACATTTTAAAAGGGTATGGGATGTTAATCAGGTCAACCAAAGGCCTGATTAAAAAGGAAAGTCTTTCCCTGGTGCCTAAAGGTGTGTCATGAAGGCGCCAGGCGGACTTCCCTGAGGAGAGCATTCCACAGACAGGGAGCCACTGCAGAGAAGGCCCCGTTCTCATGTTGCCGCCCTCCGGACCTCTCAAGGAGGCGGCACATGAAGGAGGGCCTCAGAAGATGATCTCAGGGTCTGGGTAGGTTCATATGGAAACAGGCAGTCCTTGAGAAGAAAGGTTTCCCTTGCAATTTGCTTAAAAAGCAAAAATGTTTCCTTACTTGCAAGTCCTCAAAGTAATTAGAAATCCTTCAGAAAGTTTGTGTAAGTTTCTTGGCAGAACAAAACAACTTTAGTGGGCTTCATTTTCCACTGGTGTGGGTATTTTTTGCATGTTAAAAATCACAGTACTGATAGGAAACATTTCTATTCATTTTGTAGATTTGCTTCTAAGCCATTAACGTGACCATGGGAGATATGAAGACCCCGGACTTTGACGACCTCCTTGCGGCATTTGACATCCCAGATATGGTTGACCCTAAAGCTGCTATTGAGTCAGGACACGATGACCATGAAAGCCACATCAAGCAGAATGTGCATGCTGATGACGATTCTCATGCACCGTCGTCGTCCGATGTTGGCGTCAGCGTCATTGTGAAAAACGTGCGGACGATTGATTCCTCTGAAGGAGCGGAGAAGGAAGGTCACCCCTCTACAGGCAATGGCTTGCATAACGGGTTTTTAACTGTTTCGACTCTAGATGGTTACAATAAAGAAGACTGCAAATCTCACAAAGATGAGGGCTCTGTTTCTGACACAACACTGAAAGAGTCTACCTTCAACCAATTTAGCCCTATCTCAAGTGCTGAAGAATTCGACGATGATGAAAAAATTGAGGTGGATGACCCCCCTGATAAGGAAGAGATGCGTGGGAGCTTCAGAGCAAACGTACTGACGGGGTCCGTCTCCCAGCAGGATTATGAGAAATTAAAGGTACTTGGAGGGGAAAACCTGATGAAACCTGGAGTTGCAGGTTCCGGTAATGCCGATAAAAATAAACTTGTTAAAAGAGACTCAGAAACAAGCTCTACGCCTTTGGGTATGTACGAACCCTTTAAAGCGAGAAAAACAGATGATAAGCTACACAAAGAAAATCCCGAAAAGGTACATGAAAACCGGGTACTTGATGGAAAAATAGGCACCGAGAAAGTGGAAGCAAACCTCACCAGTGTTTCACAGTCGAAAGCAAAGTCATCAGCAAAGCTCTCCTCCTGTATTGCTGCCATCGCGGCACTTAGTGCTAAAAAAGCAGCAACAGACCCTGTGAAAGACCCACAGTGCACTTCAAGAGAGCCGTCTCCCTTGCCAAAAGATATGAATGAAAGCCCTAGGGCCATTGACAAATCACCTGAATCTCAGAGTCTCATTGACTGTGCTAAGAAACCCTCCGTTAAACAACCTGACAGTCCCCGGAGCGTATCGAGCGAAAACAGCAGCAAAGGGTCTCCGCCGTCGCCCGCAGGCTCGACACCAGCGATCCCGAAAGTCCGCATCAAAACCATCAAGACGTCATCTGGCGAAATCAAGAGGACGGTTACGAGAGTGTTGCCGGAAGTTGATTTGGACGGCGGCCGCAAAGCAGAGCAAACGGCTTCCATGGTGGCATCCATGACTTCGCTGCTCTCCTCCCCAACTTCCGCCGCAGTCCTTTCTTCTCCCCCTCGGGCACCCCTTCAGTCGACGGTCGTCACCAACGCCGTTGCGTCCGCAGAACTCGCCCCGAAGCAGGTCACCATTAAACCCGTGGCTACAGCTTTCCTTCCGGTGTCGGCTGTTAAGACAGCAGGATCCCAAGTTATCAACCTGAAGCTTGCGAACAACACGACGGTGAAAGCCACCGTGATATCTGCTGCTTCGGTGCAGAGTGCCAGCAGTGCCATTATCAAAGCTGCCAACGCCATACAGCAGCAGACTGTGGTGGTGCCAGCGTCCAGCCTTGCCAGCGCCAAACTCGTGCCAAAGACAGTCCATCTTGCCAACCTTAACCTACTGCCTCAAAGCGCTCAGGCCACCTCCGAACTCCGCCAGGTGCTCACCAAACCTCAGCAGCAGATCAAGCAGGCAATAATCTCTGCGGCGGCTTCGCAGCCTTCGAAGAAGGTGTCCCGAGTCCAGGTGGTGTCGTCTTTGCAGAGCTCCGTGGTCGAGGCTTTCAACAAGGTGCTCAGCAGTGTTAACCCCGTCCCTGTTTACATCCCGAACCTCAGCCCCCCCGCCAACGCGGGCATCGCTTTGCCCCCGCGTGGCTACAAGTGTTTGGAGTGCGGAGACTCCTTCGCCCTGGAAAGGAGCCTGACGCAGCACTACGACCGGAGGAGCGTGCGGATCGAGGTCACCTGCAACCACTGCACCAAGAACCTTGTTTTCTACAACAAGTGCAGCCTCCTCTCTCACGCCCGCGGGCATAAGGAGAAAGGGGTGGTGATGCAGTGCTCCCACTTGATTTTGAAACCCGTCCCGGCGGATCAAATGATAGCTTCTCCGAGCAATAGTTCCGTCGCCTCGTCCGTCCTTCAGAGTTCCATCGGGATGGGCGCCCATACTGTTGCCAAGATACAGTCCAACATCACCGGAGCAGTCATCTCGGCTCCTACAAGCACGCCTGTCCCTCCAGCCATGCCCCTGGACGAAGACTCGCCAAAGCTGTGCAGGCATAGCTTGAAGTGTCTGGAGTGCAACGAAGTTTTCCAGGACGAGACGTCTCTAGCGACGCACTTCCAGCAGGCTGCAGACTCAAGCGGACAAGTACAGTATCTTATATTTAAATTCCAATGTTCCTCGTACTATGCAAAGGAGATTGAGATGTGCTTCCCCTCCCCCTCCCCTTTATAAATGTGTGTTTTCCTTGGCATCCTTTTTTTTGGTCATAACTTTTATTTTTTAAGTGGCAAAAGATTGAGAAAAGTAAATTTAAAGTGGGCTGGGAGGGAAGCAAAAAACGGCTTTTTGAGAAGAAAAGTGCTCATAGGAATTCCTAAGTAGTCCTTAAGCTACTTAAACATAATAACGAGGCAAAGTATTTCAACTATTAAGGGTTCCATAGCCTGGCGCCTTCAGAAGTTGTTGGGCTATAACTCCCATCAGCTCCAGCCAGCATAGCCTGTGGTGGGTTGGGAGTTATAGTTCAAATTTGGAAGGTACCAAGTTGCGGGAGACTGCTATGAAACAGTTTTCTGCATGCTGGTAGAGAGATTCAAATTTCAAGGGTTCCGGTTAAATGCTCAGCTGTGAAGGAGGCCATTGAGGTTACTGGTGTGTTACTTTTCTGGGGTCTGGAAGAAGCATGGTTCCTGATAGAGAACTTTCAGTCCATATATCTTCCTGCATGTAGCACTCTCATATAGACTTTGTTTTTCTAGTGGTGAGTGTGCACATGCATGGACATGCACACACACATATTCTGTATCTATCCTGATCTGCTCCAGAAATAATCTGGAGGCATCTAAAAAAGACTCCGGATTGTGTTGGGTTTCATCAGCCCCCCCCCCCCCCGTAATCAACTTAATTTGCATTTTCCAAAATGGTATCAGAAACAAAACACAGTTATCCAAGTTTTGCATTTTGCTTCTTCAGCCAAGTTATGTATACAAAAAATGCATAAGCTAGGCTAAAATGTGCCTAAGATGTGCAGGTAGATAGATAGATAGATAGATAGATAGATAGATAGATAGATGATAGATAGATAGATAGATAGATAGATAGATAGATAGATAGATAGATAGATGATGGATAGATGGAACCTATAAAATGCATTATATTTGCAAATTGCTTTGCAAAAATCATGTGGCACATAGAATTGTATACAGAAATGTGGCTATTAAGTGGAATTCACACTAAGATGCTGGACAAATGTGTATATATATATATATGTGCATATATACACACACAGAGAGACAGACATTTTGCAAACTGATGTAGAGAACTGCAATTAGGACTGGAAAATGAGAAAGTGAAATTGAAAGGTTCATGGTTATCCTTATGTGAAATTGAAAGGTTCATGTAAAATGGATTTTGTTGAATTGCTACCCTTTTAATAATTTGCCAGTTGACAGACACAATCTTTGTTTTGTTCCCCGTCCCCCCGTAGTTAAATTTCCTGCATGAAGTTTCCTTGCCATATTGGGCGCTTGCCTTCTGAGCTTTGTTAATGTGTGCAGTCCATGGAAAGACATGCCCACCATGGTTTGCAAGCCTGTGCCAAAAATACTGCTGAAAAGTGGTGATTAATAGGTCTCATTTTCTGCTTCATTGTAGCCTGTGTGCTTAACACTGCTTTTCATATACAGTGAAACCTCGGTTGTCAAACGTAATCTGTTCCGGAAGCCCGTTCGGCTTCCGAAACGTTCAACAATTGAATCGCACCTTCTGATTGGTTGCAAGAGCTTCCTGCACTCAGTGGAAGCTGCGTTAGACGTTCGGCTTCCGAAAAATGTTCTAAAAAACCTGGAGCATTTACTTCCGGGTTTTCTGCATTTAGGAGCCGAAACATTCCAAAATGGAGCTGTTTGGGAGCCAAGGTTTGATTGTACTTACTGGCTGTTAAAGATTTATCGTTCTTCCCCAGTGGCGGTCTGTGTATTTTACTGCAGCTGCAAAGATACATAGCATAGTATCAAAGTAAAGCACAGGCATGGTCTTTCCCCAAAAATATAGTTTTGCAAAAAAAACGAAAGGTTAGGAAGTTTTTAAAAAAGAATCAATCGAGCTAAAACAGGCCAGCTATTACGTATTAATATTTAAGTCCTTCGTAAGCATTGGTCGAGCTGTGATGCCATGGAATTTTGACAGACATTTTAGTTGCTCATGTAAAATTTAGAAGAAAGAAGCCTTGGGGCAGAAAAGGCTGTATACTGTTGGATAGAAGAGGTGCAGAGAGTTTAGATGTGTGAGCCAGCATGAACTTCTGGTGTCCTGTTTCTGCTCATGAGTATTCGCTCCCCTTTATGGTGTGGGGCGAAATGAAATGAAATTCTCTTAGGGATAAGGTAAAGGTACCCCTGCCCGTACGGGCCAGTCATGTCCGACTCTGAGGTTGCCGCCCATCTCGCTTAAGAGGCCAGGGGCCAGCGCTGTCCGAAGACACTTCCGGGTCACGTGGCCAGCGTGACAAGCTGCATCTGGCGAGCCAGCGCAGCACACGGAAACGCCGTTTACCTTCCCGCTAGTAATAGGTCCCTATTTATCTACTTGCACCCGAGGGTGCTTTCGAACTGCTAGGTTGGCAGGTGCTGGGACCGAGCAACGGGAGCGCACCCCGCCGCGGGGATTCGAACCGCTGACCTGACGATCAGCAAGTCCTAGGCGCTGAGGTTTTACCCACAGCGCCACCCACGTCCCATCTCTTAGGGTTAGTTCCTCAGTATTCCCTCTTGTGCTGTTGAGAAGCGAAGAGAGCTGCTTTCAGGACAAGCCGAATAGAATGAACCTGCCTGCACATTTTTCGCAGTATAACATTGTTATCTGCAGAGTGGAGCAGCCCGTTGTTTGGGGAAAGCAACTTTAGCAGCCATGACAAACTCTGTGCACATGATCCTTTAGGGCTGATTCCACTCTTCAGCTACTTGTCGGTGACAGATATTATAGCCAATAAGACCTTGCTGGCACCCCCCGTCAAAACGGTTAAAAAGCTTCCAATTCTTGGCATTTCTTCTAGTGTCCTTTATAAAACAACACAGTCCCTCTCAATATGTGTGCAACTTGACCCAACGTTTATCCCCTCAGCCCTATAGTTGTTCTACCCTTCCTCCTCTCTCTACGAGGGATGGCATCTCTTAAGGAAACCTTTAGGATCTAATAAGAGAAATGAGGAGTGAAACCTATAGAATGGCACCAAGACACACACAGTTTCAGTACAGTGGTACCTTGGTTTTCGAACTTGATCTGTTCTGGGAGTCTGTTCGACTCCCGGAAACGTTTGAAAACCAAGGCGCAGCTTCCAGTTGGCTGTAGGAGCTTCCTGCAACTCATTCGGAAGCCGCGTCGGACGTTCAGCTTCCAAAGAATGTTTGAAAACCGGAAAACCACTTATTTCCGGGTTTTCGGCATTCGGGAGCCGAAACGTACGAGTACCAAGGCGTTCGAGAACCAAGGTACGGCTGTACTGGTTTTGGAGCAGTGGTTTTCAGCAGTGTTCTCACAAGCCCTGTTTGAGCTTTCAGATGAATGTGTGAAGGCTCATGTTTTTGTGACTGGGGCCATGTGCACTGGCTTCACCCCTATGAAACCCCACCTCCCTTTCTCTTGACTGTATCTTTCTGTGTTGCCCATAACAGACGGAAGGGGGAATCTCACAGTGTTTAGCTAAATTTAATTGAAATTGCCCCTTTCATCTGGGTGATCGTTTGGAGGATTCTGTCTGTGGCCACATGAATGAGTCAGAATTTCCCTGGAGATTTTTGTGCTCCATGCAAAGAAAGGTTGGAAGAGGAGGGGACAGGATGGTGTTGCATACAGATCTTGGAAGTGGGGATGGCATCTGTACCCTTGCACCTCTGCACAGTTTGAGTCCTCCTGTGTTGTTGAAGAAGGTTACTGCTCTCACCTTTCCAGGAGATCGTAGATTATAGTCAGAGAGAGGGGATAAATACCTCCCCTGAAAGGCTCCCTCATGACCCATATTCTCCAGAAGAAAGGATGTGCATTCATCCAGTATTGTAAAAGTTTGTGGGAAAGAGTTTGTGAGTTGTGCTAGCTAGATCTGCTGTTTCTGTTTCGGTTCTGAGCTCAGGTTATGGTGCTAGTAATATTTGTTCATTTTATTTCATTTGAAACATTTCTGTGCTGCCTGTCACCTTGAGGAAGGATGCCTATTTAAAAAGCTCACACACCAGGCAGTATCATACACAGTATAAAATGTGGCTGCACCAGGCAGGACTAAAACCGGAATTAGATATTTGCAAAAGCACAGTTAAATAAGTAGGTTTTAAGGAGGCACTGAAATAAAATCGGAAATGTCACTTACCCAAGTTAAGTGCTTATTGGAGAATAACTTGATCCCAAACTTACGGACATAGAAAACTGCCTGGGATTTTTAGTCTGTGATTAGCAAATACCTGATTGATGAGCAACTGGGACAGTGCCTTCTTCGTGGTGGTGCTACAGTTGTGGAAGTCTGCCCCCTCATAGATCCTGCAAGCCTTCCTTCTGTCCCATTTCTATATGGCGCTTGAACACATTTTTATTCCAGAAGTCGTTTTGCGATGGACTCTGGATGTTTTCGTTGGTCTTTGCTTTCTCCCTTTTCATGCCACCTTTCCATCAAGAAGCATTCCCAGGGCAGGTTACACCATCTACATAAAATGTACACCATAACAGTAACTTTAAAAACAACAGAAAAACCGACAAATAGAATTGTTCTGTCTGCTCCTTCTGAATACCAGAGCCCCTTCTGCACCACCAAAATCCTGGAAAAAGAGGTAGCAATGAAGGCTGAGCAATGCCAGGGCCAGCTCTGCTTCTGCGGGGAGTTATCTCCACAACTGGTGGCAGTGCTGGTTTTGCGGCCGAGAGTATTTCAGTACTTCATTCATTTTTTATTTTGCATTTTATTGTTACGTCTCCAAAGCTGCTTACGTTAAAATGAAAATGTGTAGTATTCAACTGACTTTTGTGCTACTGCAAGGATTAACACTAGCACAAACAGACACACACTTACCCCAGGTGTCACACGCTGTCCCCAAATCTGTTCTAGAGGGGTGGGGGAACCCTGAGAACAGATTTAGAGGGTGCACAGGGGAAGGACAGAGTAAGTCCGTTGTGCAAAGAGAAATCCTTGTGCCAACAGAATCTGAGCTTGGAAAAGCAGGACATAAACAACTTAAATGAATAGATAGATCTCTTCTTTTATTTCTCTAGGTCATGAATCATGAATGAAATTTATTACGGTCAGAGACCAGCTTGAGAAACACAACTGGAACTACAATCCCAAAAGCAAAACAAACATTTAAAACAATGTACAACAATGGATTTTAAGTTTAAATGTGCGATAGGCATATAAACACATAAAAACTTTAAAATAGACTGCCTTAGAGAAATGACCCAAAGTTGCCCATGGATCCGAGTTTGGGAATTTTTGTAACAAACTAGATTGAATCGTGGGGTGGTCTGCGCCTACAGATCTGCACGCAGAATCTGGCGACAATTCGGGTCATCTTGTGGCCTTTGCCTAACAGGAGAAGACCAAATTTTTGCATTACCTGGAGGTCAGCAAGCCTCACCAGCAGGGGGTCAGTGGTTTCTCTATGTGCCTCATCGTAAAATGGGCATCCTATATCCCCTTATTTCTCTAGGTCAAAGAGCAAGAACATTTTACATGAAATACGTATCAACAACAAAAAGTTCATTCAGAAACGATAATGTATATCATAGAATCCTAGAGTTGGAAGGGACCATGAGGATCATCTAGTCCAACCCTCTGCAACGCAGGAATCTTTTGGCCCAATGTGGGGCTTGAACCCCTAAACCTGAGATTAAGAGTCTCATTCTCTACCAACTGAGCTATGTAGCCAAACAGTCTTCAGGAGAATGATGTAGCTAAAACCACTGATGAACAAGCATAGCCAATTAACATGGCTGTGCTTCAGATGGTGAAGCAATTTGTCCAGTTAACTGCAGTTAACAAACCAGACTCTGGCATGGTAACTAGATCTGTAGCTCATCAGTGAGAAATCCATATTTTACATCATGTTTACTCATACAGTTACAGAGAGGGAGGTTCTAGTAAACAGCCTTTGCCTCATCTCCTGAGCCAAGATATATCTACACATGAGTAGGGGTGGGAGAGAAATAGGATTCATTTCTCATTTAAAAGCAAAGTTACCCAATTTGCACTTCTGAAACCAATAAAATAACTGGAATGCTGCTGTCCTTTGATATCTACACTCTCCAAATTTTGCTCTGCAATTCTCCAGCCAAGTAATGTTTAGATAGATGTATATTCTGGGGTTAAGTGTGCATGCAAATGCCTATATTAGTGAAAATAACATTCAAAAGTGAATTATATTAGGGGAAATGTATCTGCAAAAAACTGTGTATACTAGGCAAAATTCACACCAAAATGTTGATGAATTAAAACAAACAAATACATTGCAAACTGATATGGGTATGTAGAGAACTGAAATTAAGACTGGAAAAAACGATAAAGAGAGGGAAACCAAAATTCGTAGATTTCACCCATCCCTGTACATAAGGTACATAAGCTCATGTTGCTCAGGATTTTTAGTCATATCATTCTCTTGTGGATTGTTTGGATCCATGTACAGTATATTACTCTCTTCTTTCTTTTTTTTTTGACTCTTGGAACAGTGTGTGTGTTGCTATATTTGCATTAGTTTTGGTTTATGGGGCAACCTGTGATTCTAGATATACTGTTGACAATAAACATCAACTGCTTTCTGAAATTGACTGCATACTTTATTTAGGGTTTACTCTTGGGGTTTGGGGGCTCAAGAATTTGGGCTGCCTTTTTGTGCCTTTCTGTTGTCCGATTCCCAAGTCTGAAGAGTGGTTTGCTTTGGGAGTAGAAAAAGTGTATGTTTCTGTCCTAAATATACTTTTGACATCTTGCTTTCGAAAGTAGAAGAATCTACCCCAGCTGGGAAAAAAGTCTTCCCCTTTCCTGGCTCTGTTGCAAACTGTGATCAAAGCAAGAGTTGGTCCCTACAGTGAGTATCTAGGCATTTCCAAAGCTGGCTAGCTAGCTGCTCCTGTTTAGAATGGAAATTTACCAGGGGATTAAGAGGCTGTGGAAGATGAAGTCTCTGCAGTAGAGCTGATTATGATTTGAACTTCTTAAACGAGCCAGCGTGTGAGATAGCAGAGCCTTTTTGCAAGCCGTTCACCACCAGTAGACTGTAAACTAGCCCCCATTTTTCCTTCTAGAAATCCTATGTAATTATAGTTGCTAATCTTAATAAAAGCTTGAAAGCCAAATCAGAGCAAGGGCCATGCTGCCTGCCATCACTCTGAATGTACGAACACTGTTACAAATTTTGAGGAAGGGGAGAGCAGCAAAATGAACAAAACAGCGTGAATGGGTTGCAGGAGTGAAGTTTCTTTGTGAAAGTAATATTGACCACCCTTTGGGGCTTATGTCTTACATATTGGTAGCTTTTAAAATTAAGCAATGCCACTTTTGGAAATATAGAATTCGTCATAAATTGTGTAATGCTTTTTTGTAAGCTCAAAATGTTAATATTACCTCTGGTTTACTTTTCTTATTTGTTTTGTTATTCATTGTTATGAAAGCAGAAGCACTAACACACACGATTATATTTTAAATGAAAATTTCAGCAAGGAAACATTTCTGAAAAAAAAAGAGAATTTACAGATCCTTAGTGCATGTTCAGCTTTAGGGTGGGAAAAGCAAGAGGCAAAATAAAATATTGGCTCACACCCCAGCAAAATAACTGGGTGGCTTCAGTTGCTGATGTGCACCCCCATTCCCAGCAAAAGGCACATCTGGCCAATTCGGTGTAATGTAGATCGGGATGTGCATATATAGATGCAAATTGTTCCTGGCAGAGCACACTCTTAAATCTGAGCTTGTACACATCTTGTGTGATTTATGAATTGGTTATAATTTCAAAAAAGCTAGAAATCTCTCTTTTTTTAAAAAAATAAATAGCTAGCTTCTGAGGCAAATTGTACTTGTGGAGCTGAGTGAAATTCCTTCCAGGTTGCTAGGTTACCCATGGATTAACTGCAGAACCTCATTTATCTCTTCTTTCCAAACTGAAAAGCCCAAGCACACGCAAAACGCTAACATTCTGGTTTGCACCTACTTTAGGCCTCAGGTGGGGCAGGGCTTGTATTGTTGAATACTCCCTCAATCCCTGCATGTAATAATGAACTAGAATATATGAGAGAAATGTGTGGTGCACGTCTCTGCAAATCTTAGTTCGTTGCTTATAAGGCATATTCCCTCCCCCCCCCCAGTTGATGGTGCCTTCCAAAATTCAACCCCTGAAGGTCTGAAGTGATTCAGTCCAGAACTGCAGAACCTCATAATGGTGAACTCAGGTGGTTAAGTGCTGACAGGATTGGAGGCCACTGGGGAGCAAGAGAGGAAGGTTGCAGCGTTGTAATGGGATTCCTGAGGTTTGCAGGTATATAAATTTTGGTGGACATCCCCCTCAACCTTCCAGTGAAGACTGAGCATGCTCGGTAGTTGCAGAATGTCGGATATCAGTTGGAAGGAGTGCTTCTGTTAGAGGAGGATATACTGCAACATTTTGCTGCTGCTCCTCCCACATGTTCTATGTACTGGGCTTTAAGCACTACAAGCCTATGTGCATTGACTCAGAAGAAAGCCCCATTGTGTCTTGTGGGACTTACTAAATGTATGTTGCACCAGCAACATACATTTAAACCAATATCGTGCTACTCCAAGCAGTCATGGCGGGGTGATTTAGCAACCAGTCTTCCAGAGAGCTCTGGGAATTGTAGCTCTGTGCGGGGAAAGGGGGGGGTCTCTTCCATCCACTCTCAAAGCCTGTAAAAAATAACACTTCCTAGGAAAGCCATGCCTATTCAAAGGGGTATCAACTGCTGTGTTTATGGGGCCAACGCATGATTAGGATTATATTCCAAAGAGGCGAATCTGATACTGAGGACTGGTGGGGAGGGGCAGATAAAAGACTAGACAGTGCTGCAAATTTTCTCTTGCCAAATATTAAAATTGATTGATTGATTGATTGATTGAAAAGACAGCAAGGGTCAACATTACATTCATTGCTGCTGTACTCTCTTGTTCTGTTTCGTATACTTCTCTTTTCTCCAAGGTTCTTAGAGTTGGTATGGACATAGGATGTTGATGCAGTAGTGGCGCTGTGCTCTAAACCACTGAGCCTCTTGGGCTTGCAGATCAGAAGGTTGGCGGTTCGAATCCGCACAATGGGGTGAGCTCCTGTTGCTCTGTCCCAGCTCCTGCCTACTTAGCAGTTCGAAAGCACACCAGTGCAAGTAGATAAATAGGTACCACTGTGGCGGGAAGGTAATTTCCGTGAGCTCTGGTTTCCGTCACGGTGTTCCATTGTGCCAGAAGCGGTTTAGTCATGCTGGCCACATGACCTGGAAAGCTGTCTGTGGACAAACACCAGCTCCCTTGGCCTGAAAGTGAGATGAGCGCTGCAACCCCATAGTCGCCTTTGACTGGACTTAACCGTCCAGGTGACCTTTACCTTTTTACCTATTGATGCAGTCTCCCATCCCCAGGGAATAACCGGACTCAAAGCTTGGGGAGATGGAACTGACCTATGGGGTTTGTGTTGGTTCACGAGCTGGACCAGACAGAACTGAATTCAAAACCCAGCTGCATGGCTTCCTGGCTGATCTTGAGCCAGTAGCTGTCTCTCAGGTTAACCAGTATTGTTGTATGGATGAATAACACCACCCAGAGCTTTGGAGGAAGAGCATAGCCTGATGTAGATCTGTTGTGGATGCCATGACACCCCTACCATTCTTTGCAGCCCATCCGTAGACCTCATTTGCTACTGCTGTGGATCAGGGTTTTGAGATGACGATGAGTTACAAAAAACATCTCATTTCTATCCGGTTTTTCACCGTCCCTAAAGTTTCTGATTTCTTCTTGAATAAAAAGGGAGCCTTCCCCCTGACTTGCCCCATGCCTTTCAATACAGTCCGTAAAGCACATGATGTTTCATTTACAACTTAAGCAGAAGAAGGCAAGGTTCCTCCTTCATGGAGTTTAACCCTTCAGGGTTGCATCTAACAATGACTCTGCTCAAGGAAGTGGAATGATTTCTGTTTGTGCAACATAACTTTCCCTTTCCTCCGCCTGCACAACCCCCCCACACACCCCCAACTTTGGTGGTTCTCCCAACTGGTCCGAACAAATTACAGGGGCTTGGAACTAATGGAAAAGTTAGCAAAATATATTGGAACTGTACACAATCCGAAAAAGGACACCTTTTCTTTTTTTATATAATTTTTATTGATTTTCAACACAAATATACAATTTTATCCAAATTTTCACAAATTATCTCTTTTTGGACTTCCTTCTGCTTCTCTGACAATCATCCATCTTAACCTCTTAATTATGCATTTCTTCTATTTAGTATTGCCATCAGTCTTCCCTCCCACTTCTATTTCTTTTAACAAAATCTACTTTTCTAAAGTTTGGCATCCGTTTGTTGAACCCATTAACGTTAAGGAACATGACTGGCAGCTGCCGTCTTCTCATGGGTTCCTTTGGAAAAAACATTCTTGGATAATATGCTGACGAAAGACAATTGACTGGAATTATGTTATTTTTTGGAATGCTCCCTTCTTTCTCCTCGCATCCTTCCTTTCTTTTGTTTTCCTTCCTTGCTTTGATTTCTTTTCCTTTACTCCCTTCTTTATTGTTGTCATTATGCTTTTTGATGTATGAGAATATGAAAGCAAAGGAAGGGGAGGGAGGCTGGGAGAAGAGAGGGGTGAGAGATGTGTATCTTTGTATGAGGCAACGGTTAAGATATATTTGTGAGCAGATCTTGAATTCTTCTTTCACTATCTTTTTTCTTTTCTCTTTACAGTCTTACCTCGGGTTAAATATGCTTCGAGTTGAGCATGTTCGAGTTGCGCTCCTCGGCAACCCGGAAGTAACGGACTACATTACTTCCGGTTTTCGCTGCTTGTGCATGCACAGACGCTAAAAATGATGTCACATGCATGCGCAGAAGCGGTGAAAAGTGACGCGTGTGTGCGCAGACGTGCCGTCACTAGTTACGTTTACCTCTAGATGCAAATGGGGCTCCGGAACAGATCCCGTTCGTATCTAGAGGTACCACTGTATTATTTTTTGGGTGTAGATTAGCTTGTCTTGTATTGTGAAAAAATGTTAACAAAACTTTATATAGAAAAGAAAATGCAAAGCAAAGGAAGGAGAACGTTCATAGCTCAAGCGGAATGACTTTGTTGGATTCAACCCTTAGGTTCTAATCTAATTAGAAGAGAAGGAGAAAGAGTTGTGACAGTGAATGTGGTTAGCAAATGCAATTACCTGTACTTTACAGGATATAATGCACCTGTCCTTTCTTAACCTGGACCTAAGAGACAGGAATTCAGTTTAAAGGAACAGTGGTGTAATGGGTCCGTTTTATTGCTTTGTTCTTATCCCTTTTAACTGAAACACCCATAATGGTACTTTCTATGATGATGATGATGATGATGAAGAAGAAGAAGAATCGTGACTACCTTTATTAAATGTTAACGTGTGCCCAGGGCAAACAATTGGCTTATCATCTCATTTGTTTCTGGTTTATTGTGTAGAAGACGTGTAGTATATGTCAAATGCTGCTTCCCAACCTGTGCAGCTTTGCATCGCATCAGAGAATTCATCAGCACAAATCGCCGTACACGTGTCCCGAGTGTGGTGCAATCTGTAGATCGGTACATTTCCAGACCCACGTCACAAAGAACTGCCTGCACTACACTCGAAGAGTTGGATTTCGGTCAGTATAATAAAAATACTTTTGAGACTGTGAAGTGGTATGCTGTATAAAGTTTCGAAAAGCCAAAACGTCAGGGGAAATGGCATATTGTTAGTGCCACATAATTATTCAAGTACTTTTTTTTTTTTTAATACCTGAATTTACAGGCACATAGCAAGGGGCCAAATTTTAAAAGCTTAGTCTTTAAACAAGTTTCAAAATCTGTTATATGCATATTTCGGAATAATCATTATGGTATTTTGTGGTAGCTGATCCACTTGATGAGGATATTTTGAATTGACTCTCAACATGCTTCTTCTAGAACTAGTTCCATGAGTAAATATGTGGGAATATGTTAGCCACATAATTTTTCCAGGGGCAAGATGCAAAAACCTCCTTGCTTTGGCACCTGGCCACTCTAGTTGTACAGCATCCTCAAGCTTCAAATTTGGGGGATGACATTTTCATTAATATTGGTAGGTTTGTTAAGGCACGGCTGCTCAAAGTATGCAGGCTACTTCGGCATGGTTCTGAACTATGCTTTTGTTCCACCTATGAGTATCTTTGTGGCATGATATCAGAAAGGGAGAGAGGGTCACAGGGGTTTTTGTTTTATCTTTTGCTTCTTTCATCGTGAGACTTTTCCTGCATGCAGAACAGAGCTGTCGGCTTCTTACCAACCTTGTACAGAGGAAGATAAAATCCTTGGTCTGGGCCACAGTCCTTTGGGCCCTGTGCCCCAGGGTTGAGAATCTTTCAGTGATACAGTGGTACCTTGGTTCTCAAACTTAATCCGTTCTGGAAGTCCGTTCCAAAACCAAAGCGTTCCCAAACCAAGGCGTGCTTTCCCATAGAAAGTAATGCAAAAGGGATTAATCCATTTAAAAACAACCCCTAAAACTCAATTTAACATGAATTTTACTATCTAATGAGACCTCTGATCCATAAAATGAAAGCAGTATTCAATGTACTGCAGTCACACAATCAATCAATCAATCAATCAATCAATCAGTTCCACATAGTCACAAAAACAAAACAAAAAAGCCACAAAAATGCAAAAGAAATAGCAAAAACAGACAGACCTCAGTGTAACACTCAAAACGGAAGCATGGCACTCAGATCAGAAGCATAACACTCAAAACGGAGGATGTTCGGCTTCTGGAAAAAGTTCGCAAATCAGAACACTTACTTCCGGGTTTGCAGTGTTTAGGTTCCAAGTTATTTGAGAACCAAGGTACCACTGTACTTGGAAAGAGTAGCATACTAGAGACATTTTGTATACTTTATTTGTTCTGTGTACAGTTATAGCTGTGTCCTTGGCCATTTTCTACACGCTGAAGAAGGATGCTAGCACTTAGACCCTACGGTGTTGCGTTGCACTGCACAACAGAAAACACTGACATAACTCTCCATCTCTTGCAGCTGTGTCCATTGCAATGTGGTATACTCTGATGTGGCGGCGCTCAAATCCCACATCCAAGGTTCTCACTGTGAAGTCTTCTACAAGTGTCCCATTTGTCCAATGGCATTCAAGTCGGCGCCCAGCACTCATTCCCATGCCTATACGCAGCACCCTGGAATCAAGATAGGGGAGCCTAAGTAAGCAGCTCTGATCTTGCAATGCTTGCAATGCTACGGTTATCATGCTCAGAAATGAATGTTGCGTGTCATGACCACAACTCCCCATATGCCATCAGAGAAGTGGGAAAAGTCCTGGCAAGAGCTGGTTCTCCTACTTTCCACTGTGTTTCTAAAATTAAAGGACAGGTGCAATATATAAATGAGACAAAAGAGCAGCATGTTCAACAGCATGTGCTTAGAATGCTTAATTCAAGAAGGTTATGAGTGAAATTGGTGAGAGTGTATGAGCACCCTGCTCCCGTGTAACTGAAAAAGTTGCACAGAGATCTGTTTATTTTTAGCGTGTTGAAAAGGTCTTGCGTCAAAGCAAATTTTAGGTCATGTTTTCCCACACAGAGCCGACCTTTCAAATAGGGATTTTGCAGCTGTTGAAGCCTCGCTATTTCATTTTTTCTTATTTTTTAAAGTTTTTATTATTAAAATAATTCAGTATTAATACACACATATTGCGAATATACAAGCATACATTTCATACAATCCTTAAAAATGTTCAAACATACCTACACTCAATCCCACAGATAATTCCTTTTCCCATCACCATCCACCACCCCTCACCCCACCTTTGTGTTAGACTTCCAGTCTACTCAGTTGCAATTTCTTTCCACTTCTATTACTTTCTTTCGCACACCTTTAACCTAATTTCATGCTCTTTTTTCTATTACACATTGTTATCCATCTTATTTAGTATTTCAGTATTTAAAACGGAACTTGTTTATTCTAATAGGAGTTCTGATTTTTCAATATGGTTTTGCAAGTATCCTTTAAACACCTTCTAGTCCCTGTCTATCTTCTCTTTTGAGATTCTTCCCATTTCTCCCATTGTTTTGGATATGTTGTAATACTCCAATAATTTGGTAAGCCACTCTGTTTTTGTCAGTGTTATACCGAAGGCTCGCTGTTTTCCTCTCCCCAGATTTCTCATATTCACTTCAGTACTTCCTTGCTGATGGTCTAGGTCAGGGGTCAGCAACCCGCAGCTCCGAAGCCGCATGTGGCTCTTTTACACCTTTGCTGCGGCTCCGGGGCGGATACTAGCGAGGGGAGGAGGCACATTGTGTGCCCCGACACTCCCCACTGTGGCAGGCGCTGTACTGGCTGTGATGTCGCATGGAGGCGGTGCGTGCATTAGTCACGCACCGTCCCAACGTCACCTTCCTGCTCGCTGTCAGATCGCAGCTCCGGAGATATATTTGTTTTAAATGTCGCAATGGTTTTGCGGCTCCCATTTTTTTTTCTTCGGAAATGGGTCCAAGTGGCTCTTTTTGTCTTAAAGGTTGGTCTAGGGCAGTGATGGCCAAACTTGGCCCTCCAGCTGTTTTGCAACTACAATTCCCATCATCCCTGACCACTGGTCCTGTTAGCTAGGGATGATGGGAGTTGTAGTCCCAAAACAGCTGGAGGGACAAGTTTGGCCTTCACTGGTCTAGGGGAACTTGTTTCAGCCCAAGGGTATGTCCCCCTTATGGACAGCTTTCCAGGGGCCACACGTTCCCAAGGCAGGGCCAGAGGCAAAAAAAATAATGGGTGGAGCCAGAGGTAAAAGTAGGCAGGGCAATGGGTACAACTTTGTATGACAGGCTACATTCCAATTATGCACATACAAACATATATACACATATCTTCATTCTCCATGCAGACAGGAAAAAGGCAGTTCACAGGCACATTCCAACCAGGCAAAAGAATGTGAGGAGAGTGAAGCCAGACAACAGCCCTTGAGGGGCGGGGCCAAGGAAGAGCCACCAGAGGCTGGGAGCCTCCCCCCCCCAAAAAAACTCTGCAGTTTCCTGCTCCTTGAATAGGGGTATCTGTGCTCACTCCAGATGCAAATGGCCATTCCTCTCCCAAGGGACCACTCTGTGTGAGAGAATGATAAGGGTCTTTAATAGAGAAATCTAAGCACCCTTGCTAGATTACATTTCCCAGGGTTTCTTAAGTCAGAACTGGTATGCCGCTGTTATAAATGCATAATGCAGATACAGCATCTACAGTGCATCTTCATAGAAAAAGAAGGAATGTGCAAAATGAGAATTTAATTATTATTTTTGCCATTCCTTTCAAACGTTCCTCTGGCTCCCCTTGACGTCCCTCCAATTCTTCAGCTGAATTTTGCTCCGGGTGAAAATTCAGTGTCAGTTCTAATGATAAGTGGCTGGTAATGCTTTCCTTATTAGGAGCAAGAGTCCTTTGTCTGCGTTTATGGAAAGGCACTGAAACCACCAAGATGATTTACAGCCTCAAGGGGTCGTTTGAAAGCTCATTGCCATGCAAGCACTACTTTCAGTTCTGCAAAGGTTGTTCTTATGTGCCTTAGAAATGAAAACGCCGGATTGCCACTGAGTGACCTACATATCTGGGCCTTTTCGGATATTGCTTCTGTGCATTGGGCTTATGTGTGGTTAGCTTCACCTACAATTTCACACTGCCCTGTGAGGCAGTATGAGGTAGTGGCTAGAGTGCTGGATTAGGACCTGGGAGACCAGGGTCCAAATCTCTACCTGCCTGCTTTTCATTTGTAAGCCCCTTTGAGCAGACAGAAAATTGGGGTACGGTTTAAAAACCTATGCCAGTAATGCAGTCTTTTGGAATAAATGAAATGCCACAACAGACTGATGTTATGTCTTCAACTGCCTTTTTCTGTGTGTTTTTCTTTTAAAAGGATAATCTACAAATGCTCCATGTGCGACACAGTGTTTACCCTGCAGCCTTTGCTGTATCGCCACTTTGACCAACACATCGAAAACCAGAAAGTGTCTGTCTTCAAGTGTCCAGACTGTTCGCTTTTGTACGCACAGAAGCAACTCATGATGGATCATATCAAGGTGTGTGGGCTTCGTTTGGCAACCATAACGGGGAGCCATCAGAAGTAGATGAAAGTAGGTGTAATGATCTCTGGCAGCCAAGCAAGCCTGTAATGTAATGACGCTCCGGCAGTTTTATGCACGTTTATTTACAAAAAATACACACCCAGAGCCCAGCTTCTTGCCTGCTCGCATTTACAATAGTTGGTCAGTCTGAATTTTCACCCCTCCCACACCAGGAAGGATGCCAAATTCCCGCCTTTCCCCTCTTGCCCTTCCATTGCCATCTGATATTATCCAGACACCAAAACGGGGATTGAGAGGCTGGCCTGCCCCCTCCCCACTCCCACTTGACTGACTCAGACCTCTGCTTATCTGCTGATTGCCTAGCAGTGCTCTGGCTGCCGTACAACTCCACCTCTTCTTGAGATCTAACAGAGTCTTCCCAAGGAAGGGGGGGCCGAACTGCCCTTTCTCGACTCTGTCAGCCAGTTCTCATCTGCAGACCCTCATGCATCTAGTTCGATTTCTGAGTCTAACACTTCCCCTGCGCTCAGGGGGGACGGGGACGTTCCTGACACCAGGTTAGATGCAGGGGAGGAGGCTTGCGAACAATAAAACTGTGAACCCGTGAAACGGCATTATATTCTAGGAACCAGGTCACTAAACTGCTTAACCCAGTACTGTCTACTCAGTCTGGCAGCTGCTCTTCCCCAAGTCTCAGAGCAGAGGACTTTCCCAAATCTTTGAACTGAATAGATCAAAGCCTGAACCTGGACCTTATGCCAGGGGTGCAGTGCGATGCCTTCCAAATATTGTTGGTCTGCAGCTTTCATCAGCCGCAGCCAGCGTGGCCTGCAGTCATGGATGATGAGAGGTGTCCCAGCCTCTGCACTATAGTACTACTGAGTTATGGCCGCTCCCTTAATCTGCACAGTTTCTAAACTTCATGCAGATTACTATGAAGTTACAGAATCCACTTTCAGAGACCTTTTCTTTCCCTCTATTATAGGTTAAAAGAAAACAAACCCCCACAAAATTTTTCTGCAGTGGTGTTTTGAGGCTGACTACTACTTCCGGTAGGGACGCAGATGGTGCTGTGGGTTAAACCACAGAGCCTAGGACTCGCCGATCAGAAGGTCAGCGGTTCGAATCCCCACAACGGGGTGAGCTCCCATTGCTCGGTCCCTGCTTCTGCCAACCTAGCAGTTCGAAAGCACGTCAAAATGCAAATAGATAAATAGGTACCGCTCCGGCGGGAAGGTAAATGGCGTTTCCGTGCGCTGCTCTGGTTCGCCAGAAGTGGCTTAGTCATGCTGGCCACATGACCCGGAAGCTGTATGCCAGCTCCCTCGGCCAATAAAGCGAGATGAGCGTCGCAACCCCAGAGTCGGGTCACAACTGGACCTAATGGTCAGGGGTCCCTTTACTTTACTACTTCTGGTAGTTTCATTCTTTTGAACTTTGGTGTTTATAATTATATATTATATATATCTTTGGTGTTTATAATTATATATTATATATCTATAATATATAATATAATTATATATTATATATTATATATATATATATATATTATATATATCTGCTTTTAAGCTATTGGCTTTTGTGTTTTGGGCAAACCCAGGGATTCCTCGGTGAGATTTTTATCCGTAGCGGACAACCTTGACAGAATATAAGGGGAAAGGCTAGTCTAGAACACTCCCCCCCCCCGACATGGCAGCTCTCTCTGTGCAAGGTAATGACGGGTAGGGGGAATTCAGACATGCAGTCCCCCATCTTTGAAGTGGTACAGTCCAGCTGTGTCATGTGGTTTTTGCCGCCTCTGTACATTGGCCTATGGGTGCCATGGATTTGTGAAACTTAATCTACAAGCATTTATTTTATTTTATTTATCACATATCTGCATTCTGCTTTTCGTCTAAAGAGTTGAAAGTGGCTTTCGTAGTTCTCCTCCTCCCCACTTTATCCTCGCATCAACCCTGGGAGGCTGGCAGTGAGTGACTGGCCGAAGGTCACCCAGCGACATAGCTGTCAACTTACAGATTTGAAAATAAGGGACCAGCAGCCAAAATAAGGGATCAACAATTACTTTGATAAAATACATATTTTGTTGCATGCAAATGGCTTTAGATACCTATTAGGCCCATAAATTACCATATAGCATATATTCAACACAAAAAAGCAACAATTTGTTGTTGACAAAGGACAGCTGGACGTATAAAGGGCCCCATTACCTTCAGTAGCTTATTTAAGGGACATCATCAATAAGGGACAGCAGCGGGACATGGCGTTGGGATAAGGGACTGTCCCGCCAAATAAGGGACGCTTGGCAGCTATGCCCAGTGAGTTTTGTGGCAGAGTGGGGATTTGAACCCTGTTGGCTTCCCAGGTCCTAGTCCAACGCGCTAACCACTACACCACACTGCCTTCTGCCTGCTGGTCATCACACCTTGTATTCTCTCTAGATAAGAAGTACCACCTTGCTTTGTTCTTTCTTTTTGAATTAGTCTATGCACGGGACGCTGAAAAGTGTCGAGGGGCCTCCGAACCTGGGTATCAGTTTGCCGCTGAGCACGAAACCCACCACTCAGAACTCGGTCAGTCACAACAAGGAGGACTCCAAATCCGTCAATGGGACAGAAAAGACAGAGAAGAAGTCCCCCTTGCCTGTGAAGAAAGCAGAGCCCCAGAAAGTCCCCAATCCTGGCTGGACGTGTTGGGAATGTGATCGGCTGTTTACTCAGAGAGATGTTTACATATCCCACATGAGGAAAGAACACGGAAAGGTAAATTGCGGGTGTTGAGCGGAGAATTAGAAGATTAGATCTGGGCCGTTTTCAAGTTGTTGACGAAGCTGTTTAGCATGGAAAGAATTTGTCCCTGTTAGTCGCCCACCTTGCAACCAAACCAGCAGTGAGGTTTATTGATTACACTTGCCTGTTGCTGAAAAGTTTTGCCACCCTTGGCAAAAAAATAAATAAATCCCTTCACCATGGACAAACTGACTGATGTCAATTCTGCATTGCTGGAATGGGCTCTTCCTCTCTTTCTAAGCCAGGCCAGGCAGATTTGATTGCATTTTAAGTAACCAGCCATCACACAATTTCAGCGAAAGAATGGCCACTATTTAGTTTTATGTAAGCATAAATCTAGAGAACAAATAAGATCATGCACACTAAAAGGCACAGGGTTATGGAGGGAAATAAAATACAAATCAACACAATGGATCTGCCTGGTTTACATTTCCTACAGCGCTGAAGGGAGAGTCAACGCTAGAAATTTTCGCGAGTATGTTATTGCCTAGATCCATTAAGTTTTAAGCGCTTTTCAAAGTGTCGCCCACCAACTTGGATGGCTTTGAAAGAGGGTTAGACTAATTTGTGTAAGAGAAGGCTATAGAACACCACCAGCCCCAATGGCAGTGATCTCCCCTGCGCAGTTGGAAGCACATTGCTCCTGAGTGCCGTTTTCCTGGGAGTAACAGTGGGCAGACGGCTGTTGTTTCAGGCTTCTCCTAGGAATCTGGTTGGTCCCTGTGAGAGCCGGTTGTTCGCCTGGTTGAACCATTGGCCTCATCCAGCAGGCTGTTCTTATGTACTTAAAGCTGCTGCGATGAATTAACATGACAGGTGTGCTCTGATTAGTCGGTCCTATTGAGCAGAATGTGTCTGATCTATTTTTATGCATTTCGAATTGGAGTACAGTGGTGCCTCGCAAGACGAAATTAATCCGTTCCGCGAGTCTCTTCGTCTAGCGGTTTTTTTCATCTTGCGAAGCAAGCCCATTGACAGCTTAGCGGATTAGCGCTATTAGCGGCTTAGCGGATCAGCTGATAAGCGGCTTAGCGGCCTAGAAAAAGGGGGGAAGGGGGGAAAAACCCGCAGGAACTCGCAAGACATTTTCATCTTGCAAAGCAAGCCCATAGGGAAATTCGTTTTGCGAAGTGCCTCCAAAACGGAAAACCCTTTCATCTAGCGGGTTTTCCGTCTTGCGAGCCATTCATCTTGCGGGGCACCACTGTACAGTCATGCCTTGGTTGAATGCGCTTCGGGATGAGCGTGTTCGAGTTGCGCTCTGCGGCAACCCGGAAGTAACCGACCGTGTTACTTCCGGGTTTTGCCGCATGCGCAGACGCTCAAAATGACGTCATGCACAGAAACGGCGAAAAGCGACGCACGCATGCGCAGACGTGGCGTGGCTGGTTACATTTGCTTCTAGATGCGAACGGGGCTCTGGAATGGATCCCATTTGCATCTAGAGGTACCACTGTACAGCACAAAGGGCTTGCAATAAGTTACTTGGATCACTGGTGTGGGGAGGTGCAATAAACAGAAAGGCCCCCTGTTCTTACTCCTCACAGATTGGTTTTCCTAGGCTCTGTGGTTTAACCCACAGCACCACTCACATCCCTGGTCCAAAAACGAGTTTGCATGTTCCGGTGTTAGCTTCTTGGCTCCATCTTGGCCCCATGTAAAAACCTCTATTTGCTTTGTTTGCCATGATTAATAAACCTTTAAGTTTATTCTTTCAGTCACCAGTCTTACTAGACTGTTTCCTTGGTCACGCTGCTGCAAAATATGTACCAAACTCCAAGCAAGGTGGGCAGGCAGTATGCTCAGTGTGGACAGAAAAGGCACCTCAGAAAAGGAATAGAAACAGAAGTGGAGAGAGGGAATGTAATGGAGTGTCCTGAAAGAGCACTGGCTGGCTGGAACCCTGAGCAGGAACACTCCATACTGTAATATTTTCTTGCAAGTCCCACTTCTCTGAACTAATAACAGTCTTATCGACTCCAACCTGCTTTTGGCTCCCCCCTGCCAACGAGGCTTTCAGAGTAGTAAAATTAAAAAGAAGGAAGAAATTTTAAAAGCTCATAATTTTTCATGGTTGATGTTCAGCACAGGCCCCTAGGCAGGAGTAAAACTAATAAAAACCATGTCAGTTTTGCTGCCTTGGGTAGAAGGAGAGAGAGAGACGTGAGAGAAAGCCATATGGGAAATACCGCGAAAATGTAATAAGCTCAGAGGTGTTGGTAAAGACAGAAGAAAGCTCGTAATAAGCAAGCTCTCATGGGTCGGAGATGCTATAATGAAACACCCATGTAGCGGCTTTCAAAGATGGAAGCTGAAAGAAAGCAGTGTGTGTGTGAATTGTTCCAGAGTAGGATAAATTCACAGATACGGGTCGTTGGTTAAAATGTTTTACTGCTTCTTGGGTCATTTATGTAGGTCATCATGCAGCAAGCCTTGTTCAGATCCACTTGCTGCTGTTTATCATTTGTGTTGTGAATGGCTACTAAAGCAACCTTGCTTAAGGGGTTGCCTAGCAACCTTGGGTTTGGCTTGGGCCTAGCAAGCTCGTCAGCCAGAGGCGAGGAATGCCAGTGATGGAGCCGTGTCCCGCAGGTGGACTGGTTAAGAGCATCACATAACTTGCTGGACACAGTCCTCCTTCCATTGCGGTCCAGCAACCAGGGTCTACCCTTCTGGGACTCACAGAGTAGCACAAGAACTGCTGTATGTCCTCAGCATCTCATACTCCGAGGCAGGCTTCTCCTCCTGCACATGGAGGTTCCATGTATCCGCTATGGCTCATAGCCATTGGCTAGTCCCCACTTATTTTGGATTGGGGAGGGGGGACAGACACAATGGTCCATAGGTCTTGTGAGTCAAATGATAGGTGTGTGGGCCACCTGTTCAGGAAGATCTGAGCACAGGGCATGGAAATAATGCACATGTATCTCTCCATATGCTGCTCTGCATTTAACAGCTGGCTTTTGTGTACGACGCCATTCCTCCTCTCGTTAGCTGATTTCCATTTTGCCTGGTTAATTTCTCCCACTCGATTGACTTCTAGGGGGCTAGGCAGAGCAGCTGCAACTGGTAATTGCAAATCTGGGAAATGGCACAAGTAGGTCTTTCAAAGCATTGTGTTTGTAGAGCCATCAGGCTACCTATACTGGATCAGAATTAGTAAGGGGAAAGTAGCTTCCATTGCTTTCTAGAAATAATTCTCTGTACAACCCAGCCCTGCTCCCTCTGGTGGACACATCATGTCATAACGGTGCCCTGGGATGCGTCATGCTCGCGACATTGCTTTGTTTAAGGTAAAGTTTTAAGTTAACTGGCACATATTGTAATGTACCTCCTTTTTAAAAAAACGTTTTGACTTCCTTTCTTTAAAGCAAATGAAGAAGCATCCTTGCCGACAGTGCGACAAATCCTTCAGTTCCTCGCACAGCCTTTGCCGCCACAATCGTATCAAGCACAAAGGCATTAGAAAAGTTTATACCTGCTCGTAAGTTCTGCTTTTTAGAGTTCTGCGCAACTTTGTTCGTTATAATAATTCTTAGACCTTAAAAAAACAACAACCTGCCCTTCTCTTATTGAGAGGCCAGGTAGCATATATGAAGACAATCTGCTCACATTTCCACCTACTCTTTAGAGGAAATGAGTCTCCAGGTGGAGCCACACAGTGTTCTTCAACCTTTTGGTCCCCAAATGTCATTGGACTACAATGCCCATCATTTTCAGCTAGCTTTGCCAGTTGTCGGGAATGGTGGAAGCTGGAGTACTGCAGCATGTGAGGACCCAGAGTTGAAGAACAAGGTTCTACAGAACCCCGTGCTTGTCTGTCATGTAAGACTGCCTGCCACAGAGGAGGGATAGCCGACACGGTGCCCTGCAGATGTTCTGGACTACAAATCCCATCATCCCTGCCATCAGCCATGCTGACTGGGCCCCATAGGAGTCCAGAACGTCTGGAGGACTCATTATGGTTTCAAACATCTAGTGGGCACCACATTATGTACCCTTGGTTGTAGAGGATTATGGGACAATTGCTAAAGTGCGTTCTCAGCACATGCATGGTGACAGTACTGAAACCAGAAGTGTGTCCTGGAATGCACCCAGCTGTTTCCTAAGGTAGCTTGTTGCTGGATAAAATAGGTAGCAGTAGTCAAGTTGCTTTTTATGCATCAAATAAGTTAAAATAGCCTGGGTGTATGTATGTGTAAGAGAGAGTGCTCCTATTGTTCTTCAGGTTGAATCCAAGTAAAACGTGTATGTGTGTGTTTTAAAGATTTACTTGTGTTGCAAAACAAATGAAAGTACATATAGCATCTCCATTTTTGGTTCATAGAGTCTTTTCCACAGTTTGTTTACATTCGCTAACCAAGTGTGATGTAATCCCATACATCCTAGAAGACGAAACAAAACAATGGGTGCAAATGGAGATAGATAACATCGGAAAAAGGCCTCCTCTAGTGTACCCATTCCTCCAAAACAAACCAAGGAAAATTCCCACAACACTAACCAGGTTCAAGGAAAAAGCAGGAAAACTGGCCCCATTCTCACTAATTTTCCCGGCCCACCACCCACTATTCCATCCTGCATCCCCAAACCTTCCAAATAAAGACCTGGCAAGCTGAAGGCCTCTACTGCCTCACCCACTTTTACAGAAGTAAATTATATTTTTGAGTACACGTTCATCCATTTTAAGGGCAGGCACTTGAGCACCTGTGCAAATACTGTTAGTACCAACTAGTTTGATCATAACTGTTGATGGTCTGCTATGCATTTTATTCATGCAGGCACTGTCCGGATTCAAGGCGTACTTTTACCAAGCGGTTGATGCTCGAAAAACATATTCAGCTGATGCACGGCATCAAAGAGCCCGATGTGAAAGAGATGACAGAATCAAGCAATGTAGGACAAAGCGCCGTAAAAGAAGACGCGAAGGTGAGCTCTTAGTTGTATGCAAGTCCTGGTCTTTAAAAAGAAACATGGAATACCAGCTGAATAAACTTTCTGTGTCCTCTCAACAAATCAGAGTTGGGAGACTTGAAGCTTCTTTTGTCTTTTGAGGGAAAAAGTGAAGAAAGCACCTCCAACGTAAAAAGGGTTTTGTGGCCTATTTAAGGAGATTGGAAAGTGTTACTTTTATTGTTGTTAGCCGCTGAGCCCAGCTTGGCTGTGGAGGGCGGGATATAAATAAAATTATTATTATTATTATTATTATTATTATTATTATTATTATTATCATCATCACAGACCCTTGCTATCTATCCTGGCCCATCTTTAGCCCCAGGTCTACAGGGAGGCCCCCCTCTCAGCCACCCTGCCTCCTCTTCCTCCTCCTCGTCCTCCTCCTCCTCACAGTAATCCCCTCATGCCACGGCCTGACTTCCCTTCTGCTCGCTCTCTCCCTCCTCACTTCCTCCAGCTCCGCAGGCCTCTGTGCCGCCTCCTACTAGAGCAGCCGGAGCAAGGAGGAAGAAGGGATGCCTTCTGGGTTGGCTTTGGCATCGCCCACCACTGCCTCTGTCCATGTTGAGGAGCAATGGCATGGCCATGTCAGGTTTGGGGGGTGAGGGGGAAGGAGGAGGAGAAAGGTCCTTCGTTTGGACTTTAACTCGTGCCAGGACTCAGCGCCAGGAGTTGTTGTTTGGGGGCTCTGGCTAGAAAAAACACACCCTGGTGAGACCATTAGCCTGTTGATGCTAAGCAGGTCTGGAAGCTTTGGGTTCCATAATGGAAGAAAGGGTGGCATGTGAATGGAAGTTCAGTCATACTTTGGGTTACAGACGCTTTGGGTTATGCAATTTTGGGTTGTGCACCGTGCTGAGCCTGGAAGTACCGGAACAGTTACTTCCGGGTTTCAGCGCATGCGCAGAAGCACCAAATTGTGACCCGCGTGTGCGCAGATGCACAGGTTGCGAACGTGCATCCCACACGGATCATGTTCACAACCCGAGCGTCCACTGAAAATAAATAACAGCCGCTGTAAAACCTGTCCTCTGTGTCGGATACACAGCTATGTTTTTGAAAGCCATCACCACCCCAAACACAAACACGAACTTTGGCAGAGAATTCCATAAGTTAAATTGTGCATTGTGTCAAGAAGTGCTTGCCAGTTGGCTGATTCCTTGGCTCAATGCACACACTTATTTCTAGTGCAGAAGCAGTGAACATTCATGAGAACAGCTACATGATCGTAGCTGCGTTCTTTATTTTAAAACTGATTTGTTCCAACTTCAGGTTCCCAGTCCGAAGCGTAAATTGGAAGAGCCTGTGCTGGAATTCAGGCCCCCTCGAGGCGCCATCACTCAGCCGCTGAAGAAGCTAAAGATCAACGTTTTCAAAGTCCACAAGTGTGCAGTCTGTGGCTTCACGACCGAGAACCTCCTTCAGTTCCACGAACATATTCCCCAGCACAAATCTGACGGCTCTTCGTACCAGTGCAGGGAATGTGGCCTCTGTTACACCTCCCACGTCTCCCTCTCCCGGCATCTCTTCATCGTACACAAGCTGAAGGAGCCCCAGCCCGTCTCGAAACAGAATGGGTCGGGGGAAGACAGCCAACAGGAGAACAAGCCCAGCCGCGAGGAGGAGTCGTCTGACAGTGCCGTGTCCGACAGGAAGTGCAAAGTTTGCGCAAAGACCTTTGAAACAGAAGCGGCCTTAAACACCCACATGCGAACACATGGAATGGCCTTCATTAAATCCAAAAGAATGAGCTCGTCTGAAAAATGACCTGCCTATCCCTCCCACCCCACACGCATATCCCAAAAGCGAGAGAAAGAAGAAGAAGCCTTCTCTACTTCAGAACGCGACTCACCTGTCTTTCTTTCATTCATTCATTCATTTTTGGTACAGAAAACCTGCCACACAATGGAGATAACAGCTCTTCACACGCTGTTGCAATATATTCTGTACTGAAAATAATATCTTCTTCACCTCATCGCTAGAGAGAGAGATATATAGAGAAATATATATATACATAGATATATATAACCCCCCTAAAGACTTTTTTTAAAAAAATAAAACAACACTCCACGTGAAATAAAGCAGTATTTGAGTTGAACAGAGTTTGTATATATTTAAACAGATAATTTTTATACTCTTTGTTATGTGTTGGTATTGGTATTTAGTGGGAAATCCTTGTTTCGTTTTGTTTTTCAGTTTTGGTCAGTTGTTTTTGTTTGTTTTTTTCCGGACAGCAAGTTTGTTTTAAAACAGAGTTCTTCATATTAGGGCATTGCTTAGGTTTCCATTAAACCGCTTTGTGGGGGTGGTCCCTTTCTGATGTCACTAAAACATCAAGGGAACACGCCCGTCTGTCCCATAACTCTATGATCATGCTAGAGGTCACATGGGAGGAGCCATGATTCCCCCCAGCTCTTTTCCATGTTACCATCATCCTTCCTGGAAAACGTGGTTAATTCTGGCATGGTAAGGAGCTGTACCGTGTGTCATTGGACTGCCCACGATCTAGAGTTTCTGAAATTTCCAGCGTTGTGTGTGTGGAAACGCTGCACATTGTGGTGGCTCACACACCTCAGCATTGAAGTCACGAGGAAGCCTATGAATATATATATACACCCAGGGGAGGATTGACAAAAGTGCACTAGAAAGCAAAAGTTAAAAGAAGATAAATGAAAGGCAAGTCACTTTTTTGTTTGTCTGATTGCTTTGTAGTTACTGAGTGGTCCACTGGATTTATGCCCCCAAGTAACGTTCTTAAAGATCAGGAGGATTTAGAATAATTTTACTATGGCCTCTTGCATGAGGTGCTTTTTTGGAAGATCTTCCCGTATTAATGTGAGAGGGCATTTCCGTGTGTAGACAACACATTGGCAACAGAACCCAGCTGCAGTTTCCTGCAGAAAAGCCCCCCTGAAATAATGGGAGCAGCCCCAAAGCGCTATCCTTCCTTTTCATCACTGCTTACGTGTAAGGAATCTCCTGGAGGGTCTGTGCTGCTTGTGTTTTAAGCATCATGCTCTTTTGCTCTCCTCCACTGATCTTTTGAGAGAGGTCCTTGGACTCTTTCAAAAGCCTTGCTGAGGTGCTTCAGTATTTTGCTGCTTAGCTGCTCCCAGTTAAACAAATGGGTAGAGTACTGTGAATTGAGTTTACAATGGTGGAGAGGCAGGGAGAAGGACCGTGTGCCGTGTCATTTCTTAAACACTACATTGAAAAACCCGTGAAATGATGTATTTTTTGTTTGACGGAGAAGGCTGAAGCCTGGATGCTTGCATAATAATGGTAGGCGGCGCCAGTTTTATGTCAGATCAGGTGCTTGGAGGCGTAGGATAAATTTGTAGCCCCCCCATTGAAAAGCTAACACCCCGTAGGTCAGACTATGCATCCATTTAACCCAGTATTGTCTCCTCTTGTTTCGCAACAGCTTTACCAGGATCTCAGGCAGAAAAAAGGGGTCTTTTCTGTCACCTGCTACCTGATTTGCTTTAACTGAGGCTGCCAAGGATTTGCTTCCCTCTCCTACAGATTTTGTTTCCGTTGCTTACTGAAACGTAGACTAGATTGGACACCAAAATGCACAACCAGGAATCTGGGAGGCTTTCTAGAGCTGCCTTCCTCTTCCGGATAGAGTTCTGCAAAGAGCACTCGGTCCCCACGTTCCCATGCTCACATAGGAAGTCTTAAAGCAAGGACGAGGGATTTGGACAGGTGGGTAGGGCAGTCCACCTGTCCATCATATAATTGACAGGGGGGGTTGCCCTGCCCACCTGCCAAAGCTGGCACAGTCCCATCAGTCTCAGCCAGCAAGGCCCAGCCCTGGGAGATGCTGAGAGTTGTAATGATCTGGACCACAGGGAAGGCTGCTCTAGAGATCGGGCCAGTAGTGTGACCACCACAAGACAGTGAGCCTTGCAAACCATGGTGTTCTTATATCGGTTCCTGTTATGTGATTTGGGAAACATGGACTGTGGGAACAAGAGGGATTTAGTGCAGTGCTGTGTGTAGGAAGCAGCAGTTCTTAACATATTCAGCAGTTCTGTTGCATAAACAGTATTAAGCAGTTGTTATAAAGAGGGCACCTGGCACAGAATCCTGTATCATTTGAAATACTCTTGTTTTACTCTTTTTAAAGCAACTCTCTAGTTCTCAGAGGATGGCTGTTACATTCTCAGAAGCCAAAGGACAGTATAAACAGGATTTCCTGCAGCTAGGCTCTAGCCACTAGGAAATGGTGTTCCTGTGTATAGGGTGGTTCTTTGCCACTCGCTGTGACTAGGAGAGACATTTTAAATCATGCAAGGTATATGAGTATAAGTAATTTGCATCACTTACACAGGTGGCAGAATTCAGTTTTTGTTGATGCAGCGTATACATAATGCAGGCCTTCATAGCAAGCAATGGGACTTGCCTCTGGTGCTGTGTTTTAATCTGAGGCTTGAGTGAACTCTTAATGATTGATGAGCTTCTGAGACAGGGTGGCCAAACAAACTATGATGGAGGAAGGGCACTGGAGTCATATGTGATACGAAGCCAGATCTACAACAAACCAAATGTTCGTAAGCTAGCAACTAACCATTGCTTCAGACTGTGTTTTGCTGGCAGAAGGAAAAAAAATAGATAACCAAAATATAGTTAAGCTGCTGGGCAGGCTTCACACAACACTATGCCATTGTTCAGCAAACCATGGTTCAGCATTATGTGCAAACCAGGTCAATGCTTTAATGTGTATTTGAGGATGGTTCTGGTTTGCAATGGTTGGTTTGTGCACTTAGGAATACATAGGAGTGAGCTGATTTCTAGTGTGTTCCTCTGAATTGGCCACCTAGTGAGTTTCAGCTTCATGTGCCCTTCCTTCCTCACAGTCTCTTGGTCTCGCTCTCCAATTACTCAAGTAAAGTTTGGAATTCTGAACTACACAGTTACTATTTTCAAGGTTGTTTGTCTTCTGGTTAACACAGACAGAAGCCAAGCACCTCTTTTTGTTGCTTTCAGCTTGTTTTAGCCTCTCGGTTTACATGTATGAGGAGGAAATGCATTCACGGGCAAGCAATTGCAGAAATATGAACTGAGAGGTATGTTGCCAAGGTGATAGATGGAAAGGGTACTATTTGAGCACTGTGAGTCTTTTTCAGAGCGCCATCATATAGTACCATGCTGCACCCCATAAAGATGAAGGACCATGAAGCACTCTGAATAATGAAACTGTTCTATGCGTGAATAATACTACCTACATAGTAGTTCTAATTTTGCAGCTAAAATGTAATTTCTTTAAAAAAATAAAAATGAAAAAGAACGAGGCCTGCTGTGTAATTCACACATCTCATAGATTTCTTAAAGGTTCTGGACCATACCAGCAATTAGAAAATGTTTTGGAGTGTTCATAGTGCTTCACATAAATTATCTCAGTAATCCTTACAACAACCTTGTAAGGTAGGTCAGTATTATTATTATTATTATTATTATTATTATTATTATTATTATTATCATCCCCACATTGCAGATGGCTGCATGTGTGGGAACAGAGCTCATATTTAAGGCAAGATTTGAACGTGGGGTTTCTCAGCTCATAGTCTTAACCCTCTGCACTAAACGTACGCTCTCGTCTACTCTGAATTGCACCCAGGAGTCTCTTGGGACAAATAGTGTTAGCTCAGTGTTATGCAGTTCCCAGATCTCCCAAATTCTCTACCAAAATGTGTTACGTGGTGGAGTATTTGAGATTAATGGAGAAGCTGGTGGCCTGTATTTAAAAATACACACCACGTTGCTAGATCTCATGGTTATGGAGTTAGCAAGGATTTGTAGAAGGTTGGCAGTGGTTTCCAGCCTCAATGGCTTTGCTCTGTCATCATGGTTGAAGCCAATAGTGCTTCTGGATACCAGATCCTGGAAACTGCAGAAGGGGAGAGTACCCTTGTGCTGGCTGGCAGGTTTCACATAGGCATTTGGTTGGCCACTGTGAGAACAGGATGCTGGACTAGATCTTAAGATCTTCTAGTTTTATTTTCAGCATTTAAAGCAGCTTTCTCCATGCATTTGTCCCCATGCGAGTTTTAACAGACACCCACAAGACTGTGCCTCTTACAAAAAAAATCAGCCCCAAGATGCCTGCAAAGTACACTGGTACCTCTGGTTACGTACTTAATTCGTTCCAGAGGTCCGTTCTTAACCTGAAACTGTTCTTAACTTGAAGCACCACTTTAGCTAATGGGGCCTCCCGCTGCTGCTGCGCCGGCGGAGCACAATTTCTGTTCTCATCGTGAAGCAAAGTTCTTAACCCGAGATACTATTTCTGGGTTAGCGGAGTCTGTAACCTGAAGTGTATGTAACCTGAGGTACCACTGTATATATAAGTCAACTTGCAAAAAAGTGCAGCTGGTGGCCACGAACCAGGTGTCTGCAGAAATTAAATGTTCAAACCGCCGCCAGTGTATCCGTTTTCTTCTGGGCTGGCAAATGCTCCGTATGGAGCCCTCATGTGCGAAAAGCTCCGCCTGGTTTGTGACAGAACGTGCGCCTGATGTGCTCTGTGTACAAGCCAGCTGCACCACCTTGCAGGATTTGTGTGGCTGTTAACAGGAGACACCCTTCGGAGGCAGATTTGCGATCTTGTACTATGTGCTGATACTTCCTCCTCCTCCTTCTCTCATGGCATAAACCTGTTAATTTAGCACCTTTTGATTTGCATTTCCCAAACACTGTCAATCTTCTCTTTGGAAAGTATGGTGCTTTTGGAGGTGAGGAACACCTCAGAATGTACCTTCTATCAGTAACTCATGTTTTTATGGAAGTACAGAAGAGGTTCCATGCGCTGCCCTTCTTAACACTAGTTTGGATTTTTGTGGGTTGCTTTTATACCACATATGTATTCCCTGAACCCAATTTTGTACTTTTTTAGAGGGGGGGAAAACACATTGAAAACAAAATGTTCAGTGTATGTACCTATGTATGTATGTATATATAAATATATATATGTATGTATGTATGTATAGGGAGAGAGAGAGAAAGAAAACTGCATGATTATACTGTAGTTAAACGTTCCATTCTTGAAAACCAAGGGAAGGCGTCGCTGCTCTCGGGAATTATACATTTTGTCCATAGTTACTTGTATGAAGACACATGTTGTATGTAAATAAATGTGGGGCTCCCCCTCCCACCTCTCTTTTGCCCCTAAAGAATTGTGATATTCCGTTATTTATTGAGCAGAGGAAATACTGATCCACTGGTGTCCAAAGGGGGTAGTAGCTGTGTTAAATCTTTTGCAGCAAAAAATATCCAAAAGCCTTGTGTGGCACTTTAATCATAAGTTGCCAGCTTGGAGGTTTCCAGATGCTTTGGCCTGCCATTCCCATCAGCCCCAGCTGGCATAGTCTATACTGGCAGGGGGCTGATGGGAGTTAGAACCCATAGAACCATGGGGGTTCTATAGGGACCATGAGGGTCATCTAGTTCAACCCCCTTTTGCCCAACGTAAAACTCGAACCCACAACCCTGGGATTTAAGAGTCTCTATCGACTGAGCTGTAGGCCAAAACACTCTGTTGGCAAGAAAGCCGTGTTAGCCTTTAAGGTGCCTCCAGATTCCTTGCCATCTTCTAACGTTTTTTCCCGGATATTCTGTCAGAAGCAAAACGAGTTCTCAGTAGCTGAACATTATTTGTTCTTCGCTTCGTTGATGATGACCAGTGAATGCTTGTTATTCCTTTTCTCCCTCTTTTTATACTCATCAAATATCGGGAGGTTATGGACAACGTCTTGATTCTACCCTGTAGCTGAATATGCAGGATCCTGTTACACTTCTGTCAGTGATGTATACTAGCTTGTCACTGCCTTTCAAAACTTTTTTTAAAAAAGAAACTGTGTACCTCTTACAGCCTCACGCTTGTCAATGTGCACTTTTTGACCTGTGTAACAAATGGGCAGTCACTATGCAGTGATGGTGTTTTATTTTGGGGGGTTTTTTTTGTACAAAGTGAATGGAATAATAAAGGTTACCTTTTTATTACAAGACTCTTTCCATTGTTGTTGTTTTGTTTATATTTGTACGGCCTTCCCATTATCGCAGTCTTCCAAGACAAAACACTGTTCTAAACCAGAAGCTTTATCCCTGCCACCACAATCAAGTACAATTTTAGGCAGTTGAATATGTTCATTCAGATATATTCTTGAAGCTGGTCTGTAGCTTTGTGTGTAATCCTATGTCAAATTTTCGGAAGTGTATACTTAAGTGATGGTTCTGAAATTGTGGTGAGAGAGCACCATAGAAAGGTAACAATCACCTGCCTTGATCTCTGTAACAAATTGCAGCAGGTGATTTTAAAAAGCACAGAGGAAGTGTTTTCTCATCCAACCTGAGAAAACACTGAGGCGCAAAGAGCCTTTTTCACGCTATTTGTGCAATTTCCACAGCATTGCATCTGTTTTGCAAGGCGAAGTGATCCTTTTTCAATTAAGATGCGGTTGCCTTGTCTTCTCACCTAAGGCAACTGGCTTGAGGCCCTTATATATACCGCCAGGCCTAAAGGAAGAAGTCTAGAGGTAAACGAGGTGTAGAAATGGCTTCTGGGTTCAAACTCCTCCTGCTTCTTTTACTGCCTTTTGCTTCTGTTGCAATAAATATAACTCTTGGATGTTGGGAAGACGTCACAGAATTCCTTTCTGACCTGAATGCAGAAGAACCCAAAGCTTACGCCGTAAGGAGTAAGTAGAATATTTTAAAAGTGTGCTTGCTTGAGTTTTCTTGGCCTGTTAATTTATTTGAAATATGTATCTCCACACCTACTAACTGGGATTCTTGATGTGGCTTTAAAAAGTATTTCAAATACATATAATTAAAGCGGCAATCGTGATATTAGCTGTGGTCGTTGTTGTCCATTGGAAAGGTTAGAGTGAACAGCAGGAAGACCAATAGGAGGTGCAGCCAGAGCCAATGACAGGCAAAACCAACTAATTTTTGTCCCCCCCCCCCAATCTTTCAGCTGAATTCCACAAGTTACCATCTCACCCCTCTTAGCAACCCTTTCGCCCAGGCAGGAATGCTTTCTGGGATCCAAGGCAAATTCTTAAAAGGGAAACAGATATAGGCTCATCCGTATCCGTCACTCCCCAGAAACCAACTCCCTCTCATACAAAAATGTAGCCTGGACCGATGAGCTAGGTGCATGCGGGGTTAGACTAACCCTGAGGCTCTGGCAAAAATGCGCTCAAGACCACACCAGCCAAATTTTATGAAGTTTATTATTAATAAAAAAGTAAGGAAGAAGACAAGCAGAAGAGGCAGAATGTTGCTTCAAGGAACCTTTCATTTTAAGTCTATCCGAATACACCTGCTTACAAACAGGCTTCTGGTCTGCTCACGTGTAGCAGTCGTTGGATGGGATTTGTGGGACAGGGACCATTTGGCCGCAGTCCATTTTTAAGGGGTTTGGACCCAGGTGGGACTTGTCTGACAACAGACTGTGTCCTGCCAGTCACCAATAATGTCATTTTAGGTAGACTGACAACTTTTGGAAGTTGGGATGTGTGTGGCCAGCATGGTCTTAATGACCACCAGAATTCTCCATCTCTTTGCCGGATGGAAGAATTTTACTGGCGTTACTTTTTCATTGCAGTTGGGTAAGAATAATCACCCAGGTGATGCATTTTCCTACACAACTATTAACTAGGCTGAATATCAGTGGTTGTCTCCATCTCTCTGTGTATTCATTTTTTATATAGATTATTTTTATTCAATGTTTCCAATACAAAATTTATACAAATCATACATCTTTTTTATATCCATTCTCTTTTGGACTTCCCTCAACTTGCCTGATACTCCTTCCCTTCTTAATTTCTTACACATTTCTAAAGCCTTTCTTCAATTATTTTTATAAATTAATTCTTAGTTTTACTCATATTCTAACATTTCTTCTTACAGAGCTTCATTAAAACTTACAAACGTTATTTGATTATCACTTAATTTATGCATATATTCTGTAAACTTTTCCCAATCTTCTATAAATCTCTGATCTCGTCGATTTCGGATCCTTCCAGTCAGTCTATCGAGTTCTGTCCATCTCTCTGTGTATTCAGGGAGAGGCATAACTTCTTCTCTAAGGCAGATGTAAGAGATCAGGACCCTTTGCTACATCCCCAGGCTAATGCCAGCTTTGGGGAACCCATCCTTAACTACCATGTCCTAGGGTATCAGAATGCAAGTATAAATAACCAAATTAGGAAAAAGTAGGACCGGGTGGCGCTGTGGGTTAAACCATAGAGCCTGGGACTTGCCGATCAGAAGGTTGGCGGTTTGAATCCCCGCGACGGGGTGAGCTCCCGTTGCTCGGTCCCTGCTCCTGCCAACCTAGCAGTCCGAAAGCACGTCAAAGTGCAAGTAGATAAATAGGTACCGCTCCGGCGGGAAGGTACACGGCGTTTCTGTGCGCTGCTCTGGTTTGCCAGAAGCGGCTTAGTCATGCTGGCCACATGATCCGGAAGCTGTACGCCGGCTCCCTTGGCCAGTAAAGCGAGATGAGCGCCGCAACCCCAGAGTCAGCCACGACTGGACCTAATGGTCAGGGGTCCCTTTACCTTTACCTAGGACCATTCCAACCAAAGCATTTGGCAGAGTAGCGGTGGGTGCAGGCAGCTGAACCCTCTCATTTCCCCCAAAATGCCTCTGGTCCCCTTCCTTTCATTGCATCCTTCCTTTGGTCAGTTTATGGGTGGACTATGTGTAGTTTGCCCAGCATCCTTGCTTTGATTTCACAGTGTACGATTCTGTTGGGAAACCTGGCAGCAATGTCCTTGGTGGGAATGTGGACAGACTGGGATCTTACACTGAATGCATTTCTGCTGAGGCACCTTCCGGAAGATTCCAAGGGCAGTACTGCAAACTCCAAGTACAGCAGGTGTGTGACTTTGGGTTGGCTGAATGACTGTGTTGGAAGGGCAACTCCCAAAGGTTCTTCAGCAAAAAAAGAGAGAGACTCCATGTGAAGACAGAGGTAAAATTGGTGAAGACAGAAGTAATATTCCAAGGTGAGGATAAGTTACCTTAAGGAATTTCATAGGTGGAAAGTGTCCTGTCTCCTCCTCTCCGCACCCTGTACTCCTTAAAAACTGCTCTGGAAGGTTGGGGCACACGCTGACTAATGTGGAATGAAATAGGGGGACTTCTAGGGGAGAGGGTATAATCCAAAATTAGGCAGGAATCCTAAAATAAATTAAGGAAGTTAACGGTAGTCATTGATAGCCACAGGGCACATGTGGATGTTGGGGGGAAGAGGGCAGAGCCAACTTTCCTTCTTTGATCTTAAGCTAACTTACTTTAAACTCCAAATGCACAATTATTTTAGAATCTGAAACGGTGCTCTTTAAAGTTTCAGCGAGGGGCTGGATTGTAGGCTCTTGTACAAGGCAGTAGATTCCCCCCCCTAAAAACAAAACAAAACAAAAAAAGATTTATCTCTGCTGTTTGTTAGGGCTCTGATAAATTAAAATCTTAAATACCTGGTCTCAAATGCCCACTCATACGTGAGCAAAGCACTGCCTTCTAGGCTACAGGTTTATTCTGAAGATAAAAAGCTCAGGATACAAATGGAATTCATACCTAACTGGCAAGTCCTGTAACTTTTAATAATTATACAGAAAGAAGGATTTTTAGCAGGCTTTCCTACTTTGACTTCAGCCCCTCAGACAGCTCATTTTGAGTGTCAGGGAAGAGCAGCGAATTGTTAGTTTTATTAATTTACTGGGGTTGCATTTTTACTGGCAGGGAGTGGGCAAGGGGCACCATTTCTTATTGCACCACAGGCAGCAAAATGTCTTGGGCTGTATTTTTAAACCCCAGAGCAGATCTGTAACTGTCCCTGGCTGCATGACAGCCTGGCCTCTGGTGAATCCTCCTGTCCCGCTGATGTACAGAATCTCAGTATTTTTCAAGTTTTGCCAGAATGCCCTTGAAATCAGTGCATCTTGGGTATCTACTCTATTTGTCTACCTTTGCCAGTATCTCTATTTTCTCTTAAACCTGTTGCAACAAGAGAACTGAAAAGCATTCTACTTCTTAGGACGGAATTGATTACTACAATGGATTATGTGCCCCCAGTTCCTGCCAGGAAGAAGAAATTACGGCACTGGCCATGCTAGGTAAATTGACTGTGATTTTGTTGCTTGTTGCTGTATAACATCTTGTAGGTGGAACTGAAGATCCAATGTGTGTGGATTTATGAAACGTGTCTTGAGTTCACACACCGTGTGTAAACCGTGACTCATGCTTTTTAACATGAGTTTTATTATTTGCAGATTAAACAAAGAAAACAAAGGGGGGAATTATTAAAGAAAATAAAGAAAAGGAAATAATATATGGAGAATACTAATAGTAACCATGAGCCACCATCCATTCACACCACAGAAACATTAATGTCAGTACATGCATCTGGTAATTAAACATATAAGTTTGGAGAGAAGCAAACCACGGGTCTGAATTCAGATGACATGGCAAGCCAAAGGTTATGGTTTGTTGCTCCTAGCGCAACCCGAAGCAGAATAGTGCAGACTTCGTGCACCAGCATGATGTTCATAAACCATAGTCAAACATTGTTTGTGGTTTAACATGACATTACAAACAGGCTAGAGTGTGTACCTAGACGGATCTACTTTTGCTCTCCTTCAAAGCTCCCGTGCTTACTATCTAAAATAAATAACACCCCATTTCCACAGATAACTGTCAGTTTGCATTTCTTAGTACAGAAAGTATTGATCGGATGTGTAGAGATCTTTCCGGTTCTGCTTAGTTCAAGAGGGTTCTGGAAGGTTTATTTCTATGTGAAAGAAACAAGCGGACGGTTTCTGGTGTTTGGGTTTATTTGGTGTTTCTGGTGTTTATTCCTTCAGAGAAGCTGAGTACAGGTGGTTTAAACTGGTTCTATTATCTCTTCTGTCAGGGTCATGCCGACTGTATTAATAGTCCAGAAGGAGCCTGGGTTTACTTTCTCTTTCTATCTCTTTCTTCTGGTGTGGTGTTCTGTATGCTTAATGTTAAAGTTTAGTCTTATTATAAGTTCTTGTAAGTTCAAGGTAAGTCTAAGATTTCTTATGAACAGTGCCAATCCTGAATTTATTGGATTTGTGACCATTATGCTCATTTCCCTTCAGTAGCAGCAGTGCTTTTTTCCTTTAAGAAATGTTTAAGGGTACTCTCATTTTCCTACTCATATTGAAATACTGCCCCAAAATGAGGCCAAACTTAGATTCACAAAATGTTTAGGGGTACGAGTACCCCTGCGTCCCCCCATTAAAAAGCAGTAAGGCTCTGCTGGATGAAATACAATTGCCTCTGGTCTATTTTTGGGGAATCCTACAATGTGCTTAAGTCGTTACTCCTATTTTTCTTCCTCCTCATTTTTCATTGGCCTCTTTGTTCTTTACAAAGAACAGGAAAAACAACATTATAAGTACTTTTGAAAGGGAGAATGGATACTTTTATTTTTCTGATTGCGCTGTATGCTAGCCTTCCCCATCCTGTCACCCTCCAACGGCTGAAGAACTCCATATCCCATCATCCCTGACCCTTGGCCATGCTGACTGGGGTCCAACAACATTTAGCAGACCTCAAGTTCTAAGACCTAGGTCACTGTTGGTCACCTGCAATTTGGCCCTTAGACTGACCTCTCATGGGCTTATACCAACTCCTTTTCTTCCATATTTCTGCAAGGAAGGTGAAACAACCAAGGGAATTCATGTGAGAGATTCATTTCCTAAGGCCACTAGAAGTTTATAATTTTTTGGAAAATGTGCATTAAAACCTTTGTGCCGAATAGAAACGCTTTCTGGGACTTAAAAGAGCAAATGTTTCCATTTGTTCTGTTGAACAAGCTGGTAAAAACTGTGATCACAAAAGGCTCCATTGTCCTGACCGTGAAATTATTAACTTATTCTTCCTTTGACAGGTGTATTTAAATTCAAGACCATCTCTTTCCTATTGCCTTTTCCATCTCTGTTCGCTGTGAATTCAACGGCCTCATTCCCGACTGTGGCCAGATGCGCTAAGAACCTTTTCCCTATTGATGTGTTTGTAGCGGTTTGTTTGTAAGTACTGACCGCGGACGTCGCAGCCCAGCCATGAAACTGACCCTGAAGACCGTGCCTCTCAGGAGCAAGAATCACTCTGCAGTAATGAATTTCTATTTCCCTTCCAGGTTCGTTAGCGTTTCCTTCATCATCTTGCCAATCATTGGAACCATTTACACCGCTGATGTATGGGAGAAGGCTAAGCTCAATGAATTGCCATCGGACGGTTTGCCTCCCGCAAATTACGGGAGCACATCTTTCGTTGAAAGAGATGCAAGCGAATCAAAAGCAGAGAGGAAACATAGTCATGAACCTGTATCAGCAGCGTTGGCCGCATTTGATGGTTCAAAGCAAAGTAGGCATTGCATTATTATTAATGGTGATGTTGGTAATTATTTTTATGGCACCTACTGTGAGCAGGAAGCATCACAGAGTGCGGGGCGTGGGGACAGCAGGTCTCCGTCCCAAGGTGTTTACAATCTATTTTGAGATAGTAGGAAAGGCAACAGAGGGAATCGAGGGCAAGGAGGCGGGAGGAAGCCAGCCCTGAAATCTTCAACTCCCACAGGGTTCATTTGGGTTCAGGTTCAGGATAATTTTAGGAGGATTAAAAATTCCATTTCAGGTTTCTCTGTGGCAATCTACACAAAACGAATTTTGAAAGGTATTGAATTGTATTCTGTGTAGCACCAAGGAACCATCTCCATCTCTCCTCCGCTCGCACCCCCCCCCAAATCTGTTCTGAGTTTCTCCCCCCAACCCTCCGGAGCAGAGAAGAGGGAAGTCCTGTGGGGCTAGCAAAAATCTTTGCACAGGCTTCCCCTTTGCAAATGGATGTGACTCCAACTGCAGCCTATGAAGCTGGAAGAAAAGCACTGTTGTTTGTTTTGGAAGCTGTTTGTCCATTAATTATCCCCCAGCATCTGCCAGTCTTAAAATGCAATCCCATGCATGTCTACTCAGAAGTAAGCCCCACAGAGTTAAGTGCGTACCTGCTTTCGAAAAAGGACTATTTCTTCACTCTACCTGGCAGAACACGTATAATCTACATGGTATAATGAATTAATTTCTGCTGCTTTAATATTCTTAGGTACCTTGGACTGCGTTCTGAAGTGTTTTTCCTTGCAAAACCATCTCCCAGCCATTTGGCTGATGAAACCCTGTAAAGAAGTCTCCTTGGCTCTAAATGGTATCAGAGCGCTGAGTCTCTTGTGGGTAATTTCTGGGCATACAAGTCAAATGACAGCGTGGCAGAATTTAGGTAGGAGCTGAAGCTACAAAGGCAGATATACACAGTGTTCTCTAAATGAACTCACTACTCATTTCAACTGCTGTTTTATTCCATATTTGACACCCGGGATTGCAGTTCATGGGCTGTGACTTGCTGCTAAACAGCCCTGGCTTGTGGTTTTTTTCTTTTTTTTGACAGGGCGATCAGTTATGTAGAGGCAATGAGATTTGTTCAAAAGAGAGTTGTAAAGAACAATGAGAATCCTCACTTGATATATCTCATTCAGAGCATTTCACATATTTCATTCAGTGCATTTCACATATTTTAAGAATGATTATAGGGAGGCTGAGCTGCTGTTTGAACTGGAAAGGACCTTTTCAGTGACCAAACCAAAACTTTGTGATTCTCTGCTTCAGAGAGAAGAATATGATGTTCTTCCCCCACACTGTGGAAGACCTGTTTGCTTCTGAACTTTGGTTGATAGGATTTCACAGCTTTTCTCTATTTCTCTCTCTGTGTTTCTCTCCTTCCCTCGTGTGTGTGTGTGTGTGTGTGTGTGTGTGTAATTTCAGAGGCAGGGAACCTGTGGCTCTCCAAATGTTTCTGAACTCCAACTCCCATAATTCCCATCCACTGAAGGTGTTAGCCAGGGCTGATGGGAACTGGAGTACAACAATATCTAGAAGCCCGTGAGTTCTCCTCACCTCTGAGATATAGTGTGTTTCTTTGTCTTTCTTGGCTGCCTTGGACATTTTGGAAATGTGAGATATAAATGTTGTAAATCAATAAAATTTGGAAGGGTTTCCTGAACATACATTCTGTAAAAGAAGGATTAAGGGCACAGCAGTTAAGAACTTTGACAAGAACTTCATTATCTATCTTGAACAAGAACAAACCAACAACAGGACACTGCTGACTCAGTGTCCCAGATATAACTAAATCTAGTTCCATCTAGTGACACCAGACGCATGCCAATTTTCATTCCAGCACCTCAGTCTTCAAGGAGGACAATCACACTACAGTGTGTTTTGTTTCATTTCTTCCTCGCCTTTGAATGGGCACAGGAGGTTGTGTGATTGTTTTCTGGGTTGCCCCAATTTCAATACAATATTTCAATCTTCAAGACAGGCACACACACTCATCCTTTTTAGCTGGAGAGGAGCAGCAGTTCTAACATTTCAAAACATCCTCTGTCTAACAAATAGTTCCTGTAAGCTTCGAAGAGACATGAAAACGTCAGTAGGGCACTGTATTTGCAAAGTCTAGCCTAATATAAAGTATGAATGCCATAGCCTGAACATTCAAAGACTCATTATTTGAACTCCTAATATTTGTAAACTGCTTTGGAAAGGTATTAAGTGAGAGGAAGGGAACTTATTTTTTTAAAAAAAAGCATAGACACAATTGGACCTGATTTGTTCCATGTTTCTCTTCGTTTGCAGAGATATGCTTGAGTTAAGTAGATTCCCAAATATCTCCTGACTGTTTCTCTCTCTCTCTCTCTCTCTCTCTCTCTCTCTCTCTCTCTCTTATATGTTACCACAGATAATGAGTTGGAATGGGAAGCTAAAGTGCTTAAAAGCCCTGTTTACGTATTTTCTCTAAGTGGACCATTTTATTTAGGCGTTGACACATTTTTTCTCATCAGGTAAGTCAGATGTTAGGGGATGCGGGTGGCGCTGTGGTCTAAACCACAGAGCCTAGGGCTTGCCGATCAGAAAGTCAGCAGTTCAAATCCTCACAACAGGGTGACCTCCCGTTGTTCGGTCCCAGCTCCTGCCCACCAAGCAGTTTGAATGCATGTCAAGTGCAAGTAGATAAATAGGTACTGCTCCGGCGGGAAGGTAAATGGTGTTTCCGTGTGCTGCTCTGGTTCGCCAGAAGTGGCTTAGTCATGCTGGCCACATGACCCAGAAGCTGTCTGCAGAGAAACGCTGGCTCTCTCGGCCTATAGAGCAAGATGAGCGCCGCAACCCCAGAGTCGTCCGCAACTGGACCTAACGGTCAGGGGTACCTTTACCTTTACCTTTACCTTTAAGTCAGATGTTATTAGACGTTTTTCTCCCTCTATTATTATTTTTAAATAAAAAAATAACCATCTAACATCTCATGGTAGTGAACCTTGCGAGTCTATAAAGATGGAACATGAGAATTATTCCCTGGTAATTATTTGAAGAAGCATTGGACAACAACAGGTGTTTTATTCATGCAGGATCTGTAGGACAATAGATCCTGCTGGTAGTCCATGCTGCCTGCCTCTGCTGCTCACCTACTTGACCTGCCCTGCCCCTGGGGGAGAAGGCGCATGGCGGCAACAGAGGCCAACAAGCCTAGGGCAGACTCCATGGAGGGAGGCCAGATCTGCTACCCCTCCCATCTATCCAGAGCCTGCTGCCCTGAGGCAACTGCCTCACCTTGCCCCATAGGTTCGCACCTTACCCCTATGGGATCCCTTGCCATAGGGATCACATGGGACTGCTGGTGAGCTCAGACAGCCAGGATTGCGTGGGATCCCTGGTTGTTTGAACTGGCACCTTCACCACCAACTACTGTGATCACACAAACTGCGCCTCCTCCTTGTCTGTTTCATGATGTCTGAGGACATATATTTTTCAACAGGATTTTGAGTCAGTTGCTTATTACATTGTGATGTCTACTTCATTCTACTTCATTCTGGCTATTTAGTTTTGGGTATTACAACATTGTAACGCTGTGTGTTTTCCTGTATTATTGCATTTGAGTTTATTTTTAATTTTGGGGGGGCTTGTTTTTGTTCGTCACTTTGAATACCTCTGTTTGGAAAGGAAACTGAAGGACAGGCATTTTAGAACAGGCAATTAAACCTCAGTTCTTTTTCTCCTCAGTGGCTTTTTGAGCTGCCAGTCCTTTTTGAACATGTTGAAACTCTCTGAAAAACGGATCACCTTTCGCCTCACAGTAAAGTACCTGTGGCGCCGATTTTTCCGGTAACCGTTTGTGAGGGTTTGATCCATTTAGCAAAACGGGCATGAAGAAAGTCATTTGTCATTAGCCATGCTGGTACCTGAGGTGATATTTGCCTCCGCTATTTAAGAGTTTGAGGGAGTTGTGGGTATATTAGCATATTAATAGCCTGGGCCAGTGGTGGGGAACATTCTTCATCCTGAGGGCCCCGTTTCCAAGGGCCACAGGGTGGAGCCAGAGGCAAATATGGGTGCAGCAATGAGTGTGACTCTTCCCTTTGTGCAGTATAATACATTCCAGCTATGCAAAAGTCAGCGAGTTTTTATTATTATTTATTTATTTATTTATTTATTTATTTATACCCCGCCCATCTGGCTGGGCTTCCCCAGCCACTCTGGGCGGCTTCCAACAAAATATTAAAATACAGTAATGCACCAAACATTAAAAGCTTCCCTAAACAGGGCTACCTTCAGATGTCTTCTAAAAGTCTGGTAGTTGTTGTTCTCTTTGACATCTGGTGGGAGGGTGTTCCACAGGGCGGGCGCCACTACCGAGAAGGCCCTCTGCCTGGTTCCCTGTAACTTGGCTTCTCGCAGTGAGGGAACCGCCAGAAGGCCCTCGGCGCTGGACCTCAGTGTCCGGGCAGAATGATGAGGGTGGAGACGCTCCTTCAGATATACTGGACCGAGGCCACGCACATACATGCATGCAACTCTCCATCATGGCACACAGCAGGCTTAATCACAGTTTAAGGACACATTCTAACTAGGCAAATTGAGTAGGACTGGTAAATGAGCCAGTCCTGGGAAGAGAGGGAGAGACTCAAGGGCCATATAGAGAGATCTGGTGGGCATTTGGCGCCTGGGCCTGAAGCCTCTACCGTTGTCCAAAGATAGTACACGTGACACCCAGCAGATATTGTTGGGCCAGAACTCCCATCAGCCAATGGTTGGGGGTGATGGAAGTTGCAATTCTAGTGGAAGGCATGACGTTGGATAACTGTGTCTTAAACATTGAACTTAAAAAACATTGAATTTTCCATCAGCATCGTAACATTCGCCTGAGAAGGGAAGCTAGATTAATGGTTTAAATGGAACAGTTCAGCTGCAAAGTACTTTTTTTTCACTAGGCCTGGCATAGCTCAGTCATTAGAGCATGAGACTCCTAATCTCAGGGTTTCGGGTTCAAGTTCCATGTTGGGCAAAAAGATTTCTGCATTGCATGGGGTTAGACTAGAAGACACTCACGGTCCCTTCCAACTCTACAATTATATGATTCTGATTCCCAGGAAGTCTAAATGCAAGAAAGATCCTTCCTTCCTTCCTTCCTTCCTTCCTTCCTTCCTTCCTTCCTTCCTTCCTTCCTCTCTCTCTCTCTCTCTCTCTCTCTCTCTCTCTTTTTTAAAAATGAGACATACAGTGGTGCCTTGGTTCTCAAACGCCTTGGTACTCAAAAAACTTGGAACCCAAACACTGCAAACTTGGAAGTAAATGTTCCAGTTTGGGAACTTTTTTCAAAAGCCGAACGTGCTCTGTCTTGAGTGCCACACTTCTGTTTTGGGTGTTAACTGAGGTCTGCCTGTTTTTGCTATTTATTTTGCATTTCTGTTTTTGCGTCTTTTTTGTTGTGTTTTTGTGGCTGTGTGGAACCCAGTTCAGCTACTGATTGATTGATTCTGTGACTGCAGTACATTGTTTATTGCTTTCATTTTCTGGATCAATTGTCTCTTTAGATAGTAAAAATCATATTAAAGTGCTGTTTTGGGGGTTGTTTTTAAAAGTCTGGAACTGATTCATCCATTTTGCATTGCATTCTATGGGAAAGTGCACCTTGGTTTTGGAACGCTTTGGTTTTGGAATGGACTTCCGGAACGGATTAAGTTTGAGAACTGAGGTACCACTGTACTATTAATTACTCCCGTTTGCTATTGAGCTGGGCTTGCAAAGGAATGCAGGGATGAAGTTTAAGGGAAGGGAGTCTGCTTTGCAAATGCAATCAGGTTTGAATTTCTTTAACAACGTGCTGAAAATTGTGTGTCTGCATGCAACCCGACCACTTCTGCTCTTGTATTTGTAGGCTTCAGCCGCTCCATATATATTCCTTGTGCCTTTTAATTGGTTTATACTCTGTCGCTCCTTGGGGGACATTTTGGGAGCTCTCGAAACTCGAGGTTGATAACTGTAGAAGAACATGGTGGGCCAACCTACTGCTGATCAACAACTTTATCGCTGGGCAAGAGTCAGTAAGTCTGTACGATGGACTATTTATTGGGGCATTGTATCATAATATATATTTTAAATAATATATATTAAAAGTATGCATTTGTCTTCCCACCCGGTTTTCAGTGTAACGGATGGACGTGGTACCTTGCAAATGATTTCCAGTTTTATTTCACAACACCTCTGCTGGTCTATATTTCCATGAGGTGAGTATTTCTTCGGGAATGAACATCCACCATGAGGTTTCCTCGTAATTTATTTATTTGATTTATTTCATTTCTATACCGCTTTGTATTTTCAAGGAAAAACCCTCAAAGCGGTTTGCAGCATATTAAAACATCAACAAAACAATCCAGAATCAAACATTTCTGAGGATAGTCAAATATAGAGTATACAGTCAAAGCAACATAATTAACAGAAAACTAAAATATTATCTTAAAGATTTCAAAATAAAACATTGCAAAGGAAGTCTACTACAGAATACATATTTAACCCAAAGTTAACAAAAAAAATTCAAATAAAAAAACATCATTGCTAAGTGAAGTCAAATATAAATAGCACATTTAAAACAGGGTGTGGGACAAGGAAGAATGACAGTTTCCAGAAAAGCCTGCCCAGCCTTCTGCTGTTGCTGCCACCAGAGGGATCTAAGACCCCTCCACCCCACATGGGAGGCACGGATCAGAGTCCTGCTCATCTGAGCCTCTTGGGCTTGCCGATCAGAAGGTTGGTGGTTCGAATCCCCGCGATGGGGCGAGCTCCCGTTGCTCTGTCCCATCTCCTGCCAATCTAGCAGTTCGAAAGCATGCCAGTGCAAGTAGATAAATACCATAGGTACCGCTCTGGTGGGAAGGTAAACGATGTTTCCATGCGCTCTGGTTTCTGTCATGGTGTTCTATTGCGCCAGAATCGGTTTCGTCCTGCTGGCCACATGACCCGGAAAGCTGTCTGTGGACAAACGCCGGCTCCCTCAGCCTGAAAGCAAGATGAGCATCGCAACCCCATAGTCGCCTTTGACTGGACTTATCTTTTAGCATCTGTTTCTCTGTGAATTTCTTTTAGAACATGAGAAAACGGTACCAAATGGGACCCATTTGGTCTGTTGCTTTGTTTCTTCCAAGCTGAATGCATGCCTGTGGGTAATTAGAGTGTGAATTATTCTGCTTCCCCTTGGAAAACTAGTATCACTTCAGTTATAACAGGGAAATACATGCTCTCTCAAGCAACCCTTTGAATATAAAGGTTAGAGATTTTTGTTATTAAGTGTTTTATCATTTAAATGGATAATGTAAAGTCCGTCCCCCCAAAAGGCCCCATGTGTTGCTTATATTTCTATTTTTGCTTATATTTCTATTGTTTTGGCAGGAGCAAGCAAGGAATTATAATTCTGGGGACTTTGCTGTTCCTGACGACTTTTACAGTGACAGCCCTGCTGTCATCGTTCTACAGGCTTCCTGTTGCAAATCCTCGTGATATGAGGTAAGGTTCTGGAAACTTCCCCCTTCAATAATAGGTCACAATAATATGCTGGGAGAGATCCAAAGCGCAGTCAGGAATCTAATTAATCAAGAGAAAGTAACCCTCTGCATGCTATGGGGTATGTCGGAGGTTCTTGAATTTTTGGAAACAGAAGTTAGAATGGCACCCTGAGAAGAAAATTGCCCTTAATGGAGATTTCATCTGACTGATTCACTTCATCTGTCTAATGTGTTTTTCTCCCAACCGATTTTTAAAAAAGGCAAAACCTGTGAATTTTGAGAAGCAAATAAACAGGTGGTGCTATCACACTTCCTTTCAGAGCAGAAGACTTGGGTTATGCCACGTTTGTTAACAGCAGCAACATTCAGACTTGGTTCTCATATATTTTACCTCAGGAGAATCGTTCCATTTGAGTCATCTGCCAAATGTTTTTAGTTAGGAATAGTTATCAGTTAATGCTCTTTATCTCCCTTCAAGCCTTCCATATAATCTTTTTATAACCCGTTTCCAATATGCTTGCAGGAAAACGGCTACTGTGATGTATTTCGCAGAGTATTACTCAAAACCTTACTGCCGATACGGTCCATTTCTAGCTGGCATTCTTCTTGGGTTGTACATGAACCAGCAGCAAACCCCAGTCCTAAGGAACAAGGTAAATGGAGGGCGTGTTTGCGTGTTTAACAAACATTTGGGAACCTACCTGCACAACAAAATGTGTATTGATTTTAAACCATTTTAACTGTGGTGGCACCCTCCAAAGAAATCTGGTACAGGCTTGGTGAGGTTTGTGTTGTGTTCCAATATGACCAACAGTGCCACTCAGAATATCTGGAACTCTGGATCCCTCCTGAGAATGCATTTGTTGTTGTTTTTTTCTGATCCTTTCCCCAAGTTTAACACCCACCCACCCCCTTTTTTAATTTACAACAACCAGCTGGTCTGAACTGGCTGGCTCTTTTGTCAAAACCCATTAGGAAGGTGGGACCATTCTCCTGAGCAATTTCTGATTGGCTGTCTCAACCATTTATGTCGGAGATGGAGCTTCTTTAACTATTGGCTCAAACTCCACTCCATCTGAGAAGGGAGACTGTCTTCAATTGGTCTCAGATCCCCCCAAATATGTGGGGTATCACCCCAATCCCTCGTTTCCTGTGGAACCATATGTATTGGGGGACCAAATATGATCTGCAAGAGACTAATACCCTCTCAAACTACCGGTATCTTGTCTTACAAGGAATTCTGTGCATGCTCTGAAATGCCAAACTTCCACTCAGAGTTGATGGTGGAGATGTGTGACTTTCTTTCTTTCTTTCTTTCTTTCTTTCTTTCTTTCTTTCTTTCTTTCTTTCTTTCCTCTGCTTTCTCGTAACCCCCTTTTCCTTCTAAAGTTCATTGATCTTAAAAGGTTATTTCTCTGGAAGATCTTCCTCGTACGTTAGATGCACTGTTATTAAGGTATCCCTTGTGCTCTGAGGGTAGTTCATAAGGCTCTGAAAGATTTTGTATCCTCTGGGCTTTGGAAGAGCCAATCTAAACCTCCTTACTGGCAGATTTACAGGGCCAACAGCTGGGGGATAATGCCATCCACTGTAATGCAATTGGATGATGTGCTGTGTGTGTCATACTATCCACACTTTTCTTTTAGAAGGCAGAAAGGTATCACTAAGACTTGATCCCCATAATGGGGGCTCCTTCCAGTATGAGGAATAAAAAAATAAAAACAAGCAGGAACTGCAACAAAAATGCTGCAGTGCAGAGTGCTCCTGTTCAGGGTTCCAGCAGCCAATCATGCTCTCTTCCAAGATACGCCATTCCTCCTCTCCCCAATGTTCTATCCTCTCCCAAAAGTTGGTTTGTATTCTGTTCCCTGTCTTTGGTTCCCTGCCTTCACAGGCAGCCATACAAATTGAAGGTTTTTATTTCTTTTTAAAAAAGTATACTTCCACAAACCTTGGAGTCCCTCCAGACCGACTGGTATTTCCCTTCTTGTGCCTTGATGGATCCATGCTCAAGGAATTAATTTTGCTATTACAATATATGATGAAACCAAGAAGGGATGAGTCCATTTAGCACAAGCAACATCATTCTACTGCTGTGAGCCGTTGATGAAGGGTTCCTGGGGCACTGCTTGTTGGCCTGACAAATGAGGGAGCCCCTTTGATTCCAAATATTCAAGCCACCTGGAAGTGCTGTGCAAAATATTACCACTGGGGCGAGTGTTGCCTTGAAGTGATTCCACTGCAACCTGGGGAGAGACAGAGTGAAAGCAGCCTTGATCAGCCAACAAGAGAAGTTGGCGCGTTTTGTGGTACACAATAAATGGGGAAGGTTTTGGCAAGGGGAGCAGCAGCCTCGAGAGGAGAGCAGTTGCAGCATCTAAGGGAGACTTTGTAGTTAAAATGAACACCATAAAAACACGAGGGACCCACAGTCTTTAAAACAGCCATGTCATATTCCAGTTTTGAGTGGAGCTGCCTTGCTGGGTGAGAAGTGTTTGTCTCCTCTCCCTTTTGTGTCCTGCATGCCACTTCCCCAGAACTAAATTTGTAACCTGTGGTTATTATGCAAGGCCCAGGGAGCGTCCTTGGTTTACCTATTCACCCAGGTATTTGGTGGCTGAAATATTCTGTTCCTGACAACCTTGAAATTACTCTATTGTGAGGATTTGTGACTGTTTCAAGACGTTGTTGTTAGATGTTGTTAAAATTTTGTCTTTGCAATTTTGTTGTTTATTTTCTTAGGGAGGGAGGCTGGGATAATAGTAATTCTTATTATTTATTATTTATGAAGGAAGAAGCTAAATTTATTTTGATTTTGGGTAATGCATGCATATATCATAGTAAGCATCGTTTTAGAAGAGGAATTCCCTCCTATGAGAGAGAAGTGTCTTTCATCTGCAGTTTTTTGGAATAAAATAAGCACTTTTTACAAATCTCCTCTACATTGGTTGGTTTATTTTGTTCAATTAATCTAACTGGTTATGATGCATTAAAAACAGCAGGCCTTAAATATATGTATATTTTATTATTAAGTGCCTGAAAGCTGAGTAACTGAACCGAGTAATCTAAACATGTCAGTTTGCATTTCTTAGTGCAGAAAGTATTGATCTGATTTGTAGAGATCTTTCCTATTCTAATTAATTCAAGAGGGTTCTGGAAGCTTCTCTGTGTGAAAGAAACAAGCAAAAGGTTCATGATGTTTGGGTTATTCCTTCTGAGAAGCTGAGTACAGCTGGCTTAAACTTGGTACTGTTATCTCTTCTGTCAAGGTCATGCTGACTATAAAAGTTAGGGCCAGAAGGAGCCTGGGTTTCACTTTCTCTTTCTATCTCCTTTCCTTCTGGTGTGGTGTTCTGTATATAGTGATTAGACTTATTGTGAGTTATTGTAAGTTTAAGTTAAGTCTGCTGCAACTGGATTTCTTACGGACAGGGCCAATCCTGAACGTATTGGATTTGTGACCATTATGCTCATTTGCCTTCAGAAGCAGTAAAGCTCTGCTGGATGAAATTGCCCCTGGTCTAACAGTTGACAGAGGCAGCGCTGTTTTTAGGGCAGTGCATGCAATTGCCCCGCACAGGGCACTGAGCTGTGGGGGCACAAAATAATAATGATGATGATGATGATGATGATGATGTTACCAAAGTCTGTCCACGACAGAAGAGACAGGAAGAGAAGGCCTGAACATTCCATTGAAAGAGAAGCAAAGTCGCTTCCCCTCCCAGATCTGACAAAATGACCAGAGTCAGGAGGAATTGTCCTAATGAACTAAGATGCAATCAAACGTCTCTTTCTCGTGTTTCCACAGGTGCAGGCTTCCATCGGATGGCTTTCTGCAATGTTTTCCATGTTTATGGTAGTTGCTTTGGCCTATGCGTTACAAGACCCCCTCGACTACTCACCTGCCACAGCCATTTACCAAGCTACTCACCGGACGGTGTGGGCTATTGCTGTGGGGTGGATAATTTTTGCCTGTGAGGAAGGCTATGGAGGTACTCTACAGAGCAGGAATGGGGAACCTCATGCCCGGGCAGTGGGGCAAATGTCACTCTCAGAGCCTCCTCATCGGGCCTCAGGAGTGGGGATCAGTGGCGTAGCGTGGGTTGTCAGCACCCGGGGCAAGGCAAGTAATTTGCGCCCCCTAACCCGTGGATTTTAGCACTGATTTTAGCACTGCGAGTGCGAGTGCGCCCCCCTCCCAGATGTTGCGCCCGGTGCGGCCGGCCCCCCCTGCACCCCCACACTACGCCACTGGTGGGGATTTGAACCTTGGTCTCCCAGGTCCCGATCCAATACTCTAACCACTATACCACAACTGGGTCTTTAAAGGTTTGTTATTTGCTGTGGTCTAAAACACAGAGCCTAGGGCTTGCTGATTGGAAGGTCGGCGGTTCGAATCCCTGCGACGGGGTGAGCTCCCGTTGCTCGGTCCCTGCTCCTGCCAACCTAGCAGTTCGAAAGCACGTCAAAGTGCAAGTAGATAAATAGGTACCGCTCCAGCAGGAAGGTCAACGGTGTTTCCGGGCGCTGCTCTGGTTCGCCAGAAGCGGCTTAGTCATGCTGGCCACATGACCCAGAAGCTGTCTACAGACAAACACCGGCTCTCTCGGCCTATAGAGTGAGATGAGCGCTGCAACCCCAGAGTCATCTGTGACTGGACCTAACGGTCAGGGGTACCTTTACCTTTATCTTTACCTTTTAGGTTTCATCAATTGGATGCTTTCATGGGGCTTCTGGTCGGTGGTTGCCAAAATCAGCTACGCCTGCTACTTGGTCCACCCAATGTTGATTTTGTTGTATAATGGACTTCAAGAAACGTCCATGCACTACTCGGACATGAATATGGTGAGTGATTAAGGATAGATGGATCTGTCAATTTTGGTTCTCTTCAGGATCTCGATTTTCCAAATTTTCAATTCAATACCTTGCATTTCTGCAGCAATTTGAATTTTGTGTGTGTGTTTAAACTCCTCTTAAAAATTTGTCAGCCATTTCAGTGCAAATTTCACATTTTTTGTGTGAAGTTTTGCAAACACACACATTCTTTCAAAGCGTTTTCCATAATCTAGTACACTTTGGTATGTTATTTTCACTAATATACCGTATTTTTCGTCCCATAGGACGCTCCGTCCCATAGGACGCACCTAGTTTTTTGGGGGGGAAATAAAGGAAATTTTTTTTCCCTTTATTTCCCCCCCAAAAGCAGGTCAGGGAAACCAAACCAGGTCGAGGAAGGGCGCTGCACCTCCCTGAGCTTGTGGGGCTGGCCGATGTCTGCCTCAGGCGGCAGGCTGCTATCCGCAGCGTGGGGAGCCCTGCGGGGAACCCCTGCAGGGCTCCCCACACTGCGGATGTCTGCCCGGCGCGCTCTGCTTCAGGGTGCCCCACCGGCCGGGAGGCAGGCTGCTATCCGCAGCGTGGGGAACCCTGCGGGGAACCCCTGCAGGACTCTCCACGCTGCGGATGTCTGTCCGGCGCGCTCTGCTTCAGGGCGCCCCACCCGCCGGGAGGCAGGCTGCTATCTGCAGCGTGGGGAGCCCTGCGGGGAACCCCTGCAGGGCTCCCCACGCTGCGGATGTCTGTCCGGCGCGCGGGGCACTCTGCTTCAGGGCGTCCCACCCGCCGGGAGGCAGGCTGCTATCTGCAGCATGGGGAGCCCTGCGGGGAACCCCTGCAGGGCTCCCCACGCTGCGGATGTCTGTCCGGCGCGCGGAGCGCTCTGCTTCAGGGCGCCCGACGCTCCGGGAAGCAGGCTGCTATCCGCAGCCTAGACAGCCCTGCTGGACCTCCTGCAGGGCTGCCCGGGCTGCGGATGCGCTCCCGAAGCGCCGGGCGCTCTGCTTTCAGGGCGCCCGACGCTCCAGGAAGCAGGCTGCTATCCGCAGCCTAGACATCCCTGCCGGACCTCCTGCAGGGCTGCCCGGGCTGCGGATGCGCTCCCGAAGCGCCGGGCGCTCTGCTTTCAGGGCGCCCGACGCTCCAGGAAGCAGGCTGCTATCCGCAGCCTAGACATCCCTGCCTGACCTCCTGCAGGGCTGCCCAGGCTGCGGATGTCTTCCTGAAGCCTGGAGAGCGAGAGGGGTCGGTGCGCACCCACCCCTCTCGCTCTCCAAGCTTCAGCGAAAGCCTGCATTCGCCCCATAGGACGCACCCAGATTTCCCCTTCATTTTTGGAGGGGAAAAAGTGCGTCTTATGGGGCGAAAAATACGATATACACTTTTATGCACATTTACCCTAGTATTTTTTTGGGGGGGGGTGAGCACATTACTTGGCAGCAGAACTGTATTATGATCAGAGAAAAAAACCAAAGCTCTTTCTCTCCCATAGCTTGCATTAGCCTTCCAGCCTAAGGCTATGTAGCTCCTGGTGAGGCTTCATTATCACATCTTTCTCTGGCTGTGCCTGGGAACAAAAGACTAAGAGGCAACTCCTTTTCAAAATGGAGATTTAAAATTGAATACCTTAATCACATGATCTAAGGCTCAGTTGCCATATTTCAAATTTGGAAACAAAACTTATTGACCTTTTTTTGGAAAAAAAAACCTCCACAATTGAAGGTTTCTGAACTATTTTTCTATGAAAGTCATCAAAATAACCACACTTCCGACATGGGCTGCCATACGCATGGGTTTCCCCGTACATTTAATCAATTCCTCCCAGACCCAATTTCCGAAGTACGAATCCTGGATATGTCTTGGAAATTCTGGAGGTATGGCAGCCCTATCTAAGGTTAAACACTCACGTGAGAGCTAGCAGAGAACACCAGTTGATTAATTAGCAACCTGTTAAAGCTCAGCGAGCTTCAGTACGCCTCAGTGGCATGTCCCAATGTTAAACCCTTTCAGCAATATGCATACAGCCATTCTCCATTTCAGTGTGCAGGTGAACAATTATGCTTAATAGATCTGCCCTTATTTCCGTTTGCACTTATCTTTTCAGTTCTATCTGTTCCTTGGACACTGCCTGATGACATTCATGGTTGGGCTGGCGTTGACGGTGATAGTTGAGATGCCTCTGCAAGCGTTAAGGCGGGCTGTGCAACGACAAGTGGTTCAGCTGTGAAGGAGGAAGCAGGAAAGGTGTGATGTCTTTAACCCTCCTCACCATATCCATTCCCTTTGAAGAAGAGGCCCTTCTGTTGTGCTCCAGAAGAACTGTATAGTGATGAAGATCTGAACTTTTGCACGATGAAGATCTGAACCAGGCTCTTCAGGAGTGATGTGGCTAAGAAATTTCAGAATCTGGAATTAATGGTCTGGCCAGGCCTCCCCATTAGATGGCCAATTGTGAAGCACACAGCTAACACCCCTCTTCTCTTCATTGCCGCTGTTCCATGCTTTGCAACTACTTCTACATTCCTGCTTTGTTACAGTGAACCAATGGTTTACCAACCTTAGTTAAAAGAAAAGAAATACTCTGAGCCGATGCAGTTCCGCATTTTAAATTCACTGAAATCAGTTGTTCCTAAACATTTTTGGGCCTCCGCCCCCTTGGCTCCATAAACTCACCCCCAGTGCCCCTGCCCTATAAAATGCATTATAGTGGTACCTCGGGTTAAGTACTTAATTCGTTCCGGAGGTCCGTTCTTAACCTTAAACTGTTCTTAACCTGAAGCACCAATTTAGCTAATGGGGCCGCCTGCTGTCGCTGCGCTGCCGCAGCACGATTTCTGTTCTCATCCTGAAGCAAAGTTCTTAAACCCAAGGTAATATTTCTGGGTTAGCGGCGTCTGTAACCTGAAGCATATGTAACCCGAGGTACCAGTGTATTCACAACAGCAGTTTGCACAACCCACTAAGGAATATAATAACACAATAAAATTCAAAACAGTAACAATTAATTTTATCCATAATCCAATTAAAACTATTTAGCTTACTGATTTCAACAAACGAACACTATCCAGTGATGCTAACTTTTCAGAGTCTGAAAGTCATTCACACCTCCAGTGACCTCCCCACCTGCTTGCGTCTTAGTGCCCTCCCCTGTATGGGAAATGCACCCGGAAGACAAAAATGTATGGAGGAGTTAGTGATCTGACACGGTTCCCCTTCCTGCCTCTGTTCCTTCCCACTCCCTCGCTCTTGTTAAGTTCTTTGATGGTGTGAGAACAGTCCTGAGAACGTTGGGAGGAGGTCCCACACACAGCTGCCTTAATCAGTTGGGGAGGATAATGCTGGGTACCTTCTTTGATGTTGGACATTGTTTTGAGAAAGTGAGGCATTGGGGGGAGGGGGTGGCTAATGGATGATCTGCACGTAGCCAGTCTTGGAGAGCCAGTGTGGTATAGTGGTTAAGAGCGGTAGTCTCGTGATCTGGTGAACCGGGTTTGCTTCCCCGCTCCTCCACATGCAGCTGCTGGGTGACCTTGGGCTAGTCACACTTCTCTGAAGTCTCTCAGCCTCACTCACCTCACAGAGTGTTTGTTGTGGGGGAGGAAGGGAAAGTAGATTGTTAGCTGCTTTGAGACTCCTTCGGGTAGTGATAAAGCGGGATATCAAATCCAAATTCTTCTTATTCTTCTTCTTGGAAACCACACAGGCTATCTATAAAATCAGATGGTTTGGGCAGAGCTTCTTGAAAGCTTGTGCATGGACTGATCGGCCGCAGGGCCGTGCAAACTGAGGCTACCTGGGGGAGTCACTTCGCCGCCTCTTGAGGGCTTCCAAGTAGCAGATTGAAGTGCTTGCTTGGTATTCTATACATTGCCCCGCTGTTTTAGAATAAAATATTTAATCTTCGCACTCACTTGTGTATTTTGTATTGCTTCTGAATCTCATTTTAAAAGAACTACCTTGCCTTTGGCAAGACATCGCCCCAGGTAATCCTAACACCCGTCACTAGGGGATGTTTCCTCCTACTTTAGAAACTCCCAATTTAAATCATAGCACCCTCCAGGCTACAGGAATAAAACAGGAGTTTGCTCCTCTTGACCTGATGCTAATAAACACATTGCCTTGGGAATAAATGGAATTTTGTATGTAGAACCATAGAATTGTAGAGTTGTAAAGGACCCTAAGGATCATCTCAGACAACCCCCTGCAATGCAGAAATATGCAGCTGTCTCATGGGGATCAAACTCATGTAGAAAAGGTTAATATATATTTTTAGAGTAAAAATATCAAAATGGGCATCTTGAAACCAGGTACACACTTGGCTGGTCATCCCAACTATCTATCTATCTATCTATCTATCTATCTATCTATCTATCTATCTATATATCTATCTATCTATCTATCTATCTCTATCTATCTATCTATCTATCTATCTATCTATCTATCTATCCATCTATCTATCCACAAGAGGAAAGAAAGAAAGAAAGGAAGGAAGGAAGGAAGGAAGGAAGGAAGGAAGGAAGGAAGGGAGGGAGGGAGGGAGGGAGGGAGGGAGGAAGGAAGGAAGGAAGGAAGGAAGGAAGGAAGGAAGGAAGGAAGGAAGGATGCTATAGGGACTAGCACAGGCAAACTCAGCCCTCCAGATGTTTTGGGACTACAGTTCCCATCATCCCTGACCACTGGTCCTGTGAGCTAGGGATCATGGGAGTTGTAGTCCCAAAACATCTGGAGGGCCGAGTTTGCCTATGCCTGGACTGGCATCAGCCCTAGAGGGCCCTTGTACACTCATCCTAACCCAGGTGCTGATGACGATTAGGCAACTTTGTAGAGGCTCCTAGCCATGATGGCTGTATCTTTCCCAATAGCAGTCGCTGGAAACTGCAGGAGGGGAGGGTCCTTTTGTGCCTGGGTCCTGCTTGCGGGTTTCCTGCAGGCGTCTGGTTGGCCACTGTGAGAACACCTTGCTCAGTCCCTTGGCCTAATCCAGCAGTTCTTTCACGGGCCTGTTTGCTGCTGCTGCCCCCCTAATCACCTGCCACTCTCTGGGTGGTCATTTTGGGGTCTGTGGGGCCCTGGACTTTGCCCAGTCCGCACCAGTCCTCTTCAGTTCTCCTTTCAAAGTTCTGTCACCCATCTTAACTGGCTTTGGAAATATATACAGCTTAGTGCATATTTCAGCTTGTTTTCTATTTAAACGTGGGTTGCTTTGGCAAAACAAATAAAACTAAAACAAGTTTCTCAACTGCATTATTAAGCATTCCCTTCTTGCCTCTCCAGTGCCAAGCATTCCTGTGATGGTCAAACTTTGCCCCTAGGTTTTCGCATGTGGGATCAACTGGGCACAATCTTCTCCCGTGTGCTTAGCCTGCATTGATTGGAGGTGTGAACAGGACAGTGTGGACTTCAGGCAGTGAGTTGTCAAGGAGGCAGAGTCCTGATTTCCAGCTTGGTGTTATCTTTTTCTCTGGCTGGGTGGAGTTTATATCGAGCAAAACAAAAGTCACTTTTACTTACTGTTAACGGAGAAATCTGAGGGCTCCCTTGGACAAAAAAACAAGGACACCAGCCAGGAATACCAGAGCAAAACAGCAGCCAGTAGGCTTGGTCTTTATTGAAGGCTGTCACGACAGGACTCCCACCTGCCACCAGGTGGAGCAAGATGGAATGTGATGGCCTGGGATTCCGATTCAGAGGACGAACTGGAGGAATCCCAGCCTGCACAGGAGTCCCCGCCTCCAGGGCCGGCTGAACTGGGGCAAGGCCTAGATCAGGGGTCTGCAACCTTTAAGACAAAAAGAGCCACTTGGACCTGTTTCCGAAGAAAAAACAACAACTGGGAGCCGCAAAACCATTGCGACATTTAAAACAAATATAACACTGCATACATTGTTTCTTAGCCCAATGTTATCCTCGTCATTATAAAAATAACTTTTTTGACACTTTTTAATTATTTTTTGTTTGACCCCTCAGAATTACTCCTCCTCATAGAAATAAACGTTATATTAACAAGTTACCTTTTTTTGAGTGTGTGTTCTTCACTCCCCTTCAAAACAGTAGCTGCAAATTGCAAAGCAATAGCAGCAAATCAGCCAGCAACAAAGACATGCTATATACCGTATTTTTCGCTCCATAGGACGCACTTTTCCCCTCCAAAAATGAAGGGGAAATCTGTGTGCGTCCTATGGTGCGAATGCAGGCTTTTGCTGAAGCCTGGAGAGCGAGAGGCATCGGTGCGCACCGACCCCTCTCGCTCTCCAGGCTTCAGGAAGCTATCCGCAAGCCTTGCAAGCCCGGCGGGAGTTCCCACAGGCTCACAAGGCTTGCGGGCAGCAGCCTGCAGCCCCAGCGAGTGTCCGCAAGCCTTGCGCGCCTGGCGGGAGCTCCCGCCAGGCGCGCGAGGCTTGGGGCAGCAGCCTGTTGCCCGAAGCACAGGGAGCCCTCCGGAGGGCTCCCCGTGCTTCAGGCGAGTGTCTGCAAGCCTTGCGCGCCCGGCAGGAGCTCCCGTCGGGCGCGCGAGGCTTGGGGCGGCAGCCTGCCGCCCGAAGCACAGGGAGCCCTCTGGAGGGCTCCCCGTGCTTCGGGTGAGTGTCTGCAAGCCTTGCGCGCCCGGCAGGAGCTCCCGTCGGGCGCGCGAGGCTTGGGGCGGCAGCCTGCCGCCCGAAGCACAGGGAGCCCTCCGGAGGGCTCCCCGTGCTTCAGGCGAGTGTCTGCAAGCCTTGCGCGGGCGCGCGAGGCTTGGGGCAGCAGCCTGTTGCCCGAAGCACAGGGAGCCCTCCGGAGGGCTCCCCGTGCTTCAGGCGAGTGTCTGCAAGCCTTGCGCGCCCGGCAGGAGCTCCCGTCGGGCGCGCGAGGCTTGGGGCGGCAGCCTGCTGCCCGAAGCACGCGGAGCCCTCCGGAGGGCTCCCCGTGCTTCGGGCGAGTGTCTGCAAGCCTTGCGCGCCCGGCAGGAGCTCCTGTCGGGCGCGCGAGGCTTGGGGCGGCAGCCTGCCGCCCGAAGCACAGGGAGCCCTCCGGAGGGCTCCCCGTGCTTCGGGTGAGTGTCTGCAAGCCTTGCGCGCCCGGCAGGAGCTCCCGTCGGGCGCGCGAGGCTTGGGGCGGCAGCCTGCCGCCCGAAGCACAGGGAGCCCTCCGGAGGGCTCCCCGTGCTTCAGGCGAGTGTCTGCAAGCCTTGCGCGGGCGCGCGAGGCTTGGGGCGGCAGCCTGCCGCCCGAAGCACAGGGAGCCCTCCGGAGGGCTCCCCGTGCTTCGGGCGAGTGTCTGCAAGCCTTGCGCGCCCGGCAGGAGCTCCCGTCGGGCGCGCGAGGCTTGGGGCGGCAGCCTGCCGCCCGAAGCACGCGGAGCCCTCCGGAGGGCTCCCCATGCTTCGGGCGAGTGTCTGCAAGCCTTGCGCGCCCGGCAGGAGCTCCCGTCGGGCGCGCGAGGCTTGGGGCGGCAGCCTGTTGCCCGAAGCACAGGGAGCCCTCCGGAGGGCTCCCCGTGCTTCGGGCGAGTGTCTGCATGCCTTGCGCGCCCGGCAGGAGCTCCCGCCAGGCGCGCGAGGCTTGGGGCAGCAGCCTGTTGCCCGAAGCACAGGGAGCCCTCCGGAGGGCTCCCCGTGCTTCAGGCGAGTGTCTGCAAGCCTTGCGCGCCCGGCAGGAGCTCCCGTCGGGCGCGCGAGGCTTGGGGCGGCAGCCTGCCGCCCGAAGCACAGGGAGCCCTCCGGAGGGCTCCCCGTGCTTCGGGTGAGTGTCTGCAAGCCTTGCGCGCCCGGCAGGAGCTCCCGTCGGGCGCGCGAGGCTTGGGGCGGCAGCCTGCCGCCCGAAGCACAGGGAGCCCTCCGGAGGGCTCCCCGTGCTTCGGGCGAGTGTCTGCAAGCCTTGCGCGCCCGGCAGGAGCTCCCGTCGGGCGCGCGAGGCTTGGGGCGCGAGGCTTGCCGGAGCCGCGGCAAAGGCGTTAAAGAGCCGCATGCGGCTCCGGAGCCGCAGGTTGCCGACCCCTGGCCTAGATGCTGAAGAGCCTGCACCTGTGGCAGAGCACCAGGAGCTGGCCCCAGGTGAAACCCTTCTGGCCCCAGAGGGGCTTGAGGACTCAGTGGCTACAGGTGAGCCTCCTCCAGGGCCCAGTAACCCTTCGGCCTCTCCTGATCTGCAGAGGCTTAGGGCAGAGAGGCGAAGGGAACTGGTTGCTCCCAGGAGGAGTGCTCGCCTTAAGGTCAGAGGAGGCGGGGCTCCTGGGGGCCGGGGCCGCCCCTGGCCTTAGAAGAGGATAAAAGCCCAGTCAGCCCGGCCCCAGGTTGCGGGAGCAACGTCGGTGTTGGCTTCGGACCTTCCTGTGTTCCTGATCCCTGCTCGGCCTCCTGTTCCTGACCATCCGGTGCTCCTGTTCCCTGCCCGGCCTCCTGTTCCTGACCATCCGGTGCTCCTGTTCCCTGCTTGGCCTCCTGTTCCCTGCTCGGCCTGCTGTTCCAGCGTTCCTGTTCCTCGCCCCTCTTCGTGTGGACTCTGCTTACGCCCACGGTACCTTACCCCCGGGTCCAGCACATGGAAGCTCAGAACAAAAGAAGACCCCAACTTTTATTAGCTACTAATTCCCCAAGTTACACCCCTAGAAGTACATCACAACTACATCATGACTACATCATTGATACATCACAAAAAGGAGGGGTTGCAGGAGGGGTTTGTGGAGGTAACCTGAGTATCTTGTCACCTGGCTGGTCCCTCCTTTCCCCCTCCCCATGAGTTTTTTCCAGAGCAGAAAAGGGGAGCTGGCAGTTTCCTGCCCCCAGAGGGAAGAGCTGATCACTGTCCTTTGTTTCAGTCCGTGTTGAATCCACTCCCATATGCAAGTTCTTTGTGTCCTTGATGGTCTTCTGTCTAGGACCATCAAGGTTGGCATGCCAACTGGGTAGGGCTCCTGCGTACGTGTTGGTACGCTCAAGGGATTATGGCTGTCCTATATCAAACCATCCCCTTTTGATAGTCCTTCCTTCATGGAGCAAAATAAAAGTGGACTGGTATATATCCAATGTACGGTTGATTTTCTATGAATTTATAACAGAAACATCGCGTATGTTGTGTATGAGTGTGTCGAGTTTGTACAAACTAAATGATGGGGGGAGGGGTTTCCTGCAACATTACATAGGAAGATGCAGCGGCTTCTATATCCCTTCTTTTGGTCAGCCAGTTGTATGGCCAGTGCTGATTCAGATACTAACCCAATGGCCTGTGCTGCACTGGGGGCAGACTTTGGTCTTTCAAATTTCAGCGGCAACCTGTGCGAGGCCACAGTTTGGCACACCCACCCTTCCCTTTTGCTCTGCTCAATTGTGTAGTTGTGCTGCCATGCAGCGCCCCCTAGGTTTAGTGCTCAGTGTGTCAGAACTGGTTGTGCTGCCCCACACTTTCTCCTCCCTAAATCTGGATAATTCCCTATGCTCTGAAAATCCAAATAGGACCCTAACCCTAACCCTTGGGAATTTCGGAAACACCACATGGACAAGGGGGAATTAAAGGTGGCACTAGGGCAGGCTTCCTCGACCTCGGCCCTCCAGATGTTTTGGCCTACAACTCCCATGATCCCTAGCTAGCAGGACCAGTGGTCATGGATGCTGGGAACTGTAGTCTCCAAACATCTGGAGGGCCGAGGTTGAGGAAGCCTGGGCTAGGGGTTCACAATCTGCATTAAGCCAAGGTATGGACGGGCTCTTCGTCTGAGCAGAACCCACAGCTGAAGCTGTTTTCTTTTATTCTTCATAACTTCCCTATAAGTAAAGGTAAAGGGACCCCTGACCATTAGGTCCAGTCATGGCCGACTCTGGAGTTGCGGCGCTCATCTCGCTTTATTGGCTGAGAGAGCCGGCGTACAGCTTCCGGGTCATATGGCCAGCATGACTAAGCCGCTTCTGGTGAACCAGAGCAGCACACGGAAACACTGTTTACCTTCCCACTGGAGTGATACCTATATATCTACTTGCACTTTGAACTGCTAGGTTGGCAGGAGCAGGGACCGAGCAACAGGAACTCACCCCATTGCGGGGATTCGAACTGCCAACATTCTGACTGGCAAGTCCTAGGCTCCGTGGTTTAACCCACAACGCCACCCGCGTCCCTATACTTCCCTATACTTCCCTATACTTCCCTATACCCTGCACTAATATTTCTGAAAAGCTGCTGGTTGCTTTCCTAAGGGCACTTCTGTATGGTATGCCATTGTCATACTAAAACCCTGCTCACAAAACCACAGCAAGGCTTCCACCCCTTTTGAAAGTCCCACCTTTCCCCTATTAAACGTCTGCCCTCCAGATGTCATTGAAGTGACCATTGGCCATGATGTCTGGGGATGATGGGAGCTGGAATCTCAAAAAAACCCTCTGGAGGTCGTTGCATTGGTATTTTCTGTTATCATGTACATATAGATTAAATATTCTGGAGAATAAAGTTCTTTCCTTAGCTGGAAACAAAAATGCACAACTCTGATTTAAAAGGCAGAATAATTTGGCTTCGCTAAATGTTCTGCTCAGTTCATGCTCCCCCAGAAACATGGTTGCTCATCTTTGCAAATGTCACCTGGATGGAGGAATGCAAATGAGCTGCGCAGACAGAATCCAGTTTCATCCAGCAGTGAAGCAACTTCCCTTTGCTTTGGGTGGGCTTTCATAACAACTAATTGCATGTCCAAATGTACATAACGTGAGCAGTGAGCTGAATTGCCCTTGCCCCATTATGGCTGGAAGCACAGTCCTCTCCATGGGGTCAGGCTACCTGCACACACCACTCAACCCTCCACCGAAGTTGAAGTTTCTTTGGGGAGGGGCCATAGCTTAGTGGAAGAGCATCCATTTTCCCTGCAGAAAGTCCCTGGTTTGATCCCCAGCGTCTCCAGGTAAGGTTGTCCCCAGTCTGCAGTTCTCAGTCATATATAATGAAATGAAAAGGATGTTTAAAATAACGTTTGTAAAAACAAACAAACCCAGAAGCTTTTCTTTTGGGAATTATAGGGACAAAACTACCTAAACTTAGAAACTTATTCATGTATACTACTACAGCGACAAGAATGTTACTTGCCCCAAAATGGAAAGAAGCAGAAGTCCCAGGAAAGGCAGCTCTTTTTAGGGAAGTTTTTGATGTTTGATGTTTTATCGTATTTTTAATATTTTATTGGAAGCTGGCCAGAGTGGCTGGGGAAACCCAGCTGGATGGGCAGGGTATATTTATTTATTTATTTATTTATTTATTTATTTAGAAGAATAATGGATACAAAAGCTTATGGAATATGCAGAAATGGTGAGACTTACAGGAAGAATAAGAAATCAAGATAACAAACTTTTTATAAAAGAATGGAAATGGTTTATTGAGTATTTACAGATGAATTGTAAACAGATAAGAAGATTGGCAGGATTGCTGTAATAACGTGCAGTTTCATAAGAGTATATATTTTAAAGTAGACGAATAAATGAACAAGTACAACTAATTTGGATATGCAGAAGATATTAAAAATAAATTTAAGGAACCTCAGAAAGAGGGGGAAGGAAGTCAAGTTTTGAAATGTCAGAATGATTGTATAATTGGTGAAATGCATAAACCTGAAAAGTATAAATAATAATAATAATAAAAAGTCCCCAGTTGGCTGCCAGTCAATGTGCATCAGGGGTAGGCATTGTGGTACCCAGCGAGCATGGCCAACGGTCAGGGATTATGGGAACTGCGAATCCAACAACAGCTGGAAGGCACCACTTTGGCAATCCCTGGCATAAGTAGAACTGAACTAGATGTGTCAATGGTTTGACTTACTATAAGGCAAGTTTCTGTTCCTAGTTTGGACAGGGGTCAGAATGTTGATATGTTGACCCCAAGTCTGTGCATGCAAAGTAGATGCTTTACCACTGACCAACAACACTCTCTGATCTGCTACCATCCTGCACACAATGTTACATATGCTCCTTTATACGCACATTGTAAGGCAGTGATCATAAGGTACACAATCTTTGTATTGGTGGGGCTTTCGACTAAGGAGTTTGAAATTAGTCCCAGCATCCAGCAATGTGTTCTCCACTATGTTTCTTCCCTCCGTTTGCAGAATCCATGGCACTCTCTTTAATTCTTTGGCATGTGACTCAGCACTAGGAAACAGCAACTTTTAATTAAGGCTCAAGAGATTCGTTTGACATGGGTGGAGATCAGATCAACTCTCCATCTAACATTGATGAGAATAACCTGTGTAAACGTTCCCTCCGGATCAAGGAATGGATGCTTCTGGGTAGATGGGCAGGTCTTGTTTCAAGAGCCAAAGGGCAGAGGGATGGAATTCCTCCTGGGATCCGATTCTCATTTGCAGTGCAATTCTAGAAGCAGCTAATGTTGCCTCACTACCTGGATGGATAACCTATTGCTGTCTGATTACTTCGTCTATGAATTACAACAAAACAAAGGTGGTGGTAGGAACAAGCCAGTAGTAAATCACACAGAGTAAGTGAAGTTAACTCTTTATTAGAAAAAACAGGATCTGCATAGGGATGCCAGGCCTTAATAAGCACAGCAATTCATATTCAGTAAGTTTTGCCCCTAGGAGGCAGTTGCAGAGACATTGGAAGTTCCCTGCCTTCCATAGCTGCCTAAGTCCTCTCCTCACCAGGGTTACCCCCAAGCAATCTGAGACTGCACCAGGATGCCTGCCTTTGCTCCTCCCACTTCATGCCTCTACTGTTCCTGGGAGATGAGGGGGAAAGGGTAACAGCAGGAAGGAGAGACACCTGTGCCTCTTCACCAGCCTGACTCCTCTCTGCCTCTTGGCCTGTCTCGTCCCCCTCTCCTGCTTCAGCTTCTGCCTCTGGACTTCTCTCTGCCACAGACTTCCCCCCTCTCACAGCCCTGTTACCTCTTCAGCTTTTGACACCTCCTCCTCCCAGTCTTCTCCCTCTGACCACTCATCATAGTCCCACCACCAATTCCCAGGCTCTGAACCTTCTTCCATTGTGGATTCTCCAGCTGGTTCTTCCCATCATTCCTCTGGGTCCAACCAGTCCATGACAGATGGTTAGATAGGGCACTTTCAGTTGTTGTTGTTGTTGTTGTTGTTTGAGATGGACTAGACCAAGACCGAGAGCTGGACCATAAAGAAGGCTAAAGAAAGTAGAATTGATGCTTTTGAATTATGGTGCTGGAGGAGACTCTTGAGAGTCCCATGGACTGCAAGAAGATCAAACCTATCCATTCTGAAGGAAATCAGCCCTGAGTGCTCACTGGAAGGACAGATCCTGAAGCTGAGGCTCCAATACTTTGGCCACCTCATGAGAAGAGAAGGCTCCCTGGAAAAGACCCTGATTCTGGGAAAGATGGAGGGCACAAGGAGAAGGGGACGACAGAGGACGAGATGGTTGGACAGTGTTCTCAAAGCCACCAGCATGAGTTTGACCAAACTGCGGGAGGCAGTGGAAGACAGGAGTGCCTGGCATGCTCTGGTCCATGGGGTCACAAAGAGTTGGACACAACTAAACGACTAAACAACAACAACAGACCCTGTTAATTCACCCTTGGACACTGGGTCCTTTATTTTAGTATGTTTCAGTAAGGTTTAAGGTTTTAGTCTTTAATATGTTATATACTGAACTGTTTTAATGCAGTATATTTTTAAGAAAATTTGATCTGTTTCTATTATTTTTCAAAACAGGTCAAGTCACCCTGCTTTGTTTCTTTGTAAGCAAATTGATTTGTGCCTTTGGCATGCATAAACTAGTGCATAAGCACATTTAAGTGTTGCTCCTTTAACAATGTAGAGCTCTGGGCTACTTATGATGTAATTGGGCCAGCACTGTTCCGTTAAGGGGGCAATGCACCAAAATCAGGTAAGGACAGCAAAATTACAATATCCGGTGTTGCTCCTACCTCACAACAGGGGCTCATTTTCAATTTGCAGATAAAAGAGCTGCAGATGTCTAAGCAACAATGGCATAATGATTTGTGGGGCGGAAGAGCTCAACAAGAGTGGGTCATGAGACATAGCCTATATGGATGCAAACTGCTACTTTAGTGCAAAAGGAAACCAAGGTTGCAATCCTATGCACACTCACCTGGGGGAAAGCCCCAAGGAACTCAATGCATAGGGTTACACTGTTAAATGCTTGGAAAAGGATTGCAACAGCATCAAATCTAGGGATGGAGGAGAAAATGTATTTGCATTTATGGACAAAACCTATCTATTGTGCACTTTCTGAGACAATTATGTCACAGGCTTTGAGGTGAAAAGGCTTGAGATGGGTAAGCTTATTTAAGCATTGTGTATCCATGCCAGTCAGAAGATAACTGATTTGCCTAGAATTAGCTTTATGTAAAATCCATATAAGCAGTGATTAGATCAGGGGTCGGCAAACTAAGGCCCACGGGCCGGATCAGGCCCAATTGCCTACAGGATCTGGCCCGCGGACTTTCCGTGGATCGGCATGGGGATTCTGTTCATTTGGGCTGTGCTATTCCCCCCCCCAGCGCCATTTGATTTTTACCCCCTCCCTCTCACACACAACAGCGGTGCCTCCTCCCTCCCTCCTCCTGGCTTCTCCCCGCCCTGCCTAGAGGAGGAAGGGGGCTGGGCTGAGCTGGCTGAGTGCCATTTTAAGCAGCCCCTCTCAGGAGCCAGCCCTTTTGCGCCACTCATTTTCCTGCTGCCGCTGCCCTGGTGTTCCTGTGATCCAGAGAGCAGAGTGAACGAGCTCCCTCTGCCTACCCACGAGAAGCAGCAGTGGCGGCGGCGGTGGTGGTGGCGGCGGCAGCCCCTGGGAAGATAAGCACAGTGGTTGGGGCTGGGGCTGGGGGGTTGGGAGGAGGACTACTTGCCCACCTCGCCTGTACTGCTTCTCCAGCCCGCCACAAGGTCTGAGGGACAGTGGACTGGCCTGTGGCTCAATTTTTTTGCGAAGCCCTGGGTTAGATGGTCATCTGTTATGTATGATCTAGTTGAGCTTTCTGAATTTCAAGGGGTTGGATTAGATGACTGTCAGGGTCCCTTCCAACTCTACCATTCTATTATTCAAGCTGTGTCCGAGCTATGGAAGCTGACTGATGCTTAAACTCCTCCTTGAAAGGAACAGACTTTTGAGAACAGTGAGAGGCTGAAGAAGAGAGAAAGGGGAACATCAGAGCCGAATCTTTTTTTTCCAATCTCTTTAAATATGGTTTGAGACAATGAACTTATACTCCAAAGGCGAGACAGCCAAATGAGAAAATGGAATATTTGAAGGCAGGAACCAAAGGTTATATTTAAAAGAAAAGAAACTCCCATAAGGTCATGAAAAGGCCAATTTTTATTTTTTTTGGTACCAGCTTACTTTGTGACGTAAGTACTTGCCCAACTTTTCCATGTTGTTAAAAGTACAGAGTTTGCTCGCTTTCCCCATGTTGACAGGAAAGCTAATGAGACTACTTGTGGAGTAAGGTGTTAATTAATCCTGATCCATTTACTGAGCATTTACTCATGCATACCTTAGCCTATCATGGGTCCCAAAATATGATAGTTAAACAACAAAAACAAACCACCGGTGTTCGCTATGTGTCCTGAGATTTTGGAGTGCCAGTCGTATTTAGTCTAAAAAAGAATTTCCTACAATTTTCTGACCTTTTCATTCTGTTAATATTACTTCCTCTCTGAGCACCAAGAGTACACACTTAGATGCCAGACCAATAATGGGGCACTTAAAAAGCTACTTTGTTTAAAACCATTCACAAATATTGGGATATGCTCGGAGTGGATTTCGCTCTATTTGCATTTCAGATTACTATTAAAAGGTTATCTGTCTTAAGCTCCCACAAGGAAAGTAGAAGGGATGAGAGGAGCAGAATACGGTTGCAAATGTCTTGCACTTTGAATACCAGTCCACCTGCTTCAGAGACACACCATATACAGGCTGTAGTGAAAGCAAATAGAAGGTGAAATGTCTGGTCTCTCCACCCCCACCCCACCTCCCACCCCACTGGTTCATCCAGCTGTATAAATGCCTTGTTGTTGTTTAGTCATTTAGTTGTGTCCGACTATTCTTGACTCCATGGACCAGAGCATGCCAGGCACTCCTGTCTTCCACTGCCTCCCTCATGTTCGTAGCTTCGAGAACACTGTCCAACCATCTTGTCCTCTGTTGTCTCCTCCTCCTTGTGCCCTCCATCTTTCCCAGCATCAGGGTCTTTTCCAGGGAGTCTTCTCTTCTCATGAGGTGGCCAAAGTATTGGAGCCTCAACTTAAGGATCTGTCCTTCCAGTGAGCACTCAGGGCTGATTTCCTTCAGAATGGAGAGGTTTGATCTTCTTGCAGTCCATGGGACTCTCAAGAGTCTCCTCCAGCACCATAATTCAAAAGCATCAATTCTTTGACGATCAGCCTTCTTGATGGTCCAGCTCTCACTTCCATACATCACTACTGGGAAAACCATGGCTTTAACTATATGGACCTTTGTAAATGGCTTAGGAACCGCAATACCTCAAGGACCATTTCTCCCCATATAAACCAACCTGGACTCTGTGATCATCCTCTGAGGCCCTTCTTCATGTGCCTCCTTCACGAGAGGCCCAGAGGGTGGCAAAATGAGAATGGACCTTTTCTGCAGTTGTTCCCCATGGAGCTTCACCTGGTGCCTTCATTGTACATCTTTAGGCAGCAAGCAAAAAACGTTCTTCTTTGACCAGGCCTCTGATCCCAGAGGCTGTACACAGCCATCATGATTAGTAGTCATTATTGCTGTTGTAGTTATTTAGGCAACCTTTCAGAGCATAGCCCTCAGAAGGCAGCTTACATCACCATGAAAATAAAATAACAACAGGAAAAATCAACATTACAAATATGAAATACTTATGTTCAGGTGTTGTTGGACTTCATCTCCAGTCATCCTTAACCATTGGCTGTGCTGGCTCAGGCTGCTGGAAGCTGATGTCCAGCAACACCAGAAGAATATCAGGTTGGAGAAGGCAAAATAAAAAAATTCCTTCCAGTAGCACCTTAAAGACCAACTAAGTTAGTTCTTGGTATGAGCTTTCGTGTGCATGCACAATTCTTCAGATACCTGCACACGAAAGCTCATACCAAGAACTAACTTAGTTGGTCTTTAAGGTGCTACTGGAAGGAATTTTTTTATTTTGTTTTGACTATGGCAGACCAACACGGCTACCTATCTGTAGGTTGGAGAAGATTGGCATAGATCATGGATAACCTTATAGAGCAATAGAAAATCAATCCTATTGAATCTGGAGTTATGATTTCCATGGACTTTGTAGGTATCCAGCAAATTACATTCAAAACTGCATTATAAAGGTAAAGCTAAATTGCATTATAACTTCTTGCCTACTGACGTGAGGACTAACAAGCTAAACCAAAGTTTTGCATTGTAAGAGTGAGCAAACTTCTGTTTTTTCAATAACTGCAGCTAGTGGCAATGTTAGGACCCAGACAGACTATGGTTAATCTTAACTATGGCTTATTCAAACAAGTCAATTTCAAGTGATAGTTTATGAAGCTGGCTCCCCACCCACCCACCCACCAGCCACAGCTAGGATTAACCATAATTTAGGTTGTGGACAACATGCTAAACTGTGGTTAATCTAAAACTGGAATGAAAGCATCCAGTCTCTTTATTACAGTCACAGCGGATAAGGAATGGGGAGGGTGAACATGCTCAGGCATGGAGTAAGGTGGTGTGTTGGTGCTGATCTGGAGCAAGGCACGTTCAGGATCCTAGTTAGTGCTCTCCCAGAGATTCTTGATATGAGTTCAGGACCATGGCTAGCAACCTTGCCAGTAGGAGGCAAGTTATTGAAATTGAATTGAAATACTTTATTGTCACTTGTACAACTTGTATACAGTGAGATTACACGAGCACCCCCCACTCAGCTCTCTTAGTCTTAATTCCCCTCGTTTACTCACGCACACCCACCAAACCCAAAAGTCAGTTGCCCTGTTGTTATCTTTTCATTCAGCAGCCTAACAGCCCATGGATAGAAGCTGTTCTTTACCCTGTTGGTGCGACTAATCATGCTTCTATATCTTCTGCCCAAGGGCAGGAGATCAAGAAAGTGTGAATCATCCCTGATAATTTTCCTCACTCTCCTGACACAACGTTATCCCGCAATGTCATCCAGCAGATTCACACGACAGCCCATAATATCTTGTGCTGTATTCACCATCCTCTGTAGGCACTTCCTATCAGTTGATGTCAAACCAGCGTACTACACCATGATGCAGCTTGAAATGACACTTTCTATTGTGGACCGGTAGAAGGAGATCATCAAATGTTGGTTGACATTGTTATCACAGCCTGGGACAACTTGTGGCTTGACCAGGGAAGTCCTTCTGGAAATTCCCTCTTTCTCAAATGCTGCAGCAGGCTCTCTTACAGAGCCCACATCATGTCTGCAGTCTCTTGCCCCTTCTTGGAGATGAGGGTTGGAACAATGATGACCTGGTTGATGAACTCCTCCCAGGACTTTCCCATCCTTAGACGTACATCACTTAGCATCTCAGGAGAGTGGCATTTCCCCAGGTTTTAGCAGATGAGATGAAGGGTCCTTGTCAGAGTTTTTGCTGCTGGAGAAGAGTCTCTGAAGTCCACGATGCTGGGGAAGCTACGTTTGTTCTTCTAACACTAAACTGTGGCTTATTGTTTCATCCAAATGCAGCCTCATGTCTGCCACCTTAGGTAACCAGGTCTAAAACCAGCAGACAGACCAAGCGTGAAGAATGACCTGGTTTCTTTTGCTTCCTTTAGCGTATGTTTGCTATACACTTAGTGAGAGGGGGGGAAAATAAATGATTTTTGGTCGTAAATCACTAGCTGGACTAAATTGAACTTGGTAGTCATAAATGTGTGCCCGTAATGCAATTCTGTGGAAGCTTTCGCCGCATTTGCTAATGTTATAACTCCCGGGCTGCCTCTTTTGTATTCGCTGATTCCAATATTGTTAGACTTATAAAGATGCACTCAACATATTAAGCAGAGTTCTGCTTGAAGCTCTGCGGTATAACTTGTAAGCCTGGCATGGCCATATTAGTAATTGGGGTCAATGGGGGAACATATTTTCTGCTCCAAGTTACTGCCACTTTCTCCCACGTTAAAAATGCAGAGCAGCTCCCAAAGGAGGCAAATCATCCATAATTGAAGGACATTCTGTCTCAGGCTGTGTGAGCTGCTCACTCTGTTTATGCACCATTTCTGCTTTGAGGAATGAATGTTATCCTTCTTTGTATGCAAATAAAGAGCCAAGTGATTTACAAGGGGGCATCTGTCATGCCCACAAGAACCTACATCTTTTCCAAGATCCTTGCAAACTCCTGAAACCAGAATCCTAAGAGAGTCTGTGTACTGGCCCAGTAAACGCTTCCGCTGCGCAACCAGCAACAGTTCTCTTTGCAGAGCATTAATTAAGTCCAGTGCAGAGATTCTTGTTGCAGTACAAGCTTCAGAGTCTCAGCAGCAAAGAAATAACAACACAGGGAAGCCTGTCTTTCCAAAGACAGGTTTATTGCAGACAGATAACAGAAACACCTCCGGAGCTTTCAGACATTTTTGCTTCACGCCCCGCAGGCAGAGAAAACAAACACTCTTTATATACTGAGCAACTTAACAACTTAACGAGCTTGACTACTTAAAGTCACATGACATTGCTAACTTGCCAGCGTCTTAGGTTTCACACCCTAACACCCCCTCTCGCTGGCAATACAAAAAACAAAATTACTTCAGACCCATTTCTTCACAAAAGTTTTCATGCCGCTGAAACCCAAGCGGTTTTGTAAAACCATCAGCTTGATTTTCATGACTGGGACAGTAATTTAATTTAACAATTCCTGCTTTTACCGTTTGACAAACATTTTGAAAGCGGATATCCAAATGTTTTGTACGACCTTTAAACTGCCCATTTTGTGCTAACTTAAGACACGGTTGATTATCACCCCATACAGTGATTGGAGTGATGGTATTTTCATACATCTCTTGTGCCAAGCATTTGTAAAATTCTAGATCTCTACATAACTCAGATAAGGCACAGAACTCAGCTTCTGTTGACGACAAAGCAATCAGGTTCTGTTTCTTGGATCTCCACCCAATCAGAGAGTTACCAAATTTTATTACACAGCCAGACACTGATTTTCTATCCTTTAAATTTCCCCAATCACTATCTGCCCAACAAATAATCTGTGCTTGTCCTTCAGAAGATAATTCAAGGCAAAAATCTTTGGTGTATTGTAAATATCTTAACACTCTTTGAATTCCTTTCCATGCATTTACACTAGGTTTTGAAGCTTCTCTGCTGAGTAAGTTAATAGCGTAAGCAATATCTGGTCTACTCCATTGCGAAAGATGAAGTAAGCTTCCCAGAGCTGACTGAAAGATTTCAGCACGCTTGAATTCAGCACTATCCTTGAACTCATTGTCTTTTACAAAACCCATTTCCATTGGTGTTCTAACACCTGCACACTCTGTCATGCCAAACTTTTTCAACATTTGCAATATCTTGCCTTTTTGATTCAGTAGAAAACTGCCATTTTTGGTCCTATCTATCTGAACACCAAGATAGACCTTTACATCACCAAGATTCTTAACTTTGAAGTGTTTATTTAACTCTTTGGCTAGTTTTTTTACTTGTTCTTGTGTCTTTGAAGTATAAATCAGGTCATCTACATAAACAAGCAAAGATTCTTGAGCATCTCCTGAACCTCTGAAATATAAGCAATTGTCAGCCTTGCTCCTGCTAAAACCAATGCCTACCAAAACGTCATTCAAACACTCATTCCAATTATGAGCAGATTGCTTGAGTCCATAAATAGATTTATGTAGTTTCCATACCTGATTTGATTTACCAACTTTCAATCCTGGCGGAAGCTCCATATAGAGCTCTTCAGCCAAGTCTGAATGAAGATAAGCTGTAGAGACATCAAATTGATTCACTTTGAACCCTTTCTGAGCAGCAACTGCTAATAGTGCCCGTAGGGTTTCACTCCTTGAAGTGGGCGCATAGACTTCAGAATAATGTAACCCCTCTCTTTGCGTAAAACCTCGAGCTACAAGCCTTGCTTTGTACTCTGGTTTCCCCATCGCTGTTGTCTTTATCCTGTACACCCACCTACAACTTACTGCCTTGGTACCTTCTGGCAGTTTGGTGATGGAAAACACACCCAGTTCTTTCATAGAATTCAACTCTTTTTGCATGGCCTCACGCCACCTACTGGCCTCCTCCTGGGGTAATTGCTCAACCTCCTCAAAACTTTCAGGTTCGCAATTTGCCAAACCAGCCCAAACACTAATAGCTTGGTACCTTTCAGGAGGTATACCTTTGTTGGCACGCTTGGAACGCCTTAACAGTTCCTGTGATGTTCCTTCAGTTTCCCCCTCTGACCCAGAATCACTAGTCGTCACCTGTTTGTCACTAGTAGTTGAAGAACTTTCTGATTCTGACTTTACACTCTCTTGCTGTACAGGTGAACTTTTAGAGCTAGAAGATTCTGACTTTACAGGTCTTTCTTGCTGTACAGGTGAACTTTTAGAGCTAGAAGATTCTGACTTTACAGACTTGGGTGAACTAAACGATTTCTCACCCTTGTCCTCAGACTCAAATTCCTCAGCCTGTTCTGGAACTAATACCTGCCCTGGGGCCTGAGTTTCATTGTTACTGTTCACCACGTCAAATAGTATGTCAGGATTTCCATGAATTTTATTCCAACCATCCTGTTCACAAAATTCCGCACTTCTGCTGATTGTGATTTTCGTTTGATTGCCTTCTACATTCACAAATCTCCAACCTTTTGTGTTTGCTTGATAACCACAGAAAAACATTTCTTTAGATCTAGGATCGCCTTTCCTACGTTGTGCCCTAGGCACCAGCACATAAGCACGACATCCAAAAACTCTTAGATGATCAATTTTTGGTTTTTTCCCAAATAGCATAAAGTAAGGAGTGTTGCCTACTGTGCTATTGTACACTCTGTTAAAAGTATAATTCGCATACAGTGCAGCCTCAGCCCAAAACTGCTGTGGAAGTCCAGAATCAAACAGCAAAGCAGCAATGGCTTCCTGTAATGTTCGAAATTTTCTTTCAGCAACTGCATTCTCCTGTGGTGAATAGGGATTGGTAAGTCTATGAACTATACCTTTCCTTTTTAACCACGTCTCCAGCGTGTGGTTCACATATTCCCCACCACGATCTGATTGTATTTTACGCACCCTGGTGTCAAATTTACATTCGACTTCTTCAATCCAATCCATCAGGATGGAAGCTGCTTGCGATTTTTCTTTCAGAAAGAAAACCCAACTAGCCCTTGAAAAATCATCCACCAAAATTTGCATAAATCTCGCACCTCCAAGCGATTTGACTGGCATAGGGCCACACACGTCTGTGTGCACAAGTTCAAAGGGTTTCTTGCTTACTCTGTCAGATCTAGGATAGTTACATGTCTTAACCTTAGCATGTTTACAAGCACAACAATCCAGAAAATTTGGACAGGGTTTAATGTTACACTCCTCAGCTAAATCTGGCATCTTGCTTACATACTTAAAGCATATATGAGCTAACCTTCTGTGTAGTAGATGTGCACAACCTGTATGAGGAGCCTTATTTACACACTTAGCTTGCGCTTCACCTGTTGAACATCTACCTGCTGCTAACTGCTCTTCATCCAAAACAAAAAGCCCATCTTCACAGGGAATTTTAACTAGCTCCTTCCCCTGTTTCGAAATGGTGCACACATCATTTTCAAACTCAACCTTAAAACCACTTTTTACCAGGCATGACACACTCAAAAGTCCATTCTTCATTCCTGGAAGAACAAAAACAGGAAGGTTAGTTTGCAAACAATTAACATAAATTGTGCCTTTAAGGCTCATTTCCCGTTTACTATTGTCTGCTATAGTCACAGTTTTTGCAACTGGTAATGTCTTGCAGTTCTTCAAGCTGCCACTAGATGTCGCTGGAACTAAACTGTGACTGGCTCCACTGTCAATTATCCACTTCAAGGTTTGTTGGCTCCTTTTAGGACTCTGTTGTGCTGCCATTGCAGATAGTCCCTTATCAGCACCTGCTCCCCCTCTGGATCGTTGATTCTTGTAGTTCTCACTTCGTCTTCCCCTGTAGCTCCGGAAACTGACCTTGGACTGTTGAAATTCCTGTTGTTTTTCAGGACACTTTGCTATCAAATGAAACCTGCTGCCACATCGAAAACATGACTTGCTGGCCATAGCAGACACTTGTGAGGCTTCCTTACAGCTCTGCCTGCTAGTTCCCCCACGCTCTATGGTGGCTCTATGGTGAATTCGCCTAAGAGCTTCCCAAATTTCAAATGCAGAACTTAAATTTTCCACATGAGGTAATTGGGAATCGTCTATCGATACCATCAACATGCATCTAGCTTTAGTGTCCATTTTATCATGTTCCCTGTTCTGAGCATGTGCAGCAGCCTCTTGCTCTGCTGTGGCATCTGCTGCAACAGCCACAAACGGCTTTCGCCTCTGGACATAGTCAGCCCACACTTCTTTGGCTTCCAACCAGACTTGAGCCCTCTTAGACCACTGCACGTAATTAGCAGAGTTCAACTTTGTAAAGGGAACCTGGAAACTTTCCACTGCCATTCTTGGGGTCTGCTGCTACTCCCTCTGTGTGCCCTTGCTTCTCTTTCCCCTTGGGATTTGTTTTACTCACTTTTCAGACGCCTCCAGCCTCCTCTGAAGCCTTTTAAACTCTTTTCCTTCCGTCTCTTCACTAGCAACCTACCACCGTCCTCTGTTTTTATTAACAAAATAAAAACACAACGGGAGGTCAAGCTAGCCTTTTGCAGCTAATGAAGCTGTAAATCTTCACTTACGCAGCTCTCTCAACTTTCTGCAGCCTCTCAGTTCCTTTAAGAGCTGGATTTACGACCAAGCCGGTCTTCTCTCATCCGAAAGCTGCTTTCACTTTCTCTGCACACAATACAGTTGTAGAAACGTAGAAGGAGCCATAACCTAAGAGAGTCTGTGTACTGGCCCAGTAAACGCTTCCGCTGCGCAACCAGCAACAGTTCTCTTTGCAGAGCATTAATTAAGTCCAGTGCAGAGATTCTTGTTGCAGTACAAGCTTCAGAGTCTCAGCAGCAAAGAAATAACAACACAGGGAAGCCTGTCTTTCCAAAGACAGGTTTATTGCAGACAGATAACAGAAACACCTCCGGAGCTTTCAGACATTTTTGCTTCACGCCCCGCAGGCAGAGAAAACAAACACTCTTTATATACTGAGCAACTTAACAACTTAACGAGCTTGACTACTTAAAGTCACATGACATTGCTAACTTGCCAGCGTCTTAGGTTTCACACCCTAACAAATCCTGCACTCAGGGCTGGCCCTTCAACTAAGAAGGCTGAATCAGCTGTCATTGGCAACAGATGGCAATAACAAGAGAGTGATCCCTGCTGTACAAGTTCCGCTGCCTGCCCCATGCCCTTGGGTGAAGAGCTCTGTCCTGTTGCCAGTGCTGAAGTAAGATTCACTGCCAGCCCCCTTGGCTTTTGCACATGAACTGCTAGAGGCACCACCTTCGCCGCAGGCAGCAATATGCCTTGGGTGAAGACCTCTGTCCTGTTGTCAGCGCTGAAGTAAGATTCACTGCCAGCCCCCTTGGCTTTTGCACATGGACTGCTAGAGGGACCACCTTCGCCGCAGGCAGCAAAATGCCTTGGGTGAAGAGCTCTGTCCTGTTGCCAGTGCTGAAGTAAGATTCACTGCCAGCCCCCTTAGCTTTTGCACATGGATTGCTAGAGGCACCACCTTCGCCGCAGGCAGCAAAATGCCTTGGGTGAAGAGTTCTGTCCTGTTGCCAGTGCTGAAGTAAGATTCACTGCCAGCCCCCTTAGCTTTTGCACATGGACTGCTAGAGGCACCACCTTTGCTGCAGGCAGCAAAATGCCTTGGGCTGGCCCAACCCACATCCCCAACATGGCTGGAGTGGATTGTAGAATCTGGCGCTGTGTTAGGCCCTGCCAAGCATGCCTCAAGGTGGCAATGATGTAGCAGCACAGCTGTTTCCAGAGTAGTACCTGCAGGAAAGCCATCAGGTCCTCCTGGGTCTGCTCCAAAAATGTTTCTGCCATGATTGGAACTCTGAAGTTCTGGCACAGATTTTGGTTGGAAGAGCATTCTGGAACACACCTACTGATTGGTTCACCCTCATTTGTTCAGTTTCCCTGATCAGGGATGGGGAACATGTAGCCATCCAGAATGTGTTGGACACTTCTCAGCTTCTGATTTGCTTTTCAACCTGAACTCCTGCTCTGTCCTATAGTCTTGACTTGCTTCATGGGTTCTTGTTCCTGTTATTTCAGTCTGCTTCCACCTTTTAACTCAGACTGCTGCCCACCCCCCTGATGCAATTCACAGGAAGCTGGAACATAGGACATAAGAAGAAGAAGAGTTGGGATTTGATATCCCGCTTTATCACTACCCGAAGGAGTCTCAAAGCGGCTAACATTCTCCTTTCTCTTCCTCCCCCACAACAAACACTCTGTGAGGTGAGTGAGCCTGAGAGACTTCAGAGAAGTGTGACTGGCCCAAGGTCACCCAGCAGCTGCATGTGGAGGAGCGGAGAAGCAAACCCAGTTCCCCAGATTACGAGTCCACTGCTCTTAACCACTACACCACACTGGCTCTCTCATAAGTCCTGAGTCAGGCCTTTTGGCCCTTCTGGCTCAGTACTGTCTGCACTTACTGGCAGCAGCTGTCCAGGACATTCAGAGGACATTCCCGGTCCTACCTGCAAATGCCAGAGCTTGGACCTTCAACATGCAGAGCACATTTTTTACCCACTGAGCTGCAGTCCCTCCCCCAGGCAGGCCTTAGGACAAGGCCAAACCAAGGCCATGTCCTCTTCCCCAGCCCTTGTTTGGTGACAGCTCAGTGGTTGAGCATCTGCTTTGCATGCAGAAGGCCCCAGAGTCAATCCCCAGCATCTCCAGGTAGGACTTGGCATGTCTTTGTTGTTCATCTCTTTCTCACTCGAAAGATGCCATCCCTGTTCTGAACCAGCAATGTGGATGGATTCTTATCCTAACTAGCCGCAGGGATGCAAAGTCATCAGAGCAATGAGACAAAGGTTAGGCCTGATGGGAAGGTAAGGAGAGGGGAAACACAGCAAAGGTAGAGGAGGAGGATAGGGAGGAAGGATGTAGAACAGGCTTTCTCAACCTCGGCCCTCCAGATGTTTTTGACCTACAACTCCCATGATCCCTTGGTAGCAGGACCAGTGGTCAGGGATGATGGGAATTGTAGTCTCAAAACATCTGGAGGGCCGAGGTTGAGGAAGCCGGATGTAGAAAGTCAAGGTCCTCTGCAGTCTGTTGGGGGAAGGGCACTGGGCGTCAGCAACAGGCCATGCGCTATCACACAGTTCTCATCTGTGTCAATGGTGTTTTGCCTGCCGAGGACAGACCTGTGGCTTCACCTCCTTTATTCAAAGAAAATCTGGGGTATTATTATTATTTCTCTTATTCGCAACTTCACCAGCCACACAGCAGGCTGCCAGTGTGGTGTAGTGGTTAAGAGCAGTAGTCTCCTAATCTGGGGAACTGGGTTTGTGTCTCCGCTCCTCCACATGCAGCTGCTGGGTGACCTTGGGCCAGTCACACGTCTCTGAAGTCTCTCAGCCTCACTCACCTCACAGAGTGTTTGTTGTGGGGGAGGAAGGGAAAGGAGAATGTTAGCCGCTTTGAGACTCCTTAAAGGGAGTGAAAGGCGGGATATCAAATCCAAACTCTTCTTCTTCTTCTTCTTCTTCTTCTTCTTCTTCTTCTTCTCCAGCTGTCACGTGCTGAAACTCCGTCAGCCTCCTGGCTTCTTATCGATGCCTCGTTAATCCTCCACATTAAATATCCAGAAGCGTAAGTGATGCATTCAGTATGTACAATGAGAGCAACTGATAATTGTGGGTTTTAAAAACATTTGACTTGGTTGTATGTAAAATTGAGGATTAAAATTTGGCGAAATGTGAAGGGTGGGTGATGCTGGGAGATTGGCAGCGTTGGGGGGGGATGTATATTATATATTTATACAAAAAATATTCTAGGGGTTTTATTTTCACCCTCTGCATGCTGCACCAGTGAGGCTGAGTTGTAGATTACTGGGGCCAGATGTCAGACAGCAAGGTTCAAGGCCATGTTAGGGAGGAATGTGTGTACGGTATTTTGTCTGGGAGAAAGCAAGATCTCGTTTTCTCAGGCAAAGCATTACTCAAGAGGTATCAGAAGGAAATGTTTGAAAATTGTTGAATGATTATTATCGATAGATAGAAGAGGATTTGCTCTAATCGATTATTTTGAGGACAGGTTATAACAATGTATAAAAGCAATAGCAAAAATTGGTAAATGAACATAGGGAGAAGGCATGAATGTATTTTGAAATGCTAGTTGGAAAAGTTATTTTATTGGGGGCAGCAAAGGAGGGAGGAAAACAGAGGGGACATCTGAGGTGGGTGGGAAGTCAACTTTTAAATTTGTATTGAGTTTGTATTAATTTGGTGACAACTTGTTAAAAGTTATGGAATATCAATAAAAATAACTGGCAAAAAATGAATTGGGGAGACACAAAGTGAAGCCAGCAGTTTTTGTTATGCATGTAGAGTTTAAAGCTTGTACACCAGGGGTGTAAAACCTCCGACCCATGAGTTTCTCAGGCTTCCCCATTTGGCACACTAGGATAGTTTGGCTGTGCCATGCCAACATGATGTCATATGTGATGTCAAGTCTGGGGCAGGGCCTAAACGTGGCAGGTTAAAAACGAGGTCTGCAGGCACTGCCAATCATGTATATACTGCTGAGGAAAACAAAAGTTAAAGGCAAAAGAATTAAGAACGAGCATCAGTGGGCCATGGTAGGGGAACATCGGATCATCAGCGCAATGTCACTCAATGTCATAGTGACATTAGATGATTGACAGGTGCCAGCACCACCCACCTGTCAAAAGTCACCTTTGAGAAACAATTTCTCTGCACCGCTGGTATTCCACCCTGGTTCAGTGGCTTGAAGTCATGGGTAAGGGCCTTCTTTCACATTGTTGTTGTTGCTGCTATTGCTAGTAATAATATTTCTAGCAGGCCTACAACAGTTCAAGCAGCCTGCTTGGGTCTCTCTTTGCTGTTTCTGTAAGCTTTACCACTAAAGGCCCAAGCTCTGCAGATGCCCCTGCCCCTTTGATCAATACCTATTTGAAACTGAACAGCTTTGGGGGTTGCAGATCGCTTAAAACTGTCTCTGGTCCTACAAATATCGGCTCCATTCACAGCTTCTGCCATGCCCACTTCTCTGAGATGCTTCCAGTTTCAAATGAATCCATGGTTTGCACTTTTCTCATAGTGCTCTGTGGTGGCCGTGACTTCTGACACCATGTGCTGTCTTCAGCTGTGCATGTAGAAACCGAGTTAGTGGTTAAAAAAGCTTTATTTCAGGCGAGGCCTGGGCATAGATCAGTTATCAAGTTCTCCAGGCAGGTGACACCTCTGAATCAGCTCTCCTGGAGCAGTTCCTCTTAAAGGGGGCAGACATTTAGTTGATGATACATACATTATTGTTGTTGTTGTTTAGTCATTTAGTTGTGTCCGACTCTTCGTGACCCCATGGACCAGAGCACGCCAGGCACTCCTGACTTCCACTGCCTCCCGCAGTTTGGTCAAACTCATGCTGGTAGCTTTGAGAACACTGTCCAACCATCTCGTCCTCTGTCGTCCCCTTCTCCTTGTGCCCTCCATCTTTCCCAACATCAGGGTCTTTTCCAGGGAGTCTTCTCTTCTCATGAGGTAGCCAAAGTATTGGAGCCTCAGCTACAGGATCTGTCCTTCCAGTGAGCACTCAGGGCTGATTTCCTTCAGAATGGAGAGGTTTGATCTTCTTGCAGTCCATGGGACTCTCAAGAGTCTCCTCCAGCACCATAATTCAAAAGCATCAATTCTTCGGTGATCAGCCTTCTTTATGGTCCAGCTCTCACTTCCCTACCATCAACCGGGCACTGGACATCAGAATTAAGACACCAGCTGTGCCCTCATGCTACTAATCTGAAGACAACGCAGAAAGGAGAGGAAGGGAGACCAGGTGGTAAAGGAAAGTGACATTTAGGAGTGATTTAGTAGTAGGATTAACGCAAAGTATCAAAAGGCAAGCGTGAATTAGAGAGAACACTCCAAAGGTTTCTAAGAAATGGCAATATCAATTTAAGGGCAGGCAATAAGGCGATACGGTAACACTGTATTTGATGTCCATTTTACACGAAGCCTTCTCAAGGGATATTTCTTTAATAGCAAAATGATGACGTGTTTAACATTGCAAAGAGTAGAAAGGAATATTGAAACAAAGGACGGAGTAAATCAGAAGGAACGGTAAAAAACAAGATAAAACAACTTGACTGGAAACAGGCCCAGTGGAAACATAGAGAATAAATACCACATAAAACAGAGGACACTTCGTTTCAAGTCGGTGCTCCAGCTATGGGCATGCCTTAGTCATCAAATGCCATAGCACTGTTTCTTCAGGGTTTAGATGCGACTCTGCAGAACGACTCCCTTTCTTCTGGCAAACAAGTTGAGAACAGATTGTCTTCTCACAATCAGATTAGGGTAGTCATATCCTAGTCCAGAGATCACCAGCAAGGCACCCAGTAGGGGCCAGTGGAAGCTCTTGAGATCTTCCCCTGGTACCCACAAAGTCTCTTAACCAGGAGGTGGTGAGAGAGGTGAAAACAACATAGAACTGAAGGAGGAAGTTGGGAGAGAGACACTCTTTCCTACTTCCTTGTTATGTACTGAGTTGAATAGGATTCAGAATGCAGCAGTCTGACTGGTCCTAGAACAATAGGATTAAGAATGCAGCAGTCTGATTGGTCCTAGAACAATAGGATTAAGAATGCAGCAGTCTGATTGGTCCTAGAACAATAGGATTCAGAATGCAGCAGTCTGATTGGTCCTAGAACAATAGGATTAAGAATGCAGCAGTCTGATTGGTCCTAGAACAATAGGATTAAGAATGCAGCAGTCTGATTGGTCCACATGAGCCACCCAATCCAGCTCCAGGTGGAAGTGAATCCGCAACCTGATTGGCCTACAGGATAATCCCAGAATTAGCCAATCACGTGGAGCCCATTGTGTAAATAATGTATATAAAGCAGACATTCTGGGGGAACTTCCATTCCTCCTCACCACTATGCGCTGAATAAAGAGCATGAAATCCACTCTCGACTCCGAGTATATTTCATTCCTCTTTCACCTCCATGTGCATTTTCAAGACTCAGATTAATTATTTTATCCAAATCCCTTGGAAAAGTGATCTATCCAGAGGCCTGCTAGCCTCATCCCTAATCTGCTTCATAATCCTGAGGTTTATGCATTGCATTCCTGTTTCTGCCTGTACAGATCTGTTTGGAGCTAACAGGCGGCATTGCTTGGGAATATAGTAACAGGAAATTATTCTGGTTGCCCTTTTCTGAACCCCCTGCAACTTTTCAATATATTTTTGAGGTGAGGAGACTCTCACCCCCACACCATACATTTAAAGTGCACATACTACTCTGTCAGGGTTCCCCCACCCCCAAACTGAGAATCCTGGAAACTGTCGTTCACTGAGGGTGCTGCCCTCACAGAGCTACAATTCCAGTACCTTTAACAAACTACAGTTCCCAGGATTCTCTTAAAGGGGTATAAATGTGCTTTAAATATATGGTGTAGACATGGCCTCAAATAATCAGACTCTCCTCTCTCCCTCCAAATCTGACAACCAAGCAAAAAAATTCTGATTTATTTATTTGCTTACACATACAGTATACACACACCAGTACACTGGACACAGTACTCCAGGTGAGGTCTGACCAGAGCAGAATACAGTGGCACTATTACTTCCCTCGATCTAGATGCTATACTCCTATTGATGCAGCCCAGAATTGCATTGGCTTTTTTAGCTGCCGCGTCACACTGTTGGCTCATGTCAAGTTTGTGGTCAACCAAGACTCCTAGATCCTTTTCACATGTACTGCTCTCAAGCCAGATGGCACCCATCTTGTATTTGTGCCTCTCATTTTTTTTGCCCAAGTGCAATACTTTACATTTCTCCCTGTTAAAATTCATCTTGTTTGTTTTGGCCCAGTTCTCTAATCTGTCAAGGTCGTTTTGAAGTGTGATCCTGTCCTCTGGGGTGTCAGCCACCCCTCCCAGTTTGGTGTCATCTGCAAATTTGATCAGGATGCCCTTGAGTCCATCATCCAAGTCGTTGATAAAGATGTTGAATAAGACCGGGCCCAAGACAGAACGCTGTGGCACCCCACTAGTCACTCTTCTCCAGGATGAAGAGGAACCATTGATGAGCACCTTTTGGGTTCGGTCAGTCAGCCAGTTACAAATCCACTGAGTGGTAGCATAGTCAAGTCCGCATTTTACCAGCTTCTTTACAAGAATATCATGGGGCACCTTGTCAAATGCCTTGCTGAAATCAAGGTAGGCTACATCCACTGCATTCCCTTCATCTACCAGGCTTGTAATTCTGTCAAAAAACGAGATCAGGTTAGTCTGACATGACTTATTTTTCAGAAATCCATGCTGACTGTTGGTGATCACAGCATTCCTTTCTAGGTGCTCACAGACTCTTTGCTTAATGATCTGTTCCAGAATCTTCCCTGGTATTGATGTCAGACTGACTGGGCGGTAATTATTTGGGTCCTCTCTTTTCCCCTTTTTGAAAATAGGGACAACATTTGCCCTCCTCCAGACTGCCGGGACTTCGCCTGTTCTCCAGGAATTCTCAAAGATGACTGCTAGTGGTTCTGAGATCACATCTGCCAGTTCTTTTAATACTCTTGGATGCAGTTCATCTGGCCCTGGAGACTTGAATACATCTAAACTAGCCAAGTATTCTTGTACTATCTCCTTAGTTATTCTGGGCTATGTTTCCTCTGCTGAATCTTTTACTCCAAATTCTTCAGGTCGGGCATTGTTTTCTTTATCGGAAAAGACTGAGGCAAAGAAGGCATTGAGGAGTTCAGCCCTTTCTGTGTCCCCTGTTTGCATTTCACCATCTTCTCCTCTGAGTGACCCCACTGTTTCTTTGTTCTTCCTTTTGCTACGAACATACCCATAAAAGCCTTTTTTGTTGCTTTTAACCTCTCTAGCAAGCCTGAGTTCATTCTGTGCTTTAGCTTTTCTGACTTTGTGTCTACACGTGCTGGCTATTTGTTTGAATTCCTCTTTGGTGGTTCCCCCCCCCCTTTCCATTTTTTGTACACATCCTTTTTAAATCTTAACTCAGTTAAAAGTTCTTTAGATAGCCACCCTGGCTTCTTTAGGCACCTTCCATGTTTTCCATATGATCTGCATAAAGTTTATTCCAGAGGAAATGCAGTGGTGCCTCGCAAGACGAAATTAATTTATTCCGCGAGTCTCTTCGTCTTGCGGTTTTTTCGTCTTGTGAAGCACCCCTATTAGCGGCTTAGTGGATTAGTGCTATTATCAGCTTAGCGGCTATTAGCGGTTTAGCGGCTATTAGCGGCTTAGCGGCTTAGAAAAAGGGGGGGAAAGGGAAAAAACTCGCAAGAACTCGCAAGACGTTTTCGTTTTGCGAAGCAAGCCCATAGGGAAATTCGTCTTGCGAAGCACCTCAAAAGACGGAAAACTCGTCTAGCGAGTTTTTCGTCTTGCGAGGCTTTCGTCTTGCGGGGCACCACTGTGCAACAAAACAACTCTTGCAAGTGAACCAAAGCACACGGTGTAGGCAGCATAGCTGTCAACTTACAGATTTGAAAATAAGGGACCAGCAGCCTCGAAAATAAGGGATCAGCAGCCAAAATAAGGGATTTTCAGAGCACAGGTATGTTCAACTTCTGAGCCCCTCTGAGCCAAAGGCAGAAAGCCCAGCCAGCAGCCAAACAAAGCCTTAAGCGTTGGTTCCCACAGCGCAGCAACCCGGCAAAGGGGATGCAGCAAGGGAAACCACCGTCACCTCTCTGCCTGGAAGCGCTGAGCAAAGGCGAGTCCCCAGGCAACTCGGCCGGTTTGATTGGCACAAGGCATGCAAGCTCCATCCCTCAGTCATTCTTAGACTCCTTATTGGGTGAGCAATGCAGCCAAGCAACACAGTTGGAGCCTCCCTCCTCCCTGGCCGGCAGGGAGGGAGGGAGAGGAGCTGCTTCTTTTGAAACCCGGGAAATTTAAGGGGCATCATCAATAAGGGACAGCAGCGGGACACGGCACTGGGATAAGGGACTTTCCCGCCAAATAAGGGACGGCTGACAGCTATGGTAGGCAGTCAGTGTGTGTGAGAGAGCTTTAGACTGAGGGGGGATACATTTACATTTCTCTGTCCAGGCATTGGGACTCTCCACAGGCAATACACCTCACCTGTTGTATTTTGCACCCGCCCTTGAATGTTTTTTGCCTGGTTGGACCATGTCCTCCTTGCTTGCATGAATGGAGCATAGAGAGGTGTTATGTACTGAAGTTCTCACCCTGGGCCAGCAGGGGGATACTGTAGATAGTTTTCACTCAGGTCCACATATGCATATAAGGGATTGAAAGTGACGTTCAGTGATTGGATAGTTACAGAAAGTTGTTACTGTTGCATTGTAGTGGAGCTCTATATAAGCAGGCTGGCTGAACCCTTCAGTTCAGTTCTGTTCTGGCCTCTGAATAAACAAGAGCTGTTTGAAGAATCGCTGTGTCGTCTGATATGTTCACCTACAACTTAACAAGAGGGTTGGGTGAATGTGGAGAATCTACCTGATGGTGCAATAGCGAAATTCACATTTATTGAAATTCACCCATTTTTAGCCCTTGAACAGAAAAAAAAAATGATTCTCCATTAGTGATGTAGGGAAGAGAATAAGGCCCAAAGAGAAAACCCTCCAGGTTGCAGTTTCTGGTCATGCCTAGGGAGGTGCTTGAGGACTACCACCTTGCATTTTATATTTGACACCTCACTATCAAACGCCTTCTCACTAACCCCGCCTCCTCCACCAGCGTCATTCATATCCGTAACGCTGATTCTGCATCTCCCATTCTAACACGGCATCCTTCTTAGCCCCGCCTCCAAATCCCAGCGACAGCTCAACTTGCCACGCCTCTTTACCGCTCGCTTACCTCCTCTAAGCCCCGCCCCTTTCTTTCCCCCTCTCGCCAATGAACGACGTCCACGGTTTAACAGACTCTCTCGAATGCTTAGCCGTCCTAAGTAGCGCCTGACGCGAGCACCCGAATCTGCTTCCCTGGAACCCGAGTCGAATTGGTTCAGCGCGGCGGCCCTGTATCGTGGCTGGTTTTTGATTTTTTAAAATAAAATACAAAAATAAGCCTCAACTCTCCTCCCTCCCTGTGACAAAATAACTGTGCTTTCAGGCACTAGCGCGGCCGCCAAGACAGTAAACGGAAAGGGCCCCCTCTCCCCGCGCAGCTGCATTCTGGGAGACGTAGTTTCCCAGGTCTCCGCTGCTGCACCGGATTCGCCGCGAGAGGGGAAAGGGGCGGGACTACAATTCCCAGAAGCCTGCGCGAAAAAGCGTGAGCCCTGTGCCTTGTCCCACCTGGGCCAGCTGCTCTGGGGAATGTGAATAGTCTGCGGCGGCGGCGGCGACTGCTGTGAGTAGAGGTCTCGCGAGCCCCTCTCAGGTGGGGCTCATTTGGGGAAGGGGGCTCTAGGGGAGGGGCTTCTTCCAGCAGAGCCTTGGCCCCCCTTGCTTGGCGACCCTCCTGACCTGCTGGTAGGAGGAGGGGGGACACACACACAAAAAAAATAGGGGGTCTAAAGGGTCTAATTGCCAGGTTGCAATTAAGTAGGCTTGCTTTTGGAACTCAGTGGAGGCTGGGGGCTCGCAGTCTTATATATCTATATTTGTACTGTTTTTAAAAACGAATTAATAATAATAATAATAATATTTAATTTACCAGTCGCTTTATTTTGCAACCCAAAGTTGGTCCTTGGGATAGCTCAGTCGGCAGAGCATGAAACTCTTAAATCTCAGGGTCGTGGGTTCGAGTCTCACATCGGGCAAAAGATTCCTGCATTGCAAGGACCAGCTGACCCTCGTGGTCCCCTTACAACGCTACTTTTCCATGATGCACCCCAAGCGTATGTGGGGGTGGGGGTGTTGCTTTCCCCTGCTCCTCCTCATGGTGCTTTGTTTTGGGCTGCTAGTTGGTTCTGACTCTCCAGCCTCATCGTATGGCGTCTGGACATCACCCTGCAACAAGGGGTGGGCAGGGAAGACTTTTGCAACTCATAGACTTGTAGGGGTAGAAGAGGCCAGGAGGGTAATCTCGTCCAGCCCACTGCAGTGCAGGAATCCTATGCCCAAGGTGGGTCTCGAATCCAATTCCCTGAGATTGAAAGTCTCATGCTCTACCCTTTGCTCTTGGTCGTTTTTCATTTCCTCTATAGGAACAGCTCTGCAGATCAGGCCAGTGGCCCATCCGGTCCTGCAGCTCGTTTTCACATTATCCAACCAGATTCCTGTGGAAAGCCAGGGAGCAGAACCATGAGCACAAGAGTATTCTCTCTTCCTGTGGTTTCCAATAGCTGCATTACTTCCTCCATCTGTGGAGGTGAAGCATAGCTATTGTGACCAGTAGGAATTTATAGCCCTCCCCTCCATGGATTTTTTCCAATCCTCATTTAAAGCCACCCAAGTTTGTGGCATCCCTGTCTCTTGGGGGACAATGGAGGACATTGTTCATGCCACCCCCTCTCTTGCCACACGCTGCTGCAAGGGTGTAAAGGCTGACGAATACCTAGTGTGGTTCGAGAGGCATCACATAGACATCCTTGAACTGTTAGTCTTGCAAACTTTGATGTGTGAGTCCAAAGTGATTTCCGCTGCAGTTCTCTGCTGCTAAGTTAAACTGTTGGAAAGTGTGTGCTAACTTCTTAGATTATAAGGATAGGGGAGGCCAGAGCTTAGTGGTAGAGCATGTGTGTTGCAGGCAGATTGTTTCTGGTTCGGTCCTTGGCATCTTCAGATAAAAGGAGCTTAAATAACAGGTCGGGGAAAACCCCTGTTGAGATGTTGTCAGACTTGTTAATACTGTCCTAGGCTGACCAAGCATCTCCAGTTAAGATACCCCAAACCTGGGAAATTGAAATGAGTCTGCATTTTGTACTACATGCAAGGTGCATTATTCTTTGGTAGTAATTTTGGAAGCAGATATTGTGTGATTTGTGAGGTTTTCATACATATATCTGTTGAACAGTATGAAGTTCTGGTTCCTTAGCAACCCTCCTGCCTTGCTGGCCTGGTGTCATGTTAAGTAACATGAAATGCTTCTGCCAAAAACCAAACACTTACAGAAAATATTGTTGTTGTTAGTCGTTTAGTTGTGTCCGACTCTTCGTGACCCCATGGACCAGAGCACGCCAGGCACTCCTGTCTTCCACTGCCTCCCACAGTTTGGTCAAACTCAGGCTGGTAGCTTTGAGAACACTGTCCAACCATCTCGTCCTCTGCCATCCCCTTCTCCTTGTGCCCTCCATCTTTCCCAACATCAGGGTCTTTTCCAGGGAGTCTTCTCTTCTCATGAGGTGGCCAAAGTATTGGAGCCTCAGCTTCAGGATCTGTCCTTCCAGTGAGCACTCAGGGCTGATTTCCTTCAGAATGGAGAGGTTTGATCTTCTTGCAGTCCATGGGACTCTCAAGAGTCTCCTCCAGCACCATAATTGAAAAGCATCAATTCTTCGGCGATCAGCCTTCTTTCCGGTCCAGCTCTCACTTCCATACATCACTAGTTGCTTCTAAAGGGGAAGTGTAGTAGTTAAGAAACTGAGTTATTAATTGGGAAGCCTGTGGTTTGAATCTTGCCTCTGCCAAGCTGGTGTCCTTCCAGATGTGCCATACTACAACTCCCAACAGCCATGCTTGCTGTACCTGATGGGAGTTGTAGTCTGACACATCTGGAAGGAAGGGAACCAGGGGGGTAAAGACTAGCATAGGTGGTCTACAGTATGAGGGCTAACGATACAAGAAAGGTAAGTCAATAAGTACTGCAGCTAGATAATGCCCGTGAAGCCCTTTGAGCAGTTGAAAGCAACAATTTATTAAAGTTGGCTAGGGGTGTATTTGAAGGCTGGGGAAGCTGTGGCCCTCCATGTTGTTAGACTACAACTCCCATCATCCCTGACCATTTGCCATGCTGGCTGATGGGAGTTGGTGTCCAAAAAGACCCGGAAGGCCAAAGGTTACATATTCTGGTTCTAGGTTTCCCCATACAATTGATACCAGAACGAGGGTTGCAGTTCAGTGTTCACTACAACCTAACCATACTTTTTGCCCACATCCTTTCTGTGAAAGATACACCTGGTAGAATTCACAGCTTTGCACTTCAACCTAGTTTAAGAAAAGGGGACACGGGTGGCGCTGTGGTCTAAACCACTGAGCCTCTTGAAATATGATTATGACTGTGACATGGTTCTATGAAATAATGATATTGGAAACTGCTACATATAATTACTAAGAAATTCAGATGGAAGAGATTTGAGGAAGTCAAATAATATGTTTATGAAGATGGGTTTTAATTAATTGTTATTGTAGTGATGATTTGTTTTATTTTGTGTTCTATATTCTTTTTTCTCTTTTTTCTATTTCTCTCTTTTCCCTTTATTATTGTTAATTTTTTCTTTTGCTATGTTTATGTATGGAAAATAATAAATATTATTGTGAAATAAACCACTGAGCCTCTTGGGCTTGCCAATCCAAAGGTTGGTGGTTCAAATCCACGTGACAGGGTGAGCTCCCTTTACTCTGTCCCAGCTTCTGCCAACCTAGTGGTTCGAAAGCACACCAGTGCAAGTAGATAAATAGGTACCGCTGTGGCGGGAAGGTAAACAGCATGTCCATGTGCTCTGGCTTCCATCACGATGTTCTGTTGTGCCAGAAGTGGTTTAGTCATGCTGGCCACATGACCTGGAAAGCTGTCTGCAGACAAATGCCGGCTCCCTCAGCCTGAAGCAAGATGAGCGCCGCACCTCATAGTTGCTTTTGACTGCACTTAACCATCCTGGGGTCCTTTACCTTTTACCTTACCTTACCTAGTTTAAGAATAACATTTCTCTCTCCTTCTTTCTTTCTGTTATTGGCTCCTCAGAAAGCTGCAACCATGGATATATTTGGTGACCTGCGGCGAATGAACAAGCGCCAGGTAAAAGAAAAGCACAACTACAGTTTGTCTTGTTGCCTGCAAGACCTATATATGTATAAACCTTTATAAAAGCAGTTGTATATTGGGAGGTTGTAGACTTTCATTCATTGGAGGTTTTTAAATGGAGGTTGGGTCTATCAGGGATTCTTTAGTTGTGATTCCTGTCTTGCTGGGGGTTGGACTGGGGGTTCATGATGTTTGGGTTATTCCTTCCAAGAAACTGAGTACATCTGGCTTAGACTGGTTCTGTTATCTCTTCTGTCACGGTCATGCTGACTATAATAAGAGGCCAGAAGGAGCCTGGGCTTCACTTCCTCCTTCAAGCTCTTTTCCTTCTGGTGTGGTGCTCTGTATATAGTGTTAAAGTTTAGTCTTATTTTAAGTTTAAGTCTGCTGCAACTGGATTTCCTACGGACAGTGCCAACCCTGAATGTATTGGATTTGTGACCATTATGCTCATTTGCCTTCAGTAGCAGTAAAGCTCTGCTGGATGAAATACAATTACCTCTGGTCTATTTTCTGAGAATCCTGCAACGTGTTGTTACTCGGCTAACTATACAAGTATATGTATTCCAAACTATACATTGGATTCTACTCTGGATCAATATTGAGCAGAATTCCATGGCAGGTTTCTCGTTTTGGAAAACAAGAGCTGAAAAGGGTTTGTTTTTCTACTCTTCAGAGTTCCAGTTTCTTTCCTTTCATCCTCCATATTTAAAATCAGTGGGGTTTGTGTTTGTTTCTCCTCACAGCTGCCCCAAAATGTCTTAGGAGCAAATAAATGCAGACCCCCCCCCCCCTTCAGCATACAGGATGCTGAGAGATAAAATGAGGAAGCCTGGAAGTGCTTGAGAGGAGAATGTTTTGATGGAGGAGAGTTGTGGGTTGTGTGCAAAGAGGATGTAGAACGCAGCTTTTTCCTTTTTTTACATTTCCGGTCTCTCTTCGGGTGGGTGGGTGATTGATGAAAGGATGATTCATCCAACCCAATTGGTGTCTTAAGAATGTAAGTCAAGTGGAGCTTCCTTTTTGAGGTTAAGCAGTTATGACACTTCTTTCACCACCTGCCCAGCATATAATCCAAGTGTACATTTCACTCCCCATGACTTGGCTGGAGCTTTTTGTCAGCTTTGTGGCGTCATGGGGAATGTGGGATGAGCCTCACACCGGCAAGAGCGTGCAAGAGTGACTGCTTCACTGCATGTCAAAATCACAGATCCACTTGAGTACCTAGTCTAGGGAAGGGCTAACTTATAAGAACACCAAGTCAGGCTGCTGCACCATTGAGCTTAGTATTATCTACACTGACCGGCAGCAGCTGGCCAGAGTTTCCAGTAGGGACATTCCCAGCTTTCCCTGGACATGTCAAGAATTGAACTGGGCCGTTCCAAATAATATTTGTATTTGACTAAGCTGTGCTCAGGATAGAACCATTGAAAGTGAGTGGACCTCAGTTAGTCATCTCCATTAATTTCAGTGGACGGTATCTTAGAGGGTGCAACAGTCAATTTAACCCACAAGTAAGAATGAACATATAAGCAGCAGATAACACTAAATAGATGAACATTTTAGACAAAAATGGGTGAAATAATAGAATATGCAACCGACAAAAGACTACCTAGAATGCCATGGAGAGATGGACTGGGAAGTCTGAGGATAAGGGATAAATGATAGATATTGTATGATGTGTATATAAGTTGTAAAAATGCACAAGCAACAAAAACCAATAATTTAAATGGACGGTGTCAATATGAAGTACTTCTGCTAGTGCAAGGTTTTATTTTTGTGCAAAGAACTTCCTCTCCCCCTCCTCTCTCGGAGCCCTCACCAGATTTGCTCTGGAGGGTTGGGGGTAACTTCAAGAACAGTTTTTTGGGGGGGTTGACGGCGTATGGGCAGAGGAGAAGGGAAGGTTCAGTTGTTCAGGCCCAAGTCCTTGTACTAACGGAACTAATTCACTAGGCGCCACCCAATGGGTGGTTTTATATTGATTGATTATTTAATTTCTATACCACTTAATATATTTAAAATATCTCTAAGCGGTGGTACCCAAAAAACTGAAGCAGCAACAGACATCATGCAACAGACATCATAAACAAAATATTACAAAAGCCCATGGTTACATATAAAAATGTAACGATAATAAAAAGTTTTATCTATAAATCAATATCCATTCATTTCCCTTCTAACACTCCCTCCCTTTCAGCCACCATGTTCTTATCCAGGGTCCAAACAAACTCTAGCTCAGCTGCTTTATATTGTGTTGTGTTTTTCTCTCTCTGTGTATTTTTTTTAAAAAAATACTGTATTATTTTAACTTTTGTGAACAGAGTACATATGTTTTTGGGTGACCACAATAAATCATGGAGGGTGAAGGTAAAAAAAATGTTCTAGTTTATCTCTCCCCCCCCCCCCAAGCCTCTGCCTTTGAACAATTTTACCTGTTCTGAAAGAAGCCAGGAAATGAGGCCATCCTTTGGGTTCCTTTTGAGCACTGCACAGCTGCCTTGTGCAGGCAGGTGAAATCTGAGTGCCCTACTTTCCCCTCTGCATTGATCTACTTTCCCCCTCTCTGGGGAGGGCGGCAGTGTTGTGGTCAGTGCACCCCCCTTCCCGGCAGTCTGTTTTTGATTGCCCTGTTTTGTGCAACCCCACCAAGCCGCCTGTTATAAAGGCACGGCACCCTGGGGAGCCTTCACCTCTGTCGAAGAAGCTCAACATGTGTCTGTTGAAGATAAAAAGAGCCTACAGTATTTACATCTCAGAATGTGCCTCCCCTTTCCTTCCTGGAAGCAAACAATCTCGACCCTTAATAGGTTTCTGCATTCGTTTGGTTCTTTCAAGACCAGCAGCTGTGGCCATTTATGTTTCTGTGCAGTATAATAATCTCTCCCCCTCCCCAAACATAGAAGTGGGGGGTCACTGTGACTTGTAGAGCTGTAAAAGCACAAATGTGGGTTACTGGAGACCAGTCTTTTCAGGAGATTCCCTTGCCCCGGCACCTCCTTTCACGCTTGCTTCCTTGTTCTTTAAAGGTGTTTGGGCTCTGCCATTCACACCCAAGCTAGTTTTCCCAGCTCTTGAGCTGGAGCAATCTCTCTTAAGCCCAGTGCATTCTGTGCTAGTGCAGCCTGTGCTGCTATAACATCAGGAAATGAGAACCCTGCTGGCATCTGTTGGCTTGCTTGCTTAATCTCAGGTTTTTGATCTGCTTCTTTCCACTTATCTCTTCCCTTCCTTGCAGCTCTATTACCAAGTCTTAAATTTTGCCATGATTGTGTCTTCGGCGCTGATGATATGGAAAGGCCTTATTGTTATCACTGGGAGTGAGAGTCCTATCGTTGTAGTGCTCAGGTATGTCTATGTTGAATCAAATCTGTTGCTGGGTTAGCGAGCGACCCATAGCTTATGCCCCATTCCTCTCCTAAAATAGTATCTGCAGATCTTGGAAGGAGACCAGGATTTGTGGTTTCTGCAACTGTTGTCTGTCTGATGTATATCCTTAGTTAGGTTTATTCAACCTGTGCATCCTGTACTACTTAAAAAAAAGTCCCAAAATTATTTACAACCAAAGTAAAAAGTACAATAAAAATCACATAAGCTTAATTAAAAACAGATTTAGTCCCTGCCTATGGCATGCTCTCTGGGATGCGGGTGGCGCTGTGGGTTAAACCACAGAGCCTAGGACTTGCCGATTAGAAGGTTGGCGGTTCGAATCCCCGCGATGGGGTGAGCTCCCGTTGCTCGGTCCCTGCTCCTGCCAACCTAGCAGTTCGAAAGTACCTCAAAGTGCAAGTAGATAAACAGGTGGGAAGGTAAACGGCGTTTCCGTGCACTGCTCTGGTTCGCCAGAAGTGGCTTAGTCATGCTGGCCACGTGACCCGGAAGCTGTATGCCGGCTCCCTCGGGCAATAAAGCGAGATGAGCGCTGCAACCCCAGAGTTGGCCACGACTGGACCTAATGGTCAGGGGTCCCTTTACCTTTACCTTATGGCATGTTCTCAGTCAGTAATTTTATTTGCACACTGCCTTTCCAGAGTTAAAACCATGCTCAAGGTGGCTTGCAAAATATAAAAAAAAATACACAACTGCAAACACAACAAAAGTAGTAATAAACAATAAATGTAACATCAAGATGTACACAACCAAACTGAGCAATTTGCACATTTTTTTTATTTAATCAAAATAAATATGCAAAAAAATTAACAGCAGCACTCCCCCTCCCCCAACAAAACCCCCAAACAACACTGCAGCCCAAGAGTCTGTTCAGCAGCCTCGGCTTTTGTAGCTGGAGTCAGTCAGCCCCCCCCCCCCCCCGGCCAGGTGGGAAAAGTCCTGCAAGGCAGGGAGCAGGTTAAGCAGGCATTCCAAGTCTCACTACCAAGGGAGACCTGCCAGACACCAATCCTTGACATCATTTCGTTTCCAGGCAAATACATTTGAAATGGTTTAAAGGGCATTGTGGGATATAGTGCATCTTGGAATGTGAAATACGTCACCTGTCAAATATCAGGGTATGGCTTCAATAGCCTGTGAACATAACTGATTTTTCTTCAGTTACCACTGTAATAGTAATTTTTAAAGAAGAAATCTAGTACCAAGCTTCCTCCCCGACAGAAGAATGATATCAACTCTTTAATTCCTGTTTCTCTTCTTTCCTTTATAGTGGCAGCATGGAGCCAGCCTTCCACAGAGGAGATCTGCTGTTCTTGACAAACTTCCGGGACGACCCCATCAGGGCCGGGGAAATAGTGGTTTTTAAAGTCGAAGGCAGAGATATTCCGATTGTACACAGAGTAATCAAAGTTCACGAAAAGTAATGGCATAAACAATTCAGTGCTGTCACTGGTGTAGTCATCTTGCTTGGCTGTTAGAATGCAGAATGCTTAGAAGGAATGGAGATTTGCATTTGAAGTGAAATTTGAAGTGAAATGGGGAGGGTGAATTGGGCAGGAAATACTTGGGCTAAATGAAGCTAAATGTACATTCCTTAATTTAAAAAAGGACGTATTTGGTGCATGTATGTATTGAATGAGTACTGTCAATGCAGTCAGCCTCAGCTCTCCAAATTATTGGGTTTCAAAAGCACCTACAGTACTTTCTTTCACTCTGCAGCTGTTCAACCGCTTTTTAAAACATCAGCTCCATAAAGTGGTTTGTCACAGAGGACTGCAGACGAAGGGGCTCCGTAATGCAAATGTGCAAGCTCTGGGAAAGGAGGTCCTGGTCTTTTTGCTCATCCCCAGGCATTCTGCTGCTTCCCTGTACTGAGCTAAGCCATGGCTTGGCTTAGTGTGTGGTTCAAAACCGGGCTCGTTCTCCAGACTTAATCACGAGCTGAAACCAATGTTAGGAACATAGGAGGCTGCCTTACACCAAGTCACACTATTGGTCCATCTAGCAGACTTAATGTTCACTGACTAGCAGTGGGTGCTGAGGGGTTCAGCCAGGGAGTTTGCCCCTGTGGTTTGCACCACCAGACCTTTTGGTTCACAGCTTCCCTCTGCCCCAGCCAGCATGGCCAGTGATCAGGAGTTGTGGTTAAAAGATACGTGGGCAGAACACAATCCCAGGCTGCTGCCTCTAGCCCAGAGAATGTAAGTCTGGTTGCTATTCCCTCAAAGCTTTTCTGAATTGAAACAACCTCTTTCTTGGACTCCAAATATCTTGCTACTTTCACATGTGCAGGTGCCTGTTTTCCAGATCAAGAAACACTCTTATTTCTCTTTAATCACATTAGGGCAGGCATCTAGTAACTAAACCGATAACTCTTTGTTTTGCCCAAAGTAAATTATTAACAGGCCGGGGAGAAATGGGTGCTTAGATCTGTCAGTAAGAGTCAGAAATGAAGGTCTCGGTATTTATTAAAAGGCAGCAGGAAGGGCAGGTTGGTACCTTATCCGTTTTGTTTTGCAAACATTCTAATGGCCGACTTCCAGATGTGGCGCCACAACGTGTTTGCTGTCTTGTTGTTTTTGCAGGGAAAACGGCAACATCAAATTTCTGACCAAGGGCGACAATAACGAAGTTGACGACAGAGGCTTGTATAAAGAAGGCCAGAACTGGCTCGAGAAGAAGGACGTTGTCGGCAGGGCACGAGGGTGAGTGTGGCTGCAGGGTGGGCTGTGCTGCCCCTGAAATGAAGGGCAATAGGTGGGTGACTTTTGAAAGCAGGGGTAGAACAAATCTCTTAGGAGTGGGAAGCCTTTTTGAGATCACAGACCCTGTTCCATTCTGGGCTACTACCTGGGGGCAGGCAGTGTTAGTTTTATTCAGCTCCGGCCCTCGAGCTGATACAGCTCATCTTGGCTTGAGCCCAGCAGAGCAAAATCCCAGAGTCCGCAAGACGAAAGGATGAGGCAGGTATGGCTACATTGCTATACTTTATTTCTACGCTATACCGAAAACACACTAATATACATCTTGCCTCTGAGAGCAGAGAGCAACTCCAGCAAAGAAACAACAGAACAAAGAAACAGGAAACCAGTCTCCCTTTCCTGTGGGAATCCAACAGTATCTGGACTATGGAATGAAAACATAGTCTTGTGACTACCAGCAAGCTGCTCAGTGAGGGAAACAGAAACTAACAGGCGGGACCCAGAAACAAAAGCGGTCAGAGCAAAAAGTGTATTTTTTTTACCATTGTATGAAGGTCTAGTTTCTACACCAGGGGTCAGCAACCGTTTTCAGCTGTGGGCCGGTCCACCGTCCCTTAGACCGTGTGGGTGGCCGGACTATATTTTTTTGGGGGTGGGGAGAGAACGAATTCCTATGCCTCACAAATAACCCAGAGATGCATTTTAAATAAAAGGACACATTCTACTCATGTAAAAACACGCTGATTCCTGGACCGTCTGCAGGCCGGATTTAGAAGGCGATAGGGCCGGATCCGGGCCCCGAGCCTTAGTTCGCCTACCCCTGTTCTACACCCTCACATTCCCCTCTCTCTCCTGCACCCAGTCAAGCAAGAGGCATTACCAGCATTCACAGACTTATTTCAGCAAGGGAAAAATACTCTGGGAGGGTTCAAAGCAGGGCTGGTAAGGAGAGCAGCCTGGGGATTTTCCTGAGGGTCAGGTAGAAAGGCCTGGAGGGCTGCATCTTCCTTCCCACCCCTGCAGCAGAGGCGTTCTGCGTAGAATCAGAATGGACCTCTTCGGGTCATCTCGTCCAACCCCCTGCGATGCAGGAATCTCAGCTAAAGCATCCCTGGCAGGTGCTCATCTAATCTCTGCTTAAAAACCTCCAAGGAAGGAGAGTTCATCACCTTCCAAGGGAACCAAACAGCTCTTACACTCAGAGACTTCCTCCTGATGTTGAGTTGGAATCTCCTTTCTTGTAACTTGAAGCCATTGGTTCGAGTCCTACCCTCCAGGCCACGAGAATACAAGCTTTTGCTCTCCATCTTCCATGTGATAGTCTTTTAAGATAGCTGTCCTATCTCCTCCCCATCTCCTCTTTTCCAGGCTAAACATGCTGAGTGGACTGTCCCCCCCCCCCCCGTGTCAGAATTTCTGATTTCTGTGGGAAAAAATCTTTCCACGCCACGTCTTAATTGCACTGCCGTATTTGCCTTTGCCCGTGAATACACCGCTCTCATTTGCACCGTGCAAAGCTTTCTGCAGTGCTACATAAACTATTATTTGTCTTGTGTGCATTTATTTTGCTCAAAACAGCGCTTGTCTCTCTGGAGAGAGGATGTGGGCTGTTCTGGGCCAACTGAACCCTAACTTCCCGGCCATTAAATACATTCAAATGGACTGTTTGTTTTTGGCCTTTATTTATTCTACTTTTATCAGTTTTAGCTGTCAGATTCTCAAACTATACTAGCCAAAAGGGCTAGAAACCTTTTTCTCCTTTAATGGTGAATTCTGATACTTGAAACCCCTGAGGCTTGCACCCGGTCTAGCTTAAAAAAATAAATAAAAATAAAAGCATAAAATGCTACATTAAGTTGAGCTATTTTGAAATGACTTTATGCTATTCTGTTTAACCTCCACGAATCAGGTTTTTGCCGTATGTTGGAATGGTGACCATAATCATGAACGACTATCCAAAATTTAAGGTAAGTAAAGATTTAACTCTGGGGCCAATAACTTTTTTGGCAAAGAAGCAATTCTTTCGCCAACCAGTCTGCAAACTTGCATGAACAGATTCCCTGGTAGAGAGAAGATTCTGCTTGGAAGATTTTATCATGCCTACTTCATTTTGCCACTAAAGGCTCATGTTTCAGATATGGGATAATTTTGGTCTGCACACAGTGGGTTCAATGCATTGGCGGATTTATTTCATAAAATTTATAAACTGCTTGATGGTAAATAAGAAAAACCAAATGCTGACGCAGTGACAGCCAGTATCATTAAAGTGAATGGGAATTGTGCAAAACTACCAATCGTCTTGTTGTGTAGCTCCTATTAATTTCAGTGGAGTTTGTGAAGCAGAGGTCCCTAGCACACGACTGTCAATGTACAAAGCTTCAATTCCCTGATTTTTTTTTAAAACTATACTCAAGGAAATGTTCGCCTTATGCAGATATCATTCCCGTTTCATATTTCTGAGGGCAGCATCTTGCTTTGCATCAAGGATCATGTTGGAGAATTTTTGCGAGCGTGAGTATTCAAATAGTGCAGTGTTTTTATTTTTCCTGTTCTCAAAACGCCACAGAGAAAACTAGCCATGTGTCACATTTACAAATAAGCTTTTTATTCTTTTTTGTTTTGCTCAACAGAATGCTTTTAAATTCCCGACAATGTTGCTATAGGCAGTATTAAAATAAACCTTGCTTTTGTATAGCTGTAGATATAATTTCCACACATAATTAGTCATGCGGTAATACTGTGCGTTCTGTGACTCCGTTAGATTTCAGTTTTAATCATTATTTGAAACACACCAAGAGTCAAATATTAGATCTCTAATCAAGTAAGAATACATCTACATTCATAAGTATATGCACTCTTATTCAGAGCCCCATGTGCCCTCCAGTGGCGCCCAGAATTCCTGCTCCATTCACTTCAGTCATGAGTGCAGCTTCACTCACACATAGGGATGTACATAGAGTCCAGGTTTATACATAATTGGAAGCCATAGTTCATTTAACCAGCCATGAATGAAATACATTGCTTCTCCAAAGTTAGTCTGTTTCCAGCTTCTTCGTAGTTTAGTGAGAATCTGGTGGCTGAATCACTTTCAAGGATGGGTTCACACATAACACCAAACCATAGCTTTTTAAAAAACCAAACCCAAGGTTCATGGTTGCAGTTTGTGGTTTGTTGGCAGTGTACAAACCATAGTTAAGCTTTGGGCAGGATTTGCAAATAATGCCGAACCATGGTTTAATAAACCATGGTATAGTAAACCATGGTTTAGTGTTATATGTGAACCAGGCGAGAGTGAATTACTCCACTGGAAGGGATATTGGCCAGTCGGGAATCCACGTTCGTTCACATTGCAGACAATTTCGACCTATCCTTTGCTTTTCAGAAACTGGTGCCAGTACTATATTGAAAACTTATTCTGAAACAGGATCTGATTTTTTACATCTGAGATGCAAAGAGTTATGTTAGATACCAAAGTAATCTATATGTTTTGTTTGCAGTACGCTCTCCTGGCTGTCATGGGCGCGTATGTCCTCCTGAAACGAGAATCATAAAAGACTGAACACGGAACTGCCTTGCGCAACTCTTGAGCGTAGATATACAAAGAGATACTAATATATTTGAACCGTCCCTGTGTCTGTACAAAATATTTCATGGTCCGCAGACAATACTGTCCCAATGAATTTTCCTGTCCGTGCCACAATCTTAAAAACCCATTTTTTTTGTGCATAAGTCCTACTGGTTGCATCTGAACGAACCTCTAAGTGTTCTTACAACTGGATCACAAACGCTGTCCACTGGTATTTTGTTTACAATATTGTTTTGAGTTTCTTCATGTTTTCACGGTTGCTTTTCAGCAAGGCATATAAATGGGCAGAATGACTGGGAGGGAGGGTTCAATATCATGGAAATTTCAGCGCTCAGGGTGGGGCAGGGGGCTGGTTAAACGTTCCAGAACTAGGCCATCTAGGTGAAACAGATCTTCACTGCATGGATATGGTTGCTTGGAAGCATTTTAGACAGTAACTCAATGGCGTTTGAGTCTTGAGTTCCCTTTGGTTATATCTTAGCTAAGAAGCCCATTGATGAAGTTCTCCCTGTGCTGCTTCAACCCAGAGCTTCACTAGGTATTTTTGTCAAGCCACACATAGATCATTCTTGTAAGTAGGTTCACCAAGTATTCCAGCATCCTAACACAATTCTTCTGATTATATATATATAACCTGCTGGACTGGGTTTGCCTGAGAAGAGCAGGTTTACAATCTTGGCTCTCAGTGGCTTGAGGTGAGCTTGTGTTATTCTGTCGTAGACGAGGAAGAGCCCCGTGCATATTCATCGAGCTGGTTCTGCTCCTCTCTGGGTAGCGCAGTCATCTGCATCATTCTGCCCATGAGAACTTGGACCACACACAAGGTGCAGATGCATGAGAAAATTGTCACCAGTAACCAACCAGGAGCATTCCTGTGTTTGAAGACACCCACACCGCCTTGTGTGAATTAGCAACAGATGCAGCTCACGTCTTGCAGTCTGTGATCCACGAGATCCTAAACCTCTGGAAGACTGATCAGATCCACTCAAGCCTGCTGAGAAGCTGATGTGGCATCTCAGGATGTGAGTGTACACCACTGATCTCTCCTTCCCCCAGGAGTAAAACACTGGGTGAGGAGGATCAATATACATGCTTACTAAACAACCCAGAAACACCACATTCTGAGCTACATGACATGCAGTTGTGTACATCTTCTGCAGACTCAGGAGTAGGGGAAAGGAATCCCATAGTTTGGAGGACACTCCAAGGCCCAACTCTTGAGAAAAACCTGGATTGGGACCAACCAAAATGTGGGGAACTTTTGGGTCACCTGGAACTCTTAGTTAGGCGAGATGTCACCCAAAACTAGGTGGTAGGATTGAGTTGGAAAGGAAAGGCAAAATGTCGTGTCCATGAGGTAAAATAAAAGGCATTACCCAACCAAGTTTTTCTCTTATGGACCAAAACTTTGGCTTTATAGTGTGGAAAGTGATGCTGAGGTACGAGTATTATGGATTGCTCCAAGATTCACCTGTAGAAATTAATAGACCTGCAGAAATGTAGCATAAAGAGCTTTCTTGTGGGTGATTTAAACCTGTCCAACAGTTGTGGCTTGTTCTAAATCTCTCCCGGAAAATGGCATTTTGTATCGGTGCTCAGAATCTCCAATTGTTCACACACTCCCATGTTAAGAGCACTCCTGCCCATTTTTGGCTTTTTACGATCCCTTCATGGCCTTAGAGAAGTCACTTTAACAATGTGAATAATATTTGTGTGTGGTTTTATTTTATTTTTTTAATCTTGAAGAATACTTTTGCCTTTCTGCATAATCACGGTTATAAATGTTGTCCGCTCCACGAATCTGCCTGCCTTTAAAAGTAAAGAAAGTTCACTGTTACGAAGATTTGTGACATATGTGTGAAAGGACCTGCAGAGAAGCGTTAAGTGAAAAGTGGAAGTTCAGCTGGGTCTTTGGGACAGGGGACATAATAAATGTGGTGCCCCGAAAACATCTCATTCATTTGTCTTATCATGCTATGCAATAATATCATTAAAGACTTGCTGTCTTGGTCTATGATTCACTGTGGTTATTCTCCCCCCCCCCCCATTTCTGCTGGAGTCATCTCTGCTTAGCTCTTTATGGTTGATGATGGTGATGATTCAAAAAGGAACCCAGTTACAGCCCCCTTCCCCTCCTCCCCTTTCTGTACTTTTAGGCCGGGGGGGGGGGGGACACAGAAGAGTCTTGCTTGTGGACTCCTCTTGAGTACATGGTCAGCCACTGTGACACCAGAATACTGGACGAGACAGGCCTTTGGTCTGGATCCAGTAGGGCTCTTCTTATAGTAGAATCATATAATTGTAGAGTTGGAAGGGACCCCAAGGGCCATCTAGTCCAACCCTGAGCAGTGCAGGAATCTCAGCTAAATCATCTGTCACAGTCCGGCTCACAGGCGATCAAAGTCCTGGCAGGGGACCTCAGGACCGGGGGCAAGATGGTGGGGTGGGAGCAGGAACGGGAGTCAGAAAGCCAAGAGTCTGAGGGTCAGAGAGCCGGGTGTCATGAAGTCAGGGTCCGAGGATCAAGAAGCAAGGAGTCACGAAGTCAGGGGTCCGAGGATCAAGGAGTCAAGGGTCCAAGGATCAAGAAGCAGGGAGTCATGAAGTCAAGGGTCCGAGGATCAAGAAGCAGGGAGTCATGAAGTCAAGGGTCCAAGGATCAAGAAGCAGGGAGTCATGAAGTCAAGGGTCCAAGGATCAAGAAGCAGGCAGTCAAGAAGCTGAGGTTCAAGGATCAGGAAGCAAGAAGCCCAAGGCAGGGAATATGTTGCTGTGGCAAAGAGTTGAAGGGACATGTTGACCTTATAACCCTTCCCAGCTCTTGCCACCAGGAGCTGTGAGTTACTAATCAGCCTTACCTGTGAGGCCACGCCTTGCCTCTTCAAAACAAACTTAGGAAGGCCCCAGTCCTGCAAAGTCCCATTGGTCACAGGGCCTGGCTCCTGCACGCACAGCTGACATCATCCATGACAGATGGCCATCCAACCTCCTGCTTGAAAACCTCCAAGGAAGGAGAGTGCACAACTTTCCCAGGGAGTCCATCCCAGTGTCGAGCAGCTCTTCAGAAAGTTCTTTCTAATGTTGAGTCAGAATCTCCTTGGGGATGGCCTCAGAAATGGCCAAAAATCCAAAAGAACGTGGTGTTTCTAGAAACCCCCACCCAGCTGCATGCAACTTGGTTTCCTTGACTGAGTTGTCTATTACCAGGACTCTCTCATCGCAGGACCTTGGACAGTTCCGAGTTGGCAGTTTGCTGAGGTCATAATAACTTCCCCTGTTTTCTTTGATGGTGTATGTAGCATTTATTTAATCATACCATTAGTTAGCCCATAAGCAGAGTTTTCTAGGTGATGGGAAACTTAAAGTGCAGTCTATAACATCGGCAGAGAATGAGCATATCAGTCGGAAGTTAATGCAATAGCAGCAAAATAAAAAAAATAAAAGGACACCTTAAGAGAGTGACAGAAACAGTATTTCAGGAGTTATGTCATATATTTGTACATAATGCTGTGCCTGAGTATGTCCCAGTGGCCAGGGATGATGTAGCCCACCAATAACGGAATCCACCAATTCCCTAGCCTTTGTATAGAAAGTAACAGATAGATAGTAATCTGTTTCTTCTGCCTGAAATATACTGTTGAAAGCTGAAGCATATACTGGCTTTTCAATACTTTCCTACCTTCAAACAGAAGATCAAACAGAAGTTCTTGCTTGGCCAAAATAAAAATAATTTTTTTCCTTTAATTGAATAGGTGCCTTTCTTTCCCAGAGGCTGTTTTCCACTAGATGCATCTCCAAACATTTTTTGAGAGGGCCCCCTCCCTAGATCCACAGCCTTGCGGATATCAGCAGAGGACCTGGCAATACCTGAGCTGAGAATGAATTTCAAGAGGAAAGCAATCCTGGGTTGGGTGGTAAATTTTGGACAGCATGACCCAGCCAAGACTGCCCAAAGCGGAAGAAAACACCAAGGTTATAACTTGGCTGACATTTACGGCTGCCAGCATAGCTTCAGTTCTTCACACTGTCCACTGACTCAAATAAAGATGTTTGATGAAAGGCATTGGTAGTTTTAACTCTACTTTTTACTTCTGTGTCGATATCAGGGTTGTGGTTGTCCAACAGGACTAATTTTAAATGGATGCCATAAGCACAGTACCTGCCCCAGGGATTTGGAGGCCTAGTGGCCTAAGTCTTGAGTGAAGAAATTGGGGGGGGGGGTAGATGGGAATTGTTTTTTTTTTTAAATCTCTTGACATTCTCCATGGAACCCCAGTAGCCCTAGACAACCAGCCTACACCTATTTTGTCACTTTCTACATGGCTACCACTAAACAAGCGAGAGAATGGACACTGCATACCCCGTAAGTGTCCTGGAAATATCAGGACTTTGAGAGATTTATTGCAAGCAAAGTGTGCTAATAAATCTTGTGCCCACACACTGTGAGCTTTGCAGAATACGCAATGTCGTTGGAAGCCGTTTGAAGTCTGAACGCTGTCCTTCTGGACAATGAAGGAAAAAACAGCTTGAAAGCTACAAGTAGTGTTTATTTGTAAAGGTACAGGACCCCTGACAGTTAAGTCCGGTCGCAAACGACTCTGGGGTTGCGGCACTCATCTCGCTTTACTGGCCGAGGGAGCCGACGTTTGTCTGCAGACAGTTTTTCCAGGTCATGTGGCCAGCATGACTAAGCCGCTTCTGGCGAAACCAGAGCAGTGCATGGAAACGCCTTTTACCTTCCTGCTGGAGCGGTACCTATTTATCTACTTGCACTTTTGACATGCTTTCGAACTGCTAGGTTGGCAGGAGCTGGGACCAAGCAACGGGAGCTCACCCTGTCGCGGGGATTCGAACTGCCGACCTTCTGATCGGCAAGCCCAAGAGGCTCAGTGGTTTAGATCACAGCACCACCCGTGTCCTAGTGTTTATTGTAGCAAACAGTAATAAACACACATATTACTATTTACAGATACAGAGTGTTAACAGCATCTCTCAGCAAACACTCTCTCAGCAAACTGCCATCAACCAATTCTTCATACTCTAACCACCACAGACAGACAGACTCTCTGAGAACACAGGCATATTGTATATATATAGCTGCTCTGTTACAGTATAACACTGACTGGCTAAGGTCAACCAATCCTTATCTTACACCGAAGTCTAACAACACACTCTGTGCATGCTCAGGAGCTAGCTGTTCTCTGCAGGCTGTGAGGGGGTGTGAGATATTCTTGGCAGCCTGCCCAGAATATCCCACAGGGACATCCTGTTCTTTTCCTGCAAGATGTGGGTGCTGTGATCTCATGTGGCTTTTGCTCCGAGATCAAGCCCTGATAAAAACGGGGGACAGGGCCATGATGATCTTGTGTGGTGCAAAACATGTGTTTCTGGGCATTGTGAGCCCTGAAAAATAAAGTGTGTCTTTGGGGCTCAGTGACCTTGCACAGGTCACATGGCTTGTGCAGGAGCATGGACAAGAAGATGCATGTCCCGGTGTTGAGACTCAACATGCTAGAGGGATATGACATTGGAATACATTGGTTCCTGAGACAAGGACAGTACAGATTTTAAGAAAGACTGGGAACCATTCATGTTATATCTACAGAATCAATGTAAAGAAACAGACTCACTTGCGGGGTTTGATTAAACACTTGCAATTAACAGAACAAATGTAGGAAATAGAACGAGGGTGTTAAAATGATAAGAGAATTGTAATAATTATGTTTTTAAAAGTTTTAAAGAAAAAGAAATAACAAATAAGCTGGGAGAGATAAGATGCCAAAAAAACTGGAAGAGGAATCTGAGGGAAGTCGGGGAGGGGAGAGGGAAATTGGGGAATGGTATTTTTGCTATATGTTATGATATTTTGATGTTAAAAAATGTATAATTTCAATAAAAAATATTTTTTAAAAAAGGATTACATTGGTTCCTTCCAAATGACCTTCTTCCAGCCCCCTGCCCACCTTTGGTATAAACTTAATTTCAGAATGGCTATTGAAACACATTAAATTCAGAACACTTTCACATTGGGTATTTTTGGCTAGGCCCTCAAACCTTCCTTTTGACCCTGTAGATTGGGCCAATCCTCCTGTTCTTGCGGTAGCCAAGCAAGGCTTAAGTTCCCATAGAAGCTTTGCAAGGGAGGAAGGTAGGGAGAAAACCAGAGAAACTTGGCTGCACCACTGGGACCCTGCGCCACTTGCACCCCACCCCTGGTCTAGCGGCCGCCAGTTGCCACTGGCTATGACGGAAAAGATGGTATCACCCAAGCAGAAAAAGATATCTACTGCAGCCGTTCCTATCTATTGATTACAAGCCGATTGCTTTACGTGGCAAATCACTCTCCCGTGTTAATAGGAACGATCTGCTATGTATTGTGTGTCTGTTCAAGTGAATTAAAGCATCATCGTGTCTGCAGCAGAGGGGGAACGAGAAGTCCACAGAGCAGATAAGACAGTGTATACTTCTGACTCACCCTTCACGCAATTTATGTTTTCATATTTATTGCCGATTAGCCTTATTGCGTTTTATGCTGAAAGAGACTGTCATCTCCCTGTGTGTAATAACTTCCAATGTTCCACGGAGATGTCCCACATCCTTTATAATACTAGCCAAACAATACTTGGTTTCCTTTTATGCATTTCCAGTGTGCAATCAAGTATCATCCTGGGAGCTGATATCATTTATATGTTTATCATAGACCACATAAGGATATCAGAAGAGCCTTGTGGAGCTGGCCAATGGCCCATCTCGTCCAGCATCCCAGTGGCCAACCAGATGGGACCAGTTTGCCTGCACTGGGAAACGAGTCAAGTCGGGAGGGTGCTGCAGACCCCCCCCCCCGCAACAATGACTTAGAATGGAAGGCTCTGTGAGTATGCGTGCATGAGCACACCAAATTTTGGCATTGCACAGGGTGCCATGGAAATTTGGAAGCCCAAAGTCCACCACTGGAGAAAGCTGCAAGAAGGACCCACCCCCAAGAACACTCAGCCCTCCTGTGATTCCTGGAAACGTATTCCCAAGCATTCCTTCCCCTGACTGTGGAGGCAAAGGATTGCTATCATGGCTAGTAGACACGGATAGCCTCATCCTCCACAAATTTGCCCAATCCTCTTTTAAAGCCGTACAATTTTGTGGCCATCGCTGTCTCTTGTGGAAGGAGTTCCGTAGTTTAAACTATGCGCTGCGTGAAGAAGGACTTTCTGTTCCCTGTCTTGAACCTTCTGACATTGGGTGTCCACGAGTTTGAGTGTTATGAGGGGCAGCGGGGGGGCTTCATCCACTTTCTCCATGCCTAACATAATAATAATTATAACATAATTATATAATTATAACATAATTATACGGGACGCGGGTGGCGCTGTGGGTTAACCACAGAGCCTAGGGCTTGCCGATTGGAAGGTTGGCGGTTCGAATCCCCATGACGGGGTGAGCTCCCGTTGCTCGGTTCCTGCTCCTGCCAACCTAGCAGTTTGAAAGCACGTCAAAGTGCAAGTAGATAAATAGGTACCACTCCGGCGGGAAGGTAAACGGCATTTCCGTGTGCTGCTCTGGTTCGCCAGAAGCGGCTTAGTCATGCTGGCCACATGACCCGGAAGCTGTAAGCCGGCTCCCTCGGCCAGTAAAGCGAGATGAGCGCCGCAACCCCAGAGTCGGCCACAACTGGACCTAATGGTCAGGGGTCCCTTTACCCCTTTACCCTTTACCCTTAACATAATTATATAAACTTCTGCCATGCCAGCTCTTTCTTGCCTGAAAATGTCCAAATGTGGAGAACTGAATTTAAGATAGGAAAACTGAGAAATTGAGAGAAACCAAAACTGACACGTTCGCCCAGTCCTAGTTGAAACACAGAGAGCGCCCACTATCTTTTCTTCCCAACAGGTACTATGGCTGGATCCACATTCCGTAGAGTACTAAGCCTAGAACAGTGTCTTGTGAGCTGCCATGGAACCTGTGCTATGTGGGTTGTAAACAATGAGAACCGCTTTGTATGCTATCGCCCACGCATTTTCACCCGGCCCCCAAGAGAAACAAAATTATTTTTTGACATTGCATAATTCAGGGATGGAGAACCTGCTGCCGACTCCCAACTCCCATCAGCCCCAGAGAGCATAACTTATGGGTCAGTGATGAGGGGAGTCAGAATCCAACCATGTCACGAGGCCCACAGGTTCCTCACCTCAGGTGTAAAACGGATCCCAACCAGACCGTAAGTCAAAGAAATCCATGTCACAATTGGTCAACCGGTGCTGAGGAAACCACCACTGTAAACAATAGTCTTCCAAATAAAACAATAAAAAATCTCCTCAGATTTTTTTCCTTCTATCAATCCAGCTTTTTCGTTCTCCTCAACATCATGACTCAGAGCACGTTTTCCACATCCTCACTTTCTTGACACCACAAGCCGTCATCACCATTGCCGCCACTACCGCCATAGTTTGTGCTCCAGAGTCTTACGAGGTTCACAAATCATGTCTAAAGCTTCATCTGGGAACCCAGCTGTCAAATGGTGAAGCCCATTTCTTTGACGTTTCTGCTTGCATTGAGTGACCTCTACTGACTTGGCTAGCTGCTCTCTCTAGGTCATTAGGCTTTGTATTAGCAGAAAGGGTGAGTGATGGAAGAAGAACACAGTGGATGGTTTGTCTATATTTTCTGGTCTCTTAGTTTAGGAAAACCGAAATCGTAGCAGGTCTCTCCATTGCCACCACCACTCCTCACTAGAATGCTGCAACATTTAAGCTGAATAGAACATTTCCTTTATGAGCCAGGGTGTGTGATCCAAGCCCGGAGTTGTCTCCGACTAAGTTCTACTCAGAGTAAGCCCACTGAAATGAATGGGCCTAAGTTAGCCATGTTCATTAATTTTCAGTGAGTAGAACTAGCAATGGATAGAATTCCTAGATCCTAATGGGAGTTTGGAAACATTACCCTGTGGTCCTGCTGTGGTCCCAGTTGATCCAGGGCCTCTGTGCCTGCTATTTGCAACAGAAGGAAAGTTTCAATTTGCAACGATGGAAGGTTCAGGGCCTCTGATCCGGACCAGAATTGCCCCAGGGGGAAATGGGTTGAAGCCTCAACCCCTTCCCACAAGTCCCAATCCAGATCGGGGACTCCACACATGCTATTTCCTTTTTAAAAACCCATTCACACGATTGCTAGCTGTGTCCATGCTGCCATGTCTAATTTGGCCCTTGTATTCAGGTATCATTGGAATGGAACAAGAACCAGTCTAGTGCCCAAGTCATTCTTCAAAGGAACTGCTGCAGAGATCATTCCCCTTCTGGGCATCATCTCGACACCAACCTCTGACGCAGTTATGGATAAAATTATAGCATGGAGCATATTGATCCCAACTCTCATCCATTGGAGTTTTTCTCAAATTGCTTTGCCAACTCCGTAGGGTTCTCTTTTTAATTGAAAACCACTTGTACCATTTACTCCTTTCTACATTTGTGCTTTCCCCTATTGCATCATCACCAATCCACAACGCTAGAAGAGACCCTTCAAACTGGTTTTTCATCCTGAGGAGTAACACAGTGGAAATTTTCTGACATTTCTTGACATACAGCCATTTACCACTGTATCCTTTTAGTCCCTGCCAAGCTTTTATGAAATTGGTGAATAAGGACCCTGAAGATCTCTTGGTGTGCGTCAGTTTTAGTAACCAGATAACTGGTTGCAGATAAGCATGACCAGCGAGCATTGCTCTTTTCCTTACAAACTTGTTTCCTCCACTTTGCCACTGTGTACATGTGTTTTTCTTAAGAGGGCAAATAGCAGCTGCAATGGGGAGGGATAATCAGGGAGACAGGGGAAGGTTAGCTGCCCTGCTCCTATGCCCTTGCCCTACTAATCTGGAAGCTCTTTGAAGCTGCTATTTGGAAAGGATTGAAGGAGACCCAGATACACTGAAAGAGGCTGGGCAGCCATCTCTCAGGGATGCTGTGGCTGCATCCTGAGCCACAGGTCCCACACTAAGCAAGGAGCGGGACAAGAATCTAGATCACTAAATGACTGGATCACTTGTCACTAGAACAGTGGCGTAGTGTGTGTGTGTGTGCGCGTGAGCCACAGGGGCAGTTGCACAAAAATTGGTAGTGTGCACAAAATTTCAGCATCCAGTGCTGCCTCAATACAGCCGTGCACTTCCGTCACTGGGCTCCATTGAAAATGGCTTCATGGGAACCAGGAAGTTACTTCTCCAGACAACGGAACGACTCTCCTTTTCTTATCTCTGTGGCTGCGATCTCCTGGGTGATGTGGATGCCATTAGGCAGTTGAATGTGCATGTGTACAACGTCCGTTTCCCTCCCTTCCACCCTCCCCTCCATGCTGCCCTGACTCTGGCAACCCATGCTATGCTACTGCACAATGGCAACCCACGCTATGCCACTGCACTTGGAAGAATGTCCAAGTTCCCTTTCAGTTCTATGATCACCATTGTCACATCGAGTTTGGCCCTTAGCCGTTCTCTTTTCTCAACATTCATTTGTAGACCTTGCTTCTAAGAAGCCTGCTTGAATGGGACCGATGATTCCTGCGACCCCATCCCAAAGCCCATTTGAAATACACTATCAAGAATGACACTACCAAGTCATCAAGCACCGCTTGCAACGAGGTGTCATCACACTCTATCTTTGGCATGCCTGCAGCGAGGTCTAAATTGAAGGAGGGGAGGTCCTTCACACAGTGCTTTAGAAAGCCACTCCCCCATCTTTAAAAGGGGCTGTGGCTTGGGATGAGAGGGGAAGGGCTTGGGGAGAGCTGGGGGACTATTTGGGGGGGGGATAGGCAGGGGTGAAGTGTAAAGGGAGGAGGGCTTGGTCAGGTGTGTGGGGAAGGTGAGGTTGGCAAGCAGAGCAAACTGGGGGATGCTATGAAATCCTCCATCTTACGCTCAGGTTGTATATATGTGTAAATGAGCCATCTATCCTGAAGACAGCACAGTCTCTGCTGTCCCTCATTCCAAGAAAACCAAACTCTGGGTAAGCACATTGAAACCCCTGGAATCATTCACTGCTCAGAGTTTGTAATGGCACTTAATTATATATACAGTGGTACCTCGGGATGCGAACGGGATCCGTTCCGGAGCCCCGTTCGCACCCTGAATAGAACGTAAGATGCGATGGCGCATCTGTGCGTGTGCAGGTCACATTTTGCCACTTCCGCGCATGCGCATGACGTCATTTTGAGTATATGCGCATGCGCGAGCAGCAAAACCCGGAAGTAATGGAGTGTGTTGCCGCAGAGTGCAACCTGAAAGTGCTCAACCTGAAGCACATTCAACCCGAGGTATGACTGTATATATAAATATACCATATTTTTCCATGTATAAGACACCCCCGTGTATAAGACGCCCCCTATTTTTGGGACTCCGCATTAAGAGAATGGGGGGAGATTGCCCAGAGATGTTGAGCTTTCTGGGGGCAGATTGAAATGCTCACCCACCTGACCAACGCTGCCAATCACATGCATCACCAAAGACACCAATCACCATATGGAGAGGGAGAGAAAGAGCGAGAGATCTTCTGGCCCTTTTACTATTGGATATGTAAGCGATAATGTATTCTACTCTTCTGCTCTTGAACAGCAAGCATAAACTCTATTGTGCTACCAGTAGTTCTATATCCAGGCTGTTTGGCAATGATTTGCTGCCTGCTTAGCCCCCACCCAAGACAAAATCTCTAATTATGGGCTTGACCAGATCTTCTTCTACAAGGCCACACACTTCTCGTGATCGCTAGCAGTGGAAAAGTGTTTTATTTTCTGAGTTTCAAGTCATAATCAGACAAATGGAAGGGATGATGGGTGCAGGTACTCTGCTTGATGGAAAATCACTCTTCAAAAAAAGCGCTGATTAGGGAATAGTGTTGGCTTCCATCAACTCTTAATTTTCCTGAAGGCTTTTGCAAAACACATTTTTCTCTGCTCCTTTTATTTCATTTTATTCCTGTTTTCCGAATTCAAACTCACCAATGACCCTTTCATTTTCTAGAAGTCTATACCCCCTTGGTTTATTCTCCTTCTTCCTGTTGCTTTCAACCAATTTGCTCATTCTGTTCTTCTCAGTATTCACTATAAAACGTAGTGCATATATACCAGTGGTGATCTCCTTTCTCCTAGTGCTTTTGCTCATGGAGCCAAAATGGCACCACGCACACTGGAATTATCACCTGTCAGTCGCCTTGAAATGCAGACAGACTTTTGCAGGGGACACCTGCCCACACAGAAGAAGACCAGCAGGGAAGAGGAATGGAATGGAGGAACTCTAACCAGCCTTGAACAGCAGCACTCCATGCGGCAACATTTTGTTGCAGGCCTACCCTCGGAACAAATTCCAGCTTTTAAATCCATCATTCAGTCTGACTCCTATGGGGAAGAGCTGTCACTCAGCAGCAGAGCGTCTGCTTTGCATGCAGAAGGTCCCAAGTTCAATCCCTGGCATCTCCAGATAGGACTGGGAGAGATACTTTGGGATATTTTTGGGAGAAAAAAGGCTAAGGAGTGAACCCTACGCAAATCCAGAGTGGAGTCTCAAACAGGTTTGGATGGCGCCTTGTGTGCCTCCTGTCATGGAATTCTACTCCATATTGATCCAGAGCAGATCCCAACGTATAGTTTGTTGTTGTTGTTGTTTAGTCGTGTCCGACTCTTCGTGACCCCCTGGACCAGAGCACGCCAGGCACTCCTGTCTTCCACTGCCTCCCGCAGTTTGGTCAAACTCATGCTGGTAGCTTTGAGAACACTGTCCAACCATCTCGTCCTCTGTTGTCCCCTTCTCCTTGTGCCCTCCATCTTTCCCAACATCATGGTCTGTTCCAGGGAGTCTTCTCTTCTCATGAGGTGGCCAAAGTATTGGAGCCTCAGCTTCAGGATCTGTCCTTCCAGTGAGCACTCAGGGCTGATTTCCTTAAGAATGGAGAGGTTTGATCTTCTTGCGGTCCATGGGACTCTCAAGAGTCTCCTCCAGCACCATAATTCAAAAGCATCAATTCTTCAGCAATCAGCAGTCCAGCTCTCACTTCCAACGTATAGTTAGCAGAGTCAAAACTTAAATACATTGCGGGATTTCCCTCCAAAATAGACCAGAGGCAATTAATATTTCATTCAGCACTGCTTCTGAAGGCAAATGAGCATCATGGTCACAAATCCAATATGTTCAGGATTGGCACTGTCCATAAGAAATCCAGTTGCAGCAGACTTAACTTAAACTTACAATAACTCACAATAAGTCTAATCACTATATACAGAACACCACACCAGAAGGAAAGGAGATAGAAAGAGAAAGTGAAACCCAGGCTCCTTCTGGCCCTAACTTTTATAGTCAGCATGACCTTGACAGAAGAGATAACAGTACCAAGTTTAAGCCAGCTGTACTCAGCTTCTCGGAAGGAATAACCCAAACACCACGGATCTCTTCTGCTTGTTTCTCTCACATAGAGAAGCTTCCAGATCCCACTTGAATTAATTAGAATAGGAAAGATCTCTACACATCAGATCAATTCTTTCTGCACTAAGAAATGCAAACTGGCATGCCTTCTGACAACTCCTGCCGCCATGCTGGCGCCAAATGTATTGCTCTGCTTTCCTTTCGACGATAACAACAAGGCCAAGAGGGGTGTCTTGTTGTCTGGGCAACCCAGGACCCTGCCCAGACTTGTGTCCTGGGGAGGCCTCTTCGTTGCTTCTAAAGCCATGGTTTGATTTCACCCACAGAGGCGCACTCCATTGTCTCTCCGGACAGATGCCAACAATTGTTTCAGAAACTGTGGATCTGGTGGGCTCCCCTTGAAAGATGAAACGAACTGAATTCCTTAACTATCAGCACTGCATCCTAGTCATCACTCGCCTGCCCTTGTCTCAGGTGTCATGTAATCATTAACCACAACCTTTATCTCTTTTTTGCACCTCTCAGATCAAATTATAACATATAACCAATTTGGGAGAACGCTTCAAAATCTAACCAGTGCTGCTCTGTCTGGTCCTTCATGACACCACATCTTTGAGATGTTCAGGGAAGTTTTTAATGGTTGATGTTTTATTGTGTTTTTAATATTTTGTTGAGAACTGCAGAGGGTTGCTGGGCCAACCCAGTCAGATGGGAGGCATATAAATAATAAAATTATGATGATGATGATGATGATATCAGAGAGCACATTACAGCAATGAAATAACAATGGGTCATATTGTTTTATAGAAAGGTTTATTGTTTTGTGTACATTCAAATGTAAGATAAAACATATGTAAAGGGACTTGACAGGAAGTCAAAGTTGAATAAAAGATTTTGGAAGATAAAAAGGGAAAAAATATTTACTTTCATTATTATCATTTTCTGTGCGGGTGTGGGTGTGTGGGTGTCTGCACATATGTGTGTTGTTATATGCAATGTTTGGGAGGAAATAAGACGGTAAATAACAAATAACAAACTAAATATCGAAGTATGTAATTTTTATTTCTTAATTATATTTAGTGTTAGTGGTAGTATGGCTGTATTGTTTTTTGTAATATAAAACCATTCAATAAAAATTATTTTTTAAAAAACAACAACAATGGGTCATATTGTTTTAATTACTAAGTGCAGTGTTGGTTAATGGATCGCTGATACATAATGGTCATTATAGCTCCTTTCCTTGATGATCAGTTTTAGTTTTTGTAGTGGGCAACTGCCAACAAAATCCAATACATCTCTCACAAAGTAAAGTTCCCTTAGGCTGTTTCTTTCCAAAAAGATTGGTTGCTCTCTGTTTCCTTCAGAAGTGCCCCTTGCCCTCAGACAAATATTTTTGAAACTGAAGGCAAGATTGATTGAAGCTGGTTCAGGTACACAATTCTACACGCACGCACCCACCAAAAAATCACCCTCACTGTTTCTGACATTCAGACTGGTACAACTGTTGCTTATGTAACAAAACTGCAATAGCCATTGATAAGGGAGAGGTTTCCTTGTGGGGAACAAGGTTTGCAGAACTATTTTTAAAAAGTTGGTTCTTTAAAAAAAACAAAAACCTATAGGGAACCCCTGAAACACTCCAATGTCAACTAAACATGTCCAGTGACCAGAATGCTCATTGGCAGCTGAGAGGGTAAAAAGTAAACAGGAGGGAGGGGAATTTACCACAGTGACTGAAATCCTGATTCGGAATACTCCATGCTGCAACATTTTATCACAGGTTCCACTGGTCCATAGCCACGTTTTCACTTATAGATGGAATCTGGAAAATTGAACATCTAAGAAGCAAAACAAAACACTTCACCTGATATTTCAATATGTGATTACCATTCACTTCTGCATTTTCAAAATACAGTGATACCTTGGAATTCAAACAACTTGGAACCCAAACACTGCAAACATGGAAGTGTTCTGGTTTGCGAACTTTTTTGTGTTTTGTTTTTGTGACTGTGCAGAACCCAGTTCAGCTACTGATTGGCTGCTTATGTGACTGCAGTACATTGTTTATTGCTTTCATTTTATGGATCAATGGTCTCGTTAGATAGTAAAATTCATGTTAAATTGCTGTTTTAGGGGTTGTTTTTAAAAGTCTGGAACCGATTAATTCATTTTGCATTACTTTCTATGGGAAAGTGCGCCTTGGTTTTGGAACACTTTGGTTTTGGAATGGACTTTCATAACAGATTAAGTTTGAGAACCAAGGCACCACTGCACCCACCAACTGTCTTCCAGAGATGAAACACATGTACTTTTCCTATTTGTAAGAAAGCATTTGGCCAGAAACTTTTTGGGTTTTTAAAAGGACTGCTTTATATAATCTTTATCTGTAGGAAAATGTAAAAGCTTCCCACATTGAGCTTCTTGACCACGCCTGACTTCTGAGTAAACGCCTGCTTTGTTTTTGGCAGAGAGGCTGCCACAGGTGTCATCTGTCTTAAGGCGTTGCTTGCCAAACTTGAGCAAATCTCTACCAAGTACATCTTAAGAGATACCATCTGGCACTTAACCTTGCATAAGGCAGGCTCTTATCAGAAAACATCAGGTCCACTATTAATATTCCATTCATTCCCTGAGGCCTTAATTAGGTTCAGAACTTCCAATATGGCTTCTGTGCACTCATACATCCCAGCGGGACAGCAAAAAAGACTCTCTTTCCAAACTCTCAGCAAAGTTCTGTGATTTGTGATAGAGTTGTGATAGGAAAGAAAACACGATAGCTTGTTTTCATTTATTTATTTGTATCCTATGGGGTACATGATGGCGCAGGGATGATGTACAATAGGTGGGACTGAGGGGGTTGGACTTTTCTTGGAGCAAGGCCATTATCTGAGAGAGACAACATTCTTTCATCTCTCTCTGCGTATATTGAATAAACTACGTGGTAAGAACTCTTCGTGTTTTTCTGCTTCTTGGCATCTCACTGCGAGAGGGAGAGGATTCCCTGAAGCCTTGACAATGGGCTCGTTCCAGACTGAGTACTAGAAGCCTTCTTTTTTTAATTTTTTTTAAATTCATTTTTCTTTTTCATTCATTACATACATCTCAAATTCTTAACATTTACTATATATTCCTCCCTCCCTCCCCTCAAGGCTTCCCCAACTTGCGCTTCTGGTTTGTCTCTATTTTCACCCACTTTGCTATCTCTCAACAGAAAAAGTTATTAATAACATAACATCAAACCTAAAAACATAAAAATAGAAGTAAATACACCATCCTATTTCACTATCTTCTAAACATTTTCTGATGCTGAGAATGTGGATGCTTATTTAAATCCTGCCATCAAGTCTATTGACTTTCTTTGTTTCTGCAAATATAATATGAATGGTTCCCAATCTTTTTCAGAAGCCTTCTTTCTTTAGCTTTATGGTGCAACTCTTGACAACAGCTTTCTAGATTTTCTAACTATTCTTCAATCCAGAGATGCTCGGGGGGTTGCCAATAGCATCCCTATGAAGCCTCAGAGTGCCCCAAGCATAGCTGTCAAGCGTCCCTTATTTGGCGGGACAGTCCCTTATCCCAACACCATGTCCCGCTGCTGTCCCTTGTTGATCATGTCCCTTAAATTTCCCGGGTTTCAAAGGAAGCAGCTCCTCTCCCTCCCTCCCTGCTGGTCAGGGAGGAGGGAGGTTCCAACTGTGTTGCTTGGCTGCGTTGCTCACCCAATAAGAAGTCTAAGAATGACTGGGGAGGTGGAGCTTGCATGCCTTGTGCTGATCAAATTGGCTGCGTTGCCTGGGGACTCGTCTTTGCTCAGCACTTCCCAGCAGAGAGATGACAGTGTTTTTCCTTGAGGCTTGGTTTGGCTGCTGGCTGGGCTTTCTGCCTTTGGCTCAGAGGGGCTCATAAGTTGAAGATACCTGTGCCCGCAAAATCCCTTATTTTGGCTGCTGATCCCTTATTTTTGAGGCTGCTAGTCCCTTATTTTCAAATCTGTAAGTTGACAGCTGTGGCCCCAAGTTTACCCCTTGGTCATGTGATGTTAAGAGTGGTTCCTTTTTCTGGGTACACAAGACCTCCACCATGTGCATAAGATGTTATCCTCACATACTGGTTCTGTGTCATGGCGACCCCAATATTTTCAAACTCTAACTGCAAATCAACATGGTGAAAGAAAGCAGTTTCAGTTTCATATTCATCTGATTTTAATAAACCCCTCATAGAGAAGACTCTATTATGTGGCAGAAACGTAAAGGGAGGAAATAAGAGCACAAATAACGACAATTTGATTATAGAAATTAATATCCATAAATGTCTTTCTGATGCAGGAAGCTTGGTTGTGTCGCATTCTGCCTAAAGCTAAGAAGGAAAAGGTTTGAAAATTAGAGCTAACCATCAGTTAGTTGTACACAGATGTGACTGCAATTTATTCACAAGAAGGAGAAGTTGTCTCAAAGGAAAACAGCCGAGTCATTTAAAGTGAATTAGTGTGTTTGTTGCACCTGGATTCCCTCCTAGATGCTTAGTAACACAGAATAAATGACTATGATGGAAAATACAGAATTATGGTGGTGTATCTATACAAACTGATTTTGCAGTGTATAATTAAAGCATAGAAAAGAAGCTGTATGCATGCATTTATATTCAGGTTATACTCTTTTTTTCCAAACTACAAAATACAGGGAGACGCTGTACGTTCAGGATGCTTCTGCCCTGGTTTCAGCTCAGAGGCTCGTGTGCACAGAAGAAACAAACCTCTGTAGGCAAGCAGATGTTGCGAGCCCAGTTCCTCTCCCAGTCTTGTTTTTGGGAGCGTTACAAAATTGGCGATAGTGCCAGACAGCTGTTCAGAAGGAGGCTCTGGGGAACAGGAGTTAGTCTTGCCTACTCAACCGCTAATCAGTATGACAGGCATTTGTTTCACCAGGATCCATTTACACAGCCCCATTGCGAAGAAAGCCTTTGAGTACAGTGGTACCTCGGGTTACAGACGCTTCGGGTTACAGACGCTTCAGGTTACAGACTCCACTAGCCCAGAAATAATACCTCAGGTTAAGAACTTTGCTTCAGGATGAGAACAGAAATGGTGCGACAGCAGCAGGAGGCCCCATTAGCTAAAGTGGTACCTCAGGTTACGAACAGTTTCAGGTTAGGAACAGACCTCCAGAACGAATTAAGTTCTTAACCAGAGGTACCACTGTACTGCCTATGTCATGGGTAGGCAAACTAAGGCCCAGTCGCCTTCTAAATCTGGCCCGCAGACAGCCCAGGAATCAGTGTGTTTTTACATGAGTAGAATGTGTCCTTTTATTTAAAATGCATCTCTGGGTTATTTGTGGGGCATAGGAATCCATTCATTTCTCCCCCCAAAATATAGTCTGAGGGACAGTGGACTGGCCCCCTGCTGAAAAAGTTTGCTGACCCCTGGCCTATGTGCTCCTATTCACAAGATCTCTGTTATTGTTGCCATTTTAGAAGCCTTCCAGGAGCTGCCGCAATCTTTGATGTGGTTAAGGGATTCCATGCAATGTTTCTTCTTCTTGACCAATCAGCTTAGAAGTACCTAAGCAAAATGTTGGTTATAGACCTACATGAAGGAGGGTCCTCCCCATCCTCCCCAACAATTGCAATATTTGTCGATTTCAGTCATCTGATCATTCATTCATTCATCCATCTATTTATTGATTGAAGAGCATTTGTAAACTGCTTAGTTTTATTATAATTTCCTAAGTGGTGTACACCCCACCCCCATCATTTTAAAAATACAGCCTAAAACCAATAAAGCAGTGATATAAAAGCATATTATCACAGAATCTTAGAGTTGGGTCATCAGGTCCAACCCTCTGCAATGCAGGAATCTCAGCTAAAGCATCCATGACAGATGGCCACCCAACCTCTGCTTAAAAACCTCCAAGGAAGGAGAGTCCACAATGTCCTGAAGGAGTCCGTTCCACTTCCGAACAGCTCTTACTGTCAGAAAGTTTTTTCTGAATGTTTAGTCGGAATCTCCTTTTTTTGTATCTTGAGGCCATTAGTTCTCCAGAGCAGGAGAAAACAAGCATGTTCCCTCTTCCAGGTCGAAACAAAATTTAAAAATTCCTTCTAGTAGCACCTTAGAGACCAACTAAGTTGGTCAACTATGGCAGACCAACACCTACCTCTTCCAGGTGACAGCTCTTAAGATATTTGAAGATATCAAACATATAAAATAGGGTCTGATTCAGGTTAAGGAAAGCCTATTCATTTCCCCAACACAACTTGCTTTCTGAAAAAAATAAGATTAATAGAGTGATCGTTGGCTGGGGAAAGCACATGTGAATTGCCCCATCAATGGTGTTCTTGTATTTGTAAATGTATTTGTGTTCTTGTATTTGTGTCCTTGTAAAAGCATAACAAAACATCAAACATTAAAAACTTCCCTGTACTGTGCCTTCCGATGTCTTCTAAAAGTTGCATAGTTATTTATCCCCTTGACATCTGATGGGAGGGCATTCCAAGTAGTGTCTCTACTTTGCAGAACTGCAAAGAACTGCAGCCGTGACGCAGAGAAGAATTTGGTGCAGATTTAATAAGGGAAGCAACGTGCTGGCGAAGATACTGCCAGGATCCCCTGGAGCAAAGTTGCCTGTGTTTCTATGCAGAAGAAATGTGTTGGTGAGAGGCGGAGGGGAGCACAAAATGAAAGATGGGTTTGGAAAACTGGATAACATCAAGAGACAGGGGCATGTGGTGGGTGTCCGCAGAGGTGTTCCCCGGTATCTCTCAAAGGCTCCAGGCGTAATAAATGCACGCAGGATACAATAACAGAGTGCACGAGGCTTCATCAATCAGAGGCGAGAGTGTTCACGTGTGAATATCCCTGGAGTTATCAGCACCAGTAATTCTCCAAATAAAGAGCCCCTTCCCCCTACTTTGATAAGGGAACAGAAGTCGGAGGCCTTATCAAGTCTCACCAACCAGAGGAGGAAACAAAGATTCCCACTTCATTTATGGACGAGGAGGGTCCTGAAATGGGGAGGGGGAGATGGAGTTTGCTTTAGACGAGGCAAAGCATGTTTCATTCCCATTGAGAGCTTTTGTTTGTTTGTTTGTTTTGTGAATAGGGGAGATATGAATGAATGGCACCGGGCAGAGCAGTGAGAGGGAGGGCTTGCACATTAATCAGAAAATATCAGGAGCTTGCAACAGGGTGCGTTTGATGTGCAAAAGGAAGAAGGAGAAGAGGCTGCCGTGAAATCTGGCTTTCCCTCAGAACTGGTGCCAGGCCTGTAATAAATTATAAAAACATCACCACCGAGAAGACACAATCTTGGAGAAATTAAGTGCAAAAATTAAGCATGAAATTAACCAAGAGAGGAACTGTTGGAATGGGCAAGGATTTGAGGCTAGATGAAACAAAATTGCACCCCGGTCACCCTGGACTTGTGCCCTGTAGTCTGGCTCTACCACTGCATGGCCGTATAAAATGGACTTATACGGAACTGAACCTCTGGTCTGTAAAGCTCAGCACTGTTTGACCTGCCTAGCAGCTCCTCCTCAGTTTCTCAGAGGGCATTTCCTCATTCTGCCCCAGAAATCTCCACTTTGGGCTGCATCTGAGACATTATGTAGCATGGAAGGAATGAGCTGTGTTGAGCTTCGGGCATCTTCCCTACCATTCAGCAGAGGGGACAATATTGAGCAGCTGGCGGTGGGCTTGGTAAATGGGAAAACCTACATACATGCTTTCCCAGCAGGAAAGGCAAGTGTGATCTGCAACAAACTGTTGCAGTGTAAACTCCCTCCAAATAGGAAAACCCTGGTTCAGTGAACTGTTCCCTCCAAACAGGACATCCCAATCTCTCACCCCTGCCACAATTTCCAGTTTCCCTTTTCTAACTGACATGCAACATTCCAGGACAACTGAGCCTACTCAGCCCTCATTGGACCGTTGTTGTTTTTTTGGGGGAGGTGGGGGGTGCCTCCGTAATATATATATATTAAATTGCTGTCAACTAGCTACCGGACTAAGTTCGAAGTGCTGGTTTTACTGCATAAAGCCCTATACAGCTTGGGATCAGGATGCCTGTAGGATCTCCCCCCCCAAAAAAAAATAATACCCAATCCGCCACTGCACTCTGCAGGTGAGGGCTTCCCGGAGATGCCACCTTATCAGAATGCCCATCTCACGCAATACAGAAATCAGGCTTCTAGTGTCATGGCACCTGCCCTTTTCAAGTCCCTCCCGTTAAATATTAATTGGGCTGTCGTGGGAGGAAGCTGCCTCCGCAGCTCTCTTGCACCCCGGAGCCAGGGCCCGAAGGCCTGGCTGAGCCCCAGCGTCCCTTCCTGCAGCTCCAGACTTGATGAGGGAGCCTTTTGTGGTACACCTGGTTGCGCCCCCTCAAAACAATGTGCCCAGGGCCACGGACCCCCAAACCCCACGCTACACCACTGGTCTCCTCCCAGCACTTATTGCTGAAATGAGAGTGGACAGAAGCCCTTAGCTTTCAATACACCCTTACCTGCAGTGGGCAATTTCCCCTCAGAAGTCAGAGAAATGCACTTGGCACATGTTCAGAGGAACACTTCCAATTTATTAGGAGTTTAAGCATCTCAGGACTGAAATCTAGTCTGGGGCAAAGCCTTGATTTACCGCAGCTGGAATTATCATCATCATCATTTCTATACCACCCTATGCCATGGGTCTCCTCCCTCCTTAGGCTCTCTCTGACAGGACAGCCCCCCCCCCCCTTTCTAGAGGTAAGTGTGTGAGTGGGGCACACACTCTGCACTGTTTCAGAGGCACCCTCTCCTTTAGGAGGACTTCACAAGGCTGAGCTTTGGGAGCTGACGCCACCCCTTCTGGCATTATTCAGAATTGCTATCCCGCCCCTCGCCTGCCATGGGGCTCTCATATTTCTGACGGGCGCTGTTTTCCAACAGGCAGAAGTTCTCCAGGTGCCGTTTTATCCATCCTTGAATCTGAGCGGTGGGGGGGGGTATCTTTACCTGTAAGACTGGTGCTGGCAGCCTGCCGTGCAGCTGCTGAAGCCACAGACGGGGCGGGGGAGAGTGGGGTGGGGGAACCTTCCCCCAGAGGGTAGCACTGAAGCAGTGATGGCTGGACGGGTGGGCGTCAGAGGAAGGAGGAGCGATGGGTTGCGCTTTCGCCGTCGAGCCAGCCAGCCAGTCAGGCGGGCGGAGAGGCGCTGCTCCAGCAGCGCCCTCGAGGGGAGGCGTTAAGGGCTTGACCTTTCCTGCCCCCTCGCCCAGCCTGCATATAAAGGCAGGTCCCGGCCGAGGAGGCAGAAGCAGCGCCGCGCTCAGTCTCCGCCGCGACTCGCCGCTGCCCTTGATCAAGCAGAGCGCCGAGCCGCCCCGTCGAGGCCAAGCCCGGAACGCACCATGGCGCGCCCCGAGTTCCAGCTGCTGCCGAAGCCCCGCGGGCTCTTCTCGCTCCTGGGTCTCTTCGCCTTTGCGCTGCTGCTGGAGGGACGTGGCGTCCGCGCCGCGCCCTTGCAAGGCAGCGAGGGGGCGTCCCCCATGGCCAAGGTCTACCCCCGGGGCAGCCACTGGGCTGTGGGTGAGTATGCACGAACTGCTGGGCGCCCACGGTCGCCAAATATGTGTGTGTGTGTGTGTGTGTGGCGCGCGCTTTCTCTCCCCACCCCGACGCCGCGGTTGGCGCTTGACAGTGGAGCATCAGCCCCGAGGGAAAGTGAAAAGAGAGCGAGGTCTTTGCCGTGAGGAGCTTACAATTGCCGTTTCTGCAGGGGGAGCGAGTAGCATTCAGGGAGTGAGGGTTGAGCGGAGGGAAGGAGAGTGAGTTTTAGAGGGACGGAGGGAGGGATCTCGTACTTTCCCCCAACTTTGAAAAGCTGGCTTGGAGAGCATCCATCCGTCCGTTATCATTTTCCTCCCAGCCAAGCTCGGTACCCAACTTGGCGATGCAATGCCTCCCGTTTCCAGTGAGCATCCCCTCTAGCTTGCCTCGCTCCCGCGCCGCATCACGTTATCCCCTCCATCCTGTTCGTGTCAATCTATTCCGTGTGCAGACAGATGCGTTGCTGCTGATTTTTATTTTCCTGTTTTGGAAAAGAAATTGCGACTTCACACAGCAGGTCATTATTTTTTTGGGGGGGGGGGGCTTTGCTACCCTGTAGTCATAATCACCACTAGGTTCGACGGAGAAGAATCCCATCCCTTGGGTCTTTTCAGTCCTGACAAGTAGGTCAGCAAAACATTGCAGTGTGGAGTGCACCTGTTCAATGTCCCAGCCAATCAGCTTGTCATGCCTTTTGCCAGGATACTCCATTCCTCCCCACTTCTTCATTTCCTGTTCCTCAACTCTATTCTGTGCCAAATGAACATCTTTGGTCCTCAGTCGGCTGCTATTAAACACCCCTCACTTGGGTTCCCCCCCTCAAGCTTTTTTTTTTTGAGTGGGAGTGAGGTACTTGGGGTGGCCCCAAGCTTGCTAAAACATACTGATGAACTGTGGATGGTGTTGCCATTTGAGCTACATGGAGTTCTAAACTCAAGAGAACTGAGTTTTCTATTAAGATATAGGAGAACTAAATGAAATCTCCATTGACAGAGAGAGTATAGCTCTGAATACCAGGTGCTGAGGACAAACCAATCAGGGAGCACTGTTGCTCTCCATTCATGTATCTGGCCAGCCAGCCGCTGTTGGGCTAGATAGAGCCCTGGTCTAAACTATCAGGGTTTTTCTTAGGCTGTCATTGCACTGGTATCTGCTAGAGCTACTTTAGTTTCAGGATATCCTATTGTAAGGAGCAAAGGTTGTACTAGATCAGGGGTCTGCAACCCGCGGGTCCGGAGCCGCATGTGGCTCTTTTACATCTTTGCCGTGGCTCCGGGGCGGATACTAGCAAGGGGAGGAGGCGCATTGTGCGCCCCGACACTCCCCACTGTGGCGGGCGCTGTACTGGCTGTGACGTCGCATGGGGGCGGGGCGTGCGTTAGTCACGCACCGTCCCAACGTCACCTTCCCGGTTTTGCGGCTCCCAGTTTTTTTTCCTTCGGAAACGGGTCCAAGTGACTGTTTTTGTCTTAAAGGTTGCAGACCCCTGTACTAGATGAACAATAGGATCCCTGACAAGTTGGTCCCTACATCTTCTTATAAAATTTATGCCTTGTCTCTCCTGCCATTACGAAGACAGAACGCTGCCTTATTCACAATCAGAGCCCTGGTCCACTTAACCCAGTGCTGCCTACACGGATTGGCAGCTGTTTTCATGTTTTCAGAGATAGGTCCTCTGAGCTCTAGCTGGAAATGCTGTGGATTGAACCTGGAATGTTCTGCTCTGCCATAGCCCTTCCCTATTAGAAATAGCTTGCGAAATATTGCATTGATCTCTCTAAGCCACCTCCCCCTTTATCTGTAGCATCCAGTGAGAGCCAGTGTGGTGTAGTGGTTAAGAGCAGTGGACTTGTAATCTGATGAACCGGGTTCGCTTCCCCAATCCTCCACATGCAGCTGCTGGACTAGTCACACTTCTCTGAAGTTTCTCAGCCTCACTCACCTCACAGTGTCTGTTGTGGGGGAGGAAAGGAAAGGAGAATGTTAGCCGCTTTGAGACTCCTTCGGGTAGTGATAAAGCGGGATATCAAATCCAAACTCCTCCTCCTCCTCCTCCTCTTCTTCTTCCTCCTCCACACATCTGTACTATGCACAAGTATCTGCCGCCACTTTGCTTTTCTCCTTGAGATGGTTCATTCATGCTATCACATATTTCTTCCATGCAGACAGTTCCAGTCTTCCATAACTGAGTGCATGGATTTACAGAAGAGGGTTGTGTGTGTGTGAGAGAGAGAGGGGGGGGCAGGAAATCACAGGATTGGTTCACATCTGTGAATCTGTGGCTTTTCTCTGTTTGAGGGTAATTCCTCTCACGCCCATGACTGCATGACAAAATATCTAAGAGTGCTGAACGGTCCACGAAGACTGCCTACAGGTATCTCTGCAGTTGTGGTGGCCCTGCTTGCCACCTGGTATAATTTGGTGTGGTGTCTGTCATGACGCCCGTCATGCAACTTCAAGCATAGGGTCCGGCAAAGAGAGACTACCTATAAGTATTGTTGTTGTTGTTTAGTCGTTTAGTCATGTCCGGCTCTTCGTGACCCCCTGGACCAGAGCACGCCAGGCACTTCTGTCTTCCACTGCCTCCCGCAGTTTGGTCAAACTCATGCTGGTAGCTTCGAGAACACTATCCAACCATCTCATCCTCTGCCATCCCCTTCTCCTTGTGCCCTCCATCTTTCCCAACATCAGGGTCTTTTGCAGGGAGTCTTCTCTTCTCATGAGGTGGCCAAAGTATTGGAGCCTCAGCTTCACGATCTGTCCTTCCAGTGAGCACCTATAAGTATAGTTGGCTGCAAACCCCTTAACATGGTGGTATTAACCTCCCGACGCTACCAGCACCTATTGCAGTTGCAGGAGATGATACTGCCTGCCTGGAGACAGGTGACAATTTATTCCGGAGAGTAGAAATGATATGATGGGAACACAGCTCATCCCAACAGAACTTTACATATGTAGTTGCAAGTAACATTGATTTAACTAGAACAAGCTCCAAGAGAGGCTTTGCTTTTGAGCAGACAAGTTGCTGGAGAAATGGAAGCTCTTCACCCTTTCCCCACCAGCCATCAAAATCACCCTCCCCCACACTGCTTTTCTCCTCCTGCTCTCTAGATATATGTGTCTTTTTCAGGGACATTGGGTTGGGGGAAAGCAGCTTGGGGGAGGTCATCATTGGGCTCACCCACACTTTCGCTCGTCCTGTGTTTGATCGTATTGTGTTCTGATTAGTTGCCCAGGGTCCGAGAATTTTTCTTGTTCTGCAGCTGTGCCTTCGGAAAATTTGACCTTACCCACTGAACTGAAGCTCAATTGAGCAAAATCTGCCTCTTGATTTTCTGTGCATTCGGATAAGATACAAGTCAGCAGCTAAGATCGGATTTTCATACGGCACAGCCGAGGAACAATGAGGATAGCCCTCGCACCTGGGAAAATTAATTGGTGCACAATATGATAAAAATACGCAGCAACTGAAAGTGTAGATGAGCCCAAAGGTGGCAAGGTGGCCGGCAGGAATAGGGTTAAAGTCAGGAAAAGGTCTTTCATGTCTATTTTCGCCCATAATTTTTGCATGTTTCTGTAGGGCTTCAAAAGCTACAAATAATGTTTTCCTAGACTGGATTACCTGTGCCCAGAAGCACCCTAAATAATTTCACAATGGCTGCCATCACCACTCTGCTAGCCTGGTACTCTTATGAGGGTACCAACTTTGATGCACTTCTGTCTGATTCAGGCATTCCTTGCCGGACGATAGAATCACAGCATAAAGCAGATAGCTCAGTCTGTAGAGCATGAGACTCTTAATCTCAGGGTCGTGGGTGTTAAGTTGTGGGTGAACATATCAGACGACACATCGATTCTTCAACAGCTCTTGTTTATTCACAGGCCAGAACATAACTGAACTGAAGGGTTCAGCCAGCCTGCTTATATAGAGCTCCACTAGAACGCAACAGTAACCATTTTCTGTAACTATCCAATCACTGAACGTCACTTTCAATCCCTTATTTGCATATGTGGACCTGAGTGAAAACTATCTACAGTATCCCCCTGCTGGCCCAGGGTGAGAACTTCAGTACATAACAGTGGGTTTGAGCTCCACATTGGGCAAAAAGATTTCTGCATTGCAGGGGTTGGACAATCTACAGTTCTATGACTTTTGGCACCACTTTCATGGCATTTCGGTTCCTCTTGCAGGGCACTTCATGGGCAAAAAGAGCAGCGGAGATTTCCCTAACATATATGAAGAACGAAGTGAGTCACCTTTCTCTTTGCTACCCGATAATGCCAAGCAACTGGGAGACTATCTGCACTGGGAGGAAACATTCAAGCAGTTCCTTCAGCTTCTTGAGGGGAACGAAAACCAAAGTGCTCAGGTTCTTAGGGAAGAATCTCCGTTTCCTATCAAGAGCGCTTGGGAGGCAGAGGACAACAGCAGCCTCAAAGACGTAAGTGTAAACGCTTCCCTTCATCTCTGTGTTGACAAAAGTCACTTCAATAATGTAGATGGAGTCCAGAGAGGAAAGAAATCCTGACAACACTTTACTGAGCAAACTGAACAAAGTGTATAATTTGAGGAGGAACGAGCAGAGGGATTTTGCCTTTCTTAGTTCAGGCCTTGTAAGCAGCAGGGAAACATTCAGCCAAACACACAGAGGGAAAGTTCCCTGAGAACTGCACAGCCAATCAGAGTGTGTTCTGCCTCAGTAAATGTCAAGCTGCTCTGTCTGGTTGCTAAGCAACACTTCCACCATCCCCCTGTTGGTTAGCTGACTTATTGATCACAGAGTTAACCTTTGAGTTGCAAACTGAATGATCCTTGCTGCAGCACTTCCAACGCTTTCATTGACAATTTGAACATGGGAAGCTTCCTGTCACAGTTTGTTTCCTTTCGGTTTGTTTCCTTCAAACAAACATGCCAAACATGGTTCAACAGAGGTGAAAATACATCTGAGAAGGTCAGCAAGTTGAGCCTCAAAATAGGAACATGTGGGGAGGTAAAAAAGGTAAAGGGACCCCTGACCATTAGATCCAGTCGTGGCCGACTCTGGGGTTGCAGCGCTCTTCTCGCTTTATTGGCCGAGGGAGCTGGTGTACAGCTTCCGGGTCATGTGGCCAGCGAACCAGAGCAGCGCACGGAAACGGCGTTTACCTTCCCGCCAGAGTGGTACCTATTTATCTACTTGCACTTTGACGTGCTTTCGAACTGCTAGGTTGGCAGGAGCTGGGGCCGAGCAATGGGAGCTCACCCCATCGCGGGGATTCGAACCGCCGACCTTCTGATCGGCAAGTCCTAGGCTCTGTGGTTTAACAGTTAGCTCTGTGGAGGTAACTTATGCTAAATCAGACCATTGGTCCATCCAGCTCAGCACTGTCTCTGCTGACCAGCATTGGGTCTCTAAGATTTCAAGCAGGGATTTACCAACCCAGAGGTGCTGTGGACTGAACCTGGGAGCTTGTGCCTGCAAAACAGATGCTCCACCACTGAGCTACAACTGCTCCCCAATTAAAAAACCAACCGCTTTCAAGCATTACCTAGAATCCTAAATGGGGCTGTGAGGACCTCTCAGTCAACTATAATTGCACAACCTGAATTTGAAGGTATGTAATTGAATCCCATCCTGTAATAGTGACAATCTGGAAGTGCCCTACAAATGGCAAAAGACTGGATCTTGGAACTCTTACCTGTGGAGCATATTCTTAACCTCCCAATTTACACAAAGCACCTTTTAGCTTGTTGAAACATAAATAACGTACTGTCATGAGGTACTGGGAAGCTTGCTATACCGAAGGGGAAACAGCTCTCCCTTTCTGATTATTTTGATTTAATTTTCTAGAAAAACTGATTGATTTGTGCTTGGGGCGGCAGTAAATGAACTACAGCCCCAAGTAATGACTTTATTCTGACATGGTTCGGCCAGCGCCTTCATTATACACCTTAAGGGTGCTCAGCGAAAACGTTCCTCTTTAACCAGGCCTTTGGGTGATTGACATCCAATGCCCTTTTAAATATGTTGTGGAAGTGGAGAGCGGTATTGTTATCATTATAGTGAGGCAGCTATGTCAGGCAGCAGATGAGAGATGTGGGGCAGTAGTAGCAGTCCCTGGCTGTTCCTCCTGTGTCGCTTAACTATCCCCATCTGTTGAATGATTGATTATATTAATATACTGCTTTCATGCAACTGAATCGCAAAGTGGCTTACAAACAATAAATACAGTTGGACCTCGGGTTTTGAACGTAATCCGTTCCGGAAGACCGTTCGAGTTCCGAAACATTCGAAAACCAAAAACTCAATACGGAAGCCTCAATACAGAAAACTGAATATGGAAGCCACATAGCATGTTCAACTTCTGAGGCGTTTTCGAAAACCAAAGCATTTACTTCCAGGTTTACAGCATTCAAAAACCAAAATGTTCGTCAATGGAGACGTTTGAAAACCGAGGTACCACTGTAACAATAACATAATAGAACACCGCAAATGCAACATAAACTAGACAGAGTAGTTAACAAACCATCAGTGAAAACAATTACAATTCACCAGTAAAACAATTACAGTCACAACTTGGAAAAGATAAGCTAAACAGCGCAACAAAAGTCATATTATAGGATTGCTCAAAGTACTACAGTGGTCATAATCTATAAAACAATTTAACAACCTTGACAAAATAGCAACCGAAAGATAAGATAAGCACTGATATATTCGTTGACTCTTCCCAGCCCTGTGACTCATAATCTTCCACTCTGTTCAGTTCATTAAAAGACTCCATACACACTGCCCAAGCTTGACCTCTGAGGAGGTCACTTCAGTGCTGTTAATGCAGTGATTCGACTTCACCCTCACAGGGCCACACCATTGTCTCTTGAGACAATTGCCAACCACAGTGATATCTGCTGCCACATGGTCACTCTTGGTCCTCCTACTCTGTCCTGCTGCCTCGGGTCTGGTGGAGAATGCTCTCCTGTCACACCAGCGCTGGCATTAGTGGAGGCTAGTCTATACAGGGCAAATGGGCCAATACGCTGCCAGTCTGCCTTCGACCAACTCCTGTCCAACGCCAGCCTTACTTACAAGCAGTGCCGGATTTACGTATAAGCTAAATAAGCTATAGCTTAGGGCCCCACTCTCTTGGGGGCCCCAAAAAAATTTAAAGGGAAAAAACCTGCATGTACATTTCCAAAATATAAAAAACAAATAAAGGAATTTTTGTTATTGCCAAATGCCAATGTGTTTACATTATTACGTTTGTTATGAATAAAAAATCATTTTAAGTTGGAGCTTAATAATTATTTCACTATTAACATACTTCTTCTTAATTGTATTTCACTATTAATATACTTCTTCTTCATTGTATTTCAGTTCAACAATTACTTGATAAAATACCTATTTTGTTATGTGCAAATGGCTTTAGATACCTATTAGGTCCACAAATTACCATATAGCATATATTCAACACAAAAAACAGCGACAACTTGTTGTTGACAAAGGACAGCTGGACATATAAAGGGCCCCATTACCTTCAGTAGCTGAGAGCCTCGTCAGACCTAAATCTGGCCCTGCTTACAAATAGTCAGTGGGTGGCTCTGGCACTACCTGTTCTTGGTTTTCTGCCTTCCCCACCCCTACCAGTCCTAGTCTGCCCCACTGAAATGTGGGGAGCCACCCAGTTGGCTCCTGTTTGTGGAAGCCCTTCACCTCCAGCAGTGAAACATACTGGGCTGGAGCTGGTTGAGGGACCTATGACCTCTGCACCCATCACTGCAGAGGCTTTTGTCAAGATTGCCCTCTCACTGTTATTCTTTTTCCTCTCTCTGTGTCTTCATTAGATGATGGATTATCTGCTGCAAGCGATGGATAGAAAAGAGGCCTCTCCCAGTTGAAGCAACTGTCTCCCAGCACCGAAGGCACAGAATAATATCTTTGCGAAAGAGACTATTGGTTTCACAAGCATTTTATTGTATATGATAACTGATTTAAAAATAATAATATTATCTTTTGTGTTAAGCAAGATTTTTTCCCTCTCCCTTTGGCGTAAAAATAACCTGCTCACTTGTATTCCTAATCATGACGACACTCTTTGGAGGTGTTTATTTCCATCTGAGTAGCCTTTTCCCTCTTTCGAATGCATTTGTTTGTATGACAGCTTTTGCCACCCTTGGCACCCTCCAAAACACCTGGAGGGCGCTAGGTTGGCAAAAGCTGTTCTGCATTATTGTTGATGAAGGGTCTTCCAATTCTCTGACGGTAATTTGCCATTTCCTCTCCCTCCAATCACATCGTCTTTTGTGTTAACAATCATTCGATGTTTTTCAACATTCACAATAAACAAATATGTTTAAAAAAGGAAAGATTCCGAGGTTAGTGCTTTCATCTGTCTGAAACGCAGGTGATGCTGCAGTCTTGCTGAAGCGAACGGGCTTGAAGCGGTATGGGCTTGAATTTCTGGGGGCCATTTTTGTAAGCTGCCCGGAGCTCCAAGATGGAGGAAAGGTGGCATACAAAAACAAAGGAAACATATGTACGATAATAAATGCACACCTATTTGCGTGTGTGTTTTGATGCATTTATCTTTAAAAGGCATAAACTTTTAAATGTGAAATGGTACAGAGAAGTCTGAAGCGAAATTTTAAAGGGACAAATAGATTATAAACCAAATAACGACTATATTTATAAAACGACGGATAGGTTTTTAAAACAAGGAAGTTCAAAAGCATACCTCTCTCTGGAGGGCATTTTCAATTTCACATACAGTGGTACCTCGGGTTACATACGCTTCAGGTTACAGACTCTGCTAACCCAGACATATTACCTCAGGTTAAGAACTTTGCTTCAGGATAAGAACAGAAATTGTGCTCTGGCAGCACAGCGGCAGCAGGAGGCCCCATTAGCTAAAGTGGTGCTTCAGGTTAACAACAGTTTCAGGTTAAGAACGGACCTCCAGAACGAATTAAGAACTTAACCTGAGGTACCACTGTATCTGTCCATGGGGCGGCAACTGGTGAGGAATGAGACCTTGTTGGGGGATAGCTTGACGAAGATGCCGGTCCAGCAAACGGCAGCTGTGAAAAAGGAAAATTCCATGCTAGGGATAATCAGGAAAGGCATTGAAAACCAACGCTGTTATACAATCTATGATGCAACTGCGTCTGGAATACTGTGCATTGTTCTGGGTCACTGCGTCCACTCAAAGAGGAAATTGTGGAATGGGAAAAGGTTCAGAAAAGAACAACTGAAATGTCTGCCTGGACTGCTCAGTCGGCTAGAGTGTGATAATGTCATGGTTGCAGGTTCGATCCCTGCACAGGACAGCTGTATATTTCTGCATTGCAGGGGGTTGGACTAGAAAGGAAGTACAGTGGCACCTCGGGTTAAGTACTTAATTCGTTCCAGAGGTCCGTTCTTAACCTGAAACTGTTCTTAACCTGAAGCACCACTTTAGCTAATGGGGCCTCCTGCTGCTGCTGCCGGAGCACGATTTCTGTTCTCATCCTGAAGCAAAGTTCTTAACCTGAGGTAATATTTCTGGGTTAGCGGAGTCTGTAACCTGAAGCGTACGTAACCTGAAGCATATGTAACCTGAGGTATCACTGTACTTCTTCACATAAGTGAGGAAGTGATGCGTTACAAACTGGGATGGCTTCAAAGGCGGGTTAGACAAAATCCTGAAGCAGTAGTCTATCACTGACTATTAAGCCCAATGACTACGTTCTACCTTCACTGTAAGAGGTAAGATGCTTCTGAATACCAGTTGATGGGAGTCACCAAATAGTGCTGATGTCTCAGGTTCTGCTTGCAGACTTCTCATAAGTATCTGGCTGGGCACGGTGGGAAGCCACAGAGTTGATCCAGCAGGGCTTTTGTTCTTAGTCCGTGAGCCCACACAAAGGAGGTCCCCCCACCCGCCTTTGCACATGGAGAACGTGCTTCTCCCAAAGAAGGAACACAGAGAAGCACAGACCCCCCCACCTTTTATTTAACACCTGATTTATACAACACATTTCATAAAGCACAGCAACAGTGATGAAACGTAATAAAACAATCACCCAGTGAAAACTGCGTGCGATACTCTGTGGCTTGTGAATTTCCAGAACGGTTCAGTCTTGAAAACTGAAAGCTGCTCATAACCCGCCTACTTTCAGCAGCCAGAAACATCATAGCCAGACACTGGAGAAACCTGCCAGGAGTAAGCATGGACCAATGGTACCAAATAGTATAGGAAACATCCTTACAGTAGTATCTCGGGTTACATACGCTTCAGGTTATAGACTCCGCTAACCCAGAAATAGTGCTTCAGGTTAAGAACTTTGCTTCAGTATAAGAACAGAAATCGTGCTCCGGCGGCACAGTGGCAGCAGGAGGCCCCATTAGCTAAAGTGGTGCTTCAGGTTAAGAACAGTTTCAGGTTAAGAACGGACCTCAGGAACGAAGTAAGTACTTAACCCGAGGTACCACTGTACTAGAAAAATTAACCAATAAACTGAAACGGGGACAAATAGAAGAAGATGCCTTTATCCCGGTATGGTTCCCCTTTATCACATACATGGCCCAACAAGGCAATGACAAAAATCCACCAACAACATACAAATCAATATGGCGAACCTGATCTAAAACACCCACCCACTCACACATGAAAATAAAGTTCACCACAGCCAACCGCAAACAAACAACCACACCCTAGGCCAACCCCAACCTCTCTCACCACCAAAGGAAGACAAGTGAATAGCAGAGAACCTGCACAAGCGACGCTGACACAAAACCCCACATATATTAAGTAAAATAGAATCATTGCCACCCGACCCCACCCCCACTCACCTTTCCCCCCTCCACCTCTTTCCCCCTTTTCTTCCTAATGTCTCAACAAGTGAAACTGATCTATAAAAAATGTTACTTGAAAAGAGAGAGAGAGAGAGATTGCACATACTTCTGTAAACCAAGAAAATTTTTAATAAAAACAAAACAAAACAAAACAAACCCTGAAAGCTGAACTCAACGGTGCCATTGATTTGATTCAGCAAGGGAGCCCTTCCGTTCTCAAATCACTCCTCCTAGCAGCGAGCTCAGGTGGCGAGCGCCGACAGCGATGCAGTCAAAACGGAGCCCCCGAGAAATGGAAAAGATGGATTAGCACACTTGAGGGAACCCTCAGGTTTACAGAAGTCAGAAAATATTTTTCTTAAAAAATGGGGGAAAGGCCAGTGAAGACCGAGCATACCTACTAGCCGCAGAATTTCTGGTATCAGCAGGTTAAAGAAACAGACACTGTGGGGAGGGGGGAATGGAGAATGAAGTATCCTGGTATAGATACTGCAACTTGTTTATACTGTTTGCTCTGCAAGGTGTCTCCAATGCTGCTACCACATAACTTATTGTCTGGAGGGATTGTTGTGTAACGCACGCACGCAGACACAAACATTTGTGGCACAAAGCGTTACAGGGTTTCGGCAGACTGGGAACAAAGCGGTAGGCCCACCGAAAATGTTTGCGGGTGCAAATGGTATTGCCAGTGGGATCAATCCCCAAGAGCACAAGGAACACAAATAATCATGCACATGAAAAGGATGTCTGGAGAGGCCCTGGGTCAATTTGATATTGCAAAGGTGTGTGCTTTTTTTCTCTTTGAGAGAAATTGCGCCCCGCCAACAACTCTTCAAACACCCAGAAGTGGGGAGGAAGATTTGTTGAGAGGAATCTTGCTTTAGCAGTGCTAACAGTAAACACTGTAATCAGATCAGGACTAATCCGCCAAGATAAGCAAATGTGAGTCACAATCCCAGAGCCTAACGGAAACTTCTAGAAGCAACACTGTAAACACTGTTGAGTCTAGAGTGCCTCTCTTGAGAACATGCTCAGTGCAGGAGAGTGTCATGCTGAAGTTGTTCAGGGTGGCCACTTACCCAACACACACACACTCATAAGACAAACAAGGACACAGATCTGCATCTGCTAATGCACATATATAGGTGCAAATTTAGAAACGATTGTTTTAAATCGAAATATAAGACACCTCACCATAGTGGAGAAGACTGTGACGGGCTGACCTGTGTACCTGCTCTGTCTGCTGCCAACTGTTGATGGGCAAGTTCCTTGCTCACCTGTTTTAGGATTCTCTCTCTTTAAAACAGACCGGGATTAGGCAGCAATTCAAACAGAAGACGATGCTCTGTAAATCAGGGCGCATGACCGCACTATACTTTGGGGGTTGGAGACACCTTTTTCAGCTCAGGACCCACTTCTAGGGCAACCTACAGCATTTTTCTGTTTAATAATGAGCAGGTTTAATAATGTTTAATAATGAGCTGGAAGGACAGATCCTGAAGCTGAGGCTCCAGTACTTCGGCCACCTCATGAGAAGAGAAGACTCCCTGGAAAAGACCCTGATGTTGGGAGAAGGGGACAAGGAGAAGGGGACGACAGAGGACGAGATGGTTGGACGGTGTTCTCAAAGCTACCAGCATGAGTTTGACCATGCTGCAGGAGGCGGTGGAAGACAGGAGTGCCTGGCGTGCTCTGGTCCAGGGGGTCACGAAGAGTCGGACATGACTAAACAACAACAACAATGAGCAGGTCGGAGGAGTTAAACAAGAAATGGTTTTTATTAAAGGACTATATGCAACAGGTCTTTTCTCCTTTAGTTACTCTCTTACCCTGTTCTAACCTCGCACTGCTGCTTGGGCCTAACCTACTAAGTGAGATGTGGGAGCTGCCCTTAATGGCCTTTTTTTTTTTTTTTTTACTTATGCCAGCCAAGCGGAGACACTTGGGCTGTTAAAGTAGGAGCAGTGCGAGGTGCAGCCTGGGGAGAATTCTAAGGGCCACACAGAGTGACACCAAGGGCCGCACATCAGGAACTCAAGGAGCTTCAACTGTGCACTTCCAAAGTTATGTGGCTGGGGCCTATCCTGTTAAGCCCCTGTGTGCCAGGGCCAAAACAGGTGTAGATGGAAACAGGATTATGCAACCTCCGTCCCAGGCAGGCCTTAGGAAGCCTCTGAATTTGCCCAGCCTGCAGTGTCCATATTGTCCAGGGAGAGTCCAGGATTTACAGAAGCCATCCCAGTTTCTGTTTTGATCACTTTTCCTTAGGATGTCCCTGTTTTCATTGGAGACATGTTTGAGGCTATGGAGTTATACGACCTCCGAGCCAAAAGAGATAAGTAACTACAAGTATACAACTTTTAGAAGGCATCTGAAGGCAGCCCTGTATAGGGAGGTTTTTAAATGTTTAATTTTTATTAAGTTTTGATATATATTGGAAGCCTCCCAGAGTGGCTGAGGCAACCCTGTCAGAGGGGTGGGGTATAACTAAAATATAGTTGTCAGGGTTTCAGGGACAGAGAGCGAGGGGGAGGGGTCCCAGGGTGACGAGGAAGAGGACGACGATGACCCGAGGTTGTCAGTGAGTCCGTCAAGTGAATCCGAGGATTCCCAAAAGGGAGCCCCCCTGGTCAGGCCAAGGGGCAGTAGAGAGGGAAGCAGTCAGAAGCAGGGGAACGAAGAGGGAATCCCCAGTGGGGGTTGGAGATCGGAACCGGCCTCTCCGTCGGAACGGAGTGAAGGGGGTGGAGTTACCAGTGTGTCAGAAAGAGCAGAACAGGGAGCAGAGAGGGGAAGGAGTTCGGAGCAGAACATCCTGCCGGAAGGGGAGGAGTGTAGTACCGAGAGTAGCGTAACGGTCGAAAGGAAGGTCAGAGGCAACGTACGCGCGCCAAGTTCAAATGTGGAGGCGCGCGGAAATGAGGAGAGCCCTGAGGAGGAGCCTGGTCCCAAAGCACGAAGGAGGGGGGAGCAGAAGACTCAGCCTCGGGGGAGTCCCGAAGGGAGGGAGCACAGGGGGGCAGAAAGACCCTGCGGAAAAGGAAGGAGAGGAAAAGGTGGAGCAGTACAAGCCTCTTAAGCTGGTGCAGGGGCGGGACTGACTCAGAGGGGACTTCAAACATCTAAGGGTAAAAGATGCTGAGCCACGGAGCTTGGATGTAACGACAACAATGTTCTTCAATAAAACCTTTTGTATATAACTTGGACTGGATTTTGGTCTCTTGTGAGCTGGGACCTTGGGTGGCTCTGACAGTAAGTCCCCTCCCAAAGAACGCAAATTTTTTTTTTGCAAAGCTCACAAACGGTGACAGCCATGAGTGCGGAGGATCAGCTGACAGCACTACGAACTACAGTTTCCGAACTCACTGCTGCAGTCCTTGCGTCTCAGAAGAAGCATGACGAAATGGAGAAGCGCTGCCAGGACCTGCAAACAAGGTGGGAGCGTGCAAACAGGGAAGGGTTCCCAGGGTCCAGATCAGAGGGCATTGGACTTGGAAGGCGGGGGGGCAGCCTAGTCACCCACTTCGATGGGAACCTGAAGCACTACCCCAGTTTCAGAGCAGACGTTTTGTATGCATTACACTTGCTTCGTCATGACTTTAAAGATGAGGAGGAGAAAGTGGGGTTTATTGTTTCTCACTTGCATGGGCCGGCCAGAGACTGGTTGCGCAATTTGTGGCGTGAAGATGGCCCTGCCCGCCGCGATTCTGATGAATTCATTAAAGCGATGGATGCCTGCTTCCAGTCAACCGTAGATTTGGATCTTGCACGCAGGGAGATATTTGGACTGCGGCAAGGCAAAGCCACTGTGCGTCAGTACCATTCCAGATTTTTTGCTTTACTGACTGCGTTACGCTGGGAGAAAGACTGCACACCTGTGAGGGATTTGTTCTGGGAGGGTCTCAGCGGTCCCATAAAGGACGAACTTGCCAGGGGAGACAGACCTCAGACCCTGGAGGAGGTGGTGCAGAGGGCTCTGGCGATTGGGATACGTCACGAGGGACGTCCTTGGCACAATGAGGAAGAACGTCAGGTGCGTCCACCAGCGAGGACGTCTTCTTTCATCCCCAGGGAGTTCAGTCAGTCACATCCCTCGCCGCTAGGGAGGCAGGGGGAGGAGCCGATGGAACTTGGTGGTGCTAAGGCTCATGCAACAGCCAGAGCCCCAGTTTCCGGTGCAGTAAAGGCGAAGCCTCCTAGAGGGACCAGGAAGTGTTACATCTGCGACAGTGCACTGCACATGGCAAAAGAGTGCCCCCAGAGGCTCCAGAAGCACACTGCAGCTTTAGCGACGGTAGCTGCAGAAGTGATCCAGGAAGAGGAACCTCAGGGAAACGACAATGCCTGGCTGCAAGCAGGATTGCTGGGGCTCAGCCAGGCGAATCTGTAGAACAGTCCCCAGCGTCTTTGCAACCCACAGACCCTTTACCACCCAAGCCAGCGGTGCAGCTCACTGCAACACTTCAGTTGCCAAATGGGACCACCCTAGAAGTGCCCCTCACGATCGATTCGGGGAGCAACGCCGATTTCGTGGGGATGCAATTCGTCAAGCAGCATCGCATAGCGCTTCTGCCCGCCACAACGCCTCTGAACGTAGTCACGGTGGATGGCAGGAAATTGCTAGGAGGGCAAGTTGTGCAACAGACACCTCCCATGGTGATGCGGATAGGAGATCACCGAGAAGTCATTAGCTTCAATGTCACCCAACTGTCTGACACGCCTATAGTATTAGGCATGAGTTGGCTGGAGAGACACAGTCCTGCTGTAGCGTGGTACCAACGCCAGATCACCTTTTGCTCATCGTACTGTGCTCAAAATTGCATCCAGTCCTGCCAGGAGGAGGGGGCTGAGCACCAGCTGCGACTTGGCATGGTGCAGGCAGTACCTAGCAAGTACGAAGGGTTCCTGGAGGTTTTCTGCGAGAAGGAAGCTGACCAGTTGCCGCCCCACAGACCTTATGATTGTGCCATCGACCTGGTGCCGGGGGCGCAGTTGCCGACTGCAAAACTGTATTCCATGTCTGAGGACGAGATGCAAGAGCTCAGGGAGTTCATAGAGCACAATTTGAAGCGTGGATTCATCCGGGAATCGAAAGCAGTGGGGGGCAGTCCTGTGTTCTTTGTAAAGAAGAAAGACACGCCCCAAAAAAGACTCATTGTGGATTATAGGTTCATAAACAGTATGACCAAGCCCAAGGCCTTCCCCATGCCCAAGATAGATGATCTCCTAGCAACCGTGAGGAAGGGGAAGATCTTCACCAAGTTGGATCTGCGTGGAGCGTATAACCTCATACGCATCCGGGAGGGCGATGAGTGGAAAACGGCCATGTTCACGCCTCTGGGCACGTATGAATACAGAGTTATGCCGTTTGGTCTCCAAAATGGATCTCACGTATTCCAAGCCTTTATGCATCACGTGCTAGCGGGACTCCTCTACAAGAAATGTGTGTGTTTCCTCGACGACATCCTGATCTTTTCGGAGACGGAAGAGGCCCACGAGAGGGACGTAAAGGAAGTCCTGCAAAGACTACGGGAGAACAGGCTCTACGCCAAGTTAGAGAAGTGCCAGTTTGATGTGACGGAGGTGGATTTCCTGGGCTACAAGCTGTCCGACAAGGGGCTGGCCATGGACAGCGTCAAGGTCCGCGCGGTGTTGGACTGGGAGAGCCCACGCAATCGGAAGGAAGTCCAGAGATTCGTCGGCTTCGCCAACTTCTACCGCAAATTCATCAGAGGTTTTGCAAAGGAGACAGCAGCGATCACGGACACTCTGAGTTCCAAGAAGAAGAGGTTCGTGTGGACGGAACAGGCGGAGCGCTCTTTTCGGAAGCTTAAAAGCCTTTTCACCTCCGAGGAGCAGCTGCTGCACGTGGATCCAGGCAGGCCCATGCGAGTAGAGACCGACGCGTCAGACAGGGCGGTTGGAGCCGTGCTCCTGCAAGAAGATCCACATGGGAACTGGAGACCCGGTGCCTTTTACTCCCGAAAGCTCAGCAAGGCGGAGCAAAACTACACCATATGGGACAGAGAGCTGTTGGCCATTCAAGCAGCGTTCAAAGCGTGGCGACACTTCCTCATAGGAGCCAAGCACACAGTACAGGTCCGCACGGATCACAAGAACCTAGAGTATTGGCGCACGGCGAAGCTCCAAAGCCAGAGACACATGCGCTGGGCGGAATTCTTCGCGGATTTCGACTTCCAGATAGAGTACATCCCCGGAGATTCCAACGTTATAGCCGATGCGCTATCCAGGAAACCGCAATATCTCGATGAAGCGACACCAGTAGCAGCCAGGCACATTTTCGCACCACAGGCGTGGTCGTGCGCTGCCATCACAGTAGATCTGGACGCGGTGCAACGCGCGTTGCAAGTGGATCAGTTCGCACAGTCCAAAATGGAGGAGTTGCGCAGAGGTGTGCAGAGTGGCAAAGATTTCCAACTACGCGACGGGCTGCTAACTCGCAAAGGTGCCCTCTACGTGCCAAGCGACGAGCTTCGCGCAAAGGTTCTGCAGCAGTTGCACGACGCCCCCAGTGCGGGCCACTTCGGCAAGGAGAAGACAATAGAACTGGTGGCAAGGGACTTTTGGTGGCCTCGGATGCGTGGAGAGGTAGCGGATTACGTCGCCAGGTGTGACACTTGTCAAAGGTCCAAGCCAGTACACCAGAAGCCAGCGGGGCTGTTGGAACCGCTGGAAACGCCACAGCAACCGTGGGAGAGGGTAGCCCTGGACTTCGTTACTGACCTGCCCAGCTCCAGAGGGAAGACGGCGGTACTGGTGGTTGTGGACCTGTTCACCAAGATGGCGCACTTCATTCCGTGCGCAAAGGTGGCGACGGCGGAACAGACTGCCAAACTCTTCATTGATCACGTGTTCAAGGTGCATGGGCTGCCGCAGTCCATCCTGTCCGACAGGGGGCGCCAGTTTGTTTCCAATTTTTGGCAGAAGCTTTTAGGTATCCTGAACGTCAAGATCAACCTTACGTCGGCGAGACACCCACAGACCAACGGCCAAGCTGAGAGGGTCAACGCGATCATGCAGCAGTACCTGAGATGTTACGCCAATCAGCGACCCGCAGCTTGGGTGGACTACCTGCCGATGGCAGAGTTTGCCTATAACAACACGAAGCACGCGTCCACGGGGGTGACGCCGTTCTTCGCGAACAACGGTCGTCATCCCAGAACCTTCCCGGGGTTCGGGGCACCGAGAGAGGGGGTGCCGCAAGAAGCCGACCAGTTTGCAGCGGAGCTGCAGGAGGTGCACGAAGAGTTGCGGAGACATTTGGAGCTGGCCAAGCAAGCATATAAGGTGCAGGCAGACAAAAACAGGAGAGCGGGGGAGGAGATCCAGGTGGGGGACTGGGTGTGGTTAGCGGCCCAAGCGATGCCAGCCAAGTCGTTGGCCAAGAAGAAGCTAGGGCACAGGCAGTTAGGGCCGTACCAGGTGGAGGCTAAGATCAACCCTGTAGCCTTTCGACTAGCCCTCCCCGAAGGTTCCAGAGTGCATCCGGTATTTCACAGGTCGGTGCTCACCCCCTACAAGGCACCGCACAGGTTTCAGGAGTCTGAAACAGTCCCGCAACTACACACTAAGTCACAGGAGAGGGAGAGGGCGCCTAGGGCCGAACCACTCAACGAGGTCACAGAAATCCTGGACTCGAGATGGGGGAAAGAGGGGGTAGAATACTTTCTAGCCACAGAGGGCACTCCAGCCAGTGCCAACGGTTGGGTGCCGGGCTACGCTTTAGACGAACCTCTTCTAAAAGACGAGTTCCATGCCCTTTTCCCGCATAGACCCATGCCAGCCGAGTACTTTGATGACTGGCTCTTTACGCCCACACTCTCAGACAGTACTTTCCGGGGGTTTTCTTCAGCCGAGGAGAGAACGCCAGAATCTAGCCCGCCCAGGGGATCGTGCTCAGGGGTGGACACAGAACCCTCTTATTGGTGGGACGAGCAACCAGAGGAGGACTGGCATAGGAAATGGCTGACGGGACCTTGGCCGGCAGCACCAGACGAGGTACCAATGGAAGAGGGAGAAGAGAACACTTTGGGTCAAGAACCCGAATTCGAACACTCATACACCGAACTGCAAGCAGAGGAAATGGAGGTACACAACCTGTATCCTGCATCCACCTCCGAAGAGCTGCAGCTCCTACAACCTGCACCCGATGGGCGGGAGGGGGGAAGGGGGGGCTTCGAGGGGGGATGGATGTCAGGGTTTCAGGGACAGAGAGCGAGGGGGAGGGGTCCCAGGGTGACGAGGAAGAGGACGACGATGACCCGAGGTTGTCAGTGAGTCCGTCAAGTGAATCCGAGGATTCCCAAAAGGGAGCCCCCCTGGTCAGGCCAAGGGGCAGTAGAGAGGGAAGCAGTCAGAAGCAGGGGAACGAAGAGGGAATCCCCAGTGGGGGTTGGAGATCGGAACCGGCCTCTCCGTCGGAACGGAGTGAAGGGGGTGGAGTTACCAGTGTGTCAGAAAGAGCAGAACAGGGAGCAGAGAGGGGAAGGAGTTCGGAGCAGAACATCCTGCCGGAAGGGGAGGAGTGTAGTACCGAGAGTAGCGTAACGGTCGAAAGGAAGGTCAGAGGCAACGTACGCGCGCCAAGTTCAAATGTGGAGGCGCGCGGAAATGAGGAGAGCCCTGAGGAGGAGCCTGGTCCCAAAGCACGAAGGAGGGGGGAGCAGGCGTCAGAAGACTCAGCCTCGGGGGAGTCCCGAAGGGAGGGAGCACAGGGGGGCAGAAAGACCCTGCGGAAAAGGAAGGAGAGGAAAAGGTGGAGCAGTACAAGCCTCTTAAGCTGGTGCAGGGGCGGGACTGACTCAGAGGGGACTTCAAACATCTAAGGGTAAAAGATGCTGAGCCACGGAGCTTGGATGTAACGACAACAATGTTCTTCAATAAAACCTTTTGTATATAACTTGGACTGGATTTTGGTCTCTTGTGAGCTGGGACCTTGGGTGGCTCTGACAATAGTGCTGCTGATAATAATAATAATAATAATAATAATAATAATAATAATAATAATAATAATAATAAAAAATAATAATAAATAAATAAATAAATAAATAAATAAATAAATAAATAAATAATCCGTCACTGTTTTCATGAGAGAAATGTTGGAGGGTATGAGTCAGTAGCTTCCCATGTCTGAATTAATTTCTTTTTTAAAAAAAAGTGCACAAAATGTTCAGAGAGAAATAGTTTTTGTTTTTTCCTGAATGCTTATTGAGGGAGAGAGCTGAGATGATTCCAGACTAAATCTATCATCTATCTATCTATCTATCTATCTATCTATCTATCTATCTATCTATCTATCTATCTATCTATCATCTATCTATCATCTATCTATCTATCTATCTATCTATCTATCTATCTATCATCTATCTATCTATCTATCTATCTATCTATCTATCTATCTATCTATCTATATCTATCTCTATCTAATCTATCTATCATCTATCTATCTATCTATCTATCTATCTATCTATCATCTATCATCTATCTATCTATCATCATCTATCTATCATCTATCTATCTAATCTATCTATCATCTATCTATCTTTTCACTACTTCACAGATTACCCTTACCTGCAAAGTAGACAGGACAAGATAAGGAAAGGGTTAGTTTCACCCACCTCAGTTTCAGAAGGGAATGCATCTCTTATAATTTTTGTCTTTGCTTTAAATTCCTTCTTCCCTCCTCGATTAAAAATTTGGCAACTTGGATCAAACACCATTTATTAGTTCTTATGAACTTCTCTTATATTCCACCAGGTGGCAATCTTGGCCAACGTATCCTTGCTGGAATATACATTTAGGAAAAGTCGTTTTCTGCACAAATCCGAATCATTAGTGATGATTATGGTGGCACAATACGAATCACAGCAGCACGGCAGTAATAATAGTAAGAATAATGATCTCATAATCACAAGTCTAAAACTTCTGTTACCTGAGATATTTTTCAGGCCAGGGTTGGACCTGGGACCATCTGCTTTGCAGTCCATCATGGGAAACAGGACACTGAACTAGGTGTTAGGGGTCTTCTTGTGTCCTTAATATGGATTTAGCTCTCTTATTTAGATGGCACTGAAGCACAAAGAGGCCCCACGGACTATGGTTTTGTTTTAAAGCATGATGATCTGTGTCTCGCTCCATCTTCAAAAGACTAAGGTTGGAAAGTACCTTTATCAAACAGACCGTCGTCTTGTTGACCTTGGGAAGTTCAGCTCAGATTAATTCCTTAAAGCTACTTTCCTCCTCTGAGTCTTTTCTCTTACTTATGGTTCTTAAGAGTTCATCATCTTTGTCTTTTTTCCATGCTCAGGATATATCTTTCCTGTGTGGGAAGATCAGGTGCGTACATGTCTTTGTGTGTGCAGGATTGCTGGCATAAATTTCCCTCCCCAGCGAATGTTTGCTTTTGCAAAAGTGTCCTTGAATGTTGATTCAGAGTTAAGCAGATCACAAAGACTTTTGACTGCCAGTGTTCCTCCAGGGTTGCCTTGTCAAGGAGGCAGGTAGAGACACAGTCGGTCACACAGCAACAGAGCATGTTGCCAATTCCACTGATTCCTGCAGCCTTCAGAAGGGTTGCTTGTGAGCAGGAATCACAACTGTTGTTTCCCCCCAAATTGGAAAGCCTTAAAATGGAGAGACAACGTGACCCAGGCTTTAAAAGTCGCAGAGGGCTTTCAAGTGTGCCAGCAAAAGAATGTGCTAAAGAACCCCAAGTAACAGACACAGAAGAAGGAATAAACAATTTTTTTTTGGGGGGGGGGGGAGATACAATCCGGTCAAAATTCAGTGCTTTTAAGACCTATTGATTTCTGTGGAAAGCAAGCCCAGCCTGCACATAACTTTTCCTGTAGGAATTAATGGGCACACACCATGACTTTAAAGTGCATTCAAAGCACACACCCCCAAGGTATCCTGGGAACTGTAGAGTGCTGGAGTGGTAGCTCTGTGAGGAGGAAACTAGAGTTCCCAGCATTATTTGGGTGGTTGAAATGTGCTTTGAATGTGCTTTAAAGGTGTGGTCCATGTTTGCAAATTGAGATGTGTTTTCGCTTCAGTTGGCCCATGCCTCTGGTCTCCTAAATTTGTACAACGAGTAGCACATCCCATAATTGGGAAATAATAAACTGCCCCTGCAGCTACCCTTTGAAAAACCTTGGATGTGACCCATCCAAAGGTTAAGAATTTTTAATTCCCATTGATCTCAACAGAAGAGATGAACCGGCTCAAAATAATTTTGTGTACATTGCGGCAGCCTTTGGCTATGTGCAATAAAACTGACTGAGACTGAGACCGTTGTTCTTTTCTCACCCAGAAACAGTTTTGTTTGGACGTCTTACCGGAAATGTTCCTGTCTACCTCCTCTGCTGCCAAATGTACAGCGTTACCTACATGAACCCAAGCAACATCAGAGGCACCCTGTCACATTTGCGAGGGATAAGCCAGGACAAATCTATCTATATGGAAAATTTTAGGCCTCCAGAAAACTTGCAGGACTTTTCCTAATTCAATAGCTCTGTATCTCCGTAGCCAGAAGTGAGTCAAATCAATCCATAGGTGGCAATAGAGGGGGGGCACCCCCCCAAACAAGGACCTCATCCATCCCACTTGCCACCCCATTTCTTAACTCCAGTCATTAGCATATGTTGTCATTTTTCATTCTCACACACCTAGAAATATACATTGCCCCTTCTGTCCCCCCGTAATCCAATTTTTTCCTTTTCTGGTGCTGTCACAGAATCAATCCCTGTTCAAGCTCAACACTTGAATACTCAACCACTCACACATCATACCAGTGAGCGTTCAATAATATTTAAAATGAGAAACGTTTTACTGATGGGTCACCCGGGTAGAGAAATTAAACAGCCTTTTTGCCGGATGGCCAGTTTGAATTAGGATTTAGGGAAGATTGAAAGAAAGAAAGCCTACATTTTCAGCAAGTTTCGTTTCTGGTTATTTCCCATTGTTTCTTTACAGTCTTCTTTGGCTTTCAAACGTTCTGTTCTGCTGTTAGCAGCTAATGTTTAAAATCTTGCCCTCGTTGCTGGAAGAGAGTTTTAAGTGAAAGAGGAAACAGGAGACTCAAGGAAGGAGGCCCAGGTTAAGAGCCTTAGCGAATTTAGAGCAAAGAAGTGGTTAAGGATCCAGATGATTTAATCCCGTTTTAAGAAAAGGTTTTACAGTGAGCAATTAGATGCTGGTTAAGGAATTAATCACTAATGGGTCATTAACTTTGACTGCCATTGTACAGTTAACAAGCTGAGGCAGGATTATTAGACTCAGCACCCAATTAAGGAGAAGATATTTACAAAAAAAAGGGGGGGGAGAAAAAAAGAAAATAAATCCCCAACAAATAGGATCTTAAAATGCAACAGGACAGTGTGTAAGAATCCACACGGATGTACTGGATAAAAATGCACGTAAAATCAAGAAAAGGCGGAGAACTGGACATTGACGTTCCTCCTAAGCCTCCATATATTGAAATGAATTTATTCTGAATGGATATAAACATTTATTTATACATCTGTCAGCTCAGTGCAAGTGGTGTGTGTGTGTGTGCAGGGAGGAAAGCACCTGTTGGGTTTTTTATTATTATTCTGTGTGTAATACAGCACGCACCCCGGAAATGATCTCTTTCAGCTTCTGCCTTCTGGAAGAAGGTATAGGGTTATAAAGGCCAGGACTAGCCGCCTGGGAAACAGTTTCTATGCAAATGCAATTCTGGTTCTAAACGCAGCATAAGGGGTTTCTATAGTATAGTGTATTTTAAAATGGGGTTTTAGAGTTTTTAGGGGTTTTTGAATGTTTTATGTAGTTTTAATGTAGTTTTATGTAGTTTTAATGTAGTTTTATGTAGTTTTTCAATTTCATTGTTCTGCATGGGACAATGATAATAAAGACATATCATAAATGACTGTTCTCTTGGTGATGTCCAATGTCTCTCTAGTAAAACTCTGCTTGCACCTCTTCTAGCCTATCTCCTCTCTCATGGTAGCCCTTGATGTGTATCCTAAAATCAGCTCTGGAGGGATACCCAACAGAGCCAACCCTCTGGATCAGATTGGGGGGCACGCAGAAAGCTGTGGGGATGAAGTCCTGTTCTGCTCACAGACAACTGTTCCACGAGTCCTACCTTCAGAAGACTTTTGCACTCAGTGCAATCCTACACCTGTCTAGTCAGAAGCAAGTCCTGCTGACTTCCACAGGGCTTACTCCCAGGTAAGGGTGTCCAGGATTGCAGCCTCAGCCTGCAAGTGGTTCTTGCCTCTTGCAGAGGGTTCTGGATTGCACTCAGTTTATTCATGGTTCTAGACGAATATGTTGGGCTACATCATCACATCTCAGATTGGGATTGGATTTTGCAAAGGAAGATCAATAGTGAGGGACAAGCTTGCATATCCCGCTCAGCGAGGCTGTGGTAAATTTTGAAGTGCGGGAGCTCATCATGGAGGCCCCAGTTGCCAACAGCCCAAAAGGCCAGTCCAAAAACGCAGGCAGCTTCCGTTACTGTAGCCGTTTGTGACTGTTATCAATACATTGTGTTATTTGAGTATAGTTTTTTTATTCCGTATGCTGTTGTTTCTGTAAACTGGCTTCATAAACTGACTACGAGAAATCCGATATGCCTTGAAATTATAATGCGGATCTACTTAATTTGCACCTTCGGAAACAGTTGGACAAAGCAAAACACGACTATCCTTCAAAATATTTGCACTTCTCTGGGTTTTGTGACGTAGTTTCCAAGCCAAATAATGTGTAAATAAATATGTCAATTAGGGGGAACCGCAAATAAAAATTTGTGTAGCATTGTTGTTGGTTGGCGGCAACAATTTCAATCTGTGGTGACCATCAGGGTGTGAGGTTGAGGCTTATATCTGATGCCAGCACTGACAGGCACTGAGGCTGTGCAGTAACAAGCATGTTATGATTCTGTAGCTGGGAGCGAGTGGGCAAAACTACGTAGTTTTATACACACACAATCCAAAGCCAAGGATCTGCTCTCATATAAAAGTGGTCTCCTCTCACATGAAAGATGGGAGAGATGTATTAGGTGGTCCAGTAGCAGGGATGCCAAGGGGTGTTGAATTTTGGCCTCCACTGAAATTTAAACAACCAAAGTTCACCCCTGGAGTGCACAATCCCATTCAGAGATGGGGAGAACATCTTGCATGCCTAGGAGGTCCTGCAGTCCTTTGTATGTGGGTTGCAATATTGTTGAGTACCAATGACAAGCTCAACTCCTGATAAATAACCAAGCAGCACTGGGAATCCCAGAGCCTAGGGCTTGCCAATCAGAAGGTCTGCAGTTCGAATCCCCACAACAGGGTGAGCTCCCGTTGTTCAGTCCCAGCTCCTGCCAACCTAGCAGTTCGAAAGCACGTCAAAGTGCAAGTAGATAAATAGGTACCACTCCAGCAGGAAGGTAAATGGCATTTCTGTGTGCTGCTCTGGTTTGCCAGAAGCGGCTTAGTCATGCTGGCCACATGACCTGGAAGCTGTATGCCGGCTCCCTCGGCCAATAAAGCGAGATGAGCGCCGCAACCCCAAAGTTGTCCGCGACTGGATCTAATGGCTAGGGGTCTCTTTACCCTTTATCTATATATGACCAACATTTGAGGGCAAGTTGGGGTGGTGGGTTGTAGCATAAATCTCATCTCTCCCGTATCTCCATACATTGCTTTATTTATATATTAGGCCGAGGGAGGGACAATGTTTATGCTGAAACCCATCGTCCCTTAAAGACCAGATCCTGCGTTCAGGAGTGGCTCCCCTGAGTGCTTCTTGGTTATGCCGCAAGCCATCCAAAACACGCACGTTCGTTGTTTGCCGGCTGCTCCGGGCTTCTCCACTTGGTTACAAGAGAATGGAGAAGGCCGAAGGGCTCAGAAGGAGGAGGAGGAAGGAGGAAGGAGGAGGAGGAGAGAGGCTGTTTTCAAAATACAGTGATTCCCATTCTTCCCTGAGAAAGAAGGCTCTCAAGTCGGCAAATGGGAGCGCCATTGTTGGGACCCCCGCCCTCCCCATCAGCGAGGGATGTTGAGAAATAGCTGAGGTTAAAAAGCTCCCTGAAACGAGGCTGAACAAAAGATGACGAGCTTGTTTCTGACAGGCCCCTTAAAGATACGCACAGATTGTGAAAATATAATTAGAGGCCTGGCTTTGTCTGCCCACAATGAGTGGGAAATGTTGAAAGAAGCGGCCTCCTCACTCTTTATTGAACCATCCCCCCGCAGGAGACAATGAGGGGGCTTGTGAGCCTGCTCCTTCTCCTAATGAGAAACGTTAATTGCCACAATTTCCAGAGTGTGTAAAGCACCCTGTGCCCAAGGAAGCGGGTTGGGGGGGACAGGGGAGAGTCGAGAGGAGGGAGGGCCCCGGGAGGGGGTGTTTTATTTAAAAGCTTCTCAGCCCCATTAAATGTGGTAACAGAGATAATGGAAAATAAAATCGCTGTGTTTTCAAATTCTGCAGCTCCGACAATAGGAAAGAGTTAGCTGCAGATGTGCGATTGTCGGCCGATTCTCATCCTCAGAGCAAGTCGCCCTGGGAGGTGCCTCACATTTCTTCACTGTGGCTCTGCGATTGCTTGCAAGATGGACTTCCTAAATTAAAAAAAAGTGGGAATGTGGTTTGTTTTAATTTTGTGGTAATTTTTAAAGCATCCTCACAGACCAAATGTAAACATCGAACACTGATTTCCACCCCGCTCCCTGTACAGCGTAAGAAGAGAACTCGCTTGGTTGAGACCAACTAGAAGCCCAAACACAGGGCATGAGCAATTCTGGAGGTGGGATGCAGACGTCTTGGCCATGGGGAATTTTTATTCAGTTCACATTAAAGGTGACCTACCCGACTCACACTTTTTAGAACTGTTCATGAACTAAAACTCAGTGAAATTCACACTTCTACGAATTTTGCAAGGCAGATAATAAGTGCCCAGAATGTACATGTTTGGTTAAAGTGTGCATAAAAATGGACATGTTCATGAAAGTAACACCCAGAGTCACATTACACCAGGGGAAAATGTGTATATTGCAAAAATGTGTATATTAGGCAGGACCGCATAAGTTGTTGCTTCAGTTTTTTGCACACCGCTTGGTGGTATCCTTAATACATTAAGCAATATAGAAATTACATAATCAATCCTACAAAAATACAATTTTTACATACAAAAAATAGGAAAAATCATTCATACACGCACAGACACACCAGAAACTTATGTAGAAATTTGGAGGACTTGACGTAAGATTGAAAGAATGAGAAACTGAGAGAAACAGAGATTTGCCCATATCTATCCTCCATGAATTTGTCAAATGCCCTTTAAATGTGGCCAATTATGAGGGGCATCCTTACAACCGCCCTGGCCATTCAGCATGAGACCACTCACCATTCCCTCTTCTCGGGGGGCAAACCTGTATGTCACCCCTGAGCACTGGTCTTGCTAGCTAGGGATCATGGGAGTTGTAGTCCCAAAACATCTGGAGGGCCACGTTTGGCCATGCCTGGCCTAATCCAACCCTCAGCTATGCAGGAATATGCAGCTGTCCCTTACTGGGAGCGCACCTGCAACCTTGGTGTTATCACCACCATGCTCTAACCAACTAAGCTACTATCCAGGCTGGTTTCCCATCCAATTTGAAACCACCCTGGACCCTGCTTAGCTCTGCAAATGTGCTAGCAGTTTTACTGCTGCCTCAATTGTCTTCAACACGAAGTTCCAGCTGCATTGTAGTAATATAGAAGAGATATTTTATTAACATGCAGACGCCCATATATATATGGGTGCACCATGAGGTGCAGGAAAGAGGATGCAGTAGGGGGTATGGGAATGGGCTTGAAGATGAAAGCAGCAGCATGAAAGGGCCTGAAAAATAGGAGCAGGGGGTGGCTTCATAACTGGACAGAAGTGGGAAAGGGTGCTTAGCAGTTGCAATGTGTGCAAAGAGGAGGATACAGGAGGTTTTCATGGGGTGGTTTGTGTGCAAAGTGGGAGGAGGTTGCACAAAAGGAGGGAGTGGAGGTGAAGGCGAAAACAGGGGTGCAAGGTGGAGCTGCAGAGATATAGAAGAAAGAAGTGGCTTCAGAAATGGGGTGGGGAAGGTGAAGATCTTGGAGGTTCGTTAGAGGTGGGAGCAGGTGAGCAGGGGCACAGCCCCTAGCTCAGTGTTTCTAAACCTGTGGGTCCCCAGATGTTGTTGGACTACAACTCCCATCATGCCTAGCCAGCATGACCAGTGGTCAGGGATGATGGGAGTTGTAGTCCAACAACATCTGGGGACCCACAGGTTGAGAACCGCTGCTAGCTGGTGAACAAAATGGCAGATTAATGTGGAAACGAGGCAGAATGGACTTTTGAACATGGGAGGATGCGGGATTTATTCTAGGGCAGGAGTAAAATACTGAAAGTGGGGAAATGGCAGCTGGACTGGTGACTGGGAGCTGCTGCCGAGACCATATAACACCAGTCTTGAAAGGCCTACACAGGCTCCCAGTACGTTTCCGAGCACAATTCAAAGTGTTGGTGCTGACCTTTAAAGCCCTAAACGGCCTCGGCCCAGTATACCTGAAGGAGTGTCTCCACCCCCATTGTTTTACCTGGACACTGAGATCCAGCACCAAGGGCCTTCTGGTGGTTCCCTCACTGTGAGAAGCCAAGTTACAGGGAACCAGACAGAGGGCCTTCTCGGTAGTGGCACCCGCCCTGTGGAATGCCCTCCCACCAGATGTCAAAGAGAAAAATAACTACCAGACTTTTAGAAGACATCTGAAGGCAGCCCTGTTTAGGGAAGCTTTTAATGTTTAATAGGTTATTGTATTTTAGTGTTCACACACAAAAATAAGATGCACAGTGTATTGTACGCAGTGGGTGGAATTTAATGTCACACTATTAGAAATATGCCATCTGCTCAAGCATATCAGCTTGCTACACAGAATTATTCTTCTCTCCTCCACATGTTTTGGGGGTTCTCTCAGCAATTTGGGGGAGGCACAGGGGGCACTGAGGGGGAGGAGAGAAAGGAAAAGCTCTTTGCACAAGTGGAAGCACATGCACAGGACTCTCAACGCCCATGCTTTTGAGGGAACACATGTGGTGGTGACATGGACAAAAGCGAACTGCTTCGTCCATCCCTAACTACCGTTCAATAATCCGGCACATGCTTCACTTGCAAGGGGTCTCCGGTACAGTCCTGGATGACTCCAGTTGACAGGAGCAGCTGGTGGGAAGAACTTCTGCCTGAGATCTTGGAAAGCCAGTCAGAGTACATAGTGCTGGGCTAGGCAGAAAACTAAAAGCTAAGGTTTTCCCAGTAGTGATGTATGGAAGTGAGAGCTGGACCGTAAAGAAGGCTGATCTCTGAAGAATTGATGCTTTTGAATTATGGTGCTGGAGGAGACTCTTGAAAGTCCCATGGACTGCAAGAAGATTAAAGCTATCCATTCATAAAGAAATCAGCCCTGAGTGCTCACTGGAAGGACAGATCCTGAAGCTGAGGCTCTAATACTTTGGCCACCTCATGAGAAGACTCCCTGGAAAAGACCCTGATGTTGGGAAAGATGGAGGGCACAAGGAGAAGGGGACGACAGAGGACGAGATGGTTGGACAGTGTTCTCGAAGCTACCAGCATGAATTTGACCAAACTGCGGGAGGCAGTGGAAGACAGGAGTGCCTGGTGTGCTGTGGTCCATGGGGTCACTAAGAGTTGGACACGACTAAACCACTAAACAACAACAGGCAGAAAATTGCTTAACTAGTGAGTCCCCAAAAAGTGGTCGTCTTATACACGAAAAAAAATACTGTATCACAAACCATCTGCAGATATCTCTTGATCCTGACAATGAAATTAAGATGATTCTTCAGACAACAAATACCTGGTAAAATATTACCTTTGTTAAAGCTCAAAGTAAATTCTTTGCATCAAGTCTCCCATGGCAGCTAGGAAGGACCACCTATTTTTTCAAGAATGATTGGTAGCATGTGCTGTCTAGGGCCCTGGCTTTACCAGCTGAATCTTGGAGGAGTCCATTGGTGACTTGGTGCAATTCCCAGAAGATGCTCCTTGGTTGAGGCAAGGCAGTGTTCTTTGCATACTGGCTGTGTGGCCTAGCGTGTTCCCCAGAATCCTTTGCAGTGCCCCAGAATCCTGCCATGACAGGTGTCAACTTGGGAAGTGTTTCCTGAATGCAAGGAGCATGAAAACTATGGATCCAAGTCTATGTCATGGTATCTTATACTATAAACATAGACCAGGAACAAGCTAACAGAGAATCAGTACTCTAGCAGAACCATTGAGGTGGTCTAAGCACATGAGCCAAACCTCATGATCAAGGCAGAAGCCAATGTCCCCTTCTCCCAGATGCAAGTCAACTTTGCCCTGTGGGAGAGGGACAAAATCCATTCAGGCCTCAAGTAGCAATTATCTGCTCATCTTCAAGATGCACTCATTCACCCAGTTTCCCAAAGAGAACATGCCTTTGGCCCTTTAGCGCAAGGGCAGGAAACAAAGTGCCTTCCATAGGCTATTGGACTACAGCTCCCATCATCCTTGACAATTGGCTGGGGGAAGATGGGAGTTAGAGCCCAGCAGTATTGGCAGGGTGCAGGGTTAAAGGTAAAGGACCATTAGGTCCAGTTGTGACCGACTCTGGGGTTGCGGCGCTCATCTCGCTTTATTGGCCAAGGGAGCTTGTGTACAGCTTCCAGGTCATGTGGCTAGCATGACTAAGCTGCTTCTGGCGAACCAGAGCAGCACACGGAAATGCCATTTACCTTCCCACTGGAGCGGTACCTAATTATCTACTTGCACTTTGACGTGCTTTTGAACTGCTAGGTTGGCAGGAGCAGGGACTGAGCAACGGGAGCTCACCCTGTCGCGGGGATTCGAACCGCCAACCTTCTGATTGGCAAGTCCTAGGCTCTGTGGTTTAACCCACAGTGCCACCCGCGTCCCTGAGCAGTATCGGCAGGGCGCAGGGTTAGTTAAGTACAAATGCATCACATGCAACATCCCTTATGCATCCACCGAGCCAAGGAAATAAGTAACTATACAAACTTTGGAAGACATCTGAAGGCAGCCCTGTATAGGGATTTTTTTTAAAAAAGTTTAATTATATTTTTATATATGTTGGAAGCCGCCCAGAGTTGCTGGGACAACCCAGTCAGATGGGTGGGGTATTATTATTATTATTATTATTATTATTATTATTATTATTAACATTTTTAAGTGAGGTTGATCAGAACAAATGTTCACAGGTTATTTCCTTGTACCTAGGAACAGGTGAAAAGAGCCACCATTGGCAGGACTGGCAGCAACTACAGCAGATACGCTCTATGCCTATGATAACGTACTCTCTTGTTAATTATGCTGCTTTAAATGTGCATTTTATATTTGACTTCCTTTAGTAGTGTCTTCTTTTGAAATGTTTTAAGATATATATTTTTTGTTAACTTTTCTGCATTAAATGTGCATTCGGTAGCAGACCTCCTTCGCAATGGTTTATTTTGAAATCTTTCATATAACATTTTAGTTTCCTTCTAATGTTGCTTTGGGTGTATACTTTATATTTGACTTTATTCAGTCACGTTTTCTCCTGCATGGTTTTATTTGGTGTTTTAGTGTGTTGCAAAACGCTTTGAGTCCGCCCCCCCTTTAAATATAAAACAGTATAGAAATGGAATGAATAATAATAATATGTGATGATCTGCTTACTGATTTAGGTTACTAAAACCAAACCTTGATGGTCCAGAGGGCTGCTGCAAACCGCAGTGCACAGATTTAGAATTAACAAACCATAAGTAATAGATACAGAATTAACAACCCCAGCGTCCTGTCTGAAAATATGTGTGCTTTAATGTTACAAAACGTCCCTAGGAAGGATACAACATTTTCCTGCTTCTTCGTCACCTCTACTGTAATCCAGCCAACGAGTCAGGGATATTGGATGATTAGATCATTAAAAAAAGAAGAAATACAACAATCAAAGCAAAGCTAGAACCAAGCCCTAAGTCTTGTACCAAAGGTGGGGAAGAACACAAAGATTGCAGTGGCTAAATTGGAGGATTAAGGGGTTGGTTGGTCGGTAGGTAGGTAGGTGCAGAACGATTTCTGTTTAATGCTCAAGTCCCTTCTACAACACAGAATGTGGGGGCACTCTTAACAGCAATAGTCTTTGCTTATCTGTTCAGAACATAAGATCTAAGGGATGAGACCTCTTTCCAAAGGTGGAACAAGGGGAGCCTTTCTCACAAACCACATGGGCCAGAGATCTCCCTCCTCATATTGTCTGCCACGGTTTCCCAATGGACTGGATGTGCTCCTTCGCCTTCATCCTCAGCGCAGCAATACTGGTGTTGCGGGGGTCCACCTCTTCCAGCGGGAATTTGTCCACAAAGTTTGTCCCGCACTGGTAAGGTGGTGGAGGCCCCATGGCTCCTAGGGGTTGCAAGGTGTGTCCCATGGGGGGAGAGTTTAGGAAAGGGGGAGGGGTGTAGCTGCTGGGGAGGCTCTGTGGGGAAGCCACGAATCCTGGCAACGTCTGCAGGGGGCTGGTGTTGGGCATGGGTGGGTTCAGCCACGAGTCCAGGGGCAAATTGCTGCCGATGGTCCCGATGGCAGAGGGCTGAGGTGAGCGGTTGAAGGAGAGGATGGGGGAATCCTGCAACTTCATGGATGTCACTTCCAGCTTCTCTTGACGACGCCACTTGGCTCTCCGGTTCTGAAACCAAACCTAAAGGGAAAAGGAAAAACCACATAAATACAAAGCAGGTACATACCCTCCAACATTTCTCAGATGGAAATAGAGACATCCTATTCTACATAAAAGAAGATCAAACCTCTCCATTCTTAAGGAAATCAGCCCTAAGTGTTCACTGGAAAGACACATCCTGAAGCTGAGGCTCCAGTACTTTGGCCACCTTGTGAGAAGAGAAGACTCCCTGGAAAAGACCCTGATGTTGGGAAAGATGGAGGGCACAAGGAGAAGGGGACGACAGAGGACAAGATGGTTGGACAGTGTTCTTGAAGCTACCAGCATGAGTTTGACCAAACTGTGGAAGGCAGTGGAAGACAGGAGTGCCTGGCGTGCTCTGGTCCACGGGTTCACGAAGAGTCGGACACAACTAAATTACTAAACAACAACATTCTACATAAGGAAGCTGCCCCTGCTTTTGATCTCCCTCACACAAAGACATCATACACACACCTTGAGCCAGTGACAATGTGTTCAAAAAATGAGAATGCAAAGGAAAACACGGTTTTGCGTAAAATCCACATGTGCTAATTTGTAGGCATAGATGCAGATTTGGAAACAATAAGCAAGGAATCACCCAAGGAGTCCCATCAGTGCAAACCTGGTGCAAGAACCTCTGCTTGTGCAATGGGGTTTTCTCTCTCTCCTCCCTCTCACCCCCTGAATTTGTCTCTGGGGGGGAATGGGGAGAACCCCAGAACAGGACATGGGGTGAGGACAGGAGGGGATCATTTCATCTGGCAAGCTGCAATGCTCATAGGATGCTCACCATAACAAATTACAACCCCTGTAATTTAAGTAGAAATACAATGCAGCTCAGGGACGCGGGTGGCGCCGACCAATCAGAAGGTCGGCGGTTCGAATCCCCATGCCGGGGTGAGCTCCCGTTGCTCGGCCCCTGCTCCTGCCAACCTAGCAGTTCGAAAGCACAGCAAAGTGCAAGTAGATAAGTAGGTACCGCTCTGACGGGAAGGTAAACTGCGTTTCCATGTGCTGCTCTGGTTTGCCAGAAGCGACTTAGTCATGCTGGCCACATGACCCGGAAGCTGTACGCCGGCTCCCTCGGCCAATAAAGCGAGATGAGCGCCACAACCCCAGAGTCAGCCAGGAGTGGACCTAATGGTCAGGGGTCCCCTTTACCTATAAGGTAAAGCTCAGGGATACGGCTCAGGAAAGGCTGCCATGTGGTGAGCTGTGAGCCTATTCAGTCAACCATGCAGGTGCTAAACTGTTGATGAGCCCCATCTGCTCTCCCTCCTGCAGCTTCGTTAACCTGGACTTGGACCAGGCAGCCCTTGCAATAGAAGGGTCCTTCAGTGAGCAGCGAGGAGGTTCAGGCAGAGGAAACCAACATTTATGAGGCACAAATCCTGGCTCTGTTTCCCAGTGGGGTCTGGGGAGCTCACTGCACCCCGCTGTGCCGCTCAAGCCCGTGTCTGCCAACTTGAAAGGCAGAGGGGTGTGTGACCTGGGAGTGTGTTCCTGCCATGGATGATCCTCCGTCTCCAGCATGATTTGTGGTTCGTTCCTCCATAATTCGGACACTTGACATTAATCAAGAGGTGCTCTTGGACCGACATATGCTAATAGGCTGCAATCAGTCAGCTGCCAAAAGGACAGGGCTTGGCTTTTTGAAGGTATCCGGATGTTTTCTTTGAAGCTTGAGAATCCTTTCAACGGCTGGGAAAAGAAGGTGGAGCATAAGGTGATTTGTGCTTTCTTATGTTTTTCAAATGGTCTCCTTTTTCCTGTCCTCCCCTATATAATGAAAAGGATGTGTGTAGCTCAGGAACAGGGAAACTCGGCCCTCCAGATGTTTGGGGGCTACAATTCCCATCATCCCTGACCACTGGTCCTGTTAGCTAGGGATGGTGGGAGTTGTAGTCCCAAAACATCTGGAGGGCCAAGTTTGCCTATGCCTGGTGTAGCTGATGCTATGTTATTCTGTTTGTTACTTCGGAACGAGGAACAATGGAAGATAGTAATTAACTCTCCCAGCACACCAGGTCCGGAACAACAATGCATATTGTGAAATGGATTGTTTATTCATAAGATGTAACCGAGGGGCTGTTTGTAAGGTGAAAAAAGTGGCCAGCTGGAAGAATGGTTTAACGGCAAGTGAAGGATGTAAACTGGACTCTAAATAAGAAATGATGCGGCTATGTGAGGAAATGATGATGAACAGCAGTGGGAAACTTGATTTTAAGAAAATGTATTAAATTAATATAAATTGGTTTGATTTGTAATAATCTGGAAAATTAATTTAAAAAAATTGAAAAGTGTGTATATATAAACTTGGCCACCGCAGAGTCGGGTGTAGATGAGAATGCACATTCCATGCAATTTTCAATCATGAGTTTTCAGATATGTGAAAATATATCTCTTGTACAGTGGTACCTCAATTTACAGACACTTCAGGTTACAGACGCTTCAGGTTACAGACTCCGCTAACCCAGAAATAGTACCTTGGGTTAAGAACTTTGCTTCAGGATGAGAACAGAAATTGTGCTCCGGCGGCATGGCGGCAGCGGGAGGCCCCGTTAGCTAAAGTGGTGCTTCAGGTTAAGAATGGTTTCAGGGTAAGAATGGACCTCCGGAACGAATTAAGTTCTTAACTAGAGGTACCACTGTATATTAAATGAGACTTGTGAAACTGGCCTAGCTCATAAGTAAACAGCCAAATCACAGTTATTTGCCTTGAAGCCTAAATAATCACAAGGTGCTGCAGGACCCTGTTTTCATTTAAGTAAATGAGATCCCAAGGGTGCTTTAATAGTACAATTTTGCCTTCCAACTGCCTTTCACTGAAAGTCAACCAGAACTATTTGATTGCCCAAAGAAAAAGAGTTTCTCTCTCATATACTTTCTGAGTTTAGATGCCGGCCAAAATCCTTTAAAACCCATACCAAGCCCTGAGCTCCCTTAGTTAATTCAAACTTGACGGGTTAAAAAAGAAACCCCCTGCAGGCAATTTTGTCTCATGCTCCCCATCAAATAATTCCCCTTAGTCCATAAACCCAAATCTGCTCTCATTACCCACTAGAAGGGATAAAATTAGTGCTGGTTTTTGGAGGCTGCTTTTTCCAAACACACACACTTTTGGAAGCCCTCCCAGATTTTTTTCCTTCTTCTTTTTACAGATGACTAGTAAATATTTCAGGCTTCTCAAACATTTTCGTGATCCAGGGATTACAGATCATCCAGCTTTCATTAAGCCTGCAAAAAACCTCCCACTTACAATTAAGCGTGTGGGGTGGGGGAGAAATCCCCAACTTTCTTCTTTTCGGTGGGAACTGACGTTTCTGAGAAGCCGCGAAGGTAGAGACTCACACATGCATGAGAACGCACCTCTTTGCAACACACTCTACAACTGGTGGGATCCAGCTAAGGTTAAGTGCCGTACTTTTAAGTCCTTGGTGGGAAAAAACATATCTCCATATGTATCCAACCACAATAGGATCTCGATGCGATAAGGAGGTAAATATTGCTGCTTGACACTTCCCCTCAATTTCTGTGAAGTGGGTGTATCAAGGGACTCTTGCTTTCATCCGCAAAGTTCTTCAGCAATCATTCATAACCTCCTCTAAACAAATTAGGCTCTCACAATGCAATTCATTTTGCGAAAAACACGGGTACCGTAAAGAGCTTAGCTGGTTGCTGCACCGCAAATGTATATGCTTTTGCTCCGCATTAACTTGCGCAGGACCTTGCCAGATTTAGAACTCTGGGAGATCAGGGTTCTAAATCTAACCGGAGGATGTGAGGTGGGAGTCTGCTCAAGTACAGCAAGCTCCCCTTCTCCAGAACTTCAGCCCCCAACATGTGGGAGGCTGGGCCAATGAGAACATGGGGGAGCAGGCAAGGGGCTCCTCCCTTCTCCCCCCGCCCCACAGAGCAGCTCCTTATGCATCACCACAAGAGAGGGGAAAAGATCTGCATAAAAGGTGCACGTGCTGTTCTATACGCACAGATACACATTTAGAAATAATTGCTGGAATTTCAATAGAAGTATACAATGCATCTCACCGCAGTGCGGAAGTGACCTGTGCCTGCTCAGCCTGCTGTCTGAGCTGTCTAACTATTGATGGGCAACTTCAAGGCCTTTCTTGGTCCACTTCCGAAAGATTTTCAAACTGAACTTGGACTGAACAGCCCTTCAGAGAAAAGGCTGCAAAGTTGGACACATGGGACAGGATTCAACTCAATGGTTGCATGCACGGAATAAGGTCTGCTAGCTTGCACAAGTGGACATCCTGCTCTTCTGCTGTTATGTGTCCTCTTGCATGCTCCCTAAATCTGCTCCAGAGGGTTGGGATGGGGGGAACCCGGAACAGACGTCTCAGTGCTCAAGCAGACTTTGTTCCATGCACACACACCCCGCTTAGCACTATGTTGAATAAAGGAGAGGTAGGAAGGAAGAATACACAAGAGTCCTATGGGCACCACAACGCATACATGGCGTTACTGCACATAGATGGGGCCGAACCAACTATTAGGTAGACTGAAGTGACTTTTTTGGATGCTAAGAGGCGGAGAGGGACCATGAGATGTTGGAAGGCAGAGCTGTGTGTGACACACAGTGTTGTTGACATCCATCTGTCTCAGGAGACAATGGAGTGTGCTTCCAAGGGTGAAGTCAAACTGCTGCATTAGCAGCACTGAAGTGGCCTGTTCAGGGTGCAAGCTTGGGCAGTGTGTATGGAGGTCCTGGGCTGCCCAGAAGTTAGAGCTCTTCTCTCAGCCTTGCTGATGGGGTCCAAAGGAAAGCAGAGCAATATGTTGGGCACGAGGGTGGCTGCAGGAGTTGCTGGAAGTGTGCCCCATTATTATTATTATTATTATTATTATTATTATTATTATATTTGTAAACCACCTCTTATCTGTAGATCTCAGGGTGATTCACAACATGGGGCTCCTGCTTAGAAATGTGCAGGAAAATTCAAGGGAGGGTGGGGTTTGGAAATCCAAAGGGTGTACAAAAATATTTTGATTTCTTCTATCTTTTTTCTTTCTGGGTTGTTACTAGTATTAAATTGGGTAATCCATGGAAGGGAAACTGGGTCGATCTTAGAAAAAGTCTTTAAGTATAATGATTGATGTATATAAGCTAAAAGTTGATATATAAATTGAATTAAAGATAACAACAAATTAAGGTTAAAAATTTAGGGATAAGAACTTGTTGAACAAACTTTTGGACATGGAATACAAGAAGGGGAGGCGAGGGGAAGTTGTGGAAAAATGGTATTGAAAATATGGATTGCAAATGTTGAATTTTTCTTTCCCCCCCTTTTTTTCTTGTTTTATGTACTATTTGAAATTCTAATAAATATCATTTAAAAAAAAAGAAATGTGCAGGAAAATTCAACCGCTGGTCCAGTTGGCTTCTAGACATATCAGGAAGGGGAGCACTGCCCTTTGTCTTGGAGCCAGGACAGAGTGAGTAGCTCCATGTGCACAAAAGGTGCACATCAGTTCTACCTCCTCTTCGGCCAATGGGGTGGCCCAATGGGCTTCAGTTTACACCAAAGCCCTGATGTAGCACTGCCACCTCTTCCCCCGGACACTGGGCGCATGCCTTTAAGTTTATCGTGAAACGGGAAAGGAGGCAGCTGTGGGCCTTCTCACCTGCTAGCTTCCCACTTCTGTTGCCTTCCCCCTTCCTTAGTTGCTGTAGCAAGCAGGTCGCCAGGTGCGGTGCTGGATTAAACCCTGAGGCAGTTGAAATCTCGGGGTTTCCTGCTCTAGTACGATAACATTCAACTAAGAAAGCTTGGTTCCAATTTTCTTTCAAGATCAAATCAATGTTGTTTTGATCTGTCTGTTTGTCACAGGGCCCTTAAAAGTTTCGGGGCCGACGGACCGGTGCCTACTGTGCCTGTTTGGTAATCCAGCACTGCCCAGGTGTGCCGTTCAGCAGGTGAAGTAGTGGGACAAACCAGGCCTGGGGACCAAGTGAGCTGACATCTACAGCTGCATTGGGAAATTTAAAGGGATGTGTGACTTTAAATGGGAAGCAATCCTGCACTCCTATCCACAGCTTATCACCGAAAAGAGGAAGCAGGTAATAAAAGAAACCCTGCTCTCAGTTTTGCAGTGCTGCTAGAGGCTACACGGAGCAATAAATTCAAATTCGGAAGCAAGAAAATGAACAAAAAGAACTTGAAAAGCCTGCCTCTCTGTGGGCATTGCTAGATGCTAAGGTGCCGATTACATAGGCTGTATTTCAAATGACATATTATTATTCTATATTGCAGGACCTTGTGGACCTACATTTTGGGGGGTCCTGAAGCTTGAACTGTTATGGGGACCCCTTTGCAACCAGCAACAAGGTCTGGGTAACCATCGTTATCTTCTTCAGTGGGGCTGTTCCACGACAGATCACCACTATTGACTTTGGGATTCACTCAAACATTGCAGGAAAGCTGGTTCTTGTTTAACGAATCTCTAAGTTTCATGCAAAGGGTTGTAGCAGGAAGAACATGGAAAGAGGTGCCAATTGCACATGCTATTTCTGGAGCATTCAAAGAATTTGAAAATTAATCCTGATTGTCACATACTTGGGAAACTAAAACTAACCTAAGGTGCTTATTTATTTATTTATTTTTACTATAGTTTCTCCTTTCCTTTTCTGTCTTCCCCTCTCTTACCCCAAAATCTGTGGTACCCTATAAATAAATAGGGAACTTCCAATAAGTTTAAAAACACATACATCAATGTAAATGATATTTTAAATTGCACAATCTACCAAAACGACGACAAACCAACCAACACCTTTCTCCTGTGCTGGACATTGCATGATTAGGAGAATTCTTAGCCAGAGTATCTGAAACTAAACACTCATAATTAGAGAGAGGTTGCGGTCTGGAGTGTTAAAAAAAGGCAGATTAAGGAAAATCCTTTACTACGTATGCAAAGTCTGAAATTATATCCAGGGTGGGGGAGACTTTTACTGGATTAGCAGGGAAAGGCTGCTTTTGACTGAGGTCTTCTAATGAAGATGAGAACCTGAGGATTAACTGTCCAAGATTTCACCATGTGGCTAGATGGAGAAGGAGGAGGAAGAAGAGAAGACCACCTGCCATTTTACCTGGACTCTCACTTCAGGTAGGTTGACCTTCATAGCCAGCTCCTCTCGGCTATAGACATCAGGATAGTGGGATTTCTCAAAGGCTCGCTCAAGTTCGTGCAGCTGGTAGGTGGTGAAGGTTGTCCGGTTCCTCCGGTGTTTCTTCTTGGGCTGGTCTTCATCAGACAGTTTGCCGTCGCTGTTGTTGCAAGTGGCCAGCTCCGGACTCAAGCACTCCTCTGAGCGTTTGGAGCAGTAGGGGTCTGGGAGGGGGGGAGAAGAAGGAGAGGTGAGGCAACTCACCAACAAATGAGCCAGAGCTCATGGATTTAAGGCTGTAACCTTGTACACACTTACCTGGGAGTAAGTCCCATTGAAATCAGTAGAACTTACTTCTGAGTAGGCATGCATAGTATTGGGCAGCCAAGCTGATTCACACCAGCATGTCTACCTGATGCTAAGCACATTTGAGTGGACGTAAGTATACCACTGATTTCAACACCATTTGCTTCCAAATTTAAAAAATCCAGACTTCTTGTCTTGATTTGTTTTAACATTTTGAGCTGGTTTCACAGAGAACTAATAGAGATAGATGATAGATATGGATGATAGATAGATAGATAGATAGATAGATAGATAGATAGATAGATAGAGATGATAGATAGATACATCTCCTTTATCTTTTAAAAGACTTCAAGTGTTTTACAAGAAAGAAAATATATATTTCTATTAATCAGCACCATATAATCACATTACTTAATTAGTGATCTTGCTGTATCCTTCTGTGTGTTCCTCCTTTCTGTTGCCTTCAGTTTTGACTTTATTTCAAAATAAAATCCAGTGTTTAAAGCAACATCGATATTGCTTCTGTTTCTGCCTTTTGCAGCCTTGCCCTGGATCCTAAAACCTATTACGTATATGCAAATTGCCATTGATTTCGTTGCTTTGAAGTCCGTTAGCTCTGATCTGGACTGGAGCAATCCTGTGCATGCCTGCTCAGAATTATGCTGAACTCAGCAGCTCTGTGCCCAGCCAAGGATACATGGTCTTGGTCATTTATATATTATTGGCGCTGTGGGTAAAAACCTCAGTGCCTAGGGCTTGCCGATCGAAAGGTCGGCGGTTCGAATCCCCGCGGCAGGGTGCGCTCCCGTTGCTCAGTCCCAGCGCCTGCCAACCTAGCAGTTCGAAAGCACCCCCGGGTGCAAGTAGATAAATAGGGACCGCTTACTAGCGGGAAGGTAAACGGCGTTTCCGTGTGCAGCTCTGGCTCACCAGATGCAGCGATGTCACGCTGGCCATGTGACCCGGAAGTGTCTCCGGACAGCGCTGGCCCCTGGCCTCTTGAGTGAGATGGGCGCACAACCCCAGAGTCTGTCAAGACTGGCCCCTACGGGCAGGGGTACCTTTACCTTTACCTTTATGAGTTATTAATATTCTATCAAAATCTAAATGAATGGAAGCTGATCCACACAACTGCTCTGCACAACTTGATGCTTCCCTTTCGTCCCAGCATTGTACTATTCCCTTGGTAAAACAGAGTCCATTCCAAACCATTCTCCAATGGCTGTTTTTGGACCATCGCTCATCTGCTTTGGAAAGGTCTGAGATTGCATCCTGCTGGCTTAGAGCAAAGTCTGCCTAAGCCAGCTTTCCCGCTGCTTCCCATGGTGTTGAGCCAGATGCTCACAAGTGGGGCGTGATCCACATGACACAAGTGCAATGTAGCCTGGGGGAAGCGATTAGAATTTGATGTGCTGGTGGAACTAGAAAACAATGAGACCTACACTTCATCCAGTCTAGCGCCCTGTTCTCACAGCAGCCAACCAGATGCCCACAAGAAGCTTGCGAGTAAGGCAGGAGTGCAATGGCACTCTTCCCACTTGTGCTCCTCAGGCAATTCAAAGGCATATAATCTCTGACTGTGGAGGAAAAACATAGCCGACAAGGCAAGTAGCCTTGTCCTCCCTAAATTTGTCCAGTCCCCTTTAAAGTCACACAAGTTGGTGGACTTTGCTGCATCTTTTGGAAGTGCAATCTTAACTAGGCACTGAGTGAAGAAGAACTGCCAATGTTCCAAGATTTAGCTTCATTGGATGTCCCCAATGAACATCTCTGCGTCCACTTTCTTCATAACCTGCACAATTTTGCACACCTTCGTCATGCCCCAAGCTCTTTGTCATAAAGGGAGTTGCTCCAGCCCCTGTGATCATTTTGCTTTGCTCCATGTCTGGCTCTTTCCCAGCTCTACGGAACTCTTCTTGAGGTGTGGGGATCAGGATGGGACACAGTGTTCTAAGGGTGGTCACACCGGCTAAGCTCTTCCTAACGTGAGCAGAGGTGGGAGCCCTCAGAGAGAGGAACTCCTGGATAAAATGGACAGCTCATAGGCGTATTGGTCCATTGGTTCCATGCCATTTGATGGATCCATTTTGGAATAAGCCGCACAAGTGTGGCAACCCCAGATGAGATAAGAAAACAAGCTTGAAGAACCGGACAAGACCATGTTTCTCTGTCTCCTAAGCTCCAAGGCTATTCCCCCCAAAATGGAAACAGCTCCCTTAGCACAGAAGCAAGTCCCACTGAAATAATCTGAGCACTTGCCTTCAAGAAGATGAGTTTAGGGTGAGAATCCTTCCTTGGGAAATCTGGTCCCCAACATACGTTGTTTAGTCATTTCCGACCCCATGGACCAGAGCACGCCAGGCACTCCTGTCTTCCACTGCCTCCCACAGCTTGGTCATGTTGGTAGCAAACTACGTACTTCAGTATAAAATGCCATTGTAATGGCATTAACAGCCGCATTAACAGCCCATGTAGGGAGCCTCACTAAGTTCAGTGGGACATGCGACTGTGTCCAGTTTCAGCGCGCTTGCCTTAATTTGCCATGCTGTGCTCTGGGAAATGCTCTCTTTCCTCCCTTGCATGCCAGGGTGCCTTTTCTAAAGTTGTACAATTTACAGAACACCCATGGCACTGTTTGCTCAAGCAGCCAAAGACACACTCAATAGGTTGCTCCTTTGAAAAGCATCACCATCACCTGGGATCTGCAGGCAGAGCTGGGAGATCTGGAAGAGACGCCTCTCAGAAGCCCTGGAGAGAGGCTGCCAGTCAGTGTAGACAAGACTGAGTTAGATGGACCATGGTCTGACTCTATGTAAGGCAGCTAACTGTATTTGGGATTTTTAAAGAGTAGGGTTTTTAGAGGGCACTTGGCTGATCTTTATAATTGTGTCTGAGGCGTCTCACAAAGATGCCTGATCTTTAAAACGCTTTCCTCCTCTTCTTCTTCAGTTATCCCCTCCAACACTTAACTGATTTTAAAGGCGCACATTTTAAAAATGCGCCCCTCTCTTAATAATAATTTTATTATTTTTACCCCCAGCCACACTGGGCGGCTTTCAGCACATAATACATCAAACATAATAAGACATCAATCATTAAGTACTTCCCCAAATAATAATAATGAGGAAGTTATTCGAACTTGCTTCCAAAGGGGGGGGGGTTAATGGGGGTCTCCTTCAAATTGAAGCAAAGGACTCACACACTTTCACTGGTCCCAGCAGCTACAGGAGGACAGGGTTCCTCCAGTAAGTGGGAGACTATGATCTGACACCTGACCCCCCCCCAAAAAAAACACCCCTGGCACCCTGCCTTACCTCCGAAGTGTTCTTCCGGGGTCCCTTCCTGGCCCTGCCCAGGCTGCTCAGCTGGCATTTTGGAGAAGCAATCTCTGGGACTGCGCTTCTCTGCCTCCTTCATGGGCCTTCCTCCGCCACTGGCATCGTGGGCTTGGAAGGCACCCAAAAGCGGGTCCTCTTTGGTAAATCCCAGAATCGCTTCGATGCTGTGGAGCCTCGATGGGTTCCCTCCTCCGCTGGGGCTCCTCACCAAGTGCCCAGTCAGGGAGAAGCCGCCGTCGGTCATGTTCAGGAGGGAGCCTTGCTGCAGGTGCATGGAGCTCTCCTGGCGGCAGGGCAGGGGGCTGGTGTGGGGAGGGGGGAGGGCGAGGAGGACAGCCCTCCCCTTCCAAGGACCCCCGGGGGCTCCCCTATGCCATGCGCTCCTTCCTTGCTCAGCCGTCCAACAAGAGCACAACGGAGGGACCCTGCTTTTTCTTCTTCCTCTCCTCCTCCTCCCGACGGCTGGTAGGATTTGAGAGGCTCCTCAGGCGGCCAACTCCCGTCGGGATCTGCTTGTGTCAGAGGGCAGCAGCGGGCGAAGGCGGCTTGCGAGTCCTCGCTGAGCCTAAGCGGCTCTCGGCCCCAGCCTCCCTTCCCGTCTCCTTCCAAGCTGACGGGGCAGGGTCGTCCTCGGACGGCCGAGGATCAGCGGCCAGGATTGGAGTGACCTTTCTCCGGGCAGAGCAAGGAGCTCGCCCGCGCAGCGACGCCACCAGCCCTGCCCGGGAGAGGCGCGGCAGAGGTGCGTCCCGTCGGAGTCCCGCGGGCGCTGCTGCTTGCGTGCTCCCGTGCGCTCCGTCTCCCGGGGGCTTTGTGCGACTTGGGGGCCGGAGGCACCTGAATTAACGGGGGTGGGGGCTCTCCTTCGCCTCAGGCTCCTCCCCTCGACGGGAAGGGCGGCCCTTCGAGGAAACTGACCAGCGGGGAGGAAGAAGCCAGAGAGAAACGGTCGCCGTCGAGGGAGGCTGAGGAGTGGACGCGGTTTGGTTTTGTTTTTTGCTAGGGTTTCGGGAGGTCTCAACTTCCGACGGGCAAGGAAAAGAGGTTTTATTAAATAGAATTGAAAGGATAATATTAAATGGCAACACTAAATATAGAGAATGCGTAAAAATTGAAAATATGGATGATTGGTGGAGAAGATGGTGGAAGTCCAAAAAGTTGAAATTTGTGAATAATGTTTGAGATGGCGAATTTGTAAAAGGAAAAATTAAAAAAAAAATTATTTTAAAAAAGGAAAAGAGGTTTTATTTTTGCTTTTCAAAAGGGCAGAAAACTTGTTTCAGAAGGACCAGGCGGTTGCAGAGGGAGGGAAGAGCACAGCAAAGTTTCCAGGAGGCATTTGGGAGCTCACGCACGTCTTAAAAACAAGTGGGTTTCAAAAGAGGGACAAATTCACAGAGAGGAGCAGCGAAGGCTACTAGCCACGCTGACTATGCCCTGTTCCACAAACACACTTTTAGAAAATCTCCTCCTGCGAACGGGAACAAGAGGATTTCTTTGTCAAAGGAGGAGCTATCTAGGGGCCTAGGGATCTCGTCTGGGAGTCTTGTCAGATTAGGATCTGAATGTGCGGCGGGGGGAGGAGGAATCGTGGAAGAGGCGCAGCTTCTTTCTAATCTTGAAAGTCTTTCCAAGAAGCCCACCCTTGAAATCCGGGGAGTTTAACGAAAGGATGGAGGTCGTTTTGTGAGAAAGGCGCCTGATGGTTTCACTGGTTCCTCTCTCCCTACCCTCGCAGACTGTTAATTAATGAAAGGCAATCAAAATTAGTTAATTGAAATAAATTGGGCAAGTCACGAAGACAGCGATTTAAGGAGCCGTCCAGGTCAGGACTGTGAGGTTTTAATTCGATTTCACCCCGTTGGCTTCGACGGCGTGTTTTTGGCTCCTCGTCTAAAGGACGAGAAACCGCTTGTTCTTTTTTTGCAAGGACCTCGTTTCCCAGCGCGGGATTGAAAGACGTTATGCAGAGAGGACTCAGGGATATGATATCGTTCCGGGGAGGAAACTCCGCTTAAAATCCTATTTAAAATGTAACCGCTTAATCCGCAGTTAAGGCATTAATCGATCTGCCGCGCCTATTAACCACTCCTTGTTTTTCCTTCCCGGCTTTGAATAAATGAAATAAACTTATTTTCTTGCGACTGCCCAACCAGCTGGATTTTGTGTCTGTTGTTCTGTCCCGTTTCTGGCCCTACGTTTCTAGCGCTGATCCGATGTGCTTTAAAAAAAAGTTCTGCAAACGGAGCTGTTTGTGCGGTGGGCACTGCCGTCGGTGAATCTGAATGGCAGGATTCCAGACGCAGAAATACCATTTGAAGGGAGTCAATCCGCTCTTACAACGAGTGTGGGATAAAGAAGGCAGCCACAGCCGCCGACTCTCCTGGGATTTATCAGCTGGGAGGGGAAAGGCACTCTGCACATGCTCAGAATCACGCACGCCTTTATTACTGATGGTCCATTTCCTGACCTTTTGTTGTCGTTATTGTTAGGCTTAAACTCACAAGTGTGTGCTTTGGGTTGAAATTAAGGATAAGGGCTGCCAACACCGATCTGAGTCGATTCCTTCAGTTTCCTTCAGACTGAATCATTCCTATTCTCTTTACTCAGTATTTCCAAAATACAAAACCGTTGCAAATCAAGCATCTGGTCGCAGAAACTTCATTGCAGGTAGAAAACAGAGAACAAATAACAAGGACAATAAGAATACAAGACACACACACACACACACACACACACACACACATATGGGATAAAGTAATAAAATAAAATCGCACAACTGGAATAAATAAGCAGATAAACCCACAATTTATTTATCACATATTAATATAACAAATGCAAACTGTTATGTTTCGAAGGATCTGTTCACGAAAACAAAGATATGCAGCAGCTTCAGAAAGATGTTAGATTGTGCGAAGGTATGTGTTTGAATATCAACATATGGGGATGAATTTAGATTTTACTTTTTTGGCGGGGAATCAACGTGAGGAACAAGGGGAAGAGCAAATCTTAAAGAAAGAGACACTTAAAGAATCTGGCCGATGTTAGTTTTGAAGCCATTTTCTGCTGCTGCTGCTACTACTACTAGTAGTAGTCATAGTACCACCCTGCAATACTGCAGCTCAATCTGTAAACAAATGTTAAAAGCACAGACAGCTCTCTGCCCTGAGGAGTCTACAGTCTAAATTTTGCCTCTGAGGTGGGGGTTGAGGAGCTTAGAAACATGGGCATAGCCAGGATTTTTGTTAGGAAGGTGGCAGCTTTTTCAGGAAATCAAAATTGTTGAGCTTTTTTGGGGAAATCACGGGTAGAAAATACCCCGTAAATAGGACATTGCGGGTGGCAGGCTTCTGCTGGGGGCGGGGGGGCAGAAACTCAGATAACTGAGTACGTTCAATGCTTTTCGACAATATTTGTGGATCTGGGGGGGGGGCAGCTGCCCCCTGTCCCACTTGGCTACTTAAAAATGAAGTTGAGAGTGGGTGAAGCATAAGGATTAAGGGACAGACGTAGGCAAACACATACTTCCGTTTCCACTCCGTTTTGAGACTGGAGACTGAGATCTTTAAATAGGCTTTAGGGGAAAGTGGGCTTCTAAGGAGGAAAAGTATTTTGAAGATAAGCAGTGGAGGTACTTGGAGTGGTAAGATTCAGGGTCTCTCTTTCTCTCTGTGTGTGCTATTTGGGCAGTGTCTTCCTGTTGTAACAACTGATCAGCACATTGGTAGGCTGTTGTTCCAGAGGCCATCCGCTGCCCTGTGAAACTGCAATGCCCAGAAGTTGCTGGTACCTCACTGATGATGATGATGATGATGATAATTTATTTATACCCCACCCATCTGGCTGGGTTTCCCTAGCCACTCTGGGCGGCTTCCAACATAATATTAAAATACAATAATCTATTAAACATTAAACGCTTCCCTAAACAGGGCTGCCTTCAGATGTCTTCTAAAAGTCTGGTAGTTGTTTTTCTCTTTGACATCTGGTGGGAGGACGTTCCACAGGGCAGGTGCCACTACCGAGAAGGCCCTCTGCCTGGTTCCCTGTAACTTGGTTTCTTGCGGTGAGGGAACCACCAGAAGGCCCTCGGCGTTGGACCTCAGTGTCCGGGCAGAATGATGAGGGTGGAGACGCTCCTTCAGATATACTGGACCGACAGCCACTGTATCATTTTATCATCTTGCACAGTGTCTTAAGGAAACGTAGCAGCCTGGATTGAGCTTGCAGCACCCAGAACAAACAGCTTCAGGCAGGAGCCAGCACCAGGTTCTTTGAGTTGCTGAGTTCTGAAGCTGCTGAAAAAATAATGGCAGCTCTGGTTTGGTTTAAGGCAGCTTCCTATGTTCTCCTTTCAGAACAACACAAGAAGCTCTACATAAGGACTCAACTACACACCTGTTTCACTCTGGGCTCATCCCTTGAGGGATCCTACATGTCACGAAGCCATCACAGATCAGATGGCTGCTACATGTTACATTAAACACACATTTGGAAAAGTGTGTGGGGAATGGGTTATTTGCCATCAAAGATGGTTTTTCAAAGGATGAACAAATGAAGCGTCATTATACAACGTACAATTTTATAACAAGGTATAAGTTTTAAAACATCATACATTACACACTCATACCTCGGGATACAGACACTTCAGGTTGTGCGTTTTCGGGTTGCGCTGAACTCAGAAGTACCGAAACGGGTTAATTCTGGGTTTCGGTATCGCGCATGCGCAGAAACACTAAAACACGCTTTGTGCATGCGCAGAAGTGCCAAATTGTGACACCCACGCATGCGAGATGCAACGCTGCGGGTTACGAACGTGCCTCCCGCACGGATCACATTTGCAACCCGAGCGTCCACAGTACTGACTATTTGTTCAACTAGCTGTGTCTACACTGACCAGGAGCAGGTATTTCTCACCACTTGCTACCTAAGTGAGACAGGGCCTTTTTCACTGTGGCACCTTAACTCCAATCAGGAGAAGCCTGGGGCTTTGGGAGTTGGTGTTATCTTGCATGCTCAGGGAGTAGCACAGGTGGAATGCCTGTTAAAACGCCCCAGTCCAAATGACAAGGCATTAGGAACCTTGCACCACTGTCACTAACAGAGTTCCTTGGGAAGACACATGCAATTTTAAGTGGCGCAATCACTCCCCTGCTGACTGCTTTGAGTGTGTTCTCTGCTGCCTCCGCGATGCTGCTAACTTGTCTCCTTCCTCTTTCAACCAGTTCCCTTCTGTTTTGCCATCTCACACACACACACACACACAAAATGGGCTTGATAAAAGGTAACCTTGCCTGGCAGCATTAGGGAGTGCAGGGCAATGGGTAAAAAGAATTAACTCTGGGAAAACAAAAGACTATAAGCCCCTTAGCAGCATGCATGCAAAAGCTTAGAGGAAACACAGCCAATCGTGGTTTGCCCTGCCTCTCTGGTCTGGGTTGCAGGTTGCTCTGCCTAGCTGCCTGCCACCAGCAACAGCCAAAGGAGCTGTGCTGCACCAGACCATCTAGGTCCATCTAATTGTCCATTATTCTGTTTGGCCAGGCAGATGCCAGTGGAGAGCTTATTTTGAATGCAGGAGCCTTTCCTTGTTCTTTGTCCCAGATATACTACTGGACAGAGAAGTTCCATTGGCAAGAATGGCTAACAGTCATTCTGGCAGATTGAGGGCCACACTAATGCTGATGGAGAGGCTGTGAACCTGCCTGCCCTGCTTAAATATAAAATGGAGGCGGGGTGCAAAATAGGATGGAGGAGACACACACATTACCTTCCTTTGCTGTGCTGTACAGTGGTACCTTGGGTTAAGAACTTAATTCGTTCCGGAGGTCCATTCTTAACCTGAAACTGTTCTTAACCTTTAGCTAACCTTAACTTTAGCTAATGGGGCCTCCCACTGCCGCCGCGCCACCGGAGCACAATTTCTGTTCTCATCCTGAAGCAAAGTTCTTAACCCAAGGTAATATTTCTGGGTTAGCGGAGTCTGTAACCTGAAGCGTATGTAACCCGAGGTACCACTGTATGCAGATAGCAGGGTTGAACGTGACTTTAATGAATTGTATCTCTATGGTTATCATTTTCTGTTTGTGTAATTTTGTACCAAAACCAATAAAATATAAATAAACATTAAAAAAGAAAACCCAAACTAAAGCCTGAAGGCACTTTGGGATGAATAATAATAATATTTATATGCCCCCCATCTGATTGGATTGCCCCTGCCACTCTGAGGAACTTCCAGCAAAATCTAAAACCACAATAAAACATCAAACATTAAAAATTTCCCGATGCAAGGCTGCCTTCAGAAGTCTTCTAAAAGTCATAAAGCTGTTTATTTCCTTGACATCTGATGGGAGGGTGTTCCACAGGGCGGGCGTCACCACCGAGAAGGCTCTCTGCCTGGTTCCCTGTAACCTCACTTCTCACAATGAGGGAACTGCCAGAATGATGGAGGTGGAGATGCTCCTTCAGGTATAAAGGATCAAAGCCATTTAGTGCTTCAAAGGTCAGCACTAACACTTTGAACTGAGTTTGGAAATGTACTGGAAGCCAATGTAGCTCTCTTAGGACCAGTGTTATATGGTCTCAGTGGCATTTCCCAATCACCAATCCAGATGCCACATTCTGGATTAGTTGTAGTTTCTGTGTCACCCTCAAGGGCAGTCCCACGTAGAGTGCATTGCAGTAGTCCAAGCGGGTGATAACCAGAGCATGTACCACTCTGGTGAGACAGCATGCAGGCAGGTAGGGGCTCAGCCAATGTACCAGATGGAGCCCTGGACACAGAACTGACCTGCGCCTCCATGGACAGTTGTGAGTCAAAAATGACTCCCAGGCTGCGCACCTGGTCCTTCAGAGGCACAGTTGCCCCATTCAGGACCAGGGATGCAGCTCAAAAGAGATAAGGAGGGAGCTAGGAGGGCTAGTATCCAGGGCAAAGTGGAGCAGAGCCTTTTCCATGCTTTTACTTAGGTGTTTACGGCATCTATGCAAAGGATGACAATTGGAAGAAGACCAGAAGAAATTGACCAGAAGAGACCTCCTTGGCTTCTCCACCAAATCCCATTTTACCAGCCACCACTGTGAGAGGACACCCAGTGTTAATGAATGCACAGGAGCCCAGAAAGGAGGAAGAGTTTGAGGCTGCCAAGCCAACCTCTGTCTTTCATGAACGAACCACCACAACTTATTTGTCAAATCTCCCCACCCCCCTCATTTCTCCCATGAGGTTTTTGAGTTTCACACAGTAAAGCTACATTAATGCAATCCTTCTTTACTTGTTTTCCAATTAGCCTAATTGAATTCAGATTGCTTAAAAGTGGGCACCCGAGACATTTATCTTGATGGGATGACGGCTCTGAGCTCCAGCGATCCTATTAGCGGTAAGAAGAATGAAAATCCGGGGTTGTGTTGTTGTTCCTTTGGCGGCGGCAGCCGGCAGCTCCCATGTGATGGAACACCAGTAAGACCACCTTCCCCTTCTTCTTCTTCTTCTTCTTCTTCTTCTTCTTCTTCTTCTTCTTCTTCTTCTTCTTCTTCTTCTTTCTGCTTGCTTCCTTTGACATGGTCGCCATCCCTGGCAGAGATACACCCATGTGCACATATTGCATATTGCATCTCAATGTGTGCAATAAAAGCCATGGTATTTTTCAGAGGGGCAAGTGGGGGCTAGGCCAGCACAGACTCTTCTGGATGCTATGCACTGCTGTTCTTCAGCTTTTGTGAGTGTGTGTATGTGTGTTTGTAGAGGAACAAAATATCTAAAATTTTGGACCCTATCTAAGGGAGTGGATATTGGGGATCCAACACTTTAAAATGTACATCTATATCACTTCTCTCATACACTACGAATACCAAACCTTAATAAAAATGCATTGCAACCTTGGCTTTAGTCTTTTGCATTTGCAGGCAGTGTTCTAAGTGTATTGTACTTTGTAAACTTTTTTTTTTTAAACACACCTCCAAAATAAATAAGGGAGACTCTGAGAGAAACAAAAATGGGCTTGCCAATTTTATAGCTGGCCATTGTAGCTGTGTAGCCTTAAAAAGCAGCTTGACATGCATTACTCGAGTAGGGGAAGGTTTCCCCATAGCTAAGGCAGAGGCAAACTCAGCCCTCCAGATGTTTTGGGACTACAACTCCCATCATCCCTAGCTAACAGGACCAGTGGTCAGGGATGATGGGAATTGCAGTCTCAAAACATCTGGAGGGCCGAGTTTGTCTGTGTCTGCCATAGCTTCAATTCCACGTCAAGAAACACTTTACTGGGTTTTCTGGAATTCTGGGTAAAGTCAGCTGTTAAAGGCACAGAAGCAGCTCTGTTTGATTTCTACTAAGCTGGCTCTTGACTGTTTTGCAGTGACTTTTATGACGTGGCCCCCACTGCACGCCGATGACCATGCCCATTCTTGGGCTATGGACGTGTCACTCACTGAGTTCCTTGTCTGAGCAGAGATAGGAATGTGAGGTCCTTGTCTTCATTAGCACATTCTCCATAAGGGGGGGGGGGAGTTGCGCCGGTTGAATTTCAGTCGATCACATAGTATTTGGAGGAAGAGTGCCTTCCATAAAAACGATGATGTCCTGTTTAGCACATCTTCATCAGTAAGGAGTGGGGCTATATAGATAAAATATGACTTGATGAGTTTCATTATGATGGAGCAACATGGTTTAGTGTTTCTCAACCTGTGGGTCCCCAGATGTTGTTGGACTACGACTCCCATCATTCCTAGCCAGCATGACCAGTGGTCAGGGATGATGGGAGTTATAGTGACCCTGTGGATATATTGATGATGAGATACTGGACAACAGCGCTCCCTCCCTCTCTCCCTCTCCTCTCCTCTCCTCTTGCAATGGTCCCTATAATTATATTTCAAACCTGTTAACTCCTATCAGCCTTAAATTTGATGGAATCTCATTAACCACTTGTTTGGTAATTCTGATTGTACTTTCTCCTTTGACCCCTTAAACCAGGAAAATGCTGATCCTATATGTGCTGACGAATTTAATTAGCTCCTCTAAACCACCAGATGCTTTCAATAAGATTTTCAAGATGTTCCTGTCACATTTTAATTCAAAGGTCAAGAGCTTTAGGTTTGTTTAGTGCCGTGTTTTTAGATAAGGTACTTTGCTCAGTAAAGTACCGTAATGCAAAAGGTTGGAGATCCATCACCAATGGCCAGCTTGCAGTCGAAGTCTGTGTGTGTGTGTGTGTGTGTGTGTGTGTGTGTTTAAAGGAATATAGAGCGATCATCTCAGACCAGAGCTAAGAATAATTCTGTGTCTGTAAAGAATCATTCTGAGTCTGCTTTGGCATATTGATTCTCTCCTTCTCATAAACAGAACTTTAATATTTCTTAATTAAGGAAAAGTAATTAAGGGTTTATAGCAGGGTGAAAAAGAAGACAGGATTCTGCCCTTTAGTAGTTGTATAGAGGAGGGAGTATTAGCAATGGTAGCTTGCTGGTGAGTTACACAAATGACGCTTGTTGAATTATTCACTTCCTTAAAGGTGTAGGAACCATGTGTGCGTTTGAATCTAGTTTGCAGAGTTTAGAACAGCTCTGAAGTGTTTAGAACAATGCCCAACCCAAGTATCCTTCAGAATCTTGTTTGTTTTATTTTGCAAGGTACTTGTTGGTATTTTGTAGGACATCAGCAAACCAGTGCAATAAGAGTACAAGGAAGAAATGATGATAAAAAAGAGAAACCGTGTAGAGTGGACTATTGTGTGCATCTCATTACATGCCAATACAATTGATGGGAGTACCCATCACGAGGTGGCACTCCTGCAGGTGCCCCCACAACCCTGCCACCGCAGCAGCTGCACAACCCTGGCAAGCAAGACTTTGGCAGCAGCTGGCAAAATGGGCTGGGCCACCCCTGGTTATTTGGGGTAAGGATGTGGAACCTGTGGTCGATAGCCAATGGCAATGGAACATGGAACCTTATAATATTACAAATTGCCCATTCCTGATGACATAGGAATAATAGAATTGTACAGTGGGAAGGGGTCACGTGGCTCATTTAGCTCAACCCCTGTAGTGCGGGAATCTTTCACCTATGCGGGATTCAAACCCTTGATCCTGAGATTAAGAGTCTCCTACTCTATGGAGGTGTGCCTGTTTTGCATGTAGAAGGTATCCAGTTCAATTTTCCTGGGACTAAGGAGGAGGAAGGTTGCAGGCAGTGGCAGCCCCTCGGCTGGTTGCAGGCAGGTGGGGTCTACCTGAGGGCAGATTAAGGTTGGCATTGCTATTGGCCCCAATAGACCACCCTTCACTGGGCATAATGCACTCTCTTATGTTCAAGATGACCTAAGACAATAGGACAGCCTTTGCCATTCTGGTGCCCCTAGGAGCCAACTCCTAGGGCCCGTGGGGGTTTTGGCCCCTGCAATAAAATATTTGAGGGGGCTGGGTCCCTGCAAAGTTGATGGGCATTGCCATTCCAATGGTGTGCTTGCACTGTGTCATGTGATCGATTATACACGGCAGAGCTCACCTGGGCTCACCTGCAATATTCCATTCAAGTTGGCACTTCGGCTGGTGCCCTCCAAATGTTCTAGGAGACAACTCTCTCAGACCCACCCAGCATTGGCATGCTGGCCCCTAGAAGATTGTCTTGCAAGGAATGTGGCCCTCTGGAAAAAGCTTCTCCAACTGCCCTGTTATGGTATTGTTGAAAAAGAAGTTTTTTCCCCCTGTGTGCTTTCTCTGTTTCCCTCTCTCTGCAAAAGGTCCATACCCACAACTTCATTTTCATGGGAAAATATTGCCCGGTGCTGCCATGAGGTGAATGATAAGATTTGTAAGGGATTAGTAAGGATTAGTCGATAATCAGAAACTCTTCCAGGCACCTAGTAGATTAGCAGGTCCTGCTTCTTTAATAAAAGAGTTTCAGGGATAATTATAGCATGATGCTACCTATTATAATAAATCTACTTGGCTGTGTGCACAACGGGGGGAAAACCCCTGCCCAATGCGGACAGGAATAAAGTGGTGTCAGTTTCTCATGTGTCTTTCAGACCTGTACCCAATGGCGCAGTTGAGCAGGGATGAAGTGCCACCACTCTGCTCACAGAAGGGACGACATCATCATCATCTCCAGGGGGTGCTATTTGCCAAACCTCTTGCATGCCAAACAAATAAGCTTTTTATCAAAGAGAAACTCACCAGATAAGCTCAACAAAGGAAGAGGTAGCTAATGGTTAAACTGCATGGAAGATGGAGCAAGCTTGTCTTCTCCTGCTCTGGAAGCTAGGACCCAAACCGATGACTTCAAGTTACAAGAACAGAGAGTATGACTAAACATCAGCAAAAACTTTCTGACAGTAAAAGCTGTCCGACAGTGGAATGGACTCCTTTTCGAGGTTGTGGATTCCTTTCTTTGGATGTTTTTTAGCATCTGTCTTGGATGCTTTAGTTGAGATTCCTGCATTTCAGGGCATTGGGCCAGAGGACCCCCAAGGTGCCTTCAAACTCTACAATTCTATAATTCACCACTCAAGTACAGGGCTTCTGTGTTGGCCACCATGGCAAATAGGATTCTGTACAGTGGTACCTTGGGTTACATACGCTTCAGGTTACAAATGCTTCAGGTTACATACGCTTCAGGTTACACACTCCACTAAGCCAGAAATAGTGCTTCAGGTTAAGAACTTTGCTTCAGGATAAGAACAGAAATCGGGTTCTGGCGGCGCGGTGGCAGCGGGAGGCCCCATTAGCTAAAGTGGTGCTTCAGGTTAAGAACAGTTTCAGGTTAAGTACGGACCTCCGGAATGAATTAAGTACTTAACCCGAGGTACCACTGTACTGGATGTCTCCTGAGTCTGATCTAGGAGGGTTTTTATGTTCTGAAGCAGGTCACTTGTTCTTCCTTCCTCTAGACTAGAAAGGCTTGAAGGTCTTCTGAAAGAGGCTTATGTCTGAACCATGCTGGATTTGTGAAATAAACTTACCCCCTCCTTCCCACACTTAGAATCATAGAATCATAGAGTTGGGAGAGACCACAAGGGCCATTGAGTCCAACCCCCTGCCAAGCAGCCTCCACCTGATTTGGAGGAGCAGCCATTTTCAACTTTTGCAAGTTGTTTTCTTGAAAAGCTGAGTAGCAGCATATGGAAGGAAGTGGACTTGTCACAATTTTGCATGAGGGATTCATTTGCATACAGCTGAAGTTAGTGGGACTTGAGCTTCTGAATAGACATGTACTGTTAGCCCAAACTTTCCCTAGTGACTTGAGAATACAGAATATATTGCTATGTGTTTGTGGGTGCTAGGCCCCTCTAATCCCCGGGTCCAACAGGTGTTAAAACCTAATCAAGCCTTCTGATCCCTGGATCCTGCAAGTGTTAAAATATAAGCCAGGCTAGTTTCATGATGAGGTAATCACCTGGGTGTTGGGCCATAAAGAGAACAAAGGAAAGGGGGCTCTGTGTGAGATGGCAAATGGGTGGGGCCCCTCACACAACTTGCAGATAGTGAGAAGGACAATAGCCAGAGTTTAGAGCTGAAAGTGGGTGTGATGTGACCTAGAAGAAAAGCGCCAAGCAGGGAAAGAGAGCATCAGGCTTCAGAGAATCTGATCCTCCTCACAGCTGGCAGCCAGAAATGGGAAAACAAGACGTTCTTACCATGGTATTTTATTCAATATTCACAGAGACGGATGATGCCACCTCTTTCGTAATGGCGTTGCTCTGATTAAAGTCCCACCCCCTCTGTCTCTCCTATTATACACCATCCCTGTGTCAGCTGATCTGTGCTTTCTGCCTTTGAGCTTTCTGTTCTACTACTCTCAATGCACGCCTGGCCCTGAGGTGGTGGTCAGGAATTCTTTCTAAAGACGCTGAGTCTATCAGCTGTCTCTGCCCTGCTTCTCCCTTTCTGCTCTCCCAATATTTCCCAGCTTCTCCCCTCTGCAGCCTCTGAACTATGACCTTCTGCAAACCACTGTTCTCCTCTTCTTGGGAAGGTTCAGGAGGGTGTGTGTGTGCTATGTCAGACCTCTGATCAACCCCAAGGCTGCAGCTAAGGGAGAAACAAGATCCTTTTGGGGTGCTGATGTTGTGAACCCCTCATTGCAAACTCAGGTTGTAGATATGTGCAAATAAACCATATATCATAAAGACACCACAGTCTCTGCTGTGCCTCATTTCCAAAAGGAAACACGAATCCTGGGTAAGCGCACCAGTCGGAGACTGAGGTGGCATGCAATACTATAAGTGCATAAGGGAAACAGTGTACATTTAATCAATCATAACAACAAAATGCCCCAAAGCAGTTGGTAGGAGGAAAAAGTTTAATAACTACATTTCCCCCTCCCATACCCAGTATAAGGAATATCAGAAATATTATTCTGGCATAAGAGATACAGTATGGAAAATCTGCACATGGGTCGAATGTAGAAGTATGTTTTCCCTGTACTTAGAAACAAGTAATCTCTGTGCCTGGAGTTGCAATGTGAAAAAGAGCCACAGAGCTTTTTGCCCATACAGAGGCTGCTTTCAGATGGGAGTTACCCTGCCCCCACACTCTTAATACTGGTGCAGCCAGCAAAACTAAGTCAAAAATCTGAGGAACCGTATTAGAAGGAAGAGGTGGCTAGGAATGGGGTAGAGATTCGGCTCAGTTCACATTTAAATGACATTCCTAATTTGCATTTTCCAAAATGATATGCACAACCAAAACAAGGCGTCCTTTGGAATTTGCACTTCCCTGAATTTTCCAGTGCAAGTAATGTGCAGAAAAATGCCTGAGTCTGGCCATGCCATTTATTGAGAGGCAGTGTGAATCCAGTGGTTAGATCAGCCTTCCCTCAGTCTAGTGCCATCTTGTTGCTTTGGACTGCAATGGCCATGCTTGCTGGGGCTGATGGGAGTTGTAGTTCAAAACAAAGTAGATTGTGGAAGGCTAGGTTAGAGTGCTGGATTATGGCGGCGGCAGAGACTCAAGTTCAAATCTCCACTCAGCTGCAAATTTCCTTGGGCCAATCACTATTCAGAAAGCACTCCTGGAAATTTGGATGCGGCCTTAATCATTTATTTTGTATGCTAACACCTGACATAATTCCATTAAGCCTTCTGGGTAAGTGTAAACATTCATGCAAGAAGTGGAAACCTCAATATTTGGGGGAACTCCAAAGTTGGAGAGCTCATTCAGCAATACAGCAGCTCCGTTATGGTTTAAACTTTTTTATTATTAAGAGTAATAGATGAGAAAACCTTCTTTGCATTGGGCTGCTCTTAAAAGCACAGGGGGTGGAAAGAAAAAGATAGCAGCCCCATAATAAACCTTAGCGAAGTTATAGTCATTTGGCTGAAAGTTGTAGGTGTCAGAAAACCTTTAGTAGTTCTGTGATTTGATGCATTCTGAGTTGGTTAAATAATATGTCCTGTATTAAAATGACAGTGATAAAACAGTTAATGTTCTGAAAAACAACAACACTGGAGACCTTTTTCTTTTCTTTTTTAAAGAAAGGTTCTCTGCTTTCAAGCAAATATAAAATCTACATTATAAATAGGGAGAGAGGAGGTTTGGAAGGTGTAAGTAGGTTTTATCTTAAACATATTCTGCTTTTACTCTACTATAAGGTTGCCATATGTCCGGTTTTCCCCAGACATGTCCAAGGGCAAAATCACCATCCGGGGAGACTTTTTAAAAAATCGGCAAAATGTCTGGGTTTTTGCAAACAGAACCAGGAAGTGTGTGCGTGAGTATCACTTTTTACTTTCCCTGATCTCTATGGACACACCTGCTCTCTGCACAGAGACTTGCTTTGCAAGCAGAGCCAAGGAGTGTGCATGTGAGGATCACTCTTTACCTTTTCCTGTCTCCATGGTGTACCCACATGGTGCATGCTGGGATGGGGCAGATGGAACGGCAACGCTACTCTATGACATCACTGCCCCCACTGGAATATAATAGGAATATCTTCTGCTCAGCAAAGTCCTCGTGTAGAATAGAAACACCCCAACTCTAATATTTTTTTATCTAGGAAAGTCTGTTCTAATAACCCAAGGTGTGAACTACCATATTCCTCTTCAATCCTGCAAAGCAAAATAATTTTAAGCAGTTGAGAATACTTCCATTCACAAGTGGCTCTTGCCACATAATTTAGAACCTGACACCATGGTGGGCGTTGGCAGGGACCTATATGAGCAAGTGTATTTGCAATTGCAAATACTAAAATCTAAAGAGAGGAGACTCTTGAGAGTCCCATGGACTGCAAGAAGATTAAACCTCTCCATTCTGAAGGAAATTAGCCCTGAGTGCTCACTGGAAGGACAGATCGTGAAGCTGAGGTTCCAATACTTTGGCCACCTCATGAGAAGAGACCCTGATGTTGGGAAAGATGGAGGGCACAAGGAGAAGGGGACGATAGAGAACGAGATGGTTGGATAGTGTTCTCGAAGCTACCAACATGAGTTGGACCAAACTGTGGGAGGCAGTGGAAGACAGGAGTGCCTGGCGTGCTCTGGTCCATGGGGTCACAAAGAGTCGGACATGACTAAATGACTAAACAACAACATTTGCAATTGCTGCTTTAGGTTTGGATATTTACCTGCGACGTTGGGCTCCCTCTGCCTCCACCATCATATGTCAGCACACATACCCTTATTATTTACCAGATTTTTTTCTTTTTGGGGGGACACACACACACATCTTTCCTCGTGGAGGGGTAGAGAGTGAGTAGCTGCCACAGCCACAGCCTTCCATTTCTATGGGGTATTTGTATACAGATCTTGTAAATGTCTCTATTTACATTACAGAACACTTCTCCCCAGCTGCCTGTTTAATATCAGTGAAGGTGGCTTGGGCCTTTTCTTTGATTTGATCCATGTCCATGTTCTGGATGTTCTGAAGTTGCCCGAGTATAGAATCCTTGTCTTCTTCCTCTACTTGATCTTCCGCCACCATTTTCTGGAGGTCTTCCGGCAAGCCCACGTCGTCCCCAGCCATCTGGATCTGATTCTCATCTAATTCGCTCTGAGCAAGGAGGGAAAGGGAACAGGAAAGGAATATAAGTAGAAGAAGTGATGAGCATGTTCTGCAGGGAGAACTTAAATTTAAATTATCCCATAATAATCTCAATCGCGCGCCAATAAAAACTTCCTGTAATGCTTGTAAGTTCAGACAGGGGGGAAAATAGCAATTGCTATAACTCTTTTATTTCCTGTTTTCTCATTGTGCCTGGTTCTGTGTTCAAATACCTTGCAGACGACCACAGTGCCTGGAGACAGATAGTCGGCCTGCGTATCTGCAGCAGTGACCAGAGGAGGAATGACTGCTGAGAGAAGAAACACCATGCTAACAGCAAACCCAGACTCCTTCATCTGCCCCAGCTGCAATAAAACATGTCTCTCTTGTACTGGCCTCCACAGCCATGGGAGGCTCTGTAGCTCTCCAACAGTTTGACCAATGGTACACCCTTCCATTGTCTCTCAAGACGGACAGGTGCCAACAAGGAAGAAGGACAAGGAATTTTGGATTCTTATATTTCACAAAAACGTTGTAATATTTCTATGCCCAGTTAGCAATGCAGCCATTGCCGCAGTTGCAAAAACAAATATTCAGCCCTGTTCAGAGTGAGCAGGACTTCCCCTGCATAGGTCAACTTTCAGATTTGAAAATAAGGGATCAGCAGCCTCACCTGTCCCGGGGACAGACTATGGGATGTCTAAAAATCTGGGATAGCAGCGGGAAGCAGCGGGAAACGGCACTGGAATAAGGGAATTTCCTGCCAAAAAAGGGAAGGTTGACAGCTATGTACCCCCGCCATGACGTGCAACTCTTTTTTTCTGCACAACAAATTTGCTAATTCTGCTGTTGGGGCAGGGTAGGGTTTGGGGGCAGAAGTCCAGTGCCCCTGTCGTTATAATCATAGGAGCCAACTTCTAGGGGCCAAGGTCCCTTCAGCCCCCCCCCAGTAAAATATTTGATGGGGATTACCATTCAAACGACATGCGTGCCCCATGTATTGTGATCATTATACCGGGGGGGGGGTCCCCTACCCATACTTTATTCAAGTTGGCATCCCTGGTCATAATGATTGGGAGCACCTTCTGGTGTAGCCATGTTAGCTCACCACATTTTCAAGTAATAAAAATAATACACATCACCATCTAAGAAGGGGGGGGGGGTCTAAAAATTTTCAGCTGCAGCCCTGGGCAATGCATCTTCGGTCAATTGCCTCTTTCCTTCCCCTCCCAAAGCCCTCCATGCATTAGAAGGCTAAGCCAGTAAAATCCTTGCTCAGGCTATGGCAAAGGGTCTCTCTAAGGGCCGTGAGGGAAAGAGGCGGAAGAAAACCCCTCTTCTCTCTCTCTCCTAGTTCTGGCACCTCTCAGGTGGGTGCCATTGCCAACAAGGGAGCCGTTCATGGGGAGTTCTGGCACCTCTTTTTCTATGAAAAAAATAGCACTAGTAAACACCGTACTACAAATACTCTTCAACACACACACACACACACACACAAATGGCACAAACAAATGAAACGAAAAAGAGCAATAAGAAAAAACAGCATAAAAATAAAGCTGATTTGTTGGTAATAAAAATGGAAAGTGATGGGAGCCTCTGAGAAAAAGGACACTGCCTGGTTCACCATAAGTTTCTAACAAGCACACACGAACGTTTTCCCATCAAGGTCCCTGCCCTAATGCACAGTGATTGGAGGGCCCTGGCAAAATAATTTCCTCTGATTAAAGGCTAAGAGCTATCCGTCTTCCTGCTCCACTCTCTCTTTCCTGCTCCTCGCTCAAACAGCAACAGGCCATTCCCCTTATGGTCAGCTTGGTTTTGCCTTTAGATAGATAGATACAGTGGTACCTTGGTTCTCGAATGTCTCTGTTGACAAACATTTCGGAACCTGAGTGCTGAAAACCCGGAGGTAAATGCTTCCGTTTTCAAACACGCCTCAGAAATCAAATGGCTTCCGCTGCGTGTTTTTCAATTTTCTCAGTTGAATTTTCAGGTACCACTTAATGTTTCGGTTTTCAAACGTTTCGGAACTTGAATAGTCTTCCAGAATGGATTACATTCAAGAACAGTGGTACCACTGTAGATGATAGATTAGATAGATAGATAGATAGATAGATAGATAGATAGATAGATGATAGATAGATAGATAGATAGATAGATAGATAGATAGATAGATAGATAGAGATAGATGATAGATAGATGGATAGATAGATGATAGATAGACATAGATAGATAGATATAGATAGATAGAGATACAGTGGTGCCCTGCAAGATGAACACCTCGCAAGACGGAAAACCCGCTAGATGAAAGGGTTTTCCGTTTTGGAGGTGCTTCGCAAAATGAATTTCCCTATGGGCTTGCTTTGCAAGACGAAAATGTCTTGTGAGTTCCTGAGGGTTCCCCCCCTTTCCCCCCCTTTTCCTAAGCCGCTAAGCCGATTAACAGCTGATCACTAAAAGCCGCTAAACCGCTAATAGCACTAATCCGCTAAGCTGTCAATGGGCTTGCTTCGCAAGACGAAAAAACCGCTATACGAAGAGCCTCACGGAACGGATTAATTTCGTCTTGCAAGGCACCACTGTAGATAGATAGAGATAGATAGATGATAGATAGATAGATAGATAGATAGATAGATAGATAGATAGATAGATAGAGATAGATAGATAGATAGATAGATAGATAGATAGATAGATAGATATAGATAGATAGATAGATAGATAGATAGATAGATAGATAGATAGATAGATAGATATAGATAGATACCGGTAGATAGATAGATGATAGATGATAGGAAACACCTCTGCAGCATTTCGTGTGTGGGGGCGACAAATGAGGCTTTGCAGGCCGAGAGGATGTTGCTACTCTTGACCTGGGACACCTTGCTAACATCCTGATTCAACCTTAGCATTCAAAACAATGACACCTCAAGGCACTCTGATTTGACTTGTGACTTGGATTGCATGCAGAGCCGCTGCACACTGTTACATTTAACTTACAGATATAAACAAGACCTTCAGGATAAGGATTTGTAGTGAGTCAACCACTGGCAGAACTGGTTGGAGGGAGAAGTCTGTCACATGTGGCATGAACTGAGCCAGGATTTCCTGGCAGCAAACCCTTGCGTCCTGACTGTTACAGGAACACCGATTAGCCGTAAGGACCCTGAGACATGGAGTTGCTCTGTTCAGCCATTTGCCAAGTGAAAGCTGAAGGCGGGGGGAGATATAATTTAATTGCCACTGAAATGTCTTTTGCCTTGAGCTCCAGGTCTAATGAATGGTGGTAAGATGGCAGTGGCTCGTTCTGAACTCAGCCGCTTTTAAGTCCTCCCAAGCTGCCTGCTCCACAGTGCTAAATTAGAAGCACCATGAGTCACTTTTTCTGACCAACTCTTTCATTCCAAGTCAGCCTTTACTATCCATTCATACATATTTTTTTCCACTACATCATATTCATGCCAGACATGCTTTTTCGTTACAGTCAGAAGGGTGAAATAATGAACAATAAAATCACCCAGAAATGTAAAATCTGGCCTACTCAATTGCCTTTTATTGTGTGTGCCAAAGGTGAACCTGTTCTCTCTTAAGAAAGCTAACAGGCATGGGTCACCTCCCTTTTCATTTGACAGATTCGTTGTTTCACCACCTGCTCGATAGGAACATACTTTCACACTATATAAACGAGGTTATATTCTCATAAGACACAGTTAATCATGGCAGTTACTCCAGACTACAAGAATGCAAGGACTGACCTGTTGGGTTTGGACAACAATACCTCTGGTCTAGCGTTCACCTGTCAGCAGTAGCTACTAGCCAAACTCCCCAAGAAAGTCACAAACAGGGCACAGTTGGTATTGTGAATCCTTCCACCCTAATCACACTAAACTTGGAAAAGGGTCAGATGCTGAGCAGGAAACTCCATCTACTCTCATGGGTTGGTTGGTTTGCTTGTTTTATAACAGGGGGCGGGTGGCGCTGTGGGTTAAACCACAGAGCCTAGGACTTGACGATCAGAAGGTCGGCGGTTCGAATCCCTGCAACGGGGTGAGCTCCCATTGCTTGGTCCCTGCTCCTGCCAACCCAGCAGTTCAAAAGCATGTCAAAAGTGCAAGTAGATAAATAGGTACCGCTCCGGCGGGAAGGTAAATGGCGTTTCCATGTGCTGCTCTGGTTCACCAGAAGCAGCATAGTCATGCTGGCCACATGACCTGGAAGCTGTACGCCGGCTCCTTCGGCCAATAAAGCGAGATGAGCACCGCAACTCCAGAGTCGGTCACGACTGGACCTAATGATCAGGGTCCCTTTACCTTTACCTTTACCACTTTTCGTCAAGCCAGTCTACAGTGATATAAAACAAATCATTAATAGCAATACAGGCCCTCCAAGTGTCACTATTTTCCAGGGACAGTTCTGGACTTATAGACGCCATCCCGGTTTCTGATTTGATCCTGGAATGTCCCATTTTTCCTTAGGATGCCCTTATTTTCATTGGAGAAATATTGGAGGGTATGGAGTAATGTGACCTCCTAACCAAGGAGATAAGTAACTAAACAACCTTTAGAAGACATCTGAAGGCAACCCTGTATAGGGATTTTGTTAATTTTTAATGCTTAATTATGTTTTCATTATGTTGGAAGCTGCCCAGAGTGGCTGGGGCAACACATTCAGATCGGCAGGATATAAATAGTCTCCTCCTCCTCCTCCTCCTCCTCCTCCTCCTCCTTCTCCTTCCTAGACTCAGATATGGATTCAGATGTATACCTTCTTACAATTCCCTGATCTATCTATTGTATGAAGCAATTACCTATGCATATGCTGTTGCCTATACATATTGTCAGGTCTGCCTCTAGATCCCAGCTCACAGAGGACCAACGCCCGGTGGATATAATGTACAAAAGTCTTTATTGAAGTTTAGTTTCCATTTCAAAGCTCTGGGCGCGCAGACCCACGTCTTGACGCTAGACCGGCTAAGTCCCCTCTGACTCACTGCTCCACCCACACCAGTTTAAGATTCTAGCCCGGCTCCACCTCCTACGCTGTTCTTTCCTTCGCTGGGTCCTTCTGCCCTCTGGGGTTTCCTCCTTCCTGGACTCCTCTGACGCTGAGCCCCCTGAGTCTTGTCCCTCCCTCTGGCGGGCTTTAGGACCTGGCTCCCTTCCCGGGCTCCCCGCTGTGCCGCGCTCCTGTACATTTGAACTTGGCGCGCGTGCCCAGCCGGTGACTTTCCTTCTGACCGTTTCTCCGCTTCCTGATGTGGGCGTTGCCAAACCTGACTCCTCTCCTCCCTCTGGTGGTGAGGACACTGGTCCCGACTCCTGGGACTCCCCCTCCCCACTGCGCTCTGGTGGAGACGCTGGTCCTGATCTCCAACTGCTGCTCAGGGACTCCCCGCTGGCCCCTTCCTCCTGGGGCTTCCCCCCTGGAACCCCCCTCGCTCTGGCCACCGGCGCTCCCTTCTGTGAGTCCTCCGATTCGCTAGAGAGGCTTGTGGAATAACTCTGGCCACTGTCACTGCCTGCGCCCCCCTCGTACTCCTCCTCCTCACTCTCCATTTGCTCCCCCTCCTGTGTCTCTCCTTCTGAACCCCTGACACATATGCACTTTCCTCATTTATTTCAATGCAAACACCAAAGTATCAGGTGACACCCTCGTTCCTGAATATTGTGGTTCGCAAATGCTAAAGCAGAACAATGCACTGGGCTTTTGTCTACCAAGAATAAATATGTGAGTAAATAACTGGTTAAGTAGCTGGCCAACCCATTCTGCTCCTGAAGGGTTGTGCCTATTCATGCACTGTGTGCACACTCATTCATTCATTCATTCATTCATTTGCTCCTACTTTTATTCAGATGCACGATCCCATCTTACATTCTGAAACACCTCCTGCTGACAGCATTGATGCTTATTCCTGTTGGCCTTTAGCTGCTGTCAGCGTTCGTTCTGGAGATTTAATGAAGCATTAATGCTTATCTTTGATGGGTGAACTGTGTGGTTTTTTTAAAAAAACAAATCCTGTACGTAGAAAGCCTGGGTCCATCACATAAAAAAATCTAAACAAAATGGCCATTGTCTGAAGAAAGGACTGGTCCCATCAAGAAGGCATTACAGTAGATATATAGGAAACAATGCCATAGGAAATACAGTGAACAAACTTACATTAGAGTTAGCCCATTGGGACTAACTTCTGAATTAGCCTGCATAGGACTGGGTTGCATCTAGGGATGGGCAGATTGGTCAATTTCAGTTTCTCTCAGCCTCTCATTTTTCCACTCTTGAGTTCAGTTTCCTTTTTTTCTTTTTAAACAGTTATTATGAAAATTCATCAGCATTTGACTGCGAATTTCTTCTACTATAAACATTTTTCTTGCAATTTTGTCCAAGTAAAGCACTTCCCCCTGAATAATGCATCCTTATATGTCATTTCCACTAACATATGCATTTCAATGCACAATTTGCTCTTGTTTATGCATTTTTGTACACATCATTTGGCACTGCAAAATTCGGAAACGTAAGAATTTAAGGGATGGCTGTGCTTCAGTTTGCACATTGTTCCATAAACTGGAAATCAGGTAGATTCACCTTTAAATATGAACCAAATCAAATTTCTCCCCACCCCACTCCCCTAGCTGCCTGGCATCCTATTTTGAATGTCTTTCGGTGACTGAACATCACTATTACCCGCTCTCTTTCTGTAGCCCTTAGTTCTTTTTGTCATGCATCTCAACCACAATACATTTTTTAAAAGAACAGTTGTCAGAACATATTGACCGGCCTGTGCTGCCTTCTCAGCACAAGGAATGTCGTTTGGGCCTTCAGTTAAAGATGTATCTTTTTCAGCAAGCAGCTGGAGGAGGAAGGACCTGATTACTGTTGTTTTGCTGCTGTCAGTAATTATTCTTTAGTGGTTTGTTACGTGTTTCTAATGAATTGTGTTACTTTATGGGGCTTATCACTATAACTAAACAAACAAACCAAAACAGATGAGGATAAAAGAATGTCAGTTCCCCTTCCTTGAGCAAGTTTCCATTGGAAGATGATCCATAAATAATACAAACTAACAAGTAGCAATTCATGCATCCAAGCAAATGTAAATGGCTGCTGTTCAGACCTTTTCAGCAAAAGATTTTTCTACACGATTATGGGTGGTAAATAAACTAACCTCCACCACTAGGTGGCACTGCAGCTACTGAACTGCTTTTCTTGCCTAACCATTCATTATGCTGGCCTGGCTAACACATATAGGTCAATTAAACAGATTCAGTAAGAAATAAAATCCTCTTGGGCCTGTATAAAGTCTCATATCTCTTTTCTGAGGAGCCCTAAGTAGACCCACATCCAGTTATTTCACCCCCGACCTTCACCAGAAGGGAAATCTGTGATCCCCTCCATCAGAGGTTCTCAAAATTCCTACCCCCAGAGCCCACGAGATGCCTGGAAATTACCTGGGTCCACCAGTCATGAAATGGTGACAGAAGGAGGCAGAGTTTGGCATAATCAGCTGACAATTACATCCTTCTCTACCAATACCTAATCCACCTGTGGAAATTGCTACGTTCTTTGCCAGAGCATTTTGCATGTGGCAAGGAGTTCCATAGCTCCACTTTCCTTGTGCTAAGGAGGCATTGTGATTCCGCCTCCTCATTTTATTTGATTCTGCGATATATATATATTTTTTACTGATCCTGATGCTCTTCCTTACACCTACAAGCCTTTCAAAGTACTAATACCTATCTCCTGTATTTTCTTATTCCATTCTCACTCAGCTTGTACACTACTCCCAACACCAATACCACACCAGACCTCCTTTTCCCCTTTCCCCTCAGAGGAGGGAGAACTTCCTCCCTCCCTCAGCCTTGGGACATTGGTGGCTCCCAACCACATTGGTCTAACCAATGCCTATAACAAGGCCAAGGGGTTGGTCAAGCAGGTGAGGGGTCACTGGTCAGACTGTGGTACTAAGACCCATCTGAAAATGCCTCAAGGCCCACGGATGAGTCCTGGCCCTCTGTTCAAGGAACATTGCCCTCATGTTTTTCAGGTTGTCCGGGTCCTTCCTCACCACATAGAACCGTAGAGCTGGGAGAGAAACCAAGAGCCAACCCCCTGCAATGCAAGAATCTCAACCACATTGCACTGCAACAAAGAACTGCCTGTGCCCCAGTGCCTTCATTCTGCAGTTCACAGTGTTATACCTGTGAAAAGGATCTAGGGGTCTTAGTAGACCACAAGCTTAACATCAGTCAACGGTGGGATGCAGCAGCAAAAAAGAAGCGAATGCTATTCTAGGCTGCATCAGCAGAAGTCTAGTGTCCTGGTCAGAAGTCTAGTGTCCTGGTCAGAAGTCTAGTGTCCGTCTTTCCTGCTGGGCTTACTGGAGCACTGCACCAGGGCGCTGCCCTCTCGGGGTGCCCCAGCGAGTGGGGGAGCTGTGCGGCTTTGCCGGTGGCCTCCCCTTTCCCTGGACGCCTATCAGCTGTGCCCCATCAACCATATGGCTGGCGGGCATGCAGCTTCCTTCCCAAGCCTCCGTGGGAGGAGAGCGATCCCCGCAGAGGCTTGGGGAAAGGTTGCCAACTCTGGGAAAGGAGGTGGGGCACCAGAGGAATCTTTGAACCACAGCGCCGGATATGCTTAAGATTGCCCTGAGTAATAGTCCCACTCTATTCTGACTTGGGCTCCACAATTTAAGAAGGATATTGACAAGTTGGGATGCAGGCAGAAGAGGGTGACCTTGGGCCAGTCACACTTCTCTGAAGTCTCTCAGCCTCATTCACCTCACAGAGTGTTTGTTGTGGGGGAGGAAGGGAAAGGAGACTGTTAGCTGCTTTGAGACTCCTGAAGGGGAGTGATAAAGCGGGATATCAAATCCAAACTCTTCTTCTTCTCTTCTTCTGCTCTGGAGGGTTGGACTTGAACCAAGGTATTCAAGTTACCCAGCCCCAGCCCACCTTCTGATGCAGCAGCAGAGGCAGTCTTGGGCATAAAAAGGTAAAGGTAAAGGGACATCTGACCAATAAGTCCAGTCGTGGACAAGTCTGGGGTTGCGCTGCTCATCTCACTTTACTGGCCGAGGGAGCCGGCATTTGTCATGTGGCCAGCATGGCTAAGCCGCTTCTGGCAAACCAGAGCAGCGCACGGAAACACCGTTTACCTTCCCGCCAGAGCGGTACCTATTTATCTACTTGCACTTTGATGTGCTTTCGAACTGCTAGGTTGGCAGGAGCAGGGACCGAGCAACGGGAGCTCACCCTGTCGCGGGGATTCGAACCGCCGACCTTCTTGGGCATAGCTATGGGCAAACCGAGCAGACAGATGATTTCCCCTCCCTGTTTTATAATGAAGCTGAATGTTGACTGATTCGAGTCTGGCAATAGTAAGTACTTCTTCGCATAGTGCATAGACTATAGAATTTGCTTCAGCAAGAGATAGTGATTGCCACCGTCTTAGATGACTTTAAAATAGGATTAGATAAATTTGTGGAGGATACAGTGATTGATAGCTGCTAGTCATTATGGCCACTGTTCATGGACTGCAGAGGTTGGGCATACATCTGATGTACACACATTTGCTTGCAAAACAGCCATGTAAACCAGGGAGGAAATTTAGTGGGGAGAGTCCCTATATATTTCAAATCCCGCGCTAAGTGACTTTCAATGCCCCTTTAGCATTCCAGCAATAGAGTTCCACTTATGAGCAAGCCATAGGACTCATGGATGAAAACATCTTTTCAATGACAAATCTACCCTGACAATCCTATTAATAGGATTAAGGTTCATTAAGGACATGTTTTGTCATATAAGTCTGCCCCAAATACCCTGGAGGTTTAAGTCTTGCCTTGGAACCTGCGGCCTCTTACAGACTAAAATCTAAAGTACATCTTCTGAGAGCTACCTACATTTTTAAAAAACAACATCACCAGACATCACTTTAACCAGAGAATACTATATCAGTTTTATACCACACTGCCCATCAAAATATATATTTTACATTTACATTCCTGCCCGTCTTCAAAGAAATTCAAGAAAGTGTAATGGGGACTATTCCATTTTATCTCCCTCAAAAACTCTGAGAGGTAGGTTAGGCTGAGAGAGTTTCACGGCAAAACCGAAACTTGAACCTAGGTTTCCCCAGAATCAAATGGATTCTGGTGCCAGATTCTTCTGTAGCCTGGTTCTGTTCGATTTTCTGCAGAATCAGTGGCAGAAAGGTCATTACCCTTGAGCTGAATGTTTGCCAGTTTAAGTAAAAGTTGGTATTCCTCTCTCTTGCAAGCTGAGGCATGACAAATGAGTAGGGGGATTTCTGATTCTGCCTGGATGAAGCAAGCAAGTTGAGGTGAACCAGATTTCCTCCATATTTTTTACCATATTTTTTAAAAGTGCACGTTCACTACATTCACGGAACTAACGTCACTTCTAATTTGGCCCTGAGTCACAAAGTCTGACATGCAGTGAAGCAATCGCACTATTTCTTCACTGTAGTTCTGCTTTTGCACAGTTAACACACATGTTGTCAGGAGCTCAAATCTGCAACAGGACTGAAAGTGATGTTTGGGGCTGTGTTTCTTTAGGCCAAGCCTCCACAGAGGTGCCAGCTTGCGAGGATGATGGGGTACACATGATGTCAGGATATTTAGGAGGAGCCAGGGCTCCGCAGTTCACCTCCATGCTTTTTGGACATTGGGGGGCCTGACCGGAGGAAGGGGTGTGTGGTGGGGGTGGGCCGCCCCAGGTTTCACCACTGAGGGGGCTGACAAAATGCCCGGCGGCACTCACTGCGGGGCCTGCAGCACGCCTGAGCCACACATCTCTCCTGGGAGTGACGCGGTGGTTTGGGTGCCTGCAGGTTTTCCTCTGCCCCAAACGGTCTGCCCACTTGCTTCCCCCTCAGCTGTAGGGTGGCTGAGTGGGAGGAGGCAGGAAGAATCCTTGGAGCCCCTGCGGAGTGTCCTACCCTGGCTGGCCCCGCTTCTGGGCGCAGGGCACACACGCCACCCTAGGCGCCCGATCAACTTGCTCCGGCACTGCTGGCCCTCACCCCAAAAATATTCAGGAGAAGCCTCAGCCCCCAGGAGTTGGCACCCCCGCTTTCCAAGCCGGTACCTTCCAGATGTTTTGGATTACAGCTTCCATCAGAAGCCTGCAGGCCGGGGGAGCCTGGTTTAGGCAACAAGAAAAGACCTGTCTTGTATTCTCAGAAACAGTGGTACCTTGGGTTAAGAACTTAATTCATTCTGGAGGTCCGTTCTTAACCTGAAACTGTTCTTAACCTGAGGTACCACTTTAGCTAATGGGGCCTCCCGCTGCTGCGTGGTTTCTGTTCTCATCCTGGAGCAAAGTACTTAACCTGAGGTACTATTTCTGGTTTAGCGGAGTCTGTAACCTGAAGCGTCTGTAACCTGAGGTACCACTGTATTGTATTCCGTTCTGCCACTGTTGTCCTTTTGCACCAACTGCAAAGTAGGGTATCGATTTAACGTTTTATTCTAAAGGTTTGCAAGTTTCCACTTTAAAAACAGTGTATAAAGAATTTTTTAAAAAAGCACCTAGCAACCATCAATGTACACTTTTAAAAAGCACAAAAGAAACTTTGATCAGAGAAACATGCGAAGCACTAAAAGGGTGTGTGTGGAGGAGGAGAGAATGAATGAATCCGGCAGCCTGCATGAAGTGTGGCAGGAGGGTCAAAGAGGAAGAAGAAAATATCTGGATTTGATCCTCACACTGCTGATTTTGTTACTGGGCTCCGTTGAAAGTGTCCCTTTATAACTTGGGACCAATTTACCTGAAGGATATGCTCCATGGCCCCTTCAGTCTATGGAACTTGCACTTGTAGAAGTGCCATGTAATGTTGGTTCCACGTTTTCCATGATTCAGTCTTCCACCTATGCTCTGAAGCTCCCTGCTAATTGATCTGTCCTGAGTGCTTTAATAATAATAATATAATTTTATTTATATCCTGCCCTCCCCAGCCAAAGCCAGGCTCAGAGCGGCTAACAACAGTAAAAACAGCACAGTTTACATAAAATCACAGTCAATTAATTGAAATACATTCTAAAATCAATTCAGAATCAAATTAATGGCAACCATTGGGCTAGGGTTCTGTGAAGAATACAGGAGGAGAAAGGGGGTCAGGCCTGGTGGAACAGCTCTGTGGGAAGATGTCAAGTCCCGCAGGGCCCTAGTCTCTTGTGACAGAGTGTTCCACCAGATCGGGGCCACGGCTGAAAAAGCCCTGGTTCTGGTTGAGGCCAGCCCAGTGGCATAGCGTGGGGGGTGCAGGGGGGCCCGGCCACACCGGGCGCAACATCTGGGGGTTAGGGTTAGGGGGTGCAAATTACTTGCCTTGCCCCGGGTGCTGACAACCCACGCTACGCCACTGGGCCAGCCTAACCTCCCTGTGGCCTAGGATCTTCAATATGTTTTTATTTGAAGACCATAAGGTCCTCCGTGGGACATACCAGGAGAGGTTAGAGATTCTTGCGTTGCAGGACTTTGACTAGATGTTCCTTGGGGTCTATTCTATGACATAGGTATATCAGTATGCACCCCGATACATATATTTTCTCCTTAATACCAATTGCTTCAGCCATTTTCTCCTGATGGGACTCTATGACGGGAAATAAACCAGTTTGAATCCAGCCCACACCACCTTGCCCTGCTGTACAGTAAATCTGCAGTCCTGCCACTGCTAAGCTGTATCCTAATGATGCTGACCCAGCGGCCACATGAAGAATGTGGCTTCAAAGAACGCATTTGAAGGAAAAGAGAGGGGACAAGCTGTAGGGGCTCCCATAGGATCAGAGGCAACAAGGGAAAGTGGGAGGAGATGCTTTTAAAAAGCAGCAGGCTTTAGGGTGGTTGTGTTGAACAAATCAAGATTACAGGTGGCGATCCTGGAGAGATTCAGTTCATTTCACCTTTTAATGTAATTTGCCCTTCTTCAAACAGTACGCAGCCAAAATGCAGCCATAGTTCAAAATCTGCCCTTCGTCAAATTCTGTTTGTTGGTACAAATGCACGTACACGAGGGGTAGGTGTGCATTACAGTGCATACAACAATATGCAGTGATGCATTCTATTAAGGGAAACGGATGCAAACTTGATCTTCAGATTGGAAAAAACAAGAAACCGAGAGAAACCAACATTGACAAATGTGTCCATCCCTTCTTACAGGCAGGGGGGTGTATTGAAAAATGGGGGGGCACATCACCACACAATCTGTAAGCTTGTCCTTTGCCCTCATCAAGCACATCCACATTTGGGTAAAAGCAGAATACATTGTGTCGGTGGGTTTGAAGAACCTAACCCAAGTCATGTTTTGTACCGCTCATGTTTTGTGTCCTACTTGTCCGTTACTTTATTTTAGCCTATAGAGCATGATTTGCAGTGGAAGTCGGATCCCAAAAGACTTCTTTGCCTCCATGCGCCCTGAGAAAAATGGTTCCCAACCCCCAAGGTCTGGCAAAGTGAACATTACGAGACCTGACAGCTCCTGCGAAGATTTTTTTCTTAACTTTTCTTTAAGTTGCGTCTTAACAAGGTGCCTGCGCATGGGCCCAAGTTTAACGCTTTCCCCCTGCTGTTCCATAGCCTCGGTGATTGTAACCCAAAGCAATTATGAATGAAGGACCCCAAGGATTCAATAATTGGTTACCTGAGGACATTTCTGAATGTGTCAGATTCCCTGTGGATTGTTAATGTCATTACCAAAGCTTAATTTATACAGAAACCAAAAGGCTGCAGAGAAAACTTCCGAGCACTTAATTGGGCCATCGCTTCAGATAAATACTTAATTCAATTATTATTATTTTTAAAAACCAAAACATGTGCAGGAAAAATATCAGTACCAACACTTAACACTGTTATCCTGACAGTGTAAAAGCTTGTTTCGTTGATTATTTGGACAAGTGCATCTTGAATTGGATTTTGGCTTGATGCAGTTGGTCACTAAGGCAGGAAACAAGGGGGAATAGACTGACAAGGGTTCAGCGTTATAATCTGGAACCAGAACATTGGTGCTATGACATGTTACAGGGTTTCAGCAAGAAGTCGCAGGACATGTACTGATTGGAAACTAAGCAGTATGACTGCCCTGAAAGTTTTCAGGCACAAATAATATTAAAACTGGCATAGGCAAATCATCTGTAGATGATTTGGTAATTACAGTACAGTGGTACCTCGGGTTAAGTACTTAATTTGTTCTAGAGGTCCATTCTTAACCTGAAACTGTTCTTAACCTGAAGCATCACTTTAGCTAATGGGGCCTCCCGCTGCTGCTGCGCTGCCGGAGCACGATTTCTGTTCTCATCCTGAAGCAAAGTTCTTAATCCAAAGTACTATTTCTGGGTTCGCGGAGTCTATAACCTGAAGCGTATGTAACCCGAGGTACCACTGTAAAGGTAAAGGTAAAGGGACCCCTGACCATTAGGTCCAGTCGTGACCGACTCTGGCTTTATTGCTCATCTGGCTTTATTGGCCGAGGGAGCCGGCGTACAGCTTCTGGGTCATGTGGCCAGCATGACTTAGCTGTTTCTGGCGAAACAGAGCAGCACCCGGAAACGCCGTTTACCTTCCTGCCAGAGCAGTACCTATTTATCTACTTGCACTTTGACGTGACGTGCTTTCAAATTGCTAAGTTGGCAGGAACAGGGACTGAGCAATGGGAGCTCACCCTGTCGCAGGGATTCGAACCACGACCTTCTGATCGGCAAGTCCTAGGCTCTGTGGTTTAACCCACAGCGCCACCCTCTCCCTGAAGTGATAGAAAAAAACCCAAAAGTATGGACAAATGGCAGGGTTTAAATTGAATAAAAACAAAACTAAATTATTAGTCAAAAATCTTAGAGAATCAGAAAAGATGGAACTCTCCCAGAGTTTGTATTTAGAAAGCCATAAACAAGTAAAGTATTTAGGAAAATGGTTAACAAACAGGAATCTCAATATATATAAAGAAAAGTATGAAAAAATGTGGAATGAAATGAAAAGGAATCTAGAAATTTGGAGTAGGATGACTCTTTTTTAGGAAGAATTGCAGCAATTAAAATGAATACATTGCAAAAAATGTTGTTCCTCTTTCAAACAATACCGACAAAAAGTAATAGCATCTGCTTCAAAAAATGGCAGAAAGATATTTCAAAATTTATCTGGAGGGGGAAAAGACCGAGAATAAAACATAAAATACTTACAGATGTAAAGGAAAGATTTCAGAATTTATTTATTATGAAGCAGCTTGCCTTACTTGGATTCTGGATTGGATCAAATTGGAGAAAGAGGCGGCAATAGAACTGGAGGGACATGATAACAGATTTGGCAGGCATCTATATTTGTGGTATGGAAAAACCAAAGTACATAAAGGATTTCACAATCATATAATAAGAAAATCTTTAATAAAAGTTTGGGGAAAATATAAAGACTTATTGGAAGAAAAAACTCCATGGTGGTTATCACCTATTGAAGCACTATCATTACAACAAAGAAAGAAATATGGCCAACATATAGAGATCTATTAATTGAACAGGAAGGAAAGCTAAAATTAAAGGATTTATGAGGAGTTGAAGGAATACCTTCAAAGCTGGCTGCAACATAGATAAATGAAATCTTTAAGGAAGATAATAAGAAAGGATTTGGTTATACAATTTCTAGATTCCAAAGAGAGATAATAGATGACAATTTCACATTACTTAAGAAAGCGTAAAGTTTGTTATTGGAATGGGAAACTAAGGAGGAAGAAGTCAGTAATGATTAAGTGGGCACAAGATGTGGGCATAATATACAATTTGAAGAATGAGAAAAACTTTGGAAAGTAAATATGAAATTCACAGACTGTATTTTATTGATAGAGAATTACATGAAAATGATGTATAGATGGCATATAACACCGATTAAGCTGGCCAAAATGTATAGAACAGAATCAAATAACTGTTGGAGATGTAAAAATAAGGAGGGTACCTTTTATCATATGTGGTGGGAATGTAGTATCATAAAAAAAACGGGAGATGATATATAACTGTAATGGTTCTAGGGGTTGCTCGTGCGTAAATCGACGCCACACCTGGCTGGGTTACCTGGGTGAACCCTTTCTGTCCGGACAGCCACTCACCTGTGGCTGTCTCAATCACTGGCAGAATCCGTCACTGGGCGTTTCTTGAACTTCTTCCAGCAAAGAAGCTCTTTGACGCCTAGTCGCCGCCTACTCTCCCTGCGCGGAAGCCTTCTGCGCAGGGAGGGTGTGGGCAGCGGAGGACCCGTGCTCTCCCCACTGGTCTCCGGCGAGGAGTCATGGAGCCACCTCGCCGATTCCCCCATCTGCCCCCCTTCTCCACTGGTGCTACGCTGAATTCCTTCCCCAGAAGATGGGCTGCTTCTCTCCCTCCCAGGATGCTCTCCGGAACCCCTCTGGAGCCCTCCCTCTCCCTCTGGCTCTGATGGCAGTTCCCTGACAATAACAAACTGAAAAAAATGTTCAAAATGACGTTTGTTAAAAAAATCAGAAGCATTTTTAATAGGTATTTCTGATCAAGGATGCTGAAAGAGAAATGGAAAATATTCATGTACGCAGCAACAGCAGCAAGAATCCTAATAGCACGAAACTGGAAGACTGGAGAAATACTTTCGAAAGCACAATGGCAGGAAAAATCGAACAACTATGCAGAATTAGCAAAGCTAACGGATAAGCTACATGAAAAAGACAATAGTGATTTTAAAAAAGAATGGGAACCTTTCATAAACTATCTGCAGAAACAACTGAAAGAAATGGACTCGGTCACAGGATTTGAATAAACATTCACAACTTTATTTAACAAAATGAATGAAGAATAACATTGTAATAACATTTTGACACATAAGGAATAGCAGATTGTATCATTTGATGTAACAAACCAGAGGGGTAGCTGAAGGATGTCAACGGGAGGGGGGGCGATGTAGAATTTATGTTTGGAAATGATTTTGATATTTGTTGTTAGAAAAGAAAACTAATACAAATTATATACAAAAAATAAAATAAAAATGGGATCACATGTAACTGCCCCAATACCATCATGGGCACAAGCAATCATGAATGCATAATAAACAAGATGTCTGGAGAGGCTTCTTTTAGTTTTGGTGGCAGCGATGGTTGGGCTTATCTTGGAGGTCCCAGGCCACAGAGGGGTTAGGCTGGCCTCAACCAGAGCCAGGGCTTTTTCAGCTGTGGCTCCAATCTGGTGGAACACTCTGTCACAAGAGACTAGGGCCCTGCGGGACTTGACATCTTTCCGCAGGGCCTGCAAGACAGAGTTGTTCCACCTGGCCTTTGGCCGGGGCACAGCCTAACCCCCTCCTTTGCCAATCCTCACAGAACTCTAGCCCAATGGTTGCCATTAATCTGATTTGAACTGATTTTATAATGAAATGATTTTAGAATGTTGTATCATTTTACTGTTGTTCTCCGCTCTGAGCCTGGCTTCGGCTGGGGAGGAAGGGATATAAATAAAATTTTATTATTATTATCTGTGTTCGTTTCTTGTGGCACTCTATCAATGCCACAAACACATGACAAATGGGGATCTGCTCTTTTTGGTCTACATATCTGGAAGACCAACCCCTTTGATGCCTATCAGGTGCGCAGAGTGATACAAGTGATAAACAAAATCACCATGGGGTCTTAGCAGTGGCGGACATCCATTTTGGGGGCCCCTGAAGCTTGAATTGTTATGGGGACCCCTCCACAACCCCCAACAAGCTCTGAGTAACTACCATTATCTTCTTTAATGAGATTGTTTACAACATCTGTGCTACTGACTCTCAAAATTTAGGGTTGCTGAAATATATCCAACAAAAAAATTAATCAATTTGAGTTGTGCGACTCAAATTGGGTCTACTAGACCCCCCCCCCAAAGCAATGTAGACTAAAGTCAGGGAAATGTAGCCCCGCGAAGTGCTGAGCAATTTCTGATCCAGATTCCTCTTGCCCCTCAGAGAAGTATAATTCCCACAGTTCCCTAAGCCAGTTTGAGCTTGCAGTGTGGATATGCACGTTCACTGCGGTCAGAAGTAGGAAGATGAATTTGGTTTAATCCCCAATTAAACTAATGTATCCGTCTCCCTGATTCAAATGGCTCTGAATTTTGCTTGCATTACCACTGGATTAAACGGGAGCATTACAACGGGAAAGGGAATTTCAAAGTGCACCACATTCATTTGGCTGAGTGGTTTGAGGAACAGAGCATTTTAAACCTTTGAAGAATGCCATGTTTTATACATGAAGCGTTTACTTTTCCATTTCCTTCACCTAAGGACAGCCCCAGTTTTCTTGCCCCAGGTAAATCAATTCCCTCTTTTGGCAACGCCTTAAATCGGGGTGGGGAACATGTGGCTTTCCAGATGTTGATGGACTGCTACAAATTCCATCCTCCCTCATCATTTGCCATGCAGGGCTGATGGCAATTGGAGTTCAGCATCTGGGGAGCCAGGGGTTCGCCATCCCTACCTTAAAATGTCCAGGATGCCCAAGGGTTCCTTCCACTATTTATATCAGTTAGTAAACTGATCATAAAGACAAAATTATGATGTTCCATTTGCTCAAGTCCAAAATACATATGAGGCTAAATCTACCTTTGCCAAGCTAGAATCTCTCCAGATGTTTTGGCCTACAACGTTCATCAGCCCCAGTTGTATGCACACTTGGTTTTCAGTTCTTTCATACTCCCTCTCAACAGTCTGTCTGCTTTCTGCCTTAGTTCTCTCTAGGCTGTATTTGGCAGTTTCCCACTTAGATTCCCCCCTCTATCTATCTATCTATCTATCTATCTATCTATCTATCTATCATCATCTATCTATCATCATCTATCTATACTGTATATGGAAGTGAGAGCTGGACCATAAAGAAGGCTGATCGCCGAAGAATTGATGCTTTTGAAGCATCAATGCTGGAGGAGACTCTTGAGAGTTCCATGGACTGCAAGAAGATCAAACTTTTTCATTCTTAAGGAAATCAGCCCTGAGTGCTCACTGGAAGGACAGATCGTGAAGCTGAGGCTCCAGTACTTTGGCCACCTCATGAGAAGAGAAGACTCCCTGGAAAAGACTCTGATGTTGGGAAAGATGGAGGGCACAAGGAGAAGGGGACGACAGAGGACGAGATGGTTGGACAGTGTTCTTGAAGCTACCAGCATGAGTTTGACCAAACTGCAGGAGGCAGTGGAAGACAGGAGTGCCTGGCGTGCTCTGGTCCATGGGGTCACGAAGGGTCGGAAACGACTAAACGACTAAACAACAACAACAACAAAATGTTGTGCTTCTGCTTCTGCTTTTTGCTCACCCCACTTTCCCCAATACGAACCCATCCAGACCCTTTGCTCTTCCTCTCAGGTTATCCTCTGGGTGCCCTCCCCACCAGGAAGTTTGAAGGATGGTGACAAGGTGAGGGCCTTTTCGGTTGTGGCTCCCCACCTGTTGAATGCTCTTCCCAGCAAGGTCTGCCTGGCACCATCATTAACATCATTTTCGCAACACTTGAAAAACTCTCTTCTCCCCAGGCATTTGATGGATTCTGGTTATTTTTCTGTCTATCAGTGGTAAGTTTTAGCTGCTGAAGTTTTGCTGCTGTTTTATGGGGCCTGTTTTGTTTATTAGTGCATGGCTTTTATTGCAATACATTTATGTCAAGCATGAGACTCGTAATCTCAGGGTAATGCATTTGAGTCCCAAATCAGGTCAAAGATTCCCGCATTGCAGGGGTTGGACTAGATGACCCTTGTGGTCCCTTCCAACTCTAGGATTCAAACTTCAAATTTCAAGCTTGTAGGCTCCTTATGTAGCAAGAGAAACCTTAGAGTAAGAACTGGAACCCGTCAAATCTCACTGCTTGAATTGGAGCATGTGTAACAATACTGTACTCTCAGAATGTGAGCTGAACTACTAACACAGGATTTTTCTTGTAGCTTTATACTGCTGAACAGTAAACAAAATACAGATAGAAAGTCACACAGCCTCTCTCTCTCTATACTTAGAAACTAAGTCCAGCTGTTAAAACCTAATAACCAAGATTTAGCCATCATGTCATTCAATTGCAGACTGTAGTCACGCAATGTTCTGGCCTGGTGATGAAAAACACTTCAGACTTATATAAAGCTTTAAACTTCCCGTTGAAAAGGCATTAGGCTCCCCAGGTAGCTTTGCCATTCACCTCACCTGCTTCCACTAATGTTCAGATACACACCTTTTAAGACATTCCCATTTGTATGTTAGTGGGTGGCAGAACATTAGATCTGTGTTAGACTTGGCTCAGGGGAGTGTTCATCTCTGTTATGGCACCCTGGCTGTGGAACTCCCTTCCACTGGAGACAGTTGTGTTGTGACCCCCCTGCCCCTGGCCCCAATAACAGCCTTTCTTTTCCTAGGGGCCTCTGGAGGAGACTGGTGTTTCTGCTGCCGAATTGTTGCTGTTTTTCAGGTGTGGTTTTTATGGGTTTGGTCTGTTTTCTTTGATATGCTGCATTTTAACGAAAGGTTGGATATACTGTGGATTTGGGGGGAGAGAAAGGGGGGGTAAGGCAAGTGGAAGGCTACTTGCAGCTGCTCTTGCCTCCCTTTACCCCCAAGGCATCAGCAGCACTGAAGATCTCATGGCAATAAAGAGGACAAAAGTGGGGCAGGGAATTCGCATTCAATTCGCAGAGGCATCTTTAAATGTATACACATGCAAATTGAGAATAATTTAAATAGTACTATAGTGGAAAAGACAGGTGGGAAATACAGTCAGTGTGTGATCTGTGTGCCTGTACAACATGCTGCCAGGGTGCTCACTGCTGGTGGGCAATTTAGGGGCCTCACCTGCTCTGCCTGAATAATGGTTCTTTATCTTTAAACCAGGCCTGGACTGAGCAGCCCTCCATCTTTGAACAGAGGACTGCCCTCTGAAAGCTAGCCCTCTCTCCCTAAAAGGTGCCACACACTTCATTTATATATCCCAAGGTGTTGTTTAATGCACAGGAGCAGGGACACCAAAAAAGAAATATTCAACCTGTTGCTGAAAACAGTCAGGGGGTTTCTGGTAAATCAGGTTGGAGAGGACAACAATTCTACCGTACTTTTCCACATATGTGTGTGCATAATAATACACACACACACACAAATAATAATAATAATAATAATAATAATAATAATAATAATAAGTTATTATTTGTACCCCGCCCATCTTATTTGTTTCCCCAGCCACTCTGGGTGGCTTCCAAAAAAGATAAAAAATACATTAAAATGTCACACATTAAAAACTTCCCTAAACAGGGCTGCCTTCAGATGTCTTCTAAAGGTATATATGTATCTGTATCATTATATGTATATGTTTATATTTTCTCTCTCTCCACACAGATAAGTAGGCAAGAACACACACACATATATATCTTTAGGTTAATATTTAAACAATCTATGTTGTTCCCTCTTGTACTGATTGCAACCCCAACATGGGACATTTTACATTTTGTTTAAAAATGATGGGCTACTGCAGGGGTCAGCCAACTTTTTAGGGAGGGGGCCGGTTCACCATCCCTCAGACCTTGTGGCGGGCCAGACTGCATGTGCGCACAACAGAGGGGGGCTTCTCTCACCCCAGCCTCTCCCCTCCCCCTGCTTTCCTTCCTCCGCTCTGCCTGTGGTTGGGAGCCGGCGGTGGTAGAGGCACCTCTCCTTTTCTGGCCAGGTTTCCCAGGTGCCAGGCGTGGGGCCAGCAGGCGCACCAAGCTCCAGCCGAAGCCCTGCAACGTGCCTGTCACAATGCCCACAGAGAGGCCATGGACGGAGAGGCTGGCAGGCGGGTGGCGAGTCTGGGCTGCACCTCAGCGTGAGGGTGGCGAGGCTTCGGATTGGCTGGCACCGATCAAAGCCCAGCTCCCTTCCCCCGGAGGGCGGGGAGAAGCCAAGAAGAGGGAGGGAGGAGGTGTTGCCGCTGTGTGTGTGAAGGAGGGAAGGGGGTGGCAAAAAAATGGCGCCCCCCAAAAAATTGCAAAAAAATATGGTGCAGCCTGAACAATCATGCCGATCCAAGCAGCGATTCCAGGGCCGTCTGCAGGCCGGATCCAGAGGGCAGTTGGGCCTGATCCGGCCCGCAGACCTTAGTTTGCCAGGTCCTGGGCTACTGAGTCAGAGGGCAGAGGGAAAACATTAAAAGAAAAGTTTGCTTTTAAAAAAGCCAAACAAAAAAACCAAACCCCAAACACATCTGATCTTACCTTTGGGAGTCTGTACTTCTCTCGCAAATGGACCCTCAGGACGGCTCTCTCGGCCTTTTTTGTTGCAAAGGCTGCATCTCTTTCCATCCTGGGAACAGAAATGGGAGGTTTTGTCATCATGGATGGCTATGAAATTGGCAAGGAAGGCTGCACCACAGAAGAAGACATTGCGGAAAACCACACAAGCACAATATTCTAATAACATCATGAAGGAAATGGTTACATACACACCATGCACTTAAAGCACATCCCCCCAAATCCCAAAGAATATTTCGAACTGTACTTTGCTCCCAGAACCAGCTCTCAACAATGAGTCCCCCTCCTTAGTCTCAGGCTGCATTATACACTAACCCATTTCTAGCCTTAACCATTTAGGCCCAGGATCCCTCAAGGACTGCCTAATTCCATATATCCCGGCTCAGTTACTGAGATCATGGAATCATAGAGTTGGAAACATGAGGGTCATCTAGTCCAACCCCCCTGCGATGCAGGAATCTTTTGCCCGAGTCAGGGCTCGAACCCACAACCCTGAGATTATGAGTCTCAGGCCAACTGAGGTATCTCAGACCTGGTCTGTGGAAGAGCCATTGTTACTGGTCTCTCATGGCTTGGATCCACCATGAGCCATGTGTTTAGTACTGGGAGCCCAGTTTTGTAGACCTCCTCCTATCCAGAGGAGGTCCGACAGGCCACCACCCTCCTGACTGACATTCCAAAACACATACACAGACATCCCAGCAGGCATTTTAACTGAAGCTTGATTTCATAGTTTTAACTGATTTTTATTCTTTTTTGTGGGACGCGGGTGGCGCTGTGGGTTAAACCACAGAGCCTAGGACTTGCCGATCAGAAGGTCAGCGGTTCGAATCCCCACGACGGGGTGAGCTCCCGTTGCTCGGTCCCTGCTCCTGCCAACCTAGCAGTTCAAAAACACGTCAAGCGCAAGTAGATAAATAGGTACCGCTCCGGTGGGAAGGTAAACGGCGTTTCCGTGCGCTGCTCTGGTTTGCCAGAAGCGGCTTAGTCATGCTGGCCACATGACCCGGAAGCTGTACGCCGGCTCCCTCGGCCAATAAAGCGAGATGAGCGCCGCAACCCCAGAGTCGGCCACGACTGGACCTAATGGTCAGGGGTCCCTATTCTTTTTTGTACAGTGGTACCTCAGATTACAGACGCTTCAGGTTACAGACACTTCAGGTTACAGACTCCGCTAACCCAGAAATAGTACTTCGGGTTAATAACTTTGCCTCAGGATGAGAACAGAAATCGCACAGCAGTGGTGCGGCGGCGGCGGGAGGCCCCATTAGCTAAAGTGGTACCTCAGATTAAGAACAGTTTCAGGTTAAGAACAGACCTCCAGAAATAATTAAGTTCTTAACCTGAGGTACCACTGTACTGCGATTTTGAGACTATTGCATATAAGTTGTATAAATAAATAAGCAAGAACATAAGTGGGGCCCTTCCAGGTCTGACCAGGGGTATCATGTTCTCACAGTGGCCAGCTAGATGTGTCTGGGAAGTCCAGAAGCAGAGCAGAGCATGAAGGCAATAGCTCCCTTCAGCATTCCATTTCATTCAGTGAAATGAACATACATCAGCTATACTAGTAGTAGAAGAAGAAGAGTTTGGATTTGATATCCCGCTTTATCACTACCCTAAGGTGTCTCAAAGTGGCTAACAATCTCCTTTCCCTTCCTCCCCCACAACAAACACTCTGTGAGGTGAGTGAGGCTGAGAGACTTCAGAGAAGTGTGACTAGCCCAAGGTCACCCAGCAGCTGCATGTGGAGGAGCGGGGAAGCGAACCCGGTTCACCAGATCAGTGTTTTTCAACCTTTTTTGGGTAAATGCACACTTGTTTCATGAAAAAAAATCACGAGGCACACCACCATGAGAAAATGTTAAAAAATTTAACTCTGTGCCTATATTGACTATATATAAAGTAATTCTCTTGAATAGGAATCAAATAAACACAAAGAAAGTATTTTATAATTACTTTATTATGAAATAGTAAGTAAACAGAAATATGAAAAATTATAAAATACTTTATTTTTAAATCTTTCAAATTTTTCAATTTTTCCCACGGCACACCAGGGAACATCTCGCGGCACACTAGTGTGCCGCGGAACAGTGGTTGAAAAACACTGCACCAGATTATGAGACTACCGCTCTTAACCATTACACCACACTAGTAGTTGGGCAGCATCTAAAGTGCTGGACCAGACATTAGTTCCACCTACTGCAGCATCCTGCTTCCAACACTGGCCTTAAGGAAGCCCCTAAGATAGGCAAGATGAAGAATGGTACCCTTAGCACCTACTGTCTCTGAACATGGAAGTTCAGAGGGACATGTGCATTGCTTTGGGCCTCTAGGAAGCTTAAAGCCATGCTTCTGAAACTGGGAAGTGAAGGCCTTTGGGTGAGTGTGGAAGGAAGGCAAAGTTTAAGAGGAGGTTGGAATGGTGCCTTCCTCAATCACCATTCAAGACACATGGGGTGGCTTTCAGCAGAAGACCTCTACTGGATATGTAGCAGTGGACACCTCCATACTGCATGATCATCCTGGAGAGATATGTAAAGATGAGAGTTCAGAAGGAAGCTGCTACTTCGCAAATATGGCCTAATAGGCATTACTGAAACCTGGTGGGGGAGACTCATAACTGGAATGTAGAAATCGAGGGGCATAACCTATTAAAAAGGAATAGACCATACAGAAAGAGAGGAGTAGTAGCATTATATGTAAAAGGTGTGTATACATGTGAAGAGAACCATGACCTGGGTCGTGGAAGCCAGATGGAGAGTATATGGGTAAAAATTGTAAGAGAGAGAAACAGCTGTGACTGTGCAGTGTGTCTGCTATAAACCTCTAAGCCGAACTGGATATTTAGAAGATGCTTCCCTACAGCAGATTGCCAAACATTCAAAAAGGAGAGTCATGGGAGACTTCAACTACCCCAATACAGTGGTACCTTGGGTTAAGTACTTAATTCGTTCCGGAGGTCCGTTCTTAACCTGAAACTGTTCTTAACCTGAAACACCACTTTAGCTAATGGGGCCTCCCACTGCCACCGCGCCGCCGGAGCACGATTTCTGTTCCCATCCTGAAGCAAAGTTCTTAACCCAAGGTACTATTTCTGGGTTAGTGGAGTCTGTAACCTGAAGCGTATGTAACCCGAGGTACCACTGTATCTGTTGGGGTATCTCTGCCAAGAATGTAAGGTCCAACAAATTCCTCTATTGCCTCGCTGACTATTTCATTTCTCAGAAAGTGGGAGGAGCAACAAGGGAATCTATCTTAGACCTGGTCCTCACTAAGAGGGAGGAGCTGATCAATGAAGAAGTAGTACAGGGAACCTTGGGAGGAAGTGATATTGTTCTCTTGGGTTTCATTGTACAGAGGTGAAGGAAGGTTAAGTGTAGTTCAACATGCACTCTGAACTTTAAGAAGGCCGATTTCAAAATGCTTGAAGAATTACCAAATGATATCCCATGGTCAGAAATACTCAAAGTGAAGAGAGTCCAAGATAGATGGAAGTTTCTTAAAGGTGAAGTACTGAAAGCACAAATGCAGACCTATTTTTATACACAACAATAGCTGCAAGAGTATTGTTGGCCCAGAAACGGAAGCAAGAGGAAATACTGATGAAAGAAGAATGGCAGACAAATTTAATGGACTACGCAGAATTGGATAAAATGACAGGAAGGATTCGAAACCTGCAGGACCAGAGATTTACAAAAGATTGGAAGAAATATATGAACTATTTGAAGAGCAACTGTAATCAACAAATTATGCTAGTAGGACTACAAGAAGTTTTGTAAGGAGAAATATATGAAATATTGCAAAGAAGAGAAAGAAGAGAGACATTAGTTGTGTGTTTTCAAGGTATGGTGTAGATCAGGCTTCCTCAACCTCGGCCCTCCAGATGTTTTGAGACTACAATTCCCATCATCCCTGACCACTGGTCCTGCCAGCTAGGGATCATGGGAGTTGTAGGCCAAAAACATCTGGATGGCCAAGGAAGCCTGGTGGAGATCATCAGTTTGATTCCCTGTCCCCAGTGCTGTCACTTTCATGGCTGAATAACGTTCATGGTTATTTGGTTGTGGGCTTTATCTCACATTTGTCCTTTGCAGACTTCTAGAATTTACAGTTTGGCAGCACTGCTGCATTCTGAGCATCTGACGAAGTCGCAAATACAGGGAAACAGGGAAAACCAGAGAGGGAAAACCAGAGGGTCACAAGGCATTTAATCCAGCCTGATCCACTGATTCAGTGTGTGACCTTTGGCAAGTCATTTAACCTCTGTGAACTTCGGCCTATTCAGCTGTAAAACCGAGATATTACAAGGGGAGGGGGAATGTTGCGCCCATTACCAAGTTCTCTTGACGGCTAGGGTCTTTTCCAGATGACCTGGTTATTGAGCACCCATCCTGATTTGCTTGCACAAGGTTTGCGGGCGATGCTGTCAGCTGCTTATTCATTCCGATTTGTTTGCGGGGAGGTTATACCATGTTGGACCAAGCAGGTGTCATCCCACACTTTGCTGGGAGTATCCCCATCACTTTGCTTACCCCCAAAGTCTGATTGCCGGGGATGGTGGACGGGTTTGTTGCGCAAGAGCTCCAAAACAACTTCAATACCTGAATTTGCTGGTATGTCATTGAATCCCACCTGGAAATGTTGACAATCCAGAAGTGACCTTAATCACTCATTTTCATAGTGGCAGCTTTTTCCCCTTCTCTGTGTAAAAAGTTTCATTCCAGTCCTGAAATACGTGCGAATTCTGTTCTCAGCCAAGAAACACCTTTTAGCATTTGATGCAATTTGGCTTAAAAAGCAGTATTGAAAGGCGTCTTTCACCTACGCAAAGATTGTATTTGTTCCAGGTGTTAAAGGAGGGAAGGAGGTTGACCGCTCCCTGGTGTACACTTTTTTTTTTGCTAAGAACTGTCCAGCATAAAGAAGTTGCATTTAAGATTCCATACGTTTAGAAGTCCACCTCACAGAAATGACAACTTCTAAATATAACCTGGTCTGCCTTAAATTCCATAGATCATTAACCTTTCACCCTTAATCATCTTAGATGTGGGATTTAGACAACCATTATGTAATTGATCATTAGCGAAATGATGCACTAGGGATTTGAAATTCAATTGTTTTTGGAGTTTCAATTGTGCTTGGCTTTAATGCTTTTATTACTGAACCCCTTTCATTTTCCCTTGCATGAGCGCACAGGCAAATTATTGATATCACTAGTATATTTGACAGTGTTAACATTTCACAGAGCTTTTCTACAACTTTAAAAATACCCAGCTTCATTTTAAAAAAGTAAGAACAGTTACTTGTGTGTACTGTATATTTGAAAGTTTGGGCAGAGGAAGGACAAATAAAAAGGCTTGTGATTTTTAAATCAGTAGATTCTCCTCTAGGTAAAGAGAATTAAATTACAGCAGACTATACTTTCCTTTTTTTCCTTTTTTTTTTTTTTTCATAATTGTAATGACTCATCGCAGGGGGAAAAAGCCAGGGATTATTTTAAGCACATTATATAGCACTTTCAAAGGAAGGCTCACATAACACCGAGCATTAATTCCCCATGTATTCATTTATTTTTAGGTGGTGGTGGGGAATACAACTTTCCCTCCCATTCATTTAGTCTACAGAAATAAAATCAAAACTAACCAACCGAATGAGGCATTCTGTTGAACTGGTCAAAATGTTTCAGTGGATTGAGGGATATTGTGACGCACTAACCACAAAAAAATATGGTTCTGTTCATACAGCTATCATTATATGGGACATCTCAAGATGTTTCTCTTTCCCCCTCTCTTAGTAATCTGGAGGAAGGGAATTAAAATGCCCTGTTGCAATTCTCAAGGAGACGGTGGCATGAAAAATCAACAGGAACTTCTTGAGAGTAAATAGCAGAAAGACTTTACCCATATACGTCCCCTGTGGTTTTATTATCTTGTTCACAGACTGAGACAGAGTGGATCAGTTACAAGCTGATAATACAGGAATCTATACTCACTTTTCCTCTATCACTTGCTTTTGATATTCCTCATATTCTTCCCGGGTCATCCCTGCGGCTGCGGCTGGGTCAGTGGGGGCTGCCTCTTCCTTGGCTTCGTCACCCCCTCCACCAAGTCCCAAATTTTTCACTTGGTTGCTCAACATGCTTTTCATTAGGAAAGCCATGTTCTTCTTTCCTTTCGCCCCAAAAGCGGCTCACTTCCAAAATTTGAAAAACCAGCCAAGAGCAGAGAGACGCGACCTCGAAAGGAAAAAGAGTAAACTATTCGGCAAATGGAATTTCTACAGCCTTGCACACAGATCTTGAAGGGCACGGAGCTACAGAAAACTCTACGCTGAAAACAGTTTGTCAGCCATAATCTGGATTAGCGCAGTGAACTCCTTAGTATCCAGAGGCAGATGGTTCAGATTACTCGGAGGAAAAAATCATTAGATGCAGCCACCTACTTTTTATATTAATACCTTAAGCCAATTGTCATTTTAAAAAAGAAAAAACACCCAAAAATTTGCCGACATTGAGACAATGGGAAGATGCCCGTTGTTTCAAGACCTCTGAGCGCAAGAGATGCCTGCGATTGATGGGAGATGCTTAGTTTAAATGGCGGAACCTGGTTGATTGCATGAGAATCCTGCGATACGGGTCAGCAAACCATGGACCAGAGAGATTTGTAGGGAAGGAGGGAGGGGGGAATAGGATTCGTCATTAAACGAGAATCAATCCTTTTATCCATTAATATTGTTTTATCCCATTGGGCACTGGATTTCAGCCTGGTCTGCTCTTTCAGATTCCTAAGTGGTTTGTGGTCCGCCATTGGAACACTGTGCCAAACTTCTATGGAAATCTTTCTCTGCCTGCCAGTCATTCATACTCCGGCATGTAGAATCAAGTACATAAGGAGGGAAATTAATCACACATATAATTAGAAGTGCATTATATTATTAGATGTCTATTATGTTTTATAGTTGCATCTGAGGTAAGTGCGTAGTATGTTACAAGTATATTTAACAAGGGCAGGGGAGTTTATTGCTGGGATGCCGGTACTGTGTATACAGTGATACCTCGGGTTACGTACTTAATTCGTTCCGGAGGTCCGTTCTTAACCTGAAACTGTTCTTAACCTGAAGCACCACTTTAGCTAATGGGGCCTCCTGCTGCCAGAGCATGATTTCTGTTCTCATCCTGAAGCAAAGTTCTTAACCTGAAGCACTATTTCTGGGTTAGTGGAGTCTGTAACCTGAAGTGTATGTAACCTGAAGCGTATGCAACGCGAGGTACCACTGTACTTTGACATTGTTGCTTAGTATAGAACCATAGAATCACAGAATTTCAGAGCTGGAAGGGACCCCGAGGGTCATCTAGTCCAACCCCCTGCAATGGAGGAATCTCAGCTAAAGCATCCATGACAGATGGCTACCCAACCTCTGCTTAAAAACCTCCAAGGAAGAAGAGTTCACAACCTCCAGAGGGAGACCACTCCACTGTCAAACAGCTCTTACTTTCAGAAAGTTATTCCTGATGTTTTCATTATGCATTATGTACTAATGTGTAGTATGGTAATGTTACCTCCTTTTTTTGCTCCTTGTGGCAGCCATTTTGTCCTAACACTCACAGTATTTTTTTTATCAAGATACCAGTACCAACACTTCATATATTTTTTTACCAGAAAAAGAGCAAAGAATGAGAGAACTGTATACAACAACTGTTTTAATTTTTCGTATTGTCTGGCTATTGGGTTATGCCTTGAAATCCTGTATATTATATTTATTAAGTTCTATGTTGTAAATTGCCTAGTGGTCTTTGGATGAAGGGTGGTACATGCATATATAATTTTATTTCTATGCCACCTGTCCACAGTTCAAGGCAACTTACAACATGAAAAAACACATAACCACAACCTAACAAAAGCAGTTATAAACATCATAAAATACACAACCAAACCTAACAATTTCCAATCAGAAGATCTAAAATGAAGACACACACACAAAAAAAAACAGCAACAACTCCCCCAACAACTTTCGTAGCTGGAGTCAGTCAGGGCTCCGCCCTCTCATGCCTGGTGGAAATGGCCTGCAAGGCAGGGATGGTGATATATAAATGTTGACAATAAATAATAAAATAAAACAATATGTAGAGATTAGCAAGTGTATATCACTGTGGTGGTAAACTTCTGAGCTCCACTAATTTCAGACTATGGTTTGCAGCTCATGTGACTGGGGCCTAATTTTTAAAATCACAAAATCCTGCCCAGAACACAGAAAATGGGATGTCATGGAGGAGCAAATGTTATTTATCTGGAGTATTCAGTCTTTCATTCAAGGACTCCCCCTTTATAGTCTGAAGTAAAAAAAATAATGTAAAAAGGTAGTCTGAAGTGGTATAGTTCAGACACAACTTTATCCCTTCAGCCAGAACTAAAGCTCTCTCAAATTTATACTCAAATATACATAACTAGCTGGACAGCCAAAGTCACGCAGAAGCTGCAAATAGTTTAGCATTTACTTGGATTAGTGTCAGAAGGAGGGCTCAGTAGACTGTCCTATTTTTAGGCACCAATGTCTTTGATGGAGGACGTCTGAATCAAGCAACTGACAGTAACTTAATGGTGTTTGGAAACGCTTTGGAGCATTGGAGCCTAATTCACAGCAAATTTGTGTGTGGTGTGTAAAATAAAATTTAAGGTCTTATATATAATAAATGTTCATAAATGTACCAACCAAGCATGTACATAGATCAGCGCAGGAAGACCGACCTGAAACCATTTTGACTCCCAAACTGACCCAATGTTTTCTCTGCAAGGAGGGAGGGGGTGAGGGAACCTTCCCATTGTCTCAGGAATTGGGAAATCACCATCTCAAAGGAATGACCAGACTACCAGGAAAGGCAATCAGATAAGGCATTATCAGATAACCTGGCAGACAGGAAAAACAACAACATTCAAATTTCTGTTGTAGACCGCCTTTTCTGTGATGTAGGTATGATGTATCTGGGGGGTGGTCTTCAGCTCCAGGGCAGGGAATTTAAAATGTCTATATAAGGGCAGGGACACCTTGGTTCTGGGTCCTCCTCCTTTCCCGCGTGTGAGGGGAGCACCCTGTTGCAACAGTTCAATAAAGATCAAGCTTACTAGCTGCTTTGCTTCTCAATATTCTCTAGATAGCCTCTGTTATTTTCTCCTACCAATAGGGAACCCACGTAAGGACTCTATACGGGCTCCTGGATACCCCATAAGGGAAAAAGGGCAGATTTTGTTTACAACAGGTGCATGGGGGAAATAGGCAAAAATAAATAGCAGAGTTTTGTTGAGAACAAACCAACTGGCAAATCCACCCAGTGTCTCTCCCTCCCCTGAGGCCATGACAGTTGCTGGTCGCCACAAGACCCAGATTTGTGCACTGACAACAGGTTGGTGGTGCGAAAGGAAAAGGGCAAGCCACGAAGGAAACATTTTTGATAATGCAGAATGAAAAGAAACGAGGAAGAAGTGAAATTGTATAAGACGGGGATGGGAAGAGGCTGCGCGACTCCAACTACCATCAGCCACAACCAGCATGGCCAGCGACCAGGGATTATGAGAGATGGTAGTAAGCAACATCTGGGTGACCTCTGGTTCCCTATCCCTGATATAAAAAAGACAAGCCGACCAAATAAAGAGGAAGATTTGGAAGCACTGGAAGTAGTTACCATATTGGCCCGAATATAAGCCGCACATTTAAAAGTCAAGGGGACTCCTGGCTGCATACTGGTTTTTTTGTAAGGTTGTGAATATAAGCCGCACTTTAACTTTTCACAGATGGTCAGAATTGGGGGGGGGGGGGGGAGTGCGGCTTTTATTCGGGCCAATACGGTAATGCTACTACTACGCTCATAACGCTGCTTCTTTCAATCTGTACCTCTTTAAGGGGGTGGATACCCATGATTTGAGTTAAATTTTAATGCATGTTTAACAGGGATTTCTCTTAAAGGTTTTGCAGCACAGTCCACATAGCTTGGAGGAGCAGTGTGGTTTTGCTGTAACATGCTCTTTTTGAGGAGTACTACAGAACCATGTCAACCGTTTTTGGGTATAGCTTTAATAACTGTTTGCGTTATTTCCATGTGAATGGGCCTCCGAACAGAGCCACCCACTTCGTTGGACATATGGGAGGAGTCATTCTTGGCTAATCCCTTAATCCACCTTAGTACCTTTCTAATTAAAGGACACCCTACTCCTTAAAAATAGTACAGGATGTTCAGTAAGCCAAGCTTATCACTTGTTAATCAGCAGACATGAACTTTCCTTTTGAAATAAGATAGCATCTTGGGCAAGGTTGTCCAAGATGGTTTTGATTTGCTTTATAGGAAATTTAAAAAGACTGATATGGCTTTCATATATTCTTTCAAAAAAAACCCCAAAACAACCTACTAGCCCAATAAGCTTTGCCTGGAGAGCTTGGCATGTAGAATAATACTGAGCTAGACACACTAGCCCAAAGCAACTTTAAATGTATATTTTTCCCCCCACATTTATAGCTCATTGCAGCTCTGAATGCTGCCACTGAGGAAGGGCACTGTTAATTTGCCAATCATTATTTTGAAAATGACTGGAATATCACCTCCTGGAAAACCATGATGGGCAGGGCTGGAAGCAGATGTGAGCAGATGAATAGGTTTATCTTTAAGCACTAGGCCACATCCCAGACAGAAGAAAGCCAGTTTTCTGTGCTCTCTCTCTCACACACAATCATGGAATTGGAAGGGATCCCAAGGGTCTAGTCCAAGCCCTACAATTCAAAAACCTCAACTAAAGCATCCATGACAGACGGCCATCCAACCTCTGCTAAAAAAACCCTCAAAGGAGAGTTCACAACTTCTTGAGGGAGTCCATTCCACTGCTGAACAGCTCTTCCTGTCAGAAAGTGCTTCCTAATGCAGAGTCGAAATCTCCTTTCTTGTAACTCGAAACTTTACTACAGGTCCAGAGCAGGCTCGCTCCATCTTCTGTGTGACAGCCCTTAAGATATTTGAAGATGGCTATCGTATCTCCTCTCATGCACCACAACGTCTCTCCACGCAGGCAAGAGACATTGGCTTTGTACACATTAGTGGCTTAGAAATGCACTGAAGTCGTAAATGATGTGTGGTTGGTATCTAAAACCAAGTAAAATTGTGAAAATGTATAAAACTAGTTCGAACCTGTGTTGGAAACGCAAAGGGAAGGATACTTTTTAACCATATGTGGTGGACTTGTGCACAGGTAAAGCTTTCTGGGAAATGATATATAATGAATTAAAGAAAATGTTTAAAAACAAAAAAGCCAGAAGCTTTTGTGTTAGGTATAATAGGTGAAGAGATACCAAAAGAGGACAAGAGACTTTTTATGTATGCAATGTCAGCAGCAAGAATGCTACTAGCCCAGAGATGGAAGGAAGAAAGAAGTACCAACAAGAGAAGAATGGCGGACAAAACTGATAGTGAACACAGAGACGGCGAAACTGATGGGGAAGATCAGAAACCTGGAAGATCATGTATTTTTAAAAGACTGGAGTAAATTCTTAAAAGACCACTGTAAACAGTTAAAATCATTGGCAGGGATGTAATCACTTGTGGAATTATTTATGGCAACAATAGATACATAACAGATGGCTAAAGGAAAAAGATGCAGAAAATTTCATATTAAATATGGAACCCATGGAGGGAGGGAAGGGGGAAGACACATCAAAATGCAGTACAGTGGTACCTCTGGTTGCGAACGGGATCCGTTCCAGAGGCCCGTTCGCAACATGAAAAGCCCGCAACCTGAAGCGCCGTATCTGCGCAGGTGAGCAGCATGATTTGGTGCTTGTACGCATGTGCAAAGCGCGATTTAGCGCTACTGCACATGCGTGAGGAGCGAAACCCGGAAGTAACCCTTTCCAGTACTTCCAGGTTGCCACGGGACGCAACCTGAAAAATGTAACATGAAGCAAACGTAACATGAGGTATAACTGTACTTCATAAGAAATAAAAAGGATGGATATGGATTGGGGCTAATGCTGTGTGCACATCGCTTCTCAAACCAGTGGCGGGTGCAGACGAAATGGGAGCATGGACACAGTTGTGGTCAAGATTCTAAGGGCATCCCAGCCATGCAGAAGCAGCCAAGGCCAGGCAGTGAGAAGCAGGGCCTGGGGAGAGTTGCTAGGATATAAAAGGTATGGAGGCTGCATTCAGTCCGAAGGCTGAAGACTGCCATCCCCACCAACCCGGACTGAGTAATACTGGGGGGGAACTTGGGATATTTTACTTTGTATACAGATAAGTCTTCATATTATAGGTTGAATCACTTTAAAACAATCACCTTAAGCATCTTGTTCCTCCTTACCGCTACCAGTGCAGCTTTGCCAAATTACAAATGTCAACAAATCATTGCTAAAAATAGGTACTTTTATTCAAATTCATTTCCAATTTCCTTTAAGTGCTTGGATTTTGAGGACAACAGGACAGCTTTTTTTCTTTTAAGCATACAGGAGTTGACGATACAAAGTTATCTTCAGCAGTGTTTTTCCATTAAACAGTAGGTTTCACCCATAGAAGGTGGTCTGTACATAGTTAAGAACATGCAGCACTTGCTCGTTTGAATTTTATCCATCATCAGCACGATCACGTGTAACAGTGAACAACACAGCACCGGTTTGATGCAAAGTGCTTCTAAAACTGGATTCGTACGTTGTTCTCTTGCAGTCTAAAGGAATAGTATTTACACCAATTAGAAATGCTAACACAAGTAGACTTTTGAAAAATGTGCTTACATTTGACCACATGCCAGAACAAAGAGGAGTATAGCTGAGAATTATGAAAAAGTGGGAGTAGATCAGTTTAGAAGCAAACATTACAGGTAGATGTGTAGAATTGGCAGGGATCACATAGCAAATCTCTTCTTTTTGCTAGCACGAAGTCAAGATGCACCAGTTTGGAACACCACCTTTGAAAAGGGGTGTGTTTTGGCAGCCTTCTACTCCCATTCAAGACATAGGTCAAAATGCTGCTGTTTTCAGAAAAGCATTGCTCTGGCATTACTTCCCAGGCTACAGGTTACTTCAAGACCCAGTTTGATCCCACCTGGACACAAGATAACAATACCACTGGTTGCTTCAATATTTTAATTCTCAAATTGAATGCATCACAGCTGGGAAGATTCACATTTTGTTGAAAGAAGATAAGAGATGTCGTCTACAAGCAGATTCTCGTTTCTCCAATGATATTTCAGAAAGAAACATCTCACTGAAATCAGTTCTTTCAGCATAAAAAGCACTGCAAAGTCTTTCTGCAGTAGAAGCCGTATCTTTCTTTGGTGCTGGTGGGAGCAAAGCTTGAGCAGATGTTCCTTTTTTTAATTAAAAAAAAAGAACAGAAGCGTTTACGTATTTCATTTAGTCCAAGGCACCTGTAAAAATACTTGCTGGTGTGAGTCTGAGCAGGTTAATTTGCCCTCTTGTATGATTTTGGTTAGTTAAAAATGCTGCTGCTGCTGCTGTTTTATTTGTCCTTATTTGCATATTATGAATTGAAGTTTTGAGCAGCAGGTCCTTCAACAAACAGTAAATAAAAGCCTGATGAGAAACATCTATAATTCAGTACATAATGTTACTGAAGTCATAGCAGGGAAGGAAGGGGGGAGACCACATTTGAGAAGGAGAAAACTATTGCATAGATTTGTTCAGTTTTTCCAAGCTGACAAGGGCAATATGCCTTTAACGTACGTAATACTGAATGTGGTAGACTGTTGCTGCCTTTTGAAAAATGTTCAGAGTGGATTCCAATACTGTCCTTCCGTTTGCAGAACTCCTGTGAACAGAAGTGAGTTTTTGCTGATTGTGTATTTCCTCTGCAATCCCCATTGCCTCTCCCCAGCCCCGCTCCAGATGGTTGTCAAATCCTCCAGCAAAGTCAGAGATGGTGTGAAGGGAAAGGGCATTTGGCAAAACTCACTCCCCTCACTCCTCCGTTCACAGGGTCAAAAACCTTTCCACAAGCAAAAGAACAGCACTGGATACGATTCTTAAAGTCAAACATTGTTAGAAATCCTGATTTAAATTCTATTAAAGGCCTACAATTTCCACGGCCATTTGAATACAATTTGGAAGGCAACAAGAGCGAATTGCAAGATGTAAACAAGGCAAGAGTAAATCTGTATTTTCAGTTGGGGCGTGGGAATTCCCATGTAATGTGTTTACATGATAAGGCGGCGAGGCACCAAAAGCTTTAAGCGGATTAAAAACAACACCTGTACAGCAAAAGCAGGGATGATCAACAATGGGCCAGTTTGTAAGAAGACGGTTGATGTGCACTCACAATGTTCCCAGGTGAAGGTATTCAACGTTTTGGAGAACATTCTAAAGAGTTCACTGCAGGATCGGCATGGTTTTCAACGCTGCTCAGTGACTTTTTTTAAAAAAAGAAGACCACCACTATATCATATACTCTGAACTCAGATTAATTTTAAAAAGTCATGCAAGCTAAGGTCTCTTCCTTGAAGAGAGGTTAAAGAACACTTTTACAAAAGTATGGTCAGTTTCAGAAGAACTATACCAAAACATGCTTGAATGGACTACAGTATTTGGCAGACTTGTTTTCTTCCGTTGTTGCCACACAAGAAAATTCCACCTTGCGTTGGTCCACTGAATCGTTGCTCTAAAGACCTTTTGATTAAATGTCTCTGCTGATCACTGTTATTGTGCATATTTTTGAAGGTGGGCTTGCAACATACCAGACTGAACTTGCCCAAGATATGAATGCTAGTTTTGCAACCTCTTTCCATAAAACAGAAGGGGAATGCAATTTTAAGGTTTCCCAACCCCAAATAAATCTGATATGTAACAAATGTTTTACAGCAGCTCTTCCCGCCCCCTGCCCACCCAAAATCAGATAATGTAATAATCAGTGCGAGCAGGACCACAGTCCCAGTTCTCTGCCTGGGAAGTATCTTGACAGTAGAATTAAGGGGCATATTCCAACATCTCCTGGAAACGCAAGGACAGAACTGGTCTCATTTCTTCCTCAGCGTCATTGTCAATTTTACATTTTATGTGAAATTCAGCGTATTCAGTAAACACTCAATAATTTAAAATATTGAAGCATTTTAAACACTAAAGTTTCCCTCATCTGCAACTCCCGTAACGCTCTGCATGCACACACCAGATGCACACAGACTGGCCATCAAAAGAACTTCTTGGCTGCAGCTTCTTGTTGAGTCCTGCACACAAACAAAAAGGGGAGAGCAATTAGCAAAACCAAACACAGGAAGCCTTTTGCTCATTTCAGCAAGGCAGTACCTCTTTCAGATCTAGGAACTTCAGATCTAGAATTCAGAGCAAGGGTGCAAACATCAGCCAGAGTGGCACAAGCACTAGTCTGGGCTCCCTTTTTTTATGGGCTAAGACTAGAAGCAGAACAGGCATGAACCACCCCTCCAGCTGAATGTGAACCAACTAAGTCAACTCTTCAGACATGCAGGCCGGAGTGTGGCTAGGGCTGAGTTTTCAAAATTGTTTCAGGTTCTTTCAAATAATAATAAAAAAGCTTTGTGGAAGTGTGGCCATTTTAACCTACTTTATTTTGCACTAACTTTTTGGTCCTTTTAGGGACAAACTACCTACACCTGTATGTAGTGACTCTGTTGGAGAAGATCCTTGAAAGTAGGAACTTTGAAGCAAAGAAGGGATGTGGGGGTGGGTGGGGGAAGAGAATGGCATTTAACTCTTCCTGTGCAAATCATTTTCCTCCTGAAACTCTCTGTCCTCCACCAGTTTGGAACTGTGGCGGGTGGCTGGAGAAGTGGCTCCCAAAAGTTGCTCTTATGCATTGCAAATCAACTATTCCCCAAGGGCATGCTGCACAAAAAGAGGAAACAACAAGACTATTGCCGTGCAGTGTGTTGTTTAGCCTGCAAAATCTTGTCCACTTGTGTTCTGCAGAACTTGGCACTTCTAGCAAACTAATCTCTGTCTGTCACTTGCCCACAGAATCAGGTCTGCAAAGCCATTTAAAGTGGGTTGCCAGACTCTTCTCCATTGCTGCAGCCAGACAGGAGGAGTGTCTCTTTTCCCCCCTCCATATCCAAATTAGCAGAGGGATTACGCTTGCCATTAACTTGCATGAGGAGCAGAGGGGAAGGAGGACATGCCCACCTCAGAAACAGCAGGTGAGAAGGAAATCCTGCCCTTCCCCAGCAAGAATCCCATTAGGGTCCTCGATGGGGTGTGGGCTTCTCCACCCCATTGCTTTGGGGGCTGCAGCCTTCTTCCACCTCCACACAAGTATGCCTGGTGACTATGTGTGGCTGAGTGTGGTGTGCACAGGAAGGAACTACAGGTTCTATGGCTACGTGGCCCTACATCACTGCTGCCATGCAGTATGGTGAATGCAACACTCAAGCTGGGGGGCGGGGGAAGCCAGCCCTGCCCTAGGGCAAGGAAAAGGTGTAGGCAGTGCTAATCTTAAAAGCTGTCATAAGAGAAAGGGCGGTGCAATTGCTTCTTTGTCCCGTGGAAGTGTACTTTGAACTTTTGGGAACCCTTGATTAGAGAGGTATGTTATTGGGAGTTGCCAGGCTTCAGTTGCTAATGAGATGCTTAACCTAACAGCCTCAATACTGGGCATGGGTGCATTGCTTTCCTACTGCGAAATTTAAGGTGGGGTGGCACAACTATCTTAGTTCATGCTTTAGGATGCAGACTGGCTGAGGAAAAATAGCTCAGACTCCTGAAATATGGAAGACAATATAATGAAGTGGTTAAGATCCTGGAAATGATGGTCACAAAAGAGAGGGAGGATTTGTGTACAAACAAAGAAGAGACTCCTCCTTAGGAGTCCCACTCAGATTTCATCTCTGCAGAAAATTTCTAAGTATTTGTGTGCGATTCTGAAAAACTGTCTGAAGTCAGAAATCCACCAGAGTGTGCCTTTAAACTCAAGCTCTGGAGAAGAACTGGGCACTTCACAGTGAGCTTCAGAGATTTGAAAAGCAGCCAGAGATGTCTCACTTTCAGAGTTTCAGTGAGGCTCAACACAGCTACAGGGTGGTTCTTACTGAGCTCAGAACTGGAATGACAAGAGAGGGTGGCTCCCTGCAGTTGGGCAGGGGACCTGAGAAATTCCAAGCACCTCTGAAACTCTCTCTGACACTATAAGGAAGACCTTGGAGGGCAGGGTGGAAAGGGAGTTTTGGCTAGCTACCAAGTCACCCTGGCACCAATGACAGGGCAAAGCCTACCATTTATTTCATTTTGTTCAGACAAGAGAAGGTTTTTACACCTCCCTCTCTGCAGTTACTCATGCCTGCTTAGGAGGGACTGTTTTGCACTTTTGAGCCACTGAATCAATTCTATTCCGGCACGATGCATGCAAAACGCATTCCAACTTACCTATACATGATGTAACCGATGAACAGTAAAGTCTGGACTGCTACAAATATAAAGAAGTGTGTTGTTGATAAACATGATGGGAACTGTGGCAACTCTGGACATTTAGGTTTTTCATTTGATGGCTAGAAAGAAAGAGGGAAGAGAACAATTTCTCAGCAAATGCAATATGCAGTAGGGAAGGTTTCCCTTATGCTTCCGTGTAAGAGAGTGCAAGGAATACTTGTGAATGTACCAGAGTGTTGGTATATTCACAGGAGGCAACCAAGCCTACCGACAGGCAGAGATTTGGGGCATCACTCTAGAACTTCAGGTTCCGGAGGGCCCTTTGGCAAGACAATTTTCTCACCAGCTCTTCATGGCTACTGCTCCCAAGGTTGCTGCTTTCCCTTCATCACTGTTATGTCCTTTCTGGCCACGAAAGAGACCGAATAGTCAAGTGGGTGATTGATAATCCTCCTGCTCATTGCTGCTGTCAGTTCCCTCTGGGCCAGGGGGAAAGGGCAAAAAAGCAGGCAGAGAGGCAACCATGAGTGGCAGCAGCAGGGCTTCTTGGCAGTGGGTCTCCTGTAGAGGAGTGAGCCTTGGTAGATGAGCTATCATGCCAACACCATCCAAAAGAGTGGCAATATAGGTTTTTACAAGCAATTGTTGACATTTGGATTTTAGTCTTTAATCTCAAAATGACTCAAGACAGCCCTACTATCAGAAAACAATAAATACCTCAAAATTACTTCAGAATAAAAATTTAGCAATAAAACCAGTGAAACCTCAAGTGTCTCCTGCTATGCATATTCTCTCTCTCTCTCTCTCTCTCTCTCTCTCTCTCACACACACACACACGAGAGAGAGAGAGAGAGAGAGAGAGAGAGAGAGAGAGAGAGAGAGATACCCAAGAAGCGTGCAAAAATGACTGGACAGGCACCAGGTGAAAAAAAGCAAATTTGCTTCACCATCCCAAGCATGGAAACCTAACTGAATGTCAATGGGAAGGAAGTGTGTGCAGAATTTCACATGCACAGCCCTGGTCTGACAGCCACCTCCTTGGAGCCTTGGGGGGCTTCTGAGTGGCTCCGAAGCTTTGGAGCCAATTAGCATTGTCACAGACCACCTTGGATCCAAGCATCTATGAGGTAGCGATCCTTGCCCAAGTCAAAAGCCCAACCCTGGCACCTTGCCAGGCCTTAAAACACTCCCTTGGTAGCATGCAAGCAGACACAGTGCAGCAAACTGTTTCCACATTTGACAAGAGGCTGCAGTACCATGTTCCTCTGGACTAGATGTTCGATGTCCCTCTTTACTACATGGAGATGCTCCTTGATGTCGTTGAAGTGCTGGGTTGTTTCATAGATTCCACCAGCAGAGGCAGCATGTTGACTACCACTGACTAGCCTCAGTGTTTCTCCCACAGAGTTCCTGGAAAGAGACAAAGAAACCCAATAGTGATATTTCCCCTCCCAAACAGAGGTTCGCCCTCCTTCCCAAAGTAAGCAGCCCTAAGACAGGATCAAAAGCTTCTCTAGCCTCCTTACAGCTGCAAAGCTAGCAGAAGCAAACAACTCTCTTAGCACAGTTTGTTTGGCCCACTACGTGCGAGGGCCAAGGAAAAGAGAAACAAGCTAAGAGCAAGCACTCTATTCAAACAGTTCCTTTGTGTACCTCAACTGCTTATTCCCATGTATGGAGCCAAGATGCTGCAGATGGGAGTGAGCAGCCAAGGGTGAGATCCTACCACGACCATTGCTGCTGCCCAATCCAAGGAAGGCGGGGTTAAAGCTCCCTTTTGATTGGGCTGTGTTTCAGGTAAGACAGCACAACTCACTGGCTGCTCAAGATTTCCCAAATCAAGCTGCAGGTTTGCGTGTTTGCTGCTGTCCAGAGGTGCACACCTAGCTAGCCTTGTGTGTTGTCTGGGTGTGGAGAGCCAATCAGACACATGCCCCAAATCAAGGCATTTTAGAATAGGCGTCAGGAAAGCCCTTACACTAGCCCAACAGTTATATGCATTTCATAAGGGGTGGAGATTCTGTACGTATCTAGATGTCCACGTCTGGCTCCCTGCACCCCAATTTTATTTGGAAATTAAATCTACTCTCCTCAGGTGTAGTCCTATACACATCTAACCAGAATTAGGTCCCACTGAGTTAAATGGCACTTACTCCTAGGTAAGTAGATTACAGCATTGATCAGCAGCACAGTTGACTGGGTGGTATAAAAGTGCCCAAGTAAAGTAGAAGTAAAGTGAAATAAAAAAAAATTAAAGGAAAAATTAAGTAATTCTTTAGTAATGAATTCTAAAAAAAATTCTATTATTCTACTCTGCAGATGATGATGCAGCTTTGCAGTGTTTCAGTGTCAGACTTTGGCAACCTAGCTGTGTGCAATAAAATATTTTGTGGCTGTCGCAAGGCTTACAACTTTTTTCCAAAGACTGGTCTGAATCCAAGTCTCCCAGAGCTTTAAATGATGTCAAAACTCTAAGGAAGCTAAAATCTGTTTCAAGCAGCAGAATATGCTTTACGGATAAGCAAAGATTTAAAGACATGGCCCGTGATTACCTTTTATATGACAAATTTCATTTCCCGCGTGCATCAATGCAATACACAGAATTATCTTGGAATAAATTCATTTTCTGCTCTTACAGAAAAGAAAATTAAAGCCACAAAAAGTGCAGATGCTGTAACTGGTGATATTAGACATCTAAACTGATTGGATAAGGGAGGCAGGCCTGTTTCTTAATCAATATGTTCATATAAGTTTCTTGTTGTGATGCCTCTTTCCAGTTGCAAAGAGGATTAGCATCTACAGCGACATATCATCATATGAATGATAATCCCTTTCATTGTTAACAGAATAATCAAAGTCTATGCCCCAAATTTGCTTCTATTAATTTACTTGAAATTTCACATTTGCTTGGACAAAAGATGATTTCACAGCAACTCTTTGTTCAGAGACTTACCCTGTAGCCTTTAGTAAAGCTCTTTATTCAGCCATATAATAACAGTGATTGCCACTTTACTTAAAAGAACCGATTCAAATCACTGCTTCGTGTAAACATTCAAACACACTGGAAAGCTCATCTTCATTTAAGTGTTGCTATGTGCTGAAGTTAAGCATAAACGCTTCATGTTTTAAGCAGGCATTGTTAAGATGCAACATTTGCAGATATGAATGATTCATTGGTTACCAGTTGCATAAGATTTAAATTAGCAAAACATGAACTGCCTCCTGGATCCCAGAACCTTGTTTAAGACAGGAGTTGGGAACTGGCCCATCCGATGTTGCTGGAATCACGATTCCTATTAGCCCCAGACAACATAGCCAAGGGCCACAGGTTCCTCAACATTGGTTCGGGATTAGAATACTGTTTTAGGAGACCAAGGCTCAAAGGCATCAAAGTCACTGGATGAAATGTATCTCTTGGCCTCATTTGCCCCTAACAATTATTTAAAATAGAACTGTTTACGTGCCACATGTGTATATTGTTCCAGAAAAATACAGACCGTTACATGTTTATCAGGGAATTCCCAGGCTTAAGTAAGGTTGTTGTTGTTGTTTTTTTAAAGATTATAATCAAGTAACTCATCTACTTGTCAAGTTACCAGAAATGCAAATGTTATGGATCAAAAATCCCAGTAAACACTCAACACAGAGCACTTTATTTCAACAATGCTCTGGTCAAAAAGGGAAGCGGACCAATTTCTTCTACATAAGCTAGAAGTCTTTTCTAATGAAGCGATTAGGAAACATACAAATCTTGATATGAAAATTACAAGGACAGTAAGTCTTTTCCCCTCTGGCGATGGCCACAAAGGCCAGGACTGATTTGTTTTTGTTTTGTATCCGCAAGACATTCTTTAATCTCAAGCTGAAAATATTAAGATGATGTTACGCAAAAGCTTTCTTAATAAGTAGTCACTAAAAGGGCAGGCTTCTGATGTTAACAAGGAAATCTAATTTACTTGTCCGGCATTAAGATTTGCCAAGAATATTAAAATAAAAGCCGTCCCCAAGAAACAAGGGTGAAAATGGAAGTACATTCTATAATCTTTATTCTATAAAAGCTGACCTACTTAGGCACACTGAAGGAGCAGTCCTTGAACCATTAATAGTGATAAACGTTGACGGTTCAAAGCCATTGCGCAAAGATTGCAAGAACATTTCCTACAAGGTATACCCCTCTCTTGTTTTCAAACTGAACACAGGGGCGACACAAGCTCACAGGCATCCTGATGAGCAGAGCCCAGTAATGCAATTGTGAGGAAACAACTGCTTGGGCGGGTGCTTACTCTGTATCCAAGAACATGTGTCGACACTTGGTACATCTCTCTCTGGGAGTGAGAGGGAAGTGCCAGCTTCCTGGCAAAAGCTTTAGAAGAGGGGTAGCCAAAGGGGAATCCTCTAGGGTGTTCCAAACTACTAACTCCAATCATCCTTGACCATTAACCATGCTACCACTGCTTTAGAGTGCTCCATAGGTGGGACTGCATAGAGAGCACAAAGGCCACACTTTGTCCAGCAAGCTAGATTGCGCTCATTCACACGGTCCTCTCAACTATCAGTCCTAAAGCTCTCCTCTCGCGCCAACGAACCTTGCCACACAGCTACTTAAAACTCCACTGCCAGAACTGTTGGTATCGCAGGCCTACCACCTGGAGCCCTCTCCCATTTTATCGTCATAAAGCGACCTCGGTTTACCCAAACACATGCTATTTTAGGGGAAAACTCTACAACCTTACGGAAACGTATTTGCTCGCATTTCAGAGTCCCCTAGAAGTCTGTAAATACACTGGGTGCTGCACGGTGTAAAATGCTTAAGCAGTGAACAGAGAAAAAAAATGAATAGAAAGGAGCCCTACACAAATAAACAGAAGGTAATGAGGCTTCCTATTAGGCAGCTTACCCAATATAGTGCCCTCCAGATGATGTTAAACTACAACTCCCATCAGCCCCAGTCAGAATGGCCAATGGCCAGGGATGATGGGAGCTGTAGCCTACAAAACTTCTGGAGGGCATCAGGTTGGCTGCTACTCCTTTAAATTAAAAAAAGGAAGCCTAGAAAAACATTCTAACCCTCTAAGAGAATGCAGTGGTTTTACAGAAGATGTATATATCACCCTGCTTTTCTGCAATTGGTTTAAAATTTCTCAATCCAGCTTTTGGGGAGCGGGGCTAGCAGGTCTGAATGACAGAAATTCTATTTTCTGTTGGCTTCTTGCAATAATGTGTCAATGTGTTATATTTCAAAATAATATTGCAATAATGTATATTGCAATATTATTGCAAAATAATATTGCAATAATGAATCGGTGGAGGTAGGGTTTGCCTTGGTGGCTTCTAAAGTTAGAGCCAATTTTCTACCTTCTCAGTAGTGTGATAAATAAGTTAAACTATTATTGTGCACATTTCATTTTGTTGTAATTATTAATTTTCTTTGTTCCACTATCATTCATGGTTGCAATGATAAAGGCTAAGTGAGCAAAGATAACACTTTTCTCAAGCGCGTTATGAAGAGCAAGGAAATCCCAGGTCCCAACACTTCTGTATATGCACCAGGCAACTCAGAAACAAACTGGGGGTGGGTTACATCCTCTTTTGTGCATGCACTCTTACTTCATTTCGATGACTTGTCTCAGGACCTCCTCTTGAGTTCTTACAACATTATCAAGCTCCTGTTGGGGGACCTTAAGGAAACACAGAAAGAGACACAAACCCAATACAGTTAGTGAAGAACGGCAAAGAAGGGGACCTGAGAGACATGCATGAACTGCGTGTTTTGCTTGCCTGGCCTGGCTGTGCTGGGCCTCCACTTCCTCTTTTGGAAATCTCTTCTGTCACTGTAGAGACGTATCTCCTCTGCTCATCCAGAATCATGTCCAACTGCCTGTTGAGCTGCTTTATTTCAAGATGAATTCGATTCTGGCCTTCAAAGATTTGCCTAAGCTCACGATCACTCACAGTCTCGTAGAGATCATCCGCTTAAAAAACAAATAAGAAACAAACTGAAAGGACATTCTAGGTATATGTTATCAATGTTAGAATTCCTGCTCTGTGACTGCAGTCATGGGATTGTTGTCTTTCACATGAAGGTGTATGTTTTGACTCCACAAAGTGGGAAGTGACGGAGACAGGATGTTTGTGTTACTGTGTTCCGTGAAATGGGACTATTGTCCTTTATTCCTTTTCTCTTTGCTGTCTGATGCTAGAGAGAGAGGGAGCCATGTTGCATAGCTCCATGTGTGTTTATATGTAAATAATGTCAATGAAATGAATGTCAATGAAATCACGCAGAGAAATGAGCCTCAGTTTAGCTAGATTTGTCCAAACCCGGCTCATGGTTTGCTTCCCTCCAAACCATCAGCAGAACACAAAGTTTGTTCTTGGTTTCCACTCGTGGTTGGCTTGGAGAGAAGGAAGTCATGAACCCAGGTTTGGATGACTGAAGCTACATTGCTTGCTTCCTTGCAGAAGCACTGTGCGAATGAAGCAACCATTATTGTAGCAGCGTGCACAACCATACCACTCAATCATTAAAAATCATAGCTTATTTTTATTATGGTTTAAGGAGATGTTACCATAGCAGATGTCTAACAGCAAATCAAGATGAATGCATGACAAGAAGGCAAATATTCAAAACCGAGTCATCCCTCTTCCCAGTCACCTGGCCACTTACTAGGCTGCCCTTGCATGTCAGGGTGCTCCTTCTGAAATTCCTCCTTCTTTTTGTCCAGCTCTTGCTGGAAATGCTGAAACTCTTCTTGATATTTCTCTTTGTCCTTTTCAGGAATTTCTGTATCAGGGGGAGGCTATAAAACCAATTTTAAGAGAAATTTGTTTAGGAAGACATTCTAAATGTCTCCAGCAAATATCTTTGGTATTCTGAATCCAGACCTAGCCCTACCATTAGCAGCCAGAAAAGTTAGCATTTGTTCACATGACTTTTTCCTAATGAACTAACAAAACCCTGATATACCACTTCCCTCTGGCCTGTTCTCACACACTAACAACCAAGCATGGACCAGTATTTTTTAAATCATGCTGACCATGTTGACAGATGGTACAATTAGAAGACCACACCCCTCTAACCTGCATCCAATCAGTTCAAAGCAACAGCCGCATCCAGTTCTGCATTGCATTCTCACCCACATTGCTCTGGGCAAGCAATTTCATCCCAACCACACAGGACCTTGTACATGCATTACAGATGCTGAATTCAAGCAATCGTGGTTTTCTGGCATCCCAATGTGTGTTTTTGGCTAGGCCAAATCAAGACACTGCAAAGTTTAAGGAAAGGACTTCATAACCAGCGTGCCATCACCTACTAACTGGAGCCCATCAAATTCATGAACGTAATATTCAAATATTGATGTCAATGACAGCTCCTCAATCATTAAGGCTTCAGGGCATTCACCTTAAAGAACCAATGTGGAAGTGACGTTCAGCTAAATAACTCTACAGCAATTCTTTTCTCCTTATCCAAAGTCTAGGTATCATTGACTGAAAGTAGAATTTAAGGTAATACGTTAGAACTGAAGCACAAATTGACAGATCATTTGCAGAAGAGTGATGGCTGCCAAAACACCATTATATATAAAAAGAAGGAAGTTCCCCCAGTTGCAAGCCAAACATTCATCTTTTGTTTCATTTAAACACTCTTCACACTGTGAGAGTGAAGTATTATCCAGTGCTGACATGAATGGGGAAAATCTCTTTTCTCACAAAGCCCCTGTCACACAAATACATCGAGGGAAGTAATTTTTATTGCCCAGAGATGCCTACCGCGACTTTGCTAGGCTCTGTCAACTGGAAAGTCAGGAAAGACAAGACATCATGGTCATCTGGGTGAAAAAAAAAATCCCAAACACAGCAAGTGATTAGCTCCGATTGTTCCAACACAGTAGAATGACATCCGTATAAAAGAAAGTTCGTCTCTGCACCTGGTCCACTGCGTGACCAGCAGTACCACACATTTAAGATTGAGATGCATCGACAGATATGCATTGCAAGGCTGACCGTCAGCATCTGGGGCCCCAGAGAGCTGACTGTGGCAGACTCAAGCATCACGGCACTAAGAGACTTTGGGCCTCTATTTCCTCAAACAACAATCTCCCTGCTCCCAAAGCTCTTGGTGGTGAGGATCTTAAAGGACATCAGCGTGAGTCACCATGAAGTTAAAACTAGCACCCTCCTAGACTGGGCACGGTGCTATACAGAAGCCCTCTTATCGGAGCCAATGCTCTTGACTCTATCCCTCTCCATCAGGAAGAGAAACTCACAAAGGAGTCTCTGCCCAACCCCACCCACCAATAGCACTGGTATGTACAAGTGCCATGAGCCAGAAGCGATTTAACCAAAAGGAACGCATCTAGGGCAGCGACTTGAACTTCTACATCCTTGTCTGTTTAATTCCTTTCTTCTGCAGACTTCCACAAAGCACATTAGAATCAGGTGCCAGTCATGGTTGCCAATTCTCTTGTTACTAAGCTGGCAGACATTTCACAATTTAGCAGTTACAGTGGTACCTCGGGTTAAGTACTTAATTCGTTCTGGAGGTCCGTTCTTAACCTGAAACTGTTCTTAGCCTGAAGCACCACTTTAGCTAATGGAGCCTCCTGCTGCTGCCGTGCCGCCGGAGCATGATTTCTGTTCTTATCCTGAAGCACTATTTCTGGGTTAGCGGAGTGTGGAACCTGAAGCGTATGTAACCTGAAGCGTATGTAACCCGAGGTACCACTGTATTAACTTACCCAAGGGAGAGGGGAAAACTGTGCTAAAAAAGAAGGGGAGAAGGTATGTCTTGAGTACTAAAAATCACCTGCAAGTCCACCAGTTGCTGCAGAGATCCCAAAGTATCCATTTGAAGGAAGCACCATGTTCTCCACTTTGGCACAAAACTCATAGTCTTCTTTGTCTGGAGTAAATCCATTGTTGATCATTATCTTTTAAAGAGAAAGAGGTGTAAAGATCGGAAGTTGCCTTATACAGTGTTTGGCCAATTCCCTGTCTAGCCCATATAGGTCTACTTCAACTGGCAGAAGGATTCTGAGGGTTTCCCGCCATTCTGCCACCTGAGATTTAGTAGAGATGCTAACTGTATGTCAATTACAGTGGAAGTCCTCTGTAAAAGGTAAAGGTAAAGGGACCCCTGACCATTAGGTCCAGTCATGGCAGACTCTGGGGTTGCGGCACTCATCTCGCTTTATTGGCCGAGGGAGCCGGCGTACAGCTTCCAGGTCATGTGGCCAGCATGACGAAGCCGCTTCTGGCGAACCAGAGCAGCGCACGGAAACGCCGTTTACCTTCCCGCCAGAGCGGTACCTATTTATCTACTCGCAGTTTGACGTTCTTTCGAACTGCTAGGTTGGCAGGAGCAGGGACTGAGCAACGGGAGCTCACCCCATCGTGGGGATTCGAACCGCTGACCTTCTGATCAGCAAGTCCTGGAAGTCCTCTGTACCCAACCTCAAACATATGGTTCTTGCAGTTATATGAGGAACTCATTGTGATGCCCAAGGCCAACTAGCTTGCTCCTACATCTTAATCTGTGTAAATTATGCAATAAAATTGTAATTTAAAGGACTATTTAACTCTCCATTAATTAGGGGCACCATCTAATGTGTTACTTCAAGCCTGTAGTGCAGCCTATTTATTGAGAATTCCATTCTTTATACCTAAAGGCACAATGAATGATAATAATCCCTAGTTACCCTGCAGTCCTTACTATGAATGCGATCAATACAGTGCCACATTTTTCCATGCTGCACCCAACTTCTGTTTAGCTTTGAGGGGGGAAATGTTGTTCTGCAAGATGCAATAGGCCAAACTATAAACAAATGGAATACAAACTCTGATTGTACAGACTACCTGGCCTCTCCTAATAAAGACGCATACATCTTGCTTTCATTAATAAGCTTTCCCAGCTTTTAAATCCCTAAGGAAGTATGCCTGCTCAGAGATTGCAACATTAAAATATGTACACACAGAAAAGTATAGTTAGAGGAATATAATGAGAATTAAGAGTACATACAGTCAGCGTCTTTTGGTAGTATGTGATCTTTGCTCGAACGGGGTAAGGTTTGTTACGAAAGTCTCTTTGACACGACGCCAGTGCTTGTGTGGAACCATCACTTTAAGAGGAAACAGACAAACTTTAAAACCAGAAATACGGGAGAATACACACAGGTGTGAAGAGCTGACACCATGACTAGAATAAAGTTCAAGCGATATAATCAAGAAATGAAATACTTATCATAATTTCCATTAATGTACACTCTAAAGAAGAAACTACATGCAGCAAAAATCCCCTCTTTGCCAGGAACTGCAAGTGGTTTAAAAAACCTCTAGCAGTTCCTGGCAAAGGCTCAGGGAAGCCTAACTACTGTTAGCCATGATATGAAACCTGGCATCATCTTGATCTGTTTTTAGGCATGAGGTTAAAAAAATAGTTCTATTCACCAGTGACTTTGGAGCTCAACTCTGCATATTTTTAGTGGGGTGGAGTTGAATTCAATTTGCTCCTTTATTATTATCATCATTGTCTTTTAGGTTGTTTTTACCCTTGCTTTCATATCTGTTTCTCAGTTGCTTTGAGTTCATTTTTCCTACTCATTAATAGTAATAAAAAATAATGGTATTTGCATCAGTGCACATGCAACACTAAAACGCTTACAAAGAAACAACTGTATTTGGGGAATCCCAAATATACACCCAGCTTTCGCTCATTTTAGAACATGCTGCAACCCTCTGTCATTGCACAGGAGGAAATCAGAATGAAAGCAAACAAACATAATTTATTTAAGAATTTTCACCCTGGTTTATAAGCCTTCAAAATATCTTTCCACAGACAACTTACTTTTGATGGTCATAATGGAGCTTGCCATTGTTGCCAACAACAATCACCGCTGGGTTGTTTTTCTGAGGGGAAAACACATATCAAGATAAAAGTCTCTCTCAAAAGTGGTTTTTTAAAGTCTAATCTGGAACTCATCTAACTTGAAAAGTGACGCTGCTTAGCAATGTATAGTAAAAAAAAACCTAGTACAATGCTTCTGTGAAGCTTGTGGTCCTGGATCATGCACTAGTTGTAATCTGAGGCATTATCAGAGTTCAAGAACACATTGCAGCCAGGCAAAAAGCACTTGGGGTGTGAAGCAGGGCCAGTGAGGGGCCTATGAAGTGTTCAGAGAGCCAGTTAACACAACTTTTCAACTGTGTGGAGGGGGGTGGTTTTTTTGTTTGTTATTACTGTATGTATTTTTGTGTTTTTATACTGTAAACTGCCCCATGCTCTTCACATAATACAGAAATTTATTAAATCATAACACTTGATACAGACTATTCATATCTTATCAGAGAATAAACAATGCCAACTTGAAGCATTAGTATTCATGAATAAGAAGATTAACAGTAAAAGGCATTGTTCAGAAGTATGCAAAGAGCTAAGTAAAGCTAGACAGCTTAACACACAACAGGAAAAATCAAAGCCAAGGACTTTTAAGACTTGGTGCGATACCACTATCTGTAACAAAATAACTGAGAAACAGTCAAAAAACCCCAACAAAACCTACCAATGAAATAGCTCTTTATATTGGGCCACACCTGTTCAGCAAGACTTGCCAACATGAATAACTTTGGGTGGCTGAATGAGGCCCTTAAACTTTTAAGAAAAAGCAACTGATTTTTACACAAAGGTCTCTAGACTTCATGCAAAAGGAGCGCTAATTCAGAGATTAAGAGAAGCTGCTCTTCCTTCTCCACCCCCACCACTTCATTAGTTACAGTTAGGTTTGAATTTTTTTTTTACCAACAACTTCAGTGTTATTGCATCTTCACATAAGACATGGAAGATGTCAAACTCATGAAGAACAAGTCTAAGCAACATGATCTAGCTTGTCACGAGGGCTATATGGAACCTCTGTATTTCAAAGGCAACATACCTCTGAGTATCAGTTCCTGAAAAGCAACAGTGAAAGAAAGCTACTGCCTTTTCCCCATCTATGGGCTTATCAGGACTATCTGGTGACAAAGCCAGACGAGACAGACCCTTTTGCCTAATTCAGAAGGCACTTGCATCCATTCTAGCTCAACAGAGAATATGTACGAATGCATTCTCTTCCTTATCCTGAAAGCATCATTATCCTGGAAGCATCTTGCACACACCCAATCGATCTGCATAGATGGGTGGGCATTATGCACTATAACAGTTTCCCCAGTGAACACGTTTCCACTTTGGAAAGGGTCAAGGTTTTGGAAACGAAAGCGTCAAGGTTTTGTTTTAAAAACACAACAATGCAATTACAAAATAAATAAATAAATAAATAATTTTATGTTTGCCCCAACATGCTATCCACTCTAACAATATATGATGGGATACTATGTAAATAGTTAAATGATCTTCAAGGAACCCAAGCATTTATTAACTCCCAATCCTTTGAACAACTGACCTGATACAGGTGTTCATAGGATCCTGTGCTAAGATTCTACTACTGGCAACAAGAGACAGTTTATGAGCCTGCTCTGCAAAATATATTTTAGGTGGCAATTCTATGGTAAGTCATTAAATTCAGTAGGACATGCTTCCAAGTGCAAACTGGCTGTAAATTCACATGTTCTGCATCAACTATCTTAAGAAATGGGCATCTAGAGTCTACAGAACCTCATACAAAATAGGGCTACTACACACACTATTAGAGAACTTTTATTTGCTGTGCATATTCTGTATGGCTTTCCACTAACCTTTGCATCGTTGTCAAATGAGTCAAAGAAGATGCCAACTCCATTCCAGTTATCTGCTGCTCCGAAAACAGGACCGTCTAAGCCTTGTTCTTCTGTAAACCAGACTGCCTATTTAGAGAAATTCAAATCTAAATTTTAGGCCTTGGGTTCATACAACTGATTTGTCTGCAAATGCAACCATTCTACCTACCAGTCCATCAGCTCCTACTCGTCCTCTCCCTGTCACTCGGAAAGTCACTTCAATTTCCCAGTATTCAAATATAGATTTGCTTTTTGTCCATACTGATCCCCTCTGACTTTTTAATGATGGAGTTATTCTTATCTGATCAGCGCTGGGTATAGCATCTGAAAGGAAAGTAAGAAACAGATTTTTAAAATCAAGTGTTTCAAAGAACAACTGCTGCAGAAAAACACACACCACTGGCTCCATTTGCAGAATTTATTTTTGACAACCGAAAACTACATGTGTTTTACCCCACCCATATTCCAAAGAGCGAAGGGCAGCCTACATTGTGCACCACCAGTGCCCATAGTTTAGCCTCACAACCACCTGGTTAGACTGAGATGACTATGACCAAGCCAAGATTGAAATGGAGAACTATGACACTGATAATATTTAATGGTGAATGATCAAGTCAACACTACAGTGTTGCAGTGGAACGGGAAAATGAATACTTAAACATGGTGCTCCCTCAACACAATGCCAATCTCAAAGTGTAAACTCAGTTGATGCTTGTAGTGGTGAATAAACTAAAGAACGGTGATTCTCATGGATGCTGTCTTCACATGTTGCAAATTTAAGATGTGGAAGGTTTTTACTCTTGTCAGAAAATCTGAGAACACCTAGTTTCAAGTCAGGCACACATACTGCAAGACTCTGGCCTCAATATCCAGAATCTGGATTTTAGAATTATGTAGTAGGAATGAAGTGGAATTACAAGTTAGGTTGGCTGATGAAAATAAGCTTGTGCGTGAGCCATGCACATCCACATGTAAATAGAAAAGTGAGATTTTTTTTTAGGGAGGAGGGAATAGGAGTCACATATTTGTTTGCCCTAATAACCCTTCAACCTCTATGCTACACCATTGACTAAGAACATTTAGAAAACCCCGTAAAACAGCATAACACTGTGACAGAGCAAATGATTTCTACAGAACTTAAAAAAGAGCAGGTTCATTTCTTATCTGTCACTGAGGCAACATCTGGCAGACAAAAGGAACATGGCCAGTTTACTTCCACTGTGGAAACCCATCATTTTGTTTCAATACTTGTGGCCCAAAGTCAAGGGAATCTAGACCCCAACGCAAAGCAAACTAGAAAGGTTTCAGCATGTGGTGAATCAGAACAGTGCTGTGAAGATCCTAAATGAGGGCATTTGGGGCACTGAGTATTGAAAAATAAAACAAAATCACAGCACACATGATCATAGTCGTGCACTGTAAAAATACAACATGCACAAACATCCCTCCCCATTCCAATATTATAAGTACTTTGCAAAATAAATTGCAATACATTAAGAAATAAGTACTTTGCAAAATATGTTGCAATACTTTAAGCAGCTCGTATTAGCTGTAGAACCATGTCCCGTTCTGCCCAAGAAGGTTTCAAGAAAACAGTGTGCAGGTATTTTATTTGTTTTCCCCAATTCATTAGTAACAAGGCTATTGTGTTAAGTGTGAGTGTTTCTTTATTGCTTATTCAATCAAATGATTGCAGTATCAGAAGTTATTTGCTTTGTGTTTCAAGTGCTGGTTTAATCAATGACAGAGCAGTCAACATTAGAACAAATTGCAGGCAGTGAGGCTGGTACATTAGAAAAAAAGACAAAAAGAAGTTGCAGCATAATACATGGATTAAGACCAAATTAATCAAACCTCTTATCAGACTAAAGTTTTTATTTTAATATATTTTATTAAAATGAAATAATTGTCAGAGGGGGGCAGAGAAACAGATGCTGCTGGACACAGAAAAAGTTATAAGCAGGCCTCTCATTTCTGTCACTTGTGACCCATCATCATAACTACACAATGGTTTCCCATATGGAATTTCTATAAATACTTTGACTAAAACAAAGAAAGCAGGCAACCGAATGCAAAATTTCAGCTTAAAGTAATTTCACATGTTCAATAAAAAGAACATGTTCATTCTTAAAGAGTATATGTAGACCATCCTTTTGGCACCTGCATCATGTACTGAGTTAGCAAACTAATGACAAGTCACACATTGAAATCTGAATTTACAGCATCAAGACCAAACACGTTAGCTACGGAAAGTCCCTGAGTGGGATCAAGTTGCTAAAGCAGGCCGCTGACAGCAGGTCCCAAGATCCTAATACGTTAATTAGGACCTAGTAAGGAATAGTTGCCACCCTCCAATCAGTAGTCACTATTACCAGCATGAATAATGATTATTTCTGTCCATTAAACACACTTATATGAGAAAAATCATTTAAACTGCAGGTATCTCACTGCAATAAAGTGGCACAGGGGGTAATGACCTGAACAAACAAGCAACAGAAAGAGCACTGTGCTTGTCAGAACACATTTAAAGAAACCTATTACAGATACATCTTCGTGGCTTACCTAAGCACCATATGGTGTGGTTTACCTCATGGGAATGAAAGATGCTACTAATCACCTACCATGGAAAAGCAGCACGACAGTGTAAACACTTCTGTAAAAAGAAATACGCTGCTCCATCAGCAAGCTATATATGCTAAAGTTTTTTAAGTAGAATGAACACATACAGTAATAGCATTCTGGGGCAATAAAGTATTACAACCTGTGCCTACATGCTATAAAATTGGGACAGAGGTTAATAAAATAATGTCACAGTATGAAGGAGTGCAGGAAATAAAGGCTTGTGGTTTTCTTGAGAACGGAGTTAGAATGGAGTTTCTGCTCAAGTCACATTCAACAAATCTTTACTCTTGGTTACAAAGGATTGGGGGAAGGGGTGAGGAAGGGCCTGTACCAATAAGCCAATAATATAAAACAAAAGGAGTCGGTAACAGGTATTCACCAACTGAAAGATGAGGTGGCAATGGTGTGTCTGTGCTAATAAAGCCACGACTCCCTGCCCAAACCTTGTAATTCCTTTAAAGAGAAGCCAAATCACTTCTGTGTAGCACAGTAATGTTGCTATATAAATGAGCAATAGCAGTGGCAGCAGGCAGAAGTGTGTGCATCTAGAGTGAATACTACTACGTAAGGCAGGAGTGAGGAAGCTGCAGCCAGATGTTGCTGGATCTCAACTAACTTTCCTGACCATTGGCCATGCTGCCTGAAGATGGAAAGAGTTGTAGTCCAACATCTGGAGGGCCACAGGTTCCCTGCATCCACTCCAATATGCAACAGGTTTGAAAACAGTGGCACCAGACCTTTTATCCTCATTGCATTCACATCATATAAGACCTGATGCATGACAAAAGTTTATGAAATTAGCCATGGCGTGGGGAAAGCTTGACAGGGTTTTTTTCCCCTCATTCTCACATGGCACAAGAACTTTTAGGAACCCACTGAAGGTGAATGTTGGAAGACTCAGGACAGGTTAAAAAAATGTACTTCTTCACGCAATGCATAGTTGGAACTATGGAACTTTCTCCTACAGGAGACAGCAATGGGCACCAACTTAGCTAGCTGCAAAGGACAACTGGATAAACTCACAGAGGATAAGGCTATCAATGGCTAGAGCCATGGTGGGTATGATCTGATTCCAGAGCAACTGGTGCTTAGAGGCATCATTGTTTCTGGAGTCCCACTTCTGTCAGCACTTAACAGGCTACTATATATATATATATATATATATATGCAGGTTTTGGTGTCCTCGGGTGTCTTCCCGTGTAAAAGTTGGGGTGTCTAGGCGACGTTTCGACGAGGTCTCACTCGTCATCTTCAGGCTGGTGCTTTCGGCTTCTTGTTACTGGAACAGAGCGGGATCTCAATGTTTGAGTTCCTATAAATACTGTAGAGGGGGTGTGGTGTCTAGCCTCCAATGTTCTGGGCAGAGAGGAAGTTCCCAGGCTAGTTCCCAGGAAGTTCCTCTCTGCCCAGAACATTGGAGGCTAGACACCACACCCCCTCTACAGTATTTATAGGAACTCAAACATTGAGATCCCGCTCTGTTCCAGTAACAAGAAGCCGAAAGCACCAGCCTGAAGATGACGAGTGAGACCTCGTCGAAACGTCGCCTAGACACCCCAACTTTTACACGGGAAGACACCCGAGGACACCAAAACCTGCATTCCTGTACCCGTGAAAATCTACGAAAGCATATATATATATATATATATATGCAGAGGTACCTTGGGTTACATATGCTTCAGGTTACATATGCTTCAGGTTACACACTCCGCTAACCCAGAAATAGTGCTTCCGGTTAAGAACTTTGCTTCAGGATAAGAACAGAAACTGTGCTCTGGCGGCACAGCGGCAGGCCGCATTAGCTAAAGTGGTGCTTCGGGTTAAGAATAGTTTCAGGTTAAGAACATACCTCGGAACGAATTAAGTACCCAGGGTACCACTGTATATATATTAATGTTAGTAATTTTGGATGGGCATAATTACAAGACCCACATAGAAGGCCAATAAATATCACCATCGCTCTGAGCAGCAAGCATTGCTTTCGTTATAAGCTCTACAGAAAGAGTGTGTGTGCATACAGCAAGACTTAACCAAGCACTTAGGAGAACTCAGCTAAGGTTTTACAAGTGATCTGTGTTTCCCCCCTATTTTCTCCCAAATATGCGCTCCTACTAAGTAGCGCCTTGGCCGAACAGACTACGTTTCCATCTACCTTTCAGCATTTTGTGCAACTATCTCAGCACCAAAGGTAGGGGACCACCGTCAATCTTTGGCCCACTTTACCTACTGCTGACAAGGAAGCAGCAGCAACACAAGGGAAAACCCCAAAATACCTGAGATGAGGGGAGAACAACACACAACCTCCAGCCATATGCCTTGCTTTCCCCATCGTGCGCATGGGGAAGCTTCTCCTACCTGTACTATTAAGGGCGAGGGGAGAAAGTCCAGAAGGGCCACGTGGCAGACCTTACAGATAAGGAGGTCAGGAACGCCTGGGAGGCCTCTCTGGGTCTGCAACTCCCCCCGCCGGGGTGGTCGTAATAAGTACATTTTTATTTTTCGTGAGGGCGGAGAACCTGCTGGACCTGCGAACCCCAAACCGCGCATGTTCAGACAAACCGCGCATGTTCAGGCTGCCGCACTCTGCACAGGCTCAGGGGCACCCTCGCCTTTGCTGTTTGCTTGCGGCGCTTCCTGGAGCCGAAGCCCTGGGCCTGACGTGAAGCCGTTGGACCTCTGGCGCTCCCTCCCGTCCACCCGCAGAGCCCTGCCCGCCGGTACTTACTGCCCGTGTGCACCCAGAAAGGCACCGACCCGTCCCCCTGCACCAAGTGCGGCCCCTTGAAACTGTATTTGTACTCGAACCGCCGGTGAGGCGGCGCGGGGCCGGCAGCTCCGGCGTCTATCTGGCCGGTGGCGTCTGTGGCGGGGAGGAGGCTGCAGACGAGGCAGAGCAGAGCAAGAAACCTCCCGGCCGGGCTCCCCTTCTGCACCCACACCGCCGCCATCTTGGCCCCAGCTGCGCGCAGACCCGGCTCGGCCAACAGGGCGCTACCTGATTGGCCGAGGCTCCCGGGGGGTGGGCGGGGCCAGAGCGCGGCCTGCGAGGCGAAGAGCGCCGCGGCCGGGTGGGCGGGGCCTCGTTATATTGCCCCACCCACTACTGCGTATTAACCCATCCAGTCCCGCCCACAAGGCGGGGGGGCGCGCGCGCGAGGGCGTTGTGGACCCACGTGGTTTGAGCAGTGTCCCCGCCTACTCGCTACGCTCGCTTTAAAATATCTGTGACATCAACTATCTGAGACATCTCCTATTTGTGGCAGAAGCAACTTAAGGAAGGGTCTAACCCTGATCCTAACATAACATAATCACCCTATTATATACACGACTGTCAGTTGCCTTCCACTTTTTCATGATGCCTTAGAATCGATCCTAAATAAAAAGAAATTAAGGGGTGAGCAGTTAACGCAAGCAACATAGCGTTTTGCTATCCGAATTAATGACGTGAGGAGTTCATAGTGAAGCGCGTATAAATTGATTGTAAAATGACACATCGATTGTCTGCAAAATCTATCTGGTTAATATTTTGCTCCCCCGACCCGAAGGAAAGTTATCTCCAAAAGAATAATAATAATAATATTCTCGCCAAGGCCTCTAAAAACTTCCAGATTTGGAGAACCACCCTGGCATCTGATAACACAGTATTGAGCTCTGCTGCACTCACTCTCAGGGGTGGAATGTTTTCCCTACCTGTGAAGTCAATTCTCTGAACTATCTCAGGAACTCAGCCACCCAATTCCATGTCTCGTCCTGCTATGGCTCACCTTTGCAAAAGAAAGAAAGAAAGAAAGAAAGAAAGAAAGAAAGAAAGAAAGAAAGAAAGAAAAGGTTTCAACACCAAAGGATTGATCGTGTCCCTCCACATTAGGAATAACGAGTGTAATCTGCAGCAAAATGTTGCAGCATGGAGTGCAGCATTCCTTGTCAGAGTTCCAGCCGATCCTAACCCACCACTCCTTTTAAGGAGGTTTTCATCTCAATATCTTTTTTATATTTCTGCAAACCTTGGGAGTTTCCCCAAGCCTGGAAATACCTCCCTCTTGTGCATGAATCTTGCCATTTTGGCTACACAAGGATCAGCACTCAGAAAATGAGCGATATTAGCATATCATTTTAGGAAATGTTTGAAGAAACATTGGTTGAAAGGGTCATCGGCAACATGAAATCTAAATTCACCCAGGTATAAGGGCAAGGAGAGAAAAGTATCTAACAGGGCAACCCTATACCTGTCTACTTAGTAGTAAGCTGCCTGGAGCCCTATCAGGATAAAATGTGGGGTATTTATTATTATTATTATTATTACTACTACTACTGAGGCATCTAATCATAGCCTGCATTTTTATCAAGGCTTATATTTTGATCAGGGCCTGTATTTTAAAATGAGCTTAAAGATTTTCAAATGTTTTATGCCAGGCAGAAGACCAGCTGCCTAGGTACTTTGGCAAGATGTTTATCCTCCTGGACAAGGGGGCCCCCTGATTTATAGCAGAAAACAATTCTCAAAGTCGTAAAAAGGGAATTATAGGCTGAGAGCAAAGGTTACACTGACCCTACATATTACAGAATATAAAAAGCTGAGAAAAAACATAATTAAGAGTTGGTAAATAGTAAAATAAAACCATGTGCCTCCCATTAAACTTGAGCCATATTTTCCTAAGGTTAAAGGGCAAGAGCAAATGGAAAAAGCAACTGGCTGGAGAAGGGGCGTGTAAACAGAAGAAGAGGCTTCTTCCTATTTTATTTTGAGGCTGTAAACTGTTCCTTCCTTTTTACTTTGAGAAGGTTTATTCTTCTAAAAAGCTACCTATGATAATGTATGAAATATATTGGCTTAAATGTAATTATGCAAAGGATTTAGAAACTAAGAAATGTTAAATCCTTATGCTAGATTCTTATTTCATATAGTTGGAAGAGACCACAGGGGCCATCGAGTCCAGCCCCCTGCCAAGCAGGAAACACCATTAGAGCACACATATGGTTGTCAGGCCTTTGTTTAAAGACCTCCAAAAGAAGGAGATCTTTCAATGATAATGTGAACTCAAGATCTCTGACATCTGTTTAAGATAAAAATTTAAAACTATTAACCATCTGTTTTGGAGGGCAATAGGGCAAGGAGGGCAAGAGGTGAGCTGGTAATTAAGGTTCCTTGTTGAGACAAATGTAAGATAAATGACTACTTATTTGTCATTTATAGATAGAAGAATATATAGCTTTTATTTCCCATAAAAGGCAATAGGAAATGGGTGTATCTTTTGTGATTGGTTCTAGCAAACAGCCAATAGGAATTTCAACCAGGCTGATTGGACAGAGGCAGCCAAAGGAGGAGCAAAGGGGCTGGGTTAAGGAAATATAAGTGCTGGCCATAATGGCAGGAGGCCAGGCCAGAGCTTGGTAACCATATACCACTGTGCCTCTCATTTATTTGCCTGACAAATAAATTATTATTTTAATTTCTCTATTGCTGCGTTGAATATTTCATTCCAGCTAAGCGTTAACCACAAGCAGGGTGCTACACTACTACTACTACTACTACTACTACTAATAATAATAATAATATTCAGTTGTGTGGGTATAGGATTGCAGCATTAAGCTCATCATCGGACATTGTCTATTGTGCTATTGTCCACCACAATGTTCTCGTTCTCTGCCCTCCCACAATCTGTTATAGAATTAAGATTTCTTGAAAAATGGGACATATTCACAGAAATAAAAACCTTCCTGTTCTGAACCTGAAGGTCATCTCTGTGGCTGCTGGCTCCAATTCTAGAAAATAAATCCCAGACTTTCTTTCAGAAATTGTTTTAATCCTGATCAAGTAGGTTTTAATCAAGGGCTGCCTTCTGTCAGACAACAAAAGGGAAGATCCCAAAATGCAATCTGACATGTGGGTGGTGGGTGGGAGGGATGACAGCCTCCTGCTGCGATGCTGTGTTTATTACACACCAAACGCTTTTGATACTATTCCCAGGGGAAATTCATTAGTAGCCTCTGGGCATATTGAGGTCCAGAGAGAGCCAAGCAGATAGATTGTGATCCTTCAATTGAACATGACACACAATGCAAGATATCTTTGAACCACCATGTTTCTCAGACAAGCAATAATCTAGTTGAAAGATATATTGTGTGATTTCCATTAATATTTGTAGGACTTTATTTGGGTGTGTTTTTTCCTCCAAACAATGTTGTCATGGAATGTGTTTTCTGTGCTGTCATTACCTTGCATGTTAAGAGCTGATATTATCTATTGTCAGGCTACATGAAGCTCACTGGGTAATAACAGTTCATTTTTTTTATATAATGATATTTATTAAGTTTTACAGACAAAACAAAGTTACAGAATAAAGAAAGAAAAATAAGGATAACAAAACAAAGGTACAAAAATACAAAGAAAAAATACAAAATACATGAAAAATAAAAAAGAAACAATTTTAAAAAATCAATCTTTTCATGTCTTATATTTTGTTTACTTGTTTCCTGACCTCCTCACACCTCCTATTTTTGTATTCCAGTTCATATGGTTGATTCAGCAAATCCTTTCCCTCTTTGTTTTTATCTTAATTCTATATCTTAACATATTATAGCTTCGTATTTTCATCTGATTATCAATCCATTTTTCATACTCTTTTAACCTTGTTGCTAAAGCCATTTCGTTTCAATCCAACATCATTTTAACATTCATTAATTTTACAATATTTCTGCAAATAGTCTTTAAATTTCTTCCAATCTTCTTCCACCAACTCTTCTCCCTGGTCTCGGATTCTGCCAGTCATTTCCGCCAGTTCCATATAGTCCAACAGTTCAGTTGCCTATTCCTCAGCCCAGCCTAACCCACATATTTGTTGTGAAAATATTATTAGAGGGACCTTGAGTTTCCTCAAGAAGGCAGGAGACAAAAATAATAAATACCGGTAAATGTTGTGTCAGGTCTATGTGTCTATATATAAGAAAAGCCTTGCGGGATAAGATCAATGGTCTGTATAGTTCAGTGTTATTTGTGTGTGTGTGTGTGGATCTGTAACTACATTTATACTTATGTCACTTATTTCTTAAAATATATATATACCGCTTGAATATAGAAAACCTCAAAACGCTTTACAAAAAGATAAATCAAGAAAAAATCACAACCATACCTTAAAACACTGACACAAGTTAAAATACTAAAACAGATTAAAATTACCTCAACTTTCTAAGCAACTGGGTAAACTCGCCTAAACAAAAAAAAAAAATTCCTTCCAGTAGCACCTTAAAGACCAACTAAGTCAGTTCTTGGTATGAGCTTTCGTGTGCATGCACACTTCTTTCGTGTGCATGCACACGAAAGCTCATACCAAGAACTGACTTAGTTGGTCTTTAAGGTGCTACTGGAAGGAATTTTTTTTTGTTTTTTTTGTTTTGACTATGGCAGACCAACACGGCTACCTATCTGTAACTCACCTAAACAAGAATGCTTTTTAGTATTCACCGAAAAGAGTACAGGGAAGGCACCTACTTGATCTCAATAGGCAAGGAGTTCCAAAGTGCAGGTTTTGCCACAATGACACACTAAGTGATCAAATTTTTGCAGATTTGGAATGGGTATTATGTGGCACCTGTAGCAGGGTCAATTCTGCTGATGGAAGCAGTTGAGTGGGCACATTTAGAGTAAGACGATCCTGTAGGTAAATTGGTCCCAAGCTGTTGAGGGCTTAATATACTAATAGTAATACATTGAATTTGGCCTGGTATCTGCCTTTCAGCATATGCTCTATGGATGAATTACAAAACAAAAGTAAAACACAATATGAAAATAAAATGTAAACCAGAAAATACTGGTATTTCAAAAACATCTCCTTTCTGCCAGGGGAAAATATACCCAATTTGCCGCTCAGTTTACAAGATAAAAAAAGAGCTAAGATGAGATTTGCTCCTCTTCCAGTTACTTTGCTGCTGTTCTGAACTGAGTCATTGTTGGGCTTAGGTGTGTCATCACAGCTGGGGTTTATGGTTTAGCTTTAGGGGAAGTCTTGGTTACAGTTCATGGTCTGTCCAAAGAGAGGTAAACCACTAGCGTGAACTCAATCCCAAAGAAACTGAACCCCGAGTGATGAAATCCCTGGCGTCTTGCAACACTTGGAGGTTGGGTGGCGTGTAGCAATATATTACGTTTTCAGAGCGAAGGATACCTATGCAAATACTTTGGCCGGCCCAAGAAACCTACGTAAAAATAGGGCTGCCATATTTTGAAGAGCAAAAAAAGAGGACGCTATGATGGCCATTCAAAGCAAATAAATGCAATTTGTCTCAGATTTTACCCCTGAAAAAGAGTGTGTGTCCTGGAAAAAGAGGACATATGGCAACCCTAAGACAAGAAAGAAAGCAAGCAAGCAAGCAGGCAAGAAAGAAAGAAAGAAAGAAAGAGAAATTTACCTTGTTTCTAATTCTGCAGCTGACTAATCAAACTAAGGCTGGAAGGCAGCCTAGACACACACACACACACACACACACACACACACAGAGAGAGAGAGAGAGAGAGAGAGAGAGAGAGAGAGAGAGAGAGAGACAGACAGACAGACAGACAGACAGACAGACAGACAGACAGACCCCTTGAAGGTACAAGGATAAAGAGTGGTGGAAAGCAACAAAGGCAAGCCAGCCATGGCCCAGTGTCAGAGCAAACATTAAAGAGAAAGTAGCTGGCACTGGAAGGGAACTGTGGGCTTGTAAATGTGGGGCTGATTTTAAAATGGGTGAATAATTCCCTTGAAGAAGGAATTTCAGTAGGTGAAGCTCTCATGTTTCAGAGATGGGGGAAGGAGTACCCGTTGCCATCACTAGTGGAGCAGGGGAAGATCTGGCTAGGAACTGTCCCATTTCTGCACTGCCTAAAGGAATGGGAGTCATTCAGAAACTCCTAGAAACTCTAGGTCAAGGTTGCGGAACCTGTGGCACCGAGGTTGTTGGGACTCCATCAGCCCCAGCCAGCATGGCCAGGGATCAGGAATGAAGGAAGCTGCAGCCCAAGAACATCTGGCCAGAGGTTCTCCATCCCTGCACCTTGTGCAGGATTTATTCATGGAGCCTCTGCTCATTAAAAGGGTGGTTGGTCACTTCACTTTTAAGACCTAGTGGCCAGAAATATTTTCACTGCTGTTGTTAGATCACTAGTAGGCTCTTTGAAATTCCAAGGCAAATTAGCTTTCCATATTCAAAGCTGGCGATCCTTAACTCTTAACATTTAATTGTAGGATTAGGCCACTTACTTTTGAATGGAGAGCCCCTGATATATTTCCAAAAATAACATTTAACAAAACAGGGGATAGAAATAAAATGGTCCAAGTCACGTTTCTCCTGAAGTCAGTGTGATTTCTGCTGGTTCATAATACAAAACATTTGCAGAAGAAGTTGAAGAAGAAGAAGAAATTTTGAAATGGCTACTAGAGAGGGTGCTTTCTGTGATTTTACCCGGATGGTGAAATATGCCTGATGCCAGCTTTGTCACCCTCAGGGACTAGGCAAAGTCTGCTCAATTTGCTTGTGCTTTTAGTGGCTGGTAATGCTACGTTTTTGATTGATATAAATTGTTTTTACTTTTTGAAACTTGCTTTTATACCTAGGTCTGTATGCCTTCTCATACACGGCTCAGTTAAGTAGAATTTGATTAAATGGCTTTTAACAAGCCCCCCCCCCTTTTAATTCTATGACTGTTTCACAGGTCTTTAGGGGATTTTGAAAACAACTATGAAGGTATTGTTTGCTCAAACATGTATCTATAACAGCCCACCTCTCCAGGTGAGTTATTTAATTGCAGTACAGTGGTACCTCGGGTTAAGAACTTAATTCATTGTGGAGGTCCATTCTTAACCTGAAACTGTTCTTAACCTGAGGTACCACTTTAGCTAATGGCGCCGCCTGCTGCCGCCGCGCCACCACTGCACGATTTCTGTTCTCATCCTGAAGCAAAGTTCTTAACCTGAGGCACTATTTCTGGGTTAGCAGAGTCTGTAACCTGAAGCGTATGTAACCCGAGGTACCACTGTACACTAAAGATGAACTGCCTTCTACTGTACAAAAGCACCTGACATATTCACCCCAAGGGGCTGCTTCCTCAGCATGGGTGGTTGGCTGCTTGAAGCATATCTTATCATCATGGTTGGAATCACAGAATTGGAAGGAAAATGAAGGTCATCTTCTTCGGCCTTCACCAGCTTGTGCTGGTTGGGGCTGGTGAGAGTTATAGTCCAAAACATCTGGAAGGAATCAGGTTGACAAAGGCTGATCTAGTTCCACCCTGCTCAGGGTGTGACCTGCAATGCAGGTGAAAGTACAGCATTCCTCCCAAGTGATGACCATTTAGCCATTTTGACTCTTATGGATCTGTGAGATGTGCCACTCACTGGATTTCGCAAGAAAGCAATACGTTGTTGTTGTTGTTGTTGTTATAACAACTTTCACCATATTTTATTCAAGGAAAAGTGAATGTACAAAATATTGCCAGATTCCTTTGCATCTAATCTTCTTCTTCCTCCTCCTCTTCATCCTGGTTGATCTGGAAATATCGCAACTCGTAGCTCTTCTTGCTATTGGTGACCACACAGAGCCAGTCGTGCAAGTTCTTCTTCATGTATTTCTTGGTGAGGTGCTTCAGGTACCTCTTGGAAAAAGGGACCTCTGAGGTGACTGTGATTTTGCTTTTGCTTCTCTCAATGGTCACCACACCCCCACCAAGGTTCCCAGCTTTTCTATTCACTTTGATCTGCTCCTACAGGAACTGCTCAAAGTTGGCAGCATCCATGATGCCATCTTCTACTGGATGGGTACAGTCTAGCGTGAACATCAGAACCTGCTCTTTTTTTTGCCACCCTTTGTCACAAGCTTCTTTGCAGGCGCCATGGCGGCAGCAACGGGGGGGGGGGAGAGAAAAGGGAGGCGGCCGCACGCATGTCCCTACTTCGATGACATCCTTCCATCCCTCAAGGAAGTAATACTGACCATTCATTGAGCTGTGTTCAAAGACAATGTGTTTGCTCTGGAGATTCCTTCCAACTTCCTCTTTCCCAATCCCCATAATATAACTCCCACAATAAAATAGGTACCGGGATTCCAAAGGACCAGAAAAGATTATTCATGTACGTGACAACAGCTGCACGGATACTACTAGCCCTGAGATGGAAGGAAGAGACAACCCTGACCAGAGAAGAATGGCAAACCAAGTTGATGGACTATGCCGAAATGGCAAAATTAACTGGGAAGCTCAGAAATCAAGAAGACAAGAACTTTAAAAAAGAATGGGAAAAGTTTATAATTTATATACGAGATCATTGTAAGCAGGTTAAAACATTGGCAGGCTTTAACCACACTTGTAATGTAATGGAATGTATGGATGATTTAGAAATAAAAAAATTGTAGAAGTATTGATATGCAGTTGAAAATATTATCAACAGGACCTGTGAAAGGGATGGGGGAAAGTCAGGAGATTCAGAGTAATCTTGATATTTGGATTCTGAATTCGTTTTTGCTGTATGTTTATATTTTTGAAAATCAAATAAAAATTATTTACAAAAAAAATTAACTCCCACAATAAAATTATGCATTTTACATCCCAATTTTCAAAAAGACATTCCCCACCACTGCCACCTTAATTTACAGATCTTCATCTTTGGTGGTATGATGGAGACTTGGTGTGTTCTCTTCAGCACACAAGAGCAGATATCTTGATTTAGATCACAGCGTTAATTGCAGAAAACAAACGGACAATGAATCCAGTGCCATAATTAATTTACCTGATATTTACTTAGTTAATTTGTTCAGGGCAGATTAAGTGCGGGTTGGAGAAGCTGAACAAGGAAAGTGAGTGACAGATGCAGTCTTGCGGTGGACGGCCTCTCATTGGGAAAGTTCATCTTCATTCTGAAAGAGACGCCTTCAGGGATCATGTATTTTGAATTCCCTGTGAATTTAGTGTCATCTTAGCTTGACCAGCTCTGGAAGAACATATTAACCTCCTCTTGTGATTTTTAGAAAACCATTCTAATTTAGCAAGTAATTAAGGGTCACATGTAGGATAAAGAGCTAGATAATCTTGGATTACGCACAGGAAGCTTTGTTTCCAAGGCAACCTCAGCGGAGGGGGGTGTTAATGCCGAGGTCAGTCAGTTAATGAACTGGGAATGGTGACTGCCTCCAAAACATGTTCGAGGCATGGAAATGGAAATAACAATTACATGACCATTTAACGATTTGATAATGGAAAACAAAAGATTACAAAGCCGGTTGCCACAGAGAAACATTGGTGACAGAAGTCCAAGGGGAGAGATCTGCTGAGCTAGGTCAAGGGAGGCTGAATCAAGTGACGCCGGGCAAAAGCTTTTATTTTTTAACTCAAGTCGCTTCATTCGTCATCCACAGATTTTGTGACAGTCTCAGTATGTGAGCGGGAATTACCTGCGTAACTCTTTCCCAACCCCTTAACCTGTAGTGTTATATCTTGTGTCTCCTAAGTATAGGCCTGTTGGCCAAGGTTGTTCTCAAGCAACTGGTTTTGGAACTAGAGCCCACCCACACCACACATTTAAAGACTATGATGCCACTTTAAACAGTCATGGCTTCCCCTAAAGAATTACGAGAGCTGTAGTTTGATGGTGATGGTGATGGTGATAATAATACCCTGCCCATCTGGCTGGGTTTCCCCGCCACTCTGTTAAGGGTGCTGAGAGTTGTTAGGAGACCCCTATTACTATCATAGAGCTAGAATTCCCAGAGTGGGTTAAAGAACAAGCCCTCTTTCTAGGGAACTATGGGAATTGTAGCTCTTGAGAGGGAAATAGCAGTCTCTGGGCAATTCTCTGCACTCCTAGCAAAGCACATCTCCTGGGAGTCTTTGTTGTTGTTGTTTAGTCGTGTCTGACTCTTCGTGACCCCATGGACCAGAGCATGCCAGGCACTCCTGTCTTCCACTGCCTCCCGCAGTTTGGTCCAACTCATGTTGGTAGCTTCGAGAACACTGTCCAACCATCTCGTCCTCTGTCATCCCCTTCTCCTTGTGCCCTCAATCTTTCCCAACATCAGGGTCTTTGCCAGGGAGTATTCTCTTCTCATGAGGTGGCCTAAGTATTGGAGCCTCAGCTTCAGGATCTGTCCTTCCAGTGAGCACTCAGGGCTGATTTCCTTAAGAATGGAGAGGTTTGATCTTCTTGCAGTCCATGGGACTCTCAAGAGTCTCCTCCGGCATCATAATTCAAAAGCATCAATTCTTCGGCGATCAGCCTTCTTTATGATCCAGCTCTCACTTCCATACATCACTACTGGCAGGAGTCTTTAGGGGAAGCCCAAAGAAATGGCATAATGGTGTTTTAAACCTATGGTGTGATGGGTGCCACTGTTGGCTTTCAAACCAGTCTAATCAAAAGGATCATGGGGTACAGCTTTTCCTGTGCTGTATTACATTAGTCTGCATATTTTAATTCCCCCAAATACACATGTGCATGAAACCTTTTCCTGACCCTGTACATACAAAACTAGCATGCCAGGAGCAAGGGCCATTTTTTTTTTGCCCAGGGAGGTGTTTCCCTGCCCTGCCATAATGGACCATATAACAGTGTCCACACACAGAGAGAACACATACTACCTACAAACCTGTGTGGTATATATAGTTCAGAAAAAGCTTTACCATATGATCCTAATTGTGTAAACTGGCCCTTGGACCTAACATCTTCGCTTTATCACAGATGGCTCTGGGCAAATAGACTTTCAGCTTCATCTGTAAAACTGACCTGCCTCACAGAGGTGTAAAGAGAATGACTGCAAAGCATTTAAAAACATAACTAAATTGGAACTGAAACAATTGAATGATTGTATGTGTGTGTGAGAGAGAATTTTTCCAGACCAAATGTTCCTAATTTTAATAACTAACCAAAGGAAGAAGAAGAAAAATTCATATTTTTCTAATTTAAAGGGTCTACCCCCACATTTGCAGATACTGATATTGTTAGAAAGCTGACTTGTTCTTAAGGGAGGAAAAAGAGGTGCAAACATGTTGAATTTGGCAAGTTAATACATTCTGCATACTGTAATATTATTTTGACACCAATGCTGCAGGATGCATTCATATTTTGATGTGACTGTTTTTGAATACACCAATATTTTAAGACAAAAAAAATTTTTTTTCTCCATATACTATATATGAAGAAGTGTGCATGCACACGAAAGCTCATACCAAGAACTAACTTAGTTGGTCTTTAAGGTGCTACTGGAAGAAATTTTTTTTTGTTTTGACTATGGCAGACCAACACGGCTACCTATCTGTAACCAATATTTTAAGGTTATTAAAGAAGAAGTATCCAGGAAAGAAAAATCTCAACATTTGAGATTTGGACAGTGTTGGACTTAAAAAAATAAATAAATCTGGATACAGTGGTACCTTGGTTTGCAACCGTTTTGGATTACAACCACGTCAAACCCGGAAGCCTGTGTCCTTTTTTTGGATCATAACCCCCTTTTTTTGGAGGCCACATTGGCGAAAGCACGCCTTGGGTTACAACCTGTTTTGGTTTACAACCGGACCTCCGGAACGGATTATGGTTGTAAACCAAGGTACCACTGTATACTGTTTATTTCAATGTGGCTGGTCCCAGCAGTACAACAAACAGGTTCTTCGTCCTGAGTTACTTGCCTCCTACTGACCGCTTGTCTGGAAATACCTGTGTAGGGAGGACACAGGCAGTTTAAATGGATGAGGACCGTGGAAGTTGCCACAGCTGAACACACCCTGAAAATGCTATGTAGCCAAGTTTACCCCAATTTAGCACACAATGACCTATTGAGGCCCTGTGTCCTACTTTACAGAGGACAACATTCTGTCAGAGAACAGTCCTCCACTGGAAGGCTACCTCTATTTGAAGAGCTGTCCTGTCCATACCTGGTTTAAAGAAACATAAGAAGGGAGAGCAGGAGTCTTGAAATCAGCCATCAACATTTAGCTCTCAGACAGCAGACTTTCTCCCACAGATCATCAGGCAATCGTCTTCTCCACTATGGTTAGATCATAGAACTGTAGAAGTATTTCTATTTAAATGATACATATAGAGATGTAAATTAGCATATGCTAATTGTTATGTACTGAAGTTCTCACCCTGGGCCAGCAGGGGGATACTGTAGATAGTTCAGGTCCACATATGCAAATAAGGGATCGAAAGTGACGTTCAGTGATTGGATAGTTACATAAAATGGTTACTGTTGCGTTTTAGCAGAGCTCTATATAAGCAGGCTGGCTGAACACTTCAGTTCAGTTCTGTTCTGTGAATAAACAAGAGCCGTTTGAAGAATTGCTGTGTCATCTGATATGTTCACCCACAACTTAACTCTGGCGACGAGGATGGGGTGGATGGACAACAGAGCACAGCCAGATGCAGCCACCCTCTGAGCGGAGCTGAACAAAGCCATTTCAGAGGGTCTGCCGGACTTCCCACAGACTCAGATCACTGCCGTGCCTGACATTCCGCCAAATCCACTTGCGGATGTTCCACCCACAGCAGCGGATCCAGGGGACTTGGTTTCAACGCCACTTAGGGTCACGCCACAGCCTCAGCAAGAATCGGGCGGCCCCCCAGACCTGAGTACCGCTCCCCGGCGGTCTGGCAGAGTTTACCAAGCGCCCAGCTTATTTAAAGAACTATGTTGTTGGACATGTAATACTGTCAGTCTAATGGAAGTAGGTGAAATGTAACCGATATGCTTTTGTGCCTAATTAAACCATTACGCGTAGTGCTGTATATAAGGAAACCATTACGATTGTAACTAACGCCTTATCTCGGTGGGGAGGGGTGTTATGTACTGAAGTTTTCACCCTGGGCCAGGAGGGGGATACTGTAGATAGTTCAGGTCCACATATGCAAATAAGGGATTGAAAGTGATGTTCAGTGATTGGATAGTTACAGAAAATGGTTACTGTTGCGTTCTAGTGGAGCTCTATATAAGCAGGCTGGCTGAACCCTTCAGTTCAGTTCTGTTCTGGCCTGTGATTAAACAAGAGTTGTTTGAAGAATTGCTGTGTCATCTGATATGTTCACCCACAACTTAACACTAATATTATGAAACCCGGCACCTGCACTCAGCATCTTTTGGAAATTCTCCTAGGCTTCTGTACTCTTAGCAGGACCCACCACTGCTCCCTGGCCTGGCTCCCCTTTGTATCTGTTCCTCAACCTCATGCTCTGAGTATATCCTGGATCACATTGCCAAGAAAGGGTTCCCTTTTCAGCACATTGTGCAGGGTTCCTTTGATCAACTATGGAAAAGGTAAAGAAGCATAACAACTCACCTGGATTCAAAACCTGGTGAGCATTCTTGGGCAAATTACTTTCTCTCAGCCTCAATTACCCGTGGAAAATGGGAACATTAAAAACTCACCTCATGAGAGTGTTGTTGTGAGGCGAAATAAGACATCAAAGTGGCTAGATAGGTTTCTGCCTGGGGCAGAGTTATTTACTATTATTTATTCATTACAGTGGTACCTTGGGTTAAGAACTTAATTTCTGGAGGTCCATTCTTAACCTGAAACTGTTCTTAACCTGAGGTACCACTTTAGCTCATAGGGCCTGCCGCTGCACCGACACTGCACGAATTTCATCCTGAAGCAAAGTTCTTAACCCAAGGTACTATTTCTGGGTTAGGGGAGTCTGTAACCTGAAGTGTCTGTAACCTGAAGCGTCTGTAACCTGAGCTACCACTGTACACTTGTTAGTCGTTTTTTATCCAGAGGTTTGAAAAAAAACATAAATACATTATACCAGTGGTTCCCAATGGGTTGTCTGTGGACCCCCGGGGGCCTGCATAACCCACCTAGGGGGCCTGTGGCACTATTCATGTAACAATAACTGCCATAGGTACAGGCGATACCATTTTGCATGTGTCCAATCGACATGCAACCACCGGCACGTGGGTCCTTTTAGACCCGGAATAGGATGGAATGGGGTGGAATAGGGGCAGAGCAGAATGGGGGCATAACAGGATGTGCTTATGCACCCTCTGCTGGTGTGTGCGGGGGCCAGGTGCAGAACCCCCACACAAAATGCTCGCTGCCTGTATATCAACATTTTCAAAAGTAGGGGGTCCATGGCTTGGATTTTGAAAAACAGGCAGTCCACGGTACTTAGAAAAACAGGCAATCCACGGTACTTAGAATTGGAAACCACTGCATTATACTAGTAACAGATTCATACAGCTGCACACAGCATCTGAAAACAGCTTTGTAAACCCTAGAGGTTTATATCCAATGCTGCACCATTGAGGTTCCATTGGCAAAATGAGGCTTCTCCCTGCACACCCTCAAAAATTCACTTCAAGGGGTTGGAGGAGAAAATTCTGTCGCACACACAAAAGTCCTTGTTCCAGTGAAGCAGCAGCGCTGGATACAGCCCTGAAGGTAGAATCACAGATCAGCAGCCCACAAGACACGTCATGATTGTCAATGCAAAACGAGTACATTAGAGTGCTAACATATCAGAGAATGTATAACTGAATTGCTGTGAAGGGAAAGACAGGCAGTGTTGCTCATCTAAGTATAATTTAATTATGTTACCCAGCACTTAAAGAAAGAACACTGACTCTTAAGCGAATTAATTTCATTTAATTGGACTATATTGCATGCCAACATAATTCACTGGTGATTTCATCACATTGTCACATATCCCCAGTCTCCCGTCCTTGTGAACAACCTAACATGTACATTACATTCGGAGAAAGGCAGACCCTGTGGCTTGTATATTGTCAAGGAAGTTGGTGAAAACTTTCCTGAATTCAAAGCCGTGGCTAAAATGGTCCTGAGGATAAAGCTGACCAAGCCAAAATCTCACAAGGTGTGATTTAAAGAGAATCCACAAAGGAAAAAGATGCTACCAAAATGTGATGCAAAAACAAACAAATAAAACCTGTGAAAAGTGTACAGAAAATGTATTCATTGATAGTAACCAACTTCCCTCTCTCTCATTTTGAGCTATACATCCTTCCTTCATGGGGATATTTTTCTTCCAAGTACAAATACATACCTGTCCTCTACATTTTCATCTGGCAGCTGCCGGACCAGTAGCACAGGCAAAAACAAGCAGTTGCTAGACAAAAGTATTGTGCAACTGCCAATCCACTGTGTGTCTCAGCACAGCTCCTGAACAAACAGTTTTAACTCCCTTATAATCTGCAATTGTGTCTCGCTCTGTTTATTGTCTCCACTTAGACTCTAATAAGAACAATAAAAAGGTGCACTTGGTTTCCGTCGGTAATCGTCCGACCTTTTTTTTTGGTTAATAACCAATTGGTCCTGTAGTTTAGCTATTTGGTGATCAGATTATGTTATCACAGAACTGCAAATTGAAATGCAACAGTAACAGAACAATAGTATTGGAGAACATAGATGATTAGGCTTAAAGGCGGCTTTCATACCTCATAATTTATCTTCTCTGATTGGTTGCAAACAATGTTTTTAACAGGTGTTTTCAAAGGGGGGGAGTTTTCAAAAGCAGAATATCAAAATGACACTCACCTAGCAAAACAGGAAAATGATTACATGCTCTTCCCCACCCCCTAATATTTGCCAATTTAAACCAAATTAGGTTGCAATCCTATACACGCATCTGCAAGTCCATTGAACTCAATAGGACTTGCTTCAGAGTGAGCTGACAAGCACAGGACTGCACTATAGTTTATGGTTGCTGTATTTGTAGAGCCAGTTATTCTAACATGGACAGGAGAGTTAATTCCACAGTAGCACGGGCAAAGCCTCATGGTCTTCCAGTCTTAGACCCAGAGACACCTGCACCAGTGGGTAAAAAGGTTGAAGTCTTCTCTGCTAGTATCTGGGGTCTAAGAGTCAGGTTGGATCAGTGTGGTCAGTGCTTTTTTTCTGGGGGGACGCAGGGGTACGTATACCCCTAAACATTTTGTGAATCTTTGTACTTTTGTCCATTTACTGTATTTAGTTACAGGGAAGGAGGCAGAGGGCCTTCTCGGTAGTGGCGCCCGCCCTGTGGAACACCCTCCCACCAGATGTCAAAAAGAAAAAGAACTACCCAACTTTTAGAAGACATCTGAAGGCAGCCCTGTTTAGGGAAGCTTTTAATGTTTAATAGGTTATTGTATTTTAGTGTTCTGTTGGAAGCCGCCCAGAGTGGCTGGGGAAACCCAGCCAGATGGACGGGGAATAAATAAATAAATTATTATTATTATTATTATTATTATTATTATTATTCCTGATTTGAACTATAAAATGGTGATTTTCTTGAGTAAAAATGAGAGTACCCCTAAACATTTTTTTTAAAGAAAAAAAAAGCACTGAGTGTGGTACACACAAAACCTGCTCATGGATAATATCAGGCCAGATAATCTGAGGCTAGAAACAGACGGATGTCTGCCAACCAATAATCAATAACTAGCAGGCAATAGGATAGTTGAGGAAGACTGCAGCAGGGACATTTTGCTTGTGCTCAGGATAATGCCCAGGAATTTGTGTGATTTGTAAGGTCTAAACCATTGTGGTCTAAACCACTGAGCCTCTCGGGCTTGTCGATCAAAAGGTTGACGGTTCGAATCCGCATGATGGGGTGAGTTCCCATTGCTCTGTCCCAGCTCCTGCCAACCTAGCAGTTCAAAAGCATGCCAGTGTAAGTAGATAAATAGGTACCGCTGTGGCGGGAAGGTAAATGGTGTTTCCATGCGCTCTGGTTTCCGTCACAGTGTTCCATTGCACCAGAAGTGGTTTAGACATGCTGACCACATGACTCGGAAAGCTGTCTGTGGACAAATGCCGGCTTCCTCAGCCTGAAAGCAAGATGAGCACGGCAATCCCATAGTTGCCTTTGACTGGACTTTACTGTCCAGGGTCCTTTACCTTTACAGTGGTGGGGTTGTTGGACTCCAACCTCCATCAATCCTAACCTCTGTGGCTTATATAAAGCCCCCACTTTATCACCACTTATGTCATTGCATGTTCCTGACTTTTGAGTCAATTCAAGGATTCATTCCAACTTTTATACTGCTAGCATCAAGATATTTTATTTGTTTTGACAGTGAATGGAATTGCCCCTGTTTTATGTTATTCAAATACCTGCCACAGGGAAGCTTGAGCAGACTGGCAACTGCAGGGGAAGGGAGGGGAAATTTTTTGCTCCCTATAAACCAGAGGCAGCGGACTTTATACCTGGGATCCAAATGCAGCCCTCCAGATCTTGGGACTCTCACCTGGCCACTGCCCCTCCCTGGCCTTGCTTGGCTGGGATGTGTGCTTGAACTCTGATAAGAATAAGAATAAGAATAATTCCCCATCGCTTACATAAATCAAAAACACTACCATTTGCATTTCAAGAAGCTCCCATGGGTACCAGTGGAGACGTCCTTTGAAATGCAAATAGCAGCTTCAGAGGGGTATTCCTTGGCAGGACCATGTCAGGCAAAGGAGTTAAACTCTCCCCCCTTGCCCTGAGCAGAGGCTCTACAGGCTTCCCTGCACAGCTGCTATTTATGCAATGAAAAACATACACATCAATTGCATTTGCTGCAATTAATGCCAAGTCTAGTTGGCCCTGAGCCAGGATGGAATGCAGAGGAAGGCTGAGGATGGAGACTCAGAGAAGGCGGGATGTTACCTGGAGCCAGGAAAAAGGCCAGGAGTCTTGGAGTGGGAGGAAGGATGAACCCTCCATGCAAATCCCAAGGCTGCTAGGCCATCTGTTGTTCTCAGGGTGCCTTCAGGCAGCATCCCTCCTACTCGGAAAGGTGACAAGGAAAGTCAACAATAGGAAAAATATCAGAATGCTTCGGCACAGAAACATTTACACTGCATGTAATTCCATCTGACGTATGTTTTCCTTCCTGGTTCCTGATCAGATTACCCCACCTGGTGGCCTAAAATGTAACACAAACTGTCACTCCTTAATAAAACAAGTGAGGGTTGTTGGCAGGGAAAGGAGATGGGAATTAGAGAGTTACAGTCAGAGCAACTCACTCAGATCATCAAGGAGACAGATTTTATATGTTAAAAAATCCTTTTGAACCTAATTGGATTCTGAAAAATACGTCTCCAAGAACATTTTTTTAAAAAGATTATTTAGCTGGACATAGGTTAAAGAACATGCCACTAAAAATCGCATGACCTGCACACAACAGCACAGGCAATGTCTCTCTGATCACCACTGAGCTTTCTGGAGGCATCTTTCAAGATGGATGGCAACCACATTCCCACTCAGGAGGTCCACTGCTTATTGCTCTTTATTAGTTGCACTGAACTATCTGGACTGCTGCCAGTCTAGCTTTGCTGTTGGAACAGCAAATAAAATAACCAAGAAAAACCCACAACAGAAATGATTGGGAACAATCTGCACAAGTGCCACCAAAATGAATGGGAGCTTTTGTGCAAATTCGAGTCATTTCAATGGGGAATGTCCAAAACTTACTCCATTTCTATATTATCAACTTTGTAACAATACCTGTAGCTTTTTATTAAGAACAAATAAACTTTTGATTTTCTGTGAATGCTTGGATTGTGATCCACTCTGTTCCAAAACATATCTTAACTTGTTTTAAAAGAGAGAGATCGTTCACTTTAGAGTACACATTATTAAACATTATATTTTAATTTTTTTACAAAAGAGAGCAGTAAACCTGTTGCGCTGGTTTCAGGAATGACTTTCTCCTTGTCACTCACCCTTTTAAATCAATTCTAATATTGATTGGGTGACCCACTACCTCTGGGTCAAAATGAACAACTGACTTTGTTGATGATTATTTCAAGCAGGATTTGAGTCAAGCCAGCTTGGACATCTTGCAGTCCCTTTGACCACTGGTGGCTGGAGGGTTTAGAATCTTATGAAGCAAGTGACCTGGAAGTGAACCGTGCAAAACCGTAGAAGCACCCTGGGCTTTGAACTTTGGCTTTCAGAATGCATCCTTGAGAAATAACCCAAGTGACCCGCCATGTTTTCCTCTCCTTCTCTCGCCACCCTTCCAATACTGTATTTGAAAGATGAAAACACATGAACTTTTTAAATACAATAGTCACATTCAGATGATAACTTCCTGTGATTTTGGTTAGGTGTTGTATTACCTGTCTTGGAGAACAAGAAGCATTCCAGAGAACAGCAAACCTTGTACTGATACCACAGTTATTCTGCTCGCTTTGTGAATTGGCACGATCTTTGAGTGGTGATCTTTCACAATAGGTCAAAAATAGGCGCCTGAAAGTCCTGAAGCAGCTTCTCAATCTAACCAAAACACATAATCAGGTCAGTGGTCAACATTATAACTATAACCAATAATACTTTATTTCATTTCATTTACTTATTTATCTAGTTTCTAAAGTGGGGGGACATTTTAAAATGACATTTTCCACCAGAACACCGAAGTGCTGCAGTCTACTGTACCACATCCTTCTACTGTATATGCAGATGAATTGTTAAATAAAAAACAAATCATAACTCCACGATCTACACAATCAAGACTGACTTTACTGCTATGTAAATTATTACTTGGTTTATTTGTTTAACTTGATGGGAATGTTTCTAACCTGCCAAATCACAGGAAATATCACAATGATGTACAAGAAAGCCATCAAAACATTGCTGTTGTTATTTAGTCACTTAGTCGTGTCCGACTCTTCATGACCCCATGGACGAATGACCAACATTGAATCATGATAATTTCTCTGAGGCAAAACAAACATGTTCTTAGCAGGCAATGAAATTTTAAAAATTGTAGGTGTCCATCTCACTGTAATAGGAATAGTGTTCCAAAAGAGTGGAAGTCTTAGTTCATGAAGAAACTGGATAAATATGAGATAACACTGGGATAGTCAGAAGGACTTTTCCAGATCATTGCAGTGTTTGAGGAGCATGATGGTCCTTCAGACATTTTGTTCCTAGGCATTTTAGAGCTTTATATACTGACAATAATTCCTTGAACTGAGCTCAGAAATATACCAGCAGCCAGTTCAGGTCAGTCAGCACTGCTTCACGTGGTTTTTAATGCTGCTTTGAGTATTTAGATATTATTTTTTAATGTATTTCCATCCTCCTAAGGCAGGGAAGTGGAACCTCAGGCTGTTGGGTTGGGGTTAAAATGTGTCTTTCCTGGACCTCTCTTGCCCGAGGTCATCCTCCCCAGGCCCAACTTGCTTTACATCCTCTTCAAGTGTTTTTGCATGGCTGGTATGTGTTATTGAACTTTGATAATGCTTCTTGATGCCTTGATGGGGGAAAGAAAGGGAAGTGTGAGTGTGATGAAACTAACCTACAGAACAAAAGTAATGTTCACATTTACTGTTCTATCCCTTTTTGCTTCTGGCATGTGGTCCTTGAAACATTGCCCAGAAGGGAAAGTGGCACTTGGGCTGAAAGGAGGTCCCCTACCTTGCCCTAGAGTAGCCTATTCCTGCTTTTCACAGCCACCCAGCCACCCAAGGAATTCCTTTTTCCTTTCATTGGTGGTTTGTGTGAGGGCTGTTTGGCGACTTCAAGCCTGTTGAAGTCCATTTGCTTTTGTAGTTACTGCATTAGATTAACCCCTATTTACATCACTTAATTGCAATTTGTTCATTAGGAAGTTTCTGTCATGCCTGCCCACCCCCCACCCCATTCTTCCCAACTGCAGTTAGGAGGATATCCTCAATTTTCATGACAATAAGAAAGGAAAAGCAAAAGCATGAAATTCAAAGGAATCTGGAGACAACTAGCTTTCAGTTTTAGACTATGAATAGAAGAGGGTTACAAGTTACACAATAAATATTTAGCCAGACTCTGGCTGTTTGCCAACATGCTTTCCTCTGCCAAGCCTCTGACATATAAGAAAGCAGTCTTTAAATGGGTATTTCTGCTAAGCAAAAGTCAAATCAATCTCGCTTTGTTTACAATGGTAGAGATTGATATAGGTAAAAGTTATTTTTCTAAAGTGGCCGGGACCTAATGCACTGATTACTGTACTATGTTTCTGGTTATTATGGCTTTGGACATTAGCTCAGTTGGTAGAGCATGAGACTCTTAATCTCACAGTAATGGGTTCGAGCCCCAGGTTGAGCAAAAAATTCCTGCGTTGCGGGGGGTTGGACTAGATGGTCCCTTCCAACTCTATAATTCTACAAGTCTATTATTCATTTACTTCCCTTAGAATAAAACGCCTCAAGTGAGACTTACTTCTGAGGAGACGTGTCTAGATGTATTCTTAGCCCACCTCACCTCAAGGGCTTGTGGGCATTTGGCAACATTCAGATGAAATCCTCAATAAAATGCAAGTCATAAAACCCAAGAATTCAAATGATGTGTTACTCTTGCTCAACTGTGGCTGTTGAAAGGCCAGCACAAAAAGAAACAGCTGCATACATTGGTACTTAACCCAAACGTGTGACAAAATATTTTTTTTTATCAAGGGAAATTCTTATATTTGCTCCTTAAATTAAGGCTGCTACAAAAACAGTTTTGCACTGCAGTTAATTAGCGCAAGCTGTTAAAAAAAAACCACCCCATTTTTTTTTTAAGTCTTGCAGAACTTCAGGAAAATGTGCTGGCTCATACTTCAGAGCAAGCCTTTCGCCATCAACAGATCTTTGCCTCAGCCAGGGAATTTGAGAGGTTGCTAACATGTCACAAAGCTGCCTTATGGGGTTTAAGACTTACAGACCCCACACGCCAGAATAACACATGGAGGGGGGTCATGTATTAGTCTAGCCCTGCCCTCGCCATGCTGACACCCTCAGCCACTTGCCCAGTCAGGACAAGAAGGAGCTGAACACACATTTTTATTATTTATTTACTTAACAAAATGTATATACCACTTTTCCAGCAATATGCCTACCAAAGACTATTTAAATCATAAGCAAATGATCCACAGTACCAGACCATACCTGTCAACTTTTTTCCCTTTTCTTGTGAGGAATCCTATTCAGAATAAGGGAATTTCCCTTAAAAAAAGGGAAGCTATGTACCAGACCCTCTAAGTGTCCCTATTTTCTACGGACAGTCCCAGATTTACAGTCCTGGTTTCTCAGATGATCCTGGAGTGTCCCACTTTTCTTTAGAACATCCCTATTTTCATCGGAGAAATGTTGGAGGGTATGGAGTTACGTGACCCCTGAGCCAAGGAGATAAGTACCGGTAACTCTACAACCTTCTGAAGGCATTTGAAGGCAGCCTTGTATAAGGAAGTTTTTTTTAAAAAAAGTTTAATGTTTTATTATGTTTTATACATGTTGGAAGCTGCCCAGAATAGCTGGGCAAACCCAGTCAGATGGGTGGAGTAAAATTATTTTTTTTTTTAAAAAAATGGAATAGGAAGTCCCTATTTTCATCAGAGAAATGTACCAAATAAAGGTTCAAAGCCATTTAGCCCCCTCTTGTCCTTCTTCCTATGCAACTTCTGCGATGCTTCTCTAAGAACTGTGGGAAATCGCAGCTCAAAACTGAAAAATAAGCTTCTAGCCCTTATGTCTGCAGAAAGAAAGCGAGAGCAAAGTGAAGGCAGCAGCACAGAAGCGACATTGTTGCTATTTCAGGTAAATCTCCTTCTTAAGGCTTTCGAGGAGAGCAAACAAGGCCTTTGTGATTTGCTCCTGCGAGCAAAGATGGGAGGTTCAAAGTGTCTCTACTGGGTAAAGCCCTTTACCCTGCCCTGCGTCTCTTGTCTGAAGTTGCCTCAAGTGCCATGCCTGACGTACTCCTTCATGGAACAACAACATACAGCAAATAATCAAATCCGGCAAGTTTCATACAGGGTTTTGAGGCTGTTGCTTGTCTTTGCCGTGTTGCCCTTAAATCAAAACTGGTTGGGCCGGATCCCTTACCAAATCCAGTTGCCCCAAAAGCGATGTCGTGAAAACATCTTCCCCTTCAAACAACCCCGGCCGCCTTTCTTTCCTCACACAAATAAATAAACACACACACACACATCCTCCTTGCTTTGCTTAGTCCCTCAAAAAGATTTCTGTCCTTTTTATATTTCCTCCCCTCTTTCGGTTAAACCCTCATTAACTCCACTCACGCTGTCTCGCTCTGTTTGCCAATGCTTAAGTAGCACTTTAATAAAAAATTAAAAATCCCCCACTCCTTCTTCTCCTCCTTCTCCTTCCTTTTTTTTTTTTTTAAAAAAGCAACCAATTAGCACCTCATCAGCTTCAATTAGAGGAGACAAAAGCAGTGTAAAGATAACTCAATGAGAGGGGGTGGCATAGCATCATGTAATCGCTTAAGACAGCATTGGCCATTCAGTGCTCTAAGAGACCGGGGCCTATTCACCCTTCTTTCTTCCCTTTTGGGGGAATTTAGGACTATTTTGATGGGAAGACAGGCCTCCCAGAAGTCTCATAGTCCCTCATTCAGGGGCTACCTGTTTACAGCTCACAGAGCAGAAGGGCCTAAACAATCCTATATTGTACGCTCAGTGCTTCCTTAAACCTAGGCCTCCATAAAAGCCTGTTTTCAGTGGCCGGGACTACTAAGTTAAAGGCCGGCTTTATCCTCATTAAGTGTTCTCCTTGTACTGTCTTCTAATTACAGGGGAAGGGCAACAATGTATTTTTCCCCCCAATGAGAGTTCTTTGGAGCAGTTAATTTGGTGACTGTACTAAATGCCTTTAAACATTAATTAGTGTGGAAGGAACCCTAATTTCCTCCGCAGCTTTCCTGTCCATTTAACTCCCCCTTGTTTTCACATAGGCTTGGATGAGCCTCCATAATGAAATTACCTCATTAATGCCTTTATTCTCGCACAGTAACTCATTCAAGATCGCCCATTTAAGTTTTAATTTGACGCTGTCAAAAGCAAAAGCAAAAAAACAAAAAAAGCAGCCTTCATGGTTTGATTACTGCATTTTTTTTTAAATTAAAAAAAAAGCCTCTCGCCTGCCCAAATGAGTGGACAGATTTAAATTATTAAGATGGCAAGTAGTGAGTTATAATTGGATACAAGCAGCACTTCAGAGAATATTAAAAGCTTTCAAAGGCAGGCCTACGTAGTCTGTTGACTATTAACTGCATCCACTGAGTTACTGTGAGGTTTCTTCTACCCCAGAACAGACAACAGCACAGCACCTGAGCCTCTGCAAAGCAAATAGCTGGTCTTAATAAACAAAGCTTAAATAGGGTTGCAATTAAATCAACAAGGCCTGCGCTCCTTGATGATGAGTGCAACAGACCTTCCTTTTGTCTTCCCCTGGCCTTATCATTTGCAACTCCCTGTTAACCTGAGGTGGCCTGAGACAAATGGAAATATGCGGTGACTTCCCTCAGAACCAACAGTGAAATAATTCCCAGATTATTTAATCAAAAATGAGTAACACGTAGCACCAATCCTATCCGAGAAGTAAACCCGACTGAGGTCAGACGGGACTTAGTTCTAAGTAGACGTGCATAGAACAGCAGCTTTACGCAAACACACAGAATAAGGTAAAGGTACCCCTGCCCGTACGGGCCAGTCGTGTCCGACTCTAGGGTTGTGCGCCCATCTCACTTAAGAGGCCGGGGGCCAGCGCTGTCCGGAGACACTTCCGGGTCACGTGGCCAGCGTGACGAAGCTGCTCTGGTGAACCGGCACCAGCGCAGCGCACGGAAACGCCGTTTACCTTCCTGCTATAAAGCGGTACCTATTTATCTACTTGCACTTAGGGGTGCTTTCGAACTGCTAGGTGGGCAGGAGCTGGGACCGAAAGACGGGAGCTCACCCCTCCGCGGGGATTCGAACCGCCGACCATGCGATCGGCAAGCCCTAGGCGCTGAGGTTTTACCCACAGCGCCACTCGCGTCCCTTGTAACACACAGAATACTAGGTGATAATAATAAATTATAAATGCTGTCGCAGCATATAATCTGTGGAAATACTGGTGAGGTGCTTCCAGTGCTGGGACATACACCAGGAGAAAAGGCCCACCAAGTGCCGAAATAATATATTTAGCATTCATGTAGTGCTTTCTGAATGATCAAAATCCTTACGACACCTCTGCGAGGTAGTTCAGCATTTTTTCCTTCGCCTTGCAGGAAAGTTGAGAGAGAGAGAGAGAGAGAGAGAGAGAGAGACTTGCTTTAGCTCAGGACCAAACAAGATGTGGGCCTATTCCTACCTTTCTCTAGCGTGGCCGTATGTCCGGAATTTCCCAGACACATCCTGGATTCAAACGGTGAAATTAGCATCGGGGTGGGGGTGGGGGTTAAAAATCAGCAAAATGTCCAGGTTTTCAGCAACAGAACTTTTGTGTCCAGATTTTTGCTTCTTGAAATATGGCAGCCCTACTTTATCCTTTGTGCATGTGATTTTAAAATAAAATAAAATGGTGTGAATACAGAGAATTAAACTGGGACCATGGGAAAGGGAGAAGGAGCAGCCCCCCCCCCCCAAAAAACACAGTACAGATCTGAACTGGCTATTTCTATAGGGAAGAAAACTTCTATGGGCACTGAAGGGAAATTCCCTCTCATTGCAAATAGGCAGCATGGCGGGTGGTAGAGGACTGATCTGGCTTGTTCTCTATCCCCACGCCACCAGCTATTTAGGTTTTTGGAAAAATCAAGTATTCAGGGGGTAAAGTAGGGCTACCATATGTCTGGAATTCCCCAGACATAGCCGGGATTCGGCTCTTGTAAACAGCGCCTGGGCAGAAATTGCTGAAATGTCCGGGAAAATCCAGACATAATGGCAACCCATGTCGGAAGTGTAGATTCTCCACAAAAGGCATTCAAAGCAATAGACAATGGTGCCTGAAAGCAGAAAAACACTGTGGCGTAGGATGTTTTTGATTCAGTGCTATTCTAATGTATCTTAAAATGTACCATAACTGCTTTAGTTGTGTCCTTTACAACTAAGGAAAACCTAATGAAAAAGATACAGATTGATGTCTTGTTTTTAAAATAATGCCACACAAAGAAAATAAAAAGTCAAAGTGCTGAAGTTCCACTGTTATCAAAAGAGGCTTCCGAACCCGAATGAGCACCGTTCTATAAAATGCATCGCAGAACTGAATGTGTTTTCTTTTCACAGTTAGACTAAAAACCATATTTTCATTGCTAACCATCACAAATTCTAACAAGATTTATTAGCTTTACAAGCTTAGCAGTTTCCCACATCTTCATAATCCCATCAGCACTCTTTGGAAAAAGTCTGATGATTTCTAGACCCGAGCTTTTCCTTGCCTGGTGGCTCTAAATGGATTGGATGGAAAAGGCCCTATGGAAAAGGAGATTATGTATCTTTTAAAAAGAAAAATGCAAGTCGTGTTTTTATTTTATTTATTTGAAATGCTTCTGGGCTGCCTTTACAAGTCAAAACAAGATGTCTTACAAATAAAGCATACTACTTCCACAAAACATTATTAAAAGCCAGCCATAAAAACAACAAATACATCCAGCAGAAACAAGCACAACCAAAACCATCAGCAGAAGAATTAACTCTGCCATGACCTCGCCATGTAGCCCTCATCCAGCAACCATCTCTCAGCCTCAACCTGTCACCTGCAATAATATCGGCCTACCTGACTTTCCCAGGTGTCATAGGAAGTAGTGGGGAGGGCACTGGTGTCCACAGGTACCACATTGGTGACCCTTGACCTATTGTCGCATCTGGCGCTCAGCCTGAGAATGGGCCCTATCCTGTTGTGCATTACAGCTTCTTGGCCTGCATCAAAGCAGAAAGGGAAAGCTGGTTTAGCATCTTACAGCAGCCATGAGTTCCCTTGGCAGTCTTTAGTCAACTGCCATTCTCTAAGCCTTAGCCACTGTCAGTGCCGGATTTACATACAGTGGTACCTCTGGTTAAGTACTTAATTCGTTCCGGAGGTCTGTACTTAACCTGAAACTGTTCTTAACCTGAAGCACCACTTTAGCTAATGGGGCCTCCTGCTGCTGCTGCACCGCCGGACCATGATTTCTGTTCTCAACCTGAAGCAAAGTTCTTAACCCGAGGCACTATTTCTGGGTTATCGGAGTCTGTAACCTGAAGCGTATGTAACCTGAGGTACCACTGTATAAGCGAAACAAGCTATAGCTTAGGGCCCCACTCTCTTGGGCCCCCCCAAAAAAAATTAACGGAAAAAAACACCTGGATGTACATTTCCAATATATAAGATAAAAAACCAAACAAAATGAAATAAAACCTACATACAGCAACAGTGCTTTATGTTGTGTAGGCTTCTATGATGTAAGTAATGGGCCCCACCTGTTAGCCTGCTCCCTAAAATATCACTGGTTTTCTCATTTCTATATAAATTACCTTGATAAAATACAGATTTTTTTATGTGCATATGGCTTTAGATACCTATTAGGTCTGTAAATTACCATATAGCATATATTCAACACAAAAAATAGTGACAATGTTGTTGACAAAGGACAGCTGGACATATAATGGGCCCCATTACCTTCAGTAACTTAGGGCCTCGTCAAACCTAAATCTGGCCCTGGCCACTGCCCATACAACATGGCATAGTAATAGTGGCCTATTGCATTGGGTTTCTGAGATTGTTTCCATGAAGTGCCCTGGACTTGTCAAATGTACAATATAAGTGCTAAGTATCAAGGCAATGGGGGGGGGGGGTTATACTTGCAGTTAAAGCTCACTTTCCTGGAAGCAGAAGAATGGAGACTATGCAAAGAGAGGAACTGTGACCATGTACAGGCCAGCAGTGGTGGTGATGGGAGGAGGAATGGAGGTAAGACTCGGAGTGAGCAAAGCTCTTCACCTGCAAGCGCAAATGAAGTTCCTGAGGAAGGGAATAAAACCCTGAGCTCCTTCTTTCCCTTATCTGAGTCTGGGTTAAGGATAATGCTTGGCAATCTGCTTCCTTCTGCACAAGCAGCAAAAAGTGCATCGTTATGGAGTCCGGACATGTTCTAAATGCCATTGATGTGACCATTTGTGGTTATGCATTCCCTCGGAAAGGAAAGAATTTGCAACTTGCTGATGCCATCTTGTGGACAAGAAAAGAAGCTAACCAAGAAATTTTGGGGGAAAGAGACCTAAAACCTCCGCTTTACATAGGAATAAAGTTCCAGGTGAACTTAATTTGGGACATTTCCAACCATGCTATTTTAAACACTGAAAAGCATTTTGGGAGAAGGATTGGCTCAAAAATAGGCCCATATTCACCTAGGACATAACTGCCCAGATTGGCTTAATCTGTCACCAGAAGCCATGCCTTGGTTTCTGAGCGTTTCGGGAGTCAAACGAACTCCCAGAACGAATTAAGTTCAAGTACCAAGGTACGACTGTATGTTGGAAGCCACCCAGAGTGGCTGGGGGAACCCAGTAAGATGTGTGGGGTATAAACAGTAAAATTATCATTATGGAATGGGATGTCCCTATTTTGATTGGAGAAATGTTGGAGGGTATGAGGAAGTGTCTTGGTAACTTTCAGTTGGCTTGGCTTTGCCCTTAGGGATGTTGTCATGCACCCAAATCTGGGGCTGGCTATGTGATAGAAACCGCATGTTAGATTAAGCAAGTGATGAGTAAATACATGCTAGACTTTTGCTCCCCCCCCCCATGGCCCCATGGCCCAGATGCCTCCTCCTGTGGCTAATATTTACTCCAGCAGTGAAGCTTATCCAAATTTCTCTTGCTTTTCTCTAAGATTTTATATTCTTTTCACTGAACAACAACAACATGGTGTAACAAGTAAACGAAACAAGCAAACCTGCAATATTCAAACCAGAAGTAAAGCAGTCAATATATAATCCCACCCAAAGTATCAGGCCCTTACTGGCCCCACTTCTGATGGCCGAACTTTGTTGTTGTTTAGTCGTTTCCGACTCTTCGTGACCCCATGGACCAGAGCACGCCAGGCACTCCTGTCTTCCACTGCCTCCCACAGTTTGGTCAGACTCATGTTTGTAGCTTCGAACTGGCTAAGTGCAAAATGGAACAAGTGTTGCTCCTTTCCTTCCTCCACCCCCTACGCTTTTTGTAGCTGCAGGTTTGATGGTCCTGAAGAAAAACTAGCTCTAGCAAGGTTTCTCACTAAATGCCTAGTCTGTCAGCAATTCAATGCAGTGAAAGATACAAATGAAACCAAGATGAAACACCAGTTTGCAGCTTCGCTGAAGTTACAGTGTGGAGAAAAGATTCACAGGGAAGTTTTTCCCTCCACACCTCCAGAGGTCACCCCAGAGTGGAGACAAGTGCACTGTGGTGTTTTCCTTTTCTTTTTTCCCCTGATTTAAAAAAAAACCACAAAAAACAAAAAGAGGGCAATTGTGTTTGCTGTGGCTACACATTACACATTTCATCTGAACACGCAAACACAGATTCCTAAACATTTATGCATGTACAGCAAGGCGTTGTGCTAGAGCATGGGCCCTCACCTCGCGCACACAAAACATTGTTGGGAATAATTGTCTGTCAGAAAACCACAGTGTGAATCAGTTGTGTGTCCTCGGAAGGCCTTGGGTGCTGTGACTAGGCCTCTCTATGTGGCCCAAAAGACTTTCCCATCTCTCCTCCCCAAGCCATGTCCCACACCTGCCCTGATCCACACCATTTTGAGTATTTTTGTCTGGATGGAATGTGTCCTTGACGCGTGACAATGCCATCTTATTTGCCTGGGTAGATATATACAGTGGTACCTTGGTACTCAAACGCCTTGGTTCTCAAATGCCGAAAACTCGGAAGTAAGTGTTCTGGTTTCTGAACGATTTCCGGAAGCCAAATGTCTGATGCGGTTGTTGGCTATTGTTTCCAGGGCGCCTGCACCAATCAGAAGCTGCGCCTTGGTTTTCGAACATTTCGGAAGTCAAGTGGACTTCCAGAACAGATTAAGTTTGGCGCTTTTGTTTTTGCTATTTATTTTGCCTTTTTTTGAGGTTTTTTCGGTTAATTTGTTTTTGTAACTGTGTGGAACCTAGTTCAGCTATTGATTGATTGATTGATTGATTGTATGACTGCAGAAATGGATAAAAGCCCCCCATCCAAACAATGAACTAACATCAGTGCAGGTAAGAATAATAATAATAATTTTTTTTTTATCATTTACAATACTGTCTTATTTATTTTATAGTACAGTGCATTGATTATTGCTTTCATTTTATGGATCAGTGGTCTCGTTAGATAGTAAAATTCATGTTAAATTGCTGTTTTAGGGGTTGTTTTTAAAAGTCTGGAACGGATTAATCGGTTTTGCAGTATTTTCTTTTTTAATTTTTATTAAAATAAAAAAAAAATATTTTTATTAGTTTTTTCACAGACATTACTTTCTATGGGAAAGTGCACCTTGGTTTTGGAACACTTTGGTTTTGGAACGGACTTCCCGAACGGATTAAGTTTGAGAACCAAGGTACCACTGTACATATGCAATTATCAATGTCTGGTTTTTGCATGGATGAAATATAGCCTACTATACAATAGGAATTCACACCCACTGTTGTCCTAATACCCATCCAACTATGTTTTTAATGGTGATGGGGCAGACCCTCCAAAGACAATCAGCACCAGCATTTTTTATGCCACCTTTCCATAGTTAAAACCATGCTCAAGGCAGTGTACAACATGAAAATATTAACATAATCGCAAACATAACAAAAGTAGCCATGAATGAATAAAACACATCAAAAAGTGCACAACCAAACTCAATTTCTTACATAAGTCTAAAAGATCTAAAAAATATAGATACAATAATATATCAATAACAACACCCCCCACAACAAAACCCCTAAACAATAGCTCAACTCAAGAGTCATAATAATAATAATAATAATAATACATTTTTATTTATACCCCGCCCTTCCCAGTTCAGAAAACCGGGCTCAGGGTGGCTAGCAACAAATTTAAAACACTTAATTGATGCAACCAAAAAAAGCATAAAATACAGTATAAAACGTGAATAACAATAAATTCAGAATTCAAAAATCAATTTAGGGGGAAATCCATCCAATAAACATTAGATGATCACCAGGGCTAGATGGCTAAATTAGTCCTATTTGGACCAGCGAGGAGACCAGGGAAGAATTAGGGGACAATCATAAGGCTCAGGCAAGTTTGTATGAGTGAAGACAGTCTTTTCAGGCTGCCAGCCAGCCAAGCCATTAAAAAACCTTTGCCCACCTGGTCCCCTACAGATGTTTGGGGCTGCATCTGCCAGCATGGCTTCAGGGTTAATACTAGCACTTTCTGTCAGGCAAGGTTAATACTAGCACTTTCTGTCAGGCCCAGAAGCAAACAGGGAACCAGCACAGTTGATATAGCAATGCCGTACTCTGCTCATAATCTCAAAGAGCGTTCAGCATTCTGACCACTGCATTCTGCACCAATTGCAGCCTCTGAAACATCTTTAAAAGGTTCCTCCATTTATAGAGCAATTGGAGTACCCTATTGCTGTGCATGCGTTCCATATGCTGAGAAATTTGTTCCTTGTCCCATGCAGGCTACCTGGCCCAAGTATTCCCTCTAATTAAAAGAACCCTGGCATAATTGAGCATTTAGTTGAATGAGCAATTCACTTCTGAATAGCGCAAATATTTGGATACAAGTGTGTGGTCAGCAGACACTTCATTGATATCTCTGACAATGAAGGCCCCCGTGGGAACAAAATGGGTATAAAGGGGAGAGCAGCCATTTATGGGGAGGTGAGTCATTAAATAAAAAATGGCCACAAAGGGGATTTTTCTCCGCTCCTAATAAACAGATTATCTAGGCTGCCTTCTGAGCAAATGGGTCTGGCATGGAATCAGGATGGCCAATTTGGAATCCCAACTCATTAACCTCTTTTCCTGAAAGGTTAAATTGGAATAAGGATAAACTTGCTGCATTAGGAGAATAGAAGGATATTGTGGTGATCGCTGGTGGGGCCTGTTCAGGTGGCTTTGATGCCAGAGGTTAGGAATGCTGCCCACACCTAGGGCATTATTTTGCTCATGTGGCTGACAGGGACAAACATGCAAAACGGCTTAGGTTGCAAATGCCTGGCTTGCTGTACAGTATATAACCATGGCATTTTTCTTGTGGGGAGAGACACCTTGGCCCAGAAAATGTCTGTGCTCCCAGTGTGGAATAATCTGCAGCCAAAATCACAAATGCATGATTGCTAGAGAGTCACAAGCAGGGGGATGTATGACGTCACATCCTGTAAACTTTTGTGGCAGGAGGGGGGACAATAGAAAAGTTAATCTTCTTCTTTCTGTCACTGTACATGCTCTTTTTTCCCCCTACAATGGTATAGGTTGTCAGTGAGTTCTCCTCAAGGGAGTGTATACCACTATGAGCTGGAAAATGGACTTCTGTGACTTTTAAGGATTCTTGCCTGCCTGATTTTCATCACTGTAACTGTTGAATCCTAGCAAGTCTTTTATTGTTGTTGTTGTTGTTGTTGTTGTTGTTATTATTATTATTATTATTTGTAGTAGTAGTAGTATTCTGAGCCGCTGTTTTGGCACAGGGCTTCCTGGCAGAATTTGGCTACGAAATACTACTGGTTTGGGGCATTTTCATACATGAGGTTTCAGTTGCTTTTGGCAACATCCCTTATGCCATGTTAAAGTCTAAGGTGGGTGTGGGGAGCTTTTGGCCTTCCAGATGTTGCTGAACTTCAAATCCCGTCAGCCCCAGCAAGCACTGCCCCTGGGTAGGGACGGTGGGAGCTGTCGTTCAGCAACATCTGGAGGGTCAAAGGTTCTCCACGCTTCCGATAGATATTGCATTTCCTTGTAGATAAGCCTCGCACTTCATTTGCTACACATGTCTTTAATTTCCTCCACATTTTGATCAGCTCTTATGCTATCTGGGCTTCTACCTACGTGCTCCCCAAGGTTGTTTTACTTGCAAACTAATGGATGGGAAACGCCAGACTTTTTCATATCCTCTAGAAGGCTGTTTCTTTTCCTTTTGATATATATTGGCCAGCAGCAGGAGAGCAACGAATCATCTTCGATATTACTCACCTATTTTCTCACAGGTCTTTCCATGCCTGCTTCGCATTCTTTCCCAGGGTCACATTCCATAGCCGACAAATGTGCCATGTGATTCGGGTTAGAATCAGTAATGCAGTGTTTCCACCTTCACCCGCTGTTAAGGACTGCTGTGTGTGATGTAACCGTGGCACTCCTGAGATTCTTTTTGAAGGTTTTCTGTGACACGTGGAGGTGTCAATGTTGGCTGACCACAGGACTTTTCAAGGGGGAATTTTCTCTTGCAATCGACTCTTGAGTTCATCATTGGAGAGCCACAGGTGCAAATAATTTTGCCATGAGTTTACCAAGTTAATGAATAGGATAAAGTTAGGTCCATTAATTTCAGGAGGTCTACTCTGAGCAAAACTTTCTGGAGCACTGCCCAAAACATTTATTTTTAATATTTCTAGTCTGCCTTTTTCATGAAAAATGTTTGAGGCAGCTTACAATTACAGATATCAGGGCTGTGTGTTTGAGCCCCACGTTGGGCAAAAAGATTCCTGCATTGCAGGGGGTTGGACTAGATGATCCTTGAGGTCCCTTCCAACTCTACAATTCTTTGACTCTATGATATATAATAAAGCAACAATATGTTGCAGTGTTGAGTGCTGTTGTTCAGTGTCCTCCAGAATATTCTGCCCCATTTGTCCTCTCACCCAGTTATTGTCCCCAGTCCTGTCAGTCAGTGTTCTGTAGCCACTAAGCACGCTCAGACCTCATGGGGGTCTTAGGGACTTCGTCAAGCCATAGGGCTACCCTAAGCCTGGTGAGCAGATTAGAAGAAGGAGCTATGGAGAACTGGTGCATTGGTGCCCTAGTATGAAGACCTGTCTCTTGGAGTAGCTGAGTAACTGTATGTGTATAATGTTTTCAGGAACAATGGGAGTGTCTCCCCCTCCCCTATTTTCCCTTGGTATTTGCTGTTCTTTAAATCTTATGAGAACCTGACCTGGTTGAGGGAGTTGGGTACATTTAGCCTGGGGAAGAGGAGACTGAGAGGAGATATGATAGCCATCTTCAAATATCTAAAGGGCTGTCACATAGAAGATGGGGCAAGCTTGTTTTCTCCTGCTCCGGAGTGTAGGACCAGGACCAACAGATTCAAGTTACAAGAAAGGAGATTCCGACTAAACATCAGGAAGAACTTTATGACAGTGTGAGCTGTTCAACAGTGGAACAACTCCTTCAGAAGTTGGTGCATTGGGGTTTTAAGCAGAGGTTGGATAGCCGTGTGTCAAGAATGTTTTAGTTGAGATTCCTGCATCCGAGAAGGTTGGCCAAGATGATTCTTGAGGTCCATTCTAACACTACAATTCAATGATTCTATGATACCTTGATTCGAAGTTCTGATCCAGTACTCGTAGCCTATGCTTCGTGTATATTCCTTCCCCTGATGCTATATTTCAAAATTACTGCAATGTTTTGGTTTTCTTAAAATGCTACAACCCTCTGAACCCCAGCAAAGTCTGGAAATCCAGTCCAAATGAGATGACATAGTTAACTAATGCACTATCTATAAAGTCTAATGATTCAAATATAGGACACCAATCTAGCCAACTTTAAGCACTTTTAAAACCCCATTAATTCATCCAAGGCAATCAATGGGACTTAACAATGGCTGGATGGTGCCCAAACACAGTGCATCAGTCAAGCTGTTTGCTTTGTGCGCCAAAGGTTGAGCAAAGGCTGAAGTCGATAATGCGTTACACATTCAGTGCCGTAATTTGCTGGAAATAAATTTAATTGCAAATAATCTATTAATATTGGGTGTACGTGTGTGATGGGATGGTACAATTTTTACTGTCGAGACACAGAAGTCAGGCTATCAGTAGATGTGTGAAAAAGGCTTAGGTAGCTCAGCTCGTCCATCTTCCTTGCTGTTTATCTGGTTCTGATATACAAATGCATTCCAGGCATCTTTGGCTGCTTTTTCTTTTTTAATCTGGATTTTAAGAATCTGGAGTCTTCCTTCCAGGAGTGGCATCAGTGACCAGACCCTGCTGGACCTGCTCTTCGTCTCCACCACTGAAAATTGCTTGCTTGTTAGTCCTCCTATGTCTTGGCATTCTAACTGGGATGGGGTGGGAGGTGGGGTTCCTTGTGAACAAACATTTTTGTGGACGTTACATGCCTGAAGATTTCCTTTTGTTGTGAGATGTTTCTTATATATTTCTGTCAATACCCCTGAGGGACTTCCCAGTATCATGGACTGTTTATAAGTAACAGCATGGGTTTCAGGTTCCGTGCGGAGAAGGGCGACATTGAGGAGGAATGGTGGGAGCCTTCCCCTCCCCCTCCCCCTCCCCTCCCCCTGATCAGGATCCTGGATCTTCCCAGAAGCAGTGGGACAGTATAGATTTGGAACAGCGGTTCGCAGAGGGACATAGACAGAAGTTGGGAAGAACTGGGTGGTGAACAGCTAGGAGAAGAACTGGGAGAGACTCAATGTTGCTGGAAAGCATCCACCTGCTCAGCCCAAGGTCAAGGAGAGCAGATAAGGTGGCAGCACAGAAGCATAGCGGTTGAGAGATCAGGTTGCAAAATGCGGAAGTGACGAGGGGGGACTAGGGAGGAAGTGGGTGGAACCCTTAATTGGGAGCCCCTTCATTCCGAGGAATAGATTATTTGTTCTCTCACTGTGATCATTAAAATCTCTAACTGGTAAGAGACTCCTTTCTCTTTGTTCTGCGTATCTACTGCCAAGTGGGGGGGGAGGGGGAGGAAGCTGGGTCCCTGAAGCCTGACACTGGGGAAGGATTTTGTTGCAGAAGGTCCTGGGTTCAGTCCCCAGCATCTCCAGGTAGGGATGGGGGAATTGGAAACCCAGGAGATCCACTGCCAGTCATTTTAGACAGTGCTGAACTGGATGGACCCAATGGTCTGACTAGGAATAAAGCAGTTTCCAATGACCCATCTCTTTTATCAACTCTATACTGCTCTGTTGCACTTGGAATGGTTTTACTCATTTTAGAATTCCAATGGTTTTATCTGTTTTTATAATTTTCTACTATATGGTTGTAACCTGTCCTGGGATGGGACTGTGAAGGGTAGGCAAGAAACCTTATGAATGAGTGAAACCTTTGGAGGGCGTCAGGTAGTGGAAGTCTGGAGCCAAAGGCAAGAGCTGAACTAAAGGATGCCTCCAGGATTTTTTGGAGCCAAATATTTGGCAGTAACCTTGGGACAAAAAAGTCTCTGACAGTCTGAAAGCTAATCAGTTGCGGCAGAAATCTGCAAAGAGTTTTCACATGGCTTGGAAAGCAAAGGAGAAGAAGCCATTTTCTTTGTGAAATGCTTTCCATCTGTTGTTTGCTTTTTAAATAACCTAGATCTAATTCGCTGTGTGCAACATCAGCACTGCTTTCAAAAGGCAAATCACCAACACATGCTTCTCTCCATCACAACTTGGAACGCATATGGGTCGTGTCATGCGGCACATGACAGTTTCAGTGCTTGGGAAAAGGTGGAACCTGTTTTCATCAGAGGGCAATGTAAGGTGAAAGCACATGACCATTTGCCAAATTGCCCCTCATCATGGTAAGGATGGAACCTCTTGGTGGAACAATTATATTTGATACAAACAAACAAACAAACCCTTGAGGAAGCAAGAAAGTAGTAAATATTCCCTGCACCACTTGGTGGAACGTTATAACCAACTTACCAATACAGTGGTACCTCGGGTTAAGAACCTAATTCGTTCCGGAGATCCGTTCTTAACCTGAAAGTGTTCTTAACCTGAAGCACCACTTCAGAAAATGGGGCCTCCCGCTGCCACCGCGCTGCCGGAGCACGATTTCTGTTCTCATCCTGAAGCAAATATCTTAACCCCAGGTACTATTTCTGGGTTAGCGGAGTCTGTAACCTGAAGCGTATGTAACCCGAGGTACCACTGTAGTTTGACTATGTTGTCCAAAATATTGCTACTAAATGTCTCTCTGAACAGGACAAACTCATTTCCCCTTCAAGGTTCACAAAACAAAAAGAAATTGGCTCAGTCCTGTGTATTGTTACTAAGTAAAAACATTGTTATTTTCAGTTGTGGGGGAGAATGACACGAGGCAGGTCCAGTTAACCAGATATACAACTCACAACAACAAAAGGAATTCTCGGATTATCCCAGAACATCTGCTCTACAGGCCTTTGAGTTACCACAATGAGCAATGCAATCCTCTATCTCATCGACCACCATGCACTAAAGTGAAATACTGCGTCTCCTGGGATTGTTGTTCGCAATGCTCATGCTCTGGGCTTTCCAAAATGAGGAGTCATTGGATTTGATGGCACAGGTCTAGTAGCAGAATGGTCCACTCAGAACAAAAGGCTCTCAACGTATAGAGCTGGTGGACAGAAACCAGCTGTGCTGATAGACTCCTCTTATCAAAAGCAATTACTGAAGGAGGACAAAAATTGTGCCTGGGTGGTGGGCACAGGGACAAGTCAAACATTCTCAGTTCTGCAGTCACAACATTTCTAAACACTGGCTGCTTCTCTCTGGATATCACTAACCAAAATGTTTAAGGAGTCATGTGGTCCATCTTCCTCACTGGGAACTCTCCTGGTCTCCATTAGACAATGCTTTTTTTTAAAATAATGTCTTCATTAGAACCATGCTGTTGGACATCATCCAAGAGAGCCTACAGTCCGTGATACAAGATAGCCAGATAATGGTCCAGGTATGGGACATTGTGCCCCCCCCCCCCCCGAGAGGCTGCAATCTACTTTAAGGTAAATCGTGCCTGTGCAGCTGCTAAGCTAAATACATTCCGATAGCTGTCCAATGGCAGGCCACTAGTATACATGTTTTGCTTTATGGGACTATATAAGCAGCAGTGGTTATAGGAAGGCTTTTAATTTATGGCACATTCAGCTTGCTGGGTCAGAAGCATGTCCTATGCTTTTCTTGAAAGGAATCCCACGACTTTCTGGGGCAGTGTTTTTCTTTGCAGTTCAGCTTAAAACTTGTAACATGCCTACCCCGTTATAGGCCAGGTCCTATTTGATTGGTATCCTTTACCTAGCTTTGTTTAAGTAAAGGCATAGTCTCCCTCCATCTCCATGCCTGTGACTTGTCAATGGAAGGAATTCTCCTAGTCCTGATGTTCAGCTCTGGGTTGTATTTCAAAGTAGCACCAAGTGACTTGCTTCACTGGCCCAAGGATTTCTGCACGTGTAATGGAACATTTCCCCCTCTCCTTCCATTGTAAAGGATCCCCAAATCTCTGAAGCAGATTTGGGGATGTCATGGGGCACATGAGTGAGGAGGAAAGTTACTTTTGTGCAAGCAGAAATCCTTGTGATGTTACCACTATCTATGTCCTAACCTTTATGGCCAAAGTGAACACTTCCTGTCCCTCTTATGACATCCTTTCAATTACAGTAGTAGCTCGGTTTTTGAATGTAATCCATTCCGGAAGACTGTTCGAGTTCCAAAACGTTCGAAAACCGAGGCGCAAAGGGCAGCCTGCAAATTTCATAGAGAAAATTGAGAAAAATAACATATACACTCAGCAGAAGCCATTTGACTTCTGAGGCGTATTTGAAAATGGAAGCATTTACTTCTGGGTTTATGGCATTCAAAAACCGAAGCATTCGTCAATGGAGATGTTAAAAAACCAAGTTACCATTGTATTACATAATTGTACCATGCCTGTCCTTATTTTCTCTCTCTAGGCTTACAGACCCACTTCCCTTTGTTAACATTGTTGCTCTCCCATAAATCTTTCCTTATAGCTGTGGTTCCCAGAAGTGGAGAGGGGGAAGAGGAGAGAAATGCTCCATATTGGATTGATTTGCTTTAAAATATTTTTTATCCTGCTTTTCTTTCTGGAAGAATTAAATATGGTAAGAATCAGATTTGACATATACAAAGATCACTTTCCCTCTAAGACTACTATTCTTTAATGTAGCACTTCTAATGTGAAGAGGTCACTCTGGCCAACTGCTAAACGCATTACATTAGGTTCCCTCAATGGCGGGGGGGGGGGGGAGCTCCATTTTAAGCTACACACAGAGAGAGCAAGCTCCTTTGAAGGAGAGCTCCCGGAGTCAACTAGCTTGCTCCTGAAGCAGAACTTTCTTCCAGAGAGGAAAATCAGTTTGGTTTCAAAATGGAGCAACCCCCCCCCCCCCGCTTTGGCTTCACTTAGGTCTTGCCATTGGGGAACTCCCATGTGCAGTTGATGCCAGTAGGGTTAACTTTTGCCCCACTTGCAAAATAATAATTGGGAGTTCACTTTTAAGCTAATAATAATAATAATAATAATAATAATAATAATAATAATAATAATAATTTATTTATACCCTGCCCATCTGGCTGAGTTTCCCCAGCCACTCTGGGCGGCTCCCAATCGAATGTTAAAAACAATACAGCATTAAATATTAAAAACTTCCCTAAACAGGGCTGCCTTCAGATGTCTTTTAAAAATAAGATAGCTGCTTATTTCCTTGACATCTGATGGGAGGGCATTCCATAGGGCGGGCGCCACTACCGAGAAGGCCCTCTGCCTGGTTCCCTGTAACCTCACTTTTCGCAATGAGGGAACTGCCAGAAGGCCCTCGGCGCTGGATCTCAGTGTCCGGGCAGAACGATGGGGGTGGCTTTTAGCCATGTCTGCTTCTGCCGTACATGTATAAGTGCCCATGCAATGTAGTGGTTTAAGTGTTGGCCTAGGATCTGGGATACCATGCTTCAAATCCCCGCTCAGCCATGACGCTCATAGGGTGACCTCGGGCCAGTCACTGCCCCTCAGGGTCATTGTGAGCGTGAGGATAAAATGGGATATAAATGTAATAATAAATAAATGCACACAAACATCTGGTGTGGAGCACGGAAGGGAACAGCCTCATTGGCCAAATTGGGATCTGTGCCTGGACTAATTAGGCTGGAGGGCCCCCTCCCCCCGCTCATTCAAACCAATGCTCCTCCCCTAGCAAATTTTCATCTTTGGTTTAGATCAACCCACCCTGAGCCCAGTCCTACTCATCCCAAGCCAAACTGGTGAATGATCATGCAACTGAGTGCAGATAGGTGCAAGCTATTGAGATTGCTATTATAGAGCTAATGCATCATTCAGCATTATGGAAGACAGGCGCGAGTGGAGAGAGAGCCTCTGTTTTTCCAGGGACTTTTGATGGAGGTGCACCTCCCTGAGCTCTGCAAGCCGTAACACATTGTATTCTCCCCTGATGGAGCCTGAAACTTGCAGACCGGTCCACCCAGTTTGCTGTGGGGCACTGGTGTGAACTTTGCATTTCCCCACAGAACCAACCGGTTATCTCCAAGAACCAAGACCACCCCTCGCTTTGTAAACCTGGCATTTCATCTATAGTATGGTTACCAGATTTTTTTCAATGAATCTGGGGACACTTTATTATTATTATTATTATTATTATAAGCTGAGAAGCAACAGGGTGTCAGTAGTGGGGATGGTGAGGCAAAAGCCCCTGGGCCCAAGCACACATGCATATTGTATAAAGGTGCAAAGCCCTTCTTTCGCACCCTGTGAAACATAAATGTGTATTATTTTTTTTTAAAAAAACTGGGCAACAGCCCGCTGCCTGCCCATGACTCCCAAGCCTTCCCCAATCTCCTTCCCTCTTTGTTTTGATAGATCAGGGGAGGCTCGGGAGTCACAGGCGGGTGGCCGTTGCCCAGGAGGGGCCAGTCTGGTAGTGCAGTTGGCTCTGGCTGGTGTGGCGCCTGCCATTTTTCCTGCACCACAGCAGCAAGCAGTGAGCAGCTCCTGAAGGCAGCCAGAGCCAACTGCGCTAACAGTTGAAGGATATCCCCCCTCTCACTTTGTATAGTCAGCCAGTAAAAGCTGTAGCACCTGCTTGAGAAAAATAGCTTATATATGTCAGCCTGTCACACTCACTGCCCTCCAGCAATGTGCAGTGTTTGTCTTTGCTGGCCTCTTTTAATAGACACCATTTCAAAAAGAAGTTGGAAAAGATACAAGGGAGTCAATACCGAAATAAGAAAAAATATCCTTCTTTAATTGCAAATACATTGCATAATCACAGTCACTTTTTATACTCTCTTGTACTTCATATAATCATCATAAATAATTGTGTGTTGCATAGCTTTCTAAATGTGTACAAAGGGACAAAGCTCTGTGTCTTTTATTATTACAAAAAAGGGAGGAAAGTAATAAAATTATGGGTCACGTTGTTAACCTCCAGTTGCTTCCGCTCGTTTACTGTGAAATATGATCTCAAAGAGAGATTGGCCACAAATCTACTGAGAATGAGTTTGCCCCAGATCCACTCATTACTGTGAGGCATGCATGGGGGAAATTCCTGGTGAACTGTCTGCACAGTTACAGACAGTCTCGGACAGGGATTGCGTTGAGATCTCGAGGGATTACTCAAAGGTTAAAGAATATTATTTCTTCCTTTCTTCTGCGTATTTGTTCATGCCAGTTGGGAAATCTTTAGCAAAAACTTTTCAATGCCTGCATCTCAGCTAATTTTTGGTTACCGCTAACTACTGCAGAAGGATACACACCAAGGGTCTAAGCTGGCATATGTGCAAATCCTATGTACTTTTAGCTAAGAGCAAGTCCCCTTGAACTCAGTGGCTCTTGCTGCTATGTAAAAATGCACAGGATCAAGCCGCCTTTCTACTGAAATCAATGGAACTACTTTTAATAATGATGCTTAATCAGCAGTATATAGAATCTTTGGAATTGTGGCCATTTAAAAACACGTTCTAGGGAACTAGTATTTTTTTCTGAGGACACATCAAGCCTTTAAAAAGCAAAACTAAACCATCTTTTGACAACACAGAATATTCTCATTACACTAAACGTTGTGAATGGTTTGATTATACTTTTCTTTTCGTAAAATAAGAATGGGCGTGAGTCAGTCAAAGCTGGCACTTGGCTCACTCCCACTGAAAGCAATGGGACTTAAGGTCTGCTGGATCATGCCCACACTGCCTCTTCTTGCTATTCTGCTTTCATGCCTTAATTCTCCACCACCCCTTACTAAAAACCCAAGGAGCCAATTTAACTGGCCCATTGCACATGCTTTTAAGAAAAAAAGCCATCAAGCGAACTGAACTAGATTCATGAGATTTTCTGAAGTACCACTATGTGAAAGCCCTTGAGCACTGCAGCTCTCAAATCAGGACTTAGATTTAAGTAGGGGATATATTCAGTATATTCTTTTTCGAACATGGACCAGCCATAATCTCATCCCCCATCAGCACTAAATTGGCATTGTGTATAAGTTGCAGCCAGGGGAATATGGAACAAGAACTGACTACATGACTGTTTGTATTTTACCAAAGATACATGTATTAGAAGTCTGATAACAGGCAATTTTATATTGCACCTAAAATGGGGATCATTCAAGGTCATTGCCTTGTGGCTGGAAAGTACAATTTATGAACTGGCTAATAACACTGACACTTGGCCACTTTCCCAAACTTCACTGTTTTGCTAAGAAAATGGAAACGTCACGCATTTGTAGCTACCTCTGACTGCAAATTATGCCACTGCACTTGGAATTACCAATGCGTTAGGATTTTTATTTTTGCTCCAAAGCAGAATCTATTATCGAGTCCATGTTTAGACAGTTTGGGGCTAGTTCTTGGGCTAGCAAATAATACAGCTGGATTGTGTTACTACCAGTAAACGTCTCTGTAAAAAAGGGAACTGAGAAACTTTGGACAATAAAACATATAAAACTTTATACATTATCAGTGCATTTTTAAAATATTGTACAACTCTTTTTAACAGTGCAGTCCACAAATCATTTAAGCCACAGAACTAGTACCCAAGGTAGCTTACAGGTCACTCGGTTGTAGAAAATTACCTAATGCACTTGAAGACCCTTGCCTACTTTTGAGCACTCATTGCAGATGTAAAATTTCCTCCCTTATGCTAATGTTAGGCCATTGCGTGAATGCAGAAAGTCCCATTCCTTGCCTTGCACACCCTGTATCCTTGGTGGAACGAGAGGAAGGGAGTGTCATGGTGAAGGTGAGAAGGCAAACAATTATTTACAACTCCACGTTGTACATGTCCTCACCTTCAACTCCCACCAGCATCCTTATGCAGCATCAGGGAGTTGGGTGGCAAGGAAATGGAGGCCAACAGCACGGCATAATTATTTGGGAGTGTCTCAACAGGTGGAGTACACCCAACTTGCTCCTTCAACTGAGCTCCTTTAAAACTGCCTACAATTTAAAGTCACAGATACAGCAGCTGCTCCCCTACTGGAAGACAAAGGAGAATGAAATGTGTTCTGAGATGTAGAAAAATTGAAGATATATGCATATAATCATGGTCAACCAGTATCCTGTTCAGCCTGCTAAAAGAAAAAAGGAACAGGAGGAAGGCAGTGCAGGTGGATGTTCATAGCTATATTTGCACAATCCTTCCTCTAGATGTGAGCAGAGTATGATATGGGAATCCTGGGTGACAGCCAAATTCTTGATGCCCCTTGCTCTTGAGAGTCGAGTTACACTATAAGCAGACTCATGGGATGCAACTGTTGTTAACAAGCTAAGAGAGCAGCTGGATCAGAGCAAAGGTCTATTTAGGACAGCATTCCCTTCCAAATAGTGGCTGACCAGATGCGTCTGGGATGCTCACAAGCAGGGCATGAATGTTATGGTGCTGTTCCACTTGTGTTCTGCACCAATAGCTATTCTGAAGCACGCTTCTTCTGATATGGAAGGTAATATATAGCCATCATAAACTGCTGAGCTGTAGCACTTCAGGCAGCAACCAGAAGTTCAAAGATTTGAACGCTCCTTATCTTAGAAACATACAACTCCATGCAGACCAAAGATAGCATCTCAAGGAAACGTGTAGAAAGGATTGTTCCTTTCTAACACATACGTCTTCTACCTACAACCAGGTCTTGGTTTTTCATATGCAGTTCTCCATCTGCACATTCCAACAATGGATAATTCTCACTGAGTGCTGATCACCTAGCTGGCTCTTAATTTGGTCCTGCCTGCAGTGCTAAAGTAAGGGAAGATGGTAACTTCAGTGAATCGTGTACATGGGCCCATTTCCATGGGGCTAAACTGGAATATGTGCAAGTACGCTGGCTTAAATGACTTGTGGACCACTGCCCTGCAAAGTTTTACTCTTTCCAGGTCACAAGCTCGTTTTAATGATTGCCTTCTCTGTATGTTCGGGAGTCTTTTGACGCAGTCCTTTGTTTGTAATCTTCTCCGGATCCCAGATCCACTATGTCCTGATAGTTTGTAAATTCCTGAGGTAATGGAAACTCTTCAGTCGATGAATGAGTCCTGTGGCCAAACACCCGCTCTTGCAGCTCAGCGATGTCGTTTCTGATGTCGGCCATCATTAGCAACAGGAAGTCAAAAGAACCTGGTGGCCCCTGGAAATATTACAGGTGTTACAATTAAGTTACTAGTCCCTCAGGTTCCTAATGACTTACAGTACATCACAGCACCAGTTTTGGATAGATTATCAAAACAGAGGCAAGGAAACCAATGAAAATTGAAGTCTGGAAAAAACAATCTGTACTTGAATCTTTTCCGAATGGAAATTTCAAATAAGAAATGAGAAATGCTTCAGTGTGTAAGATTCTGTTACCCTCACTATTGTGGGCACAGAGTTGGCTTTATATAGGAACTGAGAGTGTCTGATACGAGACATTCATGTCTTCACCACTTATTTCATTAAAAGAAACGTCAACAATTGTTTAAAGGGAAGAGCACAGAAGGCACTTATTGGGACTGAAAAACAGACAGATGCTCACACCTTCATACTGCTAACCATTAAACAATGTCTTCAGTCTGGACCCCCATGTGTGCTTCAGAGCAGTTCCATGGCATAAATGAAGACTGTTCTAACTGATTGCAGTTGGAGGGACAAAGGGATACAGGTATGGGAGAGACTATTCCACCCATACAATTATCAGCAGCCCTGGAAGGCAGGGGTCAGTTTTTCAGCATTCCCATGCCCAGTGCATTTGTGTGGATGGGGCAATCATGAGGTGCAGATCTTGGTCACTGTAGCTGTTAATATTAGTATATTTAACAGTGTTATAGGAAAAAGAAATATATGAAGCAGCCCTTCATTTCATGCTGTTATGGGTGGTATCCAGCTAAACAGTTATGCTAGCACAAGCACTTTGGGCTGTGCAATGGAACTTTGCCTTTCCTCTCCCCGTGCACCTCCTAAATTTGATCTGGGGGAAGGGGGGGGGTTGGGAGCAATCCTGCAACAGATTTAGAAGCACATGGGGGGCAACGCAGAGCGAGGAGACGGAGGGGAAGTTATGTTGTGTAGCTCAACGGGTTTATGCTAGTGCAACCATTTAGTTGGATACCCCCTCTTTATGTTGTAGCATAGAATTGTAGAGTTAGAGGGTCGTTTAGTCCAACCGGTAGTATGTAAATAAACATTTGGAATTGGATAAATAAATAACATTGCATTGCAACTGGATAGGATACTTACCGGTGCTCCTTTTTCTCCTGGTGCCCCTCTGTCACCCTGTAACAAACATCATTTTCATTGATTAAAATGGAACCATAACTTGAAGACCTACTCCATCCTTCGAAAGCAACCTGCATCAAAATGTCCCTTCGACTCTGTAGAGACCTCATCTCACTTTCACCATGCAAAATCACTTATTGTGTTATCCTGTGCACGTCTACTCAAAAGCTGGTCTCATTGAATTCAGTGTGTATATAGGCTAGTCTATAAAGGATGGTAGCATTAGAACAGATTGATTTAGGTGTCAATCAAGATGCATTTGTTTTCTCAAGCATATGAAACTGTTTGAGAAGTGGGTTGCTGCTTGACTGTAATGTAAAGGTAAAGGGACCCCTGACCATTAGGTCCATTTGTGGCTGACTCTGGGGTTGCGGCGCTCATCTCGCTTTATTGGCCGAGGGAGCCGGTGTACAGCTTCCGGGTCATGTAGCCAGCATTACTAAGCCGCTTCTGGTGAACCAGAGCAGCACACGGAAACGCCGTTTACCTTCCCGCCGAAGCGGTACCTATTTATCTACTTGCTCTTTGACATGCTTTCGAACTGCTAGGTTGGGAGGAGCAGGGACCGAGCAACGGGAGCTCACCCCATCGTGGGGATTTGAACCACCGACCTTCTGATCGGCAAGTCCTAGGCTCTGTGGTTTAACCCACAGCACCACCTGCGTCCCTGATTGTAATGTAGTTTCTTTCATACTTTGATATTTCATTTATGATACTTATTTTAAATTGGTTTCCCCCCCAACCACCTCTACTATGGATTTGTATATTTTTAATATACTGTATTGCTATCTAACAACCTGGAAACCTTTGAGTTGAAGGCCAGAAAACAAATTCAATAAACAAATGTCTAAATAATCGTTCAAACCACACATTAAGTGATCTGAAAAGTTACACCTGAAGCAAAGGTTAAGCGTTTGAACATCATACTGAGTTTAATGGGACTTTCACTAGTCCCACTACTAAGTGTGAAGCCTTGATTTCATTTACCATTTGTTACATTCAAGTTAAGTATCATATTTCCAATCACAAATTTTTAATCTGTTGTAAGTATTCAAATCAGCAAATAGAACCAAGCTTTGATGATTATTCCAGAGCAGGGAAAAACTCTGAAACAACTTCTCCCCAAAAGCCAAATCCATCTGTATTGGGAATAGTTCCAATCAAATTTACTATAAAGTAAATGAACAGTAGATTCATTTACACCCTAGACGTAGGCTAAAAATGTTTCCAATTAATATAACAGATGGACAATATCATGATAGCATGGAACCTTCAATTTCAAGACATATCTAAGGAGATATGGCACTAATTTGTGATAAAAAATAAACTGCAATACTCAATAGGATGGATTTGTGGCTCCATTACTGTATCAGGATTTGGGTCTGCAGCTGTCCTGAGCTTGGGAAATATCAGGGGTATCAGGTGGAGATTCAGCCTGTACATGACCATCAAACTGGTTAGGAAGGAACAACATTAGGAAAACAATCTATATTAGCAGGCAGGCCATGTTGTATGCCCAATTCATACAGAAGCTCCCTTGCAAGGCACTCACACTACTCAGCCACAAGGGGGCTCTGCTTGTTGTTTCTTGGGATAGGCCAGCTTTACTGCTGCCTTCCAGTTAGTTGGGAACTGGGAGCAACATTTCATAAGACACATGCTAGAGGGGAAAGAATTGCTTGCTCACCTTTGCTCCATCTCTTCCTGGTGCTCCCGGAGGACCCTGAAAAACAAAACCACAGTCCTTATGAACATGCAATAACACAACCAATACGCTGCGTGCATTTATGGAACGGAGGTGCAATACTGACCACGGGGCCCCTTCTGCCCTGTTTAATATGGGACAGGTCTGGAGAGGGTCCCATAGGCCCCATTGCTCCTCTAGGGCCGGGCAGACCCGGAGGGCCAGGAGATCCAGGAAATCCAGGGCTCCCTTGCGGACCTGTGGCACCTGCAATAAAAGGGAGATGGTTAAGGCTGTCAGTGGGTTCATATATGTGGCTGGTGAATGGGGGCTGACCTAGGACAATGGGAAGAAGAAGAAGAGGAGTTTGGATTTGATATCCCGCTTTATCACTACCCGAAGGAGTCTCAAAGCAGCTAACATTCTCCTTTCCCTTCTTCCTCCCCCACACGAAACACTCTGTGAGGTGAGTGGGGCTGAGAGACTTCAGAGAAGTGTGACTGGCCCAAGGTCACCCAGCAGCTGCATGTGGAGGAGCGGGGAAGCGAACCCGGTTCCCCAGATTATGAATCTACTGCTCTTAACCACTACACCACACTGGCTCTCACTTCTCAATGGGGAGAAGCAGCACCCTTGCTTTAGCTTATATCTCAATTGTTGGGAGACTAACCAGAGGTTTGCACCATCTGCCTTGTATCTTGGCCAAAATAAGATCAATTCAGCTCAAAGATTATGATGCAATGACATAAACAAAACAAAACAACCACGTTACTGATTGATTGATTGATTGCATTTTCTCCAAGGAGCTCAAGTAGGCTTATATGTTTCTCTCTGCTCCCTCATTTAATCCCCACAACAAGCCTGTGAGGTAGGCTAGACTGGGAGAGAGTGATTGGCCCAAGGTCCCAGGTCCCAGTCCGGCACTCTAACCACTCTACCACGCTGACTCTAATGATATTGCGCTTTATTGCACAGCATTACTTTAATGCTGGTTCTGAATGTGTTTTTATTACTTTGTATTTCACAATGATGTTTTTAAAATGTCGCAAGCTGCCTTGATTCCCAGCTTGCAAGGAAGGTGGGATAGAAATGCAATAAATGGAATAAATACTGTAGCTCTCTCTGTCTCCTGCATATAAAGAGCACAAAGAGTGAGATCTGACAGGTTGAGCTTGGCAAGGAAAGTTGAGAAACCTTTCTCAATTCCCAGTCCAGAGATTCACTAATCACTAAACAAATAGATGGCTTGGAAATCGAATATTTTCAGTTAGGAGAGGAGGTGTGGAAGAATCAAGCTTGCAGCACCTTGGACAGCTCCTGGGATGGGATAAACCAGATGGAACAAGGCATGCTTTGAGGCTCTAACACTGTGTGTGGTTGTATGTGTGTATACGTATATACCATATATATGTGTGTGTGTGTGTGTGTGTGTTGATACATGGTTGTTCTTACTCTAAGCTCCTTGTATGATAAACATGAAAATTAGTTTAACTACTTTATTGCTTTACCTGGAGGACCCTGATCACCTGGCTGTCCAGGAGGACCTGGTATTAATGTATTGGATGCAAGTACTTTTTCTCCTGTGATTGGTTTGCTAAGGTCAGCAGCATTATTTGGCAACAAAGCAACCTGCAAGAAAGAAAGCACCATAAACCATTAGCTACGCAGCATATTCAGTGGCACCTAGTTGAGTTTTTGTTGTGTATGACTTGAAAGGCAGCACAAAATGAAATCCGCAATTCATGACCCAGCTACTAATTCCATCAGTCTATCCTCTGAAAGAGCCATGGTGCTACACTTGGACTGGGAAGCTCACTGCTATTTGATGGGTAACTCAAGGCAGAATCCTAACCCCTGGCCGCCAGGGGTTGGATGTAGTGGCGTAGCTGGCGCTGCATCTACAGACTTGGAACTTGCATCTGTCGTAGAGGAAGGTTGGGTCAGGAAAAATGCCCCTTTTCTGAGCCAGTTCCTAGGATGGAACAGAAAAGAGGCCCAGATCAGGTCTACTGGCATCATGTGATAGCAGCATGGTAGGCACAGGAGCCTCTCTGCTCCAAACCATTCTTCTTAAGAACTTTCTGTGGGCAGATACTGGTGCCATCTCCTTCCTGCCACTTGGGAAGGTGTACTGGGGCACTTCTCTCTGACAGAGCTTCTCTGTGGTTGAGCTTCCTTCATGGCATGTGTATCTGAAGAAGTGTGCATGCACATGAAAGCTCATAGCAATAACTAACTTAGTTGGTCTCTAAGGTGCTACTGGAAGGAATTTTTTAATTTTATTTTATTCATTTTGTTTTGTTTTGACTATGGCAGACCAACACGGCTACCTACTTGTAAGTAGATTTATGGCAGAGGTCAGTGGAGCCCAGCAGAGTTCTGGACATGGTGGATCAGGGGCTTGATTTGCGCTGTTGCCTATTCTCTCTCCACCACCTTCTCTACCTCTCAGAGTTATTGTGAACGGGCAGCTTCAAGGAAGCAAAAAATACCCAACATGAAGAAGTAGACAATAGTCTAGTTACAGGTAGGTAGCCGTGATGGTCTGCCATAGTAGAAACAAATACTTCATGCGTGTATCTGAAAAAGTGTGCATGCACACGAAAGCTCATACCAATAGCCAACTTAGTTGATCTCTAAGGTGTTACTGGAAGGAATTTTTTTTATTTTGTTTAGACAATAGTCTGGAATTAATAGCTTTACCTTTTGTACCTGGGTACATAGGCTGCAACACTATATATATATATATATATATGTAGGTTTTGGTGTCCTCGGGTGTCTTCCCGTGTAAAAGTTGGGGTGTCTAGGCGACGTTTCGACGAGGTCTCACTCGTCATCTTCAGGCTGGTGCTTTCGGCTTCTTGTTACTTCTGTTCCAGTAACAAGAAGCCGAAAGCACCAGCCTGAAGATGACGAGTGAGACCTCGTCGAAACGTCGCCTAGACACCCCAACTTTTACACGGGAAGACACCCGAGGACACCAAAACCTGCATTCCTGTACCCGTGAAAATCTACGAAAGCAAATATATATATATATATATATACCCTTCTCACCAAATATTAATGGTGTATGGTGTGTGTATAGTACATGTAAGTTTATTTTTTAAAAATTAAATCTCTGGCTGCTGCTTCAGAGTTCTTAAAGAGACATTTGAGCACTATGGATAAAGAGATAATGTATTTTGATTAAACATAGGCAAGCATAAAAACTAAAGTGAAAATTCACCCCTTAGTTTTTCACAGGGACAGATTCTAGACTTATTCCTGGATTCAAATTTCGGTTGAATAGTAGTAGTTTTAGTAGTAATTACTGTCTGCTCTGACTTTTAGCCCCCATCCCCAAAGTCTTCAGCAGAGCTCTTATTCAACCTTGTTACAGCAGATTGCTTAAACCAGGGGCCTGAAACCTGCAGCCACCCAGAATTCTTTTTATTCCAGCCTCCATTGTCCTCAAGGGACGCAGGTGGCACTGTGGTTAAACCACAGAGCCTAGGACTTGCCGATCAGAAGGTTGGGGGTTCGAATCCCCGCAACGAGGTGAGCTCGGTCCCTGCTCCTGCCAACCTAGCAGTTCGAAAGCACGTCAAAGTGCAAGTAGATAAATAGGTATCGCTCTGGCGGGAAGGTAAACGGCATTTCCGTGCGCTGCTCTGGTTCGCCAGAAGCGGCTTAGTCATGCTGGCCACATGACCCGGAAGCTGTACGCCGGCTCCCTCGGCCAATAAAGTGAGATGAGCGCCGCAACCCCAGAGTTGGTCATGATTGGACCTAGTGGTCAGGGGTCCGTTTACCCATTATCCTCAGCCAATGCAGCCCCTGTGGCCAACGATCAAGGACGATGGGAATAACGAACAATCTTTTGGATTAGACCAAACAGAGGTGCCAGAGACTGAACCTGGAATCTTCCGCATTCAAAGCACTGAGCTATGGTGTTTTCTCTTCCAAGGGCTCAGAATACTTACAGGATGAGAACATTTTCTTCCCTTGCTGAGTGTACACATGTGCAATTTTAGTTTTGTTGCCAACTCGTTCATTTATCTCAAACAGATAAGACAGGCACTTTCACAAAGGACATGTAGGGGCAACAGATGCCAACCTGCAAATTCAACATGGCCCTGAAGCTCATGCAATGTATGCTAAACCAGCCACTCCTGTCTACTCTCTCTTCACTATATCAGGGTCAGAAGCATCTGCCCTGTGCTTTGATGATGAATATTATTATCTTAGCCAGACACGAGCATGCACTGATCTAATTTCTATTCCATTCCACTTTCTTGATTCAGGCTTGGAATCGCTCTTGAAAATGATCTCACTCCCAAGTCTCTCTTCATGCATGAATCTTTCTTCACAAGGAAACAGAATACCTCCCTACAATATTTTCAAAAGGGACAATAGTCACGGAAATGAGACCTAACCCCCACCATGGCCTGCATTACATGTACTTTTGAAGAAGTTCCGTGCGGAAACCATTGCTCAGTTGGCTTGGCGATGGATCGCCTGGGTCCAGGCTAACACTTATTTCTAATTAAATGCATACTTACATGTATCTGCGCAAGCAACATATGCAATGAGAGCTATTCCACACATGGGAATGCTTGCATGCCTGGATTGCCTGCTATTTATTTCTTTTGGCAAAGGGTTCTCCCTCTCTCCGACTAGTTTTGCAACTCTGTCGAGGGGGATGATGGGGAAGAAGGTTTTTTTTGTTTTTAAATGTATCTCTGAGGAATTATTTCCATTATATCTGCATAGAATCCCTGAGTGCTGCAGAGAATCCTGTGGCACCATTTAGGGCAAGAATAGGCAAACTCGGCCCTCCAGATGTTTTGGGACTACAATTCCCATCATCCCTGACCACTGGTCCTGTTAGCTAGGGATGATGGAAGTTGTAGTCCCAGAACATCTGGAGGGCCGAGTTTGCCTATGCCTGATTTAGGGCTTGCTTCACAGTAGCTATTCTCCAGGTGTTTCGGAATTTCTTCTGATATAATGTGAGCTGAGAACAGGACCAAGCACTCCATACTGAAGGGAGAGATTGGTGATTATAAGCAAGCTGTGTTCCAGGGAAATTTGCTTACCACTGTTGATATTCTATCCAACGAACTGCTAAAAAGGAGCTATTCTGGGCTCCTTTGGGAGGAAAGGTGGGATATAAATTTAGCAAATAAATGCATACATATACAGTAAGCTTCTGAGAACTCCAGAACTGTCATGTCCATCAGGCAGCAGCTGAGCTCCAATACTTCACTATTATTTTGCAGCCCCATTTGCACTCTGCACACACCATTCACTGCAAGCTCTTTCTTATCTCCCCATACTGCTCTAAACCCAGCACTGTAGTGTCATTCTGGTGCATCCTCTTGGGGGTAGGGAAATGGTGGCTTCTGGAACACCTAGAACACCCCAGAACATCTACTGCCACCCGAAAAGCCCCCAAAACATATTAGGAATCCCACCCCGCTTGAAATCACTCCAAATTTCAGCTGCCTTTTGCCCCACCCTCCAAGATTCCAAGCCTAGAGTTGGAAGATTCACACTTCAAGCTTAGCCTCACATCATGCTATCAGATTCCTGATGATATTGGCCAGGGTGAGTTTCTCTTGCATGAGATAAAACACAATACGGTTCCCTTGCGGATTCTTCTTTTGAAGGTTTTACAGAATAAAATTGGCTTCGTAGTCTTATATTAAAACAAAATAACAAAACCCTGGAAAAGGACTCTTTTTCTTCTGTCCTCTAGCTGAATAGCAAGATCCACCACACCTAATATATTTTCCCAAACAATCCCATGCGAAACACACATGACAACCTTCACAAAACTCAAGTTTTCACATGTGTCTCAGTTTCACATGTGTCTCAGATTTTAATTTTATTTTATAAAAAAGATAATTACCTTGCGTTGGGAGAAAAATAGATACCGCCCCCCGGCAATCTGTCACATTATATAGCTTTGAAATGAATAATTGCCCATAAAATAATCTAGAACTGATTGTCATATAGAAAACATAGCATCCATGCTCTTTCCTTTGAGGATTTAACCTCTCCTGTATCAGAAAATAGTGTGTGAAAACTATTTACAGTTCAACTTCATTATGTGGGATTCTATTAATGTACCCCCAAAATATGGTAAATACAAAAATGCGATTAAACTGACTCTTGTAAAACTGGCCACTCATTGCTCTAAATTAAGATTATTCTTCTGAACTATCTTTTATGAAAACATCCCTATGTTACTGTGGTTTTTTTAAGCCTCCAAGGAACAAGATTGCACCGCTTCCCTAGAAGACAAATTCACTTGCTGAATTTCTATATCTGGGTTTATTGTTCTGCAGCAAACCTATGAAATATCTTATTTAGAAACTTCATTCTGGCCAAGCCCATTATGTCTTTCTTCTCAACTCATGTCAGCGGCGTAGCTTGTCGCTCAGGTGCCTGGTCCTGCAGCCAGGGGCGGGGTGAGCCGGCCATGGGGGCGGGGGCCGCTGTATGGATCCTATCCACCGCCTGCCCCTCAGCTGTAGGGCAGCTGAGGGAGAAGCGGAGGGCAGACGCAAGTCCCACGCTGCTGTTTTAGGCAGCCAAGCCACCATGTCACTCCCAGGAGAGACGCGTGGCTCAGGCACGCTGTGGTAAGTGCCAGCCCCCATGGTGTGGCGCCCAGTGCCAGCTGCGTTTCGTTACGTTTGTTGACTAAACTAAAAAGTTTCGCGAGCCCATTTTTTTTATATAAAAAATTTACAAAGTCATATTTTTGTCATTTTGTCACCGCCCCTCAGTGATGACACCCGGGCTGGACCGAACCCCACGCCTCCGCCACTGACTCTTGTACCTTTTGTTTCAGTTGCAACACTGTCTGCTTGATTTGATAGAACTCTTTGCAAGAGGCACAGCAGGCCCCTGGTTTCACCACGTTATCAGCCTTCTCAGAAAACCCTGCAAAAAGGGGAAAAGAGAGAGAGAGAGAGAGAGAGCAAATATTCCAATGCATTTTCCCCCCAAGAGGGAAGAAAACAAAGCAGGGGAGAGAAATGCCAAAGAAAGCTGTGCTGGGGTGATGAGCCTTTGAAGTTTTCCTTCCTGGCCATGCCGTGAGAGGAAGGGGTGCCCTTGGTATTAACAACCTTTCCCAGTTGTGAATCACCATGAAAGGCTGCACAGATCCAGCCTAAGCTCGCTGCAAACAGTCTTAGCAGCAGCTGTTTCCAGTTAGCAGGTCTTAATGCCCTTTTGTAAAACTCTTTTTATATCTGGGGCAGGGGGAGAGTGTTTACCTCTCTACTTTTATCTGAGTCTTTACTGTACAGGACCCACAGTGATTTATAATCCCCCTTCAAGGGCCAATTTTTGTATGCTGTAAATTGTGCCAATATCTCATGCAGCGAGACCTTTTGCTTGCAATTTGCACAAAGCCGGCCTTTATCACCACTGATTATGTTTGCTGCGCAATGGAACGCTTAATGGCAGAAAGGGTCAGAGCCACAATCACAATAAAAAGTAACTCTGAAATATCTACTGGTACATTGCTGGAGCCACTGAAACGCAGAGAATAACAAGAGAACGCAAGAAGTATCAGAATAAGACGCTCTTTAGAGAGCTTTAAATCTTTAGGAAAGGCACAATATACTCAGTGCTTTTCTTCTGGAAAAAATGGTGCTGGTGCTGAGTACCCATGAGTACCCCCAGAAAAGCACTGAATGTACTCATTAATTCTTATTATCGGCACCAATCAGGTTGAGGCTAGAAGTAAATTGAGGCAAGAGTGGAGGACTCCCTGCGTGACGGGCAGGAGTCAGATATAGTCGGGTCAATTCCAATGCCTAAGCCAATACCGCTTATATTCTGTAACCAATAAAGTTGTGGCCTAAATTTGCCCAATAACATTAACCTAATATCTGTCTCCTTGTGTCATCAACGAGGGGTTGGTTTCGGGGTCTCGACACACAATTATCGGCAACAAACAGGTTGAGGCTAGAGGTAAATTTGTTAGAGGTACAGTCGTACCTTGGATCTCAGACACCTTGGCTCCCGAATGATCGAAACCTGGAAGTGAGTGTTCCGGTTTTTGAACATTCTTTTGGAAGCTGAATGTCTAAGTGGGCTTCTGATTGGCTGCAGGAGCTTCCTGCAGCCAATTGGAAGCCGCGCTTTGGTTTCTGAACGTTTTGGAAGTCGAACTTCCGGGATGCTACATATTTGCATCCTGAACTGTTCAGCCAGGATAGCTCAGCTGGTTAGAGCATGGTGATAACATCCAAGGTTGCAGGTTTGATCCCCGTATGGGGCTGCTGCATATTCCTGCACTGCAGAGGGTTGGACTACATGATCCGCAGGGTCCCTTCCAACTCTATGATTCTATGCAGGTCCTGCATTCAACAGGGATGATCACATCCACCTGATTCTATGAGGCTTTCTCAATAGTTTGCCCCCCCCCCCCAACAAGCTGCAAGTTCCACACCCACTGTGTGTTGTTTATAGAGGCTACATTGAAATCACTTGCCAGGGTCTGAGGCCCAGAACTAACTTGCATCCCCCTGTGCTGCTTGCGCAGAAGTAATAACACGCAGGAGCTGCTGGAAATTTAGGGCACGGCAGCCTGTGACATTCACCAGAACCGTACAAAGGCATCAGTTAAGCCCCACAACTTACACTGGCAGCAGCTGAGGTCATAACCCAAGGATGCGGTCTGCAAAAAGGTGAGAATCAGATAAAGGAGGGCAGAGGCCATAAAGCAGTTGTAGCTTCCTGGCCAGTAGCAAAATGTTTAGGGCTGTTTTCACTTGGTTCCCGGCAGCAAAGGCTAAAGCTTGCAATGGGTGACCTGGCGGGTTGCAGGTACAGGGATCGGTTTATCTTCCACAACACATCTCTTTGGCAAAGGAGTTAAGAGTAAGGGAGAGGCACTTCATCTGCCAATGGAGACTACTTGCAGCAGCACCAGAGCAAATCAAGTGGCATTTCCTGATCCCTATAAAAGCTTGAGGGAGAGGCTTACTTCCTGCTCTTAGCAAGTAGGACACTGTAGCCAGCAAGAACATGGTCCAATGAACATTTGCTTCTTGTACTCAGAGGTTGTGGGAAGGATTCCTGAATTGCAAGGAGTTGGACTAGATGACCCTTCAACTGGAAATTCAATGGTTCTGTGAAACCACTGAACCCAGTAAGGGTCACACAGTCACAGGAGAAGTGGAGCCTGACCCCTCTCCCCCAGCCATGTAGGAAAGATGGGCAGGAACTAATGAGGGCCTAGTCGTACAAAACCACATCTTTTTCACACCTGCTAAGCTCTTCCGTCTCCTGCACAAGGACTGAACTTCAGCATACAACAGATGTAATGCAAATGCAAACTCTGCTCCCCCAAAAGTTGAATTGTTTTTCCAGACAGAGAGGGGCTGAAATAAGTCAATGCTCCTATGCTTTCTTCCATAGTGTTGAGTACTGGAAACTCTGTTTTAATGAAAATGAAAGCCGAGGCTCTCAAAGTTCTGTACCAAACTCTACAGAAGAAGTGTGAAGGACTGAGAGGCTTCTGAATTATTTGCCACCTCAGTGACAGTGAAACTGGACTCCCAGAATGCATTTCTCTTCCGCGTATGAAGCTGATGTCACAGATAAGCTGAACTATTCTTCCTTTGTGAAGTCAGCTGAAGCTACCTAAGCGCTTTGTGTGTGTGTGCTATCATTACTGAAAACGTGGTCCTTTCTTGTCTGAAGTTAGACAATAAGAAAACGAGCCCAGCAGCAGCAGTTCCTAAGATAATACAGTGGTACCTCAGGTTAAGTACATAATTCGTTCCGGAGGTCCATTCTTAACCTGAAACAGTTCTTAACCTGAAGCACCACTTTAGCTAATGGGGCCTCCCGCTGCGCCACTGGAGCACGATTTCTGTTCTCATCCTGAAGCAAAGTTCTTAACCTGAAACATTATTTCTGGATTAGCGGAGTCTGTAACCTGAAGCGTATGTAAGCCGAAGCGTATGTAACCTGAGGTACCACTGTACTGTTTGATGGGGCAGTACATTTACTTGAAGATTTCAGGTGGGATTCACCTAGCCAGCCCTATCAGCAGAACCCCTGCTCAAGGACATCCATTTGCACAGTGATGATTTTGTGCTCCCATGGGCTTCTCATACCCCCACAATGGGCCACTGAGGGGTCAGGAGAACCCCCAAAACAGCACGTGGTGGTGGGGGAGTGGGGAGACCTATTCAACTGGCAAATGGAAACGCTTGAGCAGATGAAACAATGCAAAGAGCACAATGTTGAATTCTACCCATTGTTTCCTGTACGTTTCCGAGCACAATTCAAAGTGTTGGTGCTGACCTTTAAAGCCCTAAACGGCCTCGGCCCAGTATACCTGAAGGAGCGTCTCCACCCCCATCGCATCATTCTGCCCGGACACTGAGGTCCAGCGCCGAGGGCCTTCTGGGGGTTCCCTCACTGCGAGAAGCAAAGCTACAGGGATCCAGGCAGAGGGCCTTCTCGGTAGTGGCGCCCACCCATAAACAACTACTTCAGGGAAGTTTTTAATGTGTGACATGATAATGTATTTTTAATCTTTGTTGGAAGCCGCCCAGAGTGGCTGGGGAAGCCCAGCCAGATGGGCAGGGTACAAATAAATTATTATTATTATTATTATTATTATTATTATTATTATTATTATTATTTCCATGTTGAGTGCCTGCATGCATTCCCCCCACCCCACAAAGCTTATGTTATCATCTGTCTTGTATTATCTACCATTGGTTTTCATTTGATTATGTGGCTATGCCGTGCCCTCTCTACAATATGCAATAGGATCTTCATGTCACAAAGATGGTCCATTTCTTTGGTGCCCCTCCCCATATTCAAACCTGCAGCTCAAATTCACAGACGGCTAAGGGCAACAGACAGCTTTCATCTCTCTGGCGCTGTAAAATAAACACACACTAATTCATTTTCTCCATCCTGTGTGTTATCTTTGGAGATTGGGTGAGATACCAGTGTTGTGTTGTTGTTTTTTAATTAAAAAAAATCAGTATATTATTAACATTGTAAGAAAGGATTTATCAGATGATCTGCCTTGAAGACCTAAATTCCACTGCAATTTAAGCCAGCTATTTTGGAAAGGTTATTGCAATGCAAATGGTTTTTTTGTAGGCTGGCAATGGCGCATGAACTTCTATCTGCCACAAGATGGCATTCCTAAGCAGATTGTTTCAAACAGTAGACTTAAGAGTCAGAGGGAGAAAATCCTGTAAACATGTATGGTGGACTGGAATTATACCTGCTTAAAATATTTCTTCTGCATAGCTATTAAAGGCACAGAAACTCTGTCACCTGGCCACTCGGTTTTGCAAAGCTGAATTAAAAAAAGGAGGCTCAAGAAGAATACTTTTGGGATCTTAGACATCAAATGTTATGGGAATCCTCTACCCTCAAAATGTCTGTAAGGAACTGATTCTCTGCTTTTTTATGACTTGCTGGACAAGAACAAGGTTTAGCTAGTCTCGTTTTCTTACTGGGGAAGGGAAACCGAAGTCAGCCAAGAGAGGACCACATTTTCAGTCATGACAGCCGACACACCAGGGGCATAGATAGCTTCAGCTGACTTCACAAAGCAGAAGTTCAGCTTGTCTGTGACTTCAGCTTCATATGCAGAAGAGCAATGCATTCTGGGAACTCAGCTTCACCAGGAATGGCTGAGAGCTATGTGGTCTGAGCTGGAACAACCAGCTCAGAACATAATAGCAAGAGCTCTGAATCAACTGATCTGGAGGCAAAAATATGCAATTTTAATAGCACCTCCTTCTGAGCAAAGGTCTTTAGACTTGGAGCTTTTCACTGATTTTATCAGTGCACAGTGGATCCCTTTGGACCAAAATAATTTAAGAAACAGCAATGTAATACCTTTCTCTCCTTTGGTGCATGTTTTCCCATCATCTTCACGTATGTACCCCTCATTACATTCACACCGATAGCTGCCAAGGGTATTGACACAGATGTGGGGGCAGAGAGGCTCGCTGCTTGTGGCACACTCATCGATATCTGAAAGGGGATGGATGCCGCAGTGGGTTAAAAAAGGAAGGGAAATAAGAAATAAAGGTTTCCTAAAACTGTTACATTAATTGCACTCGATTAGTGAGGGACTACTGCTCAGTGGAACTATGTGTTGCATTCAGCAGATTCCAGACTCTCAACCCCCATCATCTGCAGTTCAAAGGTTCAGACAGCAGGTGATGAGAAATACCTCTAAGTTGCAGAGAGATAGTGACAGCCCGGTTAGACAAGAACCTGTGGCCCTCTAGATCAGGGATGGAGAACATATGGTCCTCCAGATCAATGCTGGACTCTGAACTTCCATCATCCCTTACTGTTGGCCATGTTGGTGGAGGCAGCATCTGAATTAATCTGAATTAACTACGTAAAGGTTTGGAAAGAAATCCAAAAAGATCTGCAAATTTGGAGTAGAATGCAATTGTCATTGCTGGGTAAAATTTCGGTCATAAAAATGAATATACTCCCAAAGATGCTATTCGTATTTCAGACTGTACCTATAGTTAATGACAACTGAAATTTTAAGGAATGGCAAAAAGATCTATCTAAGTTTATTTAGCAAGGGAGAAAACCCAGGATAAAACCTAAAATGATGATTGACACTAAAGAGAGAGGTGGTTTTGCCCCGCTTGATGTACAATTATATTTTGGCGCATCATGTTTATGTTGGTTGAAAGAATGGATTTTACTAAAGAACAGATACCTATTGGACTTGGAAGGGCATGACCTAAAATTTGGGTAGCGTGCATCCCTGTGGTATGGGAAGGCCAAGATATATGAGAGTTTCTCAAACTACTTGATTAGGAAAAACCTGTATAGGATATGGGGGAAATACAAAAACTTATTAGAAAGGAAAACACCAATGTGGCTGTCACCAACAAAAGCCCTTGGAAGGAAAAATAATAATATACAGAAAAATTGGAGTACATATAGAGACTTGCTAATTGTCACTGGTTTGGGATATAAATTGAAAGAGTATGGAGAGATAAAAGATCAAGTGACAGATTGGTTAAGTTACCATCACTTGAATGCAACATTTAAGTTAGATTAAAAAAATATGGATTTGCGGAACAAAATTCACAGTTTGAAAAGGAGTTATTTGGATCCAGGGTAAAATAGACTAGCAAAAATGCCAAAATCAACAGAGGGCAATTGTTGAAAATGCAAGGTAGCAGAGGGAACTTTTCATCACATGTGGTGGTCGTGCAGCATAATTAAAAACTATTGGGAAATGATCTATAATGAAATTTAAAAATGTGTTAAAAATCCTTTTCTAAAAATCCAGAAGATTTTTGTGGGGTTAATAACAACAGAAGTTACCAAAAAAAGAGAGAATTTTGTTCCTATATGCAACAACTGCTGCATGTGTGTTATTAGTTCAAAAATGGAAAACAGATAAGGTATCAATAAAAGAAGAATGGTGTATTAAACTGTTAGCATATGAAGACCTAGCAGGAATAACCACTAGAATAAGGAATAAAAATGATAAAAGATATAGGAGGAAAGGATATTCTTTATTGAATATATGAAAAAGTATGATAAGCAGACAATCAACCTAGCAGGATGGTAAGATTCTCAGCAGTGTAAGAAATAACTAGAGTTTATATAAGGAGTTGCGATAGACAGCATGAACCAAGAAAACGTGAGGAAAAGAAGAGATAAAAGGAACCATGGAAGGAGAGAATGTGAAGTCAGTTAAGGAATGTTTTCTGGTTGTTGTTTTTGTTATTTCAAAATTGTTACTTTTTATTATTCCAGAGATTCTTTTCTTTTCACATTATTTTTGTTTACATTTTGAAATGTATCAGAAACGCAAATGAAAAATGTATCAAATAATAATAATAATCTGAATTAACCAAATTTTGGAAGTGCATACAAATCCATATCTTTGAATTTATGGCAAGTAACCTTGAATTAATTTCAGGTGCAATCTTTTCCACTCACCTAAGCAATAGGGTTTCTCTCTGTTCTTGTGCCTTTCGCGGTCATACCGATAACCAGGGTAGCATGTGCATAAGACTCGTCCAAAGTTGTCTGTGCACTGTTGTTCACAAGGAGCTTCTGCGCAGACGTCATAATCTAACGAGAGAAAAATGTGCTTGTTATTAGCAGCTGTACAACACTGCAAAAGTAATTTGGGAAATTAGTGTTTGTCCTTCTGTTACCAATGTAGTTGTACTCCCGTTACTAATCAAGAAAACGTAGACCTCAAATTTTTATTTACACTGGATTGCTATGTGTGAAAAAAGAACAGGAAACGAAACAGATACCCCTGGAAGAAAAAGAAGATGAATGTAATTACATAATGTTGTTGTTTTTCTTCCATCACCTTCAGGATATTTTTTTTTGGGGGGGGGAACTCTCAAGAAAATTCTCTGCGAATAGAAGTTGGTTAAAAGAAATATACTAAGCTAAGAACCGTAGATGGTTGTAATTGTTGGGCTGTGGAGAAGCTGCACGCAGTTTAGTGAATGCACTGTACACCTCCACACCTCCAGAACCAAATTTAGTGGTTTACAGGATACAAGGACAATCACCTCCTGTTAAATAGAAGGGGAAGAAATGGAGGCAGTGAGAGATTTTACTTTCTTGGGCTCCATGATCACTGCAGATGGTGACAGCAGACACGAAATTAAAAGACGCCTGCTTCTTGGGAGAAAAACAATGACAAACCTAGACAGCATCTTAAAAAGCAGAGACATCACCTTGCCGACAAAGGTCCGTATAGTTAAAGCTATGGTTTCCCCAGTAGTGATGTATGGAAGTGAGAGCTGGACCATAAAGAAGGCTGATCGCTGAAGAATTGATGCTTTTGAATTATGGTGCTGGAGGAGACTCTTGAGAGTCCCATGGACTGCAAGAAGATTAAACCTATCCATTCATAAAGAAATCAGCCCTGAGTGCTCACTGGAAGGACAGATCCTGAAGCTGAGGCTCTAATACTTTGGCCACCTCATGAGAAGAGAAGACTCCCTGGAAAAGACCCTGATGTTGGGAAAGATGGAGGGCACAAGGAGAAGGGGACGACAGCGGACGAGATGGTTGGGCAGTGTTCTCAAAGCTACCAACATGAGTTTGACCAAACTGTGGGAGGCAGTGGAAGACAGGAGTGCCTGGCGTGCTCTGGTCCATGGGGTCACGAAGAGTCGGACACGACTAAACAACAACAAAGATGCAACTGGAGATAGGAAGGATCAGCTGAAAGAGGGGAGACTGTTGGCACATAGGAAGGTGCTTTATAGCCTGCCAAACTAATGGTCCATCTGGCTCAATATTTTCTACATTGACTGGCAACAGCTCTTTGGGGTTTTGAGAGTAGATTTAAGGAGGCAGTGGCTCTGCAGGGATGCACTGTCAGAGGCAGTCACAGATGAGCAGAGTGCTGTTGCATTCAGGTCCTGCTTTCGGTTGGCCGCTGTGCGAACAAAATGCTGGACTTGATGGGCCACCCCTTAACCATGCAGGGTTCCTGACTGAGGACAGTATTCCAAGCCCATGGAAATTCCCTTTTCAGACCCACATGAAGGTCCTGGGTGGAACTGATATAGGGGAGGTGTTGTGGGTGGTGCAGATACCAGTGAGGGGGTAGCCAAGTGGGATGCATTCCCACTTGCCCCATTCAGGAAGACTGCCTGAAGATGCTTAATGTTCTGCAAGTTTCCCTGCCTCACCTCCAATTCCTTGGCTGTTGCTAGTGGTGACAAGGAATCATAGGGCACAATCATGCTATGGTTTGTGTGATACTACAGGGCAGCTAGGAGGAGATATGGTGTTGCTGTGCTGTTTTCTATGGCCTCCACTATACGTATTCAGCCAATGGGGGTGTTTCTCCAAGGGAAGAGGGTCTTTGCATCCTCCTTTCATTGGGCTAGACTGGAAAAGTAATATACCAGCTTGCAGGCATTGGCAGCTGCATCCACCCATGACTGGCATTTCAAGTGTGACATTTCTCTCTCGCATGGAACTAATCTCCATTTAAGAGGGAGAGAAAATGTAAACAATCACCCTGTGAGCTACAGCACCAAATGTTTATTTTGCTTCACACATCCAGAATCGGCTTCGAGGCTTACAGTTCCAAGCTTACTGCAATTGTGCTGACTGTGTATGATGCAACGGAGCTCCACTGCAGCTCAGGCTTCTCATTGCTAAATGAGAACAACAACTTCTATCCCACCTATTTTTCAGAAGAAACTCAAGGTGATTTTTTTTTAATAAAAAAGGCAACAGTTATAAAATACAGAACAATTCACAGTTTACACCGTAAATCAAAATATTAGCATAAAACCCGAGGCCACAGTAACAATGGCAAAACAGCTATCAGAATTAAAACTTCAGAATGTTAGAAGAAAAGGAAATATTAAGCCTAAGGCCCCTTTAAGCAATGAACAGCCATGTCTCCACTAGCCGTCAAAAGCAGTACAGTGATGGGGCCTGATGCTGTATGTTTGCTAAAGTGTTACATGCAGCAGGTGCCACTGTAGAAAAGACCCTGTCCCTGGACACCACCAAGTGTGCCTTGTGGTGTTACAGGATCCTAAGAAGGAGTTTGGAGACAATCAGAGTATGCAAGGAGGCACATACAGAAGAAGGTGGTCCTTGAGATACACAGGTCCCAAGCTTTTAAGGTTTCTAAAGGTTAACACCAGCACCATGAATTGAAGCTGGACACAATGTGCAGCCATGATGGACTCAAAATGCATCTCAGTTGTCAGAATGCTCCTATCCCATTTGGAGCTCGATTTTGCAGAACAAACGATTCCAAGTGTTTTCTCAGCATTGAGCCAAGATAGGTCGAGTTTGCTCACCTGCTAAGATTTTTATTCATAGTTTGGTTTTGCCCCAGTGCTTTATCAGCTCTGTGTCTGGCTGCCAAGATTTCCGGGACTCTGAGCTGCTAAAGCAGCAGCACATCTGCCAATAATAAATCAACCTGATAAAGCCAAGGTGAATCCCTTTTGTTGACTGCAAGAGGCAAAAGAGTGCGTTGAGCTGAGCATGTGCATCTGTCTTGGCAGCCTAATGTTCATAATGGTACAAGATCAGCCCTTGATTGCCAAAGCAGAGAGCACACAGCCCATAAAACACTACTGTTCCAAATAACACACAGTAAGTGTAAAACTTTAATAAATGATAAACTGCCAGCTGAGCTCATCTATGCAGTATTTTAAAAGGTGGTGCAAAATTAACACTCCCGTTCCTTTTAAAACCACATACTTGATTGACATACTCCAAGGGGTGGGCCCAGGGGAGAGGTGAAGCGCAGAGCCAGAGAGGAGGGGAAGACGGCATTTGGGTGGCACATTATGTCTGCTAGAGCCAATTGTTGTGATGCACAAAAATATTAGGGTAAAACCCAGATACAAATCCATGCTTAGCCATCTTGGGCCAGTCACTAATTTGCCTCCAAGGGATGTTATGAGAATAAAACAGGGAGGTGAGATCCTTGGAGAGGATGGGCAGGGTAATAATACAATAAATAATAGAAAACAGGGAGGGTGTTTTAAAAAGCCAAGTTCTTTTTTGTCAAGGCGGTGCAGCTGCAAGGTACTGAACAACGGAAGAAGAAGAAGAAGAGGAAGAGGAAGAGGAGGAGGAGGAGGAGGAGTTTGGATTTGATATCCCGCTTTATCACTACCCGAAGGAGTCTCAAAGCGGCTAACATTCTCCTTTCCCTTCCTCCCCCACAACAAACACTCTGTGAGGTGAGTGGGCCTGAGAGACTTCAAAGAAGTGTGACTAGCCCAAGTTCACCCAGCAGCTGCAGGTGGAGGAGCGGGGAAGCGAACCCGGTTCACCAGATCACGAGGCTACCGCTCTTAACCACTATACCACACCGGCTCTCTGGATAGCAGAGACTGATCTAAGGCATGAGTAGGAAGCAGGTATCCAGACACAGCCATTGGGGGTGGGAGGGCACTGTCTCAGGCAGCAGCAGCACCCAAAAGTGACGTCCTATCAGCCCTACCACCTCCACACCTGGAGCTGTAGTCTGGAGGACACCTCATTGGTTATCCCTGGTCTATACTCACTAACCACCCAACCCAATGTATGTATACTTGGTAGTCGCACTGAGTTCGGTGAGACTTACTCCCAGGTAAGCATGTAGAGAAACAAATATTTGAGCCCATATTTATTATAGTACAGGAAGACAGAAACACTGTAGTGATAAGTGTTGGAAAGTAATAATCATTTAAGAACGTACCTTCAGGAATGCATTGTCCAAGAACAAACTTATAACCCTTACAGCACTTTTTCCTAAAAAGACAAAAACAGACAAACTATCTATTAGATGGAATTAGTAAATTAAGATCCCAGTCCTATCCATGTTTATTTGAACATAAGTTGTACTGAATTCAATGGCCTTTCCCCCAAGCAAGTAGGCATAGCTTATGACATTACCTGTATTACTTTCAGAAAGTCCAGTAATGCAAGCAACAGCTTCAGCTAAAGCTACTTCATTATTGTAATGTTGTGTTTTGTGTTGTCTTGTACTGTATAGTACAGTACAGTACTGCATTGCATTGCATTGCATTAAAACATTTATTCCCATTCCTCTGCTTCAAGGCCTGAGGCAGCTTACAACAATATTATGTAAACTGTTTAGGGGTTTGGATGATTAAATCATATATTTGTTGTTATTGTTTAGACGTTTAGTTGTGTCCGACTCTTTGTGACCCCATGGACCAGAGCACGCCAGGCACTCCTGTCTTCCACTGCCTCCCGCAGTTTGGCCAGACTCATGTTAGTAGCTTCGAGAACACTGTCCAACCATCTCATCCTCTGTCATCCCCTTCTCCTTGTGCCCTCAATCTTTCCCAACATCAGGGTCTATTCCAGGGACAAATCCTGTTAATTCACCCCCCCAACAAAAAAAGCATAACCCTCAGAACAAAATACAAATCGGAGACATGAATGCAAATGCAGGTCTGAAACTACCACAGTCAAGTGGGAAAATGAGATGGTAGAATTCTGAAGCCATAAAATAGACTGTACTAGATTGACCACAGGAGCAAATGAATGCTCCCTGGAAGGGAGGGGGCACCCCATTCAAATCAACAACAACAACATCAGTGTGCCATAGGGGAAAACAACAACATCATCAACAACAATGTGCCATAGGGAGAAATTATAGACCAGCCTGCTCACTGTTTATGCTGGGGAGGTCACTTTGCTGCTGGTAATGTGGCAGCTGGACTTCACCCCCAGAGGCACACTCCATTGTCTCTTGAGACAGACGGATTGCAAAAAACGTTTTGCAACTAAGATCCTTCTCCAGCTACTATTTGTACAGTCAGTGCTGGCTCCAGGGGTGAGGGGGCCGTGGGCCAGGTGTCCTCTGTTCATGAAACCCTCTTGCCTGTCAATGGGTCCTGGCAGGCTTACCATGCGGTGGGCAGCAGCAGTACTAGATGGCTGGGTTCTGCCACTATTTTAATTTCCCACAATGCCCCAGCTTGTTCACTCCTTTGTGGAAGTGGGAAACTAAAATGGCGGCCTCCAGAGGTACACCCTACAGCCCAGCACTGCTTGGAGTGGCATGTTAGAAATGAATAGGGAGCCCAAGGCAGCTGTCATTTGTGAGTCCTAAGGCCATGGTATCTGCCGAAGCATGATGGCTGCTGAAGCCAGCCTTGTGTACATGCATCTTTAGAAACAAACCTAAACTTGTGCTCCACAGGAACGCCTGACTTGATAAAGGGTGTCTGAAAGCAGATTGGTGGGAAAACAAAAGTTCAGCAACTGAGACTTGCAAAAGTTAATGTCGTAACGACGTTCATGATTTAAAGAGAGCAGAAAACAAGAGTTGACATTAATAACATATTTCAGTCCGCAGAGGAGTAGCATAACATGTGGTCCTGCTTATCTGGAAAGAGGTTCCTTTAGGTATGAGCAAGATTCAGAATTATCCTATGCTGCTTTCATAGGGGAAGGGCTAAAGGTCAGCGATAGGGCATATGATTAGCCAGCCAGTTCCCCATTCCATTTCCAACAGATACTCATCGTTCTGTGGCCAATGAGCATGTTCAGTCCTCTAATGGCTGTTTTTTTTTTGGGGGGGGGGAAGCAGACACCCTGGTGCCTAATCCCAGCAGTATTAAAATCTTGAATTTCCCCATTGATTTCCATGGGAAGCTCTCACTTCTAGCTCTTGAGGAAATTTTAAAAGAAACATCATGGCATGAACGATGAAATGACCAATCCGTACAATGAGATGGTTCTGTCTATGGTTTTATACCCACATCTCTCTCTGTCCCTCTTCCTTTTCTGTTGACTCCTATTTCCCCTCCCTCCCAGTTTTCTGTTTCTCACCTCTTGACAGTCAGTATTCCATGGGCATGGAACACACTCACTTCTCATTAGGGTGTTTCTGTGGCCAACCCCTACCCAGTTTTTTGTCTGTTTGTTATTTTGTATTTCTGAAAAATCTGAAGTTACCCCAAGTCTGCTGATACCTCCCACATATTTGCAATTGTTGACATTTTGGCTCCATGAGCAACAAATGGGGGCAGAACTGACTATCCCAACAGATGCTTATGATTTTTTAAAATATATGTTTGTGTGTGTGTGTTCATTTATGAGAATGAGGGAAAAATAATAGGATGTACAAATCAATCAAAGGAAAAAAACATAATTGAAAATGGGACTGTGTGAAGCACAGAGATTTGAAGAAGGCAAAGCTTTCTCTGTGGGTGGTTACTTGAGTTTACAGGAGCTTTAACTATTAGGCAGAACAATCCTATGCAGGTCTGCTCAGAAGTAAGGCCCATTGAGTTCAATGGAGCATAATCCCAGATAAATTGGTAAACCTTAGGATGCAATGCTAGCCACACCTACTTTGGATTAAGCCCCATCAAGACCACTTTTGTGTGAACATGCATAGTATTTCACTGTTAATGTTTGATATTTCATAGCTCACTAGCAGTTCTCTCATGGTGGCCCTTTAATGGATGCCTTAGTGGGTATAAATCTTGCTTTCCTATGCAAGAGGAGACTCTAAACGCAGTGGAAACCTTCATCTTGTATATGTAAACCAAAAGTAACCTTTTCAGTCCAGCTTCTTCTTAAATTACACTTTAAGCAAATGACCTAGCTTTCCCCCCCTTTCAAAGTGTGGTTTCCAGAACATCTTGCAGATGTGGTTAGAGAAATCAGATGTCAAACTAAGGACTGCGAGTTTACCTTCTGCCCCTTAAACCGCAAGTCTTAAGACAGAGAGCTATAAAACTATGCATGGTGTTGAGAAAGTGGATAGAGTGTTCCCCCCGCCCCAAACTCATAATACGAGAACTTGGAGCCATCTAGCAAAACTTATTGGCAGACAATTCAGGACAAGCCAAAAGAGAATCATTCTTCAGACTACAACATAGCTAATTTATGGGATTTTTTTGCTACGTGATGTGATGGCCACTAGCTTATAAAAAATTAAAACGGGATTAGAAAAATTCATAGAAGACAGACCTAAGACAGATAGGCCTCTCAATAAACACCCAAATACTCCAGGGCTGAGGAGGAATATTATGAGATGGCTATTGCCTTTATGTCCTGCTTGTGGACTTCCCAGAGGGCCTGGCTGGCCACCCTCAGTGCTGGGCTTGAAGAACCATTGGTCTGATCTAGCAGGGCGCATGACTCCCAACCTGAGTAGCAGCTTTGACTCTGACCTAGACAGTGGTAGATGTACATTTTGGGGGCCCTGAATCTGGAACTGCTACGAGGACCCCTTCAGAACCAGCAACAAGGTCTTGGTAACCACTGTTATCTTCTTCAGTGGAGCTGTTCCATGATAGATCATCACACTTTTACAGCATCTGTGCTACTGACTTTGGGATTGTTGAAATATACAGAACAAAAAAGTAATCAATCTGAGTCGTGCGACTGAAATTTGGTCTACTAGACCCAATTTTTTAAAAGCAACACAGACTAAAGTCAGTCAGTCAGTCAGTCAGTTTGACTTATTGTGGTTTATTTAGCAAGCAGCCATTGGACACATAAAATAATAATAACAACAGGAATACTGCTACCAATAATGGTTAACATTTCTACTCCCCAACCCCTAGTGGACAAATCATTTCCTGTTTCCCCCTCAAGTTTTGTTACACGAATTTGTAAAGCCTTCACAAGAAATGTAGATGTTCGAAAGGATATAGCTCTCTCAACATTGGTCAGCAAAAACCAGGTCTTTGCAAGACACCACCTTCCTTTCTGTGATATTAGCAATGGGTGGATTTAAAGTCACTTCTGGGGCCCCTTCCTAGGTATAAGCTTTCGTGTGCATGCACACTTCTTCAGATACATGCACACAAAAGCTTATACCAAGAACAAAATTAGTTGGTCTCTAAGGTGCTACTGGACAATTTTTTAATATTTTTAATATATATCCAGCCCTGCACAGGAATCCCCAGAGGCAACCACCACTAAGCACCTAAAGAGGCAACTGCTTCTTCATCAGGAGACCCCGTGCTCCCCATTGCTGGATGACTGGTCCAGGCAATGAGCCAGGAAAGAGCGAAATGAGAGGAAATAGAGCACTAGGCTTCAAGACAGAAGACTGGCCCTTTAAGCTCTCAAATGAAGATGAAAAGGCCTGATTTCAGCTTGGTTGAAGCAAGTTGTCCATTTGGAGTTAACTCAGAGGTTCTGCAACTCCAGACTGAATTGCCCCATCAGCTTCTATTCGAAGTCTGAGTAGATGACTTGGGTTCCTCATACATAGCATCATGGCTTTTTAGAAATGTAAGTTTCCCTACTGAGCATTAAGGGTGTGTTCATATAACCATTTTGGGTTGATTAGCAAAGGGAATATTAGCAGATTAACTTCCCATAAATGCCATCCATTCCAGAAGGGGACACACACACACACACACACACACACACTTTTTTTTGCTTGGTTTGAATGATGAGCCTTACAGGTACAGTACCTTCCATAAAGATGCTTTTGCTTTCCCAGAATGCCCTGCTGTCTCTTCCACATTAACAGCAAGCCGAAGCCAACATAAATAGCACATGAGGCTTTAAGGCAATTTCCCACTAACATCGTAAACCAACAATTCAGAGTTTCAGGCTTCCTCTAAAAGTCAGTGACGCAGGTGAACCTGCAAAGTGTCCAAAGGGCTACAAGCCTTGGCTGTAAGAACTGACCCTTTCAAATTAGCAACAGACTATCAAAACTATGTAAAAAGCAAAACTCTGGCCTACACGGTTTCAAAGATTAAGCTGAGCACAAATTCTTCTTAATGAATTTAGGATGTCTGGTGCTGTGGGGTATTGGAGGAAGTTTTGCCTTGTTTTGCAAACACTGGTCTTCATTAAACCTTCTTGTAAAATGCTGCTGTGAAGTTTTATCTTTAAGAAAAACAAAGGAAGACCTTTCAAGGGTGCACCAAGAAGACTGTTTGCTTCCTCCATCCTGCCTACAGTAACATGCAGCAGGATATCTCTGAGACATTTTTCATTAGATTAGTATCTCACAAGTCATCCACGATCCAAGATAAACTAGGCTACTGCTATATGTGAACATCAGAAAGGTTCAGACAATCAGAAATATATATATATATCTCCCAGGATGTTGTTTGGGGCTTGTGGAAGTCAGTTGGTAGTTCACCATGTTTCGGCCAGTGTGATGTCTCAGCAGAGTATGTGGAGCCCCAGCAGACAAAACTGAGTTTAGCTGCGGGTGGCACTGTGGTCTAAACCACTGAGCGTCTTGGGCTTGCCGATCAGAAGGTCAGCGGTTCGAATCCCCATGACGGGGTGAGCTCCTGTTGCTCTGACCCAGCTCCTGCCAACCTAGCAGTTCGAAAGCACACCAGTGCAAGTTGATAAATAGGTACCGCTGCATGGGAAAGTCAACGGCATTTCAGTGCGCTCTGGTTTCCATCACGGTGTTCCATTGCACCACAAGCGGTTTAGTCATGTTAGCCACGACCTGGAAAGCTGTCTGTGGACAAAAGCTGATTCCCTCGGCCTCAAAGCAAGCAGAGCGCTGCAAGTCCATAGTCACCTTTGACTGGATGGCCTTAACCATCCAGGGGTCCTTTACCTTTACCTTAGCTACACCACAGACACGATTTACACCATGGAAAAGAAACCCCCAGGGATGAGAGAGTGCAAAACCAAAGAGCTAGTGAAGTAATATTGGCTTTCTGTTCCTTCCAAGTGCCCATATTTTGAACCTTTGAGGACTTTCTTGCCATTTCTAAATGCAGCAGGCACTACAACGTGCCTTGAATGTGTAAGAAGCTTGGATAGGTAATGTTTCCAGTACACAGAAAACAGTGTGGCTGCCTTGAAATTAATCTGACATATGTGAAATTTTAAAATGCAAGGCCTGAAGTGACCCATGGCACTCTGCACGCCAGTTATGTTTCCCAGAAGCAATTTATCAAAATCGTTGACACCGAAGTGGATGATTAGCAGAGTTATTTTCCTGACAAAACCTATTGTCAGGCAAGAAGAACAAGGCTGACAGGCATTTTCTGAGCAAATTACACAACTATATTTTCATAACGGTTAGCAAACAGGCTGTCATTGATCTGACAAAACATCAAACACAATGCCTGTTTTGTGGCTCTGAGCAACTGTGCGTTTTAAGTCCCTCAAAACCTCCTCATAAAGCTACAGTTTTTAGGTATATTCCTAAGATGATGTTATAAATTGGGGGGGCAGGCAGGGCCCCAAACCTGTAGATTCAGTAAAAGGTTAAAATTTGAGCAAAATCACAAATTCATGAGTTTAGCAGGGGCTGGAAATCACACCAGCTGGCTTCCTCATGAAACCATCTTGGTGATGGCTCACTTATGGGGTGGGTCATTGAAGACACAAGAGACTGATAATGACCCGCTTTGTTTGATAATGGTGAGGCAGTGGGGCCTGATAAAAGGAAAAAGCTGGTTGCTTTGCAATAGGCTTGGGAAACAAGAGGTTGTGATGCTGTAAGTTGCTGTTTTTCTGAAAGTGGTTCTGGCAAGAAGAAAGAAGAATTGGAGAGGTGGCCATGCAGTTCAGAAGAAGCCAGTGGGGTGCTTTGTTTTGGTTTTTTGGGGGGGAGTGCTGGCACTCACAATGAAGTTGTTACGGTAAGTGCCATACTTTGAACATTTGAAAGGAAAAGGTGCCTGTACTTTGTACTCTTCAAAACAAACAAAAAAATTCCTTCCAGTAGCACCTTAAAGACCAACTAAGTCAGTTCTTGGTATGAGCTTTCGTGTGCATGCACACTTCTTCAGATATCAGGTATCTGAAGAAGTGTGCATGCACACGAAAGCTCATACCAAGAACTGACTTAGTTGGTCTTTAAGGTGTTACTGGAAGGAATTTTTTTTTTTGTTTTGACTATGGCAGACCAGCACGGCTACCTATCTGTATTTGTACTCTTCAGTAACCTCAGAAAAAAGCACTGGAAGAAGCCATAGCACAGAGACACAGGCAGCATGGCTGGTCCCTCCACTTGTAAACCCACGTCTACTGCTCCTAAGAGGGAAGCAAAGGACCCTCTTGAGATGTAAGTGCTCTGAACTCTCTCCGTAGTGGATCCAGGTGTATATATGTGTAAATTAAACCATACCTCTTAAAGACACTGCAGTCTCTGCTATGCCTAATTTCCAATGGAAACACAAACCTTGGGTGAATGCCTAGAACCCCCTGGAATCTTGTCACTGCTCAGCAGAGATTGCGGGTGATGTGTAACATTATTTTAAATAAGCACCCCGGAAATGTAAAATGTGAAAGTGATAGGTGCATGTCTGGAAACACATATATTGCACGGGTACACTTGGAAGGAAGTCCAGAACAGTCCCTAGTGGCCACTGGGATGTGAGCCAACAAGTGAAAACATGCCTTGGCCATTTTGTTTGGATACCAGATTGCATCCAAAACACTCTTCTTAAGTCAAAATATTGGAAGTGGAGAGAAGCCATTTGCAAATATAGCTAGTATTCCTTTTTCAGTGTTTTTTGGGGGGGTTGGGTGTCGATAGCACAAATCTGTTTGACCGAAGGCATTATGACACCATCACATTTTCAATGTGAACCCTGATTGGGTGGATCAAGGAACAAAAAAGAACTTTAAGAAGAAGCAGATGAGGCTGTGAATAGCACAAAAATGCAAAGAGGGGAATTTTAGGCCACTCTTGAAAGCATAACTTTTGCCCCCCAAATTATGTTTAACTCTGCTTCTTATTCTGTCATTTATGGGTCCACCCCTTGGGTACCTTAAAAAGCATATATCTATAACTGACAAACTAAATATATTTGGTCATATGGATTTTGAGATCTGGATGTAATACTTTTGATCTTGTATAATTTTAGGTACAGCACATTGAATTCAGAATAATCTCATAATTATTCAGTGAACTGCAGGTCACCAAAATGCTTATTTATCTGAACTCCATGCACAAAAATCCCACTGAGACATTTGCCTCCTTGCCAAAATCCTGTATGAACAAATAGCAACCATCTGTGTTTGCAAGCATGTCAAGTAACCAGTAGCTGGTGGGAGTTCAGCAATAATTGATACACTTATTTTTTTAAAAAACATTGCTGCTATTTGGTATGGCCTAATTGAATGCTGAGGGACGCAGGTGGCGCTGTGGGTTAAACCACAGAGCCTAGGACTTGCCGATCAGAAGGTCGGCAGTTCGAATCCCTGCGACGGGGTGAGCTCCCATTGTTCGGTCCCAGCTCCTGCCAACCTAGCTGTTCGAAAGCACAAAGTGCAAGTAGATAAATAGGTACCACTCCAGTGGGAATGTAAACGGCGTTTCCGTGTGCTGCTCTGGTTCGCCAGAAGCGGCTTAGTCATGCTGGCCACATGACCCGGAAGCTGTCTGCGGACAAACGCCGGCTCCCTTGGCCAATAAAGCAAGATGAGCGCCGCAACCCCAGAGTCGGTCACGACTGGACCTAATGGTCAGCGGTCCCTTTACCTTTACCTTTAATTGAATGCTGAGCCATTTTTTACTGGCTGTTTCTTGGGAGATATGTATCAAAGTTCTGAAATTAATGTCTGCTGTCAATCTATAGTCAACGGGCTGCATCCAGGTATTCGTCCATTCATGGAAGGCACTTTGATCCAGTGGAGGCTTCCTTGAATGAAAGGAAGAGGTAGGTGACTTTTGCTTTTTCACCGATTTCCACTGCATCCCCGAAATTTACTCCAGAAGGTTGAAGCGTGTGCCAGGACAGCAACAGAGACTGCAGGAGAAAGGGGGAATTTCTGAAAACCTCTTCTGTCCTCCTTCCATTCGCAAAAGCCTCTGATGGATGAAAAAATCTTCCATGGATGGAAGGACAGCATTAGAAAGAACCCAGTGTGTTATATTTCCACTATCATTCCCCACAGTGGTCTTCTGTTATATAGCCAGAGCTGAAACCGAAATACTTGGAGGTTCACAATGCAGGGGGACAATGCAAATGTTCTTTCTACCACCATCCAATTCTCAATTAGTCTCCATGCCAGTTTTCTTTCCAAGCTCGTAAATCGACTGCCTGGCTGATGGCACATTGTCAGCTATTTGTCTAAACAAAGGTGAGCCAAAATCCAGTACTAATTACTGCACATCTGTCCAGACTCTCATGGAATTCTTGAACTTCCATGACTCTTCATTTGCGACTCCAATTTCACAGAAAAAATGCATGCTAGATAGAAAGCCATAATTCCACTCCACTAATGAACAAAGTGCCAAAGGAGGAATTTGGAGCTCGTTAGTTGACTGCGGCTCTGTTGCTAGGTCAACTGAGTTAAACAGCAACAAGTCGCTGGTGGGTTTTTAGATTTATTAAATCTACTCCACTCCAGTTTAATGCAGAATCTTTCATCAGCAAGATCACAAACATGCTGCACGAGCAACGGCTAATAAACTGCCTTTCAAACACTAATAAAAATTGAATCACACAACATGTAGACACACATGAACACCTATTGTATACAGGCACACAGAAGAGAAGAGTGAGCCTGAGGAATGTATAAATGTACCAGGCAGAGCTGAAGCCTGGCAGTATCCCAAATAGATTCTAAACTTTGTAACAAAGTCAAACAGCATTATATAAATTATTGGGAAATTATTTAGTGTTTGCAATATCGAAACATAACATCACCCATGTACAAGGACAGCAAGGAAAGATCCCTGCCCCATTGGGAGACAACAGAGTCAGGGGAAATGAAGGAAGAGATCAAAAGGATAATAGTATGTTGTTATTTCAGCTACATATATTTAGGCTTAGAGGTTGAAGCATTTTAGCAGCATTTTAGAGGCTGAATCAAGTGCAAGTTTGCCAGTAACATACAGGAACAACCATGCACCCAAAGCAGGGAGGGCATCTCCATGCAGATCCTTAAGAGATTTTTTGAATAGCATGTACAGCATTTGCTGCCACTAGTCTAAAATCATCTGAGCCTTGACAAATGCTGCTAAAACTTGGGTTGCCAACGACTTAATATTGCAATCAAATACTTATGGGAAACGCAGAAGCAGGACCTGTGCACAACAGCAGCTGATTTTCAGAGGCGTACTACCTCTGATAAGTGGAGGTAGAACACAGCCTCTGTGACTAGCAGCCATTGAAAGCCCCACACCCTCTATGATCTTGCCTATTCCTCCTTTAAAGCTGTCCAAGATAGTAGGTACTGAAAACTTTCACAAAATACTGTGCTTTTGAGTGCTTGGAAAATGTGACATCCCACAATAAAAGCAAAACTTTGATGGAATACATGAAATAGGTACTAAGCAAATCAAAAACAAATGCGATATTATTATTATTTTTCTGCATGTGCAAGCATCTCTGGGTTCTAATTTTTCTTTGCAAGAATTTCAGGGAATTCTCTTTTGCAACTGCTTCAACTCCAGGTGGCAATGGTGTAACCAAGATCCATGCTTATCTGAAACAAACGTTCAAATGACCCTGAGCTAGTGTGGTTATGAATGAAGGATCTTGGCATTTCCCTGCAACGTGATGCTCTTTTTAAACCGCAAGATGCCATTTAGAATCTACCTTCTCTCTCTCAAGACAGGCCAACAGACTCCCATGGACACTGTTTGCTTACTTACAGTCTGCTGAGGTTACGCTTCAGACCACAGACTGAAAAATGTAAAAAAAAGAAGGGGGGGGTCATACTTTGCTTAATGTCTCCTTCAGTGACAGATGTCAGATTTATTATAGACTTTTGAACATTAACATCACTGGAGGGAGACGTTATTAAGACAGATCTGTCAACTTAACTTCAGACATGCTAGTTATGACAATGAATTCAGAGTATAGTATCAAAAAAGGACAGACTAAAAAATGCATCGCTTTTCAAAAATTGTTTTAATTATTCAGATTGTTTCTAGAAATGCACTTGTTTTGTTGTTCTTGTTCACTTATGCCACGCACACGCACCCTGCAAAATGTGAGAAACAAGAAAAAGGAACGGGGAATAGAGTTGTACAGTGGTACCTCGGGTTAAGTACTTAATTCGTTCCGGAGGTCCGTTCTTAACCTGAAGCACCACTTTAGCTAATGGGGCCTACTGCTGCTGTTGTGCTGCCAGAGCACAATTTCTGTTCTTATCCTGAAGCAAAGTTCTTAACCTGAAGCACTATTTCTGGGTTAGCGGAGTCTGTAACCTGAAGCATATGTAACCTGAAGCGTATGTAACCTGAGGTACCACTGTATAGTGTTTTTAACATGCCTCTCATTTACATTCCCTTGGTAACCCTTACAATAACCCTGTAAAGCATGTCAGTCTGAAGGCACATGAGGCCACCAACTTGCTGAAGCTAAGGAAGTCTGGTGGCTTTGCTCAGTTCCTAGATGAGTGATCTCATGGGAACCACACTATTTCGCCTTAGGTTCCACAATGGCTGTGGCCTGAACCACTGAGCCTCTTGGGCTTGCCAATCAGAAGTTCGGTGGTTTGAATCCCTGTGATGGGGTGAGCTCCCGTTGCTCTGTTTGAAACCTAGCCCGAGCCAACCTAGCAGTTCGAAAGCACACCAGTGCAAGTAGATAAGTAGGTACCACTGTGGCGGGAAGGTAAACGGCGTTTCCGTGAACTCTGGTTTCCGTCACGGTGTTCTGTTGCACCAGAAGCGGTTTAGTCATGCCGGCCACATGAACTGGAAAGCTGTCTGTGGACAAATGCTGGCTCCCTCGGCCTAAAAGCGAGTTGAGCACCACACCCCATGGTCGCCTTTGACTGGACTTGACCGCCCTTTACCTTTTTTCCCCCTGACTGGGACTGATGGGAGTTGTAGTCTAAAATGCTTTAGTGGAGGTTCCTCCATTGCAGGGGGTTTGACTAGATGACCCTCAGGGTTCCTTCCAACTCTAAAATTCTACAAGTCTATGATGTCTGGAGGGCAAAGGCTAATATATGCCAATTACACAGGTCACTTTCTAGAGACCTCCTTTAAGTGGAACTGAAGGCTTTTTGCACAATCTCCAGGAGGAGTTAGAAGCGGAACTTGCAACAAAACTTTGCAGTAGGGAGTGCTCCTGTTCCGTGTTTTCAGGTATTCAACCATGCCTTTTTAGGTATTTCATTTCTCTTTCTCCCAAGTTTTCTGTCTTCCAGCAGTCAAAGCCAGCATTCCACGCCAAGTGAGCACATCCTCTCCTCACTGGGATACTTCAGGAGGTTCCCCTCACCCACTTAGTGCTTTCTCTCTCTATTTTTTGTATCTTGGGGGCTCACCAGACCACACGGATACTTCTCTCTTGTGTGTGGCTTGTATGCTAAGTGTCTGTACTCAGACAATTAACATGACTGCAGTTTGGCTTTTTATTTCTTGGAACAACAGCTCATTGCGATACTGTAGAGCAAATGCTTGTGTGAAATGGTTCTGAGTTTTAAAAGCTGCTTGCTACGTGCTGCAGGAGACAGCCGTACTAAAAAGTAAATCAAAGTCTTACCGGGAATGCTGATCACTTAAAAGTTCTCTGGATACTGACTATGCCACATCACCACCATGCCAAAATAATTAAAGCACATCTGTTTGTTTTCATTTAATGATGTCCGTGTATAGTTTCACATAGGAATGACTATCAGTTAGCAGTGGCGTAGCGTGGTTTGTCAGCACCCGGGGCAAGGCAAGTAATTTGCGCCCCCTAACCCGTGGATTTGCGCCCCCTAACCCTAACCCCCAGATGTTGCGCCCGGTGCGGCCGGCCCCCCCTGCACCCCCACGCTACGCCACTGTCAGTTAGTAAGCTGGTGGCAGGGAGGACAAGGAAGCAGCACTGCTGTCAGCTTCAGATTATGCTAAATTTAGGGCAGGGCTTTCTGAAGTAAAAGCAGCAGCAGCAGCAGCAGAGCCTCCCTTGTTGTTTGGGTCAGTAAGCAAGCCTTACCTGGAAGCTATCACTTTCCCAATTGGTATTTCCTTGATAGTGTGGCTGGTTTTCCTGCAGTGCCCGCCAGTCTGGTGTAGTGGTTAAGAGTGGTAGACTCGTAATCTGGTGAACCAGGTTCACGTCTCCACACTCCTCCACATGCAGCTGCTGGGTGACCTTGGGCCAGTCACACTTCTTTGAAGTCTCTCAGCCCCACTCACCTCACAGAGTCTTTGTTGTAGGGGAGGAAGGGAAAGGAAAGGAGAATGCTAGCTGCTTTGAGACTCCTTCGGGTAGTGATAAAGCGGGATATCAAATCTAAATGCCTCCTCCTCCTCCTCTTTGAGCTTCAAGGTTCAGATCCCTGTGCTCCTTCAAAAGTCTCATAGAAGACAGAAGAGGATCCCTCTTATCTCAGAGTGCAGGATCAGATGGGCATAAGGTGCAGGACTGCAGATTGCAGTTGAACATTACGGACAGCAATGACCTTGAGGGTGAGGTGGTCTCCGTGTCCCTGGAGGTCTTCAAGCTGGGCAGCCTTCCACTGATGATGCTCTAGCTATGTATTTCCAGCATTAAGCAGGATGTTGGACCAGGTGAGCCAGTAGACACCTCCCAACTCCAAATCCTCCAAACAAGACTTGCAGACTTAGGTCTCGGTGTCATTTGTTGCTACTCACACCCATTTCCTCTGAAATGATTACAATAGAATTTATGTCTGCGCTAATATAATGACTAGGATTCTGCCATCTATTGTTGCTAGATTCTGCCTCGGCCCAGTATGCCTGAAGGAGCGTCTCCACCCCCATTGTTCAACCCGGACACTGAGGTCCAGCACTGAGGGCCTTCTGGCAGTTCCATCACTGCAAGAAGCGAAGTTACAGGGAACCAGGCAGAGGACCTTCTTGGTAGTGGTGCCCGCCCTGTGGAACGCCCTCCCATCAGATGTCAAGGAAATAAACAACTATATGACATTTAGAAGACATCTGAAGGCAGCCCTGTTTAGGGAAGTTTTTAATGACTGATGTTTAAATTTACCGTATTTTTCGCTCTATAAGACGCACCAGACCACAAGACGCACCTAGTTTTTGTTTTTTTTTGTTTTTTAATAATATTTATTAAAGATTTTCAAATATAACAGAAAAAGAAAAAACATCCAAATTTAAAATCTTATTTTCATTGGCATCTTTCCATGACTTCCCCTCCCCTCCCCCTCTTGTATTCCAATTCTTTCAAATAAATTCAACAAATTCTTACCCCCAGTTTTAAACTTATTATCATTGACCCAATTTAAAAATATTTTCCCATCCCCTAAAATCGACCTGTTCCCTTCCACGAGTTCCCCTCTTTGATATGCAATACAGATTAGAATAAAGAAAATAAAAAACGAATAAGATATAATTTATCACCCTTTGGATTCCAAATTTCCCTCCCCCCCTTTCCCGGTTGCGTTCCCAATGTCCATCAATATCTACTGTCGTCCGTTAGATGTCGTTAAACATCTAAACCATAGTCCTTCACCAGGCTTTGCCGCTTTGCCATCTTTTTAATAGTCTTTGCCGTCTTTTGGTCATCTTTAGTTTCGAATGTCCAATCTTGGAAGGAGTCTGTCTCAGAAAGGTCCATTTTTTCCATCCAGATCTTTGTGTTTAAGAGTAAGAACTCCAATTTTATTTCTTTAGACCTTTCAAATCTGGATGTCCCAAATGTTCCCACTTCCACCTTTGTCCAGTTCTTGTTATTCTTGTTGTTCTTGTTGATCTCTCTCCTCCTTTTTTCCCCCTGCTCTCCTGCACAAATGTACTAATTCCAAAAGCTTCTAATTCCTCTGCAGAGGCTTTGTTATTCAGGAACAAAACATTACGTCAAGTCCCTTCCATTCTTCAATAGATAAATCTATTGTCTCCTTTAGTGTGTAGACCTCTGTAGACAAAATAGTGTTCCATTTCTGCAGTTTCCCAGGAGATAAAAAGTCCTATTCAAATTCCATACCAGCAATGCTTGTAGTGTCCCACAGCTCCTCTAGAGGGATTATAGTAACTCAGTTTCCTTCCAGATCACACCCAACAGTCAAAGTAACTTGTTATTCCTTGTTTTAAACAATTTATATCCAATTTGTAACAAATGTAACCGGCAAAGTCCTCGTAACAAAGTTCTCTTTTTGTTCTTCCGCTTTGACAGCTCCTTTGACAGCTGTCAAAACCTCTATTTCTCCTCTCCCGGCGCTCTCATGGATCGCTCCCGGGGTTCCGGGGGGGGGGGGGGTTTGCATTTTAATTCACGTTCCACTTTTCTCCTCCAGCCCAGTCTTATAATTTTCCTTCGCGAAATTAATAACTTTAACAAAATAAGGTTGCGCTCGATCTTAGTTGTCAAATCCTTTGCTTTAACTCCTCTACAACAGGGGGGAGGCTGACTTCCTTTTTGCACCTCCCCCGCTCGCTTCGATTTTTTTAAAATTTCCCCCCCCTTTTTAATCCAAGTTCCAATTACTCATGGGTTATTCTTTTAAGTCCAAATTTTCAATGGAAGAAGTCAGCGCTCTCCGTCGAATGGCATGCGGCTTCGCTCGGCAGGGGAAGCGGAAGACTCAAAGCACCACCCCCCCTGTCACCCGCTCCGCAGCCTTTAAAAAGGCTCCTTCGCGGGTCGGGGGGGCGCAAAAGGTGCCAGCCAAGTCACCATGCCCATGGGTTTCAGCGCCCATGGTTTTTGAGGGTCCCCGCGTCGCCGGCGCGGTAGGACCCAGCCCCTGCCAAGCAGGCTCCCTCTGGAGCTCGGAGGGAGTCCGCCATTCAGCGATGGCGCCAACCCGGAAGTCAAGACTCACCTAGTTTTTGGAGGAGGAAAACAAGAAAAAAAATATTCTGAATCTCAGAAGCCAGAACAGCAAGAGCGATCGCTGCGCAGTGAAAGCCGCAATCCCTCTTGCTGTTCTGGCTTGTGGGATAGCTGCGCAGCCTGCATTCGCTCCATAAGATGCACACACATTTCCCGTTATGCACCAGACCATAAGACGCACACACATTTACCGTAACTGAGTCTTATAGAGCAAAAAATAAGGTATTTTAAATCTTTTGTTGGAAGCCACCCAGAGTGGCTGGGGAAACCCAGCCAGATGGCCGGGGTAGAAATATATTATTATTATTAATATTATTATTATTATTGCTACCCTGGGTCCGGGACATGCAGAGTCTGGAGCACAGCAGGGGTTGCGATGTCATGATCTGTACTGATGTTCTGGTGCAGTCCAATGTGGAGAAACAAGCTATGAGACTACATGATTTTGAAAACCTAACTAGAACATACCAAACCAATGAGGTCTGGGTTAGAATAGTTTTCTTTTTTAAAAAAAAGAAAGCAAAGAAACCAGAAACATTTGCTAACATCAACAGGAGTAATTTGGACTGACTTTTTAATGTGAACTATTTAAGAGCTCCATAAAGGAAGTAAAGAAAACATTTCATGTGTGGCTACTAATATATAAGTGGAGAGATCCAGATGCTGCTCTCCCTTTATATGCCTGTTCCATTGTTTTAAGGAAGGGCATTATTAAAGCTGAACAATTCTGAAATTGTTCAGAATTGAACAATTCTGCATGTGGTTTAATAAGCTGGTTGAGAGGAGAAGGGAGAAAGGAAGGGGGGAAGAACAAGCAAGAGTGTTTTGAGTGAGCAAACGTTTCTTCTCCAGCCAAGCAAATGTTTATTACTCATGGGGATGATAGCAACATATGCTGCAGATAGAAAAGTCATTATGAACGTATTTCCCCCCCTATGAACAGCTCCCAATACTGATAACATCTTAAAAATGATATTTTAGGAAGATAATATTAATGGAGAATTATGGAGTGTTACTACACTGTAGTGATTGAGCCAAGGTTACATTTAGATGTGTTCAACCAGAGGTTGTTTGTTGCTAGGGATCCTGCTACACATGCTGGAAAGATGCTAAAGAAGAAAACATATTAATGGTTATCTTAAAAAAAGAAAAGTATAATATTTGAATTAAAAAGCAAACTCTTTTGATATTGCGATGGAAGTTCCAACACATGCTTGAGATACTTGGGTGCCTTAGGTAGAAAATACAAACTGCAGCCTTTCTGACAATTAACGCTGGGCCCTATCCACCAGACGTTTTCTGGCACAAGGATTAATGGAATACATGCAAGGTGTTCAAGACCCATAGAGACAAGAGAGAGAATGACTAGTAACTCCTTCCACTGCTATAAAAAGCTGTCTGTACTGAGCTTTTGAATCCTGTACCTCAGGTTACATACGCTTCAGGTTACAGACTCCGCTAACCCAGAAATAGTGCTTCAGGTTAAGAACTTTGCTTCAGGATGAGAAAAGAAATCGTGCTCCGGCGGCACGGCAGCAGCAGGAGGCCCCATTAGCTAAAGTGGTCTTCAGGTTAAGAACAGTTTCAGGTTAAGTACAGACCTCCGGAATGAATTAAGTACTTAACCCGAGGTACCACTGTACAGTCATACCTTGGGTTACAGTCGCTTCAGGTTGCATTTTTTCAGGTTACGGACGTGCTGAAACCCAGAAGTACCGGAATGGGTTACTTCTGGGTTTCAGCGGCCGCACATGTGCAGAAGCGCCGAATCACAACCCACGTGTGCGCAGATGCGGCGCTGCGGGTTGCGAACGTAAATCCCACACGTTCGCTATTCGAGCGTCCACTGTACATGCAAGTTGAAAGCCTATGTACTGAACCACCTTTGCCACTTCATTGTAACAAGTGTTTTGTATGCATGCTGCCTTATCACGAGGCGGCTACTGTGGGATGTTTAAAGTCCAGTCAGATCAAAAAAATCATGACAGGAGTTGAAGCTCAGAGAGCTTCCCTGTAAACTTGCTAGAAAGAACTCTGTGAGGGACGCTCCCACTGTGCCCTGACTCATCTCAAAACAAAGCCATTCTGTGCCTATTGCTACCTGAGCACAAACTGGCTTGTTGTGTGTGGTCGCCTCCATATGTTTATGTTTCCAGCAGTGTGGGTGAATCTGACTGAAGACTGTAGTTGACTGGTGGAGATTTTTCCGTGTATAAGACTAGGTCCCCCCCCCCAGAAAATAATGTCAAAAATTGGGGGGGATCTGCCCCCCATTTTCTTAAATCTGAGTCCCCCAAAATAGGGGGCGTCTTATACATAGGGGCATCTTATTGATAGGAAAACACGGTACATAGAATTGTAGAGTTGGAAGGGTCCAACCCCCTGCAATGCAATACAATGGTAAAAAGGTAAAGGTAAAGGTACCCCTGCCCGTACGGGCCAGTCTTGACAGACTCTGGGGTTGTGCGCCCATCTCACTTAAGAGGCCAGGGGCCAGCGCTGTCCGGAGACACTTCCGGGTCACGTGGCCAGCGTGACATTGCTGCTCTGGCGAGCCAGAGCCGCACACGGAAACGCCGTTTACCTTCCCGCTGGTAAGCGGTCCCTATTTATCTACTTGCACCTGGAGGTGCTTTCGAACTGCTAGGTTGGCAGGCGCTGGGACCGAGCAGCGGGAGCGCACCCCGGCGCAGGGATTCGAACCGCCGACCTTTCGATCGGCAAGTCCTAGGCGCTGAGGCTTTAACCCACAGCGCCACCTGCGTCCCAATACAATGGTACCTCGGGTTAAGTACTTAATTCGTTCCGGAGGTCCGTACTTAACCTGAAACTGTTCTTAACCTGAAGCACCACTTTAGCTAATGGGGCCTCCTGCTCCTGCTGCGCCGCCGGAGCACGTTTTCTGTTCTCATCCTGAAGCAAAGTTCTTAACCTGAAGCACTATTTCTGGGTTAATGGAATGTGAAACCTGAAGTGTATGTAACCTGAGGTACCACTGTAATCAGAATAATAATTAAGGCCAGTGTGGTGTAGTGGTTAAGAGTGGTAGACTTGTAATCTGGTGAACCGGGTTTGCTTCCCCGCTCCTCCACATGCAGCTGCTGGGTGACCTTGGGCCAGTCACACTTCTCTGAAGTCTCTCAGCCTCACTCACCTCACAGAGTGTTTGTTGTGGGGGAGGAAGCGAAAGGAGAATGTTAGCCGCTTTGAGACTCCTTCGGGTAGTGATAAAGCGGGATATCAAATCCAAACTCTTCTTAAATGCTAACAGGGTGTGGTTTTTTTTGGATATGTTTCACCACCACCATCATCAAGAGTATCCAGTCTGTTGTTTACTGACCCTGTGGCTCCAGGACAAGGGAGGGGGAACCCATTCAAATAAAATAAATCCCAAGATTTGCTGTACTATTGGCATCTCTCACTATAAAGGTTCCAGGAGTCAAGCTGGGAGACCCATCACTTCCAGAAACCTTGGAAAGGTATAGCCAGCCAGTGGACTCATAGGGTGATATGACAAAAGGCTACTGAGCCTCTTTCGAAACAACTTAAATGTGTAGCTTGCAATCATGCAGTCATAGAGCAGAACAATGTCCCGTTCAAGAAAGAGCTTTTTAGGCTGTGTAGGGGTCACACTGCGCTAGACAAGAACTTCACTGTGTCTTATTTTAGTGGCTAAAATGTGCAATCTCACTCTCCACACACTGCGTCTCAAAAGAAATGCTAATGTCATTGCAAGGCTCAGGAGTCAAACTAATGTACTATAAAAGCTCTGGGTGCCTATCTTCTGGCAGAGATGATTCAGCCAATTCCAAATACTCAGAAATCCTGAGTCAGTCCTCCTAAAAATATAACAAGACAACCACTTGGAAACAACAGGCCATTGTGTAATATATCAAGTATGTGTTAGATTCCTATAATTTCCTCCTCTGGCTTTGGGGCGGTCAAGGAAAGATTACACTGGGGCATTTTTGTTAAGCTTTATTTCACAACCAGAGACTCTTTTAAAAGGAAATTAAATAGGCATAATAGTTCCTGAGTGGCTAGAGCCAAACAGCTAAGACCGAAAGGTATTTACATTAGAGTGGCCACAAAACCATTGAGAGAATCTTACGCCAGGTTTGCCATTTGCCAAAACTGAAATTTCAACACCTGCTGTATTTTTGGTATCCTGCTCAAACTGTTCCAGAAAGCTAGCTGTTTATGTAACTGCATCAGCTAAGAAGTCACTGGTGTGTCAGGGCCCTATAAGTCACATGCTCTCAAAGACAGTAATCAGAAAAAAGTGCTTCTGAGCATATGCAAAGAGCTTATTCCATTCCCAGCAAGTAACACAGTTGTTCAAGTTAAGACCACAACACATTTCTACTATAAACCTCAAACATGAATATATTACTAATTGTTTGCTCAAGTTGTTAACATGAACATGGTGCATATTAATTGATTTCAAACATTTCTGAGTCAGGCCATCGGTTCATCTAGTGCAGCACTGTCACACTGACTGATAGTGGGTCTTTAGTATCCCCATAATCTGCTACTTGATCTTTTTCACTAGATTGAGCCAGGATTGAACTGATGGCATTCTGCATGCAAAACATGTACAGCGGTACCTTGGTTCTCAAACACCTTGGTACTCAAACAACTTGGAACCCAAACACTGCAAACCCGGAAGTAAGTGTTCCGGTTTGCGAACTTTTTTCGGAACCCGAATGTGCTCGTTTTGAGTGTTACGCTTCTGTTTTGAGTGCCACACTTCCGTTTTGAGTGTTGCACTGTCTGTTTTTGCTATTTATTTTGCGTGTTTGTGGCTTTTTTGTTTTTGTGACTGTGTGGAACCCAGTCTCGTTAGATAATAAAATTCATGTTACATTAATGTTTTAGGGGTTGTTTTTAAAAGTCTGGAACAGATTAATCCATTTTGCATTACTTTCTATGGGAAAGTGTGCCTTGGTTTTGGAATGCTTTGGTTTTGGAACGGACTTCTGGAACGGATTAAGTTTGAGGACCAAGGTACCACTGTATTCTACCATGAAGCCAGACTGCAAGAAAATTAACTCTTAAGATGGGGAGGTTTAAGAGGCCCTTTTTAAAAAAAAACCTAAAACTTCTAATCCACTCTTCCTTCTGGAAAGCTCATGAGCTGCTTCAATGGGGCTCTTGTGTGTGGTTTCTCTAGCCACACACAATCCCAGACCAAGCCACAGCTTCTCTGTTGGCTGCACGACTTAACAAAATCACGCATGTTTTAAAGGACTTGCAGATTCCTCTAAACACAAATCACAGTGACAGGATTTGGACCAGAGCTTATGCGCTTGCAGGGATGTGAAAGATATCTTGAACTTCAGCCGGCACTAAAATTAGTGATTCTCAGTCACGAGTGTGGAAGGATTTCGACTCCCTGCCTTTGGGAGGGATGCGTGTTTTGGTTTGGCTGGACAAGGCATTTTTGAAGGGTTTGACAATGTCAGAATTAAAACAACCAGACAATTTGTCCAAGAAAATAACTATATGAAGTGCTTGAGATTTTTTAGATATTATAGCCAGTGCACAATGTTCCTGAACATTCAAACAGATGAGATTTAAATTGAAAAGGAATGTTCCTGCAATTTTAAGAGACTCAAATGAAGCCTAATTCAGTGGGTTGAAAGATATTTCAAATTGCAAGAAGGGAGTTTGAAGTATAATCTTGGTAATGGGCTACCAAGAGGCCTCAACGAAACCGCTTCAAAGCCTCAGTTAGCCTACTGTAAAATTGCAATAAAATATGCATTCTGAAGAAACACAATTCCTAAAGTGCTGTATCACACTATTCCCACACCCCACCTCCCGAATGTACAGATCCACCTTATCTATACTGAAATCTTGGTTGCAAAGCTGCACTATTGCATTCTACTTACAAAGCGATGAAGAGGGAGAGTCAACACAATGAGTGTTGACTTGGGGATTTGTGAGAAACAACATCCTGGGTCACTGCCATATTTGAGGCCAGAAAAGACCCCTCAGATTAGATTTACCGATTTCCCTCTTCCCTCAGGCTCTCTTTATTATTCTTTTTTTTTTTTTTTTTACTTTTTACTTTTCCTGTAGTGTCTTGCATAGCTAACTTGGTCGTTCCTTCCTGGGCTATTTGTTGAGCTGCAACAAACGGGTTATGTTCAACATAGGATTTCTCATTGTGCAACAGAACTTTCCCCCCTCTCATCCACCTGTGTGCCCTCTTAATTTGTTCAGGAACCTCCTCCCCCCCCCCCCGTGGAGCAGGTTTAGGAACCGTGCAGGTCACACACATGGGGGGGGCAGAAGGGGGAGACCACCCAGTTCCATGGGCAGAAATTACTGTGCTGGCACAATTATTTACTTGAATATCATCCAATATGTTTGCATGTGTGCTCATGCATGTGCCTATAAGTATTTCAATCAAATCCTTCTGTGCCCTATTTGCTTATTCCCCCTTCTCCCACGACAAATCTGAATATATTTATTTTCCTAATCATTACTTTTTCCTAAGTATTGGGAAAGTTGGATGTGGGGATTTGAAGGTGAGGTGTAGGTGTAAAAATACTGGATTTGGTTAAGTTGATACTTACTGCCTTATAATGGAGCCACAACATTTCTGACAAGTATCTCTCAAAGCTCTCAAAGCTAAATTTCAGAAATCTAAATTGGGAATATTTGGAACAAGTAAGACCTGCAATTGGAATGTTCCTGTTCTGGGTTCCAGTCCAGAATCTTTCATTCCATTTCCTCATCCCTCCTAATTTTCCACATACAGATCCCACAGCATTCTGCAGCCCCTGGCCATTCCCAGGGCTCACTGGAATGTTTTGGGGATTACGTCCTCCCAAAAAGGCAATCCCTTCTGTCATTGACATTCGCTTTTGGGGAAGGGACACCCCCCATTATGCAAATACTAGGTTCAGATGAAGGATCTTCCTCAGACCTGCAGCATGGAAGCGAAAGGAAGGGTTAAAATTCCTCTCCAATTGCCATTAATTATCAGCCATGGCTGATGCAGTTTGCATTTTAAAACAAAAAGCAAAAGGATGTACCTACGTATTAGATGGAAAGATGTGTTTAGTGTCATGTCTAATCTGGCTTCAGCCTAAACTGTCTAAATAAAAAGGAGCTTCACAGAGGATGGGGTTGGGATAAATAAAGATACCAGGCTGGATGAAGCTGGGGAAAAAATTGGAGTGGCCTTCAACCTTCCACCCCACCCCCACCCACCCCAAAATGAACCAAGAACAAGAATATGAAGCAAAAAACAACAACAATGAGGGGCACATACATACTACAGTGGTACCTTGGGTTACAGACGCTTCAGGTTACAGATGCTTCAGGTTACAGACTCCACTAACCCAGAAATAGTACCTCGGGTTAAGAACTTTCCTTCAGGATGAGAACAGAAATCATGTGGCAGCAGCAGGAGGCCCCATTAGCTAAAGTGTTGGCTCAGGTTAAGAACAGTTTCAGCTTAAGAACGGACCTCCAGAACGAATTAAGTTCTTAACCCGAGGTAGCACTGTACTTGGAAGAGTGGTCAGATGATCTGTGACATAGATATACTTACTGTTGCTATTCCAGAGGTCACTGGGGTAAAGAATCAAGATAGCATAACGGACTTCCAACCTCTCGGAATGCATTTTATGAGATTCTGAAGGAGATCAGGTTTATGGGGCTGAACCCTTTTTCATTATATTTGGGCATATGGTCTCCTTTAAAGGAAGTTTATGTAAGTCAGATTGCCCTTTCTTGTAAGACAGTGGGATATTATTCATTCAATGGTGTATTGTTCATTATTTGGCTTTGAGTGGATTGATCCATATGTTCAATGGTTTTTTTAAGGGTTCCCCCTTGCCTACATATTATTAAGTAATTTCTGATGGCTGGTTTTATTTTTAAGCTTCAGCAAAGGAATGGTCTAACTGATACCTGCTGTATTTTTGTTTACCCATTTGAATTCTTCTCTCTGCTCACATCTAAAATACAAATGTGGTTTTGTATCAGTTTAATGGTCAGGGCTCCCCTGCCCCAAGAATCCTGGGAACTACATTTTTCGTGACAATTCTCCTTGCAAAATTGAACTTGCCTGGACTCTCTCTAGAGAATTAATGACCAGTTAAGCCAGTTGAAGCCTGACTCTTTCTCTTTCTGAGCTCTTGGTAGAGTGGCCATGTACCCTCCTTCTATTTGAAGGGCTGACAGAAGATAAGCATATGTTTGACCAAGTCCTCAAAGGGCTGTCCAGTCTGTTTTAGAGATGAAGAATGATAAGAAGGAAGAGGGGGTGCCTTTAAATTGCTTGCTTAACCATAAATAAGGCAGGCATTCACTTATCTGTTTAAAATATTTATAAGCCACATATCTATTAAAATACTCACAGTGGTAGACAACTATAAAAAATCATCATAACATAATAATAACACAATAAAACCATTAGGTAGCTGTACCAGCATGAAGGAGTCTAAAATATAAACATAAGTAAAACAGAAAACAGATCAATACAGCAGCTACCAATTACCCACAAAAGCCTTGAGGAGTAAAAAGCTCTTTATTTGTCATCTTATTTTTTTTCACGGGCACTAATTGCTTGCAATCCTTTACTTGCAAAGGAGCAAGAGCCCAGTTCTGTCTCTTGGAAGTGTAAGGCTTCATCAACAGGAATCCCAGTGTCTAGTGATAACCTGGGTAAACGGGCATTTTCTTAAAGCACTGACACAAAACCTTTCCTAATGTAGAAATTCCTCTGGGCCATGCCTACTACATTAGCTGTACTGTGCAGATACTGGTGTGAAGAGCAGAAGGGAAGCTGCAGCCCTCCAGAGACTGTTGGATTCCAGCTCCCATTAATCCCAGCCAGTATTGGCAAATGGTCGGGGTTGATGGGAGATGTAGTCCACTTGCGACATGGGTATGTCTAGGAGCAAAAAGGTGGGTGCACAGTATGCTATATTTCTACTGTGCAAAATTCAGAAGTTTCCATGCACACACATGCCTCCATTCTCCATTCAGGCAAGCAAGAGGCATTAAAGGTAAAGGTAAAGGGACATCTGACCATTAGGTCCAGTCGTGACCGAATCTGGGGTTGCGGCGCTCATCTCGCTTTACTGGCCGAGAGAGCCAGCGTACAGCTTCCGGGTCATGTGGCCAGCATGACTAAGACACTTCTGGCAAACCAGAGCAGCGCACGGTAACGCAGTTTACCTTCCCGCCAGATCGGTACCTGTCAGAGCCACCCGAGGTCCCAGCTCACAAGAGACCAAAATCCAGTCCAAGTTATATACAAAAGGTTTTATTGAAGAACATTGTTGTCGTTACATCCAAGCTCCGTGGCTCAGCATCTGTTACCCTTAGATGTTTGAAGTCCCCTCTGAGTCAGTCCCGCCCCTGCACCAGCTTAAGAGGCTTGTACTGCTCCACCTTTTCCTCTCCTTCCTTTTCCGCAGGGTCTTCCTGCCCCCCTGTGCTCCCTCCCTTCGGGACTCCCCCGAGGCTGAGTCTTCTGACGCCTGCTCCCCCCTCCTTCGTGCTTTGGGACCAGGCTCCTCCTCAGGGCTCTCCTCATTTCCGCGCGCCTCCACATTTGAACTTGGCGCGCGTACGTTGCCTCTGACCTTCCTTTCGACCGTTACGCTACTCTCGGTACTACACTCCTCCCCTTCCGGCAGGACGTTCTGCTCCGAACTCCTTCCCCTCTCTGCTCCCTGTTCTGCTCCTTCTGACACACTGGTAACTCCACCCCCTTCACTCCGTTCCGACGGAGAGGCCGGTCCCGATCTCCAACCCCCACTGGGGATTCCCTCTTCATTCCTCTGCTTCTGACTGCTTCCCTCTCTACTGCCCCTTGGCCTGACCAGGGGGGCTCCCTTTTGGGAATCCTCTGATTCACTTGACGGACTCACTGACAACCTCAGGTCATCGTCGTCCTCTTCCTCGTCACCCTGGGACCCCTCCCCCTCGCTCTCTGTCCCTGAAACCCTGACAGGTACCTATTTATCTACTTGCACTTTGACGTGCTTATGAACTGCTAGGTTGGCAGCAGCTGGGACCGAACAAATGCACATTCTAGCAAGAAGGCTAACAGGCATTCTGCTCTGCTTCCTACCACTCTCGCACCTGCACCGAAGTTATCAGCTTATGTTCACGGATTCAGGTGCAGATACTGGGACCCTGCAAATTTTTAGTTCAAAACTCCTTTTCCAATGACCCACAAATAGGACCAAGCCAGAAGGGCACTGCTTCCTCTAGATATACAGTACTGAACTACAACTAGCCAGCTAGCATGGCCAATGGCCAAGGCTGGTGGGAGCTGCAGTCTGAAATATCTGGGCTGTAGTCCAAAATGTTTGGACAGGTTGGGAAAGGTTGCTCCAGGCAATCCTGTTTTACGGTGTAGCCCTATGCAATTTATTTGCGAAAGCCTCATCCATGAAATCAATGTCTGCATGCTTTCCACATTAAAATAGCCTGGGTCCTATTGCATGTTTTCCATCCATATGTTATACAAGTTTAAATTCGCTAAATTATGACATCTGAAATGTGCCAAACTTTCTTGCGTAACAAGGCGAGGAACTGCAAGGTATCGTCTAACGGGAGAACTTTGTTTACACGAATAGCTTACCATGTGTGTAAGTTATGGCAACCAAACTGTCTATTCTGGCCAAGACCATCAATATTTAGAATGGTGCTTTGTTTTTTTGGTTACTGCAGATCTCTTCTGAATTGCCTACCTATGTATAGAATGTAATAAGTAAACTTTAGCCAAGAAGGGATTGTTTTAATTGTTCAACATACTAAAGGAACTGTGGCAGTCACATTAATGATGGAAACCATCCCAACGTGGGTAAACAATGAAACCAGGTTATCAGTCAAATGCATTTTATGCCAATGCAGACAACAACATTCTGAACAAAATCAGTCTTTGATTATGCTTGAACAATTTCCATTATACCAGGAGGGTGGATAATAATGAAGAGCAAAACACAAATATGCAGCCTAACAGGGGAGTCAATGTTTCAAATCCTTAAAGTATGGATTGTGTAGTCAACTGCTTAAGCAGCAAGAGGCAAATGAAGAAGGACTGCTAGTAATGGGCAATGTTGTATGAAATTAAACACTGTTTTTTAGTTAAGATCAACCCACTGAGTAGAAGGCATTTTAATAGGGCATGCAAGTGAAATTTTGCACCGTGAAAAAGTAATTGAAGATAATTCTTCAATTAAAAGAAAATGCAGGGAGTATTCATTCACTGTATATTCTTCACTCCCAGCTAAACCCTAGGGAAATTCTAACCTCTTCATGCCAACTGTAGCTCATAATCCCATGAAACTCTGTGCTAACAAATGCAATTTACTATGGCAAAATATCTATGAGCAAGAGCAGCAAAACGTTTGAACAGTTTTAAGGCTACAAAGCCCATGGGTTGTTGCATCTGTAACGATAATATGCCGGGATGTACCATGGTTGGTCTGCATGTTGCACAAAAACTGACACAATTTGCTGGATTGCATTTTGAACAGATTCTAAATTATTCTTGGTTTTAACCTCCAAATACAGAAGTTGAATGTGATAAAGCTCTTGAAAAGACTTGGTATGTATGGCTGTATAAATCTGAGCCAGTGAAATTTAAACACATTTTAAGACACATTTCAGTTTCAGCAAGGAAGTGCTGGATCGTGCGCATAATTAATATGGTTTCTTTCTTTTTTTCACTTGATTCCCCTCCCCCCCCCTTTTTCTGTATTTTTACCACCTTCACCCATTAAATCTCCTCTATACCCATAAGGGCTAGAAACTAATAAACAATAAAAGTTAAATTTCTCAGGAATCTAATTAGTGCTAATGAACTTTACAAAAAGCCCCAGGCAGGGAACCCCCCAGTATGGGATCATGCATACTCCCAGGTGGCCGTGTTTACAAAACTAGCAATTGAAGGTGGCGGTGTTGTTTCTCAGTATGCTAGCCAAATATCACCTCCTTGATAGAATAATACAGTGTGTATATTTTCATTATTTGATCACACTCAAAGCCTTTACAAATCTTACAGATCACTCATTGCACTCAGCAAACACCGCATACCTCAAGTTAAATTTCCCAGAAAATGGCTGATTTTAGCTGTGTGTATATTGCAGCTAACTATGAGGGAGGTATATATAAATATATATTTTTTATATCAGAGCTTTTATATTTTGATACATCGCCTCTGTTTGGAAATTGCATGCCTTTTTCGGAACATTTAAGTTACCTGCATGTTTCATTACATAAACACCACTGCCAAGATCCCAAGTATTCCTTACGACTAGATGCTGTGGTAAATTGCTTAGCGAACAGAATTATTGCCGCTGTTTATTTATATACTACTTTTGGGTTCAAAGGCCCCCCAAGCTATAAACAGCATATTAATTCAACAACAACAACAAAAATTAGTACATGATAGAACTACAAAAAAGATACAATAAAGCAAGCATAAAAACAATACCTTGTACTGTAGTGGCCTACGTAACAAAGTTAACTATATTCCAGAAAGGGTTATACATAACAAACAAGAAATAATAAAAAATGCATTTGTCACTGTTTGAAGGGGCGGGGGGGAAGCACCAAAGCTATTTACAGCACCATAAAATACAAAACAGCTAAAATTAGTTGAAAACCAGATTAACAAGGAAAACAAAATGTGATCGCCAAATTCTAAGAAGTGTGCATACAATAATAGTATTAAAAGTACAAATACGACCCCACACCAACATATAATGAGCAGCACAGCAAAGGCCAGAATCATACCAAGGCATGAACCAAAAGGCATGAGATTAGCCATTTCAATACTGAAACCTCTGCAGAGGCAACATTTCAGAAAGCCAGCAGAGGTTTTTGACTAATGGCAAATTGACATTTAAACAATCCCTTAGCTGGGGTTTCCCATCTCCACCACCTCCACTCCCCCCCCCCCCCTTGACTACTGTCAATCTAACCATTCTCTAAAAAACTTGCTATACAATATTTCAGAATGGGGGACGTTCTGTCACCCTATGCTGGTCAGCACAGAATTTGATATGAGCATGGCACATGCTAGCAGCCCAAATGAACATTTTGCGGTTACCAGGGATTAGTCGCAAGCATCATCTTCAAGTCAGTGCAAGAATTTTAGCAATGCAGACCTCCACTGGTCTCTTGTCATTTCACACCGAGTTACATACTGAAATTCTGCACAGCAAAGAAACATTTGTTTTGTTTTTTAACCAAAAGACAAGATCCAATAAACAAAACAGCTGAAAACACTTTTTACAACCCTGCCTACAAAAAAAAAAAAAATGTCCAGTGGCATAGATTTACAAACAGGTCTTTGTCATTGCATTCAGACAGCTACGGAAAAGGGCAGTAAAATGGTTGAGATCTCCCTCATTAAAACTGCGCAGTAAAATTTCATACTCAGCTCTTGTCCATGAAGAAATGTTTACAGTTTGCTGCCAAAAACCACAAAAGCCCCAAGGTTCTCCCCCCACTTCATCTTAATTTTTATCCCCACAAGCCACTGATTAAGCTGTTAGCCCTCAGGACGTCTCCTTCTGAATAAACACTGAATAAACGGAACCTCAAATCACTGGCATTACGGATTCGAGAAAAGGGGCCAAAATGCTTATCAGAAAGTCATAATGATGGCAACCACACAAACTTGTAATTCCATGTAAACTAATTTATTTTAACTCCAAGCACAGTAATTAAGAGTGCTGACAAGGAGCAATGTACCATTTGCACTGCTACATTCCCCAGTGTTTATAGAGATACTCTGGGTATTCAGGCATTTTCTTAAAGCACTCACACAAACCCCTACCTAATGTAGAATCACCTCTGCGTCATGCTTACTCTATTAGCTGCACTGGTGTGAAGAGCGGAAGGGAAGCTGTAGCCTTCCACAGCTTTGCTGGACTTCAGGTCCCATCAATACCAGCCAGTATGGCAAATGGTTGGGGATGATGGGAGATGTAGTCCAGCATTGCAAGTGGCCACAGCCTGGGAATGGCTTTGGTAGAGGTAAAGGGATGTCTGACCGTTAGGTCCAGTCATGACCGACTCTGGGGTTACGGCGCTCCTCTCGCTTTATTGGCCAAGGAAGCTGCCGTACAGTTCCGGGTCATGTGGCCAGCATGACTAAGCTGCTTCTGGCGAACCTGAGCAGCGCACAGAAACACCGTTTACCTTCCCGCCGGAGCGGTACCTATTTATCTACTTGCACTTTGACGTGCTTTCAAACTGCTAGGTTGGCAGGAGCAGGGACCGAGCAATGGGAGTTCACCCCACTGCGGGGATTCGAACCGCCAACCTTCTGATCGGCAAGTCCTAGGCTCTGTGGTTTAACCCAAAGCGCCACCCGCGTCCAGCTAAACTAAGTGAGGGTAGCTGATGGGTTCCAAGCTCTCAGTGAGTTAGGGACAGGCTTCAACGGACTAAGCATTCACCACCCTGTAAAAGCCCATTGCCCAGCCCTACCTGGTTCGCTTTTATGAAGCAGGATGGGCAAGGATCAAGGTGGCTGTTTTCAGTCGTCCATGCAGCCTGTCCACATCCTCACCCTTGTTCTTACTGAGTCGGATCATCTATCTAGCCCAGGGTTACCTACTCTAACTGGTAGCAGATCTTCAAGGGTTTAGGATGGGGCCTTTCCCAAACTCTCTTAACTGGAAATGTTAGTAATTGGACCTGGGGCCTCCTTCAAGAACAGCATGTGTGGTGTACATGGAGAGCCAGTGTGGTGTAGTGGTTAAAGAGCGGTAGTCTCGTAATCTGGGGAACCGGGTTCGCGTCTCCGCTCCTCCACTTGCAGCTGCTGGGTGACCTTGGGCCAGTCACACTTCTTTGAAGTCTCTCAGCCTCACTCACCTCACAGAGTGTTTGTTGTGGAGGAGGAAGGGAAAGGAGATTGTTAGCTGCTTTGAGACTCCTTAAAGGGAGTGAAAGGCGGGATATCAAATCCAAACTCTTCTCTTCTCTTCTTCATGTGCCATAGCTATGCTTCTCAGATGCATTAGGTAAGAGGGCGAAGTGAGGTACAGGAAGCAATTAATAATAATAATAATGATGATGATGATGATGATGATGATGATGTTTATTTTTACCCCACCCTCCCCAGCCAGAGCTGGGCTCAGGGCGGCTAACACCAATAAAATCACACTAAAAAACAGAATAGGGGGGAAAGGGGGGGAGGAAAAGAAGGAGGGGACCAATTTAAGATACAGGTTAAAATGCAATTTAAAATGCAGCCTCATTTTAAAGTAGCTGATAAATCAAGACCATAAGGGGAGGGAAACATAAGGGTCAGACCGAGTCCAAACCAAAGGCCAGGTGGAAAAGCTATGTCTTGCTGGCCCTGCAGAAAGATGTCAAGTCCCGCAGGGCCCTAGTCTCTTGTGACAGAGCGTTCCACCACATTGGGGCTAGTGCTGAAAAGGCCCTGGCCCTAGTTGAAACCAATCTAACCTCCTTGAGGCTCAGGACCTCCAAAGTGTTGTTATTTGTAGACCTTATTAAGGTCCTCCATGGGGCATACCAGGAGCAGATGCAAGTAGGGGCAGATGCAAGGGGAGATAGAGAAGTGGTCCTGAGTTGCTGCATTCTGAGACAAGCTGCTCAGACTGAGGAAATGAAGTATGCTGCAGGAATTAGATAAATGGTGTGTTTTGGCTTCCCAAGAGTTACCAACCTCCAAGTTCTGATCAGAGATTCCTGTTGGCTGGCTCCAAGCATCTGACGTTCCTTCTTTTGATCATTATTCTAGAGGCATAGAAAGCAAGGAACTGGTTCCTAGCATCCAATAGATCTGGCTCAACCCAAATTTTAGAGTCCAGCAAAAAGAATCCAGTAATAAATCCAGCAATAGAGTCCAGTAATACAGAGATGGATGGATGGATGGATTGAAAGGGTCTAAGTCACACCAACGTACAGAGAAAAACATGCAATTCAAGCCAATGATTTTTGTAATGCCCTCCATAAGCTTGCTTGCCAAAAGAAGGGAGTTCATGTTCAGTTACTCAAAAGCTCGAAATGCTGCTTTAAAAAGCAACATGAAGTAATAAAAGCCCTCCCTGCTTTTCCTACCTCATAGGAACAGCCATGGTGGAGAGCAATTATGGAACAAATTGGGGACCTCCCCTCCTTTGCCAAGAGAAATCATGAGGGAATGCAAACAAGAAGCATAACTGCATCAAACAATGTGAAACTAAACAAAGAAGCCTTGCTTGGGGACGGGGGAAACATTTATAACAAAACCCAACACCCGACAGGTAGTTGGAATCGCCTTTGCACAGCACATTTTCTAGTTTCCAGGTGGCATTTATTTTTTTCTTTGGCTTCTATTATTATTTATAATTGTTAGTCGCTTTTCTCACTGAGCGACCCAAAGCAATTAAAAACAACCAGGAAATAACCTCCCCCTAAAAAACACAGATGGTCTAACAGATTGTAACTAAAGATTCTAGTATCTTTAGATCATTTAGGTGCACTTCAAAGTCCTCCAGAATTCCAGGCCCCAACTCACTTACTAAGCTATGGCAAGGCAGGGCAAAAATGAATAGCGTGTGTCATCAGCACAGCTGGATTGTGAAGAAGATGAGTTCCTGGGAAGATGAGTAACTCTAGGTAAAGGTAAAGGTACCCCTGCCCGTCGTGTCCGACTCTAGGGTTGTGCGCCCATCTCACTTAAGAGGCCGGGGGCCAGCGCTGTCCGGAGACACTTCCAGGTCACATGGCCAGTGTGACGAAGCTGCTCTGGCGAGCCAGCACCAGCGCAGCACATGGAAACGCCGTTTACCTTCCCGCTATAAAGCGGTACCTATTTATCTACTTGCTCTTAAGGGTGCTTTTGAACTGCTAGGTGGGCAGGAATAGGGACCGAGCAACGGGAGCTCACCCCGCTGCGGGGATTCGAACCGCCGACCATACGATCGGCAAGTCCTAGCTAGGCACTGAGGTTTTACCCACAGCGCCACCCGCGTCCCTCTAGGTGTCCGTTAATTCTAGTTGATGTTCATTGGGCAAGTGTGGCTCTTTCTCGGGTTAGAAATAACGAGATATAGGTATAGAAAGCCATATAATGTATACCATATAATGAATGAAATGACTAAGGAATGAAAAGTTGGTCTGATGGACTCAGCCGCCTCTAAGTTCAGTCATGGTTCCATTTCCTGTAATTTCAGGTTAAGCAAAAGACGGTAACACAGAGATACTTTTAGCTTTCACTCATTTAGTAATAAGGAGATGAAATAAAGAAACAAATGGCTGGTGTTTTCATATGTTTATGAAAATCCTGGGGGAGGACACTGGATTGTACGTATATAATTTGTTAGAAATAATCTGCTGTTTTCCTGTACATTTGTGCACCACCTGTTGGGAATGTAGTCCTGCAAATTATAGAATGTTTAGCTTGCCAGAGATGAGGCATAGTTTCAAAGGCAAGTATTATCTAGAATGGTCTGTGAATACTGGCACTCCTCCAGATCAGCTATTTTATGGAGCGTCCATCCTTATTTGCAAACACAAAGTTTATGTGGACCTTAAAGTATACCGAGCCTTTATTGAGCAATTTTTCCCCAACTCATATAGTCTCAGAATATTGTTTTATGTTTTTTTGTGTGTGGTTTTATATTTGAGATACGTGTCTTGTTATAATTGCAACAATCAATAGTATTATTATTGTTGTTGTTGTTGTTTAAGAAACACACTGAACATTCTTTCTGATCTGTCCGCAGTGCAGTTATACAACAAATGAGTTTTCAGTCTGAATTTACTCAAGATTTGCTTGCAGGGTGTTTGTACGTCTTCCCATTAAATCATTCATTCATCCCACACATTTCAGTGCTTTTCCCAGTCGCTTTCCTAACCACAAATATCCATTTTTTAAAAAATTAAAAAGTGGACTGTTATGCTAGGGAGACAGATTGCTTTAATCCACTTCAATTGCGCAAACTTAATTTTCCAATATGTGCTCAAATCCCCGCCGCCTCGCAAAATAGTGACAGCATCCTGGAATGTATTTTGTCCCTCATCTGTAATAAAAGACTCTGTGAAGAACCCTAGATACCAAGCCTAGTTTGATGCCCTGCCTTCAGTCATCATAGGAAACAGACTACTCACAGAAACTAATAAAGAAGTCTGCAGGAAGCTAAAGTGGTTAGGGCTGGGCAAGGGAGGGGAAAGGAATCATTTGTTCTCCATGAATTTACTTTGATCCCCGTAAGAAATAAGATGCATTTCCATTTTAACCCCTCTCCATTTTAGTTAGAATGAATAACAAAAACAAATGGGAAATTTTATTTTTCTGCATCTACGTGTTTGCTAAAAGATGAAAAGCGATTGAACAATCATGGCTACAAAATGTTTTCTTGTTGAAGAGGAGCGAAATGTTTTACCGCCTAAGCTTGCACCACTCTTGAGCTGCAAAGGGGGGGGGGGTCACATATTGAGTTTTCCACCACCCCGACAATCCCCTGACTCTGGAAAGCTAGCATGCGAATGGCGAAAGTTCAGAAAGGTCAGTTTTGGATGTGCAGAACATTTTCATGTGGTGGTGGAACCTTAAAGTTTGTGGATCCCCATGTATTCAGGAACAGGGGGACCATGCAATCAGGTTTTTTATGGCAGGCTAACGAAGCACTTGGGCTTCTATCTCAATCAGGGAAGGGGAACCAGATGTTGCTGAGCTCCAAGTTCCACCAGCCCAGCAAGCATGGTCAATGGCCAGGGATGATGGGAGCTGTAGTCTAACAACTTTGGAAGACATTACAGTGGATACCCCAACTATAGGTTCCAGGGTGTGGCATAGGATGGTAATGAAAGAGAGAGCGCTCCGCTCCCTTCCCCTGAACATTAGGTCCAGTCGTGCCCGACTCCGGGGTTGCGGCGCTCATCTCACTTTATTGGCCGAGGGAGCCGGTGTACAGCTTCCGGGTCATGTCGCCAGCATGACTAAGCCGCTTCTGGCAAACCAGAGCAGTGCACGGAAATGCCGTTTACCTTCCCGCCAAAGTGGTACCTATTTATCTACTTGCACTGGTGTGCTTTCAAACTGCTACGTTGGCAGGAGCAGGGACCGAGCAACAGGAGCTCACCCCGTCGCAGGGATTCGAACTGCCAACCTTCTGATCAGCAAGTCCTAGGCTCTGTGGTTTAACCCACAGCGCCACCCGTGTCCCTAGGAGGTAGGGAAAGGGGCAAAAATTTAAACCAGACACTTAGGTGCAAAGAAACAACTTGACAAAACATCAGGAAGAACTTTCTGACAGTAATAGCTGTTCAAAGGTGAAATGGACTCCCTCAGGAGGTGATGGACTCACCTTCCTTGGAGGTTTTTTAGGCATGGATACTTTAGCTGAGATTTCTGCATTGCAGGGGGTTGGACGAGATGACCCTCAGGGTCCCATCCAACCCTACAGTTCTATGATTCTATGATATTCTGTGGTGAATGCTAACAGCAATATTGTGCCTTCTCTGTAAGTGTGCAACTCCCTTTGCTAGTGCATCCTGCTGCAGAGAAGGGCTGGACAATGACCTGAGTGTTTTTGTTATTTTTAATATGGAATGAAAGCCAAAGCTAATAATGAAGCCTACAATAATAGCTTTTTTTTGTGTAAATGGAAATCACGGTGTGTGAAGCTAAGAGCAAAGGAAGACCATAAGGCTATCTCCCTATCTGGACTTAAGATCATTAGGGATAAATTGAGAAAGTCTGGAATTGGTTCAAGTTCCAAATTAGCTTTTCACTATTTTTAGGGAGTTGTTACTTACATCTTTCCACCACAGCTTCGCAGCCACAGAGAGACAGAAGTCATAATAAAAGGCAGATGTCTGGGCATTAGACTACATAAAAATCTATTTTTATTAATCAGATCTATAGCACCTTTAATGGGCAATGTGCTTAAACTATATTTGTCCTACTAATGTCATAAAGGCCACTTATACAGTCCGGGGGGGGGGGCGGTTGCAGCAACTCCACCACACATCAGAGCAATGCCATCTTGTTTGCGGCAGTTTGCTTGCTCCCCCGGCTGCCACGGAGCCTTCAGGTTCCTGTCACACCCATTTGAAATTTTGGCCAATCGACTGCAGCCCAGGAGGAGGGACTTCGAGAGTGGGCCTGAGTGCAGCAGTCTTCACTCACGTCCGCTCCCCACCCATATACAATGGCCAATAGGAGGCTGAGAGGGGTATACACCCAATGGGAATGCAGGTGGTGCTATGGTCTGAACCATTGAGCCTCTTGGGCTTGCCGATCAGAAGGTTGGCAGTTCGAATCCCCACAACGGGGTGAGCTCCAGTTGCTCAGTCCCAGCTCCTGCCAACCTAGCAGTTTGAAAGCACTCAAGTACAAGTAGATAAATAGGTACCGCTGCAATGGGAAGGTAAAGTGTTTCTGTGCTCTCTGGCTTCCATCACGGTGTTCCATTGCACCAGAAGCGGTTTAGTCATGCTAGCCACATGACGCGGAAAGCTGTCTGTGGACAAGCGCTGGCTCCCTCAGTCTGAAAGCAAGATGAGCACCACAACCCCATGGTCGCCTTTGACTGGACTTAACTGTCCAGGGTCCTTTACCTTTTTTTTTTACACCCAATGCCTATGCCAAGGCTTCCTATATCTGAAATTAATAAAGTGGCCATTTTATTCCCAAAATTGTTGTGGTGTCCAGTTCTTCTTCCCTTAAAGATCCTGGGGGTGAGGGCACTGTGACTGGGCATGCAAAAACCCCATTGGATGTTTCTCTTATTTCAGTTTACTTACTTACATCAGTTTATAATACTGTAAATAGTAATACCCACACAACATTACTCTTGATCCCCATACACCAGTGATTCTCAAAGGGAGGATTTATTGCATCTAGCTTAGCCCTTGGTCTAGAGGAGCCTTGAAAGTGACATATAAATCAAATGGCCGTTGCAAATTTTGTGTGAAAATCCAAATGCAAAAGCCAACCACATCAATGGATACAAAAAACCAAAACAAAAAACCACACAAAACAATAAAATCTTAAGAAATGTCTTACCCTATCTGGCACAAAGGGCTATTGTGAATTCTTTTGTCATTTCCTGTGGATTAACGCTGAAAATATCCCATCTGAATGATGTGAGGTGCTAGCAACCACTGGACTAGCCTCATCTGTTCTAAATAAAGAATTCTCTCTTGGCAGTAGAAATATTGTAAATGAAAGAAAAGAGCCATCCTCCTTTAAAATAAAAAAATGAACCGATTGTGTTGGATAACGCTAACCACCAAGAGATCTCAGACCCCTAGGAGGCAAACCAGATGCCAAATGCACTCAGGAGCTTACAGGAGGTATTCAATAAGGAGGAAGGAAATGAAGAACAATTAAGATGGATGTTGGGAAGAACTTTCTAACTGAACAGTGCCTCATGGTGCCTTTTTCCAGCTTTGGTTGGCAAGGCATCTATGGCCCTTCCTGGGTTGTGATAGCCTGGCCACAATCTGGTACCCTTCAGACTGGATTTTTGCAGTGCTCTCTGTGTGGGGATTCCCTTGAGGCTGACCCAGAAGCTACAGCTGGTGCAAAAGGCAGTGGCTTGACTGCTTGAATAGTGGGAATCCCCCTAAACCCTAGAAATTAATAAATGCTAGGATCTGGGGTCCTTTGTGATATGAAGGGAGAATATAAGCCACAAGGGTTATGGCTGACTGGCTGAGGGAAGACCAGAGCTGTTAGCGTTATGGCAGACAGCCATTGAGGGTCGTCAACAACTCCTTGTCCCAGGTGTGACCAGAGACTGGAGATTTGGAAGGTTGCCAGGGTAACTGCTCTGGGGGAGGGCAAGGGGCTTCTGGGAAGAAGAAAATGACAGATCCACTTTGGTGAGCATGAAGGAAGGACTGCCTGCACCATGCTGTAAGATCTGGACCCCCTCCATGCAGGCAGAAGGTGTAAATAGGCGAATAAGCCCTATTTCTTAAAGCACGACAGCCTCCGCCGTGTCTTCTGTTCTCCTAAGAGACACAGACCCTGTACGTGTGCCTGTGACCCCATGCACTCTGGCCACTGCTTGGCAGAGTGAGGGGGCAGGTGCCAGGCTTTTGTAACAATATTATGGCACTGCTTAAAAACTCGCACTGGTGGCCAATTAGCTACAAGGATACATTCAATGTGCTGGTGTTAGTACACCAAGACCTCTTCAGTATGGGACCAGGATACCTTAAAAATGACCTCGTCCTCTATATACCTGTTCTTTTGCCTCTGAGCTCAGTGAAGCCCATGAAAAGCTTACAGAAGATCAGTAACAGCGCCACCCTCCATATCCCTCACTTCCTCCAGGACAATAATTTCCTCCACCACATAGTCCGGCTTCCACCCAAATTTGCTTCCTAGTTATTGGATTCATTCCAGTTTATCTTAACTCATATAATTATTCCATACTATTTATCTCCTCCGGCTGCTTAATTTCCTTCACCTAGTTTAGCTGTGGGAGGGAAGAGAAAGAAAGTCCTTTGTTAACTCACATACAATATAATAGATATTAAAACATTTTCCCTATAGGGATAAGAGAAAGTTCTCAGAGTCCCCTTCTTACGCTTCTTTATTTTTAAGTCTAACCTGCTGTTCTTCAGATGCTGTTGGACTCCAACTCCCATCAGCCGAGCTGGCATGGTTGAAGATTGGGAATGATTGGTGCTGCAGACCCCACCAACATATGGAGGGCACCAGGCCAGCCATCTCTTCTTTAAACCAAACTTGGAATGCCATCTATAAAGTAGGATACATGGCTGCTTTATGGGAGCAGTGCCTTCCCACCAGCTTCCCACGAGCCCATATTTGTTCGGACTGAGGCTTCATATCTAGTTTCTGCCTTTAACAGCTTCCTGTATGCATGCGCCCTTCTGTTGCCTTCATCTAGATCAGGGCTTCCCAAACTTGGGTCCAGCTGGTTTTGGACTAAAATTCCCATCATTCCTTTACCACTGGTCCTGCTAGCTAGGGATGATGGGAGTTGCAGTTCAAAAACAGCTGGACACCCAAGTTTGGGAAACTCTGATCTAGGCCGGCCACTCATCCAAAGTATCTTGAGACCAGTGTCCATTCCCTTCTGCGCTGTCTGGGGCCTTCCTTCCTCTCACCTCCCCTGCCATGCGGTTGATTTCATCCCAGTCCTGCACCTTAGCGATGCCTTCTGTTTTGTGGGGGTGGCGTGATGGCTTTGCCACACTTTCCTTTGCTTTCACGTTAGTTTTGATACCTGCTGTCACGAAGGTTAGAGGGCAACATCCCGAGCACCCATGACCCTTTCATCTGCAACAGCAGGCAGCATAGGAAATGAGTTGCTTGCGTGGCAGGAGCACAGCTGCATCGTGTCTTCAGGCAACGATAAAGCAGGAGTTGTGTTTTCATACCAGAATGTGTAAAGACCTCGTATCAGCAAGGACAAGAGAAAGTGAACTGCGAATAAGCATGTTCCTCCCCTGCATTCCTCTGAAATGCTGATTAATGAAGTTTGCTGCCAGATATCTCCTCTTCACAACAACAACAACCTATCAGCAATGACAAATAATGTAAAGGCCAAACTGGAAATGTGTGAATGCTTTTCACACACATCAGCTCAACAAAGAGTAAGATCAGGCCCGTAGACTGCAAGGGGAAGAGCAACAGAGGGTTTGTCCGCACTTCTGTTTGTTCTGGGACTAGAAAGCATGGGTCCCAGTGGTTTCCCACAATTCCCAGAGTGCCATGTGAAAAGGGAGTGATTGCTTAACCATTCTGCTGAGCTACAATTGCTGAGTCTCTGCTGAGCTCTTAAAGGAACCTGGCAATTCTATTGTAAATCCTCTCTCTGCTGAATGTACCGTAATAATAGTTCAGTGGTACAGCGGATGGTTTGCATGCAGAAGGCTAATTCAAGGTTAATTCCTGGTATGTCTTGCTTAAAAAGAAGTAGAAGATGTAACAGAATTTGGGGAGTCCTTTGCCTGAGGCCTCGGAAAACTGGGGTCACTCAGAGCATGTGGCTACACCATCCAAGGCGGATGTAAACTGCAGTACAAAAAAATCTGGAGGGCACTAGGTTGGGGAAGACTGGTACAGAATATCGGACCAATGGTCTGACTCAATCTAAGGCAGTTTCTATATTCATGTGACATGCTTCTTCAACATACAGCTACAGTTTAGTATATACCAAAATTCTACACAAGTTCTATTAAAATAAGTGATGACCAGACCAGAACTTTTTCTGAACTGCATTCTTGACCTCTGGAATCATTTAATATAATTTAACTTGCACGTGCTCATTGAATTGATGAGCCTTGTTTTACGGCAAGCCAATCAAGAAACAAAAGGAGAAGTTTTTCCCCAAATTCCCAAAGAGCATTAATCTAAACCTTAAAGCCCTACTACATTCCTCTCTATCTCTATTAAAAATAATTACCCAGTGGAATATTCTCCAAATGAATGCATTCAGATTTTTTTCTGGAGGAAACTGTGACCTTTTACACCCCCTAGGATAACATTTTTATGCTTCCTTCCAAGAAGTAGGCAAGAAATCAGCATAGCCAATAGAAATACTGTTTGTTGATTTTTCATTTCGCAATGCATGCTTTTGTAATGTGTCCATTCTAATTTCACGAAGGTCCATTCAGGTTAATCACCAGTCCTTGAGAGCAAATAGACTTAATTCATCATATATAAATTTACCTACACATGTGTTAATGCTTATCTGACATTGTTAGCACAACTATTCCCCTAAGGACTACAGGATGCAGGCAAACCATTTAATACTTCATCTAGAGATCCCATTCAGTAAACGGTACATCTTCCATTTTTCTCAATGGCCACAAATCATGCCTGTACGCATCAGTAACAGACCTTTCCTACTGACAAGTGTTTCCCTTGGGCAGGATAGCTCCATAAATGCAAAGTGGTATACTGTATTCACAATTCCAAGTGTTGGTGTTGACCTTTAAAGCCCTAAATGGCTTTGGCCCAGTATACTTGAAGGAGCGTCTCCACATCTATCGTTCTGCCTGGACACTGAGGTCCAGTGCTGAGGGCCTTCTGGTAGTTCCCTCACTGTGAGAAGCAAAGCTACAGGGAACCAGGCAGAGGGTGTTCTTGGTAGTGGCGCCCGCCCTGTGGAACACCCTCTCATCAGATGTCAAAGAGATAAACAACTACCTGACATTTAGAAGACATCTGAAGGCAGCCCTGTTCAGAGAAGTTTTTAATAGGTGACATTTTAATGTATTTTTAATCTTTGTTGGAAGCTGCCCAGAGTGGCTGGAGAAGCCCAGCCAGATGGGCGGGGTACAAATTATTATTATTATTATTATTATTATTATTATTATTATTATTATTAATCTCCTCCAACAAAGTCATTGAAGAAAACTCCTGATCCATGCTCATGTGTTTCCATCAATGCAAGAAACTACTGAATTAGTGTGTTTGCGTTGAAATCTGAACTTTCTCGTTCTTAACAATCTGTACAGTGGCAGTATTCATATAAGAATTGCAGTCTGCAAATACCACAATTATAAAAGAGACATTGTAAATAATCTTTTACATGACGATTGTTGTTTGTTTCCACTAAGTGCTTTTCTTTTACAAAGAACATAGTAAATAAAAAGGACCCTGCCTTTCATTTATAACACATATTTTATGGTGTTGTTTCATGTATTTGCAAAATTTATATCCGCTAACTATAAACCCATGCACACATTAAATACTGTGAATCATTAAAAGGCATTTTAAAAGAGCTCAAAGCATTTACTTGCAAAAACAATGTGGAATATCTCTCTTTACCACATTTGAAGATATTTATCTTTACCACATTTGAAGAATTCCTAATGCAAAGTTTCTGCTTTGTGGAATGGTTTACTAACCCACATCCACCCTGCCAAATAATAACAGGTTTTTTTAAAATAAATAAATAAATAAGTCTTCTTCCAAGGCAGATGTTCAAGGATAGATGGATGTCTCAGTCATCATGAAACAGTTATTAAAAGAAAAAAACACTGCTCCAAATGCATTTCTCATAGGAAAGTATTGTTTTCAGTGGAATTACCTGAATAAAGAGTTGGCATTCCATAATAAATGCCAGATTTTTAGAAAAGCTTTGGTACATAGTTATAGCAAAAGAAGAAAAGAGTCGTGTCTACTTTGTTTAGAAAGCAGCTTTTAGTAAGCAGTATTTACTTTAATAAATGTTTGTCTCTCACACTTCAAAAATAATAATAATCTCGGTTTCCAGATTGCTTCACTTATTACTTAAAAATATGAAGCAAATGCAGCCATTTCTCCAAGGCAGCGAAAAGAAAGCGCTTGTTACTACATTGAACAGGCCTGGTTCACGTGACACTGTTAGACCAACTATGGCTTACCATGGAAACACAAGAGGCTCCTGGAGACAAACTCTGGTCCTTTTTGTTCCCACTTCCCACTGAGGGAAGAGCTTAACCATACCCTCCAATGAGACACAGACCAAAACCAGGATGCCGTGATCCGGGTCCGCACTCCCACAAGAGTCACGTGACTCACATGGGGGCCCCATGCGAGATTACAGCCCTGAAAAAGCCCCTATCCCCTTAGGTGTTTCCCCCCGTACAGTTATTTGTACATGTGTGTACCCCAGGGCTCAGGGCCGGCCCACCCATAAGGCAAGGAGCATGGATGGTGACTGCCTTGGGTGGCTGTATCCAGAGGGCCAACAAATCCCAAGGTGGATCTTTATTTTCTCCTTTGTTCTTGATGTTCACTCACCCCTTCTTCCCTGGTGGGGAGTGGGGGGACGCCATTTTGTGGTTCGCCTCAGGAGCCAAAATGTATTGGGCCAGCCTTGCCAGGGTTATATTCAATATGCTGCTACTTGCTCCTTAGTGTAAAGGTAAAGGTAAAGGGACTCTTGACCATTAGGTCCAGTCATGACCGACTCTGGGGTTGCGGCACTCATCTCGCTTTATTGGCCGAGGGAGCCAGCATACAGCTTCTAGGTCATGTGGCCAGCATGACTAAGCCGCTTCTGGCGAACCAGAGCAGTGCACGGAAACGCCGTTTACCTTCCCGCCAGAGCGGTACCTATTTATCTACTTGCACTTTGACGTGCTTTTGAACTGCTAGGTTGGCAGGAGCAGGGACAGAGCTCACCCTGTCGCAGGGATTCGAACCACCGACCTTCTGATCGGCAAGTCCAAGGCTCTGTGGTTTAACCCAAAGCACCACCCGTGTCCCAGGCCCCTTAGTGTACAAGTGGTGTAAGTTTGGCTATGTAAGCATAAGCACAGGACAACTCCAGTACATACTGGCATATAGATACTAACCCCTGTCAACCCTGCCCCTGAGTGTAATAAAACATAAGCTGCATGCCAGCATGCCTATGGCATTTTTGTAAATGATCTACTGCTACATTAACATATCAGATTCATGACCCAATGCAGCCCAGCAACAGAAATATTACTATACCTGTCATAACTAGAATTGTTAGTTGCAATGAAAGGGGTGACCTGAATATATATGGTTCACAATTTCCTGTTACCGCAAACCAACTTTGGCAATTCATATCTTATTGCAATCTCGCTGCTTCTTGCAATTAATCACATACGAACTGTGCATTCTTTCCAGTCCACGACAATGGCTTTCCTGAGGGCTGTTTGGACAATGGTTTCAAATGAGCCATTTCTCAAAAGGGCAATTAGTGCTAACAGGCACTATTCCCAAAGTCCTGGGCCTCCAACGGTATCCAATGTGCTTTTCAAGAAATCTGAGAAATGTCAAAATATGTAACTTCCCGCATCATTTTTATCTTGCTCTGCTTCATCGGGTTAAAGATTAATGCTGATTAATAGATTTAATGATAAATGAACCACTTTGTAGCAAAAGACCTAAGCATATTTAGCTGTGAAAGAGTGAGAGAGAGAGGAAGGAAAAAGAGAGTAAACAAATTCTGCTTAGGCTATGGTAAAATATATAGCAAAGAAACTTCTCTACTTAAGCCACCTGTGAAATTGCTGCCCTGGATAGTAACAATTAGCAACTTGAGCTTATGGCAGGAAACACGACCTTGATAGTAAAGAGGATGTAAATGGAATAGTATTTAAAAATATTCAGCTATAGATATTGAAGTGAAACCAAAGCTCCAATGAACAACATCTTACATGTATTCTTGAAATTTTGCTGCAGGTGGCTGCATAAGTCACCTGCAGCAAGCTCCACAACCCAACAGCTACATATGGTGGACCAGGTAGGACTCTCTAAAGTTCCAGGTTTTGCTGGCACAAGGACTGCCATGCACCATAACAGATGATTGGAAGCAAAAGGTTTGCATGCAAGTGATTGGCATGTACTCTTTCAGCTCTCTTTCTGAGCCCCATCCCCATTTCCATTTAGACATCAGTGGCAGCAACAAGTATGGCAGCAAATGCCCCAAGGATCCCAATATTATTTCATGTTTTAGAGTATTTGATGAAAGACAAACAAAACAAAGTAAAACAGGCTTCCTCAATCTTGGCCCTCCAGATGTTTTTGGCCTACAACTCCCATGATACCTAGCTAGCAGGACCAGTGGTCAGGGATGATGGGAAGTGTAGTGGCCCTCCAGATGTTTTTGGCCTACAACTCCCATGATACCTAGCTAGCAGGACCAGTGGTCAGGGATGATGGGAAGTGTAGTCTCAAAACATCTGGAGGGCCGAGTCTGAGGAAGCCTGAATTAAAACAGTCAATCAGGCTTTACCAAAATTAAAGGAAAACAGCCACATTTCTTATAGCCTTAAAAAACAGATGTTTTCAGTTGCTGTCACTGGAGGTGACAGGTTGTCTCCATGGTAAGAAGCAAGAGAAGGGGAAGATATAGTCTTCCATATTATGGGGAAAAGTATCGCATTTCTATTTCAATTATTGTTATTTTTTCTAAATTTGCACTTATGTGGAAAATTAGCATGTGCAAATTTTGTGCGGACTGTATCCCCTTTTGGCTTCTATTTTGGGGATGCATAGATCCCCATCAGCTAGAATTCAGATGCATCATGGACAAAGAACAAAACGAAATGTGTGACAGTAAGAATATAAGAAGGCTGTAATATACCCAGGTTCAATGCATTTGCTCAAAAGAGCTAATGAAAATTGCCCAACTAAGTTACCTGTTACTTCACAGAGCGATCTATTTCTTTGGACGCCTTCCCAAAAGAAAATGGCTGTGCACCATAAAAAAGGCATTAGGCAACTGGGGCCTGAAGCCAGCTCCTTTTGTGCTTTCATTTTTGGTTTTATAGTAAAGCAGGAAAGCATATATTTTATTACCTGCACTGGAGTGCATGCAGGTAAAAATGATTGACGAGTAATCACACAGTGGTTCAGTTTGCACCTTGGCTAAGCTGCTCCACCGCCACCCATCACCAACAACCTTTGCTTCCTCCAGTGTTTCATGTTGTGCCTGAATGAATGAAAGCTCACTCAAGCTTCAAAGAACATCATCACTCGTGTGTGTGTGTGTGTGTGTGTGTGTGTGTGTGTTTTTAGGATGTGTCTGTTCAGCTCTGCCAGCGGTCTGCTGGGAATTTCTCACAAAAGCAGGCTTCCCCCTTGGAGGGGATTATGCACTGACTTTGAAGATAGTTTGCCAGCAATTATTCCCCTTAGGTCAAGACTTATTACAGTTCTCTACAGCCGCTGACACAGTGTGGAGGAGGCTTCTTGTTTTTTATCCAAAGTATCACAGGTAAACAATGCGGCTGACACCGTCTACTTTTAATGCGTGTTGCAAACATATGATTGCCATCCCAATGTTTTATGGGCAACAGTGGAGCCTCACCGACTTCAGCAAACTGGACTGCCCAGAAGAACTGCACAATCTCATGCCAGTTTTCCTGACCCCCCAAGCCCGCCTTCCTTTCAGAGACTTAAAGTCTGTGCCAAGTCAGATTGCTTAGCAAAAAAGCTGGTTGCTGGGAACTGATTAGCAGGCTCCAGACTGAGGGCTGGGTCTCAGCAGAGTCAACAAGATAAAAAGCATAAACCTCTTGCTCTTACCCTTCAAGAAACTCTTCATAGCCCTGCTTCTCCTTTACCTTTCCTTTTATCTACAGGCCAGCACAGACTAATTGCCCTTATTTATTTTTTTACTTCTACCCATGATGGCTCCCTGACCTGATTGTGATTAAGGAATGCATCTGATGTGTTTGCCCAAGGGAAACTTGATATTTTGCATGCTCACACCACAACCCTTGCAAAGCTGCCTTAGTTACAGGTATCTGAAGAAGTGTGCATGCACACGAAAGCTCATACCAATAACAAACTTAGTTGGTCTCCAAGGTGGGACATGGGTGGTGCTGTGGGTTAAACCACAGAGCCTAGGGCTTGCTGATCAGAAGGTTGGTGGTTTGAATCCCCGAGACGGGGTGAGCTCCCGCTGCTCGGTCCCTGCTCCTGCCAACCTAGCAGTTCGAAAGCACGTCAAAGTGCAAGTAGATAAATAGGTACCACTCCGGTGGGAAGGTAAACGGCGTTCCCGTGTGCTGCTCTGGTTTGCCAGAAGCGGCTTAGTCATGCTGGCCACATGACCTGGAAGCTGTACGCTGGCTCCCTTGGCCAATAAAGCGAGATGAGTGCCGCAACCCCAGAGTCAGTCACGACTGGACCTAATGGTCAGGGGTCTCTTTACCTTTATTAAGGTGCTACTGGAAGGATTTTTAAAATTTTGTTTCGAAAGCTGCTTAGGCCGTTCATCTCTAGCCCAGCACTGTCTGCCCTGATCAGCAGCACCTCTCACGGGTCTATGGCAGAGGTCTTCCACATCACCTCTTGCCTAATGCTTTTAAGAGGAGCTGTGCCAGGGGCAATCTTCGAGCAATGTATGTGTTCTACACCACTGGGCTATATATGGTCCCCTCCCTAAAAGTACAGCCTCCAGCCTCGTTGAATGGGCAGAATATCTGAGGAGCAGAGTCCTTACTCATCAGTTGTCTCTACGTGGGATGAACCCATCTATGCATGTACCTGATGAAGTAGACCGTAGTCCATAAAAGTGAAGTCATAATAAATTGGTTAGTCTTTAAGGTGCGACAAGACTGTTTATTGGTTTTGCGCAAGATGACTCATCCTTTCCCTACACACACACACAGCTGAAGGGAGCAGAAAAGCTCTGTTTGCTTGTGTGAGAACAATAAAAATGTTTTTGGGAACAGAAATGAGCAGCAAAAACAGAGCTCAGCTAAGAGCTGTTCCTGGAAGTTGGAAGCATTTTGGGAGCACAGGGATGTTTCTCTGGCTATGTGATGTGGAACAGCAGATTTGCTCCTTGCAAGAGTTCTGCTGCCTGTCTCCACTTATTCTCATTTAGTATATCTGTAACTATACCCAAAATATTACAAAACACCATACGTACCCAGCAATTTCTGCTTCCAGAGAAAACCAAAGCTTGGTAACCACTGCCACTGGAATTTCTTGCTGCTTGTGGGAGTTGGGAATGTGAAAAAAGTACGCAAGTGATCTCTTATGTCTAATGCTTTTTAAAAATTACTGTATCAGCCAAAGAGTGGTTAAAGTGTTCCCAGAAGTAATTAAATCATATCAAGTGAACTTGTGAATGTAACCATTGCTGTATTGGACAAATAATAACAGTGGGATTTGGCTGAAATGGTGCATTCCGTCCCTCTTAAGTGCCAAAAATAGGAAGACGGTTCATTAAGGACCTCAGAGGAAAAGCACAATGGACCTAAACTGCTGTGAAAATTCAGCTAGCGTGGACATCATTCTCCCCCTTTCTAAGTATTCTTAGATATACTCTCTGCAACATGTACCTGGCGATTAGACAACAACTATTAAAACAGAAGTTATATGTTAGCTAAGGGACTAGGAAATAAACATTGGCCAGCCAATCATTTTCACATGAGCTCTGAAAAGCATAACATCCGTGGTCAAAAATAGTAACAGAAGACATATAAATCTTCCATGGGAAAGAGACTACTGGGGAGATTTTACCACCTGGAATATAAGCATTTGGTTTCCTAAAATACACACCGCCTGTCAAATGCAGCAGTGCCCATAGTGTGAAGGTGTCAAAACCACCAGCAGCTGCTAATCTCATTTAGAGAGGAAGGGAATTCTGAATTTTCCCCAAAGCCTCTTTATGAAGAATATCAGGAAACAAGGCCCAGTGATTCAAGTCCCCCTCCTTCTGACATCTATGTGCCATTCATAATGCAGATTATTTTGATGAGATGATAATGATTCTGCTGCCGAAAAGAAAGGATTTCCCTGAACATTTGTTTACTTTGTGATTTTTTTAAAAAAAAATCCTGCCCTTCTGCAAATTTGCTCAGGGCAACTTACCATACCATAACACAAGACAACTCTTTAAGTATATAAAAGATAAACAGCAGAATTAAATTTATTAGAACAGATAAAACCATAATCAAGACAACTTACATTCCATGCAAAAAGCAAATAAAAATGATTTTGCTGTCATCAGAACAAAATTATTTTATTTTATTTCAGAGTCCTTCCTTAGGAGGGGATTCCACAGACAGGGGATGTACAGATGAAAAGTTCCTGTCCCTAAGTCACCTTCTGCCTGTTTTCAGAGGGTGGAGCAGATTTCGTGTGAACAGTGCAGAGTTTGGGAGGCTCGTGTGTGTGTGTTGTGAACTGCCTTGTGATTTTCAGATGAAGTGCGGTATACAAATTTAACAAATAATGCTAAGTAATAAACAATGGGTCCAATGGTTAAGAAGGCAGTTTCTGCACATGCTATAGAGGGAAATGAGAAGCAGAGGGAGAAGGTAGCCCATCTAGGAGAAAAGAAGAACCTGGGAAGGTACCCCATCTAGGAGAAAAGAAAACAGTTATCCTAATCTCTGCTGTTTTGAGGCTATACTCATTCATGAGAAAGGCTTCGGGAATAAACCCTGAGGAAAAATCTGTACCCGCTGCCTTGTGGGACATCTTTGGGAGAGGAAAAGGCTAAGGAAGAATGCCTACACAAATCTGGACCGGAGTCCCTAAGGCGGTTGCATGGGGTCTTGCATGGAGTGCAGATGACATAACTCTAGGGATCTAATCTGTGGTACTAGCTATGTACTGGGTTACTTATACATTAGCAAAAAAGAGGAAGAAATAAGATACAGGTTTGCATAAAATGTGCATATACTCTGCATATATGTATAGATGCATCTATATGTATAGAGGTATATTTAGAAACAATTAGTACAGTAAGAGTCAACTGTTACGCTAGGCAGCTCCTGTATGTGGAAAGGTGTGCGATATTGTCATTTGCCTCAGGTAGCAAAATATTTGGGGCCTGTCCTGATCCTCTGTAATGTACGGAACATGGCACATTAGGGTTAATTAATCTGCGGCCTGGTTGGAGTATGCATGCGGATTGCCTTCAGTTATGTTCAATATGCCTGCAAGGGTAAAAAAAAAAAAAGCCCACAAGTGTTAGAACTCTCTCTTCCAGGGGAAATGTTAAAAAAAAAAGGCTCTAAAATATCACATAGCTTAGGGAAGTGGGGAGCTCAGAGCAATATAAAGGACATTTTCCTAATTGGCTTCATTCGAGAATACCATGCATGCAGCTGACCTTGAGAAATTGCACCGGGGGTAGCTCCCCACAAAAAACACACACACCAGAAAAACCATGTATTATTGTAGTGCAAGTGCTGAACCAGAAGGATGGAAAGACGACAGAGTTGTTGTTAGTCTGTTATAAAACACATAAAGAGACAGACAGTCTTGAGGCACCTTAAAGACTAATAAATGCATTTGTGGCATATGTTTAGGACACTCCTGAAAAAGAAGAAAAAAGCTTATACAACAAATCAAATCTGTTAGAATTTATGGTGTCATAATTCCACCCACCGATGCAGAAGTGGGGAGGCTTTTTCAGAAATGCAAATCAGGCAAGGGGGGAAGAGAAAGGGAACCGAGTGCCTTATACACTGCACCCAGGCACAGAGTTCCAAATTTAAGAAAAGAAAACATACTTACTCAGAGTAAGAGCTCCCACAGCTACCGCAACTCAAGACCCTTTTGTGCACATCTGACATTCTTTCATTATTGTGTATGGTGTTAATTTCACTGCCTTCGTCTGGTTGTGACGTGGCCAAGTTTCGGTTGTCATAACTCAAAATCTCCCAAAACTTTATTGTGGTTACCAGTCTCAACATTAACATAATATTTGGCACGTACGCTTCTTGTGGCTTTTTCGGAATTGGTTTGTTTGCCGCAGAAAATGCTTGGTTGATAAAAGAAACGTCCTATAATATCTATTGTGACATGGGAGAGGGGGAAAGAATGAACAACAAGACCACTGTGGTGGCCCTCTAGAGACCTCACCATTTAGGGAGGAGCCAGGGTATGTTAATCTCATCTGCAATGGATTGAACCTTAACAAGGTTGCATATAAAACTGCAACTGCTGATAGGAACATCCTATGATTCCATTCACCTTCACATGGATAGGGCAGGAGAGCCCAGGAGACATAAGAATTATAAGAAACCATGACAGCTTTTCAATAAATCAATCATAGTAATTAAACATGATAAGGTGTTTTCAAACATGCTATTTGATAAATGTAAAATACACCGGACAGTTAAGTCCAGTCAAAGGCGACTATGGGGTTGCAGCACCCATCTCGCTTTCAGGCCAAGGGAGCTGGTGTTTGTCCATGGACAGCTTTCCAGGTCATGTGGCCAGCATGACTAAACCGCTACTGGCACAACAGAACACCGTGACAGAAACCAGAGCGCATGGAAACACCATTTACCTTCCTGCCACAGCAGTATCTATTTATCTATTTGCACTGGCGTGCTTTCGAACTGCTAGGTTGGCAGGAGCTGGGACAGAGCAACCGGAGCTCACTCCATTGTGGGGATTCGAACCGCCAACCTTCCAATCAGCTTAGACCACAGTGCCACCCGCATCGATTTAATACATGAAGGGTGACTAATGCAAATTGTTGATAATACAGCTTCCAGGTCATATGGTCAGCATGACTAAGCTGCTTCTGGTGAACCAGAGCAGCGCACGGAAACACTGTTTACCTTCCCGCCGGAGCGGTTCCTATTTATCTACTTGCACTTTGACGTGCTTTTAAACTGCTAGGTTGGCAGGAGCAGGGACCGAGCAACAGGGGCTCACCCCGTCACCAGGATTCAAACCGCCGACCTTCTGATCGGCAAGTCCTAGGCTCTGTGGTTTAACCCACAGCGCCACCCACGTCCCTACCCTGTAAGTTAGACCATTATTAATATTGTCAGCATATAAAATGAGGAGGAACGAGGCTGTCAAAGAGCCGCTTGCCTAAGACCACCCCACAAGTTCAAGGACCAGGTGAGGTTTGAACCTGGTGTACCCCAACTCATAGCTCTTTCTCTTAACCATGATACAGTTTCAGAACCTACGTTTTCAGAATCATGTTTTCCAGATGCGGCAATCAAATGCCAGAAGATGAGAAATGTGGTTTGCAAAGGTGTTTGTTTTTGATCTGAGTGCACAACCCCGATAGTGAGGCATAATGGCTGCTGAACATCTGAATGCTTTCCAGACCCTTGAGTTTCTTAGTACAGCATGAGAAGGCCAGCTTCAGGCCCCTGGAGTTCTTCCTCCTGCTGCAAGAGGTCAGCAGAAGAGGCCAAGACAAACTTCATCACTCATCTGCTAGGTAAGCCCTAGTGACTGATCAGGGGAACCATATTGCTTCAAAGCAACAGTGAAGCTCACAAGTAGAGGAAGGAAATAAAAGCATTTGGCATCTTCAGAGAAGAATAAGATGATTTAAAGTAAGGTAACAATGCCCAGGTAAATAGGCAAGCTTGGGTGATCTAAGCAGAGGTGCACATAAATTTGAGGAGTCCCTCCAAGTTAATGACAGGTATAAGCCAATTGAAAGGGCCCAGTAGGTTTCAAATTGTTGCCATTGCCTGACAGCTTTTATCCTTTAGAGCCAAGCTAGAGAACAAAAGCCTATTTTTGGTAAATCGAAACCAGAAACAGAGGAGATTTTATGAGGGCTTTGACAAAATGTGGGATGGCAGGGTTCGGACGTGGGGGAAGCTCCTGGTTTCTTGCCAAATTCTTACGCAAGCTGCATTTCCGAATGCAGTGCATATAAAACCCTGTTATGTTAAGAGGCATTTATTAATACGAATTATTGCTTAGAAAGCCCATACACATACACACAAGGCATAAGGCACATGCATTTAAAGTGCACCCAGCCCTTCCCAACTGCTGAATCCCAAAACTGAAAAGGTCGAAGATTCAGAAATGTACCAAATGGGGACTGAAGGAGGGAGTACCCTTGGGGGGGGGGCTTTCATACAGGTATTGCATTTGCCACATTGTCGCTTACTAGGTAAATGGATACAGTGGTACCTCGGGTTACATACGCTTCAGGTTATGGACTCCGCTAACCCAGAAATATTATCTCAGGTTAATAACTTTGCTTCAGGATGAGAACAGAAATTGTGCAGCGGTGGTGCAGCGGCAGCAGGTGGCGCCATTAGCTAAAGTGGTGCTTCAGGTTAAGAACAGTTTCAGGTTAAGAACGGACCTCCAGGATGAAGTAAGTACTTAACCCGAGGTACCACTGTAATTGACTTCCTGCCCAATGCAGGCATAGCACTGAACCTGCTTTCAGCTTTATGTCTGAAAATCAAAGCAAGGTAAAGTGTCAACCAAAACCAAGAACATGGAGCCATGCTTGAAAGTGGGTGTGCAGACCGCATCGTGAATTAACTATACACCTATAACCAGCAAGCCACAGATAAGGTAATTACCCTGCTTCTGCAGCTGCAGGTAGGTTTCACAGGTTTCTTCCTTTACAAGAAGCAGGGTTTAAGCTTGACAAACTGAACCAGGGTTGAGGAACTTATAGCTCTCCAAATGCATTGGACTTCCAGCTTTCATCATCTCTGGCCTTCGGACATGCTAACTGGGGCTGATGGAAGCTGGAATCCAACAATATTTGGAGGGCCACAGATTCTCCATCCCTAAAGTACACCAATGTATATTTGAGATACTAGGTCCATTAGGTCCAGTCGTGACCGACTCTGGGGTTGCGGCGCTCATCTCGCTTTATTGGCCGAGCGAACCAGCGTACAGTTTCCGGGTCATGTGGCCAGCATGACTAAGCCGCTTCTGGCGAACCAGAGCAATGCATGGAAACGCCGTTTACCTTCCTGCCGAAGCAGTACCTATGTATCTACTTGCACTTTGATGTGCTTTTGAACTGCTACGTTGGCAGGAGCAGGGACTGAGCAACAGGAGCTCACCCAGTCGCAGAGATTCAAACCCCCAACCTTCTGATCAGCAAGTCCTAGGCTCTGTGGTTTAACCCACAGTGCCACCAGCGTCCCATTTGAGATACTAATCAGAGTTAAAAACTTACCATGGTTAAGCATTGCTTCTGTATTGTTCTTGATCATAAAAGGAATGAAGGATTGCTGACAGATTCGTTCTGACACATTCGTTAAAGGAGGTTAAGGAGAAGCATGAGACTAGCCCAAGGGCACCCAGTGGGCTTCAGTATCCAAGTCCAAGAATCTATCAGCTGCAGCAGGACGGCTCCCCTGCAGTGCGACCTTGTTGTCATTCACTCGCTCAAGGAAAATTAAGAATTGGACGGTGGCCTAGTGATCAAGGTCCTTTAACAGTTGTGTGTAAGTGGGAATTTTAGTGAATGTAGCTTTTCTTTCCCTTATGCTTTGAAGGTGCAAACATCTGCACAGTGCAGAAAGATTGTCAAATTTTGAGGAGAATTTTATAGTTTTGTACTTTGGTCTTTGGATAAGCCTAAAGATACTAATATTAATGGTGCTTATTTCAATGAAGGTATCTTTTTGGAACTGCCATAATAGAGTCATAGGAATTGGAAGGGACCATGGGGCTTAAACCCATGACCCTGAAATATTATTATTATTATTATTATTATTATTATTATTATTATTATTATTATTATTATTATTTCGGTCACAGACCAGGCCAGCCCAAATACAATATCAAGGAAGTCATAAAACACGATAGGGATACATTTGAATTTGCAATTAGGTATAACAGGGACAATACAGATATAGCAACAGTTAAGGTAAAGGTAAAGGTACCCCTGCCCGTACGGGTCAGTCGTGTCCGACTCTAGGGTTGTGCGCCCATCTCACTTAAGAGGCCGGGGGCCAGCGCTGTCCGGAGACACTTCCGGGTCACGTGGCCAGCGTGACGAAGCTGTTCTGGCGAGCCGGCACCAGCGCAGCACACGGAAATGCCGTTTACCTTCCCACTAGAAAGCGGTACCTATTTATCTACTTGCACTTTAGGGGTGCTTTCAAACTGCTAGGTGGGCAGGAGCTGGGACCGTTTGACGGGAGCTCACCCCGCTGCGGGGATTCGAACCGCCGACCATGCGATCGGCAAGTCCTAGGCGCTGAGGATTTACCCACAGCGCCACAAATATATAAATTAAAACTTAGTCCCTAACGTATAACCTAAAATTATCATTTAAGGCCTTAATCATTATGATAGCACAGCTTGTTCCCTAAGTTTCATGGCAATTAGACAGAATTTGGCTACCCTTAACGTGATCTCAGGATCCTTGTTCTCTACCGGGGATTTTAGACATTGAAGTTCAGATTCATTTGGAGATTTTTGCACAGCATGGGTAATAAATACTGAGCGTATATCTCTGTAGAAATGGCAATGTAACAAGGCATGAGAGACAGTTTCTACCTCCATCAAGCCGCAGGGGCAGACTTGTTCCGCATATGGTTTACCCTCGAATCTGCCCTGCAATAAGGCAGATGGCAGCATGTTGAATCTAGCGAGGGTAAATGACTGTCTGAAATTAAGAGTCTCATGTTCCACCCACCAAGGAATGCAGACCAGTGCTTTAGCCTCCCAACAAGTATGGTAAGTGAGGCTGACTGATACTGATTTCCTCCAAATCCAGACTGTGAGCTTCATTCATAGTTGAGTGGGGATTTCAATATGGGTTTGCCATTTCCAAGCCTAGCACTCTAGCCATGAACATTATATTCACTCTCATTTGGCCAACAGGATATATCTTTCCATTCTACATAAACTCATTGGTACTGTTTTGTATTCTTTAAACAACCTGGGCTTTTGTGTTTTTAAAGTGTGTATTCTAGCCTTTAAATATGAAGGAAAGCTGGCAATGCTTGCTAAAAAATTTCTCCTGGCTGCTTGCTACCTGTCCACAACTATAGAAGTCAGCATAAGATTGCTGGGATTCCCATGCTTTACCTGAACCTATTAAGTTCAGCGGCGCTTATTTATAGTCAACACATAACAGGATTGTTCTATATAGTACAGAAAAAAGATGCAGATTAAATTAAACAAAGTTAGAGAAGATATGTGAAGCTGTTTGATCAGCACATTTTATACGAGTAGCATTGTGCAGCTTTTTCGGAGCAAAATTTGGATCACTTGGACATGGAATTTTGTGTTTACAGTGGTGCCTCTGGTTATGTACTTAATTCGTTCCGGAGGTCTGTTCTTAACCTGAAACTGTTCTTAACCTGAAGCACCACTTTAGCTAATGGGGCCTCCCGCTGCTGCTGCGCTGCTGCCGCACGATTTCTGTTCTCACCCTGAAGCAAAGTTCTTAACCCAAGGTACTATTTCTGGGTTAGCGGAGTCTGTAACCTGAAGCGTATGTAACCAGAGGTACCACTGTATTTTGCAAACGGTCCTGGAAATGCAGTGAGTGGAACATAAAAGGGACAAAGCCTTGACTCTTATAAGCAGCAAGTTGGGATCATTATGTAGGCAAGGGTTCCCCCCCCCCTTTTCCCATTATTTCCCTTGCACAGTCAGATGCCATATAGACTTCTGGAATCTCTCTGTTCAGTAGTTTGCCAGCTGGTATTTTGACAGCTGTCACCTTGGCCAATAAAGCAAGGGCTGAAGCTAGGGTAATCACTGCAGGAGGTTTATACTGTAGAGATATATTCTTCATCCTCAGTTTGGTAGAGACCACATGCGGTAGAGCCACAAAAGTTATGGGGGGAAAAGAAGTTTTAAAAAAATGAAAGCTGATCCTAATTTTGAAGAGTGCAATCGTACTGACTTTGTGAGGAGCTTCAGGAATGCAGTTCTTCAGAACACACTTCAGCATATGAATGCAAAGAGCGGTTTCTTATTGCCTGGTGGCACCCTTGCCTTTCCAATACTGCATGTCAGGTCTGGCCATTTATAAAGCAGGGAATTTGCTTGCTTATGACAGGTGCCAAGTCCTGTTATTCAGGCTTGCCGTGGAAGGCAATGGGTTTCTTCCTCTGGTATCTGATTCTCCCCAGCTCCAGAGTTATCCCTCATTTTGAATTATGGTGCTGGAGGAGACTCTTGAGAGTCCCATGGACTGCAAGAAGAACAAACCTATCCATTCTTAAGGAAATCAGCCCTGAGTGCTCACTGGAAGGACAGATCCTGAAGCTGGGGCTCCAATACTTTGGCCACCTCATGAGAAGAGAAGACTCCCTGGAAAAGACCCTGATGTTGGGAAAGATGGAGGGCACAAGGAGAAGGGGACGACAGAGGATGAGATGGTTGGACAGTGTTCTCGAAGCTACCAGCATGAGTTTGACCAAATTGCGGGAGGCAGTGGAAGACAGAGCCTGGCGTGCTCTGGTCCATGGGGTCACGAAGAGTCGGACACGACTAAACGACAACAACAAATTCCTGATAGCTATATATACTTAAGAACATAAGGAAAACCCTGCTAAATCAGCCCTCTGATTAAAACCTCTGCTTAAAAACTTCCAAGGAAGGGAAGTCCATTCCACTGTCAAGCAGCTCTTACTGTCAGAAAGCTCTCCCTGAACAACGCTTACAAGCATAATAAAAACTTTTCTGAACTATAAATTAAAAAACTATTTTCCTTGCAATTTCTGTCTGCCCTTAGTTTGACTTTTACTTGTTCAGAGCAAAATAAAACTTAATTCAAGAATAAATACTGAAAGATAAGGAGAAAATTGCACCATAAAATGACAGATTTATTTGTTTTTCCTGAAATGTGTAATCTATTGATATAGATCTTGGTATAGATCTTGGACTGACTTTTTTTTTAAGTGAAGCCAAGCTTACTAGAATAACAAATAAAAGTGGGTGTAAAACAGATGACACAGTATACATTAGTTTATCCAATATTGTTAATCAACTCACAAAATGGTTTTCCACTGGGGAAGTCCATGTTTGAAATATGCTCTAATTTTTCAGAAGAGCATTTCAAACATCTTTAAACAATTAAACAGAACTTCCAAGATTTCCCTGTATCCCGAATGCTGAACCAGATTTTTCTTTTGCTTCTCGATACTGAGGTCGAAAGTAGAAGAAGAAAACAATATATAACTTGAACTGCCCTTAATTTTTAATAAGTTGACTGATCCCTTTCTGCATAATCAATCAATCAATCAATCAATCAATCAATCAATCTCTTCTAACTTAAAATGCATACCATCAGATAATCAATATTTGTGTCTTTCTGAAGATAATGAAAGTAATATAATGTACCACTTAATAACTTTAGGAAAAGGTAAGAAAAAGTGTGCCCTTCAATTTTACTTGTCAGTTTTACAAATCAATGTTGTGGCTTGCTAGATGCTTAATAGTTCACAGAGTTATCAAATCCCAAGCAAACACACACACACAAGGTCATCAAGACCCAGATATGCTACAATGTGTGAGTAAATGTGGGATTTTGGAAGCCTATCCAGTATGTACCGTGTCGAACAACATACATTCTTACTACATATAGTGCTCTGAGTTCCAGCAAACATACTCTAAATTTACATCAATATATCAATACTTCTTTAAAAAAACAACAACCCCATACTCTACTTGAAGAGGTGCTTTCTTGAGAGTTCACATGCTACAATTCCTTGCGTGCTTCACCCCCCCAACTTTTAGAAAATCGGACTATTGCTGTAATCTAATGTACGCTAGAAAAGACTGTTATGACATCCTATAACAAATTGCCTTCAAGTAAAGCAGTAAACATTCTTTACTCGTTTGTGATATGTACCATATGCTGGCCCAATCACACATTTTTTGTGGTCAGATAAGTATTTGCAAAAGTCATTCCCAACACCACGCAACAGAATAACAAGCAAAACTTTTACAGAGATAATGTATAGCATAGTGTCACTGAACAGATAAATGTTAAGCTCTTACGGGCCAGTTTTATGGGCTGCTTCACTTGTTACTGAAATACTAGATACAAGGCTGTCTACCACATACATTCAATGGTCCCCATAATAGGCAACAGGTCTTTTACTTAAGCTATGCACATGACATAGGGAGCCACAATTGGTCTGAGTCCCTGCGGTTTATATTCATAGCCATGGCTTAGTCAGGCTTGGGCAGAGGAAATTGAGACAGGGTTCAGTTCTTCCCTTCATTCTGCTGCTACACTACACTGAACTAAGCCATAGCATGGTGTAGAATGACATCTGAACCTGGGCAAATGGGTTTGGATCTCTTCATACTAGGCACGGGCTGTAATCAAGGTTTATGGCTTGTAGTTTTGTCCAGGAGAGCAAACCAATCAAGGGGGATCAAAATAGTCCTGATTTCTCTGTGAGTGCCCATGCTCTCAAGTTTCTGTGTCTCCCCCTCCAAAAGGAGTACACTTTCTACTGCAAGCAACCTTCAAAAGCACATGAAGTTCGGATTCTAAACATTTCAGAATTGGAAAAAAAAATCAAAATAATAGGCATTAACAAAACAGTCAGCTGCAACAGTCAGCAAACTTGCAGCTAGCTTGCATTACGTATCAGCTTGCAGAAATGCATTCTTTTTCCTCTAAAAGGTAATCAAAATAGAGGTGAGTGGAACCTCTGGGACATTCCATTAAATGGGTGCTACAACAGAAAAGGCCATGAGTACAATAAGATACATTTGAGTGCCTGCTAATTTCTTAAACATCTAATCTGCTGTCCCAGCTCAGATTTGCTTCATATAGGTGGATAGATCGACAAACCCTCCTTTGGGAACACTTTCATATTCACATTACATTTTTTAAGACATATCCAATGATGTTTGATGGGTGCACTTAAAAAAAAAAGTTATCTCTGCAAACACATGCATCATGCAGGTTCACTTTTTGGGCAGGTTCAAGTTTGCCATTTTTCAGTATTATATGAAATGCTAAATTCATGACAATGTTTGATCCTACTGAATAACAAGATAAAAATCAAGGATGGGGTGGTTGCAAAGGTCTTTTGTGACTGACACTGTATTTAAAAAAAGACAGCATCATCCATAAATGTTTTACAGGGACGTTACTTGGATTATGAGAATCAGCATCATCTCCAAAAGTTTTGCTCTAGGCTTTCCTAACCAATGCACCCACCCCATCATTGGATTCTCCACAAACTCTACATCATCTGTTTAGATTTTATGCTCTGCTGGACATACTTGTTATGTTTTATCTCCCAGATAGCGGATCAGCAATAAAGGTTTGCTTTTGTGTCAGATTTTCTTCTTTAAAACTTTGAAGAGGTCTTATTGCAGCAGGAGTTTGAATTCTCACATGGCTTTAATTCTTCTTTTGAAGGAAGGGAGAGAATGCGAAGTGGAACGAGAAATATAGTAGGACTGCAAAGTGTGTGATGCCTAAGAACCTGGCCAGCACTTTAGAAGCTCTTAAGCAAGTTGCTGCTAAGGGACACGCTTACTCTGGGATCTGAAAACAGATACGAAGTCCCAGGACCTCAAAAACAAGTGCAACAATAATTAAAAGCATTAAATAAAACAACAACAACTGTAACAACAACAAAATCTAATTAGGTTTGTAAAAGACTAATTAATGACCACATGTCTTCCTGGGAAGCAAACTGTCACAATGAAAAGGGGTTTATTTAATCTTTTACAGTGATGTCCTTCATAATTCCAATCACTGGAATTAACGTTGTAAGTCTCCAAGCTCAAATTAAGCCCTCCAAGTGGACTTTAATTGCACTTTGAGAAGTGCCTATGATTCCCTTTGCCACTATAAACAAGAGCCAAGAACTCCCTTCAAATTGCCACTGAGGTGTGTTCCAAACTGAGGTTCCGCTCAATAAAAAAAACGCCTCGTGCTTCTTTTAATATCTTGTTCTCTTCAGAGCAGTAAAGTGTAAGAGAGAATACAAAGGAGCCCAAATTTACAACCCAGGGGCAGCTTTGCATTTTGCATGAATTTGAATATCAAGTCACTGAAAATGAGTGATTTTCCCACCCTTCATATTCATGGACTTTCCCCACCTTTTCTTCTTGCCACTGCGTTATAGTACTGATTGGGGAGGAAGTTTGTGTCTGAGTCTGAAGTGAGCTTAAAAGCTGAATCCTAACCATGTCCACTCAGAATCCAAGTCCTAGGGAATTCAACAGAGCTTACTATCACGTAAGAGGAGTTAGCATTGCAGCCAAAGGAACACAGCTATGGAGGCCACATAAATGTACCAACTCCATCCCTCAACCACAGGATATCTTTCCCCCTTGTGGGCTGTGACATCCTCCCCAAGTGACTTACAAATGCTTTCCAAATATCTAAACACTAAACTATGAATGGGTTGACCAGTTTGTTTCTGGTCTCTCTCACTTTCACATATACTCATTCATAAATTCATCCTGTTCCATTTCCACCTTTGAGATTTGCTTTGAAAATGATAATAATAATAATAATCCACAGGGGAGGGTGTATTTATATTTATACTGAGGTGTTTGTTTCTGAAGGAATTCTCTATTGAAAAGTGCATTTTAAATGTATTCTGATTATTATTATATTTTTATTATTATTATTGGGAGCAACAGACTGTACTGAAATATTCAGGAAGCACGAAAGTCTGCGGAAAATTCAAGTTTTGACCTGCACTTAAGTCAAGGAGGTATAGATCAGGCTGCCTCAGAATTTGCAAAGATCGAACTAATCAAGGATGCCAACATACCACCCTCTAAAAATGTACATGTATCAATGTGTAAATCAATTTAACTGAGAAAGATGCTACTTTTAAAAATGTGACATGTCAAAGGGACAAGAAATGGAAAAATTCCTTAAATATTCTGCAAAACTACTTTCAACTCACTTTTTTTACCAGCTTTTTTGTCTTTTCTTCATTCTTTTCTTCTGCCCTGCCCCTTTTTAAAAGAAAATTGATACTGAAGATATTATTCTTGTTTTATTGCTTGCCCTTCATCCTAAGGTCTTAGGGTGAATTACAATATTATATGAGAATATCTTGTAAGCTGTTTCTGTATGTAGAAGGCTGGGAGGAAGGAAGAAATTAAATGTGGTTTGGACTTGCATCATGATTTTCTATTTCTTCTTCATCTTCTCTTAATCTTAATGCAAACTGTTCGAACCAAACAATAAAACTAAAAGCAGGGGAAATGTTGATGCAAACAATGACTTTTCCAAGTTGTATAGAAAGCTAGCAGATTTTTTTGTTGCTGTTGTCAGCAGCAAAGATATCAAGGAGATGTCCATTAATAAAATAGGTGGGAGCATGAGACTCTTAACCTCAGGGTCATGGGTTTGAGTGTCACGTTGGGCAAGATTCCTGCATTGCAATTGGCACGATTCCTGGGGTTGGACTAGATGACCCTCATGGTCCCTTCCAACTCTACACTTCCATGATTCCTTAAAAAAAATAACAGCTTGGATCCAAGGTTGCTGTTCAGTTCATTCAAACAAGGACAATCTGGGTTACCCATTCTGCAGGAGTAGATTTTCAGACAGACACGTGAGGCTGTGGAGGGAAGGGGTGACAGAAAACGCCCATCACATGAGCATGAACAATTTCCAGAAGGGAAGTTAAGATCCAGGCCAACATGCTTTCATTTTTAGCGCAAATGGCAAAACATACGAACCATCTTGTTCCATTTTAGACTGAGCACAGACTGCACAGTACCAGACAGTTGGAATTTTTTTCCCATAAAATAAAACAAAAGATTAGATACAACCAATCACGCGGGTTTTGGGTTTTTTTCACACGTAATTAAATCTATCTTAGTTAATGTGCTCAGTTCTATAAAACACAATGGAATGAAAACAAAAGCATACAATGGTTGGGAGAAGACCACAGTTAATATTGTGTGTATATATATTTTGCTAGTCTCCTGAATGATATGCTGTCCTAAAGACTACCCAAGTAGACATTTGTGGTTTTCCTAGTTTGTGGGCAATTTTGTATAACACTTCAGATGCAAAGCCATAATGTGGGTATGGGGAATTATTTAACTACATGGGAGTCTAATTCTCTAAATTATTTTTAAGAGGCTGTCGAACCCTCGTCCCCAACCCAGCCCATACGCAAAATACCAACCATGTGTTGTGGTCTACTGGCTGCAAAGGAAGATTTTTTCCTCTGCAGCCATGGCTTGAATTCAAGCCGTGACTGCAGCTGCAAAGGAAGAATTAGAAGCGCACTCTAAGAGCACTCTCCTGATTCTTCCTTTCCAGAAGTAGTGCCTGTTGAATTTAGCACCTTTTCCGTGTGCTACATGGGGACAGGAAAAAGTGCCAGATTCAAAAAGTGCAGTATCCTTCCAGCGCTTGGAAAGTGATAATCAGAGTGTTCCTTTTCAATTTGGCCCTCTCACACCTTATGTCACATGACATCAAGTGATGGGCAGGTGGGCGTGGCTTGAACCAAACCATGCTGAGGGCCACATGGGGAGGCTCTGTTGAGTGGTCGATAATCCACCCCGTTTTAGCAGCCTGCACAGGATTGCCAGAATGACCTCTGCTTTCTAAAACAGCATAAAATACTCAAGTATAATACTCCAATATCACCACATTTTACAGGCTGCCTATATATTTCTGAGACCTGTTCAGGGTGCTGGTTTTAACCTATAAAGCAGGGAGAGGAGAAAACATTTTTCAGCAAGACCACTATGTCTCAAGAACAACCTTCTGGGAGCCACATGGTCATGGCCAGAGGCAACAGTGGATGGAGCAACAGATGTCACTCTTACCTTCACACAGTAACAACAACAACAATTTATTTATACCCAACCCATCTATCTGGGACAACAACAACAGCAACAACAACAACAACAACAACAACAACAACAACAACAACAACAATTTATTTATACCCCACCCATCTGTCTGGGATTCCCCAGTCACTCTGGGTGGCTCCCAACAGAATATTAAAAACACCAAACATTAAAAACAGGGCTGCCTTCAGATGTCTTCTAAAAGTCAGATAGTTGTTTATTTCCTTGACATTTGGTGGGAGGGTGTTCCATAAGGTGGGTGCCACTACTGAGATGGCCCTCTGCCTGGTTCCCTATAACCTCACTTCTTGCAGTGAGGGAACCGCCAGAAGGCCCTCGGTGCTGGACCTCAGTGTTCGGACTGAACGATGGGAATGGAGACACCCCTTCAGGTATGTAGTAAGCCACATTCCAACCATGCGAAAGTCAGAGATTTCTACACACACCTCCATGCAGGCAAAATGCAACATCACAATTGAGGGATGCATTCCGGTTAGGTGTCATGGCTGGATGCAGAGGTGTTTGGGAGGCACCAGCTGAAGATCCCCCAAGGTTAGAAGGCTTAGAACCAGGGGGTTGGTGGTGGGACAACCATGAGTGGTCAGAGGGAGAAGAGGGAGACTGGGAGTTTGAGGTGTTGGAAGCTGAAGAGGTAACAGGGTTGAGTGAGGAGGAAAAGGCCGGGGCAGAGAGCAATCCAGAACCAGAGGCAGAAGCGTAGGTTGGAGAGGATGGGGCAAGAGGCAGAGATGAGGCAAGCTGCTGAATAAGTCAAAGGGTCTCCTCCTGCTGCTGCGACAAGCTCCCCTTCTGCCTGGTCTCCCAGAACATGCAGAGAAGTGAAGAGTGTGGAGCAAGGAGAGACAAGACAATGGAGCCTCAGGCTGCTAGGGAGAGAACCAGGGGAGGAGCCTTCAGTCCTTGCAACTGCCTCAATGGGGCAAGACACTGTGATCACTAGGCTTGCACTGTTTTGGTTTGTCCGAATAAAGAGTTAACTTCACTGACACCAGTGTTCTTTGCTGCTGATCTACTCCTGACTCTGGCTCCTGGCAGTACCAGGAGAAGACCACTTTTCTGCTGAAGCTCATCTTCTAAGCTGCCACCAACACCCATTTGCAGGGTTCAGGACTTATGTTTCCCCATGCCAACATGTGTATGGAACCACATGAAGGAGAAAGCAGCTGTGTGAGGGTCTGCAGCAGGAAAAAAGGTGATATGAAGGTTATGTACCTCCTTCTCCTGCTGCTTCTCTGTTCCAAAATGCCCTCTCCTGAGCCAGCTTTTTCTTAACAGAAGTGGTCATCAGGCTCTGGAAGCAATGCCAGAGAAAACATTTTGAAGTACATAGCTCAAAACTCAGATTTCCCTACAGCACTACTGCATTCACTGTCAAAAATTAGAGCATCTTCTGCCTCCCAAGAACAACAGAGAACACGCCAATGTTTCAGAAACTGAACATTCAGAGCGCTTCCTTGCAGGTGACAGGTCCACTTCCCAAAGAAAGGAGATGGTAATTTGCAAGCCAGGTTAGATACAAGTAAGACAAAATCAAAATACACCAGCAACCTGCTGTTGTCATTATCATGAGCAACAGTAACCAGCACCACTGTACAAAGTATTTAAGAATGCAATCCCTGCCATCTTAGCTTCACAGTCGAAAGTAAATTATAGAAACAGAATACAGAGAAGAAGAAAAAAACCCAAAATCAAAAACTTGGTCAGGGAGGCTGGCTGAAATAAATGAGTCTTCCAATGAACTATTTTTTAAATAAAGGAAGAGAACCAGTCCAATGATTACCAAGCTCTAATGAAATCCAAAGTTAATGAGCAACAGAGTAAAAGGCACAAAGAGAAGGAATAGTAGAGGAAATACAGAGTTCAAGAAGCAAAAAAGAATTGCGGAAATGTAAGAAACAGAGGGATAGGCTGGTGGGTGGGCTTGAGAGAAAATGGGGAAATTAAAGGGGGAAAATAACACAGGCGCTAAAAAATTAACACACTTCCAAGTGAATAACATACACTTAAGCTGGATATGAAATGGAAGAGGTAACCATCATTTTTATATCTATATCTATATAGGGAAATCCCTATCCTCTACAATAAAATAAAACTTCAGGTCAAAAATTCAGACCTGGAAGATGCTTGAATCTCTGCTTTGGGGATTAGAGATGCGCTGTATAATAAAAAGGGTTTTAATGCTGCCTCTAGAGTTCAAGTGCCCACATAATAAAAACCACGACACACTGCAGGTCAATGGCTGAAAAAATAATAAAGAATGAATTGCCTCGCTTCTGCTGCAAAAGACTAGGTTTCAGGAAGGAGGTAATTAACCAGGGATCTCAAGAAGATTGGCAAGTGCCTGTACCTTAACCAAATGAATTTTCAGGCTGCCTCCTTCTCCCATTGTGTCTGTGTGTGCGAAAAGAATTAAAAAGTCAAGGCAGTCTGGAGAGAAATAGAAAGGCTTTCACTGGAATAAATAGGCCTTGAATCCAGCTACTAAGGGAGCACCAAAGCAGCCAAACAGAAAATATTTATTGCAATATGTATTATAATACTAGTATTAGGTTGTCATATTGTTCATATGCACAGAAAACTGTCAGAAAGTACTGAGGACAATTGTGAAACCCAGCAAGGAAACGAACTACCTTAAGAAAGTGTGGTTCTTTTATTTTAGTAACTGCTTATGTTTGCAAAATGTAATTTTCCCAAAGGTCAAGTGAGGAAAACCAAGCGAACATTTTTAAAAAAAACAAAAAGTGGAGGAAGGTCCAAACTTCTCAACAACGTGTTTTCTCAACACAACTCTTATGCTTGTATGCATCCAAAAAGAACATTCAAGCCCCCTCATCTTTTAAAATCAGCCGGTGATATCATTCAATTACCCTCCTATCCAATTAGATAACAAGTTGATAGCAAAGTAATGTTTTCTGCCTGACCCAGTTTACAAGGTACACTGGTTGCATGGATTAAGAGCATGGCTTAAGAGCACAATGCTGGATCAGACCAAATGTATATCTGCTAGTCCACCAACTGCCAGGAAGTTCTAGCCAAGCCCACAGAACATGAGGGCAATAATAGACCTCTTTTGCTATGGTTTCCAAGAAACTATTTGTCAAATTTCCCCCTTTAAAGCCACTTCAGTTACTTTTCATCTAGAACCGTTAAGACCCACATCCATTTGGTTGTCTGTGGGTAGAAACAGGCTCATCTGTGGTTTGGGATGATACTGAACTGCATTTAGGAAATCTTTTAATTTCAAGATTTCTCCAGTCCCAGCTAGAATTGGTGTAAAACACATGCAAGTGAATATGCAGAGGTGTCCACACACTTCTGTCCCTAGAAATCATGGTAATCAGCACACAATGAATCTGAGCCACTGTTCAGGTGACTCTGATTTCTGATTTTTTGGAAATTCTGCTGCTACCTGGAAAACAGATCCATTCATCTAGCACAGCATTGGCTACACTGAGTTACAGTGGCTCTCCAGGTTTCAGACACGAGACCTTTGCAGCTCTGCCTGGAGGTGCCAGAGATTTTATTTCTTTATGACCCAACCTTCACCCTAAGGTCCCACCCTAAGGATTGTACCCGATAACTTCTTAACGCAACACAGATGCTCTAAGGATTGAGCTACAGCCCTTCCTCAACACAGAAGCTGCCATGTCAACGAAGATCATGGGAAATAGAGATGGTGCATGTACTTTTATACCCCCCCAAAAAAACTTAATTAAAAACAATTAAAAAACAACGAAGATCATAGGGTCCATCTGACTCGGTTTCAGATAGGGGGTTGCTCCCAGCCCTCCCTGGAGAGATTCAGGATTGAACCTGGGACTTTTACATGCAAACCATGTGCTCTACCACAAAGTAAGACCTTCCTTCTGCTTAAGCCTCAGTTTCAGACGTGATTGTGATATACAGTGATCATGTCGTCTTCATACAGAAAAAACAGCTGCATGAAAATGGCCTCCACGTCACCTTTCCCTCCTAAAAATAAATCGAAACATGAGACCTAGGCTTCTAAGAGAAGAACACCGGCTGCACAAAGTGCCCAGCGATGCATGCCCACCTCCAATACAAATAAAATGTATTTATCCTGCCAAGATTTTCCTGGATAATTGTCTCAAGATCTGTCTGGCCTGTTACGTCCGAAGGAAAGTTTTATTTCAGGCCCAACACGTTTCAGAACAATATTTTCTCTGGGGCACATTTTGAAGAGCAATTATCATCAAGTGCTTAAACCACTATGGTAACTCCTGGAGCTAAAGTGGCTTATACACTTAATAAGAATCACTGTTCAAAGTGTGCCCTTGCAGAAGGATTGCTCTGAAATGCACCAGAATGAAATAAATCTTCCTTCAAGAGCCTGGAATTCCTTCGTTAGATGTTGCTTCCCTGGTTTAGTTGTCAGTTTTTCTGTTGCGCCTGAGCCCACTTATATGTTCCTTTCTCCCTTCTGCTGTTGCTAGACCTTCAACCCTTGTTCTCCCTCATTCAAAGGAATGGCCGAAGCTATATTATTTAGCAGCTTGCTATCATTCTAGACTGGGAGTGGCGGCCAGGGCCCAGTACATTTCTGAGCACAACTCAGAATGTTGCTGCTGACCTTTAAAGTCCTAAATGGCGTCAACACTGTATACCCAAAGGAGCTTCTCCACCCCCCATCGTTGAGCCTGGCCACTGAGGTCTACCTCTGAGGGCCTTCTGGTGGTTCCCTCACTGCGAGAAGTAAAGTTACAGGGAACCAGGCAGAGGGCTTTCTCAGCAGTGGCGCCCTCCTTGTGGAACACCCTTCCATCAGATGTCAAGAACTACACAACATTTAGAAGACATCTGAAGGCAGTCCTGTTTAGGGAAGTTTAAAATGTCTGACGTCTTATTATGTTGTTATATTTTGCTGGAAGCTACCCAGAGTGGCTGGGTATAAATAATAAAAATTATTATTATTATTACTACTACTACTACTACTACTACTACTACTATTCGTGCTGGTTATCACTGGGTCCATATGTACTAGGCTTCTATAGGAACTGGGGAACACATTGGATCTTCCAGCCACTTGACAATTAAGTAAATGTAAGGGAATATGGGAGGGTGGCGCTGTGGTCTAAACCACAGAGCCTAGGGCTTGCTGATCAGCCCTGCGACGGGGTGAATTCCCATTGCTCGGTCCCTGCTCCTGCCAACCTAGCAGTTTGAAAGCACGTCAAAGTGCAAGTAGATAAATAGGTACCACTCTGGTGGGAAGGTAAATGGCATTTCCGTGTGCTGCTCTGGTTTCACAGGAAGCGGCTTAGTCATGCTGGCCACATGACCTGGAAAAACTGTCTGCGGACAAACATCGACTCCCTCAGTCAGTAAAGCAACTGGACTTAACTGTCAGGGGTCCTTTACCTTAACCTTTTTAAGCAAATAAGGAGTTGTTACAACCCAGAGCTATAGCAATCTTTTGGTTCACTGCACTTGCTTAACTCTCAGATCCCTTTGTTATTAGGTAAAGCATCACTGTCAGCTGCTCTCAGGCAGGAAATGTTAGGTAATAGTACAAAGGGACTGGCAGGGAAGACACTGGGATGTTAACTTTCATTTTCTTTCCTTACGTCTGCTATTCTAATGGTGTGCCTTCTGAGAGCAGGGATTTGCCTTAGATTTAGATTTACCTTAGATCAAGATGCCTTTGCCTGGTTAGGTAAACTTGTCCCATCACTGCTTGTATTATCTATACTGACCAGCAGTGGCTTTTCATGGTTAAGCTGAAGGCATCAAGGGTCAAGCCTGGGGTTCTCTGCAAGCAAATCACAGGTTCTGTCATGGAGCTTTAGAAACTGAGCTATCAATTGAATTGTCTGAAAGAGCACAATGCCCCTTCAACGCTCAAGTTAAGCAGGTCAACTGCCTGTCCATGCCTGGAAGGGAGACCACCTGGAAACCCCACTTTAGGGATCAGTCCATTTCCAGTGCATGTCTATTCTCTCTTAAGTATTCTCTCCTGTTTCTGCATTAATCTGTATTATTGATTGACTGAATTTATATCCCACCCTTCCTCTCATACTAAGATACAAAAGTTTTTTTTATCACAGCACATAGTTTATCACAAAATAAGGTATATGAATACACAATTTATTGCAACACACACATTTCTAAACCTATTTTATCCTAAAATGTGTTGCTTTATACATTTTGGTACAATTTTTGATACAAAAATGGTATTCCAAAAACCAAAGGATAACAATATTCCAATTAGTTTGAGAGGTGCAAATTAAATCAGCTTGCTTGAAAATATGGACCAATGAAGTTTTGCTCCATCTGTAGCTTGAATGCACTACTATGATCTTTCAGGAGGAATGGAAGAATGTTTGTGGAGATGTGCACTTGAAACTGATCAAGTGACGATTCTCCCACAATTCAGATTAGTAGGGAGACATTGCAGACATTACCCTAAGTTTTCCACCCATCATATGCTCAATATGCCGCCAATCAGAGCTCCCTAACAAGCAAGCACATTTCCCGCATTCACACTTCATATATTTATATGTATACTTAAAGAACTCTACACGAAAATGCAGTGCTTGAGATGACAGATCTAAAAGCACCCAACACTAAAGCTTGTTGAAAAATAAGTCATTAACTGTTGAGTTACAAATTATTATCATTATCATTATTATGGCAGCTTACAAAATCAAAAATACAAAATAGAATAATTAAACCCAAGAAATCAGTAAAAACAAACCTTTTCCAGCAGACACATAATTAAACAATTTGTAATGATCCTCTTGCATGCTACTTACATAAGCATAACTAAATGATGTTTAAAGTCCATCTTAATTTTGACATTTTTCAATACACACTTTGAAAGTGATGTTTAATCATGCACATTGTTTTAAAATCCCCTCCCACAACGATGTGCGTGACTTTCATACATTACCTATTAAAAAACCGGTCATCTGCTTTCCATTTGGCAATTGATCTTTTTTAATTTAAAGGAGATTTGATTTAATCATGCAAATGCTATTGTTAGGGTGTGGAACTATTGTATTTTTACATTAAGTGACTATCAAAAGCTTTTCTCATTATAAATATTACGATTACATCATAAACTCTTCCAGTCCCTGCATTCACTCAACAAAACTTTCCCCCTCGTCATAAAACGCAGGTGATTTAACCTCCACGGTACTGTTTATGTACTTACTTAACATAGCTATTCTAGTCTTCTTCTTTTTGTTCTCTATTGTATTGTGAGGAGGCTACTCATGCTCAAAAAAGTGCACAAGGTTGCATAACTGGGACATGTAGTGGAACAGAACCATGCATCTGTCCTTCTGACAATGGCCTTATTCTTGCTTACATGGACAACTTGGGCAGGGCAGCAGTAGGGTCAGGGCTGCATGGATATACCAGCAGGAGAAACATTCTCTATCCACATTTAGGACCAGCATAGATCACCTATACTGGATTTATTACCCAACTTTCTTTTGCAACACTGAGAATGTGATAACCTTGAACCTTTTGTCAAGTCACCTATCCCATGGTGTTCAAACTCAAGCCTCCTAGATGAAGGACGACACAGTACTCTCCATTATTATTTCATACCTCCTACTCTCGAGCATTCAAAGTAGGCTCAGAACTGAAGCCCTGGTGAAACTCATTCAAGTTAAGCACTAATCTGTGCCTTCGTCAGGCCTAAGCAGGAGATTCTGCCACCTCTTCAGAGATTACTTCTGTAAATAAGTTGGATTTTAGATGCTGGATTTCTTGCCTGCCTTGACCCCAGTTGCTGCTGCATCATAAAGTCCATCCAGCAAAAGCTCTTGCCTACTCCTTATAGGATAGGGACGCGGGTGGCGCTGTGGGTGAAACCACAGAGCCTAGGACTTGCTGATTAGAAGGTCAGTGGTTCAAATCCCCGCGATGGGGTGAGCTCCCGTTGCTCGGTCCCTGCTCCTGCCAACCTAGCAGTTCAAAAGCACGTCAAAGTGCAAGTAGATAAATGGGTACCGCTGCGGCAGGAAGGTAAACGGCATTTCCGTGCACTGTTCTGGTTCACCAGAAGCGGCTTAATCATCCTGGCCACATGACCCAGAAGCTGTACGCTGGCTCCCTCGGCGAATAAAGCGAGATGAGCGCCGCAACCCCAGAGTCGGTCACGACTGGACCTAATGGTCAGGGGTCCCTTTACCTTTACCTTTTTACTCCTTATAGGAAGGTTTACACACTTTGCAGCAGAGTTCTTAAAAGCAAAAGGCTCTGTCTGGGAGACAGGGTGTGGCAGTTGAGTCAAATAAAAATCCACCAAAATTATTTCCATATCTTTTTTTAATAACAATTAACCTTTAATTTAACCATACTTGAACCAACCAATTACCTAGAAGTAAGTTTCATTGCATTTAATGCATTTAATGGGATTTAATACCAGGAAAGTGCACATAGGGTTGTAACCTTTAAAAACGTTTGAAATATTGAAAAGTAATTTAGAAGGAAAAGGCACGTAATGATAAAACTCCACCATAAACATTGTGTTTTTTCTTCAACAGACCCATGAAACTAGAGCAAGCCTTACATCTGTAGCATATTAAAGCACTTATTTGTGGCTTATTTTAATCCATGTATTAGTTATGGGCATATGAGGTATTGCAACTGCACACACACACACACACACACACACACACACACACACCTCATAATGTGTTAGGTTTTGCATTTTGAACTCCGATGGGAGTTGATAGATGCATGAAATGACTTGTTACTCTAGATTTACCTGATCTCAACACATCTAGGGGAGTCATATACTGTACTGATCTCCTAAGTTGTTTTATTTTAGATGTGCTTGCCTCAGAGGGTCCAAAGAGCAATATTTTTCCTGTTTGATACTTCCAGAAATACTTGTTTTCGCTCAAAGCATAATTCTGTAGAATCAGCACCACACTGTAACCTATCTATACATTAAGATATTCTGCTGAGGCTCTTCAGATACCAGTGTCAGAGCTACAGTATCTAACAATACGTCTCAGAAGAGGTACCCCAACTTTGGAACAACTTTCCTACAGAGGATCATTTGCCACCCACAGTGCAATCCTTTCTATGTCAAGCTATAATGTTTTGTCCACCCAACTCTTTTAATGTATGTATTTTTTATCATTAAAGGTGTATCTTGGCTTTTTAAGTCAAGATATACCATACCAACCCTTGCCTCCTATTTGCCCCATCCTCACACCTCTTCTGAAGACATGTGTATATCTCAACATGCGCATGTCTCAGCGTAATAAGCCAAGTTATGTAAGCTGGGCCAATAGCTTGAATCAATACAGAAACCTGCTTACAAAAGGTAGGGAAAGTTAGAGAATAATCTTTCTTTTCAGCCACTATTATGACACTTTTCAGCTCTTTAGCTTCACACATAATTTCAAAACGAGGAAACTCCATGGAACCATTAAAATATTAGCCTTTTATTTGTGGATTTGTTTTCCGGACATTTCACTAGCATTTCTAGCCTAAATCATTTGGTTGTGGTGGTAGAGAGATTTTTGCTTCGTGTCCATGCTGCCAGTTGGCAACCCAGGAGATCTGTTACAAGAACAAAGAAGATGAGAGCAGACTATGTTAATAGCATGAACATAATAACATTCCAAAGAATGCACAGGCCATCTGGATTTTAAATTTGCTTGAGCTCACAACCTCACAATGAACAAATGAGTTTAAAACATGAGTGAAGTGTAAAACAGACACTACCTTTCAAATGCAAGGGTGTGGAAATTTAGGACATTTATCAGGGGCAAGGGGATAACCAAAGGTAGGGAGAACAGAACTATTTTGCCTTGGAGAGGGGTTCATTCATGGGTTCCTTGGAAGAAAATCTCCAATTTCTCACACACACACACACACACACACACACACACACACACACACGTCTCTTTTTTGCTTTTGCTTTTTGAGGCTACTAGCTCCGCACACAAGTGCAATAGTCAAATCATGAAGAATTCTTGCAAGCTTGCTTTAGCTGAACACATTACGCAGTGCTGTAAAATGAAGCATGATCATTCCAGATGGCTTCTGATGTGCTGCACAAAGATGATGGAGAAAATGCACTAGGTGAAAAATGCCTCTTCCTTCTTTTATACTTAGGATAACAGGGTTTCCATACTGTTAATAACTTCCAGAGGACTAGCTGGGCTAGCAAAAAAAAGAACAAAATCTTGTACCACTTAAAGACTAGCAAATTAGCTGTTGTCATATGCTTTCATTGACTCAGTTCCGTGAAAGCTTATGTCATAATAAGTACAGTATGCTAGGGTTGTCTTCAACAAATGTTTACGCAGAGTAGACCCACTGAAATTAATGGCCCTGATTACAGATAGGTAGCCGTGTTGGTCTGCCATAGTCAAAACAAAAAAAATCCTTCCAGTAGCACCTTAAAGACCAACTAAGTTAGTTCTTGGTATGAGCTTTCGTGTGCATGCACACTTCTTCAGATACACACTTCAGATTAGCCATTAATCTCAACGAGTCTGCCCTAGGTAAAACCTAGCTTAGTCTTCAAGGTACTCCAATATGATGACGATGAAGATAAAGTGTTTTTGTATCTTTAATAGTTGCACAGAAGGGAGGGATTTTCACCATATGAAGTTTTTCCTCACTTGCACTTGCTACGTAATGATTAAAACTATAGGAACTATGCACTCCTTAACCCCTTTCAATAGTTTCTGGAAAGGGAAAACTCTTTTGCACAGCTCATCTGTGAAGAGGTACTTGAGCTGCACCCATACTGGGAACATAAACATATCCCTTCAAACATGATGTGCAAATTCATCTTTTGCACATAATATCTGAAGTATAGGAAAGGACTAATTGCTCACATATGTAACCTTCTGCTGCCCCTCAACTACCACACAAGAGAGTTTCAGTCCTGTCTAAACACAATCTGGACAATCTAGATTGGATAACATTTGGTTTGGTTTGTTTGTTTGTTTCTTTATGCACTTTTACAACATACACCCCCACACCCCCACACACCCCCCCACACCATACAATATTCATCATTATCTCTTCTCCTTGGACTTCCCGGTCCATCTCTCCATGGCATTCTAGGTAGTCTTTTGTCAGCTGCATATTCTATTACTCCACCCATTTTCATCTCAAATCTTCCATTATTTAATGTTATCTGCTGCTCATATGTTCATTCCTACTTGTAGGTTAAACTGACTATTACATCCTCTGAGATGCTCTTCAAAACACTTCCACTCATCTCTTACTCGTGACTCATCCTCATTTCTTAGTTTCACGGTCATAGTTACTATTGTCTATTCTATGAATTTATTCTGCCAAAATTAATTTCATGGGTATCTCTTTTTCTTTCCATTTTTTCACATAGACCACTCCAGCTGCGGCGGTTGCATATAAAAAGAGATTGAGTGCCTTTTGGGGGATATCATCACTTGTTATCCCTAACAGAAATGCCTCAGATCTTTTGGGAAATGTGATCTTAAGGATCTTTTTTTAAATTCTGTATGAATCGTCTCCCAGAATTATCTACATATTTACACAGCCACCACATATGGATCAAGGTTTCCTCTACCATGTGGCAATTCCAGCATAGATCTGGCCCCTTTCTGTACATTTTCGCCAATTTGCTAGGTGTCAAGTACCACCGGTACATCATCTTTTGTAAATTTTCCTTAATAAGGTAGCAGGCAGAGAAGTTCATAGTTATCCCCCATAGTTTTTCCCACGCTGACATTTCTATATTATGGATAATCTAAATAATATTCTACCCATCACCCCACTTTAGATGTAAAGTGTAGAAGTTTATACGCATGAAACTATTATGTTTGCACACAAAACTATGATGTTTACTTATTTAAACATTCCATTAAATTCTCGGTTATATTTATATAGAAATATAGAAAGAAAAAGTAATAATACAGAAAACAAGCTAAATTAGAAACGGGTCACAGCTAGGATGGGGAAATGGTGCAGTACTGCTCAGCAATAATAATACACCCATTACAGAATATGTTTATCAGAGACTTATAAAGTAAGCATGAAAAAGAAAAAGAAAACATGCCACCTCCTATGTGTCTGTTAATCTATTAAGAGTTGAAAAGTAAATAACATATTAGGAAAGCCTCATAAAATACAAACATTGGCATATAATATTGGAATTGAATGTCTGTCTGCATCCACATTTGTGTTTGGGATAAAGTCATACCATACTGCATATGGCCCCATAGATACCTTAGATTTGTGTGAACTATTTTAGAGAAGAGGAATTTGCCAGATATTCATAGTACCAGTAATCTAAATCATTCAAGTTAAACATTTCCCAAAATTTGGCAATTGAAGACTTGGCTGCTGTTAAGAGATGTGAAATACGTTCTTTATTTTGCAACTCTTGCTTTCAGCTTCCATTTATAAATTTTAAAGTGCTAACTAAGGAGAAGAGGGAATATAGTATGCTTAGTTATTAAATAGATTTCAGTAAACACTTTAGTCATCAAATCCCCAACTTTGGGACAATCCCACTACATGTGTTTATAGATGCCAACAAGGCACATACTCCACAAGTGTGTGGCTGATTAAAAAAAACAAAAACCTGCCGTGGAAGAAGGTACCAGCCATGAACAAACTTTCCTGAGTTTGAGCTGATGAAGATTTATACAGTGGTACCTCTGGTTACAGCTGCTTCAGGTTACAGACTCTGCTAACCCAGAAATTGTACCTCGGGTTAAGAACTTTGCTTCAGGATGAGAACAGAAATCGCGTTGTGGCAGCGCAGCGGCAGCAGGAGGCCCCATTAGCTAAAGTGGTACCTCAGGTTAAGAACAGTTTCAGGTTAAGAACACACCTCCAGAACAAATTAAGTTATTAACCCGAGGTACCACTGTAAAGGGATTTGCTTCATAGTCCATTCCATTGCTCTTCATTTAACGGGCATGCCAATGAAGTTCCCATCAATAACTTTGACTATGAATCAAGCCAAAAGAGGGATTTAGTAGCAGTTTGTGTATTAAAGACAGGAACCCCCTCACAAATTTGTAATTCCTTCAATTGTTCAAAAGGAGTAAACTACCTAATTGTGAAAAACTATATTGCGGAAAGGGAGGGTTTGACTTGTAGCACTCCAAATTTTGGGATGGACCTGGACACCCCTTTACACAAATAATATAAGAGTGTAGCAAATTAACAACCAATCATCAAATGCAATGGGGGATTTGGCCTTCTGAACCCTCACCCACAGTTTTTGTCTCCTGTCGTATTTTGAATAAAGCAAAATAGTCTGGATTTACTCAGACCGTTGTTTATTCTATTTATTTGGACTTGTGAGGAAAGAAAAAAGGAGATTTAATTTTCCATTAAGCAGCAAGATATTCCAAGATTACTCAATTCTGTTCACATTTTTCTGAGAGAGATAAAAACCAGATGTATCTATTGATTCAGCCTCAAATATTGTGCACTTACAAGCACAAAGGGCTCCCTCTCTTAAATTTCAGTTTCTTTGGTTTTAGGGCCCAGCCACAGAAGAAAATAAAACTTACAAAGCTATTTACAATGTATTAGCATTTCTGATTAGTATCCTGGGCTGAGACTGGCTGCATACACACCACGCTTTGAAAATCACATGTTTACACCACATGTCTCTGTGCAAAGGATTTCTGGGAGCTGCGATTTACCCTCCCACAAGCACACCTACAATTCTAGGCACGCTTAGCAAACTCTGGCTCCAAGGATTCTTTGGAGGAAGTAATGTGTTTTACGTGTATGAAGCAGGGTCAGCACGCCCATTGGGTGGACTGGGGAATGCTGACTCGGGCGGCAGAAACCCAAGAGGCGGGGAGCTGGCGGAGGCAGTGGTGGTGGTGGCAGTGGCCACCTCTAGCTAGATGTCGCGAGATTTCAGCAAGAAACTGCAGCCACTTCACAATGGCCACCATGCGACCCACATAAGGGAGGCTTCGGCAATGGGGCATCCCTGGAGTAGGGAGACCTGGGTTTATCTGTGGGGATAAAATGGGGGTAGCCATGAGCTCCTTGGGGAAAAATGCAAATAAACACTTACAGTGGTACCTCGGGTTAAGAAATTAATTCGTTCTGGAGGTCTGTTCTTAACCTGAAACTGTTCTTAACCTGAGGTACCACTTTAGCTAATGGGGCCTCCTGCTGCACCGCCGGAGCACGATTTCTGTTCTCATCCTGAGGCAAAGTTTTTAACCCGAGGCACTATTTCTGGGTTAGCGGAGTATGTAACCTGAAGCAACTGTAACCTGAAGCGTCTGTAACCTGAGGTACCACTGTATTTTGTAAATTAGCTGCACATTTTCTGGACAGGTAACTTGGGGATTGCGAAAGCACTGCATTCCTTGAAATGCAGGGAGTTGTTAAAAGGCACATGATGGGGTCCTGCTGCTGAAGCTGCAACAGGCGTTATGCTCATAGAACCAAAGAGTTGGAAGGGACCATGAGGGTCATCTAGTCCAACCCCCTGCAACACAGGAATCTTTTGCCCGACATGGGGCTCAAACCTGAGAATGAGTTTGACAGACTTGAGCTATCCACTAGCTGTCTGGATAGGAGGCTGCTTGGAACTATGTGTAAGCTGCTCTGAACTTTTTGGAGAAAGCACAGGCTAAGCATGAAACAAACAATTGAAGCAGGCGTGTTATCTTCAAGCAGTCACGAACAACTCCAAAAGGTATGTATAATTCTTGCTTATTCAGCCATGATTTGGAGCAAATTGACCTCTGATTATAGATGGCAATGGGGGATTTGGCCCCAATAGCTTTAATTAATTTACCTCCACAGAGCTTCTGTGTTAAAGGATATATATGTATTCCTCGCTGAGGGCAGCCAGAGGAATGCACTAGAGAATCCCCTCTTGTGAACTACCTCCTGCCAAATCCTTGCTGATATTTATTTTATCCCAGTCCCTGGGGTACGAGTTCTCAGATAAGACAAGGTTTCAATTTTTTAAAAAGTTAGAAAGGCAGAGCCAAGGCTATAATTGTGGGCTGCTTCTATGGGAAAGTACAGTTCTAACATGCCCAAAAAGCACGCATAAATTAAAAAGATCATTGTCTCATTAAGAATATGAGGGATGCTGATATATGGAATTTTTTTAAAGATATGCATGTATGCTTTCAAACTGTGAAAGCACTGGAAATTCCTTTTAAAAGTAACGAAAAAGGAGGGATGTATTGGCAAGGAATGTTCCGTTTTAGACACATGTGAGATAGGAGAGATAAAAGTGCAATATTTCAGTGAAACATCTCTTCTTAAGGCATCACCCCTCCTGCAAAAGCAATTAAATATGCTGGAGTGCAATTCATGTTCACATTATTATTATTAATGACTAGCAGAATTATAAATTGTAAATCACCCAAAAACCCAGACACTGCACAAAACGTAAGATGAGTCAAGCCTGATCAGCTTATAATGCAATGAAGGCAAACAAGTGCCATATATGAAATGGCTACTTCAGTTCAGAGAGCTGGACCATAAATAAGCCTGATCGCCGAAGAATTGATGCTTTTGAATTATGGTGCTGGAGGAGACTCTTGAGAGTCCCATGGACTGCAAGAAGATCAAACCTATCCATTCTTAAGGAAATCAGCCCTGAGTGCACACTGGAAGGACAGATTGTGAAGCTGAGGCTCCAATACTCTGGCCACCTCATGAGAAGAGAAGACTCCCTGGAAAAGACTCTGGTGTTGGGAAAGATGGAGGGCACAAGGAGAAGGGGACGACAGAGGACGAGATGGTTGGACAGTGTTCTTGAAGCTACCAGCATGAGTTTGACCAAACTGCAGGAGGCAGTGGAAGACAGGAGTGCCTGGCGTGCTCTGGTCCATGGGGTCACAAAGAGTCGGACACGACTAAACGACTAAACAACAATAACAACTTCAGTTTAACTAACCATTATTAACACAAGGAAGGGGCTCGCTGTAGTGCCTTAAAAGCTTGCTGCATGGTTTCTGTAGCCATAAGCGGAGGCAGAGACATGTCACCTCGGATCACATGGTTAAGCCCAGTCTTGCCCCTGCTCTGATTTCACAGCCAATACAGAGGGGTGGAATGGATGGATTTGGAGCTATAGACAACTGCATAACCCCATCATTAGGAGCTAGCCATTACAGCTTTAAGCAGCTGTTGGGACACCATCAGTGATCTGAATCCACCTTGGAAGAACAATTGAAGTCAAGAGTAGAAAGGAGTAGATATCACACATACGCCTGGATTGTTTGTTGTTAAAATTGTTACTAAAATAAATATCCCCTGGTGCCTCGTTGTCAACTGTATGGGCAGCTGCTTCCTGTTTAGAAAGCAGACAAAAAAGCAAATCATTGGATACCCTCACATGGTTTCAATAAACATGACAAACCTTGTTGTGAGACACAAATGGGGAATGTAACAATACCCACGTGAATGATTTGTACAGAGGTGCCTATGATGAATCTTCTTCAGGCGTTCAGTCTGGAAACTTGTGGGCTGGTGGATGGGGGTAAACACGTTGACAGCATGAGACTCAATCTCAAGGTTGTTGCTTCAAGCCCCACGTTGTGTGAAGGATTCCTGCATTGGAGGGGGTTGGACTAGATGACCCTTGTGGTCCTTTCCAACTCTACAAATCTGTGATATTGTGATTCTGTCAACTCTCATTGGGCATGCACCCTCCACTATCAGACTTTGCATGTTTTACATGAAGGACTGAAGGGGGCTTTTGCCAGCAGCACTTACAGACTTCCTCACAAATTAGGAACTCAAGGGTTTCTAATCACCAAGAGGCTTGTATCTATGGGACCGCCTCTCCTGGTATGCCCCGCAGAGGACCTTAAGGCCCATAAATAACCATAGTTTAGAGGTCCTGGGCCCTAAGGAAGTCAGACTATCCTCCACCAGGGCCAGGGCCTTCTCAGTGATGGCTCCGACCTGGTGGTATGCTCTGTCCCATGAGACTAGGGTCCTTCAGGATTTAACCTCCTTCCGTCGGCCCTGTAAGACAGAGCTATTCCGCCTGGCCTTTAATCTGAATTCAGCCTGATCTTTTATTTCCCTTCCCTTCCCTCCCCCTCCCCTTTTATGAAGATCACCTGCTCTGAGACCCTACAGCTAATTCTCCCCTGGCCTCCTCGCTGGCCCAAGTAGGACCAATTCAGCCAGCTAGCCCTGGTGACTATCTAATGCTTATTAGATGGATTTCCCCCAAATTGATTTCTGAACTTTGAATTTTATTGTTATTCATGTTTTGATACTGGATTTTATGCTGCTTTTATAATTAAGTGTTTTAAATTTGTTGTTAGCCGCCCTGAGCCTGGTTTTTGAACCGGGAAGGGCGGGGTATAAATAAAATTATTATTATTATTATTATTAACACATCCAGGCAAATGTGCTTATAAGCCCCCTTCAGATCATCATGCTATAAAAAATAGAGTCATAGACCTGCAGCGATTGAAGGCAGCTTGAGGTGACCCTGCATCTAGTCCAAAACCCTGCAATGTACCAAGACCCTCAGCAATTCTCAAGTGGTCCATGGAGAAAAAGGTTTGAGAACCACTGTTCTGGAGCTTAGATCTGGGAACATCAACAGGACCAAACTGAAATAATATCAGGCATTCATCCCAAATCTTCATGAGAGCAAGGCAGGCTGAATGGTTCTGTTTACATTGAAAGAGAGATATCCAAAATACCATGCTTGAGATGTCAATGAGTCATCAGACAGGATAGCCTCTATCCAGCCTGAGCAACTATTATTATTTGGAGACATAATACACATCTGACAAATATCCTAAATCTGACAGATCTTCCATCCTGAAGATGCACCTATGCAAATTTATGAATTGTCCTGTTGACTTCAATGTGCTTCAGCTGTTCCATTTCGGCTGTGTGAGATTGCCTCACAACTTAGTTGCAAACATATCTATTACCTGAAATATGCAGCTGGCAGCTGTAACTGAAATATTTTTGCAGATGCAAATGTGAAGGATTTCATAACCAGTGACCAAGAAAAAACAAAAATGGGAACATTATTGTGCAATGCATGCTATTTTATCCCCCCCTCCCCTTTGCAACTTGCCTTTACTTGTGTACGCTGCTATCTGTGAGTTTGAATAACAAGATAGCATCTAGCGCAGAAGTTAGACTGGGGAGGAAAACACTGTACCTGGTTTTCCAAGCAGTGGTTAAACACTGAACATTAATTCCACTATTTCAACAGCAGCCTGGTCCAATGTAAGACTACTTTGAAGATAGTCTCTCTGAATTCGGTGGGACTTGCTTCAGAATAAGTGTGCAGACAGTTGCAAACTAAGTCTGATAAAGTCCCCGGAATACAAATAATGGTTAACAAAGGGATTGTGTTTCCAGGTCCCCCCAGCCTGCTACCAAGTGGAGATTCGAGGCGATGCTGGGAGGGTTTTTGTAGGGCAGAAAGACTTGGTGGGCTAGGTATGGACTGCAGCTGCCTATCCAGATGGAGAAGTCTGGATTTACTAAATGTGCGTCCTCTGAAAGGATGAATTAACCGGAGGTATAAAGGTTAATTCAATGAGGGAAAGTACCACTTAATAGTTCAGTCACTCTTTGGCTCAAGAAGAGCCAAAGAAAGTAAACCGCTAACTCCCAGTGGTTAGCAGGAAGAAACCTCAGTAAACTGAGTGCTGATGACATGACTAAATCGTTTTACTGATGACCACCAGAGATAATACATTCCATGAAAAAAGATGAACCATAATATGCTGTTGGACCAGCCTCCCAATGGAATCAGCCTGAGATTATACATCTTCAAGAACCCACAGTAGATTGGATCAGTACATTGGTGACTGAGAATCTAGGCTTCCCAGAGCCAGCACTGATTAAAACAGTGCATTTGTCACAGATGTTTTGAGCTGTACATTGACATGCACAGTCGACTATAGACGCAAGGACTCTTTTTCTTTGCTAAGAGCATTATGTTTTGAATCTTTGTGGCTACAGACACTTAGTTAGTGCCTTTGTTGTATTTTGTTACATACCATTAATGCTGAACACCTCTCGTAATGCCAATATCTTACATAATTGTCCTTTCTTTGGCTCATATTGTTGGCTAATTTTTTTTTAAAAAAAAACAGCAGTAACCTGAAGAAGAAGAAAGCAGTAATCTGAAGAAGTAGAGAATTTTGTGTTGTCAACAGGATCTTCTAGGGTCTCATGTGAGGGCCCCAGGTGCACCTGCTAGAATCTACGATGAATCCACATCTGTTTTCACTTACCTACCTGGCCCAAAATGCCTGACAATGCCTGTATATAATATATATTTTCTTCCTTTCCCAAGCAACTGACTGATAAATACAGCAGCTTTCAGCACATTACATGGGAAATCTGATTATACAGGTATCTGTATCTTCTCAGTTGGGGTATGCTATAGTTTCAGGGATCATTCTGATCAAGAATACGGCACTGGGGAATGGTTAAACAGTCTAAAGAAACTGGCTGCCCTCTGCAGCTGCATTTTGGTAAAAAGAAAAAGAAAAAGAAAAAGAAAAAGGAAGGATTCTGATTGTGCTTTTCCTGCACAAAATGCAGTTTGGCTCAAAAAGGAACTGATGAAGAAAAACCCTATCAACATACCCTACTCCAGTCCCAACATTTAAAGTATCCCCTGATTGAAAATATGAAACTGCTGTTACGAAACGTCTTTTGAAATTATTAAGATAAGTCATATGAATCTTCTGGATATGTCCACCACCTCATAAGTGCTCAGGTCTTTATGTCATTATTTATAAACAGAGCAGAATTGCTGAGTATGCAACTACAGAGCTCAAGACATTCTGCAAAGCCAGAATGTTGGGTTGTTGTTTTTCCCCCTTTTCTTTACTCACAATCTGTCCAAAAGTAAAAATAGTTCAAAGACCTTAGCTATGATTTACTACATGATTTTTTAAAAAATGCTAAAATAACTCTAAAGTCGTTGCTTGTGTTGATAGATTTGGACAAGACTGCTCCCTCTTAAGAGATCTGTGTCTCAGTAACAACAACAAAATAAAGCAGTCTTGAAAGATTAAATTCCAGCAGTCAACTTTTATATATCACTTTGTCTATATCACTTCATCCATACATCTCTATCCTCCTCATTGTGCTGCCCCCTCAACAGATCTTGATTGGAGAGAAATATAGGGTATGGAAGCATTAAATAAATAAATAAATAAATAAATCACCCCTCACACTCACACAAAGGCAAGGTTTCCACATCTATTCTGTCAGCAATTACCTATTTGGCCTTCCCTGCCCCCGCCCCCCCAAAAAGGAAAAAAAAATGGCCATTCTACTAACTCTTCACCCTTGTGGTGCAATTCATAATTAGGGGGAAACAATTTCCCATTTGCCCACTGCTTGTCTCCACATCATACATCATTAACATGTGGAGAGGAAGCATATGTCTGAAAACGTATAGTACGGTAAATACAAGTCCAACATCCTTAATGGTAATCGCTGCTCCCTGGCATGTGCTTAGCACGCTTTCAGATACACATTCTTCCTCTCTCTGTTATGGTGGCTATTGCAGAGGCAGTAAGTATAAATGTACAGTTTCTGTAACAAACAAGGTGGTCATCAGCCTCACCAGTTGATCTAGCGCTGTCTTTATCATTAATAAGCAAATGATTCGTCAAAAGAGTGTTGTCTGGTTGGTTTCCTGGCATGCAGAACTTTAGGATAATTTATAAACACTCTGTATACAGTCTATCTTGTATCTTGCAAACTATCTTGCTGCTCTCTGTGTTTAGAATTTATGTAGTGCTAGAGACATAGAGCCAAAATTGATATGAAGGACATTTTAATTTCTTTGCCTTGCTGTGTACATTAAGCTCACTACAGTGGTACCTCGGGTTAAGAACTTAATTCGTTCCGGAGGCCCGTTCTTAACCTGAAACTGTTCTTAACCTGAGGTACCACTTTAGCTAATAGGGCCTCCTGCTGCTGCCGCGCGATTTCTGTTCTCATCCTGAAGCAAAGTTATTAACCTGAAGCACTATTTCTGAGTTAGCGGAGTCTGTAACCTGAAGCGTCTGTAACCTGAGGTACCACTGTATTGTCTCTGTTCACAGCTTTTTCAGAATTTGCATTGCAACGAAAACTTGCAGCACATGATTGACCAGATTTCACAGTGTTACAGAATAAATTAATGTGCACACACCACAGAAAGTAATAGTGCTATCATCCCATTTACAACTGTAAACCCTGGTTAAGCGGGGAAGCCTTGGAGCAAACATTTGGATTTGATGACCTTGCTATCTCTTCTCCTATATTATATTGAGATAAGTGTCAACTTTCCATCGGCCTTAGTGATTTGCCAGGAGATTTTATTTGACAGGTTAGGAGATAATGGTAGTCCTTTTTTGTTGTATAAGCATGCATATGTCTGTGTATAAATCTCAAGCCTTCAGCCTGAAGAATAAGTTAGCTGTCTCTCAAATCTTCCTATCAATTCTGTAGTTGGCAGTTTTCAGATAACAGTCCATTTTAAGGGCATTGGGCTGGGGTTCAAATGTAACCCTTGCCATGTTTCCCACCCTCAGTGTACCTCTGATAACATATGCTTTGCATGACCCCAGCAGTCAGCCAGCTTCTTATGTAAACTAGTGGGGAAGAGGGCGGAATATTAAAATTATATAGCTATTTTCAGCCTTGTTATTCTATTTTGTGCAAGTTCGTCCAAGTTCATTAAGACAAGACTCAGAGACTGCACTGGGCCCTTCAGGTGTTTATTTTAATTAAATTCTTTTTGATACTGGATTTCCTCATGCTGAACCTTGAAAAACACAAGGGTATTTACACTGCGGATCACTCGGTTCATTCCGTACGTGCTTCTCAGGGTCTATAAAGTGTCTAGAATGTGGGTGACTCATCGCTTTGTCCTTTCCATCTGATTCCAGGAAAACCGTTGATGTTCTCAATCAATGCTTGGAGGTTACAAGGGATTTGATGAGCACTAATAAAGTGAAGCTCAATCCAGACAACACTGAGATGGTTAAAAAAAGGGGGGGTCAGTCTGATCCAGAAACAGTACTGCAACTGGTTTGGCCTAGCATAGTCATATCCTTGATAAAAAAAATCAGCTTTGTTGCTTTTGAATACTCCTGAACCTAGCTTTGCATCTGGATGTCCACAGCTGCTTTTGCCCCATTTCAGCTGATGTGTCAGCTATGTGCATTCCTCAAAAAGGCATAGTTGGCCATGATAACACATGCCTTAGTTGCATCCAGAATGGGTTACTTTAACATGTTCTACATGGCAATGACTTTGAGCAGTCTCTTAAGCTGGAAAGGATCCAACTTGCATCTTTTGGTATGGAATCTGCCATCCTTTTCTCTCTTGTTTCTTCTACTCCTGGACTCACCTGACACCTCCTTTCAATATCTGCAGCAAGAGTAACAAGGAGGAGGTGTCCCACAGTGGAAAACAGAGATTTTTGAATAGTCTGAGCTGCAACTAGTCTTTACAGATGATTACTTAGTGTTGTTTTCTTGTGCAACAGAAGCCAAATGGCAAAGGCAAGATACCTTTTCCCCAATGCTTGTCCTTTCCAACTAGGTAGAAGTCTACAGTACAGGAAACTTATTCCTTCACTCCCACCCACTTCGGTTCAACCACAGTTATTTTTTTTCCTGGAAATTTTACAGCAATGTACCATTTACATATTCCCACTGCGGAAATGGTTTGGACGGGTTTGCAATGTAAGAAAACATTTCAAAAATCTACTTTGCGTCTCTGTGGATATGAAAAGTACACTCCAAAATCACAACAGCTATTTTTCTTTCCTACATGAGGAAGTAGTAGCTCAGTGATTTAGTACAACAGAGAATCAGTACAAACAAACAATGTTTGGTAACTCTTTAAGTGATCCGCTCAGAAGAAATTATGTGTGCATGCAAGTAGTGGGATGTCTCCATTGCAAGCAAGAGAAGCTAAGACACTGCCAAATATTCTTGGGTGAAAAGTAGTTTTTGGGGATCCCAAAATATTCTCAAAAGTCCCTTCCAAGCTTACCTTTATATGCATGTTTGCTCAGTGTAAACATCCATTCCAGCAGATTCTTTTCAATACCATTGTTTTTCCTACTGGGCTTCTTCCTCAAAATGTAATAGCCACAAGCAGTTAGGGATCAAGTTGTGAGGAGAGCGAATTAAGCCAAATCAGAGCAAGGGCAATGTACTACCCTTACTCAGAGTGGACAAGTTGAGGACAGAACCTTGCCTGAACACATGTGAGGATAGAGAAAAGAGTGGAGCTACTGTATTAGAGCCATTAACACTGTTGCCTGCATGGCTGTCCACTACCCAGATAATTCAGGCACTTCTTTTCTTGTGACTCCACCTCCTCTGCCTAAAAGAAGGGAAAATGCTTTGCCTCTGATCACAGCCATCCTCCATTTCCACCCTGAAAGAACTATAGATCTGTCCAAGCAGTACATCCAGTCATTAATGGGAATCTTTTGCAACCTGTGAAAAGGGCACTGCAGTCAAGGGGTGTGTCTGCTTCTGACTTAGCCATTAACAGAAGCCATTACACAGTCATTCCTAAATGGTTGGTTAGTACCCAGTCTTGAAGAGCAAGTCTTTAGCTTGCCATGCGCTGGTGCTATGGTTATGACACTGATCAACCATCTCCACCTAGAGATTGATAGGAAAAATTGCACTCTATATTTTTCTACAACCTTCAATACTTTAAGTTATGATGGTTAGGTGATTCAACTGTTGGACATGACAATCATTTCATTCATTCTTGCAATGAGGTCCCAGAGGATAACAACAGGTAACTTAGTTTTATGCAGGACGCCATGCTGCTCACTTTCCAGTTTAATTCATATCTGAGGCTGCTCAAAGAGGTTGCAAAGATTCCTGCATTGCAGGGGTTGGGCTAGATGACCCTCGTGCTCCCTTCCAGCTCTACAATTTTTTGATTCTATGAAGTTGTCCATTCCAACTAGCTGGAAGTCGGCAGCACAGGGAACATATCCTACCTCCCCCCAACGGCTCTCAGACTTGGTGATATTTCACTGTTTGGCCTTAGCTAAAACTTTGAATGTGAACTCAAATGAAGTCTAGAGAAAGCCCAAGCAGCCGTGGTCAGCAGGCCTCCAAATAATCATATTCAAGGCAGTCCCGGCCCATTGGCGACCCCTCTGTTAATGGAAGTGAGAACGGAGGCTTTCACCCATTTTTATTTCCTTTTTTATTTCCTTTTAAAATGTTGATTTGGGTGGAAGAACAATGGAGCTCTTCTTATTTACTTAAGGAATTTTTAGCCTAAATTACAGAGATAGGTGTTAGAAAACCTGGAGAGAGAAAAAACTCTACTGGCAAGTTTACTGTTTGTGATGTACTTTTGTGATGTACTGATAAACTGTTGATAACAAGAAGAGAGAATTGCCATAAACAGGTTGCAGGGATTCGAACCACCGACCTTCCAATTGGCAAGCCCCAGGCTCAGTGGTTTAGACCACAGCACTACCCACATCCCAAACGGGTCGGCGCCGCTTCCCAAAATGATGCAGGATTTTCATGCACACACACACACTTCAGCAAAATACCCCAATCTATTTGCCGCCTCCAGTGTGGTGTAACAGAGCTAGTGTGTGGTGTAGTGGTTAGAGCACTGGACTAAGGCCTGGGAGACCAGAATATGAATCCTCACATGGCCACTTGGCCATGACCAGGTGACCTTGGGCCAGTCACTGCCTCTCTGCCTCACAGGGTTGTTGTGGGAATGAAATGAGGAGGGGGCAGAGCCATGTACGTTACCTTGAGCTCCTTGGGAAAAAAGGCAGGATAAGAAGTAACTAAATGGGGTGGATTCTGGATGTCAGCTTAAGGTCAGAACTATTTAAGTGTGACATGTAAACAACAATCCTAGCTTCCTTGTTCATTAAAACCATTAAGGACAACATCAAAACCTCATCCAACAACACAGCATTCGAAAGAGCCAATATTCATTATCGTGTCAGCTTTTATGTTTATATTAGATTTCTTCACCATATCTCTCACGTTGCCAAATTCATATCATCAGGGCAGAAAGCAAACGCATGCTTTCTCTGAGGGAAGATAAGTGACCGATGGAGGTCAGGAAATATTATACACCAAAACAATCATGTTTATACATCTAACTAAAATTATACTGTATTTTCCAGTTGGTTGAGAAACAAAATAGACATGCACAGAATTACCACACGCAACAAACATCTGTTTGCGCTACAGTCAGACATATTGAGAGGATGGAGAACGGGAATTGGTCCAAGGACTAAGGCATTCAGTCTGGCTCCACTGAAGTCAAAATGAATTTGGGGCTTTTGTTCTGGGATGGAGGGGAGAATCTTTAATTTTCTCTTCAGACACCTGTTTAGGGCAACTTGTTCAGTATACATTTGATGGAGAGCACGTTATACCTTTCCAAAATGTGACTGCTTTGAACAAACATGAAAGAAATGAGTGTCCTTTGGCATTTATCTTTAACCAGTGATTTAGTGGTTGGACCACCTAGTGATCCAAAATGCATTTTCAGATGATTCATGAGACCCCAATGAAAACAACAGAGAAAGATCTGAATGTTTGTGTTATTATTAGATAGTAGTAGTAGCGGTAGTGGTAGTAAATTTCTACCAAACCCTTCCTCCCAAAGTAGACCTGGGCAGCAAACAACAAAAACATTCAGGCAATATAGATAAAAAACAACATATTTAAGAATATTTAAAATCTATTTGAAACATCTAAAAACTTCACATACCATCACAGCTAATAATTTCAATGTTGCCAGCAACAGTATGTTTGTGCCCCAAATGCCTGGATAAACAAGAATGTTTCTAAAGTTAATAGTGAAGGAAACAAGGGAGCATTCCATAAATGGGGAGCCACCACATAGAAGGCCCTGACACAGGTCAATGCCAACGGGGCAGTAGCCAGATGAAGCAGCAGCACCACCACCAGGGTCTTCCCTGCTGATAGTTTGGCCTGAGGTGGTTGACACTGGGAGAGTAAGTCATTATGATTCTTGGGTCTTAAGCCATTTGGGGCTTTGTATGTGAACATTAACACATTAACACATTAATGGGCTTGGAGGCTCGCTGACAGCTAACACAGTGCTTTCAGGACCCAGTGACACATGATCAGGCTGCCACAACCCAGCAGCCACATTTGACATTAGCTGCAGACTCCCGGCCATCTACAAGGGTAGCCTCATGTAGAATGCATTATAGTAGTCCAGTCAGGATGTCACCAGATCAAAAACAACTGAGACTAGGCTACCTGAGTTTAGGAGCAGTCTTAGTTGGTGAACCAGCCTAAGCTGGGCAGTCGCAGAAACCACTTGAGACGCCATCGACAGGGAAGAATCCAGTATTCCCAGACTACAAACCTGTTCCTTCAGGTGCAACCCTTCCCAAAACAGATCGTCCACCTAGTTTCTGGACACAGGAACTGCCCACCCATAGCACCTATGCCTTATCAGCTTTCATCTTCAGTTTTTTAGCCCCATCTTGCTATCCTGTCAAATTGTTTTAACTGATCTTAGTACTGTATTTTCATATTGCTGTTACCCACCCTAGGACCTTCACAACTGCAGGTAGTAATACTATGCATGTGGATTTGAATCCGCATTGCAAAACCCGCACACCCACCTTTGCAGATAAGTGTCCCAAACATGTTATGCAAACATATGGGAAGGTAGAAAGGGGTGAAAATAAAAGCGAAAGCTTTTCCCACATCCCTAAGCAAATTAATACCTTCTCCAAAGCAAACAGTGATAACTCTTCACTAAAACTCAAATCCTTCTGCGTTCTGGTGCAGCTTTACTCAATCAAGGGAATAGGGAAGAGCTGCCAAACCACAGCGTTGCTGGGTTTGGGCATGCTTCATATCTTTGGGATCTCTATATCAGTCAAGACATTGATATCGATGCTGTTTTTCAAGTGTTTGTTTGGGGACTTATAGCACAATCCAAACATGTGGTGTTCCACTGGATTATGGCTCCACATCAAATCCTCTCTGTCTTGATCTAATTGATGTGGGGGGAGAGTTAGGCCACTGCCTAAATCCCCCTCCAACATGGAGCCAACATGGAGAGTATCCACTGTGCCTAGAAACATAGCTGTCAACGTTTCCCTTTTTTAAAGGGAAATTCCCTTATTCCGAATAGGATTCCTCGCAAGAAAGGGGAAAAGGTGACAGCCAAGGCCTATCAAACTCCTGGCTGCTGAACTCCGGCTCTTTTGCTCTGACCCAGTGTAAGTTTCTTCTTTGTTGCTGGTGTTAACGTTCAGATTTTTGGGTATTGAATTACAAGAGGATCTGTCCTGGAGTGTCAACACAAGGGGGCTTGTGAAGAAGGCGCAGCAGAGACTGTACTTTTTAAGAATCCTAAGGAAAAACCATCTTCCACAGAAACTGCTGCTTGCCTTCTATCACTGTGCCATCGAGAGCGTGCTCACTTATGGCTTATGTGTGTGGTGCGGAAGCTGTACTACCCAGGACAGGATGGGGTTGTGCAGAGTTGTTAAGGCAGCAGAGAGCATTGTTGGCTGCCCACTCTCCACCTTAGAGCAGATTTATGCCACAAGGTGCCATAGGAAGGCACTGGACATAGTAAAAGATCCATCGCATCCTGGTCACTGTCTCTTCGAGCTCCTGCCGTCGGGACGGAGATACAGGACGATGATGACAAGAACGAGCCGTCTCAAGAACAGCTTCTTCTCCAGAGCGATCTCGGCCCTGAATGGGAAACCTGGACTTTGAAGTCATCTAATCTTCCTTGCTGTATTATATTATATTGTTTTAATTAGTGTTTTTATAGTTGTTTTGATTTTAAGTGGAGTGCCCTATCTGGGTGGATGGAGCAGCCAAGTAATTTCGTTGTCCCTGAGAGGGGGCAATGACAATAAAGATATTATTATTATTATTATTATTATTATTATTATTATTATTATTAACATTGCTGCAATTGTGGCAAAGGCACTCATTGCTCAGTGGCTCCATTAGTTGTCTTTCTCTCAGTCTATACCTTCAGCAGGGAGTGATTCGGTTCCCTTCTGCGTGTCATCTGTTTATTCACTTCTCTGGAATTTCTGTCTTGCATCTCTCACTGCTTCTCTGACATCCCATCACAATTTGCCCTCAACCGAAGAGTCACATAATCTCAAGCTAAACTCTACAGAGGCCTTCCCCAAACCAGTGCTCTCCAGAAGCTTTGGACTGCATTTCCCATCAGCCAGCACAATGGAGAAGACTGCTCTGCAATATTCACTCCTTGCATGTTGTTTCTAAATAAGACGCCTCCTCAGGCAGCGGTACTGATGGATAACAGATTGCTTTCTCCGCTCAGTAAATCTGCACAGTTTTTAAGTCGTGTTACAAGCAGGCAACTACTTATTCCTCAGCAATTTGCTGTTTGATTTACAGTAAGTTGTTTTAATGCATTCTCCATCAAGGGCAATAATCTCTAAATTAAATGCTTCGTCAAATCACCGTGTAGGAAACAATACTGCCATCTCTTCTCAAGCTACGGAAAGTAACCTTTATTTTCTTGCTGGGGAATTGTGGTGTAATCTGCTTAATGACTGGCCTAAATGGTGGAAATTACAGGGTCTTTAATGGAATCTTAAAGCCATTAACATTCCACCGAGATATTAGTGGAGCCACAAGGCTCTGTTTTGAAAATTATTTCAGTGGGATGGAAAAGGCATGCATGCATGCTGTATTGCAAGAGAACTCCAAATCTACACTGTGATTTGTAAATCTCCCCCCTCCTTGAGAGGTCAAGTATAGGTTTTGTATCTTCCGTAGGAATGAGTTGAATTTCTCTTCCAGCAGAAAATTCAAGGGAGAGTTTGAGTGGTATCTAGGATGGAAAATCAAGAGTTTGCTTCAAGAATTTCAATTATTTGGGGGCTGTTCACAACCATGATGATCACATAGAAATTTTGTTCTTTCCTGCACTTTGCTGTCCAGCAGGAAGATATACTATACTGGAAGAGTGGGAAGTTACCTGGTTGCCTAGGCAATGTGAGAATGCTTATCCGCCTTAACACTGCAAGAAAGACAAGCTTCCCCACACTGGCTAGGCAGTCAGAGTACCGTATTTTTCGCCCCATAGGACGCACCAGCCCATTGGACGCACCAGGTTTTTTGGGGGGGAAATAAAGGGGGAAAAAATTTTCCCCCAGGCGCTTATGGGGCCGACAGCGGAGAGAAGCGCTCTTCAGACCAGGTCTGGGGACAGCGGGAAGACGCTGCGCCTCCCAGCTGTCCCCAGAGCTTGCGGGGCTGGCAGCGGGGAGAAGCGCTCTTCTCCCCGCCGCCTGCCTTCAGATCAGGTACGGGGAAAGCGGGAAGACGCGCTCCGCCTCCCCACTGTCCCCGGAGCATGCGGGGCTGGCGGCGGGGTCTCCCCCCCGTCAGCCTCCAAACCACTTCGGGAGACAACGGGAATGTGGCGTTCCACCTCCCTCTGTCCCCCGATCTTGTGGGGCTGGCGCTGGGGCTCTCCTGAGGCCTCGAGAGCGAGAGGGGTCGGTGCGCACCGACCCCTCTCGCTCTCCAGGCTTCAGCGAAAGCCTGCATTCGCCCCATAGGACGCACACACATTTCCCCTTCATTTTTGGAGGGGGAACAGTGCGTCCTAGAGGGCAAAAAATACAGTACTTCTTCTTGTCTCCCAACACTGTCCTGCAGAACACAGTGCTGGAAAGAACAAAATACACCTGAGTAGTGTTTTCATCACCTCCTGGCAAATAGAAGGGGAAGAAATGGAGGCAGTGAGAGATTTTACTTTCTTGGGCTCCGTGATCACTGCAGATGGTGACAGCAGCCACGAAATTAAAAGACGCCTGCTTCTTGGGAGAAAAGCAATGACAAACCTAGACAGCATCTTAAAAAGCAGAGACGTCACCTTGCCAACAAAGGTCTGTATAGATAAAGCTATGGTTTCCCCAGTAACAGTCCGTATAGTTAAAGCTATGGTTTTCCCTTTTGAATTACGGTGCTGGAGGAGACTCTTGAGAGTCCCATGGACTGCAAGAAGATGAAACCTATCCATTCTTAAGGAAATCAGCCCTGAGTGCTCACTGGAAGGACAGATCCTGAAGCTGATACTCCAATACTTTGGCCACCTCATGAGAAGAGAAGTCTCCCTGGAAAAGACCCTGATGTTGGGAAAGATGGGGGGCACAAGGAGAAGGGGACGACAGAGGATGAGATGGTTGGATAATGTTCTCGAAGCTACCAGCATGAGTTTGACTAAACTGCGGGAGGCAGTGGAAGACAGAGGTGCCTGGCGTGCTCTGGTCCATGGGGTCACGAAGAGTCGGACACCACTAAATGACTAAACAACAACAACGAAGTGTTTTTATACTAGAATATATCATATATAATACAAGTGCTCATTTATTTATTTATTTATTCTTTAAGTGTTTTCATTGAAGATAAAGGGGGGATTTGGAGTGGTACAACGAACAAAGTTCATTCCTCACCTCACTGCAAGCTGAGCCAAAAATGAAGGGGGTATGACTTCATGACCAGCAAAGTTAAAAAGTTTTGTTTTACCTCCACCCTAAATTATCCCGTGCCAGGTTTTTCTCCTAGTTCCCTGAATGTATATTACCTACAAAGGCTAGGCTATGTTATAAAGAACAGCTGTTTTTGCACTACCATAGGAAATCCTTGGAGTGGATCAGGCATCCATCTCCATTTCACTTGCTGTATCTGGAATTCCTCCTAGAACACCAGTTCATACAATCAAAGAATCATAGAATCATAGAGTTGGGACCCCTGAGAGTCATCTAGTCCAAGGTGCCACACCTCACTCCTCTCCTTTCAGAAAATACCTGTTCTGCGAAGCCTTTGGCTCAGCTCTTCATCCCTAATTGAAACAAAAAAATCTAATTCTGTGCAGTTGTATTTGCTCCCTTGGGTTCCTTCTTATTCTTGTTTTGATGTGCACGGAAGGTTGCTGTGAAAGAAAAGATGTCACCACGAGGAGCACAGAAAGACATACAGTGGTACCTCGGGTTAAGCACTTAATTCGTTCTGGAGGTCCGTTCTTAACCTGAAACTGTTCTTAACCTGAAACTAGGCCTCCTGCTGCCGCCGTGCTGCCACTGCGTGATTTCTGTTCTCATCCTGAAACAAAGTTCTTAACCTGAGGTAATATTTCTGGGTTAGCAGAGTCTGTAACCTGAAGCGTATGTAACCCGAGGTACCACTGTGCTGTAATTGGAGGGTTTCTGCATGCTACCAACAATGGTATTTGCATTTCTGGTGCTTGTAAATCAAACCTTCTTCTGGATTCCAAGGTCTGCACATGTTCTATATCACTGAGACATAAAACAAAACAGAGCTTGTGCTTTATATATGCAGTATGGTAGCCGCTTATACATTGCCAAAAAGAGGGTGGTGGGAGAGACAGAGAGCACCCATCACCAAAAAAGAAGCCAAAGGGAGATAATAGTAGTTTCCAAGCACAATTCAAAGTGTTGATGCTAACCTTTTAAGCCCTAAATGACCCCAACCCTGTATACCTGAAGTAGCATCTCCACTCCCACTGTCCAACCCAGACACTGAGGTCCACCTCTGAGGGCCTTCTGGTGATTCCCTCACTGCAAGAAGTGGAGTTACAGGGAACCGGGCAGAGGGCCTTCTCAGTAGTGGTGCCCACCCTGTGGAACACCCTTCCATCAGGTGTCAAAGAAATAAACAACTATCTGACTTTTAGAAGACATCTGATGGCAACTCTGTTTAGGGAAGTTTTAAATGTTTGATGCTTTGCTGTGTTTTTATCATGATGGAAGCCACCAAGAGTGGCTGGAGCAACTCAGTCAGATGGGCAGAATATAAGTAATAAATGATGATGATGATTTTGATGCAAAACTGATACGAAGGTATCTGCTGTTCTAGAATCATTTGTTGTAACCAAGACATTTATGTGATTAGTGCAAAGTACAAAAATGTTGGGTTATGTTTTAATGAAACTTTGCTGGGTGGTGTTGCTGGGTTTTGTTTTTTTTTTGAGAATGTTCTATGAAATCAAGAAAGAGATGATGTTCTTGTGTTTTAGAATAATAAAGAGCTGCAATATTTCTGACTTTACTTCTGCCAAGATAGTGTCTTAGTGGCCTATAAACTAATGATTCTATCTTTGCATGCCAGTGACCTTTAAAATATATCAGGTCTGTGAACTTTGTAGATTGAAGATGATACTATATGTGCTTCTACGGTATCACATGCACAATGGATGTTACTGGCAATGAACAACGGATATAATTTTGCCAATTTATTTGCAAGCTCAGCAGTTGGAATTCAACAGGGTAGCCCATCTGTCATACAGAATAGTGTACACAATACATCAATTTTTGGGGGGTTAAGCCTCTTTCCCCACCACCACCACATCACACACACACCAACTGTACCAGTTTCTTAAATTATAAATTATCTGGGAAAGAACCACAGGTCAGGGACTGCTGTTTACTATAGTCACTGGGAGAAGGACAAGACATGACAGGTTCAAGTACCAGGAAAGCAGATTTAGATAGTATATGTTTCCTGATCGTCAAACAGTCAGAATGGTTGGCCATTGAAATGCTGCCCAGAAGTGCTGTGGAATCTCTTCCCTGGGAGACTTTTAGGCGAAATGTAAATAAATAATTTATAAATAATTTATTTTCCGTTTAAAGTTACTCCAAAGGGTTTTTTTTTTTTTTAAAAAAAAGATATTTTAATATGAGAGTGCTCCTTTTTTCACAAGCAGCTGCACCATGTTTCTATCGTGACCTAATTCAGTCCTTGCTTTATTCTGTTATCCAGCAAAGCTGACTAGGAGATGTGTTACTTGCATTATTATTTGATTGGCTTGTTTTTATTTTTCGTTCCATTTTCTGCTATGATATCTGTATTGATGAAGGTAAAGGTAAAGGGACCCCTGACCATTAGGTCCACTCATGGCCGACTCTGGTATTGATGAAAGGTGGCTTATAAATATTAATTAATGGATAAGGGGAAATTAGGGGATATTATTATTTAAGGGGAAATATACATTTTCATATAAGAAAGTAGGCTTTCTTTCTGCCTTCATTTCCAGAATGAGGTTTTTTAAAAAATCTGGCATCTAGGCTGTAGGTTCCCCACTTAAGAGTTACATCTGCATAGCTCACAGAACAAAATAAACTGGGGGAGCAGTTCAGCATATCCTTTAGGGGTGTTCTGGCAATTTGCAAGAGTGTAGAAACTTCTGAGGACGAACGGCGGCAAGAATGTTGCCCTCTGTGGTTCAGCAGCCCAGTTCCAGCTCTCTTGCAGCGACTTTCATCCTTTTGAAATGCATAGCACAGCAGTCTTTCAGTATATTGGACTTTGTGAGCAACTGCATTCCACAGAAGGTTTTTTTATCCCCCTTTTCCTTTTTTTACAGGAGACTTTACACAACTGTACTTTTCAGTTAGCACCCCAATTAGCGCCTGACAAAAGCACAAGTGTATTTCTGCTGAATAAACGGTCTTACCTTGATGTTATCGGGCTGAATGTTTCCTTCTCATATTTGGAATCAAAGGTCTGAAATACTGTATCCCCCTACCGGCAAATGTTTTAATAATTAAGATAAGGACTCAGGCAATTTCCTGTATATGAACAAATATTAAATCCTGTTTTCAAAGATGCTGCAGATATTGTGGATTTCAGTGGCAGGGCAGAGGCCTTGTATGGAAAAGGTCACAGGCTGGGAAAGGAATGAAACACAAGAGACTTTCCGCATACAGTACTGGACTTTGTAAGAAACTGCATTCAACAGATGTATACATATACTGTACTTAACATAGCTCTGTTCTGGAAAGCAAGTGGAAGCAATTTCTTTCTGCCATTAGTGTGCTATGCACAGATACACACAACAGAAGCCTACCCATTTACTTTCAAGATGGCAGAGGGAGTCTTTTCCCATATCACTGAACCAATGGAAAACTTTTAAAAAATAAATTTCTTTTCACCAGATAAAATACCATAAAAGAAAACCAGTCTCCAGGCTTAGGCAATACTGTTGCTTCCAATTATTCTGAAACTGTAGAAACTTATGCCAAGTGCTTCACATAAGGTTTCCAAGTAATCATATAACCCCATCATGTAAGTATTACTATCAAGTAGGTCATGACTGCAGACAAGGGCTTAGATTGAAACCAGGGTAATCCCAATTCACATTCTTGGTTACTAAATTATGCCAACTCTCAACTCTAGCTCTTAATTATTCCATACCTCCTAACAAAAAGCTCAACTCTTCCTTTATATTACAGTGGTACCTTGGTTTACGAACTTCATCCGTTCCGGAAGTCCGTTCTTAAACCAAAGTGTTCTTAAACCAAGGCATGCTTTCCCATAGCAGCGGGAGACTCAATTGACAAATGGAACACACTCAACAGGAAGCAAAACATGTTCTTATTCCAAGGCAAAGTTAACAAACCAAAACACCTACTTCCGGATTTGCAGCATTCTTAATCCAAGTTGTTCATAAACTAAGCTGTTCTTAAACCAAGGTACTACTGTACTTCCATCTAGGGCCCTTGATTTGGTGTGAGGAGGCTGGTCTGGATATTAAGATGGGGTGTGAATTAGCCCTGATGTCATGATCAGGCCATTATCTGGTGAAGTTTGGTCTAGCAGCACCAGTCTCCCCCTTTAGGATGGAACGCCCCCAGAGATTTATGGAATCAAAGGGATTCCTGATCATTTTGGAGTATGCTTTTATACTTAAGTAGACTTTCCAATGCAAATAAAGGTTCAGTCACTGCCACTGGAAGTTAGGTCTCCCAACTTTTGATAAATGATGCCACAGCATTCCTTGTTGTTGAGCGAATTAGTAAGGGAGGGAAAAAGAGTTATGTACTGAAATTCATATCTTAACAAATGAAGAATCTCAACCATCAGATCAGAAAGAGCTAAGCACAGCTATATCATCTGCTTTAACTAGAAACACACTGCTGCTGTTAAAGAACCGCAGTAGAACTAGCTGAAGGAACCTTGCTGTTGCACTTGGACCCACAACAAGATTGTATCATGTCTTGCTTTTGCTGTTGCCTTTGGAAAACAAAAAGGGAGCTTTTATTTTCACATCATTTGCCAAAATGTATTACTACAAAAGTTTTGCCTGTTATTACTATATCATATGTCAGCATATAACCACAGGGTTTGGCTGGAAAATACTTTCCTATTTAAAACAAAATTAATATTGAGTATTAATAAATGTTTTTCAATGAAGCAACACATCCATCATTAGCCATCTCTACATCATACTGCTGCCAGCATAGTGCAATATTTTATTCTGAACACTGAGAAACAGCATGCACGACATAACTACATGAAAAGCCAGGCTCTGTTTGTTTGCCTCCTTTATTCTTAAATCAGTATTAAGTGCCGGCTCACCCATGAGGCAGGAGGAGGCACCTGCCTCAAGTGGCACCCCCGCAAAGGGCTACACACCCATTCCACTATCCAGCTTTGTCACGGGTCTCCGTAGTCTCTAAGGGCAGAAAGGGTACAGCAACAAACCTCTGCAGAATGCCAAGTCAGCGAGAGCGAAGACGGTCATCTCTCCACCGCTCCCAGCAGTGTGGCAAAGCCCCACTACCAGGTGGGAGGGGGGATGCAGAAAGCTCTGAAAAGGCCTCCTTACGGAATTTGCTGTGGGATGTGATACATAAGTAGAAGTCAAGTACAACATTCCTTGTTTTCCTAGAGTGGACATGCAAGGGGATGTTTGGGCCAGCCAGTTGAAAACTTCCTGTTTCCTCCTGTGCTGGCACATACTTCCTCTTGCATGTGACTAGTGGTGGGTGTGACCTTACCTGTGCAGGTAACAAAAGCACAAGGCATGAAGCCATCTATCTCTTTTTGACTTCCTCTCTTTGATGAACCAGCAGCTTTTTTAGCTAGAGATGATCAGCCTACAGAGGACAAGGGGATTATCTCCATATAGGATAGACTCACATGTATATATATATCTGTAACTAAGTCTGCCTTCAGGGATCCAACTGTGAACTGATGATGTGAGTAAACTACTTTTATACATCTTAAATAAGATTGTGGCATGTTTATTGTTTAAGAGGGAAATAAAGGGATCTTACCAGGAATCTGTATTGAGAAGCTTAATCAAGCTTGCAACCAGCTACCTGCTGTGCGTTTAAAGGGGAATGTTAAAACTCTGCTAAGTTATAGAACTTGCTAGCACAAGTTAGGAAGGATATCAATAAACAATATATCCTCTCCTGCCTCCCCAAACATTCCCACATTTGCCTACCCCATTATAGGGGTGGTAACAAGGCATTTTGCTTCAAGTGCCCAAATGCCTCAGGCTATCGCTGAGCAAGGCAACGCTGCTCATATACAATATGGCATTGAAATGCAGGTTCGAATTGCGTCTGCCTCCAAGTCCCATATTTACAGAAGGAATGGCCTTCTCATGGAAATGCAAATGAGCTGCTTTATGATAAAATGGGGGCTGTCTGTCTCACATGTCTCTCCACTCCACCCCCAGCCGCAATGGGAACAAATAAGCAGGTCATAAGAGGTCAAAGCAATATATCCCACATCTTATCATTACCACAGGAGGGAAACACTTGCGTAAAAAGGAGCCGGGAATTATCAGCCAAAGGCTAAATAAAGAGGACCCTGTGTGCATTTGCAACGAACAAGTTTAAGAACAAACCAAAACTTTGTAATAAAAAACTGTAGAGATAAAATAAGTCTCCTACAGTATCCAGCTTCTGTATTTAGGAAAGCTTGTTTGAACAAAATGTCCTGCCTGATTAAGTTTTAACCGAGTCTTCTTCTTACAAACTGCAAGACCCTGGATTCAGAAAGGATGACTCAGAACTTTTTTCAGAGAGTTTAGCATTTGATAGAGAATGCCTTCTCTACCCCTCATATCATACATTCCACCTGTCCCCACTATTAATTTTGGCAAAATTAATTCATTGTGGTTAAGCTTGGTGAAGTTTTGCGAATGATTTTGAAAAAAAATGTTCATTTATTACTTGTTTTTGTTCGGCAAGATTTGTTAGAGCTGTCACTTCTTCCCTTGACTCTAATGATCAAGGCTACAATCCTATAACCACTTACCTGACAGTAAACCTCACTGAATTTCATGAAATAACTTCTGAATGTACATGCTTAAAGGTAAAGGTAAAGGGACCCCTGACCATTAGGTCCAGTCGTGACCGACTCTGGGGTTGTGGCGTTCATCTCACTTTATTGGCTGAGGGAGCCAGCGTACAGCTTTCCAGGTCATGTGGCCAGCATTACTAAGCTGCTTCTGGCGAACCAGAGCAGCGCACGGAAACGCCATTTACCTTCCTGCTGGAGCGGTACCTATTTATCTACTTGCACTTTGACGTGCTTTCGAACTGCTGGGTTCACAGGAGCAGGGATCGAGGAACGGGAGCTCACCCTGTCGCGGGGATTCGAACCGCTGACCTTCTGATCAGCAAGTCCTAGGCTCTGTGGTTTAACCCACAGCATTCCCGGTGTCCCTGTACATGCTTAGGATTGCATTATAAATATCTGATGGCGGTGGGGGGAGGGATTTCATCTTGTTTCAACTGCAAATGCATATGTACAGTACATGAGCTTCATGTAATGCACTTTTATTGTTGGTGTTGCTTTTAAAAATGTGTTTATCACCTTGGGACTAATGTAGATTGCAATAGATACATGTCTTAATAAATACAGAGCAGCCTGCCATATCACACCCAGCAGCTCATACAAAGAACTGCTGCCCCCAAGGATTGCTACCATAAGGTTTCTGCCCATCACTGTTACACATTCTTGTAGATGCTTGTAATTTGTATGTCAGGTTCATTGCTTGATGCAGACCAGAATTCCAGAATCCTCCAACCTAAGCCTAGATTGGTCCACCACAGGATTTAGAGACAATTCTGGAAGGGGAAACGCCAGTATGTCTGCAACTGAGAAGAAGGAAAATACCCTGAAGTGAACATCTTCCTTTAATAACCGTAGCCTCAGTCCAGCTTCTTATTTCTAGGAGTCTCAGGTCTCTGAACTCCACAGCAAAATCTGCTGTATTCATTTACTCTTTGCAATATAGCCAGACCTCTGCTGATTTAAAGGTCAGCGTTGCTTGTTCTCTGCATTACAAATATATTAGGAAAAAATATAATTTTTGTCCTACAATAGGGATGTTACAACTGTATCCCTGGTTTTCATCTGTGATACAACTGGGGGATACACTGCCATATTTTGCTAGGCCAGAACTCATTGGTAGATATACCAGGGTTGATCTTGCTATGGGATACTAAGAATTGGTCACTTGAAGTGCTATTCATCACGGGGAATTGAATTGTTGTTTGTTTACTTACCAACCACTCAAAGGCAACATTCACATGGTAAACCAGGGATTGGCAACATGACACCTGTGGATATACATGTGACCCTTCCCCTTCTCGTGTCTGATGAATTGTAGCCAAAAGAATAAGTTGCGGTCTCTACTTGGTTGTGGGGTGGGGGGTGCCCAGGAAGGTTTCGTTGGTTTGCAAATTTGCCCACGGACTCAAAAAGTTCAATGACCCCAGCAGTAAACCAAAATTTATGGTTTACTATGAATATGGAGATTAGGATGATTTCAATTTAATTCCCATCCTTCACCATATGTGGTCCCAATGATTTAAAAAAACAAGCACACCAATATTAACAATTTCAAATCATTTACGCATATATGTGTGTGTGTGTGTGGTATGTATATATGTATATCAGGTGTGAAAGAGGTATGTCTTCAGCATATGACGAAAACCGCATAATGAAAATGCCAGACGCAACTCTGTGGGGGAGGGAATTCCACAACTTAAGGGCTGCCGAAGAGAATTCCCTCTCCAATCCCCCAAAATTGCTGAGAGAGGTGGAAGTACCAAGAGGACCCCCCTCTGCTTATCTTAAAACCCGAGAGGGTCTGTAGAGAAGGAGGTGCTCTTTCAGATATTGAGGTCCAAGTCATTTAGGGCTTTGCACTTTAATATGAACATCTTGAATTAGGCTGTCCTGTTCCTGCCCATGAAGGACACGTGCACTTTCTCATGCATAAAGAAGCCAACAAACAAAAGGTGCAAACTCAGCAACAAGACCAGAGCAGGAATTAATCCAGACAGCCTTAGACACCACAGATGCAGCAAGGAACAAACCTACTCAAGAGAGGCGTTTCAAGGTTCCCTAACCACAGCTCAGAAACAAGGTCAGGGTTGAGAATTCTGTGATCAGGAGCAGAGACTGCACAAGAGCATGAATTTTTTTTCCAGCAATTGGGTCCACCTACCCACCATGTTTTTAAAGAGAGGTAGGGGACAGTTCAGCTACTTGCATATATACCTGTCTTGCTGAAAATTCCTGGCCTGGCCTGCTGCCGCCTCTTGATGTGCACCTCAGAAAGGCAACCTTGGCTTTCCTCCACCCCTGACAGCTCAGTCCATGCTGTGGAGCTCCCCTGCCCCTCCATCTGGCAGAGAAGTGGCCTCCCTGGCTGTGATGGCCTGGGATTCGGACTCGGATGCTGAACCTGAGGGATCCCATCCTACACAGGATTCCCCACCTCCAGAACCAGCTGAGCCGGGGCTGGGGCATGAGCCTGAAGAGTCCTCACCTGTGCAGGATCCTCAGGTGCAGACATCAGCTGAGTCTGCTCTGGCTCTTGAGGTGATGGAGGACCCATTGCCTGCAGGTGCTCCACTCTCAGCCCCGTCAGAGGAAGCTGAGGCTGCCTCTGGGTCCGGTAACCTTCCAGCCTCTCCTGAGCTGCAGAGGCTCAGGGCAGAGAGGAGGAGGGAACTAAGTTCCTGCAAAAGGAGTGCTCGCCTCCAGGCCAGGAGAGGCGAGTCACCAGAGGATCGGGGCTGCCCTATGCCTCGGGTCAGATAAAAGCTAGCCAGCCCCAGTCCCAAGTTGTGGGAGCAGCATTGTTGGTTGCTAGTTCCTGCCTGAACCCTGTCCTGCTTCCCTGACTGAGCTCCTGACCCACCCTGGCTCCCTGCTTGCAAGCCTGTTCCTGACTTCACCCGACTCCCTGCCCTGCACCCAGCTTTAGCTACTATGGACTGCCTCCACGTTGCACCTTTGACCACAGACCGGACTTGGACCTTGCCTCTCGGGTAACCCATGGGACCAGCACACTGGCATTGGGTGGCCATGCCTCCTCACCCTGAGCCAATGAAGGCAAGGGGGCTACGAAACGTCCAAAGGGAGAGCCTCAGCGGAAGGGCCTGGCTGCAAGTCAGAAGCTTGAGCAGGAGAGCTCTGGGGCACACGGCCTCTTGTTCCCACTGTCCTGCTCATCAAAGTCCTCGGGGAAGGCTATGAGATGGCCCCAGAAACTGGCAACTCATTCCTCCCACACCACGAGCAACACAAACCACAATCCCTGATTTAGCTTTATGTCCAAACTGGGGTTCATGATTTGTTACTGCTGACACAGAAGATATTTGGGATGCCAAGAACAAACTTTGGCTTCATGTCACGGTTTGTATGGAGAGAAATAAAGCACAATCCTCAGTTCAGCAGTAACACTAATCATGGGAATCATGGTTTGTTGCTCCTGCAGGGAGAGGAGTTAAAGTAGGAGCCCATCTGCACCATTCATTGTAAACATGGTAAGAATCCTTTACAATTGATTGATTGATTGATTGATTGATTGATTGGTTTATTACGGCCATTGGCCCATATCTAAAAACAATACATCAAAATTTATCCATAAACAATACAATTTAAACAGTTCCAAGTTAAAACACCCCTATAAAACCAATTTTACTTCAATTTAGTAAACTATACACAATAAGCTCCCTCTATGTCAACCGCAATTCAAATACCTCAGATTTTGGGGGATATGCGTCTTAGTTCTGGCACTTATTGATGGTTCTTAAGTTTGGCTAAGCTGTCAGAGTCATACAGTGATCCATTTCTCCTCTTATGAAATAAGACATTAATCAGGTATCTAGCGACTGCAAGGGATCTACTTGAGTCTTCGTCGTTTAATAAGTATATTATTTGGGCTTCCTGAGGTCTGTCAGCTATTCTCGATAAATATGGGGCCAAAAACTTGGACCGTGAAGCCGAATGTATAGGACAACAGAAGATTATATGATATAATGATTCTGTAGATCCACTTTTACAGTCACAGAGGAGTGAGATCTGTCCGTTGGAGAGTCTGTTACCCAACACATTTGATGGGAAAACATTGAATCTAGCCTTTATAAAGGCGTACCTGTGCATCACCACAGATAAGGTAGTTAAATAAGATGGAAGCTTTGTTGGTGGTGTTAAGCCAAGGTTTATCAGCGAACAGGTGCCACCACCTGTCGCAATATTAAATTGTAAATCCATCTCCTCTAATTTGTGAGTTATAATTCTCTTGGCAGAAATTAAATCCAATTTTAGTAGTTCAGATGGAGATAGTCCTAAGGACACAAGTTTCCCATGTATTATTTTTGCCCAAGGGCTAGGGGAGTCGTCTCTCCAGAGACACTGTATCAAGTGGAGATTTGGAAGTTTATGCCATAATGCCAACCAGTAACAGAGGATGCATTTCCATAATGTGGTTTCTAGAGATGTAACATTTAGTTCGAGACGTATAGCAGTATTGCCTACACACCTGGGTAATTTTAGCAACCTTCTTAGCAGCTGGTTTTGGATTACCTCCAATTGGGTTAGATTAACAAAGGACCCCCATATTGGAATTGCATATGCTATTGTTGCAATCACCTTTGCCTTGAAAACTTTTAACACTGATGGAATATGGAAAGCCCCATCTGCTGACACAGAAGATATTTGGGATGCCAAGAACAAACTTTGGCTTCATGTCACGGTTTGTATGGAGAGAAATAAAGCACAATCCTCAGTTCAGCAGTAACACTAATCATGGGAATCATGGTTTGTTGCTCCTGCAGGGAGAGGAGTTAAAGTAGGAGCCCATCTGCACCATTCATTGTAAACATGGTAAGAATCCTTTACAATTAGCGAGGGGGATCAAGGAACAGTAAAGACACGTTTTTACTAATTTGGTAGCAACCTACCAAATTATTATTCTGGAGGCGCTCTTTCGAGAACTTCAGCTATGAAAAGCTTAATGTTACCATGAAACTGTAATATTACATTCCCTACACGCAATACAGAGAACAGACTAAAATGTCAAAAGTAGCAGTAGCCGCAGCAGCAGCAGCAGTAAAGATATATGTCTTATGCAGATACCCGTAGCAAAAGCTCATCTTGCATGCATGTAGCTAAAAGACTTGTTGTTTACACGCTACTTTATTTACTTAAGAACAAGTAGACCGCTTAAATATGTAGCACGAGGTAGATATGTATTCCATAAAAAGGTACTGCCAAAAAGCTTAACTATAATTTAACAGATGTTCTTAGGTACTCTTGTGAAAATAAAAGGCAGCCTTTCAATAACAAAATGCAAACTAAACCAAACCAGAATGTGAACTCAGCTTACTTCAAGCTCTCAGGAAACATGCAGGGAGTTAGACTTCACCATTTACTCACAAATGTGCAAAGAGTCAACCACTAATTTTGACAGTTATTTTAATAATAATAAAAAACCTTCGAAAACTACCATAGCACATGTTGGCTTGACTCAAATTCAGATCACAACACAAGCCAAGGATTTTGCTTCATGGCCTTGGAGTCCTTGGCTCTTTATCTGTAAAGCATTGACAGAAATGAATTATTTGACAGGGTCCCTGTGAGGTAGATAGAATGCCACCCACTTCTACGGATAGGGATTGTGATGATGTGGAAAGGCCCCATGTCATATTGTACAATAAGCCAAAATGAGACAATACAGAGCAATACTTTCAGATGTAATCACTCTGAAATTTCCTTGCACATGGTGATTTTTGGCTGCTACCCACAAACCACTAGAGCCAACAGAATGACTTAGCCCCAGCGAAATGTAGGTAGCTCAGATACAAACATGCAGGATCAAAATGGTTTCTAAGTCGCGCTTTAGTGAGTATCATCATGAACAGTTTACTATCCAGTTTGTCAGCAATGTAAGCCTATTCGTACCTCATCCATGGGTTTCTTCCACAGCTATAAAAAGTATGGGTGTCATAAGCATTTGTGGAAAGGTGAACAACCAATTTGAAATGCCATAGATAGAGAGAGACAGATGAAGGTCTTCTGGCCAAAGCAATGTGGGAGGCAGCAGTTGCAAGTTACCAGTCTCTACAGCCACAGCAGGCGCTGTGATTCTCCAGTGGTCTGACTTCACCCCCGAAGGCACACTCCATTGTCTCTCGAGACAGACGGATGCCAACAATAATAAGTAGCACTGTTGTGTACTAGTGTTGAGGCTCTTTGCACTAGCACTTGTGCGTTTTCACAGAACGGTCTTAAATCTATAGTCCAAATGTAATACTTCCTTTGTTGATTTCTCCCCCACATTAATAACATGAATTCACACATAGTATATAAATAATGTGAGAGAGACTTTTAAATATGTTTTTGTGCAGTTGACTCAGAGCTAATCCCACTGGAGCGATCACTATGATTCAAAGTACCTCTCATGCATTAAAAGCTTTATCTTCGGGGAAAGTGGATCAGGTTACGCAGAGGAGGTTAGTAATAAGATATCTTGCTTGGTCTTTATTTAGGAAAGCAGGTCTTCATCACCTGACCCTTTGCATTAATCTTTAGCACTTGAAAATCTAGTTCATTGTCATTCTGGTCATCCTTTGCAAAACTCGTTACAAAAAAACCTTTCCTGCTTCCCTCGTTAACACAAGCTTTTCCAAATCTAGAGAAAATAAATCAAACTAAGATGTTCCTTATTCTGCAAGCAGTTGCTAAAATTTGGCAAGTGCTATATATAATGCAGTACCAATGAAGAAAAGATCTGTCCTTACACTGCTAGGATGCTTCCCAGGAAAACATTGGCTACTTGTACACTAGGGCCCTTAGCACTATCAAGGCATTGCTTTTCCACAATCAGACATAAGGGAAACTAAAATGGTGGTTTGACACATAACGCTTGCTAAATGTTCTATTTCCCAGGAATGCCCTTCTCTAGGGTCAAGAATCCTTATAAGTCTTATTCAGGAAAGGTCCCCTGCAATGTTGTGTAGTGGTTCCTCCTTGCAGTTTCTGTCCCTTTTATATCATGAATTGCTCTTTTCTTTACTTCCATGTTTTCTTTCATAGTGAAATGGTGCTGTTTCACTATAACAGAAAGAAAGGGAAAAATAATGACAGGAAAACCATCATTAACACACACACACCCCTGAGGTACTGAAGCCGACTAATTAAATTAAGGAACAACTCATCACTAACCCCACAGCAATAAATAGGAAGCAATAAAAAGGGCAGAATGTGTCAGAAGGACATTTTTTAATCAAAAGCACCATAGCACATAAAAGCCTTAATACTTGGTGCATCACATTGGACGGGAATTGCAACTGAATTTTACAAAAATGATTGCCACTGACAGTTTGTGATGCACTCCCAGAGCCTAGGAGTAAAAATCTGCTTGCCTTCTGGGCAGAACACAAGAGACACAATTACCCATCCCAGTTAAATCTGTTGTTGTTGTTTTTAAAAATGTTTCTCCAATGCCATTTTCACTGACCTCATTTATCCTGCAACACCCCACAAGGAACAAGAACTATTAGTACTTAGATAAACTTCTGCAAACCACTCTGAGCCTAATGATGGCATTGACAAAATTTTGCCACTGGGTTTTAATGATTCTGAGTGAGATTTATTATCCGTTTTATTTTGATAGCTGGCTTTTGCTAATTAACCGTGGTGGTGCTTTATGTAAGCCATTTTGAGATAATTTTACTAATAAAGGCCCCCCCCAAAAAAAAGTTAAATAGGGGGCAGCCTGATGAGACAATATGCCCTGAAAACTCTGCACTGGCTGCCAGTGAACTACCAAGCCCAATGAAAGGTGATGGTACTTGCATAAAAAGACCTGTTCACCTTGGGACCAAGTAACTGGAACAATTCACCCAGTATCAATCATTTCAGGCCATATGATCAGCAGGATACGTAATGTTGGTGGTGGTACCTGTCACTGCTGCTCAGTTGGCATTGACCCATGACGAGGCCTTCTCTGTGGTGGCTCCATCCCTGGTGTGTCAGCTGTGTCTGTCCCCCTCATTGTTGAGCATAAGGAGCAATTGGGAGGGGGGAAGTTTCCTGCTTACTCAGGTATCTGAGGGCTGAAAAACACTGCTGTTTGCAACCTTGAAATTAGGTATGAGGGTATGTGATTGTTTTTAAAGAGTTTTTACATATTTGTAGATGTTTTTAAATACGCTTTTATTTTATTTGTAATTGTATGTAATTTGATGTTTGCTGCTCTGGGCTCCTTTGGAATGAAGGGCAGGGTAGAAATTTAAACAGAAATTTAATTCCGCTCTGCATATCATTTTTACATCAGTTTGTGGGTTTTTAAAAAGAAGTCTTTAGTATGCACATTTCTGCAAGGAATATTCCCTAATATATTGCTTTTTAATGTGCATTTCTCCCTAATACATGCATTTATGTAGATACTATCTGGCTGGAGCACTGCAATGCAAAATTCGGAGAGGTGCTTGTTTTGAAAGATAGCTGTGTTTTGGTTCACATATTTTTTCAGCAAGTGCAAATTGGATAGGTTCACATTAAAATATAAACTAAAGCAATTTCCCCCCACATAACTAACCCTACAGCAGAAGAACATATGGAGCTGTAATTTCATTTTGCCACACAGATCCAGCTTTCTCTAAACACTGAACATCAACAGAGGCCAAAGGACTTAGCTTGGGAAAATGACAGACCCTTTCCAATGTTAATCACTGCTGTCTGCCTGGATTTAGTTAACAATTTTTATAAACAGCATGCAACCATTAAACCAGTCATACGTCTTCTCAGATGGCCTGCAGCAAATGTTTACATGTATAATGCAATCAGCTGCTCTTCAGGCACACGCTGCGTCTCAAAGAAACACATTATCCTCGAGCTTTAGCACCAAGAGTACACCACTTTTGACAGCCACATAATACGAGCCACAATCAGGACATTTCTCACAATCCTTCTAGGGTCATCTCAGCAAAAGAGACTCCACCAGACATACATGGCACTGCACTGTTGGCAAAGCACCATCACCATCACAGCACAGAAGTGGCAAAAGTTTCACACTCAACCAGTGCAGCAAACAAGGAATTGCAATTTTTTTTAAAGATGCTACAGGATCATGGTTTCTGTTTATCTCCTGTGTGGAAGTCCTTTAAGCTTCTGACCCCATCCCAATCAAATACAGATTCAGGTATATACACTTTCTGACAATGATTCAACTGCATAGCAAATACATCTAAACTCTCTCAACACTTAGTGAACATTTTATTAACTTGTTTTACCTGATCCCCAAAGCCCACCCATTATATAATAAAGAAGTGGTTTTCCTTTTCCATTCTTCTCTTAATTAGTGGCCCTTCTTGGTTATGCAGAGCTTTCTCTTTTCATGGATCTTTTCCCCAATTTCATTGCAAAATAAAGTTTCATGTTAAGCGAAATTTGTCATCCTTATTTTACCATGTACCATTTTGTCAGTGGAAGTTTCTTCCAAGTAAACACACATAGGATTGTGCTGCACAGATGCAAAAGTACTAAAACTGTCATTTCATAAGGCATGTCATAAAGGCAGAGGTAGCTAACCTGTAGCTCTCCAAATTTTGCTTGTCACAGCGCTGTCAGACAAGGGAAATCCAGAGGGAGGAACTGACTCTTTATTGTCAAAAGTACACTTACAAGTTAGGAAAAGGCATGTGTATCAGTTCATCATCTCTCAGATACTCCTAGATGGGCACCTAATGAGGCAGTTGCCACAACAGAAAGGCCCACCCCTGACCTTGGCTTAGGTATCTCCCCCACCTGAGCTGCACATAAGCAGGTGAAAAATTACCCCTGCATATAGCCTTCTGCTCTCCGCTTCAGCCCTCTTTTAGACCAGGGAGACAGCGGAGCAGGAGAGGTGGGGGCAGGAGGAGGAGGTGTGCAAGCCCTTGAGTCTCCACCAACCTGACCTCTCTCTCTCCCTCCTCCCGCACCTGTTCTTCACCCTCCAATCCTGCAGCTTCTCTTGCCTCTGACTCTCATCTCCTGGCTGTTATAGATTCGCCCAGTTCACTGATCCCTTCTTCCAAGTGGGTCTCCAACCCACCTTCTCCCAGTGCCCACTCAATCAGTATCCAGCCACCACTCCTCAGTGTCCAGCCAGTCCCTGGCCCTGCTGGACTACAACTCCCATCTTCCTCAACCAACAGCATCAATGATACACAATTATGGATTTTGTAGTTCAGCAACATCTGGAGGGTCCACAGGCTCCACAACCCTGTAATAATGGGACTTGTGAATAAATCATTAGCCGGCATTGCTATGTGTTTTCACTGCTTAACGCTTTTGCTTTTTATTATTAAAATGTGTTATTAAAATTATTAAAATATATTTAAAATTATTAAAATGTGTCAATGTTCCAAGGCACTGGAAATCTAACAGCATCCCTGCCAAATAAATTGAAGTAGCCTTTCCCACAAGAAAGCAAGACTGCCGAACCAGAGAAGTCGCTTATAAACTATGCATCCATTGTCACACAGTTCATGAAATCTTCTTGCATGTTGAACTTCAGAACTGCACAGTTCTCTACAAACCAGTGTGGTCATGACGCCTCTAGTTTCTGAGTCACGGAGGGCCACATGCATCAGCCAAACAAGTGTAGGTGGCAGGTGAGTTACAGAATTTTACATGCATATTCACTAAGCGCCATAAACTACTGCACCATATATGATATATATTTCTCCAATACTAAAAGCCTGGCGTTCTCTGGTCCATGGGGTCACGAAGAGTCGGACACAACTAAACGACTAAACAACAACAACAACAAAAAGGCAAGATCGTTTATCTTGCAATCGCTCAGGGCACATTCAGTTTTTCCACACAGTGATTATAATGCACTCCCAAATTATATTCAGTATTGTAACTGCTTCGCTTCTGTAACATTTGCCTAGGCATTGCTGTAGACAGTGTAGAGGTTTCTCTGTATTTTGCGCCAAAGGCTGAGAAAGAAAGTAATGGTTGGCCCATATCTCCTTGCACCGACTGAGTAGTGACAGAGAATTTGAAAAGGCTATTCTACCAACCCATTTCTGCCCAGGAAGGAAGAAGTAATTCCTTTCTATCCCAGGGGGGGGGGAAACCGTAAACTACTACAGCTGGTTTTTCAGTGTCAAACCACGGCAGGTCATCAGAGCAATAAACCAGCACTAACCTTTAATGATGAACATACTCTAAAACTGTGGTCCTCAGCACATCTACATCTATCTTGCACACTTAGCAGGGTAAACCAAAATTTGCTGAGAGCTGCAGAAAATCTTGATTCCTTAGTTATGCTTATTATATGCATTTACAAACACATCATTATTGCATTCAGAGTTTACATTTTAGGTGAGCACTAAAAAAAATATATTAAAATGTGTGAAGATCTTTTAGAGAAATAAGTTCATGGAAATCAGTAAGACTTGCAGCCAGATCCTAATCATGTCTAGACAGAAATAAATCACAGTGATTTCAATGGGGCTTGCATCCTGGTGAATAATATTAGGAGTGCAACCTTCCTTCCAAATAAGTTTGTTTAGGTCCGCAGTACAAGCCATCACTATTTCTTAGAGATACCAAAGGGTTCCTGTATCAGCAATGGCACTGGGGTTGTGTAAACACTCAGGGTGAAATCCCAGAGGCATTTTCTTCTGCAAGAACACCATTTCAGTACCAGAGCACAGAAACTTCAATAGGGCAGCTAGCAAGATTCAACAAACTCCAAAAACCTAATCTTGCTTATATTTAAGGATAAAGGGTAAAAAAAGAAGTGTGTGTACAGCAACATGCTTTGATTCTTTATATCAGCATTATCAAAACAGGACAAACAACCACCCTCCTTATTTAATCTCATAAAGGCATTGTATACCTTTAATATGCATGCCTACTTCACAAACCCATTTACTGTAATTATTTACTTAATGTGTTACTCTGTAGCACCCGGGTTTTTGGTGCTCCTGTTGTAACCAGAAATAATAAACAATGTGGTTTGAAAACCAGGGGAAGAGGAGAGCAGTCTCCCTGCTCATCTTTACAGAAACTTTTCTCCTATGCATGTGAGGACATTACAAATTGTTGTCTATGGTTGCATGCTCAAATACATGTGGTCAGATGCTCACAGCACACCACTGAAGACCGGCCTTCATGCCTATGCACACAAGCACCATTTAAAGTATTGCAGACAGGCTTGTTAGCATTGTATGCCTGCACTTGCAGAATCAAAAAAGGCACCATTGCAGCATCACAGTAAACGTATGCAGGAATTTAAGCCATAAATAACAACCCCCTTATATAAAATTGCCTGGTACGGTATATTGTTTGTTACTGAGCTTATACTAGGTCCAATTATTAATTTCTAAGCAGAGTAGTTCTGGGATATACTCCAGATTTGAAGCAGTAAACACTGGCTTAAAGTGTGGAAACTTGTGTATGTAAACACACACCAGACAAATGCCAGGGATCCAGAGGCAATCAAGGTTTCTTCCTTGACACTCAACTCTTCCAAGTGTTCCCCCCCCCCCCAATGTAATTGCAAAGGCTCCCTTCACATTTTATAATACAGCTGAGCAACTGGAAGTCTCGGGGTACAAAGAGAGCCCTGCCCTGAGATGCTATCTCACATAGAGAGAGAAAGAGCAGCCAACCCACAAGCAAGGGAGATGTACAGAAGCGTCAATAGCTGAGGAAACAGAACTTGCTGGCAACTCAGGGGTAGGGAACTGTATCCACCTGGCAGGACAGATTCCTAAACACACACACATACCCTGTGGCCCCACTTTGACAAGTCAGCAGAACAATGCACCTGTCAACCACATGATGTCCTTATGGTGTCAGGTGATAGACACCTGGCAAACGGGAGGGGGGTCTCAGCCCAGGGTACCAGACCAGGATTTGGCACCCTAGGCATCTGCCAAGGCCCAAAGCCCAGAAGGGCCTTCTGTCAACCCTTGAGGCCCATCAAGCTCTGCTACTGCTGCTACTTCTTCCTGTTGCTAGTGTTCACCTGCGTCTTCTCTCTCCCTCTCTTGTGTGTGTGTGTGTGTGTGTGTGTATGTGCACCTTTCCCTTTCTCTGGGCAGTGGCGTAGGAAGGAAAATGACACTCTGCACATGCTCAGGGGTGTGCTTTTAAACACCATGGTCTCCCAGGTGCCTCTGTTCACAAGGCATCTTGTGAAGATCTATCTTTTCCCCCAGGCTTTCCCTAACCCAGAAGATCGAACTCTGCTATTTCTGATCCCCCATTCTTCTCTGTTTTACTGTTTTTATTTCACTGTTTTATTTATTTTAGTGTTATCCTTGCATACCACTTGACACTTCCCTTCTTTTCTTAATACTAAGCGATCAAATTAATATATTGATTTCAGCAGGAATATATTAATTTCATGCCCGACCTCAGCAGGCATTTTAACTGAATTCTGGTTGTGTAGTTTAACCTTTAACCTCATTGTACTATTGATTTCCTTGCACATCACACACAGAGACACCTGTGATTAAGTGGTCTACAAATAAAACAGTAAAAATAAATGCTTTTTAATGAAGATATAAATAAAACAAGGGATAGTCCCAAGCCTCTGGGGCTCAGACACGTTGTGGGAGAAGCATGCTTCCTGTGTGATAGATAGATTAGGGTTGCCATATTTCAAAATGTGAAAACCCAGACACATAAATTGAGCTTTTTCTTTGGCAAAGTTGCTGAGCTTTTCTTGGGGGGGGTGGAATTTAAAATTTCTGAGCGATTTTAAAGAAAATTTGCCCCCCAAAACCAACACTTCCAACATGGGTTGCCATATGCCTGGGTTTCCCTGGACATTTTTACCAATTTGCAGACATTTTCCCCGGACTCTATTTCCAACGGAGAAATTCTGGATATGTCCGGGAATTCCCATTATATCTATATTATGGCTGCTGTAGTCCGGACATTCCTGGGATTTCAAAGGTAGAATTGACATGGGGGTGGGGATTTCTGAAAGATGGCGCTTTGTCCTGGATCTTAGGCGAGTCAATCGAAAAAGTATTTGGTATTTTTGTAAAAAAAACACCACCTCAATAACTTTGGAGGGTTTCCTCAAAAAAGCTCAATAATTTCGGTGGTTTCCTTAAAAACCGGCGGTGTCCTGCTTTTTACTTTTTGAAACATGGCAACCCTAATAGATAGATATATTATATAGATAAAATTACACACACACACACGAATGAGAAGTATGGTGCCTGAAAAATCAGAACTCCTATTAGAATAAACAAGTTCCATTTTAAATACTGAAACGCTAAATAAGATGGATAACAATGTGTAATAGAAAAAGAAGCAGAAAATTGGGTTTAAGGTGTGTGAAAGAAAGTAATAGAAGTGGAAAGATATTGCAACTTCTAGTAGATTGGAAGTCTAACACAAAGGTAGGGTGGATGGTGATGGGACAAGGAAGTATCTGTGGGGTTGTGTGTGGGTATGTATGAACATTTTTAAGGACTGTGTGAAATGTATGTTTGTATATTCGTAACATGTGTGTATTAATGCTGAATTATTTTAATAATAAAAACTTTTTTTAAGAAAGAGAAGTATGGTGCCTGTGTGAGATGTGTGTGTGTGTGTGGATATATTGGGGGGGTTCTTCAACTAGCCTCTGCCCTCGAACCCCCCACTCCGTTTTTCTCCTCAGCGCCTCAAAAACCCCCCGCGCAAACGCGCGCGCAACCCCGCTCGCTCCGCCCTCGCGGCGGCTGAAAGAGGCGCTCGGGCGACCGGCGGCGCGGACTGACCTGAAGCAGGTGGCGAGCTCCCCGCTGGGCTTGAGGCACGGGTACTTGGTGGTGGCCACTTTGCTCTCGGAACAGACCTCCCTGCGAGGAGAGAGAGAGAGACCGTGCTTAAACCGTCGCCTGAGAGACGTCCAAAGTCCAATTCCCTTCACGTCTCCTCCGGAGGCAGCTCCGGCCTTCGCGGAGGCGCACGAGCCCCGGACTCGGAGCCGGGGCGCGGGAAAGAAGGCAAGCTGAGGAGACGCGGGGCAGGCCCTTCCCTCACACCCGGCACCGCCGCCCTGGCCCTCCAAGCCGCCGCCCCACCCACCTGTCGCTCTCCTCGGGCTCCTCGCGGTAGGTCCACGCATGCCCGAGCGCCGCCAGCAGCAGCAGCCCCAGCAGCAGCAGCCAGAGGCGCACCACGCTGGGCGACGTCGGCGGCGGCCACAGCGCCAGCAGCAGAAGGCGCCGGGCACCTCCGCCGCCGCCGCCCCGCAGCACCATCGGGCGGCCTCGCGGCTCCCCTGCGCAGCGCCCGACCTCTCCGGCTGCGTGGCGCGCTCGAGGGCGCGCGGAGAGCGAGAGAAGAGAGGAGGGAGGGAGGGAGGGAGGGAGGCGGAGGCGAGCGGTGCCCCCTGCGGCGGGAGCGAGTCACTGGGGCCGGCGGCGTGACCAGCGGGAGGAGGGAAGAGACATGCAATGGACGGCGCTTGGCTAGGCGAGGAGGAGAGAAAAGAGGGATGGGGGGGGGGGGAGAGGGCGACCAGATGCTTCCGAGAGGCGACCTTGGGTTGCTTTGCCCGCCGAGGAAGCGGAGAGGGGGGGAGCGGGAGAGACGGAGCCAGATGTCGCCGAGGGTGGCGACCCCAGGAAGTGGGGAGATCGGCTTTCCCCCCGAAGCTCGTGGGGCAGAGAGGAGAGGAGGGGGAGAGGACAGAGAAAGGGGTCGCCAGCTGGTGCACGGAGAGGCTGCCTGTCGGACGGGGGCTGGGGTGTTTCCTTTCCAAAGCGACGCGAGAGAGAGGATTCCGGTGTTACGAGGTTCCCCTCCACACACACACACAGAGTTCTCCAGGAGATAGGAGATAAGAGGGATGGAGATCTGGAGGGGTGGCCCGCTGTTGCGCAGGGATCTGGGGAAGTTGGCTCTGGGGCAGCAGCAAGGGAGAAGCAGCTTCTCTCGCGGGAGGGGGGCGGAGACAAGGAGCCAGGCTCCTCGAAGATTAAGGATGAAAAGGAAGGATAGTCAGAGGTACAGCAGAGGAGCAGATCTAAAAGTTGTGGGACAAAGCTTGGTTTCTGTCTAGCCAAGAGATTTTTTTTGGGGGGGGGGAGATGTAGGGAGAGCATGTGCGCAAAGGGAGGAGGAGTATCCAGCTATGGCAGGATGTGGGACAGGGGGTTTTTTGTGTGTTTTTTACAGCTACTACCCAACCTGCTGGTCAGGGATAGTCTGACATAACCATCTTCCCAGGAAGGAGCCGGAGGGGGGTTTTTCCAAAGAAGGCCAGGCAGGAGGACTCAAAGAACCTGGAGGTGGATAGAAGAGAGAGCCAGCTATAACAGGAGGAGCATGTTCCAAGGCAGCCAGAAGATTAAGCCAAGCATTTTGGAAAGGCGAATGGGGTTGGGGGACTCAGGCTAGATCAGGAGCTATAGAGTCAGGAATGGCCAGGAGGCTTTGAATGGAGGAAGGGGGGGGAGGGAGCCAGAGGTTGCAGATGGGCAAGTGGAAAGAACCATCCAGGGGTTAGGAGGATTGGGAGTGGGGGTGAACAGAAGATATAGAAGTTGTGTAGCTAACTTGCGCAAAAGGAAGAGGCTGTGTGAGCAGATGGAGATGTGCAAGAGGCCCGGTTGGTTGTGCAGTTAAATAATGTTACACCCCACCTCACAGTGTGAGGTTCCAGGTACGCTTACACAAGGTCCGTGTTTCCTTTTGGAAATGAGGCACAGTGGGGACTGTGGTGTCTTTAGGATATATGGCTTATTTACACATATATTATACAACCTGAGCCTACGATGGAGGTTTTCCCAACATTGCACTCCAAGAGCGTCTGGCTTCTCCCATAGGTGCAGCCTAGGATCCAAGCAGACATCAACATTGTCCTTGTCTCTCTCTCCAGCCTGCTGCTTTACTTCTACATTACATCACTCCTGCTGCAAACTCTTCTAAATCTGACTTTATCTGTGAAGTGAAAGGGGCTCTGCCTGTTTGCCAACTCTCACCAAGTTATGGCTCATTACCCCCAGGCCATCACCTCATTGGAAGTTAGCCTTTCAACGTGTTGATTCCAGGGGATTAGCATTGTCCAGCACACAGCCTAATACAAAGGGTCTAACTTAATGCACATAAGCCTGGGACCCAGACCTAGTCTTAATTAAATTCTGACTCCATCTAGACCCAGAAATCTAGGGTGTCTAGCACCCACAAACTTGTAAAAGCAAGTTTAGGCTCTAGACTTAATGGTCTGTATAGGGAACTCCCATCTTGAGAGAGTAGTGTGTTTTATTTCACTTACTTCAAGGATGTTGAGCCAGCTCTGCTCCATTTGCTGTTTATTGGGACTCTGGACTTCTGCCCAAAAGCCCTGCTCTGGGGGGCACTGCCAGACAAGGATTCAATATCTGTCTGGTTCATGAAATCAGTTGTTGCATTCGAGTCTCCCATCCTATTTCCCTGCAAGGATCTTAATCCCCATGAAGTTGGGAGCTAGAAATATCTCTTCTTTCATGTTGTTTTTCATCCTCGAGGATTCCAAATATTTTTTTTAAAAAAAACACCTTTCTCTTAATCTGTTTCTCTGATCACTGACTTTGCAGTCCTGCTTATACAGGGAAAGATATTTAGCAGAGCCAGCCATTCCAAGAACTAATGCTGGTAGTTTTTATGATGGAGTCCAGAGTCAACCTTTTCTTTCCGTTTTCTGCCCGGTGCTAGAGAGCATAGATCTCTGCGAACAAATGCAATTGCTTATGTCTGTTTGCACAGAAGAGGCACTGGAGAACCAGAATATCCCAGCAGTTCTCATCAGAACTGAGTTAGACATCATAACACCTTAGCAGCTACAAAGTATATAGTGAAAAATTGAATGTTTGGAAACCTCATTTGATGATTAAATAAAGACTAGCTCAGAAATAGAGCATGTGCTTTTCATCCAAAAGGTCCCTAGTAAGATCCTTGGCATTTCCACTGCAAAAGAAAAAAGTCAAACAGTAGGGGCGGATTAGGGAAAAGTTTCTGCCTAAGGATCTGGGCAGCTGCTGCCAGACAGAGTTTGTTGCACCGGGCAAGGTGGATCAATGGTTTTGCCTCAGTATAAAGTAGTTTTGCCTGATTATACCTACTAGGTTTTATTCTTTTTCTCCTCTGCAATGTACAGTGGTACCTCTGGTTAAGAACTTACTTCGTTCTGGAGGTCTGTTCTTAACCTGAAACTGTTCTTAATCTGAGATACCACTTTAGCTAATGGGGCCTCCCGCTGCCACCGCGCGATTTCTGTTCTCATCCTGAAGCAAAGTTCTTAACCTGAGGTACTATTTCTGAGTTAGCAGAGTCTGTAACCTGAAGTGTCTGTAACCCGAGGTACCACTGTATATTAAAAAAAACCTAATGGCAGCAGCTGCATTATGTACACTTAGAAACAAGAGTTGGTATGGATTTTCTGCTATGTTCCACCTTCATTCCTTACTTTATGCATCTGTACAACCTGTGTGTTAAACACTGGCCTTTTTACCTCTCCTATCATGCCTCAAGTGGACTGCCTGACATCACTAGGATATTTCTTAGGGTGGGGGGCAGAGCTTTTGTTGAGTGGGGAAGAACTGACGTGATTGGTCAGTTAGTTAAGTCTTTCTAATGTTTCACTTCATCTGGGGGTGGGCAGCTCCCCCCCCACCCCTCCTTGGCTACGCCCATGCTGCCTGATTTATTTTTTTTACACTAAGAAGCTCCTAAAGGAGGTAGAGAGTCTTTTCCGTAGCAGAACTGAGCTCACCATCTTTTCACACAAAAATCCACTCCTGGTTTTCCCCCTGTGCTTTCTTAAACTCAGCAGCCTAAATTATAAGGGGTATTACTAAACAATTGGGAGACAAAATCCTTGTTGATCTACTGCAAATCAGTCAGAGAGCTGCTTTGTACCCACCGCTGGACTATGTATGGCACAAGCATACCTGAACATCTAACCAGTTGGTTCCTCGAGGATCAATTCCAATATAACAAGGATGGGAGACCTGTGGTTTTCCAGATGTTGTCAGTCTGTAACTCCCATCACCCTTGACCACTGATGGGAGGGGGTCCAACAACATCTGGAGGGCCACAGTTTCTCCATCCCTGCCCTGTAGAAACCCTGTCCTTAAGCGTCTGTGGTCTTCAGCCTGAGCAGTGTGTTTCTGGTGTGGCGATTCTGCTAGTACTATTGCTGCCCTTTTCGAAGAGTCTGCCATTGTGTGGGAGGGGGAGTTTGCACAATGTTCCCTCCTGACTGGATGACCATAGGCAACCCTGCTGCATTTGGGGTTAAGGGGCAGAGCTTCTAGGTCAGAAGATGTTGCTCCCAGGCAGGCTTTTATCTCCAAACACCTTTTAACAAAGGGAATTAAAGCAGGATGTTGAACCTAGAAGTCTCTTGCTTCTCTGCCGTATACCCCCAGCAAAATTTTTCAGGAAGGGCGTCTCAAGCCAGGAGTGATATTTCGGAGTGTATAAACATCCTATATTTAAAACGTTCTATTTATCTATCTGTTAACAGCATTTATATACCACCTTTCTGCCAGGACATTCAAGGCAAAGCTTAAAGAAATTAAAAACAGCAGTGCTGCCTGGCAACCTCTTCAACCGAGTTTAGTGGATATGATCATGCCTACTATCCATACCCTGGGACGCGGGTGGTGCTGTGGTCTAAACCACTGAGCCTAGGGCTTGCCGATCAGAAGGTTGGCGGTTCGAATCCCTGCGACAAGGTGAGCTCCCGTTGCTTGGTCCCAGCTCCTGCCAACCTAGCAGTTCGAAAGTACATCAGAGTGCAAGTAGATAAATAGGTACCACTCCAGTGGGAAGGTAAACAGCGTTTCTGTGTGCTGCTCTGGTTCGCCAGAAGTGGCTTAGTCATGCTGGCCACATGACCTGGAAGCTGTCTGCAGACAAACGCCGGCTCCCTTGGCCAGTAAAGTGAGATGAATGCCGCAACCCCAGAGTTGTCTGTGACTGGACTTAACAGTCAGGGGTCCCTTTACCTTTACTATCCATACCGTACAATGCAAACACACTGATTGGGCACACCTTTGTGTTTGTATAAAGGGGGGGGGGTTCTATACAGATATATGTGCTCAGAACTCTTCCAAGCAAACAGGAACCCTGATTGCTCAATGTTTCCACCCAAATGTAGAAGCCCTGTATTGTCATAGTGCTGTCAGGCAAGGAAAGTCCAGAGTGAAGAATGAACTGTTTTATTGTCAGATGTACATTTACAAGTTAGGAAAATGCATGCCCATGAGTCCTACATCTCTCAGGTACTCCTAGGTGTGCACCCAATGAGGAAGTGGCTGAAACAGAGAGAGACACATCCCTCCACCTCAGCTTATGTATCCCCCCACCTGAACTATATGCAAGCAGGTGAAGACTATGCCTTCATGTAACCACCTGCTCCTCCCTCTTCAATCCTAGCCTGGACCTGGGAGTCCATAGAGAAGGGAGGGTGGGGGCAGGAGGACGAGGTGTGGAAGCCCTGGACTCTAATAATAATAATGGTAATAATTTTTTATTTATACCCTGCCCTCCCCGGCCAGAGTCGGGCTCAGGGCAGCTAACACCAGTAAAATTAAAATAAAAACATAATAGGAGGCTAAAAACCAATTTAAAATACAGGTTAAAATACAATTTAAAATGCAGCCTCATTTTAATAGTAGCCCATAGATCAAAACCATAAAGGGAGGGAAGCATAAGGGTCAGACTGAGTCCAAACCAAACCAAAGGCCAGGTGGAACAGCTCTGTCTTGCAGGCCCTGTGGAAAGATGTCAAGTCCTGCAGGGCCCTAGCCTCTTGTGACAGAGCATTCCACCAAGTCGGGGCCAGTATTGAAAAGGCCCTAGCCCTAGTTGAGACCAGTCCAACTACCTTGCAACTTGGGACCTCCAACTTGGGACCTCCATATGTACACATCCGTGTACATATATAGGCCCTCTTTCACACAAACACTGCATGTCTAGGGTGTGGGGCCAGTAGGCCTGTTGGTGTTGTGTTTGGATGAAAAACTTGCTTGGGAAAGGGTTTGCACGGGGAGAGAGAGACGAACTTCCAAACTTCCTAGGCTGTTTGACCTAACCTGTACTAACATCTCCTACAGTGCTAGACCTCGCAGGATTGTTGTGAGCATAGATTGAGGAGGCATGACACATTGCCTTGAGCTACTCAAAGGAAAACTGGGGTTTCAATGCATGAATGAATAAAACAGCCCTGGTAAGCTGGAATGGAAGGACTTGTCAATTTTGGTTGCTTTTCATTTTTAAAATCTTGTATTAATTTCTGCAGCCGACAAGGGTGTTATCTTTTATGACTTGAATATTTGCTGATTAGAGAAAAAGTGTGCAGGTTTCTTAACTACATGGAACTCTTTCTGACAGAAGAATAATTCAGTGCTAACCTGAAAGCAACAATAATATCAATAATCATTATCATAATAATACAGTGTGATTTCTCAGCCAGCCATTCTGTTTGCTTTTGTTTAATTAACAAAGGTCCTAATGTCTGCAAATGCTCTGTTTAATTAAACACTCAAGGAGTCACCTTGGCTCCAGATGGATTATTAGAAGTAATCCTCAGAGTTGCAATATTTTTGCCTTAATCATAAACCTTTCTTCAGCAACAACCCCAACCAAGTTTCATGATTTGATACAATGCAGTGGATTCCCCCCTTTTTTGCCATTGGTAATCATATTACTAGCTAACGCAGAAAAGATGTGGCTCTGATCTTGTTTTATCTCCTTTGTAATGAACGAACAGCCAAATCCATTAAGAGAACAGGGGCTACATCCTAAAAAGAACCACGATGCAGTCAAGGAAATATTAGAAGTTTTGTTGCCCCAGGCAGAAATAATCTGGCACAAGTTTTCCTTAAGTAAATTCAGAGTGTTTTCTGCTGTGAGGATACTCTCCATTGAAGAAATAGAATGGGGGAAAGCTGAAAAGCAGAAATAGAATGGGGGAAAGCTGAAAAAGAAATCTGGGAGCATTTTTAGATACGAGCCAAAGAATTCAGCAGGGCATGTCAGCAATTCTCCCCGGAATTGTTTAAACAGAAATTGAACACACTTCGGCTGGCTTGTGTGTTTTCCTTCGTAATGGGTGTGTTTGTGTGTGTTGTGCCGCACGCCACAATTGTAAACTATTCTGTATGCAGAAACATTTATTTATTTTAACTTGGCGGTGCAGGCTGTTCTTTGTGTTAATTTTAATACGCCAAATGGCTTTCGCAATCATCTTTGCTTACGTGCGCAAATGAATCGTCCACGTTACTAAGACGTATGACTGGCCCGAGACTCATCCTGTGTGATAAGCGTGGCAAACGTTCATTCTCTGAGTGTGGATCATTACACTGCCAAAACAGCATCACTCATTCACAAAAGGGAGGTAGCGGCAGATTCAGGGAAACTCCACAATTTACAGAAGTACTAAAAATATATATGTTTGGGGGGTGGAGAAGGGGTATTTCCCAAACATCGTAATGAGATACTCAATGGGTGTGGAATGCTAACTGTTAAGAGGGAGGGAGAGGAAATGGAAAACCAGAGGTGGTGGATAGGATAATGGGACTGAGCATCCCAGCAAGCTGGCTAGCACCCTGAACAGGAGCACTTCACACTGCAATCTTTTGTTGCAATCACTTGTCTGTGACTTCTAGCCGCAGTAATTGAACAGAATATCCACCCATCTGTACTTATAAGTGCCAGAACAAATAGCCAGGGATGACCATCCTTGCTTCTGAGGAAGCTGCTGGGCTGCTGCTGGGAACAGAATGCTGAACTAGATGCATCAAGGGAACTCGTTTGTTCTTGTGACATATATGAAGCAAAATGCAGGATGTGTCCTAGTGGCACGTTTCAGCTTGCTAGACAAAATCATAGACCCATAGAATTATAGAGTTGGAAGGGACCCTGAGGATCATCTAGTCCAACCCCCTGCAATGTGGGAATATGCAGCTGCCCCATATGGGGATTGAACCTGCAATCTTGGTACAGTAGTACCTTGGTTCTCAAACTTAATCCGTTCGGGAAGCCTGTTCCAAAACCAAAGCATTCCAAAACCAAGGCGCTCTTTCCCATAGAAAGCCATGCAAAATGGATTAATCTGTTCCAGACTTTTAAAAACAGCCCCTAAAACAGCAGTTGAACATGAATTTTACTATCTAGCAAGACCATTGATCCATAAAATGAAAGCAACAATCAATGTAAAGGTAAAGGTAAAGGTACCCCTGCCCGTACGGGCCAGTCTTGACAGACTCTGGGGTTGTGCGCCCATCTCACTCAAGAGGCCAGGGGCCAGCGCTGTCCGGAGACACTTCCGGGTCACGTGGCCAGCGTGACATCGCTGCTCTGGCGAGCCAGAGCTGCACACGGATACGCCATTTACCTTCCCGCTGGTAAGCGGTCCCTATTTATCTACTTGCACCCGGGGGTGCTTTCGAACTGCTAGGTTGGCAGGCGCTGGGACCGAGCAGCGGGAGCGCACCCCGCCGCAGGGATTCGAACCGCCGACCTTTCGATCGGCAAGTCCTAGGCGCTGAGGCTTTAACCCACAGCGCCACCTGCGTCCTGTACTATAAAATAAATAAAATTACTGTATTGTAGATCAGGCATGTCCAACTTCAAGAAGGCTGTTTTCCTGGAGGGGGCAGGGGTGAACTGTTTGTTTGCTCAGTCTGCTGTCAAGGTACTAAATGTTGCTGGGTAGCATTAGAACTCTGCTCATTTTTTTAATATACTTTTTAAAAGATCAGGCAGCTTTCAGGCCAAAAAATGACCCCCCCTCCATTTTTGGTGTTTTCTCCTCAAGGGGAAAGGACAGACTTAGAATGTCTTCCCATATACATAAAGTTGCAAGGCTGCTGTTGCAAAAAAAAAAAAAAAAAAAAAAAAAACAAACCCCAAAACAAAACACTACTTTCTGGGTTAGGTGGTAAAAGTATTAACACTGGCTTTGTTGCTTGATATTTATATATCACCTTTCAGCGCTATCTGTTCCTAAAGAGGTTCAGATTTAATACGTTCTGCCCTTAAACAGTGCCCAAATTTCCTGTGTCTGAGTCAGCTACCACTCTCTGCCTCATGCTACGACTGCCCTTGAATGGGGAGTACCTAGTGTGTTCTTCCATTACCCCTTTTTTAATTCGGAAGCACAGATACTCTCCTGAAAGGGCTTTAATTCTGAACTGCCTTTGTATAGTAAAGAACAGCGTTCTTAATACCACCCTGCCTCTAAGGAGAGTCTCGGAAAGGCATGAGAGACAACTCTCCCCATTTCACACATAATTACAGCTCACATCTTGGATTACCACCAAAAACGGTTGATTAAAAATGCCCCTTTGAAAAAAGGTCAAAGCTGCTGACTAAGGAGAAAATGTCAAGGAGGATTTCTGTACAAAAGCAATCTAGAAGACAAAGCATTTTTTCCCCATGAGTACCTATGGTGGATGGTGGTTTGGAAGACCCAGTTCTTACCCAGTGCAAAACAACCGCAGATAGAGTGAACTGTATGGCACTAGATAAGACTGTTTTATTTACATAGGAATCTTGTTTCATTACAAGAAGTTCTGAGCTGAAGAACGTGAGAGCCTTCAAAGCGTCCTGCTGCCTATCAGTCACCCTGAAAGGATCAGAGCTGTTCGTGCTTCATCACTCTTGACCTCTTTGATGAGGCTCAGGTCATCCTTCTAAGCGTGGGAGAAGGAAGATAAACAGTCCCTGGGGCTGTATAAACTTCTTATTGCTCCGTGCACACTTTCCAAGCGCAACCCAGAAACGAATACCTGGGCTTTCCCCCTCCCTCCACCAACTGCACCTACAGTGCTTAGACCATGGTTGGCAAACTAAGGCCCAGGGGCCGGCTCCGGCTCAATCACCTTCTAAATCTGGCCCGTGGACGGTCCGGGAATCAGCATGTTTTTAAATGAGTAGAATGTGCCCTTTTATTTAAAATGCATCTCTGGGTTATTTGTGGGGCCTGCCTGGTGTTTTTACATGAGTAGAACATGTGCTTTTATTTAAAATGCATCTCTGGGTTATTTGTGGGGCATAGGAATTCGTTCATTCCCCCCCCCAAAAAAAATACTGTATAGTCCAGCCTCCCACAAGGTCTGAGGGACAGTGGACCAGCCCCCTGCTGAAAAGGTTTGCTGACCCCTGGCTTAGACCCTAACCTAAAACATCAAATATCCCACATAATCCATCCCTTGCCAGACCTTCCTTCCCCTCTGTGCAACATCGTCTTTGTGATCAACCCATAAGGAATGTGGTCATTTAGGGTGTTTCCCTCCTGCTCTCCTGAGAGTCGTTCATTGAAAAAGCGGAGGGCCAGCACAGTCGTAGACAGAAACACAAATGTATACAGGCAGCTCCGCGTTAACGAGGGGGTTACGTTCTGAGGCATCGCAAGTTTAAGTGAAACCGCATATATTGGGAACACCATTGAAAAGGATGGTAGACAGCACAATTGCTCCCTCCAAACTTTCTTGCTCAAACTCCAGCTCTCCAAAGGTTCAGGGGCTCCTGGGATTGCACTTGCAAAGGCCCCGGGGGATTGCTAGGAGCTGTTTTCATGCCGTTTTTGCACTTTTCAAGGGTCGTTTTTGCCCCTTTGCGTGCCACATCCGGGTTCGCAGTGATCCGTGTGTGTGTGTGCATGCTTTGAACATGTGTACATGGGAAGTTGCCTGTATACAGTTGAGGAAAAGTTGCTTTGGCAAATAGATCTGACAAAGCAATTAAACACTATAGCCTTGAAAGGAAGAAACTCATTTCTTTAAAAAAGAAAAGATAACAGTCAAAAAATCAGAAAAAAGATGGAGGGCAGCAGCTACCTTTGGCATCAGATTCTGCCCGCCTTTAAGTGTGGCAGAGTGGAAGGAGGACAATCTACTCCATGGAGCAGAATCCACTGGGATGTTCTCCCGCTTCATTATGATTAATTTTAATTGCAAAAGGCTCAGTAATGTTTCCCCCCCTCACCTTTCCTCCCTTCCAACAAGGCCTTGTGCAGGAGAACCTCCGGGTGGATTTATTCAGCTCTGTGCTAGCTGGTGTGGAAAGACTGTCATTCTGATTTTTTGACTGCGAGACCAAAATATATTGAGCTAGTGCTGTTCTGATGTTGGCCTTTTTATCTGCAGCCCTGCTCACTGTGAGCTTAATCCTTCTGAAGCGAAGCGAAGCCTTAATGGTGTGCCTGTAGGACTGCAGTCTGTCAAAACAAACAGGAGCAAACCATTCTCTTCTTTTTCATACTTTTACTTGGTTACTGGCCTGGGTTCTCTGCAGTGAATTACTGAGGTTAAGAACACTTAAGAATAGTGGCTTGGATGATGACTGGGGGGCTTGGAAACTGAGTGAGACCAACTTTATTATTATTGGTTTTTTTAAAAAAAGATTAAACATGTTCTGTTCCAAGAAGCACTGAAGACTTCAGAGTTTATTGAACTTAAGTCAGGAAACATTCAGAGATGGGAGAGATGATTTTCTAGATTAGACAATGAACCACATCTTTGAAAATCCATTTTTACCCCCTCTATCTTTCTTTCTTTCTTTTTTTCTTATTTATTTTAAAATGTATTATCTGCTCTTTTGTAAAATACTATATAGCAGGGTGGCTTGCAACACATAAAATACAATAAAACCAGTCTATAAATATCTATAAAGCACAATTTAAAACGCCAGTAAAACATCAGTACATATTGGTTGGTTTAAAGGGGGTTGGGGACATATTGTGAAGGCTGGTCCAAATAGTGCGATTTCCGAAAGACAACAAAAGAGGGCCGGGATGGTTGGGTTACTGCCAAATCTCTACTGGCAGGGAGTTCCACATGTCAGGAGCTGCCACACTCAAGAATTAGCCCATAGTAAAGGCCAACTGAACCTCAATGGACGTGGGTTGCCACCAGAAGTGCCCCATCAAAGGATCTCAGGGATCAAGGTAGAACACAAGGGCCTGAGCGGTCCTTATTTTACTTTGACCCAAGTTCTTTGTGCATTAGGACAAAAACTTTGATCCTGACTCAATAGCAAATCGGAAAGCAGAACAGCTCTCCCAGCAACAGAGTAGCATGTTGCTAGTAGATAGATAGATAGATAGATAGATAGATAGATAGATAGATTCTTTATTGTCATTACACAAGTGCAACATTGCACAAGTGCAACGAAATTGGATGCCATCCCTTAAAAACAACAAAAGCAACACAACAACAACAACCAAACAAACCACATTCCAGCCACACCCACACCCACACCCATCAAACTCCCAGGTCACACTATCGAGTTACTGCATTTAAGAAGGCCACAGCTCTTGGATAGAAACTATTTTTCAGTCTATTTGTCCTTGACTTGATGTTTCTGTATCTCCTGCCAGAAGGCAGTAGTACAAACAGACTGTGTCCCGGGTGAGATGCATCCTGCAGGATATTATTTGCTTTCCTAAGACAACGGGAACCGTACAGTTCTTCCAAAGATGGGAGGGGATGACCAATAATCCTTTGGGCTGTGGTTATGACCTTCTGGAGCACCTTCCTCTTCCTAGCTGTACAGCTGGAGAACCAGGCACAAATACAGTATGTGAGAATGCTCTCTATGGAGCCTCGGTAGAAGGACACCAGCAGTCTCTCACTCAGATTGTTCTTCTTTAGAAGTCTGAGGAAATAAATTCTCTGCTGGGCCTTCTTCACCAGAGCAGTGGTATTTGCGCTCCAAGTCATGCCCTGATCGATAGTCACTCCCAAAAACCTGAATTCCGCCACCCTCTCCACCCGTTCCCCGTTGATATACAAGGGCTGAATGTCCGCCTTTTTTTCCCTGTAATCCACCACCAATTCCTTGGTCTTAGTCGTATTAAGAGCCAGATTGTTCTCTCCACACCAAGCACAAAGCCGCTTGGTGAGCAGTCTGGCCACAGCAGTAATTGCAGCAGCTTCTGGACCAGATGTGAGGGAAGCCCAACATAAAGCATGTACCAGCAATCGGGTTTTGGGGTTGCCAATGCATGGACCACTGTCATTAGGCTCTCCCAGTCCAGGAATGGTCATACCAGGCAGAGCTGGTTGAAAGCACTCCTGGCCACAGAGATCCCTTGAGCCTCAACCTCTGGCTAGTTCACCAGCCCCTTTCGGAGAAAAATGACTCTGCCCCTGTAATCCCTTGCTCTGCTAACCGAACCAACCCTCCCTGGCTTGATTTTACCAACCATGCAATGTGTATAAAGAACAGTTTTGTCCAAAAGCCTGTACATCATTAAAGCTTCAAACCCTCTTCGAACCTGCATTGAAAGCACACCAGACTTGTGCTACTCTTTTCAGTATCCCCAGAACTTTGGCAGAATCAGAAGGCAGATTGGTGGCTGCTGAGCAAGTACGATTCTCTTTATCTCAATTCAAGGTTTTTCTTTCTTTTTTTGCTTAGGGTCACCGGCCAAGCTTAGCCCAGGGCATTGCCCTGTTGTTATTGTTTAGTTGTTTAGTCATATCCAACTCTTCATGACCGCATGGACCAGAGCACGCCAGGCACTCCTGTCTTCCACTGCCTCCCGCAGTTTGGTCAAACTCATGTTAGTAGCTTCAAGAACACTGTCCAACCAACTCGTCCTCTGTCATCCCCTTTTCCTTGGGCCCTCAATCTTCCCCAACATCAGGGTCTTATCCAGGGAGTCTTCTCTTCTCATGAGGTGGCCAAAGTATTGGAGCCTCAGCTTCAGGATTTGTCCTTCCAGTGAGCACTCAGGGCTGATTTCCTTCAGAATGGAGAGGTTTGATCTTCTTGCAGTCCATGGGACTCTCAAGAGTCTCCTCCAGCACCAGAATGTATCAAATTGTATAGTAATCACAAGACTGAATGCCCGACCTACTGAAAGCGCTCGTTCCATACATAGCTAATCCTGCAGGATGGGAAAAGAGAACTGAACCCAGTTTCATTTGGCAGCAGTGCAGAGAGGCAATGGGTGTGAAAGCTGCTTTGGAATTTGTGCTGCCTGCCCACATGCTGCCCCTTTTGCCCTTGCACTGCCTTCTTAACCCGGACATTTGTAATTAAACAGACCTTTTCAAAAGTACCAAGATGCTCTCTCTTCCAAAGGAAAAGGATAGTGGAGTGGTGTGGAGGTCACCTTGACCTCCCTGTTCCTTGGGGGAAGGAGAGCACGCAACACAACACAAGCACAATCTATCCAGAGTTAAATTCTTTAAAGGGGCTTTTCTTATTTAAATCAATGGGGCATAAAAGTCCTTAATTTTGTCTGGCTCGTGCCCTGCATTAATGGTGCAAAAACCATTTGCGAAAACAGTCTCAATGGAGTAGGGTAGGATAGCTGCCGAAGATACACAGAGTGCCGATTATTCAGCAATAAATAAGCACAACCGGCTCTCACATAACTAACTTCATGGACACAAACATCTAGAGATTCGATCCTGCGCACACTTAGAAATTAACCACCCCAAACAAAATGGGATTTCTGTGTCAATTTGCACAATGGTGTGCTCCACTTCAATGAATATAGTGGCTATAGATTATCCTTATATCTCTTTGTACAACATGCCACTTTGATGCCCTGGGCTCCTGCAGGAGGAAGGTTGGGATATAAATTGAATAAATAGCTTTATTGCACTCTCCTACTGTCTCTCTTTCTCTTTTACCCTATTATACACATTTGAATAATGTGTTCCGTATGCTTCCAATCTGGTTTTCTTAATGCTGGCCGTTACCTGCAATGATTTGATTTGAATAAATAATAATAATAATAATTTCAGCACTGCTCATTTGCTCATTATATATGCATACCGAAGTGCTACTCTTCTAAAAGCTTCTTAAAAACAAAACAAAAAACTGGGGGGAAATCCCTCCCTTTTACCGATTCAATAATGCCTGTGGCTGTCCTACATCAGCTCTGCCTTGTGATTTTACAGGAAACCACTTCATCTTTCCTCCCCCGCGTCCCTGGCCCCACTTGCGAATGCATCACACAGCTTAAGTAAGCTACAAAGCCAATAAATACTTTTGTGACACCCCGAGGACTAACAAGCTTATTACGGTGCAGGCTGTCGTGGACTGAGGTCCACAAAAGCTTGGGCCACAATCAATTTGTTAGTCTTTTTAAGTTGCTGCAAGACTCATGTTTTTTTGCTGGCTCTCTGGGCGCTGCTACAGGAGCAAGCAGCAAGTCATCACTCCTCAGTCCCTTCGGGTTGCCTGTTACTCTGGCAGGGCATCTTTGTCAGGTGTACAAGAGGCATTCAGCAGGTGCCACCATCCCTGGCAGGGAAGTACTGTACAACTAAGCTTCAGCTGTTGCATTTTTGCCAGCAGAATCTACAGGATCACCGCCAAGACAAACTAAGCAGAACAAGCTGGCAAGGCAGTTTGTCCCTTTCACCAGTCCTCTCTCCTCTTTGCATCTTAAATGGCAACAGCCACAAAAGCCTGGGGGGCATTCTAATCCCAAACGTAACCTTTCCCTCCCTGTTTTCCCAGGCTCACACAACTTGGACTTGAGCATTCACGCATTTCTGGGAAGAGTGCATCTGAGGCTGTTGGATACCTATTGAATAGCTATTTTGTACTATTAAGAAATCTGGCAAGTATTAACCACCAGCCTCGTTGGGGTTGCCAAACACTGTTCCTTCCGCAGTGGTGCCACGCAAAAGCTTGAGCTGTCCTCCCCACCCCCCCAAAAAATTATGCTTGTAAACCAAAAGAAGCATAAATCACTTAATTCAAGTCACTGAATGAAGATCTAAGAACAAAGGGAAATCCTTAAATCATTGGGCTTGGTGCAGTCATTGATTCTCCCATTGATTTCACAGCTGAGAACAGAATCATAGAGTTGTAGATCTGGAAGGGACCATCTATCTCAACCTCCTGCCCACAGCATGCAGGTGGGCTTGAGCCACCAACCTTCTGGTTTACAGCCAGATGCACTGACCCATGGCACCAGCAGGGACACTTATTTGAGTTTGTTGTTGTTTAGTCATTTAGTCGTGTCTGACTCTCCGTGACCCCATGGACCAGAGCATGCCAGGCACTCCTGTCTTCCACTGCCTCCCACAGTTTGGTCAAACTCATGCTGGTAGCTTCGAGAACACTGTCCAACCATCTCGTCCTCTGTCGTCCCCTTCTCCTTGTGCCCTCCATCTTTCCCAACATCAGGATCTTTTCCAGGGAGCCTTCTCTTCTCTTGAGGTGGCCAAAGTATTGGAGCCTCAACTTCACGATCTGTCCTTCCAGTGAGCACTCAGGGCTGATTTCCTTCAGAATGGATACGTTTGATATTTGTTTAGCGCTATTGTAATCTCATGAGCAAGACATAAAGGCGTTGGTCACCCCTCTCTTATTTCTTCTTGGTATTTGTTACTCAGAACAAGCAGGATTTATTTCACCATTTGCCCTGATAGACCTGTCCTTTCTTTACAATGTTCTTGAAATGTCACTATCACCACCACTGTCTAGAACTTCATTCCACACTTCCCATTTATCAGTCATCCAATAACAAAAGGTTTCTGGGCGACGTGCAAAACAAAACAATATCAGAGTCCCAAGAAAACAAGAATCAGTGTAACAGCAAATGAAACAACCGCAAAAGCAAAGCAGCGGTTCCAAGGGAGAAAACTGGAAAGTAAAGTATCACAGAAACAATCAACAAATATGGAAAGCCAATGAAATCGATTCCAGAGAGCGAAAACATCCCTGTTTAAGCCACAGCATAATGAAACAATAAAATAAAAATTGATTAAGCCTGTGGAATTATTTATTGGGTTGGTTGTGTTTGTTTCTGTACATTTTTTTAAATTTGACATTTAAATAGATTTTGTCTCAAAGTCACTTTAAGACATTGTATCAAGCGATGAAAAAATGTGCTGAATAATAATATATATATATTTTTAAAATTACATTTATGTCCCATCTTTAATCCAAGGAGCTGAAACTGGCACACACCTCTCCCTCTCTCTGCTTAATCTTAACAACAATACTGTGAGCTAAGTTAAACTGAGAAGATGCCGAATGGTCCAAGGTCAATCCGTAGGCTTCATGACTGAAGGAGGATTTGAACCCTGGTCTCCCAGGTCCTAGTCCAAAACTCTAACCACCACACCACACTGTGGCATGTAGTAAAGCAAACCTCACCCTACGCATGCTCTTTTATTTATTTATTATTAAATTTAGCTCCTTCCCTTCCTCTCAAAGGAGTCCACAGCAGCAAGTTCGCCAGACCTCCTACATGCACACACACTGTGTACACCTCTGCTTTTCATGTGCAATTAGAAACCCAGCAGAAGTTACTATTGGGCTTCATTTTTACCAAACAACAGAGGAAACCCTCAAATAAAACCTAATGGTGCATGTCTTGGCACAACTGTGCAGTTGGCCTCAACTGCCTTGACTTGCTCACTCCCATTTCAAAGCAACGTTTCCAAGTGTTTTCCTGGAAAACATTCATTGTCAGGGCAGAAGCTATTTATAATCTGACAAACCATGTTTCTGGACGGATGACATCAAAAGTGGCTGATTGCCATGGGAGCAAACAGGTTTCTGAACACACACCGCAAAGACCATACAAAGGGAACGTTGTGCTTGACAAATCGTCCATTTCCATAAGGAAAGGCCCAAGTAAACCCACACAATGGCTTGCAGACAGGCTGATGGGAGGCACAAGAAACAGCTGCAGAGATATTTGCACGTAGACCCTCTGTGGGGGCCCTATGTTCTCGTCTACCTCAGTGGCCTCAGAGGTCTGGCACTCATCATCATCCCCAAGGTACTCAGCTCCTGTTTACCTGTTGCGTGACTCATCACACCAACTCATTGAACCAGCGTGGTATAATGATTTGTTGGCGTCCATCTGTCTCGAGAGACAATGGAGTGCACCTCCAGGAGCAAAGTCCAACCTCTGGAGAATCACAGCACCTGCTGTGGCTGCAGAGACTAGTAATTCATAACTTCTGTATTGTTTCTGCTGCGTTAGTGGCACCAAAGTGACCTCACTGGGGTGCAAGCTTGGGCTGTGTGTATGTAGGTGTTGGGCTTCCAGAACACGCAGAGAAATGAAGAGGGTGTAGCAGGAGGGCGAGATTTCCTGGTTTCTTCAGCAGCCTGCTTCCACTCTGCCTCTTTACCCTCTTCTGCGTCTGCCTTTGATTCTGGACTGCTCTCTGCCACATACTCTTCCTGCTCACAAAACCCTGCTATCTCTTCAGCTTCCAACACCTCCTCCTCCCACTCATTGTCATTCTCCACCAATCCCCTGGCTCTGAGCCTTCTTCTTCTGGGGTTTCCTTTGTAGGTTCTCCAGCTGGTGCCTCCCACTCCTCCTGTGCATCCAGCCAGTCCATGATATTAGGAGTAAATTGGCTTTCTGAAATTAATGTGTGATCGTTTTATCCCACTTGTCTGTTAATGGGGTGTGCATGTCAATGCAATGAGGTAGGTCAGGCTGCGATGACAGTGAGTTGCACAAAGCCACCCATGGAGCTTTGTGGCTGAGCCACTGAGTGACTGAATCTTGGGATAGACTCCAGGATCAGAGATCTAAAATATTTGTTTGATAAATATATGATGGAGGGGGTTCTCCTCCAAGAACCAATTGTACATAACTTTTTTATTTCCTCTACTTCTGAGTTCACTCAATGATGGATATTTCTATAGTAACAAACAGCTGTTGTCTTCTAAATAAAAAAGGGAAACCAATTAAGCTGATTTGCAGCTCCTGGCTTCAGTTCCCTTCTTACTACAGAGGCACAGTTGACTTTTGTGGCACGCCTAAGCAATGAAGGGCAGAGGAAGGAAGCAGGTGATGCTGTGGTCTAAATCACTGAGCCTCTTGGGCGAGCTGATCGGAAAGTTGGCGGTTCAAATCCCCGTGATGGAGTGAATTCCCATTGCTCTGTTCCAGCTCCTGCCAACCTAGCAGTTCAAAAGCACGGCAGTGCAAGTAGATAAATAGGTACTGCTGTGGTGGGAAGGTAAACGGTGTTTCCGTGCACCCTGGCTTTGTCACAGTGTCCTGTTGTGCCAGAAGTGGTTTAGTCATGCTGGCCACATGACCCGGAAAGCTGTCTGTGAACAAACGCCGGCTCCCTTGGCCTGAAAGCGAGATGAGTGACGCAACCAGTGCCAGATTTACGTATAAGCTAAACAAGCTATAGCTTAGGGCCCCGCTCTCTTGGGGGCTTCCAAAAAAATTAAAGAAAAAACAAACCTGGATGTACCTTTCCAAAATATAAGATAAAAAACAAATAAAATAAAACCAACATACAGCATCAGTGTTTTGTGTTGTGTAGGCTCCTATTTGTTATGTGCAAATGGCGTTAGATACCTATTAGGAACGTAAATCACCCTATAGCATATTTGTTTTTTTTTTATATTATTATTATTATTATTATTATTATTATTATTATTATTATTATTATTATTATTATTTCCACCTTAATCAATGGAATTACAGTGGTACCTTGGTTCTCAAATGCCTTCGTACACAAATGCCTTGGTTCCCAAACGCTGAAAACCCAGAAGTAAGTGCTCCGGTTTTCGAACGTTTTCCGGAAGCCGAACGTCCAATACACCTGCACCAATCAAAAGCTGCACCTTGGTTTTCAAGCATTTCGGAGTGGATTAAGTTTGAGAACCAGGGTACCACTGTATTTGACGCTTTTGTTTTTGCTATTTATTTTGCATTTTTGTTTTTGAGGCTTTTTCGGTTAATTTGTTTTTGTGACTACAAATAATGTCTTATTTATTTTATAGTACAGTACATTGATTACTGCTTTCTTTTTATGGATCAATGGTCTCGTTAGATAGGAAACTTCATGTTAAATTGCTGCTTTAAGAGTTGTTTTTAAAAGTCTGAAACAGATCAATCCGTTTTGCATTACTTTCTATGGGAAAGCGCGTCTTGGTTTTCGAACGCTTTGGTTTTGGAACAGATTAAGTTTGAGAACCAAGGTGCCACTGTATGCCATATTGGCAAAACAGCCCGATCTGCTGCTCCTGTGGATCCTGCCGCCTGAAGCAGTCACTTCACCTTGCTTCATGGGTGGGCTGGCCCTGCTTAGATGAGCACTGAATTATATGACACTCACACTCCTAGCAACACACATTCCCTGAAGGCTGTGCCTTAGCTGAACAGTTCTAAGATGGATGGATTTGGGGGGACTTTTTTTTCTGAAATATGTTTTGCTTCTTCTTGAGGCAAATTGTTGTTCTTGGTGCTGGCGTTTTACTTTTAACCTACTTTTAACATTGCATTTTAACCTACTTTTAACATTGCAGTTTATAGATTGTTTAATGGATATTTTATTGTTGGTTTATGGAAGTTTTTAAGTGAGCATAACCTGCTTTGTTTCCCAGTAGGAAGTGAGAGCTGTATGAAAGTGAGAGCTGGGCCATAAAGAAGGCTGATTGCCGAAGAATTGATGCTTTTGAATTATGGTGCTGGAGGAGACTCTTGAGAGTCCCATGGACTGCAAGAAGATCAAACCGATCCATTCTGAAGGAAATCAGCCCTGAGTGCTCACTGGAAGGACAGATCCTGAAGCTGAGGCTCCAATACTCTGGCCACCTCATGAGAAGAGAAGACTCCCTGGAAAAGACCCTGATGTTGGGAAAGATGGAGGGCACAAGGAGAAGGGGACGGCAGAGGACAAGATGGTTGGACAGTGTTCTCGAAGCTACAAACATGAGTTTGACCAAACTGTGGGAGGCAGTGGAAGACAGGAGTGCCTGGCGTGCTCTGGTCCATGGGGTCACGAAGAGTCGGACTAAACGACTAAACAACAACAACCTGCTTTGAGCTTTTGCTCAATAACTAACAGTGAGATCTAAGTAGAAAAGAATGCTAAATAATAAAACATTTTTGACCATCAAGGGAATTCAGGTTTGGTGGTTCTATCAACAAAAGTGAAATTACAACAGTATCTCTTTCTGACAGGATTACTATAATCCCACACATTCTATTTGCATCTTCCTTCACTTTATAGGGCATGTGCAGTTCTTGTGTGAATAGTTTCAATAAGCTGAGTAGCTGGCAAGATAATATGTCCAGTCTATTCTGCTGTGATCCCAGCTGACTGAGCAATTGACTGGAAGAGATTTCCAAAAAGTTGCCAAAGGGAAGCAACAACCTGCCTCTGATCAGGGAAGTCCATCAAAACTTTAGCGTGAATTTCTCCTAAAGTGTACATTTTAAAAATGCTTGCCTAATATACACAAGTTTGCAATGCAATTGTGCCTGATATGTGGCAGTTTTACACATCACTTTCACCAGCACATCCATTATTGTGCACATTTTACACACATATATGTACATTTGTATATATTACTTGGCTGGAGAAAAATTCATGGATTGCGAATTTTGAAAGATATCTATGGTTTGCTTTGATTTTGTTTCGTAAGGAATGAATTAGAGAAGTTCACCTTTTATTGTGAACTAAATCAAATTTATCCCCCCTTCTTTACTCCTTTTGAGCAAACCACTGGCAAAACTCCCACTTGGCATTTGACCAGAGTGAATTTACACTTTTGTTACTCTTTGCTTGACAGGTTGTCTGAAAACCAATGAGGTACTTCTAGATGTGTTGAAAGATAACGTGTTTCGGATGACCTGAAGGCTCTGCAATGTTGCATAACTCTACTTTTATGAAACGCATTTATGTCAGTTGGTCACATTTCCTGTGATTATTATTTTTTTTTAAAAAAAAAGTTAGGTGGCAAAATGTTCACATACTCATGCTATGGTTATATAAAAGTGTTAACCCTCCTTATAAGGCATGGGACGCTTTTTCACCCTCTACAGTTGCTTGCACAGCAATTTGGATGGGAGAAACCTAAGTGGTAAAAAAAAAGAGCTGTTTATGGGTCTTCTGGTTTAGTAGCATGAGAATCCATATACAATGTAAAATAAACTATTTTTGTTTGTTGCAAAGGTCAGATCAGCTCCAAATGCTATGCAATGTTGCGCAAAGTGCTGTTCCAATATTTGTCCACAAATATTTCTAAGTTTTTCTGGAAGATGCTTTCTCAGAGGAGCTAAAATGCTCACTGCATACTTATACTTTTTAGAACAAAACTTCGCAGTGGGAGCACACTGAATGTGGACTAAGGTCTTCTTTCACGTGCCGCCCCCCCCCCCCGTGCCACCCTCAAAACTAGTAACAAATGAATTGTCACGTAGCCAATCAGATCTTAACTTTTCTGTTGAAATCAATCACATTTAAAAGTGCTCAACTTTGACTGGATTTGTGCTATTGTGTTACCACAATAATAAGACATTTAATCTACACAGAGATTTATACTTCATTCGCAGTCATTATGCAGCACAGTTTCCATTGGACCCACCAGAAGCGTTCAAGTTGACTTGAAGCCAAGTCCCTTTTCGAGACAAAAGCAGGCATTATGCACATTGTTTCAGTTCAAAGGCAACCTTCCCTGTTTAGGGAGCTAACGATCGCTTCAAAGGTTTTGAAGTTTAACTTAGCTCAAACATGCTAAGCTTAACTGACAGCTTCCTCTGCAAACGATCGGTTCAATTGCTTTCCCTGACCTGCATTTGGTGGTTCGTGTAGAAAACGGATCACAGAATCATCCATTTATGCTGCTTCTTCACAAACTGTTCACCAAATTGGGATGTGTTAATGTTGAAATCAGGCGCTTGTCAGCGGAATGTGCCACTCTCCAGGCACCGGCTGATTTCATTGTTGACCTCCCCGTCTGCGACTCCCGGCAGGACACAGGCGAGGTCTCTCTTGGCGATCCTCCTCAAACGTGAGAAGAACACACCACTCCTTTCCCCCTCCTCCCTGTTATCCCCAGGGAGGGGAAAGAGACAGACAGAAATGTATTTACATGCCTTTATTTCTGTCTTTTGCAGCAGTACTGAGAAACATGTCTGCACTCTCTTAACACCAACAGAGAGAGAGAAAAACTCCGCCCATGTACTTCCAGTATGGGTCAGATGACACACTGAGCTAACATCCGGTGCTCAGTACAGTGAATGGACTGCCCCCTTCTTCCCACGGTAACAGTCACAAACATCAACATCCTGTTTGGCTTTCCAGCCAGCTGCAGCTCGCTGCTGCATTGCTCCTTTTTCGTAACAGTTAAGAGGTATGAGCACTTAAACAATATCTATTATTTATTTATTTAACAAAATTTATATATTGCACATAAAACCACTAAGTGGTGATGCCAATCGATATTCCATTATTGCATCCATCAAAATTTATTTTCACTGTTGAATTTATCTTAAAGCTGCCATTATTATTATTATTATTATTATTATTATTATTATTATTATTATTATTTCTACTCTGCCCATCTGGCTGGGTTTCCCCAGCCACTCTGGGCAGCTTCCAACATAAGGTTAAAAATGCATTAAAACATCAGTCTTAATGAGGTCCAGCACCGAGGGCCTTGTGGCAGTTCCCTCGCTGTGAGAAGCCAAGTTACAGGGAACCAGGCAGAGGGCCTTCTCGGTAGTGGCGCCCGCCCTGTGGAACGCCCTCCCACCAGATGTCAAAGAGAAAAATAACTACCAAAGTTTTAGAAGACATCTGAAGGCAGCCCTGTTTAGGGAAGTTTTTAATGTTTAATAGGTTATTGTATTTTAGTGTTTTGTTGGAAGCCGCCCAGAGTGGCTGGGGAAACCCAGCCAGATGGGCGGGGTATATAATAATAATAATAATAATAATAATAATAATAATAATAATAATTTATTTATACCCCGCCCATCTGGCTGAGTTTCCCCAGCCACTCTGGGCGGCTCCCAATCAGTGTTAAAAACAGTACAGCATTACATATTAAAAACTTCCCTGAACAGGGCTGCCTTAAGATGTCTTCTGAATGTCAGGTAATTCTTTATCTCTTTGACATCTGATGGGAGGGCGTTCCACAGGGCGGGCGCCACTACCGAGAAGGCCCTCTGTCTGGTTCCCTGTAGCCTCACTTCTCGCAATGAGGGAACCACCAGAAGGCCCTCGGCGCTGGTATAAATAATAAATTATATTATTATTATTAGTCATTAAAAACTTCCCTAAACAGGGCTGCCTTCAGACATCTTCTAAATGTCAGATAGTTGTTTATTTCTTTGACATATGATGGGAGGGCATTCCACAGGGCGGGTGCCACTACCAAGAAGCTCCTCTGCCTGGTTCCCTGTAACAGAAGGCCCTCAGAGGTGGACCTCAGTGTCCGGCTTGAACGATGGGGGTGGAGACGCTCCTTCAGGTATACTGGGCAGAGGCAAGGTTTGTAAAGATGGTGGTGGAGACATGGAGATACACATACGCTACTGAAAAAGGTCATCAGCAAAACTGACCTCATTTCACACAATGGCCTGTTTTAGGGGAAACATCTTGCCATAGCAAACACAGAAGTACAGTGGTACCTCGGTTTAAGTACTTAATTCGTTCCGGAGGTCTGTTCTTAACCTGAAACTGTTCTTAACCTGAAGCACCACTTTAGCTAATGGAGCCTCCCGCTGCCGCCGCACCGCGAGAGCACAATTTCTGTTCTCATCCTGAAGCAACGTTCTTAACCTGAAGCACTATTTCTGGGTTAGTGGAGTCTGTAACCTGAATCGTATGTAACCTGAAGCGTATGTAACCTGAGGTACCACTGTACAACTGGATGTTTTCATCACTCTCTGCATGTCCCTTGGAAAAAGCTCCAAAAGCAGGGCCATTTTCATTTTGCCTTGACCCAGCTGTTTGCACACAGTCCACAACAGCTGACTAAGTTACGTCCCAGGCCCACGTATGAGATTCCCTTTCAAGCCCTAAAGTCCCTGACAAGTGCAGCTGTCTATGCTTGTAGAAAAACCTCTCCCTTGCCCATTATGGAGACTTGATACCATTGTATCATGCTACACTACACATCAGATCTAATTTTTTTTATTGCCAGAAAACGCTCTGCTGCAGCACGTGGTTCAATTATTTCCATGTCAAAGCATGACTTAATCGATTTCGTTTATGCTTATAGAAAATATGAGCCCTCTCTGTGCCCAGGGGAGCAAATCAAAACCTTAGAATGAAGCGACAGGGCCGTATTTCAACAGATATCATATTAAAGCAGAGTTATATAGGCCTTTAGAGAGTGGAAGGGTCTTGCTATGATAAATGATCAGCCTTTTTAAACTGTCTGTTTCCAGGATCATTCCAGCACTCATGTGACTGCACTGTTCTTTCTCTCATTTAATTTTGACAGGAAATATTTTGGGTCAGCTATGTGTAGTTTATAAGGCCTCTTCAGACTTGGTCCTTTGGAGGGAAGCTGTTTATACAATGCTAGAGCATTATTATCACTGAGGATAGCAACTCAGTGGGGGGAAAAGAAGGCTAAAAGCAGTCCTTTCCCCCTAAAAATAATAATAAATGTTTAGGGGTACTCTCATTTTGACTCAAGAAAATCACCATTTTATAGTTCAAATTGGGAAAAAGAAATACAGTAAATGGACAAAAGTACAAAGATTCACAAAAGTACAAAGATTCACAAAATGTTTTCTTGTGTCCCCCAAGAAAAAAGCACTGGCTAAAAGTATTCCCTCTCATAGTGTAGGGACACAAAGCTTGTGGCCCTCTAAAGGGATAGCTCAGTTGGTACAGCCTGAGGCTCCTAATCTCAGGGTTGTGGGTTTGAGTCCCACCCAGGGCAAAATGTTCCTGGGTGGAATCTACACACATATTTTTAAAAGTTCTGGAAATGCTTTTTTTAAAAAAATACATTGAATTTTCCACAAGGTTCACCATCGCCATCTAGTGTCACATTGTATATTGCACTTAAAGCACACTTAAAACGTTTTATTTGCCTCTGTATACCTGAGCCCTTGCATTGCAGGGGGATGGACTAAATGACCAGATTACCCTCTATAATTCTATTATTCTATGTTGTTCAGCTATGGTCACATCTGTGCCACTATAATGTCACTTTAAACAGACATGGCTTGTCCCAAAGAATTCTGGAAGCTACAGAATTTCAATTCTCTATGAAGAGGAATTGACTGTTAAACCATGCTGGAAATTGTAGCTCTGGGAGTGGAATAGGGGTCTCCTCATCATTCTCAGCACCCTTAGCAAACTACAGCTGCCATGATAGTGCTTTAAATGTATGGTGTGAATGTAGCCTACAGCTCCCATCCACCCTGATGACTGGCCTTGGACTGATGGGAGTTAACTGTTGATGTCCTCTGCCCTCTTCTGTGGTGTTTAACTTCAGATCATGTGAGAGAGGTTTGTTGTTGTTGTTTAGTCATTTATTCGTGTCCGACTCTTCATGACCCCATGGACCAGAGCACGCCAGGCACTCCTGTCTTCCACTGCCTCCTGCAGTTTGGTCAAACTCATGTTAGTAGCTTTGAGAACCATCTTATCCTCTGTTGTCCCCGTCTCCTTGTGCCCTCAATCTTTCCCAACACTTCCAGGGAGTCTTCTCTTCTCATGAGGTGGCCAAAGTATTGGAGCCTCAGCTTCACGATCTGTCCTTCCAGTGAGCACTCAGTGCTGATTTCCTTCAGAATGGATAGGTTTGATCTTCTTGCATTCCATGGCACTCTCAAGAGTCTCCTCCAGCACCATAATTCAAAAGCATCAATTCTTTGGCGATCAGCCTTCTTGATGGTCCAGCTCTCACTTCCATACATCACTGCTGGGAAAACCATGGCTTTAACTACGGTATACGGACCTTTGTCAGCAAGGTGATGTCTCTGCTTTTTAAGATGCTGCCTAGGTTTGTCATCGCTTTTCTCCCAAGAGAGAGGTTATTCAGTTGCAAATCGCCATCTTGGGGAGATGGTCTTTGAGGCTTTCTCTGGAAGCCACAGAGCACAAAGGAGGTCATAATGAGGTCTCTCCTGAAGAGAAAACATCTCCCAGCTAATGAAGGTTGTGGGGAGAGTGAGACGTTTGATTTAAGTCTGTTTGGAGTTATTTCAGATTAGTAAGAAGATGAATCTGTGCTCACATGATATTTTACATGCAATCTTTACAGCAACTCTGTGAAAAATGTTAGACTGAGAGGCAGGGTCTGCCCCAAGGTCACCTGGTGAAATTCATGGCTGAGTGGGGATTTGAACCCTGGTCTGCGTGGTCCTAGTCTGACACAATATCCACTTACACCACCCTGGCTCTCTTTAAATGCGTTTTCAGTGTATGGTGTGGATGTGACCTGAGGGAAAACGTGTCAGAGCAAAGCCAGGAGCAGAAAACCAGGAGCCAGGAGTTGTGCCGTTATATCAACAATGGGCAAGCAATGGGTCAAGCCAGGAACTAGAGCCAAGGAACAAAGCCATGAGTCAATGCAAGCCAAGATGCAAACTAGAGCTAGCTGTTGCCCTGGCAAGAACCCAGCCTGAAGAGGAAACCCTTTATATATCTAACACTCTCTCGAAGGCCCCATTGACCAGCCTGAATTGGAAAGGCCAATCCAAAGCCTGGAGAAGGTTCTACACCTTTGGAGAAGACTTTACTGGTGGCTTTTCACACAGAGCAAGGGTTCACCATCCTATCCTCATTGTCTCCTGGCAAGAGAGGAAAAAGAGAGGCAAGGAGAACAAGGATGTGGGGTGGGGGAATAAGAGGAGGTTGAAACAATGAATATATGAGGGAAATGTGGAAGCTAGTGTGGCATAGTTGTTAAGAGCGTTGGACTAGGGTTCAAATCCCTATCAGCCACGGAGCTCATTGGGTGTCCTTGGGCCTGTCACTCACTCTCAGCCTAACCTACTTCACAGGGTTGTTGTGAAGGTAAAATGGAGAGGGAGGAAAAGCATGTATTCCACCTCGAGCTCTTTACCAACCAACCAACCAACCAAACAAACAAACAAAAAATATATAGTACATAGTAAAGAAATTGAAGGATGTTGGGGTCTTGCAGGTTGGGGTACAAATGTGTTTTGGGTTTGCATGTTGGTGAGATCTCAGCTTTTAAAAAAAGAGCTCCACAAGGCACATGAACACACCTAGGTGCTGGACAGAGCAGGGGAATCATTTGTGCGTGTGCTTCCTCATCTAAGTTATGGATGCACATGCAGAATCCTGCGTGAGGTGGACCTTCCTCCGGAAGACAGGGGAGCAGGCGTCTATGGTTCTATGATTCCACATGCATGTTGTCACTATGCATGAGGCACGAGATGGCAAAGTGGTATGAATGAGGTAAACTGAGAACCTGTTATGCATGGTTTGATTGGCAGAAATGGATTGCAGATTTTGGCATTTGGTACACACACACACACACACACACCATTTTCCTATTTCCATCCTTAGAAACTCAAGCCCAAGCAAAATTTATTGTTTGTCCTTTTCACCAGAATTAGCAAAATCCGCTAGATGGCAGCACACCCTAAAATACTCATTGCCAGCCTCTTCCCTGTCATATTGACTCAGCCCCATGCCCCCATCATAATTGTACTATTGTGTGGAGCAAGGGTCAGCAAGCTTTTTCAGCCGTGGGCCAGTCCACTGTCCCTCAGACCATGTGGTGGGCCGGACTATATTCTGGGGAAAAAAATGTTCTGTTTTGTTCTGTAAAAACGCTCTGCTCTTTAGGCATGCAATCTGCAGGGAAGTGGGTTGGTTGTACAAGAGTGTTTAACCTGCTTTAATTGCATGCTCAGACCCAGAAACCTCCCCCCTAAATAAAATTCACACTTGACTCAAATTTTTGGTTTGGTTTTTGGCAGAATTTAGGCCACAACTTTATTGATGACAGAAAGTGAGTGGTTGCATAGGCTCTGGTTCAACTAGCTCCCTGCCATGCAGGTAGCGCTGAGCCAGGGTTCCAGCATAGGTCAGCCAAGGGTGAACACCTGGATAAGTGGAAAGCCAGGAATGGGCTAACTCCGCCACCCAGATGTCCCCCTGGACTCAGGCACGGGCACAACCCCCTCACAGGGTTGACCAAACCACCAAGTCCCTGGATTTCTTTGACGGAATACCCTTCACATAGTGTTGGCGAGAGTGTTCTCCCATCCCTATCACCTGAGCCAGAGCCTATCCACAACCTTACAAGTTGTGATGATTTGCTATGCAGCAGGCGAAATCCGCATGGCAACAGCCAATCAGCCAAGTGGGGAAAATTCCTGCCTTGCCCCTGTCCCAACGACAGATGACACATGACGGCATAGCAAGGTCAAGCGCAGCAAGCCCTAAAAGCAGGGAGAGGTGGGAGGGTGTGCCAAAGGCACACACCGAAAGAGGAAGCTCTGGGTCACGTGCATGGGCATAAATAGGTCCCTTGAACCGTTTGGACTGCGTCCCATTGGCCAGATTGTACCCAGCTTCGAGGGACCTACCAACTGGGTGTTGTGGCTTACCAGATGTACCCACCCACAACACAGGGTGTCGGTTGTCCAGGTCTCATGACAATACGTGCCCTCTTTAAGGGAGGACCCCATCTGCACAACCTGAAACAGTTTTATGAGTCCTGCCAGAAATTAGGTATATAAATACCTTAAATGAAATGAAATGAAATGAATGAATTTGCTGGTATGTGATTGAATCCCATCTGAAAATAGCGGAAGTCTGAAACCACGCCCTCAGCGTACAGTATTTGAGCCTGCTTCGTTCTGTTGCGGCTGACTAAACTGCAAGCGACACAAAGCTATTCCTGGAATGAAATAACAGGTGAGAATTAGTCACTTCCACCCCTCCACTGGCGATAAACAAGCGATGCTTATGAGCTCATGGTGTCCTAGGCAAGCCGAGTCATGAAGCCTAACTAGAAGATAAACTGGTAGCTCCCACTTCTGGCCCAGAGTGTCTGGTTTCCTCCTTTATTCTCATAACACCCCCTGAAATAAACTAGCCAAAACCAAGGCAGCTGGACTATTTTGAGCTTTTGAAAGGGAGAGAGCGTCCAGAAATAGTGTCAAATAGATATCGCAGCTTCTTCTCCTTGCGCCTCGTTTTATAGGCATTGCTGGCAAGATTTCTAAAATGGCCGCTTTCGCATGTGGGAAAGCTTAGACCATTGGTCTATCTAGTTCAGTGCTGTCTGCATTTACTGATAGTGGAACTCCATCCAGGGTTTCAAACAAGAGTCTTTCCCAACCTGGAAATGCTGGGGATATTGCTCGAGACCTTCTGTGTGCAAAAGCACATGCTCTGTCAATCTTTCCGCAAGCCTGTGTATATTTGCTGAGCTACCTTGACAGCCTCCTGGAGAATCTCATCTTTAAAAGTTGGCTTTTTAAAGAAACAGAGGCCAACATTTCAGCAGGACTCGAACATTCCATGATTTTTGTCTTGAGTAAAAATGAGGAACCACTTTTTTTGTGGAGGAAAACTGTTTCCTTCGAGGAAATTAAAACAAAAGTAACTTGAAGGCCAGAAAACATAGCTTCTGTATTTATTCAGAGCTTCTGTATTTATTTAAGACAATTCTAAGACAATTTTCTAAGACCCTGATGTTTATTTAAGACAATTCTATTGTATTTATTTAAGACAATTCTAAGACCCTGATGTTGGGAAAGATGGAGGGCACAAGGAGAAGGGGACGACAGAGGACGAGATGGTTGGACACTGTTCTCGAAGCTACCAGCATGAGTTTGACCAAACTGCGGGAGGCAGCGGAAGACAGGAGTGCCTGGCATACTCTGGTCCACGGGGTCATGAAGAGTCGGACACAACTAAATGACTAAACAACAACATCATGCTGGAAATGCCAGGACATGGAAGTGTGGGGGGGGGGTAGGAATGCAAAGAAGCAAAACATAAGGGAGAAACAAATAATGCAAGAACAACACAAGAAGAGGTTGGTGGATCAGGCCAATGGCCCATCTAGTGTAGCATCCTGTTCTCACAGTGGCTGACTGGATGCCTGCAGAAAGCATGCAAGCAGGCAGGATACGACCGCAACAGTCCTCTCCCCTCCTGCAGTTTCCTGCAACTGGTATTTGAAAGCATAATGACTCTGGCAGTGGAGGCAGAACAAAAGAGACAAATAGAGAGGATTCTAGGGTATTATATTTAGCCGCAGCCCATGTTTTTCTTGTTGGATTACATGGCTGGCCTATTTAAGCAGAAACATGCCAAAATTGCCTTGGGATACAATAGCTGCCCCTAGGATCATATAAGCAGAAAAACGAAGGTTGTCAATAACCCCATCTCCTTACGATCAGTCAGAGAATATGGGAATTTCCCTAGATGGCCAAACCTGTTGGATTTAAAGGAACAAGATGACAGCAATATGAATTCATAATAAACCGGAGCTCTTTTACTGAATATTGAAAGAAAAAAATGGAGTCCACTATATTCAAATTATGTTTTGGAAATATTCCACTGCAGACTTTCTTAAGTTTGGATTCTGATATTAGTTTGTTGGTGGGGCGTGCATATATATATATTCTTATGTTTGCTTGTTACTAAGGGCTTGATAACACTTACATTTGCATAGTTATATGTAAGCTTTGTCCTAAGGCTTGGGGTTTGGGGGTTTGTGGATTTTGGCTGTTTCTTCTCTGCATGTTCACTTTATAGTTCATAAATAAAATTTATGAGAAGGGGAAGATGGAAGAGGAGGAGGGTAATTCATATTTTTCCTGATTACACATTTTTGCAAGCAATTTCCTCTAATACAAAGCATTTATATATGCTCATTTCACTAATATGAATTTTTATGTGCTCCTTAATTGGCTGGAAAATTGCATCGCAAAATTCAGAGAAGTGCAGATTTCAAAGGATGGCTGTGTTTTGGTTCATGTATTGTTTAGGAAAGTGCGAATTGGTTAAGGTCAACTTTAAATGAGAACCAAAGTGATTTTCTCCCCTTCTTTAATTCAAAGTGAACCCTGTTGGTTTGGGGTGCACAAGTCCCAGCTACACAATGCTTGGAGAATTCCTCTTAATTTATTTTGTAACATAACAGAGTGTCTCATACTTTATATCCCAACCAGTCCCTGAACTCTTATCAGCAGATCCATTCCATATGATGAAGAAATCAGGCCATTACCATGGAGGGACACACCTTTTGAAAAAACCCTTCTCTTCTATATCAGAAAGGCACTATCCCTGTTCCAGTTCTGGTGCTTTTCAAAGACCTTCCAGTGGAGACTTTTGCATCTGTATAGGATTTGAAATTGTTTTCATTGCTGTTGTCGTTTTACTGTTAATCACTTTGAGATGTTTCCATGGGGAGCGATTCCAAAAAAACAACACAAATAAATAAATAGAACCATTTTATTTAACAGCCACGGGTAAATGAATGGATGTAAATCACCCCATAATCTCCTACCTGTTAAAAAGTCAAAACTGGAACCTGGAGCTTCAGCTTTTTGTATGAAAAGGATCTGAGGGCATCTAGCATTCCGACTTTCCAATAATAACATACTGTTGCGGTCAAGCTTTTTTGTTTTTTTGTTTTTGGACCTCATCTATATTGGCTTTTATCCTATAAGAGGATGTGGGGGAAACATTCAGAGAGGTTCCCACAGTCCTCTGAAAGCAGAAACATCTGTTGAAGTGATGAACAGCTTGTCTCCTGATCCCGGCAGCAAGAATGACTGCAGCCGACCAGGTTTGTACTTAACTGCTAAAGAGGATCACTGATCAGTGAAAACCTTGGAAGCAATGACTGAACAGCTTTTCCCTGACTGCATATAAGCTCGGGTTTTTTTCCTTAGTTGTACACAGCAAAAGCAGTGATGATAGGCAAGAGACAGTGGGCCAGTTCACATGTATGGAGGTCTGCATGCAAATATTTTGGGAGAGGAGAGAGACCACAAACAGGCTCACAGCCAAGCAACGTTCACATGGAGGCAATTTCTTCTTCTGAAAAACATCAAAATCTGAATAACCTTAGAGCTTAAAGCAGATATGATGTCTACGGGCTCTGTTTTCTCTGTCTACCTATGTGCTCCATTCATATTTAAAGCAAGGGCTGGGGAGGTCTAATTTCACCCAAAGGGATGAATGGGTTAGCACCCCCTGAAAACTCACCCTTGCCTGCCACTCTGTGGTTGGTTACTCTATGTATTTTTCTTCCAGCCTGGCTTGGTGGGGAAACTGTTAAGAGGAGAAAGGGGGAGGTTTTAGCTCCTGATATACATGTTATTCCTGATATTGAAATTAGCTTCCCTATCGTCCAATGACAAACCTAGACAGCATCTTAAAAAGCAGAGACATCACCTTGCCAACAAAGGTCCGTATACTTAAAGCTATGGTTTTCCCAGTAGTGATGTATGGAAGTGAGAGCTGGACCATAAAGAAGGCTGATCACCAAAGAATTGATGCTTTAGAATTATGGTGCTGGAGGAGACTCTTGAGAGTCCCATGGACTGCAAGAAGATCAAACCTATTCATTCTTAAGGAAATCAGCCCTGAGTGCTCACTGGAAGGACAGATCGTGAAGCTGAGGCTCCAATACTTTGGCCACCTCCTGAGAAGAGAAGACTCCCTGGAAAAGACCCCGATGTTGGGTAAGATGGAGGACACAATGACAAGGGGACGACAGAGGACGGGATGGTTTGATAGTGTTCTCGAAGCTACCAGCATGAGTTTGACCAAACTGCGGGAGGCAGTGGAAGACAGGAGTGCCTGGTGTGCTCTGGTCCATGGGGTCACGAAGAGTCGGACACGACTAAATGACTAAACAACAATCGTCCATTTTATATGTTAACAGAGCAGGCACATGAGCGGCAAACATAGCCTCTGTCACATCCCATTGCCTTCTTAGTAGTCAATTAGTTGTTCTGTCAATTGCAGAAATCGCAATGACTATGTGCCCGGATCATAGATGGAAATACAGCCAGGGTCCTTCTTTTCAGTTGCTTAAAAATATGGTTAAGGAAAGACATGGGATAGGACAGTGACCTGTAAAATTAAACACGGCTTGGCAACATGGAGAAAGCAACATTTTCTCCTTCTCCCATAATGCTAGAACTTACTGACTGAGTATTGTCCACACTGACTGGGTGGCATTCCCAGACCTGCCTGGAGCTGCCAGGACCTGAACCAGCGAAATTTGCACTTAAATGTTGGTGCATTTTCATGATGGCTTCCTATTTAAAAAAAATGAACTGATTTGGAAATGTGGAGAACTGAATATTGGAAAAACATGTAAGGGAGAGAAATGGATGGATAGAATCCATTTCAGAAACTATCTGAATAGATAGAATTACCCATCCCTGTTTTCAGTAGAGGGGAGGAGCTGGAGGGCTCAGGAGGAACAGCCAATGCTACTCTCAGCACCTGACCCCTGAGATGGTCACTTCACTCTGCCTAATGGTAAAGGTAAAGGTAAAGGGACCCCTGACCATTAGGTCCAGTCGTGGCTGACTCTGGGGTTGCAGCGCTCATCTCGCTTTATTGGCCGAGGGAGCTGGCGTACAGCTTCCGGATCATGTGGCCAGCATGACTAAGCTGCTCCTGGCGAACCAGAGCAGCGCACGGAAACACCATTTACTTTCCCGCCGGAGCGTTACCTATTTATCTACTTGCACTTTGACGTGCTTTCGAACTGTTAGGTTGGCAGGAGCAGGGACTGAGTAATGGGAGCTCACCCCGTCGCGGGGATTCGAACCACCGACCTTCTGATCAGCAAGTCCTAGGCTCTGCCCTTGCCTAATGGTAGAGCCGGCCTTAAAGGTATAGTCTAAGGCAATTTTTCCCAGCTTTGTTTTTGGACTATGATTCCCATTGTCCCTAACCGCTGGTCTTGCTAGCTGGGGATGATGGGAATCGTAATCCAAAAAACAGCTGGTTGGGAAACACTGCTCTAAGGCATAGCAAAGTAGAATAAAAATATTTTAAATTTTAAAACTAATTACACCTTTAAAAAAAAAACAGCAAATTGAACTGTTCTGGGGTCCCCTTTATCCAGAGTTCTGACATTCTAGTTTAAAACATCTCCAAATCGAAGTGGCATATTTCTCTAGTTCATTCAGGCAGCGATCGGGTGTTGTGCTCATGAGGGGTTAAAAGGAGACCACCATATCTGCTTCACCTGTGACCTGAACTTAATCAATCATAAATATCCAGAGAGGAAAGGCCAGTGCATTGACCCATTACGCTACCTAGGGCCCTTCAAGTAATTTACATGGGAAATCCTGCTGGAATGAACTCTTTAGGAAAAAGCGGGATATTTGTAGACCAGATTCCCCTGCAAGCAGAGATCCCTGGCATTCATTTCCTCTTCTATGGTGGTGCTTCTATAAAAGGGCATCCCAAAATGAAATGGTAAGCAAAACCAGGAGGAGAAGGACTCCTAAAAATGCACAAGAGAGGGGGAAAGAAATTTGGAGAATAAGATCAATTTCTTGGCATCAAACCACGCTGTAGGCAAGCTCCCATCTTCCACATGTGAAGATTTTGGCGGATTTCATTTAAAAATGCAAAAAGAAAAAAGCTCAAAAATGACAACAACAAAGCTCATCTTTTCTCTCCGAATTTTCACTTTTTGAAATATGGCAGCCCTACTTGTCAAATCATTTGTCAAACCATCGCAAGAGGTGTTGAAATTTTGGGAGGTTGGATAGTTACAATGGTCTTGGTGGTGGGGTGCACATTTTTATTCTTATTTATTTATGATTATTACTTTTTCTTCATAACAACAGCAACAACAACCGATCTCAGTGATCACGGGTAGGAGGAGGAGTTACGCTAAGACCAGACCATGTCATTACAGAGGAGGCAGGTTTAGTCGTTGTCTGAGGACTATTCCTGCCTCCGGGTCTGGTCCTGACCGGATGGATACTAGAATCAGCAAGGGATACCCACATGACCTGAAGGTGCTGCTGTGCAATGCCAGGTCAATGATTCATAAGACCACTGCCATCCATGACTTGATCATGGATGGAGGACTTGACCTGGCATGTGTAACAGAGACTTGGTTGGATGAAGCAGATGGGCCTCTCCTTGCCGCTGCTTGTCCACCAGGTTTCTCTTACGCACAGCAACCCAGGTCATGTGGGCGGGGAGGGGGGGTTGCAGTGATTTTTAGAAAGTCATTAGTTTGCACCAGGCGTCCTATTGGGAAGACCCAGTTTTCTGAGTGCATGTTCTGGAAGTTGGGCAATAGGGGCAGTACAGGATTCCTTTTGGTGTACCGACCTCCCCGCTGCACCAAGGATTCCCTGCCCGAGCTGCTTCAGGTCGTGGCAGATGTTCTCCTGGAGACACCTAGCTTGGTCGTCCTAGGGGATTTTAACATCCATGCCGACACGACCTTACAAGGGGCAGCTCGGGACTTCGTGGAAAGCATGGCCTCCATGGGGCTGTCCCTGAATAAGTCTGGCCCAACCCATAGCCGCGGACATGCCTTGGACCTGGTGTTTACCTCTATGGATGTTGGTGATCTGACACTAAGTAAAAGTGAAACAAAAGAAGTGCCATGGTCAGATCACTTCCTGGTGCAACTGGACTTCTCTGCGACCCATCCCCTCTGCAGGGAGGTGGGACCAATTCGGATGGTCCGCCCCCGCCACTTAATGGATCCAAATGGTTTCCAGAGAGTGGTAGGGGATGCTTTATCCCATGTTGATGGCCTTTCAGCTGATTCCCTGGTGGCCCGCTGGAATGCGGAGTTAACCAGGGCTATTGACTGTTTGGCTCCGAAGCGCCCTCTCCGATTGCATGGAGCCCGGAGAGCTCCGTGGTTTTCCACGGATCTGAGGGCAATGAAACAATCGTTGAGACAGCTAGAGCGCCGGTGGCGGATAACTCATTCCGAATCTGATCGGACACAGGTTAGAGCTCAACGTCGAGCCTACCAAGTGGCGATAGCGATGGCGAAGAAGAATTTCTTCACCGCCTCTATTGCATCTGCAGAAAACAGCAGCAGGAGACTTTTTCAGGTGGTTCACAATTTAGCGGAACCACCTGTAACATCGGGGCCCAGTACGGGCCACATATTCTCCTGCAATGATTTTGCAAAGTTTTTTGCAGATAAAATCGCTCAGATTCGGGAAGAAGTAGACTCCACCGTGGGAGCAGGGCCAGGGCGGGAGAGTGCTAGAGTTCTGTCTAGTCAAGTTGAGTGGGATCAATTCCAATCTGTTACCTCCGAGGATGTGGACAGGCTGCTTGGACGAGTGAAACCAACCACCTGTCTCCTGGATCCTTGCCCATCATGGCTTATAAAAGCTAGCCGGGAAGGACTGGGCGATGGGCTTCGTGGGGTGGTGAATGCTTCCCTCCGTGGGGGAGCCTTCCCAGACCCACTGAAAGCGGCGGTTATTAAACCGCTTCTTAAAAAACCATCTTTAGATGCGGCCACAATGGCCAACTATCGCCCAGTCTCAAATCTTCCATTCTTGGGCAAGGTGATAGAGCGAGCGGTTGCCGAACAACTCCAGGCACGCCTGGAAGAAGCGGACCATTTGGATCCCTTCCAGTCGAGATTCAGGCCTCATCATGGGACTGAAACTGCCTTGGTCGCACTGGTTGATGATCTCCGGCGGGCTAGGGACAAAGGTGAGAGCTGTTTCCTAGTTCTGCTGGATCTCTCAGCGGCGTTTGATACCATCGACCATAACATCCTTCTGGACCGTCTTGAGGGGCTGGGAGCTGGGGGCACTGTCCTACAGTGGTTCCGCTCCTTCCTCCTGGGCCGTGTTCAGAAAGTGGTGGTGGGGGATGAGTGTTCAGACCCCTGGGCTCTCACTTGTGGGGTGCCTCAGGGTTCTGTCCTCTCCCCCATGCTTTTCAACATCTACATGCAGCCGCTGGGAGAGATCATCAGGAGGTTTGGGCTGGGTGTTCATCAGTATGCAGATGATACCCAGCTCTACCTCTCTTTTAAATCAGAACCAGTGAGGGCAGTGAAGGTCCTGTGTGAGTGTCTGGAGGCGGTTGGAGGATGGATGGCGGCTAACAGATTGAGGTTGAATCCTGACAAGACAGAAGTACTGTTTCTGGGGGACAGGAGGCGGGCAGGTGTGGAGGATTCCCTGGTCCTGAATGGGGTAACTGTGCCCCTGAAGGACCAGGTGCGCAGCCTGGGAGTCATTTTGGACTCACAGCTGTCCATGGAGGCACAGGTCAAATCTGTGTCCAGGGCAGCTGTTTATCAGCTCCATCTGGTACGTAGGCTGAGACCCTATCTGCCTGCGGACTGTCTCGCCAGAGTGGTGCATGCTCTGGTTATCTCCCGCTTGGACTACTGCAATGCACTCTACGTGGGGCTACCTTTGAAGGTGACTCGGAAACTACAACTAATCCAGAATGCGGCAGCTAGACTGGTGACTGGGAGCGGCCGCCGAGACCATATAACACCGGTCTTGAAAGACCTACATTGGCTCCCAGTATGTTTCCGAGCACAATTCAAAGTGTTGGTGCTGACCTTTAAAGCCCTAAACGGCCTCGGTCCAGTATACCTGAAGAAGTGTCTCCACCCCCATCATTCTGCCCGGACGCTGAGGTCCAGCGCCGAGGGCCTTCTGGCGGTTCCCTCATTGCAAGAAGCAAAGCTACAGGGAACCAGGCAGAGGGCCTTCTCGGTAGTGGCGCCCACCCTGTGGAACGCCCTTCCAGCAGATGTCAAAGCAATAAACAACTACCTGACATTCAGAAGACATCTTAAGGCAGCCCTGTTCAGGGAAGTTTTTAACGTGTGATTTTACTGTATTTTTGGTTTTTATGGAAGCCGCCCAGAGTGGCTGGGGAGGCCCAGCCAGATGGGCGGGGTATAAATAATAAATTATTATTATTATTATTATTATTATTATTATTATTATTATTATTATAACAACAACCACAAATTCAAAGAAAGAAGGATACTGAACACCAGAGACTGGGGGCTCATGTCTGAGGCAATGGATGGATGGTACTTCTTTATCAAACATATCAAAGGGAAGGGCATTCCACAGCACAGGGCAATGGTAGAAAATCCCGCTTTCTGATCACTGCCCTTTGATATTCTGTAGGATGCTGCACCGTGAGTTGAATTTCCCCTACAGAGCTATTATACAAGGCAGGTGGTCTTTCAGGTACAGTTTCACTCAAAATTAAGTGAGCCAATGTTTCTCAGAGGAGAAGTTCCTGAGGGGAAAAAACGACTAATGGAGAGTTCTGCCTCCTTCCCCTCGGAATATTGGGCAAATAACCCTCTCATTTTACCACCCACAAATAGCGTGGGCAATCTGGTGAGGCCACGTCTGCTCAGCTCTAATCTGAAACAAGGTCCTCTTTGCCAGCAACTCATAGAGAAGGGTAATAGCTCAGTGTTTTGCATGTACAAGGTCCCAGGCATCTCCAGATAGGGCTGTGAGAGATCCCTGCCTAAAACCCTGGAGACCGGCTGCCAGTCAGTGTGGCCAGTACTGACCTAGATGGACCAAAGGGTCTGACCAAGGAGAAAGCAGCTTCCTATAACCCAGTGTTCTCAATCTCAACATATGGATTGAGGGAAGCCTGTGTTCATTCCAGCCCAGTAGTATCTGCTCTGACTGCCAGCAGTACGGTGCGTGCAAATTATGTTCCCCACCAGTGAATTCAGGTTCCCTCAACGCCACTTGATCTTTCCCTCTTTCTCTAATAACACAACAAATGAACGACAACAGAAGTGTTCTGCACAGCGCCGCAAGTTTCCTGGGTACAGAAATCTCTTCCCATCTCTGTGTCGCGATCCAAGTTTTCTATGCTTGATGAATACCAGAATCCTCTCCCCACCCACCCAAACATCTTGGGATCCATTTTGAAAAAGGGTGAGAAAAGGGACACATTTCTCATTTGACCTTGAATTCCTTCTTCGTCTGAGTCTTCCCCCTACCCACCCGCCCTTTCAGAAAACTGCACGTCCTGCTTTATTATTAACAGAACAAAGTTCAGAGCGAAAGGGGAGGGGGGAGAGAGAGACAAGGAAATTTGATAGATGACAGCAAGAGGATTGTGTCTAAACACATAATAACTTCAAGCAAAGAGGTGGCCAGAAATCAGAAAGAGAAGGCAGGAAATGGAAAGATGAATATTCCATTCTCTTTCCACATGCCTTAGGTTTTCTATCAAACTTCAGAGAGTCTTGGTTTTGTTCTCACGGTGCAGTTGTGGAGGCCTTACTGACAATGATGGTGAGAAATAATTGTACAGGTTGGATTCACAAAAGGCCCAATTCTGCAGCCAGGGTCACATGTAATCCCAGTTAGAGAAGGGATTGGTGCATAAAACGCTATTTCCTGCCGTAGTTTGGTTACACAGGATTGGAGCATTGGTGTTTCCCACACTGAACAGGATTCATAATCAAGAATGTCAGGCATGGGGGTAAGGATGAATTTGGACAATAAACGTTTGAATTTCTTCAAGCAATTTGGAGAACTTCCTTGAGAATATGTACTCTCCCAATTAATTTCAGGCTTAACTCTGTAATATATACATTATCAACCAAATATTTGGCATGTGACCCCTTAAAGAGAAGCCGCTATGACCCAGGAGGCTGGTTCCTGGGGAGCTGATTCAGATATGTAGCTTGGCTGGAGAAGTTGTTCTTATGCCACGCAAGCTCACAGGCCTCATCGGTAATAAAGTTTGTTCTACCGTTAACTCAGCTCCTAGTGAGTTCCTACATGAAGGGCAGAACACAACACAAATTCCACTTATTCGCCAACCCTCATGCCTCTGAATCAAAAAGGAGATCCAAAGATTGCCATGCATCTTAGATTGACCATGGAATTCTGAAGCACACTTAAGTCCAGTTCATTAGACCAAGAAGGAGAATTGTGTCTGTATGTTCCCTCCTCTCTTTTCTCACACACCCTAATATAATACTTAACCACAGTTTCCTGTTACATCCAAACCAGGAGACTGTGGTTTGTACTTCAAACTGTGTACATCAAACCACAGTGGGTGACTATTTTTTTTCTCTCCGCTGTTGTTAACTGCCTCTGTTTGAGGATTGGTGAATTTAATGTTTGTTTTATAGGTTTGGTTGTTCCAGAATTCATTTTGTTTTGTACTCAACCCCGGTATCAGTATCAATGAAGGGTAGGCTATAAATCATTTCCATAGCAAACCAACCACAGTTTGATCTTGGTTTGAACATTGGGATTGTAGTCAAAACAGAAATCAAAATTCCCCCAGTATTGTCAACTCTGGCTGGCAACAACTTTCCAGTACCTCCATCTCTTGCTACCTGATCCTTTTAGCTAGAGTTGCCAGGGATTGAATCTGGGGGTTCAACATGTATGCCCTCCTACTCAGCTGTGGCCTTCTGCCTAGCTGTGGTGGTAAGGCGGCAGTAGTGGAGAGAGTGAAGGGGTTGGAATCTGCAGTCAAACAGGAGATTCGATTGCTTGTCTGCTCTCAAATCTTCCCTTTAATCCAATACTGAAAACAAATGCAATTAAATGGCAACTGCAGGTGTCAAATCTGCAGATGCAGATGCACATCACTTCGAGTTCCTCTGGAGCAATTTGTAAATACAGTGGTACCTTGGATTACAGACGCTTCAGGTTACAGACTCCCAGAAATAGTACCTCGGGTTAAGAACTTTGCTTCAGGATGAGAACACAAATCGTGTGGTGGCAGCACGGGGCCCCATTAGCTAAAGTGGTACATCAGGTTAAGAACTGTTTCAGGTTAAGACCGGACCTCCAGAATGAATTAAATTCTTAACGCGAGATACCACTGTACCATGAAGAAACAAAGACACACAAAAATATGGTTGAATATTGGGCAAATATTCAAAGCAGGGATCACCAACCTGATTTACAAAACAGGAAAAATAGTTGTGGGCACCCCATGTCCCACAACCAAGCAGACACCACACCTTATCCTCTTGGCTACAACAGAATGCTTCCTGCAAGAAGTTCAGCCTGGAAGGGCAAAGGATGGTGGCACACATTAAGAACCTCTGATCCAGAGAATATCTGGGTACCGTTCAATATAAAGCATCACAGAGGATAACTTTGCGGAGCACATTTGCTTCAACGATCATTCTGTGTTAACTCGAAAGCTCGCACTTTGGCTTTCAAAATACAGCTGGGCCAAACACAAAAGTCTCATCTCGCTTGCTCAGCGATTTTCTGTTGTTCAACTAAGTTCTCAGGCAAACAACAGCATTCTATGCATACAAACCATTCCCTATTATGCATGAAGTATATGCCAAATTTCCTAAACAACTTGGTTTTACTGAAGCAGCTGAAAGGGGAGGAAAACATGCTTTTGAGAAGTTAGGAATGCTAAGGTTTTTAAAAGCTTGATAATCTGCAGTCATCTCTGGTTGGGTTCTTGCTTATTCAAAAAAGAAGAGAAGAAAGAATACAATAATTTTATTCAGTGCTGTCCAGCTCCGTACCAAATATTTTAAAAATGTTTTTAAATTGCCTTAGGTTCAGATTATGCAAAGTGTATAAAGTCGCGGCAGCATTTTGATGGGGTTCAATGCAAACATTTAACACCGATAAAATTTAAAAGGTAACCACATGCTGAGGAAGAGATCCCTAAAACTTTCCAAACTGAAACCAAATGCTTCGTTCAAACAGTGCATATGCCCTCCAGGATTTCAGATAAAAATAGGGGTGGGGGAGATTTGAGACTCCCCCCAATGTCCTCTGCACCCTGAAACACACTGCTGAATCTTCTGCTCTATGGTCCAGTTCAGACAAAACAATCTTGGCCCCACAAAACATGGCTTTGTCAGACCAAGAAGAAGCCTAACTTTGGGAGGATGAGAACTACATATGCCTTATTGAGCATATGTACACTGCAGAGAAGATGCATCTACTCCCTGCTCATTGATTGACTGGAACAGGAAAGATCCCTAACAGACAGAGACATTTGGAGCAAATGCTACTACAGTGGTACCTCGGGTTAAGTACTTAATTCGTTCCGGAGTACTTAACCTGAAACTGTTCTTAACCTGAAGCACCACTTTAGCTAATGGGGCCTCCTGCTGCCGCCACGCCGCCAGAGCACGATTTCTGTTCTCATCCTGAAGCAAAGTTCTTAACCTGAAGCACTATTTCTGGGTTAGCGGAGTGTGTAACCTGAAGCGTATGTAACCTGAGGTACCACTGTATCTGGATCTCTCTCTCTCTCACACACACACAGACACTCTTTTGAGTGCAAGAACACAAAATGACAATAGAAGGTCTTGCTGCAGCTGCGTCCTTGGATTCAAGCAGAAATCAAGTATGGTTCTCACTCTCTGGCTTCTGCCTGCTTCCTGCTTCTAGTTCAGCTGTCTCTCACACACAATCTGGCCAGGTGAGGGAGGGGCCTCACCCATTTGTTCTTTGGCAGAAAGCTATACTAACAATCCATTATACTAGCAGCCATTATGGACCTTGCCTGGGGACACGGGTGGCGTTGTGGGTTAAACTACAAAGCCTAGGGCTTGCCAATCAGAAGGTCAGCGGTTCGAATCCCCGTGACGGGGTGAGCTCCCATTGCTCGGTCCCTGCTTCTGCCAACCTAGCAGTTCAAAAGCACGTCAAAGTGCAAGTAGATAAATAGGTACCGCTCTGGTGGGAAGGTAAACGATGTTTCTGTGCACTGCTCTGGTTCGCCAGAAGCGGCTTAGTCATGCTGGCCACATGACCCGGAAGCTGCACGCCGGCTCCCTCAGCAAGTAAAGTGAGATGAGCGCCACAACCCCAGAGTCGTCCATGACTGTGTACTGCTTAGGGGTCCCTTTAGCTTTACCTTTATGGACCTTGATTCAGGTAGGTAGCCGTGTTGGTCTGAAGCAGTAGAAATATATATATATAAATTAAAAATTGTCTAGTAGCACCTTAGAGACCAACTAAGTTTGTTCTTGGTATGAGCTTTCGTGTGCATGCACACTTCTTCAGATACCTTATGAACCTTGTCTGGCTAATTCAGCAATGGGATCCTCCATTAGATTTTAACCTTGTTGGATCCAGGAATTAAAAGGGGCCAGGCATCATGCACCCTAACTTGCCCCCAAACTCACAGCAATAATCTGCAGAGTCAATAGACAGATGGGTAAATCAACAGGCTTGGAGCAGCAGCCTCAAGCCTTCCTCTGCTCCAGAATTCCCATGGACCTTGGGGTAGGTCCATAAATTACTAACTTTTAAGAAAGGGGTTGGCTCGTGGTCCCCAACGAGGGACTGTTTCTAAATTACGAATTATCACTCCACACCTCATCAATATGTCTGGATCAAACCTCATTTCACTGGCCTCCACCTAGCCCTCTTCAGGGGGTTGTGGGAAAATGAGAGACACAATGGAGTGTCATCAGCATCCCTGACCAACCGACCGAATCTCAAACCACAGATCTCAATGCAACAAATGTAAAAAGTAAAACATCCAGCACATTCTCCACCCCCTCTGGCTGCAGTTCTAAAGTATTCCGAATATATTCTCTAATAACTTCATGCGCCTTTGAAATTTACCAGACTTCATCTCATATTCTGCATGTAACTTGAATTCCTCTCCAAGATGTTTCAACGCAGCGTATGGAGTATCTTTGGTCTAAACAACAGGATAAAATATGTGATCTCCCAGAAGAAAAGTTCACTTCTAGAACCACCAGCCTTCTGTTTATTTACACAGAGAGCAGCTTTTCCTAGCCTGGTGCCCTTCAGGTGTTTTCGCTGGGGCTGAAGGGAGGTGTAGTACAAACATGTGCACCAGGTTGCAGAAGGTCGGCCTAGGGGAAGGTGTGTTATGCTACTCTGCTGCAAGCCCATCCTAGCTAACTGATCCTAATCTACTGATGCTGGCAGGGAGACAGCGTCTGTACCTACCCCTAGGATGTCAGTGTGGCGATCACACAGGGTCCCCGGAGGTTTCACCATTTATTGATCCCTGTGCCACCACTTTATTTCTCGCTGCCACCACCCAGGCCCTACCTGGTACAATACAGAGTCCAGTCAAGGTTAAATTGGAACATAAACTTCTGTTTATTTATTGCAGTTTAACAAGTGTGTGGTTTCATAAACGGTATTGGTCAATTACAATCATGGGGTACCTATACAGACCTATAACTTCCACTACCTGCTCTCACTCACTAAACCACCTCTCAGATATTTACTTGTCTTCCTAGCCCCTAACTGTTGCTGATTCAGCTTATTTCGCTACACTAACTCAACCTACCCACAGACTCTATCCCAATTCACTCCCACTCCAACCAACCACCCAACTCCCAACAAACTTCTCCCTTAGCCCCTCCCAGAGCTGGTTTTATAGTCCCTCTCCCTGGGTTCTGATTGAGTAACCTGTTTAACTATTTCACCTCCAGCACTCTCATATGTTAACGTCACAGTCAGGTATGTGGCAGGTGAGCATGGCTTGTGGGGAACAGCCTCATGGGCCAAACTAGGACCTGTGCTGAGCCCAAATAGATCCACAGGCCTGAGTTCCTCCGTCACTAAAATGTGTGAAGCAAAACTGCCCTTTGAAATGCACACTTCTTCATATGTTGTGATGCACAACCCAAATGCACACACAGGTTTAAATTAGAGGGTAGTTTGCAGGAAAATAAATGTATTTTAAAGTTGAAACAATGTACCAAAATGCATTATATCAGAAGAAATTGTTTGCAGCAATGTGTAGATTAGGCAAAATTGCACACAAGAATGTTGTACATTAAAATAAACCCATTTTTGGCTGCAGGTCACTAGGCATCTGAACTTGATCCAAGAACATTGATTCCCCTCTCTAATTATGTAATGAAATGATTACAGAATCCAGTGGCCTTTATGAGAAACATGCCATTCTCTTTTGCCCTGGTTTCAACAGCATTGTGTTGACAATGCACATCAGTGGTTTTTCTAGTAAGGTAATTCTAAACAAATGTATAAACCGCAGATCTCTCTCTCTCTCTCTCTCTCTCTCTCTCTCTCACACACACACACACACACAGACACTTAAGCAATCCAGTTGTGGGCACAAATAAACAGTAGGCTGCTGCTTCTTTTTTGTATATATTTTTTATTAAATTTTCTGCTTTACAGTTTAAAATACATATCATAAATCCCTGCATAATTTACAAAAAACTAAACCATTATTGCATCCATCAAAACTTATTTACACTGCTGAATTTATCTTAATGCTGCCAATGTTTTCAAGTGTACACAATTTCCCCCCAAATAGTCAATAAACGTTTTCCAATCTTCTCCAAACGTATGTTCTTCTTGTTCTCTTATTCTCTATGTTAAGTCTGCAAGCTGCACATATTCTGTCAGCTTAAGCTGCCATTTTTCTTTAGCTGGGACCTCGCTCACTGCTTCTACCCTTTTAGACAGGGACCTTATAAAAAAAAACAAAAATGTGATAATACTTACCTAAGAACTTGCCGTCCAGGTTGCCAAGGAGGATAGTTTAAGAGTGGAGTATGTCTAAGAGTGAGAGGATCCCTTGGCTGCTTCCCACACCCAGGGCCAGTCTTATAATTACAGTGACAGGGTGCCATGACAGATCCCAGGGGTGGGGGTGGGGTTTGCCCCCCCCCCAGCCATTTCTCTTGAGCCAGTGCCCCCAACCCTCCAAGTGTCCCTATTTTCCCGGGACATCCCTGATTCAGAGAAGCCATCCTGGTTTCTGATTTGATCCCGTAATGTCCCACTTTCCCTTAGGACCTCCCTATTTTCATTGGAAAAAGGTTGGCGGGTATGGAGTTATCTGACCCCTGAGCCGTCTGAAGGCAATCCTGTGTAGGGAAGTGTCAGGACTGCCGCTAGGTCCCAGCTCACACAGGACCAACGCCCAGTGGATGTTATATACAAAAGTCTTTATTAAAGTTTAGTTTCCATTTCAAAGCTCTGGGCGCGCAGGCCCACGTCTTGACGCTAGACCGGCTAAGTCCCCTCTGACTCACTGCTCCACCCACACCAGTTTAAGATTCTAGCCCGGCTCCACCTCTTACGCTGTTCTTTCCTTCGCTGGGTCCTTCTGCCCTCTGGGGTCTCCTCCTTCCTGGACTCCTCTGACGCTGAACCTCCTGAGTCTTGCCCCTCCCTCCGGCGGGCTTTGGGACCTGGCTCCCTTCCCGGGCTCCCCGCTGTGCCGCGCTCCTGTACATTTGAACTTGGCGCGCACGCCCAGCCGGTGACTTTCCTTCTGACCGTTTCCCTGCTTCCTGATGTGGGCGTTGCCAAACCTGACTCCTCTCCTCCCTCTGGTGGTGAGGACACTGGTCCCGACTCCTGGGACTCCCCCTCCCCACTGCGCTCTGGTGGAGAAGCTGGTCCTGATTTCCAACTGCTGCTCAGGGACTCCCCGCTAGCCCCTTCCTCCTGGGGCTTCCCCCCTGGAGCCCCCCTCGCTCTGGCCACCGGCGCTCCCTTCTGTGAGTCCTCCGATTCGCTAGAGAGGCTTGTGGAATAACTCTGGCCACTGTCACTGCCTGCGCCCCCCTCGTACTCCTCCTCCTCACTCTCCATTTGCTCCCCCTCCTGTGTCTCTCCTTCTGAACCCCTGACATCCATCCCCCCTCGAAGCCCCCCCTTCCCCCTCCCCCTCTTCAGGTGTGGGTTCCGGGTGCTCTAGAGTTGTCGGGGTGAGTTCAGGATACAGTTCGTCCCCCGAGGCGTGCAGCCATCGTGAGAAGTCCGGAAAGTCCTCCATGGGCTCGTTGACTGCGATTCCCTCCGCTTCCATCTCCTGGGCGGTGTGTTCGAAATCTGAGGCCGCCCCCAAATCACTCAAAACCCCTTCTCCCCCTGTCGCCTGAGGTGACGCCACTTCCCAGGGTCCCTCCGGCATGTCTCTGCGCCCTCCCACTTCGGGTTGGTCCTCCCACCAATAAGATCCCCCCGTGCCAAAACCTGAGAGCGATCCCTCTGGGGAGCTGCCTCCCGGAGCCAAGTCCTCCGCTGACGAGAAACCCCGGAAAGTGCTGGCCGAGAGCGTGGGTGTGAACAGACAATCATCGAAAAAGCCCGTTGGCATAGGCTTGTGCGGGAAAAGTGTATGGAATTCTTCCTTGAGCAACTGCTCCTTCAATGCGTAATCCGGCACCCACCTGTTGGCGCTGGCCGGGGTGTCCTCTGTGGCGAGAAGATATTCAATCCCGTCCTCCCCCCACCTTGAGTCTAAAATCTCTGTGGCTTCGTTGAGTGGCCCCCTTCTCGGCGACCCCCCCTTTTTGGGCGCTTCCCTGAGTGGGTCTGGTGCTGTCCCTGGTGCCTGAAACCTGTGCGGCTCTTTGTAGGGTGTGAGCACTGATCTATGAAAGACCGGGTGCATTCTGGACCCCTCCGGTAGTGTTAACCGGAAGGCCACTGGGTTGATCTGCGCCTCTACTTGGTAAGGCCCTAGCTGCTTGTGCCCGAGCTTCTTCTTGGCCAACGATCTGGCCGGAACTGCCTGGGCTGCTAACCAGACCCAGTCTCCTACCCGGATGTCTTCCCCAACCCTCCTGTGTCGGTCTGCCTGCACTTTGTAAGCCTGTTTCGCCATCTCTAACTGCCTCCTGAGCTGCTCGTGGATCTCCTGCAACTCCGCTGCCACGGCCTCTGCTCCCTGCGGCTCCCCCTCCCTCACTTTCTCTAAACCCGGGAAGGTTCTGGGATGCCGCCCATTGTTGGCGAAAAACGGTGTCACCCCCGTGGACACGTGTTTCGTGTTGTTGTAGGCAAACTCGGCTAGCGGTAGGTAGTCCACCCAGGTCGAGGGCTGCTGGTTCGCGTAGCATCTCAGGTACTGCTGCATGATGGCGTTGACTCTCTCCGCCTGTCAGTCTGCGGGTGTCGCGCCGACGCCAGGCTGACCTTGACGTTCAGGAAACCCATCAGCTTTTGCCAGAAGTTGGATATGAACTGGCGCCCCCTGTCGGACAGGATGGACCGTGGTAGGCCGTGCACCTTGAACACGTGGTCTATAAACAGCTTGGCGGTCTGCTCGGCTGTGGCCACCTTCGCGCAAGGAATGAAGTGGGCCATCTTGGTGAACAAGTCTACTACCACGAGTACTGCCGTCTTGCCTCTCGAGCTGGGCAGATCCGTGACAAAGTCCAGGGCCACCCTCTCCCACGGTTCGAACGGTGTCTGTAGCGGTTCCAACAGGCCCGCCGGCGGCTGGTGTACTGGTTTGGCCCTTTGGCAGGTGTCGCACCTCTTGACGTATTCCGCGACATCCCCCCTCATCTTGGGCCACCAAAAGTCTCTGGCTACTAGGTCCACCGTCTTCTCCTTGCCGAAGTGTCCCGCGCTGGGCGCGTCGTGCAGCTGTTGCAGGACCCTCGCGCGGAGGTTGTCTCCCGGCACGTAGAGGGCTCCTTTGCGGATGAGCAGGCCGTCGCGTATTTGGAAGTCGTCGTCCCTCGCCGTGCCGCTGCGCACCTCCTCCATCTTGGCTCGCGCGAATGAGTCCGTCTGCAGCGCGCGACGCACCGCGTCCAGGTCCACCGTGGCTGACGCGCATGCCCACGCCTTTGGTGCGAAAATATGCTTGGCCGCCGCCGGCGCCTCTTCTTCGAGATACTGCGGTTTCCTGGACAGCGCGTCCGCCATGATGTTGTTGTTTCCAGGGATGTATTCTATTCTGAAGTCGAAATCTGCAAAGAACTCCGCCCAGCGGATGTGTCTCTGGTTCAGGAACATCGCCGTGCGCCAGTACTCCAAGTTCTTATGGTCTGTACGGACCTGCACCGTGTGTTTGGCCCCGACGAGGAAATGCCGCCACGCCTTGAAGGCTGCATGTATGGCCAGTAACTCCCTGTCCCAGATGGTGTAGTTCTGCTCCGACTTCCTGAGTTTCCTGGAGTAGAAAGCGCACGGCCTCCAGTCCCCCTGGTGGTCTTGCTGCAACAGGACGGCCCCCACGGCCCTGTCTGACGCGTCCGTCTCCACTCTCATGGGCCTGCTGGGGTTCACGTGTAGCAGGTGTTCCTCGGACGCAAAGAGGTGCTTGAGCTTCTGAAAGGACTGCTCTGCCTGCTCCGTCCAGATGAACTTCTTCTTCTTGGAACTGAGGGTGTCAGTGATGGCCGCTGTCTGCATGGCGAAACCTTTGATGAACTTGCGATAAAAGTTGGCAAAGCCGACAAATCTCTGGACTTCCTTTCGATTGCGTGGGCTCTTCCAGTCCAGCACTGCACATACCTTGGTACTGTCCATGGCGAGTCCCTTGTCGGACAGTTTGTAGCCCAGGAAGTCCACCACCGTCTTGTCGAACTGGCACTTCTCCAGCTTGGCGTAAAGCCGGTGCTCCCACAGCCGCTGCAGTACTTCCCTGACATCTCTCTCGTGAGCCTCCGGCGACTCCGAGAAGATGAGGATGTCGTCCAGGAAGCAGACGCACTTCTTGTAGAGAAGACCCGCCAATACATGATGCATGAATGCTTGAAAACAGTGGGAGCCATTTTGTAATCCAAAAGGCATAACTCTATATTCATAGGTGCCCAGCGGCGTAAACATGGCCGTCTTCCACTCGTCACCCTCCCTCACGCGTATGAGATTGTACGCTCCGCGTAGATCCAACTTGGTAAAGATGCGCCCCTTCCGCACCGTCGCCAGCAGGTCATCGATCTTGGGCATGGGGAAGGCTGTGGGCTTGGTTTTTGAATTCAAAATTCTGAAATCAACTACAAGCCTCTTTTGGGGTGTGTCCCGCTTCTTCACAAAAAACACGGGACTGCCCCCCACTGCTTTGGACTCTCGGATGAATCCCCGCTTCAAGTTGTGATCTATGAACTCCCTGAGTTCCTGCAGTTCATCCTCAGACATGGAATACAGTTTCCCCGTTGGCAGCGTCGCCCCCGGCAGGAGGTCAATCTTGCAGTCGTAGGGTCTGTGGGGAGGCAGCTTGTCCGCTTCCTTCTCGCAGAAGACCTCCAAAAACTCTTTGTACTTGTTGGGTACCGCTTGCAACATGCCTAAGTGCAGCTGTGGTCCGTCTTCGTGCCCCTCATCTTCTTGGTTAGCGAGGATGCAGTGTTCTGCACAGTAGGAGGAGCAGAAGGTCAGTTGACGCTGGTACCATGCCAATGCCGGGCTGTGCCTGTCCAGCCAACTCATGCCCAACACAATGGGCGTGTCTGACAGGCGGGTGACGTTGAAGCTGATGACTTCGCGGTGATTACCAATGCGCATCACCATTGGCGGCGTCTGCTGCAGCACTTGCCCTCCCAGTAGCTCCCTGCCGTCCACCGTGACGACGTTCAGAGGTACCGTCGCTGGCAGAAGGGCTATGCCATGTTGCTGGATGAACTCCATGCCTATAAAATCTGCATTGCTCCCAGAGTCAATGGTAATGGGGATTTCCACAGTGAGCCCATTGGGAAGTTGAAGGGATGCGGTGAGCTGCACTACTGGTTTGGGTGGGAGGGGGTCTGTGGGCTGTAACATTACTGGGGATTGCTTCACTGACTTGTCTGGCTGGCCCCCAGTGGCTCCATTTCCAGCCAGACAGTGGAGTTTTCCTGCTGTGATTCACTCAGCTGAACTGCTTCTGTTACTGTCGCTGCGGCTGCAGTGTGCTTGTGAAACCGCTGGGGACACTCTTTCGCCATGTGCTGAGCACTGTCGCAGATGTAGCACTTCCTGGTCCCTCTAGGAGGCTTCATTTTGACTGCTCCCAGCGTTAGGGCTCCGGCTGTGGACTGAGCCTTAGCACCACCTATCTCCATCGGCTCCTCTCCTCCTCCCAGCGGAGGCATGGATCGAGCGCGCGCCGCTTCCTTGGGAAAGGGGGGTGGTGCTTTCGTTGGCGTGCGTCCCAAATGGCCTTCCTCTTTGTCCCAAGGGCGTCCTTCCAGCCTAACCCCAATGGTGAGTGCCCTCTCCACAATGTCCTTGGTGGTTTGGGGTCTCTCCCCCCTTGCAATTTCGTCTTTCACAGCTCCATTCAGCCCCTCCCAGAACAGATCTCTGACGGCAGACGATTCTCTCTCCCAGCCCAATACATTCACCAATGCGAAAAAACTTGAATGATATTGCCTTACAGTGGCTCTACCTTGTCTTAGTCCGTGAATCTGTTTCCTAGCGATATCCACATCAATCTCAGACAAAAAACACGCATCCATCACTTTAAGGAAGGCACCCGCATTTTGGAGGGCTGGATCCTTATCTCTCCAGAGATTGCGCAGCCATGATTTCGCCTCTCCCCGTAAATGCGAAACAATAAATCCCACTCTTTCTTCCTCATTTTTAAAGTCCTTGTCAAGCAGCTGCAGTGCATATAGTACATCTGCTCTGAAGTTAGGATACTCCTGCAGGTCCCCATTGAAGTGAGACACAAGGCTCCCTCCTCTGTTCCCCAGCCCAATCCCTTCTGGTCTGGTGGCCGGTAGCCTCTGTGTAGTTAGCACTTCTAACCTGGCTCGCAGATCCTGGCAGGTAACAGCTGCTTCCTGCTCCTTCTTTCTGGACGCCGCAATTTCTGCAGTCAGCTGCGTCACTGCGTTTTGCAGACTCGCTATCTTCTCTTCGGTAGTCATTTCCCTGGTTTTCGTGAGCTCGCGAAGCACCAATCTTCACCCCTCGCTGCTTTCCCACACTCCACGAGGTTGTAAAATTGGTGGAAAAGGAGAGGGGACTTACTGTCAGGACTGCCGCTAGGTCCCAGCTCACACAGGACCAACGCCCAGTGGATGTTATATACAAAAGTCTTTATTAAAGTTTAGTTTCCATTTCCAAGCTCTGGGCGCGCAGACCCACGTCTTGACGCTAGACCGGCTAAGTCCCTTCTGACTCACTGCTCCACCCACACCAGTTTAAGATTCTAGCCCGGCTCCACCTCTTACGCTGTTCTTTCCTTCGCTGGGTCCTTCTGCCCTCTGGGGTCTCCTCCTTCCTGGACTCCTCTGACGCTGAACCTCCTGAGTCTTGCCCCTCCCTCCGGCGGGCTTTAGGACCTGGCTCCCTTCCCGGGCTCCCCGCTGTGCCGCGCTCCTGTACATTTGAACTTGGCGCGCGCGCCCAGCCGGTGACTTTCCTTCTGACCGTTTCCCTGCTTCCTGATGTGGGCGTTGCCAAACCTGACTCCTCTCCTCTCTCTGGTGGTGAGGACACTGGTCCCGACTCCTGGGACTCCCCCTCCCCACTGCGCTCTGGTGGAGAAGCTGGTCCTGATTTCCAACTGCTGCTCAGGGACTCCCCGCTAGCCCCTTCCTCCTGGGGCTTCCCCCCTGGAGCCCCCCTCACTCTGGCCACCGGCGCTCCCTTCTGTGAGTCCTCCAATTCGCTAGAGAGGCTTGTGGAATAACTCTGGCCACTGTCACTGCCTGCGCCCCCCTCGTACTCCTCCTCCTCACTCTCCATTTGCTCCCCCTCCTGTGTCTCTCCTTCTGAACCCCTGACAGGAAGTTTTTCTTAATGTTCAATGTTTTATTACCGTATTTTTTGCTCTATAAGACGCACTTTCCCCCTCCTAAAAAGTAAGGGGAAATGTGTGTGCATCTTATGGAACAAATGCAGGCGAGAGGCTCTGCTCAGCGCTCCCTTTAAAGAGCCCCATGGAGCGTGTGCCCTTCTCCCTCCTCAGGTAAAAGCCCCCAAGAGCCACACACACGCTCTGTGTGCTCTTTAAAGGGAGCGTGGCTCTTGGGGAAGCCTGGCTTCTGCCTTAGCCACGCGTAGCCTCTTCCAGGCAGGGGAAGTCTTCATCCTGCTACCCGGGAGAGGCTGCCCGCAGCTATCCCAGAAGCCAGGACAGCAAGAGGCTATCCCAGAAGCCAGATCCCTCTTGCTGTTCTGGCTTCTGGGATTCAGAATATTTTTTTTCTTGTTTTCCTCCTCCAAAAACTAGGTGCGTCTTATGGTCTGGTGAGTCTTATAGAGCGAAATATATATGTACTGGAAGCTGCCCAGAGTGGCTGAAGCCACCCAGTAAGATGTGTGGGGTATAAATTGTTAAAAATGATCATTATGGAATGGGACGTCCCTATTCTCATCGGATAAATGTTGGAGAGTATGGTGCCCCAACAGCAATGATGACAATGGTCATTTATGGCCCGCCCTTTACCAAATGGTACCCAAATGAACTGCAAAACCCTCACAATCAAAGTAAGTGCAATGTACAATTAAAATAATAAGCTCAAAACCACCACACACCAACAAAAATAACATTGCCGATTGCTCGGCCATCATACCATATCTCAGTGGTTTTCAACCAGTATTCCATGGCACCCTGGGGTGCTTTGAATGATGGTCAGGGGTGCCACGGGCAACACTGGCCTCAATCCCTCTTTCCTCCCCCCCCCCCCAATGTTCTCTCACATCTCTGCCTCCCAAAGGCTTGCACAACTTTTTGTTGCAGCAGCCCTGGCTATAAGCTCTACAGTATACCTGAAGGAGCGTCTCCATCCCCATCGTTCTGCCCGGACACTGAGGTCCAGTGCCGAGGGCCTTCTGGCGGTTCCCTCACTGCGAGAAGCCAAGTTACATGGAACCAGGCAGAGGGCCTTCTCAGGAGTGGCACCCGCCCTGTGGAACGCCCTCCCACCAGATGTCCAAGAGAACAACTACCAGACTTTTAGAAGACATCCGAAGGCAGCCCTGTTTAGGGAAGTTTTTAATGTTTAATAGACTATTGTATTTTAATATTCTGTTGGAAGCCGCCCAGAGTGGCTGAGGAAACCCAGCCAGATGGGCGGGGTATAAATAATAAATTATTATTATTATTATTATTATTATTATTATTATTATTATTACAGCCAAATGGTGCCTTTGGGGCTGGCCACGGGATGCTGGTTAGCAGGAGCTGAGGTGGCCTCGGAGTAAGGAAGCAAACGGGCGAGGGAGTCCAGCCAGCCAGTCCGCCAGCCAGCCCCTTGCTGTTGGGAACGGACAGAGAAGTCCCAGGCCCCTGTGGGGAAGTGTGCGGAGGCACCTCTCTTTGGGGTGGAGGGGGGCAGCTCAGTGACCAGGGACAGCAGCAATAGCTGCCCAGAAGACTCCCAAGGAAAGCGGAGAGGAGAGGAGGCTGAGGGAACACTCCACAAGGGTTGGGGCTCAAAAACGGGCAAGAGGCTGCCAGCTCTGCAGGCAAGGGGTGACATAACTGGGCTCCAGAGCCCCACAGGGATGCCACAGAAAGAATGTAGTCTGTCAAGGGAGCCGTTGACTTGAAAAGGTTGAAAACCTCTGCCGTATCTCACCCTCCCTTCAAATAGGCTGCAAGCCCTCCAAATATAGCTGTGTTGTTATTAAGTTCATTCAGTGAGGTTTTAGGACCTATAAGGGTTGAGACTAAGTTGGCAGCATATGCTTGTTGGTGGCCTGGACTTCCTGTCTGTCTGTCTCACCTAGCTGCTTTCTCCTGCAGTGCCATGCACACTGTCACCAGGAACAGGAGCAGACTGAGGGCAGTGAGAGTGGTGCAGCTGCATGGGGCATGCAGCCAAGAGGGTGCCTTCTCAAAGCCTGGGAAGCAGTTGTCCATGAAGGAGTCGCGAAGGCTCTGACAGGGTCATCGTGTCCTCCTACTGTGCTGGTCCAGGGGGGAGGTTACCGTGGGGCGAGGTCCAGGACCTGAGTTGAGGGTCGGCAGACAGTCCTCCTCAGGCGAAGCGGGGTCCACAGCGGGAAGCCGGGCAAGGACAGGAATTCTGGGGGAAACAGGACTGGATGCTGGCCAAAACAGCTCATCAATGACGTTGCTCCCGCAACCTGGGACCGGGCTGACTGGTCTTTATCTTCTCTGAGGCCAGGGGCGGTCCCGGCCCCCAGGAGACCTGCCTCTCCTGGCCTTAAGGTGAGCACTCCTCCTGGGAGAAACCAGTTCCCTTCGCCTCTCTGCCCTAAGCCTCTGCAGTTCAGGAGAGGCTGAAGGGTTACTGGGCCCAGGGGGAGACTCACCTGTAGGCACTGAGTCCTCAACCACCTCTGGAGCCAGAGTGGATTCACCTGGTGCCTGCTCCTGAGGATCCGGCACTGGTGCAGGTGCTTCAGGATCAAGGCCCTGCCCCAGTTCAGCTGGCCCTGGAGGCGGGGACTCCTGTGCAGGCTGGGATTCCTCCGGTTCAGCCTCTGAATCGGATTATCAGGCCATCACACCTACCTCCTTCCCAAAGCCAGACAAACACGTCTGGGCTTTGGGAAAGAGGTGGGAGGACCCTGCCAGTGTCAGGAGCTCGTCCTACACTCACATAGGACCCTGGCAGAGACACATGCCCAACTGGCATGTTCCCTCCCTCCTGGTTGATTGTTCGGGAGCTTAAAAGCTTTCTTCAGCCCGAACATTACAGCGACCGATGCCAACAGACACACTTAGGGATCCGTAGAGTTTGCGCATCTTGCATGACAGACCTTAGCAACTCAGCATTTTGGCTAATCTACTTTATTTACATATAAACACACACAACTGCACACACTGCAGTATGGCTCCCTCTCTCCCTCCAGGCAAAGGACAATAGTCCAACTTCATGGAACACAGTAGCACAAACATCTGGTCTCCATCACTTCCCACTCTGTGGAATGAAAACATACACCATCATGTGATAGACAACAATCCCATGACTGCAATCATGGAGCAGGAATTCTAACAGCCAGAACCTCGCACCTCTTCCTGAACCCTGGCTTAAGCTGGCGCTGTGACGGCTGAGGGGAAGGGCGTCAAATGTTGGCCTTGCACAGAGTGGATGCTGACCAAGAAAGCAGAGAAGAAGAACAGATGTTGTAGGTTGTGAACTTCAGTAGGTATCAGGTGTGTGCATGCTTAGCTGCACTCACCTGACGTTTACAGGAACCAGCATGCAAATAAGAAGCATGTGATTGGCACCAGCACTATAATGCAGACAGACAGACAGACAGACATCAGAAGGCCTGTCGCCCTCTGGCACTGTGGAACTCCATCTCGCTGTTCTTTCCATTCATGGCCCTCTGCGGTTTGCTTAAACACGGCATTGGCTTGAGCACTGGAATTCAATCTCTCATTGTGATTTTTTGCAAAAAAATATTTTCACAATGGGACCTTGTTTCCAGAATGGACAGACAGGACTTTGGGGCAGTTTCGTCAGTAGGACTGGCCAGCTCCCAAGGAAAGGAGCCAGACACATTCCGATATCCTCCATCCCAACACCGCACAAACGCCGTCAAGCAAAAGATCACCATTTCCTCTTGCAAAGTAAGGCGATTTTTCCAGAATAAAAATTTTAAAATCACATTGGATTTGATACTCCAAGTAACCTCACTGCCATCGCCCTGTGGTGGCCTAGCAGCATGGGAAATGGCATGCTGTGGCTGAGCTTAGCCGATTGGAGTCTTTGCATATCTGTGTGGGTTGTGCAGTTCAAAACAGTTCGCGTTAAAATGCTACTGCTGCTGAATTTTGCTTTCCAGCTTTCCTTTTTATAAAACACAAGAGTAACTGGATTTTGCACAAAAAGATTACCTGAGTTCAAAACACAGGGTTATGCTGCCCCCAGCTCACAGTTGGTTGGTTGGCAGCTGTTGCTACTTAGTAAGGAAGGGAAACGGGACAGAATCCTGCGTAAGAAGAAGAAGAAGAAACAATAACTTGCTGCAAACAGCTTAATCATTCCTTTGGCAATCCGGCAACTGACCCAAAATCAACCCCGTTCGGATGGAGTATATTGAATGCTCCCTGCTGTTGGGAATGGAAACATGCAGTGGAGAGTCATTAAACCTGAATAAACTGACCCAAAGTTCAACAAGCATGCAATCTGAAGGACTAGAGATAAGGAGCTGGAACAACTCAGAGGAAACAAGGACATCAGGCAGCAGAAAGAGCGCAGGCAGCAAGACACTTCAGGAAGGAAGATTCAACATATGCAGGAGCAAGTTTTATTGAGCATGGTGGGTCGTATTCCTAGCTAAACATGCATAAGATCACACTGTTCGTTTCCCAGAAATAGAAATATCTGACACTTTCATTCACTGAGCATTAAGCCAATAGATTTGATTTGATTTATTATATTTCCACACCTCTTTTAATTCAAAGGAATGCCAAAGCAGCTTACAAACAATAAATAAAAATAACATCTCAAGTACAGCATAAATCATACAGAACAATTAACAAATCATCAGCGGAACAACTGCAGCCTATAAAACACTGTTAACAAAGCAGCAACACTCAACAACTTTGCCTCCCCCAACAATATTAACAACATTAACAAAATAGGAAACAAAAAATAATCTAAGCCCTGTTAAGTTCTCTGCAGCCCCATGACTCATTTACTTTCACTCTGTTCAGTTTATTAAAATACACATACACATAATGCCTGATTTGATTTGATTTATTATATTTCTAATTTCAGTATTCAGTGTTCTTCAGTATTTCAGTAATGATCACTGCTGGACAGAGAAGCATTAGGAGCATTCCAGTATTCAAACAGCACCATCTTTTGGTTCTCTCTGTAATATCATACATTTAATTTTGATAGAGGATGGACAAGTACAGTATTTTCAAGCACAGCTGCACCAGGAATCATCTCCCCCGGTCTACCTGATTTAATTTATTTCAGGGATGAGGAACCTGCAGACTTCCAGATGTTGTTGGGCTCTAGGTCCTATCATCCCTATTGGCCAAGGCTGCTGGAAGTCATAGTCCCACAAACATCTGGAGAACTACGGGTTCTCCATCCCTGACTTATTTCATAGAGCCTCCTCTGTCACATAATGGCTGGAGCAAAACCTGGGAAATACAGTAGTACCTCGGGTTAAGTATTTAGTTTGTTCTGGAGGTCCGTTCTTAATCTGAAACTGTTCTTAACCTGAAGCACCACTTTAGCTAATGGGGCCTCCTGCTGCTGCCGCGCCGCTGGAGCCTGATTTCTGGTTCTCAACCTGAAGCAAAGTTCTTAACCCGAGGCACTATTTCTGGGTTAGCGGAGGCTGTAACCTGAAGCATATGTAACCTGAAGCGTATGTAACCCGAGGTACCACTGTATTTAACTTGAGAGTGGCAAGGCTGGTGGAAAGGCTGGTTTCAAATCCCCATTTAACCATGATGCTCACTGCATGACTTGGGGACACACACCCTTCCACACAGCCTTAACTGTGGGTTGTTGTATGGATAAAGTGGGAGGAAGCATGTGTACAAAACCAGAGCTCCTTGGAGGAAGGGTGGATTGCAACCCCTTGGCTCATAGGAAGAACCTATGAAGTAGCCTTACATTCCCCTAGTTCACATGTAACAGTAAACCGTGGTTTTTAAAACTTCAATCCACTTTCTTCCTCCTTACGGAGGTACTCAAAGAGGCCGATAGTCAGAATTAAGGCAACAATTATCCATATAACTGAAGTTATAAAATATAGAATACAACAGTTGCAATAAAAAGTAGAAAACTTGTCAATAAATACTATTTAACATTTCAACAGCAACAGAATTAGCAGTCTAGCGATATGTGAACAAGCTTCAACAGGCTCCCAGTCTTCCTCCCACACAACCATGAAGAGGATTCTGCCAAATTTAGTTTTCATTTTTAAAGGATTGTGTTCTACTCAAACCAGGGCTTCTGAAAGCAAACTCTGACTAGTTTAATAAGCCATCTCCATCGTGCATCCCATGCTCTGTTCTCTCCTACTCACACATTCCCTTCCAATGTATATAAGAACTTTCAACTGTTTAAAGTTCCTTTCTAATAATAAATCAGTCAGTAGTAGGTGCTTGTTTGGAGCCATCCTTTTGTCTGATTTTAATCTCCTTTGGACGCCAATAATAGTTGCTGGCTTGCCCCTGCTGAGTAGCTGAACCCTTCTGTTCTCTCAGAAGGAATCAGCGACACAAGCCAAAGCTGGGGATTTCTTAGGCAAAGGTAAACAGGAAAGGATCTCGTTCTTTTAATTGAACTAATCTAATTAAGGAACAGCAAGGGACATTAGGGGATTGCCAAAAAAATCAGCAGAAGGCACATTCTCTCTCCCTCCCCCCACCTCTGTTAACCCTTCAGCTAAGCACTACAAACAGATTCAGTAGCAAGGATTTCTTTGCAGTGCGCACATACAGTGGTAGCTTGGTTTATGAACTTATTCCGTCTGGAAGTCTGTTCTTAAACCAAAGCATTCTTAAACCAAGGTGTGCTTTCCCATAGCAGCGGGGGACTCAATTTACAAATGGAACACACTCAACAGGAAGCGGAACATGTTCTGCTTCCAAGGCAAAGTTCAGAAACCAAAACACATACTTCCGGGTTTGCAGCGTTCTTAATCCAAGTTGTTCATAAGCTAAACTGTTCTTAAACCAAGGTACTACTGTACTACAAAGAATCTAGACAATTCTTATAAAAACCAGAATAGGAGCTGAAACGGCCGGAGTTGCATGCCACCCCAGTCTCCAACCAGTGTGAGATTCCAGGTCTTTACCCAAAGTCCATCTTTCCTTTTGGAAATAAGGCACAGTGGAGACTGTGGTGTCTTTATGATATATAGTTTATTTACACCTGTGGGTTAAACCACAGAGCCTAGGACTTGCTGATCAGAAGGTCGGTGGTTTGAATCCCTGTGACAGGGTGAGCTCCCATTGCTCAGTCCCTGCTCCTGCCAACCTAGCAGTTCGAAAGCACGTCAAAGTGCAAGTAGATAAATAGGTACTGCTCTGGCGGGAAGGTAAACGGTGTTTCTGTGCACTGCTCTGGTTCACCAGAAGCGGCTTAGTCATGCTAACCACATGACCCGGAAGCTGTACGCTGGCTCCCTTGGCCAATAAAGTGAGATGAGCGCCACAACCCCAGAGTCGGTCACGACTGGACCCTGGGGTCCCTTTACCATTACCTTACAACCTCAGCCTATGATGGAGGGCTTCAAAGCATTAACACCCCAGGTTGGTCTTGTTTGCCTCATACCCCACATACCTTGGATTCGAGCAGAAATCAGCCATGCCTTTCCCCCCTGCCTTTTCCAGCCCACAGCTTTTGAAATCATCTTCTAACTCACATTACACACATTTTCCAACTCTAAACTCTGGCTTTTGTCCATGACAAAATGAGTGGGGCCCTTCCTCAGAGCTGGAGGAGGGCCCCCACTCATTTGCAGTCCAGTACTGAGCCCTCTCTCCTTGGCTTCCTTAATGGCTCAATACCTTCCCTTTCTTTTCTTAATGGCTCATCTCCCAGGTGATTACCTCATGTGGAAGTTGGCCTGGCTTATTTTCTTTACCCTTGCTGGATCCAGGGGTTCTGGAGGCTTGATTAAATTCTAACACTTACTGAGTCTAGGAATTTAGAAATGTCTAGCACCCACAAACTCATAACAATATTCATAATTAGTGGGTGCTCATCTTTGTTTGTTGGTTTAAAAAGAATGACAAACTGCCTAATCTAAAATCTGCTGTACACAATAAAAAAAATAAGTAAAATGCAGCTAAGATTTGTTTTTATAAAAAAGCCAAATGGACATTAAATATACATTAAAACACAAGTAAAATCAGTGGGGGGGAAGTAAAATGAATCTAGTCAATATATTTCTGGGCTGGCTTCATCGATTTTTAATTTTTTTTAAGGTTTTCAGCAGGTGACTGAAACAACATAGTGAGGGCTCCTCCTGCCTAGTGTCAATAGGCAGTGAGTTCCCAAGCACCATGTCTGCCACACTAAAATACTGGCTCCTCACAAACACAGAACAGACATCTGAAGGCAGCCCTATTTAGGGAAGTTTTTAAAGTTTGATATTTTATCGTGTTTTTAATATTCTGTTGGGAGCCGCCCAGAGTGGCTGGGGAAAACTATCCAGATAGGTGGAGTATAATTATTATTATTATTATTATTATTATTATTATTATTATTATTTGACACTTGTGAAAGTGTAACCTGGTCCCAAGCTCTTAAGTACAGCACCTAGACTTTTTGGAGGCACATGGAGTGCCTGCTGATATATTAACTATTTAGTCTTTCATTTAGTCATTCATCCATTTATTTATTAACCCATGTTAATGCTTTGTGTGACCCTATCGGATCATTAATGACCTTGTGACAGGTGCCTGTGTTCTGGTAGCCTCCCAATGGGATGTCTCCAATGCATTATACATGGGATCACCTTTGAAAACAGAACTGAAACTCCACCTGGTTCAGGGCTTCACCATCTGCATGGGCTTCCGGACCATTTCTGGGGGCCAATTAAAAGTGCTTGTATTAACCTTTAAAGCCCTAAATTGTTTGGGGCCAGATTATCTGAAAGATCACCTCCTCATGTATATCCATGTCCAGACTTTGAGGTCTTCATTGGAAGCCCTTTTCTAGGTTCCCTTGACCAAAGAAGTGAGTTGGGTGGATACTAAGGAGAAGGCCTTTTTGGCGATGGTGCCCAAACTGCAGAAGATTTGGCAAACAGCAAGCTCAAAAGGAGCCATGTTGGGGAGGGGGAGGCATCCGCCTTTACTGCAGTCAACTAGGCCAGGACTATCATCCACTTTCTTTGGAAGTTTCTCCAGAGGATGATGTCATGGAGATGATACCAGGAAAAGGACTTCCCTTTGCCAAGGAATCACAAATGCTGGTGATTCTGGGGAGCAACCATGGGATAAGACTATTCTGAGCTTCCTATAATAAGCATCTCATTGGCTCCTGGGGAAAACAAGATGCACCTTCAGGGTTCTTCTTTCATTCTTAAATACACTCAAAAGTAGATTCTTTGAAGATTGTTCTGTCTGTCCAGAGCATAATAGACCATTGGTATCCTCTTTGACCTAGTGAAAACATACTGTTCTTAAAGAAAGAAGAGGCACATATGTGAACAGACGTTTTCTCTGTATGCATTTGCTTCAGACCTGCACACATTTAGCTTGAAAGTGCCAGCACAAATCCAATATTTAACCACCTGTAGGATACATGCTTTCTGCTCCTGATTTGTGGGACATCCTTTGTCTGATGAGACATGGTTTGGGATAGGACACACAAGCAACCTAATACATACATTGAGACACTCCCCTCTCCCTATAATGTGACATTATTGAAATATGTGTGATGACATTGTCATATTACATGTACCCCCCCATACCCTTACCAGCTGCCACAGGCACAAAGGATGACAACACATCATGTATGTTCATTACAGGATCAGAAGGGTGAACTCAACATGAGGTTGCTGTCTCAAGCAACAAGTCAGCATTTGTCATCATGCCTAAGAGCCAAATTACTCATTACATTAAACTGCATGCAAATACTTGGAGGCTGTCATTCAAAGTGTGATGAAAAGAGGGTGCTGCTTAACCCTGTCCCTTCCAGCAATTTGTCCACTCAAAATCACACCCTGGTCAGAGGCAAATGGAATGCAAAAGAACCCTTAGGTTTTGACTGTGACATGTTCATAGCTTAAAATATTACAGCTTTGTTAAACTTAATATTGCCACTAAGGGTCACTGTTGTCCAACATTTGTAGATTGTCTTCTTGTGCCAATCAAGGCTGGGCAAGTTATTCGGTGGTGAGGTTCAGGATGCATCAACAATAATTATCAGAACATCATTTGCAGGCATTAAGGGCAGTTCTCAGTTGCATGCAATATAATTAATATAATTTGCATATTAGTTTCAGGGGAAGGACTCTGGTGAGGTCTAAGATAGATAGATCTTCTGTTGGCTAGAGAGCTTTTGCTAGTTGCACCAGAATACTCTGAGGCATAACTAGGCTGCGCCCCTAACCACCTATTGCTCCCACCTAGTAAACAGCATTTAATCTCACCCTTTACTCAAGAAGCAACATGCCTTATCTCCCAGGGTCTCCATTCTCTCAAGTGGAGGATCAAGGAAGCTATCAACACTAGTCCTGTGAGGGTAAAATGGTGGAGTTGTGTGTGTGTGTTTTTTTAAGGGTCGGTGTGGTGATCACACAGGGTCCCCGGACATTTGATGGTCTATTGATCCCTGTGCCACCACTGTGCTCGCTTCCCCACTGTCTCTTCTCTAACTCCAGACTGACTTCTTAACAACTCTAACTCTAACACCTCCCCTTGGGTTCCTATTGGTTAGTCACTTTACAATTAGTTAACCCTTTCCTTATGAACCCAGTATGATGTCACACACCTAGGAGGGCAAACGCCACAGTTGGTGTCAGGGCTGACATGGGCACAGGTCAGCAAGTTCAATATTTGTTGTTGTTGTTCAAGAAAACCGCCGACACAAAGAAGCCTCTTGGCAAGACCAGTTCCCCCTTCCCCCTCAGTTCCTTCCTCCTTCAGAGCTTGCCCATGTAGGCATAAGCTATGGTGGGAAGGAGCCCTTCCTCATTGTTCTGCCACTTGCACAATTCTTTTTGTGTGACCTTGGAGATAAGTGGGGAGGGGAGCCTAACGCAGTAGGACAGGCAAGCTCTTGGTGAGCTTCATGTGCTGAGTCAGAACTGCTTTCTATCTTTGGCTCGCCCCTCTCACTCATGCCTGTTGTTTCTTTAGAGGCCCCTCTTCATCTTCTGACCTGTCCTCAGTGTCCCACCTCCACTGCTCTGAACCTTCCTCTTCTGAGGCTCCCTTAGGGGGCTCACCACCTGGTTGCCTCCCATCCTTCCTCATCATCCAGCCAGTCCCTAACAGCCAGGTAGCAGCTAGGAGTCACTTGGAAGCCACTACCATTCAACAATACTGGGTTAGGTGGACAAATACTCTGGCCTGATACAAGGCAGCTTCCTTGCATGCTGGATAGAGATTTCAGAAGTTCAGGGTCCCATCATGATATTCTAATAGAGGCATTGCAGTAATCAATGCAGATCTCTGTGTGCTGCCTTTCAGCTAGTTCTACTATTTTCTGTGCAGAAATATTAAATGGTCTTTGACCCACCCGCAACCCTGGGTTCTGGAGCACCCAGCTTGGAAATCACCAGCTAAGAGAAATATTTCTAGTTCCATATCAGGGACCCTTCTCACACTTGTTTTGCTAAGGAAGTCAGAGGTTTAATTCCATGCATCTCCCCAGAGGCACGAGCTGGCAGGTGGTGGTGGGGATTTACAATAACAAACAGCCTCCTTGTTCACGCCCCCTTTGTTGGCGCTGCTGCTGACCTGGAAGCCCCCACTGCAGCCGCTGCTACTTGACCCATCATCAAGCCCCAGATTCCAGCACAAGAGAAGGCAGATGTTGCAGAAGCCGGAATGATGCACAGTTAATGTCCATCATCGCCACACTTTTCCGAATCTCCCCGGCATGCAGGATATAAGGTTACGGTTGGCATCCTTTCTTACGGTCTTTGGAATCCGAGGGGCACAGTTCACAGAGATATTTGTCTCTAATCTCTGCCATCACGCTCACACTCGAGATGCCAAACGGCATACCTCTCTTGCCCCTCTCCACACACCACGCTTTTTTTTCCAAAGAAAAAATTATTCCATAGCCCAGGATCATAAGACTGGAGTGTGAGCAGCTTCGGTGACATATAAACCGGCATGTTCCACATGTGTCAGTGGGCAGCAGGCTCTGTGGATCGGGTTTCCTCCACACCCTGAAGCAATTCAAGTGCCAAGCATAGCTGCCCCAAGATTCACCCCAACAGCCAGCATTGTTTTGTCTCGGCTGGAGAATGGACCAGCTGTGCTCAACACCTGCTAGCAGAAAGCTCGCTGGCCCATCTCACGAAGAGGTTGAGCATCCTTGTGGCATTGCAGCTCCCCCAGGGCCTTGCAGTGTCAGGATCTGACAGAGGCAATGCTGCTTCCTTGATCCGCAGCATAACCAGCATGTGTTAGGTCAGGGACAGGGAACCTGCCATCCTCCAGATGTTGCTACAACTTTGTACAATGGACAACGACTTCCATTGACCATACTGGCTGGGGCTGATGGGAGCTCGACAACATCTGGAGGTCCACAGGACTCCAAGGTCATGGGAGTCCACAATACACCTGTTCACATCCCAGAGGCATCTGGCAAGCCTCTCCAAGATACAGAGTGCTAAATGCAGTGGACCTTCCAATTTGCAGAGAATAAGGCTCTCAATAACACGGGTGGTGCTGTGGGTTAAACCACAGAGCCTAGGACTTGCCGATCAGAAGGTCGGCGGTTCGAATCCCCGCCACGGGGGGAGCTCCCGTTGCTCGGTCCCTGCTCCTGCCAACCTAGCAGTTCGAAAGCACGTCAAAGTGCAAGTAGATAAATAGGTACCGCTCCAGCAGGAAGGTAAACGGTGTTTCCGTGCGCTGCTCTGGTTTGCCAGAAGCAGCTTAGTCATGCTGGCCACATGACTCGGAAGCTGTACGCCGGCTCCCTAGGCTAATAAAGCGAGATGAGCACCGCAACCCCAGAATCGGCCACGACTGGACCTAATGGTCAGGGGTCCCTTTACCTTTAACTACTAGTCACAGTGGCTATGTTCTACCTCCACTGTTCATGGAATACCAGTGGGGAATCACTAGTGTTCAGGGAATCACTAGTGGGGAAAAGTGCTGTAGCACTCAGGTCCTGCTTGCAGAAATCCCATATAGCAACTGTAGGAATGTGATGCTGGAATAAATGAGTCTTTGGCCTGTTCCAGTAGTATGTGTGTGTGTCTTTGTGTGTGTGTGGTTTTTATAAAAGTTGTTCATAATACAATAAGATATAGAAAATCAATGTAAATAAAAAAAACCAGCTACAAAAAGGACAAATAGAATAAGTAGAATGTGGAGTCCTCTCTTGAAGGTAGTTCTTAACCCTGACTACCCACAGAAGGTAGTTAAGTAGCCTCTCACCTCCTCTCATCTGGGATCCTTCTGTTCCCCTTGTAGCCTCTCACCTTGGGAGATCAAGATTTTCCTGCCTCCCAACCAGAGTCCTTCACCAGCCACCTACCACCCCCATGAGTAAACAATCCTTGGACCTGCTTAATAAAGACCCCAAGTAGAAGATGCCAAAGAAAAAAGAGAAGAAAATAAAGAAGAGGGAGACAATAAAATGCAAAAGAAAAGGGGAAAAGGTGGGGGGAAGGAGAAAAGGAGAAAAGGAGAAAAGGAGAAAAGGAGAAAAGGAGAAAAGGAGAAAAGGAGAAAAGGAGAAAGGAAAAAGCAAAGAACAGAATTTTTTATTTTCCATCCACCGGTTACATAAAAAAAGATCTGATCCTATAAATATATAGGATATATCATGTGTGTGTGTATATACAGTGGTACCTCGGGTTACATACGCTTCAGGTTACATACACTTCAGTTTACACACTCCGCTAACACAGAAATAGTGCTTCAGGTTAAGAATTTTGCTTCAGGATAAGAACAGAAATCGGGCTCCGGCGGCACGGCAGCAGCAGGAGCCCCCATTAGCTAAAGTGGTGCTTCAGGTTAAGAACAGTTTCAGGTTAAGAACAGACCTCTGGAACGAATTAAGTACTTAACCTGAGGTATCACTGTGCAGTCAAAGCTTGGATCCCAAATGCTACAAACCTGGAAGTGAGTGTTCCAGTTTCTGAACGTTTTTTGGAACCCGAACAATAGACGTGGCTTCCATAGCTTCTGATTGGCTTCAGGAGCTTCCTGCAGCCAATCCGAAGCTGCGCCTTGGTTTCCAAATGTTCCATTCAACTTCCAAGGTATGACTGTATTGTATAAATATATAGGATCAGATTGTAAATCTACTACTTTGGACTTTCACATGTTGGCAGAAATGGCTTAATGGTGTGTGAAGGATGCAAAATAGGGAGTTGGAAGGCCTGACCCTGGGGACAATTTGGTTTCCAAGGAGGAGTACCAAATATTTGTTGTAAATAAATTACAAGGGAATTGTGTGGGAAGGGACAGGAATTTATGACAGCATTTATAGTTAAGTACTGCATCCCTTCCCCTGCTACCCCTCCTCCCCAAATGACTGATCAGGCAGGCAACATTCTTTGCACAAGAAGGGACTGCTGGATCAGGCCAATGGCCTGTCTAGATCAGTATCCTGTTCTTATGGTGGCTAGCCAGATTCCTGTGGGAAACACGGAAGCAGGACCTGAGTACAAAAGCGCTCTCCCATGGAAGAGATCCTGTAGGGAGGCTGCCTCTCTGCGCCTCTCTCTCGCTCTGCTCTGAGGGTTGCCATGGCATCAAGGTTACTGCGGGTGTGCGGGGCCCTGCGAGGCCACAGCGCGGGCCGGAGTCCCCTGGGCCGGGGGCCGCTGCGCCTGACGGGGGCCGCCCGCTCCATGGGAGGTATTCCCAGTGATAGAGAAGGGGCTGGATCCTTACAACATGCTACCACCCAAACGATATGCTGGAACAAAGGAAGACCCCAACATAGTCCCTTCAATTACAGACAAGAGGCTTGTGGGCTGCATCTGTGAAGAAGACAACAGCACTGTGATCTGGTTCTGGCTGCACAAGGGAAATCCCCAGCGCTGCCCCTCCGGTGGAGCCCATTACAAGTTGGTTGGCTACCAATTGTCCTGATTTGGCTTCAAAGCTTTGCTGAGCTTTCCATTTATGATTTCTGGATACAGGGCTGAGCTACGTAGCTGTTTGTCACGATGTATCACATTCCTTGAAACCTAATAAAGTCTTTGACTCATTAAAAACACACACACACAAACACACACACACACAAAAAAGCGCTCTCCCCTCCTGTGGTTTCCAGCAATTGGTATTCAGAAGTACCGTATTTTTCGCTCTATAGGACACACACGATCATAGGATCACCTTGTTTCAGAGGGGAGAACAAGAAAAAAATTCTCCCCCTCTCTGTTCAGCACCCCTTCAGCGAAGTGGCAGGAAAAACGGAGCCCTTTCCATTTCTCCTCCCGCTTCGCTGTGCAGCTCTCCGTCTCTGCTGAAGCCAGGAGAGTCTTGCCGGAGGCTTCAGGCGGCTATCCCCGAAGCCTTCGCAGCGCAGCGCAAGTTCCCGCTGCGCTCCGGAGGCTTCAGGTTCCTTTCCCTGAAGCCAGGAGAGTCTTGCTCCCTCTGCGCTTCGGAGGCTTCGCGTTGCTATCGCTGAAGCCAAGGAGCCTGCATTCGCTCCATAGGACGCACACACATTCCCCTTTAATTTTTGGAGGGGGAGAAGTGCGTCATATAGAGCAAAAATACAGTATTACTGTCTCTGGCCATGGCATATGGAGCAGAAGTGCAATGGGAGGGGGTCTCCTGCAACACAACTGCCCTCCCTCCAGTTCGTGCTGGCATCACCAGTTGTTGAGATTCAAGGTGCAACTAGTGGAGTCTAGTCCATTAACGTCAATGGGGCACTGTCCCTGAGCCGGCCCACCTATGACATGGGGTGAAGCACCTGCCTCAGGCGGCAGAATTGCAAGAGACGGCGCCCCACCTATCCTCCACTTCTGCTGCCTAGACGGAGGCACTCCAGCAGGCGGAAAAGCAGAGAGAGCGGCAACACTTTGAGGAGCTTCCCGGCTCCCGCCAATTCGGCACAAGTCGGAGCGTTCCTGTATACCAGTTGGCACTCAGCTCTCCCCTGGGAAGAAGCCAGTTAGCAACACTCTGATCAATGCCCGCAGCTCCTGCTGGGTTTGGCAAGGACCAGGGCATGGCGATGATGAGGCACTGTGGTGGGCCGGGTGGCAACAATTCCCAATTCATCTCAGGTGGTGAAAAGGAATGGGCTGCACTGCCCAATCAACCTCAGGCAGCCTGTTCCTGCCTGCCTTTTTATTTACAAACAGTCCGGGGAGGTAAATCTCAGTGTTTGTGCCTTGTCGAACCCACCAGGGAGGAGAATGGGGATAAAGTGTTGGTGCTGACCTTTAAAGCACTAAATGGCCTCGGCCCAGTATACCTGAAGGAGTGTCTCCACCCCCATCGTTCTGCCCGGACACTGAGGTCCAGCTCCGAGGGCCTTCTGGCAGTTCCCTTGCTGCGAGAAGCAAAGCTACAGGGAACCAGGTAGAGGGCCTTCTCGGTAGTGGCACCCACCCTGTGGAACGCCCTCCCATCAGATGTCAAAGAGATAAACAACTACCTGACATTTAGAAGACATCTGAAGGCAGCCCTGTTCAGGAAGTTTTTAATGTGTGACATTTTGATATATTTTTAATCTTTGTTGGAAGCTGCCCAGAGTCGCTGGGGAAACCCAGCCAGATGGGCAGGGTACAAATAAATTATTATTATTATTATTATTATTATTATTATTATTATTATTAAACAAAACTTGGCTCTCCCTGTCAATGGCTCCGACTCCACCTACTAGTTGAAAGCCTCTATGGGTGAAACTACTACTGGACGGAAGTTAACTTGATGCCTGTTTGAACATTCATCAGGATGCATGATCTGCGGTACCTCAGCTATGCAAAGCAAGTGGGATTACTCATCTGAAAGTGCTACCTGGTCAAAATTTCCTTGTTCATGTAACACACCCCAGAACGTACAGTGAGAAACCTTTCCCTCAGGCTAACTTGGCACATGATGGACTGTTTAGCAGCTGTGGAAGACAGAAAGCTGGGGTTTATAAGCCTTGTTCAGAAGTGTTGCTCACGTGTGAAGAAGGGGCCTCGTGGCAACTAGCCCACTGGGATAGGCAAATATGTCAAATCTGCTTTCTCTCATCCCCCCATTTTTCCAAACTTGAGTTCAGTTCACAACATTTCCACACACAGAGATATATACAGTGCTTTTTTTTCCCTTAGGGGTACTCTCATTTTGACTCAAGAAAACCATTTTATAGTTCAAAGCGTGGGGAATTAAATACAGTAAATACAACAAAACTGACCAATCACCGTGCTAGATTCCAACTCCTACTTCACACATTAAATGCTCTCTTCTGTCTGAGACTCAGGAAACACAGCGACAGGAAACGAGGCTGCCATCAGGGGTAGCAACAGAACTGATGATTCACCGTGCTAGAGAAGACACTAGAAACATTAAAAATTTTAGTTTCTTCTCCCATTAGATTCACAAAATGTTTAGGGGAATGCGTACCCCCACGTACCCCCAGAAAAAAAGCATTTGAGATAGATAGATGATAGATAGATAGATAGATAGATAGATAGATAGATAGATAGACAGATAGATAGATATAGATAGATGATAGATAGATAGATAGATAGATAGATAGATAGATAGATAGATAGATAGATAGATAGATGATAGATAGATAGATAGATAGATAGATGATAGATAGATAGATAGATAGATAGATAGATAGATAGATGATAGATAGATGATAGATGATAGATAGATAGATAGATAGATAGATAGATAGATAGATAGATAGATAGATATAGATAGATAGATGATAGATAGATGATTGATAGATAGATAGACAGACAGACAGACAGACAGACAGACAGACAGACAGATAGATATAGATGATAGATAGAAGATAGATGGATAGATGAATAGATAGATGATAGATATATCTGCAGGGCTGGATTAGCCATTAAGCAAAATAAGCATGCATTTAGGACATCAAGGGAAGGGGAACACCACAGAAATTTTCCATTGCAAAATATACCATATATTTATACTACTACTACTACTACTACTAATAATAATAATAATAAAATAGTAATAATAGAGACTAATGATATAGGATTTATTGTTGTGTATATTGTGAATTAGATATATATAGTGGCACCAAAATCTTTTAAGTGCTTATGGCCTCTAAAAAATCTTAATTTGGCCCTGTATAGTGTGTGTGTGTGTGTGTGTGTGTGTGTGTGTGTTTTAGCACAAAGTTATCCTAATGTACACATTTTTGCATACAACGTATCTGTAGTGCAGTATTTATTTGGGAAATAAGCCATGAAGCACAAGGGATATGGAGGAGAGGAAGCCAATTTTGTGCTGAAGGCAATGGTCTATGGGGGGGGTGGTATCAAAGCATTTTTTGGCTTGAAGAGTTGACAAGGGAGGTGGTGGAGGAGGAGGAGGAGGAGATTGGCTGTGGAGACAATTCAGGTGGGGTGATATTTGAAGCCACCCTAGGCAGAAAGAAAGGAGGAGTTGAGTGGAGTGCAAGGAGTCTTGATGAAAAATGCTTTGTCCATCCACATCTAATCTTGTCCCTTTCTAAAATTTATTTATTGGTGTGTGTTTTTCTTTTTGCAAATCTACCAAAGAGTAATAAAATAAAGGGGATTAAGGAATTTTCTCAGGATGGTGGAAGGCGTGTGTGCTATGACCCATTGATATGGCGGCACTCAACCTTCGTCTGACAGGAAATGCTCTGCATGGCAAAAATGGGGGGGTCGAGGAGGGTCAGTGAGTGTCAGTCAGTCAGTCAGTTTTATTGCACATAGCCAAAGGCTGCCGCAATGTACACAGAATCATTCAACAATTAAAAGAAAATATGCTGGATTAATACAAAAAAAAAAAAAACATTTATATTATCAAAACATTACCTACTCTAAACAGAGCTATAAAAGTACCTTAATATAAAGCTTAAGACATTAAACAATAAAATTTATAGGCTAAAATCATCACATGGCCACTAATATATTAAAAAATAATGCTAATTAATTCAATGTGCAATTATATTCGGAATTTGGTGATAAAGATAGAATGTAGCTTGATGTAGATAGGGTCAAATAAATTCACTTCCTTTACAGTTGGTGGCTATATTGGCTACATAATTTAGGGGAGTGAATGAGAAATGTCCCTATTTTCACCTGAGGAATACAGGAGGGTATGCCAGGCAATGCCTCTACTCTCGTGTTCTGCATGGTACAGTCCTATAAGGACTACATGGCCTCCCTTAGCAGTTGAAATAGTTCTCGCTTGCTCTCAATGACACTAGAGAAGGGAAGCTCCATGTTCAAAAATAACGTCTGGAAATCAGAGGAATGTTGTTAGCATTCACAAGGTGACACACTCCACAAAGAATGCCAGCCCTCTTTCTCCAAATGTAATTTGAGCCGGCCTGATAAACAGCAACCACAAGTCAATAGTGGGTTACTATTTACCACCAAGTTCCTGCATGGCGGTCACTAAGGGATCGTGGTTTTATAAGGACATGTTGTTGAAGAATGAGTCGGTCAATCACCGGCGAAGTCAGTGCTATGAATTGAATGAGAAATGCCTATTTCATGCCCATTTGTTTGGAAGGCAATCTGAAAGCACTGCATGTCTATATATTTAACATTCACATCCTATTTCACCTGAGATTGTAAAAGCAGATTGAAATCAAGGTGCTTTTTTTCAGCCGGAATTCACCAGAACTCAGTCATAGCTGTCAACTGTCCCTTATTTGGCAGGAAACTCCCTTATCCCAGTGCTGTGTCCCGCTGCTGTCCCTTACTGATTATGTCCCTTAAATTTCCCGGGTTTCATGCTCGCCCGGCTCGGGAGGGAAGCAGTGGTTCCGGGTCCTCCGCCTCGAGAGAGAGCGTGCACGAGCTGCCGTGTCTCTGTCTCTCCCTTTTTTCCCTCAGGGGCGCATCGTGAGGAGACGGGTGGCGGTGAGCGGGCAGGAAGCCCCTCTCTTGCGAGACTTCCACCTCACTGCAAGGGGAAGCCGGAGGCGGCAGCGGTGGCTGCGGCTGAGGAGGCGGCCTGAGGGAGGAGGAAGAGGAGGGGATGAAGAGAAGGGCAGTGCTTCAGCGGCCACTGCAGCACCGCAACCGCCTCATGCCGGGCTCGCGGGCGGCGTGGGTGAGAGTCTCTCTCCCTCCCTTGCTCTCTCTCAGGCGGGGAAGGGCCAATGGAACTCCTCACACCAGGACGACGGCAGCCCCAACGTGCTGCTTAGCATACCCTCCAACCAGTGCAGCATCTTAATGTAGTGATTTCCCCCTCTGCATCCCTTTCATAACTCTATTTTTATAAGCTTTGCCATCTCGACGTCATTCATCAGTTTTGTCTGCCACTCTTCTTTGGTCGGAGTTTTAGACCCTTAGGATCATCTAGTCCAACCCCCTGCAAAACACAGTCACTCACAGCCAAAGCAGCATGGTTCCATGAGTGCCAGAAGCTTAGCCCAAATCCCTTATTTTGGCTGCTGATCCCTTATTTTCAAGGCTGCTGGCCCCTTATTTTCAAATCTGTAAATTGACAGCTATGAACTCAGTTCTGGCACCATTGCCATTATAAGAAAACAAGGGAGGTGTTCATGGTGAATTCCGGCACCTCTTTTTCTAGAAGAATAGCACTGGTTGAAATATGGTAACAACTAGAATGGGAAAAGGTAGCTGTTTTCTAGAAATAAACAGCCTCACATCCCGGCACGTTCCTCTTCGCATTGCACAAGCCGGCAAACAAACCAGGAACATTATCATTAACTATTACATCTGAGCTGGGGAACTACGGCTAACAGCTTTCAAAGAAGCTAAGTTTAAATCCTAGTTTTATATACTGGCTTGCTCCAAAGAGATTCCCTATGCAATTGATGTAGCTCTCCTTTTCAGATGTTCAGAGTATGGGGAATCCACAGCATACAAATCAATATGGCTAACCTGACCCAAAACACCCACCCACCCCACTCACACATGAAAACAAAGATCACCACAGCCAATCACTAACAAACAACCACACCCTAGGCAAACCCCAACCTCTCTCACCACCAAAGGAAGACAAGTGAACAGCAGAGAACCTGCACAAGCGACGCTGACACAAAACCCCACATATATTAAGTAAAATAGAAACATTGCCACCCCACCCCACCCCCACCCATCTTCCCCCCTCCACCCCTTTTCTTCCTAATGTCTCAACAAATGAAAGTTAAAGGTAAAGGGACCCCGACCATTAGGTCCAGTCGTGGCCGACTCTGGGGTTGCGGCGCTCATCTTGCTTTATTGGCCGAGGGAGCCGGCGTACAGCTTCCGGGTCATGTGGCCAGCATGACTAAGCCGCTTCTGGCAAACCAGAGCAGCGCACGCAAACGCCGTTTACCTTCCTGCCGGAGTGGTACCTATTTATCTACGTGCACTTTGACGTGCTTTCGAACTGCTAGGTTGGCAGGAGCAGGAACCGAGCAACGGGAGCTCACCCCGTCGCAGGGATTCAAACCGCCGACCTTCTGATCAGCAAGCCCTAGGCTCTGTGGTTTAACCCACAGCACCACCTGCATCCCATTCAACAAATGAAACTGATTTGTAAAAATGTTACATGGAAAAAATACGAGAGACATTACACATACTTCTGTAAATCAAGAAAATCTTTAATAATAACACAATTAAATTAAACAAACAAAAAAGAGTATGGGGAGTCCGAAACTGGTCTGGATGGTTCAACAGCTGCTTCTACTCGATTTTGAACCTCACTGGATGCAGAATCACAGGCCTGGAAGGGGTCCACACCTATCCAGACTGACACCCCCCACAACCCTAGAATAGTATTATGTATTCAGCCTGGCGCTGGCTCTCCAGGGTTTCAGACCAGAGATATTCCCAGAGCTACCTGCAGATGTCAGGGGTTGAACTGCAGTTGCTCTACCTCTGAGCTAGAGTCCATCTCTCAGCCTCAGCAAGGACGCTTGTTGCAGAAAAGCAGGCTGTTGACCTCTCAAATGCAGGTAAGCTTGTCATCGCACAGCCACCTTGTAAATAAACACTGGGCACTCGACTCCACCTCTTACTATTGCTGGCCAAACATTCATGACTCATTCTTCCATGTAGCATCAGAGACGCGGCGGCCTAGGAGAGCAAAACAAACAGGTGCTGGATATGACATTCCAGCGCAATCTCCGACATGGGCCAGGTGACTTATATGACCACGTTATTTACGAATCCCTAAACACAAGGGATGCGGGGTGGAGTTCAACTCTGCTTGTGCCCAAAGGAGAAATGACCTAATTTGCAAATTTCTAAACAACACATGAACCATCCTTCGAAATTCTCTGAATTTTGCAGAGCAGTGTGCATGAAAATGCACGACATCACTGAAAACAGCATTAAAAAATGCATTGTATCAGGGGAAATAGATTTGCAAAAATGGGTATTGTAATGGTTATATGGGGTTGCTCGTGCATAAGTTGCCGCCACTCCTGGCTAGGTGGCCTGGTTAAACCTTTCCTGGCTGGACAGCCCCTCACTTCGTGGCTGTTCAGTCGCTGGCAGAATCCGACAGTGGGCGTTTCTTCAACCTTTTCCAACATAAAAGTTGTTTGACGCCCAGTCTCCTCCTACTCTCCCTGCGTGGAAGTCTTCTGCGCAGGGAGGGCGTGGGTAGCGGAGGACCTGTGCTCTCCCCGCTGGTGTCCAGTGAAGAGTCTCTGAGCCTGCTCTCTGCTTCCCCCATTGGCCCCCCTCCATCCCTGGTGTTGCGCTGATTTTCTTCCCCAACAGGAGACCTGCCTCTCTCCCTACTTGTCCCCTCTCCAGCATTGTCGTGGAGCCTTGCCTCCTCCTCTCGTTCCGATGGCAGTTCCCTGACAGGTATGTTAGGCAAAGCTGCCTGTAAAAATGTGTATATTGGAAGCAATTCACACTTACACGCTGATAGGTTTTTATGAGGACATTTTAAAAAAAAAAAGCAAACTGATGTGGAAATGTTGAGAACTGAACATAAGACTTGAAAAATGAGAAACTGGCAAAAACTGAAACTTCCAGATCCACCCATCCTAGTGAGAGATTTGGGTTTTAGAACTTCTCCCTCCTTCGACTTTCCCCCTTTAGAATCTGTTGTTTGGAGAAGCTCCAGCTGAACACATTGCCTTACAGGGTTCATTTCAACATGACTCAAACCTATATCATGTTACTTCCCATTAGAGGGCTCTTTTCCACTGAGCTACCAGCTAGCTTCTGAGGGCAAACCCCTGAAATGCTTCCTTCTGTTTGCAGAATGTCCTTGTGCAATCTCTGTAAGGGAGAATTGCTCCTTTTGCTGTCATGGAGCTTGAACCTTTCCCTTGGGGACACCTTCAGCCTACCAGTCTATGCAGCTGGCTGGGTGTTGGGTGACCAGAATGACACATCGTCCTTTGTCTCCAAGTGCCAGAGTCTTCTACAAAAAGTCAAAAACAGCCAGGAGTGAGAAGGGACACACCTCAATCCATTTTTCAAAATTTCAGAATTTTTTGCCACAGCATTTCCTGTTTTAAAATTTATTTATTTTATTAACATATAAAACACATACACAATACACATACACAACACACTGCCTAATTTTCATAACATAAAACATACCCACATTACTCTATATAACACCTACCTATACTATGCATATCAACATACCTACACACCTACCCCATACGCATGCCCACCAAGTGACTTGACTTCCAGCCGTTCTTGTTACGCTACTTTATTTTTCCAACTAGCTTAAACGTATTTCATTATTTCTTTAATCTCTTCTCTTTTTTTATTAACTTTACTCTCCTTTCACTCTAATCATTTTCTGGATTCACTCAGTATCTGTCAGAAATTCTACTTTTTCCACATAAATTTTGATGTATTCCCACTCCTTATTCACTTTTTGTACCATATCTCCTCTTATCCTCCCTGTTAGTTCAGCATTTCCCTTGTACTGTAGCTAGGATCAGCTTTTCTTCAAGCTAAATTCAGGCATTTGCTCAAGAGGTATTGAGACTCAGCCTCCTCATTTTAGGCAGCATGTGCTGATCCAGAGACTCTGTGTGAAGAAAAAAAAATTTCTTTAAAATTTCTCTTTCCCACCCTCATGCCTCTCAAAGTACGTTTATCCATCTCTGGTAATTTCTTCTGCCCTTCCCCTTTCACGTTCGTCTCTCTACCCCACCCAGCCACCAAATGGCTGAATTCTTTTGTTGCCCCTCTCTGATCTTTTCACTTCTTCCTCCTATATATACTTCTTCCTTCAGAATGCGGCAGCTAAACTGGTGACTGGGGGCGGCCGCTGAGACCATATAACACCGGTCCTGAAAGACCTACATTGGCTCACAGTATGTTTCCGAGCACAATTCAAAGTGTTGGTGCTGTCCTTTAAAGCCCTAAGCAGCCTCGGCCCAGTATACCTGAAGGAGCGTCTCCACCCCCATCGTTCTGCCCCGGACGCTGAGGTCCAACGCCGAGGGCCTTCTGGTGGTTCCCTCACTGCAAGAAGCAAAGCTACAGGGAACCAGGCAGAGGGCCTTCTCGGTAGTGGCACCCACCCTGTGGAACGCCCTCCCACCAGATGTCAAAGAGATAAACAACTACCTGACATTTAGAAGACATCTGAAGCCAGCCCTGTTTAGGGAAGTTTTTAATGTATGACATTTTAATGTATTTTTAATCTTTGTTGGAAGCTGCCCAGAGTGGCTGGGGAGACCCAGCCAGATGGGCGGGGTACAAATAATAAATTATTATTATTATTACAGTGGTGCCCCGCAAGACGAACGCCTCGCAAGACGAAAAACCCGCTAGACGAAAGGGTTTTCCGTTTTGGAGGCGCTTCGCAAAACGATTTTCCCTATGGGCTTGCTTCGCAAGAAGAAAGCCCATAGGGAAATCTCCGGGGACCTCTTTTAAATGCTAGTGTGGGGAGCAAAGCGTTCGCCCCCCCTCCGGCCTTCAGAAGAGGTCCAGGAAGGCCGGCGGGGGCCGAAAGGCTTTGCTCCCCACCGCCAGCATTTTAAAAGCAGTCCGGGATAGCAGGGAAGCGCTTCCCGCTATCCCGGATGGCTTTTGAAGGCAGGCGGGGGGGAGCAAAGACTTTTGCCCCCCGCCCGCCTTCAGAAGAGGTCCTGGACCTCTTCTGAAGGCGGGCGGGGGGCAAAGGTCTTTGTCCCCCCTGCCTGCCTTCCCGGGGACTTTTAAATTGCCCCGGGACAGCTGTCCCGGGGCGATTTAAAAGCCCCCGGACGGCTTTTGAAGGCCGGCGGGGGGGAGCAAAGACTTTTGCCCCCCGCCCGCCTTCAAAAGAGGTCCTGGACCTCTTCTGAAGGCCGGGGGGGCAAAAGTCTTTGTCCCCCCTGCCTGCCTTCCCGGGAGAGCGGAGAAACGCAGCGCTGTCCTGGGGGCTTTTAAAATGCTGGCGGGCGGCAGCGAAGGCTTCGCTGCCGCCCGCCAGCATTTTTAAATCGCCCCGGACAGCGGAGAAGTCCTCCGCTGTCCTGGGAAGGCAGGCGGGGGGAAACAAAGACTTTCGCCCCCCGCCGGCCTTCAGAAGAGGTCGGGGGACAGACTGTCCCCGGACCTGGTCTGAAGGCGGTTTCCATAGGAATGCATTAATTGATTTTTAATGCATTCCTATGGGAAACCGTGCTTCGCAAGACAAAAAACTCGCAAGATGAAAAGACTTGCGGAACGAATTAATTTCATCTTGCGAGGCACCACTGTATTATTATTGTTATTATTATTATTATTATAGCTTTTCTCTCTTCTCCCCTTCATTTCAATTCCGACTTTGCTTTTATGACAACAACCTTTTGCCTCACTTTATAATTCCTTCCCCCTCCTCCAGCCCTTTCCCTTCAAAGGACCTTCCTATTTCCCCTTTGTTACTGTTTTCATTTTAACCTATTCACAAACCAAAAACTTATACCTTGGCCACTAGTAATGAAACAAAGGTCATAGCCATTACTGCAAATTTATGATGCTTTCTTTGTGGTACACAAACGACATTAGATGACTTAGAGTCACTTCCTTGAGGAAAGATGGTTGGATGTTGTGCAACAAATGAGTAACGCTTTGATTTTCTTCTAGAAACCAAAATATATGATCTGCTGGAAAGGCCCTTAGTTAGAGATTGGCTACCAGACTGGTTGTGACTGACCTCTTCCTTTTTTCTTTGTGTTTTAAGAAAGTCATGAGTGATTAGCAGGTGACCTGCTAGGAGACTCAGTCAATTCCAATTAGAGGAAGTTTTGTAGAAACCTCAGCCCCGAGAAGGGAGCAAAGTCTCACAGCTAATTTGTTATCTTGCATCTAAACAGCATCACAAGGAAGGTACGAAAAGAAAAATAGGTACGTGACGCTGAGTTCATTCCAGAGTTTCACTTCTCTATGCAGATTCTGAAAATAATCTAGGGATGTGAAATGGCTGAAGGCATGTTTCTGTCTCTGTGTGATGTTGGGAGAGGCACATATCTGACGAAGATCCTTGGAATACAGTGCTACCTCTGGTTACGTACTTAATTCGTTCTGGAGGTCTGTTCTTAACCTGAAACTGTTCTTAACCTGAAGCACCACTTTAGCTAATGGGGCCTCCTGCTGCCGCCGCACTGCCAGAGCACGATTTCTGTTCTCATCCTGAAGCAAAGTTCTTAACCTGAGGTACTATTTCTGGGTTAGTGGAGTCTGTCACCTGAAGCGTCTGTACCCTGAAGCGTATGTAACCCGAGGTACCACTGTATGAGCATATAAGAAGAGTCCTGCTGGATTAACCCTAGCAGAACAGCACTCCTCGCATCATGGCTTCCAGCAACTCTTATTCAGAAGTATTACTCCCTCTGTTTTAGAAATGATTTTTATTGGTTTTACATATAATCACATTACGTAACATCATACCCTCTTATTTTATCTCTTTGGCTCAACTGAGCCTAACGACCTCCCTCCCTCCCGTCTGGTGGTTTTCAAAATTAAACTTTACATCTTTACATTTCGCTTCATTTCCTATCCTTGTTGTATCATTACCTAAAATGTTATATTACTCAACCTGAATAGGGAGCAATTTCATCTTACAGATCTTCAGATAAACCTGCTAATGATGTTAATTGCTTACAGTTATCTTTCAAATATAATGTGAATTTGTTCCAGTCCTTTTGGAATGCTTGGTCTCGCTGGTTCAGAATTCTTCCCGTCAGTTTCGCCAGTTCTGCAAAACCCATCAGCTTCACCTGCCACTCTTCTTTTGTTGGTAACGCCTGTTGTTTCCATCTTTGGGCTAACCAAGATAAGAACAATATATAAGAACAATATTTTATTTTGTCTTGGTATCTCTCTACCCACTGTACCTGTTATGTACTGAAGTTCTCACCCTGGGCCAGCAGGGGGATACTGTAGGTAGTTATGCAAATAAGGGATCAAAAGTGACATTCAGTAATTGGATAGTTTTGGAAAATTGTTACAGTTATGTTGTACTGGAGCTCTATATAAGCAGGCTGGCTGAACCCTTCAGTTCAGTTCAGTTCTGTTCTGGCCTGTGAATAAACAAGAGCTGTTTGAAGAATCGCTGTGTCGTCTGATATGTTCACCCACAACTTAACAGTACCCAATAAAAAAGCTTCTGGCTCAGAAGCCTTACTGCCTCTGACGATGGAGGCAGAACATAGCCATCCAGGCCAGAAGTCATTGATAGCTTTTTCCTTCATGTTGAATCCTTGTTTAAAGCCATCTAAGTTGGCAGCCATCACTGCCTCCTGTGGCAATGAGTTCCATGGTTTAACTATGCAATGCATGAAGGACTTTCTGTCAGGCGTTCAGCCTACACTCGAGTAGGACCCTGGCAGAGACACATGCCCAACTGGCATGTTCTCTCCCTCCTGGTCAATCGTTCAGGAGCTTCAAAAACTTTCTTCAGCCCAAACATCACAGCGACCAATGCCAACAGACATCGGCACACTTAGGGATCCACAGAGTCCTTGCAGCTTGTGTGACAGACCTCAGCAACTCAGCATTTTGGCTAATCTACTTTATTTACATATAAACACACATGGAGCACTGCAACATGGCTCCCTCTCTCTCTAGCATCAGACAGCAAAGAGAAAAGGAATAAAGGACAATAGTCCGACTTCACGGAACACAGTAACACAAACATCCTGTCTCTGTCACTTACCACTCTGTAGAGTCAAAACATACACCATCATATGATAGACAACAATCCCATGACTGCAATCATAGATCAGGAATTCTAACACTTTCTTTTATCTGACCTGAATTTTCCAACATTCAGCCTCATTGGATGTTTGTGATTTCTGTTACGAGAGAGGGAGAAAAAACTTATCTCTATCCACTTTCTCCATGCAGTGCATAGTTTTATAAACTTCTGCAATGTCACCTGTGCTTCTGTATAGCTCACCTTTCCAGAATGACAAAAGGGTTGTCTGCAAGGGTTTCCTCTGCGTATATTGTGTGTAACGCAGATGCTCTCTTCACATATAATAAATGCACTCAGGTTAGTCATCTCCCCCTCTTCTGAAATTCACCGAACGCCTAAAGAAGGCTTTTGTCTTTCAAGCATGAAGATAGGTACTGGGGAGGAATCTGATTCAGTTTGCATTTAAAGGTGAATCTATTTCACTTTCTGAAACAATAAGAGAATGGAAATGGAGCTGTCCTTTGAAATGTACACTTCTCTGAATTTTGCATTGAGTTCTGCAGTCAAGTACACAAAAGTGCACACAGTTGGGTAAAGCACCCATAAAAATGCACATATTGGTGAAAATAACCTGCAAAAAATATTATTTTACAGAGAAATGCTTTTGCAAAATGTGTATCTTAGGAAAATGTGTATATAAGAATGTGTTTACTGCCCTCTGGTCTTCAGATGAAGGATGGTATAAAAATTTAATAATTAAGAATAATGATATACCGGGAGAAATTGACACTAAAATGGTGATGAATTCTAATGAGGACTTTTAAAAAATGCACACAACTGATATGGAAATGTGAAAAACAGAACTTAAAATGGGGGGGATGAGGAACTAAAATGGGCAGATTGGCCCATGTCTACATGGAAGACAGACATTTCTGGACAAGATATTTTCTAAGAACACGGCAGCAAAATGCTGCCTGGGAAGACAGAGGAAAGGAAGCAAAATATATGCTTATTTTTAAAAATACCAATTTAAAGGACATAAAAATCTGTTCTCAAACACTCTAGAGTGGTACAGCCAGGTCCCCACCATGAGAGTTTATCCTGAGGTGAACGTTGGTCATGTATGATTGCCACAACATCCTGTCTCCAAATAACACTTTTCGTTTCAAGAAAACCATCTCAGGATCCCTGATGAGCAGGAAAATAAGAGTAGCTACCAAAGACTTGTTTACTGATAGCAAAAGCCTGTCACAATTAACCCTGCTTAATGAGTGAAGGGGCAACATCAAAGGAATGGAAGGATACTGGCCAACACACATTTGCATGTTGTTGTGTCAGGTACAGGAAGTTAAAGTCCAACAAAGTTTATTTACAAAATTAAAGATTGTACCATTGTTGTTGAATACTTCTTTAATGCTGAGTAATCTCTGACTGTTTCAACACACCCACATTTCCTGTCTTCTCTTACTATGAATCCACACAGTTTTTACATTTCAGCAGTTGTGGAAGATTTCTTCCCCCTGCTTGGCACATAACCAGCTTGCCCAATGAAGCAATGCCTAGGTGACTTCACTTCATCACTTTTCACAGCATTTGATGGGGAAAGTTCTTCACATACTTCTGATTATTGTTGTTATTGATTTGGTGGGGAAACCCCCCTCCCCTCCAAAACCTAGAAATTAATAAATTCGATTATTTGGAGAACTGAAGGGAAGATCGGAAGTCAATGAAAAATTACAGGCTAATATATTTTTTTCCAAGCCAGGGCCTGGGAGAGAGGCATTAACAGAACCAAATAGTTGATAGTCCACCTGAGAGGAATTATGGGCCTCTGTTGCCATGGTAAAGAGGTGTATGCTTGTGATATGAAAAGAGAGTATTTAGAACAGGCATGCCCAAAGTCAGTTTGGGGGGCCTAATTTGGTCTACTGGTCGGTTGAGGTAAACCCCCCCCCCAGGTAAAGGTAAAGGTAAAGGTACCCCTGCCCGTACGGGCCAGTCTTGCCAGACTCTGGGGTTGTGTGCCCATCTCACTTAAGAGGCCAGGGGCCAGCGCTGTCCGGAGACACTTCCGGGTCACGTGGCCAGCGTGACATCGCTGCTCTGGCGAGCCAGAGCCGCACACGGAAACGCCGTTTACCTTCCCGCTGGTAAGCGGTCCCTATTTATCTACTTGCACCCAGAGGTGCTTTCGAACTGCTAGGTTGGCAGGCGCTGGGACCGAGCAGCGGGAGCGCACCCCGCCGCAGGGATTCGAACCGCCGACCTTTCGATCGGCAAGTCCTAGGCGCTGAGGCTTTAACCCACAGCGCCACCTGCGTCCCTAACCCCCCCCAAAGCTCATACTTAAAAAAAGCTCAATAATTTCAATCCTAAAAAAAAGGTCAACAAGTTTGGTCGGCCCTCACACATGTTATCTGGCCCTCTTTGAAAAAGTTTGGGCACCCCGATTTAGAACAAAGTGTACTGAGGAGAAGGAGGGGAGAAGAAAGTCTGGGCTCCATTTTGGACAGGATGGCTGAAGGCAGGCTGAGAGAGATGTCATGCTGTAAGATCTGGACTCCATCCATGCAGGCTGAAGGTGTAAATAGGTGAATAAACCCTATTTCTTAAAGCTATGAGAGTTTCTGCTATGTCTCAATTCTCCAAAGGAATGTAGACCTTGAGTGCCTGGAACCCCCTGAAATCTTGCTACCGCTCAGCAGAGATGGAGGGGTGGGCACTGCTCCATGATTGCAGTCATGGGATTGTTGTCTTTCACATGATGGTATATGATTTGACTCCACAGAGCGGGAAGTGATGGAGACAGGATGTTTGTGTTACTGTGTTCCGTGAAGTCGGACTATTGTCCTTTGTTCTTTTTCTCTTTTTCTCTTTGCTCTCTGATGCTAGAGAGAGAGGGAGCCATGTTGCAGTGCTCCGTGTGTGTTTATATGTAAATAAAGTAGATTAGCCAAAATGCTGAGTTGCTGAGGTCTGTTACACAACTTGCAGAGACTCTACGGATCCCTAAGTGTGCCGGTGTCTGTTGGTATCGGTTGCTGTGATGTTCGGGCAGAAGAAAGCTTTTGAAGCTCCCGAAAGGTCGACCAGGAGGAAGAGAACATGCCAGTTGGGCATATGTCTCTGCCAGATTCCTACTTGAGTGTAGGCTGAGCTCCTGACAGGCACCTGACTTTCGTAACATTATTATATCTGCAAGTACCTTCACACATTGCAGCCAGTGTGGGAAACCTTTGGAAATTTGTAATTCCAGATGTTGCTGAATTACATCCCTGGGCATTGGCCATGCTTGCTGGGGCTGATGGGAGTTGTAATTCAGGGCCAAAGGTCCCGTGTTCATTGGCAATTAGGCTTCCCCATGCATGGTGGGGAAATACGGCTCTGTGTGCTGTTCCCAACATCACCTTCTCTACTGGAGCTCCACACATTGAACCCTCTGGAGATCTGCACATTGAGCGGAAAGTCTGAAAGAGAAACCTATGTGTGTTCACTGAACTACTGAAATGTGCAAAGGCTCCTCCAGCTGCTATGAGGACAAACAGCAAGAGATGGCCATAATGCTCAGTGATACATATCTGGCTGGAAGCTCTTGAGAACAGAATAATTGGCAGAAGGTGGGGTTGCCGGGATGTGTGTCTGCTCCTCCCATCATAACACTGGGCCAGGAGTGTTAGATGGCAGGGGGTGGGTTAGAGAACAAGGCCAGCCCAACACAGCAAATGATGTCCATTTCAAGGCCTGTACTACCAGAGGCAGCTTGCCAGGTGGTGAGAAGGTTGGCACAGTGCAAATGCATTGTTGGGAATGTTCAGTTGGCTCCGCTGGTGTGTTAGCAACCTGCTGACCTCCCCACCCATCTCTAGCCTCCCTCCGGTGGTAAACAACAGTGACCTCACCTGCTGGGAAGCTAACACATCAGCTCCACCCCACCCAGCTCTTACCCAAGGCCATCCAAGTTATTTCGGTACCCAAGACAGAAAATCCCACACGTGTCTCTCCCCTTCCTTGGCAGAATCATCATCATTGTCAACATCACCTGATTCGCTTGTCCCAAGTCAGCTGCCTGTAACAGCCACCACTTTCTGCCTAATGGTAGGGCCATGCTGGAGAAGGGCTTCAATATATGATCCCAACTTACGGGGAGGTTCATATGGGTGTTTGGCACTGATATCAAATAGTCTTCTTGTTTGTATTAACTGGGGCAGTATACTGTTGGATTGAAAATGATCTCCATTCATGTAACATGCATACTCGTGTGTTTTTTACGAGCTCTAGATGTCTGTTAACAACATCCTTAAAGGATGGAAAGACACAGGTGCAACTTAGTGTAAAATTGAGCTTTTGCAACCTGCTGGTGTGGGAGATGCCTGGGAACTTTTCCTGAACCCAGCAATGCAACACAAACACCTTAATTTGCTCCTGTGGAAAAAAAGGGGGGAGTGGAGGGGTGAAATCAGCATTCACTGGAGGAAACAAAGCACCATGAGATGCCAGAGGGTGGGGGAACTGAACCGCAATCTGCTCAAAGCCTGAATATATATGTATCTATGAGATCACCTCCTCTGCTACATTCCATGATATCATAATAGGTGAAGTGCTCAGCCTTTTCAGTTCCTCAAAAGGACATCTGCAGATGTGGTTGACAATTTTTTTCATCGGGGGGAAGGGATGGAATAAGAGAGATGAGTCATGCTGCTAGTTTAAGGTGATGGTGGTGGGGCAAAACTAGCTATTTTTTAAAAAATTAAAATAAATCCTATGCACAACTCCTCGTTGATTTTAATGGGGCTTTCTCTGAGGTAAATAGTTACAAATTCTTTGCATACTTCCCTGGGAGTAACTTCCATTGAAGCCTATCTTTGATGGGCTTCAGGGCCGGCCCAGCCATTGGGCAGGTTGAGGCTACCGCCTCAGGTGGCAGAAGGCCCTGAGGCGGCACCCCATGTGTGTCCTACCCCCTCCAGAGAGATCCTTCCTGAAATTTGCTCCAAGGCCAGCACCGCTTCTCCACCAGCGGTGGAGGCAGCAGAGTGGGCGTTGCCTGTGGTGGCAGCAGTGGCAGGGAAAGGTGGCACTTCCTGTGTCCCCTTTCACGTGGTGAAACAGGACACACTGCCACTGACAGTCTGTCTTTATTAGTGATGTGCCTCCATGTGTCTTCAGATCCTAGCCTGGGGCCACATACATACAACACAGCTCTCTGAGAATGGGCTTTCCTTTTCTCACATCCCTCTGAATGTGTGGGTGCTGGCAATGTGAATGTAGACTTGTGGACTGGACGAATGCCTCCCCCTGTCATGATGTAAAGGCAGCCCAATAAGAAGCACTGAATTGTGGTTGTTGCATTTTCCTTCAAAGCATTGACAGAGATGAGTCGTACCTCTGGTCTGAGACTCCAATGTGGGAATAAGTTTGTACAAAGTGAGGCAGTGGCTGTTAAATGAGTTAGTTTTCATATCTTCTTTTGCTTATCTTTCAATATTAATGGTACCGTTTTGGAGTTCTCTTTTAAGACTTTATGCTTGTATGCATACATGCTTATAACATAACTGAATTTGAATTCTGAATATTAATATTATTATTAATAGTTGGTAACAGTGTAATTGGTGCTGTGCATATGTCCACACCTGCACCTCACATTTAAAACAGCATCATGCCACTTTAAACAGTCATGGCTTCCCCCAAAGAATCTTGGGAACTGTAGTTTGCTAAGGCTGCTGTGTGTTGCTAGGAGACCCCATTCTACTCACAGAGCTACACTTTACAGAGTGGTTTCACAATCAACCCTTCTTCCTATGGGAATTGTAGCTATATGAGGAGAATAAGAATCTCCCAAGTACTCTCAGCACCCTTAACATACTACATTTCCCAGAATTCTTTGGGGAAAACCATAGCTGTTTAAAGTGGTGTTATAGTGCTTTAAATGTACACATAAGTTTGATCCTGGACAACTTTTCACAATGCCTTTCTGTGGAGTTAGTTTGCACTCGGCTATGAGTCATCCGTTAGTGAAAATGCATTTGCGGCGGAGCCCCGAAGCCTTTTTGCCATCACCTGACAAAACAGTTCAGCCTCTTTCCACACTTCTTCCATGCACTAAACTTCCTCTTTTATACCACAATGAATTAGCAGAATTCTAGGCTAGAACTCAGAATCAGGAAGTAAAGCACATTCCCCCCCCCCCCAAGCCAGGCCACTTCGATCTACATGTGGGAGGCTACATGTTAGAATAAAGTAAAGGTACCCCTGCCCGTACGGGCCAGTCTTGCCAGACTCTAGGGTTGTGTGCTCATCTCACTCTATAGGCCGGGAGCCAGCGCTGTCCGCAGACACTTCTGGGTCACGTGGCCAGCGTGACGAAGCTGCATCTGGTGAGCCAGCGCAGCACACGGAACGCCGTTTACCTTCCTGCTATAAAGCGGTCCCTATTTATCTACTTGCACCCGGGGGTGCTTTCGAATTGCTAGGTTGGCAGGCGCTGGGACCGAACGATGGGAGCGCACCCCGCCGTGGGGATTAGAACCGCCGACCATGCGGTCGGCAAGTCCTAGGCGCTGAGGTTTTACCCACAGCGCCACCCGCGTTCCTGACATGTTAGAATGCTCTCCCACAAATTAAACTCCCCACATGTAGAAAAACAGCATATCAGGAAGGATAGGCTGAAATCCTCTCCCTGGCATGCGATATTTCTAGGTGCAGAGGGGTGGATCGTGCGTGAGCATCTAAACATGTGATTCCCCACCTGTAGCCTGTTAGTACAGTCCATGAAAAAAGCGACAACTTAATGCTGCTTAAGTTAAGGGGTGGGGCCACACATTGTGTATGCACCTATTGTTTGTGGTGGGTGCCAGCATCCCATCCCTTGACCACATGTCTCCTCGTGATACTGTGCATGATAGTTAATCGCTGGGTTTTTTTTTTCTGTTTCTGGAAATAATTTCCATGCTCAACAATGGGCATAGCGGTGCCACCTCCTTTATGGTTTCTGAAACTCAATTTCCCTAGCAAATTTTTAAAAGCTAGATTCACATTCCGAGCTGATAAAGGAATGTGTTTCAAGCCATTATTGCAAAGTTAGCTGTGGGATGCAAATATGAGGCTGTAGCTGATCAAATACACCCCTTAGTAGAGACTAGAGCAAGGCTGGGGAACTTCAGGCCCTCAAGTCATTCCCTCTGAACCACGGGAGTCTCCTTAGGCCACACCCCTTACTAGCCACAGCACTGTTTAGCACCCTCCTGGAGCACTTCCGCCTTGGATTTTGGTCGTGTTGGGTTTTTTGCCTGGCTGGTGGACAAAGAGGGGTGTGTGAGTGTGTCTCTGTGTGTGGAGAAACTAGAGTGACATTTATAAAATATAAAATACTCTCCAACATCCTCAGATAAAAATAGGTACATTTCTGACTCCCCTCCAACTGTCCCTCTTTGACCTCCATTTTTTTAAATTGATGCATTTTCCAAAATTTATTATATACATCTTACAGTCCTTTTCTAATCATCTCATATCACATCTTGAGACTTCCCCATCCATCCCTCCTCGACATCCTAGTTGAACTTTGTTAAGCCGCATATCCTTTTGTCCAACCCAATTACATTCTCCATAAATTCCTAGTGGTTGTTTACTACTGCACATAAGTTCATCCCCACTTAGAAGTCTATTTGACTGTTGTACCTCTTTAGATACTTTCCAAAGTATTCCCACTCCTCCCTTATCCATGTCTCATCTTGACTCTCATTTTTGGTCTTTCCTCCTGCAGACATTTCATATCCGAAGAAGGGTGACTGCCACCAAACCAATGGGACACAGCACACACCCTATTCTATTCTATTCTAGATTTACACAAAGAGAAACACACACCAATACAGTGGTACCTCGGGTTACAGACGCTTCAGGTTACAGACTCCGCTAACCCATAAATAGTGCCTCGGGTTAAGAACTTTGCTTCAGGATGAGAACAGAAATCGTGCTCCAGTGGTGCGGCAGCAGCAGGAGGCCCCATTAGCTTAAGTGGTGCTTCAGGTTAAGAACAGTTTCAGGTTAAGAACGGACCTCCGGAACGAATTAAGTACTTAACCCGAGGTACCACTGTAAATAAATTTTGGAAAGAGGCAATAACTACAAGCTGTCCAAGGGAGGGGACTGGCAGCAACAGCTATGGAGTGATGGGATCCGTCCGGGGAGACAGGGGCATTTGGCAGTCCTAGCTGGCTCCAGCCACCGGCCAGCAGCCGGGCAAACTCCGGTTCTCGGAACAGCATCAATCAGTGACTCGAGCCTCAGAGGCCTTCAGAAGCCGAGCACGCTCTAATCAGCAGACTGAATAACTTTTCACAACGGAAGTGGCGGACAGAGGCATTTTTACAGGCATTTATTCAGCATCAGGAACAAAGGAAAAACATGTCTGCTTCCCTTCGTCTCCAAGCAAACAGCAGCATAGCAATGGAAGTTCCCAGCAGACTGTGCTGGAAGTAAACAGACATGTGACACACAACAACTCCACACATCTGTTCTAAAGGTGGAATGGAACTATATCCTAACATGGAGAGGCCATGAAGAGGTCACGGGATACATCCTCACAGCCACTGCTCAGGACAAAAACAGGAGATTTCACCCCTCCCATATCCAAGAATCTGCTGATGTTCTCTGCTGATTCTCCAGAGAGGAGGGGGCGGCTTCTGCTCTCTACTTATTCCGCTCCAGCCTCACATCAAAGTGTCGGGGAGAGAGAGAGAGACTGAGTGTTAGAGAGAGATCGTGTGTATAGATAAGGTTGCTGCTAAGAGCAGCTGCAGACACTCAGTGCGGTTCAGCATTTTCATTTAGACCTCATTTAGCTCTGTACATAGTTGTGTATTATAGTTGTAGATAGAATAAAAGAAGATATTCTACAGAGCTGCTCTCCGAGTTGTTTATGCTCTGCTATACTCTGCTATACTCTGCTGTGCGACAACTGTCTTCTTGTCGGAGTGAATCCGGTGCTCACAACTCTAAGCTGTGAGTCCACAGCACTTTGACCTGTTCCTGTGCAGAAGGTGGTCTCTGGAAGTGCTACCCAGCTCACCTAGCCCAGTCGGGGCTGAAGTGTATGAGTCCAGTTGGTGGCACTGGCTCAAGGGCGATGCTGACAGGAGAGGTCATGGGATACATCCTCACAGCCACCGCTCAGGACAAATACAGGCTCATCCTCCCTGCGAAACTCAGCAGTAACAGCATCGGTGGGGAAAACAGGGACATTCCGGGATCACATCAGAAGCCAGGATGGCTTCTGTACTTCTGAGACTGTCCCTGGAAAATCGGTACACTTGGAGGGTATGTTGTGACATACATCTGTGGCCCCACCCACCTGTTGCATATGGTGCCAAGAATTTTGCCCTGAAAGGAATGTGGACCTCAGGCTGAGAAAAGTTCCCTTTATGGAATTTTGCAATTTTAGTACTAACCGACCGACGCATTTTTAAAAGGCACAAATAGTAGGGAAACATTGCATTAAAATGAAGATGCTAACAAAAATTGCACACGTATGGATTATATCGGGGAAATGACTTGCAAAAATCTGTATATATGTTAGTCAAAACTGCATACAAAAAAATTCTTTATTAGGAGAAATTGAGATTTATTTGTTTATTATTATTATTATTACTAAAGCAGATTGCTGCAAAACGTGGAGAAATGAATTTCAGATTGCGAAACTGAGAGAAATGAAATTGACAGATCCTTCCAAATAAGTGGCCTGGCATGTACCATAGCTCAGCGATAGAGCAGCTGCCTGGCATGTAGAAGGTTCCAGTTTACGATCTGGCATCTCCCAACGATCAGGCAGCAGGTGAGGATGGGAAAGAACTCTGCCTGAGAGGCGAGAGAGCTGCTGCCAGCCAGAGTGGGCTAGAAGGACAAAGAACTGATATGGTCCGCTTCTTGAGTTCCCATGTACCTCGGGTTACAGATGCTTCAGGTTACAGACACTTCAGGTTACAGACTCTGCTAACCCAGAAATAGTACCTCGGGTTAAGAACTTTGCTTCAGGATGAGAACAGAAATCGCGCCATGGCAGCGGGAGTCCCCATTAGCTAAAGTGGTACCTCAGGTTAAGAACAGTTTCAGGTTAAGAACACACCTCCGAAACGAATTAAGTTCTTAACCCGAGGTACCAATGTACCCTGATTTTTTCATTATTATTATTATTTAAAACAGCTTTAAGCTCCAGAGAAAGGAAGCCTTCTTTGAGGCAAAGCTGAGAAAGTGCAAACTAATTCAAAATGCGCTGTCTGCTATTCACATTTCAGCACCTTTGCTCTCATCATAGTGTCTATTTTTAGACTAGAATGAGTCATTCTGTGTTTCTGTGTTTTCTTGACTCCCTTCCTCCCTGCCGCTGAAGATACGGAGCTGGCGGTGACCTCACGATGAGGGAATTAACCCTTTTCTCCCTTTGCCCGACACAGGCAGGTGTAAATGTTATTGCATTTTTCTCTCATGAGGCAACCCCCTGCGAGAGCTCTCTGTTTCTGCTTGCGACTGTAAACCTGTTTTGTGTGGAGTTGCTTTGCACACCTGACTCCACCTTGGGCCATTGGTTCATCAGTTTCTCCATGTCATTTTCTCTGTTTGCCCCCAACAACAGACTTCCTTCCATTGGGCAAGTCTCTCATCACACCATGTCTAGACTTCAAAATCAGACTCCCACAACTTGGTGTGGCGCTGCACTCCTGATGTCGGGGAGAGCGGCTGATAGTTTTGGTCCAAAACATCTAGCAGACTGTGGCGTTCGTACGGAGCCCCCGGTCGTCTCACGGACTATTGACCTGTACACCACTAATCCGCTGCCACCAACCAGGTCCTCCCCGGTAAAATCACTTCAGCCTCAGTCAGGTTCTCAATTAATAAAGAAGAGTGTACCGTATTTTTTGCTCTATAAGACTCACTTTTTCCCTCCTAAAAAGTAAGGAGAAATGTGTGTGCAGCTGCAGGCTGCGCAGCTATCACAGAAGCCAGAACAGCAAGAGGGATTGCTGCTTTCACTGCGCAGCGATCCCTCTTGCTGTTCTGACTTCTGAGATCCATAATATTTTTTTCTTGTTTTCCTCCTCCAAAAACTAGGTGCGTCTTGTGGTCTGGTGCGTCTTATGGAGCAAAAAATACGGTATTTTATTTCAGACACAAACAAACTTTTACGGCATTCCAAACATTGCTGCTCTTTACTTTCTTAGTCTTACTTTCCTCTCTCTATCTCTTCTACCTCCCCTCACTCAAGAGCCCACTGCCCTGTCTCTCTATTACCAACTGCCTACCAATTGCTTCTCCAACTGCCTTTCCCAACCAGCCAACCCACTAAAACCAACCAACTACCCACCAACAGCTCCTAACAACAACTCAAACCTCTGGCTAAGCCCTTTTATACACAGGTAGGCTCCGCCTCCAGCTTTCCTATTGGTCTATATTTTTAACCCTATCTCTCCCCCCTGTTCAAACATTTTCTAAACGTACGGCAAATGCCACACCAACCTACCAGGCTGGGGAATGGCACCCTAGACAGAAATAGGTCAATGAATTACGCTTGTACTCTGCTCTCCAACTTCAGATCTCAGGGCCAAACTATATGCTGCATTAATCACATTCTTAGTTCTTGAGTGCCAGATTTTTCTTTCCTAAATTGCCATCATGGGGGGCAGAGGGAAGTAATCTGGATTGGGAGCCGGGTCTGGTGGGGTAAGGGGAATTTAACCTTTCGACCCCTGCAGTAGTTCCAACCCAGATTAGCCTCTCCCCCCATGCCTGCTATTTATTTATTTTATATATTTATTGAACAATTTAAAGACTGCACCATCATAAGGCAGTGTCCCTCAGTTGCAGGGTTACCATATTTCAAGAGGTAAAAATCCAGACAAAAATAGGACATTTTCCGGGATTTCCAAGATGTATGGCAACCCTACTCAGTTGGGACTGAGAGCAGCAGTCCAGAAGGCTATCATAACCATCAATTTGAAAAGGTCAGAAAAACCAGGAATTGCACTCCCTTTGTGCAGTTCCTGGTGTAGGCAGGGCTGTATTTAGGTTTGATGAGGCCCTAAGCTACTGAAGGTAATGGGGCCCTTTATATGTCCAACTGTCCTTTGTCAACAACAAATTGTCGCTGTTTTTTGTGTTGAATATATGCTACATGGTAATTTATGGACCTAATACATATCTAAAGCCATTTGCACATAAGAAATAGGAGCCTACACAACACGAAACACTGTTGCTGTATGTAGGTTTATTTTATTTGTTTTTTATCTTATATTTTGGAAATGTACATCCAGTTGTTTTTTCTTTAATTTTTTTGGGGGGCCCCCAAGAGAGTGGGGCCCTAAGCTATAGCTTGTTTAGCTTATACATAAATCCGGCACTGGGTGTAGGTCACCCACAAATGCAACCAAGGCTGTCTCAGGGCTGATCCAAACTTTTCTTTTGTCCCGCTCTTTCCGGACACAAGTGCGCACCATGTCCTAGTGCGTTTCGTTTTGCCCTGGAGCACATGTCAGCTTGGGTTTTCTGCAGAATGCCATTGGCTCCGATTGAACTTTAAAGAGTGGGTTTTCATGAGCAAACCTCAAGAGCAAAATAATAATAATAATAATAATAATAATAATAATAATAATAATAATAGTTGGGGGACTTGAAAACTGAGCTTTAAAGCATGGACTGTGCCTGGAAAGAGCAAGTGCGGATAAACCCTCAGTTCCAAAACTGGCTCAGAAGGTAAGGTAAAGGTAAAGGGACCCCTGACCATTAGGTCCAGTTGTGACCGACTCTGGGGTTGCGGCGCTCATCTCGCTTTATTGGCCGAGGGAGCCGGCGTACAGCTTCCGGGTCATTCTGGCGAACCAGGGCAGTGCACAGAAACGCCGCTTACCTTCCCGCCAGAGTGGTACCTATTTATCTACTTGTACCTTGATATGCTTTCGAACTGCTAGGTTGGCAGGAGCAGGGACCAAGCAACAGGAGCTCACCCCATCGCTGAGATTCGAACCACTGACCTTCTGATCGGCAAGTCCTAGGCTCTGTGGTTTAACCCACAGCGCCACCCATGTCCCTGGGGTCAGAAGGTAGACTTAGGTAAATCCAGATATGAATCAGCCAGAAGAATCTGCTAACTGAGTCACCAGCACACAATCACCTTGTTCAAAAATTGTGTCCAACAGATCCATAGATAGCTGGATAGTGGTTGTTTTTAGTTCTGCTTATTTCAAGTCTCTCTGAACCAATAACAGTATGTGTGTTCACTGCGATGTATAAATAGGGCTCTGTGCATATTTATGCAATAGCAGGAATATTGTTATTTTTGTGAAAGTAATTAAAACACCAAGTGTCGGCAATTAAGGGAAACATTGTTGAATTAACACACAAACAAAAGACGGACAAGCTGGAGCAGTAATAGAAATAGCTGTTTTTGACAGCTGTTTAAAATGAGACAAAAGAGTTTTTCCACAGTGCCCCGTTCTAAATAGAGATGCACAAGATTTTGACTCTTTATCCCCTCCTCCCACAATCACAATTATGTTCCTGCAGGAATGCTTTTTGACAAATCACAAATGTTTTCCTAAAGAACGGACCGGTTTATTTTTCGTTAACAGTGTGAGGGCATGTATGCATAAACTGTTATCAGCCTTCCAGTTTTCTGAATTCCTGCTGGAAGACAAAGAGAGCTGAATCCAAGGGATATTGGGTCACTCTGCATGGGGCTGCCCTTGAAATTGACCCAGAAACTCCAGTGGGTGCAGAATGCTGCAGCGAGACTCCTTACGGGGTCCTCAACGCGAGGTCACATTCAGCTGCATTGGCTCCCGGTGGAGTACAGGATCAGGTTTAAGGTGCTGGTTTTAACCTTTAAAGCCCTATACAGCTTAGGACCCTTGTACCTATGGGACTGCCTCTTCCAGTATGCCCCACAGAGGACCTTACGGTCTGCTAACAACATCTTGAAGATCCCGGGCCCCAGGGAAATTAGACTAGCCTCGACTAGAGCCAGGGCCTTTTTGGCCGTGGCCTCAGCCTGGTGGAACGCTCTCCCACAAGAGACCAGGGCCTGCAAGACGGAGCTGTTCCGCCAGGCCTTTGGGCAGGATGCAGTTTGACTTACTGGTACTTTCCTTTGTATAAAACAAGCCCGAAGGAGGCCGCCAATGTGCTCACAGTCCTTGTATGATCAGTGGAAACAGTTGGTCCTGGCAAGTATTAACCACTCTCAATTCCAGCCTGTTAATTGCCACCTGCCTAGATTTTAACTTGTCTGAATCAATTTTAAGATGTATTTTAATTAATTGATGTCTGATTTTATGCATATTGTGTTGTTTTTATGATGTTAGCTGCTCTGAGCCCGGCCTCTGCCGGGGAGGGCGGGATACAAATAAATTATTATTATTATTATTATTATTATTATTATTATTAGGATCCTTAGTTTGTTGTGTCATGCACTGCTGGGGCAGGTCAGGAGTACCATTGACTAGGGACAGAGAAATCTGTCAATTTCTGTCCCACTTTTTCCAGTCTTCACACCAGTTCACCAAATGTCTGATCAGATTACACATTTTTTAAAGTTCTCATGAAGAATTATCAGCATCGTAGTGTACATTTATCCTGATATATTTGTTTTTTTCCTGTAGTTTTCTTGAATATACACATTTTTGCAAGCAGTTTTCCTTGCTATAAAGTGGTTCTGTATGCTTTGTTTGCTAAAAATATACTTTCTTGTACACTTTCATTGTTGTTCAAGAACTGCATTGCAAAATTCAGAGAAGTGCAAATTTCAAAGGGCAGCCGTGTGTCGGTTTGTGTACCGTTTTGGGATGTGGAAATTATGCATTAAAAATGAGGCAAGCTGATTTTCTGTTGCCCTGCCTCTCAGATTCCTTTGAGTACAAAGTCAGCAGCTGGGCCTCCCCTGGCCCAGATCCAGCCCTCTGAAGGAGACTGATCAGACATCAAGAAGCAAAAAGTGTGTGGCAAAATCGACATTTGTGGCAACAGAATTCGTGGAAGGTCACTTCAAGGGATGGGGGAAATAGAGGTTCAACTTCTCAAATAACCAAGAAAACTTTCTGCTGGTTGTGGTTTGCTTTGGTTCGCAATATGACTTGCAAATTTCAGAGGTGTGTGTGTGTCTCTCTCTGTGTGTGTGTCTGTGATGAAAAAAGTTGAACCAGATAAACTAGTTTTCTTGGTTGTGCCTTGGGAGGGGAAAGAATGCATGCACCGTTTTACAAGCAGAACAGTTTTATTACGATCATCTACAGGGATCTTTCTCAATGATTGCTTGCATAGCATTTTACAGTCTTGAAAATGTTCAGACGTCATCCTTTGTCCAGGCATTGGCTGGGTGGGAGATGTGAAATCCCCTGGCACCGAGCCAAAAAGATTATCCTTTTCTCCCCCTTATATGGCTATCCTGCTGCACATAAGCAGAGCGAAGGTTGCCTAATAGGTTTCGCTGGCTCCTAATGGAAAGATGCGCATATAAATGATTTCATTCCAAGTCTGTTATCAGACTTGAGCGGTGCTGGTTATGTGGGGGCGGGAGGGGGGAGCTCTGAATCAAGGCAGCCCCTCCCCCTCCCCTCTCCATATGAAATGGTGGGTGCTGCAGCACAGAGTGGTTTGCTGGTACCCGGTGTGCGTGAGAGTTTGCGCCAGAGGGTGAAGTTCAGAGGGTGAACAGAGCCCGGTGCGCCAGTCCAGGCTCTGCTGTCGACACTGCCAGCCCTGAGCCACTTTGCAAGGCTGGCGGGGCAGCGTTAGAAGGACGTAGCAGCCATGCGCCCTTCGATCCTAGCCAGGGCCGCCTTAAGCATATCCGGCGCTGTGGTGCAAAGATCCTCAGCCCCCCCCCCTTCCCAGAGTTGTCAACCTTTTCCCAAGCCTCTGTGGGGATTGCTGTCCTCCTGCAGAGGCTTGGGGGGCATGCCCACCAGCCATATGGTTGATGGGCACAGCTGGCGGGCATGCAGGGAAAGGGGAGGCCATTGGCATACCTCCTGGGAATAACAGATTTCGATATTCCGCAAAAGAGGAAGGGTATCTTTTTATATGCGACGGCGGCAACAAGAGTTGTGATCGCGGCAAAATGGAAGAGTAATGAAATCCCCTCTGTACAAGATTGGATCCAAAAGCGGACAGAATATGCTGAATTAGACGGTCTATCAGAAAAAAATAAAGAATAAATCAAAACAGGAATTTGTTTCAAAATGGGAGGTTTTCAAAGAATATTTGAAAAATAAATATAGTAGTTTAAACTCTGTTGTGGCATTCAAGGAACTTCAGTAATAGTTGCAAGGTAGATATAAGAAATTAGATATATTAAGAAAAAGATTAATTACAATAAAATTGTATATTGGCAATACGTAATATGAAATCGAAATATGGAATAGATGGGAGGTTGGGTCTTTAGTGTTAAGACCAATATATGTTTTATTGTTTGTTAAGAAAATTATGTCTCTATGGTTATTCCTGTGTGTAATTTGGTATTTGTGTTTTTTTTTTCTTTTTTCTTGCTGTATCAATAAAAATTTAAGAAGAAAGGAAAAAAGAAAAGAAAGGGGAGGCCGCCGGCAAAGCCGCACAGCTCCCCCACTCGCTGTGGCGCCCCTGAGAGGCCAGCGCCCTGGCGCAATGCGCCAGTAAGCCCAATAGGAAGGACAGTTCTGATCCCAGCCTTGGCTAATGGCTGTCGTATCCTTCTCACACCATCCTGCCAGCCCGCAGCCACTTGCAGTGCTGGGATCTGATCTCTACGATTTGCCCAGTGAATCATTCAGATCAGCTCTCAGCCTCACAAAGCAGTGCAGGGCTGGCATGGCAGCACGAGCAGTGGCCCCCCCCCCCAGCAAAATGTGCCAGGGGTCATTTCCCCAGCAGGCCCCCTCCATGCTATGCCCCTGCTTCAGGGTGCAGTTGGGGGCGGGAGAGGGGGGGTCATGGAAACAAACACTTGTAAGCATCTTCAGAAGACAGGCTATGGGGAGTGTTCTACTTATGCCACAATTTTGAGAGAGCAGAAGAAATGCGTGGGATGCGTGACACTGGATGCCGGTTTAACGTATTCAAGCCTATGTACGTCTACTCAAAAGTAGGGCCCACTGTCAGGGGCATTCCTTGAAGTCTCAGATTTCAGTGGCACCCTGTGCGACATCAAAATCTGGTGCCCCTGCACCTTTTGCCTTCTGTTTGACTTCATAGTGGCAGTGCCTATCGCGGTGTCCCAGAAGCTAGGCATTAGGTGCGACCAAACTGGTTGTACTCCCCTAAATTCACATTTGTCACTGGCTTCATGAGACCTACTGCTAGATAACTGTGTCTATGCAGTCTCAGGATTTCAGCAATCCACCACCTCCTTTTAAAACAAGCTAAGTTTCTAGCTCTTATGGGTATGACGTCTAAAAGTGCACATGCCTTGTGAAATCATAGAAGCCAGAGGAGGAGGAGGTGAGCAGGATTTCTAGTGCCCAGGCAGGTCTTCTATACTCTACATGGACACCTGTTTTCTTGAATAGCAAAACCGGCATGCATTATGTAAAATGCATTGTAAATTATTTGGAAATTTTAAAAACCCTTATGCAATAACCATCATTTATACAGATCAAGGGGTTTTGATTTTTCTTGCCATGTAATTCATATTCCCTTTACACAATTTCTGCAGAAATTTCAATTAATTCAGCATAGTATTTATCTATTTATTTACCGGCACCATGCCTGCCTTCCCACACAAATAGATAAATAAAGACCAGCTCACAAACAGGTGAGCAGCCATTGACAAGAATAATATAGCAAAAAGAGGAGGAGGAAGAAGAGAAGAAGCCATTAAATATTTTTAAAAAGAATATTCAATGTTTATTGAACATGCAAAACAACATCGCTCCTGACTTGACATGTCAGTGAGACATATCCTTAGAGCCTGGGAGAAAAACGAATGCCTCTCCTAGTAACTTGGATTGGATGATGAAGAGAAGTGGATAGAAGACCCGCCCCCTCTCTTTGATTGCTCAGCCGTTGTTCCCTAATTGCCTTCAGGTGTTGAATCAAAACAATCAGTACTTATGACGCAAGCCTCTAAGATAAAGACACAGATTAAGATATTTGACAACCTCGCCACGCTCCGTTACTTAACTATATAACGAGATAAAACCTTTCTACTCTTACTTTTTAGCTTTGTACTTATTCAGGTTTTTTGGAAACAAGTAAAAGTGGGGGGAAGCAGTGGTAGTGACCAAATCCTCAAGAAAATCAGTATTTCAGAAAAGCCTGAGGAGCTACATTTACTTCACAGCAGTGATGGTAGGGTTGCTCATATTTCAAACAGTGAAAAACCAAACTGTTGCTGAGCTTTTTTTGGCAAGTTTGCAAAGAAAAATGGAAGTTTTTGAGCTATTTTTAAGGGAAATCACCTAAAACAACACTGTTGTTGTTTACTCGTTTAGTCGTGTCCGACTCTTCGTGACCCCATGGACCAGAGCATGCCAGGCACTCCTGTCTTCCACTGCCTCCCGCAGTTTGGTCCAACTCATGTTGGTAGCTTCAAGAGCACTATCCAACCATCTCGTCCTGTCGTCCCCTTCTCCTTGTGCCCTCAGTATTTCCCAACATCAGGGTCTTTTCCAGGGAGTCTTCTCTTCTCATGTATTGGAGCCTCAGATTCAGGGTCTGTCCTTCCAGTAAGCACTCAGGGCTGATTTCCTTCAGAATGGAGAGTTTTGATCTTCTTGCAGTCCATGGGACTCTCAAGAGTCTCCTCCAGCACCATAATTCAAAAGCATCAATTCTTCGGCGATCAGCCTTCTTTATGGTCCCGCTCTCACTTCCATACATCACTACTAGGGAAACCATAGCTTTAATTATACGGACCTTTGTTGGCAAAGTGATGTCTCTGCTTTTTAGGATGCTTTCTAGGTTTGTCCATGGACAAAGACAACAGGCAAAACAACACTGCCGACATGCAATACTGCATGGTTGCCATGCAGTATTCCAGATATGTCCGGGAAATTCTGGACGTAGAGCAACAGCTTTAATAGGAAGCAGTGGATTTTCATGTGCAGGAAATTATAGTATTTGAGAAGGCCACTTCTGCCTTAAGGAGGAGGTGGGGTTGTGGGCTTCACGGCCCCTCCACATGTACAGGGGGTGGGAGGCCAGCCCTGCATGACTGGGAGATTCCCAGCTGCATCAGCCCTTGGCCAGCCAATCGGGTTGGTCCAGGATGTGTGGCCTGTCCCATAAAGGCAGGACGCAGCTGGGGATCTCCCTCTTTTACCGCCTTCCAGCTGCTCCGGCTTTATACACTTTTAGAACCACTGAAATGAACATAGGAACCTAAATAGAACCCAGCTGGATTAGGCTAATGTCTAGGTCAGGATCCTGTTCTCACAGTGGCCAACCAGATATCTGTGGGAAGCCCCTGAGCAGGACCTCTGTGCAACAAGCCTCTCTCTGCTTGTGATTCCCACCAACTGATATGCTGAGGCATACCAAGGCATTTGATAGCGGAGGTATAATATAGCCATCATTGCTAGTAACCAATGATAACCTTATCATATCTAGAATGGCCTGAATTTCTTTTAAAGCCATTACAAAAGTGGAGGCAGGCAGTGGCTCTGCATGGACCACCTGAAAATTGCTGAGGTATTGGCAGACCACTTAATTATGTCTATACAGTGGTACCTCGGGTTAAGTACTTAATTCATTCCGGAGGTCCGTACTTAACCTGAAACTGTTCTTAACCTGAAGCACCACTTTAGCTAATGGGGCCTCCTGCTGCTGCTGTGCTGCCGTAGCACGATTTCTGTTCTTATCCTGAAGCAAAGTTCTTAACCTGAAGCACTATTTCTGGGTTAGCGGAGTCTGTAACCTGAAGCGTATGTAACCAGAGGTACCACTGTATTTAACAAAGCTGTATTTTACCCTAGCTTTCCTGGAACATTTGTTAAGCTAACTGGGTCATAATTTCTTGACACCCTCGTTTTTAAAAATGCTGCTCCACTGGCCACTTTTCAGTCATAAGAACGTAAGAAGAATCTGCTGAATCATGTGGTCCAACATCCAGTTCTCACAGTGATCAACCAGATGGCTCTTGGAAATGCATTGGTCCTCCAGTATGGAACAAGTTACATATCTTTGCTAGCAAATCAGCAATATCACATTTGAGTTCTTTAATGGGTGGATCCCATCAGGACAGTCATTTGTTTGTGTTCATTTTGTCAATAATAATAATAATAATAATAATAATAATAATAATAATAATAATAATTTATTTATACCCCGCCCATCTGGCTGGGTTTCCAACAGAATATTAATTATTCCAACAGAATATTAAAATACAATAACCTATTAAACATTAAAAGCTTCCCTAAACAAGGCTGCCTTCAGATGTCTTCTAAAAGTCTGATAGTTGTTTTTCTCTTTGACATCTGGTGGGAGGGCGTTCCACAGGGCGGGCGTCACTACCGAGAAGGTCCTCTGTCTGGTTCCCTGTAGCTTTGCTTCTCGCAGGGAGGGAACCGCCAGAAGGCCCTCGGTGCTGGACCTCAGTGTCCGGGGAGAACGATGGGGATGGAGACGCTCCTTCAGGTATACTGGACCGAGGCCGTTTAGGGCTTTAAAGGACAGCACCAACACTTTGAATTGTGCTTATTAAAAATAAGGTTTAGAATGGCTCTTGTAATCACTATTCACCTCTCTTCCTCAGATTCCCTTCTGGAGAAAGTCAGCTCAGGCACAGGAACCCGCACTACATCTTCTGCAATGAAGACAGAAGCAGAGAGTTAATTCAGCTTCTTTACCATCACACAAGCCCAAGAAAAGAGCCAAACAACAGGTTCAAAATGACCCTGAAAGTCCCTTCTCCAGGCAATGGAGAAGGGACTTTCCAGTTCATTTTGAAGCTTTTCTCTCTTTTTTTTGTCTTCCTTCGTACATGTCTCACTCTTTGGTTTCTCTAGCAATGAGCTTTCCAGTTCATTTAAAAGGACCCCCACCCCCTCTTGTAGAGAAGTGTTTCTAGCAGAAACAATTGAGAAATAGTGTAGAAATAGCATTCAACATATGTTGAAAAGTATTTTTATTGTTTTTACATGTTCCTGGCTGAGCCCGGGTGATAACTCCTCCCTCCTCCATCTCTGTATCTGAAATGTACCTTTGAGCGGAGTCAGTTAGGATGCTCATATACACAGACCTGCATTCGTATACACATCACTATATATTCATATATAGAGTGAGGAATTATGCACATTGCTAAGAACATGTGGGAGAGCCAGTATGGTGTAGTGGTTAGGAGCAATGGACTTGTAATCTGGTGAACCAGGTTCGCGTCTCCGCTCCTCCACATGCAGCTGCTGGGTGACCTTGGGCTAGTCACAGTTCTCTGAAGTCTCTCAGCCCCACTCACCTCACAGAGTGTTTGTTGTGGGGGAGGAAGGGAAAAGGAGATTGTTAGCCGCTTTGAGACTCCTTAGGGTAGTGATAAAATGGGATATCAAATCCAAACTCATCTTCTTCTTCTTCTTTGGAACTTTGGGTGCCAAGGGAGTTAAAGGCGTGCTAAAGGAGGAGAATGAGATTGCAGAGCAGTTGAATGAATTATTGGCCTCTGACTTCACAACAGAAGATATAGGGCAGAACCCACAGCAACGTTTACAGGAAGAGAGTCTGAGGGACTTAGTGGTGATGAGAGATGAAGTTCTAGGCCTAATCACCTCGTCTGGAGGGCACTTGGGTTCTCAAAGAACTCAACTGTGAAGCTGATGATCTGCTATTAAAAATACAGAACTTGTCCTCAGATCAGTCTCCATACCTGAGGACTGGGAAGCAGCTCATGTGACACCATATTTTTAAAAAGGATCCTGGAAATTACAGGCTAGTTAGATTAAGGTCTGTCTTGAGGAAACTGGTGGAACGTATTGTTAAAGGTAATATTTTATTTCTATCTATCTATCTATCTATCTATCTATCTACCACATTTATATACTACCGTGTCATTTTTAAAAAATCAAAGTGGCTTACAGAATGAAACCATACAATAAAAACTATATTTAAAAGAAAAGTGCAGAAAATGGCTAGAGAAAAGCTTTTCTCCCTCTCATAACACTAAAACTCATGGGCATCTGATGAAGCTAAATGCTGGATGAGTCAAGACAGATAAAAGAAAGTACTTATCCACTTATGGAACACTCTCCCACAAGACGGTGATGGTCCCCAACTCAGATGGCTTTAAAAGATTAGAGAAATTCATAGAGGGCATGACTGTCTCTGCCTTTGCAGCTGGAGACAGTAATACAGTAGTACCTTGGTCTAAGAACAGTTTAGTTCATGAACAACTTGGATTAAGAGCAATGCAAACCAGGGAGTAGATGTTTTGGTTTCTGAACTTTGCCTTGGAATAAGAACATGTTTCACTTCCTGTTGAGTGTGTTCCATTTGTAAATTGAGTCCCCCGCTGCTATGGGAAAGTACGCCTTGGTTTAAGAACGCTTTGGTTTAAGAACGGAATTCCGGAACAGATTAAGTTCGTAAACCAAGGTATCACTATACAGTCATACCTCGGGTTAAAGTAGCTTCGGGTTGAGCGTTTTCGGGTTGTGCTCTGTGGTGACCTGGAAGTAACAGAATGCATTACTTCCAGGTTTCGCCGCTCGCATATGCACAGACGCTCAAAATGATATCACGCGCAGACGTGGGTTGCATTTGCTTCAGGATGCGAACGGGGCTCTGGAACGGATCCTGTTCACATCCAGAGGTACCACTGTATACCAGTTTCTGGAACCACAGGAGGGGAGAGTATGATTGAGCTTGAGCCATGCTTGAGGGTTTCCCATAGGCAGCAAGTTGGATGCCAAACTGGGTGAGCTACTGGCCTGATCCAGCAGTCTCTGCTTACAGGATGCTGCCTGTTCATAGCACTGCTCCAAAAGTGCGAGAAAGGGCCAGTCTCTTAGGTGATGGGTAAGAAAAAGCAAAGAGGCTGGATTCACTTCCCACAACACGCAAACATGCCCTTTCACCCAGATTTTGCTGCTGTGCGATTGTCTGCATTCCTCTTCTTCTTTTAAAATGTATTTTTATTAAAGATTTTCTAACCACTTGCATCATAACTATGAGACCAGACCCTTCGCAAGAAGATCAGTTTGCTTGAGATGGGTCTCTTCTATTTTCTGCGTGGCTGTTGTCTTTGAACACTACATGCACATGAAGAGCAGAAGAGATGGGTCTTTGGAAGGGAACATGGTGGATTTAAAGATAAGGGAGCACATGGAAACTGCCACACACCCCTCAAAAAGAAAAGTAAAAGAGCAGTGGATTTCCTTTTGCCAAATATTTGCAGACACGATAATCAAGGAGGAGAAAGGAATGGAATTTAAGCTTCGATTACATCCGCCCTAGTACCAGAGATAGGCTGTCTCAAGCCGTGTGCGCGAGTTACTCCCTACATAAATGTTTTAAGTTTTTTGTATCAATCCAGTATATTTTCTTTTAATTGTTGAATGATTCTGTGTACATTGCGGCAGCCTTTGGCTATGTGCAATAGAACTGACTGACTACTCCCTACTGAATGCGCAGATTCAGCCATTCGGAGTTCCTTCTATAAAGGAAAAAAAAATGTGTGTGTTTAAAAGTTGTCAACATTAAATGGTCAGAATTAAACATTTGCGCAAAAATGCGTGAGAAAATGGGGAGAGCAGCATCGTTCATAATTACCAGCGTGTAGTTTCCTTTCCCTAGTGATGAAACGAAACCGACCTCGTTTATTTTACTAAAATAAACCGCACATTTACACTTCCGCACCCGAGTAAAAAACAACAACACAGCTTTTTGCAGCCGGCAGGAGGAATTCCGTTGGCCGCCGACTGCCCGCCCCGATCACCCCACCCCGATCTGCCAGCCCTTCGGTGGTGCCGCCCCCTCTGGTCCCCAAGACGGGCTCCAACACGCCCAGCCCCCTCCCGCCTCCGCTGCCCCTCCCCCTCCTCCAACTTGCCCCCGCATGCCCGGGCATCCCGGCCTCTGATTGGCTCCCCGAGGAAAGCCTCGTCGAAGGGGGCGGGGCTTCGCGATCACGTCACCGGGGAAACCCCCGGCACCTTCTCTTTGCCTGGGCGCGCCGGGACCAGAAGCTGGCAGAACGCGGGAGAGAGCGAGCCGAGAGCATCGTCCGCCCCGTCGACTCCCGGCGCTGCTCCGAAGGCCCGTCGAATAAAAGCCTCCCGCTGGATCTCGCTGCGCCGGAGATGATGCCGAGCAAAACGTCGCGCAAAGGCGCGCCGCGCAACCCCGCGCCCCCAGGTAGGTCGCCGGACGGGCCCAAACGACGGCTCGGCGCCTCGTCTGCGCGCGGCCGCCTCGGGCACAGGCTTCCCTCCGGGAGCACGTCGAGGCACCGGATCAGTTTTGCCGTCTTCTTGAGGTGAGCGGCAATCGATGGTCTGGAGGCGCCTCTGTAGTGGATCGCAGAGTCCGAAGGGACCCCCGAGCCCATGTAGTCCACCCCACCCGACGCCACCCACCCTTGATTTCGGAGCCCGGGCGTGCCCACTGCACAATCTTTTTGGGCAGTGGTCTTTTCAGTCCTGGGTCTCAACTCAAAGACGCACCCTAAATGCACCTCTTCTCTCCCATCTCTCCCATTTTCCATGGCCCTGAGGGCATAGCTGCAACCCCACTTAGGTCAAGGTCGTGCCCCCCTTTGTGTTTATGGTTCATGACCTGCCATGAAAATCAACGCTTAAGTTGTCAAGTTGCTCGTTTAGTCGTTTAGTCATGTCCGACTCTTCGTGACCCCATGGACCAGAGCACGCCAGGCACTCCTGTCTTCCACTGCCTCCCGCAGTTTGGTCAAACTCATGCTGGCAGCTTCGAGAACACTATCCAACCATCCCGTCCTCTGTCGTCCCCTTCTCCTTCTGCCCTCCATCTTTCCCAACATCAGGGTCTTTTCCAGGGAGTCTTCTCTTCTCATGAGGTGGCCAAAGTATTGGAGCTTCACGGTCTGTCCTTCCAGTGATTTCCTCCTCAGGGCTCCTCCTCAGGGCTGATTTCCTTCAGAATGGATAGGCTTGATCTTCTTGCAGTCCATGGGACTCTCAAGAGTCTCCTCCAGCACCAAAAAAGTTGCCTGGTACGAATGTCAAAAACAGTCAGAATTCCTTAGGCAGGTCAGTGATAGAAGTCCATGTTCAGGGTGGCTCCCCTCCCCCTCCCACTTGTATTTGCAACAATCACTTGCCCAGATCCAACAGTCCCCTGAAGGACTGCCTTGACTCTGCCTGTCCAGGCATTGCCATTCACTTCCACGACCACAAAGCAGCCTTCTGATGCCCGCCCAGCGCCTTGAACTACAACTCCCACCAGCCCCAGCATCCACGACCAACGGTCAGAGCTTATGAAAGCAGTTGGGGAAGGGCTGCAAAGGGAAGCTGATCCCACCAGAAGCTTTGCATGACCGTAGGGATCTGCCCTATAGCTGGGGGTTTGCCCATTTGATCCACTATCTACTGTCAAGGATCTCAGGCAGAGATAGGTCTTCCTCATCACCCGAAATCCTTTTAACTGGAGAGGCCAGAGATTAAACAGGAAGCGTCTGCTTACAATGTAGATGCACTTCCATAGCTCTGATGTTTACAGGTGCTCTGATTCCCTGAATAATTTGAATATCCACGAAGTCAAAAGGTGATGGCGCTCTGCCCTGCCTCCAACTTCTATCCCACTGTGTTGTTTAAGAAAGTGGGGGGGGGGGGCTCTGTTAAAAAATAGGGGAAGGGACTGGGCTGTCGTTTTGATATTCAGATTTGCAATTCTCTGTAGCCAGCACTGCAAAAATGCCTGAAGGACGCTCCTTTTTACCAGCTCTGCATTCTTAAGCACACCATGGCCAAACAAACTCTTGTCAGTATTCTGAGTCTTTCCCGCTACTTTCATTGATGGGAGCAACTGAATGTTCACCTTCCATTACCTTGCATTGAAGTGAATGGGGAACCCAGCATGTTCAGGAGTATACAAACTGCAGAGGCATCCCTGGTTTGGGTCAATATCTCTTGTTTTATGGGTTATGACATATAATTTAAAACGGCATCAGGCTTATAATGCTAGAAGACTTCGATGAACAGTTTGAAGTTGTTGTTTCCTTACAGTCGAGCTCTAGATGTTGTTGTTGTTGTTTAGTCGTTTAGTCGTGTCCGACTCTTCGTGACCCCATGGACCAGAGCACGCCAGGCACTCCTGTCTTCCACTGCCTCCTGCAGTTTGGTCAAACTCGTGTTAGTAGCTTTGAGAACACTGTCCAACCATCTCATCCTCTGTCATCCCCTTCTCCTTGTGCCCTCCATCTTTCCCAACATGAGGGTCTTTTCCATGGAGTCTTCTCTTCTCATGAGGTGGCCAAAGTATTGGAGCCTCAGCTTCAGGATCTGTCCTTCCAGTGAGCACTCAGGGCTGATTTTCTTAAGAATGGATAGGTTTGATCTTCTTGCAGTCCATGGGACTCTCAAGAGTCTCCTCCAGCACCATAATTCAAAAGCATCACTTCTTCGGCGATCAGCCTTCTTTTATGGTCCAGCTCTCACTTCCATACATCACTACTGGGAAAACCATAGCTTTAACTATACGGACCTTTGTTGTTAAATGAGTACATGATTAGCCGAAGTCAGCACCGAAGACTAACAACGTGCTTGTACTTTTTACAGACTCGGAGGCAGTACGGGAATGTGCCTTGCAGCTACGCAGGATGGGGGACAAATGGAACCTCCGCCAGAAGATCCTCAACCTGATTTCAAAGCTTTTCTGCCCCGAAACGTGAGAGCGCTTTGAGGGAAAGGAAAGGAAATGGAGAAAGAGAAATCAAAGAAAATTTCAGAAGACCCGACCTTTACGTGTGTGGAGTCGTGAAATGAGACTTCCGTAAGACAGAGGAGATGAAACGTTTCCTGTGCATTTCTGCATCCAGTTTCCTGTGGAGAAAAAAGGCTCCTGTGATACGATTTCTTCAGAAAACATTTGTGAAAGTTTGCTTGTAAATGGAAGGAACTGGAGAAGAGAGAACTGGAATTTACTGTTTACCGGAGATGTTGAACTGTGAAGGGCACTGGAAAAAGAAGGAATCTGGGAGGGGTGCCCCAACCCAGAGTTCAACGTTCTGATTTCCATAGGTCTCGAATTCATTCACTCAGCTGTTATACTGTATTGAAAATTTATGGGATTTCATGCATACCAACAGGCAACATTCCACCACCGCTCCGCTCTAAACTCTGGACAGTGCAAATCAGTTTATCAGCTCTTTGCAATTCCCATTCCCTAGGAATTAGAATCCCAGCCTAAACTAAACTAGGGAAAGGAGTATTTTGCTTGTGTGTTTGTTACAGCGAAATGAATGTAAGCTGTTACATAGAACCATAGAAACGTATAGTTCTATAATCAGCTATGTAATACATTATGTTCATTTTAAAAAAATGTATTATACTGCAATGCTATCAATTTACAACTCTAAATCGAGTAGATCCGCAGTGCCAATGTACCAATATTAGTCCTACAGGTAGGACATTGTATGATTACTTATTTTTGTTGCGACTATAATTGGTTACTTTTGGGTTATCAGCTAGAACCAAATGTTTCAGGTGAATGTTTGAAAGCACACCAGGAGGCTGTTAAACAGCATCCTTTCAACAGAAATTACAGTATTCTTAAGATGAGTTGTACAACTTTAGCTAGCAGTTAACAGAATACAATTTCCCATTTATAACAAATGTGACAAATTCCCTTACAGTGTTAGGCTTAAACGGAGGAAGCTGTAGAAAGAAAGGAGCAAATGCAGAGTTACATTTCAGAGGGAAAATATGACTACTTTTTCTTTTACGCTAAGAAAACCAACCATATTATTCAAAATGTGTCAGGAAGATGAAATGTTACAGCTGCTTTTCAAATGGGGGAGAGCTAGCAAAGAGAGCTTTAACCCAATATAGAGATGGAGGCGATATTAGGCCTGCCAGCAGGGATTCCCTTCATACTTTACCATTCATTACAGTGGGAGAATTTGATTTGTGCCTTCAGAAAAAATCCTAGCTACCAGCATGAAAATGAACCCAAAAGGTTTTTAAGTCTGAATGTGCTGCAGATCTTCAGTTTCCCAGTCTGGAGATCTGACATTAAACAAACCGCAGGATTAAGTCACCAACTTTTTTATTTCACGTTCCACCTGGCAGGTTAATGAAATGCACTTGAGCCCTGGTTAAAAGGCACATTACAACTATGGCTCAGATACATTTCTAGCACCCTCCTGCCATAACAAGTGCACATTCTTCCGTAATTTCATTAAGACATTATATTTCAAAGCCAGGATCCCCTCACCCCCATCAGACTGCCTTCCATAAAAGTGTAAACAGCTAAAATAGTTCACCTCAGTGAAAAGCTGCCAAATCTTTCTCTATGAGTGAAGTATCATTTCAACAAATTTTGATTTTCTAAGATTGCTTTCATCTAGTACATGTTGCCAGATTCTGGCCTGAGTTAAGTGTTCAGGAAAACAAATAACTGTGGAAGTATGAAGTGTCATTTCAAACATATGGTAGAAGACCTTATTTATAATGTGTGTTGTTGTTTTTTGCAATGGTGAATCCCTCTTCCCTTCGTATAATGTTTTGATGCTGGCGTATTTGCGAGCTATATGTGTTTATGTCAGAAAGATTGTTTACAGCAAAATAGCTTGTTCAAAGTGTTTAAGGGTCGTATTCGCAAACAACCTGGTTCATGCTTCTCGCTTCTTTGCAAACAAGTTTCATCCGTTGCCTTCCACAATGGGCTGCCCAGGCTTCTTGTTTTCATTTCTACAAAAAATTGTGCTGACGTCTTGCTGAGTTAATGAACTTGATGTGTGTGTTGTTGTTTTTTGTAAAAAATAAATAAATAAATGCTTTGGAATATAATTTCTGTGGAATTTTAATGCATATGCATTATGTCTCTTGCAGTTGACAATAAAGCTGTAACAGCTATATTGTTATCATCTCTGTTGTTATTTTTATTTGCCCTCCCACATATATGTCCCAATGTGGTGTACAAAATATAATTAATAACAGCTCTAAAACTCCAGTTAAAAATAGTACAAAAATATCAGGAGATGCATTTAAAACACTGTAAAGTAGACAAGCCGATAGATAATTTTAAGGAGGGTAAAAGCAAATTGCCAATATTCCATCACAATTTCGGGCAGAACGGACTGGAATAGGAGGAGGGAGTTGCAGCTCTGGGTCTTTTTTATTTTTAGAGCTGGAGCAACAGCGCCATCTTCCAGATCCTCCTTGCTCTGGCAAGTGAATGAGGTGATAACAAGGCTTTCAAGTTTTACTATGATAATAATAATAATTTATTTATTACAGTCAAAGACCAGCTCACATAACATAACACAAGAAAAATAGCGTTCATAAAGATAAAATATACAATCGGAGCAGATTGCAGCAATAGCTCATGAGCTAAAATTGAAATATATACATACACCCATACAACTGAGATTTGGGCTGCCATTAAAAAATTGACCCAAAGGGCAACTTCAGCATTTCCCTAGTAAGCAATTTTATACTAGAGGATGATCTGTGCCTACAAATCTGGGCGCAGAATCTCGCTACCAGCCAGGTCTTATGATCTTTGCCTAAGAGGAGAGAATTAAGTTTAGAAGTTTTACTAAGCTTTGTTTCAGAAACAAACCAAATTAAGTACCATCATATTGGTAATTTTAGACTTTGAACTAACTGGTTTTACTTGGGATGGCCTCTTTGGATAGTAATGTGTATTCACCTACTACAAATTGTTTTTCTGGGGTAGGTAAAGGTAAAGGGACCCCTGACCATTAGGTCCAGTCATGACCAACTCTGGGGTTGCGGTGCTCATCTCGCTTTACTGGCCGAGGCAGCCGGCGTACAGCTTCCGGGTCATGTGGCCAGCATGACTAAGCCACTTCTGGTGAACCAGAGCAACGCATGGAAACACCGTTTACCTTCCCGCCGGAGCAGGTTTAACCCACAGCGCCACCCATTTTCTGGGGTAGGAGGCCCCTTTAAATGGCTATGAATATTCCCTTCAAAATGTAGCAAGGCAGCCCTGCTGCCTTGAGGGGAGGAAAAGGTTTCTGCCAAGTGGGGCCCTGGACCTCCACCCTAAAGTCTGGACTCAAATGCACCACTGCCCCCTTCTGTAAAGTACTATGCAGAATGATATGGCCATAATGTCAATCAATCAACTGGATTGGCATGCCATGTTTGTAACTAGGACTAGTAGAGACGGAGGCAAATTCTGACTCTGCCAGAATCTTGGCTTTCCATTGAAACTGACTGGCTTCAGGAACTTATCTGAGATTCCTGGCTGCAGTGTAGAAACAGCATACTAAACAAAATCTTGGAGCATGTGCAAGGAAGCTTTCAGATTTCATTCCCGATTCCATCACCCTCCTTGCCTTTTTGACAATTAGTTGCAATGCAAAGAGGTGGGGGAAGCCGCACAATCCATTGTAGGTTTTATTCCTGGATCTCTCAGCAACCTTAAAGCTTAAGGCGTGACTCATGCCTTCTTCAGTCTTCAAGAAGAAGGTCATTGACCCCGGCAGTGACTATTCAGCAGGCAGTGTAGTCTGGAATTACCAGTTTCCTTGTATAAGGTAATGTTGTGCCTGAGTCGGCTTCACCTATTTCTTTGGCACACTTGCATGTTTGTCATCACCCTGCTGAAGACCTTTCCACTGTGCTTTGGGGCGGATGCAATCGTGTTGTTTATCAGAGACCATTTTATCTATCAAGGCGGGTGAAAATAGGAGGGTAGATGTTGTTAAGGTTGCCTACTGCAAACCACACCCTTTTCCAGGTAATGCAAATATCTCCTATTGCTATAATAAGCCAAGGGACCCAATTCAAGGTGCTCACATTAGGGTTTGAAGCCCTTAATGACTCAGTCCCCAAATATCTGAGAGACTGCTTCCTTAGGTTCTCTTGGGCAGTGGCGTATCATGGGTTGCCAGTGCCCAGGGCAAGGAAAGTATTGCACCCCCTAACTGCTGCCTCCATGCAGCGCTGCTGCCACCGGACAGAGCTATAGAGCAATGTCGGGAGATGCGCACACACTTTCTCAGGCTGGGGCACACCCGCAAGTCCCGCCATTCACCAACCTCCCCCAGTAGTAGGGGATGCTGTGCACCTGTCCATCACCTGACGTCACATAGCATCAAATTCAGAAAAGGTAAAGCCATGGCTGTAAAGGAATGATCAGGAGAGCACATTAAGCCTCAGGAAAAGCTTGAATTCAGTGCCATTTAAGTTCCTATAGCAGGGACTGAATACAATTGGGAGCAATCAGGAGTTCCTGGGTGTAAATTATACAGGGTTGTTTTGTACAAGGGTTGTGAATTTTTTCGCCTAAGTCTAGCAAACTGTACATAGTTGGACCACTGTTTCCCCTCTTGCCAAGCGGGGAATCCTACTGTTTATCAATGTAAATCCAAGTCTCCATCTTCTCAACAGGCTACTGGCTTGCGTGTCAAGCTGGAGAAAAACAGTTAGTCACTCAGCACTTACTTTCAATCTGCGCAGCTCCCTGAAGCAAACACCTGACCAGGAAGCAGGACTCCATTTTCCAGCCAGCTAAAAATATCTGGCTGCTTTAGGAACCTTTGGACTTTATGAGCAAGCTTGTGCCTGGCACAGCTCAGGCTCTAGCACTTAATTTGCCCAGCCCTTACAGGCAGAGAAGTGGCACATTGCTCCTTTCAAGGGAAAACAGCTCTGGGAATTCCCTGGTTCCCCACAAAGGCAGAATGATCAGGATGATCCAGGCAGCACAGATAACTTTTTTGAAACTCCATTCATTTGATGGGGAGAGTTAAGTCATGTTTGCTGATGGTTAAAGTTCTCCCACAGAAATAAACAGGACTTACAGTAGGATCCTATACATGGGATGTAGGTGGCGCTGTGGTCTAAACCACTGAGCCTCTTGAGCTTGCCGATCAGAAGGTCGGAGGTTTGAATCCCCACAACAGAGTGAGTTCCCTTTGCTCTGTCCCAGCTCCTGCCAACCTAGCAGTTCGAAAGCACACCAGTGCAAGTAGATAAATAGGTACTGCTGTGGTGGGAAGGTAAACACCATATCCGTGCGCTCTGGCTTCCGTCACGGTGTTCCTTTGCCCCAGAAGCAGTTTAGTCATGCTGGCCACATGACCCTGAAAGCTGTCTGTGGACAAACACCGGCTTCCTCGGCCTGAAAGCGAGATGAGCACCACAACCCCATAGTCACCTTTGACTGGACTTAACTGTCCAGGGGTCCTTTACCTTTTAAAGAATCCTACGCATGTTTACAGAAAGAAAGATTCCACAGTGGGGGTGTAAGGACACATTGTGCTCCTTCTTGGGTAGTTTGTCCACCTTTGGTCCCCACCCTGAACACAGCTCTCACTCAGCTGTGACTCCTAGAAGCTGTCAGCATGCAATAGCGGCCACATCCCAGGAACGGCTTCCACTGGCCAGCTAAACCAGGTGAGGGTAGCTGGTGGGTGTCAAACTCTCAGTGACTTAGGGAATTCACCTGCTTGTGAAGACAGGCTCCAGGAGATTGAGTGGACAAGACTACTAGTGGATCCAACCATCTAGAAGGCGGTTTCTGCATGTGCTGTACAGGGAAGTGAGGGGCAAATGGGGCTCATCAACCTAGAAAGGGGGCCTATCGTTTTGTGTACATTCAATTGTAAGCTAAAACATATGTGAAGGGACTTGACAGGAAGTCAAAATTGAAGAAAAGATTTTGTAAGATAAAAGGGGGGAAATATTTATTTTCATTATTATCATCATCATCATCATTATTATTTTCTGTGTTTGTGTGGGTGGGTGTTTTGTATAGAATATTTGGGAGGAAATAAGACAGTAAATAACAAATAACAAAATAGAAAGGGGGCCTGTCTAAAAGAAGGAAAACTCTGGTGCTTAACCTCTGCTGTCTTGAGGGAGGGGAAAAGACGATGGAGGGAACCGTACACAAAACCCGAGTGGAGTCCCTAAGACGGTTGGATGGCACATTGAACTCCTCCTTCCGGCAACTCCTGCTGCAAGCTGGTGCCAAACATATTGCTCTGCTTTCCTTTGGACCACATCAGTGAGGCTGAGATGGGGGTCTTGTAATCTGGGCAGCACAGGACCTCCATATACACTGTCCAGGCTTGTGTCCTGAGGAGTGCTGCTAACGCAGCAGTTTAACTTCACCCCTAGAAGCACACTCCAGTGTCTCTCAAGACAGACAGATGCAAACAACAGATCCTATCATGTTCTGTTGAGTTCATTTCCAGTAAATTGTGTACAGACATGCAGCTGTGCTTATATCGTGCGCCTCTGCCCTGCATACCCCCAACCCGTTTTGTCAAGTCAGTGGCAACACAGTTAGAATTGGCCAAATGCTTGAGATCTAGGCAATCTTGCCTAGATTTTTAACTCCTCAATTGTTGAATTTATATCCATATTAGAACACAAAGTGGCATTACTTGGCGGATCCAGCAAGTTCTCCATTTAGGCACTAAGCAGCCTCAGCCTTGTGTAACTTCAGAGGATCCAGACATATAAGTTGGAGATGCAGTTTCATGTTCTTCCACTACAGATTATGCCCTGGGACCCTTTCTATAAAATGTTTCCAAAATACTATTTGGTAAAAGATCAGATCTTAAAACTAAATGTTTTAAGCCAAGCACCTATGTTTAGAAAGACTTTTTTTGGAGAGGACAAGATGATAGGAATCCCACTGACCCTAACATAGATTTTAGCAAACCGTGTTCTTGATGTGATTCATGCTTACAAGAACAAACATTCCTGTTTAGTACCAGCTTGGCCTCATTTCAGATGTTCTCCATATGCTAATCGGCATGATACTTCAACCTGGTTGGTGCTCTCCTGGTCCTTGCAGCCAATAGGACTGGCAGTTCCAAAACACAGGTTGCTTCCTCCTATCTGGTTTCTGTTAGTCCAAGCAGCCAATAGGAACTGACGAGGGACTGTTGTGGTTTTTGCTACACTGGAGTCTTGCAACGCACATGGTAAAGTCTGCCTGTTTCTGTATGGGGAGTGGCTATAATGATTTACATGTGTAGCAGGCAGGGTGCGGCAAAAGGGTAATTGTGTCCAAAGTCAGAATACACTGAAGAGAAATTAAAACTGACAGTTTGAGCTTGTATTGGATTTGTGATAGTGAAAGTTTGTTGCGGGAAAGGGTTGGAAAATTACCAGTGTAACTTCCGTCTAAATAACTGCTTGGGCTAGATGGTAAGACCACATGATTAAACTGCTCCTGGATTGTACCACTTCAAGCATCAGGTGATAACTATATGACAGAATGAGCCTCTGTGTGAAAGGATGGGCTGCAGGAGAAAACACAGGGTGGGGCGCAAGACAAGAAGGTATGTAGATGTTGGATTTTTTGGAGCTGGCCGACCTGACTGGAAGAATCCGCAACCAGAAAGAAGAGGAGATACAAGAGGATTGGAAGAAATTTCAAGAATATTTAGCTAAACATTGTGATATAAGATAAATAGAAAATTGTTGGAAATAATAAATAGGCTTACAGGTAGAATAAGAATATGTTATAGTAAATATTAAGGATTAAAATATTAATAAAGGAGAAGAGGTTAGTAAATGAAAGGAGTCAATATTATCAGAAATATGAATTTGGAGAATGTTATATAGGTGATGGGGACGCGGGTGGCGCTGTGGGTAAAAGCTCAGCGCCTAGGACTTGCCGATCGCATGGTCGGCGGTTCGAATCCCCGCGGCAGGGTGAGCTCCCGTCACTCAGTCCCAGCTCCTGCCCACCTAGCAGTTCGAAAGCACCCTTAAGTGCAAGTAGATAAATAGGTACCGCTTTATAGCGGGAAGGTAAATGGTGTTTCTGTGTGCTGCGCTGGTGCTGGCTCGCCAGAGCAGCTTCATCATGCTGGCCACGTGACCCGGAAGTGTCTCCAGACAGCGCTGGAGCTCTTAAGTGAGATGGGCGCACAACCCTAGAGTCGGACACGACTGGCCCGTACGGGCAGGGGTACCTTTACCTTTTAACTTTATATAGGTGATATAATGAAATTCAGTTAGAGGGGAATTGAGGAAGTCAGTTATCAATGTAATGAGAATTAGGTATTTGAAGAAATAATTTTTCTTTGTGTCTAGTTTATTGTAGTGTAATGTGTTTTTCTTTGTTGTGTGTTTTGTTATGTTATTTCTGTGATAAATGTGGAAAATCAATATTTTTTTGGGGGGGGGAGAAAAGAAGGGGAGGTCTGTAGCACTGCTTGGCATACAGAAGGCCCTGGGTTCAATTCCTAACACCACTTCCAAGTAGGGCTGGGAATGCGACTTGTCCCAAACCCTGCAAATCTGCTGCCAGCCAGTGTAGACTATACTGAATGAGATGGACGAATCATAGCCTCATAGAATTGTAGTGTTGGAAGGGATCTCAAAGATCATCTAGTCCAACCCCCTGCAATGCAGGAATCTGTACGATCTGTGTCATGACAGATGCAACGGCGGAACAAGCCGATTGGGCGGCATATGTGCCCTGTGCCCAGGGGTGGGGCCAGCCGTCCGTCGGGTGGGGCCAGACCAGACAGGACACTCCGTGGGGCCTCCGAGGAGTCTGCCTGCCTTCTCCCACTCAGCTGCCCTACAGCTGGGGGGAAGGTGGCAGGCAGACCGTTTGGGGCAGTGTGCACGAGCCTGTGGGCGCCCAGGCCACCGTGTCACTCCCAGGAGAGACGCGTGGCTCGTGCGTGCTGCAAGCCCCATGGTGATTACTGACTGGCATTTTGTCACGCCCTCAGTGGTGACACCCGGGGAGACCCACCACAACCCCCTTCCTTCGCCCCTGGACAGATGACCAACCAATGGGATAGGTTTTAGGGAATGAGATAGGTTTTAGGTTATGCTATGCTTCTAATAGGTTATGTTATATTCTGGATTATGTTATGTTCTAATAGATTATGTCTGAATAGGATGAGAGTGTTGGAGATACGTGTGAATGTGTATGTGAATCCGGTCTTGGGTGTTTGATTTTCGTTGTTGTGTATACTGTGTATATACGGACAATGACAATAAATTTATCTATCTATCTATCTATCATCTATCTATCTATCATCTATCTATCTATCTATCTATCTATCTATCTATCTATCTATCTATCTATATCATCTATCCAACCTCAAGGAAGGAGTATCCACTCAAGGAAGGAGTATCCTGAGGGAGACTGCTCCACTGCCGAACAGCTGTTCCTGTCAGAAAGTTCTTCTTGATGTTTAGTCAGACAGAATTTCACTTCTTGTAACTTGAAGCTATTGGTTCAAGTCCTACCCTCCGGAGCAGGAGAAAATATGCTTCTTCCCTCTTCCATGTGAGAGCCCTTGAGATATATGAAGATGGCTATCATATCTCCTCTGAGTCTCCTTTTCCCCCAGGCTAAACCTTCAACTTCAACTATTCCTCATAAGGTTTGGTTCCCAGATCCTTGATCATCTTAGTACCCTCCTCTGCACATGGTCCAGCCTGTCAATATCCTCCTTAAATTGTGGCTCTCAGAGCCGGACACAATACCCCTAACCTATGCAGAAGTATAGCATCCTTGATCTGGACACTATACTTCCGTTGATGCAGCCTAGAATAGCATTAGCCGTTTTTGCTGCTACATCACACTGTTCTCTCATGTTAAGCTTATGGTCTATTAAGACCACAAGATCCTTTTCGCAAGTTTTACTAGCAAGCCAGGTGTCCCCCATCTTATATTTGTGCAGTTCGTTCTTCCTCTCCAAATGTAGAACCTGGCATTTGTCCCTATTGAAATTATTTTTTCTTTTCTCTTTTACTTTTGGCCCAGTTCTCCAATCTGTTAAGGTCATCTTGAATCCTGATTCTGTCTTCTATGGCTTTAGCTATAGTTCCTACGTTGTGTGTGCCTAAGGGGAAAAAACCCCAAACAAACCCCTCCATATATAAAAAGTTAAATATCAGACATGGGTTCTAGTTGAGTTTCCTTCTGATATATGTTACCTCTGTGTAAGCAGGATGGCAAAAAAAAGGAAAACAAAGGCTCCTCAAAAGAGGACACATATTTGCATAAAAACTGTTTGTGCTACTTATCTGTTTAGATGCTAGTTTAGGGGGGGAAATTGTAATTTAAATAACAGTAAAGGGGAAAACTGTGACTAGGTGTCAGGCGTGGAATATCCCCTCCTCCCCCGGTAGCCTCAGAGTAAAGATGAACAAACAGTTCATATTTTATGGCTTTTTATTCAGTCACCTGGTTGCAAGACAAAAGATCTAGGTCTCCACGCATAAGGGATGTTGGCTACTCTGAGTCCCTCCTCTTCCGTCTCCCACAGCATCCTGGAAATTTACAGGAAGCGACAGGAGTCACAGCCTCTGCTCTTGAATGCGGAGGGACCTGCAAGCCCTTGGGCCAGGAGGGTCTCCCATATTGTCCAGGGAGGTCTCTGCTGTCTGCTCTCTAACTTCCCCCTCCTCCTCTTCCACTATCACGTAACTAGGCAATTCCTCATTCAGCTGTACGTCATCCCTGTCTCCCTTTCCTCCTGAAACTGCTGGAGACAAGGAGGGAGAAACTTCCCACTCCTCCTCTTCTGAGATTAGCCGATCAGAGTGAGGGCTCTTTTCCCATTCCTCCTGTTCAGTCCAGTCGCTGGCACCAGGTATCCTGTGTGCTTGCCCAGTTTCCTGTCCAAGTTGACATGCAATTCTCCCTATATTGTGACACACACACACACATACAGAGTCATACCTCGGGTTGAATGTGCTTCAGGTTGAGTGCTTTCGGGTTGTGCTCTGTGGCAAACCGGAAGTAACAGAGCGCGTTACTTCCGGGTTTCACCGCTCGCGCATGCGTAGACGCTCAAAATGACGTCAAGTGCATGCGTGGAAGCAGCAAAATGTGACCCACACAGACGCAGACATGCCGTCGCGTCTTACATTCTATTCAGGATGCGAATGGGGCTCCGGAACGGATCCCGTTCGCATTCCGAGGTACCACTGTGTATGTATATATATATATTTGCTTTCGTAGATTTTCACGGGTACAGGAATGCAGGTTTTGGTGTCCTCGGGTGTCTTCCCGTGTAAAAGTTGGGGTGTCTAGGCGACGTTTCGACGAGGTCTCACTCGTCATCTTCAGGCTGGTGCTTTCGGCTTCTTGTTACTGGAACAGAGCGGGATCTCAATGTTTGAGTTCCTATAAATACTGTAGAGGGGGTGTGGTGTCTAGCCTCCAATGTTCTGGGCAGAGAGGAAGTTCCCAGGCTAGTGTGCCTTTTCTTCTTTTGTTCCTTAATTACTTGAGAGATACCTTGAGTGATTTCTTGAGTGATATCCTGAGTACCACTTAGGTGGGTCATTAGGTGTGGATTAGTTGCTAAAGTCTTTGTGTCTTGACCTCTTGAACTTTGTGAAGAGTTTTCCTGAGAAGATGGCTGTATTGCACTTAGTTGTGCTTTGGCTTGGCTTCGTGTATAGGGGCGAGCTGTGGTTTTGTGGCTTGTGTCAGCCAGATCTGTGTAGGGATTGCAGGGGGGTGCAGCATCCGGAGGTGCCACCATGGATTGGCTACTGGATGGTGTCAGTAATTCATCTGTGGAGAGGGTCTGGGTTTGGGTCTGGTGTGGTTGATTGGTGTTGGCGTTCTGTGTGCCTCTGGATCTGGTGTCAGTTTTTGTGGGGAGGGCTAATTTCCAGATGTCTGGCAAGCGGGATGTGTCGTCACGCTTGTTCATGTTGTGAGGGTGTTTCTCTATCTCGATGGCTTCCATGATTATTCTCTTGTGGTGATGTTCCGTGTTAAAGAGCAATTTGGAATCTGCAAAATTAATTTCGTGTCCTGTTTCTTTCATGTGTTGGAAAAGAGAGGAAGTTTTTTCTTCTTTTTTGACGGCATTCTTGTGTTCTGCGATACGTGCATTTATTCGTCTGTTTGTTTGTCCAATGTACGTGGCTGGGCAGACTTTGCAGGGTATTTCATAGATCCCTTGGTTTTCCAACTGGATTTTATCCTTGGGGTTTCTGAGGATATTGGCTATTTTTTGGTTGGTGCAAAAGGCTGTTTTGATATTGTGTTTATGGAGGATTTTGCTAATTTTATCTGTAGTGCCCTTGATATAAGGATGCTGCACCCCCCTGCAATCCCTACACAGATCTGGCTGACACAAGCCACAAAACCACAGCTCGCCCCTATACACGAAGCCAAGCCAAAGCACAACTAAGTGCAATACAGCCATCTTCTCAGGAAAACTCTTCACAAAGTTCAAGAGGTCAAGACACAAAGACTTTAGCAACTAATCCACACCTAATGACCCACCTAAGTGGTACTCAGGATATCACTCAAGAAATCACTCAAGGTATCTCTCAAGTAATTAAGGAACAAAAGAAGAAAAGGCACACTAGCCTGGGAACTTCCTCTCTGCCCAGAACATTGGAGGCTAGACACCACACCCCCTCTACAGTATTTATAGGAACTCAAACATTGAGATCCCGCTCTGTTCCAGTAACAAGAAGCCGAAAGCACCAGCCTGAAGATGACGAGTGAGACCTCGTCGAAACGTCGCCTAGACACCCCAACTTTTACACGGGAAGACACCCGAGGACACCAAAACCTGCATATATATATATATATATATATATCTCAGACTTGGACTGGACAGAAGTCCAAATGGAGAACACTTTCAAATAGAGGACTGCGCTCTGACAGTGCATCAAGTAGAGATGTGTCTTCTTTAAAGTAGGACATATGGCTACTCTAGTGTAGAGATGGGTTTTCCCTTGGGAGGGGCTTTCAAACATGTACCACTGCCGGTCTGAAGTGGTACAGTCCAAGAATACTTTTACCATTCAACCTTTAGACTGGGGGCAGGGTAAAAGGCGGCTGAATGTGGCATCTTGTGAACAGAATGAGTCAAAAGAACAGAACTTGACGGTTTCCTCTTCTTCCTTTCCTTAAATGGAAAATGAAACTGAAATTAACACAACCACAAATGACTTTTCAGCTGATTCCAAGAAGAGATGAGAGGGTGGGGTGGGGTGGGAATCACACTGTGACTTTTAAAACACACATGGAAACCTTTGTCTTTCTCATAGGCTCAGAAACAACACTGAACTTGAACACAGATTTGTAAAAAAGGAAAAGGAAAAAGGTGGTGATTGTCATTTTGGCTTTTTCTTAAGCAACCGGGCTATTTTGTTTCAGCTCAGTCCTGAGCACGAGAGAGACACACACAACCAGGAAGAATAGAAGCAAAAATTGCCCCCATAGCTGGATTAAGACTCCAATAAGGAGCAGCGTCTTCCACCAATATATATATGCCTTTGAACGGTATCAAATGCAAAAACAGCAACATCTGCACTCCAGATTTGCACAGCTGGATGTACTCTTCTAAGCCATCTGCAGATGATTGCATTCTTCCTGTAAAAATAGTACAAAATCTTTGAAGCTCGTAAGTTTAGACAGAGACCCCCCTTTGAGTAGAAATGAGCCCAAGCTATGAGCATGCAATTGATCCACATTATCCCAAGTCCTTTGTGGTTAACAGAATCCCTGGGAATAAATATGTTAATATAGGTTGTTCAGATGGAGTAATGCATGAACATCATATTGTAATAACTACTCCAATATCTTTCCATTTTCCAATTATGTGCGGGTTAGGTGGGTGTTAAATGGTCTAGATTTCCTCATTCTATGTGTTTGAGTATTTTCATCGTTCTGGATTATTATTCTGTGTTTCGTATTCTCCACCAGAAAGAAAAACAGCAAGACATTAAGAGTGAGAACCTAGCCTTTGCTCCTTCAGTGCTCACATTCTAAATGAATGGAATTTATGCAGTTACTGCATGGAACATCTTTACGGTCGTGGGAGTGAACATTCTATTTCACAACACGAGAATACAAGATAAGACAAAAACAAACCAATTACGGCCCCTCCCAGGAAACATGGGTTGAACCTAACCATAGTTAGTCTGGAGCCCAGACAAACTGAATTGTGGTTAACCACAAGTGGAAGCTTCCCATCTTGGTGTCTTGGCTGTGTAGGGGGCTAAGTTGGGGGGTATGCAGGCCCAAGGCCTGTAGCGGTTCATGCACGTCACACTAAACCATGGTTTATTTTGATGAATGGATGTATTCATTGTCTGTTTAACTAACCTCAGTGAGAAAACAGTGAGAGTAAGCAAGGAGAAGGTGCCTCTGCTTGTCTTGCCCTCTTTCTTTTGGTACCTGCATAGTTTGGCTTCAGAGGAAGACGGCTAGGGAAGGGGCAAAAGTGACCAAATGGTGGTGGACTCATTTGGGGGGGGGGACTCAGCACTGCCCTACACCAGAAGTCCCCACACCAGCCAAGGCCAGATGGTTTGGTCCCTAGTGCGAAAGGCAATTCAGACAAATGGATTGCAGGCTTGGCTGGTGAAGGAAATATGGCGATGCCAAGAAGTATTTCTCAATCTGGCTCTCCTGATGTTTTGGACTACAACTCCCATCATCCCTGACCATTGGCCACGCTGACTAGAGTTGGTGGGGCCTGTAGCTGAAGATATCTGAACAGGGCTGGGAATGGCTGACGTAAAAGCACGAAAGGAGCATATCCTCTGCCATAAGTGGTAGAAATGATACATGAATGAGCATATGTCTGCCGGATAATTCAGACCATAAATTTCCTTGCCACTTATCAGAATAAGATTGGGCACACAGATTACTGTGAGGTACTTTGGTGTGACCTCGCAATCTCTCCAGCCTATAAGGCAAACAACACATTTCAAACTTACAGCACATTTTAAATCACGTATAAAGAACAAATACCTACAGAAATAGTAAGCATCATGTTTATTTTCAAAAAACCACTAAAAAAAATGGGGTGAGGGGGAAGAGAAGGATTTGCTGAGATGCCGATTTACATAAAGGGGGCAAAGCAAGTTTTGGAAAATGTACTCTGTTTCCTATTATTGCACTTCTCTTATTACAACAAGGCATTTTAAAAATGTTCGTAACATGAATGATATATTTATATAAATAATGGTGCCAATATACAATATCATACAATCGTGTGTTACACTTAAAAAAACCCACACACAAACACCCCACACAAATGTAGATAAAAATTGTGGTCTCCTTCCCCCCAGAAAATAGATGAGGTGATAAACCTGTGTCTAGATGGGACTATTTCAGATCATGGGTGGGTGGGGAATCACATTGCCAAATGCCTCAAAAACCTCTGTACGTAGAAAAATAAGATGTCAGGGAGATGGCTAGGCTAGCACACTTCTTGCTTGACATCTACATTTCTATCTGCAGGGAATATTTTTGTATGGAAGAGCGATCAGTCATACAACCTTCCCAGCTGCAGTCTAAAGTGGCAGAATCCAGAAACAGGTTTGCTATCTCATTTGTTGCTTTGTGTGACCAGGCCTGTGATTTTGGTTTCTTACATCTTTCACCTTTATTTTCATGTACTGTACAAATTAATTTTTTTATCTGTGTAAAAGAAGAAGATTTGTAGCATCTGATTAATTCTTTCCTTGAGAAACTGGTTCACCAGAAGGCAGGTTTCCTATGACATGAAGAATGTGTATCCCACACGGCTTCTGAGAAATAATGAAATACTCATTTCAGCTTGCTTGAATTGAAAAAAAAAAACACCATCCAGAGATTTGTACAACCCATCAAAAAGTATTATGACATCGAGTTAAAAGCTCAACAGTAACAAGTCATTTATATCTAGAACAAGTTAAACGGATCAGCATAGAAATTTAATTAATCATAACTTCTAAATCGCAGTCAGCATTTTATTACGTAATCCTCTTGTTTAGTGTAGGCTTTTATATAACAGACAGGAAATGCAAGATGGTATGTAAACAGTTTGACTATTTTCTGAAGAATACTCTTGAAATCACTCATACTCCCAAAGAAACGTTTCCAAAATTACAAGATATTATGCCTCAATTTCTGGATGAACATCAAATTCCTATTGGTGAAACCTCATATGTAACACCTTCCTAATTTAAATGCATATCGATTATGGAGGAGGTGTTTGAATAAACCTTAAGGACTGAGGGTGGGGGAAAGTGACAATTCTGAAAAGAAGCCCACTGCAATGGTTTAGCCGTTTGGAATATATCAATACAGTGGTACCTCAGGTTAAGTACTTAACCCGTTCCGGAGGTCCGTTCTTAACCTGAAACTGTTCTTAACCTGAAGCACCACTTCTGCTAATGGGGCCTCCTGCTGCCGCTGTAGCACGATTTCTGTTCTCATCCTGAAGCAAAGTTCTTAACCTGAGGTAATATTTCTGGGTTAGCGGAGTCTGTAACCTGAAGCGTATGTAACCTGAGGTACCACTGTAGTATAAAGATCTGTATATTGCAGCCAGCTTTCCTAGGTTCCATCTCTTTGGCATCTCCTCTGCTTCACATGCAGACATTGTCAAGGAAATGGAAGGCAGGCACCTGATTGGAGCAGGAGGTGGTGTCAAGAGATTGGGGTTACTCAATGGGGCCTGGGAGCGACAGGAAGATGATAGAAGGGCATAGGAGACTGGAGAGAGGCAATGGGAAGAGCTGCAATATTTCTACAACATCCTTGCTAATGCAACTTGCTGCCCCTTTGCAAGTCATCACATATGTACGCCAGACCATAATAAGGGACCAGATCCCTGTTACGCTTTCTATACATATAGGGATGGTACCAATGTTCACCAAGCAGTGTGTAAGATTTACAACTTGCACAGAGCTCTCCCTGAGGCTGGCTTGGTTTCATTTTGCTTCAAGGGGAATAAAATTAAGCTCTACTCAAAGTCTATTTTCCGCCTCAAGAGTTGTAACAGAGAAAACATGCAAGATTCGAATGCATCGCCTGCCTGATGCCATTCTGGCAAACGTATGTATTCAGATAAATACAAAAAATAAAACCACACAGAGTAAGGCTGGAATGGCCTGAGACAGACTCTCTCTCCCACCACAAATACTGAAGATGTTTGTATTTTTAAAAGAAAGAATGAAGCATTGTCTCCTTCTGGAATTTTGACTCTATATCCCCTGACATTGACACAGCGATTTAAGGCAATCCCTGACACTAACACAGCAATTTAAAGAGCAAACTTGTCAGGGGTTCAGAAGGAGAGACACAGGAGGGGGAGCAAATGGAGAGTGAGGAGGAGGAGTACGAGGGGGGCGCAGGCAGTGACAGTGGCCAGAGTTATTCCACAAGCCTCTCTAGCGAATCGGAGGACTCACAGAAGGGAGCGCCGGTGGCCAGAGCAAGGGAGATTCCAAGGGAGAAACCTCAAGAGGGAGGGGCCAGCGGGGAGTCCCTGAACAGCAGCTGGAGATCAGGGCCAGCGTCTCCACCAGAGCGCAGTGGGGAGGGGGAGTCCCAGGAGTCAGGACCAGTGTCCTCACCACCAGAGGGAGGAGAGGAGTCAGGTTTGGCAACACCCACATCAGGAAGCGGGGAAACGGTCAGAAGGAAAGTCACCGGCTGGGCGCGCGCGCCAAGTTCAAATGTACAGGAGCGCGGCACAGCGGGGAGCCCGGGAAGGGAGCCAGGTCCTAAAGCCCGCCGGAGGGAGGGGCAAGACTCAGGAGGCTCCGCGTCAGAGGAGTCCAGGAAGGAGGGAACCCCAGAGGGCAGAAGGACCCAACGCAGGAAAGAGCAGCGCAAGAGGTGAAGCCGGGCTAGAATCTTAAACTGGTGTGGGTGGAGCAGTGAGTCAGAGGGGACTTAGCCGGTCTAGCGTTAAGACGTGGGGCTGCGCGCCCAGAGCTTGGAAATGGAAACTAAACTTCAATAAAGACTTTTGTATATAATATCCACTGGGCGTTGGTCCTCTGTGAGCTGGGACCTAGCGGCAGTCCTGACAGTAAGTCCCCTCTCCTTTTTTCACCAATTTTGCAACCTCGTGGAGTGCGGGAAAGCAGCGAGGGGTGAAGATTGGTGCTTCGCGAGCTCACGAAAAACAGGGAAATGACTACCGAAGAGAGGATAGCGAGTTTGCAAAACGCAGTGACGCAGTTGACTGCAGAAATTGCGGCTTCCAGAAAGAAAGAACAGGAAGCAGCTGCTGCCTGCCAGGATCTGCGAACCAGGTTAGAAGTGCTAAGTACACAGAGGCTACCGGCCACCAGACCAGAAGGGATTGGGCTGGGAAACAGAGGAGGGAGCCTGGTTTCGCACTTCAATGGGGACCTGCAGGAGTATCCTAACTTCAGAGCAGATGTAATTTATGCATTGCAGCTGCTGGACAAAGACTTTAAAAATGAGGAAGAGAGAGTGGGATTTATTATTTCGCATTTACGGGGGGAGGCAAAATCGTGGCTGCGCAATCTATGGAGAGACAAGGATCCAGCCCTCCAAAATGCGGCTGCCTTCATTAAAGTGATGGATGCGTGTTTTTTATCTGAGATTGATGTGGATATCGCTAGGAGGGAGATTCACGGACTAAGACAAGGTAAAGCCACTGTGAGGCAATATCATTCACGTTTTTTCGGATTGGTGAATGTACTAGCCTGGGAGAAAGAATCGCCTGCCGTCAGAGACCTGTTCTGGGAGGGGTTGAGCGGAGCTGTGAAAGACGAGATCGCAAGGGGGGGAAGACCCCAAACCACCAAGGACGTGGTGGAACGGGCACTCTCCATTGGGGTTCGGTTGGAAGGACGCCCTTGGGGCAAGGAGGAAGGGCATTTGGGACGCACGCCAGCGAGAGGACTGCCTCCCTTCCCCAAGGAGGCGGCGCGCGCTCGATCCATGCCTCCGCTGGGAGGGGGAGAGGAGCCGATGGAGATAGGTGGTGCTAAGGCTCACTCCACAGTCGGAGCCCTAACTCCGGGAGCAGTCAAGATGAAGCCTCCTAGAGGAACCAGGAAGTGCTACATCTGCGACAGTGCTCAGCATATGGCAAAAGAGTGTCCCCAGCGGTTTCACAAGCATACTGCAGCCGCAGCGACAGTAACAGACGCAATTCAGCAGAGGGAGTCGCAGCAGGAAAACTCCACTGTCTGGCTGGAGATGGCGTCTCTGGGGACCAGCCAGACAAGTCAGTGAAGCAATCCCCAGGGATCTTACAGCCCACCGACCCCCTCCCACCCAAACCAGTAGTGCAGCTCACCGCATCCCTTCAGCTCCCCAATGGGCTACTTGTGGAAATTCCCATCACCATCGACTCGGGGAGCAATGCAGATTTTATAGACATGCAGTTCATCCAGCAACATGGCATAGCCCTTCTGCCAGCGGCGGTACCTCTGAAAGTCGTCACAGTGGACGGCAGGGAGCTACTGGGAGGGCAAGTGCTACAGCAGACGCCGCCAATGGTGATGCGCATTGGAAACCACCGTGAGGTCATCAGCTTCAACGTCACCCGCCTGTCAGACACGCCCATAGTGTTGGGAATGAGTTGGCTGGATAGGCACAGCCCGGCATTAGCTTGGTACCAGCGGCAACTGACCTTCGGCTCCTCTTACTGCGCAGAACACTGCATCCTGGCGGACTTGGAAGATGAGGGGCACGAGGATGGACCACAGCTGAACTTGGGCATGTTGCAAGCGGTGCCTAACAAATACAAGGAGTTTTTGGAGGTCTTCTGCGAGAAAGAGGCGGATAAGCTGCCTCCCCACAGACCCTACGACTGCAAGATCGACCTCCTGCCCGGGGCGACGCTCCCAACGGGGAAACTGTACTCCATGTCTGAGGATGAATTGCAAGAGCTCAGGGAATTCATAGATCACAACCTGAAGCGGGGATTCATCCGGGAGTCCAAGGCGGCAGGGGGCAGCCCTGTATTCTTTGTAAAGAAGCGGGACACGCCCCAAAAGAGGCTGGTCGTTGATTTCCGCTTCTTGAACCTTAAGACCAAGCCCTCAGCCTTCCCTATGCCCAAGATCGATGACCTGCTGGCGACGGTGAGGAAGGGTCGCATCTTTACCAAGTTGGATCTGCGCGGAGCGTACAATCTCATTCGCGTACGGGAAGGCGACGAGTGGAAAACAACCATGTTTACGCCGCTGGGCACTTATGAATACAGAGTTATGCCTTTTGGATTAAAAAATGGTTCCCACTGCTTTCAAGCCTTCATGCATCATGTCTTGGCGGGTCTCCTCTACAAGAAGTGCGTCTGCTTCCTGGATGACATCCTAATCTTCTCGGAATCGCCGGAGGCTCACGAGAGAGATGTTAGGGAAGTTCTGCAGAGGCTGCGGGAGCACAGGCTGTACGCCAAGCTGGAGAAGTGCCAGTTCGACAAGACGGAGGTGGATTTCTTGGGCTACAAACTGTCCGACAAGGGACTGGCTATGGACGGTGCCAAGGTACGTGCAGTACTGGACTGGAAGAGCCCACGCAATAGGAAGGAAGTACAGAGGTTTGTCGGTTTTGCCAACTTTTATCGCAAGTTCATCAAGGGTTTCGCCATGCAGACAGCGGCCATCACCGACACCCTCAGTTCCAAGAAGAAGAGGTTCATCTGGACGGAGCAGGCAGAGCAGTCCTTTCAGAAGCTCAAGCAGCTCTTCGCTTCCGAGGAGAACCTACTGCACGTAAATCCCAGCAGGCCCATGAGAGTGGAGACGGACGCCTCAGACAGGGCCGTGGGAGCCGTTCTGTTGCAGCAAGACCACCAGGGGGACTGGAGGCCGTGCGCTTTCTACTCCAGAAAACTCAGCAAAGCGGAGCAGAACTACACCATTTGGGACAGGGAGTTGCTGGCCATACATGCAGCCTTCAAGGCGTGGCGGCACTTCCTCGTCGGAGCCAAGCACACGGTGCAGGTCCGCACAGACCATAAGAACTTGGAGTACTGGCGCACGGCGAGGTTCCTGAACCAGCGACACATCCGCTGGGCGGAGTTCTTTGCAGATTTCGACTTCAGAATTGAGTACATCCCAGGAAACAGCAACGTCTTGGCGGACGCGCTGTCCAGAAAACCGCAGTATCTGGAGGCAGAGGCACCGGCGGCGGCCAAGCACATTTTCACACCACAGGCGTGGGCATGCGCGTCAGCCACGGTGGACCTGGACGCGGTGCGCCGCGCGCTGCAAACGGACTCGTTCGCCCGAGCCAAGATGGAGGAGGTGTGCAGTGGCAAGGCGAGGGGCGACGAATTCCAAGTGCGCGACGGCCTGCTCCTACACAAGGGAGTCCTCTACGTACCAGGAGACAGCCTCCGCGCGAAGGTCCTGTAACAGCTGCACGACGCGCCCAGCGCGGGGCACTTCGGCAAGGAGAAGACGGTGGACTTAGTAGCCAGAGACTTTTGGTGGCCTAAGATGCGGGGGGATGTCGCGGACTATGTCAATAGGTGCGACACCTGCCAAAGGGCTAAGCCTGTGCACCAGCCGCCGGCGGGCCTGTTGGAACCACTACAGACACCGTTCGTACCGTGGGAGAGGGTGGCCCTGGACTTTGTCACAGATCTACCCAGCTCAAGGGGCAAGACGGCAGTGCTCGTGGTAGTGGACCTGTTCACCAAGATGGCCCACTTCATTCCGTGCGCGAAGGTGGCCACGGCTGAGCAGACCGCTAAGATGTTCATAGACCACGTGTTCAAGGTGCACGGCCTACCACGGTCTATTTTGTCCGACCGGGGGCGCCAGTTCATCTCCAACTTCTGGCAAAAGCTGATGGGATTCCTGAACGTCAAGGTCAGCCTGGCGTCGGCGAGACACCCGCAAACTAACGGGCAGGCGGAAAGGGTCAACGCCATCATGCAGCAGTACCTGAGATGCTACGCGAACCAGCAGCCATCGACCTGGGTGGACTATCTACCGTTGGCCGAGTTTGCCTACAACAACACGAAGCACGGGTCCACGGGGGTGACACCATTTTTCGCCAACTACGGGAGGCATCCCAGAACCTTCCCGGGTCTGGACACAGTGCGGGAGGGGGAGCCACAGGGAGCAGAGGACGTGGCAGCGGAGTTGCAGGAGATCCACGAGCAGCTCAGGAGGCAGTTAGAGTTGGCAAAACAGGCTTACAAAGTGCAGGCAGATCGACACAGGAGGGTTGGGGAGGACATCCAGGTGGGAGACTGGGTCTGGTTGGCAGCACAAGCAGTTCCAGCCAGATCGTTAGCCAAGAAGAAACTAGGGCACAAGCAGCTAGGGCCTTACCAAGTAGAGGCGCAGATCAACCCAGTGGCCTTCCGGTTGACACTCCCGGAGGGTTCCAGAATGCACCCGGTCTTTCATAGATCAGTGCTCACGCCCTACAGAGAGCCCCACAGGTTTCAAGCACCGGGGAAGGTGCCAGACCCGCTCAGGGAAGCGCCCAAAAAAGGGGGGTCGCCGAAAGGGGAGCCACTTAATGAAGCCACTGAGATTTTAGACTCAAGGTGGGGGGAGGACGGGATTGAATATCTTCTCGCCACAGAGGACACCCCGGCCAGCGCCAACAGGTGGGTGCCGGATTACGCAGTGGAAGAGCAGTTGCTCAAGGAAGAATTCCACACACTTTTCCCGCACAAGCCTATGCCGGCGGGCTTTTTCGAGGATTGTTTGTTCACACCCACACTCTCGGCCAGCACTTTCCGGGGTTTCTCGTCAGCTGAGGACTCGGCTCCGGGAGGCAGCTCCCCGGAGGGATCGCTTTCAGGTTTTGGCACGGGGGGATCTTATTGGTGGGAGGACCAACCCGAAGTGGGCTGGCGCAGAGACATGCCGAAGGGGCCCTGGGAGGTGGACCCCCATCAAGCAACAGGGGGAGGAGGGCTCTTGGGTGATTTGGGGTCGAGCTCAGATTTCGAGCACACCGCGCAGGAGATGGAAGCGGAGGAGGTCGTCGTCGACGAGCCCATGGGGGACTTCCCGGACTTATCTCGATGGTTGCAAGCCTCAGGGGACGAGCTGTATCCTGGACTCACCCCTACAACAATGGAGCACCCGGAACCCGCACCGGAAGAGGGGGAGGGGGGAAGGGGGGGCTTCGAGGGGGGGATGGATGTCAGGGGTTCAGAAGGAGAGACACAGGAGGGGGAGCAAATGGAGAGTGAGGAGGAGGAGTACGAGGGGGGCGCAGGCAGTGACAGTGGCCAGAGTTATTCCACAAGCCTCTCTAGCGAATCGGAGGACTCACAGAAGGGAGCGCCGGTGGCCAGAGCAAGGGAGATTCCAAGGGAGAAACCTCAAGAGGGAGGGGCCAGCGGGGAGTCCCTGAACAGCAGCTGGAGATCAGGGCCAGCGTCTCCACCAGAGCGCAGTGGGGAGGGGGAGTCCCAGGAGTCAGGACCAGTGTCCTCACCACCAGAGGGAGGAGAGGAGTCAGGTTTGGCAACACCCACATCAGGAAGCGGGGAAACGGTCAGAAGGAAAGTCACCGGCTGGGCGCGCGCGCCAAGTTCAAATGTACAGGAGCGCGGCACAGCGGGGAGCCCGGGAAGGGAGCCAGGTCCTAAAGCCCGCCGGAGGGAGGGGCAAGACTCAGGAGGCTCCGCGTCAGAGGAGTCCAGGAAGGAGGGAACCCCAGAGGGCAGAAGGACCCAACACAGGAAAGAGCAGCGCAAGAGGTGGAGCCGGGCTAGAATCTTAAACTGGTGTGGGTGGAGCAGTGAGTCAGAGGGGACTTAGCCGGTCTAGCGTTAAGATGTGGGGCTGCGCGCCCAGAGCTTGGAAATGGAAACTAAACTTCAATAAAGACTTTTGTATATAATATCCACTGGGCGTTGGTCCTCTGTGAGCTGGGACCTAGCGGCAGTCCTGACAAAACTATTATTTAATAAATTTGATTTCCAGTATTATTTATATGCCGTCTTTCAGGGCAAAGGCTTCCCCAAACTAATTTCTCAAGGAAATTATGTTGACACCTGTGTATTTTTCAACCATACCTGCTATCTATACATTAAAGCAGGGGTCAGCAAACATTTTCAGCAGGGGGCCGGTCCACTGCCTCTCAGACCTTGTGGGGGGGGGGGGCAGACTATATTTTCAAGAAGAAAAAAAAGAACAAATTCCTATGCCCCACAAATAACCCAGAGATGCATTTTAAATAAAAGGACAGATTATACTCATGTAAAAACACGCTGATTCCCAGACTGTCTGCGAGCCGGGCTTAGAAGGCGATTGGGCCGGATCCAGCCCCCATGCCTTAGTTTGCCTACCCATGCATTAAAGACTATCTCAATCTCACATGTTTGATCAAAATTATCTGTCAGAATGACATGTGCTTTGACTATGGATTAAATACTCAGAATCAGCGCATGTGATGCTCTGAGGAGTGTTATTTTTTTAGAGAGAATTTCAAACTACACATCTGTCATAAAAATTCCTGGGTGGTGGAGGAGGAACCCCAACAACTGGTGGACATGAATAGGATGCCCATATCCAGTTCAATGAACCCCGGTGAGCACTGTGAAGTAGTGACAGATACAGCCACATTTCCTATATATGTAGAAGTCTGCCTCCACATATGGATCTCACTTGCTCGACTGGGGAAACAAGATTTAAGTGCCTTCACAGTATCTGTTTCAACAAATGCAGCAATTGTGCTTATAGATGTATAGAAAACCACTTAAAACCAATGCTTCAGAACAAAAGCAGCAGAAAATACGGTCACTCAGAACTTACAGGTGAATTTACACCCGCAATGCAAACGCTTTCTTGTCTTTTGTTTCCTTCTGATTATCCAAACTCTGGGGGCCTATCCTTCCGGTGACTTCACCCCAGAAAGTACTTGTTAATGCAATTCTTTTTGCTTTATTTTTTAAAAATGTGATTATATGGAACATGGAATGAGTAACAGTTTTTGTTAGCCTGGGGGATTCTTTCCTTTCTGGGCCGCCTTCTGGGGCCTCATGCAAAGTCCTGGGCAATGCAGAGGCAAATGAGAGGTTATTAGCATTCAAGGACTCATTCCAGCCAGGCAAAAACATTCCAGTCAGGGCCAGTAGGGGAGTGTAGCTGGGGATGGGTTGTGGCCTGAGGAGATTCCCAAGGGCCAGACAGAGAGAGGCTCTGAGGGCCACATACAGGGCTGAGTTTTCCCATCCTTGATAAGGAGGAAATTTACCAAGACGGGAGTTCCAATTCTTCCGAAAACCAGACCATCTACTTTCTAGCTATCTAATTAGAGGCCAATAGGTTTGAAAACTAGGAACATAAACTCTGAATACTGAAAGAATACAATTTATGGTGTGTTCTTCTAGAAAACCACCAATTGTCTGGAGAACATTTTCTCCCTAGACATATTGCTTTCTGTGGCTTTCTCCAGTGTGAATTGAGTTATAGCGGCTTAATCGTAAGAGTTGAATGCATTCATTTAAGTATTCAGAACCACCAAGAATTCTCACCTCTATGGTGGAAAAAAACCCACACCACACTTGTAGTTCTGGTTTTAACCCAGTTGTTCTTTGCTTTTTCCATTGTTTGTCTTTATGTTGTTGTTTTTGAAAACTCTATAAATGCATCTTTAAAAAAAATAAAATTATAAGCTTGCTTCAAGCCATTTTGAGGAGGAACACTCAAAGAAACACCACTTAAAAGAACAGGGAGATTGTCTCAAACATTCTCCCATTTTTAATAGACAAATGCTTGACCCACAAGTCAGCTGAAATCAAAACAACATGGTACAGCTACAAAATCCCTGTTGCCACAAAAAACAGGGCAGGTTTCATCTGTTAGGGTGCTATTTGACTAAGTTTTAGTCAGAGTACACCCACTATCATAAACATAGCTAAATTAAGCCCAGTCATTTCAGTGGGCCTACTCTTGAGGAAAACTTAGTTGAATACCACCCCCTAGCTTGCTAAGTGTAAAAATACCCAGGACAGACACACAATTCACCATCTTGACATTTTTAAAACATTACTCAAGCTTGCTAAAGTACTGTACGCTTTCCCAATAAATAGTTTACCAGTTATAAAAGTTGTGTTGTGTGTTGTTCATCGAGCACTGAGTGAAACTCCAGCAGCTTAGCAAGGAAAGTGAGGCAGAGATTGTCACTTAAGCTTGAGATGCCTTCATGGCTTGCGGCTCCCATATGAACATATGGAACTTCCTCATACCAAAATCAGATTGTTGGTCCATATAGCCCCAGCACTGCTTGCTCGGACTGGCAGCAACACCCCAGGGTCCCAGGCATAGTGTCCAGAGACTGTGGCACCCAAAATCCTTGGAACTGGCAAATGCCAGCAACTGAATCTGGAAGCTAAACTATGTGTTTCACTTATTTCCTTACACACGAATGCCATGTCTTTCTTTAGACATGAAACCCACGATGATGCTGTTGCTAGGTGGCCATGCACCCAAGCAGTCCCCAGACCTGCTTAGCTGCAGCATGACAGTAGCTTCATGTGCCTTGAGACCGTATCCTGGTATTTCCTCAGAGAGCCACAGGCTGTCTCCCTAGAGCACTGAGAATCATTTTTCCAAGTAATAGTTGGGTGGACCCAAAGGGGACATTTGAATCCTTTAACCGTAGCAAGAAGAAACCAGATACAAATCATATTGCAAATTGTACTCTGCCAAGCTTTCCCATGCAACCTATGCAAAGTACCGTTTATTGCACCATCTATGTAGTGAATCCAAAGTGCCGTAATTGATTGATAAAATGATAGGTTTGTTTCGCAGTCAAGCAACCTGACTTCCATCCATAGTCCACCCAGATGTGTGAGCTTGGTTGGGGGTTGTCCAGGCAATGTGGCAGCTGCACTCTGCACGTGCTCCGTGGCAGTCTTTTTCGCTTCATGTAATCCCAGGCAGATCGGAGCTTGCGTTGAAAACAGATTCCAAGACTGATTTCAACAGCTTTGCTCTGGTGCAGCTCCAAACAGGTGACTCATGGAGCTGGTCTTGAGGAAGACAGGAAGGGGATTCAGATCAACAGAAGTCCATGCAGCCAATAATAATAATACTGGGGTTAGTGGTGGTGGAGGAAATGATGCCATTTATAAAACACTGGTGCATTCGCTGGGATACGTTCCTGGCTCACGTATCTTGATGTTCCTTGGCTGATTTTAGCAGTCTGACAAAGAACAACGCCACTGAATCAACAAGGCTCAGCACTTGCAATGTGTTTGTAATGGTTCCATCGCACACAACCTGGAAGGGTGTGCCACAAAGGTAGGTTTAGGTTAACAAGTTTCAATGCCCATCATGCTGGAGGCTGATGCTTTCTGATAAGCAATTGGACAGGTCCCTCTGGCACAGATTTAATGATGTTCCAAGCATCGTAATGCATGAGTCCAAGTAAGGATTTCCCACCAATGGCCAGGATTTCATCGCCGGCTTCCAGTTTTCCCGCTTGTTCTGCAGCGCCACCTGTTGGGGGAAAAAATGAAAGTCAGGACAAAAGAGCCGAAACGCAGAAGAACCTCACATTCAAACACAATTCAGTTTTGATTTCCAAGACTCAGCTCTGCAGTAAAATTCCGTTGCAATTTGCCCAATAGCAGAAGTTCAGTGTGGTTCCTGAGACTATATTGGACTTCAGGACGCCCCGTTTCCCAGGGACAGTCCCCGAATTTACAAATCAGTGCCTGCTTCTTGGGAGAAAAGCAATGACAAACCTAGACAGCATCTTAAAAAGCAGAGACATCACCTTGCCAACAAAGGTCCGTATAGTTAAAGCTATGGTTTTCCCAGTAGTGATGTATGGAAGTGAGAGTTGGACCATAAGAAGGCTGATCGCCGAAGAATTGATGCTTTTGAATTATGGTGCTGGAGGAGACTCTTGAGAGTCCCATGGACTGCAAGAAGATCAAACCTCTCCATTCTTAAGGAAATCAGCCCTGAGTGCTCACTGGAAGGACAGACCCTGAAGCTGAGGCTCCAGTACTTTGGCCACCTCATGAGAAGAGAAGACTCCCTGGAAAAGACCCTGATGTTGGGAAAGATGGAGGGCACAAGGAGAAGGGGACGACAGAGGAGGAGATGGCTGGACAGTGTTCTCAAAGCTACCAGCATGAGTCTGACCAAACTGCAGGAAGCAGTGGAAGACAGGAGTGTCTGGCGTGCTCTGGTCCATGGGGTCACGACTAAACGACGAAACAACAACAACACCCCATACAAAATCCATTGAAGTTGAAAAGTGTCCCCAGATTCAATGAAAAAAAATCTGGTAACCTTATTCTAAAGTTGCAAAGTGTGCTGCAGTCCACATCCACAGGAAACGTCCAAGACTAGCCTCTTTTATCCCCAGTTTCCAAAGCAGGAACTGAGTCTTAAAGACAGAGACTTGCCTAAGGCCAGGCAGGGAAAAGGGAGACAACTTTCAAGTTGAATGAAAAATGTCCCGAGGGCAGCAAAGAAGCCCAGCCAGGATGTGGCGAGTAACTGAAAGTAAAGGAGGATCAAAAATTCCAGCCTATTCCTGCTTGAATGTATCAACCTGCTTTGAGTTTGGTGCAGCTCTGCTTTGGGGTGAGTCAAACCTGAAATGGCTTGCTCCCACCTTACTCCTCCTCCCTGCCAGCCATCACCCACTTCTCCAGGGAAGAAATTCCAGAAACAGGCTTAAAGAGACCAGTTATCTTGGCCCCCATGCCACCCTGGTGTCTCCCACCCCCAGGAAAGTTTACTGGCAGCTGCAGCAGATGGCGGTGCTTTGCTTTCATTTACTACTCACTACTAGGGTGGTGAGGATTGCTGCAAAGCACTGGTTGAGGGTACAACTGCCCACTGTTTGTTTACATCTCCTTTCTCTGACTCAGCTGCTGATTTCCATGGATTATGTTATATCACTTAATTTCACAGAATTATAGAATTGTAGAGTTGGAAGGGACACTGAGGGCAAACTAGTCCAACCTCCTGCAGTGCAGGAATCTCAACCAAAGCATCCATGACAGGTGGCCATCCAAACTCTGCTCAAAAACTTCCAAGGAAGGAGAGTCCACAACATCCCGAGGGAGTCTGTTCCACTGTTTTGTGGCTTAGGGCCCTCGTATTTACGGGACCGCCTCCCCTGGTATGCCCCGCAGAGGACCTTAAGGTCCATGAATAACCATAGTTTAGAGGTCCCAGGCCCTAAGGAAATCAGATTATCCTCCACCAGGGCCAGGGTCTTCTCAGTGATGGCTCCGACCTGGTGGAATGCTCTGTCCCATGAGACCAGGGCTCTGCAGGATTTAACCTCCTTCCACAGGGCCTGTAAGACAGAGGTATTCTGCCTGGTTTTCAATCTGAATTTAGCCTGATCTTTTATTCCCCTACCTTCCCTCCCCCTCCCCTTTTACCCACTCTGGGATCCCACAGCTAATTCTCCCCTGGCCTTCTCACTGGCCCAAATAGGACTAATTTAGCCAGCTAGCCCTGGTGATCATCTAATGTTTATTGGAAGGATTTCCCCCCTAAATTGATTTTTGATTTTATTGTTATTCGCGCTTTTATACTGTATTTTATGCTGTTTTTTGTTTTATCACAATTAAGTGTTTTAAATTTGTTGTTAGCCGCCCTGAGCCCAGTTTTCTGAACCAGGAAGGGCAGAGTATAAATAAAATAAAATAATAATAATAATAATAATAATAATAATAATAATAATAATAATCTGATTGATGAAGAAATCATATGCATGCCTACTCTACATTTGACTTCAGTGGGATTTACTCCCAAGTAAGTTTGTATGGCATTGAAACACGTGTCAGTTTAGCTGTCTGTTTGGAAACAAAAGCGGAGCCTCAGAGTAACCGTATGCAGCTGATTGCTGAAGGTATTGTTCCTCCCCTCTAAAAAGAGAGGCAAGACTATGCCTACAGAAAAGAAAACGGAAACTTTGGAAAGCGGTTTTCCAAGTACCTTTAAAAATCCTCTTGATGAGCAAAGGTCTGTCTCCTGAGATTGAAGCTTTCCCCCCATCCAGGCTGAATCCCAAGCCAGCAGAAGTCTTCAGAAGTTCGACACAAACGGCTTCGCCCAGCTCTCCATTTGTACCTTTGGGGTGGAGGGAAACATGTAAAGAACATTAACTCTGCTTTGTTCTAACGTCCAAGTTTTGGGCTGCCACCAGGACAGGGAGGTCATGCCAAAAGGGAATGCATGAGGTAGTCTTTAACAAAGCAGCGCAAGTCTCCTTATTTCCCAGACAGTTAGAATCCAAGTTGCATGGGGGGGGGGTCCAGGGGGCCCACCCCCAAACCCATTTGTTCTTCTTTGGGGTGAATTCATCCAGCTACTGTGCAACTGGCTCCAGGATTTGGAGGGCCCTTGTGTAGACGCCCGTCATCGCCCACCATGGCTCTTCCTCCCCCCAAAACCTGGAGTAGTTTTTATTACTACTAGCTGCTTGCTTGTCAGGCAGACAGCCAATGACAGACCCTCCAAGTCTCCCCGTTTTCCAGAGACAGTCCCAGATTTACAGAAGTCATCCTGGTTTCTGATTTGATCCCAGAATGTCCCGCTTTTCCTTAGGTTGTCCCTATTTTCATCAAAGAAATGATGCTATGGAGTGATATGGAGCTATCTGACCCCCCCCCCCCAAGCCATGGAGATAAGTAACCACAGAACATTTAGAAGACATCTGAGAGCACTCCTGTATAGGGAAGGCGTTTTTTTAAAAGTTAAATGCTTCATTATGTTTTTGTATGTGCCAGAAACTGCCCAGAGTGGTTGGGGCGACCCAGTCAGATGGGTAAGTTACAAATAAGAACATTATTATAATTATTATTGGGACACGGGTGGTGCTGTGGGTTAAACCACAGAGCCTAGGACTTGCCGATCAGAAGGTCGGTGGTTCAAATCCCCGCAATGGGGTGAGCTCCTGTTGCTCGGTCCCTGCTCCTGCCAACCTAGCAGTTCGAAAGCACATCAAAGTGCAAGTAGATAAATACGTACCGCTTTGGAGGGAAGGTAAACAGTGTTTCCGTGTGCTGCTCTGGTTTCGCCAGAAGCGGCTTAGTCATGCTGGCCACATGACCCGGAAGCTGTACGCCGGCTCCCTCGGCCAATAAAGCGAGATGAGCGCCACAACCCCAGAGTCGGTCACAACTGGACCTAATGGTCAGGGGTCCCTTTACCTTTACCTGTAATTATTATTATAAAAGGAAGTATGGATGATCCCTAAGAGGTAAGCCAGGCATAGGTAAACTCGGCCCTCCAGATGTTTTGGGACTACGATTCCCATCATCCCTAGGTAACAGGACCAGTGGTCAGGGATGATGGGAATTGTAGTCTCAAAACATCTGGAGGGCCGAGTTTGCCTGTGCCTGAGGTAAGCGAAGAGGCCAGCAGTTGGCATTGGTAAAGAGAAACAGAAGATCCAAGTGACTCTCATCACTGGACTCCTGCAATGGACCCTTTGCTGACCATGCTGGCGCCAACCCTGCATTGAACCAACAGCGTACCTGTTGCTCTTCCCACTGTTGCAGTTACTAAGGATTTCCTGCCAGGCGTTGACGTTTCAGACCCGGCAGGAGAAGGCTTTTCTCCGCCTCTCTCCTTCTTGATGACGACGACGGCGTATTTGTGGAGCCTGGCCTGGTGAAGAGCGTTGAGCACATCCCCGTGCACAGAACCCGCGAGACAGGTGCCGTTGATGGAAAGAATGTGGTCCCCTCGGCAAATGATTCCTTCCTGGGATGCCACCCCTTTCGAGAAAACCCGGTGGACCTTCAAGAAGATAACATTGCGGTGAAGGTCGTCAGCCAAGTAAAAGAACAGTAAGTTGTTTAACACAGCAACTGATTGATTTGATAGAATGACTTGAACCCAAATAAATACGGACAGGGTTCAGCAGAGGTGCCTTTTGGAGCTATTGGGAGGAAGTGTGAATTTAATAAACTGAATCTAATACTCGTTAGTAAGAAAAGCCAACCTTGGCATGTTCTTTTTCACCTCCTACATTGAGCTCAAACTTGCTAAACAAATATACAATTAATTCTCAGTCCCCACTGTTTAAAATCTACCAAATTAATAGCTAAATATGTAGCTAATAATCTACTTAGTCAAGGCTGGCAGTCCAGCTTACTGCATAGAATTCCTAGTACATATGCAGTAGTATATGCAGACATCTCTGAAACAAGCAATGATGTTTTTAAAAACTTGCCAGCAGTGCTGACTCTGACTAAAGGTAAATCTAGCCTAGCATTGTGTCTCCAACGGCGGCAGGCAAGATGTCTCTGGGAAGATCACAAGCAAGCCATAACTGTGGGGCTATTTAATGGATTTATTTCTCGCGGCACGCTAGAAGGCGTTTTCTCATGGTGCATCGGTGTGCCCCAAAACAGGGAATCACTTGGCTCCTTCCAGCTCTATGTTTCTGTGTTGAGATTCCTGAATTGCAGGGGGGTTAGACTAGATGACCCCTGGGGTCCCTTCCCCAACTCTTACAATTTTATGATTCTGCTGGAATCATTAAAAAAAATCAGTGGGAGCCGATACCACGGGCCCTGATCCTCCAGATGTGTGGTTTAAGGCTACCCCTGGCGTTCCTCTTTGGCAACCTTGTGTGCATCAGGGTTTATTTGGCACCCGGTCCCATTTCCCTCTCTGATCGCATTAGCAGATGGTACTCAGAAATGATGCAAGCAGTCGTTCGCAACAGGGCTTTATGGCTGATAAATGAGCACTTGATCTGATTTCCAGCTGGCTTTGCAACCCACTTATGAGAAAAGATGCAGTCACCACTTACGATGATTGATTTCTGTTCCAGGTCTACTCCTCCAGCAACGCTAAATCCCAGGCCAGACCCTTCCTCTTTATTCAAGACTACAAAGAGAACATCTTCTTTGCTCTGACAAAAAAGACAAAAGAAGAAAAACATCCTAAAGTTAAAAACTCGGGAGAAATATTCGCAAACGTGATGAGAACAGACCCATGTTTATAGAAGTTCTTCCTGGGTGATATTTGTTTTTCTTTTTTGAATTAGAATGTAAAGGGATTTTTTAAAAAATTGAAAATAGCTATAATTTCAAAATACTAAAGGAGTTCTGGGAAGACTGGGAAAGACATTCTGAGTTTATTTATGCTGCAAGGAAATCACAAAAAGTCAATTAAACCAGGATTCGGTTTGAGCTACGCCTTCTCAGGGGTTAACCCTAGAACCAAATTTAATGCCATGGCCCAGCCACGTTTTAACAATAAATGTGCAACAGGCCCTTCCAATGGCTTTCAGCCTTAATATTATGAAGATATTTTACTACTGCCAATTTTATTTGCTGCCTTAACTTTTAAAAACCATTGCAATTTCATAGTTGTGTTTCGTTTTAATTGTTCCACGGCTATTGGGTTGTATCCAATGATGGCTTTGTCACAGCCCAGGAGCAAGGAACCGTCGGGCCACAGAGCCATTTCCTGGACTTATCCCTCACTGGTGGCAATCCAAAGAGGACTACAGAAGTGCCAGCCTTGGAAACCTCCTTTGAGTGGTAACTGAAAAGAGCATCGCGAGCACTCAAGGAGACTGGGAATGAGAAGAAAAGAGGTGCTCTGTCACTTCTTTGCATCTGCCGCCCAAGGCGGATATCTCAATCTGCCTAATGGTAGTGTTGGCCATGGAGGAGGAAGCAGGAGATGGCTGGTTCCTTCTGATCACCTGGCCTCCTGGAAAGGGAAATTCTGCTCAGAGATTTCCAACCCCTTTGACTGGAAGGTTATGTACTTCCTCCTGGGACTGGCTTAAACCTGTTGGTACAGCAAGAATGGAGCCTGTGGCGTTCGTACGGAGCCCCCGGTCATCTCACGGACTATTGACCCGTACACCACTAATCCACTGCCACCAACCAGGTGCTCCCTGGTAAATTCACTTTAGTCTCAGTCAGCTTTTCAATTAATAAAGAAGAGTGTATTTTATTTCAGACACAAACAAAACTTTTACAGCATTCCAAACGTTGTTGCTCTTTACTTTCTTGGTCTTATTTTTCTCTCTCTATCTCTTCTACCTCCCCACACTCAAGAAATCACTGCCCTAACTGTCTCTCTATTACCAACTGCCTTTCCCAACCAGCCAACCCACGAAATCCAACCATCTACCCACCCACAACTCAAAACAATCTCCTCCCAGAACTAGTTTTATAGACCCACTGACTCCACCCCCCTTGGTCCTGTCTATGCAACCCACTTAACTATCCCCCTCCAGCACTCTCTCATATATGTTAACGTCACAGAGCCAATCACTGATTCCAGAGAGGTCCCAGTTTTGAGTTTACAGGACGTGGCAGGACAGGAGGTCCCCAGCAAGCGGTATCTGCCTAACTGCGCCAACAGAACTTTAGATGAATTTAGAAGTTGACGATCATCCTACTGTAGACTAAGCGCCAGTGCTACGGATTGCATAATGTTTTCCAGCCTTTGTGCCACTTTGGACTTAAGAGCAGATGTGAGAAAGTATGCAGACACAGACCATGTTCCAAGAAGCATTTCAGTTTCATAAATATTTGAGTTCTTGGATTTTACAAACCGGCATGAATAAATAATCTCTCTACAGATTCCATGTGAAAACACTTAAAAGTGCATTTGATTACTTTTGGCTGGGAACAAAACCCAGTCTTCGTATTTCTGCAAAACTCGCCAAACCCACCTGGCTCAGCTCAACTCGTGGGACTAGCAAGCTCTAACCAGGTACCGGAATAGAAGAAAGGAGTTCTGGGAGGTCTCCTTTTCCCAGGATTCCTCTTACCTGGACCTACAGCCCAGATCAGGGGCCTGAAGCCTACACAAGGGATACGGACTTGGAGGCAGATAGAAGTTGGGGCTGGGCTGGGCTGACCACAATTGTGGTTGTTTTCAAAAGCTTGTGTACTCAGTTGAAAAAACAGAGTTTGCGCAACCATTATTGAGGTATTAAAGGCACCAGCAAGCAGACTTCTATGTAGCTTTATGCAAAGGTCTTGTGAAATTCTACCTCTGCAAATTACCAGGCCTGGAAAATTGCTAGTAGTCCAGTTATTTTCCTGATGTGGTAACTTAATATCTTACCAAGTGGGGCAAGTGAGGTGGCCACCCTCAGACAGGTGATTTGGGGTGACTTGAAATGGTGACAAACCTGTTAGTTATTTATTATTGTAGCAAGTGCAGTAATTTGGAGACACTCCCTTACAAAAGACATTGGGGGGTGAGAGTTTGGAGATGATGCCTGTAGAATGGTATGAAGGGGTGAAGCCTGGTTAGCTCTGAGAGATCCATCAGAAAATGGCCGCTTACCCCTTTCATGGGTGGGCGGCAGCTGCGACCCCTCATGTTCAGCCACCATCCCAGGCAGCAATATTACATATGACTGGCTGGTCATCTGACTGTTTGGGGATTTCCCTGGGCTGGCCAGTCAGTGGGACAAATCTGCCTGCCAAAAAATAATTTAAACTGGCCAATCAGAGGCCCCACCTGGCGGGCAGTGCCTTGCTCGCTGACTGGGCCTGGGCTGCTCTCATAAAAGCCAGATATACTAGACCCATTCAGTGCAGTTGGCAGAAGAACAAACCCTCCCTCCCTTCCTTGTCGTCTATTAGATTCCAGGTCAATCATTTATCATGTATCAGGTACGCCAACTCCTAGGGGCCGAGGCAGTTTTGCTCCTCTAACCCCTGGCTCCCCATGGCATTGCGTAACATTGCACATGGGTCTCCTCATGTCACCTCTGTCATGTATCCTAATGTGTTTTAACTTTGCTTGTTCCTTACATTCTCTCTGTTTAGCCAGGATTTGATCCCTTGCATTTCTCAACCTTTCTATGGTTGTCAATGTCTGGGAAGGAATTTCATTGGCCGGTCTAGAGGTTCTGCCTTTCCTCATAGCAAATTGTCACAACCTTTGGCAGTTAAAGCATTAGGTAGAACCCTAGTCTTCATGTTTTGGGTGAAGCGATTATCACCGTGTCCAGAACCAGCGGCGGACTCAGGTTACCCCATTAAAGGGGTCTCGGTGGAAGTCTCTGTCCGGAAGCCAAGTGTAGGGCAGTTGGGCCATAGAGCTTCCAGCAGCAACCTTAGGATGGCCACCTCAGTAGATCAATGTCTTGGGGAGGCCATAATCCTTGGTACGACCCTGAATAAGTTTCAGCCCTCCAGCAGAAGTCTGGAACTGATATACACCCAATGCCTGAGCCAAAATTCCACCTACATCTGTAATCAATAAAGTTGTGGCCATTTTGAACCCAGATGGTTGTCTGCTTGGTTCTGTTTTAACACACCTTACGGGGGAGGGTGGAGCTGCGACTGGGACCACAACTAGCATCTGTTGTAACTTCTCCTGAAGAAAACCTCCATGTTAACTATTAACTCTGCATATTGGACCCAGACGTATTACACTTATTATTGCATGTTTACTGCCAGGGAGAGGAAGAGGTGCTTGTGGGATTTTCTTTCTCAGATGCCAAAATAATGTGGCTAGCCTTGGGTAGCATGCAGCTCAACTTTCAGTGGTGATGGTGGTGGTTGTAGCCTCATTTGATGCCTTAAAATATCTTCAGCCAGCCCTGTTAGCAAGGGACTGGCTTTCAGCCAAATTCGCATCACTTGCAACCTCCCTGTTTCTTCACTCAAAATCCCCTAACTGTTCTTCTGATGTTAAGAGTCCCACAACAAGACTCTATTACATACACTCCTATGTAAAATGTAGCTAGACGCTGAGATTCTGCTCTCTGGGAGAATTCTTTTTAAAAAAAAAAAAAAAAAAAGCCCTTGTGAGCCAGATGTTTGGTGGTTTAGGATCAAAAACTTGCAGCCCAAGAAGAGCTACTGGAGGATTCAAAGCTTTGCCCAAGTGTAGCAGTGCGTATAATGCGAGCACTGATGGATCCCCTATATAGATTTCTAGAGCAGCCCTTTTAAATATGGGATTGTTAAATATTTCAAATGTTAAGAGTGGGAAGAAAGAATATGCCCTTCAAAAAAACCCAAGGAATTTATAGCAGACATATTAAATCAGCAAAATTCTGAGCTAGTTGCAGAGTCGTTAATGGTACAAGATGGTCAGTAAGAATGAGGAAAATATCAGTTCTTCAGCTTCCAATCTGAGTCTTTCGGGGCTCGTATGAATGTTGCAAAAAACTGATTATCACCCAGTGCATAAGAAGGAGGCATCAGCACACTCAGGGCAACATCAAAGTTTGAGGGACTGGGTGGGGGTATCTTAAGCGAGGGGAACTTAAGGGGAGAGGGAAGCAAAAAAACCCCAACAACTTAATGGGGAGGGGTAATGAAACAGAAATAGCTCAGTTGGTTAGATCGTGGTGTTGCTAACACCAAGGTTGCAGGTTCAATCTCCATAAGGGACAGCTGCATATTCCTGCACTGCAGAAGGTTGGACTAGATTATCCTTAGTGTGCCTTCCACCTCTATGATGCTATGCATATAAGCATGAAAACTGGGTGTGAGGGGAATGGAAAGGAGTCATTGAAACGCCTCAACAGGAGTATGTCATGCTGCAACATTTTGAAGCTCAGGGGTGAGTGTGGATCTTTGGCCAAATTGATGCATGCAAAAGAAGAGGGTGTTTGCATTTCCTTTTGTACCTCGTTGCTGTTATTAAATGATTGAAAATTCAGAATCAAAAACTATTAGAATGTATGAAATTCACAAGAATAACATGTGAATGTTTAACATGTTAAATACATGAGAATAACATGTGGCATGTTATTTTAACAACTACATGCATTCGTATGCACATCTTGCATTAGTATGTGTGTTTTTGTATCCCTTACTTGGCTGTAGTTTGCAGTGCCACTGCATTGCAAAATTCAGAGAGGAGCAAATTTTTGAAAGATGACTCTGTTTCAGTTCATTCGAAAGTGCAAATTAGGTAAGTTTCTCTTTAAATGCAAATTGGATCAAATTCCCACTATTTCCCTAATATTAGCATAAGGAATATGGTGGTCAGGGTGACAAAGCAGCACCTACTGGGAACAGGAGGCAGGCAAAACTGACCATGAACCCAGAGTTATTGACAAGCCACAAGGAGCTTGACTGATCACCTGTGCAATAGCAGCAGGGCCCCTCTTGTGGAAACGTTGCTCCAAATTGGCTACTGGGATCTTGGGAGCCTTTTAAAATATTTTTTAATCCTCCAGAATCTATCTGGTGCTGAAACACCAACAAAACACCTCTTTTGCTTCCTATGCAATATTTAAAAATATATGTGAAAGATCTCAGTCTGCCTTAAAGCAATACTAAGTTTTTCCACAAGTAAGTTAAAAATATTGGCCATTTTGATCTTGTGTAGGCTTACCTCGGCTTGTGCTTTGGCCTCTCGGAGTAAAGAAGGAAGGTCGCATTTTGTCGTCACTGAAGAAAGAACCAGCTGCAATTTCTGCTGATCCAGAGTGGAGACCAAGAGTTGATCCAAGCTAAAATATGCAAGTGCAAAAAAAGGGGGGGGGGAATGCTCTGGATGAGACTGCGTAATGGTGTAACAGAAAGAGAAATTTCTATTCCCAAAGGAGGAAACGGCCAGGAGTTAAGACATTTGCATTGTCCTGCAAAATCTGATTCGGAGGATCAATACTGAGTCTGACTATTGTTCCTCTTAGCTAAGTATTTTCTACACCAACTGGCAGCAGCTGTCCAGAGGTTCGGAGAGGAATCTTTTCCTGGTCCTGCTTGGAGGTGCCGGGAATCAAACCCAGGACTTGCCGCACGCAAAGCGTGTGCTCTGCCACTGTGCTACAGCAATTCCTCAAGATGGAGTTGTGGCAGTGAAGGAGACATGGTGAGCTAAGGGAGAGGAGAAATAGAAGAAGTGCTGGGGCTGCAGTGGAGAACAAGGAGCAACAGAATGTAGTCAGGGCAGGATATACGAGAGAGCTGAAAAGGAGCAGAATGTGGTATATGGTGCCGAGGACAGCTTCTAACAAATCTCTGCATTCATTTTTTTTTAAAAAAGTATCCAAGTTTCTAATTCTTACAGCTTCAAATATATGTTTGGAAATGTGTGGACAATGCCTTGTGAAGTTTAAGAAGCTGAATATGGTTTGTAGGACTGATGTGGAGTCTTTCACTGTGCTTAGCAAAACCAGTCTAGATTATGCAAAATAGTTTCAGAATAAATTTAGGAAAACAAGAGGAAGTACGCAAAGCTTTCTGCTGTGCATAAGTTGCTCGCTGTTGCAGAATCCAGCTTTCTGTGGCGCAAAATGAGCTTTTTATGCTTTTGTGCAACGTCTGTAGCCCAGAATAAGGGGTTGCTTCCAGATAGGTTTTTATTACTGAATCAGTGCTCCCCGTGTATACAACTTTTGGGTACAATCCACACAAAATGTCAGTCCACCCCCCCCCCTTTAATCTGGATTTACCCTTTCCAGAAAAAATCCTATAAGCTTGTTGACAATGTCCATTAACCTGTTTGCAAATTCACACCCCCCAAAAAATCTGGAAGCACCCTACATCTTGTGACTTCTGGGAATGCTTCACTGTGTGGCTTTCAGGCTCTGGAACCTGACCCACTCGCAACATAAAACCGGTGCAATGGAAACAAGGCCACTAACCTGATTGACCAGCTCTTCCCCGAGTGCGTCTTGTTTGGGTCGGCATCGTGTTGTAGCACTTCGTCATCGGAGGCTGACCCAGGAGTGCCGCAGCTGCTGTTCCAGGGACTGCTTTCCTTTGAATGCTGCCTGCTTGCTGAAACCAGACTGGAGAGCCCCGGGCATTCATTCAGACTGGATCCGGTTTCAATGGGAAGGCCAAGAGGTCTCGCTGCAGGGGCAACTTCCAGTTCCGTTTTGAAATGAGAAGGTGCAGATTCCACAGAGAAATCCTCGCTGCACAGCTTGTCAAGGTCGGGCATGCTCAAAGCCCGCAGTTCCCGGATCTTAGAGCGGGACAACGGGGCGTGCCTGATGTGCCCACCTGAAGCTCTGCTTCTTCGGACGGTGGGGGTAGATGGCGGCAAACAATTTGGCCCTCCTAAAGCACCGCACCTTTCGCCCTTTTCTAAGTGATGAGCACCATCTTTGCTCTTCTCAGAGGGATTCTGCGGCAGTTGCATTAATGCTGCACTGGTTGATGATTTTGTCATCTGCGCGGGGGCCGGGGTTTCGCTTTCACAATAGGAACTCAAACTACGTCTCAGCGCCTGGACAGGGTCATTGATGTTGCTTGCCGAAACTGCAGACGTACCACCTGACAGCCTTCTACCAATAGGAAGCTTTGAGCCAAACGAGGTGGAGTGTATGTCTATCGCTTTGACCAGGGGCCTATCGAAATTGGCAAGGTTCTCAAACGATTTAATTCTCTGTTTCACGGAAAAAGAGGAAACGGGATCGTGTGGCCAGTTGAGCTCATAATAGTAATAATTCCTCCTGCAGGTTTTCAATTTGTCCGCGATTCTGCTGCTGCTATTGGTCGAAGGCAATTCTTGACTGTTTGATTTGGGGGCGCTGTGAGGCGTCTCTATTCCATCTTTTGTGCCATTCATCAGACTGAGGTGGACAATTTTTAGCATGCCCAACTCTGAATGGGGGTACTTTTCGCCCGAAACGTTGCTCAGGATATCCTGGACACAATGTGTCGGCGAATCCATAACATGGCTGTCCTCCCTCAAATGATTCGATAGCTGGGTAGGCACTGAGTAGGTCCTCGTCACAGGCTTCAATGCATTGTGCATGTTTTCTTCCTCAACAGTGCTCTGCCTAATGTTCTGAACATTGCTTTCTGGTTTGCTGGCCAACCTAGTGTGTCCTTCCTCCTTCTCCAGAGGCAACTCGCGAATCATTGAGGATGGTGGGAAGGAGCTAGAAGATAGCCTCACCTCAATGAAAGTCCGCTGAATTTCCTGGCCTGGTTGTGGTTGCTGGGTAGGGGAACAAAGGTGGCTTGAAGACTCTTTCTTAAAAGGCTCAGGGCTATCCAATCCCAATGGCTTGATTTCACACCCATCACGATTCAACAGTCCACGGTTTTCCGTCCTGTTACTCAAGACAGTCATTTCAGAATCTGTATTTATTTGGAAAGGGTTTTCTCTTGCGTGGTGTTCATCCAATGTACCTCTCGTGTCATTGTTTATAACCACCTGACCTGTGACCTCTGCATCTTTTTCCTCCGCAGGATTCTCTGCCGTTCCAGAATCACCAAGTTCCAAACTGCTAATGGTTTTATCCTTCTTGGCTTTGACGCTGCTCCTGTCGCCGTTTGACAAAGGTGGAGGCGATTCCGGAGGCACGGCTGAACATGGCTTATTTTCCTCATCCTGTTGAAGAATCCTGGAGCCCATCGAAAGGCTCCTGCTGGGCGGTTCCAAATGTGTGGCCAAGTTATGGAGCGATGTGCCTTTCTTTGGCAGAAGCCTGGGTGACGACTGGAAGGGAAGGGATGCTTTCTTCGGATCAGGGCTGCCGGTTTTCGCAGGTGCAGCACTCGGGGCATCCGACTGAGTCTTGGACTTGCTTTTAATGATAAGACCCTTTAACTTTGGCCCTGGCTTGTTCCGTTGGTTATTTGAAAGAGTTTCCACTATGCTCTTCTGGGGAATCCCTCTAGTTTCATGATGCAGTTTTTTGGAAGAGGAGGGACTATGTGGGACTACTGTGCTCACTTTGCACTGGCCAGAACTTTGGATTTTGACATTTGGACATTTTGAGGCATTTGCCTTTTCACTCTTTCCTGGCAATTCGTGAGCAGCAGCGGCCTTACTCAGATCTTTCGATTTTGTCAAAAGGGGAGATTTGGGACTGTTGACTGTTCTCTGTGATGTACAGTTCACAGGATGGCTGTCTGATTTGTTCAAGTGGCTCGAGTCACTGGTTCCTTTCTTCGTTGGGGCAGAATTGCAACCAGCCATATGACTGCCATCATCTGCTGCTAAATCCTTTTCTGTATGCAATGGCTCCTTTTTATTGGGTTGGTCTTTGTCAAGCAGATTGCAGTCCCAGCCATTTATGGTTTTCGTCATGCACAAGTGCATGTCTTGGGCATCTTGTTTGGAAGCCTCACATGCCCCCGCAAACCTTTCTTTGCTTTCCATGCTTATTCTCTCTCCTCTCCTTAAGGGGCCATTGTCACGGAAAGAGCAAACTGCACTGCTGTGATCTAACCTATCAATCCCAGATGGAGAAACCTGAGAAGAAGAAGGAAAGGCTGTGGATGGAGCCACCTGTTCTGCACCGGAGTGCCTTGGAGAATGTGGCTTTTCTAATAAGGCTGTCCCACTGGATTCTTCCAGCGAACCAATTTCTGCCTTGATTTCAGTCTGTAAAACACCATTTGGAGGACTGCATTCTGGTGGATGACGAAATACTTTGGGGGTAGGTGGGACCAGCTGTTCCTGAGGAAACTGTTGCTGCTCACTACTCAAACAGCAAAGTTCAACTCGCTCCTCGTCTGACTCAACTGCCTTATGGGTCTCCAAGGGATTGTCACAAGCAGGCTGTGAGGGGGAAGCTCTGGGAGTCTCCGCTACAGATTCTGTGTCTGAACTGGAATCTTCGGCGGTAGCATACATAGATTTGGGGACAGTGTTCACTTTGCTCTCCATCCCAGCCAGGGTGTCTTTGTTTAAACTGCTGAAATTCCTGGAATAGTTACTCAAACGGGTTTGGTTCACAGTGAAAATCTTGCTTGTGTTAATGGAATCCAAGACAGAAAACCCCAAGATTTCTTGCGTGCTAGTGGCATCATTCAGAGTCCTACATGGAAGGTCATTCTTAATTATATCTGCTCCAGAATGAGAACAGGAATCTTCTCCCCTCCCATCTGCATCTTCCCTGGCACACCTGTCCCTGATGAATGAACACTTAGCATCTGTTTCATCCGAGGAAGATGTTTTGCCAAGGAAGTCATCCATGTCTCTCAATGGTACCACAGTGCTGTCCTGAGCATAGCTGCTTTCGAAGGAATCTGCTGGTGTTGCATTGGTCTTTGCATCAGACGGCAATGCTGTCCCTTCTGCCATGTAATCGGGGTTGCCCCCGTGCAAAGGTTCTTGGTGGTTTGCAAAGCTCCTCTCTTCTTCGATCATAAGAATATTGCTTGGATTTCTCTGAACGGCTTCATCTGCCTCCGAAGATACAAGGAGATTTGCAAATCGGTTCGTAGCTGCATAAAGAAGGAAGCAAAGAACCAATTTCAGCTTCTAAAGTAGGCAATATTGCAAACCGTACACAAGTGTCTGGTTTTTATTTTTAAAGATCTAGCTGAAGTCCAGTGATGGATAGGAATCTTTCAACCAATTTTCACCATGCTCCCAGATAGTGGTAATATAATCCAACTAAAAGTAAATACTTACATAATATGTTATAAAGTGCTAAAAGTATATTTCACAACACATCTGCTATCTCTTAGTAGTCCTTACAACATCCCTATAGGTAAAGGTAAAGGTATCCCTGCCCGTACGGGCCAGTCGTGTCCGACTCTAGGGTTGTGCGCCCATCTCACTTAAGAGGCCGGGGGCCAGCGCTGTCCGGAGACACTTCCGGGTCACATGGCCAGCGTGACGAAGCTGCTCTGGCGAGCCAGCAGCAGCGCAGCACACGGAAACGCCGTTTACCTTCCTGCTATAAAGCGGTACCTATTTATCTACTTGCACTTAGGGGTGCTTTCAAACTGCTAGGTGGGCAGGAGCTGGGACCGAAAGACGGGAGCTCACCCCGCCGCGGGGATTCGAACTGCCGACCATACGATCCGCAAGTCCTAGGCACTGAGGTTTTACCCACAGCGCCATAGGCTACATCCCTATAAGGCAGGCCATTTGAGGGGGAGGATGCTTAAAGCCAAGTTAAGATCAGAACGGGGTCATCCAGTTAATAGTCTGGGCTCTTTTCTTGCACTAATTCTATTTCTTTGTTTCCCGGTTTTTATTTTCTGCTTTAAGTCTCTTAACACTTGCAGTTCAACCCTCCAGCACAACAAAAACCCCTCTCTGTTTTAACCATGCATCCTGTTGAAGTCTGAACGGCGCTATGAATAGTATTTTCATATTCCGAAGGGATAGGATTGCAGGCTTGACCTTGTCAAGCAGGCCAGCAAGCTTTTGTTACATTGAGCCAGCATCTGTTCCTCTCTAACCCAGCTGCCATCTTGGAAGGAATGTTTGGAAATCTTGGCCTGATGTGAGGAAACTTAGAACTCAGAGGCACCTCTGGAGTGCCTCTGAACCAGGTGCAACGTCTTATGGGACAGCGCATAGGATTTCAGGGCTGAATATTGAGGGATTCCCTATGGTCACTATGAACAGCAATCAGCTTGTGTTCCACTTCAGTTGAAGCGCTGCCTAAACAGGCCGTGCACCATTTTTTCCCCCTTAAAAAGCATTTGTTTTACATTTGTAAATAAAAGCTCTCTTCATTTATTTCACATGTAGCTGAATGTGCAAATACATTTGACCACTGAATGTATTTTGCCACTGATAAGCATGATGTTGTTGTGGAGACTCTGTGTGTGGTTTCTAGTTTGTGATGGCTCTTTCACACATCCCTTGAGGCAATTCTGATTTATCATAGTCTTTAGTTGCAAATTAATTTTATCTGAATGTTGCTTTTATTATTATCTTTAAAAAGTTACCTACTGTGATCATCTAAGCCTAAAATGCATTACAGATTATCCTTCTGGTGCCATACAAAGAACTTTATATTTGTCAGCCTTTTTTCTTTTAAAAAAAGAAAAATTATATTCCTTATATTGAATTACTGAATGCTAACCATACCCAGGTCAGTCCCACTGAAGTAAAGTACAGTGGTACCTCGGGTTACATACGCTTCAGGTTACAGACTCTGCTAATCCAGAAATAGTGCTTCAGGTTAAGAACTTTGCCTCAGGATGAGAACAGAAATCGTGCTCCGGCAGCACGGCGGTAGCAAGAGGCCCATTAGCTAAAGTGGTGCTTCAGGTTAAGAACAGTTTCAGGTTAAGAACGGACCTCTGGAACGAATTAAGTACTTAACCTGAGGTACCACTGTATCTGATTAACTCAGATCTGTTAATTTCAGTGGGTCTACTCTGCGTAAAACTGAGTTGGCTACAACATGTGGGTTTAAAGCACTGTTCTTGGGTTTTGGATTGTATTTTTATTCTGTCCTGTCACATTTCATCTGTTTACTTGTAAAGCACCATGGATGCTGATGTTAAATGGCAGTATGCAAACCCACAAGCAAACAAATGAATGGATTTAAACAAATAAAGAAAATAGTTTCATTTCGTGAAATGGCTATTGTGGGCATGCTACAAGGTCAGTCTCTGAATGGCAAATCACTGGGGAGCAATAGCGGAAGGGGTTATTGTCCTCATGCCCCTAACCCAACCCTGTGGGCATCCTGGAGGCTTCTGATTGGCCACTGCTGGAAACAGGATTCCTGGACTAGATAGATCTTTGGTCTGATCCTCCAGAGCTCTTATGTTCTTAGCGTATATTTATCAGTCCAGGGAGAAGCATCTGACTCTCACGGTGCAATCCAGTGCAAGTTTACTCAGAAGCAAGTCCCACTATGTCCAGTGGGCCTTACTTTCAGGAAAGTAAGTCTCAGGATTGCAGCCTCAGTGTAAATTTTGTTGCTGTAAAATAGTGGAAGGTTTAACACTTGTAGACTGGGAGACCCACTGTAAGGCAATTTATTGACAACAAGGTGTAACTTGCACATTGGAGAAACTGGTGTGGAGCTCATTTTTCCCCCCAAGTGAGTACCACTGAAGATATTTTTCTATGTTGGCATGCATGTGTGGAAGCTTTTGGGGGCCAAATCATACATAACATTGTTCCTCCAAATAGCAATTGCATGATTTTTAAATTTATTTAAGCAAATAGCAGCTGTCCTCCACACTCTGTTCGAGATTGCAGCATGGGGGAATCTTTTAACCCTTTGCCTCTGTCACGGTCACACTCCAGAACAGCTTCTATTTGCATCCAAAGGAAAGTTCCCACCAGTGATTTCCTCTCAATGCAAATAGCAGCTGTGGTGGGGCCCCCAATCTAGATTGACACTGTGATAACAGTGAAAGGGTTGGAGCTGTCCTCTCCCTGACTTGGGTCTTTCCGCTCCACCCCAGCTATTATCTGCTTAAAAAAATATTATTATTGGGCAGTTGCTAACATCATGTTGCTTATTTCATAAAATTGATTCTTGCTTGACTGTAAGGAAAAAACAGCAAAGCGTTTTCTCTGTATCTCCCCGTGTAACAGCAAAGGGATGCTTTGGTTTATGCTTCTTCATTTTTAAAACCCTCTTTCGTTCCTTACCTAGATAAAAATATACAGCATATAACTGCACAGATTTACTGATCGCCTACCCCAGCTAAATCTCGCAGTACCAAAAGGGAAGCAAACCTCTTACCAGCAACAGCTTTCTGGATTTCCAGTGTGATGGATGTGGGGAGACCTCGTACGTATTGGCAGACCTCCTCGTAAGAGAACCCATGGATCGGGACTCCGTTGATGGCAAGGATCTCATCTCCTGGAACCAGCTTCCCCATAGACGCCTGTTAAAATTGCAGTTAGGGGTGCTATCAGAGGAAACAATTCAGAGGGCAGAATAAAGCTATTTATTATTATGGTTTAGCAGAGGGGCAGCCAAAATGGTGCCTTCTCTATGTTGTTAGACTACAACTCCCATCACCTTGTCAGCATGGCCAGTGGTCATAGATGATGGAACTTGCAGCCCAAGAACTTCTGGAGGGCACTATGTTGTCTACCCCTGCTTTATTGTTACACCTAAATGCAGCCAATAACTACCTTGCCAGATCAAGACTGCAGAACTCAACTATTCTGGCATGTGGCGTCCACCAGCCAGCTACCAGCCAGATGTCTTGGAGAAGCTGAAAAATCAGGCAGGAAGACAATGGCACTATCCCTATTACTTGACCCCACCATCTGGAACTCAAGAGATAGGCTGGCTCTGAACACAGAATATTACAAATTATCATCGCTATGTTGGCATCCATCTGTCTCGAGAGACAATGGTGTGAGCCTCCAGGGGAGAAGTCAAACCACGGTGTTAGCAGCACTGAAGTGACCTTCCACAGTGCCGAAGCCTATGGAGGTCCTGGGATGCCCGGATGACAAGACCCCCCTCTAGGCCTTGCTAATGTGGTCCAAAGGAAAGCAGAGCAGGTTTGGCATGGCTAATAGCATAAACTTATCATTCACAATTCTGCCTTTTTATTTTTACTAATGCCACCTATGCCATGAGATGCCTCTGTTTCTTGTTTCGATGAGTTACTGCTGGCTTCCAAAAGGGGGCTCTCTTCATAATAATTTGAAAACCACAAGCCTGGGTAAAAGAGATGAATAAATAATCACGAGCTAAATTTTTTAAACTTAAATGGCAGTCCAGTTGTTCTTCCCTCTCAAGGAGCTATGGGCCTTTAAAAATTTAATATTTTCTGCTTCTAAACGACTTGCTCTCTATACGGCTCCAATCACTCATCCCGCAAAACTGGCAGAGCAGTAATGATCACTGCTGCAATTACAAAAATGGATCCGTTCGGAACAGTGAATTTTCCCCATTGACTCTTTAGCTGAAGCCAGCTAGGATAGGTATGTGCTGTCAAGACCTCCCATTAATAACAGCATCTTTTTGCAGGGGTTGAGGAAACTGGAAGACTCACAAAATTAACGCTGCCCATGAATATAGCTCTTTAATAGCATCACCCTATATATGTTTACTCAAAAGGAAGCCCTGCTGAGTTCAATGCTCAATAAGACTTAACTGCACCCTAAATTTCCTTGCATATGCTGAGCTTCCTTCAGTACTGATATCCTATCAGGAAATGCAAAGAGCAGGGAAAATTCAAAGCGAGTACCCTTTCAGCTGCTCCTCCTGGCCGCAAGCCTGTTATCACGACACGCAAGGGGATGGCATGGATTTCCAGGTCAAGGCCAAACGATTCATTTTCATTCCGAGTTAAGGTGACCACTTCAGGGTGGCTCTGCCCAAGTGGACTCTCCTGTGTTTCGCTCTTCCGGAGATGCGGAATCATCCTCCCGCTAGCTCTGTTCAAAGCGCTGTGCTCCTCGTTCTTCTGCCGCGGGATGCCATGGTATTCGATGCTCATCAGGCTTTTGACTCGAGTGACGGCTTTGTGCTCCAGCTTAGGGGATCTCTTGGACTCTAGCTGCGCCTCCCGAAACTCCTTCAAGCTCAGGTGGCCCGGGTGAAGATCGGGCACGCTCGCGTAATCAAATGATTTGACCGGGAGGAAAGGGGAGTCCGCTGCGTGCTCGGCAGCGCTGTCTGACGAATCCCTAAAGCCAGCGACACCCGAATCGTTGTGCAAATTTGTCCCTGGTTCTCTTTCTGGGTTTGTTGAGCCACCTTTGACAGGAGAAGTTGCAATGGCAAGCTCACAGTTGCCCTCTGCCTTCCTCTGGCCTTTGGGCCTCGGTCCCCTTTGCAGCCGAGTGCCATCTTGCTTGGAAAACTCATCCTCGTCGCTTGCGTCACCGTCATAGAAAGCAAGTCTCCGCTGCCTCTGGAAGGAGGTACGCGGACCTTTGGGGCTATCGCTGAAGCTAACGTGCCGAGTAGTATTCTCCCTTTGCTTATTGAAGGGACCAGGTGAGTTGTTTCCACTACTCGGTGAATCGCATATGCCCGATTCTTTGGTAGCTAGGGAAGAATGCATGAGATTATGATTTTGCTACTCAATGACTTAAAAAAAATAACCGCCAGAAAATTGGTGGTAGCCAACCAGAAAGTCCCATCAGTGCAAGAACTTTTGATAGTGCACCAAGACTTCCCCCTCCCCCACCACCATGTGCTCCCCAAATCTGCTCCGATGTCAGAGACTGTGCTGAGGAGGGCTGCACTGAGGAGGAATGGTGGCAGCCTTCCCCTCCCCCGATCCTGAATCTTCCCAGGAGCAGGAGGACAGTATAGATTTGGAACAGCGGTTTGCAGAGGTGCATAGTGCAGAAGGCAGAAGCTGGGAAATACTAGATGGGGAACAGCTAGGAGACGAAACACAGTGAGAGAGTTAGTTAACAGATTCAATGTCTCTGGAAGGCACTCCTCTGCTCTCCCCAAGGTCCAGAAGAGTTCATAAAGTGGCAAAACAGAAAGCACACAAAGCATAGAGGGGGCAAGCTCAGATTCCATGACATAGGAATGACATAGATATGGGGATGTAATGAGATCCTTCATTGGGAGCACCGCCATTCTAGGAGATGGATTCTTTGTTCTCTCACTGTCATTATTAAAGTTTCTAACTGGTAAGAAGACTCCTTTTCCCTTGTTCTGCTTATCTACTGCCACAGGGTGGCGGGGGGGGGGGGAGAGATGATTCACTGAAGCCTGACATCCGGTGGTTGGGGAAATAGATTTAGGGATTGCAGGGCAAGAAGGTGAGAAGTCCTGTTGCACAAGCAGAAATCCTCATGCCGACGGGAGATGTTGCTTTGCTCTACTTTGAATACAGCCTGAAATCCTCATCCTCTTCCAAGCCAGAAACTCAAGACAATGGATAAAAAAGGCAGTAACAAAGGGAGTAACCATCAAGCATCTTTCAGGTTCCATGCATTGCCACTCTGGCTTACCTGGAATACCAGGAGAAGGAAAACATTCATCTATGGAGCTGCTCCCACTCTTTGGTCGGAGCGGCTCTTCATCGCTAGAGCCAGTTATGGTAGTCTCTGAAAGTGACAGCTGGCTTGCTCCGTCTTGTAAGAAGTATTGGGAAAACTCCGCTTCAGAATTGATGGATCCCTGCTGAAATAAAGCCCGGGGGAGGGGCAGGATGGTCAATTAGAGCAGTGCCATTTATTTATTTATTTGAAATTATTTTTTAAAAAAGTTTACAACAAGAATATCTATAGACAATAAAAACCACAAACATGTAAAAGTCAGAGAAAACCAGAAAACCGCCATGGAAAGGTGTTTTCTTTGTTGCCTGCATTAGCTGGGCAGCACGTAAAAGTTTTTGACCGGCTTTTAAAGGTTAAAACAGGCTTCCCATGGGCAACTGGTTGGCCACCAGTAATCTGATCTGTATTGGCCTTTGGTGTGATGCAACAGGCTTCTTCTTATATTAATAAATAACTTGTTCCATTGTCAAACTACATTTGCTATAACCTTCCGTGCTCTGGCACACTGTTACCCGGTGTGAGGTGAGGGTGGGAAAACACATCTTTGCTCTCTTCTATGCTGGCTCCCCTTCCCAAAACAGCTTCAAGGGTAGAACTGCAGCACATGACTTCCCCCAAAGGATCCTGGGAACAATAGTTTGTCAATGGTGAAAGGAACTGTAGCTCTGTGAGGAGTAAACTACAATCCCCAGAATTCTTTGAGGGAAGACATGGGCTTTTGCGTATGGTGTGTTGGCAGTCCACATATGTTTGAGGGGCTGGGCTTTTGGATTGTGGGAGGTTGGTGAAGATGTTTTAACCATTTTATATTTTTAGCCCCTTCCCCAGGATGCTCACAAAAGTGGATATGTGTGTGAGGAAGCTCCAGGATTTTCCCTGTTGAATAGTGGAAAAGATGGATGAAGGACACAGCTCTGTTGGATTCACAGCTCTTTATTTCAGCAGTTAGAACTGCTCCTGGAATCAGACTGACTGCAACCTAGCTGGCTGCTTTATATAATACTAAGTAACTTGAAACAGTAACAACTCACAACTAGCTAACCAATCAGGAGCGACAGTTTTCAATCCTTCATTTACATACTGGTGGCCCTGAGTGAGAACTGCCACTAATCTTAATACATAACATTCCCCAAGCAATATAATGATCCACTGAAGTTCACACTCAAAACACAAATCATATTGTTGAATTTTAATTCTTTTACCCGGCTCCCTGGCTCCAAGAAACGCTTCATTGTCCAGCTCAAGGGCGAGGAGGCTTCTGTCTGTTTGGACTTCACACTAGGCGATGGGCTTTTGGGCAGATTCCCTGTTAAATACAATTTGGTTAGACAGTGAAGATTTCAGATTGGAAAACTATTTGCACATAAGCCATTATTATCAATCTAACTGGAGTCTGTGCATGGTGGGGAGTAAGGCAAGGTTTTCAATATCTTGGGGGTCAATGTACAACATGTGACTGTTCAGGACCCCAGAGTAAGGAGCCCCACTCCTTGAGAAGTAACATCTAACAAATCATATTCAATATTTGGAAGAGGCAAGAATCTAACAGCCATTCTTTTGAGATACTGTGTTGTGGCAATAACTGAGTAGATCTACCCAAAGAGGTCTCTGGCATGGCCCAGCTACAACTGGTACACCAACAATTCTCCTTACTTTGCCTAATCGTTTTGTTGTCTATGGTTTCGTCATATATAAAAATTAATGAGAATTTATGCCTTAGATAAAGAGCACTTTTGTGGTGCTGTTCATCTCATGTAAAAGCACAGAAATGGAAGAGGGCCTGTTTTAATCCAACTTGATCTACTTTAATAATAAATAATAATAATGATAATAATAATAATAATAATAATTTACTTTTTCCCAGAGCCCCTGGGAATGTGAACTTTCCCCCTGTAAGTGGGAGAGGAAGGTGACCTGAGGGGGAAGAGAGCTAACCAGAGAGAGCAGTGCCCATGACCCTCTCTCAAAATTACAAGTGCACCCATAGGTCCAAAAACGCTAGCGACCTCTGGAGTAAATAACAGACCGATAAGATGCAGTGTAAAAAGCAAATGAGCTTGTACCTGTGGTGTGAGGGGAAGAAGCGTCCTTGCTTTCTCTCTGAGTGGTGCGGGCAATGGCTTCATCCATTTCCTGTTCAGAAACCTAACGTGAAGTTGAAAAAAAGTACACTAAAGTTTATACAGCAAAGGATGCTCACTGCATGGTTTCTGGTTCTCGATTATTTATTATACATATTTTTATATCTAAATGGAACCCCAGCCAATAATCTGTCTGCTGTGTTGAAACTGAAGGTTCCAAGTACTCTCCAAGGGCACATACAGCTGATTGCAATCATCCAATCAGGAAGTTATCAGAGTATGGAGTACAATTGCTTTGTCCAAAAGGCACCACAACTGGCAAACCAGTCAAAGCTGGGAAAAGGTGCTCCTAGCCACAGAGGCCACCTGAAACCAGGAGCACTCCCAAACTGCAAATCTGCTCCTTCCAGAGGAATGCAACCCCATTCAGGGCAGGCTACCTCCTCAACTCCTGGATGTGAGAATTTTGGACACTTATGTCTCTTCAGGATTCAGCTTCAGTTTACTGGCCCATATCCAACCCAACACGACCTCCAAACATAGTCTAAACACCTCAACTGCCTCTCCTGATTCAGATGGAACACACAGAGAGAGAGCTAGATGACATCTGCATATTGATATATCTGAAGGAGCATCTCTGACCCCATCTTCCAGCCCAGATCCGAGGTCCAGCTCCAAGGTTCCTCAGAGGTTCTCTCATTGCAAGAACTGGTTACAGGGAACCAGGCAGAGGGCCTTCTTGGTAGTGGCACCCGTCCTGTGGAACGCCCTCCCACCAGATGTCAAGGAGATAACCAATTATGACCTTCCATAGATACCTGAAGGCAGCCCTGTATTGGGAAGTTTTTAATGGCTGGGGTATCATGTGTGGTTTTTATATTCTGTGGGAAACTGCTCAGAGTAGTTGGGGCAACCCAGTCAGATGAGTGGATGATAAATAACAAAGGGGACAATATGGAACCCTGGGCTACATTCCTGGAGGTTGAAGCAGAACCACGGAAGCACAGCGCCTCTAACCCCTACCTCCAGAAGGATGCTATGGTCCACAGAAGCAACAGCTATGGAGAAATCAAGGAGAATGAGCACGATTGCAGCCTCCCTCCCCATTTCTCTCCCTCATGTTGATAAATGTCACCAACAAAAGCGGCCAAGGCAGTTTCAGTGCCATAACCAGGCCTGAAGCCAGACTGCAATAGATGGAAATAATCAGCTTCCTCCATGCCAGAAGCTGGACAGCAACAAGAGCCTTGCCCAGAAAGGAGATGTTTGCAACTGGGGCCAAAGTCATCTAACACTCCTGGTTCTCGGGTGGTCTTCTTATGAAGGGGCTGCACCACCGCCTACTTCAAGGCAGATGGTACCTCCCCCTTCTTCAGTGAGGCATTACTCCCTCCCTGGACCCACCCAGTCAACTCTCTATGGCTTGTTCTAAGAAGTCCATATGGTCAAGGGGTCAAGGAGGCAGGTGGTCACTGTGCTTCTTCAAGTAGTTTGTCCACATTCGTCTGGCTGTAGATTATTTTGTATGCTCTGAGATACACATTAATAAAATCCATACTTATTTTTTAAAGCCAAAATGAAATTGGTGGTCTGTGGGTTTGCTTTTTAACTGCCCACCCAAGCCTCGGATACTTTTACTCCCAATAAACAATATACTGTACAGTGTTTGGATTTAAATGTGGGAGCTGGAAAGGAATTGAAATGCATAATCAACTTTTGTGGTTTGTAATGCCAGTGGAAATCAGATGCATCTTTTGAGAATTAAAATTAGGCACGTAGGTGGGTCAGAAATCAGAACTTCGTTGACTAGAGAAGAACAGAATTAACCCCAAAGCAAACTCAGCAGTTTAAATGAGGTTTTAATGTCACATTCACTCAGAGTAATGAAAAAAGGGAGAAAAATATATTTTGTGGTAATGGTTTTGGAAGGACATAAAAACCCCGAATACCAGGTAATATGGTAACAAAAATATTCTGTGTGATGGAATGTAGATTAGCTATAAAAACATAGATATTTAAAGAAGGATGCCTTTTGTATATGCATATGCATGTATCGTCGTCATTAATATGCACTGAGAGCCTTTTGGGCTTAAAGAGCAGGGTATAAATGCTTTCAACAAGCAAAAATTAAAATAAACAATGTTTTCATGTAAAACTAGACAAGTTCAACAGAAGTGAAACTTAAAAAGCTGTAAAGAGCCAATTGCAAAATAATGGAAAAATGTCCACTCCAAAACACAAGGCGCTCTCTGAAATATGAAGGACTTTACTTACAAGCTACAGAAGTGGGCTTTGTGGAATTTCCTGGGGAAGGATGTTCTCCTATATCAGGGGTGGGGAACCTTTGGCTCATAGGCCAAACTTAGCAAGTCAGGATATTTTGGGGAGCCATGCCCACTCGGACAGGACACCAGGTGGATAGTGGATAATGGCAGAACTTTAAAGGAACAAACAAGAACAAAGCATGCTTCCATCAGCTGCTGGGAGGTGGGAGAGCACCTTGCTCAAGGAAGGAAAAGCAGTTTGTATTCAATGGAAACTCCTTCTCCCTCCCAGCATTGCTTTTGGGAGAAGGACAAACCTGTCCTCTTCTGGTACACCAACTAAAACAACTTCCTCCAAGAAGTAGGATATATGAGTAGGAAATATGGACACCTTTTGCTCCTGAGGAGGATCACTGGACAAAACGCACTAGGCAATCCTCTGATAGTTGTGCTGGTCTAAGGCCTGCCATGCCTTTGCTTTCCACAACTTAAGTGCCAACACCAAAAAGGCCCTTCTCCATCCTGCATCCTATCTTATAGGACAGAGATAGGATACAGGATGGAGAAGGTTCTTATAGGAAGGAGAGGAAATGCAAGCAGATCTGCTCTCTGAAATATGCAGGGCTAGAAAGGTGATAACTAACACTTTTATTTAGGGGTTGTGAGATAGGTTCAAATCCACTGGATGGAAACCTGTAGCAGCAACACTCTCATTGGTTTTACAGGGGGGTCACAAAAAACCCCCTCTAAACCGGAACTGCTGGGAATTAAGCTTAATGACACATTTGGATAAAGATGCATGGATGCCCTGTTGCAATAAAGAATATGTGCACCTATTTCAGGCATTTGAGGATAATAAAGGTATGGGACAGTAATGGCCCAGGCTGCATGTCTCCTTACCTTTGGGTTGGGATGGCGGCTAATGATAAGGCTAACTGGGCCAGGGCCGCATTCGCTCAAAATGGCATAGGCTTCGCTCAGAGCCGCATGACGCAAACTGACCGAATCTGCTTCCAGGATCTGATCTCCACGGCTAAGGGAGCAAACACATGCAGCTGATGAGATGAGGCATGGAAATTCTTACAGGGTGCAAACACACACCAACTGCCGAGTCCAGGAATTGCTTTTATCCTAAATCAGATGCCTGGTCCACGTAGCATCGTACTCATTGTTTGTTTGCTCACGCATTCATTTCTGAATATCTTTACCCTGCTTTCCTCAAGGCAGCTTGTTCTGCACCTAAGGAATTCTTCAACATCAACTTTGTTGGACTGGTCATGTTGTGTGGATGCCTGATGATCGTCTTCCAAAGCAACTATTCCGAACTTGAAAATGGAAAGCGTAATACTGGTGGTCAACAAAAGAGGTTTTTAAAAAATGTAGTATACACACTGACAACTGGGAAACACTGGCCTGCAAGCGCTCCAGTTGGAGAACAGGCTTTACCAAAGGTGTCATGGGCTTTGAATAATAATAATTTATTATTTATACCCCGCCCATCTGACTGAGTTTCCCCAGCCACTCTGGGCGGCTCCCAATCAGGTGTTAAAAACAGTACAAGGGAGACGCAAGGGAGAAACGTGCTAAGAGGAAGGCAAGCTTGGCAAACCCTCACCATGATCAACTCCCGCCCGGAAACCTATGTCCCCACTGTGGAAGGACGTGTGGATCCAGAATTGGCCTCCACAGTCACTTACTGACTCACTGTTAAAACTGTGTTTATGGAAGACAATCTTACTCGGCGACAAGTGATCGCCAAAAAAGATATTGGGAGTTTGAGGTGATTCACATCCAAGGACTGGCTGAGCACATATCAATCTGTCCAGGCCTTAAGATTGGCCATAGAGGTTCTTCCTGTAGGCCTTTCAGCAGAGCCAATTAAACAGGAGGTGAGGCCTTTTCAGTGGTATCCCTGTACCAATGGAACTCCCTCCGGTCTTTATTTATTTTTACTTAGCAAGGTTTATGTACTTGCTTAATCAAACGTATAACTAAGCAGTTTACATAAAATAGTATGACATGGTCATTTTTTAAAAGCTGTGAGGAAAGTATACCTTGAAAACACCGGATAGAATAAAATTAGAAAAACAGACGGTTTTAAAACAAACACAATAAAATTATAGTTACAGATAGGTAGCCGTGTTGGTCTGCCATAGTCAAAACAAAAAAAATTCCTTCCAGTAGCACCTTAAAGACCAACTAAGTCAGTTCTTGGTATGAGCTTTCGTGTGCATGCACACTTCTTCAGATACCTGAAGAAGTATCTGAAGAAGTGTGCATGCACACGAAAGCTCATACCAAGAACTGACTTAGTTGGTCTTTAAGGTGCTACTGGAAGGAATTTTTTTTGTTTTGACAATAAAATTATGTATCTGAGCAGGCTTGCCTAAAGAGAAAGATGTTTAAAAAGATGCTGAAAGCAGTACAAGAAAGGTGCCTGACTAATATTAATAGGCAGGGAGTTCCAGTGAATGGATGCTGTCACACTAAAAGATTCTCTCAAGTGTGCAATGAACACTGTGTGCCACATGTAAAAGGGGCAGTTCCACAGACTGAAGTGGTCAAGTGGGCACATATGGAACTGGACAATTCTTCAAGGAAAGAATTGGCCTCAGGCTTTAATATCTTTTCACTTCAATCTGCTTTTAGTTAAAGATGTTGAGCTATATTTTAAATTATGGCTGCTTTTCCTTTTTATATCCTATAAAATTCTTTCATTTGTTTTATCTGGACTGCTGGTGCAGACTAGGGTGTGTTTTCTGCTGTGGTTTTAGTTTTACGTGTGTGTGTGTGTGTGTGTGTGTGTGTGTGTGTGTTTGGGCTCTGAAAAGTGGAATTTTTAAAAAAGGGTGCGGGGGAACAAAAATAAATAAAAGCAAAACAAATTCTATCAATAACCCCCAAAACAGCCCTGTAAGGCAGGTCAACATGATTATTCCCATACAGTTGTACCTCAGGTTAAGTACTTAATTCGTTCCAGAGGTCCGTTCTTAACCTGAAACTGTTCTTAACCTGAAGCACCACTTTAGCTAATGGGGCCTCCTGCTGCCGGAGCCTGATTTCTGTTCTTATCCTGAACAAAAGTTCTTAAACTGAAGCACTATTTCTGTAACCTGAAGCGTATGTAAACTGAAGCGTATGTAACCCGAGGTACCACTGTACATTGGAAAAACCAAAACAACCACACCCATATTGACAGGACACTGACATCAGCATAACAATATTTGTGGTTGACTAACCTTAACCTTCCATCCATCTTTGCCACTGATCCTGGGGCCAGGCTGTGGATATAAATTCCTGGAAGGCTGTTCTCCAGCGTGAGACAGCAAACACCAATGCCCAGCCCAACACCTGGTTCTGAAACAAAGAGCAAAGATTGAACACTGCCATTACTGCACTCTTTATTGCAATAATCACAATGGACACAGGCAATTATTACGCTTTCTTCTTTATAGGCTACTTATAAGACTGTGTATATGTTAATTTAAAAAAATATGATCAGAGGGTGCAAAAACCTTGTCCTAACAGGTCACTGGGTGCTTCCAGGTAACCTGGGTGCTTTCAGATTTGTTTGCAAGAGAGAATAGGTAAGTTAGCTATTTAATGAGCATATATACCAACTCAAAACCAAGACAAAATAAACACAAACAAATAAAGGGAATGAAATATACTTGGAGTCGAGAGTGGATTTCATGCTGTTTATTCAGCTCATAGTGGTGAGGAGGAATGGAAGTTCCCCCAGAATGCCTGCTTTATATACATTATTTACACAATGGGCCCCACGTGATTGGCTAATTCCGGGATTCACCTATAGGCCAATCAGGTTGCGGATTCACTTCCACCTGGAGCTGGATTGGGTGGTTCCTGTGGACCAATCAGACTGCTGCATTCTGGATCCTATTGTTCTAGGACCAATCAGACTGCTGCATTCTGGATCCTATTGTTCTAGGACCAATCAGACTGCTGCATTTTGGATCCTATTCAACTCAGTACATAACAGGGGGGATCCTTTCACACATGAATAGTGTTTACTTCCTCTAAGCGTGGGGGTGAAGAGTCAACTCTGCAGCAAGCATGTGTTGCGCCCTTCAGCTGAGTTCCCTCACACAGGTCAGCTTGTGGTAGGAGTGGGATTAGTTCAGCCGCTACAACAGCTCACACAGCGAGGGGTAGCTGCAATGTTAGCTTTCTGGCAGCAGGGGTCGCTGCCACCAACTGGGAAGGAGAAGGGGCAAACAGACAGCGAAGTCAGAGGTTTGCGGGTGCAACAGCAGAAGCACTGCGTTGGCTCTGCTGGTGCGCCATCACAGCCCCAAATTTCCAATAGGGAGCAGCAACACTGCTTCTGGGATGTTAGCATTGCGTCTCCACTCCCCAGATGAGCTGCTGCTTCTGGTACAGCAGCAGGTATATGATGCTATTTCTGCCTGTCTCCCTTGGCTTCCCCCGCAGAAGGTTATTAATCTTTCACCACTGATGTGGTATGGTAAAGGTCAATGCAGCTGAATGAGGTTGCACCTCTGTCTCCCTTGCTCTCCTTACTCCTTCACACCATAGCTGTCAACTTTTCCCTTTTCTTGCGAGGAATCCTATTCGGAATAAGGGAACTTCCCTTAAAAAATGGGGAACGACAGCTATGCTTCACACAGAAGAGTGTTTGGTCTTCTGTGGTTTCCTGGTGGGTTAACCCTGCCCCAATTCATCAAAATGTGAGCCTCCATTTTCACTTAATCCAAGACTTTACCCTTTACAGAGAAAAGCACGTGACTGAAGAAGAAAATCTGTTGCCAAAGAAGAAAACCTGCTGCCAATGACACGTTTGCAATGGATGAATTTGTTAAATTTGGCCTCTCTCTGTTTCTCATTTTTCCAATCCTAACTTCTGTTCTCCACACTTCCACAGCAGTTTGCAATCTGAACTGCAGCAGAATGGAGACTGCGCTAATTGTGACGAATACAGGTCAGAAAGGAAACAGCTGTCTTCTTACATCCCAGCTGAGACTGTGCTCAGAGGCACTGGCTCTGGTTGGTAGATCTCAAGGTTATAGTAAAACTCAAACTTTAAGTCTGCCTACTCTAAAGTAGGCACAGTAACATTACCGTTTTGGGGTTCCCCACCCTCCAAAAAAGCCCCATTGCCTACAAGGTTTCTGTGATCTTCCACAACCCTTTGTAAATAGTAGCCAAAGTTTCCTCAAACCTTTATTGAGAGTCACTTCCATGACGATCCTGTCCTTGGGACCAGGCCCCTTACGATTTGCAGGGGAAACATCTCCATCTTCGCAGCCAGGCAAAGGAGGTCCTGTACTGGCAGTAGAGCTTGGGGAGCTGGAACGGCTCAATAACGTAGGCGTTGGACATGGCGTAAGGCTTGGGCTGCGAAGCCTGGTTCGTACTGTGAGGGTCACCACGCCTTTCTTGAGTTGCTAAAGAAGCAACAGTACAGTCTGTTATGTTTACCATTATGTTTATTATTCTAAATATATTTATTTCCCATTTTCCTTTCATCGTGGAACTTAAGGTGACATTATTATCCCCTGATAAAAACCAAGGCCTAGGACAGACATCTAAGTTAATGTTGCCAATGCAAAACATAAAAACATAATGTGAGAATCTAAGATCCCTACAGGATCAAGTCAATGGCCTATCTAGTCCAGGATCCTGTTTTCCCACGGGCTCAGGAGAAACACGGCTCCTTGCTCATCTAAATGAAGCCACCATGTGATGAAACCAAGATCCAGACACGTAAAGGGCAGCCAATTTTGGGGAGAACCCATGTTTCCGCTCCAGCACATCATCTGCTACCGCTGGAAGGTCCCGCCTGAAGTTATGTTACCTTAAATGTTTGAATGGCTTCCTGGTGAGTCAGTCCTTGCAAGGACTCTCCATTAACTTCAAGGAGTTCATCTCCTGGAAAGGCAAAACAGGCGTTAATATGCAGACAGAAGACAAAGTGCTTATCCTGAGAAATATGAGCAGGCTCCCTGGTGTGTTTCTGGTTTCTTGTCATAGAGTTGGAAGGGTTTCCTAGAGTCATCTAGTCCAACCCTCTGCAATGCAGGAATCCTCAGGAATCCATCACTGAGGGGAGTGCCATTCAGCGTGCTGTCCACCTGGGACTCCCAAGCCTACCCCGAAGCCAGTGGCCTTCCCCCCTTCCCCTTTCATTTTGACAGCTTGGGGGAGGCTTGGGAGTCATGGGCAGGAGGCATGCCATTGCCCCCCCGCTCCTGGGTGGGAGCCTCCCCTGAGCTGTCAAAAGGAAGAGGGAAGGGAGGAAGGCTGCTGACAAAGCGAAGCAGCTCCTCCCCACCCCCCCGCCCCACCCCCGGGAAGAAGCCTGCCATGAGTGGCTTCCTCTGCCGCCACGGGCATCTCACCCCCTGGGACGCTCACCCTGCCATCATGGCCCCAACCCTGGGTTGACAGCATGTGCGCAGCTCCAGGTTGCCGGAGCAGCTAGCTATTGCCTCTGCCTGCAGTGTATGGCTTCATAAGCTGAACCGGCAGAAATCTCTTCTCTTGCGCTGCAAATACCTTCTTTCAGTCGGCCGTCAGCAGCTGCAGCCCCATTTGGGAAAATGGTCTTCACAAAGATGCCCATGCGTCCCCGGGCAGAATCCTGCCCTCCTACAATGCTGAATCCAAGACCCTGCAGAGTATGGGGAGGAAGAGGGTGGGGAGGAGAGGAGTGGAAAACTGAAATGTTAATTCATTTTAACCTTACAAGAATAAGCGGAAATCAGCTAGGTTGAGCACCCAGTATGAAAATTGGAATGGTGTAAAATAGGAGATGTGAGATTTACCACTTTTTTAAAAAAAAGGAAAGCATTTTTACTGATATTTTCAAGGTGCATATAATACGGAGCACATACAACAAACAATGAATAAACAACAACCCAAACAAACCTGGAGCAACAAAATACCAACTCAATTGTCAGAAACTATGTTTAAGTCCAAGCAGTTTAAATGTGCTGGTTATTAGTACCAATATATGTGGGCGTAAATCATTCCAGTGCAATCCATGAGTTTGTGGCGGCACCATTAAAGGCACTTGCCTTTAAAATAGCACCAGCATTTTCGAATTGGCGCAACTGGTATTCCCAGAAGCTACATTTAAGGGCATATGTAAAGGTAAATTGGGGACGCAGGTGGCGCTGTGGGTTAAAGCCTCAGCGCCTAGGACTTGCCGATCGAAAGGTCGGCGGTTCGAATCCCTGCGGCGGGGTGCGCTCCCGCTGCTCGGTCCCAGCGCCTGCCAACCTAGCAGTTCGAAAGCACCTCCGGGTGCAAGTAGATAAATAGGGACCGCTTACCAGCGGGAAGGTAAACGGCGTTTCCGTGTGCAGCTCTGGCTCGCCAGAGCAGCGATGTCACGCTGGCCACGTGACCCGGAAGTGTCTCCGGACAGCGCTGGCCCCTGGCCTCTTGAGTGAGATGGGCGCACAACCCCAGAGTCTGGCAAGACTGGCCCGTACGGGCAGGGGTACCTTTACCTTTACCTTTAAAGGTAAATTAGAGTTAAGATGGGAATATGATTTGTAACCTATAAACTGTAACTTGGAATTCTATTAGTACGCCTAAGTTTGACAGACACTAGAGACGTTCCCGTTTGCAAATAATCTTACCTTGCCTTGCCCCTTCATCAGCACAATGTTGGAAATAATAGATGGCTGGGTGAGTCGCCACGGGTATTCAACCTGCGCAGCACTTAAAGAGCGAGTAGATTTCTTAACAATATGGTATTCCTGGATAAATGAAACAACCACAATATTTAGAAATAAGCCAAAACTGTTGCGTCGCATTTGTTGTTCCCCAAAGAGGCTTTCTTTCGTTCTTTCTTTTAGTGTTTGCTGTTCCACGTCCCAAACATTTGGCAATTCTATGTCTAGTCTTTACTTTGAATTCAATGATTTAAAATTTGTGAGCGTCTTCAGAAATCTTTTTCTGATGAGGTGAAGTACCCGAGAGTCCTTGCAGGGAGGTATCAACCCAATGCATGTCTCCAATACTCTCCCCCTTCTCACCTCACCTGGATGCGTACCTGAAGACAGACAGGTGTCCCTGTGTTTAGGACATTTTTTCTTTAACCCGCAACAATGAACCATGCTAAAATTGGGACTAACAGGGGGATTCCTTGGTGATTTAAAGACAGTAAACTGTGCAAACCTCACCTGTCTGGTTCCTGTGTCCAAATGCTGTGGGAGAGAATGTTTTCTCCCTCCCCGGGAATATTTCATGGCTATTTCATAATTCACATCTCCATTTTCCACTGTCAACTCGTCATCTTCGCCTACGGATTCTAAACGCGTTGCCGCCCCTGAGGGAAAACCCAGAGATGCCGTTTATTACACACATTTCAAAGCATCTTTTAACATCTGTCAGTTGTGATGGGATCAGGTACACTGCTTTTAACATTTTGCATGCACATTCAGAAGTGATTGATGGGAAAATTTCCTAAGTCATATAAACAAATGATGATAAATTTTATCTTCATCTCTAGATATTTATAGAGACACACACATCCAAGTGGGTAGCAATAATTTATCCCAGTAGTCAGAGATGCAAACCACCATTCTCAAAACACTTTCAGAGCAGAGTCTGAACACTTTAAGGGTTTAAAGGGTTGCAGTCAAAATTAGTATCAAATAACAAAGTATGCTGGGTATACAGCTTATAAGATTTAGGACTAATCTCACATTATGAGTTTCAGTTTGGCAAAAGCAGTTTATTCTTAAAGTCAGCAGTATCTCTCCAGGGTCTTAGGCAGAGTTTTTGCTCATCACCTATTTATTACCTGGCTATTCTTTTATCTGAAGGTGATGAGGACTGAACCTGGGACATTCTGCATGCGACACATGTGCTCTGTCCCTGAGCCATGCTCCCTCCCCCAATGGAAATTATAGTTGGTGGATGGGGCCAGAGCATTGCCTTATAGGTTAGTTCAGTTGGTTAGAGCGTGGTGCTGATAATGCCAAGGTCACCGGTTTGAACCCCGTATGGGTGCATATTCCTGCATTGCAGGGACTTGGCCAAATGATCCATTGGGTCCCTTTCAGCTCTCTGATTCTATGAGAGCCTTTCTTAACTACATACTCTAAAATCTTTTATTCATCCACTCAAATGACATCAACTGTACCTTGGGATCTGCTCCTGTACTTCAAGATCCCACTTCCCAGAGTTGGACTCTGACAGTTTTCTTTGGATCCCTCTGTACCAGTAGGATCTGCAGGGTTATCTGGATCTGTCAGATCTGGCTCCTGAAAACAGAAGGAAAAAGAATCCAGTTATGTTCTTGGGTCAGGTCATCATTTCCACAGTCGGGTTAGCCATTATCCTACTGAAGCTAAAAAAAAAATAGGCAAAAGTCGAATCTATTGCTGTGACAAAGGTATACAGAGGCTTCTAACCATCCACTTGTTTTTGTCCTGGCAAGGGGCTTCTGCAGTTTAGAATGCAGGAACCCACTGCAAGGTGACGGAAACAGCCGTGTTCCTTCCCAAATTATAGACACTGCGAGCTTCATCAGAATGAGGAGTAACATAATCTCTGTACTTCAGTTGTACTTCGAGTCAAGGTGAGGTATGAAGCAACGATTGACATTATTGGTATGTGAAGCTGTGACTGCACTTCTGTAGCCTGGTCTCTGTGTATTATAATAATGTGTGTGAAAGAGTAAACAAAACCAGCAGTGCACTTAATCCTCATCCACAGCCTCAACTCATGTTTTAGACCAGGCCTGTCCAACCTGATCAGCAACTCTGGTCTCTCCCCCTAAGAAAAGCTGAACAACTTCAACTCACCCACCCCATAAAAAGCTCAACAATTCTGGTCAATCCAATGGGTAGTTCACTGCCAGTTTATTATAGTGGGAGTAGCTCACAGTCTCTTATAAATTGGACACCCCTGTTTTAGACCCTATGTGGTGATGCCCCGATAAGTCTTACATCTTTGGCTCATTCACAGGTTCCTTTCTACAGGCAGGATAACTGCTATACCTTAAAGAGAGCTATGTACCCACGGTGGGGAACCTTTGGTTCTCCAGATGTTGCTGAACTACCGCTCTCATTACCCCTGGAAATTGTAGTTCAACAACACCTGGAAAGCCAGAGATTCCCCACTCCTGCTGTGTGCTATAGGCACTTTGTCCCTTTGCTGCCTTCCTCTGGACCCATTCCAGTTTATCCATTTCCTTCTTAAAATGTGCTCTCGCTCCTCTGAAACTGTTAGAAAGCAGCAACTGTCTAGGGTTGCTGCTAAACTCCCAGAGCAGCCAAAGGAAATTCTGCCTGATGATGGCTTCATATATTCATTCCTCCTGCGTGGGAAATGGATTAATTACTTTGTACTACATTAAGGGCGGCATAAGTGATCTTCCTACACTGTGAAAATTGAATTGTGATGCTGTCACACGATCATGTTATGGGCCTGTGGCAGGAATAAACTATGTACACTATGCTCCACAAATTGCAATGTATCTGCTGTTTCCTACATTGTTTCTTGTTTATTTTTTTGTAATTAAGTTAGATCTTTATGCTATCCTTCAGTTAAACATTTCCAGTTTGATTCTAATTTGATCTCAGTTGGTGGAAAGGTCCTTACAAGAAGGGAATACTTCTGTTTAGATTATTATGGCATGGGGATCTACAAAATGATACAGCGGAACCACAAAAGCCTCAGATACAGGCAGTGCTGGATTTATGTATAAGCTAAACAAGCTATAGCTTAGGGCCCAACTCTCTTGGGGCCACCCAAAAAAAATTAAAGAAAAAAACTGGGCGTACATTTCCAAAATAAGATAAAAACAAAAACAAAACCTACATGCAGCAACAGTGTTTTGTGTTGTGTAGGCTCCTATGATGTAAGTAATGGGCCCCGTCTGCTAGCCTGCTCCCTAAAATATCACTGGTTTGCTCCTTTCTATATATAGGGTGCCTACATTCTGCATGGACCGGTTGCATGGCAACATGCGCAAATGGCTTTAGGTCCATAAATTACCATATAGCATATATTCAATACAAAAATACAGTGACAATTTGTTGTTGACGAAGGACAGCTGGACATATAAAGGGCCTCATTACCTTCAGTAGCGTACAGCCTCATCAAAATTAAATCTGGCCCTGGATACAGGCTAAATTGCATGTTAGGAGGTTCTGGTGATGGGTTTGTTAAGAAACACCTTGAAGGGCCATGGCTTAGTGGCAGGACATCTGCTTTGTATGCAGGTCAGTCCCATTTTCAATCTCTGGCACCCCCAGGTAGAGCCCTGGAGAGCTGTTGTCAGTCACTATAGACAGTATTGAGTTTGATGGACCAAAGGTGTCTTCCTAGGTTTAACCACTGTGGTGGGAAGGGAGCAAACTGACAAAGGGCAATGTCACTGGAGAAGAGGTTGTTTACCCATTTCCTGCACTATTTTCCTGGTTGAAATCTCTTCCTTCCGTGTGAGCTGCTGATACACTTTCAGGGCACACAAAAAAAGGGGGGTGATCAAAATGTGTAAATACACAATAAGCACAGTTACAAATTATTAAGAAAATTACAAATACATAAATACGCAACACAGTGGAACCCTGGTTCTCAAACAGCTTAGTTGACGAACAAATCAGAACCTGAATGCCAAAAACCCAGAAGTAAGTGTTCTGGTTTTTGAATGTTTTTCGGAACCCAAACGTCAGATGTGGTTGTTGGCTATTGCTTCCAGGGTGCCTGCACCAATCGGAACCTGCGCCTTGGTTTTCAAACATTTTGGAAGCAGAACGGACTTCCGGAACGGATTATGTTCAAGAACCAAGGTACCAATGGATCCATAAGAGAAAATCACTAGGCAGCACAATACAAACTCCCAACCAACATAAAAGCACACAACCGCTACAACCATCTACCACCTCATACAATATACCTGCCAGCCAACAACAACAGAATCATACCACACATAACACACCCCAACTCATGGCAAATAACCAATCAACACTGGTGGAAGACACAAACAAACACCAGCATCACCCTTGTGTTGGCTCTGAAGGTGGCCATGAACTCAGTCATTGGGGGGAAACACCTAGCAGCTCCATGTTTGTCCTCTACTTCAGCACTGCAGATGTAGCTGGTTCCAGTCATCTGCCTCTGGAGTGGAACAGTAGTCTGGATTGCAAAATGGGCTGCTTCCTACTGGCTGATCACTTTCAGCAGAGAGCTGCAAGGCTCCCACTAGAGACATGGAATTGCCATGCTTCGTTCATTCATTGTTTACAGAGCATCCACATGCTACCATCGTCCAATCATCGTCCAGTTGAATTTTCTGGGTGCTGTTCCATCTCTTCTCAGATGACAAAAACTCAACGTTTTCCAAAAGAAAATAATAGCAGCGCAATCTCAACAAATGCAGATGCCTTTAGCATTTCTCTTCCAAAAAAATTCAAAGGGCCTATCACAGCTCAGGACACCTTCAGTATAATATTATAACATTTTAATCTTTTAATTGTCACTAAAATACTTTTTCTGATTATATATTTTTTGAAAGAAAGATTAAAAAACAAATTCTTTTTCAGTCACTGCTGTTAATCCTGTTGCTAAAATGGCAGTGAACAAAAATGTGTTGTTTTTTTAAACACACCTCAGCACTATTGTAGCATAGTGTCGTAGCACCACAGTAAATTACTATTATAACTCTGTGGTGTTTTAGTGCTACACATTTCTTTTCCTATATATAAATATTTTAGTGTTAATTTAAAATATTGATTTTTTAAAAAAGTAAATAAATGAGGGTCATAAATGGCACCCATCTCAAGGCTTATAGTACATGTGTGCAGAATTTCAAATGCCCCCGCCTACAAGCTCTATGTCATGCCCATGGGTGTGAGTGGAATAAAGCAGGGTGCACAGTTATCTATTTTAGTTATTAAATTTGTATCCCACACGTCCTCCTAAAGGAGTCCAGGGTGGGAAACCCACAAGTGATAAAACATTTAAAAACAATTGCAGTATAGATCCAGTCTAGGAAACATCTCTCTATAAAAGGTTGGTTGGAAGAGGAAGGAAAGTGACGGATTGGGTACATAAGGGGTTAGATAATCTGTCAGGTATCCTGTCCCCCAACTGCATAAGGCTTTATGCACCAAAACCAGCACACTGAACTTAGTCCGGTAGATGCTAAATACTCTGAATTACGTTCTGAAGTATGATGTTTATTTATTTTAAAGCATTCTAGGCCCACTTAATTTCCCAATGGAACTCAAACTGGCTTAACCAATCAGATCGTCACAGAATAAACAACAATAGCCACCCCCACCCCCCAAATTAAACCCAATCAGAACATGCATGTAAGAAGCAAAACAAAACTCACAAATTCCAAAGCACTAGTCAGAAAATCTCGACAACAAAAGGATCATTCAGTCCAACGGCCCTTTTCAAAAAGCCAGGTCTTCATCAACCACCTGAAGAAATATGATGATAGCTCCTGACTCACTTCGCTCATTGGGACACATAGGGCAGAAGATTGGGAGACCACCAGTAGGTGGAGCCAGAATAAAGAGCAGGTAGAGTTATAAATAATTCTAGTTTTATTCGCCATCTTCCTCCCTGTTGTGGACGAAGGACGACCCTGAGATTAAGGAGGAGGAATCAGAGGCAGTGCCACCCACTGGATTGGAGGTCAGTAAGAAGTCAGGAATTTGAGGAACAGCTGAAGGCAAAAGTTGATGAAGCAGTGCCTCATTTGACATAATGGACCAGTTCCAATGCATGACTACTTTTTCCTCTTCGTCTTCTACAAAAGACACACAAAGCATCTCATACAGGTATTTTACAATGTTCTAATTGGCGTGCTGGATTATTTGCTTTGTTCCAGATCTCCATAAAATGAAATATTATTAGGCACAAAAGTAAGGTAATATACCTGTGATAAAACACTATGTGGTTGTGAAAAAAGGATCAGGGGCATGAAGTTTATTGTACATACTGAAGCTTTTCTACTTTCTGAAAGACCCAGATTTCTTCCTGCTTGGAAAATAAACAGAAACTCTACCCATTAAGCTTGTACAAATTTCTCATGGGCCCCAGTTTGTAATCCTTGGCTACAGAAAGGAGCTGTGGTGCCACAGTTCAATGAAAACGCAACTCTTGTCTTATTCTCCCAGCCACACATGAATGTAATCTTTTTACAGACTGCCCCTCTGCCAAAACAGTAACCATGCCATTCTGGGTTCCCTTGCTTTCCAGGAAGTGCCGCTTATTCCGCTCTGAATTCATATTGCTAATTGAAAACAGTGTTTCCCAAACTGCATTCCAGAAAATTCAAGCTGCCAAGGAAACCCCAATCAGGGGTTCCTGAAAGAAAAGTTCAGTAACTGTGGACAAACTATCTGAAAGGACCATTTTGCACCACTACTGACCGTTCTCTTCAATATCTGGCTGCAAACTGTTCTTGCGCACATGTAACACTATCAGTTGCTGCACTTCTGGTAGCAAAGCCATGGTTTGGCTTAGAAGGATATACCAAGAACTATTTTCAACAAGAACTCCAATTTCTTTAACGATTACTATGGTTTGGCTTAGCACACCATCCAAACCGTGAGCCATGACCAATGTTTGTTCTTGGTCTACAAGGTCCACCATTTGAAGGACTGTCGGAAGACAGCCCTCTGCTTTAAAGCATCCTTTATTTCAGGGATGTTGGAACATGTGGTTCTCCAGGTGTTGTTGGACTACAACTCCCATCATTGCTGATCTCTGACCATGTTGGCTGGGGACGGTGGGAGTCTGGAGGGCCACAAGTTCCCTAACCCTGCTCTGTTTAAACAGGGATGTCCTGTTTAAGTCAGATTTAAACATAAGGATCCATAAGAAAAGAGAGCAGGTCTCCCGAATTTGCTCCTCAAAAGTTAGCACCCAGAGAACCAATTGAGGAAGCACACAGGTCACCTAGTCTTGTCTTCCCCATTATTGTGAGACATACTATACATCTATTTAAATTATAGCAATGGTTTCTAAATTTGCATCTATACATAGAAATTTGAATATGGAATTTTTATGCAAATCTTGTCCTCTTTTCTTGTGAGGCAAAGTGGCTGCCCTATTAAGGGAAGCCCTGCTGTAAGCAAAATGATCTCAGCAGGGTAAAAGAGTGAGGCCTTTAAAAGATCCAGTAATGTGTGACTATGCCCCCCGGTTTGAGTGTCGATTACTAATTCTGGGGGGCAGAACAGAAAGCGGAGTTTGCGGGACAAAATGGCACCAAACCAGAACTTTGGCACCAGTTTGCGGTCAATCAGACAAGGTTGGTCCCCAGTTTGAGTGACTTACTTTGCGGGGGGGGCGGTGTGTGTGCACAAAATGTGGGTTTTGTGGCACAAAACTTTGGTGCCTCTTTGGAGACCATCAGACAAGATTGGATTTTTTGGCATTAACTTGTGACCCCGATTTGCTATGTAAATTCCTCAGTTTGGGGTGGGGGCATGAAACGCAGGGTTCATGGCACAAAACTACGACTAAGCTTTGGCATCAAATTGGGGGGCATCTGAAATTTCGGGGTCACGCTTTAGGCGAACTGCCTTTACATTGCCTTTTTATGCTGCCTCTTTACGCTGTGGATTCCCTTTTAAGAAAGTGCATCAACAGTTTTCATTTTGATGAGGTTCTAATCTTCCATAAGGAGGTAGTCTTTTTTTTTTTTTTTTTAAGGCTATTATGTTTCTAAAGAAATAGGATTCTGGAGGCTGAATCAATGTTATTGCAAATCTAAGACAGCTGATCTGTTTACTTGCTTCTTTTCCTCCTTCCTTTACAGTATTTCCAGTAACGATCTCAAAGGTGGAGCCAGCTTATTTCTATCGCTGCCGCCACTTCACCCAGTTGTGCCACTAGCCAGAAAAGCATATCTCAAAGCTCATTGTTCCATGGGTCAACCAACTCTTTGTTTGCATGTAGGAGGTCTCAGGAAATACAGGCTTCTAAGTGGCCTCTTAACAGTTCTTAGCAAGAATCTTTTAAAGTTCGGATTTGTTTACTTTGCATTTCCCCCTATTCAGAAAACCACAAGGGCAGTTCCAGCGATTGAACATTAATCTTGCTTCCTGATCTTTTCTTCTGACAGACTTGCAAATAAAAGGTTCCCATCACTTTCCTTTCTAAACAGGGGATGCCATGTTTATCATTTGTCCTCAGGTAGAGATGCAAAAACAAACATACAGGCATCTTACAGTATCATCCCTTTCGTCATTTCCCCCAATCTCTGGCATGCAAGTCTACCACCATTTTTTTATTTTAAGGCTCTTGTGTTAACACACATCTCTGTTGGGTACCTTGGTGCGTGAACCTGCCACCCACTTTTCCCTTTAAACACACCTCCTACCTAAAGAGGAGGGGAATCTTTCCCCAGTAATAAATCAGGCAATGTCCTTGAACATTATTGAATTAAATTTTAATATGGCACGTTCACATGTGAGGGTTCCCAAAAGACATGTGTGCAACACTTAGGGGTCATTCAGACTTCCTTCTGTGCCATGCTTCCAGGCACAGGTTTGGGCTTTAAAGCTCCATGTCTGAGGATTTTTATTTTTGGTCCCAGTGCTTTCCCTGGGAAAACCTGCATAAAAACTGGGAAAAACTGTCTGCAGACAAATGTCAGCTCCCTTGGCCTGTAAAGCGAGACGAGCGCCGCAACCCCAGAGTCATCTGCGACTGGACTTAACCATCAGGGGTCCTTTACCTTTACCTTTTTGGGACGCGGGTGGCGCTTTGGTCTAAACCATTGAGTCTCTTGGGCTTGCCAATCAGAAGGTCGGCAGTTTGAATCCCCACGACAGGGTGAGCTCCCGTTGCCCGGTCCCTGCTCCTGTCAACCTAGCAGTTTGAAAGCATGCCAAAAAGTGCAAGTAGATAAAATAGGTACCGCTCCGGCAGGAAGGTAAACGATGTTTCCGTGCACTGCTCTGGTTTCAGTGTTCCATTGCACCAGAAGCGGCTTAGTCATGCTGGCCACGTGACCCGGAAAAACTGTCTGTGGACAAATGCTGGCTCCCTCGGCCTGTAAAGCAAGATGAGTGCTGCAACCCCAGAGTTGTCTGCAACTGGACTTAACTGTCAAGGGTCCTTTACCTTTATCTTTTTACAGCTGAATCGGAGCACATGGAAACCGACTTTTCCATGGATATCTGCTCCAATTCAGCAGTAAAATGCAGGTTTTCCCAGGGGAAAGCACCAGAACAACAAGCAAAAACATAAAAACCACTCCGACACAGAGCATTAAATCACAGAGCTGTGCCTGGACAGTGCAATTCAAGAGGGAGTGTGGCTGAGCCCTTCCTTACACACGGCAGTAATTCTGATGGCATGATCCCACAAAGGTTGGAAGCAAATAACACCAACACACACACACACACACACACACAACTTTGCAAGTTCCAGTCTCATCTAGGAATGCATGAACATTCTTAACTTTGACCTGAAATGGTGACGTCTATTCAAGCACCTTCAAGAAACTAGCTAGAACCTTCCTCTGTTGCAGTCTCTCCTTTCCCTTTCCCTTTCCCTTTCCCTTTCCCTCCCAAGGGCCTGGAAGGGGAAATCCTCAAATCCCCGAATGAAAAGTAATACTATTTGCATCCCTTTCTACATTTGAACCTCCAGGCCAAAGGTTTCCCCCACCCCTGCTTTAGATGCCGCAATCCCCACTTGCAGCTCTCTGTTTAATCCATGTCAAGGCATCAATGTGTAGCTCTCAGCTTCATTCTTGCCCAGACAAGACTCCAGCATATGTGACAGTACAACTTATTGAATTTTTAAAAAGGATTTTTATTTATACAGCCAAGAAAGAAGAACAATGCCAGAGGAAATAGTCCTATGTAAACTAACCTCATATAGCTTTAGCACTGAGGACATCCCTTTCATGCCATCAAAGACAACAAAAAATATGAAAGAAGCACTCCCAAGATATTTTTCTGCCTGCCTTTTGCACTGTTCGCGCCATGATGCGCTCAGAGGAAAAACCTGCAATGTAGCACATTACTTTCCAAAGTATTTGATCTAAAGGCCCATTTTCAAATTATGTAGATGATGCTTTTTGAAGCACAGCATGTTTAAAATACATTTTTAACAGAGCCCAGTAGGGTTCAAATTGCAGTCAGCTGCAGTGTTTTTGCAGGAAAGCAAAGTGCAGATGCGATAGAACCACACATCAAGTGAAATGTTATTCTATTAACAACAGCTAGATTGCAGAGTAACATTAGTGTTCATTTTGTTTTAATATCTTGTTTCCAAGATCAGGTATTTCCACTAAAATTGATTGGTATATCCATGTGGCCTAAAAAGAAGGAACGGAAGATTTGAAGTCAGCATATCTAGGGAAATATGCCTCTCTGGGTAGGTTCATGCTGCCGCACATGCATGCCTACCAATGCCTAGATGAAACATGGGACACCCGTACCCAAATCTTGACCCAAATGTCCAAATTTGCCAGGATGTTGGGTCTGCATGCAGCTTCCCTGTGTGGTGAGCCTTTGAGAGCAGCAACTCACCACTTCTAAGCTGGAAGTAGGGAAACTTCCTTCCGCTCCATGGGCCAGATCCTTATCAGGATCAGCCTCATAGGTCGGCTTTGACAGGTGTGCCTGGAAGGTCATTGTTTCCGCAGGAATGCTGCTGCAAGCGCCTGCCAGAATCAGGAAAGGGCTTTGCATTGGACTCCCCTGTTGAAATGGTGTCCATGCAGACCCTGGAATCCTGCCTAACTGAGCAGGATTTAACCCCTGCTCATCAGCTGATGATTGGGGGTTGAATCCTGCTGAACTCATCTGTACCCTGCTCCACACAGCCAATACAGGATTTTACTCCATCCTCCTGCCCATCATGAGTGATGTCAGCTGATGGCTGGGTGAGTGTGGTTTGCGGAATATGGTCTTGCGAGTCAAATTAGACCCCATTGGTGAGCCAAGACTGGCCCACAGACCAGCTATTGCCCACCTCTGTTCTCAGTGAAGTACCCTCAAGCCATATACTGGCTCCATCCATGCAGGCTGGCCAATGAGACGAGTATAAAGGGGGTTCCTGTTTCAGCTGTTGTGAAAGACTTATTGAGCAAGCTCAATAAGACTTATTGGGCGCTGGCTTGGGAGGCGGGTACACAGTGCGCTCGGAACCAAGCGCTGGTGCTGGCTTGGGGAGCAGGGCACTAAGCGCCGGGTACCCCCTGTTCAGGGCAGTAGAGCCAGGAGGCAGGCCGCACCCGCAAATAAGCCTTGAATTTTAAAGCTGGGGCTTATTTGTGGGTCCGTCTTATATTCAGGCCAATATGGTATTTCGCCTATTTCCATGGTGCGATTTTGCTAAAATCTAGAGGTGTCTGAGGAGCTCATTCTTTGCAAATCTTGGTGCAAACTACGCTAATCCTCGACTCCCAGACTAATGTGCAGATCAGGAAGCCACTACCCATTGGATTTCATGCTCTTCCCAATGTTTTCATGCATTTCTCAAGAGACAGTGCACTTGGTGGAGAGAGAACACATTTTGGAAATGTGTCTTTTGTGAGAAAGCAGTATTTAAATATGTGTTTATTACAACAACAAAAATCATGAAGCTTTTCATAAAACTCAGATCAAAAGTAGAATAGCACAGACTTAGAATAGTAGAGTTGGAAGGGACCACAAGGGTCATCTAGTCCAACCCCCTGAAATGCAAGAATTTTCGGCCCAACATGGGGCTCAAACCCACAGCCCTGAGATGAAGAGTCTCATGCTCTACCAACTGAGCTGGGCTTGTAAATGAACACATGCAAAAACCGACACAGGATGGAAATAGTCTGAGTTCTCCACCCCAACCAAAAAACGTAAGCGGTTTATGGGCCACTCCTCACACAAGAAATGACTTTTAAACTTTAACCAAGGATATCTAGTTTCTGTTACTAAAAGCAGGGGCATTCCATCTCAGCAGGCCCACGTGAACTCCATGTGCAACATTCAAAACACTGACAGGCGAGGAGCATTCGCTCCATAAATTTATATAGGAAAACAAGCTTTTCAAGACTACAAGAACAGATGCAAAGGAACTTCTAACATCGTGGGTGTAGACATCCTAGCATGAAACATTTGGCTCAGTTTGTATAATTAGGCAGTTTGGCTGAACCTGTAGTAGCACAGAAAAACCAGAGGAGGAAGAAAGTGACTACCATCTCCATTCTGGGAGACTGTTCACTCATGCTAACTTATGGTTGGAGGATGGATGGTGGCTAACAGATTGAGGTTGAATCCTGACAAGACAGAAGTACTGTTTCTGGGAGACAGGAGGCGGGTGGGTGTGGAAGACTTCCTGGTCCTGAATGGGGTAACTGTGCCCCTGAAGGACCAGGTGCGCAGCCTGGGAGTCATTCTGGACTCACAGCTGTCCATGGAGGCGCAGGTCAATTCGGTGTTCAGGGCAACTGTTTACCAGCTCCATCTGGTACCCAGGCTGAGACCGTGGACTGTCTTGCCAGAGTGGTGCATGCTCCGGTTATCTCTCGCTTGGACTACTGCAGTGCGCTCTATGTGGGGCTACCTTTGAAGGTGACCCGGAAACTACAATTAATCCAGAATGTGGCAGCTAGACTGGTGACTGGGAGCGGCTGCCGAGACCATATAACACTGGTTTTGAAAGATCTACACTGGCTCCCAGTACGTTTCTGAGCACAATTCAAAGTGTTGCTGCTGACCTTTAAAGCCCTAAACGGCCTCGGTCCTGTATACCTGAAGGAGCGTCTCCACCTCCATCGTTCTGCCAGAACACTGAGGTCCAGCGCACCGAGGGCCTTCTGGCGGTTCCCTCATTGTGAGAAGCAAAGCTACAGGGAACCAGGCAAAGGGCCTTCTTGGTAGTGGCACCCGCCCTGTGGAACGCCCTCCTACCAGATGTCAAAGAGAAAAATAACTACCGAACTTTTAGAAGACATCTAAAGGCAGCCCTGTTTAGGGAAGCTTTTAATGCTTAATAGATTACTGTATTTTAGTGTTTTGTTGGAAGCCGCCCAGAGTGGCTGGAGGGACCCAGCCAGATGGGTGGGGTATAAATAACATATTATAATATTATTATTATTATGGTTTGGCTTAGTGTGGTGAACAAACCAGGTCAAGGTCTGGGAGAAATTTCTTTATCTGCTAATTTAATTTATACCTTACCCTCCCATCAAAACAGGTCTGCAAGATGGCTTACAAATGGATAAAACCCAAGGCATGTAATCTTTAAAATGTCAAGATACGAAACGTATCGGAAGAGTTGTTCCATATGTACATGTTTTTATATATCACATGCCCCAGGACAAGGTCTGGGCCAGGACATTAGCACTCCATTTCAGCTGTCCCCTAGGCAGGAACATCTACTTAAAGAGTGAAAGGGTTAGGAATTTTAAAAGCTTAACAACACAGGAAAAGGTCCAGTATGGCAGTGAAACTGTACACAAATCTCAGCAGAAAATGTCATTTTAACATCCTTCCTTCCTTAACCTATCTGTAGCACTTTAGAACTTCAGTTTTAAAAACACACAAATATCACATTCACATGAATCATCATGGTTATTTATTGTCATTAAACTCACTAGCCAAGGCTAAAGGGGAAGAGACAACTTAAGACAAATATGAGAACGTTATAGATCATTTTGGCTGTCTCAGTCCTGCAGTAAAAACTTTTAATGTGTTCCCATCCTTCATCTTTCCAGCCCAGGTTTTATTGGTTTGGATTATTTTTGCGTAAGTTTCAACGCTGTACCAAGCTGTACCTTTTGCCTTTGTAATAAAGAAGCACTTTCCTTTTTAAACTGCAGCTATGAAACTTTGTTGCTACAACAGGCAAAACAGTTAAATAAGCTGGTAGAGTAATAATATCTCTGTTAAACTTCTGTCTGCCTCCAGAGCAAATTTGCTGCTCTGTAAACCTTCCTGGAGTTGAAACAGACTACAACTTGGCTTAAAATCATTGGATCAAACAGGGGAAAGATCCACACCATGCATTTAAAGACCATCCAATGCACATTTAAAGCACATCCCCCAAACTCTGGGAACCATAGTACTGGGAATTGTAGGCCTGTAAGAAAAGTCAAATGCTTAAAATATCCTTTAAAAGGTAAAGGGACCCCTGACCAGTCCAGTTGTGGCCGACTCTGGGGTTGCGGCGCTCATCTCGCTTTATAGGCCGAGGGAGCCGGAGTACAGCTTCCAGGTCACGTGGCCAGCATGACTAAGTCGCTTCTGGCGAACCAGAGCAGCACACAGAAACGCTGTTTACCTTCCCACCAGAGTGATACCTATTTATCTACTTGCACTTTGACGTGCTTTTGGACTGCTAGGTTGGCAGGAGCAGGGACCGAGCAACGGGAGCTCACCCCGTCGCGGGGATTCGAACCGCCGACCTTCTGATTGGCAAGTCCTACGCTCTGCGGTTTAACCCACAGCGCCACCCACGTCCCTACAAAATATCCTTTAGATGCCCTCCAATGTATGTTGTGGCCATGCCCAGAGTCTTCCTCTAAAACTCAGTGCTCATGAAGGAAGTCTGCACATCCAATGTGCAGATGTGTGTCGTTTCATGCTACCTCCTTCCATGGCTAATTGAGAAGTTCCAGGGCAGTTTGTAAATTTTCAAGAAGCTCTGTAAGAAGGTTTGGTAGAAATACTGTTTAAACAACATGGTAAGATAAGATATATAATTAGTGCAATATACATTAAGAAATGTGAAGATTTGTGATAATTACGGGAAATTATCAGACATGTTGATGAAAGTCTAAAAGAAAAAAAGATGTGTGATGAGTTTTTGATGTTTAATGATGTTATAAATTTGTTTTTATTGGAAAATTAATAAAAATCATATTAAAAGGGTGGGGAGAAGTTCCAGGGCAACCTTCATGGGGCTAGTTTCCTTGTTATGACAGGAGACTTGTCAGAGCTGTCTAGTGCCCATTGGGATTGGCGAGGCAGAAGGCAGGTTGCCCAGTAGGCAGAGCCAGAAGCAATGGCACTTGGAGCCAACTAAGTCTAGTTTTGTCCCCATCCTCATCCCTGCTGAGTTCTACAAGGGCAACCCTAAGACGAAGGAGGTGGAGCTAGGGGCAATGACAGTTGCACTCAACTACTTTGGGTTTTTACCCTCAACCTCCCCCTTCTTAGTTCTACAAGGGCAATGCTGAGATTAAGGAAGAGGCAGTCTCGCTCCTTAGACCAGTTGCAAGCAAAAAGGCAGGCAGGTGGGGAATGACTGAAAGCAGACGGAAGTTGGTGGAGCATTTCGCCAGACACCTAATGGACCAGCCGCTATTGAATTGCACATGTGTGAACACCACCAGTCCATTTTTTGGGGAATTGGGGAGGGCTGGAGTTCCTCCTTCCCCGTCTTGCTTTCTCTGCCATCAGCAAGATTTTAGGTTTGTAGAAAGGACTACGATACAATAATCTTTATTGTCATTGTCCCATACAGAACAATGAAATCGAAAAATCTACATAAGACATTCAAAAACCAACAAGCCTGCTATCCCAGCTATCCCAACCTGGTTAGCCCCCTAAAAACTCTGATGCCCCATTTTTAAATACAATATACACCCATAGAGACTCTTTACGCTGCGTGTAAAACCAAAATCGCATTTGGATAGAAACTGTTTCTCAGGCGGCTAGTCCTAGTCTTTATAACCCTGTGCCTTCTTCCAGAAGGCAGAAGCTGAAAGAGATCATTTCCAGGGTGCGCACTATCCTGTGCTATCTCTGCAGCTTTCTTATGGCACCTGAAAGCATAGATTTGATCCAAGGTGGGAAGAGTGCACCCAATTATTCTCTCCACATCAGTTGAATTTATAGGTGTCATTGTTTCATCCTTATAAGCGTTCACTTAATTAAGTGTGATCTACTTATAAAATTAGCCCAAAGAAGGGGGCCTACCTTGGGCCTTTCCTTTTCCTTTTTCTCATGTTGTATCATTTATTTAATTGTAAGCTTTCAAGGCAGGCCCGTGGCGGCTTCTTCCTTTAAATAATTGTGTATGGCACATAGCTATTGAAGGCACTTTTAAAATAAACAACGTGTCCTAGGAAATAACATATTATTACGTTGTAAGGAGTGCTCTAGTTTATCTTTTCACAACGGATGTCTAAAGTCATCTGGGAATGCAGAAGCCAAGACCAGTTTTCTGCCTGGAAGGGGATGTTCCAAGAGAGATGCCTTGAAGGGCTTTTGAAGTTTGTCCAATTGCTTCCAAATGAAGGGAACGCAGTGGATGTAGCCTACCTTGATTTCAGCAAGGCATTTGACAAGGTGCCCCATGATATTCTTGTAAAGAAGCTGGTAAAATGCGGACTTGACTATGCTACCACTCAGTGGATTTGTAACTGGCTGACTGACCGAACCCAAAGGGTGCTCATCAATGGTTCCTCTTCATCCTGGAGAAGAGTGACTAGTGGGGTGCCACAGGGTTCTGTCTTGGGCCCAGTCTTATTCAACATCTTTATCAACAACTTGGATGATGGACTCAAGGGCATCCTGATCAAATTTGCAGATGACACCAAACTGGGAGGGGTGGCTAACACCCCAGAGGACAGGATCACACTTCAAAATGACCTTGACAGATTAGAGAACTGGGCCAAAACAAACAAGATGAATTTTAACAGGGAGAAATGTAAAGTATTGCACTTGGGCAAAAAAATGAGAGGCACAAATACAAGATGGGTGACACCTGGCTTGAGAGCAGTACATGTGAAAAGGATCTAGGAGTCTTGGTTGACCACAAGCTTGACATGAGCCAACAGTGTGACGCGGCAGCTAAAAAAGCCAATGCAATTCTGGGCTGCATCAATAGAGTATAGCATCTAGATCAAGGGAAGTAATAGTACCACTGTATTCTGCTCTGGTCAGACCTCACCTGGAGTACTGTGTCCAGCTCTGGGCACCACAGTTCAAAAAGGACACTGACAAACTGGAACGTGTCCAGAGGAGGGCAACCAAAATGGTCAAAGGCCTGGAAACGATGCCTTATGAGGAACGGCTAAGGGAGCTGGGCATGTTTAGCCTGGAGAAGAGGAGGTTAAGGGGTGATATGATAGCCATGTTCAAATATATAAAAGGATGTCACATAGAGGAGGGAGAAAGGTTGTTTTCTGCTGCTCCAGAGAAGTGGACACGGAGCAATGGATCCAAACTATAAGAAAGAAGATTCCACCTAAACATTAGGAAGAACTTCCTGACAGTAAGAGCTGTTCGACAGTGGAATTTGCTGCCAAGGAGTGTGGTGGAGTCTCCTTCTTTGGAGGTCTTTAAGCAGAGGCTTGACAACCATATGTCAGGAGTGCTCTGATGGTGTTTCCTGCTTGGCAGTGGGTTGGACTCGATGGCTCTTGTGGTCTCTTCCAACTCTATGATTCTATGATTCTATTCTATGATTCTATGAGTCAGGATATTAAGGCAACTTTTAACCATAGTTTCATATCCAGGCTTGTTTAGAAGCCATTAACCATAGTTGTGCTGGGCTCACACATAATAGCAAGCTGTGGTTAAGAGTTGAATTCCCACTTGTTCTGCCACTTGTGTCTGGGGAGCACCAATGCAGTAAGAAAAGGTCCATCTGTTCATGCATGATGCTTGTGCATATTCTGACTTACTAAGCAGGTGAACTAATGCCAGTGTACTAGAAGATGCAAAGATCACCAGTGTTGAAGCAATGATTCTTCAACAAAAACTTCGTTGAACTGGTCATGTTGTATGGATGCCTGATTATTGTCTTCCAAAGCAGCTACTTAAAAATTTAAAAATTTAAACTTAAAAATGGAAAGTGTAATGCTGGTGGTCAACAAAAGAGGTTCAAAGACTCTCTCAAAGCAAATCTAAAAAAATGTAGTATAAACACCGACAACTGGGAAACACTGGCTTGCGAGCGCTCCAATTGGAGAACAGCCTTTGCCTAAGGTGTCATGGGTTTTGAAGACACTCGAACTCAGGACGAAAGGGAGAAACGTGCTAAGAGGAAGGCACGCTTGGCAAACCCTCACCATGATCAACTCCCGCCCAGAAACCTATGTCCACACTGTGGAAGGACATGTGGATCCAGAATTGGCCTCCACAGTCACTTACGGACTCATTGCTAAAACCCTGTTTTGGAAGACAATCTTACTCGGCTACAAGTGATCGCCAAAGAAGAAGACTATGTGTAGACGGTGCTTCAAACTAGCTGGCTATTATTATTATTACAGTGGTACCTCGGGTTAAGTACTTAATTTGTTCTAGAGGTCCGTTCTTAACCTGAAACTGTTCTTAACCTGAAGCACCACTTTAGCTAATGGGGCCTCCCGCTGCTGTCGCGCCGTCAGAGCACGATTTCTGTTCTCATCCTGAAGCAAAGTTCTTAACTATTTCTGGATTAGCGGAGTCTGTAACCTGAAGTGTATGTAACCTGAAGCTTATGTAACCCAAGGTACCACTGTATTGATGATGATGATGATGATGATGATGATCCAATGGGCATCAGCCACCATGGCATATAGCCCTCAGCTGGATTGGGGTCATTGCTTATTTGTAACTGAACTTATCAAAGGCCAGAACATTAATCCTTGCAAAGAATTCTGCTCTTTGTCTCTCTCACACACTTCTTCAGCAGCTTCCACAATGGCTGCTGCTCTCAACTGCAGAAGAGTTTCCAAAACTGTACAAGACACCCTTTTAGGCAGGGTGTGGGAGTCCTACTTTCCACTAGAGAGTGGTTTTACTGAATAGCCAACAGGATAGGCATTTTTGGAAAAAAATGCAATGAATCAGCGTTATCACAAATGAGCAAATAAAGAGTTCATTCAGGTTTTTGTATGTGTGTTTAACTTAAACAGATTTTTTTTTTGTACAATGTAAAGCAAAAGAGAGCCAAAGATTTTGCAACACTGTAAAACTTCCAGAAACCAAATTCCCTAAAAACAGATGGTTATTATTTAAAAGGGGTGTTAGATTACACACATATATTGGCTATTTCAGCACCTGCAGGAAACAGACTTCTTGTACCTTTTGCAGCCCTCACCACTGCAAGGAACGAAAAGGGGGCTTGTTGTTTTTCATGGGGTTTTCCCATTAGACATTACCTTTACTGAGTTCAAGCCACAGTACTGGGTAATCCATATGGTTAGTATCAAGTGGGAATAACTTTTTTGCATTTATATTTTTTAAAATACACCCATCTTGTTTATACAGCTATGCTATACACTTTGTGCTTAGAAAATTTTTTAGCCTGATATCTGGATCTATCCCTAAAGGTAAAGGTAAAGGGACCCCTGACCATTAGGTCCAGTTGTGACCGACTCTGGGGTTGGGGCGCTCATCTCGCTTTACTGTCTGAGGGAGCTGGCATATATCTTCCGGGTCATGTGGCCAGCATGACTAAGCCGCTTCTGGCGAACCAGAGCAGCGCACGGAAACGCCGTTTACCTTTCCGCCGGAGCGGTACCTATTTATCTACTTGCATTTTGACGTGCTTTCGAACTGCTAGGTTGGCAGGAGCAAGGACCGAGCAACGGGAGCTCACCCCATCGCGGGGATTCGAACCGCCGACCTTCTGATCAGCAAGTCCTAGGCTCTGTGGTTTAATCCACAGCACCACCCGCATCCCTAAGTCTCATTAATTAACAGAAAGCAACGGTGTGGCAAAGCCCACAAACCAAAAAGACAGCTGCTTCGACTCAAGAAGAGAAAGTATGAAGTAGGAGCAGATCCAGGAGGAGAGGCTGGGTGCAAAAGCATGTATGCCCCAGTAATAATAATATCAATAATGTATTACTTATACCCCAACCATCCAACTGGGTTGCCTCAGCAATAAAATGGGGGTGTGTAGGGTAGATGGCACTGGAACATTCATCATGATTTGCTCACACAAAGCTTGCATGGTGGTTAGATTATGTCTGGTCTTTAGTGAGCATTTGTTCTGACTGGTTTGCAGGGAGGTTATATGACAATGAGCATTCATCCCACATTTATCGCAATTTGCTTGCAGGGTGTTTATACATGTTCCCGCTAATCATTTGTTCATCCCATACTTTTCAGTGCATTTCCCTGTCACTCTCCAAACTGCAAAGAGGCATTCTTAAAACATTGATATATATATTTTTACACATAGGGCATGAGAACACTTTAATCCACTGGGCAAAACCAAAGTTCTGGTATGTACTTGAATCCCCCCTACAAAGTACCAACAGTCCGTACACACCTGCTGTCTGCACAACTCAATAGACTAATGTTTGTGAGGAGTCTATAGGGCAGGATGGGTAGCACATAAATCAGGGTCTACTAGGAAGTGACTGGGTGATTTGAAGTAGGTTGACAAAGCTTTATGACTCTCAGTTGGTCAATAACAGCAACAACGAAAAGGGGACACACACACACAGAGAGAGAGAGAGAGAGAGAGAGAGAGAGAGAGAGAGAGAGAGAACCCTTAATTAGGCTGCTGAATTGGAAGCTTCAGAGCCAGGGGTTGGAATTGACCACCAAGTCTCAACTAGGGCCAGGGCCTTTTCAGTACTGGCCCCGACTTGGTGGAACGCTCTGTCACAAGAGACTAGGGCCCTGAAGGACTTGACATCTTTTCGTAGGGCCTGCAAGACAGAGCTGTTCCACCTGGCCTTTGGTTTGGACTCATTCTGACCCTTACGGTGTTGATTTATGGGCTACATTTAAAATGAAGCTGCTTTTTAAATTGAATTTAAACCTGTATTTTAAATTGCCCCCCCCATTACATTTCTATTGTAATTTTACTGGTGTTCAAGGTAAAGGTAAAGGGACCCTTGACCATTAGGTCCAGTTGTGGCCGACTCTGGGGTTGCGGCACTCACCTCGCTTTATTGGCCGAGGGAGCTGGCGTACAGCGTACATGTGACCAGCATGACTAAGCCACTTCTGATGAACCAGAGCATGGAAACGCTGTTTACCTTCCCGCCGGAGCGGTACCTATTTATCTACTTGCACTTTGACGTGTTTTCGAACTGCTAGGTTGGCAGGAGCAGGGACCGAGCAATGGGAGCTCACCCCATTGCGGGGATTCGAACCGCCGACCTTCTGATTGGCAAGTCCTAGGCTCTGTGGTTTAACCCACAGCGCCACCTGTGTCCCTGGTGTTAGCCGCTCTGAACCCAGCTATGGCTGGGGAGAGCAGGGTATAAATAATTTTATTACTATTATTATTATTATTATTATTATTATTATTATTATTATTATTATTACTATTATTATTATTATTATTATTATTATTATTATTATTAGTTCCCTTATGACCCTATGATTCTATTATGTCAGTCCTGGTTTGATATCTTGATGTTATGATGATAAGACTAACTTACTGGGAAGTTATTGCATCATGACACATTTCCAAAGCGGTAGCCATAGTTGCTGAAGGTGGCAGTTAATTTGCTAACCAAGCGACGTTCAAAGCATCATATCCAAAGCCACACTTACGGGTTCCAGGACCTCTGGCACCAGAGTCTTTCCTTTGTCCTCCTCCTCCGGCGGCTCTTCGTTCTCTTTATTGTCAGTCCAGGGAGCCGCATCTTGAGCAGAGCAAGTGCTGATTAAGTCTGGCAAACTTGTAGATGGGTAACTGAGAAAATCCTCTTCCGCCCCTTCCTGTGAGGACGAGGAGGAGGAGAGGAAGAAGAACACTTGGCATTACATCCTTGCACATACAAGCTTAATACAACAACCCTGCAAAGTTAGTGATGTATTAGTATTGCATGATATATTGTGGGTCGGTGTAAAGGGAGATTGCGATGGTACACAATGGTGAAGACAACTGTCTTGAGACTCCCAGAAATGATCTAATCATACAATCCACACAAGCAATGAATGCAGGAACATAGCCATGAACACAAGACCCTTCAAAAATGTTCACCTCCGTTTTTGTTTTTGTTTTAACATTAGTCATCCAATGGTTCTATTACCTCCCTGGTTTCCTGTTTCTTTAATGGTGTGTGTGTGTGTGTGTGTGTGTGTGTGTGTGTGTGTGTGTGTGTAAAGCACTTTGAAGCTCTTTTGGTATTAAGCAGGATATAAATGTATGAAATACATAAATTTTAAAACTTAGTTTGTATAAAAAGGTAAAGGGGAACCCTGACCGTTAGTTCCAGTCACAGACAACTCTGGGGTTGTGGCGCTCATCTCGCTTTACTGGCCGAGGGAGCTGGCGTACAGCCTCCGGGTCATGTGGCCAGCATGACTAAGCCGCTTCTGGCGAACCAGAGCAGCGCATGGAAACGCCGTTTACCTTCCCGCCAGAGCAGTACCTATTTATCTACTTGCACTTCATGCTTTCGAACTGCTAGGTTGGCACGAGCAGGGACCGAGCAACGGGAGCTCACCCCTTTGCAGGGATTCGAACTGCCGACCTTCTGATCGGCAAGTCCTGCTTTTGCTAATGTTGGTTAGAGCAAGGCACTGATAACACCAAGGTTGCAGGTTCCATCCTCGTATGGGACAGGTGCATATTCCTGCATTGTAGGGGGTTGGACTAGATGATCCTCAGGGTCCCTTCCAGCTCTACAGTTCTATGACCCTCATAGCCTTTCTTGTCTTGTCTTATTGTAGGCTTGTAGAATTCCCTGCTTTCAGTTGTATATACTCTCAGGAAATCATGCTGAGGACTGTGGGCTTCATCCATTATCCTCAAACCATGGATGATTAGAGTACTACTCCACTCTGAGAATTGTAGCTATGTGAGAGGGATAACTACTCTCACACCTTTAGCAAACTACAGTTCCCACGATTCTTTGGGGGAAGCCATGACTGCTTAAAGCGGTATGATACAGCGTTAAATGCATATGGTGCAGATGTGGCCCTAGTGAACCAAGGAGCTGAATCAGGTTGGATTTCTTGGCTGGAAACAGACAATAGTTTTGAAAAGAGCTGAAATCAACGTGACGTGCCTGTGGTATACATTTCTTTTGTTCCATTTTGCATGTTGCTTTAAGAAAAGGGGGGGGGGAGACGAGGTCATAATGTGTTCGCTGGAATAATTCGCACTAACATGTTCATAAGCTGATGATGGCAGCATCAAATGGCAAGTCACATGCATGGAGCAGCCATTACTATCCAACACGATAGACCAGCCTTCCGCAACCTGGGGCTTTCTAGATTTTTCGGACCAATTCCCATCAGCTCTAGGCAGCATGGCCAACGATGGCAGCTGTATTCCAAAACATATGGAGGACAGCAAGCAGGTCAGATGAAGCTGCCACAGAAAGAAAAAAGCAAGCCCTCCGTCACAAGGCTTGCTTTTCAGCCAAGTTGCATTGAAGTTGACTAGTCAAGTGAAGTGTGTGCGTGCCTGAAGCAGCCCTTCACATCTCTCCTGAAAATGAACACAGCACAACCTGCAGTTCACCTGAAGCAGATTCTGGCAGGGTTTTCTCCTAGGAGAATTCATGTCAGTTGTAGAGATTCTGGTGTGGCGTGACTGGAGAAAGGACTTCGGGAAAATGTGGGCCAAAACCCAGCTCTTGAAACGCAGCCCATCTCAAATGCAAACACATCAACCCACATTCTGAATGGTTCTACTGACAAGGTGAGGGATACACTGCGAAGCTGCTGCCAAACTGGCCGATGCTAAATAACTCCAGCTGAAACGTTGCAGAAGTCATCGTAAGCTAACGACTCTTGAGTCTTGTCAGTGGACTTGGCGGGTGTGTCTTTTGCTCATGGTACAAAGTTTTAAATTTTGGACAATGGCTGCAAGAAGCAATGTTGTAATTCATGGTCACATTCCAGCCAAGGAATGTGTGATCTGGGCAAGGAGGGTGGCCTGGGAAAAGTTGGATAGAGAAGGCCAGACAGAGAGGTCTCAAGGGCCGCACTCGAGGTTTCTCATACGTACTCTAGCATGTAGTGGAAGCATGAGAGAAGAGTTAAGCGTTGGAAGGTGGTCACTGGGTTAATAAGCAATCCCTATTAAACTTTGTTAAATGGCATGTGATTTCCAAAATTTGGCAAATATTTTTTCTGGCTAAGTAATAGAAACACAAATAGAAAGATTTGGGAACTATTAGAAATAGTTATACTGACAACACTTTTGAGCAATATAGATTGGCAATGAGGTAAGTGTGAGAAGGTGGGATTTAATGACACAATATGTATATTAAAGGAATATACCAGGAATAAAATTGATGGTGAATGAGTATATGATGCTATTCAATGAACTACAGAAGATATGAGAAACTGGGCTTTTAATAGGTCAAAATGAATTCATTTGTTTTCCCCTATTGTTCTATGTATTGATGGAAACAATTAGATGCATATTTTGCATTTTAACCATTACAGTGTTTCATGCCGTCAAATAACATGGGGTGACAATGGTTTGAACAAATATTCTCTGCCTCCAAAACAAATGTCTCAGGAAGCAGTAAATGTGTTACAATGCCACTTCAAACATGTATAACACCCCATATAGCTCAACCAATAGCCATTGTGGAACCTCTTCTCCATTAATTTAATAAAACAAACTAAGCTAATTGCTATTGTTCATTGTTGAAATGGCAAATTCCCCAGGTTACAGTATTGATTCACTGGGTAAAGATGTACCTTCTTTTGTCAGTCCTGAATTTTCCCACCCGTTTTTCAAAAGCCATCTAAGCTAGTGGCTACAGTCACGTACTGCAGGAGTAGATCTTCTGTGTACACCTAAACATGCTGAATCCATTTAATGGACTATTACCTACCCTGCTTGCAACTACCAGGTACACAAGGCCTTCGGCCGACCGAAGAAGAGCGACAGCATCTTGATGGGAGAGGCCAACCAAAGAGTGGCCATTGATCATGAGCAGTTCATCGCCAACTTTCAGTCTACCATCTCTAAGGAAAGAGGAAAAGGACAACAAAGACTTTTCAGTTTCATGGGGAATGTTTCTAGGTTCTGAAGCGTCAAGAAAGTTGTTATTCTGTAGGCGAACATTATATTCTGATGCTACTGCTCAAGGAACAACAGGAGGTACCACGTCATTTGGGCAAAAGTGTTTTGTTTTGTTTTGTTTTAATTAGAAAAAATGGGTCGCCACACACACCCCTTGCCCAGTCAAAGAAAGCAAGAATAAATGTTGGCGCTTCCTTTTCCCCATGCTCCTACTTTCAGTGGGGAAGTTTCAAGTCGAATATAGGAGGCACTGCCTGCATTTTGTTAATAATGAATATTCAAGTCACTCCACATTTACTTAACACCTTCTCTGGAGCGTCTCGGAGCACTTTATAGACACTAACGATATCACTGGTAAGTAGGTCAGCTTTAATATTAATTTTTCCGTGGAGCAGTTAACTCGCTCACTTGCTGTGGAGTAGTTAGCTCGGCATGTTCCCTTTCCTATAGTACAACTGCCCAGCACCAAATCCATCTCCCCAGGTAGGAACAGGCAGGAACCCTGGCAGACTTCTGCCAGCCTCTTTTTCAAGAGATGGACCCTGCCAAGTCTTATGTGTAGTGTACCTGACCTACTTTCTCACTGTGGCAAAGGAATCCTATAACATGCTACAACAGTAAGGTTGCCAGACAAAAGCTCAGAAACAAAGAACAACCTAAAGCAGGAATGGGGAACCAGTGGCTGTCCAGATGGGGTTGGACTCCAACTCCCATCCGTCCCAGACAGCATGATCAATGGTTAGGGATGTTGAATGAAGGTACTCTTCATGAAAATGAGGTGTACATGTACATTTTATGCTAGGCCACTAAACCTCCAAGGATCCTTTTCTTCCACCTGCAAAAGAAATGCCATCCCATAAAGGACGACGGGATCTAATTATATGGCTGTTTACACTCCAGGTTCAGGAACCTACCGCAGATTTTTGAAACACATGTGAGTTGCACATATCTTACTACCCTGGTGGCTTCCAGATTTCCCAATAAGCCTTGTTCAAATTGCTTCAGTCTCTGAGATCTCTGATTCTCCTGGGGGTAGAACTGGAACAGCAAGAAACTCAAGGGTGCTCCAGGCAATTTATTTACTAACAGCAGGCACACCACGGACAGGAGGATGCCCTCAAAAGGGTGATGGCAAAGGGATTAATCTATTTGGAGTTGTTGCTTCAGGGGCAAAGCACAATCTTACAGGGACTTATTCTATCAAGCCTCATATCAAGATTTTTGGTTGGTTGCAGCTTCTGCTGTAGAAACTAAAAACCCTGATATGAGACTTGAAAGAATCTAGACAGAGCAGGGAGCTAGATGGGTGTCCTAGAAGAGCTCTAGTGGGGCTTCTAGAAGTCACCTTCGGTATGAGGAAGGCTTGAGAAACGTTTTTAGTGGTGAGATTTGGTGGGAGTGGCTGTGTGGGGAAACAACTCTTGCAACAGCATCAATTTATTATTTTACTTTTTCTCGTTTGTTTTGGATTTGAATTTTAAGTTGCTTTGAGGGGCCAATCCTTGCTGGAAAGCGGGGAATAATAATAATAAAAAAACTAATTTGGCAGCTGCCCACTGTTTTCATTTACTTAAACCTTTGTGTTACACCCAAACAATGGGATAGTCAGATGTGCATGATGTGACAACAGAACAAATTGTACCTGTGAGCAGAGCCTCCTTCTTCCACCCGTGCGATAATGATGGCGTGAGGAGAACGTTTCGATCCTCGGCCTCCGGTGATCTGGATTCCCAGCCCATCTGTTCCCTTCATCATGGTCATCTTCCATATCCGGCAACCTTCTCGCTGGGAGAGGAATTTTCAGAGAGTTCTTGCATTTTTATTTAGGAGAAGACACTTTCCAGCTGCATCTTAAAATTTCTCACTCTGGCTGAGAGATCTAGCAGACCAGATCAGCGTGTGCAAACTGGGCTTTTGTTTTGTTGGAAAGGGAAAGGCAAGAGGCCTCAGACAGAGAGACCTTTTGCTTCTCCTTTGCCAGCAAAGGAAACCTGGGTGCTTGAGATATTACAGGTCATAGTTAAAGCATATTGTTTTGGCAGTTTTTGCACTCAGTTTTTGCACTCCTAAATATCAAAATGCAACCATGTTATGTCTCATTTTTCAGTAATCATCATGGAAGCGCATATATTCTAGTTAATATTCAGCTGTAAGTATTTTGTATTAACTGAAATAAGTACAGTAGTACCTTGGTTTGCAACCACTTTGGATTACAACCGTTCTGGATTACACCACATCAAACCCGGAAGTGTATGTCCCTTTTTTTGGATTACAACCCATTTTGGGGGGGATCATAACCCCCCCAAAAAAAATTGGGGGGGAGGCCCCATTGGTGAAAGCGCGCTTTGGGTTACAACCTGTATTGGTTTACAACCAGACCTCTGGAACGGATTATGTTTGTAAACCAAGGTACCACTGTACAGGCAACTCCCAATTTACGTGTGCCTAATCGATGTGCAACCATGCTGAACCCAGAAGTGACTTTAAAAATGGTAATAAGGGCCCCAAAAGAGCAAAAAAAAAAAAAGGCAATTTATAAAATATTGGCAGGTGGGGCCTGCCAACTCATCAAGGGATATTACAGCTCCCTCGCTGAATTTTCAACTTGGGAGGGGGAGTATGTGTCAAGACTTCTGGAAGAACTTTCTTTTGGTAAGAGTTGTTCAACAGTGGTATGGATTCAAATTACAAGGGAGTAGATTCAGAGTAAATATCAGAAAGAACTTTCTGACAGTAAGAGTTGTTGGACAGTGGAACAGACTCCCTCAGGAGGTTGTGGACTCTCCTTCCCTGGAGGGTTTTAAGCAGAGTTTGGGGGGGTATCTGTCATAGAGGCTTTTGCTGAGATTCCTGCATTGCAGAGGGTTTGATTAGATGACCCTCGGGACTCCTTCCAATGCTACAATTCTATGAATCTATGATTTTAAGATTGCTTAGTATGCAGGCAATATTACTCCTAATTGCTCACTTAAGAGGCGATACCATGCAGTGGCGTAGCGTGGGGGGTGCAGGGGGGGCCGGCCGCACTGGGCGCAACATCTGGGGGTTAGGGTTAGGGGGCGCAAATCCACGGGTTAGGGGGCACAAATTACTTGCCTTCCCCCGGGTGCTGACAACCCACGCTATGCCACTGATACCATGAACTACTTTGAGCATATCTGGGTACCTATGTTTATGTCCTGACTTTTCCTGCCCCTTTAGGCTCCTGTACACCAAGATCTCAGGCTAACCGGCCTGATATCTACTGGGACAAAACAAACACACTTCGATTCCAGGTATCAAATATTTCTTTGCTCTTGCCCTGCACAAAAGTAGAGAAACGGTGATGGCAATTTATCTGGAGGCAAGGTGTACCAGGAGGCTGTTGAGTAGAAAATCCAGCTCGATTTTCAGATGCGAGCTGACATCTGGGGGTTACAAGGGCGACTCCCCCCACCCCCATACTTGGCAGAGACTTTGCTGCAAAAGGTGAAGAGCTTGTGGTAAGAGTGAGATGGTTGTCTTTTGGCACGTCTTCCCTGTCAGCAGCACTCAGCAGACAGGACAGTAGGCTCCAAGCACTTAAGACAGGCATCATTTTAAGTGAAAGAGAGGAGCATTTGCCATAATTGAACATAACAGTTTGCAGAAGAAGATGTTATTCTAGTGCTATAAGGTTCTTTCTTTCTTTTTAAGAAAGGGATTCCCATGATACACTGAAACTCAGGCGCTTACTGCACTGCAGTATTTTACCATTCTGTACTCATTTATTCAATCCCACCCCCTACCCCCACCCCATATACATGCGCTTTGTTATATCAAACACAAATAACAGAATCACCACTTATAAGGACACAACAGAGTGCTTTATATCAGATCAGACTATTTGCTTAATATTGTCTGCTCTGACTGGCAAAACAAATACAATACAGTAGTACCTCGGGTTAAGTACTTCATTCGTTCCGGAGGTCCGTTTTTAACTTGAAACTATTCTTAACCTGAAGCACCACTTTAGCTAATGGGGCCTCCTGCTGCAGCACGATTTCTGTTCCCACCCTGAAGCAAAGTTCTTAACCCGAGGTAATATTTCTGGGTTAGTGGAGTCTGTAACCTGAAGTATATGTAACCTGAAGTGTATGTAACCTGAAGCGTATGTAACCCGAGGTACCACTGTACGTACCTTGTTACACAGATGCAATAGTTACAACATATAGAGTGCAACAGGCTGAATGGTAATGTATGTAACAAATTCCTTTACTGGTTACTTCCTAACATACGAATCAAGTCCGGGATGTACACCATGTACAACCCTTAAGCAAGGTATATAACCTATTCAATTAAATCCAATGCAGATATATTTCTTCCTTTCTTAATACACTGGCAGCATCTCTCCAGCACCTCAAGCAGAGAAAGATCCATCCCACAATCATAGGAGGCTGACCACCTTCACCCTTCATCGTTCGCCATCCTGATGAACCTACGCAAGCCAAACCAATGGCAGGGCACTTCCCCTGAAGAAAGGTGTATCCAGAGCAAATCTTTCCTGGTGATTTGAGCAACAGAACCGCACACCTTCATTTATGAGTGTGGCTAAACCTTGGCAATGGTGCTACAAGTGGCACAGGCAATGGGAGTCTGCAACAGTCCTGCATTGAGCCATGAGAGGAGACCCAGGCTATGTTATGGCAGACCTAAAGGCCTCCCAGGCTGTCGGTCTCCTCTCCAGCATGATACTGCTGTCTGCTAGTTGGCTCAGGAAACTAGAGGCAATACCGTACCAAGGTAATTCAGCAGTAGTGTGTGGCAGAGCCAACACAAAACACCATTGGCCACCGTTACCTTGGGGCAAGTTAAACACACACCTTATATTTAATAGTCGCAGTGGGTCAAGTAGAACTGCAGGCAACATTCTGAACCTTAAGCAAAAAATCACGATCGATAGCAGATAATAGATAAAGAGAAGTAGACAGATAGATAGTAGATTGATAGGTGCAAGTGTTCATGTTTCCTACAAACCCTTGGAATCCCTTTCATTTTTGTTTCTCCCTCCATCAGCAATGGCTCCTTTGGTCTCCCCAGATGTGGTCACCTTCCTTCTTGTCGCTTGGTACTTCCACAAAGTGGTACGTTCCAGTTGTTTTGATCTACAACACCCATCAGCCCCAGCTGTTACAGCCAAAGTTAAAAATATCTACAGGACATCAGCTTGGGAAAGACTCTCTTCCCAAACTACTGCAGTTGCAGATGCCCACTGGTTGCCCTAAAATGCTTAACTTTAGGTAGATCATGCCCTATGGTATATACTTCTTCTTACATGTGACTTTCTTTTCCCTGAACAGGTCTTCTTTTGGGATATCATAAAGGGATCTAGCTAAAATTTGCATTTAAAAGAAACGTAAATCTCCATGTGTGTACACTACAAAAACAATTAAACTGTGTTCAAAGTGGCAAGAATTTCATTTTCTGTCTCATTATGTGTGAAAATGGGTTATCTGTGTTATATAACAGACCCCGAGTGAGAATAACATTTGTTAATTTCATGCTGCTCCCAGGAGTTATCTGCCTACGTCAGGAAACTGCATTGACCGTCAGAAATATACATCTATCTTTGGAACCCATCTACAGATTGAATTGCAAGTGCCTGTGATACAGCTGCTAAGAGGTTATGTCTGGCCAGGACTAAGCAGGAAAGCTTGAATCGCTCTTGGCTCAAGGCAGTGCCATTACACCCCTTGATTTCATAAGCACCAAATTCCATCATTAATAAAACAAAAAGGAACGCTATTTGTTCTCCGGAGTAAAAACACAGCCTGTGTGAAAAACATTCTGTTATCAGAAATTCAATACCTTTGGGCTTGAAAACTGCATTTGTACACACACACACACACACACACAACATGCACAGTTATCTTAAATTTGAAGAAAACATTGTCAAAAACAATGTCAGTCTCCAAATTTTATTTGCTCTTTCACCTACGTATTGTTTTGTTTTCTGCAGCATCTTTGTTTTGTTACCTTATTATTTTGTAAGCTACTTTGAAAATGCCTTAACTTGTAAAGTGGGTTCATAATTTAAATGAATGAATAATTGAATTGGGACTTTCTGGTGAAAGTGAGTTAGCGCTCAGCATCACAACATCATGAAAACTGTACTATACACTGCAGAGGAGGAAGGGCGAAATCAACAGGTTCCAATAACGGCCACATTCAGGAGATCTCAGTAAGACAAGACATGAACAAATCCTGTGCTCCCACATGCGAGTGCTTTGCTCCTGCCATCATACAATCAAGGGGCAGAAGGGGAAGGAAATCCAGCTCCAACTGAACTGCTCAGCCAAGCCGTGACCCCCATTTATGGGTAGCTGCCAGACCTGAATGAAGACTAGCCAGCCCAGGTCCACCAGCCAAGCCACACACTCTAGCCTGCCTGTGATTGGTCTATTCAAATGGGCAGGCTTCCCAGGGGCCCATGTGGCGGTCAGAGGAAGGTGAAGAAGAAGAAGAAGAAGAAGAAGAAGAAGAAGAAGAAGAAGAAGAAGAAGAAGAAGAGTATGAATTTGATATCCCGCTTTATCACTACCTGAAGGAGTCTCAAAGCGACTAACATTCTCCTTTCCCTTCCTCCCCAACAACAAACACTCTGTGAGGTGAGTGGGACTGAGAGACTTCAGAGAAGTGTGACTGGCCCAAGGTCACCCAGCAGCTGCATGTGGAGGAGCGGGGAAGCGAACCCGGTTCACCAGATTACAAGTCTACCACTCTTAACTACTACACCACATTGGCTCTCCAATGGTCACGAGGGGCTGTATGACTGCCCAGAGCAGCTGGGCTGTGCTGGACCACAACTGCCAACTCACAGGATCATTTTTCCTATCCAAAATGATAAAACTATGGTTATCGCCTTCTAATCAAGGCAGGTTACGAAGCTATGGTTTACAGCTGGCTTAATAACGGGTCTTCTTCAGAAGCTGCTAACCATTGTTTCCCAGCTTGGAGAGACTCCTGGCTTGTGTGCTTGGCTGTACAAATGGAAGAGTGGAGCAGCTGCATATAGAGGAATGAGACTTGTCTTGGCTTATTATGATGAGATGCAATAATCTGAATGTAGGACCAGAACTATCTTTAGCCAGAGTGCGGAGGTTGCCCAAGGTGGCAGAGGATAGGGGACAAGGAGCTGTGGCAAGATGGTGGAGGTGTATTATAACATGCAGCCTGCCCCGTGTGCTCAGCTTGCTGCCCTCAGGTATAGTGGTAGATGCTGCCCTATCACCAAGTTCAGAGGCAAACTGTAGTTGCCTCTGCAGCTGACTCTTGAACTTGCAGCAGGGGAGACGGCCATCTTGTTTTTCACCTCAGGCAGCAAATTTCTTGGAACTGCCCTTGCTGAATATGGCCGCCCTGTAATTCCCTCCAGACCAGAAACAAGAAAGCCAGACAACTACAGCACATTGTGTGTGTGTGTGTGTGTGTGTGTGTGTGTGTGTGTGTGTGTGTGTGAAGTGAATGACTGTTATTAGACTTTAAGCCTCCAGGCCAGGCCTGTCTTCATTTTTACCTGAAAGTGCTTTAAAAAATAGTAAATGTGATTATTATGAAGCAAGCTGTTACCATAGAATATAACAGGAATTGATTTTCTTTTTCTTTTTTTAATAAAAGAAGCAAATAAATGCAGAGGAAGGCCTGAGAAAGCTGGGATCACTGAGCATTACAGTATACATTCTTAAAGGCTTGCATTTATTGATTATTTTTACATTAATATATGTTCCTTTGAGTAGGAGCTGCACATTTTCAACCACAAACTAGCCTTAGGTATTTTCGCACCTAAAGTAAAAAAATTATGCTCCTGTTTTGGAGTTGCTGCTGTTGTTTTTAATAGTACACAAGAAAATAGAAACTGAAGGCAGAAAAAATTGTGCCCCCTCTGGAATCCCTGCGCAAAGAGAATGTTTTGTATGGACTGGCGCTGTGGGTTAAACCACAGAGCCTAGGACTTGCCGATCAGAAGGTCGGCGGTTCGAATCCCCGCGACGGGGTGAGCTCCCGTTGCTCGGTCCCTGCTCCTGCCAACCTAGCAGTTCAAAAGCACATCAAAGTGCAAGTAGATAAATAGGTACGGCTCCTGCGGGAAGGTAAACAGCGTTTCCATGCACTGCTCTGGTTTGCCAGAAGTGGCTTAGTCATGCTGGCCACATGACCCGGAAGCTGTACACCAGCTCCCTTGGCCAATAAAGCAAGATGAGCGCCGCAACCCCAGAGTCAGTCACGACTGGACCTAATGGTCAGGGGTCCCTTTGCTTTTACTTTATGGAGCTGTTTTACCAAGTATCAGACCACTGGTCCATCTATGTCCAGTCTACTCTGATGGACAGCAGCTCTCCACAGTCTCAGGTAGGACTGCTTCCCAGAATCCACTTTCAACTCATATTTCAACTCAGGGATTGAAGCCTGTGGCTTTCCAGGTGTTTTGGCCTCTGATCCCCACCTGCTGTTCAGAGGAAAGTGGAGGTTGGACTTCAGTACCTCCTAAAGGCCCACAAGTTCTCCACACCTGCTTCAACTAGAACTACTGAAGATTGGACCTGGAGCCCATCACCTCCTGGCAAATAGAAGGGGAAGAAATGGAGGCAGTGAGAGATTTTACTTTCTTGGGCTCCATGATCACTGCAGATAGTGACAGCAGTCACAAAATTAAAAGACGCCTGCTTCTTGGGAGAAAAGCAATGGCAAACCTAGACAGCTGCTTAAAAAGCAGAGACATCACCTTGCCAACAAAGGTCTGTATAGTTAAAGCAATGGTTTTCCCAGTAGTGATGTATGGAAGTGAGAGCTGGACCATAAAGAAGACTGATCGCCGAAGAATGGATGCTTTTGAATTATGGTGCTGGAAGAGACTCTTAAGAGTCCCATGGACTGCAAGAAGATCAAACCTCTCCATTCTGAAGGAAATCAGCCCTGAGTGCTCACTGGAAGGACAGATCCTGAAGCTGAGGCTCCAATACTTTGGCCACCTCATGAGAAGAGAAGACTTCCTGGAAAAGACCCTGATGTTGGGAAAGATGGAGGGCACAAGGAGAAGGGGATGGCAGAGGACGAGATGGTTGGACAGTGTTCTCAAAGCTACCACTATGAGTCTGACCAAACTGCAGGAGGCAGTGGAAGACAGGAATGCCTGGCATGCTCTGGTCCATGGGGTCACGAAGAGTCGGACACGACTAAATGACTAAACAACATGGCGTGGAAAGCATCACCGCTGAGCTATGGGCCATCCCTTTCATGTTGGTTAGGCCTTCCCTACCAGGTGCATAGGAAAGAGCTGTTCTCCTCCTTGCATATATGTAACAGAGGATGGCCTGCAGGCACATGGTGCCATTGTACTACTTAAGCTAAGGAGGCCTGGCCTTTTAAGAAACCTGGATGGGAAGCCATCTGGGAGCCATATGTGAGCTGCTCTGCAGATCAAGAGCAGGATATTTCTATTTATCATAGAAGCAACTTGCTTAACACAATGTCCGTAGTTTCCTCTAGGCTTGATTTCAGAACTAAGCTGGGAAACGTGGGTGTGAAATATCTTCACAGTTCATCGGGGGCACCAAAAATACAAACACCTAATAAGCCTGTAGTCTCCCAGTTGGTTCCCCATGGCGGGCAATTTCCTCACACGATAAAGAGGCAATGATCTGTGAAAGTGGATTAGGTGATAAATAATTGCGCCGTTTCAAATCTTCAGGTTAATCGGGTGCATCTGCAATTATCTGGTGAACTGTGTTCATGTGTGAATTCAGCCTTTAAATGGGTTTCTAAGACGTCCAGGATCAAACTGTCAGTCAGTCATTCCAGCATTTAGGAATAAGAAAATTAATCCATCACAGCCAAAATATGACAGTTTTGAATCCTTGGGGAAAGAAAATAGGCTATTAAAGAACACACAAACCCGGGAAAGCTTCCATTTCTCTTTCTTCCCTTTTATTGATCCCCTATATTTTTCTAAAACTGGTGTTAAAATGAATTCCTTAATGCAACGGTGTACTATTTCAACACATTTTTGTAGATTGAACCCTGAGCACTAAACAATAGAAGGGGGCTTTGATCATAATACCTTATTGTTAAAATTACTACAAGCAAGTATAATGGCATGAGAGACCACTAGAAGAAGAAGGAGGAGGAGGAGGAGGAGAGGAGGAGGAGGAGGAGAAGGAGGAGGAGGAGGAGGAGGAGGAGGTGGAGGAGGAGAAGAGTTTGGCTTTGATGAGGTGAGTGGAGCTGAGAGACTTCAAAGAAGTGTGACTGGCCCAAGGTCACCCAGCAGCTACATGTGGAGGAGCGGGGAAGCGAACCCGGTTTATCAGATTACGAGTCTACCGCTCTTAACCACTACATCACACTAGAACAACTGGCAAAGTCTCCACTGTCAAATCTCTGGGCAATCCCTCATCAACAAAGAGTAAGAGTAAGGGCCAATTCACACAATACATTCTTAGGTGCGTACTTAAGACAATTGAAGTGCACAACCTATAAAAGTAAGGTGTGAACATAGTGAGCATGCATCATTCAAGTACACTCAGAAGCGAGTGGCACAGATTGGGTGTTTTCGTACTCTTCTATCCTTGCAGACATCATGTGAGCAGCTAGGTTCTTTCAAGCAAGTGGAAGGTGACTTCATTAGGGAAGGCTGCCTCACATTTTAAGATCCCACTTCATAGAATCATAGAATTGTGGAACTGGAAGGGACCCTGAGGAATATGCAGGTGTCCCATACGGGGATCAAAACTACATCCATTGCATTATCAGGACCACGCTCTAATCAATCTATCCAGGCATTCAAGAAAGAGGCAGTGAAGTTGTCTTTTGCAGGTGGGGGTCAATGGCAGTTCATATTTCCTCTCACACCACAGAGCCAAGAAAAAAATTCAAGGTGGGGTAGGAAGGTAGTTAAAGTACCATAAAATAAATAAATTATGGAGCCAATGTGTTGAACCAAGTGCTGAGCCAAGATTCAGCCCGGGACTTCAGAGAGCTGAGTTTGACTCCCACGCAGCCACAAAGTCCTCCTGGTAACCTTGGGCCAATCACGGTATCTCCCAGGGTCAAAGAGAGGGTTAAAAAAAGGAAGGGAGAACTCCCTGAGCAACCTGGAGGATACAAATGGTATTCTAAAGATCAGAGATGGGGACGCCCTATAGACATTGTTGGATTCCAACTCCAATGAGCCCACATGGCATGATCTGGGGTGGTGGGAGTTGTTGTCCAACAACTGCAGAGCCACTGGTCACCCACATCCTTGATGTCAATATTCAGGTGTGTTTATCTCTCTTTAGTATACTTCACAGAATCCAGGGATTAGGATTTAACATTAAGAAAGGTTTCAGGACCAAGATGTTGTATGAGCCCGGGGAGGGGGGGGAATTCTTTTTTTTTAAAAAAAAAAGCTCAATCCAGCTGGTGGTGTTTCCAAATGACTCTTAAAAACAAAGGGTGGTTGCATTAGTTCAGGTGCTTGCAATGGCTTGATAGAATGTTTAAAGACTTTGCCAAGGAAATTATGTCAGCAGCTAGGCTGCTGATATAGATAGTTCCCTGGAGCTCATTTCTGTTCGCAGGCAGCAATAACACGAGTTTTTCAGCTCATCATCTGCAAGGCCTATTTCGTGCCTCTGCATTCGGCAGCCCTTTAATCATCGAGACTCGCCAGGCTTCATGTCCCCAGCAGGTTCCCCTTCTCCTGTTATGCATGGAAAACAAATAAACTCCGCTTGCTTTCATTGAGGGAACGAAATAATGGGGGAAACAGTTTGAAGTCAGAACTCCAATAAAAAGCCGGGCAGGTCCAGATAGCTCTAATTGAGGATTGTGGAGCAACTACATCAGTATTTCTGATCTCTACAATGTAGAGGTATAGGGGACTGAAGCCTATGCTGACCCCCTGACCTGTAGGAAAGGGGTGTGGGCTGGGCAGGGTCCCAAGGACCAAAAAAGAGAGGCACAGACGACTGCATATGGCCTCTAGGCTTGAAGTTCCCCATCACTGCCTCAAATGCCTTCACATGGGGTGGTTGCTGTTGCTGGGATACCGATTCCTTGCAAAGGGCTGCATAAATTTCAGCCAGGGGCCACACTTGGCCTCCGGTTGCCCACCTTCTGAAGTTAATGTCTAGTTATGGCTCAGGACCGCAATACCTCAAGGACCGCCTCTCTCCATATGAAACTACCTGGACCCTCTGAGGGTGAAAAGTCCATGAAAAGTCCGGAGGATGGCCACACAAGTACGGGCATTTTCTGCAGTGGCTCCCTGCTTATGGAATGCTGTTGCCTTCATTATACATATTTTAAAGGTAAAGGTAAAGGTACCCCTGCCCGTACGGGCCAGTCGTGACCGACTCTAGGGTTCCGCGCTCATCTCGCTCAAGAGGCCGGGAGCCGGCGCCGTCCGAAGACACTTCCGGGTCACGTGGCTAGCGTGACGAAGCTGCAACTGGCAAGCCAGCACCAGTGCCGCACATGGAAACGCAGTTTACCTTCCCGCGGGAGCGGTACCTATTTATCTACTAGCACTTTGACGTGCTTTCGAACTGCTAGGTGGGCAGGAGCTGGGACCGAACGACGGGAGCTCACCCCGCCGCAGGGATTTGAACCGCCGACCTTACGATCAGCAAGTCCTAGGCACTGAGGTTTTACCCACAGTGCCACCCGCGTCCCGAGTATACATATTTTAGGTGACAGGAAAAGGCTTTCCTCTTTAACTAAGCCTTTGGATGATTAACATCCAATGCCCTTTTAAATATGTTGTGGGAGGGGGATTTATTGGTTTGTTATTGTTCTTATTTTTATTATGTATGTTGTGTTTTCTTTATACAGTCATACCTTGGTTCTCGAACGCCTTGTGACTCGAACATTTTGGCTCCCTAATGTTGCCAACCCGGAAGTAAGTATTCCGGTTTGTGAACTTTTCTTGGAAGCCGAATGTCTCACATGGCTTCAGATTGAGTGCAGGAAGCTCCTGCAGCCAACTGGAAGCCGCCCCTTGGTTTTCGAAAGTCAAATGGACTTCCGGAACGGATTCTGTTCAAGAACCAAGGTACGGCTGTACTGTAATTTCTGTTACTATAAAGCACCAAAGCTGCAGCAAGCAAAGGCTCTAGCAGCTCAGTCAGCTGCTTGTGGCTGGAAAGCTAAACAGGAAGTTTGTGACTGTTGCCATGGAAACAAAGGGGCAGTCCATTCTGTACTGAGCACCGGGTGTTAGCTCAGTGTGTGTGTCATATGACCTGTACTGGAAGTACATGGGTGGAGTTTATTCTTACTGCTGTGGAGTGCAGACATGTTTCTCTGTACTGATGTAAAAGACAGAAATAAAAGATGTAAATAGATTTCTGTCTGCTTCTTTCCCCTCCCTGGGGGACACCAAAGGGGAGAGAGGAAGAACGGTGTGTTCCTCTCACACATCTGAGAAGAATCGCCGAGACCTCGCCTGCTTATCAGCAGAATGGCGCAGCGGGGAGGTCGCCAAGGAATATCTGCCGGTGCCTACGCTGTGGCACATTCCTCTGACCAGGCAGAATTCCAACATGCTGTGAAGCAGCCTGAGATCTACAGGTATATGGTGGTATACACATATAAATAATAATAATGATAATAACAATAACAATAATAATAATAATAATAATAATAGAAGAGACAGAAGGGAAGAAGGTCACAACGTAAGCTTTGTGCTCTGTAGACAATCTACCTGAACCATAATTCCAATGGAAACTGCTTTGTTATTGAACCACCTATGCTTCTGGTTGGTTTGTTTTCAATTAAGGTGACACCAGCAGCAAGAAAAATGGGGAATTAAAAATTATTTACCTGCAGCGACAGTTCACTTGAGGTTAGGTCTAGAATCCCTCCGTCTGAAAGGCGGGAGCGGTATTGCCCTGCTGGAAACGGCGAGTCAGCTTTTTGAAGTCGCTCCTCCAGTTTGCTTTCTGTGCTGGATGCCTCGGGGTGCAACCCATCCATTTCCATAAGGGTGCAATGTCCGTTTCCCTGCTCAGTCCTGGAGCTGCCTTTGCCGCTTTTGTTGCCTTTGCTTTCCTTGCCCCCAGGAGGAGTTCTGGTGATGACACCAAACTTTCTAGTCCTTTTGCCATTTTGGGCTGTCTTCCCGCTGGGCTCCGAGGTAGGCCGGGCTTTGGGTTCGTTGCTGCTGCTGTTGCTGTTGTTGCCGTTTGAGGGAGGAAGAGGGGCCTTGCGCTTGATGCGACGCAACATGATCAGGTAGATGAAGCCGCCATTCCAGCACTGGTCAGCAAGGTAGCTGCAAGAAATGAAGGAGATGCATGCATTAAAAACACCCTGTTGCAAAATGCTGTGTGTTAAGCTCTCATCAAAGTCCTTTATGTTGGAGGGAATGTCAACAGAGGTTCATATTTCCTTATGTGGTGAGAATGTAAGCCTGTGCAATTATTTTGGGAAATGGTCTTTGAAGAAGTCTCTTCTGTCACAAGACAAGATGATACAACCTGACGAAAGGCCTGCTTTATTAAATCTGTTTATAGATGACCATAATAATTAACTGCTTAAGGACCAACTAACCCTTTCCACATCTGCAGCTAAAAATATATTTACACAATATTGGAAAACAGCTACTAACATACGTACCGTAATGTTCTGTGGCAGGCATAGGCAAACTCCGGCCCTCCAGATGTTTGGGACTACAATTCCCATCATCCCTAGCTAACAGGACGAAGTGGTCAAGGATGATGGGAATTGTAGTCCCAAACATCCGGAGTTTGCCTATGCCTGTTCTATGGCATTGGGTGAGATGCTCTATGGTCATGGAATGTAAATCTGATGGAAAGACAAAATCATTGGACTCAAACTAAGGGTGCTGGGAGTTAGGCTTACAGCAAAGCCTTGGAAAACTAACACTGCAGCGCTTTTTGAAGACAGCACAATGAAGCTTGTATATTAAATCTCACCTCCAGTCATTAGATGCCCGGGTGCCAATTGGTTTATCATAATGCTTTTCTGTCTTATCGCCTCAGCTGCTTGGTCAATAAAATGAGATAGTAATAATACAGGCCTATTTTACAGGGTTGTTATAAGGTTTGCAAAGCTAATGTTTGTGAAGCACTTTGAGCTCTTAGGGAAAGTGTTGTGCAAAATCTAAATATAATTTCTAAGACTTATTTGCCTAATTGGGGAAGTAGGTTCCTATAACAGTGCTTATCTGCTCAGAGAACCTGAGGCTTGTGTAAAATGTTGAATTCTCTGGCTACCTGTAGACTCCCCAATCTGCACATTCCATTTGCTCAGCCCATGGTAATCCAGGTTTTAAGAGTTCTGTGAATAACATCAGAGACGTGCTCCTGCATGCAATCAATTTCTATGAAAGATTTAAACATGTTGACACCACGGAACAAATGAGATCCCCTGAACAGCATTAAGTAGGACCGAAGCTGTATCACTTCAGGCAAAGAAAATCCCAGCAGATCTTAACAGGCAGGAGGAAGCCAAGGTGTTGAAAGAGAATGGGTGGTATGGCCCTTGTGAAGAGCCTAAACACCAGGTATGGGGGACCTTTGGCCCTCCAGGTGCTGCTGAACTACAACTCCCATCAGCCTCAGCAAGCATGGTCAAGGCTGGTAGGAGTTGTAGTTCAACAATATGGAGAATCCGTAGTTTCCCACCCCTGCTAGTTGCAGTGCTAAAGCAATAGGAACATGCAAAGCTGTGTTACAGGCCACATCTGCACTATATATTTAAAGCGGTACCATACCTCTTTAAATAGTTACCACTTCACCCAAAGAATCCTGGGAACTGTAGTGCTGAAAGTTGTTTGGAGGCCTCCTATTCTGCTGATAGAACTTCAGTTCCCAGAGTTCCCTGGGAAGAGGGATTGATTGTTCCCACTTGAGAAATTGAAACTTGTAACTTTATGCATGCAAAGCAGGCATTCCAGCCCAGAACTATGGTTCCTCCACTAAAATGACGTTTGTTTGTTTTTCTTACAAATCAAGCCATATATAAAATGTATCTATCATCTATCTATCTATCTATCTATCTATCTATCTATCTATCATCTATCTAATTTCTATACTGCCCTGCACCTGAGGATCACAGGGCAGTTTAGAATATAAAAATACATAAGACAGATACAAGCAAAAACAATGCTCCCCCTCAAAAAAAACATACAGTTAAATAGACCATAAGTTAAAGGTTCATTAGGTCCAGTCATGGCCGACTCTGGGGTTGCAGCGCTCATCTCGCTTTATTGGCCGAGGGAGCCGGCGTACAGCTTCTGGGTCATGTGGCCAGCATGACTAAGCCGCTTCTGGCAAACCAGAGCAGTGCATGGAAACGCCGTTTACCTTCCCGCCGGAGCGGTACCTATTTATCTACTTGAACTTTGACGTGCTTTCGAACTGCTAGGTTGGCAGGAGCAGGGACCGAGCAACGGGAACTCACCCCGTCGCAGGGATTCAAACCGCCGACCTTCTGATTGGCAAGTCCTAGGCTCTGTGGTTTAACCCACAGTGCCACCCACGTCCAATAGACCATAGATTGTTTAATTAGCCAAAAGCCTGGGAGAAGAGGAATGATTTTGCCTGGCACCAAAAGATATGCAATGAAGGTGCCAGGCATGTCTCCCTGGGGAGAGCGTTCCACAAGCGGGGAGCCACTGCAGAAAAGACCCAGTCTTGTGCAACCACCCTGAGAGCAACAGCACTCTGCTAACCTGAAATCCCCAGCAACCTGCATTCTGAGACATCCAGCCTGCAGCGGTGCAGGTGGGACCCCATTGTGGCTATTATCCTCCAGGAGAAGGATGCTTCTCCACACTGCTTTCAGGTGCCCCTTCGCATCCCATTGACTTTTCCCGCCTGGTCAGGGCAAGAGACAGAGTTCCACGCACCCAACTCTCAGCGCAGCTGAGACTGGATGCCGCAGCGTCATGCAAACAGCGGCTGGATTCAATCAAGTCTCTGTTCCGTTCTGGCAGCCAGGAAGCCAAACAGGACCCCAAACCCCACTTTTGGCAGCTTGTAAAGTGCTTGAAACCAGCCAAGCTTTCAATGAATCTGGCCTCAGAGTATTCAGAGGGTTTTGTGTTTTATTTTTCAGTGTTTAAAATCCAAATACCATAAGGATTTCAGTTGGGGTTATACGGGAATTTGCTACGCGGTTCACTCTGTATATGTTCCTCTCATTATTAACTTGGAAGCCCCAGGCTCTCATGGAAAGCTATTTATTTTTCAGTGCTGCTTTCATATTTCAAGGCGGGCTTTTTTTTTGTTTTTGTTTTTGGGGGTGGGGAAGAAATGAAATATTATTGCTAACCAGATTTCAGTTGAGCTGAGATATTGAAAACAGAAACTGCAATCACTGCTGTAGAACTGGAATATTCACTTCAGTTGGCGATGGGTGGATTCAATTAAAATCCTTGACATTAAGAAGCTGGTAACTGATTCCACTTAACCAACCAGTTCTTAGTACTTCTGAGTCACTATGCTAAATCATTACACCACAGATTCTCTCGCATTTCTGCAGTTGGTCTCATTAGTACAGTATTTCAACAGTACTCAGGTGGTTCTCTGAATGTAGCTACGATGGGATTGGGCACATGTAGCCTTCAGCCCCAACCGAAAGAGAGAGGGGAAACCCCAAACCAACCAATGAGGGCTTAGCATGCTCAAGGTCATGGACGGGTTGGCTGTAGAGGAATGGTGGGAGGAACCTGCTGGGGAACCCCCAGGGGAAGAAGGTTCAGTGCCCAGGGATTGGTGGTGGGACAATAAAGAGGGCATTGAGGGAGAAGACTGGGGAGAGGAATTGTCGGAAGCTGAAGAGGTAACAAGACTTAGTGAGCTGGGAGAATCTGTGGCAGAGAGAAGTCCGGAAGCAGGGGAAACAGCTGAAGCAGGAGAGGAGGGAGGGCAAGAGGCAGAGATGAATCCATCCTACTCCCTTGACCTCTAATTTGGAACTACTCTGGGACTAAACTTGTCCATGTAGCATCACACCATACAGATGGATTTATATCTTTCACCCCAGCCCTAAGATAGGCCATGAGAAGCCCTGGACTGGATGAAAGTAAGCACAAAGATAGTCTCGTGTGTGTGTGTGTGTGTGTGTGTGTGTGTGTGTGTTGACTATAGGTTGGAGGGACAGTTCCCCTGCTTGCCCTAATGCACTTGTGTCTGCTAGTCTTTTCACACACAAATCCATTTCTGGTTTCTGTTCTCCCCGCCCCCATCTTTCTTCAGTTTAATTTGCGGGGGAGACTCATTGGTCTTGTCAAACAACTGGGACCTCGGTGATCTACTGTGATCACCCAGAGTTCAACCGGTCTACCTTTCACCTACCTCTCCCTTAAGGGGGCTGTGGACAGCCCAGATCACCTCCTCACCATGACATCATCAGTAATGGCCCTTGAGCTTGAACAAAGCATACAGATGGTACCCTGTGACTGCAAGGAGAGTCATACTCTGAGCTCATCCTTCATCCCACTATTAGTAAGCACATTAGCTCTGTCATATTTCAGGTGAGGCAGGATAATCGGCCTGAGTGGTATTCTGCTGCTTCTTCTGCTTCTTCCACCCACGCACAGCTCCAAACCACATCAGATGCAGCAAATGCAGAGTTCACATCCAGCACCCTCTGGCTGGGCTTTAGGGAGGCAAGATGACCATATTTGAGGCTCTGCTACCCAGAGCGTTTCTGTATTGTGGTATCCTAGGAGAAGCTATGCAAGCCATCTAATTCATGGTGCAACATGAAGCAACTGGCTCGGAATAGCATGGAGTATTTGACAGCCATGTATGGCGCTGACTGGAAACACAGATCAAACATGATATTCAAACTCTGCATTTACTGAAGTATCCCTGCAGGGAGGGAGAGTGGGGCCCTGAGCTCAGTTCCAAAAACAGCACTGCCCACCCCCTTGGAAGCTGTCCTTCTATACATCCGACACCATCCCTTGGCTGATACAATCTACATGCACTTTCGTCGAAAGTAGGGTGGTCAAACAGGAAAAAAATTACTGGGTGTTCGATGACACCCATCCCTGTGGGTGTTTTGCAAAGGGTGGAGGGAGGGACATAATGGCAGACCCAAGTAATTTTGCCCCAAAGAACTGTTAAAATAAAGTGGCAGGCATGTAATTAATTCTCCGGTGTCCCTTCACACCGCTTGTGTCATAGGGCTTGCGTTTCAATCCCATGCACCAGGTCCCATCAAAACTTCAGTGACACATTGGGCTAGAATGTTCTTCGCAAAGCAATTATTGTACAGTACAACGCAAGGCTATTACTGCCTCTCCTCCATTCCACCCCTGGATCCCTTAGGACATCAGGCAGCTGAGTCCCCTCAATATTCAGGGGGCATTCGGCTCCACCCTGGCTTCTTGCGGCATTGTGCAATTTCAGAGTGTCATATGGCATCATGTGCGTGATATCAGGGCATCGTATGACATCTCGCAGCATCAACACAGGCCCCCTCAATCCTCTTAAGAAGATGGCACCTCTGCCTTAGTGCAATTTTATAGGCTATGGAGGATTGAAATAAATGCACTGACATGTGCAATCAGAAAGGGAGGTTTCTGTTATGGTACATCAGACTATTTGTACCATTCCCTTTATTAATGATGCTCCTGCTATGAATGTTGTTGGTTATGCAGCCAAAACGGCACTGCCTGTGCACAAGATGGAGGAATCAACAGGCTCAGCGGAATCCCCCAGTTTGCAGAAGTAAAGAAATAAAACATTTTGGGAACTCCCCAAATCAGCATGAAGTAGACAGAATGCTGATAAATTCCTCTTGCATCATCAAAAGAGGGAACAGATGTGCGTAAAATTTATATGCATACGTAGAAACTAACAAACGATTGTTATAATTTAAATAGAAATACAATATAACTCACCTCTCCCTGCTTATGATTCTGTAACTTTAACCTGCATTCAGAACAGAGAGTCATTCAAAGGACTCCTTCAAACAGAGGACTCCCCTCCATAAAATCACCCTATCAAGGAGTTACTTTTCAGCAGAGAGAGTCAGCCTTCGTAAGGAAGATCCTCGTCTCCTTGATCAGTCACACTCCTTGGCATCTTCAACTCAACTCTTAGCTAAGGCGTCCATTGTGATGGTAGCACACAGTTTGGTTTATTAATGAGGACATCTGTCTCCCACCCATGGCACTACAGTTAACATAAGGCCTCTGAAGATCAAGCCCTGAAAGGAAGATCTCATCAGACAAACTGGGACATATTCAGAAGGCAAAAAAGTTATATTAAGCTCCTGTTTGGGGGCATTGTGCCACAACGCGAACATCAATCAGTTCGACTCAGCCAACCCTCCCCGTTCCCTTAAAAAAATCACTGCACAGTCCAGACTGCCACTGTCGCACATCTCTCAGCTGTACTCATTTAATTGAAGGCTTTCAGGGTGGCTTCAAATAGTAATTTTAGTTGTCAGGCAGCTAAGTGCTTTAATTAGTCATTTAATCTAATAAATTCTTGCCTCCTCTTTCAGTTGCCATAAGGCTGGAAACTAGAAAAAGGTATCACAAACCTGTAAACTGCACTCCACACCCCTCCAATTAAAACAACCGCATCTCCACAGCAGACACTGATCTACTCTGCAAACCCCAAATCAGTTTTTGATTTGAAATGCCCCCACCCGCATCAAACTATGGAAAAGGCAGTTCCGAGACTTCACCGAGAATTGAAGAATCCTAGCCCCTCAGGTAATTCCAATTCCCATGTCTCTACATCTTCTCAGAGAGAGAAATTGTAAAAGCTGCTGAAAGTTAGCTGTAGTAAGGGGCCAACTAGATGGGGCCTGGGAGACTAATTAAAATGTAATAATTAGCAGCCCTGTGCAGCTGTCAGAAAGATCAGGGAAGTGGCACTTTGGGCAAGGACGATCAACCCCTTTCTTCCCTTGCCCTCTCCCCCGTCTAAGTGACCCCCAACTCGCTTATAAAAGAAAAGGAGGGGGGAAGATGTGTGCCTTCTTCCACAGTGCTTTCAACTGAGGATCTTATCCAGTCTGCAATTTAGAGAAGGCACAGGGGCATACAGTATTTCTCTTCCCTCTCTCTTGCCCTGTTTCGATCACATTTGTGCATGCCTTTCAGGATGCAGGGCCGGCCCAAGCATTAGGCAGAGTGAGGCGGCTGCCTAAAGTGGCTACAAAATGCTGGAAGATAGAACCATGTGAGTGACGTGACCTGTTCTGTGCCCCCCTCTAAACTAGCCCCCAGTCCTTAAGTGAAGGACTGGGTAGAAGTAGGAGTCAACTGCCAGTTCGGTTAGCTTCAGGACATGAATGAGAGGGGATGACCTCTGCCTCAGGCAGCAAAATGAATTGGGCAGGCCCTGAATTGGTTTATCGTACACCACCAAATAACTGTAACTGTGAACCAGCTGAATGGAGCTGTGTACAAGGTAGGCATGCCAAAGCCATACACCCTTTCACTTTTTAAAAAGAACCACCTTAAGGGGATTACTTTACATAGCCTCACAGCATTGGTACAGATCATGGAATGAGAAACTTTGGCTCTTTAGTTATTTCTGGGCTACAGCTCCCATCAGCTCCAGCCAGCACAGCCCATGATCAGAGATGATGGGAGCTGTAGTCCCAGGTTCCCCATCCTTGTTAGAGAGTATGCAGCAATAGGGACACAGGAGAACAGCACGGTGTTCTGCAAGGCTGGGGTTTGGTGTTATGTGGCAGAACATAACTACAGCAAGCATGGACAGTATCTTTCCTGGCAGCTGGGTGAGAGAAGGAGAAACTCATGTCTGTCTCCAAAACGTATTTTGCGGGTGACAAATCTGCTAACATTTCTCCTTCCCATTGTTTCCTCCAATTTCTCACGGCAAAGAGGTTACGCCACATCCCTGAAATCTGCAACAGTCCAATAGCTTAAAGGGTTTCATGGCACCTCCAAGACTAGCAACCGTATTGCGCCATGAGCTTTCATTAAATAGTCAGAGTACATTTCATCAGGTACACAAGGAAGTGGGTTCTAATCCGTGAAAGCTTAGGCTACAACAAAACTGTTAAGCCTCAAAGGTGTCACAGAACTCCTTGTTGTTCTTGCCACAATAGTCTAAAACAGCTGCTCCTCTGGAACTTGCCTGTGGCTGTGAAGTAAGTTCCCATTGCCCACCATGTTTTTACTCTCAACATCCAATTTCTTTTCGCATTTAGAGAAGAGTAGTGGAGAACAAAAGATACAGGCTTGTTCCATCATGTTATATTGACCGCAATGAACACAGAACCCAATATTTCGCAAGCGACTCCTCCAAGCTTAAAACTCTAGAGGCATTTTGGCTAGTAGCCACTCTCGGATGCGGTATGCCAGTTTCTGGAGACCACAGAAGGAGAGAGGACTGTTGTGTTCAGGCCCTGTTTGTGGGCTTGCCATGGACATCTGGTTGACCACTGTGAGAACAAGATGCTATACAGTGGTGCTTCGCAAGACGAAAAGAATCCGTTCCACGAGTCTCTTCCTCTTGCGGTTTTTTCCGTCTTGCGAAGCAAGCCCATTAGCAGCTTAGCGGCTTAGCGCTATTAGCGGCTTAGCGGATCAGCTGATAAGCGGCTTAGCGGATCAGCTGTTAAGCGGCTTAGCGGATCAGCTGATAAGCGGCTTAGCGGCTTAGGAAAAGGGGGGGAGGGAAAAACCCCCGCAGGAACTCGCAAGACATTTTCGTCTTGCGAAGCAAGCCCATAGGAAATTTGTTTTGCGAAGCACCTCCAAAACGGAAAACCCTTTCGTCTAGCGGGTTTTCCGTCTTGTGAGGCGTTCGTCTTGCGGGGCACCACTGTACTAGATAGGCCTCTGGGTTGATCCAGCAAGGCTCTTCTAATGTTCTTATCTCCTTATGTTTTCAGGTAATGAGTCAAGCTGCTTCTAGGATCAGGTGCATTGCTGTTCTGGGGAAAGTAGAAGCCCTGATCCCTAGATCTCCTGCCCCTTCTACAGACGTATTTATTAAAAAAGACTTTGCTTACAGGGCAGCTGGGCAAAGTGAAGTGCTGTATTTGTCGCTCCATAAGATGCACTTTTTTCCTCCTAAAAAGTAAGGGGAAATGTCTGTGCGTCTTATGGAGCGAATGTGTGGTTGATCGCTGGCTCCCTTTCCGGTGCCGCCCCCTTGCCCAAGCCTTCATGGTTGAATGTATTGCAGGCAGAGGCTGTTTGTTTCCCCAGTGACATGTGACTGGCTGATTAGATTATCTGTCTGGAAACCACAGAAACAGCTCCCTTTCCTTTCCAAAAGAAGCTGCAGAACTGTGAGTTGAACCCCATAAAAACAGGATTTTTCCCCTTTGCAAAGTAAGCTCAACAACTTTGAGCTGATCCTCAAAAAAGGGGGCTTTTCCCCTTTGCAAAAGAAGCTGCACAACTGTGAGCTGATTCCCCCCAAAACGGGGCTTTCCCCCTTTCCTCCTCTAAAAACTAGGTGTGTCTTATGGAGAGAAAAATACGGTACATGCAAGACCCAAACTGACCTCCACCTTAATTTGACCAGAGACACACAAATGTATTGGATTCAATAAAAATCTTGCCATGACCCCACAGAGCCAAAGCACCCACCAACTTAATTTGACCAGAAGAAAAGTTAATGTACCAGCTCCACTAAATCCTCTTAGTACCCCCATAGCACGAGCCATAAATTTTATTTTGTTTTGCTTTCTTCTCTGAAAGTTGACCTTAATTTGCATCAGATATGCATGTGTTCAGATATGCAAATCAAATGCAAAATCTGGGTCTGCGCCTCAAGCCTTTTATGTACTTGCCCAGGGCCCAGTCCCACAACCCCTTTTGGCAACCAGGGTTTTCAGTGACATACAGCAAATGTGGATTGCAGTGCCGGTTGGTCGGCGGCCGCAGAACATGCAAGCAGCGGTCAAGGTCACCACAGGATGACCAAAAAAAATGCCCGCCACAGGTTGTGAGGTTACCTCAAGCACTGAGGTCATTGTTAAGTGGGCAAGCTGGAGTGTGTGCTTTGATCATCCTGGCTACAACACAGTTGGCAGCAGTCTGCATAAATCCCCAAACATCTAATTCTGCCCTGAAAAGGCCCCAAGATAAAAAATGCTGTAGACTGAAAAATGCTGGACCAATAACTAAAAATAGCTACTACCCACACCACACAACCCCTGCAATTGTTTGCACAGGTTTAAATTTGCACTGGGGTGCAAGGGAGACATAGGGAAGGTGCCCTTCTTATTGCTTCTAACTGTTGCCAAAGGACAAAAGCAATGGAAGGGAAAACAACCAACAAACAGAGGAGCATCGGTCTGTTAAGCATCACGCTATCTCGTTTCTGCCACACAGGCGAGTGCTAATTGATGCTTGTCGCTGGCCGTAAATCAACATGCCTGCTTCGCTGGAACCCCTTTTGGATTTCCAAATTGGAGCCGAAGGATGTTTACTTATAACGACATTTCGGCAATTAATTCAATCTGTCAATTTCTGTTTTGTAGGGTTTGCAAGGACTCGGCAAAGCAGGCAACACCTGTTTCCACAGATAATACAGGCATGCTCCAAAAGACAAATCAGCAGCTAATACTTTAGCCTCTGCAATAATTACTTTTAATGAATGAGTCATAGTACAGAGCAGGAGACAAACATTGCTCCTGCTTAGCCATGCAGGCTAGGTGCCTTCCAACATCTACAAAGGAGGATGTTAATGTTGCGTTTCCAAAACAGAAACCCTAATAAGCCTTTGTTAAGGAAAGCTGGGTGTCTCGCAAATCACTCCCAAGATCATAACCATGCAATCAGCTCAAAGCATGCCACTGCCACTCGCTGCCCTTGCAGGATAGTCCTGGAAGTCCCAATTCAAGGATAATAATCCAGTTCACATGTAACAGATGAAGAAGGTAGCCTTGCAGGAGGACAGCTTCATAGTGTATCAGTGGTTTGTAGCTACAAAAACTAAGTAGAATCCTATGTCCAAAAGGAAGATATCACTGGATACTGGATGCTGGAGACAGACGATAGGGGAAGGTCTTGATAACATCATAAACTTTCTAGAGGCAACTAGAAACTCTATGATAATACACAGCTATAAGGTTTTGCAGCAACACCATACTGCAAAGAAGTGGGTAATCAGCAGTTTGAAAAATCAAGGATATTGCAGGGTAACTACCTCAGATAAGCAACATGCTGAAGTTTAGATTATGCATGCAGGGGTTAATACCATAGAGTAAACTGTCCTGCCAGGCTTAGCTATGTCCAGTTCTCCTCACCTTGGGATAAACTAGGTAATCAAGACTTTATTCTTTTCTAGTTTATATGTGAGCTTTGGTGTGTGTGAGCAGCTCTGAGCTGCTCCTTCCAGCCACATGGCTCTCACAAGCCATTCTTGAGTTGCTATACCAATAATTTAAGAACTGTCACCACTTTGTGACTAAGCTACATTTTACTACCTGTGCAACTTTCTAAAGCACATGAATCTGACCTTTCGAGAGTTTGTAAGTAAATCACTTTTTAACTTACCAAAAGTGTAGTCCTTTTCCTATGCTTGGCGAAGAGGGAAACTTTTTAAGGGGTGATTTTGGAACTCACTTTGGGGGGAGGCATATTATGAAAGTGTGTAAGAGCCTGTATTTCCACCCTTTATTTTACTGCATATTTTGTGATTTTAAATCTCTGCTGGGCTTCTCTCACCAAAGAGTGATTGCCCCAAACCAGGATTCTGGCATCTAGGGAATTATTTTCTCTCTCTCTATATATATATATTTTGCACCTATAAATATTAGGAAAGATTTACAGGTGCTCCTAATAACAATGTCTTCTGTCGGTGAAGTATACTTTCCTCCAAAAAATTTTATTCTTCTACCTTATTATACGTGCAAATCTACTCATTTTGCAACAGTGGAAGAATGCTAATCATTCCACCAAGTATTAAGTGGATTGTGTTTCATTGCCGCCATGATTTTCTGATTTCTATGGTAATTTTTCCTTGTGCAAATATTTACATACCCTGGGCTTTGGCTATCATGGCCCTAATCAATCGAGGGTTTTCTTAATTAAGTCTGCCAGACCAAAGTGAGAGCGGCTTTTATGGAATGGGCATTTGCTCTTAAGATCAAACCATCATCTTATTTCCACTACGGCAACATCAAACAAGCCACTGAAACACTTTCTGTCCCTTTAATTTATGTTTGGATTTGATCAGGCTCCTTATCCCATCACTAGTCCCACAGAGCAATTCAAGCCCGGGTTTTCTTCCATTTCCTCTTCACTAGTTTTGTAAACAATGTTTCTGTGGGTTGGAAGCTGTTGGATTTTTTCTTTTTAAACTCCCAAAGCTGTTGCATTCATATGAATTGAGAATGAGTCAGTTGTTGGCTACTTTAATAACATGCTGGCATCAACGAAAATTCACAGAAGAAGACAAAAGCCAGTGAATGAACTACCTTCATTTCTCACTTGCCGAGTCAGCCATGCCTTGATATGGCCTGGAACAAAGCTCCAAACAGAGTAATCCAGTATGTTAACACCTCAATGTGCTGGAGGGTATGCATGCCTAAGTTACAGTAGACCATTGGGGCCTTTCTATGCTACAGTGGTACCTTGGTTTTCGAACGTGTCCATTGACGAATGTTTCGGAACTCAAACGCCGTAAACCCGGAAGTACATGCTTCCGTTTTTTAATGTGGCTCAGAAGTCGAACAGCTTCCGCTGAATGTATATGTTATTTTTCTCAATTTTCTCAGTTAAATTTGCATGCCGCCATTTCCGCCTCGGTTTTCAAATGTTTCAGAGCTCAAACGGTCTTCCAGAATGGATTATGTTCAAAAACCAAGGTACCACTATACTTTCATTTAACACCTAGCCACACCAGTAGCAAACCTTCCCAGCAAGCGTGGCATTTAGTGCCACTCAGGTGTGTAGCATAATATATCTATGGTGCCTTAAACACCTTTGTGGGGTTTACCTCTAGCCAGGAAGCAGCCACGGGTGGGAAGGACAAGGTGGCATATTCCCTCCCTCCTGGTCAATCGTTCGGGAGCTTCAAAAGCTTTCTTCTGCCCGAACATCACAGCAACCAATGCCAACAAATATTGGCGCACTTAGGGATCCGCAGAGTGTTCGCAGTTTGCGTAACAGCCCTCAGCAACTCAGCATTTTGGCTAATCTACTTTTGTTGTTGTTGTTGTTTAGTCGTTTAGTCATGTCCGACTCTTCATGACCCCATGGACCAGAGCACGCCAGGCACTCCTGTCTTCCACTGCCTCCCGCAGTTTGGTCAGACTCATGTTTGTGGCTTCGAGAACACTGTCCAACCAATCGACTTTATTTACATATAAACACACACGGAGCACTGCAACATGGCTCCCTCTCTCTCTAGCATCAGACAGCAAAGAGAAAATGAACAAAGGACAATAGTCCCACTTCACAGAACACAGTAACACAAACATCCTGTCTCCGTCACTTCCCACTTTGTGGAGTCAAAGCCTATACCGTCATGTGAAAGACAACAATCCCATGACTGCAATCATGGAGCAGGAATTCTAACAGTGCAGACCCCCATCTAAGGCATAAACCTGCTTGTCCCCAGCAAGGTGCATCACAGACTTTTGTGGGACCCTGTCCATAGGCTGGCCACCCATGACTTACCTTATTTTATTGGCTCACTGAGCAGATGCACTGCAACAGATCCAGTATGGTTACGTTGCCCTAAGTGACAATGACAGTTCTGCTCAGAAGACCACATTGCCAGTAAGTACATCCAAGGGATTAAATATACAGGCGCACTGAAATACACGGGCAATATTTTATTTTTATTTTTTTGTGAGCTGGGCTTTGATTGTCACATCTCTTCAAATCAAATGTTTGTCCTAGTAACCACAGCCCACATTCCCAGGCAGCAGCGGCTGCTTCAGACTGCTGTCTTTTCTAAAACATGGGCTTCATCTGCCTGTGTGTTTCATCAGCTACCTAAAGTGGTCAGATAGCGGTCACCCATTAGTCAGAGTTCTTAAGTTTAAAAGCCCTGGGTTATGACATCTATAATCTTGACACACAGCTCCAAGCCTGCAAGGCCTTGACACCAGCACAATCGAGGTCTCGGCAACAGCAGCACAGAAGAGCCCTTGTGCATTGTTAAAAATTAAAACTAGCTTGCATTTTTAAAGTGGCAAGGATGAGGTAGCCTCAAAGTCCTTTACATCACTTGCAACTCCTGCCTCATCTGAAGAGACTTCTTATCACGCGACTGCTACTGACGAGATCCAGCTCGCCATCAGTAAGAATTAGTCTCACACAGAGATGGGTTGAAGAATTCTGGCTGCCTCAGAGCTGCTGCAGCACAGCCTTTATTGTGTAAAGTCCGAAAGATACAAAATACAAGGAATGCAACCTTTTCTAAGCCAGCAGATAAGGACCATCGCACTAGACCACGCAGACAATCAGGCTATGTTACGTGGACCAATCATTAGGACAGCATGAGCTGTTCACTCGTTGATCATGCTCCAAGCGAGCCTCCTGCTATGAAATCACCTTGCAACAATAAGAACTTTGCTCATGCTCTTATGTACAAGCAATCATTTTCCCACATGCTACACCAAAGATGACGTGTTCGAGGCCAAGATGGGCCTGCAAGGAACAATGGGAGAATCTGTCAATTTTGCTTCTCACAGTTTTTATTTTTTCCAATGTTAAATTCAGTTCTCCACATTTTTTTTTAAAGTCCTCGTGAAGATCCATCTCTCCTGATATACATATTTTTTTATGCAATTTCTTCTCCATGTTCTGTTTACAGAATTCTTGAATTCCTTGATCCATGATGGAAGCAGAATACAATACTAGGTGGGTTTCCTGGTCAGATGCAGCAGGTTCTCCCCCCGCCCAAACACCCACCAAAAATATCAGATCTGAATGCCTGCCTTCTTCAGTTCTGATCCCTCTTGATCAGGGGATCTTAGAAGGCAGATCTGGATGTGCTTTGCAGTAGATCAACAAGGATTTCTGATGGCTAATTGTTCAACAAAAAATGACTCCTTTCTCACCCTAAATTATATTGCTGAAATGAAGAAAGCTTAGGGCAGTGGTGAGAAAACTGTGGCTTTCCAGATGTTGCTGGACTCCATTTCCCATCATCCCTAGCCAGCATGGCCAATTGTCAGGGATGATGGGAAGTGTGGTCTGATAACTTCTGGAACTTGACAGGCTCCCCATTCTTGGCTTGGTATACTGGAGTGGAATTGTGATTGCAGACCACAGTTTGGAAACCCCCTGCCCTAAAGAACTTAGGTCTCAAATATCTGAAAGATCTCTTTCTTCCCTACAGACCCTCTCAGGTGTTAAGATCAGCGGATGGGGCCATCTTGGTAGTTCCACCACCCTGAGAAGCTCAGGGTGGCAGCGGCCTAGGAGAGGACATTCTCTCTGGCGGTCCCTAAGCTGTGGAACTCCTTCCACAAAGAGATGCGTCAGGCACCTTCATTTTACAGTTTCCATCAGCTGCTGAAGGTGCACCTCTTAACCCCGGCCCTTGACAAGTGAGATGCATATTTTTAGGACAGACCATACTCTCGTGGTAGTAATTTATTTTAAACTGTTTTTAATGATGTGTTAAAATTTGTTGTAATCTGCCCCAGGACCTGAGGGTAAGGTGAAAGGCAGGTAATAACCTAAAATAATAATAACAATTAATAGCCGCCTACATGGCGCTGCTAGGGCACTCTAAGAAACAAAATAACCAGAGCAGTTTTGAAATTAGTGGTGAACATTAGTGCTGTTTTGAAAGGTTCAGCCCACTGACTTGATCCAAAATGAAATCTGATTGTATCCAAACATAGACAAAGACCTGCTCCTTTATCTCAAGAATGAGCAGGCAAAATTAGGTTTAAATCAATGCAGTTTTGAAAGCCATCTTGATTCAAAATGGAGTCACATTGTCTCCAAACACAGATGAAAACCTCTCCTTGATCTCAGGAACCATCAGGACTTCCCTATTTTCATCAGAGAAATGTTGGGAGAGTGTCATGGTTGTGGTTAAAAGGTATCAAAATGCATAGCAAACAGACAAACAACTTTCCAAAGTGTTATGTACTGAATTGAATAGGATCCAAACTGCAGCAGTCTGATTGGTCCTAGAACAATAGGATCCAAAAGGCAGCAGTCTGATTGGTCCTAGAACAATAGGATTCAGAATGCAGCAGTCTGATTGGTCTTAGAACAATGCAGCAGTATGATTGGTTGGCAGGAACCACCCAATCATGCTCCAGATAGAAGTGAATCCACAACCTGATTGGCTTACAGTAGAATTCCAGAATTAGCCAATCATGTGCAGCCCATTGTGTAAATAATGTATATAAAGCAGATACTTTGAGGGGACATTCATTCATTCCTCCTCACCACTATGAGCTGAATAAAGAGCATGAAATCACCTTGCAACTCTGAGTATATTTCACTGGCGACAAAGGTGGGATCCCGCTGAGCTGACTGCCACACACAGCACCGCAGCACCGCCACCTGCCGCACCGCTGCCTCGCACCGTGTATCCAGGCTTCAGCTCCGGGACACAAGGAACTCAGAATGGGAACCGACAGCAGCTTCTCGCCGTTCAACCCAGCATCTGGAGACTGGGAAGCGTACGTGTCAGAGCTGCCTCTAGGTCCCAGCTCACAGAGGACCAACGCTAGGCTGTAGTAATGTACAAAAGTCTTTATTGAAGTTCAGTTTCCATTTCAAAGCCACAGCGTGCAGCCCTACGTCTTAAACCTAGATCGGCGAAGTCCCGTCTGAGTCTCCTCCCCTCTGACACCAGTTTAAGATCCTAGCCCTGCTCCACCTTTTCCGCTGCTCTCTCCTCCTCTGGGTCCTCCTGCCCGCTGGGGCATTGCCCTTTCTGGACTCTTCCGACGCTGAGTCGCTTAGCTCCTCTCCCTGCCTCCGGCGGGCTTTAGGACCCGGTTCCCAATCCTCATTCTCTGCTGTCCCGTGCTCCTGTACATTTGAACTTGCCTCTCGCACCAACCCAGTGACCTTTCTCCTAACCGTTACACTACTTCTGTCACTGCTTCCCTCTTCCGTGATACTGGCTGGATCTGACCTCCCCTCCGTTGTCCGACTCTCCGATGGAGGCATGGTCAGCCCTGCCTCGTCTTCTATCCCTGGTGGGGAATGCACTGGCCCCGATACTTGGGACTCTTCCCCCCCACTCTGCTCTGGTGGGGAAGCTGGTCCTGATTTCCAACTACTGCTCTGGGAGTCCCTGCTGCCCCCTTGCTCCTGGGGCGTTCCCCTTGTGAACCCCCTACCCCTGGCCACTGGCGCCCCCTTCTGTGAGTCTTCCGATTCGCTGGAGAGGCTCATGGAATCCCTCGGCCCACTGTCCTCTTCTCCTACGCTCCCCTCAGATTCTTCCCCTTCGCTCTCCACTCCTGAGCCCCTGACAGTACGCCTCCCGTTTCACCTTCCTCCTAGAAGCCAAAGGGGTCACCGATGCAGAAGACGCCAAGAGGAGGGCAATATTCTTCAGCGTCTGTGGAGAGGAGACCTTTGAAATCACCCGGGCTCTACTTGCACCTGAAGACGTCGCTACTGTTCCATACAAAACAATAATGGAACAGCTGAAGGGGCACTTTTCGCCACAGCCCTCAGTGGTGGCTGCGTCTTCTACGCAAAGCGGCAAGCCCCTGGGGAAACCATAACTGGGTTTGTGACCTCTCTCCGCCAAGCTGCCCGATTATGCAACTTCTCAGAGCTGGAGAACATGCTTCGTGACCGCCTCGTCGGTGGCCTGAAGGATGAGAAGCTGCAACGACGCCTCTACGCTAAGAAGAACCTAACGTTCCAGGTCGCTCTGGAGGAGGCCCTGGCAACGGAAGCTGCCGAGAGGTCGACGCAAGAGGCACGGCCGAGCCAGCCGTCCCAACCGAGGGTCCACCATGAAGACCTCACCGACGACTCAGGATCCTACAGGGAGGAGGTGCACCGAGTACAGCAGCGCACTCAAGCAGCCCACATACCACAGCTGCCTCGACGAGAAGGAGGGAATTTCCGGGGGTTTTCGATGGGAAATTGGGACAGTATACGCCCCCCCCCCATTGCTCTACAGCTTGACCCCGCAGTACGACCGGTCAGGCTCAAGGCCCGCCGGGTCCCGTTCGCCCTGAAACCCCGTATAGATGAGGAATTGGACTGACTCGTGGAGCAAGGAGTGCTGGAGCCGGTGCCTAATGCCCCCTGGGAAACCCCAATCATCACACCCGTCAAGCCTAATGGTTCGGTCCGCATCTGCGCAGACTACAAATGTACCATAAACAAGGCCCTCACGGCCCATGCATACCCAGTGCCAGTGGTCAGCCATGTCCTTGCCACCCTGGCTGGGTCGAAAATTTTTGGCAAGCTGGACTTGGCCCAAGCATATCAACAGCTGCCAGTAGATGAGGCTACAGCAGAGGCACAGACGATTGTGATGCACAGAGGAGCTTTCAGGGTAAAGCGGCTGCAATTCGGGGTCAGCGTGGCACCAGGCATATTCCAGAATCTAATGGACTCTCTCCTTAAAGGGATTCCTGGTGTCACCCCCTTCTTCGATGATGTGTTGATTGCCGGGCCCACACCAGAGGAGTTTGAGGACCGCCTCCGCACCGTTCTGCATCGTTTCCAGACAGCGGGTCTCAAGGTGAAGCGGGAAAAATGTCTACTAGGAGTGCCTCAGGTGGACTTTCTGGGATTTATGGTGGACGCAGAAGGGGTCCACCCGACTGGGGACAAGGTACGGGCCCCAGCGCCCAAGAACAAGACTGAACTTCAGGCCTTCTTGGGACTATTGAACTTTTACCATTCCTTCCTTCCCCACAAGGCGGCGGTAGCGGAGCCCCTACACAGACTCCTGGACAAGCAGGCCCCTTGGGTGTGGGGCCAGCGCCAGGAGGCCGCATTCCAGGCAGTCAAGGACTTGCTTGTCTCAAACTCGGTCTTGGCACACTTCGACGAGAGGCTGCCGGTGGTACTAGCATGCGACGCCTCACCCTATGGCATTGGTGCTGTCCTGGGACACCAACTCCCGGATGGAAGAGAGGTACCGGTGGCATACTTTTCCCAGACACTCAACGAAACCGAGCGGAACTACTCGCAAATCGACAAGGAGGGTCTGGCAATCGTGAAGGGAGTAAAAAAATTCCATGATTTCTTGTACGGGCGGCCCTTCACCGTGGTGACTGACCACAAGCCGTTGCTTGGCTTGTTTGCCCCCGAAAAGCAGACCCCCCAAGTGCTGTCTCCTCGCGTCCTCAGGTGGTCAATTTTCCTTGCCAGCTACCAGTATGCACTGATTCACCGCCCTGGGAAGGCAATGGGCCATGCGGACGCCCTTAGCAGGCTACCACTACCGGAAACAGGCCCCGACCCAGCACCTGCACAAGAGGTTATGAGCCTGGAGTTGCTTCCCGACCGCCCCATTCAGGCACAAGAAGTTGCACACCATTCCAAGAAAGATAGGGTCATCTCCCGGGTCCTGGACTGGGTGTGGAGGGGATGGCCCAGCAGCAGCCCCGGGCCAGAATTCGCCGGCTACACAACCCGCAAACATGAACTGTCAGCCCACAAGGGGTGCCTGTTATGGGGAAGCAGGGTCGTTGTTCCCCAGCCCCTCCGCAAAAGGGTCCTCACAGCCCTACACGAGACACACCCAGGGGTAGTAAGAATGAAAGCCCTTGCCAGGAGTTATGTGTGGTGGCCGGGGATCGATGGAGAGATAGAGGCCTGGGTCAAACACTGCCAGGCCTGCCAAGAATCCCGCCCAGATCCCCCAAGGGCCCCAGTCCAGTCCTGGGAGTCCGCCCGAGCACCATGGTCACGCCTGCATGTGGACTTTGCTGGCCCCTTTCAGGGGAAAACATTCTTCATAGTGGTGGACTCCTACACCAAATGGCTGGAAGTCGCACTGGTACCGTCCACTTCTACGTCCGCAGCCATCCGGGTACTACGCAGGCTGTTTGCAACCCACGGGCTCCCTGACACTCTCGTCTCAGACAACGGGACTGCATTTACGTCAGGAGAATTCCAAACCTTCACAGCGCAGAACGCCATCCGCCACATCCGTTCGGCACCATTCGGGAGTACTGCCTTGCCACATTCCTTCTAGCACAGCACAGCACCCCCAGCTCAACGACTGGCCGGAGCCCCGCTGAACTACTAATGTGTCGGCGCCTTGCAATCAGATTGGACCGCCTTCACCCCGATAGAGCTCAGGATGATGTAGGGGTGGGGGAAGGCAGGAACCCCCGGACCTTCGAGGCCCAGGACCCAGTGTACGCAAAGAATTTTGGGGCAGGCCCTGCATGGGTACCCGCCACAGTCACCAGGGTCACTGGCCCGTGTCGTACGAGGTGCTAACAGATGGGGGGCAATGCTGGCGCTGCCACTGCGACCAGATACGGCGACGATTCCCGGGAGAAAACCAGGAGGAGGAGGACAGGTCAAAGGAGTCCCAAGGGAACAGTGGGGCAGTGAGGCCCATAGAGCACCAGGGGCAAGCAGGAGAGGCAGAATCAGTAAATACAGAGAGGACCCGTGAGGCCGAAAGGACACCAGAACCAGAACTACGACTGAGCGAGCAGGTTGCGCCAGACCAAACAGCCCCATCACAGCCAGCATCCTTGGAACACGAGCCAGAACCCGAACCCCGGACCAGGGAACACCCCAGGCCGCAACGCACACGTAGGCCGCCGGCATACCTTGAGGACTATGAATGCAACCTCCCGGGCAGGACTGGAACTTAGAGGGGAGGGGTGTTATGCACTGAATTGAATAGGATCCAAACTGCAGCAGTCTGATTGGTCCTAGAACAATAGGATCCAAAAGGCAGCAGTCTGATTGGTCCTAGAACAATAGGATTCAGAATGCAGCAGTCTGATTGGTCTTAGAACAATGCAGCAGTATGATTGGTTGGCAGGAACCACCCAATCATGCTCCAGATAGAAGTGAATCCACAACCTGATTGGCTTACAGTAGAATTCCAGAATTAGCCAATCATGTGCAGCCCATTGTGTAAATAATGTATATAAAGCAGATACTTTGAGGGGACATTCATTCATTCCTCCTCACCACTATGAGCTGAATAAAGAGCATGAAATCACCTTGCGACTCTGAGTATATTTCACAAAGCATATGGAAGATTATTATAGAGCATTTAAAGGAGATGAGGCAGGAATTTCTAACCACCATACCTCAAGAGCATGAGCAAACGAAGGATATTTTGAACCTACCAGTCATCAGCATGAAGTGATCCTATGTGATTTTGAAGTAAGGCCTCATGGGGCTTTGTGCCATTTGAGATCAACATTGGCCTCAGCCTGTTTCATCAGATTCAGATCTCATGAAGTAAGCTCTTGCCATGATAGCTCACGCCACTCATAAACCACAGCACTTTTTGTCTGTTTGAATTATACAGTTCTCGCTTAAGGGCTGTACAACCAAATCCCAAGCACAAGACAGCAGGGGAGTGATCTGACTCACAGGTAAGATGGGGAAAGGGGCTGAATTATTCAGGCAGGAGTGTCTGGGAGCTGCACAGAAGAACATGCCAAAGCAAATAGTGTGCTAATCCCCAAGGATGCATGCTTCCTTTAAGATGAGAGGTTTTGGCAAATTCCTACACGGAAATAGGAATCTGCGTATAGGTCTTTCATCATGTGCAAATGAGATCTTAAAGGTGCGAGGTAAACAAAGGGGAAAAATAAAAATTATAAAATCTAAGCAAGGCAAGAAATGTCTTCCCTATGCAGCTTTTATTCTGTGCCACGGCACACCAGTAAAAATTACCTTATTTTGTGATTTCGGGTTTGACGTGCATTAGAATTGATTTGAGAGCACTAAAGCATACTGAAGTGCATTTTGTGGTTATGTCTGTTGCTATTTTTAATTTCTTTCGTTGCAAGGAAACGTTTGGTAAAGGAAAGGGCTAAGATTGGAAGGAAGGAAAGAGATTTTCATGAAAACCTTCATCAGCCTCAGTAAATACAGTGGTACCTCGGGTTACATATGCTTCAGGATACATACGCTTCAGGTTACAGACTCCACTAACCCAGAAATAGTACCTCGGGTTAAGAACTTTGCTTCAGGGTGAGAACAGAAATTGTGCTCCCGTGGCGCAGCAGCAGCAGCGGGAGGCCCCATTAGCTAAAGTGGTGCTTCAGGTTAAGAACAGTTTCAGGTTAAGAACGGACCTTCGGAACAAATTAAGTACTTAACCCAAGTTACCACTGTAGTCACCTTTTTCCATTGCCCAGAGTAGGTTTTGTTGGCCCTCAGTGATGCCATCACATTCATCATGTGATTCCCAACTGGCTGGAGAGAAAACCCCTAAACAGAAGGGCGGTGGTACAGAAACAGTAGCAGGAAGATAAGGGTAGGGGATACAACAGCAGCGAGCCATTTTGAAAAATAAAAAAGTGGACATTCACAAATGCCTTGAGTTCTACCTACCCAGCACTCTCCAATACAAAAAATTAGGATCCTCAAGTCAATATATTCTTTGGTTAGAAAAAGAAAGAGGAAATGCCTGTATCACCATACAAGCCAGAACAGTGATATGACAAATAACCCAGTATGGCTGAGGATTAATTTTGGCTTCCCACAAAGCCTAGCTATTCATAACCAGCAGTAAAAGACTGGGATTTCACAAGTCACTAATGTGGCAATGCACACTCTTCAACATCTTCCTGATGAAAATAGCCACATGTGTTTGATTTGACACAAGAAAGTAGCAAGAACCATGAGAAAGAGAGTCTCCTCTGTGAGTTTTTCCATTTCATATAATCAATTACATTGGAAGCATCTTTCAAAGTTCATATTTCTCTGCCAACTAGGCTCTCATAGATGGGCATCTGAATATAATATTTTCTCTTTACTGCACTGGATCATGTGCATTGGACCACATGTGTGTACTTCGGCATGTGTGTTCATACAGTTCCTATGATTCTTCTGCCTCAAAAACAGAAGAATCATGGGAACTTGGCAGAGCATAAGTACACTGGTATGAGCATGGACCCAAACCAGATATCATATCACATGTGCAGTAACAACATGCGTGCACCCCATTGTATATGCACTATTCCAGATGGCCAACCATCTGAATCAGATCTTAGAATCTGTTTGTTCAGCACGTCTGAGCCCCACAAGGCGCAAACGGTTTCTGCTGAAACAACAGTAGTCTCTCATCAGTATATAAATGCATGCTCCTTTCATTCTCAGAGACCCTCTCCCACATTTCTGTTTTGTTGCTAAAGCACATGTGCAGATTGGACTCAAGTGAGAAAAGAGTTGGCGTACAGAGAACCAGTCCTTGCAATATCAGGTATTCCTCTACAGAGCCTAGTCAGCAATGGAGGATAGGAATTAAAGCCCAGGAAACAGGTCAGATCCAGCTAATCAAGGCAATAGGGCACAGGGCCAAACAGGGAAAACAGGACAGGCACATTAAACAGGTGAGATAATAGATGGATCTGGAAAGGGAGCAAAGAGATCTCCAAGCCATTTCAATTAATTGCTCAGAACAAAGAGAACATTGAGGTCAAAATGCTGCTGTTGACCTATAAAGCCCTACAAGGCTTGGGACCACAGTACCTAAAGGGATGCCTCTTCCCATATGTGCCTACCCATGTCCCAGGATAAACCAGAGGAGGCCCTTCCACAAGTTTCCTCTCCTTCCAAAGTATTGGGAGTGGCAGATGGAGAGGGAGCCTTTTCAGTGGAACGCTCCCAGAGCTGGCCCAGCCATTAAGCGGGGGAGACTGCTGCTTCAGGTGGCAGAAACCCCCTAGGCAGCATGCCCACAGATGCCCCACCTGCCTCCACCACTGGCAGAGAAGTGCTGCCAGCAGTGGCACTGATTTTGAGCAAGATCGTGTCCCTTTCGGGTGAGAACTGACCTCAAATCAGTGCAATCTTCCCAAAACTGGTGCCCACGGCACTGCCACTTCTCTCTTTTTTTATAATAATATTTATTAAGTTTTTGTTTACACAATAAAAAACATACATAATAACATAGTATTTTCCAATATCCACATTTCATTCTCATCTTTGGACTTCCTCACATCTCTTGTTCCTGCATCCTAAACTCATAAATTTTACTAGCAAATTATTAACTTGTTTCAATTCATATAATATATTTTTCCAATATTAAATCTCAGATTTTAGAATTTAAATCACTCTTTTGAAGACTTAGTTATAACAATTTATCCAAAATTTGTCTTTTCTTTCAATTACAATTAGATTTGTATTCCTTGTAGCTAATTTGTTGGAGCCATTCTATTGCTAATCTTACATCTTTCTTAACATTCATACAATTTACAATATTTTTGTATATAGTCCTTAAATTTCTTCCATTCCTCCTCCACCAGTTCTTCTCCCAGATCTTGGATTCTGCTAGTCATCTCCGCCAGTTCCATATAGTCCATCAGTTGCATCTGCCATTCTTCCAGAGTGGGCAAATCTTGAGTTTTCCAGCTTTTGGCGATGAGTATCCTTGCTGCTGTTGTAGCATACATAAAAAAGGTTCGATCCTTCTTTTGCACACTCTGGCCGACAATGCCTAAAAGAAAGGCCTCTGGTTTCTTAGGGAAGGTATACTTAAATACCTTTTTCAGCTCATTATATATCATTTCCCAGAAAGCCTTCACTCTAGGGCAAGTCCACCAGAGGTGAAAGAATGTTCCTTCAGCTTCTTTACACTTCCAACATTTATTGTCAGACACATGATATATCTTTGCAAGCTTGACTGGAGTTATGTACCACCTATATATCATTTTCATAATGTTTTCTTTCAAGGCATTACATGCCGTAAATCTCAAACCTGTGGTCCATAACTTTTCCCAGTCCGCGAACATAATGTTGTGCCCTATGTCCTGTGCCCATTTTATCATAGCTGATTTGACCGTTTCATCCTGTGTGTTCCATTTTAGCAGCAAGTTATACATTCTTGAAAGTAACTTAGAGCTGGGTTCTAACAGTTCTGTTTCTAACTTTGATTTTTCCACCTGGAATCCTAACTTTTTATCTGACTTAAAAGCTTCTTTAATCTGAGCGTAATGTAACCAATCTCGCACTTTCCCCTTTAATTTCTCCAAACTCTGCAACCTCCAATTGTCTCCATCTTTTTCTATTATTTCCCAATATTTCGGCCATTTGGCCTCCATATTGAGTCTTTTCGGGGCCTTAGCCTCCATTGGTGATAACCACCTTGGGGTCTTATTTTCCAGTAATTCTTTATATTTTAACCAGACATTGAAGACTGCTTTTCTGACAACATGGTTCTTGAAAGCCTTATGTATTTTAACCTTGTCATACCACAAATATGCATGCCAACCAAAAGCACGGCACTGCCACTTCTCTGTCAGTGACAGATGTGGCAGGTCTCAAAGAAGCAGCAGAGCAGGTGGCAGCAGGAGAAGCAGGTAGGTAGTAGTGGCGGCAGCAGCGGCAGAAGGCCAAGCAGCCCTTCCTAACACAACATGCCCCTGAACACTCTCCCTCTTCAGAGCCTACCTGGTACCCACAGTGGCATCTCTGGTACTGGCCAAAGATGTTTCTGCTCACCTGGACCTCCTAACATCTTTAAAGATTTTTAAAAGGCAATCACTGATTACTATTTTAGTCTATGTTCTGACAGTGCTTACGCATATTATTTGACATTACCGTAGCCCTTCATGCGTTTGTATTTTTCTTGTGTCCTAAGCAGATGGGAGGAACCTTTGGGCTGAATGTTGCTGAACTACAACTCCCATCATCCATAACCACTGGACATGCTGGCTGGTACTTATATGAGTTGAAGTTCAGCAACATCTGGAGGTCCAAATGTTTCCCACACCCAGAGGACTAGCAACTAAGAAACGTAATTCAAAAATAAACCCAGGAAGTTATCTAGAGATGTACAGTGAGCAATAGATTCTGCACCAAAGCAAATGCCATTCCAAGCTAGGATGCCTCAAACAACAGGGAGCCAGTGCCTGATTCCCCAGAGATTAAGGATTCAGACCCATGACACCAGACAAGGTGTTGCCTATTGAATATTTAGAACATGTGGTTCAAAGGTATGCTAAAGACTGTGGCCTCTTTATACAGGCACTGATTTCTTACTAAACACAGACACATCCTTCACCAGCCAGGATTGGTCCCATTCATTGCAATGGAGGCAGCAGAGCCATTCATATAGTCCTGTTCTGTATGCGGCTATGCTCCCACACACATAAATGAATGGGATGGCCTGATTACATAAAAGCTCTGTGGGGCTCTGGATCACAGTGGCATTTGATGGTCATTTGAATCGTATGATGAGAATGGAAGGGGTGCCCTTTCCACCTTGCTGAAGATGTTGGTACCCACTTCCTTTTTATAAAATGTCCTATACCGTGAGATAAATACTATTCCCCGGACACAGAATCCATGGCATCCTTAAAATTCCCTCCCCTGGATAAACCACTGTCCTTATTGGTTTCAAAAAGCAGATTCTTAATTTAAAGACCCAGCTGACAGGAGTTATCGATTATGCATTAAGAAGACCACATGAGGCTATTGCCATTTCCTTAAGAGCAGTGTGCTTCCATAATCTGGGCTGATGGCACGTTTAACAACCCACAGGGCGATCACCCTAGAAGCAGACAGACCTTTACAAAGATTTCCAGGGCTTCTGCATTTGTGGCAGGCGCTACCCTAGATTCCACTGAATTTTAGGGGTGCACAATGGCTGCCCAGATGGTGGCATGCCACACCTTGTGGTTAAGACATTGGGAGATGGGTTCCCAGTTAAATATAAACCTAGCTACTGTGACTTTTGTTGGAAGCCAATTATTCAGCGAAGAGACCTTGAAAGACATCCTAACAGAGTCTAGGGATAAATGAAAGGACTTGTGACACAGAAGCTGGACAGGAAACATACTAGATGATACTCTCCATACAAATTCTCCCATTCTTATATATATATATATTTAAATAATATTTATTGAAGTTTCAGAAAAGTTACAAAAAGAAAAAAAGAAAACAAAAAATACAAAATACAGAAAAATAAAAGCAGTTAAAAACAAATCAATCTTTCCATATCTTGTCTTTCATTTACTTGTTTCCCTGACCTCCTCACACCTCCCTTTTTTGTATTCTAGTTCAATTGGTTATTTCAGCAAATCCTTTCCATTTTTGCTTTTATCTTAATAATTCATCTTAATATATTGTAGCTTTACATTCTCACCTGTTAACAATCCATTTTTACATACCCCTTTGTAACATTACTGCTAAAACCACATAACTTCATTCCAGCATCCTTCTAACATTCCTTAATTTTACAGTGTTTCTGTAAATAGTCTTTAAATTTCTTCCAATCTTCTTCTACCGACTCTTCTCCCTGGTCTCGGATTCTGCCAGTCATTTCCGCCAGTTCTATAACTCACAGACCTATACTCCACCATATAACCAAACCTTTAACCAGTCCTTTCAAGCATTCAACAACACTGAATATTCAAAGGATGCCAATGTGATCAAAAGTACTTGAGAGAGACACCGTTCTGCAATGAAAACCCTACTCCCACATATAGCTTAAGGAAGCCAAAAACCACCCACAGTCCTAGGCCAGATCAAAGTCAAAACTCAGTCACCCAGTGCAGATATCTTGCTGGCTCCCTCGAACCACAGTTTGCAAAATTTGTAGCCAACCTTGGGAACACAAGCTTGGTCCTGCTCTCACACCCTTCCCACATTCGCCTTGTCCATAGTTTAGCATTGCACATGCACTAAAGCTAACCATGGTTAACACAAAACATAAGCAGCATTCTGCATTCTGGCATTCATCTGAACCTGTAAGCTGTAAAACTAGGGGGGGGGGGGACACAGCACACAACAACTCCAGGTATATGGGCTGCTTTTCGGATCTTCCTGTGATTACTGAATAGGTCTGAAAAGTTCTTTAAGCATGTTTGATTGAATGTATTAGGAAACCCTCCCTGTAATCAGGAATCCTGATAAGATCCTGGCAAGACTGGGAATCCCAATAAGATCTGAAGAGCAGCCCATGCACCTGAGGATGTTGGAGGTTAAGTTTTGGGTTTTAAAGCTCAAAATTGAACTCCCTTCCTGCTTTAAAAACTGCTCCACCTTCGAAAGTATGTAAAAAGTTGCTAAAACCCAGGAGTTCCTGGGACTTCACTGCGGTAAGTTTAACAAGTCAACCAGACAAAGGCAAGAACAGCTGTTTGCTGCATTTTTTTTTCTCTTCCCAAAATTGCTCTGTTCCTTGGCAGGGCGTGCATTGTTCTGAGGTCAGCCTCGTTCATTATGTCTGAAGAAGAGATACACAGCCTGGTTTACTGACTACTAAACCCCATCGACCTCAGTGAGACTTGCACCCTAACACGTGGACCTAATACTGCAGCCTTCAAAAAGAGAATCTTATTTATTTCCTGGAGACTATTGCTAATGCATCTAAGACTGTATTATCTGTGCAAAAAAGGGAGGAAGCTCAGGAGCCTATGAAATTGTGGATATTTTTAGGTTATATGCCAAGGGTAAGAGGCAAGGTAAAGAAACAAGCCTGCAGTCGTTGTCCGCCTCTTCTGGACTGCACCACAGTTTGCTCTACAGCTTAGTAGACCTGGGGTTGCATGCTCAGTCTGCCACATATGCCAGTAGATTACTTCCAAGTTCCACTGCTTCAACACTGAACAGTAAGTTCTTGTCATAGTCAGTGAAATCAACTGATTTCCAGTATAAAAAAAAAACAACCAACTATCCCTGTGCTGGGCTGATGCTTAAAGCACTGGATGGTTGCCAGTTTGTCCACCGCATTTAAAAGACAGATTAATGCTGTTACATATTGTAGTTGCGTAACTATGTTTCCAGATTTCAGCTGTAGCCACCCAGAAAAATGCGATGATGAGAAATGAAGAGACGAAAAATGGTATTTTCAAATATGAATAAAGGATAAGAACAGAAGAAGCAACTCTCTCTCTCTCTCTCTCTCTCTCACACACACACACACACACACACACACACACACACACACACAAACACACACAAAGTTTAGTGGGTAACAAGTCAACCATGTTGCAGACTTTGCTAACAGAGGAATCAATATCTTCTTAATGCATAGAACAGAATGCCAAACTTTTGGTAAATGAAGCTAGCAGGCAAAGGGAAAGAAACAGGGAGATTCTCCTAGTTTACAGGAACTATTTACAAGTTGCAACAAATCTGAAACTCAGCAAGGTTTGCATATCCTGACTTCTCCTTACCTGCTGGAAAAGCCTGCTCTGTCAACCAGCACAGCCTGAAATCCAGCTGCGTTAGAGAGGAAAGAGCCCGTCTTCATTTATCCTCATTATTCCACCTGCCATTTTACAAGTTTACTTGCTGCGAGGAAGAATGTGAAGCACGCCGGGGTCCTGCCCCAGACTTCCTGTTGATGCTCCATGCTCGAAGTGTGCCCCACATCTGATTTTGCCTCTTCGTCCTCCACCCTCGCCTCCTCCTCCACCTCCTTTGGCACCAACCTGCCCCGCCCAATCCACGCCGAGCATTTCTCATTCAAGAATGCTGCTTCCAGCTAAATGGCGCTCGTAGGAGAGTTATCTATTGCTTTGGCTGGGCTGCAAGATGAAGCATTTGTTTCCAACTATTTTTTGGCACGAGCACAGCAGATGTCAAATAAAGGGAGGGAAATGCAAACGCTGTCGAGAAGTATTGGGAAAGGGAGATAAAACAAACACCTGTAGACCACCAGATGTAGACATTAGTTGATGTCACTCCCCCCGCTTCAGATTTGCTGGTGGGATGTCACATACCAAAGCAAAATGGCCCTTCACATAGGAAACTAGCAGCTCAGGTCTGTGCACATTTACGGAAAATTAAGTCCCAGTTTGTTCAGCTGGGCTTAGTTGCAGGAAAGTGGACTCTGTATTGTAATCAAAATGTCAGACAGAAGAGTTCTAGCCTAGTGTCCTCCATGATATGCTGGTTTTCTATGTGCAGGTAGTTTTTACTTTTTTAAAAATATGAAAGAGTATTTAATCATGCTAACTTCACCTGCAGTCTGCAACGGTACAGGCCAGACAAAAGTTTACCTCCTCAGTGACAAGGCATAAAAGAACTAGAATTTACAATACAGTAATGTCCTAAGGGATGTGGGTAGCGCTGTGGGTTAAACCGCAGAGCCTAGGACTTGCCGATCAGAAGGTCGGCGGTTCTAATCCCCGCAATGGGGTGAGCTCCTGTTGCTCGGTCCCTGCTCCTGCCAACCTAGCAGTTCAAAAGCACATCAAAGTGCAAGTAGATAGATAGGTACCGTTCTGGCGGGAAGGTAAACGGTGTTTCCATGCGCTGCTCTGGTTCGCCAGAAGCGGCTTAGTCATGCTGGCCACATGACCCAGAAGCTGTACGCCGGCTCCCTTGGCCAATAAAGCGAGATGAGCGCTGCAACCCCAGAGTCGGCCATGACTGGACCTAATGGTCAGGGGTCCCTTTACCTTTACCTTAATGTCCTAATATCTGCAGCCTCCTTTTAAGCTCTGTAAAAAAAAATATATATGTCCTCTCTTCCTTTGCCCCTCTTTGAGCATCAAAAGCTATTCCTTCCACAGTGTTTCATGTCACAGCTGCTGCAAAAGGCATTTTCCCATACCGCATGCTCTCCTAGGTTAAGCATGATGAGAATGAACCTCAATGTGTTTAGGGCTTAGACACTCTCCCTCTGCTCCTTCAACACAGCTCCAAGCAGAGATCAGAAGCTTGCACTTCTGTGTTAGAACGAGTGACGTGCAAGCAAGATGTCAGCAGCATACAATAACTAAAGTTAGAGAAGGAAAACATGGAAAGTTCATTTTGAAAAGGAACTAGTTCAAGCTTGACAGGTCCAAAAAGTAACTAATACCAGTTCACATCCATTCCTTAACACAATGAACTAGTTTGGTGAACCTTCAGTTCACAGTTCAATCCAAATTCATCCCAATGATCCCTGGCCATTTTTTTCCAGCATTCAGAATGTTACAAGCTGCTGTGCTGAAGTATAAAAAATACTCAAGAAAACTAAGAACACATCAACATATAGATAGAATCTATTTTTCCAGATAATCATTATCTTAAAGCCCAAAGGCCCAAAGAGTCTAAAAAGCAAGAAACACATCTAACAGAATGAACTTGAATATGAACTAGAAAAATCTATCCCAAAATGAACTCAATTCACATTCAGTGTCCCCAGCAATTAGGGGAAATGCTTTCACGTGTAGCTCAGAGATGTGTCAACTCATTCAGCAGACTTGGTTAAACTGATGTAGTTCGTTCCAAGCACTGATAGAAACACGGCAAATCTCAGGAAGATGGTGTTACTTGAGCAAGGCTTGGCTGGAACAGGAAGTCCCTGATACTTCTTCATATCCAGAAGGATCAACAGCCCAGCCTGGATCAGTCCAAGACCTGAAGGTACTTCCCTGAGAAGATGCCACCTGCAGTTCAGTGGTTTATCACATGGGGCATGTGCACTTGGTTCCATCCATTCCTGGCATGAAAATTGGCCATGATGGTTTAGTAGGAAAGAGTTACTCAGCTCCCTACAACTTTGGCACCGACACTTTGAGTGGGGACCATGTTCAAGTTAATCCTGGGACTAGGAATGTGCTGGGATTGACCCCTTGATCTCAACAGTCTTTTTCAAGTTTCCCAAGGGAAATAACATCAAGTTACTACTAGATCTTCCAGCTGTGATTTTCAAATCCGCTGCCACTGGCTACGTGGTAAGTTAGAAGGCAGTCAACCAGCTGAAGAGGAGCAGCTTTTATCTCTTTTTCACAACGTAGTATGACTCAAAAGCAGCAGCAAAAATTTCCAGACAGATACCGAGCACTGGGAAAGCACTGAGCCGATGCCAGTAAAACATTAAATCTACATTCATCACTCGCTAGAAGGCTCTTGATTAAGCGAATATTTTTGCAGCTGAAAACCTCCACCTGCATCAACTTGCATGATTGTGTGTAAACAGGAAATATTTTTCATGCTATCCTTGCAAACCTTCTAATCAAATTAGTGAAGCTTCTGCCTTGTTTGCATCTGCCATTCACTCACACGAACCTTCTGAAAACCAAGAGGGTTGACTTGTTCCGGTAATGAAAGTTGCACAGATAGCAACTCCCGTGAATGAATAGCTAGCTGAACACATCTGTCCGCAGCGATCAGCACACACAACCACACAGAAGCAAATCAAATGCCTTCATCCTTATTCATGTTTTGTTTCCACATCAGCCTTGAACTCTGTTATGAATTAGAAAATACTTGGTGGTGTAATTTTTTTGTATTTTATTTTAAAGATGAAATGCAGGTTAGACTTGTTTGTGTGACTTCTGCTTCTTCAAACAGTAATCCAGAATCAAGTGGCAAATATTTTAGTTATGAAGCCCCATTTCACACAGTACAGTGGTACCTCGGGTTACATACGCTTCAGGTTACATACGCTTCAGGTTACAGACTCCGCTAACCCAGAAATTGTGCTTCAGGTTAAGAACTTTGCTTCAGGATGAGAACAGAAATCATGCTCTGGCGGCGCGACAGCAGCAGGAGGCCCCATTAGCCAAAGTGGTGCTTCAGGTTAAGAACAGTTTCAGGTTAAGCACGGACCACCGGAACAAATTAAGTACTTAACCCGAGGTACCACTGTATTCTTTTTATGAGATGCAGCAAATCAGCCAGGCCAGAAAATAAAGAACTTGTTTCATATACGCTTTGTGCAGGCATAACTGTATACAGTGGTACCTTGATCTTAGTCCATTCCGGGAGTCTGTTCAACGCTCAAAATCATTCGAAAACCAAAGCGCGGCTTCTGATTGGCTGCAGGAGCTTCCTGCACTCAAGTGGCAGCCGCGTCAGATGTTCAGCTTCCAAAAAATGTTTGCAAACCAGAACACTTGCTTCCGGGTTTGCGGTGTTTGGGAGCCAATTTGTTCGACAACTAAGCCATTCAAGAACCAAGGTACCACTATATACAAATAGCACCCAAAATTAAAGACGAGATGGACAAAATGTCGGATTTTACAACTATGGCCAAGTTGACAAATTTCTTCTTGAGAAAGAAGACAGAATTTTTTTGGGTGAAGTGATTTATTGACAGTTTATTACCAATTGTTATCATTATTTAAATTTAATATGAGCTATACGTTCACACTATCCATTCTGAAGGAAATCAGCCCTGAGTGCTCACTGGAAGGACAGATCCTGAAGCTGAGGCTCCAATACTTTGGCCACCTCATGAGAAGAGAAGACTCCCTGGAAAAGACCCTGATGTTGGGAAAGATGGAGGGCACAAGGAGAAGGGGACGGCAGAGGACGAGATGGTTGGATGGTGTTCTCGAAGCTACCAGCATGAGTTTTAACCAAACTGTGGGAGGCAGTGGAAGACAGAAGTGCCTGGCGTTCTCTGGTCCATGGGGTCACGAAGAGTCGGACACGACTAAACGACTAAACAACAACAAATAGGTTCACAAAGTCACAGAATTTGGCTAATCTCCTTGGCCAGTCACTAGCTGCACGAGCTTCTCATATTTTTGTGCTTAACTCGCATGTGACCCCGCTTTTCCTGTTCCCCATGAGTTCTTTCCCAATATATCCATGTTTTCTAGGATCTGCCTTGCCTTGACGTAAGGGGAAACATCTTTCCTGACTGCGGGCTAGTTCTGTCTGTAAACAAGATAGTTCTGTCTGTAAACAAGATACTACAATCAGGTCAAAAAGGACACATCTTGCCTAGAGAAGTCTTTGCTGGACTTACACCAGACCAAAAGTTTATCTGGTTTCTGTGGCCAAGTTACAAAGTTGAGCAGAAAAGATGCTCCACCTCACTCTTTGTCCCCCGCATTGGCCTCATTCCCTCTCTTTCTCATGTTCTGTTTGGGACTGCCATTGCTTATTTTGCAAAACGGCACAAGCCATGCACAAAGTAGCCTTAGGAGAATCCCCCTGTTTGCAGGAGTACAGAAAAAATATTTGTGGGAGCAGCTCAGGTGGGGCTAAGCATGCTCAGTGGCCACAAGATGAAGACTGATTGTTGGAGCAGGGCAGATGGAAAAGCAGAGGAGAGGGGAATGAAATAGAGCGACTGGGACTCTGAACAAGGAACACTCCACGATGCAACATTTTGTTGCAGCACCGACTAGTTCAACTCTCAACTGTCCCTGAATATGGAGGCTGAATTTGCCTCTAATGTGAGACCTACGGAATTACAGCAATTGCAACTAGACTTATTCTACAGAGATCTACCTAATCCTTCCCCCACCCGTAAAATCTACCCAAACCTGTGGCAAAGAATTGAATAAATCAATTACTCAGTGTGCAAATCAATAGACTACTTTCACGAATATGTCCCTAAAATAAAATAATAATAATAATAATAATAATAATAATAATAATAATAATAATAATAATAAAAACATTGTATACTGCCCTATACCCATAGGTCTCAGGGTGGTTCACAACACAAAGTTACAGTATAAAAAAGCACAAAACACATAATAAAAAATAATCAGAGCACAAAATAAATAATAAAAATAATCAAAACATAAAGACAGTAAATGTGGCTTTTTACTCAGTGAGCTAAAATCAGACATCCCTGCAAAATGCAGGCTGGTTGATGAACTAGATCAGAAGGACCAAGAGCCCAGAGGTTTGGGGCAGGGAGCTCACTGTCCCCCAGGAGGGATCAGAAATGTATCTCCAGGGATGGTCAGGTTCTTTCTGAGTATATACCATTCAGCACAGGGGTAGTGAATGCAATGCACTTCCAGGTGTTGTTGGACTCCAACTCCCATCAGCCCCAGCCAGCAATGCCAATGGTCAGGGAAGATAGAAGCTGCAGTCTAACAACGGTTGCGGGGCACCACCTTGACTACCTCTGTTCTAGGCTCTGTGAGCCAAAGACTGTAGCATTCAAGCGCTGATGGTCTCTAACAACCTGAAAACTTTCATTTAAACTTGCGAGTGAAAACTGTGAGCAACTACTAGTAAAGGTAAAGGGACCCCTGACCATTAGGTCCAGTCGTGGCTGACTCTGGGGTTGCGGCGCTCCTCTCACTTTATTGGCCGAGGGAGCCAGCATACAGCTTCCGGGTCATGTGGCCAGCATGACTAAGCCGCTTCTGGCGAACCAGAGCAGTACACGGAAACGCCGTTTACCTTCCCGCTGGAGCAGTACCTATTTATCTACTTGCACTTTGATGTGCTTTCAAACTGCTAGGTTGGCAGGAGCTGGGACTGAGCAACAGGAGCTCATCCCATTGTGGGGATTCGAACCGCCAACCTTCTGATCGGCAAGCCCTAGGCTTTGTGGTTTAACCCATAGCGCCACCCACGTCCCATGAGCAACTACTACACCTTGGTTAAAATTGGGTAAGGCCACCAGGAGCCAGATGGAATTGCTCTTGGGGCCAGTTCTGGCCCCGAGTTGCCATGCCTGGCCTAAATATCTGACGACACCCAAGTAATCTTCATTTTCTAATCTGCAGAAAAAGCAGCTAAATTCTTTGCAATAAATAATGAACTGATGTTCATTATATATAGCACTTTAGTGGTTCTGTGAGTTTTACCTATAGACTTGTTCTCCTTCCTTTACCTACAGATTTCTCAGCCTGCTATAGGTCTCAAATATCGGCCGGTTTTGACAGCTGCATGGGGCCCTTGTTGTCTTGTTTAGCTTCATTTCCCACAACCTTCTCTAACAATGAGCTGCGTGTGATTTCCGTCCGCCCCAACCAGCATGTGAGCCTGCTGAACTGGTAGTGACCTCGGGAACAAAATAGGCCTCCTTGCCAAACAACAAGGAACTGCTGAAACAAGCGCGATTTGGAGCTGAATTCTAGCATGAAAAGTGCGGCAGTATCACACCAGGGCTCTCCTGTGCTGGCTGGGCCATGGGTTGAGTCAGGACATCGTGTGCAGAAGGCAGAGCCCTGAAATGTTATGTTTTACAAACCACATACTGTATTAGGAACGCAGGAAGGTGGCTTACGGAGTGAGGGTCCTGGTCCATCTGGCCTAATGCCGTCTACACTGACTGGCAGCAGCTCTCCAGGATTTCTTGTAAGGGGCTCTCCCTGCACTCCTTGGAGATGGTCAGAGAATGAACTTGGGTCTTTCTGAGTGCAAGGTAGAGGCTCTTTTACTGATTCTATGGTGTCATTAGGCCACCTCCACCAGGGCCTTCTCAGTGATGGCTCCGACCTGGTGGAATGCTCTGTCCCATGAGACCAGGGCCCTGCAGGATTTAACTTCCTTCCGCAGGGCCTGTAAGACAGAACTATTCTGCCTGGCTTTCAATTTGAACCTGGCCTGATCTTTTATCCCCCTTCCTTCCCCCTCTCCCCTTTTTGTGAAGATTGCCCGCTCTGGGATCCCACAGCTGGTTCTCCCCTGGTCTTCTCCTTGGCCCAAGTGAACTAATTTAGCCAGCTAGCCCTGGTGATCATCTAATGTTTATTGGATGGAATTTCCCCCTAAATTGATTTTTGATTCTTGATTTTATTGTTATATACGCTTTATACTGTATTTTATGCTGTTTTTTGTAGTGTCAAGTAAGTTTGTTAAACTTGTTGTTAGCCGCCCTGAGCCCGGTTTCCTGAACCGGGAAGGGCGGGGTATAAATAAATATTATTTATTATTTGTCTAACCACTGTTAAGAAAGCCTAGATACTAGAATTAACATCACTAGCCCCTGCCCCCTCCTAGAGTTTCCCTAGGGAGAGATCACAAGCAGGACTTGAATTCATGCCCTTCCCACATTGTCTATCCTTGTGGCTACACGTAAAGAGAACTTACTCCTAGAGTTAGGGGAAGATGCTGCTTCCAGAAACTGCTAAATCTCCTGGCTTAAACACAATGGTCCTGTTTGGACATAACACTAAGCCAAACCATGGTTTAGTGCAAATGAGAAAATGTGTGGGAGCAAAAATCACAGCCGCTACACTCCTCACCACGTCTCGCTGCTGCTGTGCTACTCAGGATTAAGCCATATTTTGACTTGATGTTTTTTTGTTTTTTTAATAATATTTATTAAAGTTTTAAAGGTTACAAAAAGAAAAGGTAAAAACACCATATTAAACAAAAACAAAACAACACATCACAATAAGGGGGGGGGAGAAAGAAAAAGAAAGAAAACAGAAAAATAAAACAGAAGAAAACAGAAAAATAAAATCCATTAAAAAACACAGCGAATCTTCCCATAACTTATCTTTCATTTGCTTGTTTCCTTGACCTCCTCACACCTCCCTTTTTTATATTCTAGTTCGGTTAACTATTTCAGCAAATCCTTTCCATCTTTTCCAATTTTTGTCCTGTAATTTATCTTAATATAATGTAACTTTACTTTCCCTCCTTTCACCAATTAGCAGTCTGTTTTTTCCTAAACCTTTATAACATTTCTGCTAAAACCACATAACTTCATTCCAACATCCTTCTAACATTCATTAATTTTACAATGTTTCTGTAGATAGTCTTTAAATTTCTTCCAATCTTCCTCCACCGACTCTTCTCCCTGGTCTCGAATTCTGCCAGTCATTTCTGCCAGTTCCATGTAGTCCATCACCTTCATCTGCCATTCTTCCCGGGTGGGTAGATCTTTTGTCTTCCAGTACTTTGCAATAAGTATTCTTGCTGCTGTTGTTGCATACATAAAGTGCACCACAGGTGAAGAAAATACTGAAAGTTGTGGTGTTGGCGGGTGCAAAGACAAGAAGGTATCCACCTGCTTGTGATACAGCAGTGGCAAAGGAGACAACTTTTTGCCTCACTGTTGAATGAATACCTCCAAAAGTCTCTTCCACCAAGATTTCTGTACAAGAGCCAGTGACGCCATCTGCTTGGTGAAGCTTCAAGAAAGTGCAGGTGAGTCTTGTACAGGAAACTTTAGAACTGAGCTGTTTTAGAACGTTTCATTCCCTGACCTATTTTACCAGGTAAACTGCTTTGGGTACTGTTGAAAAGTAGTGTATGGATCTTCCAAGTAGATATAAATAAATAAATAAGGAGCAGCTCCCTCCCCACTATCCCAAAGAGGGGGTACCAGGAGCAGGGCTGGATTTAGGTTCGATGAGGCCCTCAGCTACTGAAGGTAACGGGTCCAGCTGTCCTTTGTCAACAACAAATGGTCGCTGTTTTTTGTGTTGAATATATGCTACATGGTAATTTATGGACCTAACAGGTATCCAAAGCCATTTGCACAGAACAAAATACGTCTTTTATCAAAGTAATTGATATGGAAATGAGCAAACCAGTGATGTTTTAGGCAGCAGGCTAGCAGGTGGGGCCCATTACTTACATCATAGGAGCCTACACAACACCAAACACTGTTGCTGTATGTAGCTTTTATTTTATTTGTTTTTTTATCTTATATTTTGGAAATGTATATACACTTGTTTTTTCCCTTTAAATTTTTTTTGGGGGGGGCAAGAGATTAGGGCCCTAAACTGTAGCTTGTTTAGCTTATACGTAAATCTGGCACTAACCAGGAGGGTAACTGGGCTCTGACTTTAAGAACCATCAATGAAGTGGTTTTTTATTTTATTTTTAATGAAGGATGCAAAGAAATCTCCAGAGCAAGAAACACAATGTGTAGCAATTCAATATGGGGGTGAAGGGGAGACTCATTCCAATGCAAGTGGAATTTAAATAAAGCTGTATCAGCAGGGGGGGAAAGGCCGGCACAATAGTTGAATCTCCTGAAAAGACAGGGGACTTAATGACAAGAGGTACAGATTTAATGCCAAGTTTACTACGAGGTTTTGGGAAGCAGTATGGGAGAAAACAAAGCTAGCCAGCCAGCCAAACTTCAGTCATGAAGGAACACAGCCTAGAAACAAACAAATAAATAAATAAAACCCAAAGATTTAATTAGCTGCCTTAATTGGACAGTGGGGGAAGAACAGCGCCTGTCAACTTTACATACGCTGCAACGGCAGGAGACCCTTTTAGCATAAGCCAGAACACCTAGAGAGTTATTAGAGACCGCATGCCTTTCATGTTACTCAGTAAAAAAAAAAAAGTTCAGACGCCTATTTGTGAGATCAACACAAGGAGATGGACACTGAATTTTTTTTTTTTTAATTAAGGAGAAATTTAATTATTTCAGCCATACTGAGCTGTGCTGAACAGAGCTCTTATAAAGATCTCTCCTTGAGGGGTTTTAACCATTAGCAACGGTTGGCATATCTGGGATCGAACGAGAAAGTAAATGGATACAGAGATCTTTTTGTACTCCTGCTCACATAAATACTAGCACACCGAAATAATGAGGTCGCCCGATGCTAAAAATAATTAACATAAAAAATTGGGTGCCAGTTTCATCAGGGGCACTTTTTTTAATTGATCAAAAGTCTTTTAGGCTGCAATCCTGTACCCACTTACCCGGGAGTAAGTCCCAATTAACGCAATGGCGCTTGCTGTTGAGCAATGTGCATAGAACTGCACTATGCATTGCGGTAACAGATAAATCATCGTTCCAGCTCTACATGATAATAATGTAATATCGCTAATATATTTTAATTGATTCTCCATTAACTGATTGTTTACTAGTAGGATTCTGTAAAACCATGCTGTAAGGCACCTTAAATGCTTCTTCTGAAATAAAAAAAAAAGGCAGCATACAATTTTTCCAATTAAGTTTTACCCAGCATAGTCCTATTGGAATTAATAGGCCTGACCTAACTATGTTTACTTATTTCAGTGAATCTACACTTAATTGAATTTAAATTTAAAAAATGTTCTAATGGCAGGATTATATACAATATAATATTGATTGAATGTAAGTCTCAATAAGAAATAGTCCTTTTTTAAAGCCATTGTACCAAAAGGTAAGAATTCAAGTTGCCTGGGCATGCTCAATGGCCACAGAATGCTGACTGTTGTGCGGGTGGCGGGAATGGAATGGAGTATCCTAGGAAAGGGCAGAAACAGGTGCACTCCACACTGCGACATTTTCATCCCTACATTGTATCCAATATTTGAAACATGTAAATCTACAATTGTAAATGAGAACGTGATTGGTATTTGGCAATTCCCATGCATAAGCACATTTTTTAAAAGGTAAAGGACTCCTGGATGGTTAAGTCCAGTCAAAGGCTACTATGGGGTTGTGGCACTCCTCTCGCTTTCAGGCCGAGGGAGCCAGCGTTTGTCCACAGACAGCTTTCCGGGTCATGCGGCCAGCATGACTAAACCGCTTCTGGCGCAACGGGACACTGTGACGGAAACCAGAGTGCACGAAAATGCCGTTTACCTTTCCGCCACAGCAGTACCTATTTATCTATTTGCACCTTTGTGCTTTCGAACTGCTAGGTTGGCAGAAGCTAGGACAGAGCAACAGGAGCTCACTTCGTCGCGGGGATTCGAACCTCCGACCTTCCTCCAACACGTTGAGGTGAAAAACGGGAGTGCCGTCTTCCAGGGCCGCACTCCTGCACGAATCATGTAACTTGATTGAGATCGTGCCCCACCCAAAAAGCGCTTTTTCAGGGTGAAATCACACGAGATCGCAGTGCCCAAAACGGCTGCTCTGCTCTCGCGTTCTTGACAGCGTTCCGAGGTGAACTGTGCTACTCAGATTGAAGCTGGCCTTCAAGGTCTCAGGCAGAGAGAGGTCTTCCCCAAGGTCCCTTTTAAAGTGAAGGTGCTTCTGCATATCTGCATATCCAACCTGGGGCCTTCTACATGCAGAGCACATGCTCTGTCACCTCCCCTAATCCAGCAAGTGCGTTCAGAGCCAAACTAGGACTTGTTGCTGTGCAATGTGTGAAATGCCCCCACAGGCCCTTTGCCAAAACCCATTTATCTTCTCTCCATCTTAATGAAACAGGAAGAACGATGCTTTCTCAGATCCGTACTAATTGGCTTTCTAATTCTCATGAATGGGATGCTTCACATAGTTAAAAAGGAAGCTAAGGTTAGCCTGCCAGCCTGCCTGCCTGCAGGCAGTCTCAAAGAGCTTAGCGAAATGCGAGTTGTAATAGCTAGGTATTCACATTACAACTTTCAAAGCAACCACAAATACTCTCTCTTGGCCACTTAAGTTTGCCTAGGAAACCAGTCAGACAATAGTATTTCATTAAAGCAGATGCATTCTTATCCTGCTTTTCTGAACTTCTTTCCTTTTAAGGTTAATAACTCTCCCCTCAGGGTAAAAGGGTGGGCAAGTCCATTAGCAATGTTTGTGCAATCAGCTGGGTACACTGAACACTTGATGGTGTGCAAACATTTATTACTTAATTCCCACAACCCTCCTGGAAAAAAAACAGGTTCGTGGAACTATCCTGCACAGGAAGCTGCCTTAGGTTGTTATCCAGACTTGCCCTTGTCCTGCTGCCCTTCCCCTGAGGAAACCCGATCTTTACCGTTGAATCAGAGCAAACGTCAATGAGTTTTCTCCAGAAGGACGATTGCTCCGATTTATCGCTAAAGAGTGGGTTTTTTGGGGGAAAGCTGTGGGGCAAGGGCAAAACTGCCAAGACCCATACCTTGAAAGCACGGGACAAGCCGAAAACTGGACGAAAGACACAGAAAACGAAGTCATCTGTACACTCCTAACCCAAGACAGAAACATTCAATCCATTGTTGTTTCAATAGGGTTTAAACTTGGGTGGGTGGTGTTTTATTTGGAGGGTTTTTTCGTTTAAAATTGTTGTTAAATGCTAAATGTTAATTTGTATTTTTGTATTTGTGGGCGGAGTATGGTTTAGGGGCTTTTGTTGGGAACTGTATTATTTATTAGTGTGCATACATTAGGATTGCTAATTGTTTCAATTATTGTTATTGTGTTTTTTATTATGTGTTTTGTGGTTTGATTGTTTTTATTATGTATTTTCTACTTCGAATATTGTAACTTTGAACCTCCCTGAGACCTATGGGTATAGGGAGGCATAATAAACAACAACAACAACAACAACAACAACATTACAATTGTCACATCCACACCATACATTTAAAGAACACAGCTTCCATTGAAGAATCCCTGTAGTTTATCAACAGAGCTACAAGTCCCATCACCCTTAACAAACTAGAGTTCTTAGGATTCTTGGGGAATCATGTATTTGGAACATTCTTTATATGTATGGTTTGGATGTGACCATCGGGGTCATGTCACAAGAACAGCAATGAGCAGCTAAAAAAGATGTGGCTCTGTGATGCTTTGCATGCAAAACGTCCTACGTTCGAGCCCTGGCATCTCCAGGGAGGTCCCAGAGGGAAACTGAGTCAACCCTTGAGAGGCATTGCCAGGCAGTGTAGACCAGGCTGAGCTAGATACACCAATGATTTGACCCAGTATAAGGAAGCTTCTTATGGTCCTACAAATTACCCTGCACCGTTTACCCATCTTGTCTGCCAAGCTATTTAACAAGCTGTTGGAAGATGTCATCAGGAGATCTAGAATGAGATGCCACCAGCATGTGGGTGGCACCCAGCTTCCTCTCTCTGAACCATGTGAATGAGAAATGGTTGAGGTGCTAGATCCGTGCCTAGAGTGACAGAGTGGATGTGGGCCAACATATTGAAATGCAATCCAGACAAAGCAGAGGTATTAAGCATTTCACATTCTCAGATCTGAAAGGTGGGGAGGCACCCTGCTCTGGACCGGGTCGCAGTCCCCTGGAAGGAACAGTTGCATAGCTTTGGGTTATACCTGCATCCAACATTGCCACTAGCTCAGGTAGGTCTATTTCCAGCTTAGTCTGGTTTACAAACTGCAGCCTTATTGGGACAGAGATAACCATAGCTGTCAACTTTTTCCTATTCAGAATAAGGGAATTTCTCTTTAAAAAAGGGAAACGTTGACAGCTATGGAGATGACTTAGCCATTGTGCTCATGCTCTGGTAACCTCTAGACTGCTGCAATGTGCTCCACTTGGGACTTTCCTTGAAAACTGCTTAGAACAGCCTTTCTCAACCTGTGGGTCCCCAGATGTTGTTGAACTACAACTCCCATCACCCCTAGCTAGCAAGGCCAGAGCTCAGGGATGATGGGAGTTGTATTCCAACAACATCTGGGGACCCACAGGTTGAGAACTGCTGGCTTAGAAGCTTTAACAGATGCAGACTGCAGCAGCCAAGTCATTGTTGAGCACAAATAACATCTGTTTAGCTTCGGAGCCCAACTCAAGGTTTTCACATTAGTGTTGGAAGCCCAAAATGACGTGGACCCCAAATATCTGAAATGGAGTTTCCCTTTCTATAGAACGGCTTGGGAATTAAGATCAGTGGAGTACAGTTCCACCCCTCTTAGAGATTCAGGGGGCGGTGGCTTGGGACAGAGTCTTCTCAGTGATGGCCCAAGGAATGTGGCGTTTCCTCCCCAGAGAGGTGCATCTGGGACAGGTCCTTTCAGCTACTGAAGACACACCTCTTGCTCCTGACTTTAGGAAACTGAAGAACTGATTGTGGTGCCCTCCCTGTAATGTGTTGTATGAAATTCTTGTTTTGGGAGGTTATGGGTGAAGTCAGTGTTGTTTGTTTTAATTGGATTGTGTTTTGAGACTTCCTGCTGAAGAGCAGGTAAGAAATACATCACCACCGTCTGCTCCACCTGGGAACAAACTAGAAGTAAAGGCAGGTATGTAACGGAGGGTTATTCCATGATCAGAATGGCAAGAGAGATGAATGATTTAGGACAGCCTAGTTCTGGGAAGAAAAAGGGTGCAACAATGGAAGATCAGGGTGACTAAGGTTGCAGGAATCAAGGCGAGAGGTGACCAAAGTTTTTGCCAAGTTCAACATTCTGCAGTGCTGCAACGGGAGAATTGATAAGACTTGACAATAGGAAGTGAAGCAGAAAGAGGAGTTAAATTTAAAGTCAAGGCTCCATGCAGTAGCGGAAAGGTTGTGGCTCAGTGATAGAGCACATGCATTCAGGAAGTCCCAATTCAATCTCCAACATCTCCAGGTAAGGGCTGAGAAGGTCTGAAACCTGGAGAGCTGCTGCCAGCCAGTGTGGACAATACTGAGCTAAATGGACCAATGGTCTGAATCAGTATTGTGATAGGAATTTTATGGTCTTAGATATATGGTAATGTTCGTAAGTGTACCAACCAAGTGTAGCATAGATCAGCACAGGAAGACCGACCTGGAACCATTTTGATTCCCAAACTGACCAAATGTTTTCTCTACAAGGTCAAAGTGGGGAAACCTCCCCATTGTCTCTTTCCTCACAAATCCTGTCTTAAGGGCACATTTAAGATATGAATAGGGTGTGAGCCTGTGACCTGGCCCAGGAACTAAATATTTATCATTACAAAAGACTGGCCAAGCTACCCAGGCAATCCAATCAAGTACGGTAACCTGCCAGACAGGAGATGAACAACGACAGGAGAAAAACAACATTCAAATTTATGTTTTAGACCGCCTTTTCTGTGATGTAGGTATGATGTATCTGAGGGGTGGTCTTAGGTTACACCCCTTCTGTGATGTATGTATGATGTTTCTGGGGGTTGTCTTGATCTACAGGGTGGCAATTTCAAAAGTCTTTATAAGGCCATTTTTCTGGGTTCCTCGTCTCTCCTGCGGGTGAGGGGAGCACCCTATTCCAACAGATCAATAAAGATCAAGCTTACTAGCTGCTTTGCTTCTCAATATTCTCTGGTTGGCCTCTGTTATTTTCTCCTACCAATAGGGAACCTATGTAAGGACTCTATATGGGCTCTTGGATACCCCATAAGGGAAAAGGGCAATTTTTTGTTTACAACAGTATATATCATCTTCCTGTGTTCTAAGTGATTTTTAACAAGCCTGAATTAACTGGTAGATATCCAGAAGGTTGACTGAAAGAATATCCCTCATCTGAGTAAGTTTAGATTTTAGTATTTCTTTGTGCTGGGAATCTGCAAACATTCAATCTACCAAATGGTACAACGTGTGTGTGTGTCATGTTACCAAAGTAATACAATCCCTCCCAACAATGAGAAACCACCCTGCAAGGTGCCTTAATTCAGCAAACAGGCTCTAACTTGTGGTGCAGGGAAAGTCACATTACTCGCTCCTGAAAGCTCTAATTTATTGGGAGGATACTGGCTTGTTTCTTCTGCCAGCCACGAAGAATCAAAGCTGCTGGCTGTTAATTACCTGTATTTCCTGAAAGAGGAACAACCAAGAACTCAGAAAAAGCTGCCCATCCCATCTGTGCCTAGCAATTCTAAAATTGTTGGCCGAGATTTCTCATAGGGTGGGCAACCACCTCTGAGGATTTCCTCCATTAAAATAAAATAAAAAAGGGGTCAAGCTTCATTCCACTCTGAGCAAGTGAAGGGAATATTAAAATAACCCTGGGTAGGAACTCTAGTACTCCAGGACCGACAAGTAATTAAGCCAGGCTGTCTTTGCAAGTGCTGAGAACACATCAATCAACTTGCTTTTGACAAACGTTTGCTGGACGATGAGAGAAGGTTTGTTTGTATGTGTGCATGCATAGCCTTCTAATTAAAACTGAACCTACGCTACAAGCAATGTATTGTTTATTTACTTCTGTGCCAGCAATTAACATAAAAAAAGTTCTCTGGGTAGTTCACTGATAGAAGGCAAATCTGTGGAGTGTAAAAAAAGAAGAAAGGAAATAAAAGATAACACAGCCATGAGATCCTACACAGATATGACAAGATCAGAACAAAACTAGCAACGGAGAACAAAACTACTCTGCAGAATTTTTGAAAAGCAATAACGAAGGGGAGGGGGAATCTTCATCTGGCACAAAAAGGGCCACAATTTTAGAATCATAGAATTGTAGAGTTAGAAATAACCATTAGTACGTTTCTGAGCACAATTCAAAGTGTTGGTGCTGACCTTTAAAGCCCTAAACGTCCTCGGTCCAGTATACCTGAAGGAGCGTCTCCACCTCCATCGTTCTGCCCAGACACTGAGGTTCAGCTCCAAGGGCCGTCTGGCGGTTCCCTTACTGTGAGAAGCCAAGTTACAGGGAACCAGGCAGAGGGCCTTCTCGGTTGTGACACCTGCCCTGTGGAACGCCCTCCCACCAGATGTCCAAGAGAAAAACAAGTACCAGACTTTTAGAAGACATCTGAAGGCAGCCCTGTTTAGGGAAGCTTTTAATGTTTAATATATTATTGTATTTTAATATTCTGTTGGAAGCTGCCCAGAGTGGCTGGGAAAACCCAGCCAGATGGGCGGGGCATAAATAAATTATTATTATTATTATTATTAGGGTCATCTAAGAATCTTTTGCCCAATGTGGGGCTTGAACCTATAACCCTGAGATTTAGAGTCTCGTGCTCTATTGCCTGAGCTATGTTGGAAGTGCTTGGTGAGCCACTCAGGAGTGTGGCCATGCCCTCTTCTCCATAGTAGCCACCTGCATTTGGTTGGGGAATTTAGAGAAGGGCTTATGTAAATGATCTTGGTGGAATACCTTCAGGCAACCTGGCTCCAAGCCTTAAAAGGATTTCTAAGGTTCATGCAAGCAGAAACAAGTATCAGCCAAATGAATGAATCAGTAAAGGCAACTTTCCCAGATCCATAGGGTGGCATTCCGCTTTACTCAGAGCAGACCCACTCAAATTAATGGGCCTCACTTGGTCATGTTCATTAACCTCAGCTGAACACCACCCATGTTGTTTCCCTATCCTGATTCCTCAGAATGCAATCTCCCCATTGGCCGAGGGCCACTTTGGAATTTCCTTCTCGGGTAATCAGGAGGGGAGTGCACACCATTCTTCACTACACAGGAACATAGGAAGTGGCATTGTACTGAGTCAGACCATTTATCCATCTAGCTGAGTATTATCAACACTGAATGGCAGAGAACACCCACTGAAACTAATGGGTCTAATATTAGTAGGACGGTAGGGCAAGGGCCATAGGTTCTCCATTGTCTCAAGACAGGGTTGTATCCCATGCCTATCAGCAGATGTCAGGGACTGAACCCACTCAAATTAAACTCATTAGTTTCAATGAGTGTGCTTTCAGTAAAATCTTAGTTGGAGATAACACCATTCACCAAATTCAATGACATTATTTGCAAACTAACCAACCAATTTCCATGTGCATATGTGACAACTGGATGATCTGTCTGTATTCACACACGAGGGTGGCTGATACCACCAATAAATAACGTTCTTTTTTGTTTTGTTAAATCATTTTTATTTATTTTCCAGTAAAAAAATCCAATTAACATATCAAATCATAATCCAATTAAAATAAAAAACTAAAATAAAAAGACCAAATCATAATTATTAATTTTTCAGGACTTCCCATAGTCTGGACCTTGAAGCATATCTCCAAATCTCAGTCCTGCCTCTCCTCGTTGTCTCCATATTTTCCACATCTCGATTTAACATTCAATGCCAAGATGAAGGTCTACCAGGTGTACGTTTTAAGCACGCTGCTTTATGGAAGTGAGTCATGGGCAGCTTACAACCACCAGGGGTGACATCTCAATACCTTCCACATACACTGCGTCAGGAGGATTTTGGGTATCAAATGGCAGGACAGTTGTTCAAACAAAGATGTGCTCTCCCAAGCCAACAATCCCAGCATGTCCGCACTCCTGTCTCAGTCATGTCAACAGAATGGAGGCACCAGGCCCATTGGCAAACCAACTCTGCAAATGGGACATGAAGTCTGTCAACAACCACCCTCCCACATGGGAATCCCTTGCAGATGACCCACAGTGCCTGGAGACAGGAGACAGGCAGTCAAGTAATGTATCCGCAGCAGTGACCAGAGGAGGAATGACCACTGGGAAGAGGGCAAAGAGAAGAAACACCTTGGTGAATCTGCAGCAGCACAACCAGATGTCTTCATCTGCCCCAGATGCAACAAAACATGTCTCTCCTGTATCGGTCTCTGCAGCCACAGCAGGCGCTGCAACCTCCCAACGGTATGACTTCACCCTGAAAGCTCATTACTTCATGATCTTCTGAGACAGACGGATGCCAACAATGTGACTCCTGGATGATCTTTCTCTGCATCCACACATGGCTGAGGCAGAGATGCTGCTCCAAGTGCACATCTACTGTCTATCCGTGCATTGGGACGTATTATGGAAAAGGATAGGAACATAAGAAGGTCCCTTATAGTGGCTTTGACCATTGGTTCATTTAGTTCAGTAACACTGAAGCTCTAACACTGAGCTACACTCCTCATCCCAACCAGCCCTTGCATTATGTCCTCAGAATCAAAACCTTATGTCTGCAATTGTTGTGACACCACTAGCAGTATTATCTCCAGCCCAGCTAAAGCAACCTCACTTTACTACAGCAACTTTCACAGACTTAGCAAAGCGACCACACTTTATTAGAGCCAATGGAGCACGCAGACTTTCAATCTGCACAGAACGCATATTGGAATGGATGTGTGGGGTAGGAAACGTCAACAGGAAGAGAGGTGTTTCTGAGAGAGGGAATGGCGTTAGATAAGATGGTAACACAGCGAGCTGTGAAACAGAAATCGTTTTGCTGGAGCCGTGCCACGTATTTAAGTTCTCAGGTTAACACAGAAGCCTTTTAGGTTCCTACTCGTATGAAGAATCATAGAACTGCTGAGCTGGAAGAGACGCCAAAGATCATATGGTCCAATCCACTGCAATGCAGTTGTCTCATATGGGAATCAAACCTGTGACCTTGGTGTTATCAGCACCAGGTTCTAAGCAACTGAGCTATCTGTCCTCTCAGGTGGGGAATGCGCGAAGGGGAAGCAAACAGACTGAGGAGAAGGACACACTCTGAGTGCTGCCCCATCACTGCACCACCGCCCATGCCAGCTGCTCAGGGCTTCAGATGTAACTTCATTATTATTATTTGTGGATTTATATCCTGCTTAATGACAACAGTTTCTGCAATAGGGAACCTTTTCTGTTTGTGGAAGCTCCACGGATGACTTGGAATCCAGATTTCCAGATGTCTAAGTGGGAAGGACAAAGGTCCAAATTTAGGCTTGCTGATCAGAAGGTCGGCGGTTCGAATCCCTGTGACAGGGTGAGCTCCCGTTGTTCAGTCCTAGCTCCTGCCAACCTAGCAGTTCAAAAGCATGAAGTGCAAGTAGATAAATAGGTACCACTCCAGCGGGAAGGTAAACGACGTTTCCATGCACTGCTCTGGTTCACCAGAAGCGGCTTAGTCATGCTGGCCACATGACCCGGATGCTGTACGCCGGCTCCCTCGGCCAATAAAGCAAGATGAACGCACAACCCCAGAGTTGTCCATGACTAGACCTAATGGTCAGGGATACCTTTACCTTTAAGCATAGATTTACAGTGTCGGGTGTGTGTGTGGCAATCCCCACCTCCAGATGAATTATAAACCCCCAATCCCTAGATTTCATTTTTAAAAGGACTTAAGTTTTAAGCATGTGCAGAATCTGAGGTATGAGGTAAAATGTACAGGTGCTATTCTTCTCATTTCTTTGGTGAGAAACTACCCTGCTACAACCTTTTCATGTTTTATTTCTCACTCACCGAACCCTAGAAAAATTATTGGAGAGGCCCATGGCTGCAAGATAAATGGAATGGGTGAAAATTTGTATGGCCATTGACAGTCAAAGAGAAAGAGCCATTATTTACCTCAAAGTGAAGGAGTGGCAAAGCAGGGATGTGACTTCTAACTGAAAGGTTGTTTGCAGTTTAATTTTCATGCACAAACAGCATCCCACCCTTTTCTCCACAAAGAAGCAATCAAGGAAATCTGACTAGTGACAGATTTCAGAAGACAACAATGCCTAGTTGTTGACTGTCACTTTTTCCTTTCAACATGTTGGCAAACTAGCTTTTGACTTAGGGATTAAATTATCTTTTTTTTTTTAGTTGGGGATTTTATTATTATTGTAAAGACCAAGGAAAGTAGGTCAGGGGAATTTACCTCCTAACCTAATAAGCTGCAATCCTCCTTGGAAATCTTAAGAAGTGAGACGGGGGGGGGGGGGGACGTGCGCAGAAAGACACTCTTTCAAACAGCGGAAACTGGAAAGTAAAAACCCAAGCAAAATTGCTTGAACTTGCATAGAAAAACTGAGATAAAAATTTTCTGCTTCCTAATCCAAAACTCGCTATCAATTCTCTTTCACGGGCCTTGCCTAAATGACACTTTGCATTAAAACTTTTCATCTGGGACCTTCAGGGGGAAATCTTGCCAAGAGGAGGATATGAAGCCAGCCAAGAGGGACATTGACAAATCAGTCTTGGAACAGGAAGCAGAACCTTGCAGAATGCTGTGAAACAGGCCATTGGGTCAGCACTGTAGCTGGCAGCGGGGGGATACAGTCTCAGACCCTCCAAGTGTCCCCATTTTCCAGGGACAGCCCTGGATTTACAGAAACCACCCCGGTTTCTGATTGGATCCCGTAATGTCCTGCTTTTCCTTAGGACGTCCCTATTTTCATCAGTGAACTGTTGGAGGGTATGGAGTTATCCGATCTCCTGAGTCATGTGAAGGCAGCCCTGTATGAGGAAGGGTTGTTTTTAAAAAATGTTTAATGTTTAATTATGTTTTTATATATGTTGGAAGCAGCCCAGAGTGGCTGGAGCAACCCAGTCAGATGGGCAGGGTTTAAATAATAAAATTATTATTATTATTATTATTATTATTATTATTATTATTATTATTACGACGGCGACTACAACTACTATTGAATAGAACATCCTTATTTTCTTCAGAGAAATATTGGAGGGTATGCAGTCTATTCCAAATACCTAAGCATTTTATTTATTTACTTAACTTACTACCATCGTACCTTGGATCCCAAACACCTTGCAAGTCGAATGTTCTGGCTCCTGAACGCGGCAAACCCAGAAGTTAGTGTTTCGGTTTGTGAACGTTCTTTGAAACCCGAACGTCCAATGTGGCTTCCGCGACTTCTGATTGGCTGCAGGAGCTTCCTGCAGCCAATCAGAAGCCATGACTTGGTTTCCAAAAGTTTTGGAAGTCAAATGGACTTCCGGAACTGATTCTGTTTGACTTCCGAGATACAACTTTATTACATTTATGCCTCACCTTCCCTCTAAGGAGCAAGATGGGACATGCATGGTTTTTGCCTTTCCTCATTTTACTTTCATGAAAACCCCATAAGGTATCTTAGGCCAAGAGATGGCGACTGGTCCAAGGTCACCCAATGAGCTTTATGTCTGAGTGAGGATGTGAACCCTAGTCTCCTAGGTTCTAGTCTGACACTCCAGTCGTTCCTCCACAGTGGCTCTTGACATCTTTCACAGTTTTATCCTGTAGCATAGGTTCTTGATGGATAAGCCTTATGGGGGGACACACAAAACCTTTGGTGGCCACACAGAAGGACGAGTCTCTTGAGGCAACCTGTTTTGGTGCTTTAAAGGTCTGCTCGTCCTCCTTCGATCCCTTTCACGGTTTTATAGGCAAAGCCTCTTCTCTGGCTCCTTCTCCTTTTGAAGTCTCCAAAATGGAAAGCAGATGGTCTGTAAGTGCTCTCTTGCCAGTGCTTGGAGACGTGCCCTGGACTAAGCTGAAGAATATGCAGCTGGAAATATTCTTGACAGTACAAAGGAGGAGGAGAGAGGCTTGATCACTTTGTGGTGCAGGAAAAGTAAGTCTGCCAGCGCAAAACACCAGAAAGGTGACATTTGGAAGAGGGTTGGTCTTTCTTCCATGGTGTCCTACAAACTATGGTAGAACTACTACAAAGCTAGTTCTTTGTGATCCTCCATGGGCAAGAGAGAATTAAGGATCAGAGGCACCAGCTGCAAAAACCCAGTAGGGAAACAGGAAAGCTTTTAAATTTCTCCTAAAAGTCAATAATGAGGGAGACAGGCAGGCACACCTCACAACATCTGCCACTGAAAAGGCCCTGTCAACTCCATCTAGGCAGCCTCCAGTAGCATCACCTGCTAAGGAAGATGCTCTTCCAGGTACTCTAGTCCCAAGCCATTTAGGACCATTTATTTACTAGTACTAGGACATGGGTGGTGTTGTGGTCTACACCACAGAACCTAGGGCTTGCCAATCAGAAGGTTGGCGGTTCGAATCCCTGCAACGGGGTGAGCTCCCATTGTTCGGTCCCTGCTCCTACCAACCTAGCAGTTCGAAAGCATGTCAAAAAGTGCAAGTAGATAAATAGGTACCACTCCGGCAGGAAGGTAAATGGCGTTTCCATGTGCTGCTCTGGTTCGCCAGAAGCGGCTTAGTCATGCTGGCCACATGACCCAGAAGATGTCTGCAGACAAACGCCAGCTCCCTCGGCCTATAGAGCGAGATGAGGTCAATCCACCCATAGGTCATTGGCACCCAGTGCAATGCTTTCAGGACCGGAGACACATGGTCTCATCAGGCTGCCCCACTTACCAGCTGCATTTTTCACTAGCTGCAGCTTGTGGACTGCCTTCAAGGGCAACCCCACGTACAGCACATTGCAGTAGTCCAGACGGAAAGTCACCAGAGCATGAACACTTGATGCCAGGTTACTCTAGTCCAAGAATGGTCCAGTAGCCACAATCGGTACCCAAGTTTGTATGACGGTTATAGGGTGTGGGAAAGAAGAAAGACATTAATCATGACTCCCGGTTTGGACAGCACTCTAAGCCAGACGGTGGCTCGGTTGCAGACCTTCTCTGACCTGAAAAGCTCCGGGAGGAGTAAAGAGGGTGGAAGCTCCTCTCTGGAAGCCAGCATGTTCAAGGGTCCTTTCTCAAAGGTAAGTGTGTAAATTGAGGACTGAGTCCTTGATGGCTATCAGCCATGGATAGGTAAAGTGGAACCTCCCTGGCCAGAAGCAGTTTACCTCAGAATACCATTGCTGAGGATAAGACGACGAAGGAAAGCTACTTTCCTCAGTGGCTGCGTGTCAGCATTGGAAAGTTGGCTGCCCTGAGGAATAGCGTGCTGGGTTTGATGAGCCCTGTCTGATCTAGCAAGACAGTTCTTAAGTTTTTGCATTCAATTTTGGCTGGATTGTGTCCTATGTATTTAACATACCTGTTAAGAGGGGATTATTATTATTTCCCGGCCAAGTATTAAAAGCATTCCTACAGCAATCAGACCAGAGATCATTATTTTCTCTCTCCCACACACAAGCAATCTGTTTCTCATCTGCCCCAAAGTGTGCTGGCGCTACCTTTAAGTCAGTCTTGTCTACAATTGCCAAAGCAAGACGTGAAGGAAAGCCCAGTTATAAATACACTTGACTGCAAAGCTCTGGCAATGACACAGCCTTGACCTAATAGCACGTCTTCCATGGGTGATTGTCACCCTAGGCTTTGCAATATGAAAGCAAGATCGTTTCCATTTGAAAAACAAGGAAGATGGGGCTCAAAAGAAAGCATGTCTCCGATGCATTTCAAATAGTTCCTGGTATTTTTATTCCACTTTCCCACTTTTATTTTTAATGGTCAAAGTGGCTAACAATGCTTATAGCAGTTTAAAACATCCTGGTACAGTGGTACCTCGGGTTACATATGCTTCAGGTTACATATGCTTCAGGTTACAGACTCCGCTAACACAGTTACAGATAGGTAGCCGTGTTGGTCTGCCATAGTCAAAACAAAAAAATTCCTTCCAGTAGCACCTTAAAGACCAACTAAGTTAGTTCTTGGTATGAGCTTTCGTGTGCATGCACACTTCTTCAGATACGAAGAAGTGTGCATGCACACGAAAGAAGTATCTGAAGAAGTATCTGAAGAAGTGTGCATGCACACGAAAGCTCATACCAAGAACTAACTTAGTTGGTCTTTAAGGTGCTACTGGAAGGAATTTTTTTGTTTCCGCTAACCCAGAAATAGTACCTCGGGTTAAGAACTTTGCTTCAGGATGAGAACAGAAATTGCACGACGGCGGCACAGCGGCAGCGGGAGGCCCCATTAGCTAAAGTGGTACCTCAGGTTAAGAACAGTTTCAGGTTAAGAACGGACCTCTGGAACAAATTAAATACCGTATTTTTCACTCTATAGGACGCACTTTTTCCCCTCCAAAAATGAAGGGGAAATGTGTGTGCGTCCTATGGAGCGAATGCAGGCTTTTGCTGATGCCTGGAGAGCGAGAGGGGTTGGTGCGCACCGACCCCTCTCGCTCTCCAGGCTTCAGGAAGCTATCCGCAAGCCTTCAGAGCCCGGCAGGAGTTCCCGCCGGGCTCCGAAGGCTTGCGGATACCAGCCTGCAGCCCGAAGCCCGGGGAGCGGATAACAGCAAGCTCTGGAAGCGAAGGCGAGGTTGCGCGCAACCTCGTCACCGCTCCCGGACCCGTTCTGGGGGCTGGGGTCGGGGAAAATTTGGGCTTCCCCCGCCCCAGCCCCGCGGCTAAAAACGAAGCCAAGACAGTGAGCGGGATCCATCCCGTTCGCTGTCTTGGCTTCTGCCAAAGCTGTGCGCAGCCTCTCCCAGCTGGAGAGGTTGTGCGTGGCTAAAGAGGAAGCCAAGACAGCCAGTGGGATGGATCTGTCTTGGCTTCTTTGCTCTTTGGGGCTGGGGGGGATAATTTTTTTCCTTTATTTCCCCCCCTAAAAACTAGGTGCGTCCTATGGTCCAGTGCCCCCTATGGAGCGAAAAATACGGTACTTAACCCGAGGTACCACTGTACTGGTAAGCTATTGGACACATTTAGTGTCATTAAGAAAAATACCTTTCTCCCAAGTCAAGCCCTAGAAGACAGAGTTGAACCTCTTGATGAACCCTCTCACCTGCCTGCCAATATTATACTCCACAAACTGTTCCATTCAAATCAGGCTTCAGCCTGATATCCACTATTATGAAGCTGTCTATCAAGCTCCCCAAACCTCAAGGCAAATGTTTACATGTGAAATTGCAGCTTTTACAGACTTAGGAAGTGTCTTTGAAGTGTTTCCTTCTTCTTCTTCTTTTAACATCCTCTGTTCAGAGATAACCATTTAAACATTTTCAGTCTGTTGCTTACAGCATTTCCAGGATTCAGAGGCCAAGGTGTATTTACACATTCAGAGAGCGCTAATTAAGCATGCGCCCCTTTTTGTAATGGAAAGCGAGTGTGCACGCATCAGATGCAAATACATTGCAGCAGCATGAAATTGAGAAGCGCAGGAGCTCTCCTAAGGCTAAAAGCAAAGGCAAGTGTTCCTACCTAGCAATTGCAAATTCCACACTCATTGCTACTTTCTCGGGTGGCTCACAACAAGACCCATCATTGACTTTCGACTAGAATGAAATTTTCGCCCCACCTACGAAAAGAATTAAGCTCATCTGCTCGTGCCAAGATTCCTATGGTGAACTTTGTGGCTTGTTTTGGAGGAAACAGTGAGCAATTGTTTTGGGATGACCACCAAACCAACGGAGCCCAGCATTCAGGGAATAAAGGGCAATGAGAACCTAATTCATAGCCTCACCCACCAGGAATTCCCACAACCCAACTGGCACTAATTAGATCTACGCCTGGCAGACCCAGCTCTGTTTGGGCACAAAAAACAAGAGAATATATTTCACTGAGCCAATGGTTGTGGCCAGTCTGAATTTTCCCACAGATTCCCA